>NC_059562.1:2557500-7474634 GCF_905220415.1 Colias croceus
ATTCTATAAAACAAAATAATAACTTAAAATAATTAGGTTGCTAATTTAAACCGCTAAAGTCCTGCTAATCAATCTTTTAGTGTTAACCTAGAATGCATGATAAAACCTAGGTATAAAGTAATTAGCTACGTGTCAGTCTGATAAAACGTGATATCGGGGAGATATCACGGAATTTATGGCCACAACTAAGCTATTTAGGTTATCATTTCACGTTCTATTGTTTTTGAGAACGGAATACCAGGATACTAGTCCTACTAATATTATAAAAGCGAAAGTTTGTGAGTATGAATGTATGTGTATGAGTAGGTGTGTATGTTTGTTACTCTCTCACACAAATACTACTTAACTGATTATAATGAAATTTTGCACACATATAGAGGGTAACTTAGAACACATAGGATAGGTTTTATCCCGGAAATCCCACGGGAACGGGAACTATGCGGGTTTTTTTGGAAACGCGGGCGAAGGCGCGGGTGGAAAGCTAGTAATTTATAAAACTGTTAACTATAATATTTTCACTTACATTGGATTTAGAATATTCAAACACAATGCATAGATAAAAACGGCTGTTGCGTAAAATAAATTAAATCTTATATTGCGAACTTCGTTAATCATATTTATTTAAATTATATATTCATAGTAGGTAACTATAAGCTGAATCACGCTGAATAATTAACATTAAACATCAGAAAACAAAGCACACCAATAAACTTTTAAACTTTGTTATTGTGAAAACATACTTTACAAACAAAACTGAATAAATTTTAACTAAAAAAATAAACATTAACTTAATATTTAATCCGATAAGACTGACATAAAAATTCCCGCCTTTCTTTAAAAAATATTATAAAAAACATTGTGGCCAGCAGTGTTACCATTGCATAAAATTAAAAAAAAATGATATAATTTGTGATGAATTAAGAAAAAAATATTTTTCTATTAAAATAATTGAAATTTTGAAACACAGGTGTAAAAAGTAAAAATATATTTCTTCTAATATCACACATTTATATACACCACAGACTATAAAATTATTTTTGATTTATTGCCAATCATTAAACGATTATAAAAAATGTTTTAACGATTTGTATATAAAAATAAGGACATTCCCCATTTTTAATGGATGTAAACAACGAAATTTACAATGTATGAAATTTATAACCCAGTATAATTCGAGCGAGATAGACAATAGCTTAAAATCTTATAACGAGACAAAGGCTCACCTGCTCTAGTTCTAGCGCCTCAAACTTCAATCAATACATTGCACCATTTCAAATGTTAAGGTCACGGATATTGATCTCTTTTCACTTTCAACGGATAAAATATCGTTATAATTTTATTCAAAACAAATATCAATTACAATCCGAACAGAGGTATCATTGAATTCTTTGTTTGGTACAACTTTCCGAACTGGCCGAATGGAATTACAAATTCGAAATTCGAAATTTTTTTTCCTTTACCGTGTTTCTTTTTTAAACGTATTGCCAGTGACACTTGTGCGATGCTACTGTTATGATTTGGAAAAGTAGATACATCCCTAAATTGTTATTTGGTTGCTAAGAAACCGTTTTGATTTGAGCATTTTATTCGATTTCTATGAAGTGCGGATTAAAAGGAATGTACACACTATATTATATTATTTTTATTTTTAATTTGTACCTACCTGACATCAACAATTCAGTTTAGTTAGTAGGTATAGTTGTTTAGTAGGAAGTTATATAGTATTATGTGCCTACTTTTAAAAGGTGCTCCGCTTCATTGTTCGTAGCGTTATGTAATATTGTATTGTACTTGTATAATATATCCCAAAGCTTTCCTCGATACCCCAAACTAAAACACTTTCACAAATCATACCTGTTTTCCTGAGATTAACTCGTTAAAACAAACAAACTTTTCAGCTTTATGATATTAGTATCGACAAGGTAAAGCCTACAACTTCGGTCACGTAGGCAGATGTTGCCTTTATTTATTACTAGCTGTTCCCCGCGGTTTCACCCGCATTGCTCTGCTCCTGATGGTCTTAGCGTGATGATAATATGTGTATAGCGTATATGTGTATAGCGTGCCTATAGCCTTCCTCTATAAATGGGCTATCTAACACGGAAATAAGTTTTCAAATCGGACCAGTAGTTCCCGAGATTAGCGCGTTCAAACAAACAAACTCTTCAGCTTTATAATATTTGTATTTGGTTAGATTGATTCTTGGTAGGAAGATAAATTGCTATGCGGGTATTTGGATATTTGCTAGCGATTGTGCTGAGGGATCAGTTGACATCTAACCATTGGACAGCAAGCATGTTGGTTCCTATTTGCTAAACGATATTATTTTCAAATACAATACAAACTAGCACCATCCAGCAGTTTTTACTTCGATAAAAACTTATAGGTATGTAACTTCAGATTATTATAATATCTTTTTATAAATTTAATAATACCTTTAGTTTTTTTTTTTTTTACTAAAAGAAAGCAATCGTACTGAGACAGGTTCAAAACTTCAAACTAAAAAGTAGAAAAAAACGAGGTTTAAAATTATCAAGAAAATCTTTATAAATCTAATCTACGTGACACAAAGTTAAATCTAAACCACATTGAAAGACTATATCGAAGAATAGCTGACGTAAATATGCAACCCCCTTATCAGAGACAGAACCGAGTGGTACCATTATAGTGTGAACTTATGCGATGAATTTAAAATAGACACTAGATTCTTGTGACCTATTTAAGTGTAACCACAGTGCCTTAGTTCGACTTTGAAGGGATAAAGGTTATTGTTATACCTTATATGATTATATAATGTGATTTGATAGCAATTTATAGCTTTATTTATATTTATGTTATGTACTAAAATATAAACAGTAGTGATACAGATGACTACCATAACGTGACCACTCTCATTTAAGATCAGTGTCGCTAGTGGAAAAAACATTATGATAATGAATTACACAATTAAGTGTGTCACAATTAGGACCATTATTGTAATAAATTATACATAAAATAACTCTTATCTAGTTATAAAATATTATCATATTTCAGGATATCGGAATCAGTGAGGAATACAGCAGACCCAATGAAATCACTGTACAGCCTGCATGTTTTTAAAATCCGTCAAAACTAGCGCTGCCTCAGGAAGTGTTACTATAATTTGTTTCACCTGTTTTTCACTTGTATGATCCTAATTTTATATACGTATATGTTTATTTGAAGTACCACATTGTTCTCCCATCATTACTTTAACCATATTCAACGCTGCTTAACCTGTAGATCGTTCAACTACCCTCGACAGCAACTTATTGCTGAAAAGAAAATCCAGTGTCGCTGAAAATGCGCTTACAGGAAAAGCAATAGAATACAAAGTATCATAAGTTAAAGTTAAACCGTAAGTTTCACTAAGCTGTAACTTTATGCTCGTGGGTGTTGCCGCCGGAACCGGGTTTATAGTCTACTCTAATCGTGGAAAAGCAGGTAGAATAGCAACAAAAATAGACGCGTTTCCGTTGGTGTGTGGCGCAAGGTGCGAGCGAAGCGATTTGGTAGCAGTCTGAGCAGGTTAGTAGGGATTAACTTTATTTTGAGTATTATTGGTTTAAAGATATTCAGTTATAAGTTTATTTAATTAAGATTAAAAATAGATTAGTACAATCAGATTGTAAATAATAGAAAAACAAATAGTCATCTCGTAATATTTCCACAGTCGTGACGGTCGAATTCAAAACCCAAGTACAGAGTTAAATAATACAGAATATCTAAATGGTAGTAGTTACTTACAAGCTGCTCTACGGAGGATACTAAGGATTTGGTAAACTAAAAAATATATATATTTACAGGATATCATAACCTTTATTTTATTCTTTCTTCAAACCTTTCTTTTGCCACATGACGTGTATAATTCATTATTTTTAACAAATTTCAGCCCACATTGAACCAGAATAACCTTGCTTTTAACGTACCAGAAAGTGATCCGTGAAAGATATGTGTCCGTCTGTTTAGCTTCATGTTTACTTCTCTGGAAAAATATTGATTGTAAAAGAATATGCTCTTGCAGACGATTGATGAAACCGCTTATCGCTAACCGCCCCGCTGCCGCCTATAACTCAGACCAACAGGTAAAGACTACGCCCAGTGTAAGGTGCGGCCTGCATACACTGTTACTAATGGATTGCTTTTCATGCCCTTTATTATCGTCGCAGATTATAAATGCCTGTTCCATTACATAAGGGATGGACTGATACATTGTGTTTTTATGGATTTTGTAGGCATTTTTGGAAGTGATAATAAAGAAAAAGGAATTACAAGTTAGGATAATAGCATAGTATTATATTATCAGTGGTGTAAGTAAAACTACTGAAAGAATGAACGCGTAGGTATATTTTGATGATTTGGTTAAAACGAAAGAGTTATTTTTAAACCTTTTCCTTTCCAATTCAAACAAAAACTACTATTTCCAAACTAGTCACAGAGATTCGTTACAGAAATTAACATAACGTCTGTTATGAATATTAAAATGATGAAACATAAATTTATTTATTTCAGTAGTCTCCGTTAGGTCACTATATTTGTGTTTGTCGAAATTTGACCGGGTCAAAAAATTATAATCTATTTACCTTTGTTCTTTTATAATAAATTACTTTCGGAATGATAAGTTCGTAAAATACCTAAGTTTAGTTTTAGAAATTACGTTATCTTCATTACTTGCTGAAGGTCGCTTTAAATGAGAATTTTAATTGGGTAAACCGTAAATCTACTAATTATTAGTACCTAATAACTATTTTTTCTATTCTTATAGAAAAGCAGTATTTTTTATAAAACAGATATTTTAGAAAACAGTCATCTGTTTCTATATTATGTGACTACTCAGTACTCACCAACCGCTAAAACAGACTAGGTAACCGAAATATTTTGTTAAGCAGTCATGTTTAAACCACAGTTTTTTTTAAAACATTTTCCACAAATTTTCCATTAAAATTAAAATTTCAATAATTGTAATTGAGTGCAGAATATCTTTTGCGAATTTCCTTTATAAACATTCAGGTATTTTAGCAATAGGACGGGATTAAAACGGTTTCAGGAGTAAATATACTGAATAATTTACTTATCATTTTAATGTAGGGTAATATCGGGATGAGAAAATTCTCTAAATCCCTACTATATCCTTACTTAATATTATAAATGCGAAAGTAACTCTGTCTGTCTGTCTGTTACGCTTTCCCGCTTAAACCTCTCAACCGATTTTGATGAAATTTGGCACAGACAAACTTTAGACCATGAGGAAGAACATAGGCATATAACATACCTTTTATTACGAAATATGTACCACGGGCGAAGCCAGGGCGGACCGCTAGTAATCTATAAAATAGAAATGCTAATCAGATTAGTGTGTTTTATTAAGCGGCTATATAAGAAAGAAAAGAAATATAAGAAGGTATATAGTCCATTGAAAAGTTACATTTGGGGTTGCATTTCTTAGAGGACGCAATTTTATTTTTTTGATGTGTAGAGAGGGTTAGTGTGAAGCTATCACCAAGTTTGTGGGGTCGCCACCCTTGTCCCACGGCCGCCATCTTGAAAATAGCGGAAGATATGGTTTATACGATATATCTCTTAAACTGTTTATCTGATTGTAGTATATTAGTGAGGGTAGACACAAATAATGTCACCGATCGTGTGTCAGTTTGTTGCCGTGAATAAAAGTGATTGCATCATCCTTGTGTTTCAATCTAAATTAAGCCTCAAATACCATAATTGGCGACGAGGATATAGTAATTCACACGTGAAAAAGTACAAAGAATACAGTGAAATATGTCGTTTGTTGGAAATGCGTCATTTGGCAGCAATCTCACGTTCGACCACCGCGCGCAAGAATGGAGTATATTCATTAGTCGTTTTAAGCAGTATTGCACGGCTAACAGCATTGATGACAATTCAGACAAAGCCGGGGTGAAGCGCCGCGCGTTGTTGTTGACAGCGTTGGTAGAAGACACTTATCGCGTCGCTAAAGATTTAGTATTTCCTTCGGATTTAGAAAACATCGAGTACGCTACACTCGTACAGAAGTTAAACGATCATTTTATCTCGAAGAGAAGTACTTTTGCTGAAAGATATTTGTTTTATAAGGCTGAACAGAGACCCGGGGAAGATTTAACTGAATGGGCGGCGCGAGTACGACATTTAAACGCAGCATTCAGGTGATTTTAAACGAAGGCAGCTCCAAAATTTTGGTTGATAAATTATACGAATATTTATTTAATTATAGAAATTCGGCTCACTGCACTACCGGAGTCTCTCCCGCAGAGTTGATGTTTGGCCGTAAGTTGCGTTGCCGTTTAGATTTACTTTGTGAACGTAGTACGGTGGCTGGTGGCAATTCACCAACCTCAGAGTCTTTGTCAAGTGTTGTTATGGATAATGTTCATGCTAAACAGATTTCACAAAGTAACGCCTATGGCGGTCATCGTAAAATTATATTTAAAACCGGAGATGAAGTTTTGTTTAAACACTATTATAAAAATGGAACCAAACATACATATAAATTTGGTATAATTAAAAAAAACATTGGCTCAAGGATGTATTTGGTTTATGTACCAGAACAAAATGTCTACGTTCGCAAACATATAGATCAAATTTTGATTTATAAAAGTTCTAAAAAATACAATGAACATGTTTCTGATGATGTAAGTTGCTTCGGGGACTACACTTCTAATGAGGTGACTGAATCTTCAGTTCCTGTGGATACGGAACAAGATCCACCACAATTGCAGGGGGTTCCTCATGATTCAAACATCTTGTCATCGCCAGCTCCTCAACAAGAGCAGGTAGAGGAGGAGATGAGTGAATCGGTACCAGTTGGCTCAGATTCTGAAGGAAGCTCTGTCGCTACTGGCGTGAGTTCTCCTTCCGCCCCTATAGACCCTCGGAGTGACGATCAGTTGACACCTCGTAGATATCCTTTGCGTATACGTAAAAAACGTAAATTTTTGTAATACCTAGTCATTAAGTTGTAACTAAAGGTGGAGGGATTGTAGTATATTAGTGAGGGTAGACACAAATAATGTCACCGATCGTGTGTCAGTTTGTTGCCGTGAATAAAAGTGATTGCATCATCCTTGTGTTTCAATCTAAATTAAGCCTCAAATACCATACTGATAAAAAAATTTTCTTAACATTATTTGTTGCAAATTAAATTTTCTACAATTTTGGTCCAGTAACTTTTTGTCGTAGAACTATAAATAAAAAGATATAAGCGAAAATGTTCAGATAATAGAGATATTTATATTTTTCAATAAAACTTTTTTTTATCATTTTACGAAGAAATGATATCAGACCATTTTTGTAGATTTTTTTTCGAGGAACAACTTTTACATACAACATTTTTTCATAAAGTCAATAGCTAAGGTTTTAAAGCGCTTCGAAATTAGTACTATTTTTCAGTACTCCTAGCTATACATTATACATATAATATGTGTGTACTAATAATTATTTGTCATCAGTAATTGTTTTTTTTTTTTTTGTTATTATAATATTTTTAATAATTAATTATGCAATATTATTAATAATTAATTATTGACTCTTTTCCTCACCACCCAGGAGGTAGTCTGGAAGCACGTTTTTTTTTACTTCAAAAAGCAGGGCTGAAATGTTCTGTCCTTGCAGTGCTGCATGGGAAAAGAGCCAATAGCCAATATATGTATAGTTAAGAGTACTGAAAAATAGTACTCACTTCAGAGCGCTGTAAAACCTTAGCTATTGACGTAATGAAAAAATGTTGTATGTAAAAGTTGTTCCTCGAAAAACAATCTACAAAATGGTCTGATATCATTTCTTCGTAAAATGATAAAAAACAATTTTATCGAAACATTTAAATAGCTCTAATTTCTGAACATTTTCGCTTATAAATTTTTTATTTATAGTTCTACGACAAAAAGTTACTGGACCAAAGTTGTAGAGAATTTAATTTGCAACAAATAATGTTAACAAATTTTTTTATCAGATAAATAGTTTATGAGATATATCGTAAAAACCATTTCAACCACTATTTTCAAGATGGCGGCCGTGGGACAAGGGTGGCGACCCCACAAACTTGGTTTTAGCTTCACATTAAACCCCCCTACACATCCAAAAAATAAAATTGCGTCCTCTAAAAAACGCAAGGTTAGGCCAAAAAAATGTAACATTTCAATGGACTAATAGGTACTTTATTTATTCGAACTAATACAATTCGTTTAAATTATGGAATATTTTAAGAATAATTTAGTTCTTAAGTCTGCAAATCTTTATCGATTCATGTTTAGTATATAGTTCAGGATACATCGCCCATTTTTGCAAGTGTCTACTATCAAGCTGATTTTCCGTTTGTAGCTTTATTTTGATGAGACACCGAATAATTTCGTGTACGAAACTCTCGATTGTGGTAGCTAACAGAGATAACAAGGATAAAATTTTTTGATTTGATGGTTCTCAAATATTTATTACGCAATTTGTAGGACAATATGTCTGTTGAATTATATAAACATTAACTAAGTGAAAACAAAAAAATCAGCTTGTTAGTAATCATTTGTGATGACCTCGTTATCGATACACTTTGGAAAGGGGGACTCTTTGAACAAACCATAGATTTTGTAGGACAAATATTTTTTCGAATAATTTAGGTAAGTAATTATCTTGAGATTGAACAAAAAAAAATCATTCAGTTAGTAATAAATATTTGAGAACCATCAAATCAAAAATATTTATCCTTGTTAACTCTGTTAGCTACCACAATCGAGACTTTCGTTCACGAAATTATTGGGCGTCTCATCAAAATAAAGCTACAAACGGAAAATTAGCTTGATAGTAGTCACTTGCAAAAATGGGCGATGTATCCTGAACTAATAGAAGAAGTTTTATGCAACGCAGTACTTAGGTAGGTACCTATTTTCAAATCTATACGATATCGATGGATGGTCGGATCATACCATTTATTTAACAATTTAATATTTGTACAAACAGGAAACAGAGCTACTTACAGATAAAACAGAGTACAACTAATTTGGCGGCCTTATCACTTAATAGTGCTCTCTTCCAGGCAACCACGGATGCAACCAGCAACTACCATCATACTGGTGAAGAAATTTTATACCAAGCATAAGTATATATATCTTTTCTAATAATTACAGGCTATGAAAATCTTTATGGATTTTTACTACAAGAAGTTTTATACAACGCAGTACTTAGGTACGTCTATTCTCAAATCCATACGACATCGATGGATGGTCGGATCATACGCCCCTAAATCAGGTTTACGGCGCTCGTTAATTCCTTCATTAGTTAAGGTAATGTGTTGTACAATGTCATTATGGGAAAGGTAATATGTTAGGGGAATTTAACATTGTTTTTCTTTACATTGTGTGTAAAGAGGAATGATTTCTATAGTCAGATAACTCAAATATAACGATATTAAATATATTATATATTAGTATTACTGATATTAAATATTCTCGCAGCAGTTAAAAGCCATATTCCTAAGTAATATTATAAGGCTATTGTATTTGCAATGCCAAAGATTTATAGGTTTTTTCATCGATTTGCAAAG
The DNA here is from genome assembly GCF_905220415.1 of Colias croceus. NCBI lineage: Eukaryota > Metazoa > Arthropoda > Insecta > Lepidoptera > Pieridae > Colias > Colias croceus. Next base: position 2,567,066 of record NC_059562.1, read on the forward strand.
CTTCAGACAGACAAAATCTGATTAATCGTATAATCTACTACAGTTTCTGTGATCTGTGTCTACTACCTATCTATGTTATTATAAATCCCCCATATTTGTTTTTTTTTAATAATTCAGGTTAATTCATATTATTAAGATTTATTGTTATAGATACGATAAATCGATACGGATAACAAAAGTCTGTGTAACACAGGTGCAAAATGCATCTGCTTCTTCCCCACAACGAAACTTGAGTATTTTAATAAATAAACTTTGGTTTTTGTATCTTATTCACACAAATCTTATTTAAACACTCCTCGATAAATGGGCTATCTAACACCAAAAGAATTTTTCAAATCGGACCAGTAGTTCCCGAGATTAGCGCGTTCAAACAAACAAACAAACAAACTCATCAGCTTTATAATATTAGTATAGATAAATTAAACATGCAACATTTTAATACCTTTATAAATCTTTTTGCAATGTTTTTGCATAATTTCCTTATTTTATTATCTACTTTATTGTAAATTATTCATATTCTTGAAAAATACATCCGCATTTAGTCCGGCTAAATGCGGATGTATTTGTACAGTTAAAAGGAAAATATAAAGGTTTTATCATTTTTAGAGAAATTGTTAGTTTTAAACTTAAAGCATGCATTGCTGAAACTCTTGGCAAACATTTGTGTGGATGAATTTAATACTTTCCGTTCATTCTTATGCTCTTTATTCGTGGATTAAACAACTTGAATAAACCAAAAAAATATATAATTGCAATGCCTCAATAGTTTTTTAATTATTATTTATTCAATAATCGAAAATAATCATTGCCTTTTAATTGTAGAAAATATTTTAAATATTGTAGAGACTTGTTCAGATAAGTGTACAACATAAGCATGCTTAGTTGCCGTTTTTTCCCGTTATTTACTCTTTCTTATAAATAATATTTTTAATTAAAAAAATAGAATGGAATAATACGAATTTTACAGAGCAGACAAGGTAAGTTATCATTTCTATATTTTCCAAGCTTTATGAATGTAATTTTGTTTTCCAAAAAAGCTCAAATAGTTACACATAGCAGGAACTTATTCATTAGGTAGGTACTCAGTGCATTTGGTATATCTCAAGAGTCAAGAATATTTTTTGAATAGATATTAAATATTAATATTAAAGGATATAAAAGTATACAGTCTTTCTTTCCACTACCATACATTTACAATGCGTGAAAAAATAAAATACTTCACTCAACATAGACGCTTTGTATCATGCTAACTTTCTACATTATAAATTATATTAATATCTTCCTAGTTGCTAGTTCAATTTCGCTTGTGTGTTCTTTGCCTTATTGTGTGTCATCACCATAACCACATAGGTACTTAATAAAATATTATAAACTAGCTTACCGCCCGCGGCTTCGCCCGCTTTGTCTCAAACCTAATAAAAATTATACACTAAAACCTTCCTATTGAATCACTCTATGTATTAAAAAAAACCGCATCAAAATCCGTTCCGTAGTTTTAAAGATTTAAGCACACAAAGGGACATAGGGACGTAGGGACAGAAAAAGCGACTTTGTTTTATAACTTTTATACTATGTACCTACATAGTGATAGTGATAATTAATACGTACCTATAACATGTTATTCATACTATTCATGCCCTATTTATCCTAGTATCTAACTATGCTCCCATTCCAAAATATACATTGTCCTCAAAATCCATAGCACAATAACACAAATCACAATGTCTACCCGACTATCCAACCAAGGCAGTTATAACATATTCACTATTGCGCGTGCGTCAAATGACAGCCGCTATCGTATTTCAAAATGTATAATATTCTGATCAATAACACTATATAAATAATAATCTCTCATAATGAGATCGTGAAACGTTTTTAATTGACAATATTCGTGAGTTTAACGGCTTTAAGTGTCAAGACGGATAGATAAAACGCTTAACCCTACAGTGGATTACACGTGTAATCCAGTGATACAAAAGTGCAAATTTCAAAAAATCTAATGGCTCGAGATGTTTCACTTATCGTGTAGGTACTCTAAGTTGAATAATTGCCGGAGAGTCGGGTGCACGTGGTTGTACAACAGGAGCTCCGCAAAATTCGCGGTCTACATATTACGCATGCCGTGCGACAAACTACGTAAGTTTTTTGTTGTGACTGCTTCATTTATTTTTTACAAATAGCATGTTGTGATTTTAAAAATAATGGTATACCCTTGTAGACCACGCGACCTCACACGTCACTTTTAGATACACGACTACTGTAGGGTTAACCGTTCAACTAATGCTTTGTAAGAGATAACGAATTATGCTATTGTTTTATGATTGAATATGTAAATAGATATATTTATGTTGGATTCGTTCGAACTAAAAATTAACTTTTTACACAGCATAATAATATTATTGAGATGTGAAGTCCTGTAACGCACTGAAGCAGTAGAAGGGTCTTTTTTATTTTGCAGCGAAACGGGCGTACCTGGGACGACCATCTGGACGTCGTCCGGTTGGGCGTCCTAGGTACCGCTGGAAAGACGAAATCGCCAAAGACCTGCGCACCCTCCAGATCGAAAACTGGCAAGAGATGGCGCAGGATAGAGTAAAATGGAGGTTCTTATTGTCGGAGGCCAAGACTCACTTTGGGTCCCTGCGCCACTCCAGTAAGTAAGTATGCTTATTTTGCAATTCTATCTGAATATTTAATACAAATATAATTCCATACATACTACATAATTACATAGTGTTGAAAAAAAACCGTATCTTAATTTTTACTTGTAAAAAAAATTCAATGTTTTTTTTAAATATGCATTGCAAAACATATTTTAAATTGAATTGACTCCTATTTTGCGTCCTACTTTCGTAATTTATAAAACCTCTTTTGTATTTTTAATTAATCTTTTTTTGTAGTTTTTTTTTTTTTAGTTTTAAATCTCCCCTTTCTAAAGTCGGTTAAGCATCTAACATGAGATCAAGTGACACCAGCATGTGCGTGGAACATTCAATGTTACATTTGGTACAGTCACGGATGTACTATCAAGGTAATGCCCGCCGTGAGACATGACGTGGTACGTGTCCGTTGTCACACGGTTTTGGACAAATCTAATCAAATTGATTGATTTGTCCGAATTAATTGGAAAATTTGTTAGCAGATAAATAAGCCAGAGGTCGTGGGTTCGATTCCCACTCGGGGCAAATATTTGTGTGATGAACATAGATGTTTGCTCTGTGTCTGGGTGTTAATTATCTATACATATAAGTATTTATTTAAAAAATTATATACGTGTGTTTATCACTTATCAGCCATCTGGTTTCCATAACACAAGCGAAAGCTTAGTGGTAACGCCAATATAATTAAAATAGTAAATGTAGATATTAAATGTTTATTATTTTGTGGTGTATTCCTTCATCCTTCCCTACATACGAGCACAACCAATCACCGCGCGCTATTTAGCGCTCGTCACGTGACCTACCTATGTCACGAAGGTCATTCGACAGTTTTAGCGAGAATGGGAACTCAACCGCCGGAGATGGGATCAGAATTCAGATTGTGCCGTGTGTGAAAATTGTCCTGAAATATTTATTTATTTATTTAACAGTTTTATGTACCATTACAAATTTTACAAACTATAATATTAAAAGAAAAGGAAACATTCACAGCACATAAGGCAACCTTTGAAAGAAAAATAAAAGAGGATACATACATACTATTATTTTAAAGGAAAAGCTAAATCAGAGAAATTTTTATTTAAAAGAGTTTTAAAGGAACTTTTCGAGGAAGCTCGTCTTACAGCTGTAGGCAAAGAATTCCAAAGTCTGATAGCGGTTATTACAAAGGATTTACCAAGGAAACTAGTGTGGTGAGGAGGAAAGCTAAGGAGAAGGTTATCAGCGGAACGAAGAGTATAAACACCTGAATCTAGAAAATTAAATTGTTCTTTTAAATAGGAGGGAGAATTGGGATCAAAGAGGATGGAAAATAACAACTTCAACGCATTTGCATTCCGGCGAAGTCTTATAGGAATATTTACTATTTTATATCTGAGTTGGAATCAAAGGTAATTTAATACACAATATTGTAAGTTCTGTCTAATATTACGACAGTTACAATCATTTTAATGAAGTTAGAAGTACCACATTCCATACAAAAAGTCTCAAATTCAGAAATAACATTATTACTCTAGCCTTCTCTAGATACATTGTAAGTATTTCTAGCAAAATAAAAACGCATTGCTACTTAGTTAAATAACTGCGTCTCGGAAATCCGATAAGTACAATAGCGTGACTCACTGTTACACATTGAAGCCGTTAAATCGCATTAAAATTGTTCAAGTGCTTATGCTAAGCCCGTAATATGAATTAATTTCTTTTGTATGAACTAGGACATGTGGAAAATTGTAATTTCTGAGTTAGACTATCAATTGTTCGTTTGGTAAACGTGTTTCAATTAGAAGAAAGTTTGACGGTTAAAATGAGCAAACGAGTTGGCATACACCGGACTGAAATATATGCATAATTCTTACTTACTTACTTACTCCTCTGGCGATGAAACCCCAAAGTGGGTCTTGGCCTCTGAGACGAGAACTCTCCATCTTCACCGGTCCTGAGCGGTCAAATATATGCATAATGATATATTATAATATGTGAGATTAAATATTTAAGACGTTATAATAATTTGTACTTATTTTCTGTATTACCCGAACTTATAATAACTTCTCACTAAATACTTACATTGAAATTGAATTTATTTCCATTAAATAAGTACAGCATTTCTTAAACTTTTTCTTAACGATTTTTATTTCAGTAAATATAGCAGAGATTATTCCTTTTAGCTACGTCACAAAAATCGTGACGTATATCAACGGGAACGAGCACAAAGCAGTTGAACCGTGGACCCAAATACAATAAAGTTCATTGGACTAGAGCTAGACGATCGGCTGCCTTCACTGTATAATCTGAATTATCATCATGATACTGCTCTATTTAAATATTTTTGAGAGCAAATACGCTGATTACCTTAAGTCACTTTGTGGTGTATCGATAATACCATAAGTCCCCACGGGATTACGGGACGCTTTTGAATGTAATTTTATTACGTAGATACTCTATAGGGACCATGTTTAGATTTTACAATTATGTGTTGTTTAAAGTTTCGTTTTTTAACTTGTACATGATCATGACCAATTTTTGAGTCAATGATTTCAAAAATCTTAACTAGAGAAAATAATAATTTTTAATTAGTACTGATAAAATGAATGAAACACGAAAGTGTATTTTTTTGTTTGTCTTTCTCTCGTGTCGCACCCGAACGACTTTGTGATATAAATTTTGACACACTTGAAATGTATAAAAATAAGCGTATTATGCATATTAACTAATTAAGTTCCAACTTAATTCAACAAGACTATCAATGGGATAATAATATTAAAACTATCTCCTAACTCCGGACTCTTGGACTGCGCGGGCGAAGCCGCTGGCGGAAACCAAGTATTCCTATAAATATATCATTAATTAAAGCTCTCTGATTGTACATTTTATTATATTCTATATACTAGGATATAGTTTAGGATATATAAAACTAATTACATTTACCGTCGTGACGTAGTAACAAGGTCAGATAATAACGGATAACTAGGTGATTCATAACCTTGAGTGTATGACAAAATTATCGGATTTTTAACCGGAAAAATTCGCAATGAGGTAAGTGTTTTCCAATTGTTTTTGAATTGTATTTATTATGAGAAGAAAAGAGACATTCAAAGCTCTCACGTATAAAAAAACTAGCTTACCGCCCGCGGCTTCGCCCGCTTTGTCTAAAACCTAATAAATTATATACTAAAACCTTCCTCTTGAACAACTCTATCTATTAAAAAAACCGCATCAAAATCCGTTGCGTAGTTTTAAAGATTTAAGCATACAAAGGGACATAAAATATATATATTTGTTTCGTAATTTTGCTCTTTCATACGTAAAATGCTAAACATGTTGAAAGAAAGAAAGGAAGAAAGAAAGTAAAAGCATTTATTTTACGGAAATAATCACTTTAATATAACAATAACTAAACTACTACAAAATATTTATTGATATAACGAATGGTAAAGAATACATAAACTATTATTTAATATGAAAGCAAAACCACGGAATGTAGCTAGTAGTATGTATTATATAAGATAAGAATGTCCCTTGAGCTTTAGCTTAGCCGGAGGGAACGACACTGCAGATCTAGATAATAAAACAATACTGTAGAATGTAGATCATCTATGTATAATATAAAAATGAATCCCAAAATGTGTTGGTAAGCGCATAACTTGAGAACGGCTGAACCGATTTCGTTAATTCTTTTTTTATTATATTCCTTGAAGTACGAGGATGGTTCTTATGTAGAGAAAACGTAAATGTGTACGACGAGCGAAGCCGGGGCGGACCGCTAGTTTATTATATAAAATAATATAATATTTTTTGTCAAATCATACTAGGGTATTGTAAATATTGTACTCAAGAACTTTTTGGATTGGTATTTTTAACAAACTTTTCTGGCTACTAAGATTCATATTCTGGGAAATCAATTTAGGTGCCAGTTGCGAATATGATATATGTTACAGACGAAAAATTATTTTGTATGTTAATATTTTGGTAAGGTTTAGGTAATATCATTAAATATTTCTTATAGGTATTCTCTAGGTAATATTATTTATATTTTATACGTTTATATATAATAACTTCATTGAATAACTTCAAATCTGTCAATTTCTGTTGCAAGTCGTAGTTAGCGGTCGTCGTTGAAAACCAGCGTTGCAGAAAGTTCCATAAAGTTCCACAATACATGCTTATGTGAACATTTCGGCGTCTCTATAATTGGTTTAGTTGTATCATTAATATTAACTTATTCGTTACTAAGCTTTAGTTACGAGTTTAGACTTATTACCCGCAGTATTTATATCCGTTTTTGAACAGCTACGTTGGGATCTTAATCAATTCATAATATAAATAATGTTTTAAGAATCTGTTTACGAAGATAAACAATCATGAACTTATTGCATTCATTATTATTGCGTCACCGATCGTTTTTAATTGCACAGAGGGAATTACACAAACAAACAGGCGAACATGTTAAAAAGATTAATATACATTAGGTCACAAAATTACCTGAAACTTGAACTGAGTTTGTTTGTTTGAACGCGCTAATCTCAGGAACTAATGGTCCGATTTGAAAAATTATTTCGGTGTTAGATAGCCCATTTATCGAGAAGGCTGTAAAGCTATATGTCATTACGCTAAGACCAACAGGAGCGAACACACGCGGGTGAAACCGCGAAGGGCAGCTAGTATTAGATAAAGTCTTTGTCTACGTTCTTCCATATTTTGATCAATACCTATTGTAGTAAAAATTATCGCTATGAAATCAGCGCAATGCAGTAGAGAGTAAATAAACTTATTAGTTGTGTTTGTGCACGACTAGAAAATATTTATCACTTAAGTTTTCAATAAAACTTTGATATATTTTCCTTCATATTTCCGTACGCTTTTATTGTATTCGTTGCATTATTATCGATGACTTATTGTTTTTAATTAAGGAACATAACCGCTTGTGATACAATTGTTTATGATTTATGAAATATTTAAAATTGTAAATTACAAATTGGAATTATGAAGTAGAATAGTTACGAGGCTACGAGCTTTTCTGAATTTTGTATGTGTATGGTAAGGCATTGTGATACAACACCGGAAATTTATGTTATTTTTTTATAATATATCTTAGATATTTGTATAGTTATAGTGTGGTTATGGTAACACCAAAATGTCTAATTACTTTATAATTTCATTAAATAAACATAATATGACTTTATTTGTCTTTTATTATTACCTATACTTGTTGTTGTTACGTTACGTTACCTTACATGCACATCGACATCACTACATAGTACATACCTAGTATAAAACAAAGTCGCTTTCTTTGTCCATATGTCCCTATGTATGCTTAAATCTTTAAAACTACGCAACGGATTTTGACACGGTTTTTTAATAGAAAGAGTGATTCAAGAGGAATGTTTTTGTAGACACACAATTTATTACGTTTTAGATAAAGCGGGCGAATCCGCGGGCGGAAAGCTAGTATATTATATTATTTTGTGTATTTCTTTATGAAATCTGTACCTTTATTATAATATTTTTTGGGAATGATTTATTAATCATTCCCAAAAAATATTATAATTGCCGTCCTTTGAACAAAAATTGCAAAAGAATCGTGTCCACATCACAACATGTAATATTATGATCCAAGATGGCGATCGTTGTGTTAATTTCAATTATGGCAGTGCCAAGGTCTAACTAGAATCTCAATTGGCACAATGGCTCTTTGAATCATATGTCTACTGAATATGTGGGTATTTGTGTCGATATTTTTGGAGTTATTAGCTTTGTAGAACATGTGTGAAGGTAAAGAAAGAGTATTAAGGAGTAACTAATAAATTGATTATTTCAATTAAATCTTATCAGATTAGGTTATTGAATTTATTGTATACCATTTTAGATACTTGTGTAACCTTCCTTACTGTACCATCACAGTATATATTTAATAATATTTTGCATGTACACAAAAACGCCGACTTACACACAAGAGTAGGAGATAGACATTGTTATGGCACAAGAAACAGAAATAAAATTGAAGGATAAGAAATTATAAGGAATTGAATGAAACAAATTAATGAACTTTATTTTCATAATAATATAAAATATACTTATGCAGTTAACTTTCTATTTATTATATTACGCAAAGTAAATCGAATTAAAGTTGAATTATAATTTATAAACAGATAATTTAATGAAATGTTGATGTAGAGACAAAAAGTTTTGATTAAAATTCAAATTTAAAATTTATCTTCAATTCATTATTTCCTCCCACAATCAAAAATTACAAAAAATACGAAATATTCGAGCATTCGCTCGTTTGATGTAAATGCACCGTTATAGGAAGGTTTTGATTACAAAAGCCCCTAAGTAAGTTATCTAGAAGTCTTAGGTCCTGATTAATTCTTATTATTAAGTACTTAAGACTTTTCAGTCTTATAAAATTTAAAAGATTTCCAAACCGTATATTTTAAAGTTACCTATTTCATATTCAAAACTTAATTTTTAATCTACTGCAAGAAAACAATTTTCAACAGTAAGTAACCTTTAACGTATTCTAATTTATCTCTTATTTTTATAGATTACTGGATTTCCCGAAATATTCGTTTATATAATTTAAATGTTTAATTTGTTAAATTATGGTGAAAGTAGTAGTAACTATAAAAGCTATAACAATTATGAAATAATTCAAACAAAGGTTTATCGCTCCATAAAGAATTCATAACAATCGGACCACCCAAAACTTAAGAATAAGCTGTTTATAGTAATTTGAGTCGTTATGCTTACTCGATAAGATATTATTTAGCTTGGTTGAATTATATTAAACATTTTTTTTTAAGTTTCATCTTATTGTTTGATCAGCATTGCTATTATTATGGTCACAGGCCATTTTTATAAGGATTTGTTTGCATTTATAGGTAGTGTGAAAAAGTTGAGAATTTTTTTAATCTTAGTTATTTTGTGAAGAGTTTGTTTGTGTGTACGCGCTAATCTCAGGAACTACTGGTGCAATTTGAAATATTCTTTCGGTGTTAGATAGCCCTTTTATCGAGAAAGGCTATATATCATCACGCTAAGACCAATAGGAGGGGAGCAATGCGGGTAAAACGGCGGGGCACATCTAGTGAGAAAATAACAGTCATTGTGAAGCGGCATTCGAATCTACGTCGTTCGTAATTATTATTGATAACATAGGTATAGTATGGTTAGGTACTGTATGTACTTATTCGTTTTCCATTTGCTAAAAATAATGTACAATTTTTTAATACTTACCTATTGATATCTTGCGATAAAATAGAGCTAACTTTTTGTAGAATTGGAAAGAGGCTCTTTGTGGCTTTGTGCCATCGATTTAAAATTTCAACAACATTCTACTTTCAAGCTATGTACGCCTATATCGTATGTACACATGCATTTTGCCAAATAAAGTATTTAATTAAAACTGTATTAGAATATATGCGGAAGGAGACTAAATTTCAAAACCTACTTAATAATAATATAATAATAATAAATCCTTTATTTGCATTTAAACATGGTATTTTAAGGTGTTATAACTTACAATATAATGTTACAGCATGTTTAGCCGTTATTTAACAGCGTGCAAAATTATTTTATTACATAATATCTATATTCAAAGTATCCAATTAATTTGTCATTCATTCACATTATTCATTATACAATAAAAATTTCAAAATTTATTATACCTAACATACATCATAAAAATCAAGAAACAAATATACAATCATGAGTCCAAAAATTCCTTAACACTATAAAAACATTTCTGTTGAAGCCATTCGTTAAGTTTTTTTAGAAATAATTTAGAGTCTAAGTTTTTTAATTTAGTTTGTACCTTATTATATATTATTACACTCATACAAAGACAATTTTTATTATATTTTTTTAGTCGAGGATTATCTTTTAAAATTAATTTATTTGCATCTCTGCGACTACGGCTATTTAAATCACTTGCTTTTTTGTATAGGTACATATGTTTAGTCACAAACACGCACATCTCATAAATGTAAAGAGATGGTAAAGGCAGCAGACAATGTTTTTTAAATATCGGTTTGCATGACTGGTCCGACCTCATACCATATAAAGCCCGTATACATCTCTTTTGAGCCAGAAATGCTCTTATTATATCAGTACTATTACCCCAAATAACAAGTCCATAACGTAAAACAGATTCCACATAAGCATGATAAGAAATAAGTGCGGTTTTTACGTTTGTAACACTTCTTACTTGCCTTAATGCAAAAACAAATTTATTTAATCGACTACAAACATAAAATACTATATTAGAATAAATGCCAAATATTTTTCTATATGCAAATTAAGTGTGCGGATATTTTTTGCAAATTCGATACACAAAACAACTGAATCGAGTTTGGTAAAATTTTCCAAAGTGATAGCTTAAATAAAAGAATATATTAATGATACAAGTAATTTAAGACAGACGACGCCATACGAACTAGGTAAGTAGTGAAACTTAATCACTGCTAAGTACATAGCTTATTACTTAAATACAAGGGCATACAAAACGAACCATTAGCCTTGTAACATACATACATGCACACATCTATTTTATATACGGAGTAGTTCTGTCCGTCGGTTTGTAACAATGCATGACATCATCAACGCTAATCGTGATTTGAATCTATGGTCTCGTTCTATGTTGTAGCTAAAGTTGTAAAATTTGTCATTTTGTAATGTGCTCTATCGCAATCAGGTTTAAAATTTTAGTTGCTTTCCGAAAAGGAATATGCTTCATGTAGATGGGTGTAGGTTACTAAAATATATCGTAGCTAAATGTAAATATAACATACCTTTGTAAGCAAATTAGAGAATTGAAAAAAATGTTTATTAATATAAATAATAAAAAAAGTTTCTCGAAAATGTTTAAAGTAGATATGTATTTGGCAATGCGACTGATATTTGATTATATTAATTATCAAACTAGATTAGCTTTTATATTTATATCCAATTACAGCTAGACTACAAAAAAATATATTTGGGAAGGATTTTCAATAAGCTTTAAAAAATATATTCTAGTTCTATTACGGGTAAACAAAGTCGACGAAGTAATATTTAAACATTTATTGACAACAACCAAAAACCACATATACAAGAACAATTTAAATAATTATAACACTATTATTATAACTATTTACTAAAAGCAGACATTATTCAAAAAGCCTGTAAATTATTAACTACAACACACATTATTACACTAAGATTATCTGCTTGCAATTTTAATTTAGCATTATGTACAGGAAGTTGCTTGCATTGCCTGTTGTATACATTTGTTTTACGTATGTATTTTACTATTGTATACCAATTATATATGTATTTATATAATAAAATTGAGGAAAAGTGTGTCAGTTATTTGAAAAACAATTAATAGATGATAGAGTGTCCATATAGATTTAAAATTATAAGAATAGAAGGTTAATACAAAATAGAAACGAATGATATCGTGGGTAGACACGATGCTGCAGAGCAATTCTAGCGGTCTTAGGTCGGTTTGAGTAGATCTCAATACAAATTAAACCGAATTTACATTCGCTATATAGGCATCGTTTCCGATTTAAATGTGTACGAAAAGAAAAAGCGATAAAAAGGTACATCTTAATCCACAGATTACGGATTAGACTTCGATATTGAAACCCAGTGTTAGGAATGGCCACGGTGTAAGGTGAAGGCGAAAATTTGATCGATATCAATTTCGTTTTCATGATAAAATTATAAAACATAAAAAAACGATTATCTGGTTTGAAAAGAATACACTGTCATAATATGTACCTACCTATTATATTACCTCACAGGCAGCTTTATATATTTTTAAAGATTTATTTTTTGAAAAATATTGACGATAAAAGGTACGTAAATTGTAATCAGTATAGATACAATGAAGGAAACTACGAAAAAAATATTTGAAAATATAAATCAATAGGATTTCCCGAAGTGTATAACAAAACTTATATTACCTAAAATAAATGTTACACTTATTTTATTTCACTGCATTAAAGCTTTTATCTTTTTGCATTTCATTCGTAATTGGCGGTAAAAGGAGAATGCCCATGAAAGTATGGACCACAGTATAGTGTTGCATCAATGCCAGAGTGGTTTTGGAGGGTTCTTCGATATTCAAAAGATTTTTACCAATTGATTTTTTTGTGATAAAAACAGGGGTTTTCAAGATATTGAGAAAAATGTGAATTAACCTCAAAACTTAAATAAACCCGATTTAGTTAGGTTTATGTGTGATTTAGGTAGTATTTTATCGTCTGAAGGTTATTTTTCGTTTAACATATTTAATCTATACGTAGAGCTTATGCTTTCAGACAAAGTCTATCTGTTCATCGGCTAGTGTAGGTAGGCACCAGAAATCTTTCGGGACGGATTTCAAGAAAACCTAAATATATTATATTTAAAAAATGCCAATAGAGTTTTTATTCGGTTTACATATTGTTGTTGTTGTTTGAATCATTTTTTCACTACATATTCGAAGAAAGAAACAAATAAGAAATAACTGGTTACCTACCAAGCTATGTCATAATAATATTTTTTATATATATTATTTTACTTCACTATATTATATGTTAAAACAACCTACAGTGTATAAACAATACCTTACAGAGTGATTTTATGTTAATTGATTTTTTTGTAATTCAATGAAAACAATAATCGATATTAATACATTTAGCTATTTACCATAATAAATGTCATAATAGTTACCGCTTGGTTACCGTGGTAACCGGTAATGGATACTAAATCTATGGCAACGGATCTAAACAATTACATGTCTTATTAGACTTTACAAAACATTCCCTGATCAAAATATATTTTCCGATAGTAAGAAGGCCTCTAAATTGCCGAGATTTTTTTTAATAGTAGATATTTTTATCTTGATGCATGAGAAAAACCTGTACCAAAAATGTAAACGGTAATGGACACTAAACAGACATAACGGATCTAAACAATTACATGTCTTATTAGATTTTACAAAACATTCCCTGTTCAAAATATATTTTCCGATGGTAAGAAGGCCTCTAAATTGAAGAGATTTTTTTAATAGTATTGTTGTCTTGATGCATGAGAAAAACCAGTACCAAAAATGGGCATTCTCCTTTATTCAGCCATCAAAAGAACCTGTCATAACTATGTCATAGATCATAAACCAATGCAGAAAGGGTATTTCTTTGATGGTCCAACCCGAGTTTACTGCCTATTAGAGACGGTCTCTCGAAATTGTCATATTATATATCGGGTCATTGCTTTCCTTGTGTTGTCGCTCGGAAAATGGCACAATGGTCCCTTCGTATTTAATTCACCCGTGGTTTATTTATTGACCTATTTTCGTGTTTATTTATATCATATAAGAGAAGGGCTTACAGCCTCAGTTCCTGAAATTGCGAGACCTTTAGAGCTTATGGGCATAATGCGGTTATAATGGTTTTGGCACGTTTTATTGGATGAAAAATTACAGTTTTTGTTTTTGCGGTTGTTTTGAGTTGACTTTAAAACTTTTGCATTTATTGACTTGTTCGACCCTCGTTGTGCTTCAGCGAGCTAAGTTACATACAATTTAGTAGGTATATAGACTTCAGAATATAACTGAAACTTTACAAAATGAATGCCCATTAACTTAAAAATTATTTATTTGTGAAAATACTCTTTAATAATTGTACATTTAAAGATCGTGATGACTTCTAGTGAAGGTGACCTTCTCCTGGGAGAGTTTACACTTGCAGTTTTTACAACAAGTTTACACTTTTACAAAAAAAAATTGAACAACTACTGTCTGACACTTGACACGTACAGAGAACGCCTTTTAGCCTCTAAATAATAGTATAATTCCTAATTTCGACCATGAAATATCTTTATTAAACATGTTCCTATAAGTAATAAATAAGATGTGTCACGTCTGCATAAAATCCGAATCTATGACACATCAGCGTGGTCATAAAATGCTGCATCGTAATATTCATTTCGCCCATAAGGAACCCGTACGTTTTATGAATGAAAATATAATATTATAGTACATTCTAGGCATTTTATGGCACCCATGACCCCGTTTGAAATATTAAAATTGTATTGTGGTGGATCGTTTTACAACACACTTTATGTTTAATTCATTGTTGTATGGGTCGGTGAAATATCTTCGATTTTTGATGACATATTTACTAGTGATAGGCTCAGATAATGTAATATGTACTAACTATCTATTTTTTTAGTAGAGTAAATGGAATTGAATGTAGTGTTTGTCATTTCGAGAGCTATATCACATATTAGAACTTTTATTATGAAAAAACGAAACTCAATTTTTTCCTACGATAAAAACAGATAGATAATTAAATACAATATAAACTCAAACTCAAACTCAAACATTTATTTATTCAATTAGACTACTATTTAGTAGCACTTTCGAATCGTCATTACATAGGTAAGTATTTTTAACATTTACCACCGATTCGGAAAGCAGTATCTATGGAGAAGAATCGGCAAGAAACTCCATAGTTGCTCTTTTAACATCATGTAAATATTACAATATATGAAACTTATATCTAACTACATAATATATCATAATATGCCAATGAACTGTCTTGTGGTTTTTACGCGACAACCCTCCATGGGTTTTTATCGTCCATATATTCCTGAATACTGTAGTACGCTCTCTGAACTAATACATTTTTTATATAAGTTTTAAATTTAGAACTACTTAACTCTTTAATATTGTGAGGAATTCTATTGTAAAAGCGTATACCTTGACCCACAAATGAATTTTTAACTTTAGCTAATCGGAAAAATGGCATTTCAATTCTATTCCTGTTCCTTGTGCCATAATCGTGTCTATCTCCTACTCTTGTGTGTAAGTCGGAGCTTTTGTGTACATGCAAAATATTATTAAATATATACTGTGATGGTACAGTAAGGATACCAGTATTCTTAAAATGATCTCTTAGTGAGTCCCGTGCACGTAAATTATATATAGAGCGAATGGCTCTTTTCTGTAAGATAAATATAGTTTCTATATCTAAACGTACGTACAAACAATCAGTTCAACAGTAAGTTCTATCTAATTCTCGATAGATGTATAATGTGTTTGTTTTTGACAAAACTATATTAATTGTAATGACATTGTGTAAAATTTTAAAATACCTCTTATAACTAACATACAATAGCATTACCCTTTTTAACTAAAACAATTAAAACTAACTCAGAAATGCGTCAAGCATTGCACAATCTACACATTAAGTATCTTCTCGGAGTTCTTCTCTATTTCTATTTATTCTTGCACATGTCTTCGAATTCCTTTCTTCTCTATTTATCTCTTCTTTTACATGATTTGATGAACAGACGGCACTAACACACCTGAAAGTTTGCTCACCTAGTGTTAATACAGGTTAGAGCAACAATTCAGGCCCATCAGTGTACCGAACTTCTTCTTTCTTCTCTTCTTGTACTGAAATTCTTCTGTCTTCTTCTGTTCTTCTCTCTATCATCTATTTGTCACCATGAGCCGTCACAGTGACGACTGCAAAGACGCTAAACAAATGAGCGATGATTATCAGATTAATTGACAAATATTGCTAATTGCTATAAGCTAAACAAACATACGAATAAACAATATTATGTGATAGCTTTACGTACATATAATTATTACAAAGACCTCACATACGAAACTATAAGAAACAATAAAAATAACAAGAACACTCATAAAATTAACAAGCTTACAAGGATCATGTTCCGAACAGTCGTAAAACTACTGTCAGTATTATGCCATTACAATAAAGCAGTTTGTCCAATCGAAACACGAGTGTCTATCTAAAAACTGAATCTACATTATTACGTTGAGCAAGTATGGCGGCGCGTAAAATGGCGCGAAAACGCCTCGCGATTTGACAGCTGTCAATTAGAACGGCGGGAAAAGAGTGATAAACGACGTTTCGATATACGGCCGGGTTCTTTTCGTCGGGCCGTTAGTTTTATCGCGTTGACAGAAAGACAATCGTCTCATAATTGGATGTTTGTTACGTTAACAGCGAAGTTGTCACGTGTCTCGGACGTTTTATTTGTTGTAAATTAGTCAAACTTGTGTCAGCCTCAGCTGTTTATTTAACGTATCGATTGTGATTGTTTCTTTTGTTATTTGAAAGAGAATGGCTTTTTTAATTTGAAATGTATTTTAAAAGTAGCTCTAGTTAGTTTTAAATGCTGTAAATTCGCATTTTTTAAGACACCACATATAACTTGTGATGATAAAGATAGATTTATGGTATTAAATATATATATAAGTATATAAGATCAAAGAGATAAATAAATTAGTTAAATAAAATGCCTCAGTTCTCAGTGGACACATTTAATTTGATTTAAGGTACACACATATTATTTTTTTTTTTATTTTGAAATTGAAGAGTGTTAAAATTGAAAGACCCGTCAGTGTAACTGTGTACCGTATAAATAAAAAATAAATAAAAAAAATCGTTTATTTAGTACTAAGTAATAAAATGTGTACTTAAGAAATTTATTTATTTAAATTAAATACAGATCACGAACTGTTGGGCACGAGCGTAATTTTATATCCTTTCTTAAAAATTTTAATATATTTTCCATCTCTTACTATTTCA
Source organism: Colias croceus (assembly GCF_905220415.1). Classification (NCBI taxonomy): domain Eukaryota; kingdom Metazoa; phylum Arthropoda; class Insecta; order Lepidoptera; family Pieridae; genus Colias; species Colias croceus. The sequence continues at coordinate 2,584,314 of NC_059562.1, forward strand.
ATATATTTGACGTAGGTAGGTATACATTTCAAATTGTTCATCGATTTATTTCCATTTTATCAAGGAATCGGTAAAGTCGAATGTTTCACCGTCTAAACGCGGGAAATGAAAACGATGAGTGTGCCAAAATGGTTGCCAATAACATCCAGTTGGTTCCGTTACAAAACGTTATTAGAAATGGAAGATTTATTTTGAATATGTTTCTTAGAACCGTTATTCATACAAAATTTAGATTTCAATTTTATATTCAATTATCCATACTAATATTATAAATGCGAAAGTAACTCTGTCTGTTTGTCTGTCTGTTACTCAATCACGCCTAAACTACTGAACCAATTTGTATGAAATTTGGTATGGAGATATTTTGATAACCGAGAAAGGACATAGGCTACCTTTTATTGCGAAATATGTACCACGGGCGAAGCCGGGGCGGACCACTAGTATAATATATGAACAGGAACGATATTCACAAATTTTGAAAAATAATATAACTACATAGTATAAAAATCATCTTAAATCTTTAAAACTACGCAACGGATTTTTATTGCGGTTTTCTTTAACAAATAGTGGTCCTCGAGGAAGGTTTATATACATACTTTATTAGGTTTTACACAAAGCGGGTGAAACCGCGGGCAGAAAGCTAGTTTACAATATTGCGCTATCTTCTACGATTATCAAAGTTAATAAAAATAAGAGTTATAAATAGCAACGTCATATAAAACTATTTTAAAGTAGTTAAAAAATAACATTTTTTTACAAATAAGTAATTACAATGCAGTATCGTATTTTATTTTACGCTTAAAAACATAAATTTTATATCTAGGTAATACTTACTGATTTCTAGTTCAATATTTTAACACATCAATAAAAAAATGTTGCACTATTTTGTTAAGAACATGTTACATTTATTAATTCCACTTATCTTTTTATGATACATTTAAAACAATGTTTATATTTCGTAATGAATGTAATATTTACGTTTTGTAATGACCTATATTTCTGAACGTTTCATAAATACACCATTTGTATAATCTGTGTAAAATATTATGTAAAACAATGCGTTGGCAAGCTGATCCAATGAAGGAAATCGATGTTTAATATGATTTATTTTGAACAGATTAATTGAATTAAAATCTGAGCTTTATAAGTAAACTAGCTTACCACTCGCGGCTTCGCCCGCTTTATCTAAAACCAAATTAAATTATATATTTAAACCTTCCTCTATCTATTAAAAAAACCGCATCAAAATCTATTGCGTATAGTTTTAACCATTTAAGCATACAAAGGGACAGACAGGGACAGAGAAAGCGACTTTGTTTTATACTATACTAGCGGTCCGCCCCGGCTTCGCCCGTGGTACATGTTTACGTTTTCTCTACATAAGATCCATCCTCGTACTTCAAGAAATATAATAAAAAAAGAATTATCGAAATCGGTTCAGCCGTTCTCGAGTTATGCGCTTACCAACACATTTTGCGATTCATTTTTATATGTAAGATTATGTAGTGATAGTGATTTTATATTATGTAACAATAATGTCGTAATTGTAGCTGAGATAACGTTAGATATTTATAAATAAAGCAACACAATAAAGGCTTTGGATTAGGTTTATTAAAAAAAAAAGTTAATTCATTTTGAATTTTTAAAGTGTATGATTATTTTTTGTATGCGTGTCAGTCTGTAGCTGTACCAATGAAATTCATAAACTTATGTCTTATTTGAATAATATACGGTGTATAATATTATCAAATAGATATGTGCACTTATTCTTCACTGCTTATCCTTTGATTTATATAATCCTCAAAGCATACGATGATAATAATATCTACTTTTAATAAGTAATTAATTATCCATACTAATATTATAAATGCGAAAGTAACTCTGTCTGTCTGTCTGTTACTCAATCACGCCTTAACTACTGAACCAATTTGCATGAAATTTGGTATAGAGATATTTTGATACCCGAGAAAGGACATAGGATAGTTTTTATCCCGGAAATCCTACGGGAGCGGTTTTTTCTTTGAAAACGCGGGCTAAGCCGCGGGCGGAAAGCTAGTTAAAAATATTTTTATCATCACCCACTAGATAAATCCACTTTACCTTCACGAGCTTTTTATATTAAAGACGTGTGTCCTGGTCAATATCACAATATAAACTAACTTCCCTAATACAGTCAATGGGGTAATTCAATCAAAATTAATTAATATACCCGCATACTTCTAAATTACAATCTATCATCTATTTCTACACTATAAGATACGGTATCCTAATTTAATAAGAAATTTAAGACAAGCAACAACGCCCACTTTGAAAGCTTTCATTCTCTCACATATTATAAAAAAAATATTTAACAGAAATATTTTTTATGATCTGATTAGTAGTTTATTGGTAGTTTAACGTCAAGGCATCAATTCTATGTTCCTAAAAATACAATAACTTATAGATTTACTAAGAAATACATATTATGGCTTATTCTAAAATGTCAAGTTTAGTTTAAAACTCGTTTGATACCTTTTTATTTTTCAATCGCGCGGGACCGTGAACCATTTTGTTTTTGTTTTCCAAACAAAATATGCGAAACATTGTTTGTTAAACTGTATAACGATTGTTTGTAAAATGTATTCCAATATTCTGGAAACTTCTAAGTGTAATTCGTATTTGTTTCTCGTTGCTCTATATTCGAATTGAGTTTATATTGGATTGAAAATACATGTTTAAAGTGGAAAGAGCTTTGAGACTTAACATGATTATTCTTATTTTATTGAAGATATATATTAGTATTTAAGTATTAGATAGGTAACTATATAGCTCATAACTGAGATAGGTTATTTTAATCCGTATCCACAATCTTTCTGGATCCTAAAAATACTTCGAGTGCTCACTGCTCAGTTTGTAAGAAATTCTTGACTCTTTAAGGCAATAACATTTCTTGGATTTAGTATGGATCTGTGTATCGATATTTATCTAAATTATAAAAAAATACTTGAAATGCAGTTCAGGAGGTTTTAACTTTATACAAATCTAGTCTAATTCCATGTATGATATCTAAATTGTGCCACTGTGTAGAATCTGATACGTATGTAATCTAAAAGTTTTAGTCGGCACCTGCCTTTTTTTTAAGTGGGTAAATCTTGCATAGATACCCAGGCCACGGTACCCGGGGAAGGATCCGACATCCTACCGACCAAAACCCCACTGTGTTCCGTCCAGCCGCATCAACGACAGGACCACGGGTATGGTAGAATTCGTCCGTGACAGTCAGCACCTACCTGGCTATGTGTGTAATTGTAAAATAGAGAAATGAGTACAGAGTTTAATACTCTAAAAATATTCTCACCATTAATTATTAAATATCATAACTCCTTATATAAATGCTAATTATTCTAGTAAGTCATGTCAAGTAAATTGAATTAAAATGACTCGAATGCATGTTATTTGGTGAATGTTTTCAATAGTTCAGGGCTCTGGGAATGGACTAGTGGTATTTGTAGTCATGGGCGTAGCCACGGTGGGGCAGGGTGGGGCACTTGCCCCACTCTAGCTTTAACCTGGAAGGTAGGTAGATACCTAACCAAATCTAAAAATTGAAGTAAGTACCTACTAACTCTTTTGACTGACTAACACCTAACAAGTGTCATACGCCCAGCGACCAAACGGCTGAAGATTTTTGGATCTATTTCGTGGTGTGGTAGGTGAACAATAAGGTGTTTTGAATAAGAATAATTCGAATAACGAATTACACACGAAAAAAGAAAATAGCTGAGGTTACATGCTGATGTTACATGAACTGTAAGAAAAATGAGTATAGTACCCCAATTAGTACCCCACTAACTTATCCAATTTCACTTTTATTGTTTTACACGTTCTACAGCTCACTGATACTTTTTACTTTAGACTTATTCGCCATCGCAAATGCCTTCGCGAATGCCTTCGCGAATGCCTTCGCAAATGCCTTCGCGAATGCCTTCGCCAATGCCTTCGCGAATGCCTTCGCAAATGCCTTCGCGAATGCCATCGCAAATGCCTTCGCGAATGCCTTCGCGAGTGCCTTCGCAAATGCCTTCGGAAATGCCGGCGGTACAGCCGCCGGCATTTGAATACCTGGATATAACTTTGGGTACATACTTGGTACATACAGTTGCTAGTTACATATTATTTTTATTGTTGCCCCACCTTGAGCCTATGGCTAGCTACGCCCATGTTTGTAGTAACCACGAATTACGAAAGGCGACTTTAATTAGGAATTTGTCAAATAATATTACGATTTTTATCCTTTGGTAAATGGAAATGTCGATGTTTAAATAAAGAAAGCCTTTGTGCCCAGTCCACGTGTCAGAAGTGAAACTTCTTTGGCAAGATTCAAAGATACCAAAATCGTCGCCTTACTCCATGTGACGGTATTGCCATGACGCGACCTTGAAATTTTACTCTCAACGCGCCTAACGAAGTGCACTTCAAAAATAATAGTTGCATATTATTCCATTATTCAAATTCAAAATCAAATTATTTAAATGCAAGACATGTGATTACTAAGATTCAGCGACTTTTCCTTTGAAACGAAAAACTTACTTACGTAATTGATTCACTTCATAACACTGAACATCTCAAAATTTCAGTTGACCTACTAAACTGATAAACGAAGCCAGTAGCTATCGCTAGTGTACATAAAAAATGCATAAAGTAAATTACATTCCCTCCCTATCGCGTGACTCAGTTAATTCAATTACTGTACACAATATCACTTATTAGCGATATAAAAACTGCACTTCGTGAATCCAATCTTTTAGCTTACATTTTATCTTTATTACCGCTTTAATCAATTGCTTTTACTATCTTTTACTAGGTATCTTTTGCACGCAACTTTTCCCAACGGTCCCCCATACGGGGTTTCAAGAGACGCAGAAATGCTAGTTGAAAGTATACCTATCTATTATGTTTAATGATAGAGGAAAGTCACCAAATATGGAATAGTATCCTAATATGGAATTCCTTCTTTTCTCTAAGACTATAAGTATGAATCACAACATTCGTCCATCTTCTGTTTCATTTGGTGTACTAAATGTTGCACTAACACCATCGAGTTAGTTGCGCGAACGGTTTACATGTAGCAGGCGTGTTTTGTTTTGCTGCCGTGCAGAAATTTTTTAAGGTAAGTAATAAATGAGTATTACCGGCTATTATGTTTGTTTCGATAAGTGTTATACTATTTAGTATATTGGTATTATGTTTATTTTACCATTTTGTGATCTTTTGTCTTTAAAATATTGTGAAATGAAAAAATATTTAGAAGAGTTTGAACTAGTATAAAAATCCAAATATGGACAGTCATCGGTGTCTAATTATGGAATATTATAAACTTGCTATTATTTCTTTAAAAACTGTATGTAATGTTTGTTTTTAGTATCATACATGCATCAGCAGAGTCAGGAGGTTCTGTTCAAGACTTCTTTCCATGGATGAATGTGGAGAAAGTTGAATTAAATGCTTGATGTATGGGCTCTGAACACATTATGATGTGCTGTTCCAGATGGATCTGGATTTGTGACTTTTGCAAGTAATTACATAACTTCTTTCATTTATCACAATATGTTATATTCATTTAATTGATCTCAAAGATATTCATTACATTTTTGTCATTGTTATGTAGATTTTTGCTTATATTCCATATATGGGTACCTATTCCATATTTGGTTACTCTTTTGTGATTTTGTTTTTTGTGTAAGATTTTAATTTGATTACTGATATATTTGGTTAAAGGCTGTTAATTACTACTTATAGATGTATGACTGATCAGTAAAAACAATAAACTGATTTAATTTATGTGAAGTTTTATTTTTATATCCCAAAAACAAAATGGTATTCCATATTTGGTAACTTTCCTCTACTAATAATTAAAATGTATTTTATTTTTATACATTCATAATTGTACATAGTTAAATATTAAAATACTTGTAGATAAATAAGATCGTGGCTTTCTTTAGACAGAAAAATGCCTTATGTTTTGCATCCAAAAAACTACTGAAGAAGTGGATAAAATTTTAATAATATTTCTAACAGACAACTGTCCTAGTTTTAAGCCAAATAAAACGACAAATCACTCCAATTTGTGTAGGTATTACCATTGTGACCTTTTACATTTTTTTTTCACAAATAAATTGAAAACTTTACCCACTAGTTTTAAAAAGAGATAATGTTTCCAAGATCATCAGTTCACAAATAAAATAACCCTGTGCAATTTGTTTCAATTATAACTGCACTGAAGAAAAACGCATTTTTACATCAAAGCAACGAGAAAAACAATGCAAAGATTGTTTTGGCCTAGAAATCAATTAATACTACACTTGCCAGCCAACAGCAGATGATAGTGACTCAGCATTACCTGTGGAAAAGAGTAATATTATATAATAAATAAGATTATATATATTATTATATATGAATATTTAATATTATCACAACATAAGTACTAATTTTCATCTAACATTATACTTCTATTTATAACTAGCTGTGCTTCGCGGTTTTACCCGCAGTGCTCCGCTCCTGTTGCCTGTTGGTCTTAGTGTGATGATATATTATAGCCTTCCTATATAAATGGGCTATCTAACACCGAAAGATTTTTTCAAATTGGACCAGTAGTTGCCGAGATTAGCACGTTCAAACAAACTCTTCAGCTTTATAATATTAGTATAGATAAAGTAAGTAAGTTATTAAATTGGACAATTTTCAACACAAGAACATAAGATATTTCTTACAAATTGAAAATGAGATAAAGCTTAATTTTGAAAGCTTTTTTTTCCATTCAGTACCTACGTAATATTATATTGGGAAAAATTTAATTCGATAATCGCTCCGTAGCAATTTTTCTCGTAAATTTTTAATTTCAGTAAGAAAGGTAGAGTTTACAAACACTTTAAATTTGTGAAGATATATAATTCACTAGCTGTGCTCCGCGGTTTTACCCGCAGTGCTCCACTCCTGTTGGTCTTAGCGCGATGATATATAGCCTATAGCCTTCCTCGATAAATGGGCTATCTAACACGGAAAGAATTTTTCGGACCAGTAGTTCCTGAGATTAGCGCGTTCAAACAAACAAACAATCTCTTCAGCTTTATAATATTATAAATATAGATTTACTGATAGGCAGGTAAACAATGAAGTCATATTGTATGATATCATAAAATATATATTGTTGCCTTGACCAATTTGTGTGCTATATTCAAAATTTAATGACTTTATGCTAAGTATAAGAGTGTCTTTTCACCATAGATGTGCGAGGATGCGTAGCGAGGGATGTATTTGTAAAGAAGCAATAGTATCTTTACAAACACATATCAACATCTCTGGTGGAAAAGATTCCTTAGTATATTATTATCTGTATTGTTAGTTTTGAAGCCAATCATTTAGAAATTGACACTTTAAAAGTCACTTATAGTCGTTATATTATTAAAGCTCGTTTATTATACATTACCTAAACTAAAACTACCCACATAAAATAAAACGAAAAAACTGCTATAAATACAAAGTTTGTAGTTTCGTTTAAGATAAATCCAATTTGTCGAATGATCCTCTCTAACGCCAGTTTTCTGACGAAACGTTTAGTAAAATAGGTCAAAAGGCTATTACGTGGACTTGCGCCTAACTAGACGCTGTTAGTTTAAAATTCATTTACCTATCTAGTATTTGATAGAGTTTTATTTAATTTTGTAGAGTGATTGAATTTAAGTCACTTTTCATTGTTTCTATTTTTTGTGAAACTTATCTTAGTAATCTCACGGTTCATTTTTAAAGTGAAACTTTTATTACATCGTCTCAAACTTTTTGGTCTGTGTAGCGCATGTCGCGTGTATCGCGGCTGCCGACACAAAGCAGTGTTCGGAACCGTTCGAACAGTTTCACTTTTACCGTGGTTTCATAAAACCACACAAGATTTTTTTTAATCCTTAACTCAGGATTGTATTTTTATTTTTGAAAACTTATCGAACATTCAATATCGTTAATAAAAATGTAGTAAATTGTCTGACTTTTCACATTAATTTACAAGTGACTTAGGTATTCATAATATGGGCCCTGAAACGGAGATAAGTATATTTGATAGATATAAGAAATAAGTATATTGTTTTCTATTTTACTGAATAACAAAGTCTTCACTCTTACACAAATCCAATAAGCGAATAATATTTTCCCGATATAAGACTAAAGACGTGTCGTATTTTGCGACTTATAAATAAACTAAGAAAGGAAACTAAAATAAATAACTGTTTCTTTTTGGTTGATCGAATTTATGGTTACTAAGATTATCTAGTGGACAAAATTTAATCTTCTCTATCCAACGACTCACATATTATGTTCCACTGTATACATACAATTAAATTCGTAAATTCTTATTTATTTTACAAATAGAATACATAAACAATATGTAATATATCATGGCGATACATGCAGAGTGCAGACATTACTCTAAACACATACGAAGACGACCCGCGCACTAAAATCTTAATAGATATACAGTACTCCAAAACTAATAATGCGCATGCAAATCTTCGTAATTGTCGTATTTCCAAAATGTATTTCATTTGGCTAAACAAATTTTACTAAATTATGCAAGAAGAAAATGCATTTCACCACTCTATATACATATCGTCTTCGGACGCTCCGAGCATATGACAGTTACCGAACTTTGACGAAGATTTCTATCACTTTTGGAGTACTGTACATACATTGTGATTTTAACATTCCGATAATAGTTGAATCACACAGCATAAATAATTGAAACGTATTCATATAGCAAAAGCTTGAATATTCCGATCGGCTCTAAATCTTAATATCTCGCTGGGCGGTTAAAATAAATACGCGGTTTGACGGACACGCGCCAGAACTGACGGTTTATGATGATGCGTTCTAAGTTAAAAGCGCGAAGCGATATTTTTATATTTGTAACACTGGTAAATCAATACTCCTGTAAGACAATATTATTTTCTCGCAAAGCTTTTCTCGCAAATATGAGAGAAATAATATAGGTAGAGTGGACTCTACCTTCTAGTGAAAGTTCAGTCGTTTTTTCACAAACAGAAACAGGATGATTTAAACATTAATATTAAGAATTAGATTTATTCGTGTCTCATACAATATAAATAACTATAAGCACTTGAGAAGAATCTTATTTTTAAATAATAGACAGCCATCATTAATATCTTTGGATATAAATAAAGCTTTTAGCATTAAAATAAATACAATCGCTTCATGATTCACGGGAAATTTTATATCGGCTTATCGTCAATCGCTCTTAACTTACACCACAGATAATGTAAGCCGAATTGAACTTCCATTAAATTTATTTCTGGAGCAAGATTAATATTTTTTGGCTGAAACTCAAAGAATCTATACGAAAGCATTATGAATTGATACGTATATTTTCAACGCTAGTATATCAATCAGCTGTATTAATAGTTCATTTCTTATAGATCTGAAATAGATTATGAAATCCTCATAAATTCGAGAAAGCTCAAGATATTGTTGCGAAATGATTATTTATTATATCTTTGTTAAAAGTTTTTGCATAAATTTTCTTATGTATTAGTAATTTACATGACAACCAAAATTCTAATAAACTCTCACTAAACCACGTATGAATTACATCAAATTAAAAGGTTATTCCCTATTGTTGTATCTGCATAGTATTTATAAAAAAGTACTATCATCTTTCTGTTTCAAATCCTCATAAAAGCACAAAATTTTCTGTATATATTATAAATACATATTGGAATATAGGTAACTAAATAACAAGAAGTTAAGTGAAAGCGGATTAATGTTTTTAAATTATTACGAAGTAACTCTACAAAGTATGATATAATTTCAAAACTATATTGAAACTGTTACGAACCTACATAAATATAACAAAATTTTCATGTTCCGTATACTTTCTATTTATTATACACTACTAGCTTTCCACCCGCGGCTTCGCCCGCGTTTTCAAAGAAAAACCCGCATAGTTCCCGTTCCCGAGGGATTTCCGGGATAAAACCTATCCTATCTCTCAAGTTGGATCGAACTGCACATGGTGTGCGAATTTTATTATAATCGGTTATGTGGTTTAGGAGTCCATTGAGGACAAACATTGTGACACGAGATTTATATATATTAAGAAGACAAGATTTATATATATTAAGATTACGCAAGCAACCCTAAAAATACCTAATTATAACGATTATAAATATTATCTAGCGCACTGGAGGCCGAGTTGTTGCCAAATTAAAAAGCAGTAATTGACAACCTTGGCATTTCTCCTAGCTCTTTGATACCTACCAAGTGATTCAAACCAGACCTGTTTAAAAGTATTCAGTCTTTTGGTATGAAAATGTATTTGCTAGACTTCTTTATATTTATGCGTGTGCTTTGAAGATGAAATTGTTTTTCCGTCTAACATTACTTTACTAGCGTTGAAAATTGAAATGGGATAGAGAATTCCTAAATACTAATCCAAGATGTACCTATCTATACATAATCTTTGGGGTCGCATTTTTCATATTCGTTCAGTTATTTTTACTAAAAACAATACTGCTCTACAAACTTAGTAAGTATCGAAATCTAAAAACTATTATAATAAAGTTTGTTTATATAATAATAAGATCCTCTTAAAGCGTCTGAACATATAATTTACATGCATCTTATAATATCACTAGAATGATAAGGATTTTCCGTCGCTCGAGGGAGAATACGACAATGTTATAAATGTCTTCCTTTAAGCCACAAGCACACCCCGGACACTCCATACAAAATTATAGTTTTGACAGTCACACTGTAGAGACTGCAAATGTGTGTGTAAACTCTTTATGGTTGGCACATTTGTGACTAGCGTAAAAAAAAATTCGCGTTTTTCTGATGAAATACATCCGTAAACAGCACAATATCTAACCATTTTCTACGAAAAACGATAATCACAAATCCAAAATAATAAAATTGCTTTAAGAACGCGAATAAAGTCAAATCACCAATCAACATTTAGTTGATACGTGTAATATTCAAGACCAAATATAAAAAATAAAATATATGTAAAACTTGATGATATTTTCGATTATACTGTCAGATCAAAAACATAAAATATTGAAATTGACTCGATAGAAAAAATTCACGAAGTTACCTCTAAATTTCACACTTTTAAGTTTTTTACTTGACATGGTAATGCCTATTATGTTCTTTTTTTCATAAACAATTATATTGAAACATTTGTGAGAACTTTGTCCGACCACTTTTTTGTAATTACTTATAGTTTTGGTTTAATCACGATAAAACACTTTTGGCGCTTACTATATTTTTAATTACGCAAGAAATCATCTTGCATCGCACGTTCCGGGAGCTAAAAACATAATTCTATTTCATACATCAGACGCTATCGCTCCGTTGAGACGAGTAGACCATGCTCAAATTGCTGTGCCGCGCGCCGATTTTTTAATAATATTGTTTCAATCTTAGATTACAAAATAAAGTACAGATGGAGCATGACAACCGCCCGTCGCCCTTGTCAAAGAAAATACGAAATCAAAAACAAATACGTCGCTGCACCAGTGCTATAGCGCATATAGTGTCATGCAATACGTCAAAAAGGGTTTGCAATTTTAGTAAAAAAATGCCGTCTTGTGATAATAAAACGCTGTAAAATTTGTTCCCGAAAACAAAAAAAAAGATAAAACATCGTTTCACAGGTTTTCTGTAGATTATTTGGCTGATTTATTTCTTTAATACGAATAATAATTTTACAGATATGAAGGAATACAAAACTTCAACGTATGTTGCCAGTATTTTGAAAATGAATTTGCCATTTTTATTGGTAAAACGGTAAAATGGTTAAAAGATCTTCAGGGTAATGCTGTTGGATTTTTCGATCGTGAATGTGATTATTTGTATAGTGCACTAAAGGTTCATGATAATTATTAGATTATTTTAATAAGCATAATACATTATTTTGTTACTTTTATAAAGCTTAAAAACGTCATAGTCGTTTTCGCTAGCGATTTAATTTATGTGAACTCCATGATGGATATGATGAAAATAAAATGTCCCGTATTCTCGACTAAAAACTACCGCTATTCGTATTCATATATTATGAAAAATAAAAAATAATATAATTATTATAGTCATTATTGAAACTTTTTTTATGTAATTTATTTAATAAAAAATTGAATACAATTATTTTGTCCATATATAACTTTAGTAGGCAGGTACTTTATGTAATAAAAGAATTTAAATAAAAATTAAAACTTGACTTCTCATTTATGTATATAGCCTACGTCACTACCGCCACTAACATAATAATTCAGATCATTGCAATGAAACCTCACCACTCAAAATCGGTCCAACGGTTTATACTGCAGGGCGTGTCAAAGAAATATTATACATACATACATAAACTCGAAAAACATAACCCTCTTTTTTCCGTAGTCGGGGAAAATTTGGGAAATTTTTCAATATCTGGCAACATTAGGTACACGCACACAGAAGCACCGTGTACGTACAGTGCAGCGGCGAAATGACAGCACACATAGCTTTATTGAAAATGACGATAAATTATTCGGTTTAGTTCGGCAACGCTCCATCTGTACTTTATTTTGTAATCTAAGGTTTCAATATTGTTTTTTTGAAAATGGTACACAACAAAAGAACATTGAAACTTCAGAAACGAGAACTAAAAGAGATTCATATTTAAATGATATCTAACTAATTTTCGAAGATAAGTTAATATAGTATTGTAATCATATTATTAATAAATAATTATTAGTTATTTATAATAAATAATAAATTATTATTTATTAATATGTATTAATAAAAAATACGACTTTCGATTCATTTCAGAAACTTTATGCAGGTGAGTTTAGATATTACATAAATATGTAATATCTAATCACACTCACACGAATTTATGCATAAATTCGTTTCCGTGGGCTGAGTATTGACGCGACGATCTTAGGTATACAAACATATATATATATATATTATATGGATACAAATATTTCATTCATAGTGTTACATCAATAAAATCAAGAAAGATTTATGGTATATTTTTTTATGAATTATTATATTATTACTTATTACCATTACTACTATGATTACCTACTACCTATTTGTAGATTCCTATGGTTGTTCCAGTAAATAACGTAAATAGGTTGTGAATAGTAGGTATATATAATATAATATATTCACAATCTGTATTACTAATCACTGGTGCAGTGATGAGTGAACTCCCATAAATAATTATTATAATCCATACTTATATTATAAATGCGAAAGTAACTCTGTCTGTCTGTCTGTTACTCAATCACGCCTAAACTACTGAACCAATTTGCATGAAATTTGGTATGGAGATATTTTGATACCCGAGAAAGGACATAGGCTACCTTTTATTGCGAAATATGTACCACGGGCGAAGCCGGGGCGGACCTATAGTAAATTATAAAGTTATACCTGCTCATTATTTGAAATCTATCGTAAAATTAGTGTCAATAAAATTTCGTGTTTCGCGTTGTCATGTTATCACGTGTTTTTTCAATTCTTTTTTTATTGTATCCCTTGAAGTACAAGGATGGTTCTCATGTAGAGAAAACGTAAATATGTACGGGCGAAGCCGGGGCGGACCGCTAGTTACAAATAAAATACATATCATTCACTAGCTTTCCGCCTGCGGCTTCGCCCGCGTTTTCAAAGAAAAACCCGCATAGTTCCCGTTCCCGTGGGATTTCCGGGATAAAACCTAGCCTATGTTACTCGTGGATAATGTAGCTTTCGAATGGTGAAAGAATTTTTAAAATCGGTCTAGTAGTTTATGAGCCTATTCATTACAATCAAACAAACAAACAAACAAACAAAGTTTTCCTCTTTATAATATTAGTGTATGTATAAATAATTATAAAGTTATACCTGCTCATTATTTGAAATCTATCGTAAAATTAGTGTCAATAAAATTTCGCGTTTCGCGTTGTCACGTTATCACGTGTTTTTTCAATTCTTTTTTTATTGTATCCCTTGAAGTACAAGGATGGTTCTCATGTAGAGAAAACGTAAATATGTACGGGCGAAGCCGGGGCGGACCGCTAGTTACAAATAAAATACATATCATTCACTAGCTTTCCGCCTGCGGCTTCGCCCGCGTTTTCAAAGAAAAACCCGCATAGTTCCCGTTCCCGTGGGATTTCCGGGATAAAACCTAGCCTATGTTACTCGTGGATAATGTAGCTTTCGAATGGTGAAAGAATTTTTAAAATCGGTCTAGTAGTTTATGAGCCTATTCATTACAATCAAACAAACAAACAAACAAAGTTTTCCTCTTTATAATATTAGTGTAGATTAGTGTAGACAAACCCTATGAATAGGGTTGCCAACTTTTTTTACAAGAAATAAAGTACGTATATTCATAATTCATTATTCAGGTCTATGAAGATTATTAAACAGTATTTTAGCAAAACAAACATTATTTATTGTAGTGTGTGCCCTCTGACTAAATAAAAAAAATTGTGAGCGTCTAAATGTAACACATAATAATGTGTCTGCACTTTGATGCTGAAAACAGTCTTTTGTATAAGTACTTTTTTTTTGTTAAACAGTAAAAAGTATAATTTAGTGAAAAACAGTAGAATACTGTTTGGTAACCCTAAGTATGAATACACTCGCGAATGCAAAATCTGGTTTATTGCGTGTTTCCACTTTCAACTATCAAGTGACGATTTATTTATTTGTTATGTTTCGTAATTATTATGGTCAAATATTAATAACGAAACAAATTATTATGGACTCGATATTTTATTGTTTCACGGTAGTCGTCTTGTCGTTTGCTCAAGAACGTGAAATTGAATGATAATTATTTTTTTTTTATAAAGTTAAAACCATTTTCTTTCAAATAAAAACTTGTTTTTATTGAAAACAAAAATCAGAGTGTTGCTAGGAATAAGTATAACATTAAATAGTAATGTTAGGATATCGAAACATTTTTGTATAGGCCTGAACGTTATAGTGGAAACGCGCTCTAAGATCTGAGTAATATACACGTCGTGGCCATATCGTAGATTTGCTCATTTCATGAAATGGCCAATTTAGTTTGGCCAGATCGTTAAATTGCCAACGTTTCACGATTTGGTCATCCACATTTGGCCAGATCGTCGATCTGGCCAAACGTGGATGGCCATTTCACGAAATTCGACCATTTTTGTTAAAGCGATTCGCTTCTGGCACTCGCCGGCCGCTGCCGCGGCACGCTCGCTTTGCTCGCTCGGCTCGTGCGTTGTTTATTAAAGTCTAACCTAACCTATATTTTATACGTTCTGGCCAAATGTCGATGATCAAATCGTGAAACGTTGACGATTTAACGATCTGACCAAACTATGTTGGCCATTTCATGAAATGAGCAAATCTACAATATGACCACGACATACACACCACTAGATATGCAAATATTTCTCCAAGCTAATTTACCTTGTACTAATATTATACTAATGTTGTACTAATATTGTAAATGTGAAAGTAACTCTGTCTGTCTGTCTGTTACTCAATCACTCCTACTGAACCAATTTGCATGTGATTTGGTATAGAGATATTTTGATACCCGAGAAAGGACATAGGATAGGTTTTATCCCGGAAATCCCACGGGAACGGGAATTATGCGGGTTTTTCTTTGACTGCGCGGGCGATGCCGCGGGCGGAAAGCTAGTATATAATAAATATAATATAAACACAACAATATAACATTCATTCAAATCATACAAACAAACAGACATAAACACACAGGCAGAATTTTTTTACGGATTCGTGCTCTATACTGTTTCCCTAATATTGTTTTTTTGAATATATTACATACATACTTACACTTTTTTACTGTTTTATTATATACGTATAGATTATCATCAATAATTATAAATAAAAAATAATAATAAATTATCATATTACATAATTTGCCATGATTTCAACTTCACTGTTTTATATAATTATTTCATTAATATACTAACTACCGAAAATACGCGTAGAACGAGCGAAGAATATTGTGTTTAATTTAGCGTCCGATGAACTTTACGTAAGTACGATGAGCCGGGTGCGGAGTGTATGATGGAAGAAAGATTGCGCGCGGCATGGCGCGCTAGGGCGGGGCCCATAACTTTAGAAATTCTCTGCCTTTATGCCCACTCTTAAGTCAATTTGATTAATGTTGTCAATCTTCGTTGCGTTTCGTCTAAAGACGTCGTTGGTATCGTCCTTGCGGGGAAATGGGTACCATAACATGTCTGATCGTGCGGGGTGAGGTAAGTGTTTAATTTTGGCGGGAGGCGGAGAGTGTCCGTTCTGTAGCGTTTAGCTACTATTATGTATTCTGTGCCACAAGGGTGTTGCTAAAATATAATCTATATGCAATGAAATTAGTGTGATATTATTTAATATGAACAAGGTTTGAAATAGTTTTTCTTTTTGTATAGGAGAAATTTATTATTAACGATGTATTGGTTCCTATACTTTACCTTTGCTCTGCAAATAATGTAATTAATTAATTGAGAATTTCATTGATACAATCTTAATAATACAAAATGGTTTGTATTTTCATGAATAAATCTATAACTTGCATTTTCGTACCTAAAACTTTCTACCAATATTATTAACTAGCGGTCCGCCCTGGCTTCGCCCGTGGTACATATTTCGCAATAAAAGGTAGCCTTTGTTCTTTCTCAGGGTCTAAAGATTGTCTGTGCCAAATTTAATCAAAATCGGTTAAGAGGTTTAAGCGGGAAAGCGTAACAGACAGACAGACAGACAGATAGACTTACTTTCGCATTTATAATATTACTAATAGGGATAGATAAAAGAGTTTGTGCCAATATAATAATAATTATCAAATTAACGATTATAAATGCAAGGTATAAAGATCACGATAAGTTACTACGTATTAGGAAAGGTCAGATTAGATTCAGTCGTGGGCGTGAGACTGGGAGCTTGTAAGCGAATTATCTATTACTGAATATTTAATAAGTAAGAGCTTTTTAGTGCAATATATTATGATCATTGAAGTAAATAAGAATAAATATATTATAGGAAAAAGCTTTACATAGCTTGCATAAAATATATTTATTAAATGTTTTCGTAATTATACTATTTGTCACATTTTCAGTCTTTAACAGAGCAGTTAGAATAAGTAAAGAAGAATTACTACTCATTCCAAAAACATAGTAAAAATATAGGTAATTTAATTTTAAACTAACATTTTTGCAATCGAACTTAAAACTTTCTATATTTTCTTTTTTATTTAAAACATATCACGTAGGTATTATCGTACATACAGATAAAATATTTATCCATATCTACAAGTATTAACGATACCTTACTAATTTGAATTTTATAGACATTTTTAAGCCCCCACAGTTCAAAATCAAAACAAACTATGTTACTACATAATAATTCCAAAATTGATACAATACCTAGTCGTATAGTTGTTTACAATGGCGGCCATTTGTCACTGCCATGTACCGTCCGCAGAAAACGGACAAATTGCCCGATCTACAGTACCTTATTCATGTGTCACTGCCGAATAGAACTTCAATTTAAGTTTAAATTTAATTTGGTTAATACCTTCGTAGTTTATGCATTTTTAACTGATTTCCAAAAAAATTCTATATTCGTCTGTTCGTCTATAGGCAATAATTATTATTTTCATAAAAAGTATAAAAGTATGACTAACACATGTTATAATGTTTTATATGAGTGCAAAAATACGGTTAAAATACAGTAGATAGCGAACTCCATCAAAATCTGTTTAGTAGTTTTGTATGAATAAGTAATTATACATGATGCTATAAATCAGTGAGCAACCGACACGGAGGCAGTCAACTGTGATATCATTCATGGTCACCCATCATAAAATTGACCGCGCCTTGTGGTACTTTCCTTACTAAAGAAACAAACAAACAATAAACTTTATTTCCAAAATAAGATTCATAGAAATTGAAACTACAAAAATTAAGCTTTCTTACTAAAAAATAAGCTTTCTTTTATAAATTATTATGATTCACATAATCAATTAAAGTATGAGACAAATTTAAAAGAAAATATACTTACATTAAAAACAAATTAAATATTAAGACAGTATATTATTATAATTAGGTAATAATGACAATAGCTACTAAACAGAATTGTTAAGAGAGTACTTCAAATAATCTTTAAAACATTTCGAATCACAAAGATTTCTAAAAAAACACACAAGCACCTACTTGAGATTTATTTCGGGATACTTGAATACGCAAAATATCTTTGAGGTAAGAACGCAACTTTTATTTCCCTAAGGAAGGAAAATTATGTATATTTTTCTCGTGTGGAAATACCATACGGTGTACATTCATATTTATTTATATGAATATATATTTTGTAAGGGTTAACGTATTCGTATCCTTAAAAACCACATTTTTACAAAGTAAAAAAAAATATCAATTACAATTCACTTTTATTTATTTTATTCATTATACTTTATTGTACAAAGATGAATGGACAAAGCAGAAATAATACAAAAAGGCATCATTTGTACAAAAGGCGGCCTTATTGCTGTACAGCAATCTCTACCAGGCAACCTGGTAGGAAAGGAAAGGTCGTGGGATAGCGCAAAATAATAATTATAATTACAATTACATATAACAATACATTGCAAATAATATATAGACATATACACGCATATTAATAAAAACTAAATATTACATATAAACTATACACTTTGCTCGCTCTGACATAAAAAAGTATAATTGGTATTTAATTCCATCCATCCTCTACAGTCTACGACTTCCTAAAGCTACGTATTAATTAAAAAAAAATTCACTGCGTTATCTTATACTATATAAAAATGAATCGCAAAATGTGTTGGTAAGCGCATAACTCGACAACGGCTGAACCGATTTCGATAATTCTTTTTTTATTATATTCCTTGAAGTACGAGGATGGTTCTTATGTAGAGAAAACGTAAACATGTACCACGGGCGAAGCCGGGGCGGACCGCTAGTGCTTGATAAAAATAGCCGTTAATATATTATTTGAAACAGTTATGCACACCGAATTTCAAGAAAATTAATTTATTTGTTACTATCTGTTCCCAGCGGTTTCACCCGCATTGCTTCGCTCCTGTTGGTCTTTGCGTGATGATAATAATATATACCCTATAGCCTTACTCGATAAATGTGTTATCTAACACCGAAAGAATTTTTCAAATCGGACCAGTAGTTCCTGAGATTAGCGCGTTCAAACAAACAAACAAACTCTTCAGCTTCATAATATTAGTATAGACATACCTACATAATACAACAGGAAGGAAATGTATTATTTTCGGGATTGAATCACTATTAAAATGCTTATTTTGTATTTAATATCTAAGGAATTAATAACACACTATTCTTAATTTCATAACTTTTTCAATAGATTCATTCATTTAACCAACAGTTCAACTAAAATTAAGAAAAGTTTGAAACTCGAAAATTACTTCCATCGAAGACGATATATTGCAAAACTTAGTTTAACTTAAACGATGATTAATGCTCTTAATTAACGTGAGTTTCCAAACAAAACTTATAAATATTGAAAATGTTAGCTCTACTTCTTCGAATTAAAATAATAGAAAGGCATTTCTATTTATTTCAATCTGATAATTATGTTTTCTTAATGAAAAATAGTGCAAAGTACGCATATTAATTATAAGTTGCAGTTACCATAAAATATACTTATTTTTATCATGTGACTAGCGGTCCGCCCCGGCTTCGCCCGTGGTACATGTTTACGTTTTCTCTACATAAGAACCATCCTCGTACTTCAAGGAATATAATAAAAAAAGAATTATCGAAATCGGTTCAGCCGTTCTCGAGTTATGCGCTTACCAACACATTTTGCGATTCATTTTTATACATAAGAATTACTAGAATAATACTGCTCTACTTTACTTTTATTGTATTATATTTTTTGCCATTTCAATAATTCCAAATAAATTCTCTGTTTAAACAACCTCCGGCTGTATAATTAACCCTCACGAACTTTCTCGTAAAATAAAACTCATAACAGGCAATATTTATTTTGATAAAAGTTTATAATTGTGTTTATAATAAAAAAGTTATACCCAATACAATGACATAAGAACAGCGCCTCTACCGGTCGTAACTTGAAACTTATTTTCTGTTTGTAATAAAATAATAACAAGTCACCAGTTTTTTTTTTTGTTTTCAAAATTTTATCAGTTAATAAACCATCCATGGACCTTAAGGATCACGCACAGAATTAAATTATCCAAATTGATAGAGCTATTCATGAGTTAGGCACTTAACAACATTCATTATTATTTAAATAGATAAATATCCACCACTATATTCAGCCCGCGGCTGCACCCGCTTGGTATGCGGAATAACAGAAACCTTATATTTATTTATAGACTAATACCTATTCGTTAAAGAATAAAATGTGTGAATTAGTAATTCTCAGGAAATCGAACATAAGAAAAATCCATTCATTGTACACAATGACAAGCAAATCTTAAATGATAAAAAAAACCTTCTTAAAATTGATAAACGCTTCTAAGAAGTAGTTACATAAGTCCTCGTAAGGGCAACTTGAACTGAAACTTTTTAGGGACTTCCCCTATTATTGAATTGGAATAGATACTTACATACTGCTTTCCGAATCGGTGGTATATGTTAAAAATATGTTATGACGATTCAAAAGTGATTCTAGAAGAAATCTAATTGAATAAATACATGTTTGAGTTTGGAATTTATTGCAGCAATAGCTTTAATAATGAAAAATGCATTGTTGGTGGCCAGATTACAGAGAATTTTTTTTTCTCTTTGAAGGTTTTAGTCGCACCAGAACATTTACTTCATTGAGGGTAGGTACTTTTGGCTTAGTAACATTCACTTGAATTCAAAAACTTTAATAATGATTTGCAAAAAAGTCTATCTTATAAACAACAAGTACAAGTCTATTAACAAAACAACGGAACAAAGTTAAAACCTTAAAGAAAAGTAAAACTTACCAACGTCTTCCATATTAAACCAACATAAACTGAATTTAAAAGTAAGAGAATCAACTCCAACTCGCCAACTAAATGTTTGAACTTCATTAACAGACGCAAGTTAACCTAAAACTCGGAGCCCACGCTAGAAACCGCGTCTAATTAACGAGCGTAGGCGAGAGCGGGTGAGTCACTCGCGGACACGCTACCGATCCTCCTTCCCCCACACCACGTGTGATACTGACTATCAAATAGGAATGTCACTTCTTATAAGGCCAGTCATGGGGTGCGCGCGCATAGACAATAAACTTAAATGCTAACTCGCCCCATAAAATATCCTCATTAGTGAAAGGGCGCGTCAGGGTTTGTACACACGCCTTATTGCAGGTATGACGTCCCGGCCCTCATTTGGCGAATCATGTGTTTATTTTACTTTAAGGTCGTTTTCTTGTTTTTCTTTATCGGGGGTAATAACCGTGGATGGGGTCGCGGTAATAGAGCTATATGAGACCGCACCCCGTTCAAGTAAATGCCGAAGAAATAGGATGGTTCTGTTTATGGCGAGGCGCGGTTAGGTGGGGCCGGTCTAGATACGCCAGTGATTTATCAAAGCGAGTAATTTGTGTGGTATTGGTTTCAACCCTGTCTTTAATAGTTTGTCCATCGTTAGGATTGTGTGCACATAATCGTTGCTTTTTGGGAAATTGAACGCCGTTTGTCTTTCAATTAGACGAACGGTTCCAATAAACGGAATGCTTTCTAATAAAGTTTACTGCTAACTTATTTTGGTATATTGTTATTTTCTACTTTACTCTACCTTGTTCCAATTCAGTTGTTTGAATCTCTTTATCTCATGATATAAAGAGATCTTTCCTGAAAACGATTATTCGTAACGTACGCGTATTTACCTACAAATTGTTCAATATTTTCAATACATACCGACATTCCCAAAACAACAACAGGTCCTCGATTTGTACCGTTTTTTGTGGCTTTGTTTGTTACTACTCTTCAAAACCAATACATTTTTAGTTTTAGACACGGTTCAAAAAAGACAAAACACACGAATCCATAAATTTAAAACGTAACAAAAAACCTCACGAATCATTTCATGTTTGACTTCCTCAAAGCTCCCTTTCTTTATATAACTTAAACTTTTAAACACACAATCGTTATTATTTCTACACACAACAACATTAGAGCAACAATAATTCCATTCTCACCCGGGAGTCGAACCACGAACCGCGCTCCATTAGACTAAAACAATCAACGTCTATTAAAATTACTAACAGTTAATGTGTGGTACAAGGGATAAACTGTAAGCGAGTATAGAAAACTGCTGTATCTAATGGAGTTATGGACGTTACGTCAGGACGTCGCTACATATTGTCTGTTTGTAGAAGTATATTAAATTTTAAATACGAAATTTTAATTTGTGACCTTAAAACTTATGCTTTGAGGCAGGCATAATCCTAAAAAAAATACATTTTCTTTAACATGAGACGAAATTTTACAATTGTGTACGTGATTAATTAGTACGAAATTTAGTAAGTGGATAAATTATGGCTTGCAAAAGCAAATATCAATTACAAATCGCGAATGAAATAGCTGTTAGTTTAAATAATGAATTCGTGTAAAATTAAACTTTTTAAGTTATGTTCTTTACAAATTCATTTTCCACAAAAAGTTCCAACAGCACAATGGTCCGTGCCAAGCAAAATAGTTATTTTGCGCATATTTTTTTAATAGCACAGCTTTTTTACTCGAATTAATTAATTCAAACAGCTGCAAGATGTAATACGTGTTTATTTGAAACAATAGTTGAAACTATAATTTTACGCGTGTTATTGAAAAAACGCCTCAACCTGTCGCAAATACCACAAAAACCTGATTAGTTCGATATTTGTCCATGACTCACGCTCACAATAGGCTACGTTTCCACTGTTACACGTCACTATTGTTAGGCCAAGTCACGTCCAAAAATTGTTTAGTCTATGCCTATGAAAACTAAACTGAACCACTTTGAACTTTTCTGGAAAATTCTCTACGTAAATGAAAATTTTTCAGTAGTAACTAGTTTTTACCAGTTACATTATTTAGTTTTCATTTCACTAGATTCAGTTTAGTCTAACGATATAACTCAACGAGAATATTATATCTTGCTTAATTCTCTAATCTTATTTTAATTTGGGATTTCAAGATATCTCTCATATTTTCATTTCCTTGCGATATATTGTGTATGTTTTGCTTACGGAATTATTAATAACTAGCTTTCCACCCGCGGCATCGCCCGCGCAGTCAAAGAAACACCCGCATAGTTCACGTTCCCGTGGGATTTCCGGGACCTATCCTATGTCCTTTCTCGGGTATCAAAATATCTCCATACCAAATTTCATGCCAATTGGTTCAGTAGTTTAGGCGTGATTGAGTAACAGACAGACAGAGTTACTTTCGCATTTATAATATTAGTATGGATTATTTCATGTATAGTGCGTTTTCACTATTTTGTGTAATAAAATTTGCTATTGAGTTTTATTCGAACCATATTTTCAAAATACATACATAAGGTTGTATGATTTTTATCCTTATTTTTCAGAGGCTGCTATTTCTTTAGTAAAACATAAGACAGCACAAAATACCCCAGAGATCAAAATCTTAAAGTTTCCAACGAAAAAAAACCTTCAGTTAATTGAAGGAATCATTGAAATTTAAGGAATGCTAATTAATGGCTTTAAGGTAAAGTGAAAAGATAGGATTAATTGGATTAATTGAGAGTTGGGTTCAAAGTTAAACCTTGAATTGTTACGTTTTAAAATCGCTTTTTAACTCCAAAGCTAAAACAGGTTTTTGTTTATAACTGAAGTTTATTTATTTGAGGAAACAACCCTTACTACACATCATTTAGTTTTGAAACATAAAGAAAATTTTGTGACACGCAAATTATTTGTTTCCCAAAAAAGCTTTCTCATCGAATATATCTTAAAACTAAATGTTAAAGTAACTTTATTTGAGTTCAATAGACGGACAAAGAGATACATGAACCTTTTAAAATATACAGAGAAGAATATACACTAAAACAAAATACGACTTTGGAAAGGAAACCAACTTTAATCTAAATAAATTTACCTATACCAGGAAAAGACATAATAGATACTTCTATTATGAAGCTTTTAAAATGTACGGAGAAAAATATACATTAAAACAAAATCATGTCTTTGGAAAAGGAAACAACTTACTTGAATCTTATTATATACCAGATGAAAAATAACCATAGAACAACACGAGCGGAACACAAGGTAAGAACTAGTCTACAAGAATTATGTAGCAAGCCACGGGGTGCCAATAATATAATTGGTTCATACCGAGCCAGCAGCGACAGCACAATTACTAGCAAATTGCTGCAAATTGATCTCTTGCATAATATACTACACTTTCTGGAGCTGTAGAACTGTGGATTTAGCAATTTGAACAAATATAATATTATGTTCTCGCTTGTAGGATTGTACATATAGAACTACTGGATTCTAGATGTTTATAGTAACCACAGAACTATATCGATATAGTTCTGTGATAGTAACCATGCTCTTGGCTTGGTTGTAGATTTATCCGTTTGTAGATAGGAAACTATAAAGACAAATATTAGCCTTTGTTAGTTAGTGTGTATTTTTTGAGCTAAATTGAAAAGATACTATCAAATAGAGCATCAATACTTCCTCTTTATAATGAGATTAGGCAAACTAAAAATTTTGAACTAGTAGAGTATATATTTATATAAATTTATAAAGAATAGTAAAAATTCGATCGGGACTCGAACCCGCAACCTTTCACGACAATCCGGGGCGGATGCCTAACCAACTCGGCCACCCGTGAGTCCCGTGACCCACTATATTTATTTACTTATATTATGTCTTTAATTTAATTAAAAAGATTAATTATCCTATTATCTTTCTATAAACACATTCTACTAACAGAATAGTTAAATAGCCAATAGATATCTATGGCGTTTCAGATTCAACATTTTATATAAGCATGAAACTTCCATGAATTTTGCTTCGGAGCGATAGCCACCTCAAAGGATTATGCAAATATATGTATTTATTTAAATCAAAGTTTGACCCCTTTAATCCTCAATAAGTCGAAAGTGTCTACTGAAATCAGTGAGAAACATAGTTAACTAGCTTCAGTAGTGTATTTAAGGCGAACTGATGTTTAAGTTTTCACAAGGATACTTAATATTGCCAATAACAAATTCATATCGGTATAAGATAAAATAAATACTAGGAAAACCTTAGATCCTTTTCTCAAAAGTCATTCGAATTCATAACAACTAACAGCTACTTATTAATTTTACCAAAGCACATTTTATTTAGGTACCTAATACAAATACAGGACAGGACAGGACAGTTCTTTGGCATATTATGATTAATGATAATACATATTATACAGTTACATATTTTGTAAAATTAATGGAGTTTCTTGCCGGTTCTTCTCCATAGATACCGCTTTCCGATTCGGTGGTAAATGTTAAAAATATGTAATGACGTTTAAAAGTACTTCTCGAAGAAGTCTAATTGAATAAATAAATGTTTGAGTTTGAAAATATTTTATTTTCCTTAATTACGTATTCTACATATAAACAAATACAATATTCCTTTATTTATTTTCAAAACATCAAGATATATTACACAGTCTTTTGTATACAAAACATCCTTTATTATTAAAATATAATGAAAAAGAACGAAACATATTAAACAAGAGGCAGGAAATTAACTTCTCTACTCGTAAAACCGCAGTGACGTCACGTTACCTTTGTTACAATTTATATTTAACTTTCTAACAAGAAAAGTTTAAAAAAGGATAGAATTTAAAATTAAAATTAAATATTTTATTAATTCATGGAATGGTTGGATCTTTAAAACCAGATCGGTCAATAGATATTTATTTAGTTTCGCGGATTATAAGTTATTAGAGATATCGTAGTGTGAACTATTTTTAATTCCTAATTTTAACTGGTTTGCTTTCTTTATTTAAAAACCATATTATACAGTTATAGCGTCAACTAATAGTTATCTTCTATCTAGTTAATCGGTAGAGTTAAGAAATTTAAGATATTCAAATAAAGTTTAATTCATATTGATTAACTTACGTATTTTAGTATAATTTATTAAAAAATATCCAATGTCTTACCTATAAGCTTAGCCATTTCTGGATCTGATATAAAAATAAACGATCTTTGAATATAAAATCTACAAAAACAAAATATTTCCACAAATTTCGAGAACGACAAAACGAATGCTTTGTTAATTATAAAACAGTTCACGTATCACAAATCGGTCGAACCATTCAGTTTTGTTATTTTTTTAAACTAGATGACGTAATGTCATTTATTTTTCTTTGTCTGTTCTCATTTAAAATATTTTCATGTAAAAAATCGTATACTTTAATATTGATGGTCTATTATTTATTACAAAGTCTATATAATTATATATACTTAATATTATAAAGCTGTATAAGTGTATAGTTTGTTTGTTGAACGCGCCAATCTCAGGAACTACTGGTCCGATTTGAAAAATTATTTCGGTCTTAGATAGCCCATTTATCGAGAAAGGCTATAAGCTTATATGTCATCACGCTAAGACCAACAGGAGTGTAGCAACGCTAGTTTTCAAATAAATTAGGATGATATAACCAGAAAATATAAAAGTAAAAAAATCACAATATTTTGCGTGGCCATTTTAAAATCTAGTCAAAATTTTTTCGATGATGATGTGAATCAATAAATAACTTTGCGAATAGATTCTTAACTTTAATTTTAAGTTATTTATTGCAACAATAATAGTTTAAATGTCAATATTGACGGTTTAGTCATCGGTTACGTAAAATAGATCATAATATTGACAAATTATATTTGATGTCTGTTTATGTCTGAATCGTTACAACAAAGCTGAATACAAAAGACAAATAAGATTCAGAAGCAGTGCAGGATGGAAGAAATTCTGTGATGGCATTGAATCCTGTAATCAAGCAAACAGAGTGCGCAAAGTCATCTCCTGCTGCAATACGTCCAAGCTGGGATCGATCAAAAAAGGTGACAACACTCTTACAAAAACACCAGCTGAGACGGAAGCTGTTCTGATGCAGACACACTTCCCCGGCTGCAAATTCATACAACGACACGAAAGGAAAGACACAGCAACCCACAAACCATGTGATGAAAACTGGAGTACTGCTGAGCTCATAGTCAGTAAGGAAAAAGTACAATGGGCAATCGACAGCTTTCAAGCGTACAAGGCACCTGGTCCAGATGGTATATACCCGGCTTTACTACAATGGGGGGGACCGATACTCACGTCTCATCTATCTGCCATTCTGACATCCAGTCTTGCTCACGGCTATATACCGACCAGCTGGAGGACTGTTGACGTTATTTTCATTCCTAAACCAGGGAAAACAGACTACACGGATGCGAAAGCCCACAGACCTATCAGCCTCACATCCTTTTTACTCAAAACACTAGAACGGCTCTGTGATAGACACATTAGGGATACTGCCCTCGTGCGTATTCCACTACATCGGAACCAACATGCTTACAGCCATGGTAAATCTACCGATTCAGCCTTACACTGTGTGGTGTCCAAAATAGAAGAAGCCCTACAAGAAAAATCAATGTGCCTGGGCACTTTCATAGACATTGAGGGAGCTTTCGATAAGACACACTACTCAAGTATACAAAACGCCCTATCACAGCATGAGGTTAACCCCACAGTAGCCTCATGGATTATAAACATGCTAGGCAGTAGAGAGATACAACTTAGCAAGGATAAAACAAAGAAAGTGCTGGTCACCAGAGGCTGCCCACAAGGGGGAGTACTTTCACCGCTCCTGTGGAACCTAGTTGTGAACGACTTGATCAGCACACTAAACAAAAACAAATTCCATACCATTGGATATGCAGATGACCTAGTAATACTTATCTCCGGTAAGTTCACGAGTGTTGTCTGTGAAATTACACAGAGAGCTCTATTAATAGTTGAGCGCTGGTGCAACAAATATGACCTTTCAGTGAACCCGCGCAAGACGGAACTTGTTCTATTCACTAACCGACGCCTTCTAGGAAGCTACCAGCTACCAAAGCTATTTGGCTCCGTACTTCAGTTATCGAAAGAGGTTAAGTACCTCGGGATTACCTTAGACGATAAACTCAACTGGAACAAACACCTTGAGAATAAGATCGAAAAAACAAGCATCTCTTTCTGGCAGTGCCACAAAATGATTGGTAACAGATGGGGGCTCTCCCCGAAAGTCACAATGTGGCTCTACAAAACTGTCATAAGACCAATGCTAACTTACGGCTCTGTGGTTTGGTGGCCAAAGACACAACAATCGGCGGCTATAAGCAAACTGCAGAGATTTCAAAGACTCGCCTGTCTGGCAATCACTGGCAGCATGAGCACAACACCGACTGCTGCGATTGAGGCAATGCTCGACCTGCCACCACTACATCTTTTTGTAAGACAAGAAGCTCTAGCGACAGCTGTAAGGTTAAAGACACAAAACCTCTGGAGAATGTTGCCTACAGCACACAGTAAGATCTTAACTATGGCAGCCGAGAAGGAGTCCTCACTCCTTGCCATAAGTGATAAGATCCCAAAACAATTCATCTTTGACAAGAAATATAAGATACAGCTGCGTGAATACACGTCAGAACACAACAGCGTTGAAGACCTACTAATCTTCACGGACGGGTCCAAGACTGGAAATGGGACGGGTGCTGGGGTCTTCTCTGAGGACCTAAACATTAACATCTCGCACCCCTTGGGACCCCATAATACAGTCTTTCAGGCTGAATGCCTAGGACTTCTACTTGAAGCTTCGGCCATAATTAAAAGAAATGTAACAAACTATTCGATTCGGATCTTATCGGATAGCAAAGCAGCACTCATGGCAATCAAAAGCCATGAAATCACTTCAGGGTTGACCCTTGAGTGTCACTTAGCCCTAACTAAGGTATGTGACCTGGGAAATTCCCTAGTACTACAATGGATAAAAGGACACAGTAACTCACGTGGAAACGATGCTGCTGATATACTAGCCAGAAGGGCATCTGAAACACCGGTCATGGGACCTTTTCCCATTATACCGATACCTGCTAGCTGGACCCGGATGATGATTACCCAGCTCACTAGCACTGCTCAGAGAGCAGAATGGTCAAGCAGATCTGACTGCAAGCAAGCCAGAGAAGCCCTACCGGACATTGACTCGAGACTTGCACGTCGGCTTCTCAACCTACGTAGAGTGCAACTACGCGTAATAACAGGGACCCTCACAGGGCACGGCCCCTTCAACAAACATCTCTTCAATCTAGGGATCACAGACAGTCCGCTATGCCGAGCTTGCATGGCGACCGAGGAAACGGCAGCCCACGTCATCATGGAATGTAAGGGGGTTGCGGAGTACAGGGCAAGACACCTGGGGTCTCCTGGGTCCCTCCCCGAAGCCTTTGGCAGCCCTCACAAGCTGCTTGGCTTCATGGAGGAGCTCGGGTGGTTTCAGTTTTAGCTGGTTTCCCCCACCTCCCTCTCTCACGCAAAATAGGCGCTTGACGTCGAGTTGTGGAGAAATGCCCGTCTATTATTATTATTATTATGTCTGAATCGTACTTATTTTTTTTGTATGCCATCAGTTATCAATAATAATGTTTAGGGGATATTTTTATCCCTATTACGTGCTATTAGTTACCATTATTTAATATCAGATGAACTCATTAAAATTAGAATTCGCATAAATACAAATAAATTTAATGAAGTAAACAGTTAACAAAACAGTTATGTATAAGTTACATATTATGTAATATTGACATGATTTTAAAAGAGCAACTATGGAGTTTCTTGCCGATTCTTCTCCATAGATACTGCTTTCCGAATCGGTGGTAAATGTTAAAAATACTTATGTAATGACGATTCGAAAGTGCTACTAAATAGGTAGTCTAATTGAATAAATGAATGTTTGAGTTTGAGTTTGAGTTTGAACAAATTATATGATTTTAATATTATTTAAGAACATTACCATTCTTATTACGCACAACCGCACAAACTCGGGTAAGTTCGGAACAAAGCAGCCAAATCCATTTAAAGAATTATGTAAATAGAAAACCGTTTAAGGAGTTAGAATAATCAAAACAAAGAACATTAAATCTCTTTACTGAGTGTAATTAAAACTCATTATGTCACCCCGATATGGTGGAGTCGTCAAGAAAATTTATACTCGACATTTGTCCTATGACCAATTTTGACAACTATAAAAGCAACTATTGTAGCACTCTATCCCATTGACATAAAGCTCATTTTCGTGTACATGAAAAAAATAGACGCAAAAGAATTTTGGAAGCGTAACAGATGTAGAACATAGCGTTAAGACCAGATAAGCAAGACCCGTCAACTCCTTTGTGTTGCTTCAAATTTGTCTAATTTCCTTGAACGGTGGGGTTCATGGGAGGTCAAGTTGTTTTGGGCGTATGTGATTTATTCTTTCTTTGTTTGAAAAAGAACGCCGTATAAAATGTTGACTTTTTTAATTCGGTCACTCCGTTTGACGATGAATTATCGTTCGTTCTATGCTGGTTCGTTGAAGGCAATAAATGGTTAATTTTTAAAACCATTTAAAGCGTGAACTTGTATTTATGTTGGAGATAATAAACTACTTAAAAACAGAATCTTCGTAATAACTTCTGGCAATACTTTAAAAACTTTTCTCACAAAAATCTTATCATACTTTTTAGAAATGTTTGCTTAAATATTTCAAATGGTAGTTACGAAAAGTTTACCAAATATGTAAATGGATTGGAAATATAAGGTATTCTTTTACCCGTATTTAGGTATGTAAAAGCTTAACTAAGTAAGCTTAAAATATATGGTTGAAATATATTAATGTTTCATATTAGATACCTATCCAATTACTTATCTAAAAAAAATCAAAATCAAGCAAAAATTGTCAATAGTTATTTAAATGTGAACTTGAATAAACTTATAGAGTACCTCCTTACCTATTTATTACCCTCTTACTCATGAGCTTTTTTATGTAAGTACATAATTGTATAATCTTACTGATATAAATTTTACTGTAATATATCTAATATATAAAAATCAATGCCACTTTTCGTTGTAATTCCATAACTCGAGAACGGCTGAACCGATTTCGATAATTCTTTTTTTATTATATTCCTTGAAGTACGAGGATGGTTCTTATGTAGAGAAAACGTTAATATGTACCACGGGCGAAGCCGGGGCGGACCGCTAGTATATATATAAAAATCAATGCCACTTTTCGTTGTAATTCCATAACTCGAGAACGGCTGAACCGATTTCGATAATTCTTTTTTTATTATATTCCTTGAAGTACGAGGATGGTTCTTATGTAGAGAAAACGTTAATATGTACCACGGGCGAAGCCGGGGCGGACCGCTAGTATATTATAAAGGCGAAAGTTTGTAAATATGGATGTATGGATGTTTGTTACTCTTTCACGTAAAAACTACTGAAACGATTACAATGAAATTTAGCACACATATAGAAGGTAACTTGGATTAACACATAGGATAGTTTTTATCCCGGAAATCCCACGGGAACGGGAACTATGCGGGTTTTCCTTTGCAAACGCGGGCGAAGCCGCGGGCGGAAATCTAGTTAATGTATAAGTATGTAAATATTTTTTCACTCATGCAAGACATAGTTAAAAAAATTAAAATAGGTAGGTACATAGTTTCGCTACAATTCAACCCGATCAACTGCGAAAATTCATAATAACATAAAGAAGTATAAAAGTATATTTTATTATCTGTGATACAAGATTCGCGCAGAAATTTCCTAAGTTAGAAGCAGTTAGAAGTACATTAGAATAACAATTCGTAGACAAGTAGTTCAAATTTTCTTAGTTGAAATCTATGATATATAAAAGAGCTTGATACGTTACCCGCTCTCTATTTTGGCAAGAAAAAACTCAGGTAAGTGCCCGAGTTTCACTTAGTCACGCACCATTCAGCGTCGTGGCTGGACTTCTTTTTGTATTTTAATCGGCAGTTGTTATTACGAAGTACGTGAGTGAGACATGTATTATGTCTCGTGCGTGAGAGTGAAAGAGAGAACAACTGTATTGGTGATAATGCGTTAGTAAGTAGGTATGTATTAATTACACTGTTTTTTAGTGCAATGATGTTGGCGTATGCCGCGTCTACTAGGTCATTGGTTGAAATCCTAACAATTGGACGTACCTACATATTCCAATCATCTGTGCCAATCATAGATGATTTCTAGAGCTTTATATTTTGAACTTTACTTTTCCAAATATACTTAAGATTTGATATTTACATAATAACTTAATTATTATTATGTAAATATCAAATCTTACCATCGTTACACTTTTACAGCTAAACAGCTGGTCAGATTTTGGTGAAATTTAATATGCAGATAGATGATGCTCCGTGGTTCTAGAAATAGCTCTTGCTCTAATAAGGCCTATAAATCAAAGAATTAGAATTACATTTGCGCAAAAAGGTGAAGCTGTAGTGACTGCAAGCGAAGCCACGGGCGGAAACTTATTAATAAAATTAAATCTACTGAAACCTACAAATCACTAGGATAATGAAAAGCTCTTTCGCCTGTCACAACTCACAAGTTGAATTATGTTTCAATTAAAGTTTGGAGCTTTTGCTCTATCTTAATAATTTCTTAAAATAATGTGGTTGGTAGTTAGACTACATGTTTGAAAAAGCTCCACAGAATGCAGCTTTATATGCGTAGAATACATCTACATATATATGTTCGGTTTTAAGCACTCACTTTAAAATCTAGTACCTAATCATAGATATTATTACTTCAACTAACACTTCTACACATTGCAGTAAAATGATAATTATTAAATACTTACTTATAATAATATTACCTACAAGTTATGACCTAAAAGCCAAAACGTACATAACCAGCCAACTGTGCCTTACATATTTAGTCTGTTATTATTCCATACAGATAACACTTCATTTGTGCAATGAAAGACTTCATTCATTATCAACAACCCATTCTTTAAGATCCTCCTCACTCGTACGTCACAGATAATTATCGAGAACAACCTTGTTTCCTCCCACTAAGGTCCATATTACATTAAAAACATTCCCACTCACAAGCAGGAAATCTTTGCCCCATTGATGTTATAAGTATATGCTTTATTCCGTTGCAATAAGATTTATTTTTCCTTATCCAATTAAAAAGACCGGTAAAGGGCTAGCTGGCAGGCAACAAAGCACTACATGGATAAATTATGTAATCTGTATTACGTGGTGATATGGTGTGTTTTTCTTTAAACATTTGTGAGCGCGGCAAAGAAGCGTTTGAAAAGAGAACACGTGCGAGCGGCCCAGTTGCGTTCGGAAACGTATGCAAATCCCTTTGTTGTCTGAGAGTTGCGTCAGTATCCTAACGGGACTGGGTTATAGAACGTGCCTGTTTTGAAAAAAGAACGTTCTTTGGAGGCTAATTCTATTTGAAAAGGATTATCATGAAAATGGAAGACGCCATTTTGCATCTAAGCAGTAGGTAATCGAATTTTAACGCATGGTGAATATAAGATTGGTTCTAGGTACTAACTAACATATTAAAATGTCATTGAAATTAAATTGAAAGACCTTTTAAGAAGAAAAATATTGTAAGTAACTGTTTTATCTGTTTTTTTGTATCCCAAAGGCTAATTTTAATTTTATACCTTCTGTTTACTAAAATGCCTAAAAAATGTAAAATAGCTTATAGTTCATTAACCCAATTAAAATTTTCGTGCCATAAATTACCTGTTACCATACAATATATTATCTCTATGCCTGTTACCAATTCCATAATTGTGGACAAAACTCGGTCAAATAGTTAATTATATAATAATCGGCCATAGACAACCGTTGTGTATCATTTCGTTGTCATGGCAACAACGACAGTCAACAATTAGTTACATTTAAATTGAAATACTTCTTCCCCAAGGTCTTCAAACAACTGAATCAGTGTAGTTACATATGACGTGGTAATATTGACAAGAAAAATAAGGCTACTGCTGTATACACGACAGACGCGTGCGATTATTTTGTCGCATGTCGCAAGAAAGTTACCAAATTGGATAATAATGCGATATACTTAACAACTTTGTAAGTAGAATTATAAATTAAATTAAATTTAGTCGCATATATTATGTCAAGCTCATGATAAACTTAACATTTATTTGCACATTGTTTAAAACAACGACACAGTATTAAAGCAAAATATCGATAAAAGTTAGTACCTCGCACAAAAAGTTTGATAACATGTGACATCTATCCAGCCTCACTCGCCTTATGGATTATAGCTAACCCTCAGAGACCCTTGTCCTGCAGTGGTTTATAATATAAATATAACACAAAAGCATAAAAAGTATTAACCAAATTTGTTTGTAAAAGAGCAATAATTATTAATTACATAGCCTAAATAGTAAATATACACAACTTGGCAAAGAATTGTATTTATTTGAAAATATTACCAAAAATCATATATTGTATATTCATAGAAATTTCCTAAGGAAATTACGGATAATTGCCAGTATATAATTTGCCTTATATTCTCACTAAAATATCGTAAAATAATATTAGAATTAGATGTTTAATCAAGGAATTGTCTGCGCAAATCTTATTTTTCCACAATTGAGGATAATACCTTTAAAATATTATGTAATATGTATATTATGTAGTTTAAAAAAGCATTTTTACCATTTTTCGTTTACATTTGGAAATTTACGTAATTTGTTTAAAAACCTAATACGGAAGGATAAAATGAAAGGAAAAATGCACCTACAAATGTATGGATATTCCAATAATAAAAATATGCCAGTAATAATTAATAACATTTAAAAAACACAACTCTTCTGTATAATATAAGTTAAGCATTACAATACGAACATAGCTATGTTACTTTAAAAATAAACATTAAGGCTTTATTTGCTGAGCCACATCCACACTGAACGACGTGCTTCACGCAGCATTTGCCTCGGGTAGCTGCTCGTTCTGTGTGGACCCGCCTAACATAAAATGACCCAAGTCCAGATAGGTACCTTAGAGCTAGCGCGCAAGAGCAACTTTTGTCTCCGCAACTATTTCGTCTCTCCCATCAACTCTATGGGGAGTTGCGTCGCCGTCGCTACGTGCGCGCACTTTCTTACTAGCCCATAGAGTTGATGGGAGAGACAAAATAGTTGCGGAGACAAAAGTTGCTCTTGCGCGCTAGCTCTTAGTTTTTGTTCAATACCAACAGAATTAGGAGGGGCCTTCGTACGTCGTCGTAACACTAGATTTACAGGCTGGATTAACTTCCATCCGATAGAGATAAAAAGGTGATGTAATGTGTAATCTAGTAGGCAGTAATGTTACAAAATAAGTCTTTAGTTTAAAGCTTATAGTGTCACTTGATGAGTTATATCCCTTGTACCGACAATCCAAAATGGAATATTTTTATCGGAACTAAATTTATAATCTGTTTCGTAAAACATTTCAATTTATAGAAAAATAAACAGGTTATTATAATACTTACAATATTATTAATTCGCTACGCCCTTCCAGTTAATCTGTAAATGAAAAATATAATTTAGTATATTTCACACTCATAATTTAAATGTCACTTAAAAATACTTAATACTAATATTAAAAATAGACTAACTAAAACACAAAAACAAAAGTACATAAATTCCAAATTCGTTGGAATTTTTTTTTCGACAAATTAATTGCCATCGACTGTCATTAAAAATCACAGACTATAAAACAGCCTACAAAAGTATAAAATACATATTATTTATAATCTGTTTAATTTCATACATATTCATTCGTAATTAAGAATCAAACATACAAATACGATTTACAAAATGATTATTTCCTATAAAAAACAATCAACATGGAGTCATGAATCTAACTCTAATTAGTTAGTACTTAGCCAAGATGCACAAATTGTCCTTAATTCAATACTAATGGTTATTCTAGGACTAGTTGACGTAATGCATCAGATATGTACACTTTAACTACTTCTTTGTGGCAGAAGATAATATTTTATAGACTGGCAAGTGGCAACATTTGATTTCTTTTTTTTTTTAAAGCAATACGTCAAATTTTGATGTCTATGAAAATATTGTCTAGTTTACCCGCGCTAATTTCTTTTTTTTTTTATTGTACAATCTCTTTCAGTTTTATTTTTTTACATAAAAAATCGTGTGGGTGAATAATAAGTTACTCCCTTAATAAGATAACAAGCATAATATCGATTTTTATAATATTATGAAGACGGTATTTCGGAAATATTATATTATGTAGGTAAGTAATTCATAAATTAACTGGATACCTACCATACAGAGTTCAATACATTGCTCCAAAATTTTAATTTTAAATTCATTTCAATATTATAAATCTTAATTTGTCGAAAAAAAAATTCAATGAATTTGGAATTTATGTTTTTGTGTTTTAGTTTATGGACTATTTTTTATTTTATTATTATTTTTAAGAGGCATTTAAATTATGTATAAACATTTATTGAATAACATCGCTTTCGACATAATTTTAACTAAATTGACTAAAACAATATGAAGGGGATTGTTAAACGATTCCTTGTAACCACACTTGTAACTGCCCATAAACATTAAGAATAAACATCTTATGACTGTTCTAAATATTTTAAGTATTTCTCCGATTGTTTATACTTTGAAGTTTGAATTGTATAGGTAGGTACAAATATTATAAAGCTGAAGAGTTTGTTTGTTAGTTTGAACGCGCTAATCTCAGGAACTACTGGTCCGATTTGAAAAATTCTTTCGATGTTAGATAGCCCATTTATCGAGAAAGGCTATAGGCTATATAATATCACCACGCTGAGTCCAACGGGAGCGGAGCAATGCGAGTTAAACCGCGGGGAACAGCTTGTCGGTGATATAAGGATTTCAAAATCATTGTGAACACAAATCATTCTGTTTAGATTGTATATTTTATAGTTACATAAATAAATATTAGCTAGGTACATTTATTCTTATTTTTATTCGTTCCACAAAGCTGGAAGAGGAATCCATTTTATGATAAATTCTTCCATCATCAATATAAATTAATTAAGGGCCGATTTTTCAATCCTTGGTTAAAGTTTATCCGTCCAATAAAGTTTTACACGAACATTTTAAAATGTCACCTGTAAACTGTCATATAAGGACAATTTGAATACATTTTTGAAATGGTAACTACCATTTAAAACGTTATTCGATGAATAAGTTTCAACCAAGGATTGAAAAATCAGCCCTAATGGTTTCAAAAATGATATATGTATTTAATTTACACTCGTATATAATGTACCTAACAGACAAATCCGGTGTTGTATCCGAAAAAAAATATTAACTGATTAGTGATTTTGCGTGAGCTAGTAATTAGTATTGTCTAATTTTATGTTACTGAAACATTCTCATAAAATTGTACTATCGCAATTTTCCATGCATAAAAATCACAATGCTACAAACACTAGGTACAATAAAAACTATAATTTAACTATTACTCACACACCACGTAATACAATGAGTAATGTGTCTTACGCAATATATTTATTATGTTTTATATTAATATTATTTACGGCAACATCAGTCGATATATTATTATCTTCATAGGAGCATGTGTTAACTGACCATACATTGATGTATCAGTTATAAATAATTTATTTTATACATATAAATAATATAGAAACAATGAAGAACAAGAAAACTTATAATACATTTAACTTTAATTCGTAGTCAATTTACGTGGAGCTTGAACAATTCTAGGGATAGTAAAGGAAAGATAGAAAAAAATACAGAATCTTATGTTACTTTCGTTTCTTTTTCTTGTCCTTATGCCAAGACCAAAGCAATGTTTTACATTTCCTAATTTTCCTTGTGTCTACCACAGTTATATGTATTTACGTATCTTTGGTTCAGTGTCACGCTAAGACGGTAACTCATCAATATGCTGACTGCGCCTTAAGCTGTTTCACCTATACCAAAGACTATATTACTATAACACACGGTTAAATGCAACTAGCCAGAAGCATACGATCTAATCCCTCTCTTTCTCTGTATAGTTGATAATATTATAGCTGTAGTTTATGTAGATGCAAAAAATTAACTGCGTTAAAAACAACCGACTTCAAAAACGGAAAAGTAAAAAATAAAAAAGATTTGATATTATTAATTACTACATATTATTTAGATGTGCTATTTATTAAATAGGTTTGATGTCGGTGCACGGGCTTAATACTAAGTGCTTAGTGTTTGGCACCGACTTCAAACCTATTTAATAAATAGCACATCTAAATAATATGTAGTAATTAATAATATCAAATCTTTTTTATTTTTTACTTTTCCGTTTTTGAAGTCGGTTGTTTTTAACGCAGTTAATTTTATTTAATACTTTTTAGTGTAATTTTCAACACGAATCAAACGAGCCCAAACTCGATAAAGTTGAGTCAATATATTACTGAGTTCCTATGGCCACCTTCCGATTCCATCATCAAATCAGCTCTATGTCATGATAATGTTTCATCGCTATCCAATTTACACACTTATACAAAATTTCAGCTCAATCGGTTACCGGGAAGTGAATCAAAGTTACTTGCTACATTCCAATTAAGTCATCGAGTACAGACAAAAATGCTCATAAAATAAAAACTACTGGGCCTAGCCGAATAAAATTTTTATGGGACCAATTCGACACCATCCTGCATCGAACAAAAAAAGAATCACGTAAATCGGTTCAGAAACCTCGGAGTAATCGGTGTACATACATAAAAAAAAAAAAAAAATATACCGGCCGAATTGATAACCTCCTCCTTTTTTTTGAAGTCGGTTAAAAATCCAAAACCGTTTATCTCATAACGTTAAAGCAATTCCGCTTTTATAATTTATTATAAAATCGGAATTGTGTATAAACTTTGTTATTGTTAAAACCAAAACATTATTAAAATTGCGTATGAATTCAAATACGCTTAAAATAAATAAAAACAGGTACTCTAAACTTTTTTAATTTCCATTAAATTACGTAAATATGTTCAACAGAATAACAATGCTTAATTCCTAGCTCGAAGCGGCCTAATTATTTGAACAAACAGCGCTCTTTTAACAATAAGTGGATAATTTAATGAGATGAACTGCGCCTTAAGTGCGACAGAGAGGGCTGTATCTATCTCTTTCGCACGAACAGCTGGGTTGGCAGTTCATTAATGATTTTACGCCAGAAGTTTATATCTATAAGTTACTGAAATTATTATGAGCGTAATCCTAACCTGGTATTATACTTTAAGCTAAATTGTATTGTGGGTAAAATTTTAGAGAATAATGTAGACGTTTAACCAAGTTATGACGTTTAAAGATTTCACTGTAGTTCGATGCATAGAACAGAGGGTAGATGGATAATTTCTTATTTACATCTCTAGTACTATTAATATAAACATTTAAAAAACTCCGTTGTCTTATTCAGGTTCCATTTATTATAATAGATGTAGTTAATTGGTTTTAAAGACAAAGGAAGAGCGAGTGTCGGATTGAAATTAAGCTATACATGATGTAAAGGTTAATTTCACTTCGAACAGTTCGCTTCATTACTTACATTAAAAAGTACAATAAAAAACATCAGAACATTTCTCTCCATATTTTTATAGATACAAAAGGTGTATTCTAAAACAAATTCTTAATACCTAATGTAAAAAGGATCATAATAATATAGTAAAGGATTAACTAATAATTAAAAACAAAATGGCCGCCCGATACGCGTGAAATGTCATTGACTGATGTCTATGGCCGTCATTAATTGTTAACTTTCAACTGTCACGCATCCCTTTTTGTGCGTTTAATTTAGAATAATACTAGCTTTCCGCCCGCGGCTTCACCCGCGTTTTAAAAGAAAAACCCGCATAGTTCCCGTTTCCGTGGGATTTACAGGATGAAACCTAAGAAATAAGAACCTAAGAAAAAGAAGACTGTTGAAAGAAAACCGAGAACAAAGATCCTAATAAAACAGGATTACATTATGCAGATTAATAGATTATAGAGATCTACAAGTGTTGTTCTGTAATAAATAAAACAAGCGAACTTTACATAATTATATTCCACTGTTATATCCATAACTAGCTGTACCCCGCGGTTTTACCCGCATTGTTTCACTCCTATTGGTGATAGCCTTCCTCAGAAATCGGCTATCTAAAAGTGTAAGAATTTTTCAAAACGTAAGTCTCGTGGTTCCTGAGATAAGCGCGTTCAAACAAACAAACTCTTCATATATTTAGATAATAACTTAAAAAGTCCTAGTATAAGAATAAAATCGTGTGCTACAAAAATATGACAGAATCAACATAATATTATTAACAATTCAACTACATTATTATGAAAGTAAGTTTTATCATCTGTCTAAAAGATAAATTATAACGTGATTTGCTTACAAACTACCAAAGCTGATTTCAGACGTAACAATAAAAGAAACGAGAAAATTTAAATTAATATTATTATTTATGTACCAAATGTAAATTTAATTAGCCGTGGCGTAAAACAAATGGCTGCCA
Organism: Colias croceus; assembly: GCF_905220415.1. Classification (NCBI taxonomy): domain Eukaryota; kingdom Metazoa; phylum Arthropoda; class Insecta; order Lepidoptera; family Pieridae; genus Colias; species Colias croceus. Next base: position 2,624,907 of record NC_059562.1, read on the forward strand.
TTCGCTCCACTTGGGAATAATATATTGTTTTCGCTACGTTTTATTATTATTCCGTTACATGGGTTGTGATGGACATTTCGACATTCACTTTGAATATTGCAAGAGGTAGTTAATGGTTCAGTAGTGATAGGCATACAAAGAGATTGAGGTTCGCCTACCAAAAAAATGTAATTAAAAAAGATAAAAAAATGATCTGTACTAATGGTAATAATGTCAACAGATAATAAATTCTCTGTCTATATGTTAAATGTACATTGTACATAAAGTATCACAATTAAAATGTTCGAATATTTATTCCAAAAAAAGTGTTAAAATATATAAATTATAAATATTGAAATACCCTTCTAAATAATTGTTATCTTCCAATTTAAAAGACTTATTAAAAATACTTTCACACTAATTAAACTTACTAATGCTTATTGTATTTACATCACAGACAAAAAATATCAACCATACTAATTAACCTATGTAGGTAAATGTAATAATTACCGCATACGTCATTTCACTCATTATCTAAATTGGAATGGAGCTTGTATCATTGTGTACACGGCTTTATCTGATATCGCGTGTGTGCACAGCCTTAGTCCAGGTGGTTAACAACGGCCTCATAATTTGGTATTTTTACCTAACCTGTGTGTACCTGGTTTTAAGGACTTTGGTCAGGTTTTGGGGGGAAAACTTACCGTCTTACCACAAAAAATCTTCACTTATAATACCACAAGAGCTTCAAAATTATCGGCTATTTTCCGATAGGTTCGTTGCAAACAAATGAAGGAGTCAAGTTTTTAGCCAAGGCTAAAAAATCACGAGCGCGAAGCGCGAGTGATTTTTCCAAAAAAACTTGACGACTTTATTTGTTTGCAGGGAACCTTGAGGGAAATGCCAGATAATTTTGAAGCTCGTGTGGTATTCGGGAGATTAATTTTCCGTCCCAAATGTCGGCCAATAATTTCACAATTGAATTAAACCTGTCAGTTTGACGTCAACGACCAGAGAAAATTTTCAAAAAATTATCAGTATAATACCATGTAGGTTGTACCACGTGACGTCGAATGGTGCAATTCTATTGGTCGATATTTGGGTCGGAAAAATAATCTCTTTAATCTGATTTTGTCGTATTTCACATAGACATGTGAAGTAACAGATCTCTTTAAAGTTGTTTTTTGGTATGACCATTAATATCTTGTTACTTGTATATGAAATTTGGTTTAATTCAGTCACTTCAAGTTCAAGTATTAGATAGACTGTACAGCAAAATGTAATAATTCCTTTTTATTGAGGTAAAATATCAATATAATTTACTAATTGATACTCATGGAATAGAAACACTAAAGTTTTTGTCACAACGTACATTTTTATAGCAAATATAAAATTAATTATTAAATAATACCCGATAATATTTAAAACGATAGCCTTTGAACTATACGCATTACGCATAACTTATATTTCCTGCCAATAATTGGTATACTGTTTAATGAAACGAATATAAAAATAATAGTTATTATAAATCTATCATGTAGTTACAAATAACTAAAAATCTCAAAAAAAGCTTTACTGAATTCTACATTTTGTCTAAAATGTGCAATATCTATTTTAAAGTTTACTTGAGAATTCACGACGGAATTTTAAGAACTTGCAACTTTTACAAGTGTCAGACACAATTTTCTTTTCGCTTCTTCCAGAAACATAAAAGTTGTGTTATACACTGGCTAGTCTACAAACTGTTTAAACTTGAGAACTTTAAAATCGCTTAGCTTACAGATTTATTCAATTAAAAGTTAACTTTTCATGCAACAGCTTTTTTTTCGTAATAACGCTTCATGTTTTTTTTCTATAGACTTTTTTGTAAGCTATTTTAGGGTAGGTATCGTAACAAATCCATTTATTATACAGGAACATACTTATGTTAAATTACAATGAAATGATTGACATACCTACTTAGTTTTCGTTAAAGGGAAACACAATATAACTTATTAAAAACTTTACAATTGCTCGTACATGCTGAAATTCATTAAAAGTCATTATTGTTTTTGTGCATTAAGAAATTAAAAAAAAATATAACCCTTTAGTCTATACCCTGTATTCTGTAAGTCTGCAGGTACTAAAACTTTATACCAAGTTTTAAACTAACCAAAGACAAGTCAATAACTGCGTTAAAAACAACCGACTTCAAACTTGCACTTGCAACATTTACAAATACAGACAAAAATGCTCATAAAATAAAAACTACTGGGCCTATCCGAATAAAATTTTTATGGGACCAATTCGACACCATCCCGCATCGAACAAAAAAAGAATCACGTAAATCGGTTCAGAAACCTCGGAGTAATCGGTGTACATACATAAAAAAAACATACCGGCTGAATTGATAACCTCCTCCTTTTTTTGAAGTCGGTTAAAAAGTAAAAGAGAACACTTAACAAATCATTATCCAACTATACCTACATAAAACAGTATAGAATCAAGGGAAAATACTAAATTATACTTATTCACCAGTTCAAAACTAGTATAAAAGCACACTAAACTATAAATACAATAATGAAAAGGGTGGTTATCAGGTGAAATATCGAACGATCCCGCATCGCACGATAATTGTTCACTATCAGTGTATTTAGATAAATTAAACTATTCCATTATTATTAGTAGGTACTTTTCCGTTTTTGTTAGTTTGGTAATCAATTTGTGTATTTAGTTTTTCTGTATCTACATCATCATATTATGCTAAATTTTTTATGGGGTTAGAGTTTAGACTATCATTTATGGCCAAGAGTGACTGTTAAATCTTCTTATATATATATAATATATAAATCTCGTGTCACAATGTTTGTCCTCAATGGACTCCTAAACCACTTAACCGATTATAATAAAATTCGCACACCATGTGCAGTTCGATCCAACTTGAGAGATAGGATAGTTTAAATCTCAAATCGTTTAGAGAAAGCGGGCGAAGCCGCGGGCGGTAAGCTAGTACCTACCTATATATAAACTGTCATATTTTTTTAATATATAAAGCCAGATATTACAACAAAACAACAATAATTGTCCATTATATTATGCACTCAATAAAACCTATTATTTCGATATTACCACAGCCCTAATAGAGATAGAATTATTATGACTACAAAATATAATTTGTTACAATATACCACAGAGAGTTCAGCCTACATCAATTCTACAACTTATTATGATGTTAAAGCCTATGGTAATGCCGACTTGCACCCACATAGTTTGAAAACAGGCTTTACTTGCGTCTTTGTTATCTAAATTGAACATTATTTTACTCTGCAAGAATATTGTTAAATTTATGTGGTAGTTAATTCTAATTTCTAAGTATAATATCGCCGGGAACTTAGATATTTAAATAAATCTAGGAATCCTAAATGTAGGCTTAGTACTTATTCTGTGCTCTATGTTTTATTTATATTATTGTGGTATTAAAATTGAGATATTGTTTATTTTAGGAAGGATATTTTAGAATTATAACTATATTACTAAGTAAATATATAACTACCTTAACACTTTCAAATACTGCAGCTTTCTTCTAGTAAAACATTTTTCGGAAACGCTTAGGTTACCTACTCGATAATTATATTGATTATGAAGCTTTTTAAATACGGTATTGATATTATAGATATTAGAGGTATAGTGGATAATATATATATATCAAATAACATTAGGTACATATATTAAGAGTTAGGAAATATACAGAAATATCAATAAATCAGATTCTTACTTTACAATAAAAATAGCTATGCAAAAATGCACACAATAACAAATCACGTCCGAATGATTTTGCACTTAATTATTATGAGATAAATATCAAATTTGCATAGCAAATTTTTCGTCAAAGCAGTGCTCATAATTCCTTTATAGGTCAAGGCATACGTCTTTATAAAGACAATCCTCAAACTTTGTTTCTTTAGAACAATGTATAATGAAATCTATACTTAATATCATAAAGCTGAAGAGTTTGTTTGTTTGAACGCGCTAATCTCGGGAACTACCTGGTCCGATTTGAAAAATTCTTTCGGTGTTAGATAGCTCATTTATAGAGGAAGGCTATAGGGTATATATCATCACGCTACGACCAACAGGTGGAGCCACGGGGATGAAACCGCGCGGAGCAGCTAGTACTAGATAAAGAATAAAGATTATTTAAAAGAAAACCTTAGATTATAGATGGGGAAATCAATTTAATACAACAATATGTCATTTACAAGTACACTTATCTATATAATACAAAAAAGAGCATCAAAAGACTTCAAAAACGTCCAATCGTTCGTAACATCAAACAATTCAAAGGTCGATATCAATAAAGTTAGTGGAATTCAGTAACTTCCCAACTTGTATAGCGGCTCTGTCCGTTTCCTCTATGGCCCATATCGAGGAACTTTCAACAGTTTCTATTCGGCAATGATCAAAAGTTCTGTATTGTTCGTAAATTTTTGAAGGGAAAAAATTCATCGTAGACGGGCTTGAATTGGAAGTTTGAATCGTAGCGATTAGAACCAAACAATTATTTTTTTCTAAGGGCCGATTTTTCAATCCTTAGATAAAACTTATTCATCGAATATCGTATTAAACAACCATTTTAAATATTTTACTTGCCCAATTTTTGACAGTTTTTAGGTGACATCTGTATATTATTGTGTAATACCTACTTTATTGGACGGATAAGATTTAACCTTAGATTTAACCAAGGATTGAAAAATCAGCCCTTAATTGGAAATAGATATTTATAAATTGCATTTAATGTCTACCTTTTTATCTCGTTGAGTTACACTTTTGAGTGATATTTATAATTCGATGCATAGTATTCATTTTTATTGTATTTTTATACATCGGAGTTTAATATTCCCTCCACGCGAAGATAAATCGTTGTTTTCTCGTTACAAAGCATATTTTTCGAATGTTTATTTTGTCTGTATGCAGTACGCAAATGAGAGTTCGAATACGGATAACTTGAACCACCTGTTTAAATTTATTGCAAGATTTATTATTTATTTATTAAAGTTGGATTTATTATCTACATATAAAAGTAATCAATACATAGTATTATAGTTTATTGTATAATCATGCCATAGACTCTATTAAATCTATACTAATATTATAAAGCTGAAGAGTTTGTTTGTTTGAACGCGCTAATCTCAGGAACTACTGGTCCGATTTGAAAAAAAATTCAGTCTTAGATAGCCCATTCATCAAGGAAGGCTATAGGCTATATATCATCACGCTTAGACCAACAGGAGCGGAGCCACGCGGGTGAAACCACGGGGCGCAGCTAGTATAAAATAATCATTGTAAAATCTGCCCTGACTTATAACATTTTAAAATAAATTCATCTCAAAGTATCCAGTCCGGTTTGTTTCCTATTTAAATTTGATTTATATCTCCAATCGCATAAGTAAATAATTCATTTGTAAGCAATATTTTATGTTAATGTGACGGAATAAGATCATTAGAAATAAGTTAAATAATAATGGTAAATCAATCAACGTATTACATAAGATAATCTGTTTTAAATAAGGTACCCGCGGGTATTAAGGCCTAGCTAAGGAAATTTTGTAATAAAATGAAAAATACCCAACATAATCAACAAGTTTTATTATAAATCAGTCATGGACTTAAATTACTACAGAGTTTTAACAAAAAATAGCTTCTTTAGCTTAAAAACAAAACAATATATAACTTAAAAAAAAACGCAGTCTGTAGGCCTTATTATACTAGGGTAGGGTAAAAAGGCCTATACTTTAAACTATTCAAAAATCAACTAATATTATGTAAATTGGTATTTTTGAGATCAATAATCATTAACATAAAGCAATAGGAAGCATAGTAGACTTAGAAAATTAAAGAAATTGTCTTTATTCGCATCCACAAGGACATTGAAACTCATCAGTATCTTCTGCAGTCAAACCAACACACTCTTCGTGGTACCACTTGGAGCATCGCGAGCATTGCCTCATTTTCATTTTTTCATTTACCTTTGACGGTAGTAGACTTTCTTGCAGATATATTTTTAGCTTTCTTATAGGATTTAATGCCTTTTTAAACTTCGTTTTTTCTTTTCTAGCTGTTTTAACATCAGTAAAGTTTTCGCCTTGTTTAATTTTCCTTCTTTTGTTACCTTTCACTTCTTTACTATTTATTTTCCCTTGATTAGCTGCCAGACTGCAGATGATTTCTGATTGTTCTTCTAGGAACCTTATATCTCTCTGCAGCCTTATCCGTACTCAAAATTCCTCTTTGTACTGCTCTAACAGCTGCGATCAGATCATCTTCTGACCACAATGTCCGTTTGGGAGGCATCGTGACTTTAAGCACTGAAAACAATGATAAATAAATTGAAAATGTATATATCTACGTACATACTACCCACCAAAAAACATTTCAAAAACGCGCTCCTACTTATATAACAGTTTAAAAAAATTGAGTATAATAAGGCCTATAGTAAAATTTTATAGGCCTTATTATCCGGCAATCACGTGGTAACAGAAAAAAAATAAAAATAAATTGTTTACAACTATAAGTTCTTTAATACGGTGGCGTACGGATAAACATACATTAGTTAATAAATGGACAGTCAATACAGGCTTGTAAATATGATATTTTCAAAATAACTTACGTTTTACCGGAGCCAATTTTTATAATTCGTGCCGCGTGACCGCACCGCTGAATGATTTCGACGATACTGGCGCGGGGTGGAGTGCAAGCGTTGGTCAACCACTTCGTAGCGACTTGTTTGAGCTCTGAGCTTGTGTGGGTATAATCTTGATCGTCAACTACTGTATTTCGTATGTCTTTTGACACTTAGGCCTTATTGCCCGACAGGCCTTAATACCCGCGGGTACCTTATACAATATACATTTACATAACCTATAGAACAGAATACTTAATAGAAGCTAACGATTTATAGGTTGCAGGTTGCTTGCAAAATATCCACCCGGTAGCAAAGCTTTTTGGTCTCTAGCAAAAGCTATTGAGTCTAACTTCTCTCAGTCTTCACTTCCACCACTCTTGAAACCCGACGGTAACCTGGCTCACACAGCAAAAGAGAAAGCCGATGTTCTGGCCTCACTGTTTGCTAATAATTCACATCTCGATGATACCAATTTAAGTCCACCGATAATACCCCACCGTGGCTCACACATGTCAACAATTCGTATTACCAACAAAGAAGTATTAAAAATTATGCAAAATCTTGATGTGAATAAAGCCAGTGGGCCCGACGGGATTCCTGCAGTGGTTTTGAAGACCTGTGCACCCGAGTTGTCTCCTATTCTGACGCGCCTATTTCGCCTTTCCCTTTCGTCTGGAATTGTACCTAAGGCTTGGAAGCTTGCCAACGTGCAGCCAGTGCCTAAGAAGGGATGCCGTGCTGATCCGTGCAATTACCGTCCGATTTCAATCACGTCTTTACTATGTAAGATTATGGAACGTGCATTGAACTATCGACTTCTCGCGTACCTAGAGGCCAACGATCTACTGAACGATCGGCAATACGGTTTTCGCCCTAAAAGATCAACTGGCGATCTTCTAGTACACGCCACGCACCTATGGGGAGAAGCCATTGAGAACCATGGTGAAGCATTAGCTGTATCATTGGATATCTCGAAAGCCTTCGACAAGGTTTGGCACGAATCCCTTCTAAGCAAGCTCCCTTCCTACGGCTTACCTCCAGTCCTCACAGCTTGGATAGCCGACTTCTTGAGGGAACGATCTATTCGGGTAGTCATCGACGGCTGCTCGTCTAATCAATTGGCAATCAACGCCGGCGTACCTCAGGGGTCTGTTCTCTCCGCAACCCTCTTTCTGATACATATAAATGACCTTCTCCAATCAAACATCTTTGGGTATGCAGACGATTGTACGGTTGTGGAGAGATACCTGTCAAATGCTCGTGCAACTAATGTTACCATCCAGAACGAGAGAGAGGCCATGGTGCAGCGAATAAACCAGACTCTACAAAAAGTATCTCAATGGGGAGATGCCAACTTAGTGAAGTTTAATGCTGCCAAAACACAGGCGTGTCTTTTTTCTGCCAAAAGGAGTCCCCTCACCTTAACTCCCTCTTTCCGCGGTGTGTCGATAGAACTAGCCGATAACTTAGAAATGCTTGGAGTTTCACTATCGCCAACCCTCAACTTTGGCCAGTTTATTACGTCCAAAGCTCAACTCGCAGCCAAAAAACTTGGCATACTAGCTAAGGTGCGGCAGTATTTCACATCTGAACAGCTTTTAACTCTTTATCAAGCTCAAGTTCGATCTTGTGTGGAATACTGCTGCCACCTCTGGGCAGGTACCGCCAAATGTCACCTCGATGTTCTGGAAGCTATGGAACGTCGCGCCAAGCGAATTATTGGAAACGACCGGCTATTCGAAAACCGGCTTCTGAGCCTTGGTCATCGCCGCAAAATCGCCAGTCTCTCAGTTTTTTATCGACTTCATTTCGGGGAATGTGCAACTGAATTACATGGCCTTATCCCAGCTTCCCCTTTTTTCCAAAGAACGTCCAGGCGCACGGCGGGATACCACCCTTATCTGGTAGAAATGCCGACTGCACGCACAGCACGCTTTGCGTCCTCCTTCTTAATGCGAGCTGCCAAAGAGTGGAATTCTCTGCCGGCGTCCGTCTTTCCAGAGAAGTATAACATGGGAATTTTCAAGAGACGAATTAACAGGCACTTTCTAGGCGGGCGTGACTTACCACCTTAGATCTCGTCACCACTTTCCATCAGGTGGGACTGGGGTCAAACGTCCGCCTATCTATGTATAAAAAAAAAAAAAAAGGTTATGTCATAATATTAATGCCTTCTTCTTCCTTTTTGATTATGGCCTTCGGAACCTTATAATGCCTTTGCGTAGCCAAAAAATAATACATTACAAATATTCATACAATATAATATATTATGCTATCTCCTTTGACATTTGATAAAAAAATTTAAAATGTGTACGTGTACTAGTGTAAACACGTAAGAAGTGAAACTTCATTATGACCTTATTTATCAAAAAATAATTTACTACATGCAACTTTACAGAAATACGTCGAATCACGCGTGGTAGGGATAAGAAAAAGATGGCGCGTAACGGAAAAATGTCACGCGTAACAAAAACATGTTACACTAAATTTTTTTTCAACCCCGATAAAGAAGTTTCACTTCAAAAATTCTTTCAATTAAACCTTATAGCATTTTTATGAAAATGATTATTACAAGTACTGAAATCCTATATCTAAATATTATGAATACCTATGTGGTTAGCACACCTTTACAGTTTCGCGGTTTCTAATGAAATTTGACAGCCCGAGAGACCATTATGATAAAATATTATACCTACATAATTTTATTAAGATTATTCATATTTAACACAGACATCTTAATCGTCCCACGTACAAAATGTAGAAAATATATTCAAGATTATATTTTATAAAAAAAAAACAAGTAGACATAAAATCATACCCACTAACTATATATGATTCTAAAACGGGGTTTATCCAAATTTGGAAATTCAATTCACTTTTCTGACCTTCTCTCAAATACACAAAAATGACTTCAATCTCTACTCATATTTTTAAATATTTTTTTTTTGTATAATCAGTGTTACTATGTACATTTACTAGGTATTTGGGTACAGGAAATGTTACACCTATTTCATTCATAATCGAACCGGCAACCTTATAGCTGTGGCATAAGTTTAACCATTGCGTCAAGTGATATATTTCATATTTGACTTTTAACAGAAGGTTACAGCTTAGAAAGGAAGACAAAAATAAAACTAGGTATTTGACTATCAAATATCTTAAATTCTAGGTCAAAGTCAACATGCTCGCAAATATCATATTATATGTGTATTATATTTAAAATTGCAAAAAGTATTTCGTAAAATATTATTAATTTTTTCACGTGACTGTACACAAAATGTGTTAAGTTCTTTCACCTTTGCATTTACAACAACAGATGTTTCCTAAACTGTTATGCTATACCATACATTGTTAAATATTTTATTTCTTGTGGTAATCCAAAAGGTAAAATAAAAGAATTACCTAGTGATAATATGATAAGAAATAATGATAGGTACCATCAAAGTTGAAAAATGCAATAAGTTTTAAAGATGTACTTAATTTAAATCCCACTCGTATTAAATGTTAAAAAAATACTTACATTAGTCTTCAAGTCGTACAATTACAAGCATATTTCGTATAAAAACAAACACGATTAATAATTATAATCGTGTTTGTTTTGTGGTGTCCATTTTCAGTTATAATATTTTTCTAATTTAAAATAAATACTTGCTACGCCTTGAATACGCCCAGCTACTAATTATGAAATAGGTCTGATAAAATTAACCTCTGACCCACGGAACCCCACGCCGATGCCACAGCAGATGTGCAGCGGCAGGACACGCGCGCGCTGACTCATGACTTGCGCGGGCGCAGGTATAGTTGCGTACGGAAGTGCGTTTGGTTTTATTTTGTGATGTTTTTTTATAGGTAGTTTTTTCGGGCTTTAAATACATATCGTGTATATGGAGGTTAAAATATAGAGGTACAGTTGAATTTTAATTTAACTTTGGGAATTTTACTACTGTGTTGCATAAAATAGCGATAAATTCAACTTTGTTCAACTTTAGGAAAACACGACCTTTGCTCGTTCACATTCTATAATTTTATTATCTATCAACTTTCCAACTTTACAGTTATGGAAGAAATAACATTATCTATTGCAACATAAAACGTACAGTGTAATAAAACTGAGTCTAGAACACGCTTCAAAAACTAAACTTAAGAAAAATATATTTCCCGCAGTTATCTGTAATCTTTCTTAGAAGGAAATGTAAATTTAAAAGGTGTAATTAAAGGCATGAATGCAAAGCTATCTGTACAATCGTTTCGTTATCTATTTACATAAAGCATATTATCTCTTTTATCGAGATGTAAACTCGACTCAAGGTTCCCGAACGAATGAAACAGTACATTATTCTCATGTTATAACTGGTATATGATTTTAACAATTTTGGTTTATGCAGCTGTAAAATAAGTTTGCAGAAACAGCTGCAGGTTTAAGGGCAAAAAACACCTGACAAAAAATACATCCAATTAAGAAAATAGTAAGCTGCCTAGGCAGGAAGTTTTAGTGTTGTTTTTAAGAAAACAAATTTTGCTACAGTACTGTTCTAGGATGTATTAGAGCAGTATTATTGCCAGCGTGGATAAATAACTCTATATAGAATATATGTCGTCAAGCGCTATCACTTTCCCACCATGGTAGTAATATATCATGGTGATGTCTACATTTCTCCTGTTATATTGTTCAACTATTGTCTTTCTTCCTGCATTAGGAAAAAGTGTCGATGAAAAACTTATGATTCTTGTTACATTTTTGCTCAGACACGTCTACAGTTTGATTGATCATTGCCACAATTCGGTGAACAGCCCCCCTAGCCAAGTGGCTTTCTGTTAGCGTAGCGTTCAATAGAATAGACTACGAATGTATATCATGATATAGATATTATCTACAGCTTACGTCAATCTCATACATTCGTAGTCTATTCTATTGAACGCTACGCTAACAGAAAGCCACTTGGCTAGGGGGGCAGGATATTATTTGTATTCAGATCTACATTGAGATAATCTGTGGTTGCAAAACGGCAACAGGAAGAAAACGTTAATTAGGAACTAAAGCTTTAAATCTTATAATAAATGTGTCACAAAGGGTAGTAATAATTAAAATGTTAAAGGCATTGACACATTTACAGTGAATGGAATAAAATAGGTACTGTAATATAAAACTGATTTATTTGCGGATTTCCTGTGCAGTTCCTATGCAGTTCCGACATTCAATACGTCTTTAAGACCATTCATGAAAAATATTAGAATCACATCACACACACATATTTACTTTATATTTTGAAAAATGTTTAATAAAGTTAAAAAAACTAACTATTTACCTATTTAAATTTATAGGATTTGGTTATAAGCGAAAACCTTATACACAAACAAATTTCAAATTAAGTAAAATATTCAGGAACAAATTGGAACCTGTCCCAGATTCTGCACTTATACCTCGTGCATTGTATCACGTCCTACACTTATAATATTGCACCCATTACATTTTTTAAAGCATTAACCGTCTCATAAACTCAACAAATCCCCACTATTGTTCGCACGTCACGTAATTGCAGTAACTTATGTTCAACTAGCTTTCCGCCCTCGGCTTCGCCCGCGTTTTAAAAGAAAATCCCGCATAGTTCCCGTGGGATTTCCGAGATAAAACCTATCATATGTGTTAATCCAAGTTACCCTCTATATAGGTATGTGTGTTAAATATCGTTGTTATTGGTTCAGTAGTATTTGCGTGAAAGAGTAACAAACATACATACATACATATAGACAAACACATACATCCATCCTCACAAACTTTCTCATTTATAACATTAGTAGTTAGAATTATTTTCTTAATCAATTCATAAATTATTTCAGTAGCTGAATACCTACTCCATTCTAATGTCTAATGAGTCTGCATTCCCATAATAATTTTAAGACAATTACCTTCAAATTCCATTAGATATCAGACAATTTGAATAATTAATCTTGTCGGCGGCGTAACAATCGTTATTTATTTAATTAGTATGCAAAAATTGTCGCCATTATCTTAAATAACGATTTGTTATTGTTATAGTTGGACATTTAAACCTGCGCTACCTTAAACGGATGTTGCATTATCATAAGGTATTATTGTTAATTGGTTTCTGTAATAAAACTGAAAATTTATAACTATTATAACAAAGCATTAAGAATTTATCCAGTAGATTTACCAATAAATGTATGATAATAATGACCACGTACTAATTGAAAGCGTTTACTTTGAATTTTCTTCATCCATATCAAATACAAACAAAAAACGAATTAAGTACAGTTAGTACTAACGGCATATTCGTAATTCCCTAACAAACTTGTGTGCGCGACTGTACTCGCCCACAGGCCTCTCGGCGCCTGCTGGTCGCATCACATCCCAGTAATAATTATACTATGTAGGTCGAACGCCCACTGACGTACAACATGACCAGTTATAGTGACCTCCCTTGCCCCCCTCCACACGAGTATACGCTACAACTATAGGGGAAGTAGGTACAACGCCAGGGGTCTGATTATACTGGCGTTCGTGACCTCGGGACAAAGCGTTCTTCTTTATTCAATTCTAGAATGTGATGTAAATTGGCAATATGGTTTTTTTATCTGTCAAATCGAATAGATGTAGATTATAGTGGCATACAAGTTGTGTGGTATTGGTACGAATGTTTGTATGCAGTTACTTGTTTCTAAGGTAGCTGTTACCAACTTTTGTGTATATCCAGTTTAAACTCGATGTAACCCTTTAGCATAGTTCTTAATACTATGCTTTTAATAAAGCAATGTATTTTTTTACTGTTCACCTTACAATTATTGTTATTTCATAGGCCAATATAAGAACCTAACTTATTTGCGAATATGCGAATCATTATTTTATTGCAGATATAGGTAAACAAAATAAAGAACCACTAACAAAAGAAAACAAGAGTAATGTTTTAGACTCAACAAACGTATTTTCTACTTTCAGCTAATCGGATTTAGGTTGAAAATATATTTTTAAGATGTTTCTGCCAACACTTACATCTTCATAACAGGGACATTTATTATCTGAAGTCTGCCTAGAACAAAAAGGCCTTTGTTGGCGCCTAACAAGCATTTTACTTAATATTTATGAGCGGTCCGCGCTATACGTATAAAATTGTAACCTAATAACCTATAATCAGTGCTACACTAGTACGGTACTGTGACTTCGTTTGTATACTTGGTATTAAAAAATGTAATGATTTGGTAGCTTTAGAAAAAAAGAGGATTTGTAAGTGAAAAGATTAAAATATCGTGTTAAAATTAATATTGTCATGTCAAACAGAATAAGAATATTTTATTTTTAACGCATTATTCTGGAACTGGCTTTCCGCCCCGTCTTTGCTCGTGTGCACTTTATTTTCCCGATACAAGTTTTTTTCTCCTTTTAAATCATTTAACGTTTTTTGATTGTGAAAATATATTAATTTATAACCTCTCCAAAGATCTGTCTATTTATCCATATTACCTAATTATTCACCAAAATTCATACACCAGTTTAGAATGGACGTTACAAACAGAATAACTTTGGCATTTTTATATAGATACTTTTAAATATGTCGTAGTAGCGTGCTTGCACCTATTTATTATATAATTTATTTATTTACACAGTTAACTGAGGTATATTTTAAATAATGGTCTACAATATTCTAGCCATATTTAGCTAAGCTATGCATATCTAAAAGTACATAATTAGCTAATATATTTGTATTTTTTGCAATGTATAATACCTACTAAACCATGAAAAATATGGAATCTTATCTATGCCTAGAGGCGCTAAGAGAAGTATTTGATAAATCGTAGGGTATAGACGCCAATCACATAGATGAACAAACTTAGATGTTTTTTGACATAGAGATAGATGATTTTCAATAGCACAGGGTTTTTGATTATTGTAAATGAGACCGTCCGACGCATGCAAAAAATACTCTAATCAATATTATGATGAAAATCGCCAAAGCGTAAAAGTCGAGAACTCTCTTTTTTTGTTAAGGCACACCGCACAAGGAAGGTTCTTATGGTGAGAAAACATGAAAAAAAAAGTGTGTGTGTGTGGTGAAAGGGCCAATAGAACAACGTCTGTCGGGCAGCTAATTTTAAATATTGATGTGTTAATTCAGTGCAAATTAAATACCTAATATATTGATTAATCGTGTTTTAAACCCGTAATTTTTTATTTTTTTTACTTTTTTTATAATAATATATAGAGTTAAAGAGCTCTAAAACATTTTTCACAATACACCAATAAAACCTTGTAAAAATAATAGATGCATCTTGTACAATCAGACGAGTTTTACGAAACTAGTTTCGTTAAACGTTTGCCACACAATGGAATCAGAGCAGTCTGTCAAAACCGTATCATAAAGGCTTACTGACTGACAAATGTTTCGGCTGACAGCCGTCATTTGTTATAGCTGGATGTTATTAAATCTTATTGTTTACAATATATTGCGGTTATACATTTAGTTATTTTGTATAACACGATTTAAGGATTATATAAATTTTTCTTTAAAAAATTTTAGGAAAATGTATAAAGAAATGATTTTCTTTACACAAGTGAAAATGGCATAGCATTTGAAACGATACGATAAAAAATACCTTAGAATGTATGTTATCCTATAAGTAAGGGCTTGTTTCGAATTTATTCAGGTTTTTTCAGTACAATTCCCTGATATTTAAGGTGCAATGATGATTGGTGGATTATAGGATGGCCTATAGGGTGTATAGATAGGTAGGTAGGTAGGATTTGGACCTTGTAGTAGGATTTTTTCATTAAAAAAGAAATTTAAAAACTGTAATTTGAATTGATACCGCTGCGTTATATGGTCATATAAGACAAATGATTAACTAATTAGTAAATGTTTTGAAATAGATAATAGGTATGCTCTATACTAAAAAATTTACCTAGGTACAACGAGAATCGTAGGTAAACCCATAGGTAGGTAGGTACCTAGTTTCATTCGCTATAATATAGAAAAATTTTAATATAGAAAATAGAAAAGCATTATGGCAGTAAATATTTCTATCAGGATATCCGTCGAAACCGCAAAATAACCCGTCCGATTAGGGCCCTTCTGGCCTCCTCCATTCAAGCGACAGCCCAAGCCGAGGTTCGAGATCCCCGTCAAGGGGGGACGCCCTTGTGCATGTCGCTACCAGGGTGAACCTTCAGTTCACCCCCGCGTCCGCGTTAAAATGTAGAAGCCCTTCAGGCTAACATTGAGAAACACCTTACAAAAAAAAAAAAACCGCAAAATAAATTACTTACCAAAATTTATCTCAAGCAATCTAATAAAGTTTCGTATCGGAAAGCGCAAAGCACATTACCTAGGTACATAAAAAAAAATCGCTTTCATTCATTATAGAAGTAATCAAATTTATCATAGACTAGCTTTCCACCCGCGGCTTCGCCCGCTTTGTCTAAAACATAATAAATTATTTACTTAAACCTTCCTCTTGAATCACTCTATCTATTAAAAAAAACCGCATCAAAATCCGTTGCGTAGTTTAAAAGATTTAAGCATACAAAGGGACATAGAGACATAGGGACAGAGAAAGCGACTTTGTTTTATACTACCTATGTAGTGATTTACTATACTATATTTCCATTTCTTTACTCATTCTACAAGTTGAAAACGACAAAAATTACCCAGCATCTAGGTAGGTATTTAAAACTTTTTCCGTACATTTTTGTGACAAAGATTCTGCACGAACAATTTTAATATTTGCTCTACTTTTTCCGTGTACAAAACTTTTCGAACAAAAAATTAATACGTTCAAAATGAAATTTTGAAAAATACTTCAACGTATTTTATGACAACGTTGCCACAAAGAGTATTGTTTTTTTACAGTTTTTAATCGCTTTCTTAAAAATGACTCTTAGAGCACAATGCAAAGAGTTACAGCGAAGTCAGACAAAGATCGTTTTTGTACTTCTAACCTTGCAGCGATTTCCTGGCAAAGTATAAAAAATCGATAAGCAATGAATGAAAGCTTCTTACAATGGCAAAGAATAAAAATTGATAAGCCCCACTTCTTACAAGCATCATTTATACCACAAACGGCTGTCATTTCTCAGAAACAATTTAATATTTATAGGTTTTATTAGTTTCGACCACAACACACAATACATCGTTAAATTAAAAAACATTTTCACCTTAACTATAAATTGCGGTTTAAACATAAATATATTTATTGGAGCTTTTATTAAACCCAAAAAGAAAAAAATATCGAACCATTTTCATACGTAAAAAAAAATGTAACTTACTTTTCGCGCCTTCCGCTCCGCTGTCAGGAAATTAAAAAAGAAACTGCACTAGAACTGAAAGCACTTCGTAATACGCGTTTCCGAACGAATGGCGACTGAAAGGACGCGAGCGTTCCACGTCCCGCATGCAAGCTACTGATCTAATTCCGAACGAACCGCTTCGAGTGACGTAACGCCAGGCCGGCCATATTGCGCCCCGCGCCCCGCAGCCGCGCCTAGCTTCCGCCGCTGGAAAAATGCACTATTTAATCAATTTCAGACGTTGAGTGGCACGGAATGTCGAAGCTTTATGGCTGGGATCTGTCGCTTTTCCACGAACTGACGAACGGAATCACTCTTCACATTATGCGGGCTTAATGTCCCGATTTTGATAGGTTTATCGCGCCTTCGGAGTGGTTTTGCAATGTTCGGTTGGAGCTCTTTTAATCTCTGTTTCTCGGTACATAACCGTTCTAATTTTTAAAGTTATTAATACCGATTTCCAATAGATAGGAACATCGTTTGGCTTCTAAGTGTTGTTGAAAACAAAATTTTTCTACTGAAAGTGTAATGAAATCTACAGAACCAAAATCTTACAGCCTTATAAAGATGACATCCCGTTGACTTTTTGATTCTTGGTGTAATTTACGGGTATATATTACAGACCAGAAAGCAAATATTTGATAAGGTCGATAGGGTCTTACTTAATACGATAGAGGCTCTAACCGTCAAGTGATAATATCATGCGCTGAATTTTTGCGTAATAATTTATCTACCCTCAGCTGACCATAAAATAACTATAACATTATGAATTTGAACAATTTCTTCCTCTATTAATATTTTTATTATTTTTATACAAAAAATGATGGTATCGTGACAATAATTGTAAATACATATAGTATATTAATTTCGCATACACAGCCAAGGAATAAAGTTTTGCTGAAATTTTAATATCACTTTCCTTGTTTAAACATGTATAATTGCAGGAGTTTCGTTTCATGCTTTAAATATTTTCTTTATTTTATTTGCTGCACAATTTTTTTTTATAAGAAGGGCTGATGTGTGTGACCCTCGGCGCAGATTTCAAACACACACACTCACTATGTATTTGCAAGCAATGTATCTATTTACCTAATGTTGTGATGAGACAAATAAATAAATAAACTACCTATACTATACACAAAGATAAGGTTGGATAATCTTTTAAAAGTCTGGATACAAAGTTCGTTTGATCTATTTCGAGAAAATATTATTTCTTTGTTTTAACTACAGTAACTTGCACTACTCTACATTCAAGATGATTAAATTAGATGTAAAAGTACTTTATTTTGTGCAACTAATATTATTTTACAAGTTACATTTTTCTTCTACAATAGCTGAAGAGTTTGTTTGTTTGAACGCGCCAATCTCAAGAACTACTGGTCCGATTAGAAAAATTATTTCGGTGTAGGATTGCCCATTTATCGAGGAAGGCTATATTATATATCATCAGAAAGATCAACAGAAGTGGAGCAACGCGGCTGAAACCGCGGAGCTTAGCTAGTCTTAAATATATGTATAATATTATGTGAATCTCGGCCTCTGAAAAGCCAAAGTCACGGAAAGCCAAACAAATATATCCGACAATCCAAAAAGATGCAGTTCATCCCAAATGCTACGCAGCTACATAAAGGGAATTTAATAACATCGAAATCAAAGAAAGTCTCAATAATAAAATATAAATTATCAAACTCACAATGATCTAAATGATACGCTAACTGTTATAAATGATGGAATTCCCACGATCTAAGTTCTCAGTATTCATTCAATCTTCATCAGGTACTTATAGACCAATTTCCTTTATTATATTGTGTTTATTTTATTATACAGAGTTGTTGAAGCTGTTGATATATATTCTAAGAATTGTCGCCTAATATTTATGAATTGTTCAGTGTTTTATATGGGTACCTACCTACATTATTAGTGATTCTTAATTTATCCATTATTTATTATTCAGATAAAGCTGTTGAAATATTCCAGGAATTCACTCTGTCTAGAGTCTAGAGACAATATTTATTAATTGTTCTGGATTTCATTAAGCTTTTGTGTTTTAATATGGGTATTAATTATTACGCTTAATTTACATGTTTTAGCTTCACAGATATCTTTGGCATTATTCACAGAAGTAACATTCCATTATTTAAAAAAAAAAAGAAAAATGTTGTGTGGTTTTAGGAAACTACGGTAAAAGTGAAACTTTTTTTCACACTATAGACATTTAACTAAAAGTTATCGTATTTGTACGATAATTATCGTGCGTATCGTGCGTCAAGCGATATGCGCTACACAGACCAAAAAGTTTGAGACGATGCGATGTAATAAAAGTTTCACTTTAAAAAACTGAAATCGAATCGACTAATATCTGTTAAAATTAGGTATACTCTGTACCTAGTATCGATCGTTAGGGTCAATAATAAATATAAAAACCTCCCCTAAAAGATGTATGCAAGGTACAAAGAAAAACATTTGATAAATAATAAACATTAATATTAATAAAACGTAGTTCTGCTTTTCAATATTTAAAATAAATATCGAGTCAAAAATAACTACAAGATTAACATAAGCCACAACTGACAACATAAAAATCAGTTGCACTAATCCCTCCGTAGAGTACAATCACTTAGAAAATTGCTTTACAATTATAGGTAGAAACATGTAGAAACGTACGGTATGGAAAATAACGTCAGAGCAATCAGCCAGTGATTACTCTCCGCCTACTGGCGTCTTATTGTATTGATTGAGTTGCATATACTATGGTGCAATATGTCTTTGTGAGTGTTTTGAGAGTATTAGTATTGCTTTTGTAACTTAAAAGTTATTTTAGCGATGTTAACTTTTGTTATGGGGAAAATGGATTTTTGAACCAAAAAAATAAATATAAAATTTCTTTTATTGGTTAATGGTTTCTAATGTAGGTACTTTATTATCTATGCAGTCGTGATTTCCCTATTTTTTATGTTTTCCAAATTATTGCACTTGTATTTATTTTCCAATTAATTTTATATTATGTTGGGAGATTCCATATAATAAGTATACCGTACCAAATTACAATCACACTTTATCAATAATTTACTAGATGGGTCTGTAAAACATGACTCATTTGAATAATTAACGTCAAACGCGGACGCCATGATGCAAGATGGCGCTCGGATAAGGCGGGAAATGCGTAAATTGAAAACACGTGATGTAGCTAATGGTACATTACTTTCCCTTAGTTTGATTATTCGTGGAAATTGAAAAATGAAGAAATAAGACGTATTGATTGGTTACAGAAATATTAGTATTGTATTGAAAGAATTAAAAATTACCGCGGAAAATGTGCCTACGCTATTAACAATACTTTTATTGTTTTGACATCACTAAATGATATTTAAACAAAAACAACAACATAAATACTTATATTAAAAATTTATTGTAACAACCTTTAAAACAGCGTTAGCAATTCCGAAACATATCAAACTAAAAAAGTTTAAATAACTTACTAAAATAGAGCACAAAATATTCTCGATAATGTATTTAGAATACCAGGAACTTTAGCCACATAGCATGCGCTTACAAAAATACCCTACACGCCACCAGGGGATACGAAATCCACTTTTAATTTCATCTCTAAAAGGCTTTTCATCGTTTAAGCACAGTAATATCGTTAAACCTTTCCAAGGAGCCTTTATAAAATCGGACGTTAAAAGTAAATTGGGCAGCCAAGAATTTCGAGGAAACGAGGGAATTTTCATAGAGTTGTTTAAGTCTTAATGGATAAAATACGGAGCCGAGTTGCGAAAATATTCCATATAGACGTTTTCGGCGATTCAATATGAGCTTAAGATTTCAGATTTAGGTATTAAATTGAATGAGTCCGAAATATTTGCAGTTATAGGACAATACCTCGATTTTTAGAATTGTTAATATTAAATGCCAGGAATCCATCTTCATGTTTTTTGCGATTTGAAAAAAGCTGCTAATGCATATAGATTTTAGACCCACTGCCAATCTTATGACTATAGATGGTATTAAGAAGCATTGTTACAGACCGACTTTTATATATTTTTGATTACCTCCAAATTCCGGAACCGTAAAATCGAAAATATCCTGTAGTATTCAATCTAAAATTTCCAGTGTGATGTTTTAAACACAACTTTACTAAAATAATGCTGTTCTTCCAATTTGCCCATATCCATTGCCCTAAACCTAATCCTAACCTTTACACTTTGCAGTATAAAACGATCCACATTGAGCAGTGGCTATAGAAGATAGTTGAACAGGTACTATTAATAAAATATTGCAGTTCTTCCAATGTGTCTCTATAGTTATCCCATGAACCTAATCCTAACCTTTACACTTTACAGTATAAAACGATCCACATTGAGCAGTGGCTATAGAAGATAGTTGAACAGGTACTTTTTTTTCAACCATTTATTGATAGAAACAAATAAACATACATTAAGCATACATAAGAAACAACACATAAAACGACACGATTTGATCGTGTTGCACATGCATTCTAGACGTCTAACAACTAATAAGATAGATTTATATACATATAATTATTATAATTTTAATACAATAATGCAGTTCTTCCAATGTATCTCTATAACCCCTGAACCTAATCCTAACCTTTACACTTTACAGTATAAAACGATCCACATTGAGCAGTGGCTACGGAACATTGCATCCTCATTATGTTCGCTCGTTATTGTCTTCCGCTCCACATACAATCCGTTCCTAGAGTGACCTTGCTGTTTTGATGAAACGTGTGAAATTGAATGATAACATTAAACTGGTGATTGTATACTAGTTTAAGAGAATTGCGGATACAAATTTTGAGAATATAGAGAAAACCTTAAAACTTTAGGGTACAAATCCAGATTGCAAGACTTTCCTAGATTAAAAAGTTACGGTTAATATATAAAATTAACGCATCAAAAGTGTTTTGAATGATTTTAAATTTAATAGACTACTGGTAAAAGTATATAAGATGATGACAATAAGAATGCATTTATAATAATTGCAGATTCTAATTTTTTTTTTCATTTTCAGGTTGACTTAATGCGTGTACCTACGACTATTTGAAGGGTAGAAGTGAAGGTTATAACTAAT
Organism: Colias croceus; assembly: GCF_905220415.1. NCBI lineage: Eukaryota > Metazoa > Arthropoda > Insecta > Lepidoptera > Pieridae > Colias > Colias croceus. Next base: position 2,646,938 of record NC_059562.1, read on the forward strand.
GTTTGCAGTTACAAATACCACGTGTAAACAAATAATGAGACACTGGTAAGTTCAGAAACTTAAATCTTTAATGCAATTAACCTATTAAAAGTGGCACAATAACCTTATACGAATTATAAAAGACAGTATAAGCTTCCCCACTTAGATTGATCAGCAATACAATTTATAAGCACCATTAAAAAGCCTTTATTGCATCACTAATCAACCATTTTATAGACACTAAACAATACTTACATTTACTGTGTACTTCACAGTTTAAATCAGTTTCTAAGAATGTTAAAAAAAACTTTTAACTACCCCAGAGCGACGGCCTCGTAAATTCCGTTGGATTGCTACCAAGTCGCTACTGTTGCTATTATAGGATTAGAATTTATGCCCTGACTATATAATGACATGGAAAACTTTATTATGAAAACTGTTATCCTATAAAGTTGACCCATGGGACGTATAATGCTAATGCGAAAGGATAGTGGTTTTACGATGTAGGGGAGACCGGGTACAAAAGTAACACTTTGTACTTTTGCCTTGATTTCTCACTGAGTGTTACTGTTATCATTAAATTAATATAACCATATATAAATTTAGTTTATATTCTTTACACTAGCGACTCAATTTATTACATTATGTAGTGATTTATATTAATAAACGAACTTTAAAAAAAAATTGTCAGTTGTTACTTTCGACCCCGTTAGCAGGTCGAAAGTAACACGTCGTGGGTCGAAAGTAACAAGATAAATAGGTTGGTAATTAATACAATAATATGATGGTAAATCAATAAATTATTTTTTTAAAGACTTTGCATTAATAACACATATCAACATTTGTATTTTAAAATTAATACTTATTAATATAGTACAAAACAAATCGATAAATTATTTGTTTAAGTAATGAGATTAATTAAGGGAATCATTCTTTTATAATTAAAAATTCTACATCCTGCATCCATCCACTAGCATTCCCAGCTCCAGCACAACCAACAGGACCCTCGGCAATACGAAAAAAGCGGGATGTGTTCTCCTATAGCATTAATGGCAGTTACTAATTTTAGTAACAGCAACAGTTACTAATTTTCCAGGCTCCGATAAGGTTATAGCACCTACTTGTTTAATCCCTTTTTAATCTAAAATTTTGTTAGGTTTATGGATAGTGGTCACCCCTGTCTCGTCCATATTCCAAATATCTTTTTGCTCAAATTGGTACCTTTCCCAATACCTCAGCAAGGTTATCAAAAAAATTATGAATCACATTATGCTCGTTGATGGAGATAACCGAAAATAAACTGCAGAGCACTCGATTAAATAGTCACGTAGATTACTTTACTTGTTATAAGTAAATCTCGATCAACGCAAGGTAGCTGCACTAGTATTACCGGCTTTTATAAATCTATATAGTGTTACATGGCAAATATTATATTTTTTGCAAGGCCTCTAATTGTTGCACTATCTTTCAAAATGCTCTTCAGTCGTGTCAGTCCGTTTAACTCGATCAGTAGTTCTAATGCGCTGTCGCGGCACTCTGTTGAAGTAAAGATGTACATAAAAATATACATATTAATCATAATGGGACAAAAATAACATGTTACTTTTGTACCCATAGGGCTATGTTACTTTTGTACCCGGCTATATTTTTGCCAAGATGTGCAACAAAACTTTAAAACGGAACGTGCTACATAAAAATGATTATGAGCAATATACAATTACTCTAATCAAGAATGGATATGCAAACATTCAGATTTCTATCATTATTTTAAGAGTACGTAAACGTTTAATAAAAAAATGTCGAAAATCGTACTTTTGATTCGTGAAAACACGTTGCTTCCTGTCACACAGCCTAACAGCGCGTGGCGCACGCGGCGAATGAATACAATTAAGGGGGGCGTTCTCGGCTATCACCTGACAGAGGCTAAGCGATGTTCGCCCATTGGATAAATCTAGAGAGCATTTGTTACTTCCGACCCACCGTTACTTTTGTACCCGGTCTCCCCTACATACGGTTTTCTGGTAGCATAAAAGACTTCAAAAAATGGAGGAGGTTCCCAAATCAACGGAAGCTTTTGAAGTGAAACTTCTTTAGGCACGTTGAGAGTAAAATTTCAAGGTCACGTTATGGAAATACCGTGACGTCATGGAGTAATGCGGCGATTTTGGTATCTTTAAATCTTGCCAAAGAAGTTTCTCTTCACGCCTGACCAATGTCGAAAAGAGTTTCGATTGAAAGAGTATAATCTCCTAGTTGGTCCCATGAACATCAGGTCAGGATCTGAATCCTGGAAAAATCAAATGAATCTCTATTCATTTGAAAGTTTGGTCTAGTTCTGATAACTTGAAGGCGGTTTTTAGTTTTTTGTTAAAAAATAATTATCCGTTAGCACAAAACTTCGTTAAAAGAGATCGGTCTTGTTTGTTGTTTAAAAATAACACATTTTTTATATAACTCTGGGTCAGATTTAGAAACGGGTCGGACGAATTTGGGAAAGCTGATGTATGAATAATGTAGGAATTAATTTTCGCTACCCTCTGATTCCATTTTTAGCTCTACAAAACGTAGTGATTTTTAAAATACTTATCGCCAAGGTTAATTTCTGATTATGTTTTTTCTTACATTGTCTTGTTATTATACATCTATTTTATTATGGAGTAAAAAGAACAATAACAATTATATTTCATACCCAGCTTATTAGGCACTAAGCTATTTAGTGTGTACCCTACACAGATTTTGCTAAAGGATGTGATCTTATCTAATTATCTTCTTCATGACTACATAGTATCAAAGTCGCTTTCTCTGTCCCAATGTCCCTATGTCCCTTTGTATGCTTAAATCTTTAAAACTACGCAACGGATTTAGATGCGGTTTTTTTTAATAGATAGAGTGTTTCAAGAGGAAGGTTTTAGTAAATAATTTATTAGGTTTTAGACAAAGCGGGCGAAGCCGCGGGCGGTAAGCTAGTAAATAATAAATTGTTCTAGATATAAGCTCGTGAATAAGTAAGTGAGGGATTTAAATATATAATTAAAACAAATTAAAAGTAACTATCTACAAAATTCAATCATGGAGGAAAACTTTTTAAATTGGCAGTCCATTAAAGTCTAATGTTTAATGTTATTACATCTCACAATGCAATAGTCAAACTTTTAAACTAAATAATGTTTTTAAAATAAAAATAAAGTTACATAAAACGCCATAACTCATAAAAAACAGATGTGACTCAAATCGTTTTTATTAAGTGCCGCTGAGAGTAATATTTCATAAATGATTTAGTGTGTGTAGTAACAACGAATTTCCCAACGAAGTGGTTTCAATTTCATATATTATTCCTGCTTCTGCATCTATTTAAATGAAGAAAGATGGTAATACCATTTCTAAATTGTCAATTGTCAACTCAAGAGAAGTTAAATGGATTTTAATCAATTCTGGATTAGGTTGCTTAAGGATGCCTGGATAATTGTAAAAAAAATTAAAACATAAACAGTTGTGGAAGTTAGCTGGTATTAATATATAAACTTTGTAAGTCGTTGTAACTAGAACTTCACAGACGACAATATACAGTTATTTTACTATAAACGAAAATCGAAAGATATATCAAATTAACAGAATATTTCATAAATTTTCAAATCATTTTCCTATAAATAATAATTCATTCATTCCTAAAATGCCCATTATAAGATTTAGAATTATAATTCATTTCTTATTCTACTACCAAAGAGGACAAATGTGGCTGAATTTTCTTTTTCATACAGGGAAATGAAAAGTGGAGTATATCACTTGGCCGCAAAATTATTTTTCCACAGGCGCCGTATATTGAAAGGATTCTAAATAGCGGCGTCTGCGTAAAAATATTATTTTTCTCGCTTGCTATATTACCTTCCATTTTATTGAGATGTTTAACTAGAGAACCGTAGTCGGTTTTATTTTTTATAGTATTTGTGTAAAGGTTTTTCTATATAACTATGTATATGGTAGAATGTATAGAAATATTCCACATAGTTTTCAGTTTAATTTTATCAAAATTGGTTCAGTAGCTATAGATACCTTACTTATATTGTCGTTTCTTTCTATGAACCCATAAATACAATTAAAATATCATTCAAGACTTATTTAAATTAATGTTAATAGGCTCTCATATCAACATAGGCACTTATTAAACATAATCATCACCTCACCTCATCGTCAGACGTCATCGCCTCATCCATAAAACTCAAGAGCTAAATACAAAGTAATCTATACTAATATTATAAAGCTGAAGAGTTTGTTTGTTTGTTTGTTTGTTTGTTTGTTTGAACGCACTAATCTCGGGAACTACTGGTCCGATTTGAAAAATTCTTTCGGTATTAGATAGCCCATTTATCAAGGAAGGTTATAGGCTATAATTAATCACGCTACGGGCAACAGGAGCCACGGGGGTGAAACCGCGCAGAGCAGTTGTAAGTATAATAAGTTTGATCTCGCGGCTTCGTACGCATTAAATATCTGGATACACAGCTGTTTAATTGGTCAAAGTGCTACCTATAATACTGTATCTACAATCTTGCCAAATTCGATTATCCATCATGGTGTAAAAGACATACCCATCCTCTCAAAATTTAAAGTATAACACGGCATTTAAATAGGCATTAGCAGACCACCCTCAATGAAAAAGGGAACTCAAATTTCACAAAAACATGGGGATTAAGGTCCTACATCTCATCAACATAAGGTATATAATAAAATACATACAGCATCTCCATTATGAAAAAAGCGACTTATCCTTTATAATTGTGGCCACATCAAGATTCCTTGGCTCGCCCCACTTTCTCTGATAACTTTAACCCCATGGGAACTCTACGCCAATGAGAGATATTCTGAAATGCATGCAGTCATTTTCGCTTAGGAAATTCCTTTGAAAAGAATATTCCTGTGAACTATGTGAAAACTTTAGTTTTTGTACGCTTTTCATGCTATCTACTATCTTGAGTAAATAATATACAATATTATAATGAATAATCTGTTTCGATATAAAATATTATTTTTTATAAAATGTATTTAACATAACATTTCACAAAAATTGCGTATTATAGACTGAAATAAATTATTATTATTAATAACACTTGTCTTCGCTGTAGCTATATAGAACGAATGACATGTTTTAATACTTACAATTTGGACAAAAACTGATTCAAGAAATTAATACTTATAAAAAATGTACACTGAGTTACTGACGAGTAATTATTAAAATTATCTAAGTCTAATTCCCTAGACCTCACTCCTCGAATGTCAAACATGTAGGTAATTAAGTTCAAAACTTTTATAACTGCTCGACAATTTGACCTGTGATATAACCTAAAATATAGCCCATGTCACTCAGGATTAATGCCGCTTTATTCTAATAAAATAATTTTAATGATAATTAATAAATTTTAAAATAATGGAAAAACATGTTTAAACTATTGAAATCATTGTATTGTCACCGATCCTTGATAAGTGTACAAAGTTAAAATTAAAACTTGTTCGATTAAAATGGATCAAAAACGAGTCTAAAAGAGCCATGTAAACATACAGATGAAACTAATAAAAGCATGATAAAAAGGTCCCTTTAGGAGTTTTATTTCAGATCCTATAAACTCATAAATTTAGTTTATTTATTTTATTTATGGGACACACAACAATAAAATACACATTACATTATATTATACCTATAAGAAGACATTATCTTATTAATTGTATCTAAAACTTGATAACTTTTCCTTAATAACATTAGTATAGAAACACAAATTATCGACCATAATGAAATAACTAAAGAAACAAACTGTAAGCGATACATAAAGACGTATACACACAATTCAATCAATAAAACGTTGAAAACAGAAGCACTATCGTGAATAATAAATTGTAAAATCCAACATGGCTGTCTGACACATGTTATTTCCCTCGTTTTTCTGCTATTATTACGTTCAAAATTATATATTTCATTTTCACATAGCCGTTAATTCAAGAAGCTATTTAAAATAATTTTACATTGTTTATTTGAAAAACAATTGTTTTATTTTATAGATAAAATACCTACTAAAACATGAATTAATGTGAAAGTTGTTTCTGTGTTAAAAATCTTTTTAGAAACAAATGGATATGTAACTGATTCGTAGTGGATAAAAAGCTATCCTATATTTCTTTTATTTCCTAAACTGTCACAAATAGCGTTTCTATGTAAAAAGACGTAAAAAGCAACATGGCGGGAAAACGCGGGTAGTTTACACCCGACTGGGGAATACGGGATAGTACTATCAGCTTCACGCGTGACAGGTGATCCACTTAGTCGGAGCTCGAAAAGAATCAACAAAATAAAATATAAAAGACAAATGTATAAGTACGAAAAGGTAATGTAATTATCTATACATATAATAAATCTGTACAAGGGTCAATTCTGTACATTGAAAATATTGAAAAAATAAATAGCAGGGGGTGTTACTGGATCGATACCAAGCCCAAATATGTGATTAAAAAAATTTTTGTCTGTCTGTCTGTCTGTCTGTCTGTCTGTCTGTCTGTCTGTCTGTCTGTCTGTCTGTCTGTCTGTATGTGAAGGCATCACGTGAAAACTAGCGGTTCGATTTCTATGAAACTTGGTATAATTATACCTTATTATCCTGGGCGTAAAATAGGATACTTTTTATCCTGGGAAAATACGTAGAAAAAAATTAATCTTAATTTTTCAGTTTTATCCACAGGTTTTATCCATAGACGTTGTTCCGTAGAACCGCGAACACACGTTGCGTATTATTATAGGCCTAGCCGTATTTGGGAATTGGGTCCAATAGATATTTATAAGATGTTATTGTCAGAGGTAGGTACCTACTCTAAATGGAGAAATAAACCATCCACGCGAAGACCGACATCCGCGCGGACGGAGTCGCGGGCGGAAGCTAGTTACACATAAAAATGCAAAAATCGTTTATCTGATGGCGGAAATACTGTAAGTATTAATAACTTATTTTATATATTATCTTTATTAAATTATAGTTCAACACAGTATTATTTTCACACTAGCTTCGGCCCGCGACTCCGTCCGCGAGGAAAAATTAAGATTTTTTTTTCTACGTATTTTTCCGGGATAAAAAGTATCCTATTTTATGCCCTGGATAATAAGGTATAATTATACCAAGTTTCATCGAAATCGAACCGTTAGTTTTCACGTGATGCCTGAACATACAGACAGACAGACAGACAAAATTTTTTTTAATCACATATTTGGGTTTGATATCGATCCAGTAACACCCCCTGCTATTTATTTTTTCAATATTTTCAATGTACAGAATTGACCCTTCTACAGATTTATTATATGAATATAGATAAGAGTTACTTAAAAAAAAAACAAAACTATAATACATACCTCTCTCTGTCTGAAATTTTTCGTGTGAACTTCAAGCATTCGGACATTTGGCGCCTAACAATACGGTATTTTAAATTCGAGTAGTATATTTTTGTGTATTCTCTGCTACTAGGTTCTAAAGAATATTCCAGAATTATAAAAAAGGTGTAGATCGTTATTAGTAATCTCGAAATGCGCCAAATTTTACTTATATCTTTTTCGCTTACGATAGTTGAATCATGTCATTTTACTTTTACATCTAATCGTGTGTACCGTTTTTCAAGATCGAATGCTGTGTTAGTAACCTATTACCTATGTACACCTTTTTACTTATATTCTACAATTTCCTACAGTCTATGTATATTATAGCATATTCTGTACAACAGAACCATAAGATCTGCTACATAAGCTCATAAAATAGCCCTGCATTCACGTAATAATATCTATATGAACCCTCTTCACAATGGGCAGTGTTGGGCGAGTAGAGTGATCGGCCGTCGTTGCAGATGTTTATTCATAATCAGGGTAATGGCCGCAAACATCGACAATCATTTATTGGGCCAACGCTGCCAATTGTGTAAAAGGCACACATAGCCATCGATGAGGGTCATTTATCATAAATGTCGAACCCGCCCTGAAAACTAATCATCTCTTATGTCGGCTAATTGACGGGATCATATTTACATAATAAGATAGATGGCACTTTTCAAGTATTTAGAACCTTATCTGAATATTGGTTGTGCTTCGCGGTTTTGTTTGACGTTTTCGAAAGAAGGGTCCTGGAAATTAGCATATTAGTAGGTTATGTCTTTATTTAATTGAATAAACAGTAAATAAGTGTAATTTTAACATAAATGACGTGGACAATGATCACGACAACTGTTTTGCTACTATTGAAAAAAGTTTAGTCAAAATGACCTACCCCATTGAGCTATAATATCATCTTCTTACTAAATAAGATCAAAAAAAACTATGTGTATGCGTGTTAAAAATTTACTTAATTTTAAAATATCATATCTACTTTCGTACGAAATTTCACTAAAATCAAAACTGTAAAACATACAAACCTTACTCTATTGCTCCCAAGGACCCATCGCTTATCTAAATTCCATTAATCTTAACCTATAAAATTAACGAAACAATATAAACAACTAGCTTTATTACTAGGTCATAACAAAAAATAATTAAAAGGACGTCATGTTGTACCGGGGTGCGGCTTTAAGGTGCGATCATAATGGACTCCTTTGTTGTATTTGGATCGATAGCTGGCGTTTAAAAGTTGGCTTGAAAGTTTATAGCAAAGGCTAGGTTGAATAAAGAAAGGTGTGTGTGTAGAAGTAGATAATTTCGTTGAATGGATAGCTGAAATAAGCTGTTTTATAATTTCAGACATGAACACAATGGTGTTCCACTTTTCGAAAAGGGTTGGATTAATCGTGCGTTTAACGGCATCATACCTCATCTAAATTGTACATTGAACTCCCAATAGATGCAAAAGCTTATTGGATATGATGATATTTGACGCTCTTTCATATAAACAAACACAAACACAACTTCAGCGCTATCAAGAGAAATAAATCTATAAAAAAACTTGTGGTCTATAATACTTTATGTAATTCGGTAAAAATGTATATTTCTAATGGTGAAATAATATTTTAAATCGATCTTCGATATCTCCAACTTTTTCAGTCAAAAAATACAAACAAAATATTTTCTCTTCACAAATTACTACAGACAGACAACAGATAATTATAATGCATTAAACATTATGAACGCACCCGAATCGCTAAATGATAGGCGCGCCGGGAAGTGGGTGCGTACTCCAGCAGACAGTAACTGATGAAGCGGACATGTATACCCATTTTATATATATTTTGCACAATATTGCCCTGTTTTAAGTAGGTATGTAAAGCTTTTGAATTTAAATCAAAAGCTCTGATACTGTAACATACTTGTTATGGTATGATTTATTGATGAGTAAAAAGTCCTGTTGACTTGATAATTTTCGCGTATCATCGACTTGTATCATGTTTGCTAGTGTGAAAACGATCACGATCATGATACCTACACGTGTCGTAAATAATACTAATAATAATTGATGATTTAATATCGTAAGATACGGTACTTATGGTCAAAATGGGCATCCACACTAATTATAGGATACTCGATACGATACTTGATGAGTGTAATGTACGATTTTGAATTAAATCCGTCAGATTAAACTGCAGAATATCAATTGAATCTAACAGTCAAGCACACAGACATACTGATGAGGCTAATAAAAGCGTGTTAAAACTGTTTCTGCTAAACTTTTGAAATTACAAAAACAGTTACGTACGTAGTTATTTTTCTAGCATGTATACTATAAAACATAGTAGGTACAATAAATTACCACTCCATTTAAAATTTCTATCAATATAATCAACTGTAACATAAAAGTTTCCACATCCGATATTAGAAAAGTTTAATGAACACAGCAGTACAGTTCCATAACTTTGTATTTATTTATTAGCTGCTGAAATCGATTCGATAGCCCATCCTATAGAGAAAAAGATCGTGTTCCTAGCACGTGTCAGAAGTGAAACTTCTTTGGCAAGATTCAAAACCAAAATCGTCGCCTTAATCGATAACGTGACGGTATTGCCAAATTTTACTCTCAACTAAAGAAGTTTCACCTCAGAATATATTTTAGTATTTTTAATCGTAAAAGAGGCTATTGACAAGTTTAACTTGTGTAACTGTGTATCGTAGCTTTGTAATGTACGAACCGATGCGTGTGAGGTTTTTCGAATTAAAAGGTTGGTTGAATACAGTTATCTCGAAGATATTGTAGTAATCATTGGTAGTTGTATAAAATAGGCTATCATTTGAAGTAGTATTCGAATCTAGGCCGAAGTTTTCTACTTACAAAACAATATTTTTCTTAAGATTTTCGATAATGACTTCGCTTTTCTTATAATATTCTATTGGGAAATTCTAACCTATCTTACGTTTAGTAAATATTTTTTTATATTACAAAATATTTCAATGTTTAATAAATAACAAGTATAAAACGTGAATGCCTATAACGCGCGACGTGCTATTTCGTTATTTCATATCACATGACATTTCCCGGCTATTTTCATCCCAAAAAGAAAATTCATTACATCCTAATTATAATCCTTTAAATGCACACAAGCGATAAAATAAAATATTTATCTAATAAACCTGCCATAAAGTAGTATGACACCTAAATCTTCTTTATCCCCTTTAAGAAAATTCCTTACTAAATTACAAAGGTATAATCGCAAAATTAAAATAACGTCTAAGTCATCATTCATGCTGATTGGCTTATTTCTTGTCAAAACCGACACGACGTAACTCACTTCTTAGTCGAGGAAATTTAAAGCTTATGATAACGTAGTTAGGGGATATTTTTCTTTGTGTGTAAAAAGTTTTATATCGTTCTAACGATTTACTTCAGGCATTTGTCAAGGGCGGGAGGAATTAATTAATTTTAAGGTAAGTAAGGGTGAGGCGTTAGTTTTATTGTGTGCTAGTGTTTACTGTTGACGACATTTCGTGATGAAACTTGTGATTGTAGATCGAGTCAGATAGTAAAACATGCGATCCCCTTGTAATTGAGAAAATGTGTGTATAACGCAAATATAACCTGAAAGGTTTAGTATTTACACGTATTACTTCGAAATGTTGCTAATTTTTATATTACGGAAAAGTGGGCTGCATGCCATTTTCAACCCAAAATGTTGTTTCAATTAACTAACACAATTCAAAGATGAATAATTATGTATTTTAATCATCCATCAATCATATTTTACGCTTTACACATTTCCTGTAGTAGAGTACCTAATTCTGAAATAATTGAACCATACCAATGTATATACCATTTTTATTTTTCATTAAAAACTATAAATTATTTCAATTATTCAACTAAAATATTTTCTTAAAAATACAAAAATATACAAGTAAATTCATCCCCAAGAACAACATATTATAATAATATGGCCATTTAAAAATAACGCAAAAACTGCGCTGCGGTAACATACATCACTCTACGTCAAACATAAAAAAAGTTGAACAGAACAACATGATAGTCATTAGTGGTAATTAAACAACATCGGTACAAAAGCTATACTTACACCCAAAAACAAAACACGAACATTCTCAGCCTTAACGTAAACGACTTAAAAACTAATACGCAATCAATAATTATACGTTTCTGAACCCAGCGGCCGTTGACAGATCATTCGTCACCTCTGATTGGCTAAGCTAAGTTGCCGCCAAAAACGTTCGAATGACATATGACAGCTGTCAACTTAAACCGCCCGCTGATTTGTTATTTGACATACTTGACTCGGTTTTAAATAAACTGTGATTCATTCAAGCTTATTTTATACTCAAGTTCTATTTCAGATTGGAGTCTTTCATTCATGCTTTTCATTGTAAGTTGGTTTACTATCAATTTTTATATTAACTCGTTTCTTTATAATCTAATCACGTATAGTTTGGAAATAACTTTTTTACAAAGCTCTTCCAATCTATATTCCAATATATAAGTATTTGCCAATTAGGTACTGAGTAATTGAAAAAAAGTAAACACAGTAGATAATAAGTACATTTTAATGTGTAGTTAATATATTTTAAAAATGTCTCAATAGAATAATATCTTTGAAAACCAATACTGTGCGGACTATAATCCTTCTAATTCAAAAATAAATATAACCTTTTATAAACAGTCCAATATTATTAAGTGTTTATATTACAATGAATGTCTTTTGGAATTTCTCGAGATTTCTTTTTTCTAAGAAAGCTCGGGCAATAAATTTTCATTTGTGTCCGTTTATTGTGAGCCGTTTCGTAGTAAATAGTAATTCAAATATAAACTGAAAATCCTCTTTGAGAATTAAAATTAATCTAGCTGAGCGGATGTAACTTGTAATTATTTATTTTAATCATTTTTTGATACTTTTTTGTTAGTATATTATTTTCAGAAAAGGCGGTAAGGTAGTTTATATGTAACATTCGTTGCAAAATTTGTAACTTGTATTATTTTATTTATGTTGTGGGAAGGCTCGTGCCTTGTATGTTCGTACATAATTATTAAGTATGTTCAAAAATGTTAAAATATAAAAGATGCAGCACTGTGATATGGTAGCTGAAAGTACAACATCTACATCTATTAAGAATAAATTAATAACTAGGTTATTTTGAGTCTTTACCTAACAGTAATGATATAGAAATATTTGCGTAAATTGCAAGTTCGTCCGCAAAACTGAGCGCCACAGCTAGTATGAAATAAGTTCAAATAAACTACTTACTTGTCTCACTTTATCTACGCGATATACTGAAACATATTAAGAAAGAGAAGATTTGGTTAGATTTCAATGGATTCTCGCGAGGAATGACAAATGTCGTGTTTTACATTATATTATATTAAAAAAAAACTAGGTCGGTTACCATGCTTCCTATTTCCTAATACTAAAAAAGCTTCAAAAGTAAATTCAACATAAAAAGTTTTTTCAGACCAATCAAACGTGACAGGAAACTTCTTTATATCCCGCTAAAAATTATAAACTAAATTAATTCATTAATAATCTAAATACCACCCTATATCTTTTACTTTGTCTGAATCAAAATGATATCATGACTGTCTGTAGACTTTGGTAACAAAAAATCATATTAAAATTAAAGTGAACCGCTATATTAAAAACATCATTTGTTTTGTCGTATGCCTTCGACACCCTACGATCGGAGTAGGTACACTAATCAAGAAACCTTACATTTCTAACAAATAATTCGTCAAACTTGTTTGCAACTCGTGATTGCTTGCCTAATGAACGTACAGATAGACGTTCCTATTGTTTCCCGTACTAAATTAAATCCGCCCTTACAGAAAAACAACACGTATTCCAAAGCAGGAAGGAATAAATTAGCGTACACAGATAATCCTGCCCTAAATGTATTAATTTCCTTTCTTCAGCCAATTCACCTATTGTTTCGTTTTTAAATTGAGTTATATAGAATAAACAATTAATTTATTCGTGGACATTTGTTACTTTTGACGCTTAATCAAGCTTTTGTCTCACATTGTGTTTTAAGTCACAAAATGTTGATTATTCCAAAATAATTAATTCTTAGACACAAAGTGACAGCACAATTGGCATGCAATGTTTTGAATAATGGAAATAACTTAATTGAACAGAATACGAAACAATTTATAATGTTATCTTTGTATTGAAATAAAGGACGATTACGAAACCTTTTATGTAGGTAACTTGAAGTAGTAATTCTTCATAATTAATTACTATCATAAGTAATTAATTAATTAATTCTTAAAATATATCAATAAATTAAATTAATCTTTCATTTCATTCATTCTTTTCATTTTTCATTCTCTCTCTCACACACTGAAATACGCGCATATTAAAACCAATAAAAAGTCTTGACAACATTTCAATTAATAACAACCAACAATATCCGTGTTTAAAATAATATTAAAAGGCGCAATGAAAACATTTTCTTCATAAACGTTCGCTTAGAGCAATAATACTAAAATCGCATTACCGAAGGCTTTACTCAAATAGAATCGATTAGCGCCGTTTAAGTGGAAATAATAACATTTTACATCAATTACGAATACTTTGGATTCCTTTGGAAGGAGTGAAAGTTTTTGAATCAAAGCTTTTGTTTGTTAGATTATGGTAGTGGTTGATATAACAAATAAGTAATATAAAACAAATAAATAGTGTTATTACTTACTGATGTAATTAGCATGCCAAAATACAAAGAAAGTTTGAAAATAGTTTTTGCAACTACCCTCCTAATAGCTCTGTCTGATCTTTTAACACGTTAGTTTATTGTTTTTTTTTTTCGTTAGATTCTTACAAACCAATAGTGGAATCGAATAGGCAAACGACAAAAATATTGCATTTGATGAAAGCCTTATAGGCATAATGTAAATTACGTACTTATTTATCAAAATATTTTACATATTGTGGTTAGGTTCAATAACGTAAAAAATTACATAGTTTTTCCAAAAAATATTCTAACTAAATTATAATTACATACAAACTAAAAAAACCACAATTGCGACAATTCACTGTAGTGCCTTGTCTAAATTGCGTGACAGGAGTCTGAGAGGGATGGTGCTATTTGTCCTTCCCTTAGTGCGATAGAGATAGGGCGATCGTTAGCGGGACATCACTTAGAGCTGCTTGACCCGAGGGAGGTGTTATTTTCCGGCCAAAATCGATTCAAACAAATGGAACGAATCGTTATTTGGAATTTTCGTAGCACATGACTATACAAAAATGTTGTATATTTTTGTCTCTATATTTACTTTGCAATACATATCTTATTTTTCCTACGCAAAATATGTAACATAGCCTAATGTTAGTTTTCCCTAAAGGTAAGAAGTTCGGCATATTTTTTGATAAACTTTGTCTTCAACAACTTGTAACTCTATCCACTCGATAATTGCTTTATGTTCAAATCTATTATCTAACTACAATATAGTAGTGCTTTGGAAAAAGAACAAGGTATTTTTTTTAGATATGTTATGAATACACATAAATAAATTTGGATTTTTTCTTACAGGTTACTTCACTACACGTGTAAGAGCGGATCCTACATAAACTGAACGTAAGAGAAGCCTTTACCTATACATATTAATGCGAAGTTATTAAATTTTCACTTCTATAATTATCCCTATAAGTAAATTACTTTATGCCAGAAACTGACGAGACTCGAACTGGTTAAAACTAATTTTAATCCATACTAATATTATAAATGCGAAAGTAACTCTGTCTGTCTGTCTGTTACTCAATCACGCCTAAACTACTGAACCAATTTTCATGAAATTTGGTATGGAGATATTTTGATACCCGAGAAAGGACATAGGATAGGTTTTATCCCGGAAATCCTACTGGAACGGGTTTTTCTTTGAAAACGCGGGCGAAGCTGCGGGCGGAAAGCTAGCTAGCTAGCTGTTAAATATAATAACATTCAGGCGTTATCAATTATTATTAGTAGTTACTTTTCGAATTATTTTTTAACTTTTCGTTTGAATAATGATGGTAACTTTTATTTATCGAGATATTGATTTATTGTTAACTATATCAATGTTTAGTTGAAAATAAACGATAACTATTTTGGATTATTTAACCTTACTATTAATATAATAAAGAAGAAAGATATGTTTTTGTTTGCATCGATTTAACTCACAAACTACTTGATCCGTTAAAAATTATTTTACCAATAGAAGCTACATTTTTAGTGATCCTAATAAAGACTGATTTTTTTTTTATCCCGTGTCAAACCGGGCGATCCCAAGCAAACTGCGAGTTACTAATAAAACTTTCTTAAATAATTTTTAAGCTTTTCAGAATATAAGACAATGGCCTACACAAGAGTCAAGAGTAGGAAAGGACACTAATTTCACCTGGACAAGAGAATAAAACGGTCATTAAAATGAATCGATATATTCGCTATTTAACAGCTATAAGCCAGTCATTGTGACACTAGGAAGGAAGCAATTTGTGGGAAATGTGCCTAAGGATGATGGATGGACGGAAACTCTGGGCGATTACCACGAATCGGGTTGTCATTAACGGGTTTTAAATATAGCTTTTTTTATAGTAACCCTAGCAATAGGGCTGACGACTCACTTGGTGGTAGGTGATAGACGCCTCCCATGACGATCACAGCTTTGGGAACACTGCGATCGTATTGCCGGCTTAAGAAGGATGTTGGGTTTTCAGGAAGGTGAAGGCTCTTTGTTTGAAGGTTCCCATGTCGTACTGGTTGGGGAACACGGAAGGAGGTAATTTGTTCCACAGGAGTGTGGCTCGGAGCAGGAAGTGCAGTGAAGTGAATAGCTAAGTTAGAAAGAACTAGACTGAAGAACTTTCTGCGAGTTTTGAATTTTAGAAATGTTTTTTCATTGGTTCACTCTTGGTCTGCAGTTATGACTGAGGTCTAGGTAAATAAGCTACTTTTTTTAGATACACACCAAGGAGGGAAACCTATATGGAGGCACATTTTCACGTGGTAAGACGTAGTCCAAACAGCGTGCAAAAGCTACAATAGTATCTAATAACTAATACAATATAGGCATAATGATATTATAAAATTAAAGTACGTTATAACTGAAATGACCTACACTTCAGCACATTTTGAGCCACTCTTTTAATCAATTATGAAAACATAAACAAACATGATGAAAAAAGTGACAATGAAGAATTGACAAACTTCGTCTTACGAACATGTAGTGAAGTTGTATCACAATATACAGATACAACCAGTAGGGAAACTTCATACAAACGTTCGAAATGGCTCACGCACACAAGCGTTTACGAGAATGGTAAGGGTATTAAGACAATTGACAGATATAAGAATACCCTCACGATTCTCGTAAACACGCTTGCTTGTGTGCGTGACCCATTTCGAACGTTTGTATGAAGTTTCCCTACTGGTTGTATCTGTATATTGTGGTAATATTCTCGTAGAGCCTGCATTTAATTAGCCAAGCCGCAAGCCACTTGAGAGTAACACGCAAGCTGTTTTTAATGAACTTTTTGTTGGCGCTTTCTTATCTACGAAATAGCAACTTTTCGAAGTATTTACTGGGAGTATGAAACTTTGGACGAAAGTTTATTCACAATTTTTTATGGAATTTACGGAAAGCGAAAACTATGTACCTAACCTAAAAAAGGATAAAATACATCGTCCAATTGGTAAAAATCATCCAATATATAGAAATAAGTATATTGATAAAGATTTACAAGCAAATTGAGTTGTATTAAATATTTTTAAGCGTTTGCAAACAAATTATTAAACAATGAAAATGGCCAATTAATAAAATCACTTATTAATTAGGTAAATGCGAGTTAATAGGTTTGTACTGTGACCAATTTCGTATATTTACTTTATCAAAAATTACAATAATTTCATGAAAATTAAATGCATCATTTTCTCTATTTATTCTCGATACCAATATTATAAATGTAACTCTAGGCTCTAGCAATTAAAAAAAGTAACTCTTATCTTACGTTGCTCTTTTATAAACAACATAATATTATGTAATATCGGCTCTGTCCCATATATAAATTACTAGCTGGGCCGCGCGGTTTCACCCGCGTGGCTCCGTTCCTGTTGGTCTTAGCGTGATAAATGATAATATATAGCCTATATTACTCGTGGATAATGTAGCTTTCGAATGGTGAAAGAATTTTTATTAAATTCGGTCCAGTAGTTTATGAGCCTATTCATTACAATCAAAGTTTTCCTCTTTATAATATTAGTGTAGAAAAACTAATTTCGTTCTTTTTTCAATTCCTATTATAATTTAAAAGCAATTCTGACACCATATTTTATGAAACTTCCCTTAATTTTAATATCATGTTATAATACTTCCATCAAACTTATACGTAACTAAAAACTCTACAAACACACACACTAATACATTTTTAATTACACACATGCGAATATCTTCGAGAGGAACTTTACAAGCGTTCATCAGAAACACGTCTTTATAGTTTTAAACAAAACTTTCAGATTGTTTTAGATGTTAAAATTTCACTTTGTTAACTTTAAATTGAATATCACAAAATTTATGAACTAACTACTTCTGCCACTTCTCGAACATAATACAATGACTAGCTGTGCCCCGCGGTTTTATCCGCATTGCTATCTAGCTTGCTGTTTTTAGGGTGATGCATACCTATAGCCTTCCTCGGTAAATGGAATATCTAACAGTGAAATAATTTTTCAAATCGGACCTATAGTTCCTGAGATTAGCGCGTTCAAACGAACAAACAAACTCTTCAGCTTTATACTATTAAGTATAGATTAAATCTAACAATTTCTATCAACCAGCATTTTCAGTTTATTTAAAATTCATTGAACTTTAATATCGTCTACAAGATAACAAAAATCAATTTAAAAATCGCGCAGACAATGAATATAATAATGGATGTCTATCGGACATTAAAAAGAGCAAAGTCGATGCCATAAATATTGTGAGCTAAGGGAACAAATTAGCCAAAATGAAAGGGATTTAACGATTTATTTCCTTTTACGAGGTTAACCAGGATAAATATACCTTTGTTTAAATTTATCTTGGTCCCGTATAAACAGACGTTTTATTTGACTCGTATTTGGTGTTATCTTTTAGGCTGTGATCAGAAGTTACGACCACGTAAAATGTGGCCTATGAATTGTTTTATTCAATTTATGGAATAAACTTAATATTTTCTTATTACTGTTACTGGTTGAAAACGTATTTTAAAAATATTTCTATCCGCATGAATATCAAATTTTAGTGATCTAATTTTACTTCCCATTAGTCAGTAGATTCGTAACATTTCAAGCCATTGTACCAAAAAGGCCGTGTGTATATTTTGTATTCGTATATGATATCAAGGATATTATTACGACTTATACAGCAAGATATGATTAACGACACTATCCCTTCCCTATCCCGTCACTATCCCTTGCCTTCCTTACGGATGCCAAATTCCTCTTTAGATTTTTGTCGCAAATACACATTTTTAACCTATATCCGTAATATTAATTTATTAGTTGATTTTCTAATCTTAATTTCATGAACCTTTCCTAACTTCAGCGTGCTTCGTCTACTATCCAAAATTCTAAATAAATTCTTCCTAACATACCTACATGTAACAAACAGTTAAAAGATCCGGCATGATAATTAATTATTTCCTAATCCTCTGATTAGGAATAAATTGATTTTGGATTTCAAGAGCTTTTACAAAATTCAACTATGTAATAAAGTAAAAAATCCCCTTAAACTAAACATGAAAGAATTTAATACATTCAAAAATTTGAAAGATAGATTTCCAAAGAACGTTCCTCTGCATCTAATTTTTCCAAAGCATTTCGCTTCCCGCTCCTTTGGGATCAGCATTTCATTCTAACTTGAATTCTTCTGGAATCGACTTTGTGATGAAATCGAATATCTATAACTTGTAATGTTAGTTCAATGGAAAAACCTTTTTGGTAGGGAATTGATAAATTATATTCGATTTGTGTGTTTTGCCATTTTTTGTAGTTTGCCGCTTTATGGGTTTTAGGTTAGATTTAGCACCAATTTGCGAAAATTACATTCTATTATCAGAAAATTGTGTAAAAATTTACAACTAACTACTACTACATATTTAATAAGGTACTTACAATAACATATTAAATAGTTTATTTCAAGAACCCTTTTAGTACCAAACCTTAAACATATTGAATATATTTATTTTTATCAACACAATAATATCGAAAATATCTCTTTAATTCACAGGAAATAAAATATAGGACAGCCTTTCATCGAATTGAGGGGGAAACTACCTTGTGCTTGAAAGATATTGAAGATCCGTACTCGCTTTTACAGAGGTATCGAATGGCCACTAAGGGACGAACAGAATAGGGTCGAAAGGGATAGGTATTCTCAAGGAGTTAAGGCTACGGATAAATCTAAAAGGAACGCGAGAGAATTTTGCAACTGTGTAGGAATGTTTATTTAGGCGCAAGTCGGAGGTAATTGCAATTATTCTGGAGTGAAATGGGACAAAGGAAGTAGGAAATATGAAAGATGACGTCTTATTGCATTCCTGGAATTTTATATAGCTGATAGAATACAAAATATTTAATTATTTTTTTACCTGTAAGTCCATTTATTATTGTGTGCATTTCTTAAAATGACGTTTATACGTTTGGTTATCCAAATACATAATATTAAAAATAAAAACCTGTGAAATAAAGCATTGTATAAATTATTATTTAGGAGTAAATCAATATATAAAAGGACCGATTTGTCTATTTGAAAATTGAATACATAATAAGAATACAGAAGTGTAGGTAAAATAATAGGTATAATTATAATTATTAGAAGGACAATTTTATTACCCACTTCTCATCACTCAAAATGAGTCACAAAACGGAAAAATGCCATCGATTTTCATTTCTCTATCATTTATAGCTTAAGCGAATACTGAAGGAACATCGGGAAATAATGTAATTCCTGTGTCACCCTTCGGAATAGAAGCGAACGAGAAAATGTACTGAAACAGGACCAGAATGTCTTGACCCCTACGATCTGTACTCATTTCGGAGTCACTACACTATTTCCTATACTTCCATCTCTTAGGGGAGTTCAGGACACACTGGTCCTCCACCCTGATACTTGCCAAGGTCAATATTCAAGGTTATGTTTTGTCTTGGCAGCGTCTTGGAATTCGTTACGAAAATGTATAGGCTACGTATTATATTGGGATATGAATATTTATTTGTTCTATATGGAATGAAAATAAGATGCGTCAGATGGTAAGTTATTATAATAGGCTCTTGGCAATAATTAAATCATGGATCTGTATGGCAAAATATTTTGTGAACAATTTCATACAAAATATGTTCATACTAGATTTCCGCCCGCGGCTACGCCCGCGTTCGCAAAGGAAAACCCGCATAGTTCCCGTTCCCGTGGGATTTCCGGGATAAAAACTATCCTATGTGTTAATCCAAGTTACCCTCTATATGTGTGCTAAATTTCATTGTAATCGGTTCAGTAGTTTTTACGTGAAAAAGTAACAAACATCCATACATCCATACATCCATACATCCATAGTTACAAACTTTCGTCTTTTTAATATATATTAGATATTAGATATTGACCTTTTTTCGCAACCTATACTTTCGATAGATTAACCCCTCAGCTGTCGCGGCGCGCCGCCTCAAAAAGGTGCTGTCTGTCGGGCAAATTCGAGCTTTCGGCGCTGATTTGCCGATTTTTTTCGATATTAAAATTTGTGATATAAACTTTAACCTGTGAGACTCTTGTAAATTTTGATGCTAACTAGATAACCAAACTTTATATTACCTTACTTACTCCCTGGCATGCTTATTTTACTTATTAGAAGCATTTTTTCCCACACATTTTGAATAAATGTTACATTGTAAAGAAAAATACTCATAAAAAAATAATATCAAGGTATTTTAGATTTTTATTTTTGTATTTTCATACTAGAATAGACAATCTTTTGAGTGAATATAACAAAAACATAGGTTTATTTAATAAAAATTTGAGAAAGTTGATTATGAATATCATCGTTTACGCATGAGCATAAGCGGGCGCGATCTCCAATCATGTTCATACAAATACAGACTTTACAGGGTGCTCCAAAATGACAACATTTCAAAATTTTTTGCTACTTGTTTTTATTTTTATTTTAATCAAAACTAGATAAAAACTAACAGTAATTTTTACTTTTTGGAAATATTTAGGTTTTTATTAATGTTTAAAAATCGTCTTATTCCTAAATGACGTTATACTTATAGTGGGCTTTGTTCTAACGTCTGTATGTATAACGTCTCCACATGTCTAATTTATTTTCTCTTAAAATTTGCATTTAAGAAAATATTTTTTGTGGTAACAATAGCATTATGAAGAAATGCTTTTTTTTTCTTTCATGCTCTTAATTATTATCTATACATATAATAAATCTGTAGAAGGGTCAATTCTGTACATTGAAAATATTGAAAATATAAATAGCAGGGGGTGTTACTGGATCGATACCAAGCCCAAATATGTGATTAAAAAAATTATTGTCTGTCTGTCTGTCTGTATGTGAAGGCATCACGTGGAAACTAAGGTTTCGGTTTCGATGAAACTTGGTATAATTATACCTTATTATCCTGTGCGTAAAATAGGATACTTTTTATCCCGGAAAAATGCGTAGAAAAAAATCTTAATTTTTCCGCGCAGACGGAGTCGCGGGCGGAAGCTAGTAATCGTATAATATGAAATGTTGTCCAACTACAAATCGAAAGGCACTGTATCCATTCAGAAAAATGTCTAAGCTGTACAAATGTGAAATCTACATTTAATTATACCATAACTTAATTATAAACCGTTACATTTAATTTATAAATCAAAAATTTACGGAAATTTGAGTTTGAAACATTTTTTATAAAATACAGCTTATGTAAAGGATAAAAATCAATAAACTTAAAGATTCAGAATAAATAAACTATTACATATAAATGATATTATACATCTAAATGTTATACTTATCATTCTAAAAATCAACAAATAATAGGAATCAGAAAACATACTAAATGAAAATCATTATATTATGTCCCTAGTTGTATAGAAGAAAGAATCGTATCATATTATTGTTTTATTAAAAAAATGAACGTTATGCCTTAATAAAATTAACGCTCCCAATCCTATTTATGCATATAACTTAGCCACGCGTTACTCAAATAATTTTGTCCGTGGGCTAAATTAGCTTATGAGTAAATAAATAGTACAGAGATTCTTAAAAAAAATATCAATCATCTAACGGATTGAAATAATAGGTAAGTACTTAAATAAATTTTATTTAACTGATAGCACTATACAAAATTGTTATGAAGCTTTGTGTCTGTACTATTTATATACTCATGTGGTTGTAATGTGTGATGTTGACGCCAACATTAGCCAATTAATAGGAATATTTGCAACTTAGCACAAATAACGTCGAACAGAACGAACTTCTGTTCATTATTTCTTGTAATATATCGAACACAACGACCGCCTTGAGACGACGATTTATTACCACGGGTTCCACTTGAATTTGATCAGGAAAGTGATGAAAGCTATCCAATCTAGTTTTTATTTTACTTCAATACATGCAGTATTTCCAAGCATATTGTAATTAAGATATAAACTAATCGGTAAAATTGTATTAAAATCGGTTCAGTAGTTTAGTCCTAACTACTAAGTCCGTAGTACACAAACGGCATGGAACTTAAAAATATTTTGATTGGAATAAAATAAAACGTAATGTGTAGAATTTCATGAAGAATCCTAGTATCAGGAATTAAAAGCTGCAAATTCCCAGACACTGATCGTGTAAGTATTATTATCTGTTCATTTGACAAAGTATACAGAGTTATATTTTCTTGATTTCAAATACTGTTACGTCCTATTGTTAAAGTAAGCCTTGGAGTGTCTTGTCTTCCATTGCCACAAGGATCGTTGTTCCATTTGAATTCTCTTTTATTGATACTCAAATGCTTACGAATCGGAAAAAGGTAATCCTATCAAATAGTTACTTAGATATTTTTATCTTCAAATGAAAATTAAAATATCAAGGTGGAAGTTTATTTAGGGTTACCTAACAAATAAGTAATTATTGATTATGTAGTTTTAGACAGCAATGTGATATCTTCAAATAAAAAAATTGCATTCTTCTTCTGGGCAATAGAAGCAGTTTTGACACCAAAAATACAATAATTGTTATCGCTAGTCAATTACAAAATGAGAGGATAGATTTATATTTTCAGGCGTACTGCAAATGATGCATTTAGTTAATTCGTTTTATTAAATCTGTAATGTTCCAAGGCTATTTAAAGTCATGAATGCAAAAAAATAATCGTCTTCAGACAGCGATCTATAACGTTCTGCCTACGAATGAACTACATATAGTACATAAGAATAAAAAACTCGCACACCGAGGGCTCCGAACAAACCAATTTTTTATTATGTTGTTACTCTAAAATTTTATGATTTTCGAAATAATTCCTCAATCTGCGCTATAAGAGCTTATTTTACCCCAATTTTAAAACTCTACGTACACGGGAAGTACCCTGTAGGTGTCGATTCCCTTGCTAATGTCGAAATTTGCGAAAATTTGCAGCATAAACGGCTGTATCTTTTGATTGCGTTGGTTTATAAGTTTGATTTTTTCGCAGCTTCAATCGACTCAAGTAATCAATATAAATTTCAGTTAAATGTCACATAACGCGCTCCTTATAAAATGGGTCTTGACAGACAGACAGACAGATGGGCAGATGGGATGGACAGACGTAATCTTATTAGGGTTCTGGACCCTTAAAAACCAAACCCTTTGGGATGCAGCCGTTAATACTGCAATTTTTAGCAAATTTTGACATTTGCAAGGCAATCAAAACCGACAGGGTACTTCCCAAGTACATAAAATCTTTAAATTTGGTAAAAAGCAATGTTTTATAAAAACAGATATAAGAAAAATTGCTAAGAACATGATTTTTTAATTGCCATTTACAAATAAAAAAAGTACTTAATAATTTCAACTTTCAACTAATATGAACGCCCACGTGTATTAACTTGATATTCACAATTAAAACTCCGATTTACAATTTAAAAGATACCTACAGCATAATAAAAAAATAAGTTTGTACGAAGCCCTCGGTGCGCGAGTCCGACTCGCACTTGGCCGGCTTTTTATTTTTTCTGAAACTTAAGGTTCCCCAATAAATAATAATTTATGTTGTATTTGTATGAAGGTAAGAATATGTTGTACAATTAAAGTGTTAAATTTCTTTTTGAGTTTGTCCTACACCAATTACATAGTATCACTTTGTCCTATATATAGGTCATAGTGAAAACCATTGTTCACCATGTAGGTTTTTTTACTATTTTTCCAGCATATATACACTTTTAACCATAATATACTAAAACTAAAAGAATTAAGAAAGAAAATGTGTCTCTGGAATTTTTTCGTAAGCAGGTTACGGACTATAATTTTTGTAGTTGATTATGTATATAGTTTTTAACCTGAGGACAATTATTATAAATACCACAAAAACGATACCTTTCAATATAAACAAAACATATTATCATGTACATTTTATTTGGTATGAAAATGAAAAATTTAATTGAAGACGAAATTTAAAAAATAGTGACGTTGAATTTGTGAACATCCTGTATGCGGATTTTACGGGGAAATTATTGTCGGTTTTGATTTGAAAACGAAATATCTCTAAAATGGAACACAGTATCAAATTTTGAATTATATCATTAAAATCTTCATAAAATTTCTCGTAAAATGATGTAAAGAACAAATACAATATGTAAAAAAAAAATATGATTTACCAGGGGTCAAAAACTAAGCAACGTACAGTTAAGTGATAGATACATATTTGAAACCATTATTTATGGTATAATTGTTGGTAATTTTCATTATTTCGGCACATAAACATTAGGTTATATAGTCAATAATAATAAAAAGACCAATAAATAATTACCGTTTTTCAACTTTCCGCAAAATTTTACATTTTGTAAAACTTTAAAAGTTAAAAGTTACTCGACTAAAGTATGACATAATTACTGTTATATTTCGAATATTTATCGGTCAAATTATTATTGGATGGACTTTAAATATTCAGTAATTCATAAGCTATCAACTAAATAGTCGTTTATGCAGATTTGAACTATATTTGCGTTACAATGAGCCAATTTCCAACCGGCGGTGATTTGGCACAGATCTGTGCCCCGACAGACTACGGGTACAAAATTTTTGGCACAGATCTGTGTTCCGACAGACGAGGGTTTAATAGAGAACCCAACGAGGTTAACAATAATAATGTTGAATTTTATCAAATCCGAGTGAGACAGAACAATATACAGTGATATTTTAATCAAACACGTAACACAGTTCGTGAAATAACGCCACGATTGGTCAGATAACCTCCCAGATATGAATGTTATTATTTAAACCTTTCAACAGCCTCTTCTAACTGTATAACTTAACTTATAACTAGCTGTGCCCCGCGGTTTCATCCGAGAATAAACCACGGGCATAAAATTCTCCATTTATTGAAAATAGTAGCTTGAAAACCCTAATATATATATATATATTATGCGTATGTAATTTTTAATAATAACAATGCAAATTATTTTTAGAACTGTAAAGAATGTTTTTTGGTTGGTATTTGTATTTTAATGTAGACTTAGTGAGCCTCGGAAATAAAAACTTACGGGCAGACTGAAAATCAGCGCTGTTCAGGTGTTAAAGCCCGACAGCATGGCTGAGTCTGACCCGATTGCTATGTACCTAAATTCTCTATTTTTTTTTAGTAATGTAAGTAGTTTTTAAGTGTGTGTAACTTAATGTGGCAATAAATATTTTTTCTTTCTTTCTTTCTTTCAAGGTCCTCATCTATTTTCATTCCAAATATCATCAAAATCTTCGCTTAAAAGTATAACAGACATACAGATAGAATTTCCTTTTATAGTATAGGTATAAATATAACCCACATCTATATATATAGTTATTAAAAATGAAACCCGTTTCGCGTTGTCACGGCATCACGTGTGAACGGCTGAACCGATTTCGATAATTCTTTTTTTATTATATTCCTTCAAGTACGATGATGGTTCTTATGTAGAGAAAACGTAAATATGTACCATGGGCGAAGCAGGAGCGGACCGCTAGTAATATATCTATAGTGATCTATACTAATATTATAAAGCTGAAGAGTTTGTTTGTTTGATTGATTGTTTGTTTGTTTGTTTGTTTGAACGCGCTAATCTCGGGAACTACTGGTCCGATTTAAAAAATTATTTCGGTGTTAGAAAGCTCATTTATCGAGGAAGGTTATAGGCTATAATATAATATATATCATCACGCTACGACCAACAGGAGCGGAGCCACGGGGGTGAAACCTCGGGGAGCAGCTGGTAAATGAATAAAACAGAACAAGGACTTCCCTTACGACTAAAATATATATAAATCAATTTATCAAGCGAGTGTCGTGCCAAGAGTCGAATACAGTCAAGAAAACTACCCATTTTTCTCGAAGTTTTTAAAGACCAAGACTTTGGTCTCGGTCTATACATGGTTAAACCTATAAATTAAAATAACCAATAAATTGTAGCAGTATTTAGACTTAATTTTTGACCCAGAACCTAAATGTTATAAGTGCTCGCTCCTGGGATTGCCACTTCATTTGATGAAAAGTGGTTGACAATAAAAAGTTATGCTTTGATAATAAATTTTTAAATAACATGCCAATGTTAGCTGGTCTACATATTTTCATACCATGTGGGAAGAGCTGGCAAACGGCCTTGCTCTAGGTAATATATAATATATACTAATATTATAAAGAGGAAAGGTTTGTATGTATGTATGGTTTTCACACATAAACTACTGAACCGATTATAATGAAATTTAGCGCACATATAGAGGGTTGCTTGGATTAACACATAGGTTTTATCCCGGAAATCCCACGGGAACGGGAACTATGCGATTTTTCCTTTTAAAGCGCGGGCGAAGACGCGGGTGAAAAGCTAGTACATAATAACATATAAACTAATATTCTAGCTTTCCGCCAGCAGCTTCGGCCGCTTTGTATAAAAGTTAATAAATTATATACTAATACCTTCTTCGAAAATCACTATTTAAAAATAACCGCATCTAAATCCATTCCGCAGTTTTAAACAAACAGGAATACTATTTTATGCTATTAGTGATTTCACTAATCAACTTACTTTGTTACTAACTTCACAAGCGAACGTACGTAGCTGAATTTAATATTTGAAGCGTTGCAAGGAAAGTGTTTATTTATTCTAGATTATTCTGAAACTTCCTTGCTTGGAGAAATTTGTAGCTAGCTTGAATGCATTAAAATATAATGTTACCCTTTTTTTATAGTGGGGAAATCTTCCAAAGATACCCAGGGCCCCCGGGGAAGGAGCCGTGGGTTATGTCGGATTCTTACCGACTAAAACCCCGCTGTGTTCCGTCGAGCCGCTTTAATGATGGGGCCGCGGGTATTGATTAAAATTCTTCCGCGACATATTATGTTATCCTAACTAATATTATAATTAATGTGAAAATAACGTCTGTTCCTCTTCACGCTTCAACCATTGAACCGATTTGGATAAAATTTGGTATAGAGATAGCTTAAATAGACAGATGTTGTTATCTGCTTTCGCATTTAAAATATCAAATATTAAGATAAGATTTAAATAAGAAATATTTCGCAATATCTGAATATTGCGAAATGTTTTGAGCTATTTTAGTGAGTTTCTTGATCCAGCCGCTTTTTGTAACGAATAGGCAGCGCACTCATACGAGTTAAGGCGAAGTCAGCTTGTAGATATTTAAATAAATAACATAGCATATTATATTGAACATTTTTAAATTGGTATATTAGGTTTTTATAATGTAATAAACAGGATTAACACATGAAGCCATGGATTAAGTTCATATAATATATTGGCTATATCGGTCAATTAAAATGCTCTTAATAATAAAACATAATCCTTATTCACCTTGTGAACGCTTTATTTTATTTTTTTCTTATAGACAACTATTTAGATGTCTTATTTAGTTGTATATTTATTTACAAGTTTTTATTACTAACGACTGTTCACTGTATGCACCGAGTATACAGGGTGTACGATTATTCCGTAACTATTGCAGATACCAAAAAACTTTAAACTGATATCGAAAGTACTTAACCTAATGAGTAAAATGGCCATAATAAATTTTTAAAAATAAAACGAGAAATATCCAAAAATGTTACATTAAACGCTCCCATACATTTTATTTCCCATACATTTTGTATTCATAGCAGATTTTCGAAGTGATGTCCTCATTGTGCAATACAATAAGGAGCTCTATTTGCAGTTTCTAAATGAACTTCCCTTCAAATTTGCGAAGTAATTAAAGCAGAAAACCAAAAAAAGAAAGAAAAAGCTAAAATCTTTCATATTAAATGTACTAGGTTGATCCAAAAGTAATGATAATTGGGTATTTCCTGTGCACATAAAAATATAAAATAAATGTTTTTTGCTTGCTCATGTATTCACTAAGTAATCACAAAAAAACATATCAACAGGCCACGTTTCCAATTATTTACATTAATTTGAATGTGAACCGTGCGTGCCAGAATGTTTCCCGACGAAAAGAAGAAACAACGATTCGACATGTAGAGGGTAAATTTCTAAATTTTTAATGATATCAGGATAATTTTTTGTCACGTTTTGTGATCATGGACGTTACCCGAGTTCACCATGTTTATGCTGAAACCAAAAAACAGTCAATGTCCTGGATCCGAGCTTCCAAAGTGACGATGAAGAAATTAAAAGTGAAAATTAGGTTAGATTAAAGCGGTAGTTTTTTGGGACGCTGAAGGAATAATTATGGTGGAATATTTTAAAAAGGTAGCCACTTTATTGGGCTCTTACTAAACAAACCAAATTAAAAGATTGCGGTAGGTTAGTAAGGAAAAGAGACATGGCAAAATGCGGACCTGAACGCTGTTTCACCAAGCAACGCACCAGATCACAAAGCGTCAGTTGCGATGGCTGCCATTCAAAAATCGGCATTCCAAATGCACACCTACCCTATTTTTTAGATCTAGCTCCTTTTTACTTTTATCTCTTTCCTCGGCACAAGAAACACTTTCTTAGCAATAAATTATTTTAAGACGACAGCGAAGTGATGGCCGCGTGGAGGGGTTTTTGTGGATGAAGTCAAAGTTTTTTTTTAAGTTTAGGAAAAAAATATTGAAGTATATTTTCTAGTTAGAAGACTATCTAGAGAACTACATAATTATTATAACTGTAATGACCTTGTTTAATATTGATTATCATTACTTTTGGATCAACCCATGTATATGGGATATTCGTATCTCATACTAAATGTATGGGAGGGTTTCAAGTTAATTTTTTAGATATTTCTCGTTTTATTTTTAAAAATTTATTATGGCCATTTTACTCATTAGGTTAAATACTTTCGATATCAGTTTAAAGTTTTTTGATATCTGTAATAGTTACGGAATAATCGCCTGTGCACACTTAACGATTACATCCTGTATAAGATCCGGTTTATACAAAACAATTATTCATTAAAACTGTATCCTACATAGCCTTAACTAGTACTGAAATAGCTATGTTTGATCCGTAGCAGGCGCGTACGCAGATTGCTTACGTATCGATCGATTGATTTACACATAGATCCCTTTTTTAACTATGAAAACTGTCAAACGAAAATACACCGTAAATCTGAAGCATAAAGTCTAAAATTAAACAAATATTTACTTCAAGATTTTTCCCAACAGCTGATACAGTACAAGGCAATGAGAACTTTATGTCTATAGAAATAGAGACTTATATAGCTTTGGGGTTTCGAATTCGTCTTTGATATTGGATTTACAGCCCTATTTTTATGGCGATAAAGTTAATTTGAAATATGTGCGATGTTAACTTTAATAGCATGTATCGTGATTTAGATTTCTCGATGGCCATATGCTCGGATAGGTTTTAAATAGTTCATAGTTGGTAGGTATCGTAAAGAAGTCCCCTATAAGTGCTGTAAGTCATGTTGTACAAGTAATGAATCTTACTTGCAATTCAATTTCAAAACTGTATATAAACCAGCCAAGACGGATACGTGAATATTAAGATATTTAAATAGCTTTAAGCGATATAAATAACATTATTATAAAAAAGTATTTTTTCTATGCGACAAAATATACAAGTGATAGTATGAAATCGCCTTGCCTTCAAAGTATTTACCTTCTTTACCTACATGCTTTCTTCTAAAAAGAAAGATGATCCTGCAAAATATCATCTACTAGGTACATATTATCTATATCTATACTAATATTATAAAGAGGAAAGGTTTGTAATTATGTATGTATGAATGGTTTTCACGCATAAACTACTGGACCAATTTCAAAAATTCTTTCACCATCAGAAAGCTACATCTTCACTGAGCAACATAGGCTAGGTTTTATACAGGAAATCCCACGGGAACGGGAATCATGCGGGTTTTTCTTTGAAAACGCGGGCGAAGCCGCAGGCGGAAATCTAGTACTGTCAATAAATTCATAATCCTTTGTCTAGATATAAATTAAAAAAGCAAAACGTCAGCAATCTTGACAGGCGCATAATCATTCGTGCGCGTAAAAACCTAAACATAAATCAAAATAAATAAAAACAACGTGACCGTTCCTGCGTTAGTTTCTTGTGCGAAAACCCTTAGAAAAATACACATTTATTCAAAATAAACCTTAACATATAACATATAAGCTACTCTTTTCCTTGTATATAGATAATTGTTCTAGCTAGGTTGGGAACTCACGACTTAATTCTAGTCTCTGCCGTATCTATTTTATTTTTGTTCTAGACTTTTGACCTCACGATGCCTTTAAAGTCTTTAATAATTTATTACAACCTTTCGCTAATGAAATAATGCGGTTCTGCGGCTTTTCTACATAAGGTATTTTAAAAACATAAACCGTAATATATGTTTCAATTACAAAACTTATATTCGTATAGTTTACATAAAACATTTCTAAGAAATATTGAAGTTAGAAGAACATATTTTATCATAGGTAGTAAGAAATGAAACTTTCAATTGGTATATTCCTACGTTAGATTTTAAGCATTTTTTTTTATTTTATTGTACTTAAGTTGTGCTGCATCTAAAGTATTTTTTTAATATGTAAAACAAACAAACAAATATATGTACTCGCTCTTTCAATCAGCTGTCTTAAAAGTTAAAATGCCAAAAAGTTTGCAAGGACGAAAACTTTTTGAGAGAAAAGTTTCTGTGCTAAATCAATATTATTTTATGAAAATATCGTCTTTTAACACTCTTGAATGTTACATTACATAAGTTTTTATAAATAAAAACATTATTTTATTGTTATTAATGACGGAGCAAATCCAAATAAACATAGGGGCAGCGGTTAAAATGGATTGTGAAGGTAATTAAAATTTACTTTTATAAACGCCAATCAGATAAAAATATTCACTATATATTTTTGTATTTGAAACATATACAAATATTTAAACTGATTTAAACTAACTCTATATTTTCAATATTCAAACAAATATAACTGAATCCATAGGTTACAGATACCTACTATAATTAGAGGGAGTAATTAACACCGCTATTAGGCATAAAAAGTAAACAAATTGCTTGTACATTAAAATGAACGGTATTGTTTTCCCCTCTTAAAACGGATTCTATAAACGGTCAAATTAATAGAGCATGTTTTTCATCGAATAGGGCTACCAGTTCTTGTTAATTTTTGGAACAATAATAATTAAAGATTTAAAAATTATAACAAAGCAGCTGCCATTTTCTTTCGATGGCATTTTTATATTGACTTTTATTGATACTCTCGTCGATAAGCAATTAACAATATTTCGCTTGTGATCTACTGCACAAAATGATAAAAACGGAAGATATTTTGACGCACCTTAGTCAAGAAATAAGTATAAGAAGTGAAAAACACTAATATGAAAAATAAAGTGATAGAGCACATTAACCAATTATTAAACAAGTATATAATACTAGTGATTTAATAAAAAAATACTTAAAAATAATAATAAATACGACGATAAAATATTAAATTCCTAGTCTAGTTAAAGCTATAAAATGATTAACGAAAACGAAATGCGCCGTGAAACTTCCAAGAATCATAATAAATTAACATAAGATGCGAAGGATAATCGGATCGCTTTAAAACAATTTTATCTGCGGAATAAATTATTGTTGTCGACGTAAATTTGAGAAATTCCGTTACGCCAACGTTTTTGAATATAATTTTAGTGGTTTAATAACACAATACATTTATTTAAACTGCAATGATAATTGTTTCTACATTAAATGGGATGATGATATACGTATACGCTGTTTAATAAAAATGCTACATTTTTTAATACCATTTTGAAGATTTGATTGAGCTACACTGAAGATTTAAAAGAGCTTAACTTATAAAATGTGGTTGTATATGTATAAGCTTTTGTTGTTATACGCCATTTGTATATTCTAAAATAATATATGTAATTTCCACTTATTCCACTTGTATTATTAGTAAGATCCTTTATTTCATAGTTACATTGATGATGGTGATGATGATGAAGAATAAATAATATTCTTAATTTTTTCCAGTCAAATATAAATAAGCTTACATACTTTGTTAATAGATGTAAATCCCATCATATTCGACAAAGAATATTTCATACAATTCCAGGTCATCCAGAATCAAACATAAATCTTGAAACCAAATCGTGGCTACTCTACGCAAAGTAACAATAGGTCGCGGCGGTCATTCACCCGGTCACGGGGTTACGGCTTACAGTGATACCATTGTTTATGGATCCTACACCATTAGCACACTTCCTTTAGATATATGCCATCGATTGTCCCTGTTTTAGGTTCCAATTTGCACTTAATAAGTAACCATGGCATTTATTCTGTAGTCTTGCCTGTATGGTGCTGACGACGACGATATGTAAAACGGTCTATAAATTTGTACTACTATATACTTATATAATAATATAATGTGTTTGCTGCAGAATTTATTAATAACATTATTCTTATTCACATACATACATCAAACAAATATTT
Organism: Colias croceus; assembly: GCF_905220415.1. NCBI lineage: Eukaryota > Metazoa > Arthropoda > Insecta > Lepidoptera > Pieridae > Colias > Colias croceus. Next base: position 2,680,463 of record NC_059562.1, read on the forward strand.
TAAACTGAATTTACATTAAACATTGTTTCATCAGTAAAAAGCTGCATTTTTTCCTGAAATCTTAGGCTACATTTTAGTCGTAAGAATTTATATCAATCCTTACTATAAGGAGTATCGTATAAAACCTACGATGAATAGTATGTAAACTTGACTATTGCTGAAGTAACAAAAAAAATTAAGAAGGTTATTTGGATAGACTTACCTTATTGGAATGTTTTCGTACCTATTTGTATATAATATATTTTAATAGTTCGATACATTGTACAGTGGTTAAAAGAATACATCATAATGCCTCATTCAGAGTGAATGTTGACCAACTTTTACGGAAAAGTTGTAAGTAGTATAGAAACTTTTGTAATGGGTACATACAATTCGCGAAACAATTTCATATTATATACTAGCGTACCGTCCGCTGTCGCCCAATTTGTCTAAAACATAATAAATTACTATATACCTACTTAAACCTTCGTCAAGGACCAGTCTATCTGTTCAAAAAATAAATATAAATATTTCATAAATAATAGATAATCTAGATTTTAGTCAATCCATTGAGATTGCAAATATCCAATTTACTATTTCTGAAATAGTGAATATTTTTCATGCAATTTCACAATTTCAAAGCACTCAGCAAAGTTTATAAGCAAATCGTTAGTCGCAAGGATTAAAAGATTCGAGGTTTTCGTTTGACAGCGGGGAAATTGGAGCAGATATTCGATTTAATATCTTACTTGCTAACTAAAATTTATATTCGTTTGAAAAAGCTCGCTTTAAAAGCTTGAAATAAAATTGTGATTGTTAATTAATAATTCATTTACGCTATTCTCGATTGTGTGATTTAAGAAGTGATTCTTCTCACAATCATTATAGTATTTTTTTAAAAGTGTTGCACGGAAAATAACTGTAGATACCTATATCTAATGCGTTTACCGCGAACCATAATATTTCCGTAGGTATCATATCGGGAACAGCTATTTATATCCACTTACTTTCCGATAGCATCGCAGCCGATCGTCGGCCGATTTTCATCATAACTTTATATTTAAAACTCGTCAGCTGCCAAACCTTTTGTTAATTTTGGCGCGCTTTACGATCGACTATAAAATCCGCCATTTTGACGCGTCGCAAGATGGCCGCGGCAAAGGGCGCGAAATAGCATTTTGTATTTTTATCGACGGTTCGTAAAATACCTTTAAAAGTAAGTGTCAACTCGTAACGAAATAGCTCGAAGGTTCGGTGAATAAAAGATACATAAAGGTTATAAAAATCTATTCTCAAGTACCGTGCCCATACGTCCTTTTTTAATATAAAAATCTCTTTAAATGTTCCGGTATTTCATTTCGGTGGCACTGAGAATATGCAAGGCGAAATTAAATCGAACTCTTTTCAGAAAAACATATAATATTTAAATCTCTCAGAATTAACTCTACAATTTTACGTTTTACCTTTAAAAATTATTGTCTAAATATTTTCCAAATAAATTGCTATTAATTTATAATTAAATTATGAATATGTTTAAATTTTACCTACAGACTACAGTTACCATAATAAAAAAATGTGTGCGTGTACTAGTGTACACACGTAAGAAGTTAAATTTTTTATGACCTTATTTTACTATGTATAAGTATGAAAAAATAATTTACTATGTATAAGTATGCAACTTTACAGAAATACGTCGAATCACGCGTGGTAGCCGGTAGGGATAAGAAAAAAATGGCGCGTAACTGAAAAATGTCACGCGTAACCAATAAATGTTATACTAAATTTTTTTCCAATCCCGATAAAGAAGTTTCACTTCAAAAATGTGTACTCTGATTAATCATATCTATAGCCTGTCCAGAAAACCCAGCCAACCATCTTTAAATTTAACCTCCCGGAAAACGTTCATAAATAAACATCTGTAACTTTAATGTATATTTTATTACCATTACATATTTAACCTCATCGCTGAGATGATTTCTACTGTAATTTTATGTACTGGACATTAAATGTTACATCTCAGACGTAATGACTATGGAGATAATAGACTAGATAATAGACTAAATAATTTATTGTCTGGAATGTAAAGAAGAGAAAAAAAATCAAAATTAAAAAAAAACATATGTAAGTTTGGCTCTATGTTTTTAAAGTAAAAATAATCTATATAGATCTTTATAGATATTAAAAATTCAGTTGAACAAATTTTAACTGTTGTTTCGAGTTGCGTTGTATTTCAAAATAGATTTTTAATAAAATTAATTATATTAATTGCTTTTTCCTGTTAATGGGTTTACAAATGTATGACAATACTTTATTTTTAAAATTACCTATTTTAATCCGTAATCCCTTCTTAATATTATAAATGCGAAAGTAACTCTGTCTGTCTGTCTGTTACGCTTTCCCGCTCTAAACCTCTCAACCGATTTTGATGAAATTTGGCACAGACAATCTTTAATCACACACATTCAATTCTTTCTACCTTTTAAGCCCATACGAATATGCTTTAAAAATGCAAAAGCGTACCACACTGACCTAAAAGATAGTCAGTACTATAAATATTAAATATTATTTTATCGAACATCGCTTTCAATAACCGAACGGACAAAAATGTCAGTTGTCACTATTTATTCATACAGCCTTTTGATATTTAATCTGTGCCTTTGTTTCTGGTTCGAAATTTCATGGAAAATTACATTTTACATTCATTTTCATTTGATTCTAAACCAAGTGTGAAAAAAGATATAACTATGATATATTATGTATTTCATATTTACCTGCCTACTTTAAGATTTAGGATTTTGATAATGCAATACAAATCTCAGAAATAACTATCCAAACTTAATTTTTAACCGAGGAGGAGGTTATCAATTCGGCCGGTATGTTTTTTTTTATGTATGTACACCGATTACTCCGAGGTTTCTGAACCGATTTTCGTGATTCTTTGGTCCCATAAAAATTTTATTCGGATAGGCCCAGTAGTTTTTATTTTATAAGCATTTTTGTCTGTATTTGTAAATGTTGCAAGTGCAAGTTTGAAGTCGGTTGTTTTTAACGCAATTATTATAGACTAATAGAGCATTATTGACTTACTTCTATACCTAGATTAACATGCGTGCATATTGTATAGATATCTTGATCTACATATTTGATACAAACATTATCATAACAAACATAATTTCACCTTTAAAAGAAAGAGTTACTACCTTGTTACTACCTAAATAAAAAGTTTGACATTCACGTCGTAAAATCAAAACACAAATCCTTACAACCCTAGCTATTAGCAAGCTACAAAATAGCATGCAAAAATTATCATCCAAGACAAAAAGCAACATTCCCAAGGCGTTAATAAAATTTCCGCATTATTCTAGCCAGCCATAACGAAACAATGAGGGTGACCAGCGAACCGAACCGGGTACCCAAATGCCGTCATGACATTCATCCTGACCTTATTTTTGACATTTCGACGCCATCTTGAAATTCGCTAAGGAATTGGCGGTAATAGTGTTTAGAAAGGTTTGCAATAATGTCAGTTTAGTATCAATGTATAATGAATGGGAGGAAAGTGATTTATTTTGTGTATTAGTTAGGGAACGTTCGGGAATTTGATTAGGAAATTAAATTTTTAATTAAGCACCCGATAACAATTCGCATAAAGAACTCTATGACCGTAATAGAGAGGTGTCAGGCAAAAAATCTTTTAATTGAAATCTATGAAACTCTACCTTCTAAATCGTTCCATCACTAAGTCTACGTAAATCTAGTTTATGTGACGTTGTCATTCTTTATAAATAAGGTTAGAAAAACACAAATCTACAACTAGCGGTCCGCCCCGGCTTCGCTCGTGGTAGATTTTCTATCCATAAGAACAATCGTCGCACTTCAAGGAATATTATACTAGTAAAAAAAGAATTAACAAAAACGGTTCAGCCTTTCGCTTACTAACACATTTTGCGATTCATTTTTTATACTAAGTATATTAGCTTTCTATTTTCTATAATTTAAAGATAAGCATACATAGGGTCATAGAAAGCGACTTTGTTTTAAACAATGTAGTGATGAAGATAATATGTACCCTATTACACTATGTACACTGCTCAACAAATGACACAGATACGACAACCCCAAAATTATCAACAAACAAAACAAAATCCTCAATTGCGAATATATTCCGCTACATAGAATAAACGAGAAATACACGGGTCAATCATGTTTTTGCACTGGCCTATTATTAAAGCTTAGGGTGTGAACACACTGAGGAAAAATATTTTTTTCATAACTTTTAAACTTTACTACCTATACTTATTCAAAAAATGTATTTTTGAAATAGAATTTATAGACGTATCTAATATTTTTTATTGTTGATAAGTATTTATGCACACGACATTAGAAAAGCAAAATCTTTATTACGATAATTTTCTTTTTCAGTTAACTTAAAACTACGGTACCAGAATCTCAAAACAGAAGTACCTAATATGGTTTTAAAATGGTCTAAATTTTACCTAATCTAGTATTGGTAATAAGTATCTGACGCTCGTGACTTCGTCCATAATATACGAGATAAAATAATATATTAGTACTTACTCTACAATCTGCTCTATCATCTCGTAAAGGATGGTTGCAGTAATTCCCTAGAGTTTGTCATGTAAAGGAAAGAAAAATATACCTATGCACAAAACTTATTTTCTTGGCATCCTATAATTAATTAGAATCTGTTCAGTAGTTCCCACATAGTGACAAACAGATAGATAAACACTAATAATAATAGTTTAAAAAAAACTAAAAAAAACGCTTTTTCAAATTGAAAAATGGAATAATTTTATCAAAATAGGGTATTGTCATCGGTCCTCAATAAATCTACAAACTTTGAACGAAATCTGACCGTTTAAAGTGGGTCAAAATCGCGCCCAAAGAAGTCGGTTACAAACAAACATACAAACATACAGGTGAAGCTAATAAAAAGCGTGTAAAAAAAAGTTATTTTTGCATTAAATTACGTAACCATAGAGATTTTCTTGTTAGAGATATTTATTCATAAAACCAATTTTGTGTGTCCAAGGATACTCAACCGTAACAACTCATAAATTCTATGCAGATATGAGAAAATCCTGTATCGTTATATTTTATTGACAGAATGTAACAATTTTCACAATTTCGGCGCGGTTGGATCCGCTCGAGCATAATAATTGGAGATAAAACTGTGGTTGAGAAAACTCTCTGAATATAACGAACACTCGTATGGATGTACATTTTGAGTTAGTTGACGGTAAACGATAGACTATTAAGAAAAACAAAAGCGTTGTTTTGAGGGGTTCTCTATTCCTTATTAATTGTTTGAAGATTTTTTAAGGTCTTGAATCTAACCATGGACCAATATACTTGGTCCATGATCTAACATAGGTAATAATTATCTATGAATAAAATATGCAATAAGAAAATTTTATATTTTATTTTTTCCCAATTCCTTATAGTTTTATTGAAAAACTTAACGTGATTATTCACGACTAGCTTCCGCCCGGGACTCCGTCCGCGCGGATATCGGTCTTCGCGTGGATGGTTTATTTCTTAATTTTGAGTAACTCTGACAATGATATCTTATAAATATATATTGGACCCAAATACGGCTAGGCCTATAATAATACGCAACGTGTGTTCGCGGTTCTACAGAACAACGTCTATGGATAAAACTGAAAAATTAAGATTAATTTTTTTCTACGTATTTTTCCAGGATAAAAAGTATCCTATTTTACGCCCAGGATAATAAGGTATAATTATACCAAGTTTCATCGAAATCGAACCGTTAGTTTTCACGTGATGCCTAAACATACAGACAGACAGACAGACAAAAATTTTTTCAAACACATATTTGGGTTTGGTATCGATCCAGTAACACCCCCTGGTATTTATTTTTTCAATATTTTCAATGTACAGAATTGACCCTTCTACAGATTTATTATATGTATAGATATCACTCTGTATTATAACTTATTACTGTTTCATTCATCCTACAAATATACACTTTCAAATAATCATAATATACATAGTTAAATATAAGTAACTATAAAATATAAAAAGAAAGTCGCGATACTTATAAATTACACTTATAAATACCACTTACATTACTTACATTAATACTTATAAATACCACTTATAACTCAAGAAGTGCTGAACGTATTTTAATGAGTTGATTTTATGGATTTGTGTGGAACAGGACAATAATAACCTGTTTACAAATTTCAAAACTTCGAAAATTTCTTTATCCCAAGCGGAACCAGAGCAAGCAGCTAGTCAATACATAAAACTATAACCACACAAACACAAACGATGCAAATATACCTACAAAATATATTATACATTGTAAAATATCGTATACGATTAACCTCTACTCAGATCTCACCTCCGATTTATCTTTTAACCCAGTTATTTGTGTTTTTCACAAAGAAATGTTATTTTAAGCATCCATCAATACAAAGTAGCTGAAAACATAACAATTTTATGCTTAGCGATGTGCTGATTTTAGTTTACGACACGGAAACGTTACGACGTCTGAAGGGGTCAATGACCTTTTATATTGTCCTATTGAAGATAGATATTTGTTGATTCTTTTGTATTTTATGTGATAATTTAAATGATAATGTAACTGCGTATAAAGGAATATGAATAGAATAGATGAAAATCTTAGAATAACAACTTAGTACATAAGGTACTTAGTAAGTAGGTAGTTTCTGGTAGGTATTTTTTATATAAGTTTCATAGAATAGTCAATAGACACACACAACCGACCTTAGTCTTTTTTTTTAAAGTAATGTAGTTATACTATAGATTATTATCCAGCCAATTAGAAGTAAAAGTAACTGAAACAATCAAAAGCCCTTTTTTCATTTTGTATAATAATTGATAAATTCCCATTCCTTTCAGGAAGTTTAACTTATCTTAGTTACTATATAAAAATAAGTCGGGTTTTCCTTCCTGATGCTATAACTCCAGAATGCACGAACCGATTTCCACGGTTTTGCATTCGTTGGAAAGGTCTCGAGCTCCGTGAGGTTTATAGCAAAGAAAAGGTGTCTCTGGTGGCGAAACGGAGTTCGCACGGTTTGCTAGTATGACATAAATGAATTTACAAAATATTAGTACTCTATAAAACGAAGATTCTTTACGGCTACTGATGCTAGTTTTAAATACACAATTCGTTATGATTCATAACTACATGACCTCTTTCATTAGATGGATGATAATTGCATTTAATGAGTGTTACAGTATGAGTAATGTGAGTTCAAATGATGAGTTTACCAAGATTACTTATTTGTTAACTAGCTGGTATTGTTTGAACTATGATTACTTACTTGTTAACTAGTATTATGTGAACTATTATATTTTGAATTATCTAGCGTCAGGGAGTTGTAAAAAGTTTATAACAAAAATGTCGTAATCTATATTTATATACTATCTACTAGGTATCCAACCGCAGCTTCGCCCGCGCAGTCAAAAAAAACCCGCATAGTTCCCGTTCCCGTGGGATTTTCGTGATGAAACCTATCCTATGTCCAAAAAGTAGCCTATGTCCTTGCTCGGGTATCTCTATACCAAATTTCATGCAAATTGGTTCAGTAGTTAAGGCGTGATTGAGTAACAGACAGACAGACAGAGTTACTTTTGCATTTATAATATTAGTATGCATATTTATATTTATTTCGTTAGGATCCAATACTACTTTGAGGATCTAATACTTTCAATAAAAAATACGAATGGATATATTTTTGTTTTTATGTTTCCCTGGTGTTTTTTCTGAACTGCTTATTGGATTTTGATGAATCGACAGTCGGTGCTAGATAAATGAGTTCTTCTCTTCTTCTATATTATTTGTCAGCACAAATAGTATTGGAATTAAAAAAAATAATTGTATAGGAAATGAAATAATTGTAAGGGAAGTGAGCATGCGAAACCATGCGAAGAATGCTAATTTTGTGAAAATACGAAAGATGCCATTTAGAGATATAGCAATAAATTTATTGATCATCTCTTATGTAACATATACCTACTTAGATCGTTTGATTAAACCTACTTATTTAAATATAGGTTCTAGGTAAATATTGTATTAAAACTACTGTTGAAGTAAAACAATTTTCTAATATTCTGAAAAAAAAAATTGATCCAGAGTTTCTAAAAAATTGTAAATCGATTACTTATAAGTAACAAGTAATATTCGTAATCTAACAATATACCACCAAATTAAATTACAAGGAACTTTAAGATACTTTAACTAAGACGACACGACACTAACAAGAATAGTCGTACGATAAATCGCATCGTTACATAAAATTTCCGATCCCGAAAGTCCAATTCGAACCCATCATTTCCATACATTATGGCTATTTACATAATATGTATACGGCACACATTTCGCAAGCGTCCATCATGAATAAAACAGACATTTTTGCAAGGCTTTGTTCCCTGAGAAACGTCATTAATTTTAAAAAGTGTGTCAGTTGGACCCCAGCTTAACATGTAATATAATTTCGGGAGACAAAGAATACGGTACATGATATTAGAATTTATTATGACGTATTTCGAGACGGCAATTTGTTTGGGAAAATAACGAGAATGTCGTGGTGACATTTTTAAGTTTTAAGCTTTATCTGGAAATTTTTAGAGTTTATACGTGCATTTTCAAACCTTAGTGTCAATTTTTTTTTTATGCACACATGCATTCTTGTGAAAGAATGGTAGCATTATTATAAAACTTATGGTTTTATCGTTACGATTTGTAAGTATGTATAGGTGAAAAAAAAACTTTTTTTAAAGCGATGAATTTATAAAATAACGTGTTGTCGTTCTTGTTATTGCATTTTTTACCAGAAATAAAAAAGAAATAGTTTTTCCTTGTTATTATCCCAAAACCTAACCACAAAACCCGCAGTAAAAATATTTTACATACACTTTTAAATAATTTCTTAAATAAGACGCGATGAATGAGAGTATCGGTGCGCCGGCGCGTGCGCAAAGAAACAGATGTCCCGGGTTCGATGCCCGGTTTTGGCAGCCTACGCGCCGCTTTATTGGGGGCCTCTTTGGTGTATACAGCGTGTCCTGGTTTGGAGAAATGGGGATACATCTTCTAGGGTTCGTGGATTCAAATTAAAATAAAATTCTTCATAATAAATTACAGCACTGTTGCCGAGAACTACCTACTAACAAAAAGCTTCATCAAAACCAGCTGATTATATTTCGTGTATTTGTATGTACTTCGTGTATGTGCACAATGTTTTTGTGGGTATGTTTATTTATTTTGAGGCTGCTAGAGCAGTTAGCATTCTATCATAGGCTTCTTTCCTCTTCGTTCTTAAAAAATCGATCAGTAAATGTAAATACGTACGTACGATGGACTTGAAATGTAAACTAGTATATGTAACTGAAAATGTGTGTATGTTTCGTTCTCTCAAGTACCAAAGTACGTCTGTACATACAAATATGTAGAGACAGCTTAACTTGTGATATTATTTAACATCTAACAAAAAGTAATTTAAGGTATCTAAATTATACGTTCTGTACAATAAGTTAATATAAAATTATGTCTGTATCCCTTTGTATGCTTCAATCTTATAAACTACGCAACGGATTTTGGTGCAGTTTTTTTAATAGATAGAGTGATTCAAGAGGAAGGTTTTATTTAGTATACAAATAATTTATTAGGTTTTAGACAAAGCGGGTGAAGCCGCGGACGGAAAGCTAGTAAACTATATTGTATCGATGTTGTAACTAAGAATTAAAATCTAAATAAAAAAATATTCAAAAATTAAGCCTATTTAATTAACAATATCCCTTTTTTTACTCACATTTCACTTTAATCTGATCCCTTGTCCTTTATAGTTCTACAACACCCTGTATATGTTTTATTTTTACTTTCATCATAAACTTGATTCTTTTGTTCTTTGATGTGAGAGCATTTACCGCCACATGGCCTGCCCGTAACAGAAATAACGTGGTCAAGCGTGTGTCGGCAGAAGTACACTTTAATTAAAATAATAATTAGAGCGGGGCTCCGTTAGGATAAGGGAAATATTTATAGATTCTTTTCAGGGCAAGCCACGCACTTGTAAAGTTTTAATAAAAATTATTTTTATTTTAATAGCTTAGTTTGAAACTAAACGTAGACGCTACTGGGAAAGAAAGCGTACTGTTATCAGGATGAAGTCATTAATTTATTGTCATCTATGATGAAATATAGAGCAGTTAGAAAATATGAAGATATGGTTTTTTTTTGTTGTAAAAAAGTATTATTCTTTCAAAATCTTAGTTAAAAGTATCTGTACGTCATTGTGTATTAAGTAATTAAGAAAATTTTGTCTTTTAAAGATTGTAACAATTATAACACGTTAATAAACGAAAATCTGCCCTATTCCCCTTGATTTTCATAATAAAAGTCTGAACTATTTTCAAACTCCAGACTAAAAATTCGTCAATCAAGGATTAACTAAACAGTAAGAATTCCCTTCACAAAAACGTTTTTATCAGATTTATTCCGGTCCATTGTTTAATTAATTCCAACGCTATCTGCTTGGCGCCAAATCGTGATAACGCTTCATTGTCATTCTGAATACATTTTTACTTTATTGTAATTCATTTTAATGAAGCACTCTCGTAACAAAACATTAACTTTTAATCGTGCTCTGTTTTTTGTTTAATTGAGTGGTAGTGTATAATTTTATTATTTGACTCGACAAACATTCTGTTTGGACACCCTTGTTAGTAAGGGATATAAAAATATCTCCTACGTACCTACTGTATTTTTACAAAAAAAAACTACTAGCAATGCACTTCACCTGTGGTACACTGTCAAAGATTAGTCGTACTAATTCAGAAACGTTAGTGGTTTCATGCAGAACACTGCTGTAGAACACCATGATCAAATACATAGTTTACGATTGTATCCATAACCTACAGTCTACACTCTACAGTTTAACATAAATCAAATAAGGAATTACTAAGCATTACATTAATAAATAAAACAAATATTAAAACTCTTATAAAACGTACCCATTAAACCTTCATTCATTCATTTAATTTTCAAAAGCCTATAGTTCTCATAACATAATTATAAAACCGTACCTCAGCGCCTAGTTTTTGTTACAATGAGAGGCCTAGTTATAAAGCGCTGTGTGCAGTCGACGGGCGTAACTAGTTCACGGGTGTATGATGTACATTATAGTATAAGTAACGTTCAGTTGAATAGATTTCATTAACATTGAAATTTAGTTTCAGATGTACAATAATTATTGTGGATTGCTTTGTATGCACTTTGTTGTGAATATGCAACTGTGGGTTTTAATAATTGTCTATACTAAATAACACTAAACTTATAAAATAATAAAAAGTACAGATTCGATTGTTAGCATGTTCGTCAGGGTGAAAATCGTAAACTGCTCTACCAATTAACAAGAGACCTTCTAGCTTTATTCCGGGTCAACCCGGATAAATTTACCTCTACCTAGAGCCAGTATATTTATTAATAATACTTTACTAGGACAGTATGTGTCCAAATAAAATAAAATTTGAAACTTTTCTATGACTATCAACTAATAAAACTACTTCCCGAACCAATAAATACCGCATTTCATATTGGATAATACGTCACAATGGAGCGGACAGATGGCTCTATTGAAAACCGGATAAAACTGGATAAAACTGGATATTGCCACAATGACACAGATAATGAAGTGTAGAAGTGACAAATTGTGCAATCGGCCCCTGACTGTAATTGATTTTACCCCTTTAGAAGAGGATTTATGTCATTTAAATCTTTAATATATATATAAATCTCGTGTCACAATGTTTGTCCTCAATGGACTCCTAAACCACTTAACCGATTATAATAAAATTCGCACACCATGTGCAGTTTGATCCAACTTGAGAGATAGGATAGTTTAAATATGTAGGTACCACGGGCGAAGCCGGGGCGACCCACTAGTTACTTTATATATTGGTAAGACTTAAATAATGTGTAAAGTACATTTAAAATAAATTGTGTATTAAAAAAGTACTTTGATACCTCTAGGTTGGCTCTACACAAAATCAAAGGATAAGCAATACAACCAAAAGGAGTTGGGTTCAATACCCGGTAATAAGACAAGAACAGAATATGTAACACGCATTTGTGAAGATAGAGAACGCACTTGTTTAAGCGATTATGTCATATATGTATGTGGGGATGGTGTAAATAAAAAGCCAAAATCGCCCAATCGATTTATTTCCCAGACACCGGTTACATATCAAAAATACATTTCAACAATCCTCCATTACAATTACATCGTACCAAAAAACACAGTCAAGTCATAGATTAACATCGTTCTACCGTCTACAGATAACATATCCACAGATTAAATAATAGAAAAACACAGACAAAAAATAAAACTATTTATGAAATACATCTTAATATTTTATCCTATTCCCACATGTATATGATTTTTATAAATAGGTACACAATATTGTACCCTCAAAAATAAGACATTCGACAAAACGATCATAACTTACGTACATCTAAAAATAGACAAAGGTAACTTTCCAGGGAAAGTAATTTAAATTAAAAACCGCTCTTCCAAGGAAAGTAATTAAAAATTAATAAACAATATTTACTTGTGAAGTTATTAAAATAACGGAAGTGTCTATACGACGGGGGTATCTCATCTAATCGCATTAGCTGCGCACGCGCCGCCACACGTGCGCAGCATCTGTACTTGGTAAACACTAGACAGGGGTTAACAACATTTTCGTACAGGAATCATTCATGAACATCGCTGACAAAAGGTATAAACCACAGAATGAAGGAGGAATGAATAGGCTTGCAGTTGTAAAGGTTTGTAGGGTAAGTACATTAATATTGTTTTAATATTGTTGTGTTTATGTTACGAAGACTACATGTAATATATTGAAAACCAAGTAACTTGCTTTTTATTTCATACGATGACCTACCTGGATTACAAAATCGCTCCAGCACGAATTAAAATTAGTTCACGGGTGTATAATGTACATTATAGTATACTAGCTTACCGCCCGCGGCTTCGCCCGCTTTAACTTAAACCTAATGAATTATATACTAAAACCTTCCTCTTGAATCACTCTATGTATTAGTGTATTAATGAATAACAAGCTTCACTTGTAAATTCCCCGGGTAAAAAGTGTTGGCCTATATAGGCTCTTTCATCCTTACTACAATATAACGCCATGCCATGTTTGGTTCAGCTTATTCAAACAGCATCATAAACTTTTGCATTGATTTTCTTAAAATAAATTAATGTGATCGGCTCTGTCATCATACGGTTAATTACGGCTTGAAAATTTAATTCATCTCTTAATGTATTTAATGTAATTACTAATTATACAGGTATTTAATAAAACCTCTAACACAGTCTGTCTCGAAACTAAAATCAGAACTGAACCTAAACAACCCTGTCAATATAACAATACATATGAATTTTACCATATTATGTCAATTACATCTTGAAAATTATTTGATAAGTTTCTATATGTAATGAAACCTACAAGCCTGTTTTGGCAAGACACTGTGACCGCAGATTAGCATACATTACCCGTCGGCTAATTCGTGTAATTGTCACTTGTTGCGCACTCCTGCAATCGTAAACAAAAAGTACCAAGGATTGCCGACTTGGATTCTCTTTGGTAGACGTGTTTCTTGTAATGAAACAGTTTTTGACGTGACAACGTCTTAAATTAGGTTGCGGCTGGGAGTCACTTATGAAAAAGTGTAACGCTCGGTAACGTTACGATGAGTCACCGAACGAGAGAGAGACGTTGTCACGTAAAATCTTCGCCCGTAAAACCGACTTTACAGGCAACCATTTTTTTGACCAGTTTTTTGTACCTATGAACTTTTAGAATAATTTGTATTTGATGTGTTTTCCTTTCTGCATTGAATGAGCGTTAATCTAGGACTAATAGTTGCTAGTTAGATGCGAAAGTTTGCGAGGATGGATGTGTAGATATATATATGTGTATGTTTGTTACTCTTTCACGCAAACACTACTGAACCGTTTTTAATGACCGTAACTTGGATCAACACATAGGTTTTATCCCGGAAATCCCACGTTAACCGGAACTATGCGGGTTTTTCTTTGAAAACGCGGGCGAAGCCGCGGGCAGAAAGCTAGTATGACTATAACCTGACAGTACATCGTTTAAAACCTAATATCATGCACAAAGCTCCATACAAACATTTATCACCATAATCCATAAAGGGGTTTATTTTAAGCCCGTGGATGATGGTGGAAGTAAGGTGTCTTACTCTTGACATAAACGTAAACAAAGGGTATTATCTAAAAGATAACCCGGTATATTAACTTGATATTTTTTGTTTCTTATAGAAATTTCTTACATACAAATTGAAATTTATGTATGAAACAAACATAACGCAATTTTACTACCTACTGCTTATTATTCTGTAGGAACCTATATTTTATTGTTTCTTAAAGGCATTATGAATGTAAAAAAAACCTAATTCAAATATTACTGCATTCGTTATATGAAGTGTAGTTGCAACTGATGTTTAGTCGACAACAAAGAACTAATTATTGCGTACACAAGGCTGTTTTGATTAAAACACAGGGATTAGTCAGTGCAGTTATTCTTTGATAAATGCCGAGTATCTATACGTATGCAACTCTATGGGCAATCATTATTTGTAAATCAGAATTAAAGGGCAGCTTTAACAGCTTTTGAAAGTGATAACAGCATCACAATAAGACTTGATGTAGGTTCCTTATAATTTTTAAATCCATACTTAATATTATAAATGCGAAAGTAACTCTGTCTGTCTGTCTGTCTATTACTCAATCACGCCTAAACTACTGAACCAATTTGCATGAAATTTTATATGGAGATATTTTGATACCCGAGAAAGGACATAGGCTACCTTTTATTGCGAAATATGTACCACGGGCGAAGCCGGGGTGGACCACTAGTGTATAATAATTATGAATAGATAGAAGACGATACTTTATACTAGAAATAATCAATACTATTGAAGTAATTGTACGCAAAAACTATTGAATATAACTATTGTACATCTATTTACATGAAATCCTGATATTTTTTGGGTTACGTAGGATTAATAATAAGTAATATAATGATGTGAATAGGTCATATAATGATGTGATCGAATTTTTTCTATTCTTTATAAATTTATAATAAATAAATAATCAAACTCTACATTCAGACTCTTGTTTTAATTATTGAATAGCATTGTACAATGAATTAATTGTCCATAATATTTATATAAAATATTACCATTCACCACTCGCCTACATAATATTAGTCATAATTACAAATTATTTCTCACATTGTTAATAATATTTCAAATGTCGCCCCAAGATATTATTTATTAAACAACGCAATAACTAATATATTTTAGAAACACGGTAAACACGAGTTTGTAAAATATAGCTCAAATTATGGCTGTGATTAAGACAGTTACGAATTTATTTTAAAGAGCTTAATTATGAATAAATTTATAGTCAATTTATAGTATATAAATAACTCTTGTTCAGCTCACAGCTGTCACACGTTCCACTAGGAATTTTGTGTAATTTTCTAGTGAAAATGTATCTATAAATCTCTTAAATCTAAAGAAATATACATCTTCCCATACAGTACCTATAATTATTTTTCAACAAAATATATTAAAATAAAAATAGCATTGGAAATTTTAAAGTCTGTAAATCTATACTTATATTATAAAGCTGAAGAATTTCTTTGTTTGAACGCGCTAATCTCAAGAACAACTGGTCCGATTTGAAAAATTATTTCCTTGTTGGATAGCTCATTTATCGAGGAAGGCTATAGGCTATATATTATCATCACGCTTAAGACTCAGTTATACATCCTTCCTCTATGCTTAAGACCAACAGAAGCGGAGCCACGAGGATGGTAACGCGGAGCGCAGCTAGTCTATAAAATCGTCATTTTTACGATTAAAATATTAAATCATATGCATAGAAAATATATTAAAACCCTATAAATTTGCTTTCTTAAATTAAAATGCGATTATGTATGCGCCGTAACAAAAATCCATTCAGAAGAGTAGCCTTTCACAGCCAATGCAATTTATATAATCTTATTACGTAGCGTTTTGCTTGTTCACTCACTACGGCCATTTTTATAAAGTGGGTCGCGTAAAATTGTTCCATAATAATTCACTAGAACGATGCACTGAAAATCTGTAGCGAATTAAAATGGTTTAATGGAATTAAGGTTGAAAGCTTTGGTAAACGGGGTTGTTATAACCTGTCTAAGTAATAAGATTAGTACATTATAATATTAGGTACCTATGCTATAATAGAGTATGTTAGATTTTCTTAACTAGCTTCAATGCGGTAGGTATGTCTATGGAGGATTTATATATGTTTATGATAATACTGAAACGAACTTTTTGTGCGTTACTGAAAATTTTCGTATACGCATTGGAATTTCACATAGCAATCACATACTTAGCTTTAATATAATAGGCAAATAAAAAGCTTAACAATACCATATACTTATTATAATACTTATATAGTATATTATTTTTGGGATATTAATTGCGAAAATCGTTATTAAATTTTTCAATATAGGTAACTTATACATTTTCGCTTTTAATAAAATTATATATAGCTTAAAATCTCCAGCAATTTCAAATATTCACACATCGAATTCATTAGAATTCACCCAACATTGCCAGCAGAATATTTTCCTTCATGTTCCCGCCATTTTGACGGGTCCGTGCAATCAGAACTATTTGATGTTATCCAAAGGCTCTGCATAGGCGACACGTTGACTCGCTCGTGATAAAAATGAGGCCAAAGGTTAGTTTTGGTATCTATACTAATATTATAAAGCTGAAGAGTTTGTTTGTTTGTTTGTTTGTTTGTTTGAACGCGCTAATCTTGGGAACTACTGGTCCGATTTGAAAAATTCTTTCGCTGTTATATAGCCCATTTATCGAGGAAGGTTACAGGCTATGTGTCATCACGCTACGACCAACAGGGGTGGAGCCACGGGGGTGAAACCGCGCGGAGCAGCTAGTAAAATATATTATGATGTAAGATATATTATTCGTGATTATAAATAGAGAACATTGGAGAGTATCTGTAAATATTTATTTAACTCAAAAGGAAAATGGCGATAACCTTACATTTTTTAGTTAATTATTACCCCTTCATACAAATGTCTTCGTCTGTCTTCTTATGTTATTATTGAAAATTAATAAAATAAAAGAAAAAAGGTTCGTCTTCTGAATTATTCAAAACACGGGTAGATCATCCTACATAACTCTCACGAGTTCACTTGTTGAATGTATGGAACAACTGCAGAACATGAACGGCACATTATTATTATCTAGGACAGTGCTTCTCAAACTTATTTTGTCGTGCTAAAAGATAAAAATTGATTATTGTAATTAAATCTTATTTTTTAAGCAACGACAACTATTGTAGAACGGTATTGAAGGAAAATTAGAGAATCAATGTAGGTACCTAATGAAAAACAAATCTCCTGCATAAGTATAATATAAAAATTACATAATATTATAGGTACCTAGGTTTTATATTTCCAAAACGTTGCCAAAAAAGTAACTATAATAAAAACATTATATATATATAATTGAATCTCTAAACGATGTCTTTCTTAGTACATGTTACTTATTAGGTACCTATCTACTTATAGTAGAAAAAAATGACAAACCTTTCACGGCTTTTATTATCATCAAAACTCTCCAAGTTTGCTAGAATTAGCACCCATACACACTCTTTTAGAAAGGCTGATCTATAAACTGTTCTAAAACTGGGTCGCTTGCATACGCTTAACTACAGAATTCTGAATTATACTTGTAATATGAAAACTATGCCATTCTATAATAGAAGTACCTCTTTGTAGAGACAAACTAAAGTGTGTCTAACAACCCGAGAGATTTCTCTATAATGTATCATTTCATAATAAGATTTTTCTTTACAACAGTTGAACATAAGTTGTATGTTACTATGTATATAAAGTTGTTTCGCATTAAACATTAACAGGTGTTGCGTTTTATGAGACTTCCTAATTGAACTAATTTGCCCGAGACGCCAAATACAATGAATTTTGAGAATCGACTGCACTTTGTAATAAAACTTTCGGTTAAGTAGCTTCATAAAGAGTAAATGTTGATTTGTAAAAATAAAATAATAAAAAGAACAATATGAAACTTCCGCCTTTTTAATTAAATTTAAAATGTACGTAGAGCATAATTAAGGTAACCAAAATGTATAGTAGGTATATTATCTGTGCTCATACTCACTACGGTGTATGAATAATGATGACGTATCTGCTGCTTCTGTGTGATAATTAATAATTTTATTTAGTCTCTACTCTCTACGTATATTCTCTAAAATAGGTCTCTACCAACTCTCTAACCCGGCGAAATATCAACATAATTTTATTTTTTATTCTTCATATAATAACGCACAAAGAACACCATGAAATAAATCGATAAGGAAGAAGAATTGATTGTTTATAACGAATAAACGTGAAAAAGACAACCGATTTTGTCATTGATTAATTTTAACATTAAAGTTGATTTAATTGTAAACACAGTCGGAGACGTGGCTATAGTGAATTATAAATGGTATACAAATCCAATTTCCAAATAATTAACCAAACATTTCCAAAGCAATTGCATCGAATACGAACGAAGCCCAATAACCGAATGAAATGAAATGTTGAGAGCCGTGACGTCACGCCCGGCGCCGGGCGAGGTGACGGGACGCACACAGAGCAAGTAATATATGAGACGCAGACGTAATTTGAATTGGGAGCTTCAGGGTTGCCATGTGACTAATGGGAATAATCCTATGGTTTGTAGATTGTTCTGAAAGCTTCTAGTTTGTCCGAATTTATATTAGTTTCCAGTAAATTAACAAAATAGTGGCGGAGACGACGATCAATGCTTGGCTTCTAATATTAAGAATTCAAATAAACCAGGAAGCTTTAGAAAAGTGCACCTACAGTGTATGTACATAAAAACTTTTAGGTAGATATTGTTATAAATTTGTATTTATCAATAAGATACTTTGACTTCACTGCTAGGACTACGTACGACCACGGGTACGACGGGTACGACCAATAGTAGTCTACTGAAACTTATGGAAAAAAAATACCTACATTGAAATCTACGAATGCCAATTCACATCTGACTGTTCTTTCCTTACAATTAATATTTATTTCTTTGAAAACTTCACAGCTTACAGTTTCATTGACATAATCTTTTTACATATATGATACAGTACGCCAATTATGAGCTTTACAATTATTATCGACTAGCGGTCCGCCCCGGCTTCGCCCGTGGTACATATTTACGTTTTCTCTACATAAGAACCATCCTCGTACGTCAAGAAATGTAATAAAAAAAATTTATCGAAATCGGTTCAGCCGTTCACACGTGATGCCGTGACAACGCGAAACGGGTTTCATTTTTATATGTACACTAGCGGTCCGCCCCGGCTTCGCCCGTGGTACATATTAACGTTTTCTCTACATAAGAACCATCCTCGTACTTCAAGGAATATAATAAAAAAAGAATTATCGAAATCGGTTCAGCCGTTCTCGAGTTATGGAATTACAACGAAAAGTGGCATTGATTTTTATATATTAGATACCTATATAGATTATATATTTGTATATGATATGATATACTTATTTAAGTTTAATCTTCGTTTAAACTTGTAACTAGGTAAATATACACAATAATTTAGAATAAGGATTATTCAAGCAGGATTTGCGGAACTAGCCCTGGGTTAAACTTAAACTACACTAGGAAATACGGAAACAACTTTGTCTTCATAATCTCGTTTGAAACGATTTGTTCAGTTACATTGCTTGTTGGACACTGTAATAAAAATCTTAGAACGGTACATTTCCAGCAATGTAAAGCAAATTTTGCCATAATGTCGTTCTAACGTAGTTATGCATCCTTCTATATGTTAGATGGTTTCTTTCATAGTGTGTGTGCTGCAAGGGATGCAAGATTCCTGTGTGAGTTTAAAAGGATTTGTGTGTCATGGTTGCAGATGGGATCATCTTTGTAATCTGAGCTAAGATCTAGGTATAGATAAATCAAGGATACCTGGGTATATGTTAGTAAATGGGTAGCGATTTCATGAAAGTTTCGTTCGACTGGCTTGACTTTGGAGAAGCAAATTTCAACTGAATTTTTATTAAATGTAGCTATATTATATGAACTTATTTGTCATGAGATACGTAATTAAAAGCATATTTAGGTACATTTATACTTACCCCCTTTTCATACTGCATTTAGATAAAGCGGTCTATTATTATATAAGTGCTCATTATAAAAATAACCTCATTGAATGTGTACGAGTACAGGCTTACTTGAAACTTATATTAAACTAACTACTTTCCGCCCGCGGCTTCGCCCGCGTTTTCCAAGAAAAGCCGCATAGTTCCCGTTCCCGTGGGATTTCCGGGATCCAAGTTACCCTCTATGTGTGTGCTTGAAAGAGTAGCAAACACACACACCTCACAAACTTTCGCATTTATAATATTAGTAAGATATAGGATTTATACAGTTGCAGTGGGTGAGCAATAGGTAATATAATCTATCTACATATAAAGTCCAAAAACAAGTTAAGGAGAATTTATAAATGAGAATATATGAGAATTAATAAAAATATTATGCACTAAAATTATGTTTGCTTTTAAAACATAAAATACGTAATTCGGAACAACTGTGAACACAGCGCGAGTGTGGATGCGTTCGCGTTCGCGCTTTGTTCGCGCTTCGCAAACCCTTTGAAGCGGACCAAAAAACCGCCACCGGACGGGGAACGCCGCGAAGCGCGAACGCGATGTCGCGAAACCATCCACACTCGCGGTTCGCGGCCTTCGCGGGCGTTCGCGGCGCGAGTGTGGAGCCGGCTTTTAGTATGTATTTCATGAACGAACCTTTTTTAGGTATAAAATAATTTATTTAATTAATACCAATTAATTAAATAAATTATTTTATTAATTATTTAATTTATTTAATTAAGATGATTGTACACATTCTCAAGATGTCTTTGTTCCTAAAAGCGGTAGGTCAAGTTCCTGCAATCCAATTTACTTGCGGATGAACGGCTTTAGCTTCACGTCATTAAGCATTAGGTATCTATGTTATAAGCGTGCTATTGCCCGTAATAGTAGTAATTTTCAATTTGCCGAAAATAGGGGAAATCTATCTGGAAGTATGACATCGTTGAGGTATTTTACATATGCTGAACATGGCTTCTTTTTATGTGTGTGTAAAATGTAAATATAAGAATTAATTGTTTTTTAAAAATTAATTAAAAGATTGAATAAATAGGAGCGCCTTGTAAGGTACTAAAGTCGGGTTGTTTATATGTAGGTGTGTATTAAGATAGAAATAAAAAAAGACAGGATGTTGAAATAAAACAATAACGTTAATAAAATATTTCTTTATTACATATCACAATTACAATAATACACATTACAAAATTGATCCCGTTATATCTAAACATTTCGGTAAATTGATATAAATTAATAAATCTAAATATTATTAGCTAACATAACTAACATGATTAATAATATCTTTCGTCAAATGTTATATAAATTAAATAATCATAAATAATCACATGAAAGAAAAAGCATAATAAGATGAAATTACATTTTGTGACACATTCTTTGAATACAATAGAAAAAAAAATGTGTGCGTGTACTAAGTGTACACACGTAAGAATTGCAACTTCTTTATGACCTTATTTTTCAAACATTAATTTATTATATGCAACTTTACAGAAATACGTCGAATCACGCGTGGTAGGGATAAGAAAAAGATGGCGCGTAACGGAAAATTGTCACGCGTAACAAAAAAATGTTACACTAATTTTTTTCCAACCCCGATAAGGAAGTTTCACTTCAAAAAGTTCTTTATAAATAGACACACAAGCAACGAAACGTTTTAGAAATTATTCAACTAAAAACCATTTTTTTTTTTTAATGCAATACGAATATAATTTTTTTCGTGTTCGACGTAAAATTTAATTTTTACTAAAGTCCAATTATACATGATCTGAAGAATACCGAATATTTGGATTTATCCTATAATCGACTATAACATAATTCATAAGTTTTAGACTGTTTAAAGATGGAAAAAACTATGAGAAGAAAACTAGATAAGTAATATCAAATTAAAAATATCTTAACCTACAATGTACTGTAAATAACATAATATTGTGTCAAATGAAACATTACAGATGAAGATTGGTAACTGAAGCAAAGTTTTTTTTTTACAATTTACAAATTAGTTTTTAATTAACATAAACACTGGTTTGAAAATAATTCTTGTAAGCAATCAAAATGACTCATAATAATTCTCGGTAGTAAAGAAATATTTACTACTAATTTAAAAACATAATTTAAACAAAGTTTACTAGCGTCATATTCGTAAGTTGAGTTACCTAAAATATATAAAATCCTAAATGTTTTTTCAAGTCATTTTCAATAAAATTTTCAGTTTATTTAGAAACTAATGTCATATTTAATATCTATATACTACAATGAGAATATTTATCACAAACGCTAACTTTTATTTAACAAATACCTTTAATATAATTCTTAAAAATTATTTTACTAATACTTTTGGAAATAAGCAATAATCTATCAAAATATATGGAATAAGCAAGTTCTCATTTATTTTTCTTTCGATTAAGAAAGTAAAAACATAAAATAAATTCGTCTAAAACTCTATTCTAATTTACTAAAATCATTCTTATAACTACTATTACTAGAAAATAATTGATATAATAAATAGTTTTTCTTACTAAATCAATTTAATATGAAGTCAAAATGCTTTTTAAGGAAATTATAATCAGTAATCACTAATAATTGTTATAAATGTACATAAAAAATCAAATCTAGTTCCATCTCTGTCTTGCTCAAGAGAAAAGAAAGAGATGGATGAATTCGATTCAAATAGATGTTTGAAAAGTTTGGTTTAAAATACACTTACATTAAAATCTAACAAAACAGAGTTATTCCTTTAAATTGACTCTTGCAGCACCAAAATAATGTTAGAAGAAAAAAGTTTGAAATTAATTTAATTTTGATATCGTCACTAGATATCAGATGAAGTTCAGCAATTTTGGGGGCCTGAAGTGTATAACAAAAATATTATTTTTGTTTATGGATTTCTACATGGAAAATCGACATATAAATAGATAAATATAGGGATATTTAACACAAAACATAACACACGGTTAAAATGGTCAAGATTTTTACAATTTATTCATTTATCAACTACTGAAAGGCACTGTACGCAAATACGTCACATTTTCTATATCAAATTTATCTGTTCTAAGTCCCTAAATATATTTTGTCAAAATACTAATAAAATCGAATACAAGAAACAATATCAGATGCCTTAATATTTTAATTACTAAATTAATATCTGCATAAATGTCATATTGTTTTTACTTTCTATGCTAGAGAAACTGTTTTTTTATAAGTTTTAACTGTATGTAAGAAAATCAAATCCTTTTCAACTAAATTCACGTCTCTTACACATAATTAATAAAATATACCTCAATCAAGTACAAATCTTCATATAGGTTTTTTATGCTATTTTTTATCACCTACAGGGTCGAAAAAGAGATGATAGTTTTTTTTTGTTGGTAGATAAATATCTAGTTCTATCTCTATCTTACTCAAGAGAAAAGAAAGAGATGGTTGAATTCGATTCAAGATATCGATTCGAGATATCGATAGATGTTTGAAAAGTTTGGTTTAAAATACACTTACGTTAAAATCTAACAAAACAGAGTTATTCCTTTAAATTGAAATTGATAATAAATATTATTTGACATAAAATAACCGATGACTACACGTCGCCTCTTTGCGAGAAAAACGTGATATTTCGCAAAATGTTTTTTTTATTTTATTTGATAATCGAAACCGCCGTATTCAACTTTATTTTGTGCAAAAACGTGGTGTTTTAAAAGTGAAGGACAGCGAGACCATGAGCGAAAAGGACGTCACTACAGTGGTACGTTGCGTTATCGCGTTGTCCCTTTCACATAGTACTCTGTTTTCAACACTGTGACAAGTTAGTTTTCTCTTTAAGCGCCAAAGGTAAGGGAGCTCTCAGTTTTCTGCAAAAACGTGATATCACGAGTGTACCACAGTTTTATTGCAAACATATCTTTAAATTCAGTGATATTTTTTGTTATTATACTGTGGTAAAGCAATATAACTCGGTTTTCTTGAAAAAATGTTTCAAATGCAACTTTGTATAAAATCTGATATCACGTTGTTGTTGAAATAATAACATTTTTGAATTGTGATATCATAAGGTGTAACATTGTTGATGATGAATGGTTTTTTATTACAAGAAATGAGTGATGGTCATTTATTGTTGTTCCGTTTTTATAGATATGTTTCTTATTTCAATGCAATACATAATGATTTATCACGTTGTAAGCACTAAAAGAAAATACTATTAAGACTTATTTTTTCAGATGGGGACGCGGTCCAAATACTTAGTTTTATTAGCAACAAAAGAAAATAATGACGGAGAACAAAGCAATTCCATTTCTCAAATGGAAATACATGAAAATGAAAGCGACAACAATAATATCGAGCAAGGCGATTCAACTTTTCCAATGGAAACTAACTATGAAAGCAACCGAAATGAGGAGGTGACTGGTTGCAGCGCTGCAGCAGTTGCCGAATGTAAGTAACATTATTAGTTAATTTTATTGTATGTAATGTTATTCGACGCCCATCTTTTCGTGTGTTTCGTGTGAGGCTTATAGATGGTAAAGTGAAGCGTGGAAAACATTATGGTAGTTATCATAATATTTATCATTTTGATATTGTTTTAGACAAAGAAGACTCAATGGTCACTAATCGTCGCCGTTGTGAATCAACTAGTAGTAGCACCAGTAGTTCCTCAAGTAGCAGTAGTTCATCAAGCAGTGGTCCGTCTTTCTACGAAGGTATAAATTTAATAAAACTCATATTATTGTGGGTACTCGATAACTGTATCTTACATTTATTTACTGACTTATAGATAATTGAAAGTTTAATAGATTTTTTTTGGTTTTTTTTTAGATAGTGATGATTCCGTAAAAGACCCCAACTATGAAATTATGGAACCAGCACGTGTGAGCTCTTCAGAATCTGACGACAACAATGACGTCTATACCAACATCGACTTTCGAAAGGATCAAGACGTTTTTCATTCTAGTGCAGCTACTGTAAGCACAGTACTCAATGCTATAGACCTGAATGTGACCCCAACAGATGAGCATGAAATTGTATTTCATACCGTAAATCAACAGGACCTGCTAATATCAGAAAATGAACCACCTGCCGTCGAAAATGTTAGCACCACGCAAGTAGAGTCAAATGAACCAGATAATACCCCTATTAAAAAAGGTAAAAAAAGGCCCAAAAGAGAATTATTATGGAAAAAAAATGTTGCGAAGCGACTAAGAAACTGTGGAAAATCATACAAATCAACAAAAACTAATAAAATTATACCGGAACGTAAACTAAAACCACCTTGCAAAGAAACATGTACATTTAAATGTGGATCTAATATCACTGAGGAGCAAAGACAACAACTTTTAAAAGAATACTGGGATTTAGGCGAGATTGAAAAGCAATGGTCTTTCATCGCAAACAATATCGAAGTAGTCGTCCCTAAACATCGATACGTTAAAGTTAATCCGGACGGAACCATAGCATTAAATCGTGATAATAATAATGCTTTCTTTTTGACTGTTTCTGGAGTGAAGATTAGAGTATGTAAACTGTTTTTTAAGAACACTTTGGGGATTAATAATCGCCCTATAGAGACGGCTTTAAAGAAAAAAAATAAAGATACTAACATTTCATTAATGAAAGATAATCGTGGGTGTCATCAAAATCACAACAAAGTGGATGAAAATATAAAAGATGGTGTAAGAGTGTTTATTGAGTCAATACCAAAAATTGAATCGCACTACATTCGTGCTAACTCGAAAAGACATTACATCGATGGTAGCAAAGCTATTACAGATCTCCATAGGGACTATGTTGAACAATGTAAATCCCAAAATACCCGTTTTGCAACATACTTGATGTTCTATCGCATATTTACACAAGAATTTAACATTTCATTCTTTATTCCAAAAAAAGACTTGTGCGATATATGCGAAGTAAATAAAAATAGTACAGCTGAAGAGAAGGAGTTAGGAAAAGAAATCTATGAGATGCATCTAAGAGAAAAGCAATTGTCACGAATTGAGAAGGCAAACGACAAGAATAACAAAAATATTTTAGTTGCTGTTTACGATCTTCAAGCAGTCTTTCAATGCCCTAAGGGTGAAATTTCAGTTTTTTACTATAAGTCAAAACTGAATGTACTTAACTTGACAATTTATAATATTCAGACTAACAATGCTGAATGTTTCGTATGGGATGAATCAAACGCTAACAGAGGCGTAAACGAAATCGGCACTTGTGTATTCAAATATCTGATGAAAGTTTCAGAAACGGCCAAAGATCTGGATGTTGTCTTCTACTCAGATAACTGTGCTGGCCAGCAAAAAAACAAGTTTATGATAGCGATGTACCTATATGCTGTACAGACTTTGCCAAATCTCAAGTCAGTGACACATAAATATTTAATCAAGGGTCACACACAGAATGAAGGCGATTCAGCCCATTCTCAAATAGAAAGAGAAGTAAAACGTCAGTTAAGATCAGGTCCTATGTATACCCCTGACGCATTTATTGGTGCCATAAAAGCTGCCAGAAAAAAAGGGGAGCCTTTCCATGTGAATGAATTGAGTTTCTGTGATATAAATGACTGGAAAAATGTATGCAACCTGATGAACTATGCGCTGGTAAAAGATGAAGATAATAACGCAGTGAAGTTTTCAGGAATAAAGGTAATACAAGTTAAAAAAGAGGACCCTGATGCCATATTTTTTAAAGATTCGTATGCCGACGTACAGTTCAAGAAGGCCATCGTTTTGAAGAAGAATAAGAAGATAAGTAACAATACCAATATTGAATTGAAAAAAGCTTATACTCGGAAACCTGGATTAGCCGAAAAAAAGAAAAAGGATATCATGGATTTGGTTAATAAAAACCTCATCCCAAGATATTATAAGCCATTCTTTGAAGCCTTGTAAGTTTTAATAATACTGTTTTGGAAATGAATGGCATTTCAGCACAAAATATGAGTGATATGGTTTTATCTATTTAAAGTTTTAATAGGCGATTTTTATGTTTTTTGTTATTATAATGTTTAAGATTTTGCTCATAGAGGAGATTTATGTTTTGATAATTATTATTTTTTGTTTAGAATTTTGCTTACTTTATAAACATACGTTTATAAAGTAAGCACTTAATTGTGCAAATTTACTGATTACTTAGTTTATGACCGAGACTGAAAACTTAGATTACTAGTTTTTTGAGATTATATAATTAAGATGATTACAATGTAAGAAGAAATAAGCATAAAGTGAGAAGAATATTGATTACATTCAATAAAGGCTGACTAACTGTTGATTAGTAATAGTTTTGTCCAAAGAAACCACTGTTTAGCTACAACTATTTCATCTGTTTAATAAATGTTTCTAATTTCAACAATGTGTTTTTATATTATAATTTAGCATAAAATAAAAATAATAGCATCAACAACGTGACAGATTAATTTGCTACATCGTTCTTCTTATACTTTTTCAGAAAAAATGTGACATATTTTTTCCTTTTTTTTTAATGCTTTTTTTGTCCTAAAATCTTTTAAATTAGGGTATTTTTTTGCATTATGCAATAGTTAATAAGATAATTCATATAATTTGTTATAGATGTAACCCATAAAAACGTTCATTTACCTAATATACCTTTTTGAAAGTTTAAAAATGCTCTCCTGTAAAATCGCCTTTTTCGAAATAACACGGTTTCGTCGCAAAGAGGCGACGTGTAGTTTTAACCGCGTGACACGTGTAATTTTAAGAATAGGTCCTTTTATCATTTTTTTTCAGACACATAGAAATTTGGAAGAACAAAACATTTGATACAGAACTTCAGTCATTCTTAAAAACTACTTGACTATTCAGTCACTGAAACTCATATTTGACCAATGTGATCTAAACTTAAGAAACTCATCACTATAACCAAATTTCGATAAATAATATTATAATTATAATATTAAAGATATGTTTAGTTTGATATCTTTTAAATAATTTGATAACTATAGGGCCGTGGACGTAACTGACTTCAGACCTCGCACTAATATAGTTGGGGAGAGCTCTTTCGTAAATTCATCTAACACCTGTAAAAAAAGATGGCATTAATACCTTCTGCTGTATAAAAAAAAAGTTTTTAGCCTATGTTAAACTGGATCTACGGTATAATATCACTTATAACTTTACTAGCTGTGTTCGGCGGTTTCACCTGCATTGCTCCGCTCCTGTTGGTCTTAGCGTGAGCCTATAGCCTATAGCCTTCCTCCATAAATGGTCTATCTAACACCGAAATGATTTTTAAAATCGGATAAGTAGTTCCTGATATTAGCGCGTTCAAACAAACAAACAAACTCTTTAGCTTTATATTTACACTATATATATATATATTTCTACTATGAGTATAGATAAAATATAAGAATTTACCTGTAAATACTGTTCACAGACGAT
Organism: Colias croceus; assembly: GCF_905220415.1. Taxonomy (NCBI): domain Eukaryota; kingdom Metazoa; phylum Arthropoda; class Insecta; order Lepidoptera; family Pieridae; genus Colias; species Colias croceus. Next base: position 2,709,160 of record NC_059562.1, read on the forward strand.
TTCGTCAGACTCATCTGCGGCCAACTTCGGCGGCTCCGGCAACTGCACGAACGTCACTGCGGTGCCTTCGTCGCAACGCTCTTTTATTATTCTATTTACCCTGGAGACATTAAGAGTAACAATATTTAAATTTAGAGGACAACATTATTATTATAAATATGTTTATTTAATAAGTTGTGTATAATTTTCATTCTGATTATTTAAAGAACTTAATTTTTTAGTGGAAACTTTGCTGATGTGTATGGTTTTTTATCTCTTATTTATAAGATATATTGTATTGTTTGTTTCCCAAAGACATATAAATAAATAAAAATAAATTCTGTGTTAATTTCTTACTGTTTTGTGATACTAAAGTGCGTATAAAAGAAGTTTGGTTGAATAAATGAATGAATTTGTGTTTATTTCTTAACAATCCGATTCTTGTATAACATACTACTAGATCCATACTAGATGTGCTCCGCGGTTTTACCAGCAGTGCTCCGCTCCTGTTGATCTTAGCGAGATGATATATAGCCTATAGCCTTCCTAGATGAATGGGCTATCTAACACCGAAAAAATTTTTCAAATCGGACCAGTAGTTCGCAAACAAACAAGCAAACAAACTCTTCAGCTTTATAATTTTTGTATAGATTATAAATGCGAAACTTTCTCGATATGTGCTGTATAATGTGTCATGTGTTACGTAAAATGATATTTTGTTGTTCAATAAAATATTATAAAATATGACATCTGAATTAAATGAAAGTGTAGGGGTTTTGCTTTCCTACAAAAGATATAATGTATTATGTGTAACGCAGTGTACAACTTCCTACCTATATCGCCGGACGTATACGCCGAGCGCATTAAATATGTACGCATCGTATGTGAGCCTTTCATTAGTACACCTAACACCCTAAAAACGCAAATGAAAATCTGCACTCACTTTTGCAAGTATGTCATAGGAACTCTGCCATACACACTCGCGTTGTCATAATAGGAGTCCGACCATTGACCGAAATCTTCTATCACCGGCCAATCGGATAGCTGAAAAAAATTATGTTAGGTTCAAGTGCGTATTATGTTATGGCGGCCGTACACGGACCGCTTCAAGCAGTTGAGACCGACAGCTTGAAGCCGCGACCGCGTGGTGAACTATAGACATTCATTCAGTGCTGTACATGTGACTGCTCGAGCAGTCAACAACCGACGACTCGAGCAGTTGACGTCGACCGCTCGAGCAGTCCGTGTACGTTGCTCAGCCGTTAACTGCTCGAGCAGTCCGTGTACGTTGCTCAGCCGTTAACTGCTCGAGCTGTCCGTGTACGTTGCTCAGCCGTTAACTGCTCGAGCAGTCCGTGTACGTTGCTCAGCCGTTAACTGCTCGAGCTGTCCGTGTACGTTGCTCAGCCGTTAACTGCTCGAGCAGTCCGTGTACGTTGCTCAGCCGTTAACTGCTCGAGCTGTCCGTGTACGTTGCTCAGCCGTTAACTGCTCGAGCAGTCCGTGTACGTTGCTCAGCCGTTAACTGCTCGAGCTGTCCGTGTACGTTGCTCAGCCGTTAACTGCTCGAGCTGTCCGTGTACGGCTGCTCTAAGGGCTAAAGACAACATGACAATCTATTACAGTAATATTGTCCGAGATATTTAAGAAAAACAATTTGTTAAGTGTTCTGGGCGTTTTGTCCAGAAGAATCTTATTTTTACATCATATTTAGAAAGTATTTTGGACCTCCAGGATAAAATTATTATTTGTTTAGCTGACTACAGCTAAACAAATACTATTAAGTAATATGTATTTGTAATTTCCTATGCCTATCAGTGCTAACAGGCAGGATATGGCGGGACTTACGTTTGTCTAAGATCTGAATTGTACCCATATTCATGAATAAAAATATTTGTATTTGAATTTGAATTTGAATTTTAATTTGAATCTATTTTTTATATAATACCCGTATCAGCTTTTTTAACATTGCATGTGCATATAATTATTGTAAATACTCACGATATGTATGGTTGCGCTAATTCTGAGTAATTTGAGAAGTTCGTCGAGACGCTCCCGTAGCGGACGGTTTTGTTCAAGGCTTTCGGGTTCTGTAAATAATATTATTTTATACACCAATAAAAGCGCCGAATAAAACAAAACCTGTGAAAATCGATATAAATTAAATGCTGGCCAAATAGATTTCGAATTATTGAAGCGAAACTTCTTTATCGGGGTTGGAAAAAAATTTAGTGTAACATTTTTTCGTTCTAGAAAAACTAGAAACATAAATTTTTAAGTTACAAGTTTAGTACTGTTCTAGAAACATAAATTTTTAAGTTACAACATTATAAAAACAAAGGTTTGTTCATAATTTAAACTTTAAAATGCAAGAAAAGGTATACAAAGTATCTTATCCTACTAATATTATAAATGCGGAAGTTTGTGAGGATGGGTATGTGTGTGTTTTTTACTCTATCACACAAATACTACTGAACCGATTACAATGAAATTTAGCACACAGAAGGTAACTTGGATTAACACATAGGATTGGTTTTATCCAATGATAATATATTATGTTTTATCCCGGAAATCCCAAGAGAACAGGAACTATGCGGGTTTTTCTTTGCGGGCAAAGCAGCGGGCGGTAAGCTAGTAAATTATATGAAACAAAATTATTATTGTGTTTAGTTGCCATATTTCTTGGTTCTAAAGATGGTAAGTCCTATACCCTATTCGTTTTATTCACATTTAGAATAGATGGCTACAAAATGCATAGAGCATTTTATTTATAAATTTTTCACACCTAAGCCTATAAACACTCAGTACTTGCTATCAGCCCTGCCCCCCTAGCCAAGTGGTTTTCTGTTAGCGTAGCGTTCAATAGAATAGACTACGAATGTATGAGATTGACGTAAGTTGTAGATAATTTATCTAGGATAAATCCTAGATAAATTATCTACAACTTACGTCAATCTCATACATTCGTAGTCTATTCTTATCCTAGATAAATTATCTACAACTTACGTCAATCTCATACATTCGTAGTCTATTCTATTGAACGCTACGCTAACAGAAAGCCACTTGACTAGGGGGGCAGGTCGGATCGCGTTGGCAAATGATGTTAATTTCAAGTTTTGACGGGAGATAATGTGGCGGGAGGTAAAGTGACGGAATTTAAAGTGACGGGAGGTAAAGTGACGTAAGTTAAAGTGACGGAAGTTAAAGTGACGGGAGGTAAAGTAACGGGAGTTAAAGTGACGCGAGTGAAAGTGGCGGGAGTTGTGAAAGTTAGTTAAAATTATTTCGATTTAGGGAATAGATACTTAGGGAAACTTTAAATGTAGTTTAAAATAACGCATGACAAAAGTGACGGGAGGTAGTGACGGAAGTTAAAGTGGCGGGAGTTAATGTGGCGGGAGGTAAAGTGACGGAAGCTAAAGTGACGGGAGGTAAAGTGACGCAAGTTAAAGTGACGGGAGGTAAAGTTAAAGTGAAAGCTTAAGTCGAAATTATTTCGATTTAGGGAATAAATAGACACTTAAAATGTAGTTTAAAATAACGAATGACAAAAGTGACGGGAGGTAAAGTGACGCGAGTTAAAGTTAAAGTGAAAGCTAAAGTCAAAATTATTTCGATTTAGGGAATAGATACTAATAGATAATAAAGGGAAACTTTAAATGTAGTTTAAAATAACGAATGACAAAAGTGACAGGAGGTAAAGTGACGGGAGTTAGTGTGACGGGAGTTAATGTGGCGGGAGGTAAAGTGACGGAAGCTAAAGTGACGGGAAGTAAAGTGACGCGAGTTAAAGTGACGGGAGGTAAAGTGACGCGAGTTAAAGTGCCGGGAGTTAAAGTGACGCGAGTGAAAGTGGCGGGAGTTAAAGTGACGCAAGTTAAAGTGACCGGAGGTAAAGTGACGAGTTGTGAGTGTGTTGTTGAGTTGTCCCAATATATCGAGAGATGCAGATCCATTCGTTTTCTGGCGCAATGACGTTTTATGAAATACGTATTAAAGACTAAGCTAATGTGACGGGAGGTAAAGTGACGCGAGTTAAAGTGACACCAGTTTAAGTGGCGGGAGGTAAAGTGACGGGAGATAAAGTGACGCGAGTTAAAGTGACACAAGATAAAGTGACGGGAGGTAAAGTGACGCGAGTTAAAGTGACGGGAGGTAAAGTGACGGGAGGTAAAGTGACGGGAATTAAAGTGACGGGAATTAAAGTGACGGGATTTAAAGTGAAAGTTAGTCAAAATTATTTCGATTTAGGGAATAGAAACTTATAGATAATAAAGTGTACTTTAAATGTAGTTTAAAATAACGAATGACAAAAGTGACGGGAGTTAATGTGGCGGGAGTTAATGTGGCGGGAGGTAAAGTGACGGAAGCTAAAGTGACGGAAGTGGGGTGTGTGTGTACGCACGCGTGTCGCGCGGCGGGGCGGGCGCGTCCAGCACGTGCACGCGCAGGCGCAGGTGCTGCCAGCCGCGCGCCGAGCGCACGACGGCCGCCAGCTGCAGCGCGAACAGCGCGCGCACGCTGAACGCCTCCTCGCGGGACGGGCGCAGCGCTTCGCCGACCCACACGTCTATGTACTTTAGGCGAGATGATTTTCTGCAAAAATTAAAAAAAATGGTGTAAAATTGTGAAATAGAAAAGGATCGGTAGGTCAGTGCTTAGATCAGGTCGGCGAACGGAAATGGATCGGTTACACGCTCCGAAGGTAAACCGAAGATTTCGGGGCTAATTTTCTAATAGAACTCGCAAGGCAGGCGCAAGCGCCTGCGTACAAATCTGGCAGTGTACATTCAATAATTGAGCAACATACAAAGGATGTAAATGCATTGAATTACATAATATAATTGCAAAGAAAGAGACAATTGATTGCGCGTGCGCCCAGTGGGCGTGGCTGTTCACGTGTGGTAGAATGTGCACGCACACGCAGTGCGTGTAAACGCAGATAACTTCAGTTCACTTTACCAGCATAGAAATATCATTTTCCATCATTCGGATACAACAGAGCTATTTCAGGCAATTTATATTTTTTGAGATTAAAAAATTTTATTACTAAATTTTAAACATCAAAATTAGTACCTCAAAAAACTAAAAAAATACCAACCTCTCCACAGCGCCCATGTCCAACATATGAAAGTTACGACACAAGCAGATATTCTTATTGACGCACAGCACATCCGCAATGATCCGCACGTATTCGGATGCGGATATCCGCGTCGTTACGGATGTTCGTGTGGGGAAGATGATTTCGCCGTTGTCCAGATCGAATTGCTCCGTTTTGTATGGTGATAGCGGACTGGAAAAAATATAGTTGGATTTAATATTTTCTTGCGTTTGATTTTATAAATATCCCAGATTGTATTGTGTTGCCAAAAAAATTTTCTTCTACTGTCTCCATGTCACTTTGTGTGATAAATAAAGTATACTATTATTAACTAAGCAATTTAAAGACATATTAAAATTAGTAATATTACAAAATATCAAAACAGAGAATATGCAACACAACACACACATACACAAAATACAGTAAGGTATTCCTGCTATTCTGACCTACTTCAAATATCCCAAGCAAAATTGAACTCATTATGCAAAAAAACTCACTCTCTAAAGAAATCCTTAGGCGTGACTGTGTCTCTAAAGCCCAAAAGCACAGTGTCTGGTTTCATAGCACCGAGTCCAGCGAGTCTAGTAAGTTGCGCCGCTCCACTACGTATCGATTCCGCTAGACATAATTCTACGAACGCTTTCACCTGAAATTTATATCAGAACTATATACCTATCGTTAAAATACGAATGTACAATATATAGTATAGTAATTAATATACAACTAGACTCGTAATCACATAAAATTTGTGATAAGCCAAAAAGTCTGCCTATTCGTGTGTTTGGCAGAGTTTTATATAGAGCGATGCAATAGACTTTGAACTTTACTGCGACGAAATAAGGTGTTAATTTCAAAATCCTCAAAATGAAAGTTTAATACAACACCACCCGGAACTTTTTTGGTAGTTAAATGATTACAACTTTATATCCGAGTTATTTATCTACCAAAAATAATGAAGATCGGACCTATTATCTATATATCAGTTTATTATTTACTAGCTTTTCGCCCGCGGCTACGCCCGCGCTTTCAAAGGAAAACCCGCATAGTTCCCGTTCCCGTGGGATTTCCGGGATAAAACCTATCCTATATGTTAATCCAAGTTAGCCTCTATATGTGTGTTAAATTTCATTGTAATCGGTTCAATAGTATTTGCGTGAAAGAGTAACAAACACACACACATCCTCACAAACTTTCGCATTTTCATTAGTAGGATTTATTTATTTTCTATTCATAACTTACCCTCAAATGGTCGATAAGTTTCAGCCAGTACTTATGTTCAGAGGCGAGGGGATCCCCACTGCCATCTAATTGACCGACTCGCACGTGACCTATTACGAATAGACCTCCCTAGAAAAAGATAATTTAATATTATAATAAACGGTTTTAATATTAGTAGATAATGCGCTCTAATACGAAAGGGAGCGTCAATATCCTTTTGTCAAATATAATTTGAAAAATACGGTTTATCTTATTTTGAAGAATTAGGCTTAAAAAACTTAATTTGGATACAAACGTTATTGCTTATACAAATTATTCGTTAATTGAAATAAAAGCTATGACCTAGCAATATGGCGCTGAATCGATCCTATTCTAAGTTGAATCTCATAGGACAATTGTTTTTCTTTTTGACAAAATTAAAAAGAAAAAACAGTTTTACTTTACTGATAAATGAAAAAAGCAAAAATATAACACATACCTTTTTCTGATCATTAACAAAGTCAATGAGCGGCGCGGCTTGTCTTGGCGAAGAAATGAGCAATAACATCTGCGGCCTCCAGAACTTGACGTGCTCTCTACGAGGGTCCAGCAGGAGCAGATATTTGCGGACCTGGACATTGATAAATTCAATTATAAATGCGGTTTTTAAGCTATTGTATAGCTTCTATCGCGGGCCTTGAGCGCGGGGACCGAATCGAGAAATTTCGTAACGAAAAAACCTCACGCTCCCCACTCCGACGGGCGGAGGTGTGGCTTGAAGGCATGCTATGCAATAGCGCAACCGCGGCAGTCCCCGAGTGACACACGTTTTTTTTTTATTGGAGAAATGATAAAAATTAATATATTTTGGATGAAGTTCTTTATCGTGCGTTGCGAAAGGGAACTAGATGGAATTAAGAGAAAAAAATTGTAACCACACTTTTTGCTATAGTTGTAAGTCGTGCGGCGTGCGCGTGTTTCTCTGTCTCTCTCACTCTCATAGAAATCAAGCCAGTTATTTTCATTTCTTTTATTATCTATTTATTCGTTTAATCCAAGAAGCTTATATCTAATACACTGGAGATTTCGGTATGAACATTGACGTGTAACAAGAAAATATTGCCCAGTTCATGTTTTTTATCACTTTCACACCTAACTTGGTATTGCCACTGTTAATACGAAGTTTTCCCAAGGCTACCTATGTATGCTGTAATATTCTGTGCAAAAGGTTAGTTTTTGTACATGAGTTTGTTGATAAATTGCCAAAAACGTCATTCAGAAGCATTGTTGGATGAAACAATTATTATTTATGCTAAATAAAATAAGTATCTGAACCAATTATTAAAAAGCGATACTCCCTGATTATGGGTAGTCACCATAATAAAATTGTAGCAACTCTCACTTTGTCAATATGGCATGTGTGACAAAAAAAATTGCGTCGCTTCGAATATTTAAGTTAATATTGTTGCTTATTTAATGAATATTTTCCGAATATAAAGAATGCATTGTATTGTGCAAAATTGCAGAAGCGTTTGGACACCGAATTCTGGCATAGAATTTCACAGGCAAGTGTATATTTACGTTATTTACAATATTCCTCAATACTCCTGCATTTACCTGTTTAGAATCATTTCAATGGCAAAAATTGTCTAATTTAGCATCATTTTAGTAAGCAGTCATGTTAAATTTGTTATTTCCCCAATACTTTATCATTTTTCAACAAGTTTTCAATAAACAAAATTAACAAGTAAGGTAACCATGATGACGAGTTTTTATGGATAGCGAGGAGAATATATTGTAATAACAATATTATGATGAAAATTTAGAACACCATTTTAAAGATTGTTACTAGTATTGAAACAACACACGACATCGGTATTGCACTCACATGTAGTTATAAGATTGTTCGTTTTTACATTGAAATTTATACTTTTTTAACTTACCTTATATTTTTTTGTTTTACGTATTTCAGCTTTCCAAAAAGTAAAATAAAAAGAAATATATGTGCCCATCAAGGTTACTGAGGATTACGACCCAGAAAAAAATACCTTTTGAAAAATAAACTTTGTAAAGTTAGCTGAAATTTGTGCAAGGCCGCTAAACAGTTTTTCTTTGATGATTTTGGCTTGAAATTGACCAGTCGAAGCAACGCGTTTCAAAAGAAGATCTGAGTAGCTTACAATTTGGTAAACAGCATCTGATGCAAATCACAACTTTCCTCTATTTACAAAGTATGCTAATGCTATATATCTGTTCATATCCAAGCTTTGTAGCCAAAAGTTGTTTAAAACTATCATTCTATACCAATTAAAATTGTATGTACCTATAAAGTATGACCATAATATTATAATATAAATACTGTTAAAAATATACCTTTGTCGTTATTATTTATAGACCATGATTTTTAGTTTTTTCTATTTTGAAAAATCCTGAATTTACAAACCAGCGTGGTCACTCAACAGAAAGAGACAAAAAACATGACTGACGTCATTCTAGATCATATTTTCTTGTTACAAGTTATTGGTCATAGTGCAATCTCCAGTGTATTAGATATAAGCTTCTTGGTTTAATCATACAGCATTACAGTAAATAACATTTCTTAATATATTGATACACAATTATGAGCCAATTAAGATTACAAAACAAGGTACTCAACTACTAGACTTTTAGTAGCTTCGCTCCATTCCTTGACACCTCTCAAGTTCTTTTTTTAATCTATACTAATATTATAAAGCTGAAGAGTTTGTTTTGAACGCGTTAATCTCAGGAATTACTGGTCCGATTTGAAAAATTCTTTCGCTATTAGATAGCCCATGTATCGAGGAAGGCTTATCCATACTTAATATTATAAATGCGAAAGTAACTCTGTCTGTTACTCAATCACGCCTTAACTACTGAACCAATTTGCATGAAATTTGGTATAGAGATATTTTGATACCCGACAAAGGACATAGGCTACTTTTTACCCCGGGAAATAGGATAGTTTTTATCCCGGAACTCCCACGGGAATGGGAATTATGCGATTTTCTTTGACTGCGCGGGCGAAGCTGCGGGTGGAAAGCTAGTATAGGCTATATATCATCACGTTAAAACGTTTAGACCAACAGGAGCGGAGCAATGCGGATGAAACCGCACACCGCACAGCTAGTAATTTCATAAAACGAATATTTTTGCTATTCCATCATGTATCTTCCTGAATCTGTGTTCCCCGACGGGTACAATATGGGGGTCTTCAAGTGAAGAGTGAACCGGTACCTACTAGGGAAGCGCGTACCATCTTAGACCGCATCTTAGCTTTCCATCAGGCGAGATTGTGGTCAAGCGCTTCCCTATCTTAAGTAAAAAAAAAAAAAATGTACCTGGTGGAAGATCAGCGCTTGGCTCAAGCTGCCCCACTTGGGTTCAGCAGCTGCTGGAGACAACACGTGCAGCGCCAACACTAACGAGCAGCACGCTAGGGCCACACCACAAGCATACGCGGGACGGAGACAGAACACTAGGGCTGCGCATCCCAGTAAACCGAGCAGGGCTGTCAGCCAGGAGAAGTGGCGGAATGTCGGCCTGTGGTACGTAAAAATGGTGGCCAATTAAAAACACGCATAATAAATAGGCCAATAAACTCAAACTCCGATGTGATCTACAATAACGATAATCTACAGAACGAATTAAAATCATGTAGTTTTTTATACCTAAACTGGAGCAAGATTATCCTATTTTACACATGAAAATTTGCTTTTTCTCTGTTTTTTTTTTTTTACTTCCATGACATCAAGTTCGAATATGGTACATACACAAATAATAGACAATTTTCTATAGCAAAAATAAATAAAAACACAAATATCTTACCTAAAATTAGGTGCGGACGCAAGATCCAATCCGAGGCAAGCGAGGTTTATCGCAAAATAACTTGTCATAAAAAGCACCGAATTTACCTGCAAAGACAATTTATGATAAAATGACGTGTATTTTTCGTTATATAATATATTGCCAGTATTCATTGTAAAAAAAAACTCAATCAATTTTAAATTAACAAATCATAATAGGCATGACGAAAGATTTTGAAATCCTCTTCCATAATGTGTGCATACGTTTACTATACAAGAAAAACCCTATATTTCGGTAATATACTTAAATTTAACGAAGATAAAAGCCATTTTTCAAAAAATATTTATAAACTGTGCCAAAACAGCTCGCAGGTGTCATGGCGTAGGTGTGACGTCACTCTTTAGTAAATACGTAATTATTTGTACGCATTGCGAAGAAAATTAAATAAATATTTATTTAATATGTGTTATAGAAACGAATTTTAAAGTTTATAAGTGGTGTGCAGTATTGCAGTGTGAATCCACATAAAAATAATGCTCAAAAATGTGTTAGTAATTATTTCAAGCGAGAAAATAATAAGAAATGATTGTATAAAGTGGGCGCGGAGAACCCCGAAACCACGTATTGTGAATTCGCAATTATATTTCTGTTCTGAGTCGATAAAGCATACGTGAAACAAAAGAAAATAAATAAAAATGCGCATTCTCAACATATTCATAACAACAAAATACATCTGACGTGAGTTGTTTATTTAAACGTGACGTCACGCGTGTTTTAGTCAAAATGGCCAACTGCAGAATTTTAATGTTTTATTTTATTGATAATCTCATTAATCTTATTGTTTTTTAGATTTTTAAGTCACTATATTTAATTTATTTAGTATACATTTTCCCTTGAAAACACTAATATGATCATTTATGGATACTGTCGTCATGCCTATTACCAATATCATACAATTTATTCAAAGACAATAAATTCAGTAATCAGAATTAGGATATTTTATGTCAAAACTGTACCTGAGCAATAGCATTCAAGGATCCAGCCATAATACCGATTTGTACTAAAAACCACGACATCAAAACTGCCATTACTGGATTGCCAGACCGAGACACCATAGGACGGAGAAGAAAACCTAAAAAAAAGCAATAACAAGTAATTATTATTAAAAAAACAAAATACCCGACTGCACACTAAAAAAAGAGTGATTGAAATGAATCTAATGATACCGCATACATATTTTTTTAAAGGGAAATTTAGAAAAAATATTATTATGTCTTTATCCCGTGGGACTTTTAGGATAAAATGTATCCTATGACACTCCCGTAATCAAGACAAATCTAACGATACCTCATACATCAAAATCCATCAAGCCGTTTAGGCTACAGGTGGTCACAAAGGAAAAGACATACATACATACTTACATACACTCGAAAAACATTACCCTCCTTCTTTGGCAGTCGGGTAAAAATTACAAAATATACAGTACACTGGTATAAATTTTACCAGAATCCATACTAATATTATAAATGCGAAAGTAACTGTGTCTGTCTGTCTGTTGCTCAATCACGCCTAAACTACTTAACCAATTTTCATGAAATTTGGTATGGAGATATTTTGATACCCGAGAAGGGACAAAAGCTACTTTTTATCCCGGTAAAATGACACAATCCCGGAAATCCTACGGGAACGGGAACTTTGCGGGTTTTTCTTTGACTGCGAGGGCGAAGCCGCGGGCGGAAACCTAGTTAATGATAAATATTATTATGAAGTCTCAAGAAAATACACTGTCAATTTGTCACGAAAACAAAATGACTCTTCGCAAAAAATAGGATAACTTACCGAATATGTCATCTTTGGCTAAAGCCTCGAGCACTCTAGAAGCACCAATAAGATTCGAAAGTGCAGCTGAGAACGTTGCCATCAACATACCTATAAAAAAATTGTGTCCCTTAAATTCATTTGACAAATTATTAAAAAAGTGCCCCATTTACCTATTGTTATTGATTTTTACAAAATTTAACAATTTAATTCCAATTTTTTTTAAATGTGTCAAAATAAATATTTGAATTTGTTTCCTTTTAGAATTAAATATTTTTTGTTCATTACTTCCCTTACCCTTTTACCAATCATTCCAAAAATATTATAAGCCATTTGGAGTTTCATCGAAATCAAAAAAAACCTCAACAGACTAAGAATAACTTACCAACAACAATAAACGGTGGCCACACGTTAATCGGCAACAAGTACACGTAGTTGTTTTGCAACAGTTGCCTTGAGCACGTGCCCGCAGTTAGGAGCGTTAGTGCCGCATAAGATAGTGCCGTGAAGAGCAACGCTGTAAGCGTGCCCAATGGAATGCTGCGCGATGGACTCTTTAGTTCACCTGTTGAATGAAGTTCGTTTATTTCGCTAAGTTCGTTTAGTTTGTTAAATGTGTAAAGTTAAGTTCGTTTGTTTCATAAAGTTCGTTGAATTTTGTAAGTTCGTTTAGTTTGATAAGGTCGGTTTTTGCGTTTAGCTCACTTTTAAACGTTCAATTGACAACAAGTACACATAGTTGTTTTGCAATATTTGCAATAATAACAATTAGGAGTGTTAATGCCGCATACACATATACGCAGTAATGCTGTAAGTGTCCCTAGTGGAATGCTGCGGGATGGACGTTGATTTCGATAATATCGTTTATTTCACTGAGTTCGTTGATATTTTTAAGTTCGTGTAGTTCACTAAGTTCGTTAAGTGCTTAAAGTGTAAAGTTAACGTTTCCGTTTGGCGACTGAAGTTTGTTGAGTTTAATAAGTTCGTTAAGTTCACTAGATTTGTTTAGCGCTTGCAATGTATAGTTTTAGGTCACATATGGCGCGTGAAGTTTGTTGAATTTGGTAAATTCTTATAGCTCATTGAGTTCATAGAAATATTTGAGAATAGGGAAAATAATAATAATGTGCACATTGCACTTGTATATGGTGTATTTAAAGTGATAATAATTGAAGTAAAAGCAATAAATTACATTCAATATGACATTTTAAATTGAGGCTTGAAGCGTGAAATCGTTAATTTATATGACGGTATTAAAACATCTGTTTATTCGTAGCAGAATAATTGTAAAATTGAAAACAAGTGTACACGACGAGGTGGCCGAGTGGTTAAGGCGTTGGACTGCTAATCCAATGTGCTCTGCACGCGTGGGTTCGAATCCCATCCTCGTCGATACTTTTTTGTAAATTTTGAACATTTTTTAAGAAACGATATATTGTGTTATTGAATTTACTATATTCAGACATTCTATATGAATGTTTGTAGTGTTTTTAATTGTATATTTTATTAATTACATGAGTATTATATTGATTTAAATACCAGATATGTATACAAAATGTGCTGAAACTCTATACAATATAAATTTTTCAACAGGTGCCAGAAAGGGAAACCGATGAGGAATTCGATTTGATGAAAACTAAAAAGGTGTTAAAAGAATCATAACTTTCAACAGCTGTACACTATTTACCATAAAATGAACCCTATTCCCTAGCACATACCGCTCATATTAGCACCAGCCATCACGCCAGTCACGCCGGTAAACAGGACTCCGAACACAGAAGCGAAGTCCACCATTTCCCCATCAGCTGTGCTGTAGTCTCTACCGTAGTTTGGATATAAGTTTTCGTAAAACGTGTTAACGTTAAGGCCAGTGTAAGTGAAGTTGGTCGCGTTCACTAAGTGGTTTGTGTCCGGTTTTTCGATCTGTAAAAAAATTTTTATATTATTATTTGGTCAGGGATAACTGCTTAAACCATCACGTCGTTTTTAATACACAGCAATAATAAAAAAAGGTTTTTTATTTCTTTTGAAACATCATAATATTATTACGAATAAGGTACCTATATAAATAACAAGGTTTCCGCCCGCGGCTTCGCCCGCGCAGTAAAAGAAAACCTGCATAGTTCCCGTTCCCGTGGGATTTCCGGGATTGCGTCATTTTCCCGGGATACAAAGGAGCCTATGTCCTTTCTTGGGTATCAAAATATCTCCATACCAAATAGTTTAGGCGTGATTGAGTAACAGACAGACAGACAGAGTTACTTTCGCATTTATAATATTAGTATGTATAAAATAGGTGTCTATATTACATTTGTACATAAGAGCACATAGCAGAAGTATCTGCCCATCTATAATCGTTACTTTCCCTATTCCAACTAATATACAAATTACCTAAAATTCAACAAACTACCCTCAAAAAAAAATTAAAACTACCCGCATTCACTTACCATGTTCAGCACGGATCGGTTTAGGACCTGTACCAGTGACTTTTGGAGTCAGGTATACACTTACCAAAGCTGGAGCGGTGATAAAGAAGCTCAGGAACGCACTAGCCAGGCACACGACCATAGTGACCCATATCGCCAGGCTGGTCCTAGCGAACAGGGACGCGCCGGCCAACGATACGCTCAGACCGACCGTGTTTAACACGGAGCGGTATAGAAATCGGTACCAGTGGCCATCGGGTAGACCCGGACTGTCACCCACTAGGTAACCTGGAATAAATGGAAAAGAAACGGACATTTAAATATCCAAATCATAAAGCAAAATAAAGCTTACAAGCATTATTTGGAAAATGTACCGAAATAAACAAATATTCGCCAGAATGGAATTTTTTTTATTACTCACTAGCTTACCGCCCGCGGCTTCGCCCGCTTTGCCTAAAACCTAATAAATTATATACTGAAACCTTCCTCTTGAATCACTCTATTCGAAATTCTCTCTATCACATCAAAATCCGTTGCGTAGTTTTAAAGATTTAAGCATACAAAGGGACATAGAGACAGAGAAAGCGACTTTGTTTTATACTATGTAGTGATATCTAGAGATTTTTTTATTGTTGATTGTTGTGGTAGTAGTTATTAACCATCCAAGGTGGCAATAGGAAAAAGTTAAATACAATAAAATTATAATATATCAAACAGCACAATTTCAAATGCAAAGAAAAATTACAACAATTTGAATAGATATTTCAAATGGCAAGGATATAATTTCTTTTTGTCATATGAAATATAATTATGTAACTTACCGTTAGGCCCAAAGTTTTCCACTAAAGCTTCAGTGCAAGCGGAGATGCAGAGAGCACTAGACACGACATTGGCGAAGAAAAATAGAGTCCCGATCGCGCCACCGAATTCCGGACCCAATGTTCTACTTATCATAACTGTATGTTGCATTAAGAAAACATTAAAGGTATATAATATGAAATATGTAGTCAAAATTGTAAAGTAACACATCTATACCAATATTATAAAGCTGAAGAGTATGTTTGTTTGAAGACGCTAATCTCAGGAACTATTGGTACGATTAGAAAAATTCTTTCGGTGTTGGATAGCCCATTTATTGGCTATCCTATACAGAATCATCTAAATGTTACATACTGTAAAATATTTTCTATTTCGATGTGTTCTATAGTGTATCTGTCTATTAAAATAACCGTGTAAATAATATTAAAATAACAAATATTCAAAAAGGATACAATACACCCCACCCCCTTCCACTGCGCCATTCGTGGATATAGCGCAAATGGACATCACAGTAAAACCAACTATCAGGTAGGCCATGCCGAATTGGGCTAACGTGACTAGAAGACCTGCATTACCTATTAAATAACCTGTAAATACAAAATATTATATTTAAAAAAATTGCTAAAATATTTTTGTAGTAGAAAATAACTAAATAGGTTGTTCATTTATATTTTAAGTCCTATCTCAGAGACATAAGAGCTAAACTTGTATAAAAATAAACAATATTTTCATTTTTGAATGTATAAAATCAATTCATAAAAATTATCAAATAATTTATGCATAAATAGCATTCAACCGAATCGAAAATCCTGTATTCTTAGTCCAATTAACAAAATCTTCAATCACATAATGAAGAAAATAGATAAATACTACATTGTAAGTAATCTACAATTACAAAGTCAATGTACTCTGTTTTAAATCATACTTAATTCAATTATTATCTATAATTATGTATTATATTACAACAACACATGAAATGATTGAATTAACACAATTATGGACAAATTAATAAATTTTCTAGGGATTTTGGCTACTAACACTGTTTCACAAGAATCTCTTATATATATAGACAAAAAAATATATGTATTATGTAAAATATAAATAAACACTTGACTCACCCATTCGTATAAAAATAAGTGCACTGAACATCGACAACACAACTGGACAGAACACTCCGGCAAAAGTGCCCACTTTCTTAACCCCAGGGGCTTGTGATCGAAACTCTCCAAATTCCACATATCCTGGAAAAAGCACATACTTAATTAATAATCCATACTAATATTATAAATGCGAAAGTAACTCTGTCTGTCTGTCTGTTACTCAATCACGCCTAAACTACTGAACCAATTTGCATGAGATTTGGTATGGAGATATTTTGATACCCGAGAAAGGACATAGGCTACCTTTTATTGCGAAATATGTACCACGGGCGAAGCCGGGGCAGACCACTAGTCTTAAATAATTATAACACGTAAGAGCAGCGTACAACGCAATAATATCCGACTATCGTAAACAAGTACTTTCGTAGTTTCCTAACTTTATTGTGTAACTTTATCGTGTCATTTACAAAAATTAATGAAGACTTATAAATTTAAAATCAACACTTTAATTATTATTCAAATGACCGGTTACTCCTGAATAGAGGTATTTTATATAAAAAAATATATAATTCCAATTATACAATAATAAAATTGAACACAATTATTTTTTTCTCAAAAAAAAAAACAAATAAATCAACAACAAAATAATACCACTACTACTCTTCTCAACCATGTTGCGTGTTTGCAAATCGACAAAACTATTTAAAATGATATACACTGCGCTCGATTGACCTCAAATGATTTTCTTTGCAACCTTGGAACACTTAGTGTCACTTTTATCGATTACAGAACTATTAAAATTGGGTAATCTATATTTAATCAAGTGAAAACTGTAGGGCAATAACATTGTTTTATTTGCACAGTGCAGTTTATATATTTGGAGAAAGTGTCTGGAGTTTTTGTACCAGGCCCTTTGAGAGTTTTTGTTACATAAATAACTAAAAATGACCGCAGGGCCCTTTTGGACAAGAGTGGCAGCAGACAGGGTACAACGGAAAGAGTTGGAGGAGGCCTTTGCCGAAATTAAGGATATTTTATAGTGAAATTTTGTTTTTAGTTTTAAGTAATCTTTATATTTTGTTTATATATGTCAACTTTTTTCGGAAAATAAAGGCTAAATTATTATTTATATAAAGCATAATAAAAATTGTACCAATTTAATTTTAGTTCATACATAAAACTCAACCATTGGTTAATATTGTGTACAATGTTTGTCTTGAGTTTCAAACATACTCTTCAAATAAACATTGTTATTTTATTTAATCATAATTTTAAACATACCATCTCCTGTAGGTCTAGGAGTAGAAGATCCTCTACTGAATCTCATTCTCAACTTATTCATAATACTGGAATTGCTTGAGTCATTCAGGCTCGGTGACAGAGGATCCAATGTTTCAGCCATGTTTGGCTTTGTCCCTGTAATAAATGGTTTAAATGAACTAATGATCTTCTAAAGATTCTTAATTATATTTGTGATCCAGACTTAATTATATTCGAAATTCAACACAATTTAATATTAATAATTTACAGATGATGGCCTTGTTGCTGATGGGAATATGTTCTAATATTTCTATGGCAAACTAGCTGCGCCCCGCGATTTTAACCGCATTGCTCCACTCATTCCTTGATAAATGGATTATCTAAAAGTGAAATAATTTTTTCAAATTGCACCTGTCATTCCTGATATTAGAATGTTCAAGCAAATAAACAACCTATTCAGCATATTAGATTTAAAACAAGTATAACAAAAATTTTAAATTCAATTTATTATAATTTTTGCTTTATAGTATTTCAAACAATAAAACCACCTATTCATTATTCAATCAAATTACATAAAATAATGACTAATAAAATATTATTTAAGTCTTCTATTAGCTAATATTATTACTTGCTTACAAAGATAATATATGTCTCTCTATGGAACGCTAGTACTGCGTTTCTTTATATAAGTTACTGTAACTTATATAAAGAGAAATATTTCAAGACAGTAGAGTTATCGTTAACAACACATGTAAAAAGTGAAGTCCCATGTCCCCGTAGTGGGGTAAGGGGCAGATGCATTATGCATACATCTGTTTCACTGATCTGATTTTCTTTTTAGGGACAAGTAGGTGATCAGCCAAATCGAACCCAGGACCCCTCGGTTCTACGCTCATGCGTCAACCACTGTACCAAGGCGGCGGTCACACAAAACACATGTAAGCAGTTATAATAATATTCAATATCAATGGGGATTCACCAGCCTACTATCAATAATTGTGAACAGCATAAGCTACATTGTATATGCACACTACATATTTATCATCTGCAATAGTAAACATCCATTTCCTGAAGATATAAGCTGTAATAATTTGATGTTCATGTTATTTCTGTTCCTTGCAAATAAAATGTTTCAAAAGATAAATTATTATTTATACTGTAGCATCAATCTATTGCTATGTTGGAACTACCCCTTTTAATATTACTTATTATTGATGATTTCATAATTGATGAATTTTAAATTAAAGTTATTTAGAATAGACATTAAAATGTTGTATCCTCCTACCATATCATATCACAATGATAATAAACAATCAGTAAATAATATGACTATACATATGTTATGTTTACAATTATAAATAGTAAAAAATGCTAACTATTATTCAAATAAAAGCAAAAGAACTTACTTAGATGTATATCACCCATTCTGTACCTTGAGCATGAAGCAAACTGAATAGTTCAACAATGAATTGTTCCGATAATCGACCATAAGAATGCAGCTGTTGGAATAATTAAACAATCTCATTATACCTAAGCCCACGTTATTATCATAGCATGAATCTGTCGACCCACATTCTCTGATGACCTCATCTGTGCAATTCACAAAAAAACACCACCGACCTCTGTGTTTCACAGGATTATTGACAGGCGTATTTATTGTATGAAAATACCTGTTTATGTTTATATATCGTGCATGAAATAAAGAAATCTATAACTTACGCTGATTTTTGCGTCAAGGATGATTGTTCGAAATTAAGCTTTTTCAAAACTTTAAAGCATAGTCAATGGTAATTTATTTACACAGTGTTATCGATCCAGCATGCAAGCAATTTGTTATTCCACTTTGTTTTAATGTTTGCTTTCTGCTTTCGTCAAACAATTAAAAGTTTTGAGTTTTGACAGTAATAAAACCACCGCTAATCACTGTCAGTGTCAAACAATTTTGATGATTGATTAGACATTGACACTTCAAAAAAAACTTGACAAAGTACTGCAAAGTACCTAATGCTTTGACGAGACCAAGGACGAGACAAACACAAAGCTTGAAACGTGCTTGAAACTTGAATCAAGCAAGGAAACATGATGACCTATGAAGACAAATGAAACTTAAAAAAAACTTTTATTTCAAAAAGTAGGTAGTAGTAGTATGCTGAATTTTGTATATTATTAAACAATGCGTATTGTGCATATTTGTTATATACATTTTAATTAGTGCACTATGAAATAGTAGTTCAATTAATATTTCAAATTAGATGACCATATTAATATGTAAGTACTACTATCATTGAAGTAAGTGCATAACCCATTGCACAAATGCTGAAGCATTTCTGAATGGAATAGAATAAACAAATAGGTACCTATGTCAAAATTTAATGGAAGTTAAAAACATTGGTTTATGGCTCAATAATAATTGATTAAGCTCCCCATTTCAATAAATCTAAAATTTTCGATTTAATTGCACATTGTTTCAATGTAGTGTTCATACAAACAAACAAAAATACTTTATTGTGCACCAATAAATAAAAATTACTAAAGTAAATATATAAAAGAAATAGACACAATTGAGCACAACAGGCGATCTGGTGGTCAAGGAAAAACAGTGTATTAGTTATGGGCAAGAGGTGCATTTATAAAGTTTAAAATACATAATGTTCATACTTAAAATCTTAGATGTCTCATGCATCAACTTACCAACAAAGAACCTTTTTTGTGAAATCACACTTGTTTTCCTAGTAAGACAAACTACTGTGGCAATGGAGAAGAACTTGAGAAGAATGATAGCAAAGAAGGAATTAATAAATTGCAATAGATTGTAAATAAAATAATTTAATTTTGTCTTAGTGTTTTATTGTACCCAATTACATATTCATGACAATACTGAAGATTACTCCATTGTATTTTGGTTTATTAAAATAGTGGTGTTATTGTAGGAATCTGAGACTTGATTCTGTTGCCTTATCCTAAACTTAAAAGGAATGCCTTAAGTACTATATTCTATCTAATGACTCCAACATTATGATGCTGTTTCCTCGTATAACCTGTAACAAAACAAATTGCACGTTAACATTATCATTATAAATTTGATTCAGTAAATTAAGGAATAGTTACTCATGCTTCTTCCTATATCCTAAATGTTATTGACGAGACTGATGTCTATTACTGTATGTGTTGAAGGTAATATCTGCTGATTTATTAAGATCCTTACTTCTTTGAAATCGTGCCATTCAACCAACGGTGAATGATATTCAGCTATTTACTATAACGGCAATATATTAAACTATTGGTCAAGACAAGTCATTCGGATTTTCCAAAGATCCAGATCGAGATGCATCTTTCCCATTTGCAGGTGAATTATAAACTATGCCTTGTACATAGGGTATTACGTGCAATAAAGTTACAATATTATTGGTATTTCTGTGGTGAGGTTAGCTAAAGTCAGATTTTAGCTATTAAAATTTCAATGAAACTATTATGAATAAAAAATTATGAATACTGACGAACAGTTTCTTATTCACTCATACGTGAATAGTAAAGACATCAGCCAATTAGTTTATAAAATGTTAATTTAAACAGCTGCTTATCATTCATATCATCTTTTCCAATCATGGCCATTAATTGAAAGGTGTTAATATTAGAAAAAGAGATTAGGCTCTTAATTAAACGACATATGAATGCACTGAATAGATAAATGTATAAATTATTGTCCATATAATTTCTACTTATCACTTTAAATACTGAAATTAAATTACGTACAACCATGCCGATGTTATTTCTTTGTCCATCTTTACATTCTTCTACCGATTCATCCAGCACAAGATTCATGAACGGATCAAAACCTCGTAGGACACCAGTCACAGCCCGACCGGCGTTTAATTTTATTGAAAGCTTTTTATCCATGAACCTGTAAAAATATAAAAAAATCACATTTACTTTCCGCCGATTGAACACAAAATAGGGAATAAAGATACTTAGGTATCAACAAAACATTAATCCAAAAATAGTAAGGTTATGTTTGGGACGCTTATTGCTTTTACAATCTCACTCACTTTTTCAACTCTGGGGGATGAGCTTTCGACATCTTTGAAATAAATTTATACGGCCTATAATTTAAATATGTGTGATAATCGAAATTGCGATATTACTTTGCTATTTGAAAATAAGATAAAAAGTTAGGTACTAGACTAAAAGTTCCAGGCCGCGAAATTAATTAGGTATTCAATTATCAATATCAAACCATAAATAACAAAGTTTTGTGCCACACTCCACAGAATAATAAATTATTTCAGTGTTGCCAGTTGACAGCTGCCACCTCAAACATAGACATAATTATTAGTTTAAAATAAACTTCGTAATAATTTTAAATAATAAATTAATTTATGTTTTCTATTCATATTTCTTTCCATTTAAAAATTAACAAGACACATCCAAGCCTATTGTTTCTATAACGTTACAAATATTTAGCAGATGCTATTTTGTATTCCTGATATTATTTTTAGCAGATGCCATTTTTCTACCTAATATTTTATAAAAATACAATTGAGTTGCTCAGATATCTAATTAAAGTTTTTTACTAATTGATCTTAGAATTTCAAACGATAAAAAGTTGTTACAAAATAGAATAAAATATAGGAGTTCTATGTACATAATTAGTTTATGATATTGGAATAATACCTGTGCTCATAATGTCACATGAATGTGACGTGAAAAATAATGGCATCGGTGTGTTATCTGTGACTAGATATAATGTGATCCAAGAAAATGGTATGGAACAATGATGTAAGTCAAGTGGAAAAATATTTATTTAAATTGGCAGAATAATAGTCATCCAAGATTTTCCCGTTCATGCATCCCTTGTCTATGTAACAACAATAGCAACAAGTAGACAGCTGGGAGGATGGATGCTGCGATATCCATCCTTTTCTCATGTAAACAGTTGCGGTTTATGTTTAAAATATGAATTTGTAACATTTTTATGTAAAATTTGGATTTGTGGAAAGTTTGTGTTTGTGATTTTGTTAAAACATGGATGAGTCCGGCATTGATATGGGATACGATCTCGCGTCCCTCTTAACAAATGATTTTAATGTGGACCAGAAGATTTTAGAAGAGATGACTACGGCCCAGCATCACCAAGATTTTATGTTCTACGAGCTCAAATCTAAAGCTGTCCCAGTAACAGAAAGGTGAGTGGTAAACACGTGATACTAGAGTAACTATTGCAAATTTGCGACTAAATATTGCGAATATTTATAGATCTTACTTTTATACGTATGAGGAACAATTCCTTTGAAGACGTCGTTCGCGACCCTGAAATATGACTTGGCACGAACCCCAGTTCCAAATATTTGTTTACGTCCATTCTACGAACTTTACTGCGGTTCCTTTGCTACATCATAAAACTTAACTTTCTAACCCGCAATCCTTTGGCAAACGTGTTTCTTGGACTGTTTAATAAAAAAAATAATTACACGCTGTGCATATGTATGTGTATGTTACATTAAATATGCAATATTATGTAATCTAAAAGCATTCTTATTGGAATCTTGTAAGATTGATGTATGATTTACAGGCAGGTAGGTATTTATTGGCTGAGTTACAGCGTAACTTCCGTTGGTGAATAGTTTAGTAGTTTTTTCGCGGTTTTCGTGTTCCCGGCTCATTGCCAGGTTTTTTTGTTAATTTGTCACGTTCAGTTACGTGCTCCGCGGGTCGAAAGAATTCGATTATGCCGATATTAGACCACTACTTTCAAAATTGACCTCCTTTGCGATGTCGGGGCCGGCGCGGACGAATCGTCGTCACTCGTCACATAGATTCAACAAGTCACAAGATTGGGAGAAACATAAAAAATTACAATAATAAAACTATTTTTAATTTTTAGTCTCAATGTTCGATTAATTTGCTTATTATCTAATAGGTATGTCCAGTTGGCGAATACCGTAAATTTGTAACCTATGGTTTAATTTTATTTATACCTTATACACATATTATATACCTTCTGGTTTTCATAGAATTCATCAAAATCAACTCAGCCATAACATCGTAACAAGTCTACAAACAGCAAACATTCTCCCTGGTGAAAGGCGTAAAGACGTAATATTACGTTGTCGCTACAACGCGCGGCATGTGGCATAATAAATAGATGATGACGTATAATTTTATGTTCTCCATGTACATTTGTATCAACATTAATCGGCTATTAAAACGACACTAAAAATTATAAACGTCTGTATACAGTGTAATGTAAATGTATGTAGGTAGGTAGATAACAATAAACTGACGACTGACCTCTGCGAATTTTATATCGAAGCCAATCTGTCAATGATTCCGCGCTGAATAGAGAAATCAATAATTTAGTTCAAATACCTAGTTAACCACGCATTTCAAATTTTAATAATTATAAACTCTAATTGTATCAATTATTAGGCAAACAAATCACCAAAGAAAAGAAAAACTGCTAATATTTTTATTGCCAACAGTACTTTTTATCGAGCTTTGACAGATCAAGGCCAATTCACTCGTATAATCTTATTTCAAACGTTTTGTACTAATAGCCGGTTCCAGGTCTACACAGAGCGAGCAGCCTCACGAAGCAATTTCTTTTGAAAATTTTGTACATATACAAAATGAGTATGGGAACCGAACAAGCTTCGCTTGCTGGCTAGGTAACCACACGCCTATAGAAAATAGTAGCGTGCGAATGCTACTGTATTTCCTTCGGTGAGTAGCGGAGCTGGAGGCCCGTATACTTTTCCATACTCTTCCTAATCCTTTCTTTTAGAGCTAGCGCGCACGAGCAACTTTGTCTCCGCAACAATTTTGTCTCTCCCACCCATGGGCTAGTATGAAAGTGCGCGCACGTAGCGACGCAACTCCCCATACAATTGATGGGAGAGACAAAATAGTTGCGGAGACAAAAGTTAGACTAGCTCTTACTTATTTTATCATTCCTTTTTTATCACCTTCTCCTTTAACGTCGGCATTCAGGCAGTAATGTCTGCAAATGATCTCGCACCTCTGCAAATGTTCATGGGCGTTAGAAGCGCTTTCCATCAGACGACCATGACGTAAAAAGAAAAGATCGATCCGCCAAGCAACTTGCTCTGTGAGGATCTGCCTATTGAAGATGGGTCTAAGATAAGCGTTATGATATGTTGCTGATACTATTTCTATGCGCTGTAGTCGTAATTTATTCCGCTTTAACTATTAAGGATTTGGCACAAACCTATCTATTTGTTGGGAGCCTGTGCATCATTCTTGAAACGATTTTTATGAAGCTCTGCTCTCGGTATATTTAAAGAAGAGTAAATTAGCATTTGAAATAGAAAATAATCCGTTTATTAATGTTAAATGTGTTAAATGATGCGAGTCTAGACAGCGAGTCATACCGTCTTAATAACTGTAAAAATTACGAAAAGTAAAAACGCTTCATTGAATGTACCTAGTACTTACCTAGATAGAACGAGATCCAATCCAAGCTCCGAATACTATTATTTTCAGTTTTGGAAGGATGATTGACAATTCTGCAGTAGGTGTATTTTTCCGCGATGACAAAACATGACCAAAGTAAAGCACATAGGCAATGCGTTTAATTGGATTTTCCACGAAACAATATCCTACAATTATTGTAAATTGGAATTCGACTTTTGGTCACTTAAGTACCTACTTTACCAAATCGTCGACAAATCTAACAATAATTATAAATGATGCTGTCTGATATACTTACATTACAATAGATAGACATAGATGAGATCATACCAAATTTTATAAAACAAACAGCATTCTCATAAGGTCATGTACATTTTATTATTGGTGTCGAAGGATGTTTTGTAAATATTCGGTAATTTCGAGACGTTTACTCACTTTATATCACGATAAAAGACGATAAACGGAACTAAAGCCTTGTTTCCACTTGAGCATGCTCAGGCGAATGAGCGGCTCATTTGGCGGAGCCGCTCATTCGCCTGAGCATGCTCAAGTGGAAACAAGGCTTTAGGATTAACCGTTATCAGATTGAATTTGTATTGTGTTCAAACATCTCCGCATTTTACCAGTAGGTAGAGATTCTAAAATTAGGCTTCAATAAAACGCAAAAGCGTAAATAAACTCCTAAGTGATCGCTTTTAAATTCTATAAAATAACCTTCAAGGCCTAGGTATACAGTTTCCACAAAACGAACGAAAAAAAGATACTATTGAATAAGTTGCTAAATATATTGTGATTTCCTGTAAAATTAGTAACATACGAGGGCGATTCAATAAATACTTAGCCTACAAAAAGTATACGAAAATTTTGAAAAAGTAGCAATTTATTTTTCAACATAGTCTCCTTTTAGTTCGATATACTTAAGTCCAGCGACGCTCCAACTTTTTTAACCCGTCCGAAAAATATGTTTTCTCAAACTCTGTAAAATAGGCCTCCGTGGCAGCGATAACCTCCTCATTTGATCCATATCTATTCCCGGCGAGGGATTTTTTCAGATTAGGAAACAGAAAGAAGTCACCAGGGGCTAAATCTGGAGAATACGGTGGAAAAGGCAGCAATTCGTAGCATAATTCGACCAATTTGGCCATGGCAACGGCAGACGTGTGAACCAGTGCGTTGTCGTGGTGTAACAGCACCTTTTTCTTAGCCATATGGGGTCGTTTTTTCTTTAATTCGGCGTCGAATCGATTCAATAAATTGGCATAGTAAAGCCCTGTAATTGGTTTACCCTTCTCGAGGTAATCGATGTAGACAACTCCTTGTGAATCCCAGAAAATGGTGGCCATAACTTTTGTGACCGATTTTACAGTTTTCGCCTTCTTTGGAGCACGTTCCCCGGTCTGGATCCATTGTTTTGATTGCTCCTTGGTCTCTGGTGTGTACCAGTGAATCCAGGTTTCATCGACCGTCACAAAACGACGCAAAAACTCCCCTGGATTCCGCTTAAACAACGCGAAACACGTCTCCGACGTGGGCTCACCATTGCGCTTGTTTTCCGGTGTGAGTAAATGCGGCACCCATCGCGCCGACAGCTTTCTCATGCCGAGTTCCTCGTGAAGAATATGATTGACTGTTCCTTCTGAAATGCCTACAGTCTCAGCTAGCTCCCGAACCTTCAATCGGCGATCTGTCAATACGAGATCATGGATTTTTTAAATGTTTTCCTCCGTAGCAGCTGTTTTTGGTGCACCTGGACGTGGTTCATCAAAAACCGACGTACGGCCACGTGCAAACTCGTTGAACCAATTCTTGACGGTGGCTATCGATGGAGAAGAGTCACCGTACACAGCAACAAAGCGGTCTTTGATTTCGATACGCTCTTTCCCGTCCAAAAATAGGAATCGAATCACCGAACGATATTGCTCTTTTTCCATTTTTGTAAAACCGATCGACACGTTCGCTTCCATAGGTTGTCAAATTAAAACAAATGAAGGGATTGGAATGAAAATTTAAAAAAATAATTAAAAAAGAATGAGCTACACTGTGGTAAACCTATTTTGAAACAATAGCACCCTCTGGCGATGAGGCTAGGTACTTATTGAATGCACCAGTACCGGTAGTCTGTACAAATTAGTCGGTAATTACCGACAACTAATTTATAGACCCGTCTTCAGCAATGAAAATGATGTCGCTTAATACCTCTCCCCAATTTGATGGAAGCATACAATGGATACATATTTGTTTATAATTTTTATTCTTCACAAAACTTTCCGTTATGCGTCAAAATATTTATATAATAATAGCCTTGTAGTAATGCATTTTTATCTAAATTAATAACATTATTATTTCAATTCCGTAAATATATGAACAATAAATAAAATATAGATTTCATGGATTTGGAAAATCATTTCTTTGCAACACATTCGAATGTTGTCAAAACAAATTATTCTTTGACATTGTCAATCGTTATGATACCGACGTTTTGATCTCGACAATCTCGATAACTAAAGCCCTTCTCCCATTACGATTTACGATACTTCTAGAATAGGTACGATACTCGAGTAGAATACTAGTAAGATATTTGCTCGCTACCCGATGATCGCATATTATGCAACTGAAAAATGACTAAATTCATCATTATTGTGCCTCGTTTTTGTGGGCGGACGTTATATAATAATATTACAAAAAATACATACTAAAAGAAAATATACCAACAGATAGATGCCGCAAATGCCAGAGACAGCCCGAAACCATACAGCACATTACGGGATCATGCTCTAGTTTAGCACAAAATGATTACACACATCGACACAACCAGGTAGCTCATTATCTTCATCAAAAGTTAGCTGTAAAATATAATTTTAATAAAGGAAAGCTTATACCATATTACAATTATAAACCAAAACCCGTATTAGATAGCCCAACATCTAAAATCTATTTCGACCGCGCTATTCTAACCGATAAAACTATTCATTTTAATAGACCAGATATAACCCTCGTAAATAAAATCACAAAAACTGCTTATCTCATTGACGTCACCGTACCCAACACACACAACATACAAAAATCAATTAGCGAAAAGCTTCACAAATACACCGAACTAAAAGAAGAAATCCTCCGAATATGGAACCTTAGGACTGTTTACATTATTCCAATAGTTTTGTCATGTACGGGAGTTATCCCAACTAATTTACACCATAGCCTGAAACTTCTAGATCTACCAAAAAATACATACATTACAATGCAAAAGGCAGCTATATTAAATACCTGCCGTATTGTGCGAAAATTTCTTAGTGACAGCGAAACTACTGTAACCGATATTTAAATCGAACCGTAAGTTACCTAGGGTCTCTTGGCTAAATAGCCCGCGCCCCTAGCAAACAAACCCCTGAAAAGGGAGAAATAAAAGAAAAGAAACAAATAATAATAATCATTTATTTATTGTAACAACAGTTAGGTCGTTATGTCGAGCAATCAGCGATTCCAGTGACGAAGAAGCTCTTGCAGTTTTTCTTTTTTATAGAAATAGAAGACGGCAACCTAAGAGTAAGAAGTACTGGATTCATCCATATATTGAAATAAAAATAAATTGTAGAGATTTGTAGCCGCACGAGAACTACAACTCATGATGATTAGAAATTTTTATTTTTCTACCGAAGAGATACGCGGGAGACGTGACGCAAAAGCGACCAACATGGTGAGTCGTGCGATGCTAGTCGCGGACGTGTAGGATACCGATAGCGTAGTGTGCGAGCCTACATACAAATGTGAGTTACTCCGCGGCGACTAGTCTCCGAGACTTGCAGGATACTTGAATCGCCTGTGCGTATCGTAATGGGAGAAGGGCCTTACGGTTTGTGTGGGTTTGTAGATACGGTTGAAAATATCGGAAAAATTATAGATTATTATAATCTATACATATAATAAATCTGTAGAAGTGTCAATTCTGTACATTGCAAATATTGAAAAAATAAATAGCAGGGGGTGTTACTGGATCGATACCAAACCCAGATATGTGATTAAAAAAAATTTTTGTCTGTCTTTCTGTCTATCTGTCTGTATGTGAAGGCATCACATAAAAACTAACGGTTCGATTTCGATGAAATTTGTTATAATTATTATCCTTTTTACCTTATTATCCTGGGCATAAAATAGGATACTTTTTATCCCGGAAAAATACGTAGAAAAAAGAAATCTTAATTTTTCTTAATTTTTCCGCGCGGACGGAATCGCGGGCGGAAGCTAGTTTTATAATAAAAAAGATATTTCACACTTCCGATGCTATATGATTAAACGCAATAATTTTTTCTCTTATTTAATGTTATTGCAATTAAAATAAAATACACAAATAATGTTTTATTTTTAAGATGGATTCAAAATGTTATTGAAAACTAGCGGTCCGCCCCGGCTTCGCCCGTGGTACATGTTTACGTTTTCTCTCCATAAGAACCATCCTCGTACTTCAAGGAATATAATAAAAAAATAATTATCGAAATCGGTTCAGCCGTTCGAGTTATATTATAAGAAGATGTTCAGAAGCCTCTTATGATATGTACATATTACTTATCCATACTAATATTATAAATGCGAAAGTAACTCTGTCTGTCTGTCTGTTACTTAATCACGCCTATTCTACTGAACCAATTTGCATGAAATTTGGTATGGAGATATTTTGATACCCGAGAAAGGACATAGGCTACCTTTTATTGCGAAAAATGTACCACGGGCGAAGCCGGGGCGGACGACTAGTATTAAATAAATATTAGAATAGTTTACTGCTGTCTGCATTTATTCAGCCTAAAAATTCGATAAATTTCTTTCTGAACTTCTATGATAATAAAATTATACAGATGAATACAAATAAAATAAAACGATCCAATTACGAAAAAAATTTATTAGAAAATTTTAATTTAACAGTTTATAATAGCGTAGTTGAAAATTTGGCTCAAAACCATCACCCCTCACCAACATAATAATTCTAGTAACTTGTTCATATGTAAAATATAAAATTTATAGATAAATATTTATATTTAACACATAAATAATATTAACCGTGAACCGCTAAATCAATTGCATTGCATCCTTTGCTTATTAACTGTAATAAAATATACAATGATGCACATAATATAATAATACAAGCTAAAAATACAAGTGATACAAATTATCCGTTCCGTCCTTAGTTTAAGTTCCGTCAGTTTCTATGATGTCTTTAAGATTTCTCAAAAGGCTTCGAATTGAGCAGAATTATCTTGTAGAGCTTTTGGAGTCTTTTGATAAGAATTTTATTGCACTTCACAAATAACAAAATATTACTAAACTAAAACTAATAGCTTTAACTATATAAAAACATAACGCAGATTGATATTATCTTAGGATATTTGTTATCCAATAGATTTATAGGACTTTTAAGAACATAATTAAAAATTATCCTCTTGAAAACACACAATTTATATTTATTTTGATAGAAATATTATTTTCATGATTGATGATTGATGTCAAATGTCAAAAAAGTAAATAAAGAGATTGCCATACATGGAATTTTGGATTCCATGAATATGTAATTAATAGAACATTAATTAATCGATTGATATAAAAAATATCGAATTTGATTAAAATTAAATTAACTGCCATGTTTTTTTGTGCACAAAATTTTGTTTTTTTTATATGCAATTGCAATTGTAATAATGCGAAAATTAATATAACTAATTTTAATTTACTATCTATTCCCTAAAACTAAGCTAAATTTCTTGGAAAAAGAACACTAAATTTTTTAGGTCTATACTATAGTTACTGATTGGTTACTGATAATCGTTAGTTACCGACCGATTTCGGTCGATATCGATGTCGATTAGTGTCGAGACTACGCCTACAGGTATTTGCGTGAAGGCAGATCATAATATTTTTCTTTAACAAACTTCTGACAATTTTCTGCTTATGAACTAGTGAAAGCCCTAACAAATCTACTTTCATTGGCTAGCCAGCTACTCTATTTACCTTGACCTACGGCTCATACATCTTTCTCTTAATTCAATTACATACACAGCATCATCAAGGTGACTTGCATGGCAGATGATATACATTATTTTTTTATAACATCTCCAGTTTTGTAAGATGATCACGAGCTACCACGTGTTTCGATCGTGATTCGAGTAAATTGCATTAGAAGCTAGATATTAAACGTGATTTGTGTATTGCATTTGGGTCAAATTTATTTACTCTTCAGAGCATTTGTTCAGTCGCTAAAACTTAGTAAAAAGCCTCATAGTTATTGTTAGGTCCCGTCCTACTAGGGCCCTTCTGGCCTCCCCCACTCAAGCGACAGCCCAAGCCGAGGTTCGAGATCCTCGTCAAGGGGCCCTTGCGCATGTCGCTACCAGGGTGGACCTTCAGTTCACCTCTGCGTCTGCGTTTAAATGTAGAAGCCCTTCCGGCTAACATTGAAAACACCACATAAAAATAAGTTAGGTATCGTAGCAAAAAATAACGTTTTCCAATGACTTTATTTCAGAATGTATTCTGAAGTATACTGCATTATGTTTTTTGATTAATAAATTAGTTTTGTTCAAAATTATCATTTTAAAGTCAACTGTTGCGTAACACGCGAGTGCTTTCATAGGAAATTCTACAAGTATCATTATCTATCAAGTCCAAATTTGTTTTCATGTATCAACATTGTTTATCTATCAGATTTCTGAGAACCTTTACCTTCTTATAGATTTGTTTTTGTTTCTTTGGTTAGTGATTGTTTGCCTTTGATACTTTTTTACCTTGTTGATATAGTTACACGTGGTGCAGATGATAAAGAAGAAATTCATATTCCAAATTTTTTAATATTTTATATGTAATGTCTTAGGAGTAATAAAAAAATCTCCATGTACAAAACTATATTTACGTAAATATTATAACGTTTATATTTAAATTTTTATTATTTGTACACATTATCTATTATCAAATGTATGTATGTATTATCTACGTGTGTTTCACAAGAAGAAATATTCACGCCTTGTGAGTCCATAATTTAGATCTCGTTTTACATTTCATGAAGGAATGTGTGTTTTAGTACAATTAACATAATGCCAAGAACTGATGTACAATTACTTATGCAAAGATAGCTCTGATGACGACACCTACGCCAGATGTTGGAAATTTAGGCTGTGGAACTGTATATTTTTCATTGAAATGAAATATTTACTTTTCCAAATTATGAATTAAAATACCTAGTTATATAGCTTATAAGAGTTTTTTCAAATTGGACCAGTAGTGCGCTAATCTCAAGAGCGCATTCAAACAAACTCTCCAGCTTTATAATATTAGTATAGATATAGATTAACTAGCTTACTGCCCGCGGCTTCGCCCGCTTTCTCTTAAACGATTTGAGATTTAAACTACCCTATCTCTCAAGTTGGATCGAACTGCACTTGGTGTGCGAATTTTATTATTTATAATCGGTTAAGTGGTTTAGGAGTCCATTGAGGACAAACATTGTGACACGAGATTTATATATATTAAGATAAGATATGTCACGTCAATTTGTGTAACTCGAATTAATTTACTTATTACTTGTATTTACTTTCTCATTGTTTTATTAAAGCGCCATCTATTTGCACTATCGCTATTTCCTACCGCAGATAAGCGGGTGGTTTGTCAAACTCGAATGGGATTAGGGATCCGATGTCAGAACGCAGAGATGGACGACAACTTAATACATGTGATAATGTAACAATCATACTTAAATTTGTTTGTTTATGGTTTGATAACCTTCCATGGTTTATCAATAGAGTTTATTATTGGTGTAATTTTAATTCTATGTACCTAAGTGTAATTTTTAACAACCCATGAATTCCAATAAAATGAGTATCTCTTAAAAAAAAAAAAATTAATTGTAATCAAGGAGACTTATTTAATCCAGATTCCAGCCCTTTAAGGAGTAACTTATTATCTCATAAAAATACATTTCGTACTTTTTTATTTTCTTCAAATCTATCGCCTACATTCTACAAGTCTATGTGCTGCCAATTAACACTGTCCAAGTATTATATGTGCTCCTTAAAATATATGAATTGTCATACATAATAGGGTAAAAAAATCAAGAGGCTGGATCACACAATCCTGTCAACCAGTGAATTTGATCCGATCAAAAGCAATTGACTATTTTTTAGACAAATTCACACTAATATAAAGAGGAAAAC
Source organism: Colias croceus (assembly GCF_905220415.1). Lineage (NCBI taxonomy): Eukaryota > Metazoa > Arthropoda > Insecta > Lepidoptera > Pieridae > Colias > Colias croceus. The sequence continues at coordinate 2,742,299 of NC_059562.1, forward strand.
TTTGTTTGTTTGTTTGATTGTAATGAATAGACTCATAAACTACTGGACAGATTTTGATGAAATTTGGCACAGACAATCTTTAGACCCTGAGAAAGAACATAGGCTACTTTTTATTGCGAATATGTACCACGGGCGAAGCCGGGGCGGACCGCTAGTTGAAGATAAATTTGTAACCTCCAGACTACTTCAGAATCTGCACGTTGCTATCACGCGGACAAACGGCATATTTGTTGTTGATAATGTGAAAGGTATTACTACCGCAAAGATAATGTTGAACAGTATAAATAACATGTAGATAACGTGGAGATATTAGTGAACAATAATATACACACATGAAAAGAGTAAAAAAGGAATATAATAATGTAGAAATAAATAAATGTAACGCTCATCTAAAGTGAAGCGTAGCTCTTGGTAATTAAAAATTGATCTAGCCTCATGTTTTTTTAAATTTTCCAGAGAGCACAAAATCTTTAAAACTAAACATGTTTTAAATTTTTTATTACTTGGCAACTAGATACCGGTATCCATTGAACGGAGGACTATGAGATAATAGATAATTGCGCAGAGATGTGATATCGTATGAATGACACGTGCTCTTGTTATCAATAGGGGACCTTGTTGGAATAGCAAGTGCAGGAACATTCGCGCATTGTAGCTGTTGTTGTTAAACTTTTTATATCAGGTTTTGTTATAGGGATATAATTTAGGAAATATTTAAAGGTAAATTAGTTAGTAGAAGCAAATTGTTTTGGATATGCTGCGTATTTTTGATTTTTCTAAATTAATGTTGTGCAAATAGGAGGGACTATACTTTTTAAAAGACATGTCTGTACTGGAAATGATCTATTTTACACCAATAGGTGGTATGTCTTCTAGGGAAATTCTCGATCTGACAGAAATCCTGTTGGTTCGCTGGACCTTCATCTTGTTTTTAAAACTAAGAATATCAGGAGAAGAAAAATTTCAAGTTAATAATTACAAAAAAAAAATATGTATAGACTATTTGCGTTATGGTCAAGGCCTTCGCGATACAATATACTGTGTGTGCTTAAAGTCACGCGTAGTGCCCCTTGTTAACCGACTTCAAAAAAAGGAGGTTATCAATTCGGCCGGTATGTTTTTTTTTTTATGTATGTACACCGATTACTCCGAGGTTTCTGAACCGATTTACGTGATTCTTTTTTTGTTTGATGCGGGATGGTGTTGAATTGGTCCCATAAAAATTTTATTCGGATAGGCCCAGTAGTTTTTATTTTATGAGCATTTTTGTCTGTATTTGTAAATGTTGCAAGTGCAAGTTTGAAGTCGGTTGTTTTTATTTTTAACGCAGTTACCACTTGTTTATTTTATTACATTCTGGGATTTTATTAATTATCAACAACGCTTAATTTGCTAAAAACATTGTATGTAAATAAACGACAGTGTGCTGCTGATATGTGATATGAGATATAAGTGAGCTGTGAGACCTATTGTATCAGTCGGCTAATCGTTTATTGATCAAAGTGATTCTGATAGGCTTCTTGGTATTTTTGTCTCTTAGCTTTTAAATTTTGAAATAGTGGTTTGAGAATTTTACCCTAGAATGGAAAACATACGCTATAGTTGATTACATTTTTATCATTTTTTTTTTTCTATTTTATTATCTTAAGAGGCACTTGCCTAAAGGAAAATTTTATCAAAAATAATTTCGTTTTCAGATCTGTCTGGGTCGATTTGTTCAATCATAAAATAGACAATATTTTTGCGACAAATAGTTAATTGAAAAATTTTTTGCACCAATAGCGTTAGCTATTCTGTGCCAATACTAAACCTTGTCTATAGAACCTAAATGTTTTCTCAGTGATAAGTTCAAGGATGGTCTCTGTATTGCGTGGGCGCATTCAATTTTATGCTTCGTTGTTTACATTTATTAAAAATTGGAAAGAATTTTCATAATAATGTTTTTATAGAAGTACATGCTCTTACGTAATAGTATATTCTAAGAGAGATTATTGTGGTCTCCTGTATTATGATTATTGATTTTTAAATTACTTATTATAGAAGTAGGCATTTCGGTCAATTTATCATTACTATTATTTTCCATTTTTTTAAATATGCATATGGTTTAATAATATATTCTCATAGTCATAATATATGCTATCGTGACGATTGTGACAAGTAAGATTTAATCTTTACATATTCTACCCAAGTTACCTGACATAATTAAAATCCAACTTGAGATAACCCAAACAAACATATTTGTATATTTTCCTTCTGTAATCAAATCATCTAAATACTTTTTATCATATACTTATTATGAAACATTGTTTCGCAAATGCTCTTCTTGTATGGATAATCCAAAGTATTATCTACAGCTAAAATATACAAGATTTATAACCAGTTGCTATCGTCTCTTATCAGACGCAGAATAAATTGCAATCAATTGTCGCGTCGCAAGTGATTGGCCAATATCTAGCTGGTCAACAATATTGACCAATCACATCGCTCGCGGGTTAATTGGAATCAACTGTAGTGTCCATTGATTCATTATCATTTATCGTACTGCAGATACGAAACATTTATTGGGTTTATCAGTAAACGTTGGAGATATACGTCACAGTGATACGGTTTTGGCGAATTCATTAGTTAGGTGCGTTGTTTAGCTCGATTTTATCAGATCATAGTTTGAGTCCTTGGTCGCAGAATGATGTGTGGTGATCTTAATCGTTGTTAGTAATTTTATCAAATTGATTTATTGGTGATATGAAATAGGCGCCTTACAATTGAGAAATCTTGGAATTTAATATGCTATAGAATGGAGGATTGGATGAAAAAGAATTGTGATAGACCGGGAGATACTGACACAAAATTTCGAGTCATTTGTAACAGGATGGCGGTTCTACAGGGGTCTTAGTACGCAATGACAAAAAGAAAAACGATGGTGTGAACGCTGGTACCGGCGGCTTAGTCGCGTGGGCGTTAGTCGAACTCGTCGGAAAATAGCGAAAGTCAAACGATTTGTAACAGTATTGTACACTTATTTTTCCTGTAAGTTTGAGGATCAACGAATATAAATACAAAATTTCAAAGATCTAGGTGTTGGAAATCTTCACTTATATAAATTAATACTAAATTAATTTTTCAAGTATGACAGCACTTTTTCCCCCTACTAGAAGTATGGCAAATATAATAATGGTCACATTTTATCAAATACTCTCCAAAAATCCAAATGCAATACTGGTACAAAAAGTTTGGCGAAATAAAAATTTTTTGCAGATTTGCGGCGGTATGGCGACCATTTGGAATCGTCCAAAAAGTATGGCATGGCGATTTTCGTAAATGGCTGCACGACGATGGTTACCTGTGCAAAAGTTAGCCTGATACAAATGGTTGTATAATTGTTTTATTTAAATCAACACATTCGCGTCGGTATGGCGGGCTGTAAGTCACACCGGAAAAGTATGGCATGACCTACTACCGCCTACTACTTTTTTATGGGCTATCGGTAAATTCTAAAATTTTTGTGTTACAAATCGTTTCGACTTTCGCTATTTTTCCGACGAGTTCGACTAACGCCCACGCGACTAAGCCGCCGGTACCAGCGTTCACACCATCGTTTTTCTTTTTGTCATTGCGTACTAAGACCCCTGTAGAACCGCCATCCTGTTAAAAATGACTCGAAATTTTGTGTCAGTATCTCCCGGTCTATGATCTTTACCTAAAAGAAAAGACGAAAAATAAATATTTAGATCCGATTGATACAGTGCTTACTTAGGTCTTAATTTTTGTTTTGTTACTCATAATGTATACCCATTAATTGCCGGTATTTTTTCCTGTGTGATAATCTATTTACCATCCCAAATAATAACTCACTTACACCCAAAATATGGTAAACAGTTACAAAGCATTAAAGGTTAAATCTCTGGCAAATAACAAAGTATCTGTGACTTGTGCCAAGCGTTAATTGAGCAATTATAATGTTAAGTGTCGATGTTGGTGTAATAATTTTACACTATCTGATAATTAATTGCATGTAATGCAATATTTGTCTCAATATTTACCTTTGCTTATCAATTATCCAGATGTTAATGGTCTAATAAAGGTTGTGTTTGATAAAGATGACTGTTAATTGTTATGCCATCTGATGGAAAGTGTTAGTTGTTCTGTCGAGGTTCAAATTACATATAGGTTTTGGTTAGTACGTTTAAAAATCTGGTCACTGTTGCATTTCAGCTTCAAGGAAAAAGAGAAGCTTTATGGAGCCAGATTCATCACTACATAGTATAAAACAAAGTCGCTTTCTCTGTTCCTGTCTTGTGTCTTCTTTGTATGCTTAAATCTTTAAAACTACGCAACGGATTTTGATGCGGGTTTTTTTAATAGATAGAGTGATTCAAGAGGAAGGTTTTAGTATATAATTTCTTAGGTATTAGACAAAGCTGACGAAGCCGCGGGCGGTAAGCTAGTATTAAATAAAATCAATCTTCTTTTGCTCTAACAGTTTTCTGTTCCTGTTTTTATATGGACTGTTGCTAAGGATTAGGAGGAATAGAAAAATACTAAAATATCTCTTTCCATGGCCATGGTTATTCCTCGGTTCTACATTATTTAGTCAAATACAAGGTAGATTAAGAAACGTATTAGCATATTTTAAATGATAATGAGAACAGACATAATATTTAAAATGTTTCCACTAATCTTGAGATTTCCATATTTCCAAACAAATTCTTATCGGTTTAATTGCTCGATTTAGTAAAGCACTAATAATAATAAGCGTTATGCAAAATTGGATTAGGCTACTGCGGTATTTTACTAATGAGTCATTTGCCTGTATTATAATAAAATTGTTCCAAAGTCCAAACTACCATCGTATTTAGCTTACATGTATAGAAAATATACTGCATATGATCTAATATAGCCTTTACGTCTGGCATTCCCATAGTTATAGTTGCTGCTATGTTTGTGTGGGTATATAGAAAAATGTTTACTTAAAACCTAATGAACTGATTAGGCTGATAACTATTGCCGAGGAAGATTTTGAGCACGGAATATTATGCATAGTTATGATACAATCACTGATTAATTTATTAATTTAATCGTTGTGATATTCGTCCGTTGATAGTCCACATTGTGTGTAACTGAGAAGGAGATACGGTGCGAGCGAGATTGTATGTTTTTGGCAGCTTAGCAGTTACGTATATTTAATATTGTTTCGGTATACAACATTATCGCCATTGCGACAAACTGTGTACATCATGTGTACATGCTATTTTATTTATTTGCATCGTGTATCGTGATTTTACAATTGTGACGTGAAATGTATACGTAAGGAATTATTGTGTGATACGTTTTTGTTTGTTTGTAATTGCAAAACGCACTGTATGGGGTGCAATCTTTTAATATTATAATATCTGGATATATTAAGCTATTGCATAGCTTCTATCAAGTAGTGGTGGCTCAGTGGTGAGACCTCGGACTTCGAATCGATAAGTCCGGGGTTCGAGACCAGGCGAGCGCGCAGGAATTAAATTGATTTTTCAATTTATCTGCGCATGTTGTAACATCACCACTGCTCGAACGGTGAAGGAAAACATCGTGAGGAAACCGACATGTCGAAGAATTAAAAAGTTCGACGACATGTGTCATCCGCCAACACGCACTTGGCCAGCGCGGTGGATTATGGCCTGTACCCTCATAGGAGGCCCGTGTCCCAGCAGTGGGAACGTATATGGGCTGATGATGATGATGATGATAGCTTCTATCGCGGGCCTTGAGCGCGGGGACCGAATCGAGAAGTTCCGTAACGAAAAAACCTCACGCTCCCCACTCCAACGGGCTGATGTGTGGCTTGAAGGCATAGCATGCAATAGCTTTACCGCAGCAGTCCCCGAGTGCCACACGTCGTTTTTTATTTTTATAGTACATAGGGTCATTGCGCTGGTTTTCGTCCAATTATAGGAGTTGCCAACTTTGTGATACGAAATAAATATTTTGGAGCACCCTTCCTTAAACATATAATTTTTTTTTTAAGTCCTTATATAGTCTTCTTTAAGATAATATTAAGGGAAAATAAATCATTTTGATGTATCTTTTTATTTAAATTATTTTCTGCAAAAGTAGGGTAAATGCTAGTTTTCGTCCAAAAAAACTGGTTTTCGTCCTAGTGTAAGCTAGTTTTCGACCACCGTGTAGAAAAAGGAGGGTAGGTCAACTATTAAGTTTAAAATCAATTACAGGTAAATATATACGTTTATTTAATTAACATTACAATTTCTCACTACCCAGGTTTAGTTTTACTTGTGGTTTTACTAATAATAATCAATATAACTAGTCAACACTGAGATCTATGTAGCACTTGGCAGTCCTTATAGGCGTTAGTGATGACTGTATAATCATTCGTAATAAAGAAAGGAATGCGTTCCTTACAATGTAAATGAAACAAGTAATAATTACAGGACTAAGAAATAACATCAAAAAAACAGAAATATTCATTCTAACAACAAAAATTTTCATTCTAATACTTTGTTTATCAAATGAAACGTACTATAAACACACAGCCATAATAATAAGTTTTAGCTACATAATCTTCAGTGTACGCAGCGTCTTTTTTTTCTAGATTTCTTAGACTCCTTCGAGGCCATCTAAAAACAATAAGATCTTTCTGAGGATACGTTGAGTAAGTATAATAAAAAAATACTGCATTGGCAAAACAGACCTAGAATAAAAGATGATACTCAAGTGAATGATAATCAAGAAAAATACAGTGTATTATGTCTGACCTACCCCCATTTATGCTACGAATAATTGACTCTACTTCACATAAGGAGAATGATACATGACTGAATGAATGACAATATTAGGTACCTACAACACTCTGGCCCTCACCAATTATTTATAAGGAAGATACTGAATAGAAAACTTTTCAATAAGTACGTAAAAATAGACGAAAAGTAATGCAAAAGAATGGCTATATTTAATTTTTGGATACTCCAATACTCATTCATGGACGAAAACTAAAACATTTAAAGCTAAATTTAGTTTTCGTCCACTTCTTTAAATATTTTTTTATTTTGGCAGCACTGACATAGCAGTGGACGGAAACCAAAAAAACTAAACTAATAGCAATAAAGATCACTTCGGGAGAAACTATTCAGTATTTTAAAGGTCCGATAAAGTAAAATGACCCTAACAAATATTCACGTAGCTGTTTGAGTTTCCGTCCACTTGGACGAAAACCAAATATTTTGAGAATTTGGTAACCTAGTATCCGTCCACTTAATATTTCGAAGAGTATTATAAAAATGTATGATAAACACTTATAATTGCGTTTATTATGCTTATAAATAAACATACGTACCAAAAACATTACGTAAACTAGCTAAAACAGTGATTTACCTTACCATGAACTTTTCTCGCCGGCAAATTTTTCTCTCGCGCGATGACATCTGCAAGGCACGTATGCGAAGCGGCCACATTTACGTTAATTTTTTGAACTCTCTTCTTGTCAAATCAAATTTTAATGTTGATAGTACTGTTGCTTAAACATTATGGACCGTAAAAAGTGCAAACTTGCGCGGGAAGGTAGGTTTGTATTCAAGTTTTACGCACGTGATTGTAGCAGGTCAGTCAAATGGACGAAAACAGAAGCTGGACGGCAAACCAGCGCAATTACCCTATTATCTTCATGCGTGAAAACTTAGTGTTATGATATAAAAACGTGCTGGAACGTGACCTTGTCGAAAGAAGGCTTGAATTCGTATCAATCTGTAACTATGGATGATTGAAGCTCTCTCTTGGTCTTGACCACTTGATTTAAAAGCTATTTCACTAACCACTAAATAAAACATGCGATTGTAATTATACCCGGCGCGGCCTAAGATGATCCCTATGACAGTTCGTCTTAGTGATTGCTCGTATGATGGATCGTGTCGATACTTTACTATTTTATAGGCAAAGGCGTGGTTTGCATTCAGCCACGTCGGTAAACATGTTTTTACAAATATTATAAAATGAATTTTTAACGTCTATTATGTAAACGAAACGGTAAGTAAAACGAAAGTTTTCCAAAACACAAAAATGCACCTTATCATTTTCTCGTAATTTTTAACCCGTTTAACACAGTGTATATTATTTTGTCATGAAAGGAGAATGGCAAACTCCCATAGGACTCTGGGCCTGATCGTTACACTGATGATTTATGGGTGATTAAATAGATAAAAAATATACAGACTCTATGAATATAATAATCCCACCAAAAACATTTTCATGTAAAATGTTGCCAAGACGAGCCCATATGACTCGCACTGTGAAAAAGTTATCAGATCTCATGTAGAGCCAAGCTTCTAACACTACACGCCCTAACTCTACAAGGCCTAACTTCACAAACTCTACACCTTAGTCAAAATATGTGGCTTGGCCATTTCGCTACATTCACATCGGCGTAAGGTGAAAAATTAATTAATTCACTGTTCATTACTTTTGTGTTATACAATAGTTCTTGTAGTAACGAACGGCCAAGCCACATATTTTGACTAAGGTGTAGAGTTTGTGAAGTTAGGCCTTGTAGAGTTAGGGCGTGTAGTGTTAGAAGCTTGGCTCTACATGAGATCTGATAACTTTTTCACAGTGCGAGTCATATGGGCTCGTCTTGGCAACATTTTACATGAAAATGTTTTTGGTGGGATTTCATTTCTTTTTGTAAGTTGTTTGTAACAAAATTTTATATGTCGATTAAATTTTTATTTTTTTTTAACAAGGAGTACCTATACATATATATATCTAGGGAAACCAAGTTTTAGATTATTAGATTAGACCTCTAGCGTCATCAAAATTTAATTTAAAATTACAGGTCTCATACAAACTCCCATCCCCTAGTTTAAGGGGTTGGGGGATGAAAGTTACAAGTTTTATAATTTTTTTGTTGTTTGTGTGCTAATACTAGCTTACATACAAAATTTCAGCTTTCTAGGACATTAGGAAATACCTTAAGAATTTTGATGATCATCAGTGAGTCAGTGACGAAATTAGCGTTTTTTAGATATAAATAAAATCTGAAGTATAAAAGCTAATGTAATTAAAACTTAATATTTTCAATAAGTCCGCTATTGGCAATATATCCCGAAAATTTTGTTGATCTAGCATAATCCAAACCCAAGATATGAGGGTTCAAAAAAACGTCGAAGCGCTTCGAGAAAAGGTAGGTAGTGCCCGTGCGCTTCGCTTGTTCGCTTTGCTCGTCTTGGCGGGGGCACTACCGTGCCCCCAGATTATAGATCTTTTCTATGGGATAGCAGAGATATTGGGATATTGATTAAGATCAATTTTGAATATAACGTTACTAAGGCCCTTCTGCCATTAGGTACGATACTTCTAGAATACGATACTCGCGTAGAATACTACTTAGATATTTGCTGGCTACCCGATGCTCGCATATTATGCGACTGAAAAATGACTAAATTCAACATTATTGTGCCTCGTTTTTGTGGACCGACGTTATAATAATAATAATTCATTTATTTATTGCAACAACAGTTACGTCGTTATGTCGAGCAATCAGCAATTCCAGTGACGAAGAAGCTCTTGCAGTTTTTCTTTTTTATAGAAAAAGAAGACACCAACGTAAGAGTAAGAAGTACTGGATTCATCCATATATTGAAAGAAACATAAATTGTAGAGTTTTTGTAGCCGAACGAGAACTACAACATGATGATTAGATATTTTTATCTTTCTAACGAAGAGATACGCGCGAGAGTCGAGACGCGATGCAAAAGCGACCGACACGGTGAGTAGTGCTATACTAGTCGCGGACGTGTAGGATACCAGTAGCGTAGTGTGCGAGCCTACATAAAAATGTATGTGAGATACTCCGCGGCGACTAGTCTCCGAGACTTGCAGGATACTTTAATCGCGTATGCGTATCGTAATGGGAGAAGGGCCTAAAACTTCACTCAAATGTCAAACAACAAACATAAACAAATCACTCATCACTGACACAATTATGATTAATAATTTGACATTTTATTAATGGCCAGCTACCTAAATAAAAATGTTATAATTATTATTGATTAAGTAAAACATGTTTTTATTTTATAGAATGATCTAAATAAATTAAGATATGTGTTAAAAATAAGTTAAGTTTTGCTTCTGATTTATAAAGCATTTGAATTCAATAAAATTAAAAATAAAATATAGATATTCATTCGTATTAATCGATATATTCGACTTTTTTACTCCTGACAACACTGACAATCTCTGCTTGATAAGACCGGTAGTCATAGAAATCTAAATAACAATGCCGGTAGTGAACACATTATCTTTTTTTTTCAAAGATTTGTTTTCCCATAGAATCAGAAGTAAATATTTTACCAAGAATTACTAAAAATAACATAATGAATTTTAAATATATTATGATTTCTGTAACAGTTAGGCCCAGTTTCGCCATTCTCCTTTGAATCCCCCATTTAATTTTTCTAAAAAACTTATATTATCATAGATAAGTAAATGAACGCGAACGGTAATTAATTAATTAAATATGCTGCGATCTTCTGTTCCATTCAATAGTGAATGAACTATAGCTTAAGCATGGAAAAAATGTGAACTCGTTTCCATTATCGAAATTTGTTTATCGATACTTTCCGCACTAGTCGATAAATGCCAACGATGTAAGTTTTGAAGGACGTAAACGTAAAGTCAGATTGATATAATTTCTCGTAAATGATAAGAATTGTTATAATTCCAACAGAATATCATTGTAATAGCATAAAGCTACGTAAAAATTAATAAATGCCATTTTTAGACGCCTCCAATACGTTTCTAATTTAATGGTGACGACATTACAAGTTTGTCTCTTGAGAATAACTGTCAGTGTCATAGGGATCATCTTAGGCCGCGCCGGGTATACAAGTCAATACATAAATGTCTACTTACTGGACAATGCAGGGAAAACCTACGTCAATTTTAGCACCCATTTTGTTACCGTTCGATGTCTCGACACATACACGTAAATTATACATAAAGATGTAAAGGTGCGTATAAATTAAGCGCGGCAGCCGCGCGAGCCAATGTTCGACCAGAGTTGACGATCATTTGCTGCGCGAGCCAATAAGTAGATATATTTTAAGTTGAACGTAGTTGCCGCGCGCGGCAGGCGATCCATCACGAACATCTCTTCTGTAGGACGCCAAAAGTATAGTCATTTTCTTTTTCAAGTCAGGAATAGGTATATCCATTTTTTTACTGATTTCTACCCACGCATCATACCTTACCGATTTATTGTGGTATTGGGAGGAAATCTGTTCCACAAAAATTCATCAGCGCCATACAATTGTATTAGTAAACGGCATTTTTCGTTGTCTATTTTTACGTACACGCCGCGCGAGCCGAATCACCAAAATTACAAAACGTCCACACGGCGCGCGAGCGAACGACTGAAGCTCCTTTGATGCGGTCTCAAAAACCGACAGAGAGCGGATCGCCCCGCGGCACGTTCGAGCGCGGCAATGTTCGGGTCGCCGCGCGCGGCGATCCCGTCTACATAGTGCGCGGCCGCCGCGCGCGCCTATGTTCGATGGTTTGCCGCGCTTAATCTATACGCGGCTTTAGGTAAACATGTGTTTGTACACATAGACTTTTCCTACACAGGAAAAGTACTATATTTGTTGAAATATAATTAACGTAGTTATTATTTAGTACTATTATTTTAAGGCTAAGCTGGACATCCTCCTCCTTGATTAAAAAAATGTGTGCGAGTACAAGTGTACACACGTAAGAAGTGAAACTTTATTTTCAAAAAATAATTTTCTATATGCAACTTTATAGAAATACGTGGATTCACGCGTGGTAGGGATAAGAAAAAGATGGCGCGTAACGGAAAAATGTCACGCGTAACGAAAAAATTTTACACTACATTTTTTTCCAACCCCGATAAAGAAGTTTTACTTCAAAATGTTCACACATTCTTAGTATGTTTGACGCATTTTCAGTTATTTTAAACTGGTTTGGGTGTAAAAATCGAACCTTATGGATGACATTGGTTGTTTTAAAATATAAAATTAAACGGGATGAAATAGGGAATTTAATATTATAGTGGGATAAAGTTGATGCAAGAGAATATACGATATATAAATTATCAATTAAAATGTATAATTAAATCATTAAATCTGAGAACTTTGTATTCAACTGGGAGTATTAATACCAATGCATCAAGACATACGATACATAATATGTTCGATTTCAATTCCTAAGAACTATTTGACCTCAATTGTCACTGTAAATATGGTACATCAATATGAGTAATTGTTTAGAGTTTGTTGTCAAGCAGAGGGGAATTTGTAAGGGAAGGGTCAAGAAAGGACTTGGTAAGATCGCGGGCAAATCGATATGTAGAAATAGCATAAAATGTTTGTTTGTACGTACGTACCTATAGGTTCAATATTTTCAACTGACTTCAAGAAATGGACGAAGTTCCTAATTCGGCTGTGTTTCATGGGTCTTTTTACCATTCGACTGGAAGAACCGATTTCGATAATTATTTTTTACTAGGTTTCCGCCCGCGGCTTCGCCCGCGCAGTCAAAGAAAAACCCGCGTAGTTCCCGTTCCCGTGGGATTTCCGGGATTGTATCATTTTCCCGGGATAAAAAGTAGCCTATGTCCTTTCTCGGGTATCAAAATATCCCCATACCAAATTTCATGAAAATTGGTTCAGTTGTGATTGAGTAACAGACAGACAGACAGAGTTACTTTCGCCTTTATAATATTAGTATGGATTTAAAGCTAGTGCCTTCCGGTTGATCCCAATTAAATTTGGTTCAGTTTTGGCAATTCATGTTTTTTCAATTGTTTTCCAAGCGTTTATAAATGCTGATTTCCTTATAACAATGCAGTATTAAAAACTTTATAGTTGCCTACATTGAAGGGTTTACTGATAATTAATTTCGGTGTAAATTCATAAAAAAAAAGATTTGTGAGATGAATTTATACCGAAATTAAAATGAGATTCCCTGCAACTTCTATAAATTATCAAAATTATTTTTAAAATTGTCTTCTTTGAATGACAAAGACTTGGAAGATAATTTTGAAAATTTTTAATTTAAAAGCAGAGTGTAGGTATAAGATCAAAGATGTCGTCGAAATTCTAGTCTATCATCATCATCAGCCCATAAACGTTCCCACTGCTGGGACACGGGCCTCCTATGAGGGTACAGGCCATAATCCACCGCGCTGGCCAAACTCTATACAATAATTATTGTATGTACACTCATTATGTAATATTAAGGCGCAGAAAATTTTAGCTACGTATATAATATTATGAGTAACGAGCAATTGGCTCAAATCCAACATTCTTCTTTTATAAATCATTTTAACACCTCTCAGACGTTAAGCGTAGAACAAATGCGAAGTAAATGTATAAAATTAAGAGTAATACAAAGATTTCATATGCGTGAAATTAGTTTGGACTAGATGGTATAAGTGTAGATGGTGTAGAATATAAGAGAAGACAATAAAAAAGTTAAAGCTGAAAAAAAATACACTATGAATTTAAAACCGTAGGTATTCGTTCATCAGGAAACGTCGCGTCCGCGTCGGTAGTATAGTTAACATGTAAAAATGAAAAGAAAGAAAGTTTTATTTATATTTAAAAACCAACATTGTATCCAGGAAAATATTTCATTTTTCAGTTTCTCTTCTTACGCTGTTCAGTTATTCTGGGGTTTTTTTGACATGTATTTTCACACATTTGTCCTTTCAACTAATAGATGAGATAAGCAGAACCTTATCAAATCGTCTAAAGGATATGCCATACAATGCAAACTGGATTTTCCTTAACCGTAAATATGACAAGTTACTGTTAAACCTTGTTCGTTGCCAAATTTCCAAGATTCTGGGTCAATGTGTATAAGGGTTTTGATAAAAGTTATTACTTAAAGTAATTCAAATATTAGCGGTAGGTATCAAGTGTGATTGTAAGTCCACCAAATGTGACAGTCAATTTATGAATTAATGTTTCTAAAATCTTAAAATAATATGTTAGTAATTTCTTATTTTCGCATTTAAATCAACCCGTCAAATAATTGCGACACATATAGGACTAAAAGAATAATATAATTAATAGGTGCAACTGCCACAAATGAACTGTTATGCAGAGACTATCAATAACTTTTCGGGCACAATATTTAAACAAAAATAAGAGCAGAAAAATCGATCATAGTATGTATTGGAATTTATGTCTTACCGGAGCAACCTTTGACAGGTAGGCAACTCACGATTATCTACTCTAGAGAAAATGAAATCTACATACAATAACCTATTAGTGAGATTATTAGTAATCATTAGTATTAAATACTAGTCCAATAAATAATAATATTACAGCATATAGGAAGCGAATGTGTCGACCAACCTGTTTTGGCAGGAGCATCAAGCGACATTGGATTTTGGCAAACGCACAATCAATGTTTATTTGCAGCTATTCTCGGTACCACAGGTTCAAGGGCTAGGGCGGTTAAATAACTAAATAAACAGAATTACTAAACACGTGGAAATTTTCTGGAAAGGAACTGGTGGCCCTGGTGGGGCGCCTAAAGGTAAACGCTACCACTACCCATGAACATTTGCAAAGGTCGTGCGGTGTGCACGCTTCTACACCGGCACCGCCATGAACATTTACAGAAGTATAAGATCGTTCGCAGACTTAGGCCTGTACAAATGGATTGCATATGTTAAAAGGGAAAAGGTATAAAGAAAGAATTGAAGGAAGGATTAACGTAAGAAATCAAGTAAGGGACTGCAGGGAAGGGTAAGGAAAATGGATTTGGGCTTCTGGCCGAGTGGGGGACTACTCAACAAAAGAAAAGCAGCAAAGCATGCGCACGCTACTATACTAAATATTATGATCCTTTCTAGACCTTTCTCTTTACCATTTGTCATAGACAGATCAAATAAAGTTTTGGATCGCTTCCAGAATCAACACGATTATCGGCTTTTTTATGAGCAATGCCATTTTTATTGTGACGTTTGTTTCTGATACATTGTTTGTGGAGCTGTTAAAAAGAACTTAATCTTTTTTTAGGTTTTCCAAGAACTTAACATAGATCGCGTCATAACTTGTAATAAACGTATCAAAACACCGACAGATCACAGAACGAAAATACATATAGGTAGATACATATTTAATAGAAGCAAGTAGGTACTAGGTACACTACCTGAAACCTTTATGTCAACATCCTGCAATTAATTATTATTACTGAGCTTGTGAGTTAAATTCAAATCAATATGAACAAAACAATTCACCACATCTTTATATATTGTACTACAAGTCGTTTGCCCCGGTTTCGCTCTGGATAAGAACAATAACCTGTTACTCGGTAAAAATGCATCTTTCTCACGGTAAAATAATGTATAAATCGATCAAGCAGTTTCTGAATAAATTCGATAATTTTATACACCTTATAGGTTGAGTAGTTTTTGGGTAAAATTCCAACAAACGAACAAAAATGTATTTAAATACCTTTATAATATAATTCTATAGATTAGAAGGTCAGTGTTCGATTCGCACAATAAGTGGCAATTTGATTGATCCTTGTATATATGCAAATATGGTCGATACCAAACATCCGCCCCCTAAACATGGTGATGGGTATTATTAGTGATACCTATCTAGTTGTAGTCTTGTTAAATAACATTAGATATTGTCATAAAACAATGACAAAATATTATATGTCTATATAATATGATTGTTTGTTTGTTTCAACATAATAAAATGTAGGATTGTTCGGGGCCTTCGGTGCGCCGCGGCCGTGCGCAAGTCCGACTTGCACTTGCCCGGTTTTTTTTTTTACTACGTAACATAGGTAGGTATATCACGATGCAATAAAATATATTTTTTATTATTTATACTCTTCCTACTAAATAGATATTAAGTAGATACCTACAGCTTAGTATTACCAGTTATCAGCTCGCCCGTATGGAGAAAGTTGCTGTGGATGTGTTTTTCACTAGTGACTAGAGGGTATCGTGATTTATATACATTGATAAAAAAATTACATTGTAATATATGATGCCATAATATAGACTCGAATAAGGCTTTGTATATAATTTGAAAAATATATAATATTACTAGCTTACCGCCCGCGGCTTCGCCCGCTTTCTCTAAAACGATTTGAGATTTAAACTATCCTCAAGTTGGATCGAACTACACATGGTGTGCGAATTTTATTATAATCGGTTAAGTGGTTTAGGAGTCCATTGAGGACAAACATTGTGACACGAGATTTATATATAGATGTAGTTATTACTTAAACTTTATTTTTAACTCCTTATGGAAACGGGATGTTATAAGTTTAACAAAATAATGTATTTTGTTCGCAAATATGTGAACATGATGAAAAGTCGACATAATCTAGATTCTAGATATACTAGATTATGTATCGATGAATGTCATAATGATCTAGCTTTTCTAGTAACGTGAGAATTCCTGAGATTATAACAATATTTAGGGAATATTTTTAAATTAGGTAGGTACCTATTTGTATTTAATCTATTCTAATGTTATAAAGCTGAAGAGTTTGTTTGTTTGTTTGAACGCGCTAATCTCGGGTCCGATTTAAAAAAAATTCCGGTGTTAGATAGCCAATTTATCGAGGAAGGTTATAGGCTATAATATGTATATCATCACGCTACGACCAACAGGAGCGGAGCCACGGGGGTGAAACCGCGCAGCAGCTAGTAAAAGATAATTATGAATTTGTATTTATACATACAAGATCTCTCTCTCTTTAAAATAAGTTTATTTTAAAATATTGCGAATGCAACACGATATCAATTATATTATCAAATGTGTATTTAACCATGAACTTGTTCTTCTATTAAACTGGTACATTTCAAATAACAATAGACGCGACAGCAGCTCGATCTATGAAAATGTTTGTTGTATTACGGATAGTCTATGTATTGCCGTTTTATGTTAGTACTCGCCTGTGCCGCTAGATGGCATGAATATTAAAAGCAGAAAGTATTATTCTGTACGCGTATATTTTTATTAAAAATTAGTATTATAATATTATGTAATACAATTAAAATTAATTTTATTACTTGCTAGTTATTTCGTTAACGTTTCATAAAAAAAATAAATGATCTCTGGGGAATAAATTACTTCTAAAGCAATTTATTATGTAGTTTTTACTTATTAGTTACATAGGTATATTATTTTTAATGTTCGTTGCTCTCTGGCATAAAGTAAGTAAATAAAAAATTAAAATAGTAAATAGGTTACTACATAATCCTACTGCATATTCTATACTGCACTGTAATGTGTTCTTATCAACATTGTAAACACATTCGTCCGTCACTTTATTCAATTTCAATTGAACAATTTCTCACGCTATAATTTTGAATAGTGCGAAAATGTATTTTTTTACGTGCAAAACCGGTCGTCGCGTTTAGTATGTGCGACGGCTTTATGACCCAAATGTGGTGGCCTTAGCCACCGCTGCCTTAGCGCTTGCGCGTGCGCAGCGCCTATAAACACTCGTTATGTAATCTATGGACCAGCTTTTTGGTTTTCGGTTTTGATTTTATTTTTGATTGTCAATAAGTCATATTGTTAAAACCGATGTTGATATACCTTTATTGTTAATTTTTCGCGTTCTGTTGCTTGCTATAAATTTGATAAAGATTTTCATTACTTAAATCATTAGATTATTAGTTTAAAAGTGTATATATGCAACATTTGTTTATTCGAAACTATTCCTTATAAAAGAAAAACTTGCAATTGAATAAGATTAAATAATAACTATATTTTTTTTATTTCAGGTAAGGATACGGTCTCTTGATACCACGAAGGGAGTTGATGTATTCATGGTGTGTGTCCGTCAGTCGCCTTGAAAAGGTATTTACTATAACGTACCTGTTTTAATAACATCGTAATAGGTAATTTAAGTAAGAGGTATAAATTTAAATATAGAGCTACTTGAATTAATACAAAAATATAAGTTCAAAGGTAAAAAATCAGTCGTCACTCGTCAGCGACCGACAAGCTCATAATAAAATCAGCATTGAAGAAAACTGTGAAATGTACACATTAAATTATGAAATAAAAATGTTGCGTATGGAATTTATTTAAACACACATAAAGTATGCATAAAAATTAAGAGTGATAGACCTGCCTCTTATCAGGGAGTCAGTTTCTTCAGATATCAACGTTATCTCGGCCTAGTTATCACAGGCTTTACTCAGCTCCTTGATTGTGGAGCAAATGAACAATATGCTATTGTGTTATGTGAAATTTAAATAGACATTTCCATATTATTCAACCATTTCTTAACATAGAAATAGACTAGGTAAGGAAAATATTTCCGATTGAGTGGTAAATGGTAAAAATACTTATGTAATGACGATTCGAAAGTGCTACTAAATAGTAGTCTAATTGAATAAATGAATGTTTGAGTTTGAGTTTGAGTTTGATTTACGTCTGAATATGTATACTTAGGTCTTACAGTGTAGGTATGTCGATTTGTTATCTACAATCAGTGTGTTGAATGCTTTTTATTTTCTTATGATTTAATTTAAATATAATATGATTGTATTGCAATACCTGCATAAGTTTGCTAATATGTAAAAATGTATTGGTATGCAATACATTATTTGAATTTGAATTTTAAAGATGATACATTTTGGAAGGCAAATATGACGCAACTTTTGGTTTATTTGATGAAACATAGATACTGTAGAGGAAAACAAATAAAATTCCTCAGTGACAGATTAAATAATTGCTACACGAAAATGCATATTTCACACATAGCTTACTAATTACTAATTCAGAGAATACTTACTATAGAACATAAAATACAAATACAATATTCATTTTATAATAAGATATTGCTAATTATTGAATGAATAGCAACATTTTCTACCTCCCTAATGAACAACACTTACATGTTCCTGGCTCAACATGTTGCTGGCGACACTTTGTGTTGCAGAGTTGATACCGCATGCTGTTCTTGCCAGAGGAGCGACAACATTTAAACAATTTGAGCAACATAGTTCATCAAATGTTGCACACCAAATGCCTATTATAATGAGGCTTTAATTAAAACGTAACAGAATATTTTCGAGTATCCCACTTACTACAGAATATTTTTTATATAGAAAAGCAAACGGTGCCAATTTGGTCTGCTCCAAACAGCTGGACATGACGATTTCGTATTTCCAAATAACGGTGACATCACACCTTCACCAGCCACTACGCACATGGTATAATTAGATGTTCTAGCGACGTGATACTACGTCACGGGTTGATGCTATCGCCTGTTATTCTTGGATATGTCATACGTTTTCGTGGTTTCCAGAACTCTAGGAATTAACAAGGGCCTCATCTAATAATATCATTCTGGGTTTGTGAAGTGTGAAGTTCCAGAAATTGATAGCTGGGTCAGTTTCTGAAGAGATCACACCGACTAATATTCTAGTTAAGAATTTGTTAGAGGAAGTGCTATAGGATATCCGAAACGTTCTTGCTAAAGTTTAAGTGATGAATTTGATTATTATAATGTGTCCAGACAGTAAAATAATGCCTTTTTATGAACATTTTACGTCACAGATCTTACTGATCGTACGTTATTAAACGGAATCGAAATGGTAGAAGTTAACATACGTCAAAATTAGATCGTTCACGAAACTTCTAGAGGTTGTTATTGAAGCATGTTCTTAATTTAAAGTAATGAAACAGATCATTAAGTTAGTATTGAGCAGTGTCTTTTAAACTAAAGCGACTCTGCAAATATTAAATGGTCAAATTATAACCGGCTAGTGCTAGTTCAAAGCGGTATCAATGAGCGATGATGTCTCAAATAATTTGAGCGTGATGCAGCCTGGAAGAATTAAATCTCTTCTCAATTGTATATCGACATATTGAATGCGATATATGAAACGTTCAAGTACTGCATAAATTTGCACTGCACTTGCAGCAGTTGATTTATGAAAATTGAAACAGTGAATCAGTTCGATAATCGATCTGTGTCTGTTTGGTCTATTCTTAATATTATGAAAATAATAATAAATACTGTTACGTTAAAAACTGTTATTTCACTTTATTGAATCTTTTACTAATTAGAATGATATATATTGTATTAAATTTGAACTGCCGTGTACTTTCTGTCAGTTTTATTTTCTTTTTCTTCTCTCCTTCTCACTTTAATTGAAGACAGATCATTCAATAAATGAATTATTTAACTTTTTAGTTGGTTTTATCGCTATCATAATTCTTCATTACTGAAACCTCGAAAGGTCGTGGGAAAAATTTCTTCATTACCAATGCTGGCTCGAACCAGTAATTCACTATTTCTATGACATGGTGACGTTGTTCGACGTCATAATGTGCGGATATGTCTAATTTTAATTCCTGCGTAGTTATGCTCAATGCCGTACTACTATTTTGATTGCGGTCGTCCAATTATGCGTGTACTATTTTGACCAGTGTCGAAGATACTGTCAGTCTCTCTAAAATATTGTGATATAGTTATGTGAATTCCAAAGAAACTTTTTTTTGTTTGTGGAATAATATGCAAAAAATAATAAATAATAGGAACGTTAGTGAAATAATAATTCTATTGTATAAAATTGATATGATTTCAAATAGCACCTACAGTATTTTTTTCGAACCAACGAGACTTCTTTTTTTTCTATAGAAACTGATTCCCAAAACGGTGGAAACGGATTGCTATGAAATATTCTTAAGCCCTATAGAAGTGTACCTGAATAAATTACTTCTGATGTTTTTTAGCGATTTTGGAGTCTCGAAACCATGCTTAAATTTTTAGTCATCTTGGCATTGCTATTATCATTACAAACCCTGGCTAAGCATGTACTCGTGACTCGTGTACAATGTTAGCACATTCAGACTAAAAAATGCCCAGTATATTTTGTCTCACTCAGAGAACAAAATACCTAGAATATCTTGTCTTCTAAGGTGTCAGATATGTAATTAAGATTGGATGATACGTAATTCGAGCTGGTATCCTTATAAGTCGTCTGCGTTTCGATTCTCGACATAAACAAACGGTAATTACAACAGACACACGTGCGAATCAATTTAGCTGTATACGATTATGTGCGGAAAATGCCGATGCTTTGATTCAAGTCTTTAATTCAATTAAATTATTTTGTCTTGTTGGGAATAAGAAATGTTTGAAGCTCTTTGGAAGATTTAAATTAAATCTCACCAAAGGAAGGCAAAGTGGAAATGTGTGTGATCTATAACATTCCGATGTATAATTTCTGATTTCAACGCCTGAAATAGCATGGAATACACAGAATTGTTGATATTGTCACACACTACACAACTGCGTAGGTACTGTATGAGTTGTCTGGATCTTGTCTGTATCTAATCTCTTTAAACACACCAAAAATTCCAAAACCTCCATACTCTATTGTTCCTGCTCTCAAAAGCTCTGACGTCACAGAAGTAATACCAGTTATTACACTTACACGCAAAATAAAGTTTTATTGTGAATGAAGATGATTAGACTCAAGGTGACCATTGAAATGACGTGCTCTCGTAAAAACGTAATTTATGCCCCAATGCCAGTATATCTATCATCTACTCGTTTTATTAATTTCATCTCTTTCACGTTACGTTTTACATACCTTCTTCAAAAAGTAATTGAATGTATTAATACTGCATTGTTTTAAAGGAACTTTCTGGAAAAGAAGCGAATACCATTCTGCCTTTACAGCGAAATAAAAGAGGAACATCCGAACGAATACTTCGAAAATTCATCTGATTGATTTTTTATGTTTTAATATTTATGCATTTAAAAGTTTAAACATTTACTCTGCTAAAATAAACTATATCAAACTGCCTCAGATTTTATTGTGCTAGTACATCAAGCTCACCCACAGAAAGTTTGTTATTATTTAGAAAAGTGAAGTTTATATTACAGTTGGAATCGTAAATTTGCAATTAATGGCGCCGCGCTGCACCCATCTTGGAGATTTACGCAGGCACCTTGGTCTGGTCACTTGGATATCTCGTATCTGCGTTATTTTCAACCCCAACCGTCTGGCCGTCTGGCAGATCTCTACCAATTACGTATTCTATTTCGGAGCGTTCGCGGCTGGGACGCGACGCTTCAACTCAATTTACCTCGCGAACGCGCCATTTTTCGCAACAAACATGGCGTCGCGCGCCAATTTTGACGTTTGCCGCGCAATTTTGACGTTTTATTTTTTAATTCACTGTGGCTACGATGTGATGTGATCGCAGTGTGTGGATGAGTCATTGTTTTTGTTTATCGAGTGTTAAGTGAAAGTGATAATCGTATTGGTAGTGGATAGAAATGTTGACTATGATGTCAATGCACTCGCCGTTGTTATTAGTCAAATTAAACTTCCTGCCTATGTGTAAGTGAGTAATTTATAGGGACTCATTTAAAAATTCAACATTTACCGCAATTATGACTCTTTAAACACAATTTCCTGCGTCATTCTTATTTAACTTAGCTAACCATTGGTTTCAGCAATTCATTATTGAACGAAAATAACACAATTTATTTTTACCGAACCAATGTAGTTATCAATAGGATATTTAGATTTTTATAAAATAAGTACAAAAATACGAGATCGCAAGTTAAAATCTTGAAGGATTGATTTGGAAATGAAAAACTTTGTAACATGTAGACCAACCTATGATTGTAATTCAACCTATGATTCAAATAACTGTGGCGCTAGGTTAAAATTTATTTAATTATTAAGATTAGCTACACTAAGTACAATACGAAATTAGCCAAAAGTTTTTCTTTGAGTTCTGGACATATTATTTGGTCTTTAGTTGAAAATATTCAATACAATTTATTAGATCACATTAGATAACATCGAAGTTACAGTCCTTTATTTCATTGCTAATTTTAGTCTTCTAGTGTAATATATTATAAAATTCACGTGTCACAATGTTAGTTACCATACTCCTCCGAAACGACTGGACCGATTCCCATGAAATTTTCTATGCGGTAGGTCTGAGAATCAGCCAGCATCTATTTTTCAGTGATATAGAGATAAGTGTAAGGCAGAACGTATGCCGAGCTAGATTTCCTATAAATATTTACCGCGTCTTTATTCTAGGTCGTCTTTACTTCTTGTAGTTAGTGTATTCCGTTGATTGGCATTGTGCTCGAATCGCAAGCGTTAAGGTGCAAAATCGCGTGCACGTCAATTACACGTCAAGAGGGTGATGCGACCATTCATCACGCCGGTTGCCAGGCGCGATTGTGTCTTATTGTTTTATTTTCGTGTTGTTGCATTGTTTTTCGTTTTGATCAGGATTTGTTTGGACATCTTTGCATGTGTTTTCATTGAATTTGAAATTAAGCAGCTTTTGTATGATGATATGATAGCCTGTTTTGATAGCGAACATTTAGGAAAATTTTGGGATTTTTCCCTAGGTTTAAGTATAAATATAAAGAATCACCAAAAGGATCAAATTAGAGCATAGAAGAAGAGCAGGGAAAAAACAGGCGAGAGAGTTTGTATCGAGAAGTAGCCACAGCGTTCTTAAAATTTTACGAACTAG
Source organism: Colias croceus (assembly GCF_905220415.1). NCBI lineage: Eukaryota > Metazoa > Arthropoda > Insecta > Lepidoptera > Pieridae > Colias > Colias croceus. The sequence continues at coordinate 2,765,836 of NC_059562.1, forward strand.
GTAGCTTATTAGCATACGGTGCAAATGTAATTTTTGTATGTCTGTTGCGATAAATTACTATAAATGTATTTTACATGATAATTTAAAGAAAATAGGTACTTATATGAAATTAAAAAAGCCTAAAATTTCGTTCTAAAACTGGACACTTTAATTGCGTTAAAATAAACGTGGTACCTATCCGATATTCTGCCATATATGATATAACCGAAAGCATAGATAATATTATAATTTTTAAGTGCAACATATTGTATCTTTTGTATCTTTTATGATATCGAAGTATTACAGTACAATTGCCATTTTTATTACTTTCTAAGAAAGAATTACGTAACTGATTAAATTCTATATTTATCTTTTTATTCAAAATGTTCCGTCTCCACAGTTTTATTTAATTTATTAGATAATTTACAATTTTATGCCATCACGTTGATAAACAAATGCCCAAACATATAGTCTCCTTCTATGTAGATATCTTAATATATTAATTTAATGATAATCCAAAGGGTATAGATGCTATAGCCTATAATAGCCTTTCCTCGATAAATGGGCTATCTAACACAGATAGAATTTTTCAAATCGGACATGTAGTTCCTGAGATGAGCGCGTTCAAACAAACAAACTATTCAGCTTTATAATATTAGTATAGATCTATAAATTTTCATGTTTTACGGTTCACAAGTAACTTCTAAATTACACGTTTCTTATCTTATTAGTAAAAGGCAATGGATTATATTTTATTAGCATTACAATGTTTTATTGTGAAACAAACTCGATATTGTTGAGATAGATACGGTTTATATATTTTGTTATTGAGCATTTAAAATATTTTCTTATTTATAATGCGAGTGATTTCTGTGAAAATCTTAAAATAACATTCGCTTATAAACTGGAGCTTGATAACAATATTCAAAAGAAACAAACTTTGCTTTTGGATAACACAAATAAGGATATTATTAAGGAAAGCGTAGCTTTTTTTTGTGGTTAGGGAAGCGCTTGAGTTTGACCACAATCTCGCCTGCCCCGGCCTGATGTTAAGCTGAGATATGGCCCAAGATGGTACACATAAATGATGATTTCTTCAGTGCGGCTTGCTAGCTGTGAATTTTAACAGATAACAGCTCAAGGATAATACAAAAATATACGTACGACGGATGGATCCAAATTAACAATGAAAAAGAGGCATCCGCATTGATTGCTATGAAGTGAGGACAAAAAATTGTTGAATTGAAAACGAAAAAAGATAAAAAAATTGAAATCGGAAAAATGAGAGCAAATCTCTTAAAAATCATACAAATACACATTAAATTTGAGGAAAATGTAAACACTGTACACATATACTCATTGTAGACGCAAAAACAATAACTGAAAGCATAAAAGATCAAAGAACTGGTTAATAATGGCTCGTTTAATAACCACTGTTGAGTGCAATTAAATCTTAATTAGTCGTCTAGAATTGATGGCTCTTATAGTGCCCAAGTAGAAGATATTAAGTCAATTGAGGCAGAATATAACAAACCTCATATTTCTGTGCTTCAGTTTTCTGGGCATATTTGTCGCATGACATTCTTTAGGAGGAAAATCTCTATTTTCAAACTTGGCTAGTGTATCTTCGTCAAAGTTGTCTTGCTGTTTTCGATTTCAGTTAAATTTTGGTTCATTACCTAAATCGTATTATACTTGAAGTTCTTTTATTTAATCATTTATAGGATAGGAAATCAGACTAAGACCATCATCATACATGATGATTTCTTCAGTGCGGCTTCTTGGCTGTTAATTTTAAGAGATAGGATAAAAATTATTGCTGATTTTATGATCCAGATAGGTGATTATCTTTAGTTTCACTTTTTGCTGTAATCATTAATCAGCGTTTTCAATAAAAATTGGTGTAGGTATTATTTTTTCTCGAAAATGAATTCAAAGCAGTCGATCAGGACGTGACGCATTCACTACTACTATTTTAAGCTGACGTAAATAATATCTGTTTGGTTTTATCACTGACCTAGACCAATATCCTCTTGAACCAAAACAAACCCAGTATTTCTCCGTTTCAGGCAAGATCTAGACCATGATAGCGGCGACCATTCATATAAAGGTTACGAGGGAAGGAAAACACTTGACGCTTGCATCACTGCTGGTAATTTTCAGCGGCAATTTACCTGTTATATACCTGATAGACATGCGCAGGCGCCGGCTCCACGCATATCAAAGGCTAACCCGTCAGTGTCACTCGGAACGGCAATGCGAGTGGTCGTCGCGGCCATTCGCGTCGATAAAAAATATTTAACGCGTTGTTAGTAAATAAGCGTTGACAATTTAATATCAATTGAACTCGTCTACGTGTGTGCTAGTTTGTGTTTCACCCGTTGGATTGCTCAACGTTCCGGTATATGGTATAATTTGGCACGCTTCGCCATTGTTTATTTTGATGCCGCCTGATTCGTACATTTCAGCGATAACAGCGGCATCAACACGTGTGCTGACCTAAAGGAATTCGTTGATAAACAAAACATCCATTGTATCCCCAAAAATAATATGATCCCATGAAAACGGTCGCGTACGTACACAATAATGATTCTATCAATGAGCGAAATGTACAACAATAATGGGAGTCAAGTGTTCAAGTCACATATTTGAACACGGAGGCTTTTATTCCTGAGTCGATAGAGTTTACTCTCGTCTGTCGCCAATGTTTGGAAAAGAAACGAGCTCCAGATGTTTAATGGGAGTGTATTTAATACGTTTATTAACTTGATATGTGTACGTTACATATGCGTTGGTCGTCATTGATTCATTTTATTGCATAGCTGGAGGTTCTGGGTCAAAGTCAACTCCTGTGACTTGTATCCTACCGATTGGACACTCGGCCGGCTTTTTATTGCACTTTTTTATACGCGAGACAGGTTTAAGTGTTGGTTTATTGTATTAGAATTAAATGGCCACTGATTTGTGTTTTGCTAAACTAACGGGCAGCTGACACTCAAAACACCGGTTGATCGCGGCCGCGAAGTTATCAAAATTGACATACGTCTATACGTGTTTTTGTTTGTTTCATACTAAACTAGCCGGTTTTCCTCGCATAATAATGCTATTTTTAAAGGTTTTCCCGCAATCACACGGTTTACGAGTTACATTATAACAGAAGTTAATAGTTAGGTATGTAGTTTTGTGTGTGATGATAATGATGATGATAGTTCTTCTAATGAAGCATCAATTTGCTTCCATGGATATTAATTGATATGAATTAATTCTAAGAAAATAAATATACTATAGAGGTCTTATCAACTATTAAGACATACGTTTTACACGCAACATCATCTATAAGACACTTATTCTACATTGCATAAAACAAACAAGTTTTTCGTATTAATTTTTAATTCTAAATTAAACAAATTATTGCAATAATTTGTTCACTATGAAAATTTCTAAAGCTATAAAACAAAGTATAGGAAAATTTTCAACTTTGGCACCACGTGAGTGAAGAGCAATTTAGGTATAGTCAGTTTTAGCACGATTTATATTTAATTACTTAATTATATTCTCAATCTATACACATATTATAAAGCTTAAGAGTTTGTTTGTTTGAACGCGTTAATCTCAGGAACTACTGGTACGAATTGAAATTTCTTTCGGTGTTAGATAGCCCATTTATCGAGGAAGGCTATACCGCTATAGGCTATATGTATATCATCACGCTAAGACCAACAGGAGCGGAGCAATGTGGATCAAACCGCGGAGCACAGCTAGTTTTACATAAACTTGCTATCTCCGTCGTATTTATAAATTTATTCATAATACTTGAAAAGAAAGTATTGTTCGAATAATTATAGTCTACGCTAACGATGATTAGCAGTTAAATTATCATTATAATTATTTAGTTACACTTATCACAAACAGGTTGTGGACGACATACATTCGATTGTTTTATAATTGCAACATTAAAATCGTATTTTATTGGTATTCTCGCATTCTTTACATTGATTCGTGTGTAATTAAAGATTAGAAATAAACTATATGTCAATGATTATGAGTAAAAAGTGTAGATACGTAATTACTAATTAGCGTTCAATAAGTGGCACGTCAAAATGTAGCTAATTAGCCATCAGTTGTCCTTTTTTCGTTCACTATAGTTGAATCTTGCCACTTAGACGTGTAAATCGTGTGTGCGTTCATCGAATGTACTGTTGGTAACGTAAATTCAATTTTTACTTCTAAATGTAATATCTTTGTGAGTAAAATCATTCAAATTCCAGTGAGGTTTCTGAGTAATTAATGATCCATAAATATAATTAGCATTTTGTAGGTATGTCATTAAATGTGTAGTGCATATTTGATGCTATTTATAAATATAATAGATATTTTTTACAAGGATTTTTCCGACTTCTGCATTATTGTAATGTTATTTACGGCAATAAGATGTACCTAGTGGAGAATTTTAATGTAGTTTTTTTCTAATTGTATTTTTGTTTCGTTGATAGGTATATGGAGGAAGCTTTAATATATCTATAAATAATACTTGTAACGTTGTTTTTATACAGTTGTTTACCTAATCACTGCATAGTATAAAACAAAGCCGCTTTCTCTGTCTCTATGTCCCTTTATAATTTATTAAAGACCAATTTATTAGAATAAATTGTTTATCTTTCCTCTTAAAATTGTTTTCGTTTACTCGTACTCGTTACAAAATTGGAAATTTATATTTAGATAATAACCTAAAATATAACCTAAAAATAAAAATAAAAAAATATTTAGATAATAATAACCTTATATTTTTAGATAATAACCTGTTTTTTAATACATGAAACAATGCATATATATCTATAATATATATTTGTCTCTATGTTTACTTTTGCGGCAGTATTTATAATTCTGCGAAGGCATTTAGAGGCTGTGTTCCAAGAATTAAGATTGATTACTCATTGTGTGCCTAATTGGCTCTATGTAAGATTAGTTTTGATCCTTTGCATTATTACTATCAGAAAGAAAGAAAGAAAGAAAAAACATTTATTTCAAGGACATCAATAAAGAACATCAATACAAAAAATAAATAAACAAAACTAAACTAAAAATGAAAATTACATAAAATTTACACACAAGAAAGAAAGTAAAAAAGAACATGAGAAAAAAAATAAAAATAAAGAAAATCAATAATTGTAAAACAGTGTCCTAGAAAAAGGGAAGCCAACTCAGCATTATCTTTGCTGCAATTATGCATACACAGAGCTGGTTTTCAGTGGCCCCTAGACATTGTAACGATTAGAGAAACAATATATATACTACTTACTATTACTTACTTACTAATATTAAAATGCGAAATAAAAATTGAATAAATACAGAATGTAATCACAAAAACATATAGAAGGGATGGGTAGACAAAAAATATTTTCATAAAATAATTATATTAAAAAAAAAAATAAAATGAAATAAAACCATAAATAAATAATAATAATAAATAAAAATATTTGATATATTTACATACACACCATATTTAAGTGTAGGTACATATTGCCACTAAGGTTGGATTTGTTGCATAAGTAATACAATTTTGTATTTTTTCTTAAAATTCTCAACTGTTCTAAGGCTGGGAAGTGGTGGAGGTAAGTTGTTCCAACACTTAGTGGCACTGTATTTGAAACTTCCTCGAAAACTAGCAGAGTGGTGCTTGGGAATGGTGAGTTTAGTTGCAGTTTGTCGAGTATTATATACTGGATTTTGGTCACCCATCCAGACAAGCTTTTCAAAGAGGTACTGAGGAGTTTCGGACTTAATAATTTGAAAAAGGAACGAGGCAAAGTGGAGCCGTCTACGGTTCTCCATATTTAAACAACAGGCTTTATTAATAAATGGTGTTATATGCTCCCGTGGAGGAATGTTCCAACAGAAACGGGCACATGCATTTTGTACCCGTTGTATTAGCTGCTTCGTACGAGCAAGTATCCGCCTCCCATATACCACGTCCATGTAATTAAATTTTGATAATACGAGACTGTCACACAGCCTAACACGTAGTTCCGGATTTAGGTACTTTCTAATACGGTACAGGACTTTTATGCGATAGAAGCAGTTCGCTGCAGTAACACCGATATATTTTTCAAATCTGAGGTTTTCATCAAAGATTATTCCCAAATTTCGAGCTTCACCAACACGTTCCAGAACTTTACTACATATACAAACAGGAATAAGATGACATTGAATTGAGTTTACTACTTTCGGTGTGCCTAGGATCATATACTTGGACTTAGTTGGATTAAGAACTAGTGAGTTACGGTTTGACCAATCGAGTATGGAAGCTAAGTCTGAGTTTAACTTATTTATCGCAGAATGTGCTTCGTTCGGGTGAAATGATATAAATAACTGAACATCATACTACTATCACTACATAGTATAAAACAAAGTCGCTTTCTCTGTCCGTATGTCCCAATATCGCTATGTATATTGAATTGAATCTATAAAACGGATATTGATGTGGTTTTTGTATGGATAGATTGGAAGGTTTTAATCTTATAATATAAAAATTAATCCCAAAATGTGTTGGTAAGCGCTAAACTCGTGAGCGGCTGAACCGATTTCGCTTATTATATTTCTATAATATTCCTTAAAGTACGAGGATGGTTCTTATGGAGAGAAAACGGGCGAAGCCAGGGCGGACCGCTAGTAGAATATTAGGTTTTTGATAAAGATAATTTATTAGGTTTTTGATAAAGCGGGTCGCGGAAGAATTCCAACCTATACCCGCGGCCCCATCATTAAAGCGGCTCGACGGAACACAGTGGGGTTTTAGTCGGTAGCCTTGGGGATCTTTGGAAGATTTCCCCATTATATAAAAAAAAGGTTTTTGATAAAGCGGGCGAAGCCGGGAGCGCAAGTGAGCTATTTTGATATAAAATCTAAGATGGACACAATATGTTGGCAGGGGTCATTGACTTTGGAATTAATGTCAATTGCAGATTGACGTATAGTAGACTTAATTGTTTTGCTGGACCCGTTGCGACGAGACTTTCACAGATGATGTAATGAAGACTAACTTGGACGTATTCGTTTGGTAAAAGCATAGCGTGATAGCCTAACCTTCCTCGATAAATGGGCTATCTAACACCGGTTTTCACTAGTCTTGTTGTAAAACTGGATTATAACTATAATAACATAATATGAAAGCTTTAACGAAAGTTTACCCGATGAGATAATTATATTATATAATATTTTCTTAGTAATTATTACCCTGATATTCTAAATTTGGAAAGATTTTAATTCAGAATGTTCAGTATATCTGGGGGCACGGTAGTGCCCCCGCCAAGACGAAGACGAACCAAGCGAAAGCGCAGCGCACGGGCACTACCTACCTTTTCTCGAAGCGCTTCGACGTTTTTTTGAACCCTCATAACTTGGGTTTGGATTATGCTAGATCAACAAAATTTTCGGGATATATTGTCAATAGCGGACTTATTGAACATATTAAGTTTTAATTACATTAGCTTTTATACTTCAGATTTTATTTATATCTAAAAAACGCTAATTTCGTCACTGACTCACTGATGATCATCAAAATTCTTAAGGTATTTCCTAATGTCCTAGAAAGCTGAAATTTTGTATGTAAGCTAGTATTAGCACACAAACAACAAAAAAATTATAAAACTTGTAACTTTCATCCCCCAACCCCTTAAACTAGGGGATGGGAGTTTGTATAAGTCCTGTAATTTTAAATTAAATTTTGATGACGCTAGAGGTCTAATCTAATAATCTAAAACTTGGTTCCCCTAGATATATATATGTATAGGTACTCCTTGTTAAAAAAAAATTAAAAATTTAATCGACGTATAAATTGAGACATATACGTCAGATCAGATCATATAAATATGAATGAATTGAAGTGTTGCGAACGTCTCCTGCCTCTTACGCTAACTCTGACACAGTAGCTAAAAATTAAAAATAAAATTGTCCTTGACTCTTGTCAATAATGAGTGGGCTATAAAAAAGGCGTCTCTGATGTGCAAGAAATACACCCCAAAATAAAAGAAAAAAATAAAAAAAAAATTTGTTACAAACAACTTACAAAAAGAAATGAAATCCCACCAAAAACATTTTCATGTAAAATGTTGCCAAGACGAGCCCATATGACTCGCACTGTCAAAAAGTTATCAGATCTCATGTAGAGCCAAGCTTCTAACACTACACGCCCTAACTCTACAAGGCCTAACTTCAGAAACTCTACACCTTAGTCAAAATATGTGGCTTGGCCGTTCGTTACTACAAGAACTATTGTATAACACAAAAGTAATAAACAGTGAATTAATTTTTCACCTTACGCCGATGTGAATGTAGCGAAATGGCCAAGCCACATATTTTGACTAAGGTGTAGAGTTTGTGAAGTTAGGCCTTGTAGAGTTAGGGCGTGTAGTGTTAGAAGCTTGGCTCTACATGAGATCTGATAACTTTTTGACAGTGCGAGTCATATGGGCTCGTCTTGGCAACATTTTACATGAAAATGTTTTTGGTGGGATTAATTATTACAGCTAGTAATTAATATACGCCGCGTGGTTTCACCCGCGTGGCTCCGCTCCTGTTGGACGTTGGTCTTAGCGTGATGATATATAGCCAATAGCCTTCCTCAATATCTGTGCTATCTAACACCGAAAGTATTTTTTAAATCGGATCAGTAGTTCTCGAGATTAATAAATAATAATAAATATTATAGGACATTATTACACAAATCGACCTAGTCCCACAGTAAGCTCAATTAAGGCTTGTGTTGTGGGTACTAGGTGACGATAAATATAATATATTAATAAATACATATATAGATAATAACACCCAGACCCAAGAACAAATAATTGAGTTCATCACACAAATATTTGCCCTGACCGGGGATCGAACCCGGAACCGTCGGCTCAGTAGGCGCTCAGTAGGACTTTACCACTGCGCCAACCGCGTCCGCGTCGTCGAGATTAGCGCGTTCAAACAAACAAACTCTTCAGTTTTATAATATGTATTAGTAATAGTATAGATAGTATTTCGAACAAGTTATAATGAGCGTGGTCACTAGCAATGAAATACCAAAACATGAAACTTTACGAAAACACCAGTGCTCTGTTGTAATAAGCTCTATGAAAATACGTGGACAGATACATAATAGCGATACAATTAGGTAGATATTATATATAATGAGAAATATGACCTTGACTTGTAATGGCTGTAATATGCATTTAATGTGATGCACAATGACGGAACCGAGAGCGATTTTTCACAGTGCAAGTTCAATTGTTTTGTGTAAATAATATCTACATAGAAGAACTTTTACCGCTTGAAGTGAAACTTCTTTAGGCGCGTTGAGAGTGAAATTTCAAGGTCGCGTCATGGAGTAAGGCGACGATTTTCGTATACAGTCCTTTTAAAATGACTCCGGTTATATTGACCAACCGCTTATCATGACGTATTACACAGCGAATTTTGCCAAAGAAGTTTCACTTCTGACACGTGTGCTTGGCACACACTCTTTTTTTGCCTATTTTGTGTATGAGTGTATGCGTTGTAGTTTTGCTCGTTTCGGATGCTTTGATTTGTCATTAATTGTTTGTTTTATCACTAAAAATTAATTAAATCAATCGTCTAAATTGGATATTTTGCAAGTGTTATACACACAAATGTGATGACATCTAAAAGTTAACAAAAACATCACCATACTTATGAATTGTTAGTAAGTAGTTTTTTTGCGAGCTTATTTATTTCCTTATCTGTCGACGATGCGGCGTATATAAAGTTATTTTTATTTCTATAGTTTGTTAATTCTTTATAGGTACTTGACGTTTCGCAAAATCGCATCTAAATCGTAACATCATACCCGCATATATTTTTTAATATTCATAACTGTGCAACGTTACTGTCACCTTAACATATTTGTTGAATACGGGCGGGAGATAGGCTTCAGAACTTTATTGGTTAATAGCTTTCGAATTTTATCGTGCCAATATATTACCATACCTAGCTACTATTAAGTATTCTGTGACCATACTATACTATCAACCTCTTTTCTTCTCCACTAAATTTGGTTATTATAACACTTTCGTGTGCTGATTCATAAATTTACGGTTTGTTTGGAAAAAAATTCAGTCTTATCCACATGACATTTTCGTTCAGTGGTAAAGCCATGTAATTATTGGTATTAAATACTAGCTGTGACACGCGGTTTTACCCGCATTGCTCCGCTCCTGTTGGTCTTAGCGTGATGATAGGCCTATAGCCTTCCTCGATAAATGGGCTATCTAACACCGAAATATTTTTTCAAATCGGTCCAGTTGTTCCTGAGATTAGCGCGTTCAAACAAACAAACTTTTAAGTTTTATAATATAGTAATAGTACATATATTTAGACTGACTTAACATTAATGTTATGGTATGAATAATCACTATTCCTACAGGCACTAATCCTCGGATTAATATCTTTTACATGACATATTTAACGGGACATATTTTCAAGTTATGCGAATGCAAACATGTCTTGCAAAACTTTACGTTACTTGATAAATGATAAGTGATGTGAAACTTTATGATAAGCGTATCTAACAATTAGCGTACGTTAACCTAATGGGACTAAGGTTTCAACTTTCAGATGAGATTGATAGCAAAATATAAGAAATATATGTATAATAAAAAAATCTTTGATAAAAATAAAAATAGCTTGTGCTCACGACTTAGCCCGCGTTGCCTAAAACTTAACCAATAAGATATTATCTTAATCTTAATATTCTTAATATATATTATAAAGGCGAAAGTTTGTAAGTATGGATGTTTGTTACTCTTTCACGTAAAAACTACTGAAACGATTACAATGAAATTTAGCACACATATAGAGGGTAACTTGGATTAACACATAGGATAGTTTTAATCCCGGAAATCCCACGGGAACGGGAACTATCCGGGTTTTCCTTTGCAAACGCGGGCGAAGCCGCGGGCGGAAATCTAGTTAAAACTATATCCGAGTACCATATTATGCACATATGAAACAATAGTTTTTGAGTTATCGCGAACAGACAGACACACGCAGAGGAATCGTTAAATAATACCTATGCAGTAATGACGGGCCCTGTTCTCCAAATTGTTTAAAATTTAAAATAAAACAATTGAGTCGAAAAACATGCTGTTTATCCTCATAAAAATCACTTAAATATACAACATTGGACATGGAATTTTATAGCAATTTTCGAATGAGTCACGATTACGTAAAAATAAATGTCAATGCACGTGAATGCATCGAGAATGGATATAATGCAGTTATGTTTGTATTTTAAGATAAAAATATATGTATGAGGTAAACGTTGTACAAACGATATGGGAATAGGGATATAACCAAACTACTATTTTTCATGTGAATATTATCTACTACGTGAATTATCTATATATATAAAAGAAAGTCGTGTTAGTTACTCCACTTATAACTCAAGAACGGCTGAACCGATTTAGCTGAAAATTGGCAGGGAGGTAGTTTAGAGCCAGGAGAAGGATATAGGATACTAAATACGTACCACGGGCGAAGCCGGGGCGGACCACTAGTTATTATTAAAGTGAAAATCACATCAAATGTATTTTTTTTCTATTTGAATAATCGATTGTAGAATTCGAAGTCCAATTCGAATTAGGATTATCTGGCTAAATCTGGAGAGGAAGGCAACGATCGTCTCTAGCACAGGTATACCGTATAGTTATAGTTGAGGCGATCGTCGTGTCTAAAATTGTTTTGTATTTATGAATTGTTTCCAATTAAACGAATGTATTGTTTTCAAATTCCTGTCCAAACTAGACCAATTTTCAGTTGGAAAATCTCTGAAAATGGCTGCTTACATTTCTGAGAAGTTTCTATCTGTCAGTTGTAATCAACAAAACAGTATCAATTGTTGATTAGCGTGACCATAACTCCAAGTCATCATGGTGACCGCATTCCCTCAAATTCTAACTGATCAAAGCCAGGCGCTAAACACCATTCACAATTACAATTAGTTAAACGAACTAAATTAACCTCATAATAACGAACGCTTATTATTTCATGGGCCTAAATATTGTCTCGTAAATTTTCATTATTATTCATTAAAGTAATTACTCGCTGGGTGGCCTTCATATTATCTATTGTTACTGTACCGATACATGGGCTGTTTTATGCTTGAGAAATAACTAAATATAATTTATTAAAAAATAAAATTTTAGGTCCTTGATAAGTGTACAAAGTTTGAATTAAATCTGTCCGTTTAAAGTGGGTCAAAATCAAGTCTACAAACATACATTTTCTCATATTTCTTGTTTACTAGAATTTTACTAACTATATTCTATGCATTTGTATTGTGCATTACTCCATACAAACATTTTTGCAACATTTTTGTATAGTTATATTAACTTAACGGATGTGTTTTTCCTAAACGATATCGCAGGCATTACTAACCACCTTTAACACCACATGATCTGATAAAAAAATACACTCCACACAAACATTTGACCAGTTTATTTATTATTAGAAGGAAATTCGAAAGCAAACTTATCGAAATGAGGTTAAGATCGCATTGTTTAAGGCCCGTGTCAAATGGGCTGACACTTTGCGTATTTTTTGTATGTATATTTGACCGTGACCCGCGAAATGGACCAATCATAGCGGATTATGTATTAATCTTTTGCTTGACAGCCCGCTAAATGGTTTTTTCTTGGCAGGCTTTATCAATTATGTAAAGCGGGCTACTCACACACCTGCCGCAGGGACAATCTCGGTTGCATGGTAGTCGGAGCAATTTCAGCTATTCTCTAAATTGCCCTTGCTATAGTCTATAGCATCACAATTAAGGAGCCAGTTAAGGGTACAATTCCAATATTGCCCCTGCTGCGGGTATGAGAGTAGCCCGCAAACTCAAACTCAAACATTTATTTATTCAATTTGATTTCGTATAAAAGCACTTTGGAAGCGTCATAAATTTTTTTAAACATTTACTACCGTTTCGGAAAACAGTATCTATGGAGAAGAACCGGCAAGAAACTCCATAGTTGCTCTTTTCGTTTTCTTGCTCGTAAAAGCATAATAAGTATGTGCCTTTCAAACTTTTAAAAATCTTATCCCAATATTACGGGATGGTGTTATGCATAATAATAATAATATCAAACAATGTGAAAGACACGACATGAGAGCATTATTGTCAACATTTTTTTCAACATATAGTCAAATAAAATGATAACAGAATACAAGGCGATTACTTATCAGTTATCACTATAGTGACAAGTTTTTTACACAACTCTTACACAATCGGTATTAAATCTTGAGTTTTATATGACGATGTATCGTTTGTAAGACCCATGTAATTAACTAGCTTTCCGCCCGCGGCTTCGCTTTGTCTAAAACTTAATAAATTACATACTAAACCCTTCCTCTTGAATCACTCTATCTATTAAAAAATCACATCAAAATCCGTTGCGCAGTTTTAAGGATTTAAGCATACAGAGGGACAAAGAAACCGACTTTGTTTTATACTTTGCAGTGTTGTATGCTAGTAGCGTAATTATTGTCGGTCATTTCTATTATAATATCACGTAAAAATATCAAGTTTATCTAATACATACATATAAAATTCTCGTGTTTGTTGTTAAACTCCTGCGAAACGGCTTGACCGATTCTCAACATGTATTTTTCAGCCCCGTAAATGTTGAAAGTTCAAAGCAGAACTGAGAACAACGTTCGTATAGCTATACATACTTTAAAGTTAATAACTTCAAAGAAGATAGTGTAACTTACTTAACATATCATTTTATGTAAATATTTTTTCCATAATAAATATTAAATACAATTACTGTACGTTACATATAATTTCATTTATTTTAATTATAAATAACGCTATCTAAACGAGCCACCGCCCGCAGCGCTACGTAAACGTTACTATAAAATTAAAATAAAGGTTAATAAGCTGAGTACTTGGTAATGTCAATTCATAAATCGTTTTCATTAACATAGAGAGATCGAGGCGTTTGTAAATGTAGCCGGCGGGTGCGCGTGCGCCACCTTGATAGTATGTAACGTATGTGTATTGTGTGTATGTATGTAATGTCAAACTGGTATTAATGTGTATGTATGTATGTATTTTAACACTCGACTTGTCGTATGTTAGTACGCCCTGCGGCTTTCCTTGCGTAGTAGGGATGGTATTGGCTAAATATAGATTGCAGAGATAACATCATAATCTTGCCTTTCATAGTAATTATTAAGCCTGTCCCAGACAGACGCGGCCTGCGGTGGCGATCTGCTGTTGCCTTCTTGCTTGACCGTGATAACAATATACTGCCGCGGCCGCGGTGGCGGTCATTCTAACCTACAGCGGCACATTAGCTCTCGATTCTCACCTGCAAATGGACGTTAGTAATGGCCAATCGTACGAAGTTTTATTGCTTTTATTGCCCATATTTTGTTTTTAATTCTTTTGTTTTTTTAGTATTTATTTATTTATTTATTTGGTCAACCAACATTTGTTTACAATGATTCTTTAATATAATTACATATTATATAACATATAGTTCTTGCGATAAAGTAACAAATAATTAGAGGTTAACACAGCATGCGCCAATTATACAGAGCTATTTCTTAAGAGTACGTAAGAGTAGTAAGTCTTTATGTGATGTATCATACAAAACTGGGTAATTTTGCACTGTTTGAATAAACAACTCAGTGTTTAGTTGCAAAAATTTACAACTGATCGCGTAATGACCGCCTCATGTCCGCGCGCTCATTCACACAGAAGCGGTGGCGGAGAGGGCGGGGCTTGCGGCCGCGGTAAGCCGCGCTGTGACCGCGTCCAGGCCGCGTCTGTCTATGTCGTTCCTAGAACTTTCAAGTCATCCAACTGACCGCCACCGCCACCGCCACCGCAGGCCGCGTCTGTCTGGGACACGCTTTATTTGTGTTCTAGCGGTTACTATAATTGAGAAATAGTTGCATCTACGATACGTTATTCAATTCGTGTTTTTTTTTTGTAAAAATATAAAAAAAAACTTTGAGTTTTGTATTTATGTATGTATATTCATATTATATAGGTTTGTTTAACAAACTACTATGTATTTAAAATACTTTTAGTAGTGTTTTCACTTTTACGATAATATAATGGTTACTTTCTCATTTACAACAATTAGTATTAGTGTTAAATTGAGGACAGATTTCACAACTATTAAACGCCTAATTTTTCAGTCCACCTATCGTTTAACCCATCCTGACGATACTCTTATATCCTCCAAACACTTTAAAGAATGAACTCATAGTGTTACAATAGAAGCCACATGGTGCAGATTTTGGGATAACAATAACAAAAGTGAACGTTATCGGTAAACATAATTTAGCACAATTTATACATGCTTGTGGGCCGAGTCGTTATAGATAAATCGTGAATCATGTACATAGATGCAGGAAGCTGTAAACAATACATATTTGTATTGGCGAAAGCTGGATTGCCATACGTCTGGAAGTAGGTATATAATAACTAGTTTGATAGGGGATGCTTCATTGATGGATTTGATCGCGAATTTATATGGTCGTGAATACTTTTCACTACATAGTATAAAACAATTTCCCTGTCGCTGCCTGTCCGTCCCTATGTATGCTTAAATCTTTAAAACTACGCTACGGATTTTCATGCGGCTTTTTTTAATAGATAGAGTTGATTCTCGAGGAAGGTTTTAGTATATACTTTGTTAAATTTTAGACAAAGAGGGCGAAACCTATGTACTATGTAACCTATGTGTGATATCTATGTCGGGAAATGTCGTCTTTGGAAAGTCCCGAATGCGTTGTGACTTGTGATCCTGCAGGGATTTTACTCATTGTTGCGAGGACGGTTTTAATCATTATTCACTTTGTTATGCCAGGCTGAAGTACTTTTTTAGCATCTAGTTTAATAGGATACAAATAAATATTTTATTAAGGCTGGTTATTAGGGCTTGGATGCTGATTTATTATCTAGTATCTGTCTTGTTTTTACTTTTTTTTATATACTAAAACCAAGAAGCTTATATCTAATACACTGGAGATTTCGGTATGAACATTTGACGTGTAACAAGAAAATATTTCCCAGTTCATGTTTTTTATCACTTTCACACCTAACTTGGTATTGCCACTGTTAATACGAAGTTTTCCCAAGGCTACTATGTATGCTGTAATATTCTGTGCAAAAGGTTAGTTTTTGTACATGAGTTTGTTGATAAATTGCCAAAAACGTCATTCAGAAGCATTGTTGGAGGAAACAATTATTATTTATGCTAAATAAAATAAGTATTTGAACCAATTATTAAAAAGCGATACTCCCTGATTATGGGTAGTCACCATAATAAAATTGTAGCAACTCTCACTTTGACAATATGGCATAAGTGTCAAAAAAATTGCGTCGCTTCGAATATTTAAGTTAATATTGTTGCGTATTTAATAAATATTTTCCGAATATAAATAATGTATTGCATTGTGAAAAATTGCAGAAGTGTTTGGACACCGAATTCTGGCATAGAATTTCACAGGCAAGTGTATATTTACGTTATTTACAATATTCCTCAATACTCCTGCATTTACCTGTTTAGAATCATTTCAATGGCAAAAATTGTCTAATTTAGCATCATTTTAGTAAGCAGTCATGTTAAATTTGTTATTTCCCCAATACTTTATCATTTTTCAACAAGTTTTCAATAAACAAATTTAACAAGTAAGGTAACCATGATGAAGAGTTTTTATGAATAGCGAGGAGAATATATTGTAATAACAATATTATGATGAAAATTTAGAACACCATTTTAAAGATTGTTACTAGTAATGAAACAACACACGACATCGGTATTGCACTCACATGTAGTTATAAGATTGTTCGTTTTTACATTGAAATTTATACTTTTTTAACTTACCTTATATTTTTTTGTTTTACGTATTTCAGCTTTCCAAAAAGTAAAATAAAAAGAAATATATGTGCCCATCAAGGTTACTGAGGATTACGACCCAGAAAAAAATACCTTTTGAAAAATAAACTTTGTAAAGTTAGCTGAAATTTGTGCAAGGCCGCTAAACAGTTTTTCTTTGATGATTTTGGCTTGAAATTGACCAGTCGAAGCAACGCGTTTCAAAAGAAGATCTGAGTAGCTTACAATTTGGTAAACAGCATCTGATGCAAATCACAACTTTCCTCTATTTACAAAGGATGCTAATGCTATATATCGGTTCATATCCAAGCTTTGTAGCCAAAAGTTGTTTAAAACTATCATTCTATACCAATTAAAATTGTATGTACCTATAAAGTATGACCATAATATTATAATATAAATACTGTTAAAAATATACCTTTGTCGTTATTATTTATAGACCATGATTTTTAGTTTTTTCTATTTTGAAAAATCCTGAATTTACAAACCAGCGTGGTCACTCAACAGAAAGAGACAAAAAACATGATTGACGTCATTCTAGATCATATTTTCTTGTTACAAGTTATTGGTCATAGTGCAATCTCCAGTGTATTAGATATAAGCTTCTTGACTAAAACCGACAAAGGAGCGGGCGGTGCACTGATGAAGGTGATCACCGCCGCCCAAAACAATTGCAACGTTATAGGTAACCCTGCGATTGTTTTGCCGGTCTTTGAGGGAAGCGTAGGCTCTTTTTTTGAAGGCATCCATATAGTAGGTAGATGGAAACACTGAAGATAGCAAACTGTTCCACAGTTTTACATAAATCAAACTTGTCATGAAACTTTTTAATAAAAGAAATTATGACTATTTAATCCAAAAATATTTTGCAAACATATTTTGAACTTTACAATTACAATAATAAGAAACAGGTTATATTTCGGTGTCACTGCAGTACTTAAATAGATGTAGCAATTACACGCAATGTATTCATAGTAAATAAAGTTGATAGTAAATATATTTTATTTTATAGCTTTTGCAATGAGCTGGATCAATAAATTGGCTAATGATTCATAATAATTATCTGTACGACTCGATTAAAGTTCGACGAACCGTTGTGAATAATATTTTCTATCGTTTTTATATTTATTTATGTTTTATACGGGAATTGGTGTTAATGGGTGTAATGTTTGAAGTATACATAGATATAATAACTTTGTCTAAGTATATTCTGGCTATAAGTACCTACTAGTACTACTACATGTATACGACTCTTGAGTATTGTTCTTCTTCTTCTTCTTCTTCTCTTTGTGGCTCTAATAGAGAGATTCCGCCAATGTACAGTTAGATCATTTACAAGTATAAAAACATATTTACAACATATCTCGTATAGTAAAAAAAATATTTTAATTATTAATAGAATTTTAATATATATAACAACACCAATAATTATGCTCGTTGGCAATATGATAACTTTCATTCACATAATATTATTATACTTACCTAACTATTTCTAAATTAGAAGTAGGTATTAAATTTATTCCAGAACCTTTTCCACAGTTCTAGTCATAGATAAAGTCTTTACTAGATTAATATAGGTACGTAATATTATAAATTGATAAGCCATATAAGTAAAACAATTCAAGTGATGCGCTCAAAACTTAACAGTTCTTTTTATCGATAAGAAACGAGTTAAACCTCTGTTATGAAATTGTGACAGGACATCAAGCATATTTTTTTTATTTTCCTCCTAATATTTGGGTCATGGTGAACAACACTATGCAGGGCATGTGTGGTGAATTATCATCATAATATAATAATAAATGTAACACCTTACTTTTACCGCTTTGCAAATTATAAATAGAGTGTCACGATTCCGTCCAAACGGATTTGTAGCAGATAATTGTATGTATGTAGACTGTAGATCGATCTACTATAATTTTATGTAGTAGTAATTATATACATCAACCTAGGTTAAGTGTTGACAGACAAACTAGCCCTAAGCTAGATTTAAACTAGTTTATAAGACAACAGCTAAGCAGTCTTTTTCTATTGTACATCAAAACATTCAAGGCTTGGCTAGCAAACTATTAGAAATAGAATTATTTTTAAATCATAATAGTATTAAAATATTTTGTGTAACAGAACATTGGCTTAAACAATGTCAGTTGTTAATAAATATTGATAATTATAAATTAAAAAGTATATACTTTAGGACAAACGCTATTCATGGAGGTTCTCTTATTTTTGTACACAATAGTTTAAAATGCAAGGAACGAACTGACATTGTTAGCCTTTCTGTAGAACGCACCATTGAACTGTCCTGTGTTGAGCTTGAGCGTTACATTATTGTTTGCGTATACAGACCTCCTTCCAGTGACTATAATATGTTTGAGACTGTCATGGAAGAAATATTAAAGCGTTTAGGCAGGAGTAAAAAGAAGGTAATAGTATGTGGTGATTTTAATATTGATTTACTTTCACACACACAAACGGCTACACGAATAGTTAATTTGTTTCATTCATTTAATCTGTATAAACTTTTTGATCAACCCACACGAATAACACCTACTTCTGCAACTTGTATTGACAATATATATTGTGATTGCAACTGTTTAGAAAAAAATATTCTCAACACACTAACTTCGGATCACTGTGGCCAGAAAGTAGTTTTTGAGTGGGATTACATACCTACATTCAAAAGAATTAACGTTAGGCCTATAACTAAAAAAGGCATTCATACATTTAGAAATAATATTGATAATAAACTGCCTGACCTGAATGATCAATCCTTTCATAAAAATCCTTGTGAAATGTTTACAAATCTTTTTAAATTAATTCATAGTGAATATGAAAAAATATTTAAAGTTAAATCTTTAACTATTACCAAGGATTTACCATTCAGTCAATGGGCAACTCCTAGTATACTCAGATGCAGGAACGTTCTTTACGAGTTATATGGTATGAAACAATATAACAAAGACTTATCATTTCTTAGTTACGTTAGAAATTATTCAAAAACGTTTAAAAAAGTTTGTTCCACTGCCAAGAGTTTGTATGTCAGAGATAAAATACGCAACTCTGACAATAAAGTTAAAACGGTTTGGACAATTACTAATGGTGAAATGGGCAAAAGCCAATCAAATGATAGTACCATAAAACTTGTCAATGCTGGTAGGGTCATTGACAAAAGTGCTGATGTTGCGCTTGCTTTTGAAGATTTCTTTAGTAGTGTCCCTGCTAGTATTACTAAGAAATTAAATTCGTCCTCAGCGCTTGCAGAGTCCTTTTTGAGGGACCACGTTGCTGAGTGTAACAAATTATTTGAATTGCGCCACGTGACTGCTGATGAAATTGTTAAAACGTTTAAAACATTAAATTTAAAAAAAACATGTGATCTCTGGGGTATGTCTGTTAATTTAGTAAATAATATCATAGAAAATATTGCCAAACATCTAGCGTTTATATTTAATCAGTGTTGCGACTGTGGTATATTCCCTGATTTACTAAAGTTTAGCAAAGTTATTCCTTTATTTAAAAGTGGTGACCAAGAAGACTGTAATAACTATAGGCCAATTTCCATATTACCAACTTTGAGCAAAGTCTTCGAGAAATTAATCTTAAACCAATTAAGTAGTCATTTTGCATCAAATGGTTTACTGCACGCCAAACAGTATGGTTTCACAAAGGGGCGCTCTACCACTGATGCCGGAGTAGCTCTTTTGTCACATATATACAAAGCATGGGAAAATTCAAAGAATGCTTTGGGGATATTCTGCGACCTTTCTAAGGCTTTCGACTGTGTAGAACATTCCACTCTATTACGGAAACTAAATTTTTATGGTATCAAAGGTTTAGCTCAGGATCTCATAGCTTCATATCTTCAGAACAGGGTACAAACCGTTGTCGTTAATGAAGAGAAATCTTGCGGTGCGCCGATTAACATAGGTGTTCCGCAGGGATCTATCTTAGGACCGTTTTTGTTCTTAGTGTATATTAATGACCTACCTTATTATTTGCAGGATATGTGTGAAATAGTACTGTTTGCAGATGACACCTCTTTAACCCATTGACCACCGAGCGCCCCGATCGGGGCACGACAACAATAGATTTCTATTGTGTCTGAGATTCTAGGGATTGATGGATTAATATTTAATGTGGATAGACATGACACAAATGTTGACGAAGTAAACTCTGCTCTTTCACGCATATCCGATTGGTTTAATGCTAATAATTTACTACTAAATGCAAAAAAAACAAATTGTGTAGAATTTATCCTCCCAAATGTAAAAAAGGTGAAAAGGAATATTATTTTAAACGGGGAGGTATTATACCCTGTGGAATCTACTGTTTTTCTTGGTTTGACACTAGATGAGAAGCTACAATGGGGGGCCCATATTACCACCACCGCTGCTAAGCTCAGCTCAGCTGCATATGCAGTGAGAAGAATAAGGCATCTCACCGATGAAGAGACGGCTAGATTGGTTTACTTTAGCTACTTTCATAGCATTATGTCCTATGGAATTCTACTATGGGGCAGGGGTGCAGATATAGAAACTATATTTATACTACAGAAAAGAGCCATACGCTCTATATATAATTTGCGTGCTCGAGACTCACTAAGAGATCTCTTTAAGAATACTGGTATCCTTACTGTACCGTCGCAGTATATATTTAATAATATTTTATATGTACACAATAACGCTTATTTACACACAAAAGTAGGAGATAGACATTGTTATGACACAAGAAACAGAAATAAAATTGAAATTCCATTTTTCCGGCTAGCTAAAGTTAAAAATTCATTTATGGGTCAAGGTATACGCTTTTACAACAGAATTCCTCATAATATTAAAGAGTTCAGTAGTTCTAAATTTAAAACTTATATAAAAAATGTACTTATTCAGAGAGCCTATTACAGTATTAAGGAATATATGGACGATAAAAACCCATGGAGGGTTGTCGCGTAAAAACCACAGGACAGTTCTTTGGCATATTATGATTATAATGTACATATAACACATATAATGTATTTTGTAAAATTAAATTGTAAAACTGACATGATTAAAAAGAGCAACTATGGAGTTTCTTGCCGATTCTTCTCCGTAGATACTGCTTTCCGAATCGGTGGTAAATGTTAAAATATGTAATGACGTTTCAAAAGTGCTTCTAAAAGAAGTCTAATTGAATAAATAAATGTTTGAGTTTGAGTTTAGATGTTGTTTTTTAGGAAGTAGGAACTCTCATTACAATTATCATGATTTTAATATAAAAACAAAGTGTTGTAAAAAAATAAATGTTTGTAATTTATGAATGAAATAAGGGATTATTTAATATTTTACGTGAGCTAATTTAAATAATGAGGTATATAATACGATTTAAGGTGTAATTCATATATCCATGTTAAAAGAGACTAATAAAAAAAAGTTTAAATCAATACGTCATCACAATTCCAGCTAAAAAGCACAGAGTAATAAACAGAAATGTCATGCGTTTTATTTTATTATCAAGTTGAAATAATTAAAGTGGATTGTATAAATCGCGGCAATTTTCATATATACACCTCATTATATGCTTATATAGCTTGTAAAACACAAGTGATTCATGTAGCCTTGTGTTTCTTTCGCGAAAACTTATCTAGATAAATAATTGAGAGGTAGGTATAATTGTTTGACGGCTTGTCGTTGTTAGGGACGGTAATAATTGCGTCAGAAGGTTTGATCAATAGTAGGTACATGCTATCCTACTAATATTATAATTGCGAAAGTTTGTGAGGATGGATGTATTTGTATGCATGTTTGTTACTCTTTCACACAAATAGTACTGAACCGATCACAATGAAATTTAGCACACATATAGAGGGTCACTTGATTAACACACAGGATAGGTTTTATCCCGGAAATCCCACAGGAACGGGAACTATGCGGGTTTATCTTTGAAAACGCGGGTTTATCTTTGAAAACGCGGGTGAAGCCGCGGGCAGAAAGCTAGTAGTAACATATACAAATAAATAATAATAAAAAAAATAAAAAATACACAAAACAGTGCGAAATGTGAAACACGATAGTAACAACAAATATGACAGCATCATTACACATTGATTGATAAAAATAATTTATAGCTCGCACATCGTATGGGAACCTTCACCTTAAGAAATCGGGCCACTTGTGTAGCGACCACCCAATATTGGTTCTGTTTCCATTGTAGCACGGCACGGGATTTTAATTTTATTTTATGTATGAAATTATGTACCCTATTGCAATTCTGTACTACAGTATAGCAAGTTAGTAGAGATGAAAGATGTATTGACCTAACGGTCATAGGTGAGATAAAAGGACTATTATTTAATAATAAAATCTAGTTATAGAGGTACTTTTTGTCGTTCATTATCCATACTAATATTATAAATGCGAAAGTAAGTCTGTCTGTTACTCAATCACGCCTTAAATACTGAACCAATTTGCATGAAATTTGGTATAGAGATATTTTGATACCCGAGAAAGGACATAGGATAGGTTTTATCCCGGAAATCCCATGGGAACGGGAACTATGCGGGTTTTTCTTTGACTGCGCGGGCGATGCCGCGGGTGGAAAGCTAGTAATTTATAATATCAAAGAAAAGAAAATTACAATTATCGAACTCAACGATCGAAAATCGAAATTATATGTTACAAATCCAATTTATGTAAGATCTCGATATATATATAAGTAATTTTATATGAATTCACACCAATGCAATGTTTGCGTTTTAGTATTATTATTTATTTATTTTTTATTATTTATTTATTTATGACACTTTACTATGCTAGTTATACAAATAACATAAAACTAAAACTTATAGCTAAACTAGCACAGAGGGCGGCCTTATCACTAAAGAGTGATCTCTTCCAGGCAACCCACTGTGTGAAGTAATAAAGGAGGAGGTAGGTCAGAAGTACACAACTACATAAATAATAAATACATACACTTATATATGCATACATATTACTAATCCATATACATACTCATATGCACAAAATACATACAAATAAATATTTATAATACATATATAAAATAAAATATAAAACTAAATAACACTATATAAAAAAATAAAAAAAAACATACATACATTATTCATACAATACGTTAAAACCAAGAGAAAGAAGAAAACCATAACAATAAAAAATAAAGCAAAATACTAATTAAAATAATATAGAACTTACTGATCGGAGTTGAATGCTAAGTTATGGTAATGGCTTCGGACTTGTTTGGCAAAGCTAGACAATGTTTGAGCTTTTCGGATGCTAACGGGCAGGGAGTTCCATAAACCGGCGGCAGTAACAGAAAAGGATCCACCATAGAAATGTGTGCGGTGCGAAGGGATAGATAGCACTAACCTGTCCACAGATCGGAGAGAATAGTTATCACAGTGCAGGAATTGGAACTGGTCTTTTAGGTAAGAAGGAGATTTGGGATTGAAAAGGATTCGATACAAAAGAAGTAGGTAATGAACATTCCGGCGAAGGCGGATTGGGAGCCACTTGAGCTTCTTACGAAAGTGAGAGACATGGTCGTATTTACGGAGACCGTACACGAACCGAATGCAATGGTTTTGAAGTCGCTCAAGCTTATCCAATTGCTCAGATGTTAAGTCGAGAAAGCAAGCATCAGCGTAGTCAAGAATAGGAAGGAGAAGGGACTGTGCTAACATAACCTTTGTCGGTATGGGTAGAAAGTTGCGAAGGCGTCGTAAAGAGCTAGATGCAGCTTATAATTTACGACTGAGTAGCTGGAGATGTTGAGACCAAGAAAGCGTTTGATCAATAATCACACCTAAATTTTTAACTTGTTTGCTAAAAGGAATATCCACACACCCAATTTTTACAGTAGGCAAAATACCCCAGTCAATCTCCGAAATAAGGTACTGACTTCCAACAATGGTCACTTGGCTTTTGGAAGGGTTGATTGTAAGGCCAAATTGCTCTCACCATGTTACTATCGTAGCAAGTTCCGCGTTTATAGTGATAATAGCGTTAGGTAAATCATCAAGTGTAGAGTGATGGTAGATTTGTAAGTCGTCTGCAAACATATGGTAGAGAGAAGTTATACGTGAGGAGAGGTTATTTATGAATATGGCAAATAAGAGAGGTGACAAGACGCCGCCCTGTGGTACACCAGCGGAGACAGCACACCAAGAAGAATGTTTTCCATCCAACAAGATACGCTGCCGCCGATCACCCAGGTAACTTTGAAACCAATCGAGAACTGTGGGGGAGAAGTTGATCAGGCGTAGCATTTATTTATTAACATTTACGAGTTTGTTCTATTTTCCGTAATGAAATGGAAACATACTTATTATTTTTGATACAGTTTAATTTGTATTGCCAATAATAATATATTTCTTTTAATTAGGTATTGCGATTTCGACATGCAATTTTATATTAAGCGTTCATGTGCGCCGTGTGTGATAGCGTGAAGGTTAAGTTATTTAGTTATTCATATGGAAAAAGCAGTTTTTGAGAAAAAACAATAATTGTTATTTTTCTAGAAGAAAATGAGACTCTTCTCCAAATTAAAAATGATCTGGGGCAAAAATCTAAACAATATGGCCTATGACCTTATAGTACGTCACTAGGAATAATATTTTCTAGTGGTGAAAGAAATTTCTTAATTGGTTCGGAATGCATTTCCAAATTATGAAACTTATCCATATGCAGATCAGGTTTACAGTAACTTAAGTATGTGAACAATAAGTAAAATAACTAATATATATTACCTTACATTTTACTCAGATTAAAGGTTAAAGTCATCGATGAATATTTTTTTGAATTTTCATAACATAACATTTCATATAGCCTATTGTAATATTAATAAACATTTGCAAGATATTTACAATAGAATTTATTTTAGCGGATCGAAGCTGTTCTGAACAATGAGCAATTTATTTCAAATAGATCTTTAGATGTTTGATTGTTGACGGTAAGTTATTAATAATATGTTACTAAGTTTTGCAACGGGATGAATGAATTGAATTTACGTTAAAAATGTATTTTATTTGTAGTAGTGAAAAGTGAGGTAAGGTCGTAAGGACTAAGGGGTAGATGCATTATTCATACATCTGTTTCACTGATCGATATTCTTTAGGGACAATTAGTTGATCAATCTCCTGTGTCCTGCCAGACCGAGACATTTTTTTTTATCTTCGTCTCCACCCGGAATCGAACCCAGGACCCGGACAGTTCAGTCGTTTAATTTGTAAATATTCATAAAGATGTGTAAGAAATTAATAATAAATTTTATAGAAAGTTTGTTTTAATCACATCCTGGGGCCTTAGACAAACGTACGTAACGCCATGGAATAGAAACTGCTAACGCTAATTATTGACATAAGCTCATGACATTTTGGTAATGGTTCGATCACACTACCAACGACGCAGACGACCACGACCAAAGTTCCAATCTTGCCGAAATTTGTTCAAAATCAATATTAAAATCTCCCGTCATTCTGGTACTCAGGAATAAAAAAAATCGAGGTCAATTAATAAAAAGAAATAGGGTTTTTTGCGATTTTCGCCGAGACGGTAAGTTTATCATACAATCACCTGAACCAAAATTGTATATAATCTAATTATCTATAAAAAAAGGTTAAATACATTTTTTTCTAGGAGCCACCGTTTCTATGAAAAACCTGTTTGTTTATCCATTGATCTCAAATTTTTTTTTTCCAAACACCAATACGACAGGAAATTCTTAAATTTCATTTTTAATTGTGTTTTGCACAATTTTATTTAATTGCGACTGGATGAAAATTTTGTTCGTGGTCGTCGTTGTCGTTGGTAGGGTGACCGAATCCTTATGCAAAACATCATACGCTTATGTCAATTTCTATCGATAGCGTATTCTATTCCTTGGCGTTTTGCCGTTTGGCTAAGGCCCCAGAGGCCGTAGACAAAGTAACAATTCAAAAACGATAACGAAGTTAGAAAAGGCAAAAATGTATGGGATTGACATACGCCGCGTTAGATCACGTGGTCTATCTAATGTCAATCCCATACATTTTTGCGATTTCTAACTTCGTTATCGTTTTGTAATTGTTACTTTGTCTAAGGCCCCAGGGCTAAAACGATGTTGATATAAGAATGGCTATTACATACTATTGATTTTAATTTATTTAAATCCGATAAGACCATAAGTTAATTCTATAATTAAATAATTATTTTCCTCATGCACGGGGATTTTCCAATACTATAATTACAACCTAGTTCACACTTAGTACTTTCTCGAATATATCTAAAGCACCGGTATTAATGCGTTCAACCTTGATAATAGCAATGTCCCCGATTCTCAAACGGTTGCGCAAGCGCATCGGGTGCAGGTGTTTACGGTTACAAACAAAATAACAAACATTGGGATACTGTTGTTGGATTATTTCAGTGTCAAGATTACAGTTACAAGGTTGGGTTAATTTTACGGACGGCTTTTTTGATGTTGATAAATATTTAACGTCAACAAGTTTCACATATTTGTGATAATATTGTGAATTGATACGATGTAACACGTGTGTATTTATAATAGTCTATTATATGACTATAATAAATCTACCTACTGTCTTAGTATTTTCTAGTTTTTGATTTTACGCGAGTATTATACATTTAGAAATTAAAAGACTTTTTAACGGACTTTAAACGCGATTTATTCATTATATTATTTTCCCGGCGTTTCGTCGAGACGTGACGAGACGTTCACTTTACAGCGAGCGTGGTCACGGGGAGGTCCCCGTTTAATAAAATCCGTTAAAAAGTATTTTAATTTCTAAATCTACTGTCTTATTAAAATTATCACACATTAATTAATTGTTAAGTCTGAAATGTTTAATTATTTTGCCATACTTTCTAGCTTAAGTTGTAAAGTTGTAATGGCAAAGTTTGTTCAGATGTTTGTATCGCATGCATTTGCTGACTCAATAAGATGATGATATTGAAATGATATACAGATATATCCGTTTCCTATAGGATTGTTGATAAATTAAAACCACGTTCCATAGGATAGGAACCATAGGATGCTTACCACCAGTTCTCGTACAGAGCCGCGGTCAAGCACTATAGTCTAAGTTAGATCACTACATAGTATAAAACAAAGTCGCTTTCTCTGTCCCTATTTCCCTATGTCCCTTTGTATGCTTAAATCTTTAAAACTACGCAACGGATTTTGATGCGGTTTATTTTAATAGATAGAGTAATTCAAGAGGAAGGTTTTATAATTTATTAGGTTTTAGACACAGCAGGCGAAGCCGCGGGCAGTAAGCTAGTATTCTATAATATTTAAACATAACATACATTTAAATAATATAATGTAGTGTTAGATCGATATACCAGATGCATTTGAATGAGTGATAATTTCTCGAAGGTTATCCAATACTAAAACGTAAGCAAATAGTACACGGATTTGTTTGTCATTGGTCGTTTTATTATCTATGGTATTAGTTTATCTGTATCTAGTTTATGGTATTATTTTATACAAGTAGGAGACAAGAATATAAGAAATCTATGGAAGACGGGCCAGTTATCGTATGTCGCGATAAGACAGATAAATGTATGTAGAATCAAAATATTTGATATGACAAGATAATTTGTTTGTGCGTTGCGTTTTTAACACGCATTTATTAGCGTCATGTGCGTTTGTAAGGAACCGAAATTTTTGTATGTAAATGACTCCTATATATTCGATTTCGTCCCACTTTAAACGGACAGATTTAACTCAAACCTTGTAATAAGGTCAATAATTTTAACATTTTTAGAAGATATGCATTTATTGCATGCTCACAATTTAAAAAACTATATTTTTAATAGACCTTTTCATTAAAAGATAAACTTACATAGTACTTATACATAGCATTGTCACGTTTCACACGTTATCCGGCTGCAATTACATACTACGCACTTTAAGTATGTTATTATATGATCAAGGAGCACTTCCTTAACTCTTAACATAAACTAGACAAATCGACATTGTTATACGGAAACAATCATGTATCATTATGTGTAGCGAAATCGGAAAATGAATGAAAAGACCCATTGAGTTACATTTTAATACCAACCTGCGTTATCTGAAACTTAACATTATAATTATATAATTATACTAGCGGTCCGCCCCGGCTTCGCCCGTGGTACATATTAACGTTTTCTCTACATAAGAACCATCCTCGTACTTCAAGGAATATAATAAAAAAAGAATTATCGAAATCGGTTCAGCCGTTCTCGAGTTATGGAATTACAACGAAAAGTGGCATTGATTTTTATATATTAGATATTATTAACGTTTCGCGAGAAACACGCTACCCATTAATGCAAAGCACAATGAAAATCGATGCAGTAGTTTTGGAGTTTATCGCGAATAAATAGAAGCATTATGTAGTTACTAGATTTCCGGCCGCGGCTTCGCCCGCGTTTTCAAAGGAAAACGTGCATAGTTCCCGTTCCCGTGGGATTTCCGGGATAAAAACTATCCTGTGTGTTAATCTAAGTTACCCTCTATATGTGTGCTAAATTTCATTGTAATCGGTTCAGTAGTTTTTACGTGAAAGAGTTACAAA
The DNA here is from genome assembly GCF_905220415.1 of Colias croceus. Lineage (NCBI taxonomy): Eukaryota > Metazoa > Arthropoda > Insecta > Lepidoptera > Pieridae > Colias > Colias croceus. The sequence continues at coordinate 2,795,281 of NC_059562.1, forward strand.
CATCCATACATCAATACATCCATACAAACTTTCGCATTTATAATATTAGTAGGATGTATTTACTAGATTTCCGCCCGCGGCTTCGCCCGCGTTTGCAAAGGAAAACCCGCATAGTTCCTGTTTCCTTGGGATTTCCGGGATAAAAACTATCCTATGTGTTAATCCAAGTTACCCTCTGTATGTGTGCTAAATTTCATTGTAATCCATTCAGTAGTTTTTACGTGAAAGAGTAACAAACATCCATACATCCATACAAACTTTTGCATTTATAATATTAGTAGGATTTTCTTATGATTGATAGTATTGTTTTGAGCGTGACCACACTAGCTGTAAAGTGTTCAAAACGTCGGGTTCATTAGTTTAATAAAATAATCTAAACACAAACTCAAACATTTATTTATTCAATTAGACTTCTTATAAAAGCACTTTTGAATCGTCATAACATTTTTTAACAATTACCACCGACTCGGAAAGCAGTACCTATAGAGAAGAACCGGCCAAAATCGCATTTGAATGCCTTAAAGTCTCTGTTATTTCTAGATAATATGTAATGATTATTAATTATCATTGTTCCGGTACGAAATTCTTCCTCAAGCAGACAATAGGATGCCTAGGCTCATTGGACACTTCGAAGGTTCTCTACCATCCTTGACTATAGAAAACTGACTGAAATGTAAAAAGTAAGGCCGTCGCGACCTCATTTGCAATAATTATAACGTAAAAACTTATTTGCGCTCTATTTCAAGACAAAAGACAGTTTTTGTAAAGACCTACAATTTGTAGATATGGTAATTCTATGGTAAATAGGTTTTCTGAAATACAATGTGTATGCAACTAATATTATAGAAATTTCATACGATTTATATTGATTTAACTCACCGTCTACAAATAAACATAACACTGGAGTTCGGTGAGGTTTTGCGTTTGAAGTAAATATAAATTGTTTCCCTTGAATTTTTTTCCATCTTTGATAAAATTTTCTTTATAAAATATACTCTCTGTCTTTAGGTATATTGGCCTTCAAATTTAAAAGTTAGGTTTAATATAATATTGCACTATACAATAATGTAAGCTTCCTGCTTAGATTAATGGCTTATGACCGTTGCGAATTTGGTAAATGTAAAATTAAAAATAATATCGATCTAAATCACGATATGGTTTATTAAAAGTATGCAAAAAGGCCAATGTATATTAGGCTTTGTCCAAATTTTTCAATTATGGTTGTTACAAAAAGTTAATAAATCATGTGCATTTATGAAGTGGCCCGCCTCTTTCTTATAAAATAAATAATAAGGAAATTTAAACTCGTCTGTTGATTGCTTGTTGCTTGTGCAGTAAAGATCCATCCTACGTAGAAACTAGAAATAATAAATTACACCATGTGAATAATTCTTAACAAGTAGGTACTTATTTAGAGTGTTTTAGAAAAATAATATAAATCATAGATTTATAATAATTTTTTAAAATTAATACATACCAACTCAATTATAATCGTTCAAAATGTTCCGCCCGCGGCTTCGCCCGTCCAAGAAAATCGTTTTGTTGCGACGTGAAAGAAGAACAAACAAAATAAATAATGAGAATACAATTTCGCATTAATAATAAGGATTAGGATTAGATTACATGTTTAATAGGATTTTAGATGGCGCCACGTTCAGATATCTAATCTAATTTTTGCATAAAATAATGCATGATATAACGTAGGAGAGATAACTAAAGAATTGCAATAATAGATACCTACTATGAATTTCATTTCTAAACTTATTTTTTTTTTTTGGTAGGTTTTAGAAATTATTTTTATTCAGAATTTTATTCAATAATAGAATTGAATAAAATTCTGAATAAAAATAATTTCTTACTCTACTTGCATTAAGTACTTAAAGTTCCATCTCGAAGCAGTATTATTCCCAGCGTGCGATAGTGATGGCGCTAGACGACCTATATAGCTTTTTACACTGGAAATAAAACTGCTATAAGATATCATGGAACGTTACATACATAAAAATATATGTACATATAATTTGTTGCTCCATATATCTATACTAATATTATAAAGAGGAAAGGTTTGTAATTATGTATGTATGTATGTATGGTTTTCACGCATTAACTACTGGACCGATTTTGATGAAATTTGGCACAGACCATCTTTAAGCCCTGAGAAAGAACATAGGCTAACTTTTATTGCGAAATATACGTACCACGGGCGAAGCCGGGGCTTACCGCTAGTCTCAAATAATTGTAATTTAAATTTGGATTTAACAAATCGTATTGTATTCGATTATGTCAGGTCTAAACTCTGCAACGAAATTAATCGTCTTAACTCTTACTAGCAAAGCGTCACATACACACACACACACACACGCACAACCATCTAAAGCTGCGTTCACACTATCTTAAGTAGCGTGTACACGCGATAGCATCGCTGACGTATAATCCGTATACCGATTTATAACTGCATTTATCGTTAATTAATTACATTAATCAGATGTATTGATTTGTTTCGATGTTCGATACGTGCATGTCATTGTTTTTGCGTTGTAATTATAAAATATATAGGGGCTGTGGTTATATCTTGATCGATTTGTGACTGTGTTTTAGATTAAATTTGATTTTGTGTTTTGTTTTATCTAATGTATTGTTATTCTAGTGATGTAGTTTGGTAGAAAATTAGAAGTGAATTGGTATTTCTTTAGAAATTAGAATGATGACATCAATTAAATATACAGTAGTGAATTAAACGTGAATGTGTTTGTTCGTGTTCGTGTATAGTTTAGCACAGCTAAAAAAATTATTTTTCTAACATTCGGTTAGTCATTAGTATCTATAGCATTTTATAAAAAACTAAACATGTCATGCTTTGGGGTAAATCCAGTTAACAACTTGTTATGAAATAAATAAATAAATCATCACTCGGTACCCATCTATCCAACGCAAATATGCATACAAAAGCGAATTTTATCCTCCGTTTTTTAAACAACGCTTCTCGGTATCTCATCGCCGTCATAATTCCAGGAAACCCGGCGCAGATCAAACACGATACATTTTAATATTGCTGTTTCGGTTTTAACCTTCGCTGCAGTGTACACTACGCCTTAATTAAAGACGATGATATATTTTTTCTATTTTGAAATAAAAGACTTTCTAACGATTTTAAACAAGATTTATCTTCAAATTAATTGTGTTTTTAATTCCTTTTTTTAATACTGCATGAACTCATAAAATCTAAAATCCTTATTTGTATACGTGCTAAGGCTGCGGTTCGTTCGTATGGAATCAGTAATATTCCCGTGTAATCCTGATAGCGGGGTAGTTTTACTATCTTCATATATAATGCTTTTAAAATCGATTAAGAGATTAGACCTGTTTTACATAAAAGATCATGAGACAAATATTTAAATAATATAAAAATATGTTTCAAAGTTTTTTGTTGTGTTTTCATAAAGTTTTAATAGCACTTTAAGATACCCATACACATAATAATCTTGAAATGAAATAGACTTTAATTTTTCCTATATATTTCCATACATAACATATCCTCAATAACAAACACGTGCGCCAATAAAATGAAATATAGCGCATTGTACACACGACCTTCGTTTCGCCCGTCGCGGTGTAACCTGCCCTTACTAATTAGGAGGAATTTACGAGGAACGTACTGGAAAATTGCTTTGATAAGATTTTATTATTTGTTTATTATTTATTGTTTATCGAAAAAGAAAACAATGCGTAGTAAAAAATATAGTTTAAAAAAATCTGATACGTTATTAAGTAGATAAACATATGGTATTATTGTAAAAACAACCGTACCTACAATAAAAATGTGTTAAAAATGAAGATGAAAATATAGGAAGAAATGCCCGTATTACTAAAAACTAAAGTTATCTGTTCTCGGGAGTCAGGTTTAGTTTTTGATGAATTTAGAAGATCTGAGATTATTTATCAAATGTGTTTGTGAGTACCTGTTAATTTGGGCTGTTCAAATATTTGTAATGGAGGTTTTGCGTCGAGCTGTTGTCTGTTTTTGTACGTACTGTTACAACGTAGTTTTAAAAGTTAAATTAAATCTGATTGGTTTATTTGTTTTGTTTACAATCACTTTACAATTTGTTGTGATTGATTTTTGTAGCTGTCTGGTCTAATTAATATAATGTGAGTTAAAGCTACCAAAGCTTATTTCGATTAGATTGTGTATTTTCGCATTCTTATAATAATATTTTTGAATAAGCTTTCCGCTCGCGCGTGTTTGATGTTATGTACCTAATTACAGCCGTCTTGATTTTCCTGGATATGTCTAATATATTATTATGTATAATATCTTTCGTAGAAAAAATAGTGAAATTGCTGTAACTGATTTTACGGTTTATTTTAAAGAGAATGATTATTACTTATCAAATTTGAAGTACACTTTTCTGGAAAAATATTTGGTTGAAAAGACTTAACATTCGGCTACATATTTGAATGGGACGCTTCCACCGTCTGCCGTCAGTCGAAAATTTTCTTTATCGAATCGGCCTTGATTTTCCCAACGTTTTCCCAATCGCGTTATCAACATGCCGGCACCGATTCTCATCTGACAGAGACGGATTGCAGCCTCCCAGATAAGATATGTAGCACAAATAACCTCCTGTTTATATGAATACCATACAGAGTTTGCAAGATAACATTTACAGCGGTTGCTAGTGGCAACTGATTTTGAGTCGTGGGTTTTTCTGTGATGTCTTGGTGTGACAAAATAGGAAAGAACCTGTCACACTGTTCTTTGCAAAGTTCTCAAGAATTTATTAAAGGGCAATGAGTAATGGTGGGCCCACCTCTCAATAGAAGTGAGAAACTCATTCTCAATAGAAGTGAGAAACTCATGAATGAATTGGTATTTTTATACCGAATAAAACTTAGTATTACATCAAAGGTTAAAAGTCAGTACTTTCGGAGTTATACTGTCATAAAAGTGATCCCAATCCCTGCAATTAATTATCGTAGTTTACTTCAATATATTACCGAATAGTGTTAGAACCGTATTACATGTAAATTATTAATTACCGTAATAATTATATTATAATTTACTGTATTAATTGATCGAAACCAAGTTGGAAGAAACGCGATAACACAATATTATTGTACTGCTTGACCGGACGGCGAACTGTAGGTACTTGCGCTCATATAATATCTTTGATTTGGTAGTTGGTACCTAGGAGTTGGGAGATATCAACCATTCCTGGCCCCCGCGGCTTTTTTAAACGATGTAATTGTTATCGATGTACAGGACGACGAATAAATCTTATTTAAAGTGAAATTCGTGTATTATTACCATTGTACCTTATAAAAATCCATAAATAATAAGTTAGATTAAAATACTTTAAGACGCCGAAAGTACTAACATTTGACCATAGTTGTAATAATAAATAATGTTCCGCTTAAAAAGCCCTATGCAATGGTATATCACATGTTATTATTGCGGGGTGGGCCCAGACTCCATACATTTGTTTCCCATTGTCCTTTAAAATTTGGAATTTCACTCGTGTTTATAAATAGGAAAAATGTACTTTTTTATTTAGTAAAGCATTTATTTATAGCATTAATTAAAATTTATAAGTATATTATGTACATATTTAAACAATTAAAAAATATCACTGTAAAACAATTACAGTTTTCCACTGTCTGGCGCTATCTTATTAAATCTTTTCTACGCAACGGAATTTCATGAGGATTTTGAATAAATAGTTCTAGAGAAACTTTTTTGGGAATGTCAGTTACCGAAATAAAAATAAGTTCCGTACAAGCAACTGTTCGCTATCAATATATCTCGTCACTTGACACACATAGTGTATGGTTAAGGTCGATCGGTTATTGTTTTAGACGGTACAGTGGATCAGTGATTGTTATTGTATAGTCTAGCATTTGAGTCTGGGGTTCGAGGTCAATTTGATGTAATATTTTATGCTTTAAAAGATCTCGTAATGTTAGAGTACAAAGGAAATAATCAAACAACTCATTGAAATAATTTTGCAACACATCGAAAATATACCAATCATTATAATTAAATATCTCTAGTCTCTACCAACTCATAATTCATATTCCACTAATACATTTTCGTACTAACAACTTCAGAGCCGGCTTAAACTAGGCGCCATTTTGAATTCCGTGACGTCACTAGAACAACAAAATCCCAAATGTCCACAAGAAGCCAGTCTACTAGACGCATGATGTAGTAATGTTTATACAATTAACATTATAATATGTGATTCGCAACAGTCACGTCTATGACAAACGGTCAGTCACGATGGCGCATTCAATTATGTTAAATAAGTGAGATATTCATTATTATATGCTTAAATATGAAGTTGTGGTAACGGATCTGTATGCGTTATGATAATTTTAGTTTTAATAGGAAGTAGATGCGATAATTACAAGTACGTAAGTAATAAAATAGTAAAGATAGTGAGAGGTATTTTCATTTGAAAGGTGGTAAATAAATATAAAATCCAGCATTGAGTCTGAACCTACATTATGTGAACATTTGTTTATATTACGTACTTAACAGTTGTATTATTTAAATTTTGCATAATTATTAATGATAAACTTTAAAATTATTTTCAAATCATTTATGCTGCATCGTACAGCAGCAATCAGATGATTTCTTATTATTATACAAATATACAGGAAATCGTCATACATATAGATAAGTGTTAATTATTATTAGTATTCAGGTCGTAAATATATTACAAACCCCGTGAGGATATGTGAATTCCGTAGGGTATCCAGACAGAACAACCTTTGCTGGGCAAGCTTATAAAACTGTAATGTTACACAATTTTAAAATGATGTCACGTCGTGTTAACTTAGACCTCATTTCGTTCCCAACTTAGATACAAATAAATTGTAAAACCACGAGCCATTGGTACGCGCTAAAATTTATCAATCACGACTTTTTAGTTTCATAACGTACAAGGATTTCACTTTTTGTATGGAATATGTACTTACACAAGTACATATGTACATATACAAGTTCTCTTTATAAAATGGTACATACTTCATAATGTTATATACGGTTACAGCATTTCGTAGAAGTAGCGTAGCGGGTTCTACGGTGTAGCGTTTAGAAATTGATGTGCATTTTACATTTAATTTTGTACATACGTAATTGTAGAGAGTGTGTGTGGTGTATATGTTAAATTAATAATAAATATTATTAGATACAGAAACTATGAAAATACATAGTTACTTAAAACTTTTGTTATAAATGTGTTTGCATTTGTGTTAAGCATTTACCTAAACCCTATAATTTTTTTAAGACTTTCTGTTTTTAATATGCATATATGAAATCATAAAACGATTTTTTTATAATATGCCTAGTAGATCTTTACTTAGCAACCACGTTTTAATCTCGCGTGCCGATTACAGCTGCACCGGCTAAATTAATTATGTGCAGTTATCGTGACGATGAAATTGTGTCATCTTCATGCTTTTGACATAACATTGTAGGTTAATATTTGAAGAAAAAAATTATCTTGTGTCAAGGAAATTTGTGTGAAAATTCGCCTGTGTTTAGTGTCGAAGAGAGGTGTCTTGGATATTTCGAATATATTTCGTGATCGTTTGGACAAGATATGTAAAATATAATGCTAATCTACGATATGAATAATACGCTAAATTTAATTGATTTGTATATCAAATACCATTAAAATAAAAAATACAAACATTTTTCAATCGAAGATAACTTGAACTTAAAAGTTTAAATGTGCCAGTCACTATGATTATTTGCAATTGTTTAATTAAAAACTAATATTACCGTCATTGAAGCCGGATCCTTCATTCACGGCAATTTGCAGTTCCGGATCGTAGGGTTGTACAATTCGATTGTTATTTATATGCATATGTAGCTATTTTAACATTTTGATTTTTAAATAAAATTTGTTTTGTGTAGCTCATCTGTCAGTTAAAGTGTATGTATGAAATATGCATATATTAAATAGTAACATAAACAATAGCAAAAAGTCTCTGATCATCCATCCAAAACTTGACATTGGCAGAATCCGTACTCACTGGGATCGGGCATTGCAATATATTTACGACAGAAAGAGAAGAAATACATCATTATCAGTACACAGTAGGGAAAACAACACTTACCTTTTTCAATGGATAATTTAATTCTAAAATAGACAATTTTTCTGCTTTCCCAGTGCTTTACGTAATCGGTATTTGGAAGAATTTAGAAACGATTAGCATGTGCAATGTATGCAATGTTTATATTATGTGTTTTATAAATTATGTAGGCTTATCAGCTGTTTAGTTTTCAAGGTATGTTTTTTGATTGCTTTTCTTTTTCCAAAACAACATAGTGAAAGGAAATAAACACATGTTGACCGCCTCCTTGGTACAGTGGTTGACGCATGAGCGTAGAACCGAGGGGTCCTGGGTTCGATTCCCGGTGGAGACGAAGAAAAAAAAATGTCTCGGTCTGGTAGGACACAGAAGCACCTACTTGTCCCTAAAGAAAATCGATCAGTGAAACAGATGTATGCATAATGCATCTGCCCCTTACCCCACTTGGGGACACGGGCCTTCACTTAGTGAAACGTAGTTTTATTATTAAAAAATAGAATTTATTATAAGTAGTTGGATACGAAGGTGTTTGTATATTTAATTAAACCAAATAAAAAAACATTCCTAACGTCAATGCAATTGTAATAAGTATTAAGAAATATAGGAAACAATTCAACACTAAACATTTGCATTGTAAAAAAAACATTTGCGTTGTTTTCATGTTCCCAATAAGGAACATAATTAAATAATGACTTTGTTTCACGATAACCTTACGGTATATGGAATCACAATTATTCGGATTTATGACCTATGGCCACTTATTCTTAATATGTATTGCTCAATTTATTTTTACACCGTTTAAAAGATGTCGTGACGATGAGAATAGGTTAAAAAGAAAACAATTTTGTTATGTTTTGCTAAAACCAATACATTACTCGTGATTTAAATTCTGATAAATAATATTTTTGAAGTTATACTTCTTTTGGCGCGATGGAGAAAAATGATGAGAGTGAATTTTTACGATGCGCGCGCACACCGACACCTAAATTTAACAGCATGAAGTTAGTTCTAGGTGGTATGAAAATTGATAACTATGTTCAAGTTGTATATTCTAGTATTTTTTTCCATACGCCAAAGAAGTATAACTTCTTACGCGTGTACATAAGTACACACACTCTTTTTTAAATTAATAGATCATAATTCATATCAAATAGTAATATCGTAACATACATTACATGCGTACATTCCTCTTAACATTTTCAAATTGTAACTAAGGTTTATTTATCGATACTATAACTATTTCATCCTTGAACATAAAAGTGAAACTGTATATTATACTACTGGTACTAAGTAAATATGATAAACTGTCGTCCACGCTCCCTCAGCACGATTTTTATATCGTGACGACACCGTGAAATCAGTCTTCAATAAAACGTAAAAATTCACATTTTTTTATGACGTAAAAAACTTCTTAGAATAAATATCATATTTATGTTTCATCTTATTATAATGATAAAAGTTATCTAGTGATGTTAGATATAGATCATAGAAACTGCTGAATTGTTTTGATGATTATTGAATTCTAACTAAACCTGTGGTGCATTTTACGTGTTATTCAATTTGACGATACATCAGCGCTTTGAAAGGAACTTGATGTAATTAAAATATTAAGTGTTGTGAGTTCAACTACTTTTTGATTGCATTTTTGTCTATACCCATCCGTCTGATATAGTTTTTATAATGGGACCAGACATTTTGCGCACGAAAAATCCAGTCCAGATTGACGCAAGTGATTTTTTACAACGCGTTATTAAGATAACGGTATATTCAAACCGCTTCGTTACATCATAATTTAAATAATCGTTATTGACATTCTGATTTCAATTATCTAATGGCCAATGCGATACATCCACACTGGTTAGCTTCGCGTCAATATGGTCGATAACATTTCTAGATAAAACTGTGAAAATATAACCTGTCTCTTATTTGTTATCGTTTATAAGCTGACACATATTCAGTGACAGTCCTAATAGAACAGATATGTATGCTATGATTAATCATGGGCGTACGCATCTGTGTCTATTGTACGTTGTGTTTTGTTTTCTTTCAGGAGTAGCTTAGATTATCTTTATTACTGTAAAAGCTTATTATCCTATTTAGTAGACAATTTTTTAAATAAGTTTTCTCACAAGCAGTTTGTATGAAAAAATTGTCACCTCTAACGTGTGTGCCCGGTGAGCTACGAGCGAGTACTATCGACACTTCTCCGTTTATCATCTTTGACTGCTTTATTTGTATTTTGTTTTTCATGATAATACTATACAGTAATCAGTGCCACTTGGTCGCTTGACGTGACTCGACGTAGATACCTTGTCACGCTACGTTATTATTATCAAGTCGTGTATTGTGGTGTGTTTGAAACGTTCTCTTGTAAGTAATTCAAGAACCTTAGCCGGTGCAACGATACGTCGTCACTTGTCGCGCTCTAAATGAATGGGAATATATTTTGCATAAAAAATTATGCCATCTGCATAAGGCTTTGAAGTCAATGTTATCTTTACGGCTCGTTCTAATATACGGAATACTATAGCATTGTTGAAAATCTCGTAGTTCGTGGAAAATATAGTTACAAGGTTATGATAAGATGCGTCTGTGACAGCCTTCTTAAATGTAATGTCGTGTGGTAAATTAACTTTTGCTAAAGTTATTTTCGTGTTCAATTAATTTAGTTTTTATCCGGCTTCCTTGAATTTCATGCTTGCCATCTTAATTAGATTCTGTCAACCTCATTTCTTTCGATATGCATTTTAATACGACTGTTTCTCGATCGATTAACACGTCTGTTAGCGTCCGCTGTATAAATTGAACTAAGATGTTTTTATCATCATCAATTTTACTATTCTTTTTCATTACGTAAACAACGTGTCTGACATTTCGAGCGTAATTACTCCAATTTTTTGTAACGATAATTTTGTAGACGTCTTGTTGAATATTGATTGACTAAAATATTTCAACAGTTTCGTTGTCGTCCTTTGAACAAACTTTTGTTGTCCTTTCGGGACAATTTTCGAAATCATCACTAGCACTTACACATAATTGTAAATCATTTAGTGAATAGTTTTTGGAATTTGTTTTACAAATTGTCACAGTTGTGAAGACAATCGTTAGAAATGAAGTTGTTTCGGCGAGGACGTAACATTATGTAATTTATTTAAATGCCTCGAAAATTTCGGCGTTCTGCTTAATTGCTCATTTGTGATTGTTATTTAAAAATATCGCCGTGTCGACGCTTTTGGATTCGATGCGGTTTTGTTTTTTCGTACAGTGACTTTTTATCTTCTTAAGATTTCTAGATGTTAGATAACGAGTTCCCTACTGACCTAGAAATTACATTCTTGCTTCTTTAATATCACGAAGTGTTCTTTGCTTCAGTGCGTGTTAAGACCTAGAAAATTTTTTGAAGTTATTTTAACTCGCTTCAGGAACATAGGTTCAGTTAATCTGTATCGAGATTACCTTGAGTCGCTACTATCTCACACATCTATCAAAATACTTGACACGTTCCGTTGGACCAGATTACAATGATAGTTTTATCACGAAAATAACACAATAATCTCGCCTTGTTTCCAGTTTCTCAACATGACTTTTATTTTCCAGTTTTTCTCGTTATTTATTGGTTTTGTAGCCGCTACTTGTTTGATGCTTTGGATGCGTTTATGCAAGTGCAATATAGATATTATGGTCCTTTATGTTTTGTAGCCTTTTTAATATTTTTTTTTTTTTTAACTTGGTGGATAATGAGGAATTTGTGACGTCGCAGCGGCATACTAACCCATACATTATAGATAGTTTCTTATCTATTAGGTATCTTAAATGTGTTTTAGGAAGTGAGTACAACCATCCTACATGTAAATAAATATTTTTTGTCTTATTTTCGCTAATAAACATATTTTTTCCGAATGGGAATTGAGAAAAGCTTTAACAATCGTTTTCAAATTGCTCAAATATCGTTAAAATACTATCTATAAACATTAATTACGAGAGAAATTACAGTAATTGGAATTCACATTTAACCTACCTTAAGGTCTTAATAACGTCTAACAATATGCCGCCTTATAACACAATCGCTAATTAAACTATAAATGTTGACATTTCTAATGCTTCCATAGTAATAATATATGATACCTGTTGTTTAATCAATGCATAACCTAGTTTACATGTAATATTAATAGTGAACGATGCACTGAGAAATTTATAAATAAAACATGTACATAATAATTATCATATCGTAACATAAAATATAACAATGCTTCTAATTGTTATGTGTTTTATGTTAATAACTGAGTCATTAGTTTGAAAAATTTTGAGGGTAGTTAAAAATGTAGGTAATATACGGTTGGTCGGTCAGTAGTTTTACTTACCGAATACTTTTCAACTAAGTTATTTATAGAAGCGTTATTGTAAAAGAGAGAAAATAATATCACGCAAAAGAGAACCTCTCAAAAAAATGTTACGGCCTATTGAATAAAAACGCTTTTCCCATTTTTTTCTTGATTAGGTATCGATTCGTAACAGTCACGTACTAGGTTCTTTCTTCCGAAAATTTTATATAAAATTGACTTGCGTATTTTAAAATACAGTTTTACTTTATCAATTGATATCGATAACACACTGTCACTATATTCAGGTATCCGTCACGATAAGATATGTTTCAGTGATTTTTACGATATTACACTTCGGCCTACTGCTAATGATGTCGAGAACACCTAATTCGCAACTGGGTGGTGTGATTATTAAGGTGCGTATAAATTAAGCGCGGCAGCCGCGCGAGCCAATGTTCGACCAGAGTTGACGATCATTTGCTGCGCGAGCCAATATGTAGATATATTTTAAGTTGAACGTAGTTGCCGCGCGCGGCAGGCGATCCATCACGAACATCTCTTCTGTAGGACGCCAATAGTATAGTCATTTTCTTTTTCAAGTCAGGAATAGGTATATCTATTTTTTTACTGATTTCTACCCACGCATCATACCTTACCGATTTATTGTGGTATTGGGAGGAAATCTGTTCCACAAAAATTCATCAGCGCCATACAATTGTATTAGTAAACGGCATTTTTCGTTGTCTATTTTTACGTATACGCCGCGCGAGCCGAATCACCAAAATTACAAAACGTCCACACGGCGCGCGAGCGAACGACTGAAGCTCCTTTGATGCGGTCTCAAAAACCGACAGAGAGCGGATCGCCCCGCGGCACGTTCGAGCGCGGCAATGTTCGGGTCGCCGCGCGCGGCGATCCCGTCTACATAGTGCGCGGCCGCCGCGCGCGCCTATGTTCGATGGTTTGCCGCGCTTAATCTATACGCGGCTTTAGAAATTGACAACCCTAGGTGCAAAAGACGCAAAATTTCTATGCAGATACTTTTTTAAATTGAGGAGTTATAGGGGTGTCAACAACTAGAAAGAATTTAAGTCTTTTGGTATAAATAGAATTCGTTGTTTTGGCCTATTAGTAAAGAGATGAAATAAAAGGATAAAAACACGAAGTACCTTGGCAAAGCATTCAAGGTGCGCTATTGTTAGATATTGTATTTTGCTGAGATATTTTATAAAAAGGCACGTTAATTGACCCTAAGTCAGAAAACATTGAGATTTAGTGACCAAATCTTGAAGATATGCCTCTGTTTAAAGTGGAATTAAATATTGTTTTTGTGTTTATTTCGTAGTTGTACTCGCATTTCACTTTACACGAGTATAAAAATTAAAGACTTCAACAGAATTACAATACGATACAATACAATAGAAAAAAGATTTATTGCAACCAAACAACACAATGATATGCTTATACATTCTAAGACACCATCAAAAATACAAAAAAATTAGAAAAATAAAATAATATGATAACAATCGAATTATAACTGACATTAATTATATCAAACTTGCATTGTAGCTGCAAAAAGGCCCTGGCTCAGCATAATGTTGTAGTAAAGTTCATTTCTCAAAAACTTCGTGATAGTTAACAACGTATAAATTGTCTTTTAAATTCGTTACAGTCCAAATTCTAAATGTTTTCGTTTGATGAATAATTTAAGAAGTAATCTTATCGTTGTATTATATGCTTATACATAATCATTCATCAGTACATATTTGTATTCTTTCTCCGATTGTCTTTCTAAGTACTGGATGATAGGAATCACTGTATAGCCTATTAACCCATATAACGTATTTACTTGATGTAAATCTTATCATATCAACGATTGTTATTTAAAAATACTTGGCTACTGTAATTTAATTATTTATGGAGAAACTTTCCGCCCGCGACTTCACCCGCTTTGCCTAAAACCTAATAAATTTATAATTGAAACCTTCCTCGGGAATCACTCTATCTTAAGGAATATCGCATCAAAATCCGTTGCGTAGTTTTAAACACTTAAACTCAAACTCAAAAACTCAAACTCAAACATTTATTTATTCAATTAGACTTCTTCGAGAAGCACTTTTGAAACGTCAATACATATTTTTAACATTTACCACCGATTCGGAAAGCGGTATCTATGGAGAAGAATCGGCAAGAAACTCCATAGTTGCTCTTTTAAATCATTTCAGTATTACAATTTACAATTTAATTTTACAAAATATGTAAGTAACTGTACGTATATATTATCATAATATGCCAAAGAACTGTCCTGTGGTTTTTACGCGACAACCCTCCATGGGTTTTTATCTAAAGCATTAATTATACAGTTTGAATTAAATCTGTCCGATTAAAGTGGGTCAAAATCGAATTGAAAAAAAAGAAATTCACCTGTAAAGCGAATAAAAGCGTGGTAAAAAACAACAATACATAGTTAAATTATATCTTACTAGCTTACCGCCCGCGGCTTCGCCCGCTTTGTCTAAAACCTAATAAATAATGATATACTAAAACCTTCCTCTTGAATCGCTCTATCTATTAAAAAAAACCGCAACCGCAATCCGTTGCGTATAGTTTTAAAGATTTAAGCATACAAAGGGACATAGGGACAGAGAAAGAGACTTTGTTTTATACTATGAGTGATATCGAATATTATTTTAAAACATAAAACGTTCCAGTACGTACCGGATGCATTCATGTTTTCACCAGTATTTATCTCCCCATTTATCACACTGTCTATCAAGACAAACACGTGAATTTATTGAATCTAGCTAGAATCAATTGCCTAAGTCATATTTTATATTGACGAATGTATACAGTATCTTTTGTATTAGCTCCCACTTTCTTCATTTAATAAAATGCAATTGAAACGTCACGTGGTTTCAACTCGCAACATGTATTCTGAGAATCCTTTGTAGAATTTGATGCTTAACTTGTTACACTATATGTATGTAATGGGCCTTCTTCACAATGGGCACTGGGCAGCGTTGGCCCAATCGTCGATGTTTGCCGCAATTACGGCGATTCTCATAAACATCTACAACGTCCGATCATAGACATTTAGGCCCTCTACACTATCGTGATTGCATATTATACTCGCCATAATTGTATCTATATGAAAACTGTATGAGCTAATTTAGGTACATCAATCAATGAAGCTTCTCATTCTTTAACGTCGTTTTTGTTCTTAGTTCCTTCAAATTGGCCAATCATTGTTCTGTATCTATTGGATCAAATCTTTCCATGTCTTTGAGAAACGTGAGTTTATGAAAAACAAATGTTATTTTGCTTCGTTTTCCAATTTCATTTCCATAAGATAAGAGCTACTGTGTTGCCATTGGTAACCGTTCTACTATCCATTTAGCTTAAATTATTATTAACAGCTACTTTGTTTCTTGTTTTATTGTATTTTTATTGTCGTCTGCAATATTTGCATTCTCTTCGACAATTGTTTGAGCCATGTCTTGCTCTTAAAGTTTACGAGGAAGTAAACAGAATTGTGATAGTTGTTGTATTTTTTAATTATTGTTTTATCTGTATTCCGCTGTATACGTGTACTGAAAATCTTAATGGCATCGTGAATGATGTAATCTCACAGAGATTTTACTATAGCCTACTTCTGAAAGGCTATTTCTTAATATATCAGAGTTGTTACGTTTTTCAAATGATCATGTATTATCTGTTTCTGAAAGGAATTCGAATGTTATCTTAGAAGTTAGAATACATTCTTCTGTACCTATATTATTATTACTTTTGGTTTCGTAAGTCGTAAGTTGTGAATCGTTTCAAAGATTTTCTTTCTTGTAACTATTATTAATTTACAAGATGGAGTCAGTAATTTGCAATGTAATAACTGATAACTTATGCAGTATTTAGCTACCATTACTTTTATAATTTCTTTCGATCGATCCGATCGTTATTAAATACATGCTTATTATTTTATCAAATAATTACGAATTTTTGTATTACACTTATCTGGAATAATGACTAATATTATCTAATTAATTATATTATACGTCATAATAGCGTATTTCTGTTGTATAAATACAGTGGCTTATCTAATTATTTTCTTTTAACAATTACATTACTTTTAATTTTTTTTTTAAACAGCAAATGTAGTAACATAAAAACGTTTTCCGACACTATTTCTGTAAAAGGCTATTTAAAATTGTAAATAACAAGGTTATTTACTACTTACTGTCTCAACCATACTTCTACAGTTTGTCATAATAATATAGTCTTTAAATTTAATTTAATAAAATTTAATTAATAATATAATTAAATTTTAATTTCTATACAATAATAATTAATAACTCTTTTTCTATTAGTTAGGTAAGAGTAGATAAAACAGTGGCGCCAACTTCCACACATTAGTGTGTGTGTGTGATAGACAATGCAATTATTATTCCACGCTATGATAATAATGAATGTTTATTTGTCTATTAACATGTTGTCAGAGCTTAACATCAAAAGGTACATGCGAAAATCTAATTCACAACACGCTATTAACAAGTTATGGCGGATACTCAACGTGAGATAGTAAATAAATCTATACTAATATTATTAAGCTGATGAGTTTGTTTGTTTGTTCGCGCTAATCTCAGAAACCACGGGGCCGGTTCGAAAAATATTTCACTGTTAGATAGCCCATTTATTGAGGTACGCTACACGCTATATATTATAACGCTAAGACCAATAGGAGCGGAGCAATGCGGGTAAAACCGTAGGGCACAGCTAGTACTGAAATATTTGTTTTTGTTGTTATACGTTACTTAAGACATAGATGAATTAATTTACGACTGTGAGGATTTTCATTCTGTCAAATAAAGTAATGTTAATCCAAATAATCAATTTTCAGTGATTATTTTCATTGTCTGGGCTTTGCTGCTCGTGCTGATGAATAATTATGTAGATAAAGATTGGAATTTACTTACAACGAAAGAATAAAGTATGAATGAGACACAAGTAATGATATATGAGAAATAAAAACTACTACTTATGAAATTTTCCTCGAAAAATGTATTAAATTCTTCGTTTTGCCGAAAATAACAACAAACTTGATCGCACGCGATATTTTCTACCGTCTTAGAAGGATTATGTTATAATATAGGTACCTAATGATTGATGAGGTTATATCAACGTAATTAAGAATTATGATGATAAAAACCACCACGTGAACCACGCTTGATGTGTGACGTAAATATAATATTTGTACAGAAATTACAGTGCTCTTCAGTAAGCAATGTAATGTGTGACAACGATGTAGCACAAGCGCCTAGTTAATATTGTCACGACAAACAAATCTTTTCGGCTAATGGACGTTGTTTTTATCAAATAACCATTGCACGAAGTTTCCGAGACAGCTCGTTTTACTTAAATATTTAAAATTTAACTCGACGTTTTGCAGTTATCACCGACGGCCTCTTATCATAATCTTCACAATCTCAGACGTGTCGCTATGCATCATCATTCATCATCCAGAAATCTTGACGTTATTTCGACGCAAATGTGCCATTTCTATAGATTCGCCCATCACGCTCGCATGTATTACGTTTATTTCTTACGTAACATCTTACATAACACCTTCTACCTTCAGTAACTTAGCTTCAGTATCTACAGATTGATCTCTCGTCTCTGTTTGTTTATCAACGTACACATTTGCACGAATTTCCTTCGATACAATATGTTCACGTGAACGCTAATAGCTTCACCTATTATCGCTAATTATTATGTAAGATAAAACGTCACCGATACATCGATCATGTAGCGTAATCCTATATTATGTTTGTGTCGGTATCAGTGTGTACCGAATTCTCATGACGATAACGTTTTTCTTTGACAACAGGTACATTAGAAACTAAGTATTATACAGTATTATAGAGACAGTGATTTTGGAAGTGCAAGTGAATTCAGTATTATAACAGTGATATATAAAATTAAAGACGATGTGTTCGAACAGCAGTGGACCAAGCTAGTGAGGATGTCAGTGAGGTGACATTGGACGCAAGCCATTCGGCTTTAGTGTTAGTTATACGAAAACATTCCTCTGTTAAAAATTTTAAGCCAGGGCCCGGTGGATAAAGGCAAGGATATCTGCAAAATGACCAAGGGCCCTCGGAAAGTGAAACTAGTCATTGTAGTCAACAATAAAAAAGAGTGAGTATTACATTTTTATCTTCATGCCTCTATAGTCTGTAACATTTGCGTTCTTATTAACCTTTTTTGTATTATCAATGTACTCCTCAAGGATTTTGATAGTTTTTTTGATAGCAACTGCTTTCTTTTCAAGATTGTTTGCAATATCTGACGTATTGCAGACATTATTGTTATTATATTGTTATCATCTTCGAGATATGTGAAGCCAAGTTAGTTTTTGAATGCTATTTCGAAAATATCATTCAAAAACTTAATATTAAATAATATCTCCGAGTTGGCTTTGCATTAAGGTTAGATTTAATGTAAATTATTTATTGAATATTTAAATCAATTCTGCTTCATTATTTGTGGTGTTGGATTTATTAATATTTTCATATCAAATAATCAAACATCGGATCTGCATCTTATTAGTGCACCGGATGCAAGCGATTTAGCGTCTATTATCTCTGGTAATTAAGTTGATTTTACGATAACATTAGCATATAATGGCCTGTGTATTTACTCGTCCATTCATAAACGCGATTCCCATTGATGTTTAATTGATAATAACGCTATATTTATTTATAGGTACAAACACATTCAGTTATAATAGTTCAGTTTATTACGAGGTTATTTTTTTTGCATGTTAGAATAGAAGATCAACGCACTACGAAAATTTTTTTTACAACGTTTATATATTTAGCCTAACGGTTGATAAGTTATATTGTCTGTCTGTGTATAGGCATTATTAGGCTTCATTTATTTGTGGGTATCAATGATTTTATAGACTTCACTCAACATTGCAATTTACGAACTACCACCTGGTTTACCTATTACTGATTTTATAAACCTCACTAAACATTACAATTTGCGAATCATCATCGCTCATTCACGTTAAAATTAATATACTCGACTACACTTATAAGTGTACATAGTGTCGAGTTGTAAACTACAGTTTTTGCTACAAAAGCATGCTAACGCGGAAGCGGTCAGATTGACCACGCAAGTGTCCTTCGCGATCGGAAGACGCTCATTTGCCGGCTCGCTGGATGGCCGGTGGATGCTCATGTCGCAGCGTCATGTTGTGTGATTAGTGATTTGTAATTAGTTATTGTGGGATTGTAAGATAAAATAAGCAATCAAGTAGTAAAGTTTACTGAAGTTATGAATAATTGTGAGTAAAACGTGCTTCAGAAATTGTCAAAATTATTTATGAAATGTTGTTTGCATAGGCTCTTAAAATTAATAAAATAGAAAATATCTTTGCAAGTCTAGACTTCAACGGTAATTATCAATGCGAGCGTGACCCAAATCCTGCGCAGGCGCGCCACAATCCAACACGCGTTCGTGTCGCGTTTAATCGTCAATGAATACGTTATCCTTAATCGTAGTACGTACGAACATTGCGAGTGAATCATGCGCAGCTATTGAGCCGCTTTTCGTTTGATACCATTGAAGGGTTAATTGGTGTAACCCTTGTATCTGGGAACGTACGCCAAACATGTAGATGATTTGGACGTCGGTTGGTGATGTTGCTGGCCAGTATGGGCTGATAGTGATGGTTATCAGGCAATCCCAAGTCTTATTTTTCATTGCATTTTTTTTATTGTGGCAAATGTTAGCCATCAACGCGAGAGATGTTACCATATCCACCATCATAGATTTACAGATTAGGCAAAGTCACCCAGCAATTTGCCGATACAATAGTCACATACATTAATACAATACCAACATTCAGTTTAATTGTTGCCAGCCATGCGTACGTAATGACCGGACGCTATAGTAACTATTTACTTTATCTGTGGAACTGCGTGAAACAGTCAGTAGACCATCATTTGAATGGAGGCCTGATTACGCGTATAGCACAGATAATGCAGGTTGGTCGAATTGGTCCATCGAAGCTAGTTGCGTAACCCTGGATTCAGTGGAGGTTAGTTTAGGAAAAGCAAGTATTCATGCAGAAATTTCTCACGTCAAAATAATGAAAGGATCTGCAGTTAAGGATGGCAAAACTAGCTGGTAAAAGAATAGGAGAAACTATGATTGGCTAATTAGGTGTAGTGGAATTTGAATTCTAGCATAAAAACGTTTCACTATTCTCCAAAATACATCTTCATCGTGAAACAAAATCGATCCATATTTGCTTTCTACTACAGGAACAGTAACCTATAAGGGTTATTAGAAGTAGCGTATTATTTAATAATCATTTTACATTTATTGATTGATAAGTAGCTTTTTTAAATTTTGATAATCCAAACACACGTAAATTCTGATACACGTATATTCCAAATCAATATTTTACGACCGTCAATCGGCGATTACTCGGATCATTGGAGCAATCTGGCAAGAGGTGATAAGGCGTGCAAGGTGTTGCGTTATCGCTATCGGCTGGACTGATTTAGAGGATAGAGGAAAAATACTGGCCTTTACATGTCCTACTGGCGTGTTAAAGGAATACCTGATGGAGAATGTCTTGCCGGCTCCAAGAAGCACAGATTGCAGAGAAAAACTGCTTTCTGAAAGTGACAGATTCGTGACGACTCTTCTTTGTAGAAAATACTTTGTGAACTTGTAGTAAATATTCATGGATATTGATGATTCAAAATTTCTAAACGAAGTCTACTTGTAGTGAATGAGACTGTTTATAAATGTTATTAATGATAGAACAACTTTTGATAACGAACATTTAACAGGCAGAAGTCACGGCTAGTTTAAAAGTAATCCAGGTAAAGATTTTAAACGATATGAAATAAAATTATGTCTTGTGCTTTTAAGTTAAGATTAAGCTCGTAATAGTTATAATATGTTGATTATAATTGATTCGATAAGCTTTAATCTACGACTTTCGGTTCAATTAAATAAGAAAGCTGGAGTTATAGCAGAGAATATGTTCGTCATTACTATAGGTAATAATATCCAAAAGTAGCATATCACAACGTGATAGATAAATTATCTTTGTTATTAATGTTATCTTTACAATTTTTCACCAAAATAAATAATACAAATGCCTTTTGTATATAATGCCTATAAATGAGAATGCTCTAAACATTACAACTCATAATTTTCATAAAGATAATACTGTTGATAAGAACAATGCAGGCTTTAATGGGTTCATGGAAAATGCACGTTTAGAAAAAGATTCATTGATATTTTACATTAAAATCACTCAGGAGTAGTTCTTGTGACTGAGTGAGGAAGGTCTAAATTCCTTTAGTTTTTGAAAAGTAAAATTGAATGCTTGTAAAGGTGACAAAATTTCGATGCCTATTTTGAAAATTTTCAGGATTAGGCGCCTCTTTTTTCAAGAACTTGTTTGCTTGATGAAATAGGCGCCATCTAATTTATTCAAAGTCGTTCATGGTGTGGAAGGAATAATACGCACATGATTGTACCAAATGAAGAGAAATGTTTTGTCATCCTTGACGAAATGTACATATTTCGAAGGATGTTTATTAAAATCAGTAAAGATTCCTATTCTTGTATACATCCTGGAATGGCGCAGTCAGTTTAATCAAAATAGTGGATCAAAAAATTCATTCATTCATTCGGAAATTTCAAACAATGTCAAACACGAGTTTGTTACGTGCGAAAGATAAATACCAATTATTTTATAATACCACTGTACAGTGGGTTAGTACGATAATTGACGTTTTTATCAAAGGCTTTAATTGAGAAAAGATTTCAGCTTAATACTTAAGATTATTTGGGCTAAGGAAAATGCGTACGGTGTTATCTTTCGGGATTAGCGTGGATTTCATGTTTGTATAGATAAACTTGATGTACTAACAAAAGGTTGGATAATATGTCAAGATTTGTAAGTTTTTTTATCTATTGCACGAGCCGTATGATAAAATTATTGTAGTTACGTATACGGCTTAGCATTTTTTCTATTTGATGTAAAGTTTAAAGCTTTTGATTAAGGCACTTTAAGGCATATAAGATGCATAACTATAGCCCAATAAAATTTACATAAGTCTTTTTTTCACAGATAAGTATGTACTTTAAAAAAAATCTTATTTTACTCAAAAGAAGTCGCAGGCGTCAACATTTTTCGAAAATGTTAACTTGCGATAAGAGATTTAAAGAAAACTAACGCGACGTTTAACTTTATCTAAACACAAAACGTATCATGGTTATTTTTACGATCCATCAATTGTTAGACATCTGCGTTATCACGATACCTCTGTATCTCACGTGCGTGATAATGGTAATACATCTTAAGTAGCTTTTCAACCGACTTGAAAAAAGAAGGTGCGCAATTTGATGTTTTTTTTTGGGGTTGTTACCTCAGAAGTTTGAATGAATTTTGATATATTTTTTGTGATTCGAAAGCTAGTACCGCCCATTTAAGTTACATGATCCCCAGGTTTTAACTTTGACAATTTGAAGGCGGTTTAGATATTTGTCAAAAAATAGTTTTTGGTTTCTAGAATTATATCTTAAATTTTGTCAGAACGTCCTGCTAAGGGTGTAAACGATCTGTAAATAAAAAATCACTTTGACTCTATTGAGAAAAGAATTGACTGATTGTCTCGAATTTAACATTGTTTTGTCCTGTCCAGTATTTATTATAAATTTATGTAAATTATAATTAGGTATGAAACATTAGTAACGTATACCGCATCATATGAGTCACAACCGACATAGTAAGCTGTCCCTGCAGAATTATATTGCCCTAATAATAATAATTACGTTTTAAACTAACTCGTACTAGATTAGACGAATGACGCTATACATTAATGTATTATCTCAAATAAACAGTCGTGCCGCATTAAAACGTCTCCAAAAAATATTTGAAAATTATCGTCACCACTTACGTGAGATGCCAATTTTTTTTTTCATTCTCCGTCACCTTCCAACGCGTGTCCAGCGTTCATCTTGTGTCCTTATCGCGCTCGTTAAATGGTCTATCACGAACGGGGGTCTGATGAAAATTACTAAATAATACTCACAGAAGGCCGTATCGCTTTGCATCTTATGGCTTATGTAAAGGGCCGCGATTTTGACACGAGTTTCAGGCTCGCACCGGTTTACACCGGTTCGGTTTGGTTTTATCCGGTTTTGGGTAACTTTGGGTAAATATTGTGATCATTCTCATGATAGTTACCCAAAGTTACTACTACATCAATATGCTGTAGAGAAATGTGTGCGCTTTTTTATATTGAAACATATTGGTATTGGTAATGTATATTTAAAGATGTAATATTCTGAAATCTATAACTTAAATAAATGGTAACAAGTAGGATGTATAAGTTTGAATCAGAGCTATTTTTATATCGGAAACTTGATAACAATTCGAGACGCTATCTCATAAGATCGATAACTTATCCCAAAAAACCCACTCCACGTAGTGCCAGATCAGCAGATAATGTTTTAGATTTTCTTAATACTTAACACGTTTAATAAAACTGCGTTTATATCGTCTTATGTAGGTAACTATCTGAAGTCCATCATTGTCTAAGTGGTTACTTCCTCAGCACGATTTTGATATTATCACGCTTACAGTGCCGCGGGTGCAATCGGACAAACGGATGAATTTATAGCAATGCATTTATTGTATTGAGTATGTATTTCGATACATTGTATGTATGCAAGATTGCCATTTCAGCTGAATTAATGTAAGACTGATCAGATTTTTAATGATTTTCGGTTTGTGTCTTCGATTGGATTAGTACAATCAATTATTATTGAAGTTTTGGAAACTTAATTATACACTACTCAAAACAAAATAGGGCCCACCTACACTTATCTCAAAGTTTTGCCTACACGTAATTTATAGGATAGTTATTGGGGTACTTGAGTATTCCCTTACGTTGTTGACATGTTAACGAAACTTTATTGCTGTTTTAACTATTCTTTTTAATGTTATTCTCAAGTGGGTAACCAGAAAAAGTTAAATGTTTCAAAATCACGTTATTTCCAAATTCTCAATCACTTGTATTCAAAGTCTCATTCTGAATGTTACTGTAGCACATCGTTATTTTTTAAAGTTTAATTTGGTTTCGGTATTATTCGTGATTATTATGCCTGGATCTCGCGTTCATATGGATATGGAAACGGCAGCAAGAGCAGTTGCTTTGCTTCAAGAAGGAAATTCTCAGAGGTCGGTGGCAATACGTCTTGGTGTGTCACGTCGAGCTATCCGAAGTGCTTGGGATCGTTATCAAGAGACAGGTAGTGTTGCTAGAAGACGTGGAACAGAAAGTACTCGGGCTAAAAAGCCCAAGAGGACCGGTACATCAGACTAACAGCGCGTCGGCAGCGGACGGTAACCACCCGTGCCTTACAAAATCAACTCCGTCAATCTACTGGCACGCGAGTGAGTGATCAAACCATTCGGAATCGACTTCATGAAGGTGGCCAAAGGTCCAGAACTCGCGCTGTTCGACTTAAAATGACAAGTGCTCATCGTGCAGCACGATTAAGGTTGCTCGTGATCACTCAGACTGGTCTATGGATAACTGGGGGACAGTACTGTTTACGGACGAAACTAAAGTGAAGTTTTTAAGTGACGATCGTCGAGTGCGTGTATGGAGAAGGGAAGGTGAACGTTTTTCTGAACCTTGTGTCCACGGAACAGACCGATTTGGAGGTCCAAGCGTCATGGTGTGGGGCGGCATAAGCCTACATGGCAAAACGGAGCTCGTAGTTCTTGATGGAGGTACCGTGACTGCTACTACCTATGTCGAACGGGTCATCCGGCCTCACGTGATCCCATTTTCACAAAGAGTTGGCGAAGAATTCATCTTAATGCAAGATAATGCCCGCCCACATACAGCCCGTATCACTCAAAGAGCACTCTCTGATGCCAATATAAGAGTTCTGCCGTGGCCAGCCATGAGCCCTGACCTCAATCCAATAGAGCATCTGTGGGATCAATTAAAAAGGAGCGTCAAAGCAAATTTCAGCAACGTAAACAGCCAACAAGATCTCATAAATGCTCTTAAAGTCTGTTGGGAGCAAATACCTGAAGAAAATGTAACCCATTTGATTGAAAGTGTCCCAGATAGGCTCAGAGAGTGCATACGGTGCAAAGGGAGTCCCACACGCTACTAATTACAAAATAAACCAGATTTTTTTTGTTAATAAAGGTTTTATTGAAACTTTTGTCATGTGTCTTATTTGTGCAATTTTTATCTAATACTGTTAATTTTGCATAATTTCCATAAAATCACTAATTTTTGCTTAAGTTTACGTTAAAACAATTGTCCTACACCTTGTTCGTTTATACCCATTCATAAAATAAGAAAAAAGTGAAGAGTTTTTACAACACAGCAAAAAATCAGGGTGGGCCCTATTTTGTTTTGAGTAGTGTACAAAAAGTCAACTCGCGTGGAGTCGGAGCAAGCATCTCATAAATAAACGAAATACAAAAACTGTTTACGATAGACGTGGCTAATGCTGCAAAGACGAATATGTGTTATGATATCGTATGACGTATCGTATCGCATACTATATAAATCCTAAAGGTGATATTTTGTTTATTATTGATTAGCTGAGCCCCACGGTTTAACCCGCATTGCTCCGCTCGTATTGGTCTTAACGTGATGATATTATAGCCTATAGCTTTCGTCGATAAATGGGCTAACACTTAAAGTTAAATTCACATCGGACACGTAGTTCCTGAGATTAGCACAAACCAAACAAAATTTTCAGCTTTTAAATCTAATATATAAAATTCTCGAGTCACAATGCTAGTAACAGAAACGGCTGGACCAATTGTACTGAAATATTGTATGCATATCGGGTAGGTTTTAGAATCGGCCAACATCTATTTTTCATAAGTGTTGTTTTCAATAGTGATAAGAGTAAGGCAGAACAAAGTTTGTCGGGACAGCTAGTATTAATATAAATATCATTATCATACCTGGCACAGTTTATTCGTCACCTAATGGAGACAACAACACTCTTACGAATGGCTTCATTGACCCATCGTGTCGCAATTGATAAAATATTTCGGGCGCGTGCTCCCAAACTTGCCATGTGCAGAATTGTAATACACTTGCGAAAATTATTGTGATGCTCCAAGGATGGGGTTTTAAACAATTTAAGGGTTATGGAATGTGGTTGGGTTGTAACGGTTGTAGAATATTTGTAAATTGTTTGGTTTCTTTGATATATGTCCGATTGGCTGCTTGAATAGCAAATAATAATTCAATTTTTTAATGTTTGGTGATGCTTTGCGTATTAGAGGGTTTAAAAGGATTTTCTTAAATAATTTTTAATTAAATGTTTGTAGGTTCTGATAACTAATTTTGAGGTTACTGCACCTGTAAAGGGTACGTCGAAATTTCGAATGTCTGAATAACCTATATAGTGACAACCTGGCCTTAAATATTCGTATTGTTCGTGAAAATGTGTATAGGTAAACCAGAATCTGATGGCAATTAGGGAAATCAAAATTTTGAGTGTGCAACCCTAGGGAAAATGGACTGAACGATCTTGATACTGCTTATTTTTTAGTTTGTTCTCAATATCATTAGTCACATTACATAAGTGGACAATACTGTACTTAATAATGAGATATCCACTTAATATTATGTAGGTACATACTTACATGTACGTATAATTTTATACATATTACTTTTATACAGGTAATACTGTATATTATTATTTACACATGCCATGTAAAAATATCGATGTTATATCGATAGAAAACTAGACTGCTTATAATTTTTTATAAAATAAAATAAAACTATGTTTATTTTCGTAAGTATTAACAGATACACACATTATAAAATTGACTTGGACAGCTTGGACTTGATGAATAGCCGTATTGGAAACTCCTGTAATAAGTTTTCATAAAATTATATTCCAATCAACAAACAATATTATAGTTACCTACATATAATATTTTTTAATTGAAAGTATCAAAGCGGGTAAGTCCAATTTACCAATAAAATCTTCTAAACTGAAAATTGTGATGTGTTTGACCCTTCTTCATCAAATATTTTTCTATACACATTATAAACTCTTGCTTGTGATCACAGCGGCATTTTCGACATTTTCGAAGATTTTTTAGACAAAATCCTAAAAATTATTTATCAATTGCAAAAAAGACAAATAATTTGACAACCAATTTGATAGTTGTCAAATAAGTTGCCACATGAAAATCTTTTATTTCTTAAATATAAATATGCCATCAGATTCTGGTAGACCTATAGGTAGGTACATGCTGTTTTGCTAAATGTTTACATAAACTAAGTGTACGAAAGTGCGTGACTGTTTTCTTAAATGAATACACAAATAAATCGCACTTTACAATAATAGGCCCTTTATAAATGTAATGTTTTGTTTAAATGGAAATTTACCAGGGATAATATCGAAAAATGCATTTCAAAAACTAGGAAAAAATATTTTGAGAAACTGGAGTTGTAATCTAGTAGAAGTTCTCAAACTCAAACTTTTATTATTTTAGACTTGGTTAAGGAGCATAATATAATCTATTAATCGGTTCGGAAAACAGTTTCAACAGAGAAGAGCCGGCAAGAAACTCTGTAGTCTACTTGAACACAATGAGTTTAGTCAGGGCCCCCTTTTCCCTATATAGTATGCGTTAAATTTCTTTATTTATTAAAAGGCTTCTAAACTAGTCGCCGACAAGTTATTACTCAACGGGGAATACCATTTCCAAGAACAGGAAAATTTAATATATTATGTATTACTTAACGTTTAATTTTTTTCCCTATGTATTGATGTTATGTAATGTTTTGTTTACTAAAGGTATATAAGGAAGTTATGATGTTTAGTGTGTGTTATGTTTTTAAGGTTTTATTGATTTCCTTATTTCTTTTACAAGTGAAGAGTATTCAAGGAGATATTCGTTACGTTATTCGTTAATTTGCAAAAAATAAAACTATTTTTTTTTTAATTTGCACATTTGTTACCGTAGGTCAACCTGATCTAGCAATTTTTAGGTGAGTTTATCAAAACTTTTTTCGCATTTATTTAGTGTATGTGTCCAAAAATAATTTTAAGGAATGGTCAGTTTAGGTTAGTTATTTTTATAAATTGTTCGAAGATGTTCTTTTAATGTTTTTACCTTTGACCTTTCATGCAATATTTTTTTATATAGGGAGTTATAAAATTCTACTTTTTAATTTAACCGTATATTTACGAATAAAAATCTATGTTATTAAAATAGGTTTCGTATTATTCCTCGAATACGCATGATATCACAATTCTCTGTAATTAGGGTTATGTATGAATTAATACAGCGTGGAATATACCGACTGTTGCTATTACCATGTACAATCCTTGACCGTTGATTTTATTGCGCTCGAAATAGTGTCAAGCCAATTTAGCCCTTAATTGGAATGTTTATAAAAGTGAATATAGTTTGAATTACGTGTCTAGTACATACTAGAGTATTTTTCCAAGATACAATGCATTAGCAGTATCTGTCAACTTTTTGGTAGGTTTTTTACTTTTTTTAACAAAATGGTACAGTAAGGGAAACCCGTAATCGAGCTTTTGTATAGGAAATTCACATCGTAAGTAAGTAAAAAAAAAAAAAAAATTGTTTTGTTTGATTTTTTTTTTGTATATCTATTCGTATTTTTGCGTCAAAGTTCAACGTTTCTGACGGTACATAATAGCATATTAAAATATTATAACAATATGAGTGGCACGTGCGCACACACTTATTTATATCATTAAATTCGATTCACGATTAATAATATTCTCAAGGACCACAGCTGATTGATCTGGCATAGTTCTTCAATGGACCGGTCGTGCCGGACCTCCACTGTGAAGTGAATCGTGTTTGCTAGTTAGTGTAGAGTGTAGACGAATGGACAAAACGACCGCTTGTTACAGAGGAATATAGAGTTTTTGAAGTCCGTTAAAAATTGCATGTGCATAATGCATGTGCAATTTTTTGTGAGGATTTCGTATTGCATAATCTTTTGCAATACATTTGGAAGCTTTGTTTTATTGCAGTAAAATGTCCCAATATAAACTAGTCTAGATGACCTATCAAGCGTAGGTATTGATTAAAGTATGTTAGGTACCTCAATTTTTTTTCATAGCAACCCCAAGTTAAATAATAGTAAAAATAATTATCTGTATTGTCCAACGATTCGTGAGTTTGACGTTAAGCAAAACGTTATTGTGCGACACACATCGTTTCCAACTTAGTAATAATTAATTTAATTTAGGATTAAAATGGGTTTCTGTAACAAAAAAAAAATAAACAAAAAGCCTATCACTACATAGTATAAAACAAAGTCGCTTTCTCTGTCCCTATGTCCCTTTGTATGCTTAAATCTTTAAAACTACGCAACGGATTGCGGTTGTGGTTTTTTTTAATAGATAGAGTGATTCAAGAGGAAGGTTTTAGTATATAATTTATTAGGTTTTAGACAAAGCGGGTGAAGCCGCGGGCGGTAAGCTAGTAAACTGTAAAATTCTTTTGAAAAATAAATAAAAAATAAAAGTCTCTTAGCCTTAACTATAATAAAATTCTAGCATACATAACAGCACACTTGTTTATATTTCGTCAAGATAAAAAATACCACTTGTTTATAAAGCTGCGCGTACGCAGATCGCGATGTCAAATTTACAGTTTCGTCACTTGAATATCAATTTGTTGGCATTGATTTAAGGACGAAGAAAGTGTTGTCCAATTCTATGGGATTGCTTGTAACATACAAATTAGCAAACGGCTTAACAAATACTGAGTAAATTATTATCTTGATGTTGTAATTTATTGATAGCTAACTGATTATCATTTTTAACAATTTTCTATGAATTGATATAAATAGTTGATTTAGCAAATTGTGTAATTAATTATCTAATATTAATGAAAAGTGCGAATTTGTTATTTTTTTGTGAAAATATTTTTTATAGAGAGACGTAAAAAGGGATCCTAATAGCAACGCATATATAAATAAAGATAAATCTTAAAATTGTCTTAAACAATAAATTCAGTATTATTATTGTTAAATAACAAAAAAAAAAATACTTTCGCAACTTTTTTTTTTTAAATACTTACTCCTACCTATATGGTCCTTAGGTATATCGAATTTGTAGCTCTATGTTTACAATACTATATATGATTTGTACACATTATTGTTATACTGTATTCCCTTATAAGTGAGACATTCCTCACAAGCATTTAAAGCTAGCGATTTATTTGAACTGCCTTAAACAGCAGTTCCCAAGGTATTAAAATAAAAAATGTATACAAACAATATTATATACAAGTATCTTAAACGATAAAGACGTGATTATCTTTTGTGCGAAGTGTTAAATTCTTAAATTACGTCTATGAACGTAATCGTAATTTAATAGCTGATATTCTTCTGGGTGAAACAGATCTTTTAATAATATATATATAAAATTTTCGTATCGCGGTCTGCGAATAGAACAACATCTATTCATCCCCCTAAATGATAAGTGTGTGTGGTGTAAAGCAGGACAACGTATGCTGGGTCAGCTAGTTTTTCATAAATCTTTCCTTGTCTTTATTGTTTTTTTTAATTAAAATTAAATTCAGTCAAATCTTAGCGTTCTTACTATTTCTAATAGGTCTAGTTTTAAATTAAACCATAGTAAATCTACAAATTCTTTAAAAAGATGAGGATGATGATACACATAAGTATTTTTAGAATATCAAATCTCCATTACGCGCGTCATATTTCAAACACAATACTACCATTTGTTGTATGAGTTAAATTATTCTATTGTATATGGTGTCGTGTCCGCGTAGTTTGAACGTAATGTAATCGATATTACAAATAATATTCATCCTTGTGTGTATCCTTACAACCATATTGTTTACATGTATGCGTGCGTCTTTTAAACGAGCTTTAAATGTTCCTCCGAGAAAATCTATCTGTGTGTGTGTTACAGGCATACTATTTACATGCGTGCGTGCGTCTCTTAAACGCAGTGTAATCGATACGATGACTATATGTATATTCTTATAGCCAAATATTAACACGTTTACATGTGTGCGTGAATTTTAACACCAAAATAAATCCACCGATGTGCTTGTATCCCTACAGGCATAATATCCATGTGTGTATAGTAGCAGCTGTAATATTAACATGTGTGCGTGTATTGTTACAGCCCGCCCACATTCAAGACGCTCACGCCGACGTCACGCACACAGCTAAAGCAACAGTTGATGCGAGAGCATGCGCAGGAGCAGCTGCGCAGGGAATCTTTACAGGTGAGCAAGATTTATTGTGTATTATTGAGGTTTTTTTTTAGAGCTATGATATCACGCTTAAACTCTTGAAATTATTGTATGGTCACCGATCTTTGTACAAAGTTTGAATTAAATCTGTCCTTTTGAAGTAGTTCAAACTCGAGTATAAAGAAGTCGGGTACAGGAAAACAGACAGGTGAATCTAAAAAATGTAGTAAATATAGCTCTTATAAAAATAATATTTTGCTTAAATCGAACGAAGTAGGATGTAATTGATATTACAGAAATGATTTATTAGATAATTGTTCGTTGAAAAGCGTATCTTGGCTGTATTCATTGCAATTATAACAAAAAAACTATACCTTTCAGTGTTGAACAATTTGTTTTTGCAATCATTAGCGCACTCAAAAAATCAATGTCACCGCTAAGTTATTGTAACGAATGTTCTAGAGTCTAGACTGTTTATTTACAAACAAAATTATCAGATAAGTCTCCATTACCTAGCAGGCGAGATTATGGAATTCTATAGTTTGCAAGATGGACATAATAAGATATTAGATACCTACGTGTATTAAAATGTTCGAAATCGGTGCGGATTTTTTCGCAAAATATCTAAATGACGAATTTTAAGCTCCACCCGCGCTGATAAAAAAATTAAACCTATGACACTTAGAACTATTGTAATTTGTATTCGGTTCAGTCGTTTTTGAGCAAACAATCCAATCTCTTTATAATATAACTATTAACTATAGATAGTACGTATAGATGATAAAATGAAACTACCCGCAGGCACAACAAGCAGGTCAGTCGAAGGAGAATGGAGAAGAGAAGAAGAAGTCGAGTCCAGCGGAGGTGCCGAGGATCACGCCACACGTGGAACTGCCGCCACAGGTGTTGCAGGTAATCTAGAATATTCTATTGGTTACAATATAGGTATTGTTATATATCTTTACGCGAAAATGAAATAGAACTCCTCCTTCTGAAACATATTTTGTATCAATTTGAAAATAACTGTTATTATAATATTGTCTGTCTACCTAATTTTTGTACTGAAAAATATTACATATAAGCACTAGGTGTCCTTAACAATTATATTCTGAATATATTCAAATGTCCACGCAATAATCCGATTAGCTACTTACCTAAAAATACTTCAATCTTTGTACATAATATGTCTCATTGATGAGAACACCACAATTGTAAAGATACCATATCAGTTGTTTTCCAAAAACATCAGACAACGCCGACTGTGTCATGATGGTAAACAGGAAGAAATTTGCCTATTGATACACCATAAACTTATGACTATCATTGTAATCAATGTTGATTTCTTTTATCTATTACTACGCACGTAAATTCGATTTCTCTCACTTATTACTTATACTTATACTTAGTAAATGGATTATCCAACGCATTTTTTTTTTCCTTTAAAGCACTAGTTCCCGAGACAAACTCCTTGAAACAAACAGACTTTTCAACTTTTTCAATATTGATAACATTTTCAGTAGATTCTTTAGTTTCTCCATCCGTTTCAATCCAATTCGATAGAGCTATCAGAGAAATTGTATGCAAAAAATACATTCCCATATTCCCCCGTTCCAGGTGCGAACAGTTCTGGAGAACCCCACTAGGTATCACGTGATCCAGAAGCAGAAGAACCAGGTGCGACAGTATCTCAGTGAATCGTTTACTCCACAAGGCCAGGTTGGTAATTTATTATTTCTGATTTTTGGTTTAGTGGTACCGTAATTCTTTTGGGTAGAAATTAAGAGGAAAAGAAATATAACTACTTGTAGTAATTTAACTTTTAATTGAATAACTTTCCTGTCAAAATGTAACATTATTTGCCTATACCATCGCTACTAACAGGATATACAAGGAAAGTAATCAATTAAAAATAAATTAGAAAACACAATTTTAAAGAAATTAAAGACTGCAACTTTAAGAAGTCCCTAATTTTTAAATGTTTTATACTCGCATTATGTACTTCAAACTATTTAAACTTACAATTCGATGGATGTCCAGGTATCCTCAAATGGCCGTAGTGCGCCTGCGCAGTCAGCGCCAGAACTCAGACGAAATAATTCGCCAGACCGAGCATCCTCGTCTGGTCTCATGAGTCCTGGCATGTGCTCTGGTGGTGGTAACTCTGAAGTACGTATCCTGGCAATTTTTATATTGTTTATAGCATTAAATGCATTTTTTTAAATATCCAACTAATTAAAAAACTTATTCCGATGCGTGTTTCGAACCTAAGTTCTTATAGGTATTGTAAATTTTTGAATGCCGGGTAATTTATTAAATTATCCTCCTTAAACTTAAGTATTCTTTTTTATTCTAATATCTTATCCTATATTAGAATATTTGCACTTTCTTATAAAACATAATATCTACCCAAATCTATCATTGAGTATTAAAATAAGTTTGTCTATAGTTTGAAAAAGGTCAGTTTACAACGACATAATATCAAATAATGAAAATATGCAAATATACGTTCTAATATATCTCCGAATTCACGTACTAATATTTCTTGTATGTAAATCTCAATCACAGACAGACGAGTTCCTCGAGGATATCCTATCCCTGGATGGAGGGGCGGGTCCCCTCTCATCATCAGAACCTGCGTCCACCGCCAGTTCGGTGGCTGGTGATTGTGCGCTGCTCACAGATGCAGATATGCACGCGCTGGCTAAGGACAGACAGAAGAAGGACAATCATAATATGAGTGAGTGTTTTTGTATGTTTGTTATTATCGTCTTTATCAGCAATAACTTAGATGATATTGTCATCATCGTCAGAAGCAACTTCGTTGTCATTATCATCTTCATCATCGTAAACAAAAACATCACTGTCGTTATCATAATATTCGTCAACAAAAAAATGGTAATCACGTCTTCATCAATAGCAACATTGTCATCATCTTCAACAACAACATTGTGATTTTCATCATTGTCAGTAACAACGTTAACATTATCGACTTCTTGGTCATGAACATAAACGTCACTGCCATTTTCATTTTCATCATCACTATCATCATCATAATCATCATCATTGTCGACAGTGAAATCATCATATTTATCGTCATTAATATTAACCTTATCATCATCACAGTCTTGTTCTCTCAGATAAAACGTAAGTTTCGTTTCATTAGTAAAGAAATAAAGTAAGTGAACTCATATCAGCTTAAAGTGTTTCGTATATCATATTTCTTTTTAATCTCGATACGTTATCAATCAATGTGTTCTGGAATTTTTTAGTCCCCATAGTGTTTATTTTAGGATCTCAAATATTTTCGTTATCAACATTATTTTATAGCAAGGATTAAAATATTATGAAAATAAGATTGGATATCTGGCATGATTGATTTCTAAAATAATGCGTAAATTATTAAGTAATTCTTTACCTCTTGCGTAGAAATATTTATGTACTTCTAGGAATATAATATTATTCATAAAATGTGTAGGAGATAATGATTATGATAAATTACCTACTAAAGAAAATGGCCGATTTTGTATAAACGTGTATTTTTAACCGACTTCAAAAAAAGGAGGAGGTTATCAATTCGGCCGGTATGTTTTTTTTTATGTATGTACACCGATTACTCCGAGGTTTCTAAACCGATTTACGTGATTCTTTTTTTGTTCGATGCGGGACGGTGTCGAATTGGTCCCATAAAAATTTTATTCGGATAGGCCCAGTAGTTTTTATTTTATGAGTATTTTTGTCTGTATTTGTAAATGTTGCAAGTGCAAGTTTGAAGTCGGTTGTTTTTAACACAGTTATATAGACTTGTATATGGCTATAATAAACTTTCCATGTATATTCGCGTACGTAGAAAGCATTATGTTGGGAAAATTCCAGTCATATTTCTTTATAATGGATACTTAAAAAAATAAACACTAAAAAGAATACAGTCTAATATATAATAGACTAATAACTATTCAATTAAATTTCAGTCGAACGCCGGCGTCGTTTCAACATAAACGACCGCATCAAAGAGTTAGGGACCCTCCTGCCCAAGACCAATGATCCCTTTTACGAAGTGATACGTGACGTCAGACCGAACAAAGGAACGATACTTAAGAGCAGTGTGGACTATATCAAGTGTCTTCGCGATGAAGTAAATAGGCTCAAGCAGAGCGAACAGAGAAGAAAGCAGATAGAACTGCATAATAGGAAACTTATGTTGAGGATACAGGTAACTTTTTGACATTTTTTTGTATGTAAGGTTTTGAGGGATAGTTCCTAAGAGCAGTGTGGACTGCATTAAGTGTCTTCGAGATGAACTAAACAGGCTCAAACAGAGCGAACAGAGAAGAAAGTAGATTGAACTGCACAATAGGAAGCTTATGTTGTGGTTACAGGTAATCTTTTGGGCATTTTTTAAATGTAAGTTTATAGGCATAGTACTAAAGAGCGTTTGATCTGAGAGAACAAGACTGCATCAGGTGTCTTCGCGATGAAGTAAATAGGCTCAAACAGAGCGAACAGAGAAGAAAGTAGATTGAACTGCACAATAGGAAGCTTATGTTGTGGTTACAGGTAATCTTTTGGGCATTTTTTTAAATGTAAGTTTATAGGCATAGTACTTAAGAGCGTTTGATCTGAGAGAACAAGACTGCATCAAGTGTCTTCGCGATGAAGTAAACAGGCTCAAACAGAGCGAACAGAGAAGAAAGTAGATTGAACTGCACAATAGGAAGCTTATGTTGTGGTTACAGGTAATCTTTTGGGCATTTTTTAAATGTAAGTTTATAGGCATAGTACTAAAGAGCGTTTGATCTGAGAGAACAAGACTGCATCAAGTGTCTTCGCGATGAAGTAAACAGGCTCAAACAGAGCGAACAGAGAAGAAAGTAGATTGAACTGCACAATAGGAAGCTTATGTTGTGGTTACAGGTAATCTTTTGGGCATTTTTTAAATGTAAGTTTATAGGCATAGTACTTAAGAGCGTTTGATCTGAGAGAACAAGACTGCATCAAGTGTCTTCGCGATGAAGTAAACAGGCTCAAACAGAGCGAACAGAGAAGAAAGTAGATTGAACTGCACAATAGGAAGCTTATGTTGTGGTTACAGGTAATCTTTTGGGCATTTTTTAAATGTAAGTTTATAGGCATAGTACTAAAGAGCGTTTGATCTGAGAGAACAAGACTGCATCAAGTGTCTTCGCGATGAAGTAAACAGGCTCAAACAGAGTGAACAGAGAAGAAAGCCGATTGAACTGCACAATAGGAAGGCTATGTTGAGGATACAGGTAACTTTTGGGCATTTTTTAAATGTAAGTTTATAGGCATAGTACTAAAGAGCGTTTGATCTGAGAGAACAAGACTGCATCAAGTGTCTTCGCGATGAAGTAAACAGGCTCAAACAGAGTGAACAGAGAAGAAAGCCGATTGAACTGCACAATAGGAAGGTTATGTTGAGGATACAGGTAACTTTTGGGCATTTTTTAAATGTAAGTTTATAGGCATAGTACTAAAGAGCGTTTGATCTGAGAGAACAAGACTGCATCAAGTGTCTTCGCGATGAAGTAAACAGGCTCAAACAGAGTGAACAGAGAAGAAAGCCGATTGAACTGCACAATAGGAAGGTTATGTTGAGGATACAGGTAACTTTTGCTTTATGCATTCTAAGGTTGTTTTAGTGGTAAAAGTATACTTTTAAAATTAAAAGTAAGAGTATTGTGTTCAGAAAAGAACAAATTACATGAAACGAACTAAATTGAGTTACTAGAAGATTCTCATGAGAATTGAATCATGTTTTCAATAATTTTTTCATTCCCATACGAAGTATAGTTATTTGGCAAAAAGACGTAGGACAAGTGCCTATAGTAGTTCTACGGTCTACCTTACCGTAATAAATTCTACCTTTATTTAGACTACGATTAGTCGATTCCATTGATTCTTTATTTACTACTAGTGGTCCGCCCCGGCTTCGAACGTGGTAGATATTTCGCAATGTAAGGTAGCCTATGTCCTTTCTCGCGTATCAAAATATCTCCATACCAAATTTCATGCAAATTGGTTCAGTAGTTTAGGCGTGATTGAGTAACAGACAAACAGACAGAGTTAGTTTCGCATTTATAATATTAGTATGGATATTGTCGTAACTTATAAAAAATAACAATTACAGATACTAAAGTACTTACTATCATTTCCAGGAACTAGAGCGTCTAGCCAAACTGCACGGTTTGCCCATAAACAGCGAGGGTTATTCGTCCCCGCACGCGGAGGATTCAGGAGTTGATACTGCGCCCTCAGAGCCCTTCGCTTCACCAGCTAGAACTCAGCAGGTGAGTGCGAACTTGAGTTGAACTCAGTGTGTGAGTTTGAGTTGGACTCGAAGGACCTTTTTGTGGGATGTAGTTTGTAGGTTGGATGTGTTTTATAAAGTGTTATAAAAATCTTTTGTTTTTGGTTTTGTGAATGATTAATGCAAGGAAACCAGAAACGAAATCTTTAATTTGTAATTTATGCGAAAATTTTGAACATTACACGTTTTCCCTTTTATTATATCCACTCTCAAAATATACCAACGCATTTATCGATGAAATTTTGCATTGTTTAATTGAATAGTATTTAAATTATTTAAATGTTGTGTTGTTTTTTTCTTTATTAATCTCAACTACAGCATCTCTGGTAATTAATAACTGCATTATTTATTGATTCGTTAGATAACATTTAACATACCACTTGA
The DNA here is from genome assembly GCF_905220415.1 of Colias croceus. Taxonomy (NCBI): domain Eukaryota; kingdom Metazoa; phylum Arthropoda; class Insecta; order Lepidoptera; family Pieridae; genus Colias; species Colias croceus. The sequence goes on from NC_059562.1 coordinate 2,833,727, forward strand.
AGTATCGCATTTCTAAGCATACAGCATTATTGCACGCAGCAAAAGCATTGTAGCAGTTCTACAGTAGAACTCCAAGCAAATATTATCATAATAATATTTTAAGTGTTTAATAAATAAATATATTTTCTAGCAAACAATGAGCCAACAAATGCTAGGCCATGGCTGGTCGTCCCCGCACTCGACGGACTCCGGTATAAAAAGCACGCCCGAACCTTACGCCTCGCCTGCGAGAACGCAGCCTGTAAGTTTATATGTATACTAATTAATTATCTGCTATAGTAGAGAGTCTAAATTGTCTTTTACTACATTTTTTTTTTAACAAATATTTTTGTTGGGACAGCGTTTACTGAAACTCAGTGGCTCTTAGCGTGGTTGCTTACTAATACACAAGATATAAGATTGAACTTTTTTTATTTAATAAAAAGCTATCTGACTCATTATAAACTTCTTAAAAACCCATTCTCAAATATCTTTGTATTCATTTTTAGTTCGTTTAAAAGTTCTGAAGCATCAGATACAGAGATGAATATTTGTCGGTTCGGAAAGCAGTTTCAACGGAGACGATCCGACAATAAACTAAAGTATCTTCTACTTATGTTAACATATTTTCAAATGACAGTAAAACGAAAATTAATATATCATTTATGTAATTTCCAGGACGTAATGGTACCGAAATCGGAACCAGCCCCTCTTATGGAGTTAAGCGACCCGCCGCCGGACCTCTTGAGAGACACGCCCGCTGGTGAACCGCTTTCCGCTTTGGATGCGCTAGGTATTATACGTTAATATTTTTTATTAGTGCAGTGTATAATAGAAAGAAGAATAAAAATAATAAATGTTGAATTGTATTTTTGGGTTTATAAAAAAAGATGTGGTGCGTGTTAGTACAGTTTTAGTACTAGTGTGTACACATGTAAGAAGTGAAACAAAGTTCTTTATGACCTTATTTTTTAAAAACAAATACTATATGCAACTTTACAGAAATAGGTACGTCGAATCACGCGTGGTAGGGATAAGAAAAAGATGGCGCGTAACGGAAAAATGTCACGCGTAACGAAAAAATGTTACACTAAATTTTTTTCCCACCCCGATAAAGAAGTTTCACTTCAAAAATTCATCTTCATTCATTCTTCAAAAATTCAATTCATGCAAGCCTAACAGAGGTTAAATTGTTTTGATTTCGCAGCGCTATCAATACATTAATATACTAAAATATATTTATTTTTTATTTCAGATGGTCTAAAACTAGGCTCGTGTTCGCCGCTCAGTCGATCAGACGGTTTATCCCTCGACTGTCTGGAGCCAGACCTTTGCCTGGAGCCCGTGCCAGAACATCTGTTTAATCATAAGGATATTAAGGTATGTTTTATATTTTTTCTTATGTAAATTTGTCACACCACGTAAAAAAACAAAAAATGGAAATTATGACTAATAAACTTGTGTAAATTTGTCACACCACGTAAAAAAAAACAAAAAATGGAAATTATGACTAATAAACTTGTGTAAATTTGTCACACCACGTAAAAAAAAAACAAAAAATGGAAATTATGACTAATAAACTTGTGTAAATTTGTCACACCACCCAAAAAATACACAAAAAATGGAAATAATGACTAATAAAAATAAATTAGTTTTTATATAGGTTTATTTCATTTGTGTAGTTTGGACTGGGTAGAATTTATTAACTTATGTGTTAAATTTCATGTAAACCCACCCAGGATTTATATATGTATATAGGTAAGGAAATTAATATATTATATAGATTGTATTGTAGACTCTTACCTGTAGAAAATGCTTTCCGAATCAGTGATAAATGGTAAAACTGCTTAACGACGTTTAAAATTGTTTTTTAAGTAGTCTAATTAGAGTGTTGTGCTTCTAGAAGTAGTAGATGAAGTAATTAGAGTGTATTAGTAGAATAAACAGTTATAAAATAGTAGTATAAATATACAAAAATACGAATCACGCGTGTAAGCAGGCACGCACACACGTAAAAACATACACACGCACGCACATAAAATTTGTACTATTTAATAGCCATAGAAATATAGATTAATTATTTTTGAAGTGAAATTTCTTTAGGCGTGTTGAAAGTAAAAATTCAAGGTCGCGTCATGGCAATATCATCACGTCATGGAGCAAGGCGATCTTTAAATCTTGCGATAGAAGTTCCACTTCTGACATGTGGATTCAGCACACAGGCTCTTTTTCCATTTGTGTTTTTAACGAAATTAAATCGTAAAATTATTTTTTTTTATTGTTTAGATGCGACTATCACCGCCGCCGGGTTTGCTCAGCGGGGAAGAGAGCGAGGCGGTACTCAACTTGGCGCAAATAGAAGATCTCATGGACGACGATTCGCACAATCCCGTCACGCAAGGTAATTATTTATTTATGTATAGTCTAAAACGTAAAATAAAACTTTACTTAATTATAAATTTCAATAATAGTTAGTCAAACTTAAACAAAAAATGCAATTTATGTCACTAAATAAGCTGTTAGTTTGGAATATTATAGGCACGAAATAAGCTGTTAGTTTGGAATATTATAGGCACGGAATAAGCTGTTAGTTTGGAATATTATAGGCACGGAATAAGCTGTTAGTTTGGAATATTATAGGCACGGAATAAGCTGTTGGTTTGGAACATTATAGGCACGAAATAAGCTGTTAGTTTGGAATATTATAGGCACGGAATAAGCTGTTGGTTTGGAATATTATAGGCACGAAATAAGCTGTTAGTTTGGAATATTATAGGCACGGAATAAGCTGTTGGTTTGGAATATTATAGGCACGAAATAAGCTGTTAGTTTGGAATATTATAGGCACGGAATAAGCTGTTAGTTTGTAATATTATAGGCACGGAATAAGCTGTTAGTTTGGAATATTATAGGCACGGAATAAGCTGTTAGTTTGGAATATTATAGGCACGAAATAAGCTGTTAGTTTGGAATATTATAGGCACGAAATAAGCTGTTAGTGGGATATTATAGGCACGAAATAAGCTGTTAGTGGGATATTAAAGACACGAAATAAGCTGTTAGTGGGATATTATAGGCACGAAATAAGCTGTTAGTTGGAATATTATAGGCACGGAATAAGCTGTTAGTTTGGAATATTATAGGCACGAAATAAGCTGTTAGTGGGATATTATAGGCACGAAATAAGCTGTTAGTGGGATATTATAGGCACGAAATAAGCTGTTAGTGGGATATTATAGGCACGAAATAAGCTGTTAGTTGGAATATTATAGGCACGAAATAAGCTGTTAGTTGGAATATTATAGGCACGAATTAAGCTGTTAGTGGCATATTATAGGCACGAAATAAGCTGTTAGTGGGATATTATAGGCACGAAATAAGCTGTTAGTGGGATATTATAGGCACGAAATAAGCTGTTGGTTTGGAATATTATAGACACGAAATAAGCTGTTCATTGGAATATTATAGGCACGAAATAAGCTGTTAGTTCGGAATATTATAGGCACGAAATAAGCTGTTAGTGGGATATTATAGGCACTAAATAAGCTGTTAGTGGGATATTATAGGCACTAAATAAGCTGTTAGTGGGATATTATAGGCACGGAATAAGCTGTTGGTTTGGAATATTATAGACACGAAATAAGCTGTTCATTGGAATATTATAGGCACGAAATAAGCTGTTAGTTCGGAATATTATAGGCACGAATTAAGCTGTTAGTGGGATATTATAGGCACGAAATAAGCTGTTAGTGGGATATTATAGGCACGGAATAAGCTGTTGGTTTGGAATATTATAGACACGAAATAAGCTGTTAGTTCGGAATATTATAGGCACGAAATAAGCTGTTAGTGGGATATTATAGGCACGAAATAAGCTGTTAGTTTGAATCAATGTTTTATACAACGCCGATCGGAAATTATTTGAATTGAATAAATGTTCAAGTTAGATTGTTAGTTTAGCTGTTTATGTATATTCTTATATTTATTACGTCAATCTTGTCTGTAACATATTTATTACTGTAAAATACGATGCACCTTTTTATTTTTTTGTAATATGTTTATGTACCACTACTAGTTTACTTCTATTTTCAATTGATTTACATAAATATTACAATTTACAGGCGACCCAATGCTATGTTCCTCCCCAACCTCCCAACTGGGTCTAAGCGCGGCGGTCGCAGATGCTGCAGACCGAGCACTACTACATATCGACCTGTCTTCGCATCATACAGGTAGTTGTTTATAAAATACTAGCTTTCCGCCTGCGGCTTCGCCCGTGTTTTCAAAGAAAAACCCGCATAGTTCCTGTTCCCGTGGGATTTCCGGTATAAAACCTAGCCTATGTTACTCGTGGATAGTGTAGCTTTCGAATGGTGAAAGAATTTTTAAAATAGGTCCATTAGTTTATGAGCCTATTCATTACAATCAAACAAACAAACGAACAAACAAACAAACAAAGTTTAGCGGCTCCCCTTAAGATGATTCTATCCTCTTTTAATTGTATTACGAACGCGATAGTACTCATGCGCAGTAATCTTCTTCGCGTTTTCCACAGCAATATAGTAACTTGCCGACCTTTTGCTTACTATATTAGAAAATAATTATTTGTTCACTATTCGAATACTAACTTGTATCGTCGTATTACAGACTCGTCCCTACTGGGGGACAGTTCGCTGGGCGTGGGCAGCGGGCTGGGCGACAGCTCGCTGCCGCTGCTGCTGGGGCACCACCACGCGCCGCACCACTCGCACTCGCACGCGCACCACTGCTTCGACATGGACCTCGGCGCGTAGTGTGCGCCGCCCTAATGTGTACTGGACGGGTGGGGAGTGTGTACCCGCCCTAATGTGTACTAGACGTGCGGGGAGTGTGTACCCGCCCTAATGTGTACTAGACGTGCGGGGAGTGTGCACCCGCCCTAATGTGTACTAGACGTGTGTGTGCACCCGCCCTAAGGGCTACTAGACGTGTGGGGAGTGTGTACCAGCCTTGATATGTACTAGACGTGTGAGTGTGTGCGCTCGCCCTAATGTGTACTAGACGTGTGGGGAGTGTGTACCCGCTCTAATATGTACTAGACGTGTGTGTGCACCCGCCCTAAGGGCTACTAGACGTGTGGGGAGTGTGTACCAGCCTTGATATGTACTAGACGTGTGAATGTGTGCGCTCGCCCTAATAAGTACTAGATGTGTGGGGGTGTGCACCCGCCCTAATGGGTACTAAACGAACTGCCCTAATGCAGGAGGGGATTGTGTGTAGCAGCCTTAGGAGCGAGTGGGCACTGCGCGGAGTGTGAAAACCACCCATGAGAGCGTGAATAACTGCCCTAAGGTGGTGATGATAGTTTGCCTTAACATCGCCTTACGCTTGAATGTGTACGACAGCGTTAAGTTTAGAATGCGTGTGTACTCGCTTAACGTTGTGTCACCGATGGTGTGGATGTTGTGCACATGCCTTAACAGAGGTGTGTGTACCAACCTTCAAGAATGTGTTTCTCCTCAGTGCGTGCGCGTCGCTTGGTTGGTGTGTGCACCCGCCTAAAGCGAATGAAATGTATGCAGACTCTTACGAAATACACGTGACCATGAAAGATATACACGCTCGTGTATCCTGCGCATAAGCGGTGTACACACAACCTTTTGGCAGAAATTATAATGCACTGTATACATGACTTTATTTCAACACAGTTCTTATGCAGTGTCTACACAGTTACACACATTTATGCGTCGAGTAACGTCCTATCTTGTGCATACGTTTTTTTGGTGTGTGCACTAATCCTTATGAGAAGTGCCTTAATATTGTGCTAGTGGTAAGGAACATTATTGTGTTGCGTCCACACAGATCCGAATAAAGAACTCTAATGGTGCATCCACACTGTGCTATTTCAGAATCCAACTATTTACCTTATTGTAATATACAATCGTACTGTATCAAAAATATATATTTTTGTATAAAAGTTGACTATTGTTAAGGACTTGGCATCATTTTATAATGTAATATAAAGTTCTTTTGAACATTATAATAGTGCGTCAATACAGAGCCAATGTATTTTGACATAAAGTTGAATTTTAATACTTAATAATGGTTTTTGAAACGGCATAAGAAAATACGGGATTGAATCCCATTGTTATACACAACTTCAACTAGAATCAAGAAAATACAATCAAAATAAAATTGTTAAACTTGTATGCAATAATTTATTATTTGTCGTGAATCATGTTACTTTAAAATTTCAGCAATGTAAAGATATTTTATAAAATAAATCATATAGACCTCTTTCTATTTGTAAAATCCTTTATTTAAATTGTATATCTCATATAATTCTTAGCAAATTTTCATGTGCCTTAGATAAAGTTCAAAACATGGTTTAACTGTTACGAACAAGACTATGAGAATTTAAAAATATATTTTTGTATTAAAAACTAAGTATACAAATGTTGAAAATATACACCGACTTATTTTAGTACTTTTACAAAAAATATTTTTTATTTAAATAAAAAAAATAGACCATCAAGTTACATTTTTATAGTCTTATTGGATTTCTAAAGCTTAGACTATAATTTTTGGATTTTTTGAATATACTAAAAATAATACACGTGTTTTGAAAAATAAACTTATAATAAAAAATATAATAAAACTTACGGTGCTCAAAAACCATGAAAGTGACAGAGGTGTAACATATAAATATTTTGTATAAAATCTATTTTTATATCAAATGATATTTTTATTAAATAATGAATATTGTGAATATCCACTTTAGATACTTAATGTGATTGTACACCAAAATATGAGGTGCCATTGTTTTAAACAATATATAAAAAGACAATAAAATGAATTTTAACCTACTTAAATGGAGTGCTTATAAATTTCGAAACAATTTACGCCTAAAAAATATTGTAAGTAATATTTTTGTGTTGCTTTTTCAATGATTTATCAAATGTTGTTTGTTTTTTATAAGCACGCTCGAATAAAAAAAAATACGAGTGACTTAAAAAATTTGTCAAAAAATGTATTATTACATTTTTTTTAGTGCTGGATATGCTGTAAAATACGTAACTTAGGCATTTGTTATTAAAACACAGATTGTATAGTTACCAGCTTAATTTTATTGATGTTTCACATCTCAGGGTTGCTATCTCCTATACTATTTAAGCAGTAACAATGCTAAAAGCGAAAAATTTTATAATTTTATGAAAATGAGGCGATGATATGATTTTATGTGTAATATTAGGTTGTCTTTGTGCGCGTTTAAATGTTAAAAATAAACTATATTTTTATGTAAGTATTAAAAATATTTTTTACGCTTGCAAAGACACCCTGTATTTAAAATAACTAATGTACGGTGCTTCTCGACATATTTTGTCTGTAGAAATATTTTCAATATATATATTTTACATAGTAATATATAAAATTGTGATACATATGTTTTAGTTCAATATATAGATATTACCGAAGAGTGCCTTGATAGAAGATGTTTATTTTTAAGTATAATATTAATTTATTTGTTGAACAGAACACTAGTTAAGGTTTACACTTTGTTAAGTTTCTTGAAACGTGTTTTGGAAATGTTTTGTTTAAAAGGCCAGCACATTGATGATTTTTGCTAGGAAAAATTAGATTACTTTGTTTCAAAACCATTTTGTATAGTAGAACATTTTTTTCATGTTTAAATTTTGAAATGTACACGTACATATTTATCGTTTTATATCTATGTTCGTTTTATATTTTATCATAAATTTAAAAGTCTGGCCGCTGTATTTATTTCTGTATAACGAGACCGACAAACAATTTGTGTGTGAATATTATTAAATAATTATTTAAACTTACCAATCTCAATCTTTAAGCAATACAGTACATGTAAGCAAAGACGCGGTCTGAAGCTAGTTACATGTACATTATCGAACAAATGAATGTATTATATTATATAGGTCGGTGAGTTTCGTTGCAATAATTTATAATATGATAGAGAATTATTGTTTTCGATTTTATTATATACAGGGTGTCTCAATCGGTATACTAAGCGCAAAGGGACTTGTAGTTTTGCATACACTGACGTAAAGTATAAAATACTTAAACAACAAAATTAAGTCACAAATTGTTTGCTTAATTTTTCCTCAAAATCCATGTTTTCTTCTCTAGCTTCACGCAGCCGGCATATACCGCTTCGCTATTGTGAGCTTTTTGTCTATGAAAACATAATCTTAAACGATACCTCACGTGCTGGTGACAAAGTTGGGTGGGTTGCTTGTTAGGGGAGTACACATAGAGTTTTAAGAACTCATCTATTTGAAAAAAAAATTCGTCTGGAATTTTATAAGTCTTGTATTTTTTACGTACTCAGCGTATGCAAAACTACAAGTCCCTTCGAGCTTAGTCTACCAATAGTGGGACACCCTGTATATAAAATGTATATTTTGTCGTGCCGTGGAGTTGTGTTATTCGCTCGCTTTTTATATATTTTTTTGTTTCAGTACATTCCAATACGGAATTTTATTTAGTATTTGTACTGTTTAATTATCTCATATGATAAAATGTTTTAATAAGTTTTATTATATATTTCTACGCCTTTATAGTATTATATAGTCTTCCAACTAAGTCTTATTGGATTAATGTCAGTACATTGCTATTTTCTTGGAGCGAAACGCACAAACTCAATTTTGTTCTAAGTATGAATGTTATTATATTATATGAGATTATAAAAAATATTGTTGAAGTACAAAAGTAAATCAGGATTTACCAAAATATACTCGGCTTTTATTTATCCTTATAAACTGCTTCATCTATTCCACTGCAATTATTAAAGATAGATAGTATAGTTAACTAATGATAGTGATAACAATATTATGTTTAAAACCACAGAACAGTCTTATTTTGCTTGAATTTGGAATAAAAAAGTCAACATGAACATTTTATATTTGAAGTGCAACTTCTTTATCGGGGTTGGAAAAAAAATAGTGTATCACTTTTTCGTTACGCGTGACATTTTTCCTTTACGCGCCATCTTTTTCTTATCCCTACCACGCGTGATTACGACGTATTTCTGTAAAGTTGCATATGTAAATTATTTTTTTGAAAAATAAGGTCACAAAGAAGTTTCACTTCTTACGTGTGTACACTAGTACACGCACACATTTTTTTTATAAGCCCTTCAATATGGGTATCAAATAAAAATTAAGAAACTGAGGTTCTAAATTCTAATAATTAGAATAAATTTTATACAAGTATACTAATAGGCTAGTAAGTACAAAAGATTGATCTATAATATTTTATTCTTTTAGTAATTAATTAATTATGGCTGGTACAATGTATACCTACTGTACACAATACAAAATACATGTACCAACAGTTTTGATATGATCTTCCTTTTTACACGCTTGCACCTACGAAATAATTGGAAATTTACAATTTATTATTTATATAAATAATTAGTATAGTTTTAAATTATTATCTGTGGAATATGTAAACTATAAAGATTGGCTTAACACAATCCGCACATTATACACGCTACAAAATCTATGCAAAACATAATTTACGACGCCATTAAAATGCCCCATTTCCAAAAAGCGAACGACTGCGAATCGATTTCTATTTGACCATGCAAAAATCCTTATTAATTCAAGCTGTCGCTTGCATAAAACCAATCGATCGGCACACTCCCTTAGAATGCACGAACTTGAAGCAAATGCATTTTTCCCCTAAAAATCAAATCTCGATTATTTTTATTCATCGAGCGCGGTAACAATGAAGCGTTTCAAATTTCCTAGAAATTTGCGTTTTTGCATAAAATGGTAGCGGCGCGTGCGACATACATTAAAATGTTTGTGACCATCATTTTTGTTTGTTAAGAATATTTATTTTCTGTAAAACATGCAGTAGGTAGGTATTGTGGTAGGTATAATTTTATATTTTTTTCAAATTCAATAACTACTTAATTGTCTTTCTTAGGCTCTTATCTTTAAAAACTAAACAATATGTTGAAATCAAATCTATTATCAAGTTACACAAAATGAGAAATCTGAAATCTTAATATGTTATAATTTTTACCAACTTTAACGCTTACTTTTGTTTTATAAATCTGATATTACTCCTAACCTATGTTTAAATTTAATTTTGAAAGCTTTAAACAACACACAAAATATTTAACTATTATTTATTCTTAAATGCACGACAATAAATGGTCACCCTACGCCTATTGTAATTGGAGTATATCCCGGATTCGATTGATAAAAGCGATACATTTTGTGTTTTTTTTTTACAAAATTTAAATAAAGTCCCGTTTGTAATAATAATGCATTTGCATGGGTCTCTTTTATGTTTGTGACCAGAGGGTGGAGAGCATTCTTTTTAATAATTGCACTTTTGTGACAAAAACTTGTAATATGAATAATATAACAGATGCAACCGACCGAAACATTTAAATTAACGATTTTGAACTACTACTTTAATTACCTTTTTTCCGAAGATATTAATTATTAACCACAATACTCCGAAATAAAAATATTCGATACTATAAGTAATTTTCTTTAATTCATTTTTTTAATTCGTGTCTTTATCAATTTAGTACAAGAAGTTTAACATGGGTATTTTATTGCATATATTTTGATGGCAAGGGTTTGCATAATTCAATAGAGTCAACCAAGAGTCAACTTATAAATTTGGACTACCTATCTGCGCCACCTAGCCTACTTACACATAACACTATTTTACTATAATCACAGCATTTGTTTTAACTAACACAATAAAAACTCTTTAAACACATACATCATAAGTATATTTATCACAATATTTATTTACACATGACACCTGTCAACATAACGACAACATACATACGAACAAAATTCCCTGGTTATGAAGCATGATGATGCAGACTGCGCCGATCCCGGCCGCCCCGCAAGATGCTGACGTCATCAAGGAGCCCCTCATAGAAGTCCCACGGCCGTTGGCTGAGGTATGTTTGTGAGTTTGTCTTGTACGCAGAAATGGATACTTACATACTTTGCATACCTATAAATATTTAATTGATTAACTTTTCTAGTAAATAGGCGATACAACTATTTGATTTCTTTTCATATGGGATTTGGAGTTGGAGTTAAGTAGATAATTTGAATTAAAACTATGCATAAGTTTTATATTCCAGAACCCTAGAAAAAATAATATAAAATAAAGACTAGTATTTGCATCTACTGGAAAATTTAAACACCATCGATTTTAATACAGCGAAATTAAAGCTTCATTTGAAATAATAATATTATACAGTCGACTCTCGTTAATTCGAAACTCGAGGGACTCTCAAAATATTACGAATTATCAAGAGTTTGAAATATCAAATGGTTCGAAATTTGTGAGAGGAAATAAATAAAACTTCGAATTATTAAATATTAATTGTAAATCAATTATTTTATTTATTAAATGCTATTCTACAGTAACCGAATGATAACTAAACATACCAATTTGTTAGAAGTGTAAAGTCAAACTAATCATAACAAAAACAACGGCTCATTGAACAAGTTTGAACTTGTCACAAAATGTACCTACCTGACTACCTGCGTACAATTTTTCCGCCTCTTTCTCTCTGCAACTTTGAATTGTAGAGTGTTGGACGCCGATGAGTTCGAATTAACGCGTCGTTTTGTTATATAGCAATGGTATTTTCATTCGAATTACCAAGTGCACAAAAATGTATGGATTTAGTTCGAAATATAAAGAGATTTTGTAGGGACCTCGTGATAACTTTGAATTATAGAGAGGTTCGAATTATCGCAGGTTTGAATTAACGAGACTCGACTGTATTTACTTATATAACATTCTAGTCACGATAGAGATAGTAAAACCTAACAACAAAATCTTGATGAGCACACAAAGAAGTAGGACTAGGATTACAATAGAAATTTAAACAAACAATAAAACATATTATGTGGAAATCTGTATTGTTTTAAATTTTAATCAATTCGTTAATATATTATTAATCTTAAAGTAGACGACATTTCAGTTTTATTGTTTTATCGCAATAAGCAAAACTGCAATATTTGCTTTTATATGAAAACCAACTTTAAATAAAAAACAAATATTACAATCAATTTAAATTTTGTCGTAAACAAGCATTAGGCTCTACCTCTACTTGCTATTATACAATTATTTTTATGGGCATTTTTAAGGTCACTCCAGAAACAGAAAATCTCTTAAGTGAGCTGACAGAAGTGGACCGTCTGTTAATCACCAAACGTCTGCGAGTGAAGGCTGTTCTATTTCTTCGAGGAAAGAAGAATCGCTTCTCTGTAAGAACTCCAGATCAGAACTTGGTGTATACCGTTGAAGAGGAGAATAGGTAAGCCGTAAGTCATATATTACTGACCGGTTGAGTTAGATGGTTGTGACCCTGCCTTCCAAGCCAGAGGTCGTGGATTCGATTCCACCCAGGGAAAGTATTTGTGTGATGAACATAGATGTTTGCTCTGTGTGAGAGTGTTAATTATCTATTTAAGTATACATTTAAAATTATGTATGTTTATCAGCCATCTGGTTTCCACAACACAAGCTAAAAGCTTGTTATGTAAACCGGGATCAGTTCACTTAAATATTTATTTAATTATTAATTATTTATTTATATTCATAAAAGGTCAAACTATAATTTATAAGGTCCCATTATTCCGTTTAATACTGTGGTTCGAATTTTTACATAGCTCTACCGTAGGTACATAATATTTGAAAGAGCTTATAGATCGTTTATATCGATCAGTTCTCTGTTAAACAACTTTTAGTACTTAGCTTTTAGATAATTCACAATACGCACAGCGAAATAAAATGGATAAAATTGTTTTATAATTGTATAACTTTTCATTTCGCGCTCTGTGGTTACTATATATGTACGAAGTTATAAACCTACACATCATTGCTTTAAAATAAATTCTCATTTGTATTATAATATTTTCCTTTTCAAAATTCATAATATAATTATTTATTTATACGTGATATATATACTACTTTCGTATATTACGTAAAAGAAAACTGCGAATTAAGAATCTTATTTTGAAGCTTTTTTTAATGATGAAAATTCCATCTGTGGCTTTTTCTGAAAACCACTGCGTTTTGAATCTCCGACTGTTCCTTTTTTTTAAGAATAGTGAATAAACATAAATCAAACATTATCCATCGTATATAATTAAAAAAGCGTTATTTCTTTCAGTGCGATAAAGCTTTTTATGTTATATAAACTTTTCTTGTTTAAATTAACCTTTTTCACAGCTGGTGGGTTGGCTACTTCTGCTATGGTCTCCGACCCTTGCAGCTGAGGGTGTTCAACAGCTCCTCTGTCGAGGTGATGAGAATCAACCGGCCCTACGCCTGCACCTCCAGGGTGTTCCCGTGTCAACTACAGAATGTTGAGGTGATTTCTTAGTTCCTTAGTAAATGGCTAGTTTCAGTAAAAATCAACAGATATTATTACAGGTAAGGATTGATAGTTTGTTATACATTGCTTCCTTGTTATCATTCATTTGAAATTGTTATCCACAGATTACGTATCAGAGTTAGATATTGAAATTCTGCCAAAAACTTTTCTCTCCAATAAAGTGGCACAATCATATAAAATTGTCACCTGTAAAATCTCGAAATCGCAAATAACAATTTTTGAAATGGTTTCTTAGACGATATTCTAAGAGCTGTAGCAAAGGATTGAAAAATGGTGTAGGTCATGATTTTTTCATGTGTTATCCATGTAGAGTTGGCACTTGGCTTTTTAATTATTACCTACTAGATTTCCGCCCGCGGCTTCGCCAGCGTTTGCAAAGGAAAACCCGCATAGTTCCCGTTCCCGTGGAATTTCCGGGATAAAAACTATCCTATGTGTTAATCCAAGTTACCCTCTATATGTGTGCTAAATTTCATTGTAATCGATTCAGTAGTTTTTACGTGAAAGAGTAACAAACATCCACACATCCATTAAGATCATATATATATCATACGTAGTAAGTATTGAGATTTCAATTTAAATTACCAGGTTTATATCGGAGTTGAATGAAGTCTCCTGAATGGGAATATTTTTCAATATTTTTAATGTTGTGGTTGAGTTGAAAATGAGAATGTCCAGTCACTGAATATGTATTTTCAATAATTTATACGCAAATTGTTTATCAATTATTTTCAATTTTCATATGATTCAATTATGACGACTTTTGCCTTATACAGTAATATATCAACGGCCTACGCACATATTATTCTCTGATAATATAATTAATAATTATAATTATTTAAATAGTTGACGCAGCTGCTTTTCCTGTGATGTCTCATTGCAGTATCTCGTGACGTGACGTGAAGCTGAGACTGTATTGGTCTTCATATCAAATTATTACATTAAATTGTAGCTCTTTGCATAGTGACGCACATAATCTATATAATGTGTAAACTAAGTAGGTCAGTACAGAAGGACTAATTAGCGTTATAACTATTATTCATACAATATCTACAGTAAATTATATAGCACTAGGTTTCCGCCCGCGGCTTCGCCCGCGCAGTCAAAGAAAAACTCGCATAGTTCCCGTTCCCGTGGGATTTCCGGGATTGCGTCATTTTCCCGGGATAAAAAGTAGCCTATGTCCTTTTTCGGGTATCAAAATATCTCCATACCAAATTTCATGAAAATTGGTTCAGTAGTTTAGGCGTGATTGAGTAACAGACAGACAGACAGAGTTACTTTCGCATTTATAATATTAGTATGGATTTGAAATTGAATATTAAAACTGATAGTTTATTTGTAATACATTATAAATTAATAATACTTATGTCCTTATGTATTTAGAGACACACACAGCGGCGTCTATCCCAAACGTAAGATACTTATTATTACAAATAAACGAATTTCATCAAAGAAATATTTATTTTACTTTAATTATAGCTAAAAGCTCTACATTTACATTTCTAAATAGATTCACAACTATCACATCTACTAGCTGTGCCCTGCGGTTTTACCCGCATTGCTCCGCTCCTGTTGGTCTTGGCGTAATGATATATATAGCCTATAGCCTTCCTCGATAAATGGGCTATCTAACACCGAAATAATTTTTCAAATCGGACCAAGTACTTCCTGAGATTAGCGTGTTCAAACAAACAAACAAACAAACTCTTCAGCTTTATAATATTAGTAATAGCTAATCTTATCCGTCAGCTAAAATGTCTGGCAAGTAATCTAAATTCTAATATGTGTTGTTAGGTATTTTCCCCGCCAGGCAGAAAGATTGGCACTATAGAGCAGCAGTGGGCGCCCGTGCGGCCGATCTACCTCGTGAGGCGCGAAAATGGAGACGAGGCGTTCTGGTTGCAAGGTCAGTAGACATTATCAGCTAAGGATCATGATACTATTCGCGTAGAAAAAGGCATACAACACATACAAAGACAACTAAAAAACAAACAAATAATAAAACCGTTGTAGAGCGATAATAAGAATGATTTATTGCATTCGACCACATTTTTTAAACACGAGAACAGTTTTGAATCAAGTATCACGCAAAACTATCATTATGTATTAAGATCGTACAATAACGATTATGATAATACAGTAAACTCTCTAAAAAAACTATAGAATACTCTCTTGTTTGTTAAAAGCAAAACTTTAGAGCTTTGAATTGAATTTTTATGAACTATCTTGCGTGCTTTTAACCCATTGAGCCCCCAGCGCCCCGATCGGTCCACGACACAATAGATTTTCTATTGTGTCTGTGATTCCGGGGGCTGAGTTATACGCAAAAGCACCTACAATAGTAGAATACATTGGCTAAACCATTTTCTAAACATAACTACAAAGCTATGACGTCACGCTCCAGGTCCCCGCGTAACGATCAGCTTCTTCAGGGACATACAGTTTAGGATACAGCGGGCGGACGGCGCGCACGTGGGCAGCACCTGCAAGCGCTGGCAGGGGCTGCTGCATGCGATGTTCTTTGCGCCGGTCACTGATAGGTAATGGCTCTTATTTGTATTGAGTTAAAGACTATATTTCATTGTGTTGTTTTTGTGTGTTGTGCTGGTCACTGATCAGTACTTATAAAGTCTCTTAACTGTACTTATAAAGGCTAAAATAATAATTACATGGTGTTAGTACTATAGTTATTTACAAAATATTTAGATTACATGAGATATGTTTTTAGTTTTAAGAATTGAGAAGTCGTATCCTCTGGAGGTACCTTTAACTTAAAAACTGTTTTTTGAGACACGAATAGTTAATTATTTATCTATATATTTTCTTTTTTCAGATTTGGAGTAGCATTCGAACGGGAACTCACAGTGGAGGAGAAAGCTCTGTTACTTGCTGCGACTTTACTCATGGATTATATGTATTATGATGCTTGACAGAAAAATATATTAATTTTTTTTATGAAATCTTGTTTTATTTCGTTTCGATATAATAAAGACCTATAACACCCCATAGCATGAAACACACTGAATACGGTATCATTCTATTTACAAAAAAATTGGGTTTAATCTCTAATAAATTATAATAAATCGTTTATTTCAAGTAAAATTTATTACAATTCCATATCCGTGATAATTATAGAAATAAAATAATAATTTACAGAAATAGCAATAAAGGAATTATAATACAGTGAGCATTTATAAATAGGATTCTAAAAAGTAATTCATTTAATCCCCCGGATATACGACTCGGACATTAATATTAAAATAAGGGGACACCGTTCGTTATACTTTAAATGCATTTTTGCATTTCCCTAGTTTATACAAAAACATCGATTCCCTTAAAAATTAATGTCCTGCACGCACCACCCCTATTTGCATTGTATTTAAACTTTTTTCCAAACGGCAGATGTCCGTGGTAAATGGCGCGAAATTTTGACAAAACGTATAATTTTCGCGCGCTACAATGACAGCTAGCTGTAAAAAAAATTATGGTTCGCGACACGAAAAAACCTAATATCGGTACTTTATTGAACCCTTTTCCAAAGGATTGAATTCAATTACACGATTCGCGTAAAAAAACTTGTAATAAAGGGGCGAATTTTTTACAAAAATCTGGAAAAGATCGGGGCTTAAATGAATGTAGGTCACTGTGTATTTAGAGAATTAAAGTTTTTATATTTTTTCGAATAATGCGGCGCGCGTCTGTCACGCGTTCGGAAAAGCAAGGGTTTAAATGACAAAAGCTGTTTCCGAAATGATTTAAGACTTGATCTCGTAACGAATTTAGTTTTTTATATAAATTGAACTTTTTGTGTAAAAATTGATTTTTTGTGATCGAGGGATAAAACGGGAATTTTTGAAATTATTCCGTGATTGATTACTTATTGTGTTAGAAAATAATATATTTTTAGTATATTTATAGTTTATACTTTATAAAACTGCGAATAGAACACGTCATACTCCTTTTTGATTGAAATTTCTTAGATTTTTAAACTACAGTATAGATTAATACCTACTTTATAGAACCCCGTCTACTGAAAAGAAAGAGCGTAATCACGTCATCTAAAAATGTAGCTTGATAGAAGTAAACTATTGAAAAACGTGTTTTTTAGATTGGGAAAAGTATAAAAAGGAAAAAAAAAACATTTAGTAAAAATATTATGGAACTTTGCAACAAGCTTATAATGTCTGATAACCAAAATGTAGCCCGTTCATATTTAATTCAAACTCTATGAGGATAAAAATATAACTATAGTTAAGCACATATAAGTTTCCTTCCCCATTAAATTTTAACGTATGATGGATTGAAAAATTATTAAAAAGTATAATAAAATGCAGCGTAGCGGCCTCTGCCCGGGTTAAGTTGACGCGATGTTGACACCGTCACGGGCCAGCTTTACCCTCATGTTACAATGTTTTGCCATTACTTTTTTATCATTTAACCCATTTTTCAACAATTTCTCCCCATTTTCCTATAAAACGTTTGACAGATGCGCAACAATACAACCCTCGCGACGCAATTTTTAATGGGTGTCGCTTTTTTAATAAAACAGGGATTTTTTGTAAAACTGTTATTTTTTTATTAATCTAAAGCCGACAGTTGACGCGGATATAATCTTTAATTAAGAGTGTTTTGGCGGGAACGGTGTCTGATTTTGCCGCGGGGTCGTAATTGTGTCATCTCTTTATTTGTAATTTAAAATAAACATTGGTATATGAATACTCGAACGGGGTGAAATTGTAACTTATCATGAACATGGCAAATTAATGAACTAAAATCGATCTTTTAAGCGTTTGTCTTGTATCTCAACATTGCATAATATTTGATTTACGTTGAACACGCTTTTTATTAATCTAAAATACCATTCATACGAAAATAACTTAGCTAAAAAGTAAAAACATTAATCGTAGGTGTCTACCAAAATTCAAAACACTTCATCCACACTCTATGTTACTTAAATCTGAAGTTCCCTTGAAAGAAATGAAAATTTTACAACACCATATTTAGCACGAAAAATCGTTTCTTGCTCACAAAAACGAGAAAGCTTGTATTGGGATTTGTGCTCCTAATTAGTATTATACAGCCTCTTGGTATAGAAATCAATAAACCGTCACTTGGTGGTTAGTGACGTCACCAAAATCAATAACACATGTATTGTTTACCGCAAAATATATTTATATTAAACCAGCTGACCCGATAGACGTCCTCTCTTCGAGCGAACTATCAAACGCATTTAAAAAAATTTGTTAGAGCAATTTTTTTAGGAATCTCTGCCTCTTGAAGATAACAAACATAAAGAAGCATTAGCGAAATCGGTCCAAGTAAATAGCAAATTATTTATTTATAGAATTTATTTATATATAGAAAAATATATAATCTCATTCTAGATAAAACAATTGAAAATCTCAATTAATGTACACGAAACTTTCCCAATTTTTTTTGCTATTTTATTGGTAATTGATAATTAATTAAAGTAATAACTTATGCATACATTTGCATATAAAGCTTATCTTATTGCGTAGCGTATTTTTCTTTCATACCCAAACAATATTTATCTCAACAAGACTTCATATAAAGACCTAATTTTGCATTTTCACCACAGCTAGAGTCACGTAGAGCCGACCTATAGAAACTCTATAGTTGCTTTTTTCTTCAAACCAAAACACATGATCGTATAAAATTAAAAAAGGCGTTTATTAATTGTATATTGTAAAAATTGTAATTGTATGTATATAATAAATAAATTTGATTTGATTTGATTGAAAAATTCCATCATAAAAATTGTACATTTTGTGGTACAAACAAATCATTTCATATTCCATTTTAAAATTACTGGATGTAAAAGTATTATGTTTTTAATATATTTAGTATGTAAATAGATACTTATAGATGTTTGAATTTTCGTTACAATTTATCAGAAAGCATTGGATTAACATACTTCTAATAAAAATTGATTTAAAAATGTTTGTGTATCATCAACACCTTTGTTTTTATTACCTAAAATGGTACAAGGGTACAAGGAAAACACAGGATATATTTGTATATTTAATTTATTGAATACGGTAGAAATGTTTCGTAGTAATTAATGAAAACAAACAACGAACAGACGGATCTAGGAACATATACCGACCGCAATCGATTCGTAACATTTGACTTATATTACTATGAATTTATATTATTAAATAATCACTCTGAGTAATTCAGTTAAGAGGAAAATATATAATATTTTGTGATATTTAGTTGCGAGAGACATAGTGACGTCTATAATAATTGTAAAAATTGTATTATTTTACTGCAGATTTGTAGCTCAGAATTAATTACTATAAGAGCTGATTGTAAAGTAGTGTAGAGCTTTACAATTTAGAGTTTGTTATAAAATATTAATATTCAACCTTTTCACTTAAAAAAATTTTCACCCGCGTTCCACTGCACGTATCGCGATGAAACATACAATATATTTTGACATAGCCTGTATTGTAATATGAAAACAACAATGTCTTATCATCGCGATAAGTGGAAGACACACTTTAAAAAACTTATGAGAAGAAACAGTGATTGTGAAATAAAAGCAGTTGATAAAACTCATTTTGATAGAAAATTGCCGAAGCGATTCAATATTTAAAAAAATATTATGAAACAAAAATTGAGAAGATGTAAGTCGTTCCTATTTATCATATGGGTTTGTTGGTTTCTTTGTTTGTTACGATTTAGCTCAAAACCGATATCTGGCAATAATAATAAGGTTCAGCTTGTGTGCAAACAGTGTTCTTCAAAACCCCAGTTCTCTGTTTTATTGGCAATTGTAAATTATTATAGACTTTTCACCTCTACATTATATTATGAGTTTATCTTTAATTAATACAATTTAATAGAACATTTTATCACTCTACTGCTCTATATTGCACCTTCATGATGTCCTTTTTGAGCCCAATTTTTTTTATTAAATTTTGCCATACTTCTAATAAAATCAGTACCTATATGTTTAAAAGTTTTTACCTCAAGCTTTTACTATGGCTAGTAAATAATATTAAAATTAAGATTTTTCTAAGTAATTCTACATCTCAATTAGACATTCAAGGTTACCTTTATTTAGTTGTAATTCTTTAACAATTAATTTAAATACGAATTGATCAAAAAATAAGGCAAAGGGGACACTGAAATATTTTTTATGAAACAAATTGTATTGAAATCATCAATACGTACTAGGCGCAAATTGCAATCTCTCGCTCAATGTACATATTGCTAATTTGCTGCCAAAATAACTGTTAGGTAAAATAAAAATAAAAAATAATTAAGTTTTCTAAGAATTCTATTAAAAATGCGAATGTTTCGTGTAGAATCAAATGTTACGAATCCATCACAGTTTAAGACTAGGCTCCCTCCTGAAGCCTGAATATAATTCTCTTTATATTTTATTTAAAATTACCAATATGGACGTGCGTTCTTCGGTTATTAAAATCTTTTATTACATTCTGTACCATGTGCAGATTATATAAAATATTAGAAATGTAATAATTTATATTGTTTTTCTTTATTTCTATTAAAATAGGCCAACGCGTTCGTCCATAGTGATAAATTGAAAAATACATAAAATAATTTGACTAGAATAAACACAGATTTATATAATTTGAAAAAAATATTTCCAATTCTATACAGTCGCACGTTCAACTTAATATAAGACTAGATATTACTAAAACGAACATTTGGAATGTTAAATCGTTCAACAATCGTCAAGATTGATTTATTTTTAATAATTAACATCTGTAAAATTCAATAATGACAAGATTGAACAATTTATGTTAACTTAAAATAATGTCTTTGAGAGATCTTTGGTTATTGGAACTATAAAATAATCTATGTATCAGTTTTTAGACGATTTGCGCTTACCGTTAAATCTTATTAAGGAAAAATTGCGTCCCAGAGACAATTATTATATTATCAAGAAAGAACCATCGATAAAATACTTCAAAATACATGATTTCTCGTCTTGTCTCATAAGATTTAACAGATAAGAGAACCTACAAACGGTCAATATAATGTCACAATTCTTGTAGTTTGAGGAAAACAAAACGCCTTCAGTATTACAATCACAAAACATAATAGTGCGACCGTAACACAGTGTACAAGCGCTGTAACCCGAGTGAAATTACATATCTCTTATCATTAGAGGCTAAAACATCTGTTGTAGTACACCTGTATCTTTTCTACACTTAACATTAATTTGTACTGTATATTTCTATCACCAGACTCCGTTGTAACTCTAGGTTCAACATTTTGTACTTTATAATTAAATCTATAAAAATTATTGGTCATCCACTCGGGCACAACGCGAAGCGAAACGATTCCGAACACAACATCACAATATTCCACTACATATACCGATCTGGGGGCGACTATTCGAATCCTTTAAAGTAAAAATTGCCGCGCTTCCTCCAAAAATGGCCCTAAAAGCGCTCTCCTCAACAGCAGGATCCGAACAGCCCCCGAGATCGTTACCACGCGTACACCTTTTATTAATTTGTTATTATTTTAAAACATTATTAATATAATTTGTTGTAATGTGCGTTTGCGTTCCAGCTCCGAAGCGAGTTCGGTCTATGGTCAGGAAGACTAATAGGAAGGTTACCGAGTTGTATCACAAATGAGGAACATATTCTGCGTCCAAGGAACTTATTTAGGAACATATGTGATGTATCTCTACATCGAAGTCGCTTAGTATGATGCTTCATTTATTGAGAAAATATCATTTGTTATCATGAATAGCATCTGTATCATTTGGCTGCACCCTGTTCATCACAAGCGTTATTATCATCACCAGGCGAGCCTTAACCTCGTTTCGGAGCCGTTCCACAAACGACCTCTAGTTAATTAAATTACATCTTACGTACATACATAGGAACTTTTTTTAGAAGCTGCATGGTTTGTACAAGCTATCCTTCACAATGATCTACTAAATAATATAAATAAACCTGTCTTTAAAAAAGGTTCTTTGAATATATAATTTTCTGAACAATTAGTATCTGGTTAGATATCTCTTTTGTGATTTGGTTTATTGTAAATTGTCTCATGGTATTTTTGTTTTGTCGGAATCATAAAATTTGGAAGTTATCATGAAGTTTCTATAAAAATTTACTACTACTTTTTTGGCTTGGTTTTACTATAATTATTATATTTAGGAGGTACTTTATCATCAACTTTTACAATTGCTTAAAAGAAAATATTTTTTTATATCTTTCTCTCCCTCTGTAGGAAATATCATGATCAGATATACAAAAACAAAATTTACTGGTATCATGAGCCATCACAAACGAGATATCTAATCAGTCATCGCAATAACATAGTAAGTAATAAATTACAATACAAATAAATTTAAAATATAAAGCTCGGCCAACGAATGCGGGGCAGGACGGAGCTGAGCTCTCCTCCCCAAAACAATTACCCGTAATAATTGATGTGTAACACAACAAAACCCGCGTGACCGAGCCACCACATTTCTAAACAGACTTTATGCTAAATTACGTTTAATGTTGATCACTGCCCAATAGTACGTATCTTTGTGCATTTGTCCCTCCTAGACAACAATATCATATAGCTAACATGAGCGCGGCCTCCGTCCGCGGCGCGGTAACGCACGATAATTACTTTGTACTTTAATGTAACTCCAAAATATAATTTATACAATAACAGCTTACGAACCTAACGTGAGGTAGATCGGTTGTCGCAGTACATATGAATACGTGTGGCACCAAGTTTGTACTGTGGTGAGAAGGGTCGTGGGCGCCGGCGCGGGCGCGACTCGCCCGGCTGTCACTGTCGCCGCCGAGGCTCGCTCAGTGATCAACATCGCACCGGTACTACGACGCTACCGTGAGACCAACTCACCGGAATACGTATCGTTTAAATAATAATAATAACTAATCCTAGGGTGTATTTCTTCTCCCGATCGAAATCGACGTTTCATAAACTCGTCTCGGACCGACCCAACGTCGAGGAGATAATAAAAACCGATTCATAAGCGGCAACGTTTCATATATCACCCGTGAATATAATTCTCAATATACGAATTTAAACTCTGACAAAAGGAGGGCGGGAGGCCGCCGCGCGGTGTGGCGCACGGGCGGGCGGCCGCGGACAGCTCCTCGGGAACGATCGTCTCTCTCGGCAATCGCTCGAAGGCACACAGCGTTAAATGTAGTCAACAGTTCGGCGATCGAGCGCGCGCCCGCGGCGGTGTAGTCGCGGCCGCGGACGCGCGCGGGTCGGGCCGGCGGCCGGCGCACTAGGCCGGCGTCAGCGTGAGCGTGACGGTGGCGCGGCGCGTGGCCCGCCGGCGCACCGGCAGGAACACCAGCGCCGGCAGCAGGCTCAGCGCGCCGCCCGCCTCCTCCAGCACGAAGGGCTGCATGGTGAGCGGGGCGCGGGGCGCGCGCGGCACGGCCAGCAGCGCGCCGGCGCCGCCGTGCGCCCCCCGCACGTGCGCCTCCAGCGCGGCGAACCCTTCGGCGCGGAACTCGCACCGCGAGCACGAGTACGCGTCCGCCTCCATCTCCCCTTCCCCCTCGCCTCCCTCGCTCGGCTCGGCGCTGCCCTCCGGCTCGACCTCCCCGCCCTCCTGCTGCTCGTTGGCTCGCTGGACGTGTGCGCGCTCGTGAGCGAACAAGAAAGCTAGGACGTCAGTAGTGAAAGGACAATACGCGCACGCGTATGGTTTATCGCGCGTCAGAAGATCTAGAGGTCGCGGGGGTAAAGGAGGGGGTGGAGGAGGTCGAGCCGGCGGAGCGTGTTCTGCTAGCAAGTGAGCTCGTAGAGCTCGCGGTCCTCTAAAGCGACGAGCGCAAAGCGGACAAGGTTCTGCAGGAGCGGCGTTCGCCGGCGCCGGTGGAGCTGGTATTCCGTGCGTGTTGTGTTTATGCACTCGCAAAAAATATTTACTACACAGTTCCTTGTGGCATATATCACATGTTACTCCGCCTAGTTGTGTGCCACTCTCCAAAGAAATACCGTGCATGCGTTGCATATGAGTTCGCATGAAATATTTGTTGCATAGCTCCTTATTGCAAATTTCGCAAAAGCTCGATCCGGCACCGCCACGTCTCTCGTCTTGCGGTGGTGGGGAAGAGGACGGTGGTCGCGGGGCCTCGTTGGGTTCGTCTGCGAGACGCTCCGCTGCCAGTTCGTTAAGTTGAGAAATCATCGTTTGTAGTTTGCGTAATTCCTCACTTGCAGAACCAGGTGACGCCGCTCCTCTCTCTTCTACTATCAAATTCAGCGGACTCGTCTGACTCTCTCTAAGTACAGTTTCGAGATCTTCCCTATCTTCTTGTTCACGTTTTACTTCAGGGGGATCTTCAGTGTCGAAAGGGGGTGGTAACGATAGAGCCCGTGGTGGTGTTTCAATGTGTGGAGATGTCGGTAAAAGAGGAGCGGACGGTGATGTCGCGGCTAACGGTGAGTGGTCGATCGCTGGAGACCTCTGTGGAGCCAAACCGTGTCTTCTCTCTCGATGGGTGCGCAAAAAATATTTATTGCAATACTCTTTACAACATATTTCGCAGAACGCTTCAGGATTCGTAACTCCTAATCGTCGCAGAACATCAGGTTGGAAGGCGGCCTCCCGTGCTCGCCTCGCTGAGTCTGGTGACAGGCGCCGCGGTGTTCCACCGGACTCTTCGTCCGAAGATCGCCGGGGCGGGGTAGTCTGCTGTTGTTGCGGCATGCCAGGATGCGGTTGGGGCTCTCCATCGTATATGCCGTGTTTGTTCGCCCGGTGTGTTTTCAGGAAGTATTTATTGCAGAACTCCTTGCAGCACAGGTCGCAGTACGCCTCCGGGTTGAATATTCTGGGTGGATCGTGTCGCGGGAGCAGACGGAACGCGGCGAGGGGGTCAAAGGTGGGCAGGGTGAGTTCCCCGAAGGCGAGGGCGCTCTTGTAGATGTCCGCCATCTTGGCGTGCAGGTCAAGTGGCGGCGGGTGCGCGCGCGCGGGCGCGGCCTGCTTGCGCCGCTTGCGCCCGGGGCTGCCGCCGCCGTCGCCGTCCGCGCTGGCCGACCCCGGCCCGGGCCCGCCGCAGTCGCGCTCGCGCTTCACTGCCGGCGCTACCGACATCGCGTCACCGCCGCATCTGAAATTGAGAAAGTAACCATTAATAAATCTGAATAAAGATATGGACTTTGTGTTGTTCATAGAGTCTTTTTCCTTTTCATGGCAACCCTATTTATGCCATTCATTTGAATCTTTTAGCTAGTGTCAGTTGGTAACAATACATAAACCAATTTCAAGGAAACTACAGTAAATTAAGAGAAAATACTGACTAAGAACGCAACTGTAGTTTTATTGTACCTACTTATAAGTATTTTCATTCATGCATATTGATTAACTAGTATCCAGTAAGCCACAAGTCAACTTTGCATAGGAATCACTCAATATTTTTACTTGCGGTTGTTCCATGAACCATAAATTCAAATACAAAACAAAATACGATCGTTTCTAAATACATTATTTCATATTTTAAACAATTTTCACTTGTGTTTTAATAGTTGGTTTTAATTTTAACTTTATCAAGACAAACGTTATAATTCAATGTCCCATAAGAAAAGCTATTTTTCAAAGGAATGGAAGTTGGAACAGTAAATAGTGGTTTTTCTTTAATTCATTCAACACCACAAAACAAATTAAAAAAACACATAGAAATTCTGTATATAACTCTACATATACTTATAATATTAAATATATAAAAATATAAGGTAAAGTATAAAATATAGCTTCTTAAATTATTACCTACTAAGAAAATCTTATTTGTATACGTAATTTTATTTAGTTTATGTAATTTTTACAGTTATAAAGACACAAAGAAATAGTTTTTAACCGACGCGGACGTTCGCAAAAAGTTGAGATACGCAATTTTTTTTTATTGACTCTATAAACTGTACATTTAAAAATAACAATTGACTGTATTATTATAACTAAATGCCTATTATACTTGAAAGTCTGTAAGCGTGCAATAATTTCACGTTAAATTGAATCCGTTTGAGATTTTAAGATTAATCGATATTTATTTCTTCAAAATTTTTTGGTCTAGCTTTCTATGACTAAATTTTTTTCAATGTTTATTATTACACAAACTTTATAAAGTTTTACAAAGAGTTTGTTTGTTATTTTGTTTGCTTGAACACGCTTATCTAAGGAACTATAGTTCAGATTTGAAAAATGCTTTCAGTGATATATAACGCAATTATCGAGGAAGGCTATATTACGAATTACGATATATATTACCATGACAAGACATCAAGGTAAAGCCGCGGGGCACAGCTTATAATATTATTGAATCGCATTTGCCTCATGCATAGAGCAGATGCATTTAACATCTGTATAAATAAAAATTACTTCAATAAAATTGCTATTTGGTATAAAAGTATTAACACCATTTTATTATTATTAATTTTTCTAGGTACAAAATAAGAGTAGTTAGTATTTAAAAGTAGTTAGTATTTAAAAGTCTATTTCCATGATGAGAATGATTGATTGATCTTCAACAACATTGTTGAATTGAAACTAGTACAATACATTTTTAACAACACGCTATAGAATGACTATAAAAATTATTTGTGAAACAAAAACCATTTAAAGTTTTAAAAACAACGACTAAAGGTTAAACTAACCGATTTAGATAATGTTACTTTTTTTTTAACTCAGTCTTAGTAGCTATAGTACGTAAAAGATTCAAAACCAGTAAATTACTAAATAAATTAACCACTTCATTTTCCATTTGCGTAAAATACGTGCTTTCATTCCAAAAAATATATAAATAATATCATTAAGCTCTTTAAAATGAAACTATATTATACAATATCAAGAGAAAAGTGTCATTTCGTATGCAGATAGGTATTCGATTAATTACTTTCGTGGTAATTCGAAACTATGATAGCAACATATGTACATACATACAGATCTTAGTCGATTCTAATAAGAAAACCCACCTGTCAACGTTCCTCAAATTTATATTATCCTCGTTCATTTGTCATAAACTTATGTCACATGCCACCATAATAAATGTTTATTGTTTACACTAAACATAATTTTTACAACATTTATAAAACTTTATAATACACATCACTAGAAATGTTCCATTTTCAAAATTCAAAATTTGTTTACAAAACTGAACTGTCAAATTCGTTCGATTTTCAAATTTCGCACGGCACGTGCCCGATGCCCTCTGAATGCGCGTGCGCTCAAAACTGACGTGTTTTAGGTAAAAACGGCGCAATGTGTCTTTTTTTGTAGAAAATAGCAAAAATCTCACCCCACTAGCCGGGGCACCCCTCGATTTGATTATTTCGACAGGGGCCGGTGCATTACGCATAAGGCTTGGCTTACATGCCATCGTGAACATTTAAACAACCCTTTAAAATTTGCATCTTATTGTTCACATTAATTTTATTTTAATTTTCTGTCGTGTATCCACCTTCATTAAAAATTAACATACACGTTACTTAATTGAATTCCTAACTTTAAAAGCTTTTTGTATTGACAAATTATTTTAATGGAGACTTCACTTTCTTAACTTCCGCAAAGCATTATGTAAGTAGGTATGTATTCACTATGGATTTTTTTCAATAAAAAAATAGGCAAAAAGTTATACACATAATTATATCGCAGATCAATATCACAAAGAAATTCGAATTACAAAGCTTATCTTCATAGAAAGCTGTTTTTGTAAAATAATATTTTGTTGCTACATGTAAGCCATCCCTAAAAGCAAACAATACACGATGCTTTCCGAAAATTTGGAAACACTATCAAAAGGGCGCGGCAGTGTAAATACATGTGTCCCTTTCCATCATTCAACAAAACACTATTTCTGTTTCACAGCACGTAGCTTTCTTTAATATTCGCCGTCCCGTTTCCACATTTATGATTAAGAGTAATGGTGTAATAAATTTAAGTTCAGCCTGCTTTCAAATATTTTTCGCTTTTTCTTTTAAGAAAACACGAGGAAACTTTCGCGTTATTTCGCGTATAAACAAAATTCGGGGGCCTGTTGGCGCCTTTTTTTCATTAGGCATGTTTTTTTTTGCGCAGTAAAAAGTTTTTATATTAAGTTGTGAAGTTTAATTACTTTATGGAAGTTGAACGCAATCTATTGGTTTGGATTATTAATTATAACTATTTGTATGATTTCTCTATTTTTATGAAATTGGGCTTTTAATGAAAATTAATTATTGTTTGTTTTTTCGACTTTCAGCGCGATATTGTTAACGCGTGTTTAAATTGAGGTTATGTAACAAATAGATTATATTTTATAAATTGAAATTCGATTTATCTTCATTACTATTACAAAATAGACAACATGTTACCTTAAACATGACGTAAATATATCATTCTGTGTAAAAATTTGTTTTCCGACATTCATTATATAGGTCCACGCCCGCGAGGTGTTGCAAATGCCAAAGTCGGACCTTTTCGACCCTCGTAATCGTATAACAAGCAACTATACCGCTTATTTGTGATCTAAAGGGCATTGTAGACGCTTTGTATTATGACATACCAATATTCTGCTCTTTTTATGGCGTGATTCGACATTTTCAATACTACTTTTGTGTTCATTATTTGTAATTGTTATAGAGTTTTAAAACACGATTAGAAGATAGAGTATCATTTAATAGACTATCACTTTCATGAATTTCGAAACAAAAATGCATCTTACTCGTTAGTTTAGGTGACTTTGGTTAAAACTAAAAGTATTTTCATTGACAAAAATATCAATAAAATTAAAAATCAGATAAATAACTACTAAGTCTAAAAAGTCTTTAAAATTTTAAACATTCGCCTTTAAACGCGAACATCTAGAAAGTTCCAAAGCTATGTTAAAAATAGGCACTATTTCCATTACTGTTGACCGCCAAATTTTATGTCGTGCAAGTAATTAGGCTACCAAAAGTGTCGCTTGGCATGTAACTAAACTATATTTAACACTAATAACAATATGTATCGGACTTTATAGCGATCACTGGACGCCATTTTGGTAGCGTTTTATAAGATCTCAAAATAATAGGTTATGAAAAATCGTTTTTTTTTTTTAATTCTTGGAAGTTTTTTCGCTCCTTTTTCATTCTAAAATGATATATTTGGGATTTATTCAATTGTTATGGATATAATCAAAATAAAGAAGATGAGTAGAAACGCGTTTATGGCACCTAGGTAGAGACAACAAAGTTAATTGTGATAAAATAAAATTTGAATTTTGAACATTCTAGAGACATTCATAAAAATTAAAAACATTTGTTTTTCAAATATGTCTAAGTATTGTGTAATTTTTTGAAATAAGTAAGTTTGAAGGAAGAAGCAAACAGCACCAATGGGGGTGTTTTCATAATGTTGATCATAAACAAAAACAACCGCATTAGTGATGCGTGTTATAAATTCTTGAAGATATAATATGAATTGTTTACATATTACAATACATTATTTTATTAATACACTAGCTTCCGCCCGCGACTCCGTCCGCGCGGAAAAATTAAGATTTATTTTTTTCTACGTATTTTTCCGGGATAAAAAGTATCCTATTTTATGCCCAGGATAATAAGGTATAATTATACCAAGTTTCATCGAAATCGAACCGTTAGTTTTCACGTGATGCCTGAACATACAGACAGACAGACAGACAGACAAACTGACAGACATACACAGACAGACAGACAAAAATTTTTTTAATCACATATTTGGGTTTGGTATCAATCCAGTAACAAAAAAATACAATCGATCATGCAATTGAACAAAAACAATTATCATGTTACAGTGATGCTACACTAACTCTATAATCTATACTCATATTATAAAGCTGAAGAGTTTGTTTGTTTGAAAGCGCTAATCTCGGGAAGTACTGGTCCGATTTGAAAAATTATTTCGGTGTTAGAATGCCCATTTATCGAGAAAGGCTATAGGCTATAATTATATCATTACGCTAAGACCAATAGGAGCGGACCGAGCGGAGCACTGCGGGTAAAACCGCGGAGCACAGCTAGTCATATCATACGCATAAGAAAAACACGTACATACAGAACTGAGCTCTCTTACCTCATTCATTATTACCAAGACATCCTTACATTTCATTCCGAACCATAAAAATATAGGCCGAAATTTTTCAACTCGAGTGTTATATTTTTATGCAGTCGTTAACTTTGAAATATCGGGGAGGGGGTGGGAGGGTGGCGCAAATAAAATAAAAATAAAGGCCGATTATAGTCGACATTTTATAATGGCTCCCAAAATGACATGCGGGCGCCGGCTCGTCGGAATGCGTGGAGTAGCGTTATGTAATCGTAAAAATATTCTGAAATATTTAGTGTATGAGGCTCCACTGAATTGCTGTGCGATAGTTCTGGGAGGATGAATTGTTGATAGAATGGATGTTTTGGATTGCACGGAAGTATACCTATTTGAATATGTGAAAAAAACTTATAAATATAGTAATTATAACAAAACAGTAGACTATAATATCAAGGAAAATAATTTTTTAGTTTTTCGAAATCATCCCTTAATAAAGACCCAACCAATAATGACAATACCAGTTCTTGCAATTTATGAAAATTATAATACTAAAGAGTAGCAACATACCAAAAACTTTTATAACAAAACATCAACTCCACGCCACATTCGTCGTTCATGTCACCGCATATTTATTTTCAATCAAACGAGGCGGGAGTCGAACCCACACCCCCGCGCCAGGTGCTATACATTTTATAATTATCGTTGTCAATATGATTTCAGTTCAATTTTAAAATTGATAATCAAAAGGGGAATGACGAATATGACGACGTGTGTGCGTTTCTGAACGAAATATTGTATATTTTTAAAGAATTGTTTTTTTATGAGATCGATTATGATAAACTTCTAAATCGTCTTTAATAGTAATTTCTATTACAAAACTTTCGAAGGTTTTATTCAAAATATATCATTAAAGTACAATATATACCATACTAATATTATAAATGCGAAAGTAACTCTGTCTGTCTGTCTGTTACTCAATCACGCCTTAACTACTGGGTAGGTACAGTAGTAAATTGGTAAATTTGCATGAAATTTGGTATAATATATAGATATTTTGATACCCGAGAAAGGACATTTTTTACCCCGGGAAATAGGATAGGTTTTATCCCGGAAATCCCACGGGAATGGGAACTATGCGGGTTTTTCTTTGCCTGCGCGGGCGAAGCCGCGGGCGGAAAGCTAGTTAAAAATAAAATAATTCAAAAACATGCTTGTCATTTCATTTTTTCTTCTTTTTTTCAAATGGCAACTAGTCATTTCACATAGCTTCAAATATTTAATATGATTAAATAATAAATAGTCATATACCTACCTAGAAAAGTCGAAATAACTCGCGTATCACAAAGCTCCCCAAAATATTTGTCCGATAACAATAATCGATGAACAATTTAGTACAATTTTAATTCCACCTTATCATGTTATCTTTAAAACGTATCGTTGATAAAAATAAAAATAATTTGGACACAAAATCGATATGAGTTACGTGAACGCTCGCGGTTTGGCCTTCGTTCTTATTTATACGAATTCAGTTAAGCTTTTGTTAAAACCTAAATCAATTTACGTTTGGTTTAATTTTGAAATTGACCATTCTGGGCAAATAGTGATGGAAAAACTAGCTTGTGGCAATAATATAACCACTGTTTAAACCCTAGTTTAAGTAATCACTACATAGTATAAAACAAAGTCACTTTCTCTGTCCCTATGTCCCTTTGTATGCTTAAATCTTTCAAACTACGCAACGGATTTTGATGCGGTTTTTTTTAGATAGAGTGATTCAAGAGAAAGGTTTTAGTATATAATTTATTAGGTTTAAGTCAAAGCGGGCGAAGCCGCGGGCGGTAAGCTAGTATAGTATAGCTTACTAGACTTTTTTTTATATCAAGCAAGTCCCTCTACTTTTAAAGATGACCCATTTAAGGCACAAATATACAAAATTCATCGCTACAGTATAAGTATAGATTTTCAAATATAACACGACCCTATATGAATAAAGATTTATATGAGATTGTCTTGAACGTGCGTCAAATTGACGTGAATACAAAGAAAGCACACACACACAGCTACACGCACACAATCACACCCCACCACCCTCTGTCGAGAGCTTGAATTTAAATTCCAAATTACGATGTTTTCCATTTTTATGACTTGGTAAAAATATTTCAGGATATCTATAAATATATGTTCGCGAAAATATAGTCGACTGTTCCGTCAAAATCGTCTTATAACGGAAGGAAAATGTCTAAGGCTGGAACAGCTGATCATGATTATTTTTGTTTTTCTTAAAAGTATCGAAGTTTTAATGTTTTATCGAAAGGAAAGGGGATTGTTATTTTATGGTAGACTTTTTATGATGGTGACAGAAATAGGCCATCACATACTAAGTACCTACTATTTAATCAACTAAATATCAGTCATTTTAACAAAATGATGCATGTAAATAAGCTGTCCTTTAGTCATTTAATAAAGTGTCGTCATTCAATGAACGCGCTGGTCATTGAATCAAATAGCAGATTTAACCAGATGACGGCGCACTTACAAAAGAAAGACCCCTTAAACAGTGACTTTAAAAACTTCTATTGCCCCCCGAAAAAATTGCACACGCGTTATGATTGTTAACCGTAAAATATATTTTGAAAAATGCACAATGCTATCTGTTCTTCTACTAAGCAAAAAGTTTTCCGGAAAAGAACGGATTTTGATATTGATTGAAATGCTGTCATTTTTATATGACAGCATTTCAATTGAGAATATTTCTATTGTAACTTTTAATAGCATTTAATTAAGTATAATATGACAATTTGATTTTTTTTAATGCAAATGATAAGTTGTATTTCCGAACAATATTATAAACATTTATTTTATTATAGCTGACCCGGCAAACGTTGTTTACCAGAACACCCTTATCACTTTAGGCTATAAAAATAGTTTAAACAACCAACAATAATTATAGATAGTCCTACAGAATTTACGTTTAAACACCCTACTAAATAAACTCTACCAAATTTACACAAAAAAATGATTATAAAAAGTTTATCGAGACGTTACGGAGGAGCTTACAGACACTTTGACACAAAAATTTTAATTTATTTATTATATCATAGAAAATATAATAATAACATATTTTACAGATATTTCCTCTTGGGAAAAAGGCCTCCAAAAATTCTTGGAATACTCATGTCATGAATGATTTAATGTTTTGGTAGAATTTTATGAATAAATAAGAAATAAATATATGGACGAAAATCACTCCCTTACGTCACCAAAAACAGAATAAAGTAATAAATAAATAATTATTATTATTGGATTATAATAAGGTAAATATATTTTATACGCATTATATAACACACTAATATAATGCACAAATATACAAGTACTCTTGAAATCGAATGTTCTCATATTTCCGTATATTCTGTCAACTTGTATCCTCATCCTCAAAGCATATTCATTTATCACTTTCGGTTCAGTTAATCCCATAATAAGAATCAGAATTATGGTAATATTTTTAAAGTTTAATAAGATTCCTGCACAATCGAGGAGATTTTTAAACTTCTCGAAGTTTTAAAAAATACTTTTAATCCCCGAATTTCTGTGATTTGCTTTTATTAGCATTATGTATTATATATTTTATATATTATGTATATATAATATATTAATATTGTATTATTTATTTATCTGTGGTATTATTTATTTACAATACTAAAAACATCTAAATTTAGAATTGACACTTAAGTCCTAATCAGATTTAGTACGAATTTCTATTTGAAAAATGTAGGTTTCGTAAATATTCACTTGTAAATGTGTTCTATTTATTTATTCATACTTTTAAAGTAAACTATATGGAGGGACTATTTTCAGAGTTTTACTTAGAAAAATAGAAAATATATGTAGGACTGGTAATTATAATATTGTCAGACTGAAATCATTTTTTTTTTTTGTAATAACATTATAATACTCCATTAATAAACCTGACTGTATTAATTTGACTCTATTTATGAGTAAACCGATTATAATTGGACTCTATTTAAAATGCAATAAGATTTATTTTTCTAACAAGAAGTCAGGAGTTTCAGATCATTCACTTGTTTTTGAACTTTTTTTTTTCATAAATTTGTCAAAAGAAATAATAGAATATTTCACTGCGATAAAAGTCGTAGGAGTATAGCCTAAGTTACTTAAGAGCTAGCGCTCAAGAGCAACTTTTGTCTCTGCAACTATTTTGTCTCTCCCATCAACTCTATGGTTCTAGCAACTTAATAATAATATACTACGGTTCTAGTAAAGTGCGCGCACGTAGCGACGCATCTTCCCATAGAGTTGATGGGAGAGACAAAATAGTTGCGCAGACAAAAGTTGCTCTTACGCGCTAGCTCTAAGTTATTAATAGACAGAGGCTCTTCACTATTTCCGTCAACAAAAATCATCCAATAAAATCCCTCCGTTGCAACGTGAAAGGCAAACAAACAAAATATTGGTTACCCCTACAGATCACGCTTAGCATGTTTTTAATTATTAAGAAGAAGCCACACTATTGGACTAACGTATTCAATGTAAAGTGATATTCCTAATCGGATTATTTACAACAACTTATACTATGTAAATTCGTTTCTGACGAATATATTTACAGAATCGCAAAAATGTAATACATTGCTATTTTATTTTATTTATTAGAAAACAAAATTTCACATTTATTTAAAACACGCTAATACGCTTTTAAAAATTAAAACGAAAATCCATTGTGTTTGCAGCAATGTACTGTGTTCAATTATATTTTTCAGTTCACATTTCTTATAAGAAAAATCGCTGTTGAAAGCTCTTGAAAGTTTATTTAGTTGAATTTAAATGTAACAATAATATTAGTATTTCTAAACTTTAAGTTTAAACCAATAAGATGTAATAAATATTAAGAAAATATGTGTAGATTTACTCTTTGCAGATTTAAAATTTACAAATCTAACAAGATTCTTCAGGTTTAAAATTAAAATTTTTAAGTTCTTAAGGGCCGTAGTTTTGAGTTATTTTAAGATCTATTAACACGTTCACTGCGGCACAGAAATATCTGTACTTTCCATTACTGCGTTACGGGTCGTTTTAAACCTTGTCCTATACCAGAGATTGTGGCGGCACGAGGCATATTAAACCCCACCGCCCGTAGTAGACCAAAATCGTTTTTTTGGCGCCAAATAAGACAAAGTGTGTGGCTTTTGTCGTGATTATTATTAACAATGAGTTCATTAACCTAAATCTACCGTCGCCCGTGGTTAGATTAGTTAGTTTAGATTCTAGGGGTAAAATAAAATGTGGGGTCTGATGTACCCCATACCGCACTGAACAATAGCAGTTTTTCATATAATTTAGTGATGGGAAAAGAAATATCGATTTTATTTAATTGTATTTATTTATCAAACTTATGGATGTTTTTCATTAAAACAGGCCAAACAATAGGTAAAATATTGTTTGCAACCAGTGCATTCTGTGAGAATTTTCTTTACTTTTTTGTCAGCCTCACGACTTGTTAAGAAGGTGCGGAGTTTTTAGTAACATCCTACACGTCTCCTCTTCTTTGATCCCTTTAAGAGATGATGTGCCTTGTTTGTTGGCTTGTTGACTTGGGCAAGAGTTAAATTATGATGAGCCATACACCGATTGCCGGGTGTTTTGGATTTGCCGCTAGTTGATTCAATGAACAAACACACTAATAGTAATCATGATTATCAACCTATTTGAAGAAAGTTACTCAACATGTCACATTCACGTTTCTATTAACGATATTTATTATAACGAGTAGTTAGGATGTTTGTAAATTACCTGTATCTACATTCAAGTCATTCTTTGTAAAAGCTTCAATAAGTTGTTCTACAAATAGTCTCGAATGCGTTGCACAACACTAACCGCGTGAGCTAGCTTAGGGTGCGGTACGAGGTGCGCGGTGGTACGAGGTGTTCGCAACCTCGTTCCGCACTGTGTTAGAATTTTTATTTGTTCAGTGCGGCACGAGGTCTAAGAAACCCGGTATTAAGGTCGGTATACCATTGAACTAGGAATCAATAGCACATCTTAGATATATAGATATCACTTTCCTACACTGAACCAGATGGAAGTTATGCCTCCCGCACGACAGAGAAGTTTACGTTTTTTCCTACCGCTATAACGACGAGACACGGACAGGGTGTTTCAAGCCCTGTTTCGCAGCTAACGTGTTAATATTTAATTGTTGCCTGAAATAAATTAATAAAAATAACGTTATTATAAACAAAAGCAAGCTGCAAGCCAAAGAAATATACTTTTTTTCACTTTTTCAACACTTCCTCTAGCGCAATTGTCTTCAAATATTAACTCAAATCGATAAATCTGTACCTATTTTTATATCAGAAGTACATACATACTGTAAAGAAAGACAATTCTTATAGGAAGACCACAGGTTTGAACTAAAATACCCTTTAATAATTCTTATTAGAATTCAGAAAGATTTCGTATGAAATATAAACAATAAATTATAATTAGGAACTTTATTATTATCTATCGAAGCAAAAAAACTTACAAAAATCATATTTTTCTAACAACTAACGTTGCAATGGCCTGAATTAGGTTTCTAAATAACCTCATGTTGCCTAGCCTAGCCCTAAGTCATTTAGGACTGAATAGTTTCCATTTTGAGAGATACAATACTTCTTTAGCTAATAATGTGTTATATACTATAAAAGTTGTATATAAAATAATAATACTAAATACAATTCTTATCCATATAGTAATCAATTAATTTTAAGAGTTTTGATTTATTATTTCAACTTGTGTAGGTAATCAGTTTCATCATCATCAGAATGTTTTAAAATTAACTTGTGTAATCAAAGCACTACTTGCGTTTTATGCTTTCTTAAAAGTTTATTTTATTGCTGATTTGACGTTTGAACGTAAAAATAAACATAATTTAACATTCAATTGCACAACTCCTAAAGAATAAATAAAAATATATCACAACATAAACCTAATTACCAGCACAATCAAATCAATACAGAAGTCAACAAAACAAAACTAGTCCACATTAAAGCAATCTCATTCGTTGAATTCGTCAAAGAAAAATAATAAAACTGAAAATAGTAGGAATAAAATAAAATGATATAAAGCGAGCGAAATACGGCATACGCAAGCACACATACACACTGGTCCAATTTATAATATTGTTTTCCTTAGGATATATTTTTTCACTAGTGTGGGGGCGGGTGGCCTCCCCGAACCCCGGTTATTATTAAAGACGTAGACTCACACATTCTTCGCTGAGTGTGATTAGATTAATATAGAGGGGGCTTGGATAAAACTGATGTGGCTGTTTTAATTGCCAAATGGAATAGCTTTGGTCGGTTGAGAATTGTATTGATTAGAAACTAATTTGAACTAATCAGAAGAAGAAAGTCAATAAGATGTTCATAATGACGTCATGTTAATAAGACAACAAAGTTACTCTTCTTAAATTGAATATTGTATAATAAAACATTGTTGGTGTAAATAGTCTTATATTAAAATTTAATATTAATAGAATAAGCATTTGCAACTACATTAAAATAGAGCCGAGCCTCTATAATATATCCTAAGAAATTTCCTTCGTCGATGTTGTTAAAAACCAAAAAAGCTCATGTAAAAATATGAAAAAAACAATATCTTCAAGTCTTTTAACTTCTTATCTAAAAGCTCATGTATATAATATCTAGATTTATTACAAAACGCACATCAGTATATAAAATTGAATCAAAATAATGATGACGTCAGATACGCATAGCGGAAAGGTCGGAGACGTAGCTCATTGGCTCAATAACACAGATAATCAACATTAGATTTTATTTAAAATAAACTAAAAATAAATGAACTGGTTATAAATAAGTCATTAATGTCCTATTCAAAACAAATATATATTGTCTTTATCGAATTATAGACCTATGAAATAGAAATATGTCTTTCCTTTTCAATTTTAGGTAAGTAATTCTTATAAAAAATAAAACCGTAAAACTTTGGACCCTAAATACATATTATATTAAGACGTAAACAGGGTTGTAAAAATTACATCACTTCCTCTTTTTATGTATGGTCATACATTTGTTACGTAACTTCTGTAATATTTTTTTATCACATAAAAATTGTTAAAACTTACTTCTCCTCGAGTTGAGAAAGTGCAATAAAAACTTTGATTGTAGAACATTTGACGACATTCGAAATGGAAAAGGTGTAGCCAGACGAGACGAGTTTTGGACGCTACGTGTCCGGTACGACAAGCGGCGGTCGATATTACCCATAGCTTCTCTGTATCTGTTAAAACTGTTATCATTGGATGATGATCATTTAATTAGGTTAGTTGATAAGGTTTTAAAGTTTTATGTTAATCTGATATTACTGTTCAGTGTTGTATTATAATTTAAATTTATGGCGCAATTGCATTATATTTTTAAAAGAATCAATAAAATTATAACACCATTACACATTCATAACCGTTGCACCAAAATATACAGCGATGAACTATTTTTATGTATTTTATAGAATATAGAATGAACTCATACTGAAGTTTGAAAGAATAAATTAGTGAGCTTATTTGTCTAATTTGATACGTAGCGTAGGTACGTGACTCAATTGCCTGACTAAAGTCCAGCCTTATAATAATTATATTTTAATTAATCGCATCTAAGTAACAAAATGTAACGTAAAGACTAAAGAGTATTTAGCCCCGGTTAGTAAATCCAAATAAAATTGTTTTAGACAAAAGCATCCTGTATCCATTAAAATTTCCAAAGGACTTTTAAACTTCCACATGCCATAACATTATTAATTATTATACATTATAATAACAAATATTTTATTGTCATTCAACTTGAAACTAGATCTTTATTACTAAGTTCGCAGCGTTCGAACCGCGGCGTTCAACCGCCGCACATCTGGCGATGCTCGCTTGTAAGCACTCGTGTTTATCGCGGCCCCCATCCATCCGTCTTGTCCTATCCACCGCAATTTATTTGTCGACGGCCTGACGGAAACTCGGACGATTTTAACTACATATTTCAGACGGACGACGTTCAATTGATCCAAAATATATTGTTTTTTGGTCTACGGAGTTCTCCCTTTGTGTTCTTGAATGATGAAATGGTGTAATGAATGAGGTTTTTAATTTATTTTTACCTAATGTTGTTTTTACTGAATATATTACTTGCAAATGAATTAAACAATTGGATTATATACAATACTTAAAAATACGTATACGTTTTTGAAAAAATCGATTAAGATTGTGAAATAAAATACATAAAAGCTTTTTTTATGTATGTACTTAATGTGTATTGTCTATGTCTACTATGTGTGTTATAAAATTATTTAGTCGGTCAGTCGATACAAAAGGCCCGAGTAATTTTCTTAGGAATTTGCTAAATTTAATTTTAAAATGAACATTATGTTATGAAATGAGGATAAATTTCGAAGCGAGTTCAAATTGAAACAAATTGTTACAAGAAATTTCTTGTTATATACCTACCTACTTAAATTTGATAACGAATACGTAGCTAACTATTATCGCTAAGAAAGTTATATTTTGCAACTTTTTACATAAATATCAAATTTCATAAAATACACATGTGCAAAGTATAAATTTACTACTAAATAGGTAGTTAGCGAATTCCATCACTATTCAGTATTCATTATTCTACTAGTAGGTAGTGTATATTACGTTCTATCTAAATCTCCACATTAGATTTAATTTAACATAATAAACTACCCACACAAAGTAGGTAGATAATGAAGTAAATAATCTTAATACCGCGCTCATACACATTAAAACTTAACAGGAAAAGAGAGGGCGCTACTCCGTCCCTCTTCAGGGCCGACCTTTCAATTTTCGTCCGGCGTTTCTTATTTAGTTTCGCGCAAATTATCTCCAATTCTTCATATTATTAAACATCCAGGGGGGAACTAGCCCCCCCGGGGAGGGGGTTTAATGACGGAGAGCGGTCATCGCCCCCTCCCAAAGTCCGGCACTTGTTTCTTGTAAAATTTTTCCCCGATCTTTATTTTCTTTCGGTGTAGACGTATATAATTAGAGGGGTGCGCCTGTGTGCGTCGCGCTGCGTGTGTGTGTCGGCGCGCTGCGTGTGTGTGTTATACAGGGTGGTAAGTCCGGTTATTAGTTTTCTTGTGAGTTTCGGGATGTTTTTGTTAGATTTCGATAATTTCGCGACAAGCCGCAGGGGCGTGGGATCGATACGACGTGAGGAGGGGACGCTAATCCCAAATTTTTGCTAATTATTTATATGTGAGATGCGAGTTATATGTCGAAATATTAAATCATATATTTCCTTAGTTCCTAATAGGGAAATGTGTTCATTAATACAATATAAATATCTTCCTTGAACTAGTAATTACGACCTAATCACTTAATTAGGTCATTCGCAATGAAATATATCTTGAATACATTTATATAGCCGCGTCGCTCCAATTTCAGTCGAATATATTTCTCTTCGTGGTACCTAAGCCACGAATTAACATTCTAAAAGAAAAAGTCGTGTACCCATATCCAATCTTTAAAGTTTAAAGTTAAAATAATCCTAATGCAATCAATGTTTTTTTTTTTTTGCATTTTATATGGATTATTTAATTCCAGGATATCTTAATTAATGTATTTAAAAAACTTTATAAACTTCCTGTTTCGAGAAATTTCTTAAATAATTACTTACTGATATTTGTTTTTTCCAAGAACTCTCAATATTCCGTACGTGGGAATATTAAATTATTAAACTAGAAATAATAATCTAGTTTAAAAGAAACCCACGCTACTACAGAAAAAAACTAATCAATCAGGTATAAATTCTAATAAATTATATATAGGACACAAGACCAAAACTTTTATATTTTTTTATTAAGCAATGGATCAACATTGATAAACTATGCCCACATATTACATATGTTTAATAAAAGTGGGTAGGTATAAAAAAAAATATTGGTAAGATATTTAAACAAATGATACCAAGCAACATTGCGCTTATTAATTAATAAATAATTGTTTATATTCATTAGGTATGTAACGATGAAATAGACACCATCAAAATCACACGAATTCTTTTACTTAGAATAATGAATTTCCCTCAAGACATTACAATTTACTACACTACAACCTTGCAGAGTTCCATCATATCTATTCATTCCTTCAACTAGGTGGGATTTACTACTACAATTACTAGTGTACTCATAAATATGCATACGGAACCTTGTAAATGCTGACCCTTGATTTATCAGCACATAAATTAGGGTCCCGTTTGATCGCTGCTGTAAATTATCTTCGACTCTATTGGAAGTATTTTGGTAAGTATTGTATTTAAAGATAGAGAATCGTTTGCAATTCTATTG
Source organism: Colias croceus (assembly GCF_905220415.1). Taxonomy (NCBI): domain Eukaryota; kingdom Metazoa; phylum Arthropoda; class Insecta; order Lepidoptera; family Pieridae; genus Colias; species Colias croceus. Next base: position 2,875,528 of record NC_059562.1, read on the forward strand.
AGGACTAGTGTTGTACCGCGGTTGTACCTGTCATTTAATAAGAAACTGATTGTATGTTTGCTACCTTACATAGGCTTTTCAAGCTTTTGATTGGTAAGTTAAAATCAACTGGTTTTTAAAAGGAAAAATCTTGCAAAAGATTTAAATATAGGATATATCCTGTTAATTGCGTATAGGCACGTGAGAATTTATAAAACTTATCTTTTATACAAAGTAGTTTAAGAGATGAAAATAGGGAAGTTTGAAAATGGACTAGCCATTTATTTCCTTACCTATTTGTTTTTATTAGAAACTAGCTTACCGCCCGCGGCTTCGCCCGCTTTGTCTCAAACCTAATAAATTATACACTAAAACCTTCCTATTGAATCACGTCTTTATGTATTAAAAAAAACCGCATCAAAATCCGTTCCGTAGTTTTAAAGATTTAAGCATACAAAGGGACATAGGGACAGAAAAAGCGACTTTTTTTTATACTATGTAGTGATATTTAAGCGAACAGATTTTTATAGAAGTAATTAGAAGTACATAGGTTTAGGTACATATTAAATATGAATAAAGTAATATATGTATAAGAATGTGATAAAGGCTTGAAAAGCTCTGTCTGTCACACATACAAAAATAAATCGTACATAGTAAAAGTACTAAATATTCAGGAAAACCCATACGACAATCAGCTCTAGGTAATAATAAATTCTTAACACACCGCCTTTAAAATAATTTACAATTTTTTCGTTTTATATCAAATTGTTATTCACTTAACATTTGCGGTTAGCATTCCCAAGTGATCTGATGTTATAAGTATTTCCGTTTTTAGAGAATGTCTGAGGTCTTGCTTTTTTAGGTCTAGAAAGTCTGAAGTCGAGTTACCTGCTGCCTAGTGATTGTACCATGACTAAAAGGTAATAAATCTTTGTATGCGAGATTCAAGATTATTTTATTATCATTTGTTCATAAAAAAAGAGTGTGTGTACTTATGTACACGCGTTAGAAGTTATACTTCTTTGGCGTATGGAAAAAATACTAAAATATACAACTTGAACATAGTTATCAATTTTCATACAACCTAGAACTAACTTCATGCTGTTAAATTTAGGTGTTGGTGTGCGCGCGCATCGTAAAAATTCACTCTCATCATTTTTCTCCATCGCGCCAAAAAAAGTATAACTTCAAATTCAGTGTTAAATTTATTATCTTATTAACGGTTCGGTTATATAAATAAACATCACATTTTTTAATAAAAGATCAAAATTATAAATTCTTATGTAACGTCAATCATCAGGAATAAGTTCGTTATTATCTACTTATTTCTTAATAATTTTACATAGTATATGAGTGACCACATCGGTTATTATTAATGCTTCTTTTTAAACTACACTTATCTATACTAATATTATAAAGGTAAAGATTTTGTTTGTTCGTTTGATTGTTTGTTTGTTTGTTTGAACGCGCTAATCTCGGGAACTACTGGTCCGATTTGAAAAATTCCATTCAACAGAAGCGGAGCAATGCGGGTGAAACCCCGGGGAACAGCTAGTTAAAAAAATATTACGAATAGGATTTTATTTAAGTGAATTTCAAAAAAACAAGCAATGACACGATGACAGAAGAAGTGTTCCTTGCAAGAACTGGTTTAATGCTCTAAGGCAAGAACGGAACAGGAACAAAAAAAGGTTATAAAATTATAGCATTATTTTAACTAATTTAAGTTTAGACTTAAGGTTAACCCTAAACCTATGTTTACCAACAAATCACTTGAATTTGACGTTAAATAAAAACCTTCCTTCTGACAGGCTAACCTTACAGGTTTACATGGAAAGTAACCTTGGAATGTCGCATTTAGTATTTGGCATATAATTCGATTGAAATAAAGATTATAAAATACATATTTTCTTTTCTAAAGTAACGTAAATTAAAAGATTGAATCTGTGTTTGTCAGAAAAATATTGTAATTAAGTGAAAAAAATTGTGAAAGAAAAATCTTTTTTTGAGTCGTATGAATAACTAAACTGTGTAAATTTTACTTTATAAATTAGAAGTACATAAGGAAATAAACACTATTTAAATGTGGAATAACAATCGTATTTTATGGAGTTATATTTATTCATACCAAACCGAAATTGATTTTAGTTTTTCCTTAAATACACTGAAAATAAAGTGTAATAGTTTGGAAAATCCAAAAGTGCACGCCTCATAATCTCATCCTTTACAATAAAATTGATTATTTATAAAGAGTACACTATAAATATAAAAAATAAATAAAATAAAACAGTTGGAAAAGTAAAGAAAGCGGTACCGTAATAATTGAGCTATTTTTCTTGTGGCCCCACCTAGATGTGAAACTGCGCAGGTTTAAGGGACTGACTACCAACTTATTTTCTTAAACCTTGGCTTATAGTATAAAGAATCGAGTTTATAATGGTGAATTTTGAGTACACTATAAATATAAAAAAAAATAAAGAATATATATAGATAAACTAAAATTATGGAGAACAGTCGATATTTTTTTTTGTTTATTTAATAACAATTAAACCACATCGAATCAGACCCTGAAAAATGAAAGGGTTCTATTCCTAAGCATACTCAAGTGTAAGAGAAAAAAAAAGACTCGATTAGTAAAGTATTTCGGTCGCTATCGTGTTAACAAGAAAATCCTCCGCACATACAGACACACGGACGTCCAAGACAGAACTTTTTTAAACTGTTTTTTAACTAGTTTAAATAACAAAAATGACATCAAAAATATCATGAATGTTAAAAATAGTGTTTTTTCTTAATATGTGTGTGTATGTATTATCTTACAAGTGCAATGTATGATATATAAAGACATTTTAAGTTTGAAAAATCAGATGTTTTGCGCGAAGTGACAGTAGTACCCAACTCAACGCTTCGCTTATGAGGCGTGCAATAAAAGCGATCTTATTAATATTTTCCTGAAACAAGAATCGAACAATACCTCCAAATAGTTACGAACGAAATCACACTTCTATCGATTTCACCATACAGACATATCCAACAAGAACATTGTCTTAGATATTAAGAAACATTTAAAACATTAAACACACATCGTCAATCAATACTACACACACACACGTTAAGATAACCCACCCTACGATAATTAGTTTAACAACCCCCCCTCTGGATTAGCTGTGTATGTGTGCTACCCTTACTATTGAAAAAATGCGGAAAATTGGGAACCGCGGTATTATATTATATGCGGTGTGTGGATTTCTTTTGTGCGTATCGGTAAATATTTATTGTGGAAGGTATATTTGCAATGATATTAATAGTGCGATTAAGAACTGCCTTTGGTGTGGAATTTTATGTTTTTGGTAGACATACTTTTGAACTATATGTATAGACCACTAAATAGTGGATATTGACCACTAAAAATTAGTTTGAAAAACAAATGGATTTTTTTAATTATAAACTGAGACAGTATGTGGTGTCATACAACAACAATAGAATGTATTGGGTTTTGAATTTTTTAATGTCTTTTCTGTGTGTATCTGTGTAAAAAGTAAAAACACATGTATTTACAAATAAATGTTAGTATGTTTATCACTTGTCTAGTTACAATAGTACAAGTTTTGTTTAGTTTGGAAGTAGATAGCTTTCTCTGAAATGTTTATTCTTGGACCAAGGATATCCCGAAGCTGAACCTTCTTTCATTGATAGAAAAACCTTCCTAGTATAATAAATGCGAAAATGTGTATGTTTGTCTTTCTTTAACGTTGCAACAGAGGGATTTATTGATATTTTTGTGTGGAGTCTAGAGAGTGACATACGTGACTTTTAATCATGGTAAAATATCTCATTGCTATAAAATTTCCTTTAAAAAAGCGACCGAAGCCAGGGGCCACCAGCTAGCTGCTAGTATAACAAAATATTAAAGGAACGTTCGATACAATTGAATACACAGAACAAAGGCGCAAATGATATTGAGGAAAATCGTTTGAAAAGTTTAAATAATGAAATATTATGTAGCTTACGCAAAGCATTGTTAATATTATTCAACATTGTCCGAAGTTTGAGACGCGTAACAACTTGAACGGTTTCAGTGGGATTTTTTCGAGTTTCAACAATACAAAGCTCAAACTTTATTATATACTTGTGGTCAATAATGAACAATTTTAAAAATTTACTCATTGTTATCGCTTATTACCTATGTGTTTTGAGTTTCATTTTCTTGGGTAAAGGTCAGCTTAAAGCTACACTTTTGAACTAAATTATGAACAAATTACAAGTTCAATTTCCTTATAAGAAGCTACATTAAATAGCCACATTTATCTATAATATTATGTAATTTCATTATTGAATATATAGGTAATATGCAAATTATATGTTATTTTAATTTATGAAAAGAGACATGCGGTATGCTCTATCTGTTGTATTAAATCAAACAAAAAATCTGAATTATGAATTGTATACTTCAGTACATACAATAAATAATACATATTCAGTAAATTTCGCTTAAACACATAGGATGTTTCACTATGACGTCCGCGCGGCGTGCCCCGCCCAATTCCGTACAGATAATAAAGGCGAATTGTATTTTTATTGCTTTATTCATATACGACAAATACCCAACTGGCCCGGCCTATTTAGCAAATTATAATAAAACGATAACTACCGCTTACGACAATTTTGGATAATGTAAATATTTGAAACATACATATTATAGCAGATGTAATAAAAAGGTTATTGGATAATGTACACAATACCTGATCACAATTAAACAAAGATATAAACTAAGCAACACACTTGATTCCAATTTAGTTTTGTTTGTACAAGCATACACACACAAATATAGCCATCATAATAATATTTTGTGAACAAGTCGTTCATCACAATATTTTCCCAATAATGGGGATTGAACTCTCTTTCCCTGCCTCGATAGTCGTCTCAAATAGAGTCGCCATATATTTACGTAACTTATGGGATGAGAACTTACGTAGTTCGTATAAGAATATTCGAATCGTTCTAACTAGAACTTTCTATAAATGTAGATAAAAGGCACGGTTTTCTTGGTCTAGCTACCAAGTACCAGATATTAGGTGATCGCCACCACCGTCCAGAAAAACTTGTAAAACTGGTAGTGATGACGTTTGTTTATCGTTGCCAGATTTTTCAGTATGTTCAGAATGAGAAACTTGGTGTCTTCATACAAATTTGTAATCGTTCTATAGATTGATCTGTTAAACTATTCCAAGCCGCTAAGTTTTCAGAATATCTAAGACGCTTTGGTCATCAACTTTCTCCTCTTAACATTATGTACAGTCATGAAAAAGTGGACCTGCAATGCTCTTGACAGTACAGAACATTCGAGGAAAACTGACCAAGTAATTTCTCAAAGATGTGTCTTGCGCCAGGAGGATCAGAATCTGTTGGCTAAAACCTCAATGATGTTACTTCGAGATTTATCACAGACACTTCTTATCAACAAGACTCCAGGTTTAATGTCCGACATTAAGAACCTACCGTTATTCAAAAATGAAAAAACAACGAGAAACACGCACAAAAGCCAGAATCTTTTGTATTTTTTATTTGTAGGCTGAACGAAATAGAAAGATTCGATACACTCAAAAATTGACAAAACATTTCGCAAACTTCATAATTGCTTTCCAGTAAAGTTTTTTATGCCTTCCATTATCATTTTATATGCAGTTTCTAATTTTTTTCGCGAACAAATTTAGACGTGATGCGAAATTCGTGAGAGAAATGCACATAAATGCTATAAATATAAAACAATGAAAATTAAGGCCAATATCGTAGATACATCATGCGTTTTATATTCACATATATAATCTGTTATGGCTATAAATAACATAAGAATATTTTATATTTTGACTAGTAGTTAGATGTTAATTTAAACTCTTTTTTCCAAGAGGCATAAGGCCCAAGTAATGTCAAATATTTTACTGAGCAATTTTTAGTGGAACATTCATAAAAAAAATATTTTAAATTGACCCGATGAACTTTCACTTATTTTCTTATAATTTTAAAGCTACAGTAGATATGTAATATTTCATTAAAATCCGTAAAGAAGCTTCAGAATTGAACCATGTAGTTAAAAACGGACAAAAATCTAAAAAAAATTAAACACACAAGCTCTTATACTAACAAATAGTTGCCACATGGCTTCGACTCATCCAAATATAAAAAAACGTATGTCCTTAAAGTCCTAATTTAAAGTAAACAAGGATAAATTACAAGAATTGTAAATCTCAGCATAATGATTTGTTAAATAACAGTGATTCATAAATAATTACATAGAATTATAATTGCTGTTTAATTAGGAATCGAGTACTTAAGACGTTCGTTAATAAAAATAAAAAAACAAATATTGGTATCTGATTTCGAACTATTTCATTAAGGTCTTTTTATTGATGTTCAAACATATGCTTACTTATTTAATTCAGAATTTTTTATGAAATTGTTACTTAGTACAGTACAATATTTAATTCTTCCTGAACTAATAGTATAGATATTGTAACAAAAAAATAATTTAATGTTAAATGAGACATAACATAAAATATGTATTATAAATTAGGTAGTTAGGTACTTCATGAGTTTACAACTTCATTTGAAAGAAAGAAAGAAAGAAAAAACATTTATTCCTAGAAAAAGGTACACACACAAGAAGAAAACACAAAATAGAACAAGAAAGAAAGTACGATACATAAAATTAGACATAAAATTAGACATCATGTTCGCTGAGAATTTCGTACTGTGTGTGCACTGCATTTCCAGAAAAGGGTCTTGACTCAGCTTTCTGCCATAGTCGCAGAAAGCATTTCACCACAGTTATGAAATGTCATCAGTTTTAAATATTGGGAAACCTTTTTTAATTTTTCTTTTCGTCAAAAAAAAAGATATTAAATTATCTTTGGTCAATTAAATAAATTATTATGTAACATTATATGATGCAAAAAATTATGTTACTCCAGAATAATCACAGGAAAACAATTAACAAAATAACATTTTATCCGTTAACAAACGCATCACAAGGAGCTAATTATGAAATCAATTTACGCAACAGTACACCAGTATCATAACGAATACCTCATTCAATCACTATCGTTTAACCACATACGTCATTGGACCGTCATACGCTCTATTCCAAACCCTAATGAGTCATGTTGAATCACCATTCGCTTAAAAGAAGACGCTTAGACACTGCGTCCTCACAAACAATCTGAACTCCAACCAAGTAACATGGCGCTCAAAGTTCTCCTAGTCGCCCTAGCGTGCGTCACCATGGCCACCGCTGAATGCAACTGCATAGAAGAGAAAACCAAACAAGACGTGAAGGCGATATGGGACTTCCTCATGAAAATACCAGTCGAGGAAAGCGAAGAGAGGTTCCCGGTGATTGCTGGGGAACTATCGCCTCTAATACCTTGTGTTTGTATGGAGCAGAGCAGAAAAAGGCGCAGCATACACCCCTCACCTTTGGGGGGCAGATACAAATGTCCGGCGGGCACCATACGATTCCATTTCTTCTGTGTGAAAATTTTTGATTACGGACGGACGTCATAAAGCATCAATGTGTACAAACGAATTCAACTCTCATCTGGTGTATTTACAGTCCAGTTTACCAAAACAAATGGGGGTCCAAATTGCATTTGAACGAATATTTTGTGGAAAAGTGAATTTATAAATTGAAATGTATGTTTGTGCAATAAGTTGTGAAAATGGTTGTGTAATATATTATTTATATGATTAGCCACAAGAAGCTTTAAATAGGTAATAAATGATTTTAAACTATATGTTCTTTTTTTGAGGAAACATAAGGATGGTAAGGCCCAGCCACGACAATGTCGATAGGTTTTTCCTTAACATTTATCAACTAATTTCCCTAATAATTATTATTCATCATGCGACGATTGAAATGTTCTCAAATTGGGTTTTCTAAGTTCAACTCTAGTAATTTGTCTTTAGTTTATTTAATTCAGATATCTGGAAGACAAATAATTTCCAGGCATTTAGGGGAAGTAGTATGTAATTCGTGAAAAAAAGTGTGTACGTGACAAAAAAACAGTTGAAATAACCTATAACATAAACAGACATATTCATTTATTTATACAAAAAGCTGTTCCTTTTTGTCTAAATGCTAATGCTAATAAAAGTACAGTTTCAGCCTAATTTGAGAATTAAGATATGAAAATTTACTACATACTATTAGAATTTTTTTATTTTTTATCGAGATGTAAAGAATCAAATTAATCTTATCATGATTCGACATGGAAAACATGCATTTACACTCTTTATAAGAAGAGCTTTTGAAACATAATATACTAGTTTCAGTCTGAACATAGTAATTTTTGACATTCTAAATATACAGGGTTAGTGAAAATTAGCGCATCACGTCTTGCAGGCACCTTCTGCAATGAGGTTTTTGTGGTAGACAGAGGTATAACCACATACCTTTGGATAAACCAACGCAATGAAGCATGAAAGTCACAAAAAATATCATGGATGACGTCCTAGCCCAGACAGGACTATGTCGCGATTTATTACACAAAAATGAAATGTTTTTTTTTCTGTAATTTTAAAAAGTTCGGCGCATGCGCATTTTTGGGCATCTAAAAATTTATTAAAAACTAGCTTCCGCCCGCGACTCCGTCCGCGCGGATTTCGGTCTTCGCGTGGATGGTTTATTTCTCCATTTTGAGTAGGTACCTCTGACAATAAAATCTTATAAATATCTATTGGACCCAATTCCCAAATACGGCTAGGCCTATAATAATACGCAACGTGTGTTCGCGGTTCTACGGAACAACGTCTATGGATAAAACTGAAAAATTAAGATTAATTTTTTTCTACGTATTTTTCCAGGATAAAAAATATCCTATTTTACGCCCAGGATAATAAGGTATAATTATACCAAGTTTCATCGAAATCGAACCGCTAGTTTTCACGTGATGCCTTCACATACAGACAGACAGACAGACAGACAGACAGACAAAAATTTTTTTAATCACATATTTGGGTTTGGTATCGATCCAGTAACACCCTCTGCTATTTATTTTTTCAATATTTTCAATGTACAGAATTGACCCTTCTACAGATTTATTATATGTATAGACTAAATAACGCGATTAATATCGCTTAAGATTTTCAATTGTAGTGTGACAAGGGTTTAATTTTTACCTGAAAAAACGAAGAAGCTTGTCAATTCGTAGCGTTTTCAGGAATTAAATTAAATTAAAAATCTTACATTTGAAAACAATAATAAGAATTTATAAGGAACAAATATTTATTTCCATACAGAAAAAGCTGTACGACTGTTCAGCTGTTGTATACGGAAAAACTGAACAGTTGTTCAGCTTTTTCTGTATGTATATATATTTAGTCATATATGCGCTATATAGGTTACCTTATGTTTATGAGTTATGTTGTTTATAAAGGATAGGAGAAATTAATTAAAATAATAAATCCCAGATTTTACCACTGTGACGGTGCATTTACATCAAACGAGCGAATGCTCATTCTAACCCCACTATGTAAAATTCTGTTAGCGTAAACAGGCTAGAGCATTCTCTCGTTGTTCTTTGTGCCTTGGAAATTTTTTATGCAATGTTCAAATACTGAACAACACGAGTTTTCGTTTACACTAAAAGAATGCTCTCGCTCTAGCTCTATGTTCGATTGATGACTGATGTAAATGCACAGTAACAGGAAAATCAATATTAACAAATGAAAAATAGAATAATATAATTTGTTATTTTATTTTTAAATCAATAATCTAAAGCCAATTGGTATTCGCTCTGCAAGAAGCAATACTTAAACCTGAAAATATATGACGAGAATTCTATGAGGTAACTATAGGTACTTATTGAGATGTTTTACACATAAAGATACACTACAAATTCATTTGACATCATACGGTCAGCATTATAAACAGGGAAAATGTAGGTACGAAAAACTATTGAATTTCGGGACTTTTATGTTGGGAAGCTATCAATCATAAGGTAATTGCTGACATGACAATAGCATATATTTGTATTTGTACCGGGAATATTTGAACTTACGAACCACTGGGACCATGACCTGCCCCCGTACCCTGGGGCCGTATTATGATCTCTTATTCCCAGTCAATTTACGCCGTCAATTGAACTGACTGGCAAATTCATATAATGATCGCAATAACCAGCCATGGTTAATTATGGTATTATATCGATTTGCCAGTCAGTTCAATTCACGGCGTTAACTGACTGGGAACGAGAGTTGATACGGCTCCTGATGTCCTATAGCCAACTTATAGCAGTATTTTCCAGTGTGGAAAAATGACAGCGCTATATAGATCGTGTAGCGCCATCACTTTCCCACACAAGAAAAAACACTGCTATAAGAAAGACATCATGGTCACCCTCCAGCTTTCGAAAAGTACGGAATCATATTGTCGATCGACTATAGCACAGGTCTAGTACCTAGTTTAGTCGACCGTCGTGTCTTTTTTATTGTGTAACTATTTATAATGTGTGTATAAATAAACGTTTTTTTCATTTTTCAACGTTTTTCATCTAGGTTGAAGACCATGTATGATGAATTATTCTAAAGTCTAAAGGATATAATAGCAAAATGATGTTTGTTTGTCTTTCCTTCACAATAGGACGATTTGATTGTACTGTGATTTCTGTGGCTAGAGAGTGACATAGGCTACTTTTTAGTTTTTACCACGGTAAAACATCTTATTTCCATGGGAATTTCCTTGAACTGAAGCCGCTTGCCAAGAAAATCGGGAAAACCTGGAGCGAAATCAAAAGGGAAGCTCTCGACAGAAACGCCTGGCGGAGCACTGTGGATGCCCTCTGCCCCAGCTAGGGGACACAGGAACATAAGTCAAGTAAGTCAAGAAGCCGCTTGCGGAAAGCTGGATCTAGTATATTTATTATCCATTTTATAAGTTTATTTTAGTTTGGAAGATTATTGTTGATTGACGAGTAGGTTCAGATAATTTGAACGTTTTTCATTTGTTTCTGACTTTGTAATAAACCCTCTCCACAATCGAGAGCGTTGGCCCAACAAATGATCGTCGATGTTTGCTGCCATTGCGGCGACTATGAATAAACATGTTCAATGACGACCGATCATAGACATTTAGGACCTATACTATCGTGATTGCCTCTACTTGCCCAACGCTGCCCATTGTGAAGGGCCAGTGGCCATTAGATAAGAACTTTTGAAGACATTATAATAATATTGAAATATTTAGTGATTTGGTACCTGTTCTATAAAAACTCATGGATTCTTATATCAATAGGTATAATATTATATTTAAAAGGCCCTACTGTATATTTGTAGCATCATTCCTATCTGATAAACGATACAACATAATGAAAATGTGCCTAAAAACAGGATCTTGATCGAATTTTTACTATTCTTTAAAAATTCTCATTCGTTGTAATTTTTTATTTCCTGAATGTATAACCTTTTAGCAATCTATGTCCTAACCTCCTAAGAAGCATGAGTGGATTTGAAATTAGTCATTTAAAGTCGTAAGGCATGGTCATGTTCTTTCTTTTTATATCTTAACTAGCTTTCCACCCGCGGCTTCGCCCGCGCAGTCTAAGAAAAACCCGCATAGTTCCCGTTCCCGTGGGATTTCCGGGATAAAACCTATCCTATGTCCCGGGGTAAAAAGTAGCCTAGGTCCTTTCTCGGGTATCAAAATATCTCCATACCAAATTTCATGCAAATTGGTTCTGTAGTTAAGGCATGATTGAGTAACAGTCAGACCTTAAGTCAGACAGACAGAGTTACTTTCATTTATAATATGTATTAGTATGGATTGCAGTAAGTTTGAAAGCATATCTAGGATCCAGACTGTGTAGAGTTTCAGTAGAATTTTACTACTACCCTGTAGGAAGTGATATAATTTATATGTAGATATAATATGTCATATCGGGTTCTTGGGCTAAGGGTCATTCAGTCCTATATTACGTAATATCCTTGCTATTGGAATTGCAACCTTAATTCTTAATATTAAGAATGAATCTGGTCAATATATGCCCATGATATGTCCTTATGTGACATTTATGATATAGGATAATAATTGTTACGAAAAAAACCTATGGAAATGTAGGTTTCTATGTATTTATGTTTGTTTGATTGGAATTGACTGTTGGGTCTTTCCAAAGTGTTATACAAATTATTCTTCTTTGTATTAGTATCTAGCCCCTAGGCAGTATATTAGTTACTAGAATTGTTATTCAAGAGATACCATAAAATTAATGCATATTGATTACGAATTGTACGATATATTGAAATCTAGAGCTTAGCTAGAAAATCTCCACTTTTTTTTCGTATTAAGTAACTAAATTTATTCAATTTCATTTAAAATACATCATCAGAGTTGATTTAATAAACTATATCACACAAACGCAGCCGAAACTTTTAAATCATAAAATCATCACTCTCCTAAAATCAAATATAATAACCACACACCATAAACATATCCGTCATCACAAATATAAATATAAAATAATAGCCAAGTATTGTTATGGATCGGTCGAGTTATCGCAAGTCGCTGACCGGACGCTCCCCCAAATAAATGAAATTTAACAGAATGAGGGAAAAAAATCAATACCAACACTACTGAACATCGGCCACTATCGACTCTAATTTACGAGACAAACGCGTCGTATGTTTTCATCAAAATATAATACTAATAATTGTAATTGCTATATGTTTCACGACACATTTTTAAAGAATGGTGATTATTGGCCTTTAGGACAGAGAAGAATGTTTGTAGGCCAATGTAGACCTATTTTTACTATACAAACACGTGTATAGTCTGTTGTTTTATCGATGTGTTTTATAAAAAAATATACACATAGAAAACAACCTTTCTTATACGTATGAAATGCAATTGAAAGATTGTTCGATGTCGATTATTTTTTACATGTTTTTAATTTAAATAAAAACAACACAATAATTATTAATGTGGCTTCAACGTTTACTTATAACTAGCTGTTCCCCGCGGTTTCACACGCAGTCCGCTCCTGTTGGTCTTAGCGTGATGATATATTATAGCCTTAGCCTTCCTCGATAAATGGGCTATCTAACACCGAAAATTTTTCAAATCGGACCAGTTGTTTCCGAGATTAGCGCGTTCACTCTTCAGCTTTATAATATTAGTATAGATGAGCCAAAGTAAGAAGGTGTATCCTGATATCCATACCAATATTATAAATGCGAAAGTAACTCTGTCTGTCTGTCTGTCTGTTACTCAATCACGCCTTAACTACTGAAACAATTTGCATGAAATTGGGTATAGAGATATTCTGATACCCGAGAAAGGGAAATCCCGGAAATCCCACGGGAAAGGGAACTATGCGGGTTTTTCTTTGACTGCGCGGGCGATGCCGCGGGTGGAAAGCTAGTAATAAATGAATTAATAAACACGTAAACTAGTTCATATTTTATAGAGAGTAGAGCAGTGATCACCATTAACATAACATAATCAATGAAAAAATAAGACAAAATGTCTGCTCTATGAATGATCTATGTGACACGTAGCCAAGCTTTGATCAAATAATATTATTTCTCGTTTGCCTTCATATTACATTAGGTGAATTATATGTAACGAAACAAAACCACTTACATCCATGTAAGCTTTTAAAATGTTTTACGTGATACACGTACAAATAAACAATCAATACTTCAAATTATTTTAATTCAATAAACTATTATACTAACTAGTAAGATATGTTTACTCAAATCTGCTTACTTTGGTTATGTATTTATTAGCAAATTATATTTAGATGTTAATAAGTTTTTTTATCTAGAATAAACAAGTTACAAGGCATCTTCGAAAATCAGTTTATCACTAAAATATGATGTATCAAATCAGTTTTTAACTTTTTAACTGACAAACAATTCTTAATCAGAGGGCATTGAAGAAAACACTTGTTAATTCATTGAAAATTGCCTATAAATACGTACCTATGGTAAATCAAAAATGTGTTAAATTAAAAAGATATTTTAAAATTAGAAGTTGGCGTTTTTTTTTTTACGAAAAAATACTCCATCGATTTTCCTGAAATCACCACTACATATAGTCAAACAAAGTCGCTTTCTCTGTCCCTATATTTAAGCATAGGCATAGGGATGTATGCTTTAATCTTCAAAACTACACAACGCATTTTGATGCGGTTTTTTTAATAGATATATTGAAGAGGAAGATTTGAGTATGTTTTTACACAAAGCGAGCGAAGTCGCGGGCGGAAAGCTAGTTAGTTATAAAACCAACCGTTTATGGACTGCATTAGTATTGGGCTACTTGAATTATATATATTTATAGCTAACTTTAAAGATCTAAAATGCACCTTTCTTGAAGTGCATTTAAAGATTATCGTATCACTTAAATTAAATGAAGTAAAGTTATTTTAATATGTTCATCACGCGTATTTTCTTAATATTTGCAACTTAATGAATTAATTATGACTAATTAAAATACGTAATTTGGCATTTAATTGTACGATAGAAGCAACAAATCGCGAACTATTTCTGTATAAAGCGAACGTAACGTAAATAAAATACATTCATTTAAATATAAAAATCGATCAATACACAACAAAACAACATGCTGCTCATCAATTATAATTATTAAAATATGGATATGATATGAAAAAAAGTACTTACCTGCTAGATTTAGGAAAAAATTTAAGGTTGGCTGTTTTTGCGATAATATCGTTTCCATCTCTTGTAAGATTTTACGGATATCAACTAAATAAAAAGTAATTTCAAACTATTAATTGATACAATAAATATTAATATTCTAATAGAGGTAGTTAAAAATGAAAATTCATCGCATAAAAATAAACCACAGATAATAAAAAAAGCAATCTCTTAAAAGTTAAATTCAAATTTCGAATAAAAAAAATGCCAGCTGTTAAATTTAATTTATTCTTAAAATTTTAATGACACAATTTATGTAAGTAATTAATATATTATGTGTATTGAAGTAGTTTAGTAAAATTAGTCTTATAATATTATACCATAACCAGAATAAATACTGGGCTTGCCCCACATACACATTGATAAATGATTATTGTATTCACCAACAATTATCGATGCATTATGGGTTACCCACATGACGTATGCTTTACATAACATGCTAATTGTGTACAAATCTACGCACTAAAGCATACATTAAAGAAATCGATTTATTTTTCTAACAATATTGACCGTTATCTGCTTTAACATGCAACACATATGAAATTCTTCGTTTATTAAAATGGCAACACTCAATGTCATTCAATGTAAACAAAGGTAAACAACGCATTAGCTGCATTGCATTGTGACCAAAATGGAACAATTAAAGTTATAATTGCATACGATAACACATGCAAAGACGAGCTATATGTATATTGTATATACTTACGGGTACAGCAGACGTCAAATGTTCTGGAAGTTGAGCATCCTACACCGCAGGGCTGATGCACCCGGAAAACGCACAGACAGACACACAGTCCGCCATGTTGTTCCAAACGTCAGTTTTAAATTTCCAACCCGCGAACTGTCAAACTCGATAAGAACTTGATCCAAACTTAAATTCCCGAATCGGTTTGTTTTGGTGTGAAAACGTCCTTGGTGTAATTACGCCTATCTATAAACACTATTAATGTATAAAACGGTATAAAAATATTAAAATTATGAACCATGAAAACTTGTAAATTAAAACGAAATATAAATATATACTAATAATAATAAAAACGTTCAAGCCGCTCAGAGTTCGAGCGCCTACTGACTTAAAATTTTTGGGTATAAAAACATGCTACAATAGCCTCCTACGGGATCGCACCCTCTTGATACTTTGAAGTTCTGAAGCCTATACAAAAAAAGTGCTCAATGAATCGTTACCGAAGTTTGTTCCTTCTGTGCGAAAGTTACAAAGATGAAAATATAATACCATAACTTTATTTTATTGTTTAAATTATTATGTAAACGCAACCCCTTACAAAAATTTAATCAGTAAGAGTTATTGAATAGAAAGTTCATCTGCAATATGAATTGATGATTGTAATGTAAGTAATATAATTTATTGTAAAATTATATAACTCCTACATTTTTTCTTTAAGCTAAATATGATTAATTATGTTTTTATTAAATTTCAAAGACAACGTTATTTATGTTTGTTAAAAGCTGTCATGATGTAAGTATTCTTCGTAGCTGTGGTGTTTATATGCAGTTTAAGTTATATGTATTAGATTTTATAATTTACAACGCTCATTTTCCGGAATTCTGTGTCTTATAGGATTAAAAATTTTATAAAGAAAAATTAAGTGTTAGGTTCCTTTGTACATAATAAAAAATTTCTTAATTTTCAATAAAAAGTGTAAGTATATTTTAATGACTGAAATTAATTTTCAAAAACTAACAATGTTAACAATGCTACAAATATAAAACGTAGGTAATACGTATGATACGAGCCCTACTCAATTTGTAAATTTTATAAAATGTATTTGTAAATTTACGGTTCTCATACAAAACAATCTACAAGCCACGTACATACAAAAAAGTATATCATGTGTTCCAAATTAAAAAAAAAAGTGAAATGAAAAAGAAAAGTGAAAGTGCCAGTATCAAGGCGGTGCGTCGCATGTCCGCACGCATGTGTGCGTGTGAAGGGCCCGCGTGGCGGCAGGCTGCCGGCGGGAGGGGGCTGGGGGGTGAAATTTTTCGTTTTTCGCCCACTTTTCCGTCCCGCTCTAGTTTTTCGTCTCCCTCATTTTTTCTTCGCCCGCTTTCTTCCTAGTGCCCCACCACATGTGTGCCGGGTATAGTATAGGTAAAAACAACAGATGAAACTCATTTCCGATTACGTTTTAAAATTGGTATAAAGTTTTACATATTATATTTTTGTGCATGGTAATAAAAGGTTTTTACTTTTTATGAATATGTACTTTTAATAAATCGATTACGATACACTGATAACGTAAATGTCCACAAAGTGGAGAAAGATAAAATGATAAAGTCATTATGGAATCGAAATTTTTGTTCGATATAAGGCTGATTACTGATTAGTGAATAGGCTTAATAAGGCGTATAATAAGTTTTATTTACAAATTTGAATTTTATACAAGTATGTTTATTATTGAAATATTTCTAAATGAATATGCCCTGAACTGAAAATGAAAATGAACCACGATTATTTATTCTTCCATATTATATCAAATGCAAATTTAATAAACACAGATTAAAATAAATATAGGTACTAAAAGTTTGAAATATATTTAAGTAGGTACCTAATTAATAAATGTAATTTTTTCACCTAAGAAAAAAGAAACGTTTTATCTGAAATGTTGGTATATACTACACGACGCGTGCGGGGCGCCGCCCGACCTCGCTCCTCCATAGCGCCTTACAGCTATACAGGGTGTTGACTTATGTCATACTTTAATTTTTTAATTAAATGTTAATAAGCGAACGTGATAAATTATAAATTAAAACAATTTATTCGACTCATTTGTTTGCTGTTTGTTATAACTTTTATAAAACTTGTTATAACCAATTTGAGTGACTTTGACGGTTTCTTATTTCAAACAGTTCCTCTAATATGTTTAATTTTATTGAAATAATTTATTTTTGAACAAAAGTTAAACTGCAATAAATCAAATTATGTATACTCTTAAAAATCCCAAATTAACTTAATAAAAAACTCAACTCAACTAAATTAACCCAAAAATTAATAAAAAATAAAAAGAAGAAATACCGATAGTACGTGAACCTTAAGAATATACTTAGTATCTATCAAAAATCTAAAAATATCCAAAACTACAATCGTAAAACGAGCTTCTATATTTTCAATAATACGGCTACAAATCACGCGCTAACCATGACGCTTCCATCCACCCTGTAACGCCGCACAGAACTAGGAAACGAGGGGGTAAGTACACACGGCCCCCCTCTGGGGGAGTACATGGCAAATACGCGAAAGCAATAGGACTTTTAAAAATTCTCCAGAAATATGATTTATGTGTTGACGGCAAGAACGCCTCCTTTTCTTGTTCAAGGACGGTCTGATTCGATTTTTAAACCACCCGAGCTCAACGTTTTACTTTCCCTCTAAATTCATATTGTTGTCCCATTTAAAATGTTCGCATTTTAAAATTTTCGACCTCCTGTCATTCTCTTAGCTGCCAACATTGTCTATTCTATATTTAATCTGTAATCATTATATTCCGCGCCTAATTTGAAATTGGAAGTAAAAGGAATTGAAGGCACATGAATCGAGGTGGCATATTACGAGGGCAATGTCGTCTGAAAAATAATGTGTTTACCTTTTCTTAGGATACATATTGCCATGTGTTAGAGTATATGCGTTATAAGGAAGGTGTTTAGATCTTTTATATTTTCCCAGAATTATCTTATCACCAGAATTTGTATGGATTATAACATATTAAATCTAATATGTGGAATAAATAACTTATTTCAAAGAAAATATTTAAATCATATCTGTATTTTTATTTAAATTGAATTGAATAGATAAATAAATTACGAAAAGCATTCCTTAAAAATAATTAATTTAAAAACTACATGTCGACGCAAAACTTCAATGTTAATCATCCTATTTTTTTGTCACAGATAAAAGTATTAGCATCCTCTTTTTAGCTGTCGGTTAAAATCTATCTATGCCTCAAGGACGAATCACGAGACATCACATTTTAATTATTAGAATTATTCTTTCCCTAAATATTTCTTGATAAATATTCCCCAAAACGTTACACGTGTCTAAATTTAATATCAGCAAAGTTTCGCGAACGCTCGGGTATTTTGATTTCATTCCCTCTTTATTATAACAATGAAAATAAATCAAATTCTAAGCTTATAAAAGTGTTTTTATTATCTGCTTCTATTCTAGAAAAAAACGATGTATCCCATTCGTGGAAGATGTTAAATAAATTATAGATTTAATTTAATGTTAACTATTATTTTTATATTATTTAATAGTAGGTATAATAAAAGTTCAGAAAAATTAAGCACTTTTCAAAAATATTACAATAAGTACAGTATGATTTAAAAACCTAATCTTCTATAATATAAAAATGAAAAAAATGTGTAGGTAAGCGCATAACTTGAGAACGGCTTAACCGATTTCGTTAATTCTTTTTTTATAATATTCCTAGAAGTTCGAGGATGGTTCTTATGTAGAGAAAACGTGAATATGTACCACGGGCGAAGCCGGGGCGGACCGCTAGTAATAAATAAAACTAATTAAGCATGCTCTTTAATACTCGTCAAATTTTCAACAAATGGTCCAAAGACCATAAAATAGTTATTTTAAACATTATAAATGAAATAAAAAACTAATTATTTAGAATTGTTTTATAATTCGATAAAATTATAGGCTTAAAAATCTTTTTCATTGGACTTACACGTGTAACTTTTTAACTTACCAATTTTACACGCGTAACCTTTATACACTTTTTCAAATTAAAAATGGCTGTATAGAACTTTATTGTTATAACAATTAGACTTTTTAATAATATAATGAACCGAACCATCAATTTGCCGTAATAAATTATAAATTAATTAATTTAATTTAATCTTTTATCTCTAATATATAAAAATCAATGCCACTTTTCGTTGTAATTCCATAACTCGAGAACGGCTGAACCGATTTCGATAATTCTTTTTTTATTATATTCCTTGAAGTACGAGGATGGTTCTTATGTAGAGAAAACGTTAATATGTACCACGGGCGAAGCCGGGGCGGACCGCTAGTTTATTATAAAATTAATAATATATAATACGTATCCAATAAAACATGCTTTTTAAAATATGATATTATGTATATACATTGTGGGTACCTACATCGTTATTTATTGGATTCTGAATACTAAATTAAATTATTGTTAATCGTTATAATTAGTAGTGTTAATTCAGTGCGAGACTTATAAATATGTAAGATGTAAGTCCATAAAAATGTCTAGCCAGTCTATAAACGTATCTAATCCTTCTTTTTAAAAATCCTAGTTATACTATATTAAATTTTAATAATTAATAGAGAGATACTAATAATAATTAATTGGTACCTATATAGTTGAAAATAGAATATGATACGCCCTCACTACACGATTACAGATAAACGATAACCCCGTCTCGTGACGTCACTACCCCCTCTCCAAACATGAAAAAACCGGCAAAATATATATAAATACTGAAAAAAACCGAGACACGTGTAAAGTTTTGAGTGCCGAAATTAATTCGGCGAAAATGCGTGGGCTTACATACTTGTTGAGTTTCGTTATTTTACGAATATTATATTTTAAACGATTACTTTCTCATAATTCGGATAAGTTTGCAAATTATGCATTTACATTTTGTACACGAGTAGGAGATTAGTTGCCCGGTTTCGTCTAATACGAATATTTTTTTTCGGTTAAATCGTTTTTCCTCCTCGCGTGGTTGTGTTCATATTCATTATATTCCATCCTGTATCTAAGGACTTTTTTTAAATAAAAATCTACTCATTCTGACAATGAGCAAATTTTTTATATTAGAAATCGAAATATAAAGTATTAACTTTAAAATGTTAAATTTTTTTGAGGTAAAACATGAGCTTTATCAATAATAATTATAAAATTTCATTATTATATTATTCTTATTATTCATTACAACTATTCATGTTTTACTAACAATGCGAATTACACGCCTTATAGCTAGTAGGGTAGTTGCAGATTTTAATGATGTAACATCGATGCGTGCTTGACCCAATTCTTATATCTATTAATTCAGAGCATAAAAATACGATAATTTTGATACAATTTCTTTATTTCAATACGGTGAGTTAAAGTTCAACATACAAAATAGCTATATCATCCCAAAATTTCTATATTTGATGTATAATTTTTCGATTGTCTTACTCAATTTTATCAACGTAAAATCAACTAAAAATACTAGGTAATAAACATAAAAATCAATTTCTTAACACCTTCTGTTCTCGACTACTTACTTAGATGGATACTTAATAAGTATTCTCCACATCCAAAGACTCGATTTTAACACATAAAATTATTTACAAGCAAGCAATCATAATATTAAATTCCAAATCGATTCCATAGTTCGCGTGAAAGAGCAACAAAAATATCCTCAGACCTTATCAATGTTACACATGTTTCGAATTACTAAGAAATCGCTAATATTTCCAATGAACTATTTCCACAAAAAACCTCTCACAAAACCAATAAAGAATAAAGATAATTAAGTATATTATGATGTATAATCGAATTTCTCTTTAAAATTATGAAGCTGCCAACTTCGACCTTCAGTGTACACGTGCCACAATAATTCAAGCTTTTCTTTTCTGTCTAAATTGGAAAAGGTTCTGTTTTATTAATTTCCCGGTGATTTTGCTCCGTAACAAGTATCTTTTAAAGTTTTATGTGTTACACGTGGATGGGAGTTTATTTATATTATTATTCGACCCGACTTTGCTCGGTTTGTGTTACATTTTTAAGCATTTGTATGATGTATCCTATGTACGTAATAATACTACCTACATAGGTATATTACTTACATAGATAATCAGCTGAGTGTTAAATTTTATTCAAATAATTTATTTGTTTTGCAACCAGCTGTGCTCCGCGATTTCACTCGCGGACAAAAAGCAGAATTTTCTTATTTTTGAAAAATGTAGCCTGTTTGTCACTGGTTCTTTATTTGTTTTATCATTGCCAATTTTCTCCGAATTGGTGTTGTAGGTAGTTTAGCCGTGAAGGCGTAACAGACATACAATTAGTGTGAGTAAATACAGATTTAAAGCATCGAGATATATGTATGTAGTACATATATCTCGATGATTTAAACCCTCGTCTGTCGGAACACAGATCTGTGCCAAAAATTTTGTACCCGTAGTCTGTCGGGGCACAGATCTGTGCCAAATCACCGCCGGTTGGAAATTGGCTCATTGTAACGCAAATATAGTTCAAATCTGCATTAACGACTATTTAGTTGATAGCTTATGAATTACTGAATATTTAAAGTCCATCCAATAATAATTTGACCGATAAATATTCGAAATATAACAGTAATTATGTCATACTTTAGTCGAGTAACTTTTAACTTTTAAAGTTTTACAAAATGTAAAATTTTGCGGAAAGTTGAAAAACGGTAATTATTTATTGGTCTTTTTATTATTATTGACTATATAACCTAATGTTTATGTGCCGACATAATGAAAATTACCAACAATTATACCATAAATAATGGTTTCAAATATGTATCTATCACTTAACTGTACGTTGCTTAGTTTTTGACCCCTGGTAAATCATATTTTTTTTTTACATATTGTATTTGTTCTTTACATCATTTTACGATAAATTTTATGTAGATTTTAATGATATAATTCAAAATTTGATACTGTGTTCCATTTTAGAGATATTTCGTTTTCAAATCAAAACCGACAATAATTTCCCCGTAAAATCCGCATACAGGATGTTCACAAATTCAACGTCACTATTTTTTAAATTTCGTCTTCAATTAAATTTTTCATTTTCATACAAAATAAAATGTACATGATAATATGTTTTGTTTATATTGAAAGGTATCGTTTTTGTGGTATTTATGATTGTCCTCAGGTTAAAAACGATATACATAATCAACTACAAAAATTATAGTCCGTAACCTGCTTACGAAAAAATTCCAGAGACACATTTTCTTTCTTAATTCTTTTAGTTTTAGTATATTATGGTTAAAAGTGTATATATGCTGGAAAAATAGTAAAAAAACCTAGAAACAACAATGAACAAGGGCACTATGACCTATATATAGGACAAAGTGATACTATGTAATTTGTGTAGGACAAACTCAAAAAGAAATTTAACACTTTAATTGTACAACATATTCTTACCTTCATACAAATACAACATATTATTATTTATTGGGGAACCTTAAGTTTCAGAAAAAATAAAAAGCCGGCCAAGTGCGAGTCGGACTCGCGCACCGAGGGCTTCGCACAAACTTATTTTTTTTATTATGCTGTAGGTATCTTTTAAATTGTAAATCTGAGTTTTAAATGTGAATATCAAGTTAATACACGTAGGCGTTCATATTAGTTGAAAGTTGAAATTATTAAGTACTTTTTTTTATTTGTAAATGGCAATTAAAAAATCATGTTCTTTGCAATTATTCTTATATCTGTTTTTATAAAACATTGCTTTTTACCAAATTTAAAGATTTTATGTACTTGGGAAGTACCCTGTCGGTTTTGATTGCCTTGCAAATGTCAAAATTTGCTAAAAATTGCAGTATTAACGGCTGCATCCCAAAGGGTTTGGTTTTTAAGGGTCCAGAACCCTAATAAGATTACGTCTGTCCATCCCATCTGCCCATCTGTCTGTCTGTCTGTCAAGACCCATTTTATAAGGAGCGCGTAATGTGACATTTAACTGAAATTTATATTGATTACTTGAGTCGATTGAAGCTGCGAAAAAATCAAACTTATAAACCAACGAAATCAAAAGATACAGCCGTTTATGCTGCAAATTTTGACATTAGCAAGGGAATCGACACCTACAGGGTACTTCCCGTGTACGTAGAGTTTTAAAATTGGGGTAAAATAAGCTCTTATAGCGCAGATTGAGGAATAATTTCGAAAATCATAAAATTTTAGAATTACAACATAATAAAAAATTGGTTTGTTCGGAGCCCTCGGTGTGCAAGTTTTTTATTCTTATGTACTATATGTAGTACATTTGTAGGCAGAACGTTATAGATGTAAATCGCTGTCTGAAGACGATTATTTTTTTGCATTCATGACTTTAAATAGCCTTGGAACATTACAGATTTAATAAAACGAATTAAATGCATCATTTGCAGTACGCGTGAAAATATAAATCTATCCTCTCATTTTGTAAATGACTAGCGATAACAATTATTGTATTTTTGGTGTCAAAACTGCTTCTATTACCCAGAAGAAGAAAGCAATTTTTTTATTTGAAGATATCACATTGCTGTCTAAAATTACATAATCAATAATTACTTATTTGTTAGGTAACCCTAAATAAACTTCCACCTTGATATTTTAAATTTCATTTGAAGATAAAAATATCTAAGTAACTATTTGATAGGATTACCTTTTTCCGATTCGTAAGCATTTGAGTATCAATAAAAGAGAATTCAAATGGAACAACGATCCTTGTGGCAATGGAAGACAAGACACTCCAAGGCTTACTTTAACAATAGGACGTAACAGTATTTGAAATCAAGAAAATATAACTCTGTATACTTTGTCAAATGAACAGATAATAATACTTACACGATCAGTGTCTGGGAATTTGCAGCTTTTAATTCCTGATACCAGGATTCTTCATGAAATTCTACACATTACGTTTTATTTTATTCCAATCAAAATATTTTTAAGTTCCATGCCGTTTGTGTACTACGGACTTAGTAGTTAGGACTAAACTACTGAACCGATTTTAATACAATTTTACCGATTAGTTTATATCTTAATTACAATATGCTTGGAAATACTGCATGTATTGAAGTAAAATAAAAACTAGATTGGATAGCTTTCATCACTTTCCTGATCAAATTCAAGTGGAACCTCGTGGTAATAAATCGTCGTCTCAAGGCGGTCGTTGTGTTCGATATATTACAAGAAATAATAAACAGAAGTTCGTTCTGTTCGACGTTATTTGTGCTAAGTTGCAAATATTCCTATTAATTGGCCAATGTTGGCGTCAACATCACACATTACAACCACATGAGTATATAAATAGTAAAGACACAAAGCTTCATAACAATTTTTTATAGTGCTATCAGTTAAATAAAATTTATTTAAGTACTTACCTATTATTTCAATCCGTTAGATAATTGATATTTTTTTAAGAATCTCTGTACTATTTATTTACTCATAAGCTAATTTAGCCCACGGACAAAATTATTTGAGTAACGCGTGGCTAAGTTATATGCATAAATAGGATTGGGAGCGTTAATTTTATTACGGCATAACGTTCATTTTTTTAATAAAACAATAATATGATACGATTCTTTCTTCTATACAACTAGGGACATAATATAATGATTTTCATTTAGTATGTTTTCTGATTCCTATTATTTGTTGATTTTTAGAATGATAAGTATAACATTTAGATGTATAATATCATTTATATGTAATTGTTTATTTATTCTGAATCTTTAAGTTTATTGATTTTTATCCTTTACATAAGCTGTATTTTATAAAAAATGTTTCAAACTCAAATTTCCGTAAATTTTTGATTTATAAATTAAATGTAACGGTTTATAATTATTAAGTTATGGTATAATTAAATGTAGATTTCACATTTGTACAGCTTAGACATTTTTCTGAATGGATACAGTGCCTTTCGATTTGTAGTTGGACAACATTTCATATTATACGATTACTAGCTTCCGCCCGCGACTCCGTCCGCACGGAAAAAATTAAGATTTTTTTCTACGTATTTTTCCGGGATAAAAAGTATCCTATTTTGCGCCCAGGATAATAAGGTATAATTATACCAAGTTTCATCGAAACCGAAACCTTAGTTTTCACGTGATGCCTTCACATACAGACAGACAGACAGACAGACAATAATTTTTTTAATCACATATTTGGGTTTGGTATCGATCCAGTAACACCCCTGCTATTTATATTTTCAATATTTTCAATGTACAGAATTGACCCTTCTACAGATTTATTATATGTATAGATAATAATTAAGAGCATGAAAGAAAAAAAAAGCATTTCTTCATAATGCTATTGTTACCACAAAAAATATTTTCTTAAATGCAAATTTTAAGAGAAAATAAAATAGACATGTGGAGACGTTATACATACAGACGTTAGAACAAAGCCCACTATAAGAATAACGTCATTTAGGAATAAGACGATTTTTAAACATTAATAAAAACCTAAATATTTCCAAAAAGTAAAAATTACTGTTAGTTTTTATCTAGTTTTGATTAAAATAAAAATAAAAACAAGTAGCAAAAAATTTTGAAATGTTGTCATTTTGGAGCACCCTGTAAAGTCTGTATTTGTATGAACATGATTGGAGATCGCGCCCGCTTATGCTCATGCGTAAGCGATGATATTCATAATCAACTTTCTCGAATTTTTATTAAATAAACCTATGTTTTTGTTATATTCACTCAAAAGATTGTCTATTCTAGTATGAAAATACAAAAATAAAAATCTAAAATACCTTGATATTATTTTTTTATGAGTATTTTTCTTTACAATGTAACATTTATTCAAAATGTGTGGGAAAAAATGCTTCTAATAAGTAAAATAAGCATGCCAGGGAGTAAGTAAGGTAACTAATATAAAGTTTGGTTATCTAGTTAGCATCAAAATTTACATGAGTCTCACAGGTTAAAGTTTATATCACAAAATTTAATATCGAAAAAAATCGGCAAATCAGCGCCAAAAGCTCGAATTTGCCCGACAGACAGCACCTTTTTGAGGCGGCGCGCCGCGACAGCTGAGGGGTTAAAGTAAATTTGTTCATACTGATTTTATTATTTAAGATTTTTGGTCCTAACGCAGAATGAATGAAAATGAGGTATTTTCTTAGTATTTTAGGCAAATTTTTATACAGGGTGTCCTAGATTTGGTGCACAATTGTGAATCAATGGACACAAATTTTGAAAAATTCTTAAAACTCTACGTGTACACTCCTGACCTTAGATCATTGATCTAAGCCCCTGACTAACAACGCGCCGACTTTTGCCATCCGCACGCGTGTGTTTTAATATTTATAATAGCTATA
This sequence comes from Colias croceus, assembly GCF_905220415.1. Classification (NCBI taxonomy): domain Eukaryota; kingdom Metazoa; phylum Arthropoda; class Insecta; order Lepidoptera; family Pieridae; genus Colias; species Colias croceus. The sequence continues at coordinate 2,902,275 of NC_059562.1, forward strand.
TTAAATTTACTGGTATTATTGGATAAGAAAAATATATTTTATTAGTTATGTTTTAAATAACATGCATTGGTTTATATTAAAAATACATTTTTCTAAACACACACTGGAAACTTGGGAAGCACTGGAGCTTTTACTTTAGAGTTTAGAGGATATTTAGATATCTCAATGAGAGGCGTAACAAGGAACTTTATTAGTACAAAGTCCTACACAGTTTTAACTGGATACAAAGAACTAAGATTTTATTCTACTTTTCCGTAGGTACCATACAAATAATCTTAATATATATAAATCTCGTGTCACAATGTTTGTCCTCAATGGACTCCTAAACCACTTAACCGATTATAATAAAATTCGCACACCATGTGCAGTTCGATCCAACTTGAGAGATAGGATAGTTTAAACATGTAGGTACCACGGGCGACGCCGGGGCGAACCACTAGTAAAGTTATAAAGATATGAAAATCCTTAAACATAAATATATGTAAATCGAAACTACATTCATATTTATATTCAAACAAAATTACATTTAAAGTTCGCATGCAATAAATTACCCTACATTTGCCACCCCCTATTGAAAAAGTTTGTAAGGAAATGGAGATATGAGGAAATTTTCATTTACGCTATAAATATTACAGACGATCTTTTAAAACATAATATGTACGTAAATGGCGGACTTTTTATGAAGCAATTTCAATAATAATATGAAATAATATTTTTTAACAAAACATAAAACCGCACTTAAATTGTCAGAACTAAACAGGCTTTCATATAAAAATATACATCAAAATCGGTTCACGCAGTCGAAAGTTCTATGGTAACAAACCAAACAACTTAGTAAATCACCTTGTTTCAACCTCCTATTTTAAAGTCAAGTCAAGAAGCTTCATATTTTCTCATAAAATATTGGTTAGTAGCCAATCAGGCTAACAAGCTAGCATACAAGTAAGTACTGATGACATAGAACCGATATCAAGTCAGTTCGATCGCCCATCAAAGCACTGACCGCGCTCTAGTGTGCTTAACCTACTAATTTACCATAGAGTAGGTAATAGTACCTATGTGTACCTATGTGTGGAATAGTATAGGCTAGTGATCTCTTTATAGCAGATATATGTCATATAAAAAGATATTTCAAATTAATTTAATACCCAGAAACTATATATAGACTATTTATGAATACTAGCGAACACTTGCTAAATCTACGCTCTTCAAGTCTATCACTACTTTAAAATTCATCAAAACGTGCTCAGCTGTTTCAGCGTACCTACAGCAGCAAACACTCAAAAAAAATTATTTAGCAAAATCCTCTTTTCCTTCATTGGTTAAATAAAATTCATGTATTCCCTCTATATCTTGGAAGTTAAAAGCGACGCACATGGAAATATATTCCAACTTCGCTTCATATAAAATGGAATTTTATTTCGCGGAGGCGACATTATAGATTTTATTTTCGGAGGACAAACTGTCTTTATTATAACGACGAATTCCGTCCACGTGTTCAATTACAATGAGCTAATGTATTTAGTAATCAATTATATTAATATTATAATACTATGTATTTAAATTTATGTAAGTAGGTACTAGTGGTCCGCCCCGGCTTCGCCCGTGGTACATATTTCTCAATAAAAGGTAGCCTTTCTCGGGCCTAGTGTCCTTTCTCGGGTATCAAAATATCTCCATACCAAATTTGGTTCAGTAGTTTAGGTGTGATTGAGTAACAGACAGACAGACAGAGTTACTTTCGCATTTATAATATTAGTAAGGATTAAATATTAGTCTTCAAGATACAAGTTTAATATGAAAAATCTGTCTTCCTCGACACAGTGGTGAAGTGAAAAATATCGAGGGCTCAATTCCCTACGAACCACGTAGAATCATACAGGTTATATTGAAATAATTATTATTTTATATTATATAAAAAATCGATCAATGAAATAAATTCTTCTGCCCCCTTACCCCACAAGAAAAAATGGGGCACATTTTAAATGTAAAATATCAACACGTTTAAAATGTAAGACAGAGTTTGAAAAAAATGTGTGCGTGTACTAGAGTACGTACACACGTAAGAAGTGAAACTTCTTTATGACCTCATTTTTTCAAAAAATAATTTACTATATGCAACTTTATAGAAATACGTCGAATCACGCATGGTAGGGTCACTAGGGATAAGAAAAAGATGGCGCGTAACGAAAAAATGTTACACTAATTTTTTTTTCTAACCCCGATAAAGAAGTTTCACTTCAATAAACTTAAAAAAGCATCAGCCATCCATTAATTTGTTTGCATGTTTGTTTGTCAATCACACAAATATGAACGCACGAATTTTCGACGAAACTACAAGTTGTAAGTCAAAGGAAGCCAGCGAGCGTCACTTTGGGCAAAAGTCAATATTAAAATCGATAACGAACTTTTTTATCTTACTCAAGTCATAAATTTAAAAATAACTTATTAACTCAGGCCCCGGAACAATGACCTATTATACTAGTAGACGCGGCATACGCCAACATCATTGCACTAAAAAACAGCGTAATTAATACATACCTACTTACTAACGCATTATCACCAATACAGTTGTTCTCTCTTTCACTCTCACGCACGAGACATAATACATGTCTCACTCATGTACTTCGTAATAACAACTGCCGATTAAAATACAAAAAGAACGTCCAGCCACGACGCTGAATGGTGCGTGACTAAGTGAAACTCGGGCACTTACCTGAGTTTTTTCTTGCCAAAATAGAGAGCGGGTAACGTATCTAGCTCTTTTATATATCATAGCCCCGGAATCACAGACACAATAGAAAATCTATTGTGTCGTGGACCGATCGGGCCGCTTGGGGCTCAATGCGTTATACCTACTAGAATTTTAAAATAAGTAATAATACCAAAAAGCCATCAACACATCCTACAAAGAAATATTAAATACTAGCAATGGATAAAAAACAAACTTAGCTTTTGTTAAATTTATTTTAAAAGGAATATAATTAGTAATCTATCTAGTAATCATTTAAAACTACTAAACAAAACCCTACTACACTAAGTACTATACTAACTTACTATAACAAAAATAGTAAAATACATAGGTACATAATTTTATAATACATATATAACAATAATTGAAACACACAAAATTTCATTGTATAATTTCTATAACATAAATGATAAAAGCTCGTCGCCTTTTTACCTGTATAAAAAACAATTACAATACGTAACTTTTTAACAGAAGTTTTTGTAAGGAAAATCATGATTTTGTATACAACATGTTTTATTCAGTTTTAGTTGCGTTATATTTTACGTATTTTCGATTTTTAAAAGATTAACAAACATTAAAAACTGCTTTATTAACAAAGAAACAGTTTATGAGACGTTATTTGTATATATTTTTAATTGTTCGTTTCGAATATTTTCTTAATATTATTGATACTCCTACTAGGTATATAAATACGTAAAGATTACATAAAAAATATAGGTATGTAAAGAAAATCTATTTTTGAAACAGATGAAAACGAATTTTTCACATTCCTCACTAAGAAAGACTTAAAGAGGCATTAAAATACTTCATACAGACCTAAGAATCCGAAAAAATCTTTCATAAAAAAATTCTACGCAAGTTTCTAAAATTATCCTAACGCATATAAATCATGAAAAAACTTTAAAACAAGATGAATGAAATTTCATATCAATAAAATCGTAACCCACAGGACACACATTTCAATTATCATTTTTTTTTTTCTACTATACATTATGTACTATAGATAATAAGATACAAAATAAAGCAGCCGGACATTAACATGATCCCTTGCTTAGAGTATATATTACAATAGTATAGAGCGAGTGTATTGCACAAATTGCCTAGTGCGGATCGTAGGCAGATGAGCTATAGATACTACACTCACCGGCACGGAATCTTGGCCACTTACAAATTTGCCGATAAAAAAAGTTTGAAGTGTTTTTCACGATTTTTTTGTATGCAGATATGTTAACATATTATTTGTTTAATTTTATGGTAAGAAATCATTGAGTTTGAGAATAATCTTTTACCACTTTTTAAGAGTTACTCGAAATTTGTGATTTGTGCGGTTAAGCCGAAGTTACGAATTGTTCGTTTTAAACTTCTTTTGATATCGTTTATGCCGTTTTAAGGTATTGTTATTGTTGTACTGTAGTCAATGATCATAACAAACAATAAAAAATGCCATTAACATCTGAACAACCTACTCAGGCCATCACAATGATAGACCAATAACTGCCGCAACGTAAAGTACCTAATGTACAGTATGTACCTCGTTCAGCGATGCACTATGCATGGAGAAGATACCAGGAGACTGGCAGCCATATGTGCAGACCAGGAAATGAAGGTGTGAGGTGCACATCAGCTCGAGAAGACCCGTTTATTGTTCGAGAGATACTCAGAAATGGCTTTCTGACAGTTTTTAGGATACGCCACCGGCTCTAAAACACCAGGATAATAAATGTGAGTGAGCAATCGGAGAGAAGACTAATGAAAGAAGTTAATTTGAAGGTTTGCAGACCAGCACTCCATCCAGAACTCCTCAGACATCACAGAGAAGCACGTCTTCGTTTTGCACGAGAGCATGAAAACTGGACCCACATCCAGTGCGCTCGTGGGGTGTTCACAGATGGCTGCTAAGGCACTTTACGAGCTTCTGATAGCCAACAGTCAGTATAGAGGAGACGAGAAGAGAGGTTTTCACACATCACCACACTCAAAATGCGATTTTTCATGGAGGGTCAATAATGGTATGGGGAGGTATAAGTTCCGATGCTCGCACGGAGTTATTTATCGTAGATAATGGCTTAAATTTGATCAGGTACATCGAGGAAATTCTCCAGGAACATGTTCAGCCCTATTACAGGTTTATCAGTGAAGAAAATTTGCTACTTATACACTATAACGCACGTCCGCGTGTCATACGATACGTATAAGAGTACCTTCAAGAGGTTATTATTGAAAAATTGGAGTGGCCAGCTCGTAGCCCAGATCTTAATCCAATAGAACACATCTGGGACATGCTTAAAAGAAACATAAAGTTCGATTCCAACCCAGGAATAATGTTAGATGAGCTTAGAAATACAGCTGAGGCCGTTTGGTACACTATAGCTCAAGTGGTCTCCAAAAATGTCTTCTAGAGTATGCCAGACTGGATGCAAACAGTGTTTAAGGCAAGAGAAGGAAACACCCTTTATTGAAAGGTTCAATTTTTTTTATGGAAACGTTCTTTCTAATTTTTTAGCATTTTTTAAGAAATCCTTTAAATTTCACAGGAAAAGCGTAAATTCTTGTTTAATTCATATCTACTCGGTAGTACTTCTTATTAACTTCCAATTATTACTAAAAGTTAGTAAAAATATTAAAGTAACTAGTTTTGATTAAATTTTTATTGAATTTTGTAGTAGAAAAGAAATAGTGTTATTTTACGCAAAAATTTGCAGTGGCCAAGATTCCGTGCCGGTGAGTGTATATAGATGTGTGTGTGACAAATAGGGATGGGTAGGTATCAATTGCGTGTTGAACTATCGATAATTTATGTAAATAAATATGTATCATAAGTAAATTTTATGTTCAATAAGTTATTAAAGGAAAAATATATGAATAAAGTATAAATATGTAATTTTTTTATTTGTTTACCAACTGAATAAAGTTTGTTTATTCCATTTGAATATTAAATATTATATAAGAAATTTTCTTGTATTAATTATAAGTACTTTAAAAAAATATGTTTAATTGGAATATCAGAAAAACGTGAGTACTTTTTAAATAATAAAGTTAATAAAATAAAAGATCGGGTTTAGTGCTATTTCTTTAATAATAAATCAAACAATAATAATAATGTTTTAAAAATGGTAAAAAATATTAAGGAATAATCAATAATTTAAAATGATAATATAATAAATAATATTAATAATTTTTTTATTTAATTTTATCCATTCTACTATCAAAATCTTCAAAATCAATTTAGCGGTTCAGAAAATATATCGTAACATTACATACTTTACATTTACACTATAATACATTCGCATTCATAATATTAGAAAGTGTATCATACAAAACACACCACAAATTTATATTTTATAATACATTTTTAAAAGAGTTTTAATTTTAAAGTTAAATAAATAATTTGTTAAAATATAGTTCTTCTAGTAAACTTTATATCGAGTACAGCGTTGGTCAGGTCACATCACTACGATCACGTGACGGCAGTGAGGCGCGCGAGCGAGCCTGCGCGTGTCCGCCTCCCACCTACCCTTCACCCCCGCGATGCTAGATTTATTTTCATAAAAATAAGTATAACAATCGACTTACTGATGAAATGTGATAGTGGATTTCAATTTTGTGTATTTTCTAGTATCGTTTTTGCAAGATAGAACTGCACATTTCACCATGTTTATTCGTAAATATAAAAAAAATCCAGAGCAACGCACTTCGTGAGCACTCAACCACGACTGCGAGCGCTCGCGGTGGGAGCGTCGTGTTGTTCCCACCTGTGCCTACTGTTCCCACTTGGTTGTTCGCACTCTATAGATAGTATATATACTCTAAGATCCCTTGTATCAAGCTTTTATCTAATAATTTTGCATTCAAAATAAACAACATTATAACTTATAAGTTATAACCTCTGAAGTCTGAACGCGTCCATAAATGTGTTTTTTTTTTTTACTTTTAAAACGCGTTCCAAACATTTAAAAAAGGATTTACAATGAATCGAATAAAACAAGCGCTGACGGATCGTACGAGCGTATATCCTGAAACTATCTCATCCCCCCCGCCGCCCCTACCACCCCTCGCTTTCACGGTTCTAATTTTTGGGGAATTTGGGGCATATTCGTAAATATGAAATGGAAAAAATATTTCGCGGTTAACGTCATTTTACGCTTTATTGCAATGGGCCTAGAGTCCGTTTCGTATTGACAGACGGTTGGAAAAAAATTACTTCATATGTCGTCCTTAAGACGGAGCGCCTCGCGCTGCGTATGTGTGTTTTGAACAGAGATGCTGTGGAGCGACTGTTATTGTGTTATTTTTATTTGCATGTGAAACATAATTATTGTGAATTTGTGTGTTCATAACTTTTGTTTACCATATTATAAACGTAAGTTTAAAAGCAATTATCATAAATCTTGTAGAAAGAATAAATTAGTATTATTTACTTACAATCTAAGGCTCCTTTGAACAATATGCATAGTAATTCAATTAGTTTTTTTTAACAATTCTCTCAGGCCGTGTGAACATAGATATTTTTTTTTCTTTTTAATCGCTTCATTATTGGTAAGAAACGTATATTCCAATAATAATGAAAAAAGATTTAATATAATTAAAGAATAACTATTGAAATGAAATTTTGAGTAGTACCTATTTATTCTGTGGATTGTGTATTAGGAAATGTTTCTTTGGCCGCACATAAATGCCGCTGTACGGCTGAAAATAAATAAAGCACAGCTTTTAAAATTTTCATTTAAAGACATAGAATTTAATTTACAAATTTTAATAAATACACAGCAGGGCACATCAAACCAAACAAAACATAATCAAAACGCAATAACTTATCAATAATATAATGATCAATAATAACTTTCACATCATTCTACAAACATTTAAACTAACACAATTAAAAAATAATTCAATACACCACTCCATTCACGTCATATTCCATCAACCGGCAATATATAGTATACGATGTAGCTATGCGAAGAAATATATAATATTTTCCTATATGTTTGTTCCATCATTTATACTTTATTACTATATAGCCGAACAACTATTCATAGAAACAAAGTATTTGTCTCTGATCCGCGTATGTGTGCGTGTATATGCGTGTGTGTGTAAGGGAGGGCTCAATTAAACATTTCCTTAATAAGAACTGAGAGATTTTCGCCGTATTATTATTATTTTTCGATATCTTATACGTATTAGAAATGACAATATTCAAGATTGATATAGAAATTAGAAATACACATTGATACAAAGAATTTAATTAAATTTGTAATAATATTTCTGAGAACATATTTTATATAACGTTTCGGATTTGAAATGTTCAAATACTCGAATGAAAGTTAATTTGTTAATCTGTTATCTTTAAAGACAAGGTATTTAATATTTGTACAGTAAGTAATACTACCGCACACAATTTTTAATCATTTTACTTTTGAAATTCTAAACTTTTATAGCACTATATAATATAACACAGAACATATGTACATAATATGTTCTGTGATCTATAATATCTAACTTGTAATAATCAGTAAAGAACAAGTCGTGGTCATGTTATTGATGGCTATGCCTAGATAGAGCAAGTTTTAAAACGCCAAATGGAAAACATTTTTTATGTGATTTTATTTTTTATGGGCCCTTGAAATTGTGAACATACTGGGTAATTTTATCTTTCTTGGCATTTTATTCTTTTTTTTTATTCCATTCGAAGATCTAATTTTTTTTAATAATTTCGAAGATCTAACGATAGAAAATGTTACCATACCGAATTGGCCTATCTTTCAGCTTAGCACACAAAAAAAATCAAGCATCTAGATTCTAGCGCAATAATTGTCGTCACCATGAGTGAAAATATCATCGTACTCGGCGATAGATGAAAAATTAAAAAAAAATGTCTGAAAATACGAAAAATCGCATAACATACATGGGGGTGATTCGGATAGCCCTCTAGGTCCTCTACCTCCCAGCTTCCGTTCATCACTACATTTTGGGACACCCTGTATAAGTATTTTGAAGTTTCCGAGTACCTACTAGCACAGACTAATAATAATATACTACGTATACAATACTAGTATTAATTTATTCATACAGCAATGATTTGCAATTAAAAATACGCCATCTAGTGTTATTTAGGTGTAACCTAATATGACGCTTGCATGTCAAATAAATGACAGATTATATGGCTTTACAAAACACTCGCTAGATGGCACTGTTATCAATTAAATTTTTAGTCATTTAGCAAGAAGCTTGTCATTAGGTCATTAGTCATCTCCGAGCTCTCTGACACTCCTTGAAGTGTCAGTCTCTTCTATCAAAAAAGCTCAAGTGATGAAACGTACATATTTGAAAATTATAGGTATATGAAGGAAATAATATATTACGTAATATGATGTAAAAATGTTGTAAATAAATTATAAAACATCGGACATCATGCATTTAACGTGCATCCATTCAAAATATGCAAACAAAAAACCTAGAACCAAAAGAAGAATGGATGACATGTCCTAACATTGAAACAGACTTCCCAGGATTAGCATATCTTTGTGATTTAAATAAACTGGTCGTGGCCAAAAAATCTGATGCTTTACATCATCTATTTGGCGATATACATGGAGGTTACACAATTTATAATGGAGAAGGACAAAAGGTATTTCTAGCCGTTGAAAAAAAGGTAAAAAAGAAGATAGAAATAAAAATATACAATTTTTACGGCAACGAAGTTATTAATTTGGAAAAGCCGGGAGAATATTGCATTAGCCGGTTCCTTATATGTTCCCCACCCGGCCAGTTTATTGGGAGCGTGAGAAAAATTAAATGTTTGAGAAAATTTTATATCAAAAACGCTCAAGGAGAAATAATCCTGACAATGAAACCTAGAGGTATATTTTGTATATATGACATATTCCGTGAGGATGTAAAGATTGGAAATGTCGTTAAAAAGAAATGCGTAAGAAACGCTGAAAATAATGACATCAATATTGTATTTCCTATGGAAATGAGCGTCGAACATAAATCTATATTGCTCGGAGCCTGTTTTCTTACTCGTTAAAAATACAACGTACGAACCTACAGGTATAATTAATTATCATTTTAATATTATGTTCTTTCATGACATCATGGAAACCGTTAACTGCTCTTTGTAATAAAATTAAACAATTTAATATTCTTATTTATTTGACCTACCTATATACAATTATATCTTAGAATTATATTGACCTAGCTGTCCCAAAAATGTTTTCCTACCTTACTCTTTATGAAATATCATGTTATTTAAGTATGTGAATGGATTCATCACATTAATTAATTAGGTAGCACAAAATATCGAAGGAAGTTTGAAATAAAAGAACAGAATAAAATCGAAAATTGTTTATTAAAGAAAATTAATAGCAAAAATCAGTCTTAACAATCATAACCTAATAATACTTATTGTATTTTAGAATATCAGTGTGTAGTAAATTAACGTTTCTTCTTTTTAATTGGAGTTTTTCCTTCTTCCGGTCCATTCTGGACTTCCTCGTCACCTTGAATCTTCCTTCGAACTGGCCCGGTGTGTGTTATTGGTATCGATCTCTCTCCCTTTTCACCTGAAGTTTTCGGAGCCATTATCGTCAACACTCCATCTGTGCACGACGAAACGTAAATGTAAAGTACACAACTCATTTAATTAGTATAGAATAAGATAACGTATAAACTCCTGAAGGCTTACGCCTGAAGGCTTATTTTTAGTATGAATAAATGTATGTCTTATTTGAGTTCTTAAATGTAAAGTTTTATATGTTTGGAAAGTAAAGTATTTAATCTGTCTAGTATTAACGTAGAGTAAGCTCCTGAAGGCTTATGCCTGAAGGATTATTTTATAACTAAGAATAGAATAGCGAATTTATATGTAAAGATGTTTGTTAAATTGTTATTACGTAGTCATAATTAGATAGGAAAATTCATGAAAGATTATGACTGAAGACTTATTTACTTGGAATTTAAAATATTTATGTCTTGTTTAATGATAGTAAATGTTTATGTTTGTTGAATATTGAAAATGTCTTTGTTTATGTGTTGCCTTAAGTATACGATAATGTTTTGTCTTTCTTTGAATCTACTATTGTAAATGTTAATATTTAATGATTATGTAATGATTAGGATATGTAAATTTAATGTTTCTTTTCCCGACAGCATCACGTCCGCGACTGCGCGCACAAACCGTTCCCCGCAGTATATTTATACACCTGAAGCGGGGGACGGGGTAGTATAAAAGTAAATTTCGGGAAAATCGTGCGCGCAGTCTAAACGGGGCGTTGGCGGGATATGTTATGGATGTAGAATTAATTAGTAATGTAATAATGAATGTAATGAAAACGTAGAAAATGTAAAATTGTGTAAAAATAAAGAGAATGAAAATAAAGGGTGAGGAAAGGGGCGTGGCCAGCCGGAGTGGAGGGGATAACACGTAGAGTATAAATATCGACGCAAAACCGGTTGCGTCATGGCATTCCAGTTGCTCCCGCGCTACAAGAAGAAACTAAGGAAATAACTCCGCTCCGGCTTGGCACCCTGGCCCTCTGCGTATGAAGAAATAATTGTTTGTATTATTTACAAACCCCCCCGCCACTACAGTCCACTTGAGAGGGCCTGCCGCCAACATTGGTCAGCTTCGAACCGGATCAGAAGAAAAATGAACACGAGAAGCCGGAGCGGAAGAGGAGCCACGCCATCGGTATCCGAGACGACCGCCACCGCCACAGGAACGTCATCAACGAACACATCGGAAGAAACGAGCGGCACGACGGAGACATCGGAGACCTGCACGACCGCGACGAGAACGACGAGGACAGAAGAAAAGAGCAGCTCGACGCCACCTACGCCGAGCACCATGCCCGCCGACAAGTTGCAGCCAGCGCCGTCACCCGTCGTAGGATACACAAACGCCGCTTTCGCGGCGCCAGCCGACAACGCCGACGCGCCGACGACCGCCGCTTTCGCGGCGCCAATAAGCAACGTCAACTTAAATACAAACGCCGCTCTCGCGGCGCCATCGAACGTCGCCGTCGGGTCGCCAGCACGCCGCTCGAAGACGCTCCGCCAGGCATCAGAGGTGCGGTCGCGGCGCTCCGTAGCCTCCCGCAAGAGACTCCTCGCGGAGTTGGAGGCGAAGGAACGCCTAGCCGAACTAAAGCTGGAACAAGCGAAGGCCGCAGCAGAACTAGAAAAGGCGCGGTTAGAAAGAATCCGCGCTGAAGAAGAATCAACAACGGAAGAGGAAGAAGAGGACTACGAACCGGAACGACGGGTCGAGTCGTGGTTGAAACAGCATTCAAGCCAGCCACTGCCACCCGCCGCCAACCCGACTCGCGAGCTCTCACCGCCACGCTACATAGCGAAGAACACCGACAACAAGGAAGACCGAGGATGGGGGGCCCGCCAGGAACAGGACGACGGGCAACGGGAACCGAAGAAAGACCCGCCCACGCGGTCACCAGAAGTTGCGGCAATTGTAACCGCCTTCAACGAAGTCGCAAGAAGCCAAAGGAAAGTAATAAGATACGGCGGTGAACTACCGACGTTCACCGGCTCCAGCAACGAGTGGCTATCGTTCAAGGCATCGTATGAAGAAACTGAAGAGGGATTCACCGACGGGGAAAACGTCGCACGATTGAGGAAGGCGCTGAAAGGAGCAGCCCTAGAAGCCGTCACCGCCCTACTCATATCACACACCGGACCCGAGAAGATCATCGAAGCCCTGCAGAGAAGGTTCGGCCGCCCAGACGCGCTCGTTTTGGGTGAAATGGAAAAAATTAAATCGCTACCACGAGTGTCGGACAACCCCCGGGATGTTTGCATATTCGCAAACAAAATAGCGAATATCGTCGCCACCGTCGAAATACTAGGAAAACCAGAATACCTGCACAGCCCGGAAATGCTGCGGCAGGTGCTCGAGAAGCTCACACCGATCATGAAGAATAAGTGGTACGACTTCGCCGCCGACGAACGAGACAAGACACCGCTACTGAAAAAGCTCGCAGAGTTCCTGAATAAAGAAGCAGACAAGTGCTCCAGTTACGCTCCGTTAGACACAGAGACGGAGAGGATAACAAGGAAAAGGACGGAGCGCGCCTACGCAGCAAGCAACGCGAGCGAGCGAGAAACAAGATGCCCGGTGTGCGAGCGAGAACACAAGCTTATCGAGTGCCGACAATTTACGAACAGCGACGTAAATACACGATGGGAAATAGCGAAGAAACATCGAGTGTGCTTCCGCTGTCTGCGAAGCAAACATCAACGAGCAACATGCCGCGCTCGTCCATGCGGCCTCAACGGGTGCACCATGAAGCACCACAAGATGCTCCATCATACAAAGACAGCGGAAAAGAAAAATGAAGAAACGACTCAACCGCAAGCCGAAACGAAGAACGACGAAAAAGTCCTCGTGTCGGCGATAAACATCAACAGCGCTACGTCGGAGCAACCTACGCGCCGCCGCGCGTATCTGAAGATCGCCCCCATCACCATCACGGGGCCGAAAGGAAAATGCGACACGTACGCGCTGCTCGACGAGGGAAGCACGGTGACCATCATAGAAACGGCGCTTGCAGAACAGCTGGGTCTCGACGGGCCACGCGAGTCCATCACAATTCAAGGTGTGAATGGACACGAGAACGAGCACGAGTACAGCAAGAGAGTGAAGGCACGAGTACGAGGACGGCATGAAGAAAAAGATTACGTATTAGACAACGCCCGCACCGTGCACCAACTCCACGCGTTCACGCAGTCCATCCGCGAAAGTGACATCGCCCGCTGCAACCATCTGCACGACCTGCAAGACGACCTGCTGTACGAGAATGCAACACCGAAGCTGCTGATCGGACAAGACAACTGGGAGCTCATTATAACACGTAAACTACGGCACGGCAAGAGGAGTCAGCCCGTCGCATCGAAGACACTGTTAGGATGGGTACTGCACGGCTGCCGTTCATCGAACAAGCACCCAGTTTTGTTCTGTTCTCATCTCTCGGAAGCGGAGAAGTCACCCGACACACTCGAAAATATGATGAAGAAATACTTCGAATTAGAATCCATCGGCATCGAACCTAAGCGACAGCGCAGCGACCCGGAGCAGCAGGCACTCAACATACTGGAAAAGAAAAGTCAACGCCTGCCGTCCGGCCGATATGAAACCGGACTCCTATGGAGAGACGAGTCCGCAGATACACCGAACAACTACGGCGACACACTGAAAAGACTGAAGACATTGGAAAAGAAATTGGACAAAGACGGAGAGCTGAAGAGACAATATGAGGAAAGAATCGAAAATCTACTCTCGTCCGGCTATGCAGAGAAGGCGCAGACTCCGCCCACCGGCGGGAGAGTGTGGTACCTCCCACACTTTCCAGTGATCAACCCGGACAAAGCGAAGATTCGTCTGGTGCACGACGCGGCCGCTAAGTCACACGGCCGCTCTCTCAACGACATGCTGCTGCCCGGGCCCGACCTACTGCAATCTCTGCCCGCCGTCATCATGAAGTTCCGTCAACATCCAATCGCCGTGTCCGCCGACATCAAGGAAATGTTCATGCAGATAAAAATTATAGAAGAAGACCGCGACGCGCTGCGCTTCCTCTGGCGTGGCGACCGACGCGACGACGGGCCGCCCGATGAATATCGTATGACATCGCTCATCTTCGGCGCCTCTTCATCACCGTGCACCGCGCTCTACATCAAGAATAGAAACGCGCAAGAACACGCGAACGAGAGTCCGGCAGCCGCACGCGCGATTCAAGAGAACCATTATATGGACGACTATATACATAGCTACGCGACCGAAGATGAAGCAAAGGAGATAACGGCGCACGTCGATCGCATACATCGATACGCCGGCTTCGAGCTACGTGGGTGGGCGTCGAACAAAGAAAACGCGATAAGAAACTTTACGAACACCGGGGCGACCACCGTCGAGATCGGCGGGAGCGAGACAGAGCGAACATTAGGGCTACTTTGGCATGTGAAGCAGGACTACATAGGCTTTCGTGTCAACACGAAACGTGTACCACAAGAAATAATCGAAAATAAGCGAACACCTACGAAGAGAGAAGCCCTCAGTCTCATCATGTCGGTCTTCGACCCACTCGGCCTCATCGCGCCCATCCTCACACCGGCGAAAAGGATAATGCAGGATACGTGGAAGTACAACACCGGCTGGGACGACCCCATTCCCGACGCGCTACAACACCGCTGGGAAAACTGGGTGGCGAATATACAGCATCTCGACGCGCTCCGCATCCCGCGCTGCTATGACTACGAACCCGCTGCTGAGAGAGAGGTACACACGTTTGTGGACGCCAGCGAAGAGGCATACGCAGCAGTCGTGTATATCAGAGCGACGCGCGCCGACGGATCAATACACATCGCGATCGCCGCCGCGAAAAGCAGAGTCACGCCCACGAAACCGGTATCGATTCCACGTCTGGAGCTGCAAGCCGCCCTGCTCGGAGCACGCCTCACACGAACAGTCGAGGAAGGCCACGACTTTGTCTTCAAGAGAAAAGTGTATTGGAGCGACTCGAGAACAGCACTCGCATGGATACGCGGCGAGCCCCGCACATACAAGACGTTTGTAGCGCACAGACTAGCCGAAATAGAAGATCTCACGAAGAAGGATGAATGGCGCTGGGTTCCCACGGCGCACAATACGGCGGACGACGCTACACGCAACACCCCCGCTGACTTCGACCCGCAACACCGTTGGTTCACCGGTCCAGACTTCCTCCGCTATGAAGAATGCGACTGGCCGGTTGAGAAGAAGGAAAACATCACCGACACGGGCGAAGAAAAAGAAAAATGCGGCGCGTTGAACTCGTCGGACCCCGCCCCCGCGTTCATCGACCTCGAACGCTTCTCAACATGGACTCGGCTAGTGCGCACAACGGCCCGCGTACTGCAATTCATCGAACTCTGTCGTCGCCCCAAACAACTCGTCAACGCAACACGTCGAAAACGTACAAGAAAAAACGAAGAAAAGGACGCGACGTGGAAAAGAAATACGAAAAAGAACAAAGAGAAAATCGTCTCGCGTCCGAACAACGAAGAAAGAAAATATATAATACTGAGTGCGCGCCACCTACGCGCCGCGGAAAACGTGCTTGTGAAATTAGCACAACAAGCAACGTACGGAAAAGAGATAGCGATACTACAGCGAGGAGACCCGCTCACTGAAAAATGTCAAGGTCCACTAGCGGGATTAAGTGTCGCATTGAACGAAGAAGGAATACTGAAACTACGAGGAAGGGTGAATGAAGCCAGCGCGATCGAGGCAGAGGCCGCAAACCCGACAGTGCTCGACGGAAAACACAAGTATACGCAGCTCTACATACAGCATGTACACGAAAAGTTACATCACGGC
This sequence comes from Colias croceus, assembly GCF_905220415.1. NCBI lineage: Eukaryota > Metazoa > Arthropoda > Insecta > Lepidoptera > Pieridae > Colias > Colias croceus. Next base: position 2,918,396 of record NC_059562.1, read on the forward strand.
GGCGTCGAAATTGTAGTAAATGAACTAAGGCAAAGACTGTGGATAACAAGAATACGACCCGCGACAAAGGAGGTGCTAAAGAGCTGCCCGCGCTGCCGCCTGCTGCGCGCCAAACCCGCGCGCCCATCCACCGGCGACCTGCCTGCCGCACGCCTCGCGCATCACGCGCGCCCATTTACATTCACCGGACTCGACTACTTCGGCCCGCAAGAAGTAACCGTCGGCCGCCATCGAGAGAAGCGCTACGTGGCCCTCTTCACGTGCTTAACATCGCGCGCAGTACATCTAGAAGTCGTCGCCTCGCTCAGCACCGACTCAGCGATCAACGCGCTGCGCCGCTTCATAGCGCGGCGCGGCTGCCCGGCCGAAATATGGAGTGACAACGCGACGTGCTTCCGCGCGGCCAACCGAGAGCTCACGGACGCGTGGGCCGCACTTGAAGAAGAAGCAGCAGCCCGCCGCATCAGCTGGCGCTTCCTTCCGCCGGCCGCCCCATTCATGGCCGGCGCGTGGGAGCGCATGGTACGCACCGTGAAAGAAGCCCTACGCCACACGCTTCACGAGCAGCACCCCAGTGACGAGACGCTCGTCACACTCCTCGCCGAAGTAGAAGCCACCGTAAACTCACGCCCACTCACTCATGTGGCCGTGACCCCCGACGTGCCGCCCGCCATCACACCGAATATGATCCTGCTGGGCTCCAACTGTTACGTGCCGCCACCCTGCACCATCGAAGAAGACCAAACAACAGCGCGCACACACTGGAAGCGCGCGCAACAGCTCGCCGACACCTTCTGGCGACGCTGGGTGCGAGAGTACCTGCCCGTACTCCAACAGCGGCGGGAGCCCCACGCAAGCGGCGCGGCCCCCAAGATCGGCGACCTGGTCATCGTGTGCGACTCCAATCATCCGAGGAACACGTGGCCCCGAGGACGAGTCATCGCCACGTATCCCGGCAAGGACGGCGAGGTACGAGTGGTCGACGTGGAGACCAGCGGCGGCAGAATCCTCCGGCGGCCCACCAAGAAGATCGTCGTGCTACCAGTTCGAATCGCAGAGTGCGACGGCGGGAGAAATGTGCACGACGAAACGTAAATGTAAAGTACACAACTCATTTAATTAGTATAGAATAAGATAACGTATAAACTCCTGAAGGCTTACGCCTGAAGGCTTATTTTTAGTATGAATAAATGTATGTCTTATTTGAGTTCTTAAATGTAAAGTTTTATATGTTTGGAAAGTAAAGTATTTAATCTGTCTAGTATTAACGTAGAGTAAGCTCCTGAAGGCTTATGCCTGAAGGATTATTTTATAACTAAGAATAGAATAGCGAATTTATATGTAAAGATGTTTGTTAAATTGTTATTACGTAGTCATAATTAGATAGGAAAATTCATGAAAGATTATGACTGAAGACTTATTTACTTGGAATTTAAAATATTTATGTCTTGTTTAATGATAGTAAATGTTTATGTTTGTTGAATATTGAAAATGTCTTTGTTTATGTGTTGCCTTAAGTATACGATAATGTTTTGTCTTTCTTTGAATCTACTATTGTAAATGTTAATATTTAATGATTATGTAATGATTAGGATATGTAAATTTAATGTTTCTTTTCCCGACAGCATCACGTCCGCGACTGCGCGCACAAACCGTTCCCCGCAGTATATTTATACACCTGAAGCGGGGGACGGGGTAGTATAAAAGTAAATTTCGGGAAAATCGTGCGCGCAGTCTAAACGGGGCGTTGGCGGGATATGTTATGGATGTAGAATTAATTAGTAATGTAATAATGAATGTAATGAAAACGTAGAAAATGTAAAATTGTGTAAAAATAAAGAGAATGAAAATAAAGGGTGAGGAAAGGGGCGTGGCCAGCCGGAGTGGAGGGGATAACACGTAGAGTATAAATATCGACGCAAAACCGGTTGCGTCATGGCATTCCAGTTGCTCCCGCGCTACAAGAAGAAACTAAGGAAATAACTCCGCTCCGGCTTGGCACCCTGGCCCTCTGCGTATGAAGAAATAATTGTTTGTATTATTTACAAACCCCCCCGCCACTACAGTCCACTTGAGAGGGCCTGCCGCCAACACCATCAGAAGACAATTTAGATTCCACCATTTCTGGGTTACAGCCTTCTGGCAGAAGATACCGACGTTTGAACTGTCTAGAAATATATCCATGTTCATCTTTCTTTTCTTCGTGTTTGCCTTCTACTATGATATGGTTATCTGCGGTTTTGACTGATATCTCATCTGGCGAAAAGTGCTGCACATCCAGATTAACTTGAAATTTATCCTTGTCCGACTTAATTGTGGAACCGACGTCACGAGTTAACGCTGACAGGTTACGCCAAGGTCTCAAATAGTTGCGAATTGGACGATCGAAGACATCTGTTAAGAAATCATCTGACGCTAAATCCAAACCAAATAGCTGATCGTGAAGTCGTCTCGGCCTCAACTCGTAATCTAATAAATAAGGTAATAGAGCCATTGTAATAACACTGTGGTACACAGCACACTTGCAACTTGCAAGAACTTCGAAGCTCGCTCAAGCTCTCAATTCAGAATAATAACAGCGCGGAGGCAAAGCGTCGCTTATATAGTTAAAAAACATGGTTTCCATAACATTCGCGAAACAAGTAGAATATTCAAGAACGTTATTTTATACAGAGCCATCTAGCGTCTAGTAGCTATACTTCAAGACGATATCTTCTTTTAAAATTAGAACTCATATTACCTCTGCCCAATAGATGGCGCTCGAACAAAAGTATACGATCATTTAAAAAAATATATAAATTTAAGGTTACAGTTTACAGTACCACAGGTTTGTACTAATGTATATAATAAAATATAATAATTAATTCCGTAAACATTAGTTAGTTCAATAAATAATAATAAAAACGAAATGGAATGGATAATAAACAAAATTTTGTATGGGTAAAATTTAATGTTCTGTGAATTTAAATGTTTACCAATAAATCTAGTAGAGGGCGCTTTAGTAATTTAGATAAATTAAACATTTTGAAACGTTTAAAAAATTAATTACTGTAATGTCACAGAATATTCAATTGTAGCTGACGTTAGTACCTAATTTATAAATTTAAACAATGTACCTAAATGTTTTTTATGTATTTAATTTAAATTGTTTGAAACAGAAAAATTTTAGTGATGATCATCCTTATCTTTATGATTAATCATGATGTAGTTACCTATAATTATGTAGGTATTATTTTTTCGCGCCAAATTCCATGACAAGTACCTAAGTATTTAGCAAGTTAGTTCCTAAAACCTAGGTAGTGTATAAAAGGCACTTAAATATTTTTTTCATTGACCATTTCACTTAGTTAAATCTGTAGAATCGAATGAGTTCAACGTTTCATTGATAACATAAGATATTATGAATCACTATAGAATTTTTAGGTTATGTAGGTATGGCACGTTTATATATTATGTCTGCTGACCAAGTATGAAGTAAGTTCATTATTTCCGGTCTTTGCCGGTATAATTATTTACTATACCGCGGCCGGAGTATTTTCTTATCAGAATTTCACTTAAAAAATTTAATTAAATTTCAAGCTGACATTGATCATTTTTTAAGTTTTTATAACATGCTTTGTCTAATGAATGACATTTAGGTATTACTTAGTACATACTTACATAAATAAAAGTTAGGTAATAAAAAATTGCTAAGTATGTAGGTAGGTAGGTAGGTATTTGAGTTAGGTGCTTTTTGTTGCCTCAGATTATTACCTTATTGCAGGTTGTAGCATAGGTGCTGTATAGGTAATGTACCTGGGCATTTTCACAAAAATGTACCCCCTCCTTGAAAAATATATTTTTTTTTGATAGTATTATATTTTAAACTTTTTTTGGTCTCTTTAAAACGGAAATTCAATATACTTCAAGAAAACATATAATATGATGGGTTTAAAATGAGAAAACTGTAAAAATAATAAGACACAATGGAAAGTCTCGCAATTTTATATCAGTTGTGTGACTATATTCAGTAGCTGGAAAAACAGTGCAAAATATAAGAATTTTTAGATATTGTTTATTTATTAACTTAAAATCGTTATTTTGTATATTTTAAACACTCACTATTCCCAACTTTTGGATCTAAGCTAATTAAAAAAAACAATAGTATATTCAGTATTGTGACTCTGGTACTTTAACTGTCATTATTATCTTTACATTTAAAATGTTAGATACTTTTTTAGAGAAAAGGCCACAAATATTACACTTATGTATTATTCTCCATTAAAGAGACTGATTTGAAGGGCATTAAATGTAAAATCTACTGAAATATTTAAAAAATTCAGCTCCGTAATATAGGGACAGTCACACAACCGAATACCCAAAAAAGGAAAGGGTGCGTTTACATGGCGAAAAAAAAGTACGCAGGCACACATAATAAATATAATTATAAACTTAACTTAACTTCAAACTAAATTATCACAATCAGTTCGGGCTTAAGCCATCACATTATTATTATTTATCTAAAGGGTAAATTACTATCAAGATTCAAGAATAAGAAGTCTCTTTTATGTTTTATATTGGCACTAATCAAATTAATCAGTCGATAATCAGTCTTCGTGATTCGTTTATAACATTAACCTTAAATAATCTCAATCACCATATTGGATAAAAAAATCTTGTTTCAGTGGACGCTGCAAACACGAAGGTTAATCTGTAAATAAAAAAAAAACCAATGAAAAATATCGTGAAAAAAATTAATTTTTGTTCCATTATTATCTTTAGTACTTACTTATACAAGGTACATTGTCTAGATTCTTAGTTCTGCTGGCTTATTTTGTTTCTTTTTCTGCATAATGCTTCTTTTTTTTCTTCAAAAAAAAATTTTACTTACTCATGCAAAATGATCAATCAGCTGTTGCGATTTGTATGGGGAAATAATTTTTATTTTTGAAATCTACTTTTTGCCGTAGTTTCCTACTCAGTCAAAAATGTCTTGGAAAAATATTTTTATAGCTCAAGAAAATCGCCATGTAAACATTGCTTTATGTGTTCAGGCATGTTGTGACTTTTCGTTCAGCGTATATGTGACCGCTCAAATAGTCACACAGCGGAAGTCACATTTGATAATCCTCTAGTAATAAAAACGGTTTAAAATATAACCACAACACTTATATTCATCAAAACTTTTGATCAACTTACATATAAAAACATTTAAAACAAAATTAACTAAATACTACAAGATAAATAGATAGAAATAAGCCAAAATATGGTCACATACCTGAATGAAGAATTTGGTCCCTGCGGCTTGCAAACACGCGTGCACTCCTTCTAAGCAGTTTTTTGACCCTGAGGGCTTCTAACCTGATAAGTTGCATAGCAGTAGCTATGGTGTTGACAGTAATGCAAAAATATTTGAACCACAGTAATTTTCTTTTTAGAAAATCGGTGACACAACTGAATGTTCCGGGAAGGACAATTTTTTTGATTTTATTTTTTATTTTTTTATCTTTTATTTTGTTATATAAGATTATTATATTTTAACTATTATCACAGTAACTGATTATCCTGGACCAAATAAAACCTTAAAAGATGGTACCTTTCTTACAAAAAAGTTAAGAAATAATTTAATAAACGCGTAAGAGTAAGCAGGGGACAGCGTAAAATTACCCATTTTTCAATTGTTATTTATGATTAACTTAACTTTATTTTAGATTTTGTCATAGTTTTTGTTAAAAAAACAAAATATTGTATACGTATAATCACTTTGATAACATATATAAATAATTCTGGCAACTACTTCATTATATAGAATTTAATGAATTCGAGGGACAGTTGAAAATCAGGGGGGTATACATTTTTGTGAAAATGCCCACCTACAAGTCGGTAGGTGGTCAGTGCTAAATAAAATACCTAAGTAAATTTTAGTTTTCAACTTTCAAGATTTAGGTATTAAATTTTATAAGAAGTAATTTTATACCTAGTAGCACAGACTAATAATAATATACTACGTATACAACTAGTAGGAACCTAGTAGGTAATTAAATGGATCAAATAAAACAATGTGTAGTAATAAGTACCTAGGTGTAGAAATACATATTTTTGAGTCTAAAAACGAATAATCATAAACTTTTCATATAATGAATAGTGCTTGTATCGTAAATACATTATAAGCAAGTAAAAAGTGCATAATACTGTTCAGATTCAGAAAATCAATATTCGTAGAACATATTTCTAGATGTACTTTTCAACGATAAAAAGGCAAATCGGAAACGACTAGCGCTTATAGCGGCGAGAAGATAAACCATTCACCGGATACAGTTCGAAAGTTCTAGACTTAATTTTATTTTTGTATAAATCTTGAAAATAATGAATGAAAGCTTGCTGTAAGCAAACAATATTATTATTATTTATTATTTCCTACTTTTTTATATAACAAATAATTACTTATTCTATATAAATAGTGTGATTAACAATAAAATCTATAGAAGGTTCTCGAACAATCCAGAAAATTCTATATAGTTATTGAGCGTAAATAAGGGCGCCATCTAGTGGTGAGTAGTTAAACAAAAAAGTTGAATCATGTATTGTAAACATTTTTTGGTTAATGCAACAAATATTATTATTGTACATTGCATTGTTGTCACAACTCAAGTGCAGACAAAATATACAGCTAATCCAAAATTAATACAAGCCGATAAGCCATTTTTAGGGTTCCGTAGCCAAAATGGCAAAAACGGAACCCTTATAGTTTCGTCATGTCCGTCTGTCCGTCTGTCCGTCTGTCCGTCTGTCACAGCCGATTTACTCGGAAACTATAAGTACTACAGTGATGAAATTTGATGGGAATATGTGTTGTATGAACCGCTACAAAAATATGACACTAAATAGTAAAAAAAAGAATTGGGGGTGGGGCCCCCCATACATGTAACTGAGGGATGAAATTTTTTTTTTCGATGTACATACCCGTGTGGGGTATCAATGGAAAGGTCTTTTAAAATGATATAAAGTTTTCTAAAAAACATTTTTCTTAAAGTGAACGGTTTTTGAGATATCAGCTCTCAAAGTCGTAAAAAGTATGTCCCCCCCCCTCTATTTTTATAACTACGGGGTATAAAATTCTAAAAAAAATAGAGGTGATGCATGCTAATTAACTCTTTCAACGATTTTTGGTTTGATCAAAGTATCTCTTATAGTTTTTGAGATAGGTTGATTTAACTGTAATTTTGGTTAAGTTATTGTGCTTACACTGAAAACGATGGCTGAACCTTATAAGATAGATCAAAAAATATACTACAGTATTGTACACCTTTAAAAATCCGCGATGATGTATAAATTGACATAATAAGTTTATTATATTTGCTGCTACGGAACCCTTTGTGCGCGAGCCCGACTCGCACTTGGCCGGTTTTGACTTATAAGGAGAATTTTAATAATGAAAATATGAAGATATGTATCTTTCCTGTACAAATGTATAGTACCTAATTATTATTAGTTATACAAGAATGCAACTAAAACAAACTAAAACCAGTAGATCACAACTTGCGGTTTATGTAGTTATAAAACTTAAAAAAAATTATGATACTATGTTAAGAACAGCTGTTTGTAATTTTAGGTTAATAGGAAAGATTAATGTTAAATGAGATGAAAAAAAATTTTTTTTTTCAAATCATGTATCATCGCTGACCCTGGTAAATAGTGCAAATCATATTTTAAACATAATAATTATACCACCACTGTAAATTTTATTGTAAAACATTTTTCCTGCGAATAAATGAATTACGTATCATTTACTTCCATTATTATTGCTCAATGTTACAAATAAATTAATCGTTGATCGTATTCCAATATATCTCTAAAATGATAATGTCTCATACTCAAATGACAATGATTAATCAGTATTTACTTATCTATTTTTAAAAGCAAAACTCATTAGTCATTCAAGTTACTGAAAAAGGTTGAGTCCACCTGGAATTTACCCCACTAAATCGAGAAGTTTCTATTCGATCACAGATGTCGCCCGTTTTGCAAAGCTATAAAAGCCAGTTTATGCTACGAGCCGGCGTCATTTGTGAAATACAAGCGAAGTGATTATATTAGTGCTATTCGCTGCGAAATTATACCACGTGTATTCAATTCAACTGCACGCCGCATTGATAGTTTTTATAGAAGTTAATTTAAATCTAGTCCAAAATGCCTGAAGAAATGGAGACAGCGCCCGCGGAGGTCGAGACCTTCGCCTTCCAGGCGGAGATCGCCCAGCTTATGTCACTGATCATCAACACATTCTACTCCAACAAAGAAATCTTCCTTCGTGAGTTAATTTCTAACTCATCTGACGCTTTGGATAAGATCAGGTATGAATCTCTCACTGATCCCTCAAAATTGGACAGTGGCAAGGAGTTGTACATCAAGATCGTGCCCAACAAGAGCGAGGGCACCCTCACCATCATTGATACCGGTATTGGTATGACAAAGGCTGATTTAGTCAACAACTTGGGTACGATCGCCAAGTCTGGCACAAAGGCATTCATGGAAGCCTTACAAGCCGGCGCTGACATCAGCATGATCGGTCAGTTTGGTGTAGGTTTCTACTCGTGCTACCTAGTCGCCGACCGTGTCACTGTACACTCGAAGCACAATGATGACGAGCAGTACATGTGGGAGTCGTCTGCGGGCGGTTCCTTCACCGTGCGCCCAGACCCCGGCGAGCCCCTCGGCCGTGGTACAAAGATCGTGCTCCACGTTAAGGAGGACCTCGCCGAGTACATGGAAGAGCAAAAGATCAAGGAAATCGTAAAGAAGCACTCTCAATTCATCGGTTACCCGATCAAGCTTGTCGTTGAGAAGGAACGTGAAAAGGAGCTTTCGGACGACGAGGCTGAAGAGGAAAAGAAAGAGGAAGACAAGGAAGATGACAAACCTAAAATCGAGGATGTCGGTGAGGATGAGGACGAAGACAGCAAGGACAAGAAGAAGAAAAAGAAGACTATCAAGGAAAAGTACTCTGAAGATGAGGAATTGAACAAAACCAAACCCATCTGGACGCGTAACGCTGATGACATTACACAGGAAGAGTATGGTGACTTCTACAAATCCTTAACAAACGATTGGGAAGACCACCTGGCCGTCAAACACTTCTCTGTTGAAGGTCAACTTGAATTCCGCGCCCTCCTCTTTGTCCCACGTCGTGCTCCATTTGATCTCTTTGAGAACAAGAAGCGCAAGAACAACATCAAATTGTATGTGCGAAGGGTGTTCATCATGGACAACTGCGAAGACTTGATCCCTGAATACCTAAACTTCATCAGGGGTGTGGTCGACAGCGAAGACTTGCCATTGAACATTTCTCGTGAAATGTTACAACAAAACAAAATCCTTAAAGTAATTAGGAAGAACTTAGTTAAGAAATGCTTAGAACTCTTCGAGGAGTTGGCCGAAGACAAGGAGAACTACAAGAAATTCTATGAACAATTCAGCAAAAACTTGAAACTTGGTATCCACGAAGACACCCAGAACCGCAACAAGCTTGCTGATTTGCTTCGTTACCACACATCTGCCTCTGGCGACGAGGCTTGCTCTCTTAAGGAATATGTATCTCGCATGAAGGAGAACCAGAAGCACATCTACTACATCACTGGTGAAAACAGAGATCAAGTAGCCAACTCATCCTTTGTCGAGAGGGTTAAGAAACGTGGCTTCGAAGTAGTCTACATGACAGAGCCCATTGATGAGTATGTAGTACAACAGATGAAAGAGTATGATGGCAAGAGCTTGGTTTCAGTCACAAAGGAGGGTCTAGAGCTTCCCGAGGATGAAGATGAAAAGAAGAAGCGTGAGGAGGACAAAGTCAAGTTTGAGAACCTCTGCAAGGTTATGAAGAACATCCTTGACAACAAAGTTGAGAAAGTCGTTGTATCCAACAGGCTTGTTGAATCTCCTTGCTGCATTGTCACAGCGCAGTACGGCTGGTCAGCGAACATGGAGCGTATCATGAAGGCACAGGCTCTCCGTGACACATCCACTATGGGATACATGGCTGCCAAGAAGCATCTTGAAATCAACCCTGACCACTCGATTGTTGAGACGCTCAGGCAGAAGGCTGAAGCTGACAAGAATGACAAAGCTGTTAAGGACTTGGTCATCCTTCTGTACGAGACAGCTCTTCTTTCATCTGGTTTCACCCTTGATGAACCCCAGGTGCATGCTTCTCGCATCTACCGCATGATCAAGCTTGGTCTTGGCATTGATGAGGACGAACCAATACAAGTTGAGGAAGCCACCGTTGGAGATGTGCCACCACTAGAGGGTGATGCTGATGATGCATCCCGCATGGAAGAAGTAGATTAAACTATTTCCCGCCTATTATTAACCATTTAATGGTACATTTGTGTTTTGTTTGTGCACTGGTGTACAGCCAAAGACTGATTTAGTTCAAATTCCATTATTTTAAAATAAATAAGTATTATAATAATACTTCTTTTGTTTTCATTAAACCTGTAATATTTTTAACAATTGTAATGGATGTCTATGTAATATGTTTAAATAGCTGTAACGTTCCAATTGTTAGATATAAGATTCCAACATGATTAAAATATTATTAAATATTCAAAATATCTTTCATTTCAACATTTCCTAACACTTCTACATACATTATAAAGGTATAACTTACAATAGGTACACATAATTTATTTATTTTTAAATTCCCCATTTCATTTGATTTCATTACATAAAAAGTGAAAAATCTAAGTAGGTATTTCATTATTTTTCACATTACACTCACTAAAGACAACATTTTATAATATCATAATGCCTGTCTTGCAATAATTTGGAACTACAGAAAACAAGTTCGCTATCACTGAAAAGTTTCATCACAAAATTTATTGTACATTCTAGTAATTAGCGAGGTAGGTATCATCACTGAAACACAAAATGTATATTCGTAATAGGTACCTAATTTTTATATTTATTCTATACCTGTGCAAAATCTTAGGTAGGTAAGTACCTAGGTACTTACATACCTACTGTACTGTGTGGTATTGTAATAAAATTTCTGAAAGTATAGTACAGGTAGGTATATTCAAGTTTTTGAGTTTATTCGTAACATACAATACAGAAATACAATTTTTTCCTTTTTGTACAATATTACTGTAGTTAGATTTGATGAAATAAACAATAATAAAATTATGAATTATCGTACATAGTTTCATCCATGTTTCATCAGTTCATAAACAATGTATCTTATTAACTCTTGACTCTGTCTATAATCCATACTAATATTATAAATGCGAAAGTAACTCTGTCTGTCTGTCTGTCTGTTACTCAATCACGCCTTAACAACTGAACCAATTTGCATGAAATTTGGTATAGAGATATTTTGATACCCGAGAAAGGACATAGGATAGGATTTATCCCAGAAATCTCACGGGAACGGGAACTATGCGGGTTTTTCTTTGAATGCGCGGGCGATGCCGCGGGTGGAAAGCTAGTAATGATATAAATAATGCAGTCATCTCTAGGCTTATCTCTAGGATGCTGAATCATTTTACTTTTGTGTCGTGAGTCGTCAAGACTCAAGAACTATTGCGTATTACTTTAAAAATACAAAACAGGTAAGTACCTAGGTAATAAATAAAAATGAAATTAATTAAAAAAACATTACGACGATGTGTGTAGTCTCCTGTCCCCTTAGTTGGGTAGGTAATAGGTATGGGGCAGATACATTATGAATCTATACTAATATTATAAAGCTGAGGAGTTTGTTTGTTTGTTTGAACGCGCTAATCTCGGGAACTACTGGTCAGATTTGAAAAATTCTTTCGGTGTTAGATAGCTTATTTATCGAGGAAGGCTATAGGCATATCATCACGCTACGACTAACAGGAGTGGAGCCACGGGGGTGAAACCGCACGGAGCAGCTAGTATAATAGGTATATGACTGATCGATCTTTTGTAGGGACTGATCAGCCTCCTGCGCTCCTGCCAGACGGTTTAATTAAATTAACACACGTATCAGTTTCACCTGTATGTGTGCATGTAAGTTGTAACCATGTTGTAACCGATTCTTTTTATTTTGACTTGCTTTAACCGTTAACGAAAGAAAAAAAATATAATTTAAACTTTGTACTCTTATCATGGTCCGCTGACAATGCAATAATTTCTTGATTTTATCTTATTATCCTGAATAATATAAAAACAAATATTTTTTTACGTTTTAGTTAATTCTATCATCTATTTCTATTTGTCCCCCTCGCCGGGAATCGAACCCAGAACCCCTTGGTTATACAGTCTACTGACGCGACGTTACACACGTGACGTTTCACCGGTCTGAAACTATTTGGGCCTTTCATTCATACCGTAATTTAGACGTGACGAAGAAACCGACAGTCAGAGGTACTTTGATACGAGTTAAAATTACATACCTATATTATGATATTAGCACAACATTGGTAGGGATAATAGTTAAAAATAATATAATATTATAATATAGATAAAGTTTACCTTAGAGACTAGAGTTGACCTGTTAGTCAGAGAAGCAAAAATGATATTTACCAATATTATTTATTATCTTAATTCTTAGATATTGTATTGGTATGGTATTGGTAGGTATGCCGTATGTTCAATCAGTAGATATCATTTTTACTTCTAGCACAGATTAGATCTTCTAGTCGCTAAATTTTTTGTATATTTTTCTATTAGGAACCTAACTAAGTAGGTACTCCATGTTAAAAGACAAATACAATAAATTTTAGTATAAAATTAAGTTAAAAATGTGTCTACTTAGCTAATTAGCACTTTATTCTATTTGATAGAACATTTGATCATCTCTGAATCTAAACAAATATGAATCATTCCCATCTATGTATAGCGTATGTGTTGTGTTTTATACATATTGTGTTAAATTCGCTGCATGAAATCTCGAATATTCGAGACAAACTTACTGCGCCTGTCTGACCTTAATAGCAAATGCGCTTTAAATCGATATACTTCGACGCGCAGGTGTACTAGAACATGCAGCTTCTAGAAAGAAAGTCTAGGTTTAAATGTCAAAGGGCGCAATGAGTTTTGCTAGGTATTATTTAAACGAAACCTGTGATTTTACAAAGAAATAGTAGTAAGTTGCCGAATATTATATTATGTAACGACTTTATTTACGTTTTGCATTATAAAATAATAAAAAAATTGTGATTTTAATACATTTTAAAAGCCTTATTTATTTAAAATATAATAATTATGTACAAGTAGCAGTAGTATAAATGGTATTTTTTACAATATGAATTGAATAAATATTGTTACTGGTTTTAAATAGAAAGAGTTTAAATACTTATGCTTTCTTGAAAAATAAGCGTATAAAAATTCATGCCATATTTCATTTCTAAGTACATACTTACTGTATTATTTATTTCCATATCCCTAGATATATTTTCAACTATTCATAAAAATTATAAGCATTCCCTTTATTCTGAGCCGGACGTCTAGAAATTTCTAATACACGGTTAGCTTTACAAAAATACAAAGCAGCTGATAGGTACTTACATACTTATAATATATTGTAACTTCATAAAAATTCTTACATTATGTTTTATCAAAACAGGGATTTGTTTTAATTTATATGGTGTTTGTATAATGTCTACTAACTGTCCCGGCAATTACGTTCTTCTGCTTTACTCTGATCACTTAGGGGTATGAAAATTTCATGAGAATCGGTCCAGCCGTTTTGGAGGAGTATGGTAACTAATATTGTGACACGGAAATTTTATGTACCTATAAAATTGTATTGGTGTAAATAATTGTTGGCTTTCCGAAAATAAATAAATAAATAATAACGTTCTAGAAAGATTCGTATTTACTTTGTTATCTAAATTTGAATAATGAATAGGTACTTACATTGTACATTGTACAAATTGAAATATGTATATTGTATATATATACGAAATAAAATATTAGAAAATTGAGTGCGTGTATTATTTATTGTCTATCTTGTTATCTATCTAGTTAGGTACGGATTAAATAAAAAAAATCTGTAAGTTCCAAATAAAATTAAATTTGGTTTTATAACTACTAGGTACCTACCAATGTTCCAAATTAAATAATAAAGTCATAACAATCCCATTTTATAATTTTGATATGCTGCAAAGGTAGGTACCTTATTTTAATTTTTCTATTTTGATAAAAATATAAAATTAGGAGAAAATTTAATAAAAGTTATAAATCAGTACGAAGTAGATTGCATCTAATCAATAAAATTGCACATTTATCCATTCATTTATCAACTATTATTGATTATAAATATTTTCAGGTAAGTTACATAATATTTTTAAATTCACTTGTTGTATTGCATTTAATTGGTAGGTACCTAATAAGTAGGTACTTACAGTTAAATTAAAAATATACTTGGAATGTAAAGATTTCTTATTATAGTCTCTAAGATATTTATGTCCTAATATCTAAAAATAAATCAATCTCGGTGTTTAGTCATATCATTATTTTCGTATTTAACTTGGTCGCGCCAAAAATAACTTCTATTGCAAAATTATAGAGGCCGCTGTGTTTATATTATGATGTTTAAGGACGCTGTCACAAATCTGCGTTACTCAAATTTAGGTATCTAACGTCGCCACGTGGTTCGCGGGAACATCGCGCTCACGTAAACATAGCGCATTCCATTTTATAGACCATCTTCATACTTGATATTATTTTTTTTTATATTTTTATTGAAATTGATTCCAGAAGATTACTGGGAACTTTAAAAATTCATTTTGTTACTCTTATTAGTAGGTACGATCCTTAAAAGTATTTTAGTGTATTCAACCAACTTAAAAAAGTGTGACTATTTTACAACAATTTGAATATGAATTGTATTATTGTATACAATATCGAAGCTTTTTAAGAAATGTATAAAATACTTTTTTAAGAATTATTATCATACATAATATTATATGTTACCGGCAATATATTAAACCCGGCATTGTAAGCAATTCTTAGTAAATGTATGTTATTCCGAGAAACAGTCGGGATGAAATAAATTAAATTCGTTACCACACATTCACATTACCTATATCTTTAAATATGAACTTTTCCTAAGTAGCAAACACATTTGCAAATGTGGGTGGTTTTTGGGGTAGCTATTAACCAATATGAGGTCAAAACTAAAATCCAAGATGGCACCGACGAAAATTTGAAATCTTTTCGTCATGGGTGTCATTTTCAAGGAGTTGGAGTAGCTATTAAATAAGTATGAGGTCAAATCTAAAATCCAAAATGGCGCCGACGACAATTTGACATCATTTCGTCACGGGTGTCATTTTCATGGTTTTTGAGGTAGCTATTAACCAATATGAGGTCAAAACTAAAATCCAAGATGGCGCCGACAAAAATTTTATATATTTTCTTCATGGGTGTCATTTTCATGGTTATTGGGGTAGCTATTAACGAACATGAGGTCAAAACTAAAATCCAAGATGGCGCCGACGAAAATTTTACATCTTTTCGACATGGGTGTCATTTTCATGGTTTTTGGGGTAGCTATTAACCAATATGAGGTCAAAACTAAAATCGAAGATGGCGCCGACGAAAATTTTACATCATTTCGTCACGGGTGTCATTTTCATGGTTATTGGGGTAGCTATTAACGAATATGAGGTCAAAACTAAAATCCAAGATGGCGCCGACGAAAATTTTACATATTTTCGTCATGGGTGTCATTTTCATGGTTTTTGGGGTATCTATTAACCAATATGAGGTCAAAACTAAAATCCAAGATGGTGTCGACGAAACTTTACATCTTTTCGGCATGGGTGTCATTTTCAAGGTTTTTGAGACAGCTATTACCAAATCCCCAATGTAACCGTCGATAATTAGGTATATTTTTCTTACTCCTTTAAAGTAAACTTAAATAAAATAACAAAAACGTTAACAACCACAGTTTTGTAGAAAGTCTTAAAAAAAACAATTTTAAAGAACATTGAAATGCATATTTAGAAATTTAATATAAAACGCAACTCTGTGGCAATCATGTTAATATTCTGACAGATATTAGTAACTTTAAATATATTCTTTAAATATATTCGCTAAACTTTATTTAAAATAAAGTTTATCTAAAACATTTAAACGAAGAGAATAAAATAAAAAAGAACGTGTGTGCCGAGAAAACGTGTCAGGAGTGAAACTTCTTTGGCGAGATTCATAGATACCAAAATCGCCGCCTTGCTCCATAACGCGACAGTATTACCATGACGCGATCTTGAAATTCGACGACCATCTTGGATTTTAGTTTTGACCTCATATTCGTTAATAGCTACCCCAAAAACCATGAAAATGACACCCATCACGAAAAATGTCAAATTTTCGTCAGCGCCATCTTGGATTATAGTTTTGACCTCATATTCGTTAATAGCTATCCCAAAAACCATGAAAATGACACCCATGATGAAAAGATGTCAAATTTTTCGTCGGCGCCATCTTGGATTATAGTTTTGACCTCATATTCGATAATAGCTACCCCAAAAACCATGAAAATGACACCCATGACGAAAAGATGTAAAATTTTCGTCGGCGCCATCTTGGATTTCAGTTTTGACCTCATATTGGTTAATAGCTACCCCAAAAACCATGAAAATGACACCCATGACGAAAAGATGTAAAATTTTTGTCGGCGCCATCTTGGATTATAGTTTTGACCTCATATTCGTTAATAGCTACCCCAAAAACCATGAAAATGACACCCATGACGAAAAGATGTAAAATTTTCGTCGGCGCCATCTTGGATTTCAGTTTTGACCTCATATTGGTTAATAGCTACCCCAAAAACCATGAAAATGACACCCATGACGAAAAGTTGTAAAATTTTTGTCGGCGCCATCTTGGATTATAGTTTTGACCTCATATTCGTTAATAGCTACCCCAAAAACCATGAAAATGACACCCATGACGAAAAGATGTAAAATTTTCGTCGGCGCCATCTTGGATTTCAGTTTTGACCTCATATTCGGTAATAGCTACCCCAAAAACTATGAAAATGACACCCATCACGAAAAAAAGCCAAATTTTCATCGACGCCATCTTGAATTGTTTTACCCCACCAATCTATTCAACAACCCATAAAAAAGAGGATCTCAGGCAAGGTAATTTTAAAAACATAATTTTAAATTACAAATAATTGGAATATGAAACTTATACAGTTTACTCATAAAAAGTATCAAATATTTCAAATCACGAAAAAGACAGTGCACGCACAATAATCTTTTTTATTTCGTTTTTATTTTTGGCACGAGGAGCGATACACCCGTCCTTCCAAGAGCGCTTCTGAGCGCGGTCTGACGAACCGCGAGAACAAAATGTATGAAGAAATCGACAAGTATTTTTAATTTAGCTCATTATTGAAATAAAATTTTGATTTAGATTCATAAAAATTACACCATATATAAAGGACTATATATCCCTCAATAAGATATAGTTAAGAAGATAGATTAGGCTCTTAATTTTCCTAAAATGGTACCGGTTTAGACCCCATTTTTTTGCATTTTATGCGTTTATTGTGATGGAAAAAACGTATTTCAGCGACAATTTTGTATGACGTCGTACAATTTTTATAAGATGAACGTAGAGCTGAATATATTATCTTTAAATTAAGATATTACTATGTTCTCACGTGTAATTGCTTTAAGTTAAAATGGTACCGAAAAACAGCGTGTTTTTGTAAAAATACGTTATAGCGTCCTTAAAATAATTTTCTATCGATGCAATGCCAAATATGTAGTAAGAAAAATAAAAGTTATGCATGGTTTCTTTTCGATGCGTAAACAATGTTCCCATCTCTTTTTAAATTCCAGAAAAATCTTGAAAGTTCCATAAAAGTACAGCAACTTTTACGTACATGAATACCTGAAGCACACATTGACAGCCTATTCATGTTATACGATTATTTGTCTCTCTTACCACACGTACAATGCATAAAGCTATCTCGTTTTAGTAAGGATTATCAATGTGTGTCACTAATAACAGTGATGCCGTAGTAAAAATTTCAAATTTAACTTTGTACTTAATGTTCAATTTTATTAGATTCATATTTTATCACTATAATTTAAACTGATTGATTATTTTTATTTGAGGATAATATTTCAACATAATTTACATATACAATGTACACTCTGTTACAAGAAAATTACAGTTTAAATTGCAGTTGGGACTTGGGAGGGATTTTTAAAACGCGCTATCGGCTACTTTTACGTTTTGGGTAGCAACCGACAACATAAAAAACGCACCTTTTGGTTCCATTTTATTTTATGTGTAGAAAGCAATAATGTAGATGTATTTGTTCAACTATATAAGAAAAATATATTTCCAGATCCATTCTTTTACCAAACAAAGTATATAACAGTAATTCAAAAACAATAATATATTATATACCAACGAAAAATTAATACATGCACTTATGTATATTACTTTGATCGAACATTTATTTTAAAATTTTCCCCATATATTGGGAAATTTTTTCCATTCGATATCCCTTTTTACATTTTGACCCGCCCCTCTTGATGACGTATTGTGTTGTGATTGGCAGATACAGCGCGTTCTCGAATGTTCGATGACATCGTTTATGCTATTGGTCGTTCTAGTACTACGTAGAGAATTCTAGATCATACATTCGCTTGAATATATAAGCGCGAACTGAGCGCGGGAAGTCAGAATAATTTGAAATACGATACCGTGAAGACGAAGAGTTCGGTGAGAACCGAGGCGAATATTATCCTGCGATATAAGTTTGTTGAAGAGTTATTGTGTGATAAAAGTTAAATAATTCAAAATCAAAATGCCCGCAGTTGGAATTGATCTTGGTACAACATACTCTTGTGTTGGAGTTTGGCAACATGGAAATGTGGAGATCATCGCAAACGACCAAGGCAACCGTACCACACCATCATACGTAGCTTTCACGGATACAGAGCGTCTGATTGGTGATGCAGCGAAGAATCAAGTGGCTTTGAACCCCAACAACACAGTTTTCGACGCGAAACGGTTAATTGGACGCAAGTTTGATGACCAAAAAATTCAACAGGACATGAAACATTGGCCTTTCAAAGTCATCAATGATTGTGGCAAACCGAAGATCCAGGTTGAATTTAAAGGGGAAATGAAGCGATTTGCACCAGAAGAGATCAGTAGCATGGTTTTGGTAAAAATGAAGGAGACAGCTGAAGCTTACATTGGATCTACAGTTCGAGACGCCGTCATCACAGTACCAGCCTACTTCAATGACTCACAGCGTCAGGCCACGAAGGACGCCGGAGCCATCGCCGGTTTGAATGTACTACGTATCATCAACGAACCCACTGCAGCCGCGCTGGCGTATGGCTTAGACAAGAACTTGAAGGGCGAACGCAATGTTTTGATTTTCGATCTTGGTGGCGGCACATTCGACGTATCGATTCTAACAATCGATGAAGGATCACTGTTTGAAGTGAAATCGACGGCTGGTGATACACATCTTGGAGGTGAGGACTTCGACAATAGGCTCGTTAACCATCTATCAGAGGAGTTCCTACGCAAATACAAGAAAGATCTGCGTTCCAACCCACGCGCGCTGAGACGCCTCCGCACCGCCGCCGAACGCGCGAAACGCACTTTGTCATCTAGCACTGAGGCCACTATTGAAATTGATGCCCTTTATGAGGGAATCGACTTCTACACCCGCGTTTCACGTGCTCGCTTTGAAGAATTGAACGCTGATCTCTTCCGTGGTACCTTAGAACCAGTAGAGAAAGCTTTGAAAGATGCCAAAATGGACAAGAGCCAAATCCATGATGTCGTACTCGTCGGTGGGTCAACTCGCATCCCTAAGATCCAGACACTGCTACAGAACTTCTTCTGCGGCAAGAAACTCAACTTGTCCATCAACCCCGACGAGGCTGTGGCTTACGGCGCTGCTGTACAGGCTGCCATCTTGAGCGGCTCTACTGATGCTAAGATCCAGGATGTGCTCCTAGTCGACGTCGCACCACTATCTCTCGGTATTGAGACAGCGGGAGGAGTCATGACTAAGATCATCGAAAGAAATAGCAAGATTCCCTGCAAACAGTCTCAAACATTTACCACCTATTCTGACAACCAGCCCGCTGTTACCATTCAAGTATACGAGGGAGAGCGTGCGATGACAAAGGATAACAACCTCTTGGGCACATTCGACCTCACTGGTATTCCACCAGCACCACGAGGAGTTCCAAAGATCGACGTCACATTCGATTTGGACGCTAACGGTATCCTTAACGTGTCTGCGAAGGAGAACAGCACCGGTCGTAGCAAGAACATAGTAATTAAGAACGACAAGGGCAGGCTATCGCAGGCGGAGATCGACAGGATGTTGTCAGAAGCAGAACGCTACAAGGAGGAGGATGAGAAACAGCGACAGCGGGTAGCGGCGCGCAACCAGCTCGAGTCCTATGTGTTCAGCGTGCGACAGGCGCTGGACGACGCTGGAGCGAAGTTGAGCGAGGACGACAAGAACTCTGCTCGCCGCGAGTGCGACGAGGCACTGCGTTGGCTGGACAATAACACCTTGGCGGAGCAGGAAGAATACGAACACAAGTTGAAGGACCTCCAGCGAGTCTGCTCGCCCATCATGAGCAAGCTGCACGGCGCTGGGGCTGGAGGCATGCCTGGCACTGGTCCACAACAACACGCCAGTGGACCGACTGTCGAGGAAGTTGATTAAACCAAAGATCCACCTAATTTATTTTTGTGTCAAGTGATCTGATCAGTATTGTGATACTATGTTTTAAGACTGATAATAATTTATTTGGCTGCAGTGTGTGATCATCTGTTGATTTAAAAATAAATTTAAGTTAAATATAACTTGGTTGTTTTATTTTAATAATAATTAATACTGTATTAATAAGTAGTACACATGACAATATAACACATAGGTACATACAACACAAAAACAGACCAATCACCAAATTCAAAGGCAATATGAATTAAATAATAATTATTAAACAACATTCTTCTCATTTGTATAACATTATTGTGAATCTGGTTACAATTTTTTTTATTTCAATTATAAATATTTTGATGTTATGAATTGAAGGCTGGAGCAGCTTTCAGGATCATTCCACTATAAATAGCGTTTTCATGTGAGTAATTAACTATTTATTTTTGATAGGTACCTACACACTGGTACACATATCTTTGAAACATAATAAACAAACACAATGTCAATGGACGTATAAAAAAAGTTCTTTTTTTATACGTCTTTTATATTTTTTTTATACGTCAATGGACGTATGAAAAAAGATCTTTTTTTTTATACGTCCATGATCGTCAAACACTTTAAAAAAAATATAATTTCAATTTCGTATACAAATAAAAGTTGCATTATTACCCAATAGATGGCGTTAATTATTAACTTGAAAACTTTGTCGGACGCTATCTAGTTTCCATTTTACGAACTAAAACAACATAAGAATAATTATGCTATTACCCGCCAGGTGGCAACAATCATCGTAGATTTAGAATGTGAATCTTATTAGAGGGCATTTTCACAAAAATGTATACCCCCTGATTTTCACCTGTCCCTCGAATTCATTAAATTCTATATAATGAAGTAGTTGCCAGAATTATTTATATATGCTATCAAAGTGAAGAAACGTATACAATATTTTGTTTTTTTAACAAAAACTATGACTTAATCTAAAATAAAGTTAAGTTAATTATAAATAACCATTGAAAAATGTGTAATTTTACGCTGTCCCCTGCTTACTCTTACGCGTTTATTAAATCATTTCTTAACTTTTTTGTTAGAAAGGTACCATCTTTTAAGGTTTTATTTGGTCCAGGATAATCAGTTACTGTGATAATAGTTAAAATATAATAACCTTATATAACAAAAATAAAATATAAAAAAATAAAAAAGAAAATCAAAAAAATTGTCCTTCCCGGAACGTTCAGTTTTGTCACCGATTTTCTAAAAAAGAAATTACTGTGGTTCAAATAGTTTTGCATTACTGTCAACACCATAGCTACTGCTATGCAACTTATCAGGTTAGAAGCCTTCAGGGTCCAAAAACTGCTTAGAAGGAGTGTACGCGTGTTTGCAAGCCGCAAGGACCAAATTCTTCATTCAGGTATGTGACCATATTTTGGCTTATTTCTATCTATTTATCTTGTAGTATTTAGTTAATTTTGTTTTAAATGTTTTTATATGTAAGTCGATCAAAAGTTTTGATGAATATAAGTGTTGTGGTTATATTTTAAACCGTTTTTATTACGAGAGGATTATCAAATGTGACTTCCGCTGTGTGACTATTTGAGCGGTCACATATACGCTGAACGAAAAGTCACAACATGCCTGAACACATAAAGCAATGTTTACATGGCGATTTTCTTGAGCTATAAAAATATTTTTCTAAGACATTTTTGACTGAGTTCCAAAAGTAGATTTCAAAAATAAAAATAATTTCCCCATACAGATCGCAACAGCTGATTGATCATTTTGCATGAGGAAGTAAATTTTTTTTTTAGAGGAAAAAAAGAAGCAGTATGCATAAAAAGAAACAAAATAATCCAGCAGAACTAAGAATCTAGACAATGTGCCTTGTTTAACTACGAAAGGTAATAATGAAACAAAAATCTTAATTTTTTTTACGATATTTTTCATTGGTTTTTTTTTTATTTACAGATTAACCTTCGTGTTTGCAGCGTCCACTGAAACAAGATTTTTTATCCAATATGGTGATTGAGATTATTTATTTAAGGTTAATAATAAACGAATCACGAAGACTGATTATCGACTGATTAATTTGATTAGTGCCAATATAAAACATAAAAAAGACTTCTTATTCTTGAATCTTGATAGTAATTAACCCTTTAGATAAATAATAATAATGTGATGGCTTAGTCCGAACTGATTGTGATAATTTAGGTTGAAGTTAAGTTAAGTTTATAATTAGGTATATTTATTATGTGCCTGCGTACTTTTTTTTCGCCATGTAAACGCACCCTTTCCCTTTTTAGGTATTCGGTTGTGTGACTGTCCCTATAATACGGAGCTGAATTTTTTAAATATTTCAGTAGATTTTACATTTAATGCCCTTCAAATCAGTCCCTTTAATGGAGAATAATACATAAGTGTTATATTTGTTGCCTTTTCTCTAAAAAAGTATCTAACATTTTAAATGTAAAGATAATAATGACAGTTAAAGTACCAGAGTCACAATACTGAATGTACTATTATTTTTTTTAATTAGCTTAGATCCAAAAGTTGGGAATAGTGAGTGTTTAAAATATACAAAATAACGATTTTAAGTTAATAAATAAACAATATCTAAAAATTCTTATATTTTGCACTGTTTTTCCAGCTACTGAATATAGTCACAAAACTGATATAAAATTGCGAGTCTTTCCATTGTGTCCTATTATTTTTACAGATTTCTCATTTTAAACCCATTGTATTATATTTTTTCTTGAAGTATATTGAATTTCCGTTTTAAAGAGACCAAAAAAAGTTTAAAATATAATACTTTATTAAAAAATGTATTTTTCAAGCAGGGGGTACATTTTTGTGAAAATGCCCTAGAACATTTTGATGAACTTTACAGACATTGTATTATGAACTCTACACGGTGGTATTCATTATTATTGTAGTTTATAATCTGCATTAGATAAATGGCGGGAGATAAGTATAAATAAAATATAATATAATAATGGTCTAATGATAGTGTTTTGAGTGTAGATTCATGTGCAGTATGGTAATTGATGGAAAGTGACGAATATCCCATAGTATTTTTTATGTAATTTGAATGTTGATGGGGTACCTACATGGTTTTATCCAGAATTTAATAAACAACGAATAGTAACTACCTACCTATATCCAGCTGCATAGACCTACTTAATTTAAATAAAATAAAACAATTTTATTACATTTGAACAAGCTTATGATACCTACACACTTATTACCTACTTCCAATCCACCATTTTTTTAAATATTTATTGATCTGAGCCCTAATATCTTAGACCTAATATAGGTATCTCTGGCTATGTTTCAGAAGTCTGTGCCAAAATTCATATATTTAGTCGTAAAAGTCGCGTTTAGCTCAATGTACCTAAGAAAATAATTGTGCAGTGTCTACTCGTAGATATTTAAACATTTATAATTTTATTCAGAACTGAAAAAAATATGTCTATAGTATTTTTGAAATTTTGAACGATGACTCAAAATGGCGCGGAATTTAAAATAAAATAATAGAAAGTTTTTTTTTTATTCTCGGCGTGAGCATGACTTGTTAAAACTGAAAAGTGTAGTCGTGTTTTAGTGTGGTGTAGTATTTATAGAAATATACGTTCTTTTTTAGCTTATTATGTCCATATGATCTACTAGTCTTTACAGTTCTTCACATGTTAGCCAGTAGGCTAGCAATACAAAGAACAAAAGTTTCGTGAAAAAAAGTTAGCCGAAATTAGAATTTAATATAAGTTAATCACCTGTCAACACTTGGACAAAAATGTGAATATATTGTTATCATTGATTAGCTGCGAACAAACAGGACTAATCTAATCTTATTGTCGAACAAATATCGTTGACACCGCAGATAATAAGATTTACAAGGATTTCCTTTGGCTAGAGGGTAGACGCATTACTATTGTTAATGAAATTGACAAATTAATTATGTTTGTGTTATAATTTTAATATAAAATGGAGAAAGTGAGTGATGAACATAGGTATAAGCCTTTTATAAGACAGGTATGTTTGTTTTTATTTATTTTATTATTAGTAATGTTATAATTTACGTTTGTTACAATTTTTCTTATGTAAAATAATTTCTTCGTAAAAAGAGACGCATTATTAGTATTGTTTAATGACTGTAATAGTTAGTAAAAGTAAATTAATGTGTTTTATACGTGATACCAAGCACACAAGCGTTACAATGAATAAATTATAAAAAAATACTAGATATATAGACATTAGTAAATTACATAAATCCACACATATTTGAACTAAATTGATAATATAGTGATAATATAAGGAAAAAAGATTCTATGATAAATACACAATTTAGTTTGTAGACAAATAAACTTATTAAAACACTAGCTGCTCCGCGTGGTTTCACCCCCGTGGCTCCACTCCTGCTGGTCGTAGCGTGATTATTTATAGCCTATAGCCTTCCTTGATAAATGGGCTATCTAACACCGAAAGAATTTTTCAAATCGGACCAGTAGTTCCCGAGATTAGCGCGTTCAAACAAACAAACTCTTCATTGAAATATTTCATCTTAACTCTTTTGAATCTTAGCTAAACGGAATATAGAAAATTTTCATATTAGCTTCCTATGACTTTCTTATGATGATGATGACGATAAACCTGTACCTGTTATTAAATATAATATAATAAATAATTTATAAAATGTAGTGCAGAAAATCTCGATTGTCTTACAATATTAAAATAGAAGAAACGTTAAGGTGTTAGTATATCCATAAATCCTTTTTGAAGAATGAAGGATGAATCTTCCAAATGCATATTTCCAAAAGTAAGACAGAGATAAATAAATTAAAACGCACCTATATATTCATACACTTGCATCAAATTATAATAGTATACGGTCTACCTGTTCTCTCATATTTGTAAGAAATCAATGTCAAGATCCTAATACCTAGTATGTATGTTATTTTTAGTTTTTACACGTGTCCTTAATTATATCTCAAGTACATAAACAATGCCAATTGCCATCGAATCAGATGGTCAAAGATATATAATACAAAGAATATTATTTCAAATCTTAATAAGTACTAGGCAATACAATAAAACTGAAGAATTTGCTTGTTTGTTGGCTTTGTTGAACGCGCTAATATCAGGAACCACGGGTCGGATTTGAAAAATTATTTCACTGTTAGATAGTCGGTCCATTTATCGAGGAAGGCTTTATGTATTACTAGCTTCCACCCGCGACTCCGTCCGCGCGGATGTCGGTCTTTGCGTGGATGGTTTATTTCTCCATTTTGAGTAACTCGGACAATGACATCTTATAAATATCTATTGGACCCAAATACGGCTAGGTCTATAATAATACGCAACGTGTGTTCGCGGTACCTACTACAGAACAACGTCTATGGATAACTGAAAAATTGAGATTAATTTTTTTTCTACGTATTTTTCCAGGATAAAAAGTATCCTATTTTACGCCCAGGATAATAAGGTATAATTATACCAAGTTTCATCGAAATCGAACCGGTAGTTTTCACGTGATGTCTTCACATACAGACAGACAGACAGACAGACAGACAGACAGACAAAATTTTTTTTAATCACATATTTAGGTTTGGTATCGATCCAGTAACACCCCCTGCTAGTTATTTTTTCAATATTTTCAATATACAGAATTGACCCTTCTACAGATTTATTATAATACCTTCCGCCCGCGACTCCGTCCGCGCGGATATCGGTCTTCGCGTGGATGGTTTATTTCTCCATTTTGAGTACCTCTGACAATAAAATCTTATAAATATCTATTGGACCCAATTCCCAAATATGGCTAGGCCTATAATAATACGCAACGTGTGTTCGCGGTTCTACGGAACAACGTCTATGGATAAAACTGAAAAATTTAGATTAATTTTTTTCTACGTATTTTTCCAGGATAAAAAGTATCCTATTTTACGCCCAGGATAATAAGGTATAATTATACCAAGTTTCATCGAAATCGAACCGCTAGTTTTCACGTGATGCCTTCACATACAGACAGACAGACAGACAGACAGACAGACAAAAATTTTTTTAATCACATATTTGGGTTTGGTATCGATCCAGTGACACCCCCTGCTATTTATTTTTTCAATATTTTCAATGTACAGAATTGACCCTTCTACAGATTTATTATATGTATAGATGTATAGATATCACGCTTAGATAAATATAAAGAGCGGAGCAATGCGATAATTCCGCGCGGCACATCTATCTTCTATACTTACTAATATTACAAAGCTGAAGAGTTTGTTTGTTTGAACGCGCTAATCTCAGGAACTACTGGTCCGATTTGAAAAATTATTTCGGTGTTAGATAGCCCATTAATCGAGGAAGGCTTATAGGCTATATTATATCATCACGCTAAAGCTGGGTATCGACTTCGCGCTCCTGGCGCGCGCGCCATGAATGACCGCGCCGAGAGTGCGTTCCGCGGAGCGCGTTCCAAATAATTGAAGTATATCAACTAAGCGCGCCTGGCGCGCGTGGCAACCGTTCCAGTGTTTGACCGTTCATCATGGAAGCCAGTCGTGTACGAGCAGCAGCAGCTTTTGTAATTAATTATACACAGCATAATAAGAAAGAAAAAACAGAAACGAAAAGTGCGTTGGTGGATAAAAGATCTGTACCGAAAAAGAATGCAGTATGGAGTGCCACTTATAAGAGATATGCAGTTCGAAGTGATAGAAGACACAATAAAAAAATTCACTTCACTTTGGTTATCCATAATTATTACTCGGAGCGCAACAAACACAAAAAATACGACAAACCCGTCTCCATTGGCGCGCGCGCCACGTTTGATGCGCGGTAAAAAACCGACACCCGACGGAACGGACCGCTCCGCGTTCGACCGCTCCAACGAACATTTTGGCGCGCGTTCCAAACTGGTATCCATTTCACGCGGCTGGAGCGCGCGCCAATGTTCGATCTCTTGGAGCGCGAAGTCGATACTCACCTTAAGACCAAAGGGGTGAAAGGACCACGCGGGTGAAACCGCGGAGCGCAGCTAGTGTAGTATAAAAAATTGTCTCCTAGAAACTTCGTGTGAGTAATTTGTTATCGATATGAATGTGTAATATTTTTTTAAAGATAAATGATACAATTATTATAAAATATTGAAGTCAAGGTTGTAGCCTTGTAAATAGTTGCTATGTGAATATGCGTGTAAGTACAAAAGATACGCATCGCATTTATTTGTTAATATTATCGATATTATATGGACAAAATATTGCGCAAGCTATCTAATAAATGTAATATTAAACATTAATATAATCTTGTTTTTAATTTTTTAATTATTTTATCAATATCGTCTTTCATTTTTAGGATGTGTCAGCTTCATTTATTCATTTATTTATTATTTACCTATGTTTTAAACCTATATATGAAATTTTTCGCCAATTTATTCCAACAAGAATGCGCATAGTTCCCGTTCCCGTTCACGTGGGATTTCTGAGATACAACCCTATCATTTCTCCAATCTCCGGTCTCCGGTCTCAAACTATCTCTGTACCAAATGTCATCCAAATCGGTTCAGTGGTTTAGGCGTGAAGAAAAGACAAATTTTCTATTTTCGTTTGACTTTATTTTGAAGGCTATTGCGGGATGATAATATCTGTTCTGTGGCATTGCGAAGGTCGAGCTGATTAAATCTTACACTTATATTATAATCCTTCTTATCTAGACTTGTTTTAGTATTAAATTGTTCGTGTGTTTGTTTATCCATTTTAACGTAACAACTTTCATATTTAACACAGATATATATAGAAGTTTTTAAAACGAATAAATCTAATATTTCGTGAAATAAATAATCTTATCGTATCGGATATGTTGCATTTCTTAATAATATAGGTACCTGTAATAAAGAGGTTTTTATCTTATATTGCTACTGTAGTGGCTTTGTAGTGGTTTCAAGTGTGTATTTATAATAAATTTTAGATATCAATGACCGTGATCACTGATCAAAACGTGTATCAAATGCGTCGATTTGTACCTCAATAGGTACAAATCGACGCAAAGTGAAACTTCTTTATAGGGGTTGGAAAAAAATTTAGTGTAACATTTTTTCGTTACGCCTGACATTTTTCCGTTACGCGCCATCTTTTTCTTATCCCTACCACACGTGATTCGACGTATTTCTATAAAGTTGCATATAGATAGTAAATTATTTTTTGATAAAAGGTCATAAAGAAGTTTCACTTCTTACGTGTGTACACTAGTACACGCACACATTTTTATTACAATGTGATCTATTGATAGTTCTACATTTTTTATAAATTTTCGTCTAATTATATATATTTTATTTAATATCCATCTGTGTGTAAAACTTTTGTACATTCATTTATGGAGAGTTTAATTTTGCAGTACCTACCTAAGCAATAATATGGGTTGTCTGGCCGAGATCGTTGTCATCGATAAAGCGCGTCACACACAGTGAAGATACTATAATATTTTATGTTAAGATTCTCTAATATGAAACGTTATAATAGTATCTTAAGGTATCCGGTATCAGCGCCCCTGTAGAACCGCCATCTTGTTACAAATGACCCGAAATTTTGTGGGTCCGTGTGTGACGCGCTTAAGGCTGTGTTAAAATATACCTTGTCATTAATTCATTAAATAATATTTTCAGTGTTTCCTGACCGCCAGCGTTGCACTAAACATTGTGGGACATGGCGGGGTCATCGGTTTCTCCGCTATTTTGATACCAGCTTTGCGTCTGCCTGGGTCACATATAAAGGCCACGCCTAGCCAAGAATCATGGATTGGTAAATATTTTTCTTAATAATAGATAACTTTTGTTTTTGAAGTGGAACTTCTTTAGGCGCGTTGAGAGTAAAATTTCAAGGTCGCGTCATGGCAACGCCGTCACGTCATGGAGCAAAGCGACGATTTTGGTATCATTAAATTATGCCAAAGAAGTTTCACTTCTGACACGTGTGCTCGGCACACTCGTTTTTTTTCATATACTTACGAAAAACAACTCTATATGGTTATTACTCTTTATACAATACATACTACATATTACCTATAAGTATATCTAGTATGTAGTTAAACAACAACAGTACGACAAAAAAGAGAAGAGTCATTGGTATTTATCTTCTATGATATCGATTTCTTTTTAATTTTTATTCAATAGTCACATACACAACAAATCGACTAAATCAATAGAATATTTGTAGTTCTTATGGTACGTTCATGGTTCGGACGCGTGGCAAGCAGCCTGGCAAGCAGCCCGTGCGCTTACGGTACAAACAAATAAACACGGGCGCATGCACAAACAAGTAAACAACATGTTTACAATTTACATGCTTGTGCTCGTTGAATGTAATTTTGAACGCAAGCGTCTGAAGTCTGAACGCGGAATAAGATATAGTTAGGTATACACGCGACAATTTTATAGCGTCATACGTTCAAAAACGTTGTGAAAAAATTGATGATGACGTGCACTCTAAAAATCTACTAAATAAATACGTCGATCATTTCGTCATTATTTAAAGTTGTGATTTAAAATAACACCTGTATTGAAAACGTTTCAAGTAGTAATGATAAGAGATAACGATTATTGAGCTGTTATTGTCCATTATTGCTAACCAAGCTTATTAAACCTACAAGTCTAACAATGCTATACTAACATAATTAAAGATTACTTATTAGTACCTAGGTACCTAGGTATGTATATAGATTATAAAAAATATAAATATTTTCATTTCAGCATCAATCGTCGGATTCGCGTTGATCATGGGGAATTTCATCATCACACCTCTGATGGACACCCTCGGCCGAAAGAAGTCACATCTCCTCACCATCCTGCCTATTTTAACAGGATGGTTCACTCTTCTTATGGCAGACAGTGTGACCTGTCTCATAATAGCAAGATTCCTCCAAGGTGTTGCCATGGGCATGCTGGGACCACTTGGATCTATCATCATTGGTGAAATGACGGACCCAAAGAATCGAGGAGCGTTCCTAACTAGTGTGTCCCTATCCCTAACAACCGGTGTCATGTTTGCCCACAGTTTAGGAACATATTTCAGCTGGCAACAAAGTGCTTTAATATGTTCATTCATCACATTCACTAGCTTAATTCTCATCATATATAACCCCGAATCCCCGTCCTGGTTAATTTCCAAAGGAAGGTACCAAGAGGGTGAAGAAATTTTCTTCTGGTTGCGAGGAAGGAATGCCGAGCAAGAAGCCGAATTAGAAAACATGATAGCCGCACAGAAATCGTTACGCAAGTCCAGTTTTGCAGGACAGGATATATCAAGAAAAGAGCGTATCAAGCGCTTTTTCATCTATATAAAGGATACATCTAGGAAGCCCGAATTTTACAAACCTATAACTATTATGTTCTTTATGTATACCATGTTCCAATTTGCCGGTATCAATGTTATTAGTTCGTATGCGATGGATATTATCCATCAAGTTGTAGGACCAGAAGCTAACGCCAAAGTGTTAATGGTCGCTTTGGATATTGAAAGACTGATCTGTAATATATTGGCTGTATTTTTAATGAAGACGATGAGAAGACGTACATTATTATTTAGTAGTTCAGCGATATGTGTGATAGCGTATTTAGGTAAAAGTTATTATGTTTATGCAAGGGAGAATAACTCATTGCCATTCGAAAGTCAATGGGTACCAATCGGATTAATAGGATTGTACATGTTTTCATTGACAATTGGTATATCATCGATTCCATTTGCGATTTCAGGGGAGATTTTCCCATTGGAATACCGTGGATTTGGAGGAGGTATTAGTGTTTTAGCTTTATCTTTCAACTTCTTTGTCGCAGTTAAATGTTTCCCTGTTTTAACGTCAGCGGTTGGTTTGTCAGTAACTTATTTAATGTATACAGGAGTAGTGGTGGGCTGTCTATCAGTTATATATTTCATGTTGCCGGAAACAAAGGATAGATCTTTGCAGGAAATCGAGGATAGTTTTAGAGGTATAACGTCAGCTGACCGCAAATGTATAGAGCCTCTAAACGGTGTTCACAGTAATGAAATGCGTAGATGCAGCTCGCATATACTGTATTAGTTTTAAAGATGTGATAATATGTTAACTTGAATTATTTATTTTTATATAACTATTATACAACGGTCATTGTAAATCTCAATAAGGTGAACAAATAAAAGATTTTATTCATTTCGTATTGTTTTATTTATACTGAGTATAAAAAATATCACAAAAATAGAATATATTGTGTCAAAATAATACTATTCATTAAATGCATATCCATTTAAATCGTAAATTCCTCCTAACTACATGGCCAGCTCTATATGCTGAAAAGCGTTTCCTTTTATTCCTGTGTTCCTTCTCAACCTCCCTCTATGTTCTCCAGTTCCAACATTTTATCCTTTTCGTGGGGTTCAGTTTCACCAATATTACCTTTCGTGCCTTTGAAATAACATTCAATTTCATACAAAGTTTTACCTTTCGTTTCTGGCAATAAGAAAAATAAGAAAACGCCGCAAATAGCAATACATATCCCGTACACACAAAACGTTCCACTGACACCAATCTGTCTGAATGATGTTGGAGCTGTTTTCACAACAACGAAGAACATAATTGACAGGAACATTCCAGATATTCCACTACCTAGAGATCTGTAAGCTAAGGGAAAGATTTCGCCAGCGATTGCCCAAGGTATTGGTAAAATTCCTAACGTCTTTCCAAAAATGTATATCAAAGTCGGGATCACAGGCGTCCATTTGTACTCTTCAGGTATATAACCGAAATCTCTTAAGTATAAAAGCAAGGATGTCGTAAATAATGCAATTACACTGATATAGACACCCAAAAAGAGGACAGTTCTTCTGTTCAGTTTGTTCACAACGACACATGATAAAATGGCCGTTAGAAATCGTACCATGTCCACCATCAGCATGCTAGTACACGATTCAATCGCACCCGCTGTCACTTCTTCCATCATAGGTACTGTATAAGACGGTACAACAGTCATACCAGATATTTGGAACAATATAAACATATACATCATTATCACAGTGGGCTTATAAAATTCAGGCTTGCGCACGATTTCGAAGAACAGTTTAATTTTCGATTTCTTCGATGGTGCTGAGGTTTTCTTCTGGCTGTCGAGTAGGACTTCTAATTCCTTTTCGGAATTTTCATCGATACCTCTGAGCCAACGGAATGCTTTTCGGCATTCTTCAAATTTGCCTTTAGATGCCAGGAATGGTGCGGTTTCTGGTGATAAAGAGATCAATAATAGAGCTATGGCGTAGAAACTTCCGCACCCAACAGCAGCTGTTCTCCAATACAGGAATGTACCAAAGACGTGGGCTACTAACATTCCTGTAGCGAAGGAAAATGCGATAGTTGCTAGAAAAGCTCCTCTGTGTTTTGGCGCGGAATATTCAGCGATGGAGACGGGAGCGGCGGCTGCTTGCAGTCCCATTGCGAAACCCTGAAATTGATACACAGTTTCAAATTAATCAAGTCTTAATATTTACTGTATTGTATAGTTTAATTTAAGTAGGTATATCATTATATTTCGAACATAATACGGACAATTAATAGCATGGGTATTGGTCACGTATTTAACATGAAACTGCCAGTGACATCTTATCATTTTCAAGGTCAGAGTCATATGTGATATAAAAAGGCTAATTTAAATTCAAGTAGTGTATACGTACATATGTACTGCATACAAATTATATATCGACGTCAAAATATCGAAGTAACTTTTGGAGATTCTGCATATTATAATTTCCTATATTTCAAAATCAAGCATTGATAACTTACAAAAAATTTAAACATAGATAGTTATAATAATACAAATTTGTAACAATAATAAAATGTGTTTGATAAATTTCGAATCGTAATATAGTGCAAGTATGGTGCAATAATCTTTCTATCTGTATACGAAAATCGAAATAAGGAAAAAATAACCCGGGGCACAGTCCAGTCCCACATAATAATATATTTACAGTACTTATTACAAAGAAACCTCATCAATCTATTTGTTTTCCGTACTTTGCACGTTAAATTAAATCGCGTATCATATAAATAGGCGCGTAGATCTCATTGAGTCAATTTTGCCATTTTGACTCGAAACCATTCTCAAATGACGCAATTGACCTAAAGTCAATCAGAGATAATGGAGCACACGATTCAAAACGTTTCGTCAATTATATGCGAAATAAGTATCGTCTGTTTGTCTGCAACAATGGCAGATTTAGTATGGGAAGTGGCGTCATTTTTATTTTTAGGGCATCGACCACACCTTTTAAATACAAAATAGTCCAATAGACCATCTTATTATGACATGTATATTGTATAATGTATATTGTTATACCTCTAGACTCAGTCGATTTTAGAGCTGTTGCGTTCTGAACATTCAAACATAATTTTTTCGGATTTGAAAGTGTCTTGACCCCGTGTGAGTAATTAAGGGTTATTAAGCAATATTAATAAATAAATTGAAGTATTTTAATCGTTAAGATATTTTATTTACCTGTAAAGATCTGCTAACAAGTATCACAGCGGGGTCTTTAGCAGTAACCAATAGGGCCCAGCCACACAGCGCAGGCAAGCAGCTCAGCTGGTTGGTGAGACGACGGCCTAATTTCTGAAGACAAAAAGGCGCCATGACGATCCCGGATATCAGCGCTAAGCCCAGGATTGATGCTGGAAGAATAAAAAATACAATTTATAGTTGTAGGTACATAATTATAAGGGCTTCTGAAAAACCGCGTTTTTTTAGACAACTATAATAGCTGAGACGCAACCTCGACTCTGTAAGACAGGTCGTAATAGGGCGTGGAATAAGATAATGATAAGAAGATAATGATGCTTCAGTAGCTTATTATATGAATTATGAAAATTCAACTTTCAAATCATCTAATTAATATTCATATTCGTAAAAATTAATCATATATATTGTAGTAGTAATATATAGAGAAAAGAGTGGTGGTAATATGTATTAGGTAATCGTAGTAGTAATATATTATAGTCATAAGAAAAAAAAAAGGAAACTAACGTTGCTATAGATGCATGTGAGCTAAAAGTAATTAAAAGTTTTGGTAAAATAATCTGTGGCATATAATTATAATATGATAGGTCAGAAGTGAAAGGATCGTCTGGGTTAGGCAATTGGCAATAATTGTAATTTATCCGAATTTATATGAAAGTGTTATTATTATGCGCCATGTTAGCTATTATTGAGTCTTTAGAAGACAACCTGTATTATGCCGACGAGTACAGACGGGCGTGTAAAATGTATTATAATAATATAATGATAATGTTAATTTTATATCACATAAAGCGGATAAAATTAGAACGTGTTTGTTGAGATATGTACATACATACAAAACTATACGTAGGTATACATATAAGTACAGTTTTGTTCGGGACTGATTGCAGGTTGGCATGCACCTAATATAATTATTTTAAAATTTTATGCATTCCTGAGATGTAAAATGAAATATACCTTTACATAGCTATAAGCTATTGGTTGTACTGTATCATCTGATCATAATCATCATGACTGACCGGTTGGCTTGATTGGTAGTGGCCCTGCCTTCCAAGCCGGAGGTCGTGGGTTCGATTTCCACCCGGAGCAAATTATTGTTTGATGAACATAGATGTTTTCTCTGTGTCTGGGTGTTAATTATCTATATAGTATCTATATGTATTTATTTAAAATTATATATTTATCAGCCATATGATTTCCATAACACAAGCGAAAGCTTAGTATGGTATCAGATCGTGCCGTGTGTGATGATTGTCCTGAAATATTTATTTATTTATCTGATCCATGATCATCAAGAATATAATATAAGAACAATTAAATAACCCATAGGCCATACCTGTGGTAAGTGTGCACTATCATATTTTGCGTGCACAATGCACAAGGGAACGTCTAACCCTTTAAGGCTCCAGATATAAAGAGCTTATATGCAATAAAATACGTTTCTGATACGAGATGTCTAAAAGCATTTATAATTGACACAATCGATATACCTACATACAATCTAGAATAGAAATATGTTATTAACATAACTATGAGGTATAATAACGGGTCTTATGATTTGCGATTTGCACATTACGTAATATTATGTAACATAAAAAATATACCACGTAGACAGCGTCACAGAATAATAACTAGTAGCTAGCTAACAGTGGTTCGATTAACAGATCACAGAATGCCTCGTAATTATTTATGATTACCTATCATTTTGTTTTTCAAATTGTCTTGTCCTTGATGAACACAAAAATAAATAAATCCTCTCAAATATTAGCGTGCAGCTCTTTACATATAAACATATTTAAACAACCGTCTATTATTTGTATATTAACGTAATTTGTTCGTTTCTATTGTTACAAGGAAGTCATCATTATGGTACACAGTTTTTGTAATACAATAGTTTGAGTTTAAGTAATCGTACACTTGAATCATTACTAAGAATTGTAAAGCTAAGTATACCTAAACAATGAAATATCGTAGTCAATTGGATACAAAACAAAAGGTAAATCACCAATTTTAGGTATTTTTTTTTGAGATGAGAAAATGTATATCTGTAACATTGAGTTAATATGTACCTACGTGTCTGTAAACACTATTTGACAGAATTAGATTATCTATTTATTTATTTGACAATATAATGCACATAAACGGATTGATACAGTACATAAGGCGGCCTTATCGCTTACCAGCGTTCTTCCAGGCTACCCAAGGTGTGGGTAAAAAGAAGGTAAAATAAAACTTATGTTTCCAAATATTTGAGGTCATAAGTGTATTATTATTGAACATGGTGGACACCAGTGGCATTGACCTTCCAAATGCCTTAAAAAATAACTTCCTACGGCTTGAAAATCTTGTATAGGTAATCTGACAAAATTTCTAAGCAAGATCAATAAAATGAAAATTCATCTGGTGACTGAGACTTGTGGCCTCTCCCTTAAATTGTCTGGTCATGTACCTAGGTCATATGTCCATTATAAAATATATTGTCATCAATATATCTAATAGGTAAACAACATATTGTAGCATAAATGATAAACGAATGTATTTCCCCACTATTTCACCACGTCATCATTGGCCATTTTCGTCTATTTCAGACGATTTCAGTTTCCAAGTAGACAGGTCTACAGTAGACTACAGGTAATATAAACAGTTATACAGTACAGGTAATAGAATATGTTTTATGTAGTATTGAGTAATATTCTGTGTAGACTGTAGAAAACATAAAAAAGGTTTGAATTTATATTTTTGGTTTTATGGCATGCAAATTTATATTCATAAAAAAGGTGTTATTCAATTATGCAAAAGTCGAATACCATCAAAAAATAAACACACTACACAGTTAATCTCATTTATTTATAGTGTTGTTATTGATCCTTGATATGTGAAAAAAAAATAATTAAAGTCCGTTTAAAGTGGATCAAAATAGAGCCTAAAGGAGCCGGTTACATGCAAACATACCTACAGATGAAGCTAATAAAAGCGTATTATAAAGAGACTGTTCTCAATTAACATACAGACTAATATTATGTTTGAGAACGTACTAGTGTTATAGAAAAACCACGCATAAAGGTATACTAACCAATCCAGGACTCATGTTCTGGAGTGAGACGCAGCACGGAGTCTGGTTTTCGCAGTTGCTCCAGCAGTACTCCAGGATATGCGATGTTAGCACCCGTACCGATCATGTACATCACTATACCGCTAACTGCTAGGAACTGTAACAATATTTCATGGTGTAAAAAAGAGCGTGTGGACGAGCACACGTGTCAGAAGTGAAACTTCTTCTCTTCAAAGAGGATAGAACCTAATTAAGAGGCTTCTACCTACAGTCTGTCTTAGTTTTGTTCAGTGTCACAAAAGTTGAAGCCTGTTTTAACTCTGTTCTGTATTTTTAGACGAGTAGGCTGTAGGTTAATTATATTCTGGAAGAAACGGAGAAATAGTTTATGGAAAAAATAATAAATAGATATTCTATACTTTTTCCATACTGCTTACTGATATTGATATTTCACCATACATTCAAAATAATAATAGTTTGTAAGTAGGTAATCGTAATAACTAAATATATCAATCACACAATTGCACTATCTCAAGAATATAATTTGCAGTTTGATTGTTTTATGTCTTGACCCAAAAACCTCTGAAATTGCATTTAGTCGACATCATTTCGCGACATACATAATGGCTCGACAAAAATACAATAATTCAACCCAGATTATATTAATGTATATTTTCGTATTATAACACATTATTTCATTT
This sequence comes from Colias croceus, assembly GCF_905220415.1. Classification (NCBI taxonomy): domain Eukaryota; kingdom Metazoa; phylum Arthropoda; class Insecta; order Lepidoptera; family Pieridae; genus Colias; species Colias croceus. Next base: position 2,956,351 of record NC_059562.1, read on the forward strand.
ATAAAATATAATATCAAAGACGTTGAACAAAAAAATATTCAGTGATTTCCGGTTCCTTTATCTTATGGGAAATGACGACACACCTATTTCCTGATTACTTCAATTTGCCGCAAAATTGTTTTTACTTTAACTCGGGTTTTACAATTCCCTTTAATATTGTTAATAAAAATAAAAAGCTATATTAATTTATAATTTATAATTTATAATTTAATTTAAGCTGCATTTCGACGTTGACACGACATTTGCGATGATATCCATAAATTCCTCCGTGTCTTAAGAAAGTAGTGATTAAGATGATTATTTTCTTATGATATATTTTTTAGAACTAAATCGTTTTACGAGTAAGTGAATAGTTATAAATAATAGTGTAATCATATCCCATAATTTAAATTAATTATAAAAAAAAATATTATTCGTTTAAATGTTATATTTCTTTAGTATAAAGTTTTCTAAACGAATCTTTCTTGTGTGGACAAAACTATTTTCCTTTCATATTTTATATAAATTTAACTACAAGAAACAACCGACGTCTCTTACAAGGAAATAATTAATTACCTAACACATTATATAGAGAAAGTTTATTTAAGTTTATTTATGTAATAAAAATCTTAAAAAAATGTTATCTTTAGTTGTTTTAATTTAAATTGAGCGCATAATATTATCTCATTTGATATCAACTGAGAAATACGCGAATTAAACTGCGTTAATTTGTAAAATACAAAAGAGCAAACAGTCCATTAGTTATGTATGTAGGTACATAAACTTCCTTATAAAATAAAAATAAGAAGTTCGAAAATAAGATAAAAAAAGATTAATTATTTCACCTTTCGTTCCGTCGAAATTGTTTTTTTTTAATTATATCACTTATAAAACCTTCCGTGTTTCTTACTCTTATTTAACAATTACATAAATAGAATCTCGTTTATTTCATATTCTTACCTGTCTCAAAAACGGAGACATTTTTTGCTTGATGTCGACGCTTTCTGGGCCCGTGGTGTCCAATAGTTTACCAGCCATGTTTGCAGCTACCAATCTACTGAATTGGCATTCTTGTCAAACTATTGGAGTAATCTGTTGATAAATAAAGAATATTTTGTAGGGAAAAGGTTTAAAGTATAAAAAAGGGAAATTTCTACTTAAGAAACTAGTGTAGAGGTAAGAGATTAGATGATTTGATATAATTTTTTTGCTTGTTTGTTACGATTTCGCAAGAACGACTAGACCGATTTTTATCATTAAAACGCTACATTATTATCAAGATATGTTTTATAAAATATGTGCGTTAACAAACTATGGACAATAAACAATGTGCAGACATGAATAATGTATCAAGATTAGATGTAAATAAAAATAAACATTATTAACAACATGGTCTGTTCCATTGAATTAAGTGAAGGAATTAGGAAGTCACAATGACATTGTATAAAATAAACTTATTCATAAATATATTTTATAATAAATATATTTTATAAAAAAGGAAGTAAGAAAGAGCTTAATTATGAACATCATATGCTGCAAACATATGCTGGTAGTATAGCTGGTATGTAGTATGAAAAAGGTTTATTAATTAGTTTGTTTAGCAAGGACTCTACATTTTCATAATAGAGTAATACTGTTTAAATAATTATGAAGGATTTGATACATTTTTGCACCTGCATTACTATCTTTAGTATTTGCGAACAGATTGTAGTCGGGCTACTTTATATAAGGTGCATTTTGACCTTAGGGTAGAAAATAGCAAAGCGGTAGCGGAACTTTACTATGACATAATTAATATGGCTCAAGTTAATCATCTTGTCTACGGTACGCACCATATTCTGAGATGCAATCAATGTTATCAGAGAGATCTATTGATTGTTAATTATAAATCTGTTCCTTGTATAGCTGTGTCTCATTTCCTGCCATTCTGAGTCTGACATAGTGACATGCTTTTTGTTTCATGCAACGTATTGGTTTAACAAAGACCTTTTGGATACTTAATTGTATTTTCTGTTTCAAAAAAAATTAATTAGTTATTTTAATTAAAAACACACTTTCATATTATATCCTGCACTTAATTGACTTTTAATCAGTTTGAAACTTTTTGCCAAGAAAAAATTTGCATTTGGTATTGACTTTTTAATTATTTTACTGTACATTCTGTATGTTATAGTTACCTAGTATTGCTCGTATCTTTCACTGCCAAGTTTGTCCCACGAGGGAAACTTGTCTGTCAAGTAATGATGAATGTGTGAATGTGTGCGAATATGTCCATGTGTGTGTCTAGTGACGTCACACATCGGACTCTAGGAGAAATCGCGTTGGTCTCATTTGATGAACGAGGCAGACATTTATCGCTTTCATAATATCCTTCCGCATTTTAATAATTTATCTTAGAGCAATTTAGACCACCGTTAGGTATGTAACCTTTTTTCGATACTTTTTCAGCCAACTTCAAAATACGAGTAGGTAGACTAGTAGACTGTATTTTTTGTGTTTGTTACATCATAACTTTTGACTGGGTGAACCGATTTTGATGATTCTATTTTTATTTGATAGGCCTTTCATTTTGTCCAGTTCTGATAATTTAAAGACAGCCTTAGTTTTTAACCATTGATTTTTCGAAAGAGCGCATTTCAAATAACTGTTATTTATGTAGACGTTTGCATAAAAATTAAAACAATCTGTATAGACGTCAATACTTAGTAATTTAATCTGCTTTGTCAATATATCACGGTCGTTTATATCAAGGGTCACGCTTCGAAGAACACACACAATAATATTTATAAACTTGGATTTGTTTTTATTTTATACATATTTAACCCCTTATTGCATGAATTATTAAGGAGATGAAATAAAAATTATTTTTTTGCAAAAAAGTGTTTATTAGACCTTACATTATGAGATCAAATTGAGAAAAAAAATTATTTACTTATATTATAGAAAATATATAACGGCGCCATATATGGACTCGTATGCAGTGTTTGTTGTATTTTTTCTGTCATATATGGCTTCGTATGCAATTAGAAAAAAGTAACTGATTAATAAAATAAAAACATATTCCGGACTAATTTCACACACACGGTTGCTAAGCCCCAAACTAAACTTAAGCTTGTATCCTGAATGCTTAGTCAACTGATATGCTACATATACTTTACATAAATCCTATCCTACTTATATTATAAATTCGAAAGTTTGTGAGGGTGGATGTATGTGTATGTGTTTGTTTGTTACTGTTTCACGCAAATACTACTGAACCGACTTCTATGAAATTTAGCACACATAATATAGAGGGTAACTTGGACTAACACATAGGATAGGTTTTATCCCGAAAATCCCACGGGAACGGGAACTATGCGGGGTTTTCTTTGAAAACGCGGGCGAGGCCGCGGGCGAAATGTTAGTACTTTATATGGATACCTAAATAACACTCAGAATCACAGCCAACTTATACTTCGTGAAATTGCTTAAAACAATTACGTTTGTCATTATAACATAAAAACACGTTATATTTTTCACATAACGTGAAGGAACGAAATTGGAACAATATAGGCATAGCTGACGGGCGTTCTTCTTCCAAATTCGGTAATGACTAATCCCATCAGATCGTACAGAATCAAAGTGAAAATCCAGATGTCCTGCAGGAGTTTTTCGTAGCTTTTTTGCGGTAATTGGCGAGTCAGAAATACTGAGGAGACTCCAGAGATGCCGATGTTTCTAAGTTTTTGAGAGACGACCACGTCTTTTGGTAATAAGAGCTTTCCCTGACTTTCGCATTTGCTCTGAAACGGCTAATTAAAAATCATACAGTGGCATATAGCATGAGTCTGTATTTATTGATGATGATATAATATTTACATGCTTAGCATAGTGAGATAAAAGTGTCTAGGATCGATACTGGAACAATCAGTGAAAGTATCCATGCTGTGCTTGAATGCATACCCAGCCACATATGACATAATATATTTTGGACGGAATGCATACGAAGCCAAATATGACAGATTTGGAAAAGTACAAAAAACATGATTAAAGCAAAAAAAACAACCTAACCAAATGTTTTACCTTATTTTAGAAAGACTAAAGAATGAAGAAATATTTTTTTTCATGGCTTTACTCACCTTTTTGATATTGAAATCTTAATTTGAAAATCACGGTTTTTTCCGCGCACCCAAACCGTCGCACGCCCTAGACTAAATCTATAATATATCTGATGGATAATATTTACACTGTATAAATTAATTACATTCCAATTCTCGATGAAATGCTGTTTAAGATGTAAGGTAGTTTTTTTAGATATTGTTTATAGTTAGCCTATAAAAAATTCATAAACTTCGTCGTCCATATATGGCTCCGTATGCGGTAAGGGGTTAAGATTTTATCAATTTCAAGTGGACCTAGTACACATCAAACTACAATGGAAATATCCTTATTGTAGGATAGAGTTTCGTAGTAATATAAATTTTTATCATCCCTAAATATTTCAGGTCTTATACATATTAAGAAAATGGAGATACTCCGGAATATATTGCTTAGCCTTAAGATATAATAAAATCATATATTCCGATAAATATGTACCAGGATCTCTACTATTTAAAGAATATTTGTGCCCTTGATCAAAAATAGACACGTAAGAATTACTCATTCCTGGGTCAGGAATTCCCTAGTTAATGACATTGAACTTGTCTAGAACATTACAAATTCGATAAATTTTTTTGAATAATTTATGAGAATTATGCAAACAATAGTGCATCAAGATCTCTTCTATAATTTTTTTCTCGAACTTTCTACTAGAAAGGAGAATAAAACTGAAGAGTTGATTTGTTTGTTTGTTTGAACGCGCTAGTCTCAGGAACGATCCGGGTCCGATTTGAGAAATTATTAGGCTATACATAGGTATCATTTACAAATTGACCAACAGGAGCGGAGTACTGCGGGTGAAACCGCGGGGCTCAGGTAGTTTCTGTTATATAATATGTCTGCACGGGATTTCACTCGGGGTCTTTTAGAACGAACCAAGGGCGAAGTAAGGATTAAAATCGATAACCATTCGTTCTTGTGACCTGAAAAATTTACTTTTCTTCCATCGTTTGCGTTGAATGTGTATTTTATTCCGATTTAATTTCACCTTGCTGTTCTGACGTCAATAGTCCCTTTACAATTCCTTGGATGAACAGAAATGCGTAGGTTGCAATAGAAGTGCGGTAATGAGGGCCCTTTTGTATTCTTAATGTCACTCCCATTATACATTACTTGTTCCTCGTGTAGTGATTTGATTGAAAGGAGAAGTAGGAGTAATTGTGAATGAAGGTCGCATATCAACTTCATCGTCTGGTTTCCGTCCTTGACTTCAAAAGACCTAAGTTTTAGGAGTGTTTTTTTGCTTGGCCTTTTTATCGACTCCCGTAAGCAAGTAAAGTTTTATTTGAGGATAGGTTGTTAACCTTATATTGGCCATTTGAGAGAATTTATCAGGTACCTTTGGGTTAATGACCAATTTATGACTATGTGATGACGATTGTTTTTGCATAGCAATCTTTTTAGTTTGTATGCACTGTGAGACTGTTCTGTTATTATACCACATGGTATAATTACAACCATAATTAAGGTAAATTGAGTGGTGTTAGGTGTTATTTGTAAGATTCACGACTATGTTTATGTATAATGAAGGCTTTTAGGTTGCAGTAGTATCTCTAATATTTTTCATTTGTTTATTGACATCATTGAATAAGGTATTATTTTCAGGTAACTTTATTTTAAATATTTTACGATGAAAATATGAATTCGACATCGAAATATGTTTTCTAAACTCCATTCCATCGATCCACCGATGATTGCATCTCATTAAAATTTAAATTCAAATTAATAGGAAGTTGTTCACTACTCTTTGCTGATTGTTAATTATTAGATATAACTTAAACGTTTTAATGAATACTGTTTATCTTAAATGTAATGACTCATATTGCACATGGTATTTGGTTAATCGGGGCACATTGGGGGAATCGTCGCGGGTGCGGGGTGACCATTTAGATAAAACTTTGCGCTTATTTCATACAAATTTACAATACATAATATGTATTTTAGTATTTATTGCGTTATTACTCAGACACTTTCCATTTTAAGTATTCTAGGTTTGTACTCTATGATATAGACTATTACCTAATTATAGTTAAGATGCTTGGTTGCTATTATGTAATATTCGTTGTATTTTTAATAACGTTTTAATAAGGTTTGGAATTTTACATAAGCGGGCTGCGGGAGGCAGTCCAGAGTTCGTATCAGCATTGTTATCGAAGCTGATTTTAAAAGTTTTTATTTCATTTCTCAGAACCAGCTTCGAAGGTTGTACTTGCTATTTTATTTTGAAAATGACTGATTGTGGTGTAAGTTACTTTGTTCATATGAAGTGAAGGTTATCGCAGATATTTTTATTTTAGTGTACTTTTGTCTTTTATTATTTTATATGTATTATTGTATATGTATTTATAATATGTATGTACATATATATATATATATTTTACATATGATATGTTTATTTTTTTTTATGTATGTTTTTATTTTATAGTATTTAGTTTATAATCTTTATTAAATAATATTTTTATTATCTTTGTATAACATTATTATTTATTTATCTTTGCGTATACTTTCTACCAACCTACCTCCTATTTCTAGTTTATTATTTATCCTTCTATCAGTTGGTTGCCTGGAAGAGATCACTCTTGAGTGATAAGGCCGCCTTCTGTGCTGTTTTTCTTTTAGAATAAGTTTTGTTTGTATTGTATGTATTTTGGCAGCACAATAAAGAGTATAAATAAAAAAAATAAATAATTATTTTGTAGTATTTTTTACTAAAATACTACAAAACTGCTGTGATCGAAAATTGTTCTTGCTTTCTTCTAATAAATTAATGTCATTGTTTTATTAAATATTCTAGATCCGGTCTTAATACATTATTTTGTTTAATAATATGATGCGGCTAGTGTGCGGCTAGAGGGCAAATGTCTTAAGGTAAAGTAAAACAATATACCTACCTACTTAGGTACTGATATTTTTTTCTTCGAATAAAAATTTGATGATAGATCTATTATAATTTATTTTATAAGAATAAGAATATTTTCTGCTAAATAAAATTAAATAAAAATATTGAAAGCTGCAGCAATATTTTTTATGTGTTACAATTTAGAAATATTTTGTACTTCATTTAATCTCTCGGAAGCAAACCCTTTGGAAGACGAAAAATCGAGTGGATAAATCAAGCATCGACGCGGCACTTCATTTTAACACAAAACCGTTTAACTGAACACGATAAGCAAAATAGCAAAGAAAGCAATACTTAAGTTGTTTTATAAACTTTAAAACATTTTTCACTCAATAAAAAGCCAAACGGACCCACTTCGTCAATGGTTTAAACCGCACTGTTGACTGTACGTGAACTCTGAATTCGAAGCATGTTCAAGTCTCCACATGTGTGAGTGTATGTACGAATATGTGTATGTGTGTGTGTATGTACGGATTTTTTTACGAGCAAAAATAAATGTGTACATACAATGGATGCTTTTTGCATATATATATTATTACACCATATATTATCGATTTTTATCAGTAAGTTGTAAATTCGTTGGTAACAAATATTAGACGTTATATTCCTGAAACCGAACCTATGCGAATACGGGTATAGACCGCACGCTTGCATCTAACCTAACGGACTTGTGAGTTGTGACCTGTGTGTCGGTTTGTTATTTTGTGAGGAATATAGGAAATGATTAACAATTTTTGATGAAAATTAACTAACTTGAAGAAACTTTAGTAGAGGCTTAAGTCATCAAGTTGGTATAAAGAGCCCTATATTAAAAACGTCAAAAAAATCCGTCTTCTAGAAAAAAGTTGCCTAATGATTAAAGTGGTAAAGTCAGGTCAAGTCAAGACGTTAGTCGAATTTTCGTTAAGAAAATGGATACCTGGGTGGAAACATGGTGGAGGCCTTAAAAATTACGGATGATTGTATGATAGGTACATATTATTTGTGAAATAGAAAATTGATGTAAAAACATTTATTTACGTTGTGGAGATCCTATTTCATGAGATAAAACCTATGGAATATCAGAATGCTAGTGCTGTACAGGTTTTAAATAAGTATTGACTCTTGTTACATGGCACATAAAGAACACATAATAAAAAGTCCTCTTTATCTATATGTTCATATTATCACAAATATTATTTTCATGAAAATATTATACAAACAAGCATAGTTTATCAGTAATGATAGATTGACGAACAGTAAATATTTCCAAATGATAACTGAAAATCATATGCTATGACGTGACCAAGTGTTAAAATATACACAAACAATAAGCACATACCTACAAATAATATTAGCAGTAATGCAATATCCATACTAATATTATAAATGCGAAAGTAACTCTGTCTGTCTGTCTGTTACTCAATCACGCCTAAACTACTGAACCAATTTTCATGAAATTTGGTATGGAGATATTTTGATACCCGAGAAAGGACATAGGCTACTTTTAATCCCGGGAAAATGACGCAATCCCGGAAATCCCACGGGAACGGGAACTATGCGGGTTTTTCTTTGACTGCGCGGGCGAAGCCGCGGGTGGAAACCTAGTAATCAATAAATGAGCGGAATCCTACCTAACCTACAAACTTACTAGTCGCACCCTGCGGTTTTACCCCCATTACTCCGCTCCTTATCGATCGTGTAAAAATAGCCTATAGCCCTCCCCGATAAAAGACTTACATGAAATACTGAAATAATTTTTAAAATCGAAACCGTAGCTCCTGAGATTACTGCGCTCTACCAACCAACCAAACAAACTCTGCGTTATAATTCCAATTGCGTTACCTGCAGATTACAGTAGACCTCAGATTTTAACAAGTTTAATAATTAGGTATTTAAACCAAAACTTACGAACTGAAAACATTTTTTTCTCTCCATCAATAATAATAATTGATTGTACCAGTGATAACATTGCATTGTCTTGTAAATACTGCGCTTGAAAGCTCACCTAGATTTACAGGCATTACAACATAACCTTTCGAAAGGAACCCACAAATCTCTGCACGTGATTATTGCACAAGAGTGGATCTTATCCATTATTCTAGCTGAAGGTAAAAAAACGTAAATTTTATGCGTTACCTTGCTTAGAATTATTGGTTTATGCTATTTTTATTATTTATATTATTGCTGATTTTGAGAGGGGATTGTCTATGAGTTGCCAAGGAGAGCAGAAATCTTGATAAAGAAGATACAGGGGCCATATTATGACCTCTTATTTCCAGACTGTTTACACCGTGAATTGAACTGACTGGCAAATTCATATTATACCATTGAGTATTATATTATAAACTAGCTTCCGCCCGCGACTCCGTCCGCGCGGATGTCGGTCTTCGCGTGGATGGTTATTTCTCCATTTTGAGTACCTCTGTCAATAACATCTTATAAATATCTATTGGACCCAATTCCCAAATACGGCTAGGCCTATAATAATACGCAACGTGTGTTCGCGGTTCTACGGAACAACGTCTATGGATAAAACTGAAAAATTAAGATTAATTTTTTTCTACGTATTTTTCCAGGATAAAAAGTATCCTATTTTACGCCCAGGATAATAAGGTATAATTATACCAAGTTTCATCGAAATCGAACCGATAGTTTTCACGTGATGCCTTCACATACAGACAGACAGACAGACAGACAGACAGACAAAAATTTTTTTAATCACATATTTGGGTTTGGTATCGATCCAGTATCACAGTGCTATTTATTTTTTCAATATTTTCAATGTACAGAATTGACCCTTCTACAGATTTATTATATGTAGGTATAGATACATACCATAATTATTAACCAAGGCTAGTTACTAGTTATTATTCTGTGCATGTATCTTCTATGGAATACTTTATGTGGTGATGGACTTTGGGTAGAAGCCGCAGATATTTTATATATTTTTATTTTGTAATTGATATTAGATAAATATAGGGTGAATTATATTGACCGATTGTTACGTAAATCTATACTAATATTATAAAGCTGAAGAGTTTGTTTGTTTGAACGCGCTAATCTCGGGATCTACTGGTCCGATTTGAAAAATTCTTTCGGTGTTAGATAGCTCATTTATCGAGGAAAGCTATAGGCTATAGATCATCGCGCTACGACCAACAGGAGTGGAGCCACGGGGGTGAAACCGCGCGGAGCAGCTAGTACATATTACATAATATAGAGCTAAATCAAAGTTCAACACATCGCATGAAACTATTGAAGAATGTTAGGTATATAACAAATACCTATACGGATATTATACAGGGTGTAATCAGTCGATTATTCCATAGGTAACTACTATTACAGATATCAAAAACTTTATTTGACTATAACCACACTATAACTGATATCGAAATTACTTTAGTTTAAGAATAAATTGACAATAACTTTAAAAATATAACGAGAAATATCCAAATTCATACATTTAGTTATACATGAATATTGAATATCCAATACATAGAGTAAGAAAGGTTTTTTTATTTATGTTTTTTTTTTTGCTCTAGTCACTTCGCTTTTAGGGAAAGTTCACTTAGACACTGAAAATAAAGCTCGTCATTGTATTCCACAATGAGGACACAGTATTACAGCTGATAAGGACGTCACTTTGAACATTTGCTTTGATAACAAAATGTATGGGAACTGCGGGAAATTTCTTTCAATTTGTCTACAGTTTATTATTAAATTAAAATAAAACCTTCATAAAGTTTTATATCGAATACAAAATGGATACGAAGGTACCATGATGAACATTATCTAGATTCTAGCTTAGGTACCTAATTAATATGTTATTAATTGGTACATTACAGGAAAGATGAAATAAAACAAAAGCTTTCTCTATGACATTTATTTATAATAATCTTAAATAATTACAGTAAACAAACTTACAAATTGTGTATTAAAAATTTGGTAACATAAAATAAATCGTACATTATGTTATCAACAGTTAGTATATCTAGTATTCGTAATAATAATTTATGTTAGATAATATTATAGAATATTATAATCTTTGTAACAAATATAAAATTAACCTCAAATGTAATAAACTATGACTAGCTAATTATTTTCAGGGTTTGTTGATATCGATTGATATGTATTTATTATCAGTACCAAGGGTACGTTTTATGTCAATTAATTATTATTAATTTTGATTTTAATTAGAGACTAGGACATTATCCTTAGATAAAGTGAGCTAATCCTAATAAAAAAATGATTAGCCTGTGCAGTGTGCATATTTAAGAATACACTACTTATTAATATTAATTATTTCATATCAAAATGAATTTTAAGATAAAATACCGACTTTGAACAAAAATTCAAACCCCAATTTTTATTCGACTAAATTGATAAACTTATGAAAGTAGAGAAAAATATAACGCACTTTGACTGTTAATTAAATGCTAAAATATGTCGTATTTATGGCTAAGGGATCTTAGATTTAATCTTAGCATAATTAAGTAAATAAATAAATTAATAGGAAACTTATATCAATAAGTAGCTGTTTGCGAAATAAATTTTTACATCAGCTGCCATATTTACTGTTAAATAATTTTGAATTATTATATTGTTTTGGTACATTTATTTATCGTAAACTTTTCCTCTGTCGCATCACGTATTGTTCATAATTCCAAAAATTGATTTAACCATGGTGTGTAATCACCGTTAAATGTTTTATCACGACTTATTTTAATAGTCTGTAAATCCTTTTGTTTGTCCAACGCCATCTAGCGAGACGGGTCTGTAGTAATCTTTCATTTCGCCCCAACCGCGCGGCGCCACATTGAAATTCGGACCAGAGACAAGTGGTAAGCGCGGGCTTTTTGGAGAAGCATAGACATCGTTTAATTTCGTGGGCGCTAAAGGCACTGGGATTTCGACGTTTTGTAGAGTAATTGTTGGCGGTGAGACTGGGAACGGTTCCATTTTCGGTATGTTCGATGTATGTTTTAATGCGGATTTGGGATATGTTTTTTGGTTGCGGAGACTAGACGGTGGACGGTACGGCGTGTCGTGGTTGGCGACCGGTGTCGGCGTAGAGCACGAGTTAGAAGTGTTTCTTCCTGAAATGTTAGTTTTCTTTAGATTAAAATGTATCCTCAACTAAGTAGATTATGATTATAATCATGACGTTAATGAGTTAAATCTTTAGATTTCATTGATTTGTCAAATAGAACCGGAAAATTAGGACTCAGCGTGTGGAAATCGAAATAAAATAAAATTTATGAAATCTACCAAAGCTAATTATAATCAATGCTTAACTATAAAAATCTCCTCGTTGGAGGCTTCAACATTCTACTCCAGCAAATCAAAACATATATTTCATCATCATCAGCCCATATACGTTCCCACTGCTGGGACACGGGCCTCCTATGAGGGTACAGGCCATAATCCACCACGCTGGCATATATTTACATAACATTAAATATATATATTTACAGATAAAACGAATCATACCTCGTCCTTCATGTACCCACTTGACGGAGCGCTTCTTCCTGTTCACATACATGCTCTGCCCCTTGGACATGTGGTTGCTGGAGTCAGATAGCGACTTGGAGATAGCACGAGCGAGGTCCATCTGCTCCTTGACTGTCGGGTGCACGCCGGGCACGTAGAATGCTGATGATGCGAAGGTTTTCTCTGGAAATTTCGTTAAGAAATTCTTAATTTCCTTCTAAAAGTTGACTTTTTTTATTACTACTAGAGAACAGTAGGTAAAAGAAGTCTCAAATGATAATACCCCAAGGAAAAATCAACATAGGATATCATCATCATCATCACATCACTGTCAGCCTACACTCGTCCACTGCTGGACATAGGCCTCAGTCATGGCACGCCACTGAGCCCGGTCGTTTGCTCGTTGTCGCCAGTTTTGACCAGCAACCCTGCGGATGTCGTCACACCACCGTGTAGCGAGGCGTCCTACGCTACGTTTACCGAGCCGCGGTCTCCACTCTAAGACATATGTGCCCCAGCATAGGATATGAAGAAAAGTTTTTATTTTTTTTAAATCATCGCTTTTGTTACGAATAGTCTACACTCTAAAGTGATGACAACCGTAAAAACGCTTGTGTAAGTCATAAGTGTTTATTGTAACAAAATAACTGGGTCACATAGACAGCTGGCGGATGTATGTTTAGATCTTCATGCTGATGATTACAAGGATTCTTATTAAAATTGCAATCCATTTCAATTAAATTTGATGACCTAATTTATTCAATAAACACTTCTGAGTATTACCTCCAGTTCAAGGCTGACTCATAACTTTGAACTGAACTTGGGTCTAGCATTCAAGAACGATAAGATATGACGACAATGGCCAAGGAACTACAGCTGATAGCGCACATTTCGAGCCAAGCTATACGCATTTGCATTCATTATTACGTAGGTTTAAGGTATTCATTATATAGTGTTTCTTACGTTACGTTTCTTTATTCTAAAATAATAGCAGCAAAAAAGTATATCTTACAACGAATTAAAGGCAAACACCTTGATAAAATAATAAAATGAAGGCGATTGCGTCAAATAATGTTTTCTAATGCCCACTGTTAGGTACCAGAATATATTAAAAGCGTACGGTTAGAAGTTTTGGCGCATTGGCAAGTTGCCAAAATGCAACAAACAAATGGACAACAAGAAACAAACATCGGAAATAGAGCTGGTCATTAATAAGATCTATCGTCACAATACAGCCATGAACCATAGAGAATTTAAACTACCTATACGCATTTCGAAATGTCTTCGTAGAAGACCAGTAACTGCGCATGAACCTTCTGAGAGGAGCTGTAGTTGAGTCAGTTTAAAGGAACTAAATATTTTGAATTAGTTGTACTATATTTAATGGCAACCAAGTACCAAAAATTTTCAGGAAAACTTCTATCATGTCAACTTTCATCACACTTTTAAAACTAGGTCAGTTGCTATTTAAACTTATGTAGATTTAAGCAACATAAGACATTCCGACTTCCGGAAATGTGAAGAGCTTACTTAGCCATTATTCAACAGAAACTCATTATTATTTTTATCCAGTTTGCTCACAGTATCTTATCACAAGCTTGCAACCTAATAGCTTAATCCTTGACGTCATCTCTACAAATAAGCAGAGCCACTTCAAGTCTGGTATCAATCTGTCTGCCACGCTGTCTGACATTTTGTAATCTGTCAGTTTTATAATAAACCAATAATAAACTCTTCCTGGAGCGTGGCGAAAATGATGGACATATCGACATTATGGGAGCGGAACAAATGTCACATGGTAGTACCAGTTTTAAAGCTGTAATGAAATATTATGAAAATGCCACTGCACAACTAGGAGCTTATAGAATCCTATGTCAATGACAATTTAATACTATAAAGTTCTATGAAAATAAGTTAAAAGTCTAAGGATATGAAATGAGACAGAAAATACTACAAAATGTATAAGTTAGTAGGTATTCCAGAATAAGAAACTGAACTCGCAATGATAATAATATGCAGTAAAACGCTTTAGGTACTGTAGTATGGTACTTTTTAATTAATTTAGGTATATGTGCACACAAAAAAAAAGCATTCCGAGGTTTGGTAACTGGACAACATTGTAAAAAATCTTACCGAATTTACGATCTTTCTTGATGATATGCTCCTCTGCATCAGGCGCCGGGGTAAATATCTTGTTAAGGTCCACTTCCTTATCGCCCACTATGATTGGTTTGTTTTCTAAGTCTTCCTGAAAATGTTATCATTAATTTTTAGGCATTTTGTTAAAATTGTGTTTAGATAGATCTACTACAGTCATACTAGTCTACAATTCTATGAAAATTAACTACACTACCGCCACTACCTATATGTTTAAGTGTGTCTACAATTTAAATTATATTATTTAGTTTAAAGTGTTTGGTTTGGTTCGTAACTTTGTACTTACTTATGAACATTATATAAAAATTATTTTATAAATACTTCTATAATAAGGCTAAGTCGTGAACTTCCAAGACCCGCAAAACTAGAGCAAAAGTCGATGTTAATAAAAATATGTTTTTAATCCATTTTTTTATGTAATTTAGCGAATGGTTCTGTTTGTAAAGTGTGGCATTGCTGTGTTATTCTGATGTCATTTACTGTAAATAAAAAATCTTATATGTAATGATAATTGATCGTCATTGCTCAAAAACGTTTTTAATATTATGATGAAATGCGAAAAACATAAAAGAATATCGTTCACAGACTGCTACAGGACATTGTTATCAATTTTTACACAAAAAGAATAAGAAATAGTTTTAGAAATTAAAGACTTTTTAACGGATTTTAAACGCGATTTATTCATTACATTATTTTCCCGACGTTTCGAAGTTCGAGACCGTCTCCCCGTGACCACGCTCGCTGTAAAGTGTTCGAAACGTCGGGAAAATAATATAATGAATAAATCGCGTTTAAAATCCGTTAAAAAGTCTTTAATTTATAATTGTATAATACTCGCGTAAAATCAAACCCTAGAAATAGTTTTGTAAAATAGTTTAGGTACCTACGCACTAACTAAATAGTAGAAGAAAGAGAAAATACGCATATTTTTATGCGATTCACAATTTAATTCATACGTAGAGCAGTATATTACAATTTACAATATACTGTGTAATTTATTAAGATATATTTAATCATAAATTATGTAGAATAAAAATAATTTCTACCTTTGCTTAGTTAGTAAAATGAAAATTCATGCAAATTCCTGTCATGCTTCTCGTTTTTTTTTCGAAATAGGTTACAGTACCTATTACGTATAGTAACATTTTATTACATTACCAAGGTAATGAAAATGAATGTAACTAAAAATTATAATTACAGGATGCGTTCGTTGTTATAATATATTAACAAAATATACGTGTTAAAAATTGTTAGTAATAAATAGCAAAACAAACAGCTGTTAAAAATTAGAATAATTGCAGTGTTAAAAATAAAGTAGTAGGTAGGTATAAAAGTATTGTACAGTAAATTAAGTACCCTTTAATTCTACACAAGAGAAAAAAATCGTATATACACGGGCTTTTGCCAATAATGTCAAAATGACCGTATTTACAAAATGGAACTAATGTTTTTTTTTTTTTTTTTTTCTTACAAGAGGTTCCTCCGGTGGCGGTAAGGTTGCATCCTGCGAAGGCTCTGCATCGTTCTGTGTCAGTGATAATTTTCACTTTAATTTATTTATTTTGCATAGAAAAAGATAGATTATTACAAAAAAAAAAACTTCGCCAATGTACATTATGACTGTTTAAAATTGTCATTGTTTGCAATGTACATAAAATTACTAAATGTCGAATATTTATTGATTCATCAAAAATACTTTTTTAAATATTTCGGTTACTTTACATTGAAATTACCTGCATAATCTTATATTAATTTTATATCTTGATTAGCATCTAGTTAATCAATATAGATTATGTTAAGATGATCCTAGTTACAGAATTTAATTACATTTTCAAATTAATTAACATTATTTTATGCATGCTTGCCGCCTGTCGTTTTGTAATCTGTATTTAAATTGACAGTAGTTTTGGCGCTAATCCAAGAGCCAAATATGCCGGGTAGCGATAAACAGCAATCTTTACTTTTTGTGTTGTGGATTGAGGGCGGCACGTCTGTTGAATGATCCATGAGAGAAATCTGAATTTTTCTCGAAACGTCTTTTGTTTTTGAGTCTTTAATTTATGTAAAGTACGATCGGTATGCAAAAGTCGGTACATTGAATTTTAAAAGATGTAGTTTTTGTTTTTGTAGCGTTCGGGGGTTTTTCCTAATTTTTTCTGACGAAGGCAAGATATGTAGGAGACAATGAAAATTACACGCTAAAAAGTGTTTTAAAATTATAACAAATCCTAATACATACATCCTTAAAAATTAATATCAAGAAGAACAAATATATACCTAAATATTAATTATTTAGCAATTTTATTTTGTAAAATAACGTATGGACAAACTATTTACGGAATTATCGTAAATTATCTCAATCGTATATCAATATTCATATCATCTTAAATTTTTTCGGCAACCTCAAGTACTCAGGTCATTGGAACTCTTGTACATTGAACGTAATTAACCAGGCATTATTTTTAACCGTGTTGGCGGTGGGTTCGATGCCCGGTGTTCAGTTCAGTCCTAGGTCGCACTTAGTAAATAAAACAGGTGGATAATTAGGTTAACGAAAATTATGTCTAAGTATATAAAATCACTAGCCAATATCAGTATATCATAATTAGCTCCAGCTGTTATTAGATAGATTAATCAACGTCTTATTCAATATAGGTTACCTATATAATGCTGTGTCGAAGGAACATGGTCTTAGTAAATCAGTTGTCGTGTTTTGTAAATACATATAATAACATACCTACTACATAATACTAATTTTAAAAACATATGGCCTTATAGGTATTATAATAAAAAGAAAGCCCTAGTAGCGAATATAGAGAAATAAGATAATTTTTAAGAATAGCTTACAAAAGAGATACACATGGTCCCTTATCTTTTCCTCCACGAGGAATTTCATTTACCACATTATACGAATATTTAATTTTGTTAAAAATTGCATTTATGAAATACACATGCATCTTTACTACTTATAATTTTCGTAGAAACGTATATTTTTTCCTTATTCACCAAACTTTTTTTCGTATAATCCTCTCTTATTAGTTAATTATCTATACATATAATAAATCTGTAGAAGGGTCAATTCTGTACATTGAAAATATTGAAAAAATAAATTGCAGGGGGTGTTACTAGATCGATACCAAACCTAAATAGGTATGTGATTAAAAAATTTTTTGTCTGTCTGTCTGTCTGTATGTGAAGACATCACGTGAAAACTAACGATTCGATTTCGATGAAACTTGGTATAATTATACATTATTAGCCTGGGCGTAAAATAGGATACTTTTTATCCTGGAAAAATACGTGGAAAAAAAGATCTTAATTTTTCAGTTTTATCCATAGACGTTGTTCTGTAGAACCGCGAACACACGTTGCGTTACCCGCAGTGAATTCTTTTTTAATTATAGGATGTCATTGTCAGAGTTACTCAAAATGGAAAAATAAACCATCCACGCGAAGACGGACATCCGCGCGGACGGAGTCGCGGGCCGAAGAAAACTTAACAAACTTTCATCGAGATTTCATCACATTGTTTTAAACTAAGCAGATATAATTAGGTAGATTACTAACATGACCTAATCCTTAATGTTTGCCAAGGTTTGTAATAATTAATCATTCAAAATAAAATTAACTATTGTAGGTATATTTACATACGGCATGTTCATAATCATTGCCTTGTTTGTAATGAAATAATTACTTACAAATGCATATTTTATGATTTACTGCAGTGCCTATAAACATTTTAAATGAAAGATAACTAAATCCTGAGACAAAAGAAATGTTTCTGAATATATCTAAAATCTACAAACTACATTACGATTTAAGGGAACATAATTATTCATTGTACAGTCATGTACATTGTACAGTCGTATAACAGTATATTATGTAGATGGTAATGAGCTAGCCTTTACTGTTAGCCAATTACAATGATATTGGGAACATCGCATCCTTACATAGTGTTGATAAATAATTTCGATCACTGTTGTCATGATTCCGCCTACATAAACTATTGTCTACGCTTCAAGGTTCTACTAGAATCTATTTTCACCAGCTCTGGAGACGCGCCAGAAGAAACTGCAATCTCTATAGTCTTAATGCTTACAACATATTAGTAATTAATTCCTGAACCCTTTGATGTAAATCAAATGTTGTCTGTCCGAGATTTTGGCTTCCGTATTCAACACCAGTGTTTGGGATGATTCATGGGCTAGAAATTTTTTTTCAGCGTGGGTTTTACATCGTTTGTTTCAAGCATATATACCTCGATAAGAAGATTGAATACATTATTTAGAATTTAATAAAGATACCGCTACTTTTTGAAATTGATGTCATATTGTAAATGTGCTTAGACGGCTTAGCATATAATTTATTTGTTAATCTGTGCTTATATTAGGTAAGCTATAATATACATTAAACTAATATCAATAATATAAATAAATATATGTAATAAGGTGATATGTAGCAAATATAAATATACCATACAATAGGGGATCCAATACGCCTCCTTGCAGCACACCCGGTTAGAAGCTTATAACTAATTGAAATAAATCAACTTACCCAACTTACAGGGAATAACTTATAACTGAGGTTCGTAAGGAATTCCTTTTTTTGAGGGTCAAACATGTCTGAGGGCTTGAAACCGCGCTTTGTGATGAGAGTGCTGTTCACACTGGAGGAGCTTTTGACGTCGTCGAAGGCGTCCTTGTGGACCACTCGATCATTTATCTTGTGGATACTCGACATTTTGTTGGAGGAAAACTGACTCTCGCTTATTGTCATCATTTTCACTGTTTGCGGTTCACAACTGTTTTGTACCGACTATGACACTTTAGTGTAAGGTTTTCCAATATTCGAGAAACACTTTACTGAATCCGCCCGTTGTCACTACAATGTTACATGTAATCTGACGTCAATATGAGACACATAGAAGACATGACTAATTATTTCTGTGTAGTTGTGCCAAAAATTGTATTGTTTTATTAATTTATACCGTATCCTTCTGATAATAGAGTTTAAATTGATAAATAGTAACGGAAGATTGGTTAAAATAAATCGCGGCTTAAAAATTCAGATCACTTACACTACTTACTTAAAATTTCAGAGCATAAACTATGCAAAGGATTTTATTCACTTGCGTTAAAGCAATAAGGTACAGTATGTTCTACAATATTTTTTACAGAAATAGCTCTAAAAACCGTTGCCAGGCAAAATACTTCACGTGTTCTGGTTTACGAAGGCAAAATTCGCTCTAACGGCGTTTTTATGTACGTAGCTACGATATATCGAATCAAATAAACGTTATTCGCGTAATAGCCTTCATTTGTTCTTTTAGTTTAACAAAGTCATAACATTCGTAATGTTTATATGAATCATCAATGCGTTCGATTTTTTATATTATAACATTTTATAGAATCAGCATTTACAATGTACCTATCTCAAAGCTTTCTTGAGCGGTAAATTAATATTTTGAAAATAACTTAAAAAGTGACAATTGTGTACGTCTATGCTATAAAGTTTTTACTAACGCAATAAGTAGGCACTTTGTTTATTATAAATCCATCTTCAATAAGATAAATACGTCCCATACAACTTTTATGAAGCTCGTATAATTCGAATTTAGAATTACAAATTTTTTTTTTAACTGTTATGTTTGATCACGTGATTGAAATGAAAATATTGTAATATCAATGGGTGCTGTGTTTTTAGTTATGCCAGCATCCCTTATAATAATGCAAGCTCTATTATATCAAAAACAAAAAAAATAAAATGTATACATATTTATTATTTTTTTATGCCTATCCCACACGCTTTTCAAAGCTACACGGAATCTTAAAAAAAGAACGAAATATCTCATACGTTTCGTCAGATTACTTGGCTGTCAAAAAAAAGTAACGCCTACACATTCAAGCTAACACAACACAAGACAAACAAACAACACTATGACCACCGATGTGTGTATCACGCGAGAAGTTTTCTGACTAACTAAAATAAGTCTTAACACATTGCATAATGCGCAGAAAAGCTTCGTATGGTGTATTGTGGATATGTTTCTTGGTTTTTCCAGACATTTCCAAGTTGGTTTTCTATACGATATATAAATGGGAGAGTCTCACATAAAGGGATATTTTCAGGCATAAGTTATTATATTATTGACTAGACGTAGTATATAAGTAACCGTATACCTAATATAAAAATAAATGTTAAGTACCTTTATCTCTCCTAGTTATATGATTTAGTTATTTTCGTTCCCAGTTTTTCGCAATATTATGTCGTAAAGTGCGTGTAAAAGTATTTCTATTCTATTGATCTTATTTTACTACTATAGCAGAACCAAGCAGTGTAGGATAAAACACCTTACTTTCTCTTTCCAAAAAAGTTCTAAGTTTATAGATATACTCATCCTAGTAGCAAGGCTATGAGAGACACCCTAACACGGATTGGTTGCCAGAGTCTAAATTTGTCTCGCGGCACCGCCCGCCTGTTTCGATGTTTCGCCATCGCTAACCGAACGTCTATTCATATTTACAGATTTGCTGAAATAAATCTTATATCGTTTATTATGAGATGTAAATAATAATTTTGGTAAAACTGCGTGGTTTTAAACTAAATCTTTAATGTTTTATTTTCAATTAAAACGTCGTCTCTACCACTAATATTCATAAATCACTAAATACCTAGTTGCTTCTACAAAATAATGAAAAATTAATTTAGGTTAAGAGGTCGTAAACAATACTAAATAGTTATACTTATTCCCCAAATTACATCGCAAACCTATTTCTCCACTCATACAGTTTATATGATGTGAAACTGGAGTCTATTCTAAAATTAACTGTTTGTAAACATTGAGATATACATATGGAGACGACACCGCCTACATCACTTATGTTCCGCTCACCATAAGCTATATGGCTTAACTGCACGCTCATTTTTTATTTGTTTTAAAGTGAAACGCATCAAATATGCCTTCGTATGTGTTACGAAATTGCACAAATAATACAAATAATACGGAAAATTTATGATAATTTTATGATAGCACTAAATCATACCATCAATACAAATGTTAGTGCAGTTAGAATTTATCAAATACCTAAATATCAAACATAAAACTTTAGATTACTCATAATATTGTAAGAATATATTATTACCTATATAATTGTGGAAAAATCATAGAAATGAGGAAATCGCATATACCTATTACCTACCCAGTTTTGGACCATTTTCACCTGGAGGTTCACTGTTAATTCAAATAATTGATAGATTATTTCACAAATCAATTTTCCGTGCCAAAATGTTTTCAATTATTTGAATGTTATTGCCCAACTATCGTTTATACTGAGTAAACAAACCGATCTACGAACATCGTTTAATAATAAACGTGCTTGCTTGTTGCTCTAATGTTTTGCGAAATTGCTGAACTAGATTCCTATTTAAATTGTCTAATGAACGCAGTTAACGAGTCGAATAAAATTCAGGGTCAATGAGCATACTTTTTTCTTGCGAAATATAGAATTTAGGTACCTACTCGAATTGTTTAGGAATCTACAATACCAAAAAATAAGTAGTTAATATTCACAATATAATATAAGTACCTACCTACATAATACGTGGTGGTATATTCAGCCTCTTTAATTCCCATTACAAGAACCTCCTAGAGTTTACACGTTTTTTAACAAGGTTTAGCTCATCAAACTACATAACATAGGTTTGTCCAACGCTTAATTACGTTATGACTCTATATCTATACATATAATATCTATACTAATATTATAAAGCTGAAGAGTTTGTTTGTTTGAACGCGCTAATCTCAGGAACTACTGGTCCAATTTTAAAAATTCTTTCGTTGTTATCTCTATCATCTCTATCTATATCATCACGTTAAGACCAACAGGAGCGGAGCAATGTGGATAAACCAGCAGGGGAACGACAGCTAGCCAAGAATATGGATACAAATTTTAAAAAAAAGCTCCTGCGCAGCATACATATTGGAGACGTGACAGACTGTATTGTCAGAACAATGACACACTCACCTGGATTGAAACATGACTCATATATGCATATGTAACACTTTCTTTTACTTTACAATTTACATACATGTCAATATGTTTGACCTTGACAACCCTAATTCGCTTAAAAGAATAGTGTTGTACCCGTTAAATGTGGCTAGTACAGTATTACTTCTGTATTCTGTGAATGTGGTGTACAATGTACATGAGAGAAAACGTGTCTAAAATGTAGTGCAACTTTAGATAATGTCCTTCGCTCCAGTGCTGTATAATATTTCGTCTCATAGTGCTTTATTTCGTTCAGAACATAGTATCGTAGTTTGGTGAACTTTAAATTGTAACAAAACACAAATCAGTTATTATTTCTACACGAAAATTTAACCTGTAAACGAGAATACTTAGTTGAAAGAGAATAATGCTGTAATATGTTATGGGTTTCGAACAACGAACGTGAACACAGAATCTTGTAATTTGATACTATTTCAAGTTGCAACATATAATAAAAAAACAGGTTTGTTCACTTCTCAGACTCGTACTTGGCCGGTTATTTATATTTGCATTTAATGACTGTTTCTTTTTTGTAATTAGAGTTTGGAAAGTAAATAATTAATATCAGTGCTATTCTTTGGCAAGAGTCAAAGCTCTTAAAATTTAAAGCAAGATATAATAAGAAGGGATAAGTTTGAAATAAAACATACATTAAAATAAACAAATTTTAATTTATTGATAATAATAACTAAAAAAAATATTTTACACAATACATTATAATTAGTATTACACCACTAAGAATAATTATTTTTAAACATATCAAAGATGTGGACTAGCAAATAAAAGTTAACTTATACAAATTCTTTTATTTTTAGTGTATTTCGAAGGAAACTGTTTTACGATTCAATCATATTATCAAGTTCCTAATCATTAAGACGAGGATATATACCACTGAAACCTTATTTCTAATGAACACTGAAAAATGTTCAATGAACACTTGGATGTTTCGCCGAGTCACGTAACCGACCAATGGCCAACGCTCTGCCGTGTCGCTCTGTTCACTGAAAACTTTCCAACTGTCAACGTATAATTTCATGATGATTTACTTGGATTCCTTCGTATTTATGTAAGGATTACAATAAGTTATACAGTTACAGGTTAATATATGGCAGTCCATGTAAAAGTGAGAAAAATTGGTCTGAATAGAAAATATAAACCAAATAGGAGCCATCATCAAACTATTCATTAAATATCATATCATATTAATTATAATATATTATACATAATAATGCAAAACCGTATGTTATAGTACATCGATCTGAAAAGAAGCCGTTACAGTAGAAAACAACTTTTATTTTTAAAAAAGTCTTATATCCTAGGCGTACATCTAGCAGACCATAGCTTATTCCATTTGCCAATTATTTATCTGTCCAACGCGGTGACAAGATGGCCGCGGTAAGGCGGTTTCCCGCCAATACTGTTGACAGTTGTTATTCGATTGGACAGATAATACAACACTCACAATGCGAAACACTCTTACAAAGATAAATAGATGCGTGTGTTAGATAGATTTGCTCAATGACGAGAGGGTGAACCCAGAAAATAAATTGTGCGTGGAATTTTAAAATATCAGAAAGTTTTTTGATATGCCCGTATTTTACAAAAATCCGCGACTGTAAAACATTCAAAAAAACTAATTTGTGTGTTCATTTCACATCGTTACGCGTCGTTTGTGCGAATGATTTTTTGAGCATGAATTTAAAAACTATATGTAAGTAACGGGTTTTGTGCAGATATCGGTAGCAAGTAAACAGAGTTCAAAGTCATTGAGGAATAAATTTCATCTTATCGCGTCTGCCTTATAATATAAACACCTACATATTATATTGTAACCTATCTAAGACAAAGGCTTAAGTTAAAAAAAAAAAACAATAGCGCGACAACCATCCATCGACGAAACAAAAGAAGCCGTCATAATAAAACCTTTGTGCTTAATTAAAAAATCAATACTGCCACAAAAAGGTTACATTCCTCACCGAAAGTGTGAAAACCACAACAAAACATGAGTGATCTGTTCCATATTAAATAGCAACACAGAATGTTCAAGTTACAAATGCCTTAATATTTTAAACCCTTATTTCCTAAAAATAGCTTAATCTAGGAAAATGAACTCGGGACGAGCGATGTTGGTGTCCCGTTGTATGAACAAAATGTTGACGATTGTACATAGATCTTGTATGTTGATTCGAAAATGTTGTGTGATAATAAGTACTTCGGTGAAATGTACCAGATACACATATAAAACTTTAAAATACATACAACGTTTACCGAATTACGTAACGTATAACGTTTTACTTCTGTGAATATTAGTAAATTTGAAAAATTTAAATGGGTTGATCGGCTTCACTGATTACCAATTGAGTACACCTATAGTTGTTACATTCATAATATTGTACATTATAATGTAAAGCGTACATATCGTGTTTAATTCAATGATCCATTTTTATCGAAACTTAAATATTTAATCAATAAAAAGTTTATAATTATTGTGATATTTTAAAGCCGACTCGGTCGTGTCATAAATAATATATATATATTTTGGTAACAGAACATAAAATATGTCAATTATCATGTTACAATAAATTAAAATTGTTTATAACAAGAAAAAAAAAAGAATAAGTTAAATGTACTATCGTCAATAGAGATCTTGTATGACAATCTCAACTTTACGCTATTTTAGATATAGCTGTTTGTTCGTACAAATGAAAAGGACAGATTTCTCTGTTTGATTAAAACACAAAGAATCTTGGGTCTCATAGTCGTCCAAATGACACTTTTTTGTATGTCTGTCTGTATTTTAATGAATCTTACATAACCACACTCTTTCTCATTTGTCCGAACGAACGCAATCTATAACATGCATCGTATAGGATACCACGTGACCACTTACCTAGGAAATACAAGTACACGACAAACCATAAATTAGCATCAAGATTTTATATTACCATTATTACATCAGATATAGCGACGAAAACAAAAAAAAATCTCATTCAATAAATTACACATTGTTACATTAATAATTAATATTTGGTTCTTTAGGATTTTCTCAATTATAAGTAACTTTTAGACATACTGCAGATATTGCGTTGAAATTATATCTGAAAAGGGAATTATTTATAGATTATTATTTTTGCAATCATCATTTATGAACAAAAATTAAAATGAATAAAAGAAGCAATAACTTACGGGGATTGAGGGGATTATAAAAAACTAATTTGGAGGATTGTAATGTTTCTATATTATAGCATACATCTAAAAATAAATAATTTCAATTTTCATCTACAACTTAGCAAAATTATAATTATATTAAATATTAAAATAAACGGGAGTCGAACCCACAAAGTGAAGAGTTGTTTTTATTATATAAATTTGTGAATAGATTAATCGATTTAAACTCACCGAGTCACAGAAAAATAAAACAGCAGCGTTCGCCGTCTTCAGAGTTCAGACAGGTTCCAAAATGGCTACGCTAACAATAATAATATTACATTACATACAAATATATCGTAAACAGTGCAGACATACTCATTACTACCCACCAGTAGTTAAATGCTTTCATTTTGTTAAGAGATTATCATCTATGTATACAAAATAAATAAAGCGAAAGTGCGTAATTAATAATTCCCTGTCTTTTAATTACACGAAATTTGGTAACAGGGCGTTTTTACAGAACATAGTATAATAGGGATAGTCGCGCACCCCCGAAATGTAATTTATGAGAATCGAAAGTTCTAGACTCGCCGTTTCGAATCGACCGCCATTTTGAAGAGACATGGCGCCATTTTGCGTTCGTCAATCGAATAAATTCAATTTCACTGATATAATATATTGTGCTGGGAATAAAATGTGGACACTTTTATCGCCATAGGTATTCATCAATTTTAATTTTTAGTTGAAACATCGATTTTTTTCAATTGATTATTTGACGATAAAACGTCCGCATTTTGCGCCCAGCCCAATCGAATCGATATATCTTCATCGGGGTGCGTTGTATAGGGGGGTAGGGGATGTTGTGAGTTGAGGGGATATTTTGTGGAGCGTATCGGGACGATGTTTAGTTCCAGATGCGCAGGAATGAGTCCCAGGAACCGGTGGCGACGGCCATGCCGTTCTCGGTGACGCCGAGACAGGACACGCGGTTGTCGTGACCGGCGAGGATTCCTGTAGGAAAATTATAAATAAGTTTTTTTATATGTTTCATTACATTAAGAATCAAAATCACTTACATTTGTGCTATTTTAAACTACTACTGAAAAATATGATTATACCATTTATAGTGATTAGGATTGGTTTGTTACTAAAAATTATAAACCAAACATCAGTTATCGTCAACCCGTTTGCTTGCTTACTTAAATGCATTGCAATTACAAATGTTGCAGATTTTAACCCTATTCTATATATAACCAAAAGTTTAAGCCATTTTGGACTCTAGACTACAAGCAATAGAGTACTAACTGGCGCGCTTGCTCTTCATCGAGTTCTACACGTTGCAGTTGACGTGGAGAACGCGTCTTGTGTTATAGCAAGCTATATTCAACTTTAAGACCTCTAAGCAATAGAGAACAAAATGTGTCACATACCGTCGCGCTCGCTCTTCATCGAGTCCCAAACATTGCAGTTGAAATCATCATATCCGGCGAGCAGCAGCCGGCCCGACTTGGAGAACGCGACGGACGTGATCCCGCATACGATATTGGACTCTAAGTACTAAGCAATAGAACACAAAATAGAGTACAAACCGGCGCGCTCGCTCTTCATCGAGTCCCACACGTTGCAGTTGAAGTCGTCATATCCGGCGAGCAGCAGCCGGCCCGACTTGGAGAAGGCGACGGACGTGATCCCGCATACGATATTGGATTCTAAGTCTTAAGCAATAGAGAACAAAATGTGATACAAACCGGCGCGCTCGCTCTTCATCGAGTCCCACACGTTGCAGTTGAAATCGTCATATCCGGCGAGCAGCAGCCGGCCCGACTTGGAGAACGCGACGGACGTGATACCGCATATGATGTTGTCGTGCGAGTACATCGCGAGCTCCTGGTCCGCGCGTATGTCGAACATGCGGCACGTCGCGTCGTCCGAGCCGGTGGCGAACGCGAAGCCGGACGGGAAGAACTGGAATTGTACGTGTAATGTGTATTAGCAAGTACATTATAGTGTCAGATAGGAAAGTGTAACATCAATTGCTGTCTTTAAGGGATGGTGATATTTTTCTTTAGTTATAGAGCAAGCCAAGAAGGAAGAAATGGAATAGTAAATGTAACATTGTACACTGAAAAATTGTATTGTTTGTATAACAAATTGTATAGACATGAAGAATTGTAACGTCAATTGTTGTTTATTACTACTATGCAAGTTTAACTTAACATCAATCGGTAGTACTTATTCAGACCGATAATAATTTATTATTTTCAATTTGTATCTGGCCCCCTGTGACATCTTTTGTAGTTGCACTGTCACGTATCGAGTAAACTGGCCGTACTACTGGCCCTTTCCCAGTACCCCGCACTCACCGTGACCGCGTTGATGTCGCTCTCGTGGCCCGGGAACGTCTGCTTGCACTGGCAGTCGCGTATGTCCCACAGCTTGGCGGACGCGTCGCACGCGCCCGACACGAACGTGCGCTGGTCCGGCGCGAGCGACAGCGACATCACGTCGCCCGTGTGCCCCGTGAACTGGCCGCACTGCTGGCCCGTCTCGATGTCCCACAGGGCGCTGCACACACACACGACAATCAGTATCGTATAAATGTTCCCGTGTTAGTGTTGTTGGTAACATTCCTGGGTAAAATGTAGCCGGTAACATTCCCGGATAAAATATAACCAATAACGTTTTGGGAAATGTATCCGGTAACATTCCCGGATAAAATATAACCAGTAATGTTTTTGGGAAATGTAGCCGGTAACGTTCCCGGATAAAATATAACCAGTAATGTTCTCGGGAAAAAATATAGCCGGTAACATTCCCGAGTAAAATGTTACTACATAGTTATAAAATAATCTTTGTCCTTAATATCAAATTTAATTCATATCAACATTCAGTCTGGTAGTGAACAGCTTGTATCTGTAAGTATTTGGTAAGTACTTTGTTTTCTTACTACAGAATCATTTCTATACATTATACACAGCAAATCACAAGTTTACTAACAGAACATTTATCCTACAAACCCCAACTATTTTAACTTTATAGGTAAAGCGTCACTAACCAAGTCATATCCCCGGAGCTGGTGAGTATCTGGTTGTCGTCGAGGAACCGGCAGCACGACAGGTAGCCCGAGTGGCCGGGCAGCTCGCGGGACACGCGCACGTTGCCCTCGCGCGTCTTCAGGCTGGAAATACGACAAATATAAAGTAAATTAAATTTAAAGAAAAACTTATATTTGAGACAGATTGTCCAAAATGGTCAAAATAGAGAGGATTTTTTCTATTAGAGTGCAATGTAAAGAAAACTTTTTACAATATAATTTATCTTTATATATAAAAATGAATCGCAAAATGTGTTGGTAAGCGCATAACTCGAGAACGGCTGAACCGATTTCGTTAATTCTTTTTTTATAATACTCCTTGAAGTTCGAGGATGGTTCTTATGTAGAGAAAACGTGAATATGTACCACGGGCGAAGCCGGGGCGGACCGCTAGTATATAATACAGATCATTAAAATATGTAGTCACAAATGTAGAACATACAATAAAAGTTAGAAGGATGAATAACAAGTCGGTAAAAATAAATTTAAAACAGCTACATAATATATTTTCTGACATCAATCTTTTATGCATGTCTTGAGCTATCTATGTATTTATCAGGAAAAAGGTCAAGGATACAATGACATGTTTACATTCTAGAATGTACAAATTTCTTCGCCACGTTTTTAACTCAAGTCAAGTATGTCCATGAAATGCTACTCAACTTAAGGATAGTTTTTCACAACTATAAACAAAATAATACTGTAAAATTATTGATTGAAATCAGTTATGTTTAATGTCATTTTAATATAACATAAGTCACAACTTATTAACTTTGGTGCACCTTGTTCGTGCCCCGTATCAGCTCGCGTCCTGGCTGACAGACGACAGCACTCACCTGTAGATCGAGCAGATGTTGTCCAGCCCGCCGCACGCCACGTACGAGCCGGACGGCGCGTACGCGCACGTCATCACCCACGACGAGCGCAGCGGTATCGCGTGCACCTTGTTCGTGGTGTGGCTGTCCCACACGATCAGCTTGCCGTCCTGGCTGGCGGACACTAGGTTCCTGCGGGCGAATTGGCATTTTTGTAATGTGACAATAGAAATTCTGTGTTCTCGAATGGGGCAAATGCATTATACATTTGTTACTGATCAATTTTCCTTATAAAAACTGGGCCATCTTGTAACAATTCCACTTTATGCCTAACCAAATCTCAGATATTGAAATACGTAATAAGATATATCTTATTGTGTTTGTATCTGTCTCATCTTGTATTTATAAAAATTTCATAAGATGTATATTTTTTGCTTTGTTTGATAAAATTGCATTACATACAGTAGTTATTATATTATCCGTAATTTCTATTTAAATTTAATTACCATAAAGACCGATCTAATCAATTGAAACCAAACCAATGTGCCACTAGACTTTATCGTTATCATGTTTTAAAATTGGACTAAAAAGCACCGATAATAATGCTTTAAAAAGGTATACTTATTAATTGAAATACACAACGCGAATTAGTAATGCAAGCAGATAATGTTCCAGCAACAAAAGCAGCTGATACGAGCGTAACATTCGACGAAAACAATAATAATATAATACGCAATCAAATAATACCGCGTCATGTTCACAGAAACTGTGCCGTAAGTCATGAATTATTTTAAGATTTTAGCGAAATAGATTTTATGCCACGCCATAACATAAAACGTGAAACTAGGAAAATGTTCCAATATTTCGTCATTTTGTTTCAACTGAGACTGTATGTAACTTGTTTCAAATTGAAGGTAGATTTGAAAATAAAGAAACGAGAGAATGAACTCACAAAATAGTCAACCTAAATATATTATATCTGTAACAGTATCTGTAAAATCTTTCCTCATAGCATTCGAGACCAACATGAAATCTGCTGTAATATATAAGCAGTACTGTTATAAATTGCATACCTACTACATACAATAAATAAACTATACAAATGCAATGAAAAGATCACCTAAGATTCGCTCATATAATTAGATTGGCCCTTGAACCAAAAACAGTACAGTACACTCGGAAGAAATAAACAAACGTTCTTTTTAACAAATTTCACTACGAAAACATATTTCCCAAAGGAACGTGTCCTCGGGCACAAAACGGCTTAATAACATTAACATAATGGATTAACGTTATTACATCCCTGTTGTTACAAACAGGCTTATTTCAAACAATAGTATTGCTAAAATTGTGACTAATTTCTGTACAAAACAACTCCATCTAGATATTTTGTGATCTTTGTCATCTAGAAAAGTGTTATATCATCCTTGAACTATTTATCGGGACAAATGGAATTCAAAGTACAATTGAACCGATAGTATGAATCAATATTAGTTTATTTTTTAAAACTATTTGCATGTTTATTCATTATTGTAAACAATAAGATAAATCTTATATGACCTTAAAGTAATTATGGAATTGGCAAGCTATTGAATGTCCCTATGTCCTGTCCTGATAGGTCAAACATAGGTCAAAATGAAATTATTATGACACAAGATTTTAAATAATATTTATTGTCCTTGTAAGCTGCGCCAATGTTGATATTAATTTATAATTTATTTTTTATTTTTAAGTATTATCTTACAAATGAAACCAAAAATCGCGAAAACTTGTTCAGCCGTTTTTGTTGTACATAAGTTGTATAACTAACTCAACTTTCTTCGAATAATTAACCGCACTTTCTTTTACATATATGTATTTATTGATCATTGTTAAATGTATGACGTGTCGTATGCCCTTTTAAAGCTTTGAACTGCATTTCAGTTTGTAGCAAAGACTCAAATAAAGGTACCATTTATTTATTTGCTTTCTATCCCCCAGTAAGCTAAAAAAACTTCTTCGGTCTTTTATACTAATTACTAATAGACCATTTATTGGACTGCATCATAAAAATACATATCTATTTTTAATAAGAAGCAGACACTATAAATCAAAAATACCCTAAAAATGGTTTGCCTGGTTAGATAATTCTGGTAATATTATAATACAAAGTTCCAATTAGCCTACAATTCTCCAAAATTACAAAGTCTTACAAAACTCTCGCTATATAATCGCTATATAACCAAAATAAACCACAAAGAAAAATCAATCATTGAAACAGGTGAGATATCGTGATTTCAAATGCAAAACATCAAAGTGACAACAATTCCGCGAAAATCTACACGAAACTTTAAAATTACATTTCCGGATCTGAACACTATTATATTCCATGAAACAAAAACTCCATGACCTATAAATAGGTACCTAGTTCAGTGAATTTAGACATTCGTGAGCAATGAATGTTATAAATCCATCGACGACTTCCAATTTTCTCTTGTTATTCAACATAAAAAGCTTGCAGATAATCATACTACCACCTACAAATATTATTAACGTAAAAGTTTATAAGAAAAAAGAATGCATATTGGATAATGTATAATGCTAAAACTACTGACCGTTTTTTGATGATACTTGACACTTTGACAGTACATATTATATTACATATTTTGTTATTCTGTATTTAGTGTGCGATAAATAAATATTTTTTCATTCCTTATTTATTCAACGTAGCCAATATCTTGTTTATCAAAATAAGACCTATGCTCTCGAAATATTGCTTTTGTCGGGGTTTTCCACCGGTAAAACCACGCGGCACAGCTAATATTCTAATAAGGTTCGTTGAGTCTCGATAGAACGCAACTTACACGGTAACAGTATTGATTTTTATTTTTTATAATTCCGTTATGAGGGGCGCTTATGTTTCATTTTAGTTTGCAATATGTGGAATACTTAAACGACTTTGATAAGTAAGGAGGTACAACGAGGTTATGGGAAAAAAGTCAGTGATCGATAAATTATGTATTTTTTAGTAGGTATCACTTGCATGTGGTTTTTCCACGTATCGATTCACAGCTTTTACGATATTATGCAGCGATTATTTGCTATGATAAAAGTGTAACTGATGATGTTTACATAGTTATATCTCACAACTTTAGGAAAACAATAATTGTTTACTTACTATTTTGATTCATGATTTATATGCGTAGAAAAAGTCAATAAAATCAATAAGTTCAATCATTTATAAGTAGCATTGCAACCACATAAAAAATTAAGACTAAATACACTGACGAATAATCTATCCTAGTTTCGTCTGAATCATTATAGGAGCGAACATTTCTAACCATATCTTCTTTCCTACAAATTTTCCGTAACTTTTTGTTCAAAAAGTTCGCTCACAATAAAAGCTGCTGCTTGGTAGTTAACACGGTAGACATCGTCTTGTAACTACATAGTTACATTGTTTAGTATTTCGTACTTTCAAATGGTGACTAATTAACTAGGTACTATTCTGAAAATTTTACGTATAGAACCTTACGGATATTTACTTGTTGCATCAAATATTTTATTTGACGAAATGTAGTAAATTTCACTACTTTCACTATTTTTTTCTTATTCCCCGATATATTCGGGAGATTACTAATTAATATTTACTTGCGATGTAAGGACGTAGGAATTAATTGCAAATTGCAATCTTATTAATACTTTTCTTATTTTGCAAATAAACAAATGCGGTATTGTATGGAGTAAAGAAGTGTAGTATATATACGTAAGCAAGACAATAAATAGATTTATTGTTTATTCAAAATTTTCAACAAAACAAAGTACACACTATTAGACACTTATAAGTTATCTCTTCTCGGTAATCAAGGCAATATATAGCTTCATAAAATACAAATGTAATTCTAATAATTAGCCAAAAACATAAAAATCATGTAACTGTAAATGTATTTATAATTATTATCAGTCAAAACCATATTAATCATGTTAGATCTCACCTCGAATCACTGCCCCAGTGCATCGCGTAGATCTTGGCGAGGTGTCCGCGCAGCGTCCTGCGCGTGCGCATCTGGATCCGCCCGATCGGCTCCAGGTTGGCCGTCGCCTGCGCGAGCGACGTGTCACACGCCGCCTTGCGGGCGTCCTGTATTTAAAAACACACGAGTGATTATTTTATTCGATCCTGTTCACCGATGGTCAATCGTGAAACTATGTAAGGCCTATTCAAAAGTACTTCTTGAAGAAGCCTAATTGAATAAATAAATAATTTTGAATTTGAGTTCCTTCAAGGTGTTACATATTCGCGTGTTTACAGGTAAGTACTTCTGTACTTACCTGTAAACTATGTACTATTAGGTACATTTCATTTTGACATTATTAAATTTATCTCGATTAGTCGGCCTTACTATACACATATACTAAGATACTTTTGTATACGCGCGTATTGTGTGTGTAAATCCTTTTCGAGCTAAAAACAAAAGCCTTTGTCATCTGCATGATTTGATAGGGATTTCGCATCTGGGCTGAGGTGTCGCTTCAATATTATAGAATATTATTTTTTACGAATTTAATATTTGCCTATCTAATCTAGGCCTAAACCTATAAACGTGTAGGTTATTTATTAGCCGTGTAACTATCGAGCAATGATGAGGGCTAAAACTAGAGCATAATACAAATTGCCTTTTACAACCACACAAGCTAAAGGATTAATTTTTATAAAAATGCAATTTTTTCTTTATTCGCACGAACAATGTAGCTGATTAATTCTGAAAAAGGCTTAAGGCCGTGTACGCGGTCCGTGCGCTGTTTGGCTCAAATATGTGATTTTTCAAACCAGATTGTCCATCAACCACTTATCTTACAAACATATGAATTACTAATAATGTTAGGAAATTTTATTGTCTATGTAGTTAGTTAAGAGTTTTTTTCAATTAGTACAGTATTTGTGAATACCATCAAGATAACTGAGCCGATGATTACTTGATTTCACTTTTAGTGTCAATTTCGAAGCTAAAAATATCTGAAATTGCTGACAGATCTAACACACAATTTTTTTAACTAACTGCAAAAATCCTTATTAAAATAGTTAGTTAAAAGATTTTTTTATTTTGGACTCCTAACTTACGAAATTAAAATCCACAACAATGTGAATTTTTTTAGAAATTATAGTCGACAAAATGATTATTTTCACCAAGATATTTGACTTAATTGAATATAATTTATACATATTGCAATAAAAGAATGTCTTACTTATAAGATAAAATTTAAAAAATCAACTAAGGTACCTCTATTATTTTTCTACAATTTTTTTAAAAGTACTATAAAACACTGCGCGCGACCCGATTCAAATCAGTCGGCAGCGAGCCTTTCCAGAGAGAGGACATGTTGCTCGGCGCTCTCCTGTGGACCTATGCTGTTCATAGTAAAAGGATAGCGCAAGCCGCGATCTATCGTAATAGATCGCGGAGATTTTGACTTGCGTTAAATTGAATAAGCGCTCTTAAACACAGATAAGCAACCTCATTTATAATTCTTCTCTAAAAGCAGCATTTTATAATGTGCTCGGACGTACTGTTACGTTTTGAATGGCCATTTTGTAAATACAAACATGGAGATATTTAAATCTCTACTCTAACAGATTACTGATAAAAAAATACATAGTGCATTTCGCACATAATGCCATAATGGGTTTATACTTTTAAGCTTAACTTTTTGCTCTCAGTACATCCCTGATAGCTTGAATTAAGCCATAAAGAAAAAGTGAGGATATTTCCAACATTCAGAACTAATTACAACACTTCCATCATAAGGGATATATTCTTATTTAATAATTTGATAACCAACAAGTCATAACTGCGTTAAAAACAACCGACTTCAAACTTGCACTTGCAACATTTACAAATACCTACAGACAAAAATGCTCATAAAATAAAAACTACTGGGCCTATCCGAATAAAATTTTTATGGGACCAATTCGACACCATCCCGCATCGAACAAGAATCACGTAAATCAGTTCAGAAACCTCGGAGTAATCGGTGTACATACTTAAAAAATAAAAAAAACATACCGGCCGAATTGATAACCTCCTCCTTTTTTTGAAGTCGGTTAATAAAGTTTAGAGACCGGAATTCTACTGAATACATTCTATCAACAAAATAAACAATCAAATATACAGGTATATATTTTGTCTAGATGAATGACTTACGCGTATGGCATTTTTAAGGGTTTCCGCCTCTTGGCGCAGACTGTCCAACTCATTCATTGTGCCGCGCAGCTTTGTATCCTCTCTTCACTACCCGGTTACTCTTGCGCGCCTCCCGCTACGCACTCTGCACCAACCTGGTCAATAAATAAAGAAATAAATAAAGAAATAAATAAAGAAGGCTGACATTAATTCATGTTACCATAGTAACTTCGTTTACATTTCTAAACCTCCACTTTTTTTCGATGTGACCTACAAGGCTAAAGCAAATAGCTGAACATATAGGTAATTGGAAAACCCGCTTACCTAATTCGGATAAAATTTAATAAACAATGTATTTGTTGCTATGTCAGTTAAATATTAGACTTTTTGCCTCCTTTGGAAATAAAGGCATGCTTAATGTCAGACTTAATGAGATAGCTGATAGAAGGCGCTTCGGCACGGATAATCCGCAATCTCGCGCTAATACGAACCACTGTTCAAATAAACAATTACTGTACCAATTCCACTGACCCAGACCATCGCTCGAAAAGCACACTTGATCACAACGCAAATAGCGAATAATTTAAGCGTAATATCAACGGATTACTGAACATCCATCCGCCACTAAATGCCGGTGGTTTTCGCTGCACAATTGTGAATTAAGTATTAAAAGTTAAAACCACTTCGAAAGTTCTATGGACGCGAAGTAAAACTAGTTATTCATCATTCGTAGCCGATATCGACGCCAAATACGGCACAATGTGGCATTGATGCATAAACCGTCATCACGCTATAAGTATGTACCTCCACCTGCCGAGTACAAGAACCTTTCCTTCCTATGAAGCGCCGCGCCTTTGAATTATCAAATTAAATATCTGCTAACAAATGTTCCGCACGATTGGAGCTTTTTTCTTTCGTTAGTACAAACGTAACACGTGTAAATACTTGGCGTACGTGTGTATCTTTATACTTCCTCTATCTGTGTATCTAAAAATTGTTATACAATTATTTACCAACAATTTTATGCATGTCTTTATGCATCGTTATAGATATAGTATTGACTGGCGGTAACACATAAATTTTTACTGAAACATTCACAGAACATTTTTTTATATTGTAAGTAAAAAAAATGGTAATAGGTACGTACCTATAGATCGACCTCTGCTTATCAATTGGCTATATGTAATTGATTAAATTTATAAATACGCTATCGCGCGACAATAACATCATGGGACAAAACAAATAACGTCTATCTTTAATAAATTCAGTTTAAAGATGAAAATAAGTTAACTACTCTAGTTTTCATTCCTACGTGTGTTCTAATAACAATAATACAATGGCATTTTATCAGTCTACAAAAGAACTGTACACAAAATGATATCGTGACGTGAAAATGAATAGTTATTAGGCACATATTAAATCTTATTTACAATTCTCGTAAAATTAGGTGATGGAAGCGGAACTACTGAACCGACTACAATGAAATTTAGCACACATATAGAGAGTAACTTGGATTAACACATAGGATAGTTTTTAGCCCGGAAATCCCACGGGAACGGGAACTATGCGGGTTTTCCTTTGCAAACGCGGGCGAAGCCGCGGGCGGAAATCTAGTACATAATACAACAATGTATCATTGAAAGAAAAACATGACATGCACACTTCGCGTGCACAAACAAGAAAAATACGACGCCCTTTCTACATTACACATCTAATTCACATCGATTCAATGCAGTTAGCCAATTTTTACATTCAATATTTAAGTCCTCAGTCTACTTATAAGGTTCGTGGTACCTACATTGGTATGAAAAACAATAATGTCCATTGTCCTGTACAACGAGGATTTAAATCTTTCCTTGTTTACATTCGCAACGAACATCTTCAATCGTCATTACGCACATACGTATGACGTTTTATCTCCAACTGTATATAATTGTTTACACCTCTTCCTTATATGTAATACAAAATAACAACTCGGTTCGCAAATTAATCGACATTTATATTTTTTAATAATTACTCCATAATATTTCCTATGAAATCAACGGGTTTATGCATCCTGATGAATGATCCAGGCAATGATATTTAACTTGACCTTTTTTGTTATTTCCAGAGAAAGGTATTTAATTTGTAGTTAAGGCTTTAAAATAAATATAATCAAATTATGACGTTCGAAATACGAGGAATGAGGATGTAATTAAAAAGCAATATACGACAGAGCATTCAGGGCGGAAAATGAAGATCCTTTCTGTGAAAAAGTGCATATCCCGTGTGATTTACTCCGTCTGTGTCGGTATAATTAATGGAAAATATTGTATAAATATAATAAGAAAATACATAATATAAAATGATAATGTGAGGTCGTTTTAAAAAATATTGATAGATGGGTAGCCGGTAGATAGTGAGTTATTTTCGTGTAATTCAGTCCGAATCAAAATTTACAATAAGAATTGGTGCATCGTTAGCAGAAGTTTAAACCATTGAGCCCCAAGCGGCCCGATCGGTCCACGACACAATAGATTTTCTATTGTGTCTGTGATTCCGGGGCCTGAGTTAGCTTCAATTTACTACAATCCATAAACACCAATCCTTTAAATTCGTGGATATAAAATTGCAATGTGCAAAATTGTTCAATAGCTCAACACCGACTCAATTAATTCGACAATCAGTCACATCAACCAAATAGGGCTCGCAGCACACAATCCATTTAGAGATGAATTATTGCGCGTCTAGACTTTACGTCAATCTGAAGTGAAAGAATACGAACACTTGGATTGTAGGTCGTTACGCATGAGCACTCGTAATACTCCATCTTTGTCTCGTCTTTGAAACGCGATAGACAGAGGGTACGCGTGAACATTGTGCCGACTGCCGACCCGTCCGCGCTAACAAGCAAAGCGAAGCAGCAATGGTATATTATTACGCATAGGGCTGTCCATTTGTTAGTACTGTAGAACATTACTTTAAATGAAAAAAGTTTTGTTGTAAATCACGGAACACATGGATCCGATGTTTGCAAGTTTCGTCAACTTCTAAAGGTATTCTTTTGAAGTTGACAATATTATGTTGAACTAAAAAATTATACTAGTTCCGCTATGAATTGCCTACGATGTTTATTTATAAAAATAGCAATAACAAATATAAGCACATCAATTATGGCAGTTTATTTTTTGAACAACTTCCATAGGATATTATGGTTGGCAGCCCTGGGAAGCTGAGCTAACAATCTTTTGATTTTCAACGCATTTCACACCTTGGTTACGTAAACAAGGCCGATGTATGAAATGCTCAGTTTCAGTTACGTCGAACTCTATTGATACCAATATTTTATTGAATGACTCGAGCCAATTTTAGATTGTTTTTTTTTAAAGTTTCAAGTCCTACAAGTGTAGTACCAAATATTTCGCTTTGTTGATAGTTTTGGCTATAGATCTTTAGATTAATATGTTAGCCCGGTCACTTACTTGCGTGCAAACATTCGCAAAATACAAAAATGTTTGCATGTATGCTCATTCCTCATGTATGGAAAAACTTACAAATATTGTCATACACTTGTTAATTTGCTTACAAGCTTTTTATAACAATAATATCATATTTTGAATACTGTATCACATAATCCACATATAGTTTCTAACTATATCTTTATATGCACAGATGCATGTATTAAAATGTTTTGATTACATAAGAATGCATTCAAGATAACAACTAATGATCCAAGTTATAATGATGTCAATGACGATAATGATACTTGATTGTATAGAAAATAATAACAATTCTACTTATAGCCTAGCAATGCAAAGTAGATGTCAAGATAAAATTGTAGGGTCACAATGTTTAATCACTTCATAATTGCTTATAGTTAAAGTACACAAAAACTAAGGCATATCTAAATAAAAAATACAAAGTTAGAATTTTTAATAATTTCCTCAAAATCACAAATAAAATAATCTTACAAAACACAAACAAACAATGGATTTGTAAAAAATCTGATAAATGTGCAACCTTAAATTATTAAATAATAATAATTTAAGGTTGCACATTTATCAGATTTTTTATATAATATAATTATTAAAATTTTATATGTAACAAAAAGTAATAACTGATAAATATTAAAAACAACATAATTAATAATTATTATCTTACATTTAAAATAAACACATAAAACAAAACAATTAAAATATTTAATTTCGCATAGCCCAATTTTTTAAAGGTAAGTTAATTTGGTTCTTTTTTTTATATATTATAATATGAAGTTATACAATCTTATTTAATTAGTATATTTTATCATTCAATAATTAAAATAACTATTAATGAATAACTGAACATCATTAGTTAACAATAACCATCCTGTATATTCCTATGTCTCAAATATCAATCAATATTTGTTCAAATGAGATAATTATATAAATAAATAATACAATTATCTTAAAGATTAGAGATATGTACTGTCATGTAATCACAAAGACTGTAATCACATTATTATCCAAAGTGATCATTATCAAGTTTATTATTATTTGTTTGGCTTATAAATAAATAACTAATAAGTTACTTTTTTTTTTTTTTGTAAGGTGTTTCTCAATGTTAGCCAGAAGGGCTACTACATTTTAACGCGGACGCGGGGGTGAACTGAAGGTTCACCCTGGTAGCGACATGCACAAGGGCGTCCCCCCTTGACGGGGACCACGAACCTCGGCTTGAGCTGTCGCTTGAGTGGAGGAGGCCAGAAGGGCCCTAATCGGACGGGTAATAAGTCACTGTAGCAAGCTGTTTGACACAAAGTTTTAAGGTCCACCCTATTTTATTTGGGTCAAGAAGGTATTATTATTGATGCCAGGTACATTATTGAAATAGTAGGACGTTTCATACATTAGTTATGGTTGGGATTCCACAATACATCGAAAATTTAAAGTTAGATACAATATAATATTATAGCTATTTAATATGGAAAACTTTTTGGTGACCACATGGAATACAACTTATTTTGATTCACAGTCCACATAACCTATAGAAATACCTTATTCAATATTTAGTTTTTTTGTAATCTTCTTCTTATATATATAAAAATGAATCGCAAAATGTGGTGGTAAGCACATAACTCGAGAACGGCTGAACCAATTTCGATAATTCTTTTTTTATTATATTTCTTGAAGTACGAGGATGGATCTTATGTAGAGAAAACGTAAACATGTACCACGGGCGAAGCCGGGGCGGACCGCTAGTAATAACAATAAATATGTGTTTCAATTTAAAGAACAAATTTTACATTGTTCATCTGTGGCATTCTAGTTTTTCATTATTCGGAGCAAAAATAATTCATATACTGTATAATTACAAAATTTTTAGTTCTGCATTGTATATATGGTAAATATTCAAAATACACATTATTAATTATTTAGTAACCATTGAGAATTAAATAATCAATTGATTTTATTTAATTGAATTCATCACTGTTTTGTTATATTTACATTAAAGTTATACATGAAACTTTAAAAATTTACACCTTCCTTCTTCATATTTATTGAATATAATTTTTGGAACATCTAAAATGCCTGGGGCCTAAGACAAAGTAACAATTACAAAACGATAACGAAGTTAGAAATCGCAAAAATGTATGGGATTGACATTAGATAGACCACGTGATCTATCGCGCCCCTTCTCTGTTATGAATAAAAAAAATAAAAATAAAGTTAATGGAAATTAAGAGTACCATATGAAGAAAGACATTTATCTTACACAATATACAACTACTTATTATAAGATGGTGTAAAGATGAACATAATTTACAGAAAAAAAAGTTACTATACAGTCAGTTACAATTATCATTTTTTTCTAAGAGTTCATGCAAAACTATTCCTATACTACAAACTTTTACACAAGGCAACAGGTAGTACAAAGCTTAGACTAATTGGGAAACCACTAGCACTTCATCACTTGTTCAAGTGCCTATTGGTTCTTGAGACCAATTAATTATGGGCAAAGATTTATAACTGATAGGTAAAGTGTGGTCTTTTGAATAATTATTTAATGATTGTTTGCAGTATGGTTTAAAAATGTCTCACCTTCAGAAAAATGTCTAACGCCTAAAATTTAAGCTTTTGGAGTAAAACCTGACAAGACTGAATGAAAATTCCTAGATAAAACCTTATTTTTACCAAGAAATGATATGCTTTTAAAGCAAAATGATGTTAATCTATATTTGGAACATGATATTAACAATTATTTAACATGCCAGGTCACATAGAACATAGGTACATAATAATATATGATGTAAATAAAGTTAGCATTCAATTTTACAATACAATCAAATTTCCTTTTTTTTATTGTTCAAATATTCCCCTGAGCACACTTCACAAATCTACTTAGGCTTACATATTCATAATTTCCTATACAAACATTCATACATAGAATTGAAAAACAACTCATTCTTTGTGGTTTAACAACTGCAACAAGGAAGACTGTAAATGCTTCTCAATTCTCAGTACAATCAATATATTGTATTGACTCATTTTATTTTTGCAGTAACTTCAATATAGTGTTGCTATAAGACAATAATTTTTCATATAGTTATAACTATTGATACTGAAAATCATGAAATAGTGCATATAAATGTCATATGTGATGACTATGTTATACAAAATAATTGATATAGCTATTACATGCAGAAGTAAGAAAATAAGATATGAATCATGAAGAAATAAAATCCAGATTCATACAATATTCATTATGATAGATAACTATCTGCCAACTGACAATGATATTTGTTTATATGTAGGTTTACAAAGTTTTAAAGCAATCTTACAACATGAATAGCCAAAATCACAATACCAAGAAGCAAAAATTTTAAATCACACACAGATCTCTATAATAATCCAGAAAACAATGATATTGCAAAAAAATCAAACCAAATGAGTGATATTGTACTGTCCCAACATATTTTTAGATACCTATATAATATTGTTATTTCAGTTTTGTTGTATCACAAATTAACATAGATGAAATGATGTGGTAGTTGCTAATCTGGATCTATTAGCATTGTCCTGATAAGTAGAAACAATAATTTTATAAGCCAGTTGTTGCATATCGGTCAATTAAGGAAAGCTGGCATGTTCACAGTACTCACACTTATGCAATTTCACTAACAGTATGTTCAAAAATAAATGCGACTCTAGTTTCATTTTAGACTTGAATTGTAAAATGGGTGCGTTCTAGATAAATATATGCAAATATAATTATGAAAGCTCTCATAATTTACCTGTAAAATTATAATTTAAAAGTAAATCAATTGATGAACTTAATTATTTATTCTAAAAATATAATCAATTGGATAAAAGTATTAATAATCATTCAATTATCAAATAATAATTAAATTTCAGGTCATAAAAACAATACAAATAACACGTGCGCTCACTCCCAAGTGCCAACACACGGATGGTTTTTTTGATAATGATTTAAATAACGGACGTCTTCTGCAGTTGCGGAGCAGTCTTGTCCTGACTTTGGTCGAGTAAAAATATCTAAGAAATATTATTGTAGCGACACCTCGCTCTGAATCGCGCAAGCGAAATGTTTTCGCTACAGAGCTATATATACAACTTTCCGACATCATCCATCGGGACCTTTACGGCCGGCCAGTCCAGTTGACTGGTCGAGGATCCTCCCTTTTTCGATGGAGGAATTCCACCTTCCTTCCTCCACATTATATATTTTGTAGTAAGTACGTAATACCTACCAATACGCGCTAACAAATATATGTTACATGTTTATTGTATAATTTTCACACTATTGGTTTTAAACTCAAACTCAAACATATATGTATACTATTAGACTTCTTCTAGAAGCACTTTTGAATCGTCATAACAGTTTAACAGTTTTAACATTTACCAACAATTCAGAAAGCAGTATCTATAGAGAAGAAGAAGAATCTATTTAATCATAATCGTAATCTTCTACTTCACTGAAACTTTCATCGCTCGAAGAACTCGATGTTTCGCCGTCGGAATTTCTTAATGTTATTATAAATGAGTCAGTGTAATTATATACTTTTGGTTCTAATTGAATATATTTTTCCTCATGTTCTCGCGTCTTTCTCCAAACGTCACTAAACATATTATAATTCTTCCATTTACTGTATCACAAAATTCTTCATAGATTTTTAGATATTCGTACTACACCAATTACATCACCCTGTATTTATAAACAATTGCAAAATATGACACATACATAGGCCGGGAGATACTGACACAAAATTTCGGGTCATTTGTAACAGAATGGCGGTTCTACAGAGGTCTTATTACGCAATGATTAAAAGAAAAATGATGGTCAGAACGCTGGTACCGGCGGACTAGTCGCGTGGGCGTAAGTCACACTCGTCGGATAAGTAAGACCCCTCTAGACCGCCATCCTGTTACAAATGACCCGAAATTTTGTGTCAGTATCTCCCGGCCTAACATGTGCAATGTGTAAATGTGTTGACGTTCCAGCTCTTCTTAATATACTTATACAATTAACTCAAAATTACAGCTTGTTTAAATGAATATAACAAGACATTTACACAATACATAATTAACAATT
Organism: Colias croceus; assembly: GCF_905220415.1. Lineage (NCBI taxonomy): Eukaryota > Metazoa > Arthropoda > Insecta > Lepidoptera > Pieridae > Colias > Colias croceus. Next base: position 3,000,831 of record NC_059562.1, read on the forward strand.
TAATAACGAATGAAATAGGTATGTTTGTTTTACAAATTATTCGTTTACATACTTATATTCAAAGCTTGCTGCTAGCTGTCCTTGATTTAGTTCAATACACACACTTAGAAACTGAAAATTTTGTATTTTTGAGCATCTAGGATCATTATATCAACACTGGTTTTTGGCAATGAGGGAAAACAAATTTGAGTAAATAAAAAGTAAATAATCAGTAGCTCCTTTAGTTGCATATATTTTATGTACTCCTATGGTCTTGTGAAACATATCCATTTTGGAATATGTAACAATTAAGATCTATGATAATTTAGTATGTTCACAAATATGTTAAATTTTTTGGTGCTAACTTAATTATAGAATCTCTGTATTATTTCATGTCTTAATTTTGGAATCTATGGACTTATCTATATTGAATTTTAGTGGAAAACAATAGTTGATTATGACTCCTATAAATTGAACAAATATTGGTGATTAATATAATCATTAACACTGAACAAATACTGAATAATGATTTTGAATACGGTTACATTAAGTTAGGTATACCTTATTATTTAAATATAATTATGAATTATGTGAATAAATAGAAAGATTCTAACATATACCCATGTAATGATCATTGCAATTTTTACTGCAGTAGTGCTCACATTAAATAGAAAGATAATACAACTAGCAGGAAACAATACAATTAAAAGGGTGTATGAAATTTCAATACCTGATTAACGATTATTCTGGATTAGGGTCATTGCGCCTGTTCGCGTCCACCTGCCTATTCGCGTCCATTTTGCGGATATCTTTTAGAAAATTCACGAAAATAAGTATACATTATGTAAAATTGTAATAAGAAAAATTTCCGATAATACCTCAATGTATAAGAGACATGCACACATATTCAAAATATGCCTGCGCACCGCCTATCCTATTTAAAAAAAATATTTAATTTTGGCTATTAAACGAGAGAGCTAAAACGCGCGGAATTTTGAGAAAAAAATAGTGCGCAGCGTCGCGTTTGACGGTAAGTATCTTATTGTTAAATGTGAATTTTTGAATATGTAACTGTTTCTTTACTTTGCTAACAAAACATGGAATAGTATGGATTATAAATCAGCTTATTTCTTTTACAATTAACTAAAATAAGGTGGACGCGAATTACTACACCGAATTTGTACAACTTCCATTTTGCGTCCACGGTGGGCGCAAACTATACCTATAGTGCATAACAATAGAACATATTGCGTCCACATTGTTTTTCATTACGTAGCAATGAATTGTTTGTTAAAATATGTAATTTAAAATAGGTTGTAAATTTTTGACTAAGACCACAAGTTGATAATTTAAATTTTCATTCATATTAGCAAATTTTTATGCTATTTTTTCATTTTAAAATGGGTATTCTAAGAATGAGACTAGTATCTTTGAGAATGAGAGTCAATAAGTCTGTGGTTAAGAAAATAATATAAACAAAAAAAGAAATTTTATTCATTAGAAACTAAAAAATAGGGTAGGTAGGTAATCTTAATAGAACTGATTATTATTTATTTACTTAACGTAACGTTGTTTTCCTTGTAGGATCACTTTGATATCCGTCCGTCTGTATGTCCGTCTGCCGGTTTGTCTTTCTGTCAAGACCCTTTTTCTCAGTAACGCGTTCAGGTATAAAACTGAAATTTATATTGAATACTCAAGTCTACGGTCACTTGAAGCAGTGAAAAAATCAAACTTATAAGCCAAAGAATTCAAAAGATACAGCCGTTTATGCTGCAAATTTCGACATTCGCAAGGAAATCAAAACCTACAGGGTACTTTACGTGAACACAGACACTTGAAGTTTGGTACGAAGCAACGTCTTATAGCACGAATAAGGGAAATATTGAAAAAATAATCATTTACAGTTAAAACATATGAAAAAAAAAAACAGGTTAATACGGAACCCTCGTTGTGCGAGTTCCACTCGCATTTGGCCGGTTTTTATTAAATAACTATATTCGTAAATAAATAATTTATTAAAATCTAATTTTTATTTGCATTTATGTGATAAAATATCACCCAATACACTCTTAATTCTTTTTCTAAGCTGGTGGACGCGAACTGGTCCACGGGTGGACGCAAACTGGAATTTTTGGACGCGAACTGGGTAAAACGCCTAATTCTGCTATTTGTCTAGATAAATAAAAAACCACATGATATTTCCAACACAATTGAAAGTAAATCTTATAATAGACTATGTAATGAACACGTTACATAAATTTTGCGTTGAAATTTGTTCTGGAACATTTTTATTTTCTCCTTCAAACTTTCCAACTGCACTAAGTGGACGCGAACTGGCACAATGACCCTATTATGAATATAAAATGATAATGAGGGAGCCACTTTAAATCCATAAGCACACACAAGTCAATAATCGTCAGAGCGTTTTCACATTGTCCGGTCCGATATCGGATATCGGGCGCCGATAGCCGATATCCGATATCGGAGGCTAAGTTAAATGTATGATTTATGTACCTGTCTTTCACATTGTCCGGTCCGATATCGGATATCGGAGCCAACACCGATATTCCCGTGAACTATCGGACGATAATGTTCAGTGTTACCAACTCAATTTTCGAAAAGGTAGTATACCAACAGCAAAAAAATCACTAGTTTGTGTATTTTCAGTCATTTCTAGGCGCTAAATGTAAAAAAAAAATCCTTTCATTTACTTTAAACCTTTTTATTAAGAAAACATTCATTTAAGTATTTAAAGGCATTAAAAATACTATTTTTACGGGAGCTATTTTAATACCGTCCTATATTATACGGCAATTGGCTGAACTGAAGTAAACAAAAATATCTATATCTTTTTTTACGTCTCAAATATAATAAATACAACAAATAAAGTTTTTTATTATAGTTTGCCATGATGACCAGTGTTGCTAGACCTTATGATTTTTCGGATGATCTACTGATTTTTCAAATAGGTACTTGGAAAGAAAGGGGTAGTTATAATATTTGTTAAATACTACCCAGAATATTTTAAGAAAGGAAAAGTAAATTTGCATATTATGTTAACGAGGTATCAAAATGTACAATAAATCCACTTTCCAACATGTACAATAAATCAACAAAAATAGTATGACATATTTTAGAAGAAACTGACGAAATAGTTAATGGAGAAACAATTTTATGACATTCAAGAATTTATTACATTGCGGAATCTGTGACAACGAAGAATTAGTTTAGTTTAATTTATTTCGTTTAATATTTGCACACCCAGATAATAGGTAGAATGATGTACATTCACTACTGTTCTGTGTGTACATTCTATCTATTATTTATAGGTATAATATATTATATATTATTATTAGCACTATAAAATTGTAATAACAGCACCTACATTTGTAAATGTAATTTGAATTTATATTTGCCAGTTTCGTCGCTTTAATACTGAGTTGAATTTTATTTGTTTATGAACATAACAGTCGTACATGATTTAATATAAAAAAGTTCTAAAATTCACTACGACCACACAACATGTTCTATTATTAAAAAAAGAAAAACAGCATATAAAAAAACAAGCCTCACAATGAAATTGAATATTGAAACTAGATTCTGACTCTGCAGAGGGTACAAATCCAAACTCCGCAGTCAGCAGATTAAACCGGTTTGAAAAACATAGTTTATTTATTACTATTTATTTTATTTAAAATAAAGTTTATTTTTTGTAACATAAATGCATCCACTGTTTTTTTTTAATTCAACATAATATATCTACTTTTCCAGTTTCTGGCAACACTCATGATATCGGGACGATATTATCGGATAATGTGAAAGGGCAAATTGTGTCCGATATCGGATATCGGCTATCGGCTTCCGATATCCGATATCGGACCGGACAATGTGAAAACGCTCTTAGCCCTTAGAAAACGCCTTTTTGTGGAAACGAAAAAATGTCGTCTTTTCCTTCTGATAAAACTAACAAATTGTAAGCAAAAACATGTGAAATATAATCGCAGTTATTTACGCCTAGTACGCGTATAAAAAATACATATTGATAAGGCTAACGTCCGAATCGATGCTGCTTTAGCAACAGGGCCGTGCCTTTGACTGATATATCTATACGGTATACCGTGTTATATAGCTCATAGTACGCTAGTTTCCTCACAAACTCGCGACATCCTCCTATAATGCGGGCCCTACAGCAATCTAGCCGAGCTCCCACATGGAGAAATTGATTACTTTACCCTAGATAATATGTTTCAGACATGGGTGTACATACCACGCATACAGCCGGCGACCATTGTCGATATCGCTTATTCACATACGACACACCCTAACACCTTAAGCTAAGCTGTACTCAATATAAGACGATTATTATGAGTAAAGGCGTTGTAAGAATTAAAAAACAAGAATTTTACCCCACAGTCAGCAATTCTTTTCTTTAGATCCACCAGTGGTTTTCAGGCGCTTCCTAAAACCACTATTAAGACTGGATTCTATCCTTTTGGCACATTTTGTATTTTTACAACAACACTACACTGAACCAGGAGTTAATCACAAGTTTTTATCACGGACTTTTCCACCATTTAGTGTTTCATACACCCTCGAGCTCAATCCTTTTCACGGCCATTTGCAAATTGCGTCAAAGTTCCTTAAATCCTATTGGTCCGTTCTGCGCTAATGTCGTCGGATTCTATTGCGCCCTCTACAGATGATATAAGAAACTAAACGCAGTTACAAAGTAATTTAAGCCTTGTTCAGTTCAAGTAGGGTTTGGAACGAAACATAACTTATGCGTTTATGTCCTTTCTATAGATATAAGGTAGGGTGCGGTAAGGCTTTTTTGAGAACCCCATAGCGTGACGTCAAACTGGGCGTGAATTACAAGACGCGGTCGATTTGAAACCCGTATTGGTGCTTAATTTTAAATTTGAACGTTTGAATAAAATATAACATAAATAAATTATTTCATTATTAGTGATCATTTTTTTAATATAAAATAAAATTAACTTTTTTAAAGTTATAGTCTCTATTTAATAAGTATATCAGAAAGATAAATAATTAAAGGCAGGTGCGTAGGGTAGGTGATACAATAAATTATTTAATAACATGGCATAGAGTATAAAATAAATTATTTACTATGTATTAAAACCTGTGATTAAAACTAAAGTATAAAATCGTTTCTTTTGTTTATTTTATAGTTTCATTACTTCATACTTAGATTTCATATAATGCATAGCATCAGGAATAAAAAAATCTACCATGTTAACTATATTATGCATTTCGCGCGTTAGCACTTAGCGTTCGTTTAAAAAAAGTTATTTTACAACGATACTTTAGTGGACCCTTGTTCTATATTATAATTAATGCATTTATACTTTTACTTTTACTTAAAATCCATGTGATTCTTATGGATATTGGTCTCAACTCTCAGGGATCACACAAACTTGTTAGATACAAATCTCATTGGAGATGAGAAGATAATTAATATTCCTGATAATTTTTGTTATTTATTAAGTTCATAATCTTTCATGGCTTTTAGTCTTTTAGTAATATATTTAATTTCATATCAATATAATTTTGTGTGTCCAAAAAATCAAAGAAAGAATGATGGCGAGAAAATTATTGACACTTAAAAATGAAATTTTTAACTTTAAGTTTTAATGAAAATAAGGTTTAGTTAATTATGATCAACTGGTGATTATTGTTTCATTTAAATTATTGTTTCAAGCACGTTTCAATAATATTTTATTAACATTTTCTTTTTTTCTATAGTCTTTGCTCATTCATAACAAGTCTGTACTCTACTGCGACAGCTGACTTTGACAACTGTGGTTCATTGAAATACTGACATTTTGTGATTTGTCAAACTTCAAAGTAGGGGTCGGTCGACAGACGACAGGTTGAGTCACGAATGACGAATGTTGTGTTTATTTGTTTGAAAACCAGACGACTGTGTAGTTAAATAAACAAAATTAAACAAGAATAATACGCAAGTATACATAAATTGATTCAAGTTAACTTAATTGTGCTATAAATTTAAAATTTTTGTCGCAGTTTTGTAAATTATTTAAGTTCTCGCTATCCTAATTTGATTAGGGTAGATACAGAAGAAGTTAAGTGACTAATGGTGTAGAGAAAAACAAAGAAAAGCCTTCAGATTGGTAAGTACATAGTAATTTTATTTAAACAATTTCAACGCATTTATCGAGTACACAATATGCGGTAGTAGATATAAGAAAAACATTCATTTTATTGTTTCTGTAATCACTTTAATTACTGTTGTAGGCTGTGTCGCTATGCACTCTTCATTACATTGTTATTATATCATGTAAATTGTAATGCATTTTATTTTTAATAAAATGTTGTAGGTATATGGTGTAATTTTCAGATTTACATATAAAATTAAAAGATGAAATATTGAAATCAATAAATAAAGGAAACCAAATGAAATGGTGCTCAAACTGCGTAATTTGATTAAAAAAATATAGATAATTTGAGTAATTAGTAATTTTCTTTGAAATAAGATTATTTATTTATTACAAATTTTTAAAATATTTATATATCAATGTGTACGTACCTTCTTACATTTATGCAAATTATTTAAAAAAAAATTTTATTTGTACTCTCATACCTACTTTGTATGAGAGTACAAATAAAATAAAATTTTTTAAAGAAATGTAAATTGAACTTAAGCTTCAGTTTATTTGAAATGAGTCCAGAGTGAATAGGCTTCTTCTGGGTAGACGTGCTCCTAAATAGATCGCATCACTGCTTTACATCAGGCAGGATAGCTTTCAAACGTCTACCTATTTATAATAAAAAAAAAAAAAAAGAAATAGTAATATTTATGACTCAAAAGAATAATAATTTATACGATAATGAATAGCATGCCACTCAGAAGAACAATGTAGGATAAAAAAGAGACTTTAATAGTTAATTTTTTATCTCCATCTGCCAACATATGCATAATAATAATTAATAAAATATTAAATATAGTCTGTTGTAATGATTAACACAGTCAACAAAGAGCATATCATAACTAAATGACAGTGAAAAAATATCCTCACATTTTGGAAATTTTGGATTTAAGAATGGAATTTTTAACTATATTTTCCTTTTCTTAGGGAAGGAAAATCCTTCCGCCAACTTAATTTCTTCACAATATTTGTTTCTGCAAACATTCTGTCTCTTTAATTATCATTTCAAAAATGTATGGTCGTAACAAAATATAATTAATTTTTTTTATGCAATTCCAACTATTTAATCAATGAATTTGAATCATATAACTTTATTTTAAACTAGCTTCCGCCCGCGACTCCGTCCGCGCGGATGTCGGTCTTCGCGTGGATGGTTATTTCTCCATTTTGAGTACCTCTGTCAATAACATCTTATAAATATCTATTGGACCCAATTCCCAAATACGGCTAGGCCTATAATAATACGCAACGTGTGTTCGCGGTTCTACGGAACAACGTCTATGGATAAAACTGAAAAATTAAGATTAATTTTTTTCTACGTATTTTTCCAGGATAAAAAGTATCCTATTTTACGCCCAGGATAATAAGGTATAATTATACCAAGTTTCATCGAAATCGAACCGCTAGTTTTCACGTGATGCCTTCACATACAGACAGACAGACAGACAGACAAAAATTTTTTCAATCACATATTTGGGTTTGGTATCGATCTAGTAACACCCCCTGCTATTTATTTTTTCAATATTTTCAATGTACAGAATTGACCCTTCTACAGATCTAATATATAAAAATCAATGCCACTTTTCGTTGTAATTCCATAACTCGAGAACGGCTGAACCGATTTCGATAATTCTTTTTTTATTATATTCCTTGAAGTACGAGGATGGTTCTTATGTAGAGAAAACGTTAATATGTACCACGGGCGAAGCCGGGGCGGACCGCTAGTTTATTATATGTATAGATGGTAAATGTATATTATTTATTTTATTTCTAGTTATTTTAAGTGCATGAAAAAAATATTTATTGATACATAAAGAATTTGAATTTGTTTCTGTAAAAGATGAATTTTTTTTTGCAATACAAAAACATGCTTTTTTATATTTTTTATGTATTGGTATGCCTATTGAGGCTTTGATTTTTAGTAGTATTATTTTAAATATTACCCATAATACACTAATATTATATTCTGTAAAAAATGGTATTGATTTATTTCAGAATATACTATAATGAACATTTTCTGAAAAAATCCCATAACAACATTTTTTAAATTATTTTTTCTTAAGCTCTTATACTTATTTACAATATTTAATATAAAAAACCATATACATCAAAGGATGAAGAACTAATAGACTTTTTAGGAGACAAAAGTTTTTTGAATATATTTTTTTGCTATAGTTTGACATTTAAATAAGTGGAAACAGTTTGCGGAAATTTGCTTAGTTATTGTGTTCATATCATCTATATGGTATATGGAACCCCGTTTTTGAGCTTGCCATGTATTTACTAAAAACGAGTAAAGTACATATTTTACGCAACAGTTTTTCTGCATGTTTCTGCCCTAAACTAAACCAGTTTAGGTTCTATTACAAAACCTGTGTCCTTAATTCTAGGATTTGATTATTTTGGATATCAAGTGAAGGGAACTGCTGAAGGTCTGCCGTTTGTCGGCGCAAGGCTGGTTTTTATTGCTTACGAAATGTTAGAAAATATTAGCTTAATAATTTTTCATACTTATTTCATCCAGGTATTTATAGTGGGTTTAAGAAGATGTTAATAATTATAAATATTTTAGAGAAGATTTTAATCTATCACGAATTTTGTTAAGTGTTCCTAATTTTACTCTGTGCAAATATACAACATATTAAAGATCACATAAGCATTGTCAATATGAGGAGACCTTTATTTACCCTTGACCCTTAGGTTCGTAATACAAATTGTGATCCCGCATTTCGTGTGATGAGTTTCGCTACGGACATCGTTCTATCGGGACATATTTCTTTTTCGTAATCAAATTTGTATAGATTATCCTGAATCCAATACAAAAACTAACCCAATAAATCCGTATTTATGGAGAACATACTATGTATAATTACCACAATTAGGGCATGCAGAACCGAGTCCGGTTCCAAGTTTCTGAAACCCGGTTCCAAATCGAGCTCAGAACCGGGTAGAACCGGGTTACCCGGTTCTTTTATAATACCTCGGAAAAAAATACGAAATTAAATAAATGTAACTGTAAAAGTACCTGATGGGCCTTTTATTTTACGCAGCTTGTGTCTTATTTTATTAAATTAATAAAGAAACAAAATTTCAATACTTCTCTTTATTTATCAGTCTTATAAAAGTACCTTGTTATCGTAATATCACATACTTAAACTAACTTAAACCTTATTCATTAACTGCAAACTGTAAAGCAAAAAATCGGCCAAGTGCGAGTCGGACTCGCGCTCCGAGGGTTCCGAACAAACCTATTTTTTATGTAACTTTAAAATTTATTTTTCTAGCAATTTTTCCTTTATCTGTGTTATAAGACGTTACTTTTACCAAATTTAAAGGCTCTGTGTTCATGAGAAGTACCCTGTAGGTTTTGAGTCCCATGCGAATGTCGAAATTTCAGCATTTACGGCTGTATCTTTTGATGCGTTGGCTTGTGAGTTTGACTTTTTCATAGCATCAAGGGACCGAAGACTTGAGTATTCGATATAAATTTCAGCTTGATACAAAAAACAAAAACATGACTGGATCATTATATGAATCAGTAAAATCAACAGCTTTTCAAATTCACGACAAATCTGATAAAAATATTTCAGTAGCCTAAGTTTTGTCATTTTTGAAGCCTGTTTTTTTTTTTTTGGTAATACACGTAGGAGGCGTGGCACGAAAATTCGCGATGCACGTTAGTCTGACGTTGCCAGATAGAATAAATTTGTTAAAATAATGCAGCAAAATATAAATAATACTTTATATTTTAATATTTTGGTCGGAACCGGGAGAACCGGGTTTCATACTATTCAGACCCGGTTCTCAAGATCATCAAAAACCCGGGTTTACCCGGGTTTTTCGGAACCAGTTAAACCCGGGTGCATGCCCTAACCACAATGGGTAATATTGAAGATAGCGCTAATTAAAGTCAGTAAGATTGCAGATTATTGTATTTATTTATTCTAGATGAAATTTTCTTTGTTTTATTCGTATTTATAATGTGTGTGACGGTTGCAGAAATGTGCGGGTAAAATTCTTTCAAGGGCTCTCGGAAAAGGGTTGGGAGTCACGCTCGAGTGCGTTTGAAAATGTCGTGCATGCAAAACAAACATAACGTTTCTTTCTCATTAAAATAACAGCTATTTTAAGTGCTTAGTGTTAGTGCTTAGAGCATTAAACCAACCTTAGTGCATACAGGGACAGCATTAAGACGCAATGTTTTACATTGGTTATTAGAAGGGTAAAGTGAATGCTTATATTTTGCAAGCCATTAGGCATTTGTTTGCGATTTCATAGTTCGAGTGTCGCTTACGTTGTGTTTATTTATTAAACGCAATAGTGACCAAACTTTCTGTTAAATTTAAAATGTATTAGAGTCGGAGAATAAATCCGGCTCTCTTCTATGAAAAATAGCTTTCCGAAATAGTAGTAGTTAGTACCTACCTTGTTGTTATGTAAAATGACAATTCAATCGCGCTCGTCAAGTCTCGTTGAATGATTTAATGTTTGAGATTTCTTTTGAGTTGGTTGCGAAACGAAATTCTGTTTTAGTTATTGTCTCCTTCACTTTTAGGTGAATTAGGAATTAGGATTGATTCATTCTAGTAACATTACGATTATTAATGTTTGGCAAAACTATCGATGTTCTACAGTTCAGGGTTAGAAAATGTCTGTATTTAATTTAACGTTCGTTTTCCATTGAGTACCTACGGGCAAACTGAGATAGAACGACGAGACGGGAAATCCCGTAATAAACTTCCATAAGTATATACTTCTTGAATGTATGGAAACTATTAACTTTATGTAGTTTGTTTTATTATACTAACTATAAACCATTAAACGAACTACTAAATTATAATTATACATACGTATGTGCATTAATTGCTCCTTTTATCGTTTTTCCACAAATTTGTAATCAAATAACCGATAATTTTGAAATTATTGATTGATATAAGAAACTATTCATAATTGAAGTTCTTGTTACTATGTCGAACTGGTATACGAGTATTGGCTTCCGGATTTATTATAGATATACATCGTAATCTATTACATAACGTATTGTGTTGTATTTAACATAATTATTATTGTTGTTTATATAAGAACTCGTTAGGCATTTTACTATGTATTTGATTGTGTCAGCTATCAAAATTCTTATATACATATTTACCATTAATTACACGAAAATAAAAAGGTCTTAATGTTATCATAATGTATTTGTAGTCAATTAGGTATCTATTATGATTATATATTATATCTTCGATATTAGGTATGCAGTTGCGTCGATAAATAAATCTATCAGAATATGCTAGAACTTTTATTGTTTTATTTATATATAAATAAATAAGCAGGTTTATTCAATCAAAAACGGTAAAATTCCTCATAAGGCGTAATGAAGGTGTGGACGGCACATTCCTATAGACAATATAATAGTCGTATATAAGTCGGTAAACATAATATATTATAATCTTTTAAAAAAATATTTATTCATAACTCAACACATACATGTACACTTCTGAGTTGTCAGTTGTGTTCTGACTTCTGAGTACTAAGATGTCAGAAACGAATAAGCTCGGTTATTCGGGTAGAATCTTCTCTTTCATATTATAATATGTATTTATGTATTAATTTCATATACGTATTTAAGTACTCTTCATACCCTATATGGGTAAGGTATGTTATATACGTAAGCCATCGTAAAATTTCAACAAGCATTCTTATGTTTATACCTTTTATAGGAAATGTTTATTGTTTTATGTCGTTGTGAAAGTCAGGTTAATGAAGACATAAAGTTTATAATTATGTAGATAAAATCCATTTAATTACCTGTAATTCTGTTTTATTTAAACACACGAGAGTAGGAATCACGATGAGTTTGTAATTTGTCTTCTTATTGTAACACTAGCTGTGCCCCGCGGTTTTAGCCGTATTGCTCCGCTCCTGTTAGTCTTACCGTGATGATAATATATAAGCCGAGCCTTCCTCGATAAATGGGCTATCTAACACTGAAATAATTTTTAAAATCGGACCAGTAGTTCCTGAGATTAGCGCGTTCAAACAAACAAACAAGCTCTTCAGCTTTTAGATACATTATTTTTTAACAGTAGTAGTAGGTAGATAAGTAAGTGCAAACTTGCTTGTTTTGTTGACTGACTGACTGACAATCAAAAGTTCTTGGAGCAATAAACCTAAAAAGGTTGACGTGAGTTTCCTTAAACAAAAAGTTACAAGGTCACACGTGTTTATTTTTTTATTATCATAATTTATATTGTCTAGCGAGTCATTATTGTCGTATAGAATTTGATTTTTTTATGTTTTTTATTCAACAATGTTAATCGTATAAACTATAAATAATAGAGCTTTGTGGAACTCCGTCAGAAACGGAATTATTTTAAGTAGGTCCTTCTTCTCTGTCGCGGAAGAATTCTAACAAATACCTACCCGCGGCCCCCTGACGGAACACAGTGGGGTTTTAGTCGGTAAGAATCCGACAAAACCCACGGCTCCTTCCCCGGGGGCCGTGGGTATCTTTGGAAGATTTCCCCACTATAAAAAAAGGTCCTTCTTCTCTTCTTGTAGAATGTTTTGTTTTTTTTTTGCGTCTAGAGTTAACGTTAGATAGTTTTAAATAGTTGGAAAAAATCCAAAAGTGCACGCCTCATAATCTCATCCTTTACAATAAAATTGATTATTTATAAAGGTGTATATAATATAAGTATGTAGATACACTTGTTCTCATGTGCCAATGCTCTTGTACTGTCTCAAAACAGTTGGAAAAGTAAAGAAAGCGGTACCGTAATAATTCCGCTATTTTTCTTGTGGCCCCACCTAGATGTGAAACTGCGCAGGTTTAAGGGACTGACTACCAACTTATTTTTTTAAACCTTGGCTTATAGTATAAAGAATCGAGTTTATAATGGTGAGTTTTGAGTACACTATAAATGTAAAAAAAAAAAATAAAGAATATGTACTAAATATATGGAGAACAGTCGATATTTTTTTTTTGTTTATTTAATAACAATTAAACCACATCGAATCAGACCCTGAAAAATGAAAGGGTTCTATTCCTGAGCATACTCAAGCGTAAGAGAAAAAAAAAGACTCGATTAGTAAAGTATTTCGGTCGCTATCGTGTTAACAAGAAAATCCTCCGCACATACAGACACACGGACGTCTAACGCCCGAAATTAATAATGTATCTCCTATCCAAGATTATGACCAATCCTGGATTACTGCGTGTTGCTCGATTGATCTCCGATCTGCGTGCCAATAACAAATGACTGCAATCCAAATTTTTTGTGACACCGGGATCAGTGGCGATCTTTTCCCTCTTGACCGTTCCGTTCCTAGCACAATGTTTGATGTATGCAATACGTTTGGCTAAATGTTTAATAGTAACAAACTAGTCTTAAAATATTACAAAGAATATCCAAAATACTAAAAGCAAATAATTTTGTGAAAGCGTGTAAAAACTTTACTAGGGATTATATTTTATCACATAAAATATGATATCAAGTAAAAATACTTTACCTAACCTAAAACGGAATGTGTATTGGTCTGTTCTGTGGCAAGTGACAACAGCTATCAAACTGTGAACGTTTATGCGTTTAAATATTGCGAACATACAAATAATAAATAAGTAAAACAAGTTATAACAGTTAGTCATTAATTACCTATTATTCATTATCAATAATGGATTGCGAAATCGTAAGTACCTTTTTGTTATTTCATAAGGTGACGCTTTTGTGCTCCCAACTTACGCTCAATTTCGCGCCTAAATCTCATTTTTTTGTTTCTAGGTAAAAGGCAAGCCTCTTACAAAAGAGGAATCCAAGTTTTTGCTTGACTTAATAGAAGGGAGTAAAATCATAACAACGAAAACAACGAACGCCACCAATAACAAAATAAAAAACGAGGAATGGGTTAGATTGACCGAGCGGTTCAATGCCCAGGCTACGAATTGTCCCAGGACACCTCAGCAGCTGCGTTTGAAATGGGAAAATTTAAAAAAGAATTCTCGCAAACGCAGCACTAAAATAAGGATGAACCAAATTAAGGTTAGCTAGTCGTGTTCGTTCATAGTTGTGTTTTTAATTGGACTTCAGAATGTAATGACCATTCTATTTACCTACATTGAATTTTTAGACTGGTGGTGGTCCTGCTGATTATATACCCCCAGATGACATACTGGACCGAGTTTCTGGTTTACTAGGAAGTACTGCCAGTGGATTTACTGTGCCATTTGGGGGTGATAAGGAAACAGTAGGTGTTGATATTGGTGGCATGAGTGGAGATGGTGGAACTAGTGGTGACGGTATTGGTGATGGCTTTGCTAGGGTTTCTGATGATATAAGTAAGGCTGCAGATTTGATGCCTACATCAAGTAACCATGACATTGAAATTGTTATATGCAGCGGTGAGGGTGATGGTGTCATACAAAATCAGGTTTCGGAGAGTGTTGATCAAAATGTTTTAACACCAAATAAGCCAAAGAGATTTACTCTTAATACACCGAGGACAGGTAACTTTTGTTTTTCAAACCCTATTCTTAATGCATTCATTATAGAGCTCAAGGAATATCCTCCAAATAAATCTTGAATCCTCATGTGTCCTAGGTCCATCATTATAGTCAGTGTGTTGTCTATCAATCAGTCACACCAGACAAAACCTATTACATATTTTGTAAAAACATTTCTAAAATAGTTTTATACAATAATACAATTTCAATAGAATATCAATCTAGTAAATTTATCAGTATTTTTATATTTAATTTATTAATAATTTTGTTGAGAGATGTGTTGAGTACAAACACATACCCATCAATCTAACATTATGTTCATTTTTCAGTGAGAAAGAAAAGACAAGACGATGGCAAGACCGCCAAAAATAATGCCATAGCTGAGTATTTCTTAGCTAAAAAACAGTGCTTGGATGCAAAACTAACTAATATTCATTTAGAAAATGAAAATTATAAATTAAAGAATGCCCAACTTTTGCTAGAAATAGAAAAATTAAAACTAGAATTAGAGAAAATAAAAAAGTAGGTAATAAATACTTAAATAGTATGATTTTGTAGTTTTTTTGTTAAATTTTAAAAATATGTAATGACGTTTCAAAATTGCTTCTATAAGAAGTCTAATTGAATAAATAAATATTTGAGTTTGAGTTTTTTCGAAATAATTTAAAGACATTCAATGAAAAAGCTGATAATATTAAAAGTCAAATATTATATTATTCAACATAGTAGGTAGTAATTACACTTTTTGAATTGCATTTGCTTTGCATCTAAGTACTGTTTTAATAGCTGGGATTTTGGAAACTGGGGAAGCTTACTACATAATAATAGTTTATAAATAAATGGTAAATGTTAAAAATATGTATTGACGTTTCAAAAGTGCTTCTCGAAGAAGTCTAATTGAATAAATAAATGTTTGAGTTTGAATAAGCCATTTATTTTCCAGTAAAATTTACACAGAACTTAAAACTAAAACTTAAACATGTCGACACAAATACTTTTTACTTCATTTGTAATGGTAATTTACTATGTACATAGATTTAAGATAGTTTTTACATGTATTTTATTAAAGACACATTAATAGTAAGTACTTAAATAAATGGATAATTAATCAATGGTAAAGGCAATGTTTACTCTATAATCTTTTTTCTTTGTTTTTGGTTTTGCTGTAATGTAAGTACCTATTATTTGTTGTTTATTTGAGCTAAATTTCTATTTAGATAGATTCAAGATTTTTGTTTTACATGTGTTTTATTAAAGATACATTAATAATTAATCAATGGAAATACAGAAAATGTTTCCTCTTCATAATCTTTTTTCTGTCTTTGTATTTTTGCAGTAATATAACTATTATTTGTTGTATAATTTATTTAAAATTCTACATAAAGCTAGATACAATATCCTTACTTTGTTTTTCTTTATTGAGTCACCCTTTTGTGTGCCTGTACCTCTTCACATTATATTTATAATAATATAGACTAAGACAAAATATTCATCTTTATACTTTAACAAAGATGATGCATATGATTAGAAATTACAAAGTCAGTTTTTATATACATTGTAATAAAGGTAAAGGTACATTGATATTGTGATTGAACCGGTGGTCAGTCTTGACATGTCATAAAAGCAACAGTTTGGCCTGTTTGAAATAAATAATTCTGAATTTGAATCAATTAGTTTTAGACATTGTTTACTGTTACATTAGGGGTAATTAAGGAGTAGCTAATAATTTTGATGAGATGGTTTTAATCTCCTCCTTCATCAACTAGTCAAAATAAATTAATTATAATTTAACTATAGTTAGGTATAACTTTTTAGGGCAGATTTGTCCTATCTGATAGTTTTAAAATAAGCTTACTAAAAATCTACTAAAAATAATTACTAATAAGGACTGCTCTTTGTTGGACATCTGTGACTTCACTATTTAGATCTATAAAATTAGTATCTTCTGGTGGTAAATCTACTTCAGAAGAAAGTTCTTGCAAATTATTGTTCCTGCAAATGTTGTGTAACACAGCAGTGGCAATAATTACTGCTTGCGCTTTTGGTAAGGATAAGCGCAATGTAAGCGCCACTACAGGAAATCGTCGCTTCCAAACACCGAATGTTCTGAAATAAAAGAAATAATATATTATGGTGAACTGCTTCACTACACACAAAATTTTGTGTAGCTCCTAACCTTACTAGCCTAGGTAGGTCCTATTATACTAAGATTGTGTTGGAGTCCATCAAATTAAACTATTGAATTAACTTTAGAATCCTAGGGATTAAAGTTGTTTATGAAATTACCTCTCTATGGTATTTCTAGTTCTTATGTGTGCTTCATTGTATCGCTGTTCTGCTTCATTAACAGGATTTAAAACAGGTGTTAATAAATAAGATCTATTTGGATAAGCACTGTCACCAAGCATCCAGCGGTTACCAAACAGACCTGCATCACATTGAGCTGTAAACAAGTAGACAATATTATATGTTTATAGATATTTACTAAGGTTTCTTACAACTTTTAAAAAGATAAATGAGTATAGTAAAAGTTAATGCATAACTGCACATTACACACCTCTAAGAACAGAGTTGTTGAAAATTGTGGCGTCATGTGTTGAACCTGGCCATCGAGCAACTACATTCATGAATCTTAGATCAGCATCACAGATTGCTTGCACATTTAAGGAAAAGTAACCCTTGCGATTTCTAAATTCTTCTCCTATTATTTGACCTGCATGTAACCATAATTTAGGTCAGTAATTAAATAATAACAAACTCAAATGTGTAATAAGCTATCAAAAACTTACATGGTGACTGAATACGTATATGAGTGCAATCAATTGCAGCAAGAACACGAGGAAACCGAGCAATTCTGTAAAATTTTTCTGCACTTTGTTGGTGAACAGCAATGTATTCATCATACAAGCTGGCGATTGCTGATGATATATCGCGTACAATTCGGCCTGCTGTTGATGTAGAGACTCCAACAAAGTCAGCTACAGAAATTAACATTGTGCCCAATGCGTAAAACCTCAATGTTAATAACAGTTGATGTACTGGTGAAACCCCGTGATTCCTATAAAATAAAAACATTAAAGATGGATAATTAAGATCTATGAAAAATGATAACTTAATTTTTCTGAAGATTACATAGGTTGGTAGGTACCTACCTGGTGGAAGTTAC
This sequence comes from Colias croceus, assembly GCF_905220415.1. Classification (NCBI taxonomy): domain Eukaryota; kingdom Metazoa; phylum Arthropoda; class Insecta; order Lepidoptera; family Pieridae; genus Colias; species Colias croceus. The sequence continues at coordinate 3,018,664 of NC_059562.1, forward strand.
ACGGACTAAAGGCATCAATTGTGTTAACAGAGTATTCACTACAGTTTTAGATAATCTGAACCTGAAGGTGAACTCAGCATCATCCAGACTCTGCATATAGTTGACCCTTTTTATCCTGCGAGCACTAGCGCGTTGTCTCTCCTCATCAGCTTCGCTATCGGTTTCGGTATCCGAGTCCGATAACAGAGCAAGTAGCTCCATATCGCTATCATCACTATCGTCGCTAAATAATATATTTGCCATTTTTTTATGTTTCTGTACAATATACTTCAACAAGCTTGCGACAAACCGTACAATTTTAAGGATTGGTATCTGCGATTATTTACACCGATCGAAGTAAATGTCAAAATGGACGGATTGGTTATTGGCAAGCACAAACTGTCACTTTCGAACAGAGGCCAACCTTTAATCTGTGATCCGCCCTCCCAAAGATTGACTGATTTTTGAGATAGCAAACTCAATCCGGGGATCGCTTATTGGCATGATTTATGCGAAAAATGGATTGATATATCAATCAGAGATGGGCAAAACGGGATCAAGATTGATTATTAATTTCGGGCGTTAGACAGAACTTTTTTAAACTGTTTTTTAACTAGTTTAAATAACAAAAATGACATCAAAAATATCATGAATGTTAAAAATAGTGTTTTTTCTTAATATGTGTGTGTATGTATTATCTTACAAGTGCAATGTATGATACATAAAGACATTTAAAGTTTGAAAAATCAGATGTTTTGCGCGAAGTGACAGTAGTACCCACCTCAACGCTTCGCTTATGAGGCGTGCAATACCTACCTACCTATTCAAAGTTATAGTTCAAGGTGTTCTATTTTAAAACCTTGACAATAAATTAGCAATCGAACTAAATTCTATGAAGAAACCGTTACAGTGGTTAACTTTTTTTGACAGACGCGGACGCACTCTACAACGTTTGACCTAGTTTATGAGTACTTACCTATAATTACCTATTACATCTATTTCTATATCCATACTAATATTATAAATGCGAAAGTAACTCTGTCTGTCTGTCTGTTACTCAATCACGCCTAAACTACTGAACCAATTTGCATGAAATTTGGTATGGAGATATTTTGATACCCGAGAAAGGACATAGGCTACCTTTTATTGCAAAATATGTACCACGGGAGAAGCCGGGGTGGACCACTATTAATTATATAAAAGTCAAGTTTGTTACGCCACTTATAACACCCTATCTTTATGCCCATGTCTTCCGCATTGTCTGAAACTTTACAAATTACATAGAATATGGTAAAAACTTTCTCAAGAACGACGCTATCCATCGATGAAAATAGAATAAAAATCGGTGCAGTAGTTTTTGAGTTTATCGCGAAAGACAGTCAGACGTGACAGATGACTTCGTAATGTAGCGAAGAACGAATTTTTATGATTTTTGGTTTATTGCCTTTTTTCTCCTCGTAGATAACAATTCACGTTTAAATATTTGAACTGAACAAAAAAATATGCACCCGAGTCGAGCCAGGGCACTCAGCTAGTTATTTTCGATTAGAATGATGGTGGTTGCGTGGTTCCGTCTTCACGGTCCCGTGACTGCTATCATTAAAGCAACGTTACTTGCCCGGATGTACTCGGCTTATTATACGTACTTAGATGCATTCGTTTCCAATTTGGTGTCATGGGAATGAGAGACGTTTTTGTTTGGTAATCACAGGTAGGTAATAGTTTGCACTTTCTGGTGAAATATTATGATATGTCAATGGGTCAATGAAAGCTGGATTATGTCTTGATTATCTTGAACTAGAAAAGAAAATATTTACGGCAGTTTCAGTTTTCTGCTAGTGACAAGTAGAAGACTATAGATTGACTCCATGACTCCATAGGTTTTTTTTTAGTTTTTTCCATTCTAAAAAGATCACACAATTATAGGTTTTGTTTATACAAAGAAAGAATGAGGCTTAGTCAACGAAAATATTTGAAGATAAAATTACAAAATTTCAATACTTGTTCAGAAAAACATGACACACGTCCTGTGTAGATTAATTTCACCGGCACATAGTGTCGAATGTGGTGTCGAATGACGCTAAAAGGTTTTATACATCCATTAATCAGAGTCCATTATCTTGTTCCAAATCGCACATAATGGTATGGAGGAATTACTCACTGCTTTTTGCATTTTCTTTGTGTCGTCAATGACATATTAGCTGACTTGTTCGAATATACAGGTAATTTTGAGGTGACTTATAAAGTTATAACAAATCTCTTTGATAATATTAGTGGCATGACAAACAGCTACATGTAAATCCGAGAATGTTAAATCTTGTAAAATATCATTAATATTAGTTTCGTTGATAATATCATAACAGATTGTATATACTTTCGTTGTATATGATTCATAATAATATATGAAAGTTCGTTTTTTACTTCAATTAATATCACCATTACCTAGGTAATTCGAAAGGCAATTTTGTTACTAACCGAAATTGAAAGTACAAACAGTGGGAATAGAAATCGACCAGTAGATCAGAAGGTGCTAAATATTATAACGGCCTACATTTAAACAATAGCTCAATAGTGAATAGTCGACACCAATGAGAAAGAACTCGCTTAAAGTTACATTAACCTCGATGCTATTTGTGTTTATTTGGCCATTCACGTGCCTCTTATATAAGGAATTAGAATTTATAATTTAAAACTTTATATCACGGTGCATTTACATTAAACGAGCGAATGCTCATTCTAACCCCACTATGTCAAATTCTTCTAGTGTAAAGAGGCGTAGAGCATTCTTTCGTTGTTCGTAGTGCGTTTGCAAAGATTCTATGCATGTTTTAATATTGAATACGAGTTTTCGCTAACACTAAAAAATCACGAAATAATGATCTTGCTCTAGCTCTATCTCTCGTTCGTTTGATGTAAATGCACCGTCATACAACTACCTTATTTTATTAACTGTCAATTAAATTTTGTCGGGTCGCAATGAAATATGAGTCTTCTATAATATAAGTTTTGAATGTTAAATTTGATAGGTACTGTTTTGTTACGTTTTTTTTTACCTTTATATAATCTCAACTGATTTTCCTCTAAGTTCTTGTTTGACTTTAATAATTTTAATATCTTTATATATTCGTTATGCGTATAAAATATGAGTCATACGCGGTTTGTAAAAAGTATATTTATCTTACATATAATCCAACAATTTTAACCGTAAAGATATCGCAACTGTGTCAAATGTAACGCTTTTTTATACGTTTCTAATCTTGCGAATAAAAGTATAAAACACGATGAACGGTTAGTGCAATTACTCAGTAAGGTATTAACGGGATACTGCGACTTTCTATAGAGATGTAGTGTATTTATCACCTTTCTTGATTATCTAGTAACCGCAAAGTGGTTGCGGGCTCTTTGTTGTATGTTGAAGTTGTATTATATTTTGAACTAGCTGCGCTCCGCGGTTTTACCCGCGTGGCTCCGCTCCTGTTGGTCTTAGCGTGATGATATATAGCTTATAGCATTCCTCGATGTATTGGCTATCTAACACTGAAAGAATTTTTCAAATAGGACCAGTAGTTCCGTCGTTCCATATTAGCGCGTTCTAACAAACAAACTATTCAGCTTTATAATATTAGTATATATAGACTATAGATTAATAGATAGAGGGTATTGTAATTTTCTTTTTTGTGATTATTAAAGGCCACTTATTTTTGTCTTTAAGAATTAAGATCTCCTTTGAAACAAATAGAAATACCCATACAATTTTGCAAAATCTCGCGGAAAAGTTAGATCTGCTGATAGAACTTATCTCCGAATCAATATAAAATTAATATTGATATGTGTTATTTTTGTGAATAAATGTTTGTCTATTGTCTATTTTCTATTGTCTATTGATATAATATAAAAACTAAATGACTTGTAATCTTCTTGTAATCGAATAATATTATATATCCTAAAATAGAATAAGTATAATTAAGTCAATTTAATTTTAATTTAATACAACAAAAATATAACAATTAAGGAAAGCTAGTGTCCGCCTGCGGCTTTTAAGAATTTTTGAAATCGGTCCAGTAGTTTATGCGTGAAAAGTTGAAAACCATACATACATACATAAATAATTACAAACCTTTCCTCTTTATAATATTAGTATCTAGTACTAGCGGTCCGCCCCGGCTTCGCCTGTGTACTACAGGCGAAGCCGGGGCGGACCGCTATATTTACGCGATATTTACGTTTTCTCTACATAAGAACCATCCTCGTACTTCAACGAATATAATAAAAAAAGAATTATCGAAATCGGTTCAGCCGTTCTCCAGTTATGCGCTTACCAACACATTTTGCGATTCATTTTTATATTATAGACTAGCTTCCGCCCGCGACTCCGTCCGCGCGGATGTCGGTCTTCGCGTGGATGGTTTATTTATCTATTTTGAGTACCTCTCAAACTCAAACTCAAACTCAAACTCAAACATTCATTTATTCAATTAGACTACTATTTAGTAGCACTTTCGAATCGTCATTACATAATTATTTTAACATTTACCACCGATTCGGAAAGCAGTGATCTATGGAGAAGAATCGGCAAGAAACTCCATAGTTGCTCTTTTAAAATCATGTAAATATTACAATATATGAAACTTATATCTAACTACATAATATGCCAATGAACTGTCTTGTGGTTTTTACGCGACAACCCTCCATGGGTTTTTATCGTCCATATATTCCTGAATACTGTAGTACGCTCTCTGAACTAATACATTTTTTATATAAGTTTTAAATTTAGAACTACTAAACTCTTTAATATTGTGAGGAATTCTATTGTAAAAGCGTATACCTTGACCCATAAATGAATTTTTAACTTTAGCTAATCGGAAAAATGGCATTTCAATTCTATTCCTGTTCCTTGTGCCATAATCGTGTCTATCTCCTACTCTTGTGTGTAAGTCGGAGCTTTTGTGTACATGCAAAATATTATCTCTGACAATAACATCTTATAAATATCTATTGGACCCAATTCCCAAATACGGCTAGGCCTATAATAATACGCAACGTGTGTTCTCGGTTCTACGGAACAACGTCTATGGATAAAACTGAAAAATTAAGATTATTTTTTTTCTACGTATTTTTCCAGGATAAAAAGTATCCTATTTTACGCCCAGGATAATAAGGTATAATTATACCAAGTTTCATCGAAATCGAACCGCTAGTTTTCACGTGATGCCTTCACATACAGACAGACAGACAGACAGACAGACAGACAGACAGACAGACAGACAAAAATTTTTTTAATCACATATTTGGGTTTGGTATCGATCCAGTAACACCCCCTGCTATTTATTTTTTCAATATTTTCAATGTACAGAATTGACCCTTCTACAGATTTATTATATGTATAGATCTAGTAGCTATATCATCATAAAGCTGTACCATTATTGTTAAAGTTACAACCATTAAATACATATTATAATAATGTATTAAATAACAGTATGAGCTAATTTTGTCTGGTAATTTATTTTTAAAATTTTGTCCAAAAATAATTTTCACACGATTGTCGCAGACTTGCATTGTTTTACGAAAAATATTGAATAAAGAGATAAAATCTTTGCCAACATATTTTTTTAAATAATTCACTTTGTATATAATATTATGTTCCCATATTAATTATTTGCTACATATTATGTCTGTTTTTATGCTTTGTTTATGCCCAAAACTTAAGTTTATTTCAATTTGGACTAACGAAACAAAAATATATTATACTACTAATTTAGTTGGTAGTTAATTTCTTCCAACAATAACCATTATAAACAGACATTAAACATCATGGTTTTTACACGATTGTGTCAGTATTTACAGAGCATGGCAAATCATGGTGTGTAACAGTGTGTAAGTCGTTACCTAATCAGTAATCTGGTTAATTAAAATCTCATCTACCCACAATCTGATACGAAAGTTCTCAACACGAGTTTGACATACTGACATCGTTAACATTATCGAGTAATGGACCATCTTCACAATGGCCAGCGTTGGCCCAGCAAATGATCGTCGATGTTTGCCGCTATGACGGCGATTATGAATAAACTACAATGACGGCCGATCATAGACATTTAGACCCTATACTATCGTGATGGCCTCTACCCGACCAACGCTGCCGATTGTGAAGAGGACCTATTATTTATCAACGCCTTTCTATTTGTTTTTAATATACATTCAAGTGCATTTAGCAGGTTATACACGAGAGGTAGGTACAGTTATGTGCAGAATATGTCGGAAATGTCAAATGACTGTAATTTGTAAGACTTGGGGTCTAACTGTACTTTGAACGATAAGTACGCGGCATGATTAAGGTTTTAACTGTACATACTTTATAATCGCTGAGTACGTTCACTTTTAAAAATGTGAAAATAAATTGCAGATCATACATTCCTTTGTATAATAATGCATCATGCTCTTGTACTCATAAAATAAGTAACATTTTTTCTTATTAATCGATATATAATGCCGATAATTATTATACACACCTAAATCTTTAATTGCTAAATATCTATATGGCAATTAACACAGATATAAAGGCCTAAGGCCAATAGGTACACATCTGTGCGCATGCGCCTCTCACTTTGATACTTGTTGGTTTACTCGTTCATATAGGAATAGGTTTATGTAAAGACTGTAAGAAAATGTCAGGAATCCTTTGGAATGTAAGATATTGTAACTTCGCCCATAGAGGTTATAATTTCATCCAAATCGTTCAAATTATTTTTCGTCACGCAACAACCATGCTTGCCATAAACTATAAATCATTAAAAGCATCGCGATAATAAATAACATAATTCATACTTAGATCTAGTTAAAATAATTCAATGTCTTTAATTTTACAATACATATTTAAATGTTTTCCTAAACCGTGGCAAAGAAAATGAGTTAGGGGCTGTCCATTAATCACGTGAGGCTCGAAAGGGGGGGGGGGTCCATCAAAACATCACGAAATATCACAAGGGGGAGGGGGGGGGGGGGGGTAAAGTAATATATCACGTGTATTTATTTTTCGACAAGCGCGCGATACTCAACCGAAAAGCGCCGTTACATGTATTTATTTTTAGTCAAACGCGTACAACTTTTTCGCATATCTTTCATCTTTTTTATGTCATTCAAAAACAAACTGCAATCTTTCTGTCTACCTCTGAACGTTTATTATAGGTAGTAGTCTTTAATTTACTATAATAAAATCAGATGATACTTATACCAGTATTTTTTATAAATAAAAAATTGATTCTTTGTAGGTACGAAAAAATACACGTGATATAGGGGGGAGGGGGGAGGGGTAGTCTTAAACCTCACCACGTATCACCAAGGGGGATGGGGGATCAAAAAATACCAAAAAAAAATCACGTGATTAATGGATGGCCCCTTATCTACTTATGTTTTTATAATTTATTTCATTGTTACAGGTGGTGTTTTTCCAATTGTAAGTAATTCGTAATCATTTATTTTTAAATCGTATTTGATATTGTGAATTCAAAGATTGCTTCTTTTTGTTATCAATGCTGTGATTACGTAAAAATTTTATCTAAGTATGTATTGTCTTGATGAATTTTATTATTGGTTTCTAGAAACTTTATTATTTTTACATTGTATTTATAATTGAGACGTTAATAATCTCGAAATATTAATTTTTATTTTTGACTCATCTTGTGGCATAATTAATGTGTTCCTTTGTAATAGTTTGAGTGTTGATTTATCGTTTGTAGATTAGATTTCCAAATAGGGATTTCATCATTGAAACGAATGAAAAATGCATTTTCGCACTGATATTTCCCTTATTACTATCGTTAGCTACTTTTTAGTATTCTGTATTTTTGTAAGGTTCTCAGTATCAATACTATTCTGTCAAGGATTCTGTACTTGAAAAATACCCAAAGTTCAGGTTTTTATATTTACTTTTGCTATCAATTCTAGTAATTTCCCAACACAATTGACCAACTATAGTTTCGTTTACATAGCACGTTTATTATTTGTGTAGGATATTGCAAACATCCCTTTAGCGTGGAAAATTGTTACGACTTCGTATCCGCTTATGGAATATGCGTCATTTATTTTTAGTCCTTTTATAACCTTTCAAACATGCATTTGATTGAAATTTGTAATTGTTAGGTAGTGTAATATCTGCAAATCCATACTAATATTATAAAGATTAAGAGTTTGTTTGTTTCAACGCGCTTACCTGTAACCACTCCGATTGAAAATCCGTCCGCTTTGAAAAATTTCGCTGTTAGATAGTCTATTTATCGAGAAAGGGTAACGCTCTATATCATAACGCTAAGACCAATAGGAGCGGAGCAATGCGGATAAAACCGCAGAGCACAGCTAGTCCTTAAGATAAATCTATGTAGGTATATGTATTTAAACTCTTGTGCAATTTAAGAGACAGAATATGGCGATCGTTAGGTTTAGCAAATGCGTATATTTGCCATGACCTATGTAAATTACTAGGTACTAGGCTAATCATTCTGTAATGAATCGTTATTTAAGAAAAAATAGTTTTTTTATTTACACGTGATTATTTTCTATTGATTTTTATCTCAGGTATCGAATTCAACCGATAAGCTGTTTCTCTTCCTAACATCATTCATGATTTCAAATTGTTTGTTTACAGCGATAATTTATGTTCAAAACTATAAAATAATACAATTAAAAATTTAAAACTAAATATTTTTTAAATAAATTATCGTAATTCTAGATACAGGTTAAACCTGTAATATCAATGAAATAATTGCGATTGATACGTAATTTGATGATTAGATAATTTGTGCGATCTCTGAAATTGAAATAACAAAGGTCATTTTTAAATACGTAATGAAATATGTACATTGTACGCATAGTATACAGGGTGTCCCACTGTTGGTATACTAAGCTCAAAGGAGGCAGACAATCTTTATATCAAAGAGCCTATTTGATTGTAGTGAGCGGAAGATTGCACATCCTCAGGTTATGCTTGGATTCACGTCATTACGTAGTTTCGTATCTATTGCGGGGTTTTAAGAAATCGATCATTGTCTGAAGAAATGTATGAATATATATGTATGTGTAACATATTGTATTGTGTAACATAACAGCAACTAAAACAATTGTTTCTCTTTTCTGGTGGTTAAGAAATATTATAACGGGTAGAGTAACTAATTTCATAGTGAGAATGAAATGAATTTTTTGAAACAATATTTTTTCTTGAATTCTAAATTGCACCCTCGCAGTTGATCCAGTAATCGTTTTTCTCAGAAAGTAGGCACATTCACATATCACGCCACACTTATTATTAAATCATGAATAAATACATACATGAATGTAAGTAGGAACCTATGGGCTATGTATGTTTCCGGGAGTGCGAAATCATAAATAATACAAATCCAATCTCGTTTCATATGACGTATTTTGTAATATTACACGCTTTTTGTTTTGCGAAAACCTAGCAATAGTGTTGGAATTTTGAGACTTTTTAGACTTTGCCTTTATCAATTATTGTATCTACTAATATTTTATCCTGTTAATGTCCACAAATTGGGACCCTTTAATAGGAAATTCGGTGGGTATTTTTTCCATACAAACGCTTTCCTTTTTGCAGAATTTTAAATATCGACAGCTTTTTAGACCAAAACTGTTCTTGTCCTTTAATCGAACTCGAGGGCTTGGAGAGTGACAGGCAACAGCGATGTTTTTTTAAATTATTTATTGTAAAGAGTCTCCCACCGTATTTCTTTCGGCCTCCTATAGGATCTATTCAAGTTTCTAAAGTGGTACATCTCTTGCTAAGGTTATGAAAGCCTGTACTTATGAGAAATTTCGTAAACGTCGTGCAGATTGTTGTCGCAAGATTAGACGAAACGCGGATTACTGCATATATTCATAATGTACTACGATATCAAAGGTAACGCGTTTTTTATTGCCTTAATAGCTTCGTCCTACGGTTTCCCACGCTTAGAGAAATTATATTGTCGAAATAGCTTTAACCTTTTCAAAGATAGCCTTTTCATTGGGCTGTCAAATTCTGAAAGTAAACATAGTGTTAAATGAGACTGCAGAGTTCAGTGATTGACCTGTTCAGCTTCACTCTATTCGTAATATAGATTTCCTTTTTTCGTTACATACATTTTTAATTTGAGTTGGATCAAGACATAAACACAGTTGAAAGGAAACAGTCATATAATATAGCTTTTAAGGCTCGTTCTATTTTTTTGGTTTAACCTGATGCTAATCAAGTACATATGTTCGATGTCTATTTATCCAAGTTACAAAGAATTCAAGTGGCGCCGTTATTGCGTAATTCACTAACAGACACACAAACTTTCACATCAACATAATTAGTAGGAAGTTTGATTAATAAACAAATTGTGTAAATCATGTCATATAACAACGTTTCGGTGGCGCTTCGACGTCTGCAAAGCTAATGTCCATAACAGGTATATTCCGTATATTCAATAAGCATGGCCCAGTTTCGTTGCATAACAGTGACATAGAGGCGTGCGTCATTGGAGACGATCGTTACGAGCTGCGCCCGCGCACAATGGTGGTCGCTTTCGTTCCGGCTGTAGGGATGTTCCAGGCTAGATGTGTATCGATGGAAATTTATTTAAATGTTGTTATAAGTGATAACTTGATGAACAGTAAATTAACTTAGAATTAATACCCTATAATTCTTACGTCTTATATTTTTTTAGGCAAAATAATTTAAACATAAGTTTTGTGTCTAGAATGCAGTCTTTTTTATCATCTCGTTCTGTTATAATATGTACAATAGTTTTATTCAGCTTAGGAAACAATGTTTGTTTATTAATTTTTTTTATATTTTCCTAATATTTTGTGACCATGCGATAACATCCTTATGAATGTACAATGATTGCAGTACGTTTCTATTTTCTAAGTAAAAAATAATACAATGGACTTATTATCAATAGAAATAATAGAAATAAGATAATTTTTTGCGTCGTTATTCTGTTTCCTCTGTACCAGCGAACTTTAGAACTATGATAACGATATTAAAATACGTACAATGTCATCCAGTTGACGTATAGAACGATGTGATTGGAATTATTTATGACTAGTTACTGCACGCAATTCTGCTTCAATGAGCATCTATATATATACATCTTATTTGTAGCATTATTTTGAATATCGCATCACTATTACAGTGGGTTACTTGGAGTATTTTAAATATGTACAAAGCACAAAAATACTGTTTTTATTATATTTATAAAGAATAAATTGCACTTGATTTACGGGAAATTAAACCTAAAGATAATTCAGCGTTATTATATACAAAATCTTAAAATTTCTTCTATTAATAATTAATACATTGTTGATAGTGATAAAAGGTCACCTTTAAATTCAAAATAAAAACGTGTTTGTTGTAAGATATAGGGAAGTATTAAATAATGGTCAAGTCGGTGTTGGTTTATTCAGTCGCGGTTCCTTAGATACTTAAATTTAGTACCGTTATATCTTTATTGCTTCTACTGATACTTTATTTTAATTCTGTGAAATGACGTACGTACTACGTACATCTACATACTCTTTTTGCATTTTAATTTTTTATTTTAAGCTTCGAGGTTTATAATATGCCATATCTATGTAATATGTTTATATGATACGTGATATTCTATGTTCAATATATTGGGAAACGTTTAGACATACGTAACGTAGGCAACCGCGCTTATATCAGTTTCTAAGAAATTATGATTTGGAAATCAAAGAAATTTTATTTTATTCGTTTAACGGCAACTTTCAAAATAATTTGAGCAATTGTAGTGCAATTTGGTTTCATTGCGTGAACATAGATACTTAAAATTTTTACGACACACAGATTAGATTAAGTGTAATAACTTAATTGTTACAAGATGTTTTATATTTTAAAAAGCAATACAAATTAACTATCATTAAAAGGTAATTCGTATGTACTATCATTTGTTTACAAAATAAATAAAGTTATAATACCCACGGAACCCTAGATGTTATATTATTGTGATATTTCACGAGATTAAATAACTTGTTAGTTTTTAGCTGTTTTTATATTGATAGTGTTAACTAGTTAAGTTCCTTAGCAACGCCATTTATAATTTAAATATAAATATAGTAATATAAAAGATTCAAATATTAATTATAGTGTTTATTTTCCCTTTTTTGTGCCATGAAAAGGTCATAAATCATGTTTTTTCCGTCGTCATTGCTTCACGTAAGCATCATAGTTATTGACGTATTATTATACGTCCTTTATTATTCATTTTCAAAGATTTAGTCCCAGTAATTGCAGAGGTTATAATTCATATTTATCTTCCTTCTTTTCAAAATGTATGGTGCATTTTAAAATGTTATTATATTGGGTATTACTGTATGGTTTACTATTAGGGACTTCCTTTCTTTGCTGTGGCCTAAATGGATACCAAGCGAACCACGGTAGGATTTAAAGTTACTTTGGAAACTAATTAAACTTTTATCCATGGGATCAAAGTATAACTTGAAAGCATTTTCTTCATTCGGGTAATAATGTGAAAAACCTAGTGATTTAAGTAGACTTATAAAAGGGGCTAGCATAATATACGAGGGCTTGCTCCTTATCTTTATTATTAGGAAGTTCTTTTATTATTTCTAAATCAAGTTTTAGAAATAATAAAAGCTAGTTCACATCGGTGTCGTATAAATTGTCTTTGATGCGTGTTCTAGATGTACGTACGTATCATTCAATTTTATTTTACGTGGTAAATATACTTTGGATACTTTTTATTGATGCCACTTACCCCCGTATGTTACTATCGGCTAATTAGATTTCATCTACAGAAACACAGCATAATGTCTGTATTCTTAAAATTATAATCTGAGCCACTAATTATTCTTGACAATAGACGTTTACACCTCCAAAAACCTTTCAAATCGGTTTTATACTGAAAATGTAAAACGTTTTCTCATAAATAGCCAAGTGGCTTGTTTGTTTGATCTACTTAACAGCTAAATCGATACTAGAGCGAAGGTGTAGTTGTTTTTCTATCGAGTGCTTATGAATTGTCTGCTCCAATTTAAAGTCGGTCAAGCGAATATGATCTTAATGGAAAAATATTACGAATTAGATTAGGTATTTTCTGCTATAAGAATCAGACACAGTTGATTGAAAACTTTGTTATTTAAGTGTAGTTATATTTGTTTAAATCATCTTTTTTGCATAAACTTTAAACGTTGGTAGGTAAGTAATGAAATGCAAAAATATAATTTTAGCGGAATTTGCTTGCAAAAGGAAAAGGTTTATCAAGTTTATCTCGTACTCATATGCACAAGTAGCCAACCAATTGGGATACAAATATTTCTTAAATATTTGCCCTAATTATGACCCTTTATACATAATCATAACATAATTATTATATCGCAGTTACTTATCGATATGTCTTTATCGCCGCAGCACTTCACTATGAGTCCCGGTGTTATGAAATGCAATTTGTGAAGCTTTTGCTTTCCTTTATTTGCTATTGCGTGGTGCAACAGGTCAATTTAATATAAGACGATGAAATATAACATAATTTATGATTGTTATTTATTTAAAAATTTTAAATAATTATGTAGGTATGTACTTTGAAGAAACCAAAATATATTGCATACCCCGAGCGCATAAAAATGTCAGAGAGGACTTAATTACTTAATTACTTATGTGCAACGCGATAAAACATTATAATTTAATATTAATTTTTGTAATCAGGAGTTGAAACCGGAATTCAATGATATAATACAAAAATACGAATATAGTTACATATATCATAAGTCTTCAAAGTTACTTGTAATTTGTGAATAATATGAATTTGTTATTTGCTATCCACAATAATGTTCCATAGCAACCCACTTGCACACCTACACAATTTACACCAGCAGATTACGTCGTACAAGAGATTTATGTGTCCATAGTTGATTCGAGATTGTGCTCGTGTATTGCTGGCTCAATGATCAACACTCACAAAGGGATTTCCTGGACTATAGAGGGCTTTGAATCGTTCCTAGACCTTCAGAGGTTAGAATTAGATTTAAATTGCACTTCATTAGATTGAGACTGGATTTTAGATTAATTCTACTTTTATTGAAATTAAATGTATCGGGAACTGTAGCATTGTGCTATTTATTAGCTGACTCCATGAATATTTTTTTTCATAACATATATTTTAACATACTTATTATTATGGTTAAAATCTTTCCTAACATGTTCATCAGTTTAAAATGTACAATGTTTATCTTTCTCCCTTATAAAATAGTATTTTTTTGGAAGCAATACAGTTTGAAGACAAAAATATCAACGATGATTAAGTAAAATGTAAATATCTCAGCCTATCCTATACTTAAATCTTATCCTTACATGTTTCTTAATTCCTACGTGATGTCAGTCAAGGCAAGGAAAATATACAAACAGTTTTGCGTCCTATGTTATCATATTTTGTTGTGACACAGTTGCACACAATCATACGTCATAGGTCACCACGAGTATACAGTATGTACTATAGTATCTCATCTCCATAATACTCGGGTGCCACCAGAAGGACGGTACCCGGTCTTTTGGAAGGCTTACGTGGGGACACGGATCCATTACGCAGAGGCCCTTTTGAGAGTTTTAATGTGTTATTAGTATTATTATTAGCCATTCCTATTGTATAATATTTACTAGCTATGCCCCGCAGTTTTACCCGCATTGCTCCGCTCCTATTGGTATTAGCCTCCTAGAGTCCTATATCTCGCGTTAGCTAGTGCTATAGCCTTCCACGGTAAATGGACTACGTAACAGTATGAAATAATTTTTCGAAACCCGTCGTTCCTGAGATCAGTTCATTCAAGCAAACAAACATACATACTCTTCAGCTTTATAATAAGAAAATGGATATTTTTATGTATTAATACAATGCTTAGCAATATGCAACCTATGTACATGTTTAAGAATAATTATTATTTATTAGTATGTACCTTAGTGGTAGTAGGTACTTATAGTTATTTTCAAATTACCTAGGTATTACATTTTTGTCATTTTGTGTTTGTAAAATTATCACGGGTTTATGCGACATCCAACCTTTGAGTTGTGATAACATCGCATCGCCCTAATTATAAAAACAACTCTCTCGAACGTTCAACCATGTTTATTTTATTATTATAGAGTTTAATAACATCCAGATGGAATGAACAAAACTGATTTTGTATCAACTTTTGGGAACTCATTGTTATTTTGTATTAGAATATAAATAGTTTTGTAATAATGCGTGTTATTGGATAGACGATGACATAACAAATATTTAGTAAGCCCTTTAATACCCTAATTTGGGTAAAGCTCTATATTGTAACTAAATTGCTTGTTTAGGTGTAATGTGTAAATCGACATACGATTTCTCAAAGAAGGCAACTTAACTTGCCAATTCTGGTATTATATTCGTGCAAATCACTCGGAAATTACCCCAAATCGACTCGTAATACTTGGCAGAGAAATCAATACCCCTCAATCGTTTCATTTGTATAAAGAATCTTGTTTATTCTGAGGATTTCCAGATACTATTAACACTAATAGAACTGTGAGGTTCACAGATACCGAAGCGATCATCCGTAGTATTAATTCTGCGTATATAATCCACCGTGTGAGATAACAAACGCTGTTTCTAGTAAGTACATGTGATATAGTATATGGTACATGTGTATGAATTGTGTAAATAGTGCCTATGGATAAGAACTTATGGAATAGTAAACAAATGGGATTAATAAGCATTGTATAGTGTGTAGATTACAATTTACAATACATATTAATGTTCGTATTTTGATCAAGTAGATGGGTAGAAATGTTCTTCATTAGCAATTTCACATGAGGTTTAAAACCATTTCGTGAAACAAAGTCACGTTAAGACTAGGGAGGGAAAAACAAAACTAATATTTCAGCATTTGTAGGTGAAAAGGAGATGGTGTATCAAAATATGGAGGAATAAATAACAAATGGCATACAAATATAAGAGCAGATGAAAGGAATCTGTTGAAGGAGTACACACGGATAATGAAAGACCGATCAATAACTATATATTCAAACGGTGTTGACGTTTTAGGGTCCTCAATTAATGCTCAAAAAGCTCTCCTTTTAATAGACTTTCTAATGTAATGTTTTAAAATATGAGTGACACTTTGAATATATTTTATGCACCGTGTTGTAAAATAAAGACACTCAGAAATAAGCAGCTTTCTTCTGGTGAACTTTCAAAATAGCTTTAGAAGGTCCAAAGATTGCTTCTACAAATATACACACAAAATTATCCTCCCAACAAGATTGTAAATGTTTGGTATAACAAGGTTTGCTAATTAATATAACCTCAAGTTCAACTTAATACTTGGAAAAGTACAGATACCTATAACAAAAACTGAAACGTGCGAGTTTAATGCGCTGCGCCTGATTGCCTTCATCTGCCTATAAAAAGAGACGGATGGCACAGAATAATAACAATAATGTGCTATATAATATATTGACGCAGCTCATTGATGGCTATCAGTCATTACACTACGTAACTCGACATATAGGGCGAACAAAAAACAAAAATCATACACACTGCACACACATATTTACACACAAAGTGAATTTCTGTAAATCGACATGCGATTTTCTCTCTTATTCGGTGGGTGGATAAGGCGAAAATTATATAAAACGTTTTTGTTTATATTGAAATGTTAAGTATGTACAGTTTATGCCATGATTCAGCTGTACTCTGTAGAGACGAAATCAAAATCAGTCAGTGAAGGAATGCCTTGAGATACAGACGTTTAGCTGGTTGTTTTATTAATCGTAGGTCACTAGATATTTAGACAAAATTAATAGTTTGTGTTTGGAGTGATTGTGCTAATGTTGTGTTTTAATGGATTTTAGTTGGTGAGTAAATTATCCTTCAGATTTCATAATTTAATTAATAATTTATTTAGTCAAGGTTAGCGAATCAAGTTATTAATTATATATTTTAATATTAATCAAACTGTTCGGTTACATTTATATTGCTATGTTAAAAATGATTATATTTAAGTTATAAATTATAATAAAACTGCAATACAGGTTTTAAGGGTGTTTCTATAATATGGTTGATTTTAATAATAAGAGGCGGAAAAGTTTTACAATTACTTTATTTGATTACTAAATAGTTTCCAATACAAAAAGAAGTAAATAAAAAAGGTGAAATTATTGAATTATCTTACTTGTTCGCTCAGCCACTTTCTACATTACGGGTTTTTAAAGAGAGAGTGCTTTGAAAGATGAAGTCGGTGAAAGTTGTTGTTTTCATATCGTAGGTATATTATGTTAAATTATTTTTTAATTCTGCGTAACATTGCAGTAAACATAGATTTGGTGTTTGCAAAATTTCTAGTTATGTAATAATGAAATGTGTTCGTAATAATTTCGTAATTTATCAGAATATGTAATTAATTAATCTTAATAGTTTTATCTAATTTTCGAAGGACGTTTATAGTCACGGAGGCAGATATGTAAAGGTATTTAATTAATAGTATCAATCATTCTTTATTAATATAATATCGTTGGAATAGGTAATTAATAATTATCAATTAGGTATGACCACCGAGCGGCCCAATGAGACCACGACACAATCGATTTTCTATTGTGTCTGTGATTCCGGGGGCTGAGGGATTGAGTCTCATTTGAGAAAATTATTAGCATAATAGGTATGTTGAATTTGTAATAAGGGTCAATGTAAACTTAAAGTCTTCTAATTAAAACGCTTTCGGAGGTCAGTTATTAAAAAAGTGGATCAAGATTACAAACTACTTATCATTTGCCTAGTTATCATAAATTAGTGTTGTTAGCAATCGACAATTTCATAATACAACGTAACATCTGTGTTATGTATGAATGTATGTCATCTTGTGTTAATTATCTTCATGCAATTCGTTCTCGCTTCGCTTTTGTAGGTAAACGAATTTCTCAAAAATCTAAAAAATCATATTGTCATAAAGTATCAGTATGTTGAGGTGTGTTTTCCTGATATAAAACATTATTTTTTAATCACATAAAAATAATTGTTTCTTTACAAAAATGAAAATACCGATAATTTTTTTAAACTGGGGCAATACTAGTAAAACCTCTTGGTCAAGTAATTATTTATTGAAATGATATAAAGTTGAGCAGAAGACTTTTTATCACATGTTTTGATATCTTATAATTAAAGATTACAGAGGTTTAATAGTTTTTGAATAAATAAATAAATGTTTACGTTGTTTATGTTTAAAAATTAACGACATTTTAATATCGCTCCTGGCCTTATGCCAATGTCAATGAATCTCTTTGAGGTAACGAAAGTGTTGTTACACAATACTTCACTTAACTTGAATACGTGTGGAGTTTTAACTTTAACCGAAGCGATCAAAGTATGAACAATATGAACAATTTATGCAAATGATTATGATATTTGATATGCTTTGCAAGGATCGTTACGGTTATTTTTCATTGATTAATTTTTATTTTGTGCAAAATATTATCATTATGATTTCTTGGAATGTTTATAAGTTATAACGAATCTGTTTTTGTGTTATAAAGGAAAACTAAATGAATGAAAACCAGTATTATAAGCTTTATTAATACCATTTTGTTAATCCCTCTGAATATAATTAAATAAACTTTTTTTTTTGTACACTCAACGAACGAAACTTGAAAATAGTGACGTCTTGACTCCTGACATAGTTATTGTTTAAAATAAAATAGAGTAATATGTGAGCATTCAGAAAACTTTACATGTACCTATTTAACTAGCTTGTTTTTGGAAAATCGAAGAGTATGTGATGTTAATTTTTTTTTTAATTTACGAAAATAAGTTTATTCGTCATACGTGACATTTTCAGATAAATATCGTGTTTTTAATGAAAGGCAATAATTTACGTATATGATTAAATGCGACATCCTCAATGTAATACATCGTTATCGTGAAGGTCGTAATTAAAGCAATTATTGAGATAATGCGTTTAATCCGCGTTTATTGTTTTCTTTTGTTGTCAACAATGTGGAATGAGGATTTGGTTTCGCTTTGTTGAGGTTGAGTAACCAATTGTATGATTACATGTTTGTTTATTTTTAAAGTCTTTGTCTCACTAATAAGATGTGAAGGAGGGTTGGTGAATAAAATAATTTTGAATAAGGTCGTTTAGTAGTCGACAAATATAAGGAACCTTTGTAGCAAGATCGATTAACTAATTGATCTTATTAACTAATTCGGTGATAATTTATGAAGTGAAACTTCTTTATCGGGGTTGGAAAAAAATTTAGTGTAACATTTTTTCGTTACGCGCCATCTTCTTCTTATCCCTACCACGCGTGATTCGGCGTATTTCTGTAAAGTTGCAAAAATTAATTTATTTTGCGAAAAATAAGGTCACACGTACTAGTACACGCACACATTTTTTTATATAGGTACATCTATAGTACAAATTTTTGCGAAAATTCTTCTCATATACATTATAAATAATTATTATGTTCGTAGTTACAACAGGTGAGAGGTGATGCTTATTTGATGCCTTTTTTCCGGCAAAAAAGGGAACAGAAAAAAACATCTGCACTGGCATACGGTAGACAAGACCTCTAAAGTCACGCATTGAGTTCTCAAAAATGCTTTTATTCTATATAATATGTAACATAATATTATTATGTTTATGCAAAACTAGCTGTGACTCGCGGTTTCACGCGCATTATTGATATTAACGTGATGATAAAAGCCCCCTCGATAACTGCAGTGAAATAAATTTTCAAATCGGATTCGTGGTTCCTGAAATTAGCGCGCAAACAAACAAATTAAACTTTTCAGCTTTATACATAATAGGAATTAGTATAGATAAGAGACATTGCATTATTTTTCTGCTGGTCTTTATCTATTTCAACTTGGGCTGTTTGCGGATGACCGTACTTTCAGGAAAAATGTAAGAGGGATTTGGCTTGACTTTTATTCACTAAAAGCTAATTCAGTTTTGTCAAGTTATTTTATGTAATATGTAGGTATTGTATGTTTATTTTTTGCAAATATATCGACTGTAACAAGGTTAGCTAATAAATCATATTCTGAACGACCTTCATTATACATTAATATTTAATATTGAATATTAATTAGCTTTGTCCTGATTTTTTGTATCGTTATGTATGTGTGTAATTGAATACCCAGTAATTTTAAACTGCTCCTTGTGCAAAATGAAGTTGGTGGTTGGTAATGGTTTTTATTGGAGACTTAAATTATGCTGGGAACATATTAATAAATTCAATTCATAGATTATAACAATAATTAGTCATTAGGACGCTTGATGATGTTTTTGCAAAATTATAAAAACTGTTCATAATCATATTAAACCTACTGAATATTTATTTTACGGAAAAAAGCAATCTAAGTGTTTGCAAATTAAGTCTTTTGTTTAAATGTATTCATAAATATTAATATTTAATATTGTATTGCGAAGCGTAAAATAAAGGCATTATCATAATTATTAATTATAAATGTTAGAAGGAATAATTTTAAATTCTTATCATGTTATTAGTACCTAAATAAACAATGTTAAAAGTCTAGAAACATATTCTATTATACTTTCAAAAGAAAATTTAATATTTTCGCGACGATTGCTTTTATTTTGAGTTTTGACCAAACTGAACAATAAACTATACCATAACAGGGATGTTCTAAACCGTTACAAGGTATATTTTTGTACATTTAATAATAAACATCTCGATTCTTTATATAATAAAAGACACACAATATTAGTTTGTTAGCTTCAATTTGACATACATATTACATAGAGGTACAATCGCAGGTTAGAAAGACAGCCTTTGTGGAATGAAAAATTTCATTGTATTTTAATAATAATCAAACAACTGTATGGAGAAAGGTAAAAAGTAAACAGAGAATTCTCTCTAGCTTTTGTATACACTTGTATCGTATTTATAAAATGTATATATATAGGTATGTACTATGTAACTATGTACATTCGATTACATATCACCTACTTCCCCACTTAATGATAGAAACTTTTCATATTAAAGTGTGATTGGTTTGACTTTCATTATTTATTTTATTTGTTATATCTACCTTTATTTCAATTTGTTATTATTACTAAATTTTATGTTCAATTAAAATGACGTTATGTATGTATGTATCTACCAGGTTATTTTAATTTCCAATGCATTGTATTTTTATTACACGCTTTATATTAGCTTCACCTGTATGTTTGTAACCGACTTCTTTGGGCGCGATTTTGACCCACTTTAAACGGCCAGATTTCGTTCAAACTTTGTAGATTTATTGAGGACCGATGACAATACACTAATTTGATAAAATTTTCTATTTTTTAGTTCGGTTTTCTATAAAAAGCGTGTTTTTTAGTTTTTTTAAACTATTATTATTATGTTTAAAGGTGTAGTAGTAAGTAGCAACATTCCGGGAATTATGTTTATTTATTATTTGATAATATTATTTTGCTGAGAAAAAGCAGTGTGTATGAAAATATTCCACCCCAAAGTAAAGCGAAGTCCATTGAACTTGGCTATTTATTAAACAATCCTGATATTTATTATTCATAAAGCTTGTACAAGTAAATTTTAATGTTATTTTCCATTGCCTTTCAATAAATATATAACCTTACAAAATGTAAAAAAAAACCTTCAAATTTTTTTGTATGAGACTGTTACGAAATATTACTTATGATAATATTAAGTTTATTATTTACCTATTTAGCATTAAATTTTTTGCCAATTTGAATACTTTAATATTTACCGTAAGTTTTTCTTATAATATTATCAATAATTTAAATAATGTTACAGTGAAAGGTCACGTCGCAGTAAATGAGTTTAAATGCTTAATAATTTTAAAATGTAGTGACATGTAGTTTTTTTTTTAAGTGGGGAAATCTTGCATAGATACCCGCGGCCTCCGGGAGAGGGGCCGTGGCCCGTGGGCATCGACCAGTTGTGTGGTCGATGGTTATGTCGGTGACAATCTTATTAATATTTCTAATTTACTTTGTCATTTAAATGTCCAATGGAACTTTGAAATAGAATATTTTTGGAGATATATGTATTTTGATATTTCGTTTTAAAAGGAACTCCCCTATGCCACGGCCCACACATTATTAAATAGTTACATATCGGGACCTAGTCTAAAAATTAAAAACTTATCACTCTATGAACACATGTCTAGAACAGTGTATAGAATATAAAAGATTGTAAGATAGACGCATATTTCACGTTACATTTGCCTTTGCACATGTTCATTATTATCATAGTTATTAGAGAGGTCAAAACGTTCAAGTTTCTTAGTAATAACAATAATAAACGCCAGTCCTTTGTTTTGATGATGAGTTGACGTTGCCGCTTACATAATATATAATGCTTCCTATGTACAATAGAAATAACCATATTCTAGGGTTCATCTATACTTATATTTTATTGCTGAAGTGTTTGTATGCTTGAACGCGCTAATCTCAGAACCACAAGTCCGAATGTAAAAATTATTGCGCTATTAGATAGACCATTTATCGAGGAAGGCTTTATGTTATAATCTATATTATTATATCACGCTAAGACCAAAGAGCTAGTACGTATAATATTTCCTATGTACAATAGAAATTGTGGTATTCTGAGGTTCTTTGTGAATAAATTGCGAAATAGTTTCTGTTACCAATTGTTTTGTTCTTCACCTGCGTTTATGCGAGTGCGGTAATAGGTATTATTAATGATATTAATTGTTAATAATGAGGAAGTTATATATAATAGTAAGAGAATTGCTGTAATTGGATTACGTTATAAAATAGTAAATACAATAAAAATGATCATTTATTTCTCTACTATTAATCTTTAAAGAAGATGTGACAAAGGTGTCATTAGAACATAATTACGGCTTCCACACTTTTGTATGTTTGTTCGTGTATATCCATAAGACTGATGAATAGGTAGTAGGTATGTATATTTCTACATTAGAGTACCTACTTTCCACGTGCTTTTGAAAAATGATACTTAAAAATATAATATGGCCAACAAAGAACAACAGGATTTTGTTCTTATTAGATTGCATTAATGAGAGTTCATTGCACGCTATAATAAAACGAATACAATGACCTAAGGGTTGAATAATGGATAATTACAACTTATCAGTTGTCTCTTATCCTCGTTGTAAGTTAGTTTATCTGTGTATTATAATATATTTGCTAGGACAACGTGCGAGCAATTGATATATAAATATACCCACTCTATACTGAATACTGATACATATTATTATAATGAGGAAAGTTTTTGAAGTGAAACTTCTTTATCGACATTAAAAATTATTTTACCCAGGAATATTTTTATCCGGGGTCAGTCTGGACGAAGCCGGGGCAACCGGCTAGGCTAATATAATAGCTGCTGCCACGTTTCGTCTATGGCACAAACATTGTATGGATGTGAAATGAGGAAAAATTTACAAAAATATGGTGTCAAAATATGAGTTCAATCTATTGATATTTGATATATAATTTTTGAAGCTTGATACTGTTGTGGTTTAAACCTATAGTACCTTTTATAAACAAACTCTCGGAAAAAAAAAGAAGGGCAAGGCTAACTCCAAATTACATTTAGTACATAATATTATGTAGGTATAAGGTATGTGTATTAGCTATAGTACCTATCTAATCTGTGGTACAAGTTTATTCCCCGTAGTTTCAACCACTATTTAAATAACTAAAACGAAAATCACCTATGTAAGCCCTTTAAATGTTCTTTGAATTATTTTTATTGCGCACAAGAACGGAGATTAGATTTCTAGAGGACATTTACCTGTTTTGGTCAATGTCTTAGATTTAGGTCCAAACAACTTCTACTAGAGTTTAGTAAAAATGTACATCAGATGCTAGTAAAGGACGTTAATAAATGATAAATTATTGAATATTTTATATTATGTAAAATTATGCACAAAACAATTATAAAAACGTTGTAATTAATATACCTACTATACTCAGCTAGTAGCTGCACCATTAGAATGTTCCAGAACAATTTATCAAAATATTAAGGTCAAATAGTTGCATATGTTATTTTTGAATTTAATCAACTTGTAACTTTATGTAAATTCTTATTATTAAGTATAGATTAATATCATTGCTCTTTATCGATTTCGCATTGAAGAAGTATTAATTTCAGAATTTGGCCTTCTTCTCGACCGTGAACGTACTCATTCTTAATTTTCCGTTTAGCTTTTAGTTTGTTTTATTGTTAGTTCATTTAATTGGTAATTGGTAACAGGGATTAGCAATGATTTTAACGGTAGTTTTACGTCCTGAAAGTAACGTTAGTTAAGTTTATTTTCGTAATAGCTCTTCGCCCGCAACGCCCTTGTGGTCAAAGGAAATTCCCGTGGAATGAGTTAGCGGTTCCCCGCGGTTTTTTCCGCTCTAAATATAGCGGAAATATATCATCACGACCGATATTGCTGATAAAGCCTTTCTCGGTAAAAAGACTATGTTACAGACTACAGTGAAATAATAGTTTTTCAAATCGGACTCGTAGTTTCTGAGATAAGCGCGTCAATCAATCAAGCAAAGGAATAAACATACTCTTCAGTTTTATAATATAAGTATAGATATACGTATATACTCTTAAATCATACCATAAAAACTCTGGTCGTGTTCGTCGTGTTTAAACTTCGATATTGCACGCCTCATAAGCGAAGCGTTGAGGTGGGTACTACTGTCACTTCGCGCAAAACATCTGATTTTTCAAACTTAAAATGTCTTTATGTATCATACATTGCACTTGTAAGCTAATACATACACACACATATTAAGAAAAAACACTATTTTTAACATTCATGATATTTTTGATGTCATTTTTGTTATTTAAACTAGGTAGTTAAAAAACAGTTTAAAAAAGTTCTGTCTTGGACGTCCGTGTGTCTGTATGTGCGGAGGATTTTCTTGTTAACACGATAGCGACCGAAATACTTTACTAATCGAGTCTTTTTTTTTCTCTTACGCTTGAGTATGCTCAGGAATAGAACCCTTTCATTTTTCAGGGTCTGATTCGATGTGGTTTAATTGTTATTATGTAAACAAAAAAAAAATATCGACTGTTCTCCATAATTTTAGTATATTTATATACATATATTCTTTTTTTTTATATATATAATATTTATAGTGTACTCAAAATTCACCATTATAAACTCGATTCTTTATACTATAAGCCAAGGTTTAAAAAAATAAGTTGGTAGTCAGTCCCTTAAACCTGCGCAGTTTCACATCTAGGTGGGGCCACAAGAAAAATAGCTCAATTATTACGGTACCGCCTTCTTTACTTTTCCAACTGTTATTTTATTTCTTTTTTATATTTATAGTGTACTCTTTATAAATAATCAATTTTATTGTAAAGGATGAGATTATGAGGCGTGCACTTTTGGATTTTCCAAACTATTTAAAATATTTTGATTTATGTTAAAGGTTAACTTAACCTGCTTATAAAAATATACAATCGGTTATAAAGCTTACAAATTAACGTTTTTCATACTCGTGTATAAAGAATTTAATGATATGTTATGTATCTAGACTTTGCTAATATGCAATGTGCGTACCATTTATCAGTACTTCACGTATTATCATGTAAACAACACAAGTCGATTCTTTTAAATAAAAATGAATTGCAAAAGAAACCTAACACCCAAACAAGAATGTCCCGAGTTATTATCCTATTAGCAGATATGCAATATTTTCCTCCTAACATTTAAGCCTCAAGTTAGGTCTTTCCTGTACTGTATCTAAATTTCCTCTAAATAACCTCGGTGACATATAAGTACGTTTGACACTTGATTTAGTGATATATGTATATCTGATGTTTTTTAAATACCTTCCGTACCTGTTTTAAATTCACACCACTTTGGCAGGCTGTAAAAACGTTAGATTAATTACAATGTAGGTACGTGAATAATATTATTTATTTATTTGATTTGGCGACGTGTTTGAGAATGAAGACGGATTTTACGAATGACGATTATTAATACGTTTTTTGCTTTGGCTTCGCTAGTCTCTGAAATTTGTGGTTTTGATGAATTAGAGATTAGAGAGACTGTATAGCAAAGCGAAAGCGTCTCATTTAAAAATGGAATGAAATGGAAAGGTTTATTTTAATGTTAACGACATGTCATTTGCGTAAATTGTTACAAAATTATAAGATCATGGAACATTAGTAAATATTTGTATAGATTGTTTGAACAAACGCAAAAATATTTAGGTAATATTTATTTTTTATACAATTACCAATTATAAAAATATGATTCATTTGTGAATAACCGGTTTATTCAAATTTAAGGGAAGGGTGTCATTTTAATTTTTAACCTGTCGTTTGTAAATCCTCGTTTAATTTGACATTTGCAATTTGAAAATGTTTTTGTATAGATAATGCAATAATAACACAATAATAATGATTAATTAGGGACATTACATATTATTTAATCAGTAATTAATAGTGTTGTAACTCGATATTAGGTAATTTTATTCATCGGTCTGTATTTTTATACAAAGTTAAAAAATTTAATATGACGTAAGGTTTTGATAACATTTTTCCTCGTTTATTATTCGAATGAAAAAACCTTTATAAAATAGAATAAAACAAGTTATATCTGCATATTTTTATCAAGCGTAAATCACAAAGCAATTGCGATAATAGGTTCGAATAAATATAATAACCGAGGCTGGGTCATTGATGTAAGTGCTCTTGCAAACTCAAAAATATTACACGCATATACGTGTAAAACAAGTACAACAACAAATCCGCGGGCAAAATCAAGTATTTCTGTAGCTAATGTGTTCTGAACCTATATTACCGAAAAGTTTCATACAAATCCGTTTAGTAGACGTGACAAACACACATACATCCATCCTCAAAAACTTTCGTATTTATCAAATTAGTAGGACTAGCTTTTCGCCTATATAAAAAAAACCTTTCTCTAGAATCGAACATTGGAGAAAACAGAATGAAAATAGGTGCAGAGGACTTTTATTTGTGTAGTGATTTTATTAATATTTTCAAATACGAGTTTCTTTCGGTGTTTTTGTACAGTTAATGCTCCGAACTGGTTCAAAGGCCTTGAAGGTGGGTCAAGGTGACAATGCTATCATAGTTTCCTGCGATATGCTTTACTGTTAAGCTGATATGCTTATATAGTTTAGACTTTAGGGGATTTGTAATATTGTTATGTTGGATGGATTATGATGTGTTCTTGATAATAGTGGTTTGAATTGGTTATATTATTTTGTTAGTTATGTGTACGGAGATTTCGTTCTATTTTCTGCATTTTTAAATACTTACATTTTTAATAACTTACCTTTACATGAAACCTGTGTTTGCATGTTTTAAAAACAATACACGGAAGGAAGAAAAAATCTTTGCAAATTACATACCTACTTAAGACAGCATTTACAGTGATTTCTATCAGCCAACCATAACCTTGCTTTGAAACAGAAGGACAAACAAGTGATAACTGCGTTAAAAACAACCGACTTCAAACTTGCACTTGCAAAATTTACAAATACCTACAGACAACAAAAATGCTTATAAAATAAAAACTACTGGGCCTATCCGAATAAAATTTTTATGGGACCAATTCGACACCATCCCGCATCGAACAAAAAAAGAATCACGTAAATCGGTTCAGAAACCTCGGAGTAATCGGTGTACATACATAAAAAAAAAAAAAAAATATACCGGCCGAATTGATAACCTCCTCCTTTTTTTTGAAGTCGGTTAATCAATAATCTTTATGCTTTATTTTGGTACACGTTTAATGTACCGGTTATACATTCAGTTTTAACAATCATTTTTCTTTATTGGAATAGGTCAAAAGGTGATTTTAATTTATATATAACTAGCTTACCGCCCCCGGCTTCGGCCGCTTTGTCTAAAACCTAATAAATTATATACTAAAACCTTCCTCTTGAATCACTCTATCTATTAAAAAAATCGCATCAAAATCCGTTGCGTAGTTTTAAAGATTTAAGCATACAAAGGGACATAGGGGCAGAGAAAGCGACTTTGTTTTATACTATGCGTATGCAGTGATATAAACTACTAGTTAGCTGTCCCGGCAAACGCTGTTCTGCCGTACTCTTATCACTTATGGGTACGAAAAATACATGTTGACCGATTCTCAGATCTACCCAATAGGAACAAAAAAATTCTTGACAATCGGTTCACCCGTTTCAGAGGAGTATGGTAACTAATATTGTTACACGAGAATTGAATTTCTATCTTCAATTTTACATACTACGTTTATTGAGCTATCTTTTAATATATATAAATCTCGTGTCACAATGTTTGTCTTCAATGGACTCCTAAACCACATAACCGATTATAATAAAATTCGCACACCATGTGCAGTTCTATCCAACTTGAGAGATAGGATTAAGTTTAAATTTCAAATCGTTTTAGAGAAAGCAGGCGAAGCCGCGGGCGGTTAGTTAGTAAAGATATAAAACATTTAAGGTATAAATCTATAAAGTAAAATACTCGACTCCATTAGCAGTAAAATGTAATGCTCTATCGTAGATTGTTATTCCTTTCCTTGTGTTAGTTTTCACTACGTTTAAGTAAAAAAAAATTTTGTTAAAATTTTATGGATTTTTTATTTTATCTGTATCGTATCAAGATTTAATCAAGGGGAAGAATACATTGCAAGAAGATGTTGCGATGCTATCAACGTTATATATTTTACTCGTATGTATAAAACGTATTATAGGAATAACTCTTGTTAACATAAGCATTATTATACGATAAGGAAACTGGATTTCTCGAAATGAAAAGAACCACGTTGTGTACAGTTTATTTACGAACAATTTACATGAATTTATGACTGCTTGTAATGTTGCGGGTGATGTCCTGACAGAGACTTATTAAGATTCAGACTATTTTGAGAAAAAATATTTTATTTATTGACTACCTATACCTAATATGATAAAAATTAAAATCGAATCTAAAATAAGCACCTGAAACTAATTATGTATAGTCTAACATTTGCACATAGGGAAATAATATTTATTTATTTTATAAATAGACGAATAAAATAAATCTGTCGATTAAATGTTTCTTCTAAAATAAGCATGTGCATTGTGCAACCCGTTGTGCAAAATCTAAAGTTAGCAAATGTTAATTAATGATATGTGCATAATTTTACACCAAACTTTATCCTTAAAAGATCGATCAAATAATAAGAAATAAATTCGTATTGTCCGGTTTAAACTT
This sequence comes from Colias croceus, assembly GCF_905220415.1. Classification (NCBI taxonomy): domain Eukaryota; kingdom Metazoa; phylum Arthropoda; class Insecta; order Lepidoptera; family Pieridae; genus Colias; species Colias croceus. Next base: position 3,047,888 of record NC_059562.1, read on the forward strand.
GAGATGCTCTATACATTTTAATTGATATTGTAATATCCGACACTGTAGGTAAATTAGGCAAGGCGTTGCGTTGGTAGAATTTTAAAGTGAAGAAGAAGATGCAAAATCTAATTTAAAATTTTTAATACATATTGTACATTGATTATTGAGTCTTAATTTGATCCTGCGGGAACAATTACCATTAATTCTTTTATATTGTCGTTCATACCATACCTATTAGCTACCTTTACATACATACCTTTTTATAATGTATAAGTTGTAACATTGATGATTGCATACATCATAAATGATGATGATAATTAGTATTATCTGGGTGAAGTGCAGGGTCAACAAAATGACGTTATTTGCATTAACGTCATGGAGTTCCTCAAGGCACAACTCTAGGACCTATACATTATTTAATAGATGACATTGTGAGATGTAAACTATTTTTACAACAAGCTTATTTTATATAAAGTCAAGACTATTTCCATGATCTCCATTATTCATGCTTTTATTGTTCTCATCATTAAAATTCTATTAACATTGATGACTATAATTTAAAAATCATTATAAACTCTGTTTTCGAATATCCTTGGTCACGGTATTTTTAAATTCAATTTTTACTTTTTGTTTACCTACATGTATGCAATGTCGTTGTTTTGCAATAATACTTCTCAATTATAATTTTAAATTTCTGCAGAGGTTTTCATGAAAAATAAGCATTGCAAATTTTTACCTTATTCTTAAAATTTTGATTGTTTTACTTTGAACTATGAACAAACTACTAATCTGATAAAATATTGAGACGGATGTAATAACAAAGATAATGATTAATGATAATATCTGAGGTACATATTTATTAATGAAGTACATAATAAAAATATTGAATCTGAAAATGCTTTGATTTAGCAGCGATTCCAAACAGATATATTTCTTTTAGATAGTAGGTATGCATTAGGAATAGAATTGTGATAATATTTCATTGATTGTCCATGTATCGCTTTAATTAGAGAAATCAAGTTAGACATGTGGACGTATTTTTTAATTAGAAGATAAATTAATTATGTCATGTGACCGATATTCCTCGATCGCAAATCTATAAAGTGGGCTGTGGGACAACATGCGAACGGTACCTACCCTTTTTATATTTTATTTGTTGGCACTGATCCTGTGTAGGTACAGCAGCTAAGAAATTTTCTATCAGTTTGACCCTCAAGTCACGCTCGATAATAAAAACTTTATTTGAATGTATAATTGTACTATGTGAATGCAAAGAGCTGCTGCGACCGGTTGTCACTTAAGATTTTTTACATCTAAATTCATGCGTCAGTTAAATCCTTTGTATTCGCCACTGTTGGTGCTAATTATTTTTTTCTCGCAAATTGAAATTCACAATAACAATTGTACCTTGTTGTTGGAATAGCAAAAAGTTATTGCCACCAAGAAGGCAGATTTGTATTCATCAAGTTGTATGAAACTGATGTTTTACGTAAATCATGGGGCTTAAAGGTTACTTCGATCTTGTTATTTATTAGTACATTTACTTAAGTATATCCGTTCGAGGATCATGTAGGTTAACATTTAAGGCAAGTGCAAACAGCGTTGTTTGACACTTTGAATGAGCCTTTTTTAATGCGTTGTTTTTATAACAAAACTTAATAATTTTCAAATAGACTAATCAATGCGAATGCCTTGTAACTTGCAAATTTTTACAAGCTTTGGAAGTTTCATACTTTAGTATTATTTTTTTCGTAGATGTTATATAGAAAAATAAACTGTTAAAATTATTAAACCATCTTGAAAAGCCTTGTCACATTAACATCTAGTGAGTTAAAACACGGTGACTAATGACAATGAGGAAGTCGCCTTCACAATATAATTATTGTTCTGACTATGCGATGTGTGTAGATTATGTGTGCAATAAGTAATTAGTGTTTTGAAAAGAATTTATAAGTACTACTTAATTATAAATATGTTTCCTAGTTATTATCTGATTGATTAATGTTAATTATGGAAAGGAATATTCTTAAATATTTTTAAACATGATAAAATGCGTGATACTGAGAAACTTTTTCAACTTATAAGATTAAACAGTTTAGTAGGTAATTTTTTATAAACCTTTAATGCAAATCAGAATATTGTTAAAAAATAATTTAATTTTGTTTGTTACAGAAAAATGGACGAGATGAAAACGCCACTAGCAGAGAACACAACGTGAAACTACGTACAAAATACGTAAACTTGAATTCGAAGCTACAAATTCAAGGAAATATAACACATAAGTCAACGGAATAAGGTTCAAAATGCCAGCGATATTGACGAAGATACGCGAGCAAGCGTTCAGAGTGCAGCCAACGATCGCGGTAGGCGTCGGGGTCGGGGTGGCGCTCGCCGCGTGCGCTGTGTACGGCACAAGGGAGAAGAAACAGCCGCCGTGTCATAATAATAATAATAATTATAAAGTGAGTGTTTTTAAATTATAACATGAGGCCAGAAATGGCTTTGTGTCTTGTAAGGGTGCTTTTCCACTGAGGATGCGTATCGAGGAATGTGTTTGTTCCTCCTAAAGTCCTCTTCTCTCCTCTTGTCTTAAAGTTCCTCGCTACACATTCTAGCACATGATTGACAGAATTAATGATTAGTGTGTGAGAGAGGATGTTGTTAAAACTCTTACGTTTTAATAGATGCATTTTATTTCAAGTAGGCATTTTGTAAGCAATGATAAACTTACACATAACCTACACATACATATTATACATTTTTAAATTAATAAGAATTGATTAGATAACGTTAATCTTTAGTATTCGTTTTTTGACAATCTTATGCTTCTCGATAAATCAAACGATTTAAAATTTTATTAAGATTTGCTGGTTTAATTAAATTATACTCCTATAAATATAGAATTGAAAATTATGATTTTGATAAAATGTTAATAACAGGATATACAAAAATATATTTGATATATTTCCATATTCACAAGTATATTTATAGAAGCAAGTAAAATTAATATTATTATAACGCAGGTAATTAATTTTGCTGTATGAAATTCTTATACATCAAATTTATTCAACTAAACTGCAGTTTACAATGACCTAAATTTTATTGAAATCTAAATTGCCTAACATCCGAAGTGCACGTTAAATGCATAACGGTATACTGCGTAAAGAAAAAATTAATAAAACAAAAAATGGTTGCCATTCGGATGTTTGCATATAAATCATTATGATGACGCAATGATACTTGCAAGGCTAATGTAAGTCTGCGGCTTCACTCGGTTGAGCAGGAATGTAAACTGATCACGTTTGTTTTTAGTCTTACATCACAGTGTTTATAGACTATAAATAGTTTATGTTCATAGATATATGATCTGATATAGGCTGTATTATGCTGTGAAGGATTTTGATTTAAAGGAATTAGTTGAAAGTTTGTCCTGGTTATATATTTTAGTTTATCAAAAGTTCAAAAGTATAGGTTGTATAGGACCTTGATAGAGTCAAAGTTAATGGTTTTAAAAGATAAAAAAATATTTTTGTGTAAACATAACACTTTAGTTGTTATTGTTTTTAAATAACCTCTAAGAACTATAATTGTTGTTCACTTTTGGGTTCTTATTTAAAACTTTTTTCTTTCATACGCAAGTTCGGTTATTTCATAAAATTCACAACAATGTATTGTTAGATAGGATACTGTAGACGGTCCTCCTCATATTATTAGAATAAGATTAAACAAAATTTTTAAATCAGACATTCTATAACACTGACATTCAAATTACATTTTCTTACAAGAGGCCTTTAAAGTTTTCATCAATAGATTATATTTTATATTAATTCATATAATCAAATAACATTCCAGGTAGCCAAAAATGGCACACTGCAAAATGTGGATAGTGGCAGTGCAGAAACCCAAACTTGTGGGGGGAGCTGCGGGGCGGAACAGTGCGCGTTGTGTCGAGGGGAGGTGGATACGGATAATAAACAGAATATTGTAAGTACTTGCTGGTAGTTGAATGGTTAGAAGAAATCCATGGTTTTACCAAATAGAATAATATGAAGTAGAGATAGATTTGAGGTGTCCTTTAAGTAACCACGCTACTATCCTACATGCCATTTTTGGTATTATTTAATTAAATTAAAAATTATGTTCAAAATGTTGTAGATTACTCATGTGAATGACTGACTTATAAGTTGGTATATCCAATCTGACTAAAAAAGAGTGCATATTTCTTCATAAAACTTTACTACGCAATTGGGGAGTACTCGCGAAATCTCCAGATTTCTTTTATGCTACCTTTGAACTTTAAAATATAAATAGCTATTTAAAAATTCCACAAAATTTCCAGGAGGACGCCGACGACACGCAATCCATAGAAGAACACGTACCAGGTCTAAACCTGGAGTTCCTCCGGCAGCTGATATCGCTTGCCAAGATCATGGTGCCCGGCTTCCGCAGCCATGAAGTAGCGTTGCTCACTGTGCACACACTCTGCCTTTTCTCGAGGACCTTCCTGTCTATATATGTTGCGTCGCTGGAAGGTTCTATAGGTAAGATTTATTGAGGGAAATGTTCATATTTTTTTGGTCAGAAGTCATGTTGTTGATAGTTAGTTTTTTAGGACATTTTAGTTTGAACATGTTTTTCTTTATACAATTAATACTGTTATTGTTTACATCTTTTGTATTAATTTAAATATGATTAAATGTTTTATGGTCAAACGTTGAGTCCTAATTAATAAGAAAGTTAAATAAAGTTATGGAAAATAATTTGAACTGTTTTTCTTTATTTCACTGTAAATGTTTGGATCTATTAAATTATCTTACTTTGTTATTATTTTCCAGACAATGAAATAACAATATTTAGGTTTATTTCTTACACTATATACGTAGTTATGTTATAACCCTGTGCAAACAATAGCAACGATTAGTCATGGTTTTATATCCATAACTGAAATAAATAATTACTCATTTGTTAAGGTAATAATAAATACAACATACTGAAATAATAACTCTTTCTAGAAATATAAGTAAGATAACGTAATATATACCTATACTATATTCTAATGTTATTTGTTGGTATACAATCACTATATTGGACGTTGTCTGACCTTTTAGTTTTATCTGTCCTACTTGAAAAATGTAATTGAAGAAAACATAAATAAACACAAGCTAAAATGAACTCTATCTCCTTCCAGTAAAGCACATAGTCCAAAAGGACATGCGGGCGTTCGCCGCACTGCTCCTACAATGGTTCGGAATAGCTGTACCGGCCACTTTCATCAACTCAATGATAAGATACCTTGAAGGAAGATTGGCTCTAGCCTTCAGGACTAGACTCGTGAACCATGCGTACGAATTGTACTTCAAGAACCAGACTTACTATAGAGTGGCTAATTTGGATGCTAGGATTGAGAATGCTGATCATAGGTGAGATATTTTTTGTTATTTAATAGTTTAAGTTTTTATTTGTTTCTAAATATTCACAACTAGCTTCCGCCCGTGACTCCGTCCGCGCGGAACAATTAAGAAAAATTAAGATTATTTTTTTTCTACGTATTTTTCCGGGATAAAAAGTATCCTATTTTATGCCCAGGATTATACGGTATAATTATACCAAGTTTCATCGAAATCGAACCGTTAGTTTTCACGTGATGCCTTCACATACAGACAGACAGACAGACAGACAGACAAAAATTTTTTTAATCACATATTTGGGCTTGGTATCGATCCAATAACACCCCCTGCTATTTATTTTTTCAATATTTTCAATGTACAGAATTGACCCTTCTACAGATTTATTATATGTATAGATAAGGTCTATTTTCATATAGAAAAGGCATTTAAAAGCAGCATATGTGTATGCCCGGGTTACTGATAAGCTTTCATTCGAAATTTGTCATTGTTTTGTTACTCTTATTTCAGTCTAAATTATACAATCAATATTTATTTTTTTACTTATTACAGTCAATATATTCACCCTGTAGTATGTTTTACATCAAACAGGATATAATTCCCTACTTTGCAAATCATAAGTCACTAATTAATAACCCACCAACCAACTACTAACCAACAGCCAACAGGAGCGGAGAAATGCGGGTGAAACCGCGGGGAACAGCTAGTCTATTTATATAGACATAAATCGTTACTTAAAAATAAAATTTTACTTCCAGGTTAACAGAAGACGTATCAGTGTTCGCACAGTCCGTTGCACATCTATACAGTTCGTTGACGAAGCCGTGCTTCGACCTGTTGCTCATTGTGCTCACTCTAGCCAGTTATTCGAACAAGATGAAGGGCAATATATTCCTTGGTGAGTACTAAAAGTATTAAACGATTTTTCTCCTTTTTTTTTCAGGGTTATGTTTTGGGGCTTATGGGTTTGGCTTTTGCTTTATGGGTTGGTTTATCCATACTAATATTATAAATGCGAAAGTAACTCTGTCTGTCTGTCTGTCTGTTACTTTATCACGCCTAAACTACTGAACCAATTTGCATGAAATTTGGTATGGAGATATTTTGATACTCGAGAAAGGACATAGGCTACCTTTTATTGCGAAATATGTACTACGGGCGAAGCCGGGGCGGACCACTAGTATTTTATAAATAAATCTTTAATGTTCCTGGTGAGTAGGAAAAAGCCTTATAGCTTATAGGGTTAAGTTATCCTACTCTTTATCCCAATAGGGAAATTTGATAGTGCTCTGTTTTATAAGTCGATTTATAAGTCATAAACTTCGATATAAGCTGTAATTTGGTCTGATATGAAGTAAAAGTAGGGAAAATAATAATCAATTTATAATTCAAAATTATTTATTTACAAATTAATGAAGAGATACAAAATGTTTAAATGTATGTGTGCCAGATTTTGACAAAAAAAAGTTACATTACCATTGGTTATTTCATTTGCCCAACATACATCTAGTTACTAGATTCTAGTATGTATGTTATGCAAATGAAATAACTAATTTGAAATACAAATTTGATCATATATAAAATTGTTTAAATCTTCTTCTCCAGGTCCCGGTATAGCCACAGTAGTGATATGTCTAACTGGTCAGCTACTCCGACTACTGAGTCCAAGGTTCGGTGCCCTGGCTGGTGAAGAGGCAAGAATGAAGGCAAACTTGCGTCACGTACATTCTAGACTGATTGCACATGCGGAGGAGGTCGCTTTCTATGGAGGACATAATGTAAGTGATTTTGTTAAAAAAATATGGTAGAGATTAAGTTCCTTACTGAACTATATTCTTGATTGCAAATTAAAGATCAACAATTGAGTGCTTCTGTAATTAATCTTCTAAAATTTCAGTCGGCTATTCGTTTTTGCTCGATTTCCACAGCAATGATGCTGTTATTTTGCAATGGTCTCGGTAAATAGAAAACTAATAAACGTTTCCAAGTCTTATTATTAAGAAACAAAAAAAAAAAATAGTAAAAATAAGTAATTACATTCTTGAAAAATTCTAATAGTTAATTTTTAAACTGTAATTCCAGGTGGAACTCGGACAGTTGCAATCCGCGTACAAACAACTGGTCGCCCAAATGACGTCCGTGTTCAACAAGAAGCTGTGGTACGTGATGCTGGAGCAGTTCTGCATGAAGTACGTGTGGTCTGGCACCGGGATGGTGATGCTGGCGCTGCCCATACTCACCGGCAAGCGGCTGGACGGTGAGACACCTGCATTTGACGTGACAACGTCTTATAATTCGATAGAGCCAGATGTACGCACAAAGCACGCATTCCAAAAACATGACTCATGCGGCGTTACCTCGCTCTGAGGCGTTCCGTAAGGCTTGAAGTGCAAGCGAGAGCGCGGAACGAGCGACAAAGAAGCACAATCGGACGTTGTCACGTTCAACTCTCGTCAGTAAACCGACTTTACAGACAAACAATTTTTTTTTTATAGTTGGGAAATCTTCCAAAGATACCCACGGCTCCCGGGGAAGGAGCCGTGGGTTTTGTCGGATTCTTACCGACTAAAACCCCACTGTGTTCCGTCGTACCGCTTTAATGATGGGGCCGCGGGTATTGGTTGGAATTCTTCCGCGACCCAGACGGTGAGACACCTGCATTTGGTTAGGTTTCTTTTGGCAGGACCTGGCCTAGGACGTCACAGCTCAACAAGAAGCTGTGGTACGTGATGCTGGAGCAGTTCTGCATGAAGTTTATGTCTAGATTCGAAATCTGCATCTAGTTATTATAATTTCAAAAAGTAGGAACTTGGGTTGTATCTTTCTGTATACCTGTAGACTATTTTTTTCTTTTTCTACACATTTGAAAATATCAAAGTCAATAAATATGTACTCTCTTTATAATTTCCAATTTAAGCTCAATAAAAATAGTGATTTTTGATCTTTTAAATCACCATATAAATATACTACTCATATTCTTTCAGGTACAACCGGTGAAGGCATAAGTGCAAGAACGGAGTACATGACGACGTCACGTAACCTATTGAATTCTGCAGCTGATGCCATCGAGAGGCTCATGTCTAGTTATAAGGTTTGTAACAAAATAAAAAATATTTACATGATTACATGAAATTTCAAAGTAGGTAAAATGACTAATTAAACATAAAATTTTATTACAGAAGCTATTATTTGTCCTATTTACATAAATATTTACATAAATAGGACAAATAATAGCTTCTGTAATAAAATTACGGGAAATAGTGAAACTATCTGTTACATTAACATTTACCGGAGTTACATTCTTACCACTAAGCCTGGAGTTGGATTTGTTCATTTATATCGCGGGAAATAGTGAAACTATCTGTTACATTAACATTTACCTGAGTTACATTCTTACCACTAAGCCTGGAGTTGGATTTATTCATTTATATCGCGGGAAATAGTGAAACTATCTGTTACATTAATATTTACCGGAGTTACATTCTTACCACTAAGCCTGGAGTTGGATTTATTCATTTATATCGCGGGAAATAGTGAAACTATCTGTTACATTAACATTTACCTGAGTTACATTTTTACCACTAAGCCTGGAGTTTGATTTGTTCATTTATATCGCGGGAAATAGTGAAACTATCTGTTACATTAACATTTACCGGAGTTACATTCTTACCACTAAGCCTGGAGTTTGATTTGTTCATTTATATCGCGGGAACTATCTGTTACATTAACATTTACCGGAGTTACATTCTTACCACTAAGCCTGGAGTTGGATTTGTTTACGGGAACTATTGAAACTAGCGTAGCTGGTGGTAATAGGATGTTATTTATACATTAATATCGCAGGAAATAGTAACGCTAGCGGGCTACGCGACCCGCGTGTCGGACATGCTGGTGGTGTTCGGAGAAGTGGCGCGTGGCAAGTGCGTGCGCGCCGTGCACGTGGCCGCGCCCAGCGCGCACGGCTTCCAGGTCACCTTCCGGGACAAGCAGCCGGTGCCGATGGGTGAGGGTTTTTGTGGTGTTTTAAAAGATATAAAATAAAAAAAAATATATTTGAATGACTGTATTCGCAATTATTGTGGTAAAAATTGTCCGAAGATAAATCTGCCTACGTATCTTTTAGGCAGAGTTTTCTAATGAGCGTATACTATTAACTTTGAACGTTTATTGCTACGAAATAATGTGTAAATTTTAATGAAAGTTGTCAGTAAATTCATTTATTTCTTTCTTTCTAATGCTTTTATTATTTAAAAGTTATTTTATATTGCATCTGCTAGTTAGCAGTTCAAGTAATGTTCTAGAATGTTTTATTTTATTTTATTTATATTTCTAGGTAAAGTCACGTACACGAGTGACCTATCAATTCGCCTTCGCAACGTGCCCATAGTGACGCCGACGTGTGACGTAGTAGCTAGCGGGGTGACGCTAGATTTGAACCCGGGAACGCATCTGCTTATAGTGGGTCCTAATGGATGCGGCAAATCGAGGTAGGTTTTTGTTTATAATTAGTGATGAATGATGATTGAAATTTTTTATTTGGCTGCATATTCAGTGGAACACAAAATTTTGTGATAGGTGTTGGAATTTGAGTTAGATCGGATGTCCGAAATAACGAAAAAATTTAAATGCTTGTTCGTCCCGGCAAGGCGAAAGACCCAGTTTGAATCATGCATCCTGAACGATTTTTTTTCTATTATTTAAAATTTTCTAATTTATGGAATGGTTAAAGACTGCTTCGTAGGATGACAGTGTTTCTTTTAAAAACTTGATCTTTTTATTAAAATTAAATTTGGTTATGATTTTTGATGTATTAAGTCTGTATTTTAAGTGTCAATAGTATTTTTTTTATTCAAAATCAAATACTTATCAATGATCCTTCTATTCCAGTTTGTTCCGTATAATCTCCGGTCTGTGGCCGGTGTTCGGCGGCGAGCTGAGCGTGCCGCGGCCGTGCGCGTGCGCGCACTGCGCCGGCGAGCCCAACGCGCCGCCGCACTGCAGCGCCAGGCCTGTCATGTTCTATATACCGCAGAGGTACGGAATGTAGATGTGCTTGTTGTGTTGTATGTTGCAGTTTCAATTTCTTGCTAGAAGTCTTTTTTTTTGTTTTAATCACCAACAATTATTATTGATTTTTTTTTAAATATGACCCCTCTGTACATATCATTATTTGTTTCGCTCTTGATTTTTAATACTGTATTTAGTGTGTAATAAATAATTTTTCATTCATTCATTGTGAGTGTGACTACAAACGTATTTCTTGACTCTACATTCCCGATTCATTGTTAATTGTGTGCGTGCAGGCCGTACATGTCGATGGGCTCGCTGATCGACCAGATAACGTACCCGTCGCGCGCGGGCGAGCACGACGCGGCGGCGGAGGCGCGCGCGGCGCACATCCTGCGCGTCGTGCGGCTCGACGCGTGCGCCGCGCGCCACGGCGGCCTGCGCGCCGTGCGCGACTGGCGCGCCACGCTCTCCGGCGGCGAGAAGCAGCGCGTCGCCTGCGCGCGCATGTTCTACCACAGGTGAGCGTGACGTCACACGCGTGCGCCGCGCGCCACGGCGGCCTGCGCGCCGTGCGCGACTGGCGCGCCACGCTCTCCGGCGGCGAGAAGCAGCGCGTCGCCTGCGCGCGCATGTTCTACCACAGGTGAGCGTGACGTCACACGCGTGCGCCGCGCGCCACGGCGGCCTGCGCGCCGTGCGCGACTGGCGCGCCACGCTCTCCGGCGGCGAGAAGCAGCGCGTCGCCTGCGCGCGCATGTTCTACCACAGGTGAGCGTGACGTCACACGCGTGCGCCGCGCGCCACGGCGGCCTGCGCGCCGTGCGCGACTGGCGCGCCACGCTCTCCGGCGGCGAGAAGCAGCGCGTCGCCTGCGCGCGCATGTTCTACCACAGGTGAGCGTGACGTCACACGCGTGCGCCGCGCGCCACGGCGGCCTGCGCGCCGTGCGCGACTGGCGCGCCACGCTCTCCGGCGGCGAGAAGCAGCGCGTCGCCTGCGCGCGCATGTTCTACCACAGGTGAGCGTGACGTCACACGCGTGCGCCGCGCGCCACGGCGGCCTGCGCGCCGTGCGCGACTGGCGCGCCACGCTCTCCGGCGGCGAGAAGCAGCGCGTCGCCTGCGCGCGCATGTTCTACCACAGGTGAGCGTGACGTCACACGCGTGCGCCGCGCGCCACGGCGGCCTGCGCGCCGTGCGCGACTGGCGCGCCACGCTCTCCGGCGGCGAGAAGCAGCGCGTCGCCTGCGCGCGCATGTTCTACCACAGGTGAGCGTGACGTCACACGCGTGCGCCGCGCGCCACGGCGGCCTGCGCGCCGTGCGCGACTGGCGCGCCACGCTCTCCGGCGGCGAGAAGCAGCGCGTCGCCTGCGCGCGCATGTTCTACCACAGGTGAGCGTGACGTCACACGGGTCACGTGTGTAGGAGGGGCGGCGTGACGTCACAGGCAATAGTGACGTGTGAACGGCGATCTGCATAAGTTGTACGATAATTGAGTGAGTAAATGTAACGTCAAATCATAAAGGACGTCGAAATTTATGTGCGGCTTTATGTTTTACGACTGGTAAAGTATGCATCACAATTAACATCACTCAAAGAGCACATACAAAATAAAAAAAATAACTTGTCAAATATAAGAAAGACTGCCACAGAGAACAGATCACGGACGACGACGTGGCGACGTAATATTTAAATATTGGAAACTTCTATTCTAGAACTAAATTGTCACTTTCAGACCGGTGTACGCGCTACTGGACGAGTGTACGAGCGCGGTTTCCATGGAAACGGAGGTGGTGATGTACGAGGAGGCCATCAAGGAGGGCATCACGTTACTTTCCATCACGCATAGACCCAGTGTATGGTGAGTATCTACTTGATTTTTAGATTTTTGTTATTAAGTTAACTGTTTTTATTTTTAATGATTTTAAAGTTAACACATTCACTTATTAAAATATAATTATTGTTACTGAAAATATCTTAAAATTTTAATTAAAACAGTTTTTAATATGCAAATGCTCGCTTTATAATTTTATATCCATATGTAAAATCTACTCAAAGGGTTGCAATGAAGAAAAAATAAAATCGTGTTAAAAGAAATCAAATTTAATTTTTATATTTTATTTCAGGAAATACCACACACACGTCTTAGAATTTGACGGCGCGGGAAGCTGGTCTTTCCGGCCATTAGAAAAAGATGCGCCCGCCATTACACCTTTGGCACCAGCAGCGATCGAGAACACCAAAACTAATACCATAAATGAAGTTACTGAGAAACCAAGCGAGTGAACGCGCATTACATCATACGACAGAAACAACGCCATCTATTTTCAATTATGGGAACTTGAAACAGTTATTTGTAATAGCGCCATCTATTGTCGAAAAGTTAAAACTATATAAAAATTTTATAACAGCGCTATCTATGGACGATAGGATGGTACTATCAACTTTTTGATTTGGCGCCATCTGTTACAGTTGTGGAAAAATTTATGCACACTGCAGAATTATAGTGAATTTATAATAATAATTATATACTAATTATAATAGTGGTGGACTGGTGGTGTAAATTTTAATGTGAGATTGTGCGAAGAGATTATGTACTGTGTGAAAAATCATATTGTACAATGTACAGCTTTATAAATGTATGAACTTGATCTAGACAATATGCGCATGAATGGCTAAGCTGTATTATGAAATAATAATCATGTTATGTTTATTATGTACACGTTATTGAGCGTAAGAAAAACTAACTGTTACCTGACACTGAGGTTTGAAGAAATGTGATAGTGATTTTGTGATTTAGGATAATTTTAAGTACTGATAATAAATATGTCCGATACTTGTGGAATATTATTTGATTAATGATTTGTATGGAATAGATTTTATCATTGCACGGAGAATAATCTTTGGGTTTTGTTCATTGTTGAAACTTTTCAACTTGTAAAATATACACTATAAAACTTTCTTAACTAAAATTGTCTTGTAAATTTTGCAAAGGTTTTCAAAAAATACCAGTGCGGTGATTTTGAATTAATCATTATAATCAGCAATCCAAATAATGTTATTAATTTCTATATGTTATTATTATCATAAAGTAAGGAATGAGAAATTTAATTATAATTAATGAATGTGGCTGTTTATCTTTTTTTATTGATTTATTTTAGAGATTTTTATACAATATTGTCAAAACTGTGACATTTTTATTTATTACACCAGCATACGTACAGTAAATGTGAATATTTTTGTAACATAGATAAAAATATTTTGTATGGTAGTGTGCAGTGATATCGCGGAGAGATAAAATAAATGGGGTTTTATATGAATTAATTGAATTTTTATTTACATCCTTAAAATTCTTACCCAATATGCACAGATTTGATCAAGTGGCAATGATCTAGCTCATGTACCGTGCGCACCCGTTCGGACTACGGTAAAACTAGTAAAATACCTACTAAATATTATTTATTTTAGTCTTTGGAACATAGATAGTCTAAACTTTAATGGTTTAAAGCGTAAGGCACGGGTTCAAATCCCGTATCACGATTGCGTATTTTTTTATGCTCTTAAAAATTAAAATTAAATAAATTAATTTATTAATCAATTTCGTGGCTTTTGATCATAATGAATAAGAGTTTTTTTTTAGAGAAGTTACAGTTTTTATATTTATTCTAGACTAGCTGCTCCGCGCGGTTTCACCCTCGTGGCTCCACTCCTGTTGGTCGTAACGTGATGATATATAGCCTATAACCTTCCTCGATAAATGGGCTATCTAACACCGAAAGAATTTTTCAAATCGGACTAGTAGTTCCCGAGATTAGCGCGTTCAAACAAACAAACAAACTCTTCAGCTTTATAATATTAGTATAGATTTAAAAACAAACAACGGAATATAGCTTTTATTTTAAACTGAACAATCTAAAATTATTTCGGTAAACTTATTATGAATAATCGTAACTGTAGTAATAAAATTCCGTCAGAGCAAAATTGTACGTCATAAAATTATAGACACCTCTGTCGCCATATTTTACGCTTCTTAACTTACCACTTCGTCTTAAAAAGGCATCAATACTAATTTTCCTAAAAACCACCCATGCGGGGATATAATAAAGATTTCTGAAATTCGTCATCATAATATCCACATAAAGTCCACACACACACAGCTCCCAATCTGAGGTCTATCTTTGTCTGTTTTATTAAAAGTTCGCTAATGAATAATGTTAATCGAATAAAACAGAAATTTTATCATAAATCACCTAAAATAAACCTCATGGAAATCAATGAATTATATTTTGAGATAACCGTGAATAGATAAATATTAAATATATGCAGCAGTATATTTGTTTATATGATATGCCTTTATATCGGCTTCAAACCTATTTAGTAAATAGCACATCTAAGTAATTGTATGTATTTAATAATATCGAATCTTTTTTATTTTTCCGTTTTTGGAGTCGGTTTTTTTATGTGGTTATTTTTATTTAATACTTTTTAGTGTATTTTATATTGTAAAATAGTTACTATGGCTACTTTCTTGCTCCTTGATCGGGCTCTAGATGATAGTTACCACTTACCACCCGCACTCCAAACTCGATAAAGTTGAGTCAATTAATTACTGAGTTCATATAGCCACCTTCCGAATCCATCATCAAATCAGCTGTATATTATGTCATGATCATTTTTCATCGCTATCCAATTTACATACGTATAGGCATGGACCAATATACATAGGTAAAATATTTAAGCAATCGGCAAATGAGAAGTGAATCAAAGTTACTTGCTAGATTTCAATTATCATCGAGAACAGACAAAAATACTTATTAAATAAAAACTACTGGGCCTACACGAATTACATTTTTATGGGACCAAAAATATACCGACCGAATTGAGCACCTCCTTCTTTTTTTTATTTCCACTCCGTGTGATGTTCGATCTAACTTGAAAGTTACATCTTTATGAATTTAATATCAAGATAAAATTAACCAGTATGTTCACAAATTCAAGAGACTTAAAAAAAATCACATTAAAAAAAATTACCGTTTGCCTTTTTAAAACTTGCTCTATCTATCAGGTAGCTAACTCAAAATTTTCATTTTATTTATTCATAAGGCTTCAATCGAAAAATGACCTATGGCAATGACCAATCTATCTTTCAGAGTATCTTTGCCCTTTGCCATTTTATCATGGCATCACGTTACCATCATGCATAGTGAACCATACGCTACTTGATTTCTAGATTTTTAGATGGTTAAAATATGTTCTCTAAATCTTTAGTTATGTAAAAGTTGTCTATGAATTGTTTGTACATTGTTTTAAAATTTTACACAGTCCAATAATTGAAAAAAATAAGCAAATGCTCGTTGTAAACAGTTTCAAATAAGCAAATGCTCGCTTTATAATTTTATATAATATATTCATCTGTAAAATCTACTCATAGGGTTGAAATGAATAAAAAATTCAAATCTTAATAAAACGACAAATTAAATTTCCATATTTTATTTACAGGAACTACATTATAGAAGTTGCTGAGGGACCAAGCGCGTGAACACGCTTTACATCATACGACAGACACAACGCCATCTATATTAAATAACGGAACTAGACAGTTATTTGTCAAAGCGCCATCTATTGTCGAGAAGTTAAAACTATTTAAAATCTATTACAGCGCCATCTATTCCCAATAATGGGATCTTGACACAGTTATTTGTAATAGCGCCATCTATCGTCGAAAAGTTAAACTATATAATATTTATAACAGCGCCATCTATTTGCAATAATGAGAACTTGAAACAGTTAATTGTAATAGCGCCATCTATTGTCGAATAGTGAAAACTATACAAAATTTATATCAGCGCCATCTATGTATGACAGGATGATACTATCAACTTTTTGATTTGGCACCATTTGTTACAGTTGTGGAAAATTATACACAATAAACAATTTACAATTAAAGTGAATTTATAATAATAATAATTATGCCCTAATTATAATAGTGGTAGACTGGTGTTGTAAATTTTAATGTGAGATTGTGCGACAAGATTATGTACTGTGTGAAAAATCATATTGTACAGAGCTTTATAAATGTATTTAAACTTGAACTAGATAATAATAGTTAAAAGCTGTATTATGAAATAAAAATCATGTTTTGTTTATCATATTTACACATAATAGCGTGTCAATAGAGCGTAAGAAATACTAAATGATAACTGACTGAAGTTTGAAGGAATGTGATATACAGTATAGGATTTTTAGAACTAACCAAAATTGTCTTGTAAATAATTTTCCCAATGTTTACGACAAATACGAGTGCGGAGATTTTGAATGAATCATTATAATCAGCAATCCAAATAATGTTATTTTTAATATTAATTTCTTATTGTCATAAACTAATAAATAAAAATGAATGTGGCTATTTATATTTTTTATTGATTTATTTTAGATATTTTTAAACAATAAGTATTGTCAAAACTGTGACATTTTGCACGCCTCATAAGCGAAGCGTTGAGGTGGGTACTACTGTCACTTCGCGCAAAACATCTGATTTTTCAAACTTAAAATGTCTTTATGTATCATACATTGCACTTGTAAGATAATACATACACACACATATTAAGAAAAAACACTATTTTTAACGTTCATGATATTTTTGATGTCATTTTTGTTATTTAAACTAGTTAAAAAACAGTTTAAAAAAGTTCTGTCTTGGACGTCCGTGTGTCTGTATGTGCGGATCCTTTTTCTTGTTAACACGATAGCGACCGAAATACTTTACTAATCGAGTCTTTTTTTTTTCTCTTACGCTTGAGTATGCTCAGGAATAGAACCCTTTCATTTTTCAGGGTCTGATTCGATGTGGTTTAATTGTTATTAAATAAACAAAAAAAATATCGACTTTTTTTTTTTTTATAGTGTACTCAAAATTCACCATTATAAACTCGATTCTTTATACTATAAGCCAAGGTTTAAAAAAATAAGTTGGTAGTCAGTCCCTTAAACCTGCGCAGTTTCACATCTAGGTGGGGCCACAAGAAAAATAGCTCAATTATTACGGTACCGCTTTCTTTACTTTTCCAAATGTTTTATTTTATTTCATTTTTATATTTAGAGTCACGTACTCTTTATAAATAATCAATTTTATTGTAAAGGATGAGATTATGAGGCGTGCACTTTTGGATTTTCCAAACTATTTATTTATTACACCAGCATACAGCGTAGGTATAGTAAGTGTGAATATTTTTGTAAAATAGATAAAAATATTTTGTATGGTAGTGTGCAGTGATATCGTGAAGAGATAAAATAAATGGTGTTTTATATGAATTAACTAGCGGTCCGCCCCGGCTTCGCCCGTGGTACATATTAACGTTTTCTCTACATAAGAACCATCCTCGTACTTCAAGGAATATAATAAAAAAAGAATTATCGAAATCGGTTCAGCCGTTCTCGAGTTATGGAATTACAACGAAAAGTGGCATTGATTTTTATATATTAGATTGAATTTTTATTTAGATCCTTAAAATTCTTACCCAATATGCACAGATTTGAACAAGTGGCAGTGATCTATCTAGCTTATGTACTAGTAAACTGTAAAATACTTTTTATTTAAAGTCGTTAGAAAATGCATATATCGTATATACCTATAGGTTTAAACTCTTGATAAAGCTAAAAACACGGGTTAAAATCTCGTCGCCCGATTGCGTAGGTATTTTATGTTCTTGAAAATTAAAAAATAATAATCAATTTAGTGGCTATTACTATCTGTCTCACTCACACTTTATGGAATGTCTCTCTCCATCTTATTTAAACCATGCTGTGGTTATTAGGAACGCTTTAGGTACATTAGAATCGTTTTTTGTAATTTCAAAGAAATTGTTAAAAACAGACTTTGTTTAACCCCTTATTGCATGAATTATTAAGGAGATGAAATAAAAATTATTTTTTTGCAAAAAAGTGTTTATTAGACCTTACATTATGAGATCAAATTGAGAAAAAAAATTATTTACTTATATTATAGAAAATATATAACGGCGCCATATATGGACTCGTATGCAGTGTTTGTTGTATTTTTTCTGTCATATATGGCTTCGTATGCAATTAGAAAAAAGTAACTAATTAATAAAATAAAAACATATTCCGGATTAATTTCACACACACGGTTGCTAAGCCCCAAACTAAACTTAAGCTTGTATCCTGAATGCTTAGTCAACTGATATGCTACATATACTTTACATAAATCCTATCCTACTTATATTATAAATTCGAAAGTTTGTGAGGGTGGATGTATGTGTATGTGTTTGTTTGTTACTGTTTCACGCAAATACTACTGAACCGACTTCTATGAAATTTAGCACACATAATATAGAGGGTAACTTGGACTAACACATAGGATAGGTTTTATCCCGAAAATCCCACGGGAACGGGAACTATGCGGGGTTTTCTTTGAAAACGCGGGCGAGGCCGCGGGCGAAATGTTAGTACTTTATATGGATACCTAAATAACACCCAGAATCACAGCCAACTTATACTTCGTGAAATTGCTTAAAACAATTACGTTTGTCATTATAACATAAAAACACGTTATATTTTTCACATAACGTGAAGGAACGAAATTGGAACAATATAGGCATAGCTGACGGGCGTTCTTCTTCCAAATTCGGTAATGACTAATCCCATCAGACCGTACAGAATCAAAGTGAAAATCTAGATGTCCTGCAGGAGTTTTTCGTAGCTTTTTTGCGGTAATTGGCGAGTCAGAAATACTGAGGAGACTCCAGAGATGCCGATGTTTCTAAGTTTTTGAGAGACGACCACGTCTTTTGGTAATAAGAGCTTTCCCTGACTTTCGCATTTGCTCTGAAACGGCTAATTAAAAATCATACAGTGGCATATAGCATGAGTCTGTATTTATTGATGATGATATAATATTTACATGCTTAGCATAGTGAGATAAAAGTGTCTAGGATTGATACTGGAACAATCAGTGAAAGTATCCTTGAATGCTGTGCTTGAATGCATACCCAGCCACATATGACATAATATATTTTGGACGGAATGCATACGAAGCCAAATATGACAGATTTGGAAAAGTACAAAAAAACATGATTAAAGCAAAAAAACAACCTAACCAAATGTTTTACCTTATTTTAGAAAGACTAAAGAATGAAGAAATATTTTTTTTCATGGCTTTACTCACCTTTTTGATATTGAAATCTTAATTTGAAAATCACGGTTTTTTCCGCGCACCCAAACCGTCGCACGCGCTAGACTAAATCTATAATATATCTGATGGATAATATTTACACTGTATAAATTAATTACATTCCAATTCTCGATGAAATGCTGTTTAAGATGTAAGGTAGTTTTTTTAGATATTGTTTATAGTTAGCCTATAAAAAATTCATAAACTTCGTCGTCCATATATGGCTCTGTATGCGGTAAGGGGTTAACAAAAATATTTTTTATGGCTGATCTTTTGAAATCGTAAAATGTAGTACACATCATTTCTGAATGATTTCACTATGAAACCTAAGTTTCCTAAACTTAACCGTTTTCGAGATATTCGAGTTTTAATTTTTTTTATGAAAATGCCCAATTTTTCGGCTATTCAATTGAATATTTTGAATTTTTTTCAGCCATTAATCAAAAATATTTTTGTTAAACAAAGTCTGTTTTTAACAATTTCTTTGAAATTACAAAAAACGATTCTAATGTACCTAAAGCGTTCCTAATAACCACAGCATGGTTTAAATAAGATGGAGAGAGACATTCCATAAAGTGTGAGTGAGACAGATAGTAATAGCCACTAAATTGATTATTATTTTTTAATTTTCAAGAACATACAATACCTACGCAATCGGGCGACGAGATTTTAACCCGTGTTTTTAGCTTTATCAAGAGTTTAAACCTATAGGTATACACGATATATGCATTTTCTAACGACTTTAAATAAAAAGTATTTTACAGTTTACTAGTACATAAGCTAGATAGATCACTGCCACTTGTTCAAATCTGTGCATATTGGGTAAGAATTTTAAGGATCTAAATAAAAATTCAATTAATTCATATAAAACACCATTTATTTTATCTCTTCACGATATCACTGCACACTACCATACAAAATATTTTTATCTATTTTACAAAAATATTCACACTTACTATACCTACGCTGTATGCTGGTGTAATAAATAAATAGTTTGGAAAATCCAAAAGTGCACGCCTCATAATCTCATCCTTTACAATAAAATTGATTATTTATAAAGAGTACGTGACTATAAATATAAAAATGAAATAAAATAAAACATTTGGAAAAGTAAAGAAAGCGGTACCGTAATAATTGAGCTATTTTTCTTGTGGCCCCACCTAGATGTGAAACTGCGCAGGTTTAAGGGACTGACTACCAACTTATTTTTTTAAACCTTGGCTTATAGTATAAAGAATCGAGTTTATAATGGTGAATTTTGAGTACACTATAAAAAAAAAAGTCGATATTTTTTTTGTTTATTTAATAACAATTAAACCACATCGAATCAGACCCTGAAAAATGAAAGGGTTCTATTCCTGAGCATACTCAAGCGTAAGAGAAAAAAAAAAGACTCGATTAGTAAAGTATTTCGGTCGCTATCGTGTTAACAAGAAAAAGGATCCGCACATACAGACACACGGACGTCCAAGACAGAACTTTTTTAAACTGTTTTTTAACTAGTTTAAATAACAAAAATGACATCAAAAATATCATGAACGTTAAAAATAGTGTTTTTTCTTAATATGTGTGTGTATGTATTATCTTACAAGTGCAATGTATGATACATAAAGACATTTTAAGTTTGAAAAATCAGATGTTTTGCGCGAAGTGACAGTAGTACCCACCTCAACGCTTCGCTTATGAGGCGTGCAAAATGTCACAGTTTTGACAATACTTATTGTTTAAAAATATCTAAAATAAATCAATAAAAAATATAAATAGCCACATTCATTTTTATTTATTAGTTTATGACAATAAGAAATTAATATTAAAAATAACATTATTTGGATTGCTGATTATAATGATTCATTCAAAATCTCCGCACTCGTATTTGTCGTAAACATTGGGAAAATTATTTACAAGACAATTTTGGTTAGTTCTAAAAATCCTATACTGTATATCACATTCCTTCAAACTTCAGTCAGTTATCATTTAGTATTTCTTACGCTCTATTGACACGCTATTACGTGTAAATATGATAAACAAAACATGATTTTTATTTCATAATACAGCTTTTAACTATTATTGTCTAGTTCAAGTTTAAATACATTTATAAAGCTCTGTACAATATGATTTTTCACACAGTACATAATCTTGTCGCACAATCTCACATTAAAATTTACAACACCAGTCTACCACTATTATAATTAGGGCATAATTATTATTATTATAAATTCACTTTAATTGTAAATTGTTTATTGTGTATAATTTTCCACAACTGTAACAAATGGTGCCAAATCAAAAAGTTGATAGTATCATCCTGTCATACATAGATGGCGCTGATATAAATTTTGTATAGTTTTCACTATTCGACAATAGATGGCGCTATTACAATTAACTGTTTCAAGTTCTCATTATTGCAAATAGATGGCGAGTAGATGTTAAGAGTAGCTATTATATGTTTTTAAGCACATCTGCAGAACAAGTGCCATAATAATATTTTGAGATATCCAGAAAAGAAAAATATTTTTTTATAATTTGTACTTATTTTCTTAAGTTTCGATCGTCTACAATGACCTATTTAGTTAACTTACGTGCAATTTTAGTCATTGAGGTCATTAAGCATCTCATTCTTCATGTAAAAAACCAAATAAATAATCATAAGAGTCAAAAAAAATTCAAAATATTCAATTGAATAGCCGAAAAATTGGGCATTTTCATAAAAAAAATTAAAACTCGAATATCTCGAAAACGGTTAAGTTTAGGAGGGGGGGTTTCATAGTGAAATCATTCAGAAATGATGTATACTACACGCCCTTAACGGATCTAGGTCGACTTTTCCTGTAACCCTGTATAAACATTTATTATTCTTTGTAGCGTAGCAAGTTCCGATTTTGTCCCGCGTATGATCCCAAACGAGTATGTTAAAACGGGGATAGCAAGTGTTGATTTTTAGCATTGAGGTGGGTGTGTAATATTTTATGTAGTCGTTGTCTGAAATTATCTTGAAGTAGTTTTTTAGTGTCTTTGTGGTGAATTTCTTGTGACTGGTAGTAGCCCAAATATTTGTACCCTTCAGCGGGGTCCACCGTTTCTATGGTATCATGATTCGCTAATTGGTACACATTATGTTTATGTTTCGAACAATAGCAGGGAATGAGTGGATCCAATACGCTAGGGATAGAGACGAATGGTGCAGGTTGGAGGAGGCCTTTACCCACACGGGGGTTCCTGTTCAGGAGGAATGAGTAGTTCAGACTTAGTTTTAATCTAAATGCTGTAATTTTTATGGGAAATAAAAGGCTTTATTATTATTATGTTCTATCACCCCTCTATTGATTGATTGGATTTTGCATTTGTCGATTCCGAATTCCATGCATACATCTTTTGAAAATATCTGCGTAATATCGACAAGGGTATGAATTTCGTTTAGCGTGCCTGCAAAAATTTTTATATCATCCATATACTGCATGAGATGTGAAAGAGTTATGTTTTCTGTATTGTGTGTTATTTTAAATCCTATGTTATTTTTATTAAGCATGTGGGATAGTGGGTTAAGGGCAAGGCAAAACCACAAGGGGCTTAAGGCATCTCCTTGGAAAATACCTCTTCTTATGGGGATGAAATCGGTTTCAGTAGTTTTATCAAAATTGCATATTTTTAATTTTGTATACCAGTTAAGCATAATGTTTTTTAGAAAATGAATGATTATCGGATTAATTTTGTAGTTTTTTAATATGTATGTTGTGCCAGGAGTGTGGAATTGAATCAAAAGCCTTTTTATAATCTATATACATAGTGTAAATGTACTACGTATACGTAGTGTATGTATACGTTTTTGTTTGAGTGCTAGCTTTGATACTACAGCGTCAATAGTACCTAAGTTGTTCTTTGCATCCCTGGCTGTTTTTTCGGAATCCTTTTTGTTCCTCTGATAAAATTTTATGTTCTTGTATATGTCTATGTATTGTTTCACTTAAAGCTGATGTGATGATCTTATATATATATATTTTGTAAACAGGTGATCGGGCGATATTTTGCAGGGTTTGATATGTCTGATGGATCTTTTGGTAACATGTATGTAATACCTTGTGTGATATATTGTGGCATGGTATCGGGTGAGCTAATGAATGTATTAATGTGCTTGAGTAGTAATTCATGTGTGGATGTAAGTTTTTTATACCAAAAATTGTGTATATTGTCGGTTCCAGTAGCTTTCCAGTTATGAGTTTTTGCTATTACATTTTTAAAAAGGTCTATATGAATTTGTTCAAATTTTATTTCTGGTGTAACCTTTAATCTTTCCTTATCTTCTTCTATCCAGTGATTGTGTTGGTAATTTGATTAGACCAGATATTTGACCAAAATGCTTTTAGAGATTCAGGGGTAGGCAAAGTTGCGCTATTTTCTTGTTGACTTTGATGTTGTGTGAGTTTCCTGTAAAAGAGTTTTTCACTATTGCAGAATTGTTTATTTTGTGTTTTTCTGAGAGTTGTTAGTTTATATCTTTTTAATCGGTTTGCTAAGGCGTTTAATTTTTGTTTCAGTGTGTCAAGAAAGTGTGCTATGTCAGTGTTTTGAGTTTCATGTTGAGTGTGTATTTTGTATTTTTGTTTTATCTTAGACAGATGCTTTTCTAAAGCTGGTGACCTAATACCCCTAGCATATTCAGTAAGCCTCCCAATATTTGCTCTAAGATTGCTTATCCTATCTTCTAATCGTCTTTGCCACCAAGGTGCTTGTTGTTTTATGGTATTTAGGCTGGCGTCTCTAATTCGGGCCCCATAAAATTTAGCAGAAGTATATGCCGCACAATAAATAGAGGTTTGTATTGTATTGAAGCTAGTATCAGGTGTAAATATGTTTGGGAAAGTTACGTTATTCAGATGGTTAATTATGGATGATAGCTTTTTAAAGGATTTTAGTTTGGGTATATAAGGCCGGGTTGTTGGGTTCGAATCTTTAAATTTATTATAAGTTTCTGCATACATGTCCTCTAATTGTTGTGCGAGGTCGTCTGTTATTTGCATTGGATTTGTGATATCATCGTTTGTGGTGGTTTGTGTTGATTGCAAAGTTTGGTGTTCGTTGTGTATTTGTGATGGGTGAATTGTAGAAACTGAAATATTTTCATCTATATGTTGTGATTATGTTGAGCTGAGGTATTTAATTCGTTTCTTACTTCTTCTCTAATTCTAATTAATCTATCATTCAGCTATTCTTTGTACTGAAAGGTGAGCTATTGAAGGGCATTTAGTAATTATATCCTGATGCAGTAAAGGTCTGTAAGTAGTTAAATCGGTTTCAAGGTTTGTGAGTCGGTAAATAGTAACTTCTCATTATGGTTTCGTTAGGATTATCTGACCATCTGATCCTGCCTGTGCTCTGTAGTCGCGTTCACTTCTGCGGACGTAGGGTTTTGTAGTAGAATTCTAATATTTTCTTCCTTGATATTATTAATTTCTTGTTTTGTAAGGAAGTTGCGTTGAACAATAGCACGACGTTGATCTTCTATTCTTTGTTTTCCTACGTTCATTTCAGGATATTCCGCAGTAAAACGTGCATGTAATGGTGTCAGGCCTTCCATCTGGGGCGGGTGCAGTAACTTTAGCTGAGGTAGCCTCCTGCACAACATCCTCAATGGATTGTAATGAAGATGAAGGTGATACATTGGATGAGCTTGATAATGGAGCAATGAGAGTGGTGATGATGGTATTGATGAAAACAATGACGAAGGTGAAGAACATGATATTGATTCTACAGATTGGGTTGTCGCGGTTGGACAAGAGACAATTGGCGATACGGTGCCCCCCCCCCCCCCCCCCCAGAATACGAGGGGCAGCCTGAGCTCGTCGGCTCAGGGCGGGATTCTCCATCGCGGTTAGCTTTGGTACCCGCCTGGGGTAATACTCTATTTCTAAGGCGCATCGCATATTATCTAACGAGATAATTAATGTGGTATGGGTAAGAGTAGAATAGTGAATTATGACATTAGAAGGAACAAGTAAAGAGAGAAAGTAAAGAAATAAAGTGAAAGAAAAGAGTATGGGAAGAGTGGTGAAATAACAGGAAGAAGGAAGGGAAAGAAGAAGTGAGAAAAGACCATATTTTTAGCTTGTGACTGGGCTAAAAACCTCCACGACCGCAACGTAGAGATACGTCGGGGGGTTATTAATGATATTATTATACACGTAAAATATTGTCTTATCGCCAAGCAAAGTGTGATGAGTACCAAATTTTTTTCAAACACCATCTGGCGTACAATTTATCGATTTGATATTGAGCTTTATGAAAATAATAACACTAAACAAATCAAAAATGTTTGCCAAAATATCTACTATCCAAAAAAATAATTAATTGATTCGTGTCTAATTACATAAAACTTGAAAAATATCGAAGCAGTATAAGAATGAACAATCATTTATTTTTAATATAACAAAATATTCGAGAGCTATAAATTAATACGACAAACAATAGAAGCTGTATATGAAAAAAGTTATTTAACGACTTGATTGTACTAATATTTTATATAACTGCCATCTATGATCGAATAGTCTGTACCATCTGACAAGCTAGCAACTGACTTTTTACAGATGGCGCTAAAATAAAATTTTTATTATTTTTCTTCTGTTCCATTAATTACTTTTTATTTTGATTTCATTATTTATATTTACATGGTTATTATTTTTTTACTAACAAAAAGATGGATTTCATATTAATATTTCTAACAAACTTTTAATTCAATGTTGTGCGCACACTTATTTTGTCTATGAATAAATAAAGAAAAGAAACGTCCATGGATTCATTTGACACTAAACACTTTGACAGTTTGCTCTGGGGCTTCTGTCGCGTTCAGTGGTTCAATTGGTGTTACGGTATTTAAATGAATGGATTTATTTCGCTGTATGAAGAGTGTTTTTATGAAGTTGTGAATGATAATTATTGTCGAAATTATCGCCTTTCCTTTATCTAAAATTAGTGGTGTGATTATTAGTGAATAAAAGGTTGAATTGATTGAAAATAACGTGCGTATGTGGACAAAATTGTGTTATATTATTTCAACTTCGCCGGCTTGTTGTGGTGAGTACAATCGATATTTACCCCCCTTTTTTGTTGATTGTCGAGATCATTTCTTATTTAAAATGCAGATTAATGTACGTTAATTCATATATAAACTCGTCTGTAGTTACGGGTCAAACGTAAACAAAGGAAAATCAAAATGAATATTGTTTATTGCACGGTTAGTATCCTTCACTTCTAAGAGTACTGAAAGTGTTCATTGTTATTATTACTACAAACGAGGTACTTGATTGATGCTCAATATTTATAAATTTTATCTTGGTTTGTTTATGTGATTATGTTATAGGTATTTCATTCTAATATTGATAATAAACGGCCGTTTTGTACGTAATGTTGATATCATCGACTGCGTGTTCCCATTTCAAAAATTCTAACTAGGTCTAACAGCAAAGTGGATTTAAATTTGTTCTAATTTCAAATTTCGTTATCTAAATATAAATTTACCTCCTTGCTATATTAATTGATTTAATATTAATATTTGTATTGTTTAAAAATTTAATTAATTAAGTAGTTAAAAATAAACAATAAGTCATTTAATAATTTTAATTAATTCCATAATATTTAATAATTTACCTGATTATTTTGATTACAAAAATTATTCAAGTCATCAATTGTGTTTTGTCGTATGAAAAATATCTAAAACTGTATAGAACAAAAACAATAAAATTATAATTAAA
Organism: Colias croceus; assembly: GCF_905220415.1. Taxonomy (NCBI): domain Eukaryota; kingdom Metazoa; phylum Arthropoda; class Insecta; order Lepidoptera; family Pieridae; genus Colias; species Colias croceus. The sequence continues at coordinate 3,075,215 of NC_059562.1, forward strand.
CAGTTAAAAAGAGGACTCCTACTTATTATATTTATACAAACGAATACATCATTCAATTATTGTACTAAGAGAGTATAAAACCCAAATTGCTATGCACCTACCTACAAAATAATTCAAAATATTTGTGCTATAATAAGAAGGTGTAGTTATTTTTCGGTTTCTATATGATTATTATCTATGCTCCTATGCTCTATTTACAGATCTGTACTGTGCAATATACTTGAAAATAACATAAAATATTATATGTAAACATAGTAAAATTTTCTTTAGAAATTCAATTTAACAAAATATAAGTTATACTTTGAAATATTGCTTCATGATGGAACCACAGTATTACAATATTATTTCCTAAATATTGTTATACTGTGATGGAACTGCTTTAATATGTGTCTTATACTTATTTATAATCATCTAGTTGTACATACTTATTACTTTAAGTATTAAAATATCTAATTCAATATACAATTTTCCACAAATGGAAAGTCACACATAAACTTAATATGAAACGCACACAAACAGTAAAATAATCTATGAGATCATAGTTGACCTTTTAAATTTGCATGATTACGCCACAGTCAATTTTGTTGTAGCTTTTTATTAATTAACTGCAAGAGCCAAGAGTAAATTAAAAACATAAATGGTTGTTAAAAATGAGAACAAATTTTATTCCATTTTACGTTTTAGATTCAAAATATGAGAGTTGCTTCAGAAAGTATGAAATTGTGAAAAGTGAGTCGCTTTAAAGTTTATTGCGTTTATGTTTAAATGTTGACCGTATTCTTGAAGTGACTTAATTTAAGTCAATCTACCTGCGTTGCTCCACTCCTGATGTTCTTAGCGTGATGATATATAGCCCATAGCCTTCCTCGATAAATGGGCTATAAAGAATTTTTCAAATTGGTCCTGAGATTAGTGCATTCAAACAAACTTCAGGTTTATAATATTAACATAGATAGGTATATGCATTATATTTATGTTCATGGTTTTCTATTTGTTGCTTTAATATTGTCATTGTGTATACTTTCCTTTTTAGGTAAAAATAATACTAAGTAGTGTTTAGAGTGGCCAATAAACTGCACAAATATAAAAAACTTACTCTTACTCTTACCTTTATTCATAGTATTTTGTGAAAAGTCATTATAATTTTTTTCAATTTTTACTTCTATAATAGACTAAGATTCAAGTACTAGACATCATAATATGGTATATTGTACAGTAGGTATATACGTTTCTTAGTAGGTAGGTACGTAAAGTTACGAATACCCGCAAACAAATGTACCAACATCCATTAAAATTGTGAACAATTACGATACCTGCATTGCAGCTAACCAGATGCATTATGACAAAAATGTAGACAAATTGAAGCTAAGAATAACGTCGTACCGCATTCCTCTCTGTTTTGGCGATAAAATGTGGTATTTACGCCCACAGCTTGCTGCATCACTTCTTATGTGTATAATTTATTAAAATTTAAACTCCATATTCGGTTTTATTTTATAGTTTTCCATTTCGTTTCCAAAGTTTTAGGTAACGCGCTGTGTGTAAAGTTATAATTATGTTCAAGCTATCCGCCATTGTTATAGAAAAACATAATTTAAATAACTTCCAGTTTTGAGTCCCTTTCAAGGATTAAGAGGGCTTATTCAATTTAACGCAAGTCAAAATCTCCGCGATCTATTACGATAGATCGCGGCTTGCGCTATCCTTTTACTATGAATAGCATAAGTCCACAGGAGAGCGCCGAGCAACATGTCCTCTCTCTGGAAAGGCTCGCTGCCGACTGATTTTAATCGGGTCGCGCGCAGTGTTTTATAGTACTTTAAAAAAAGTTGTAGAAAAATAATAGAGGTACCTTAGTTGATTTTTTTAAATTTTATCTTATAAGTAAGACGTTCTTTTATTGCAATATGTAAAAATAATATTAAACTAAGTCAAATATCTTGGTGAAAATAATCATTTTGTCGACTATAATTTCTAAAAAAATTCACATTGTTCGGATTTTAATTTCGTAAGTTAGGAGTCCAAAATAAAAAAATCTTTTAACTAACTATTTTAATAAGGATTTTTGCAGTTAGTTAAAAAAAATTGTGTGTTAGATCTGTCAGCGATTTCAGATATTTTTAGCTTCGAAATTGACACTAAAAGCGAAATCAAGTAATCATCGGCTCAGTTATCTTGATGGTATTCACAAATACTGTATTAATTGAAAAAAACTCTTAACTAACTATATAGACAATAAAATTTCCTAAAATTATTAGTAATTCATATGTTTGTAAGATAAGTGGTTGATGGACAATCTGGTTTGAAAAATCACATATTTGAGCCAAACAGCGCACGGACCGCGTACACGGCCTTAAAACCACAGAAAGTTTCGGTTCTCGATCGAGGATCTTCCTTTTGTAATATTATATTTTTTCCATTTTCCTCTTACTATTAGAAAAATCCATCAAGGAGTCCATTGTCGTAATACCTACATTATTATTTAGAAAAAGACCACCGTTTTGTTTTATTTATACGTACTAATTCGAGAAAAATAACATGATAATACAGAAAGTTATTAGTAAATTTCCAAAATACAATCTAATAGTGAAATATAAGTAACTAGATTTCCGCCCGCGGCTTCGCCCGCGTTTGCAAAGGAAAACCCGCATAGTTCCCGTTCCCGTGGGATTTCCGGGATAAAAACTATCCTATGTGTTAATCCAAGTTACCCTCTATGTGTGTGCTAAATTTCATTGTAATCGGTTCAGTAGTTTTTACGTGAAAGAGTAACAAACATCCATACATCCATACTTACAAACTTTCGCCTTTATTTAATATACATAGGTATATTAGATATTTATTAGAAAGCAGGATTCAGCATATCATACAGTTACAAACATGTACACATATTTAATACAAAAACCCTCGCCGGAACACCATGTAGGTAAGTACGACGTATCTCTTCACATGATTATTGAATCATTTCTCCACCTTATCGAAAACGATTTTCACCTAATTATGACATTTATAGTGTAGAAAACTGCTCTCTAAAGCCAGCCTTGTACGAGCAGTGACCGGTGCAATGCCCTAGCGAGGTTTGAGGCGCGCCCCACATGCGAACCGTGGAGAAACAATGATTCTCCCATCTGGAATTAAATGTGTGACGTCATCGGTTTATAGTTGTATATAGGGTGTTCTCCATGGGAAGGCTAGCACGGCCGCTTTGTGTTTACAGATATGATATTATGTTATTATATTTAACTAGTGTTCCGCCCCGGCTTCGCCCGTGGTATCTACATGTTTAAACTATCCTATCTCTCAAGTTGGATCGAACTGCACATGGTGTGCGAATTTTATTATAATCGGTTAAGTGGTTTAGGAGTCTATTGAGGACAAACATTGTGACACGAGATTTATATATATTAAGATTGATAATGAATGCAGTGGGAACACAAGTTGCAGCAACGATATGTATGTCATTTTCTGTCTTTTTATTAGATTTGTTTTCAAAAATATTGAATAGAATACAAATTTTAATTATAGATAGTAGCAGTAGTGCGTGTTTCATCTTCAAAAACGAATGTAGGATTAATTGCGGTGTCCGGTAAACTTGTTAAGTGATGCCAGTGAATATCCTCTAATGGAATTGAAAATACAATATCGCTAACTTGTTTTCGGTTATAGTTTAGGAACAATTCAATCAGTGGTGATTGTAATATCACTGGGATAATGTGTGAGAACAATAGGCATAATAATCGCTAGAACATCGGCGCTTTATCTAACTTGTGATAATTTACTCGAATCGAAATTTCTTTATTAATATTATTCGGAGAAATTTTTGTGTTGATAATCTTAATACTATCTCGCCGGCTCCTTCCCCAGGAGCCGTGGGTATCTATGCAAGATTTCCCCACTTAAAAAAAATGGGTACATAGTGGAATATAAATTGAATATTGGAAGCCTTTTTATTTTCATTTGTTTAGTTTATTGGGGAATGTAGATAACAGTAATGCTGTCAATCTTTATCTCATTTTTTTTTATTGATAAGATAATATATATCAGCGGTTATGATGGTAAAGCCTCTGACTTTAATAAAAATAACCCTAAATAGACTATAATAAAGATATTACGGTTTATTTTTTGTTCTAGGATTACCTACTTTTATTAACTATTATTTATTGTTTTATGAATAAATAAAAAACATTATGTGTATTATAATTTATAATGGACAATAAATTAAAATATAATGATGTTACGTTAATAATAAATATTGAATGAATTATCACGTGTGTAATCTTATCATAATAAAAAGTTACTTTTTATGTATTTTTGTACGCTTTCTATAATTTTATCTATGATAACACGATTTTATATGTCATCCGATAATATTATATTATAAGAGGCCTTTCACAATTCTGTTGTATTAAATCATTTCATTCGTAATTCCATGTTTTTTTACCAGCAATATAATTAAACACGTTATGATGTTATATTGTATAATATATGACGTTATAACTTATAAGTACATACCTAGTTATATCTTTTATAATATAAAAATGAATCGCAAAATGTGTTGGTAAGCGCATAACTCGAGAACAACTGAACTTATTTCGTTAATTCTTTTTTTATTACATTTCTTGAAGTACGAGGATGGTTCGTATGGAGAGAAAACGTAAAAATGTACCACGGGCGAAGCCGGGGCGGACCGCTAGTAATAAATAAAAAAATGCATTTAACGAAAGTCTTCTTTAGACGTGATGTGATTTCATCTGATATTCTAGCAAAGATGTTCAAATGTTGATTATTATACAATTAATTCACTTGTTCGGTTTCTTTTAAATACGTACATGCCGGTATTTAGAGGAAAATGAAATGATAGTGCGTGTTTTTTTTTTTTTTTTTTATAGTGGAGAAGGCATTTAAGCATACCCAGGGCACTCGGGGAAAGAGCCCTGGGTTATGTCGGACTCACCCTGCTGAGTGCAGGGACCTACCGACTAAACTCCACTGTGTTCCGCCGTGCCGCTTTATAGACGGGGCCGCGGGTATTCGGTAGAACCGCGTCCGCAGACCCGTCAGCGGCAGCCTATCTCCAGGCCCAACGCGAATGTGGCGGGAGGCCGCCAGGTCTACCTTCCTAGGGGGGCGGCGTGAGTGGAACACTTCTCACGCCGCCTCTCCGCACCGGATGATGGATTATATCCCCGTTCCACCATCCGGTGCCCATCATCAGGGAGGCAGGTCGCGACCGTGTAAAGCGGCCGCAACACGGCGACGACGCCCAATAGGACGACGACGCCGAATCGGATCCGAGGAAGGGTTTCTCTCGCGGACCCGCTCTGCCTCCTCCTTCTGCGACATCACATACTCGCAGAATGTGATAGCCGCGGACCACGATCTGTCGCCGCCAACCATTTCACGAACTATGGAAGGCAGGGAGAGATCAGGGCCGACGACTGCGACTAGGCGAGCACGGGGCTCTGACCACGCGGGGCACACGGCGAGAGTGTGGTCTGCCGTGTCCTCCGGACAGTCGCACCAATGACAAGCCATTTGCGGCTCCCGTCTGGCGACTTTGCACAGGTACCGCCCGAAACAACCGTGTCCGGACAGTACCTGTGTCAGGCGGAAGGTGATGGCCCCATGCCGCCTGTCGCACCACTCACGTAGGACCGGTCGGATTGCTTCGACCGTCCTTACTCCTGCGCTGGGCTCTTCGAGCCGACGTTTCCACTCAATGAAACGCCGCTCGAGAGCATCAGCCCTCCATTGCTGGACCTGCTCCAGATATGGGTTGCTCCCATGCGATCTAGACGCGGCGATGCGGCGATAAACGTCCGCCAGCATTTCGGCGTCCAGGTCCCACGGGGGCGTCCCCGCCATTAAGCACGCGGCCTCGAAGGACACCGTGCGATATGCCCTCACGATTCTGAGCGCCATGACCCGCTGCGGTCTACGCAATAGGGGTCTGGTACGGGCGCTCAAAGAGTCAGCCCAAATGGGCACCGCACCATAGAGGGCCATGGAGCGAATGACGCCGGTGTAAAGACGACGGCACGCACCCCCAGCCCCTCTAAGATTCGGGAGCAGACTTCCAAGTGCCCCGGCCACCCCAACAAGCCGGGGGGCTAGGCGGCGGAAGTGCTCCACGAATGTCCAGCTGCTGTCCAACACGATGCCCAGATAGCGCAACGTGGGACCAACGCTGATGGACGCACCGCCCACCTGGATTGCTGATCCAGCAGCCTGCGCCCTTCGACGGCCACGAAACAAAATCGCCTCTGACTTGTCCAGGGCCACCTCTAGACCAAGTCTTCTAATGCGGCGCACAACTTCCGCCACACCAGCGGTCGCAAGGAGGGCCGCGTCTCTATACGAGGCCCCACGCGCAGTCACCAGGGTGTCATCCGCATAGCAAAGCACGCTTACACCCGGGAGATAAGTGGCGCGCAGGACCCAGTCGTAACCGATGTTCCACAGGAGAGGCCCAAGAACCGAGCCCTGTGGAACACCGCACGACATTTCCTTTTCCATCCATCCACGGCGTGTGGGGTACGCCACAGCCCTCTCTGATAGGTAGGACTGCAGCAATCGCACCATGTACTCGGGCACATTGTGATAGCGGAGCGCCTCAATTACGCAACTCCATGGTAGCGTGTTAAAAGCGTTGGCGATGTCAAGAGACACCGCCAAAAGCACTCCACCTTCATCAGCCACATTGTCTGCGAGTTCACGCAGCGCAGCGATCGCATCAATGGTGGACCGTCCCCGGCGGAATCCAAACTGGTTTTCGCTCAGGTCCGGCCCCACTCCCTCCAGGTGGTCGATGAGGCGAGCTGCGAAAACGCGCTCAAAGAGCTTGCTCACCTCATCGAGCAGCACGATCGGCCTGTAAGCCGAGGGCGAATCGCGCGGGCGTCCGTCCTTCTGCAACAGGACCAAATTCCCGGTCTTCCACCTCCGGGGAAATTGGCCCTGTTGAAGGCATTCTGTGAAGAGCTGTTCCACCCTGGGTCCAAGTGACTCTAGCGCCAGTACCCAAGCCCGCCCTGGGATACCATCAGGGCCGGGGGCGGTCTTTTTTGCTTTGAGCCGCTCCACTGCCACTGCAAGCTCGTCACGCGTGACCACCGGGACATTTTCATCAGCATACTCCTCCTGCACAGTCATTGTGGATACCATCGGCGGGGGAGAATGTCTTCCCCGATTCGGAAACAGGGACGTCACCACCTGCTCCAGAAATCGAGGCTCCAGAGTTTGAGATAGGGGCGGGGCCCAAGGGCGAAGCTTTTGCCTCACCCTCTTGTAAGGCCGACCCCAGGGTTCATGGTTCAAACCCTCTAGCATCTCCTCCCATGCGCGAGTTTTTGCTGTGCCTATCGCGCCCTGGAGAGACACGATACAATCTCTGTAGACGGCGTATAACCGCGCCTCCTCCTCTTCGTCACGCCGTCTACGGCGTCTATGCCTGGTGTACGCCCGCCTCGCAGCTACGCAAGAAGCGCGTAGCTGGGTGATATCGGCGGACCACCAGTACATTTGTCGCCTTCGCGGAACTGACCGCACTATAGTGCGTGTTGCACTATAAAGCCTTGAAAGAGTTCAAAGCTTTGTAAATACAAAGTAGGCATATATAATTTATTATGTTGTATACTGTATAGAATGCGTGATATTAAATAGTTCCATTTACTATCTACGTTGCGTGACAATTTAAAGCACAAAATTTTCGTAGGTACTAGGTAGATATTGTTATTAGAACAAATTATTCTGAATATGTACCATGTAGTGAAGATTCAGTTTTACTTGTATGTGTGTAGTTAACATAACAAACATACTGCACCAATTAACGCGTCATTTAAATCATACAAGAACATGAAGTTATTAAGGATATTCTGTAACATGTTCTAACAGACATGTTAAATAACTCAATGTATAAATCGTGTTTAGCATTTAATTTCTACACGTATATTGTTTGATTCAACAAAAGATAATAGGATTTATGATATTAATTAATATGGCCGAATTATACGCTTAAACAAGGTGTCGCGTTCAGACTCATTTTTGTTAAGGTGCATTTACATCAAACGAACATAGAGCTAGAGCAAGAGCATTCTTTCGTGATCTTTTAGTGTAAACTCGAATTCATTGTTGTTCAGTATTAGAACATTGAATTGAATCTTTCCGAACGCACTAAGAACAACGAAAGAATGCTCTACGCCTGTTTACACTAAAATATTTTGACATAGTGCGGTTGGAATGAAGAATCGATTGTTTGATGTAAATGCACCGTTATATAAAGAAAGTGTAGGTGTGTTCGTGGGTGCGGAGTTATTAAAATATTAACATATATTAATGTATGTTTTGATATTATGCCCAAAACATGAGAATGGAAGGTCATCTTCTCTACAGCTCTAATGGGTATATAATTAGCAGATTATATTTAGATTAGATTAGATTTATTAGGTAGAAAACTTATGTAAATTACTTAAAGGTTAACAGAAGTGTACCTTTTTGATAGTTTTGATATGTTCTGTTAAACAAGTTTAGGGTGAAAATTGCTGGGCAGATTATAGTGAATAATTTTGAAGATAAGTACCTACCACCACAGTGCACCTTTTACAGTGTATAAGTATGTAATTCCCTTGCAGTTATATATTTTGCGTAAGATAATACACATTTAAAACTTTGTTACTTGTAAGCATTACAATTATTTTCATTAACTACCGTTTAGTTTTACCTGATGTTATAAAAATTACCTCACAATTTACTGCGAATATTAAAAAATCATCAACATTTTTTATGTTTGCAATCGGATTGCTAAGACATAATGTTCTCGTATTACATGATTATGTATAAACTATACCTACTGCATGTGATGAAATGATATGAACAAATCATAAATGCAGTAACTAGTAATCACTCAGAAGACAGAAATTCAATATACCTAGCTTACTTGCTACTGCGAAATAGAATTTATTTCATAGTTTATCACATACAATATACCTACGTTCTTCGGAATTTTAACGTTTTTTTACTAATCTCACCATATTTATTGTGTCTAGACATATCTGGTTATTTATTATCTATAGGAAGGCCATTTAATAAATATTAAATTGGTTTCAGGCGTAGAGCCAAGTTATATATTTTGTAAAAGGGCGGCTAAAGGAAATATTGTGTAAAATAATTTTCAGATTTTGTAAATTTTCTATGAAATCCAAACTTTATAGAATGCTGGCATTTGTCGTTGTTCCCTTGTATTTCGTGAGGCTAATGACCTGTATGTATATTTTCAATTATTTTCATAGATAAAGTAATTTTCACCAAAGTCCATGTTTGTTTTGTTATAATCTAATTTTATCTATAAGAATAATTGAATTATTACACTTTAAAGTTTAAACCTTACACATTACCTACCAACTGAGTCTACTTATAGTAGTTCATTAAATCATTCCTACGTAAATGCTACGTATCGAATTTAATTATACGTATCAATAGTATTTAATAACGCGTATATTTTAAGCAACCATACTTTGTACATTGCTAAATGTATAAAATGAAATATGTACACATACAAGTAGCTATACAAAACATCGCACGCATGTCATGCAAAAACGAAGCCAGCACGAACGTTTAATAAAAGTTATAATATTGCGCACACGTGCTGTTCTCTCCGCATAATACTCATATATTATACACTTCATAATATATTAAAATACTACATTATATATCTATCTTTTATACACGTCTTTCACTAGAAGTCGAGTTCATACATAAACTATTCAACGTAGTATCTACATGTTACGTAACGGTATTTATTTGTGAAAACAGAACATGAATGAAATATAAATGAACGTTAGAATATTTAAGTGGTTAATTCATACAATTAAAATGGAAGAAAGTAAAGCGCGAAAGAAGTTCTCCGTTTCGTTGCGCTCTTCGAAGAAATCTCATTTATATTTAAGGCCGTGTACGCGGTCCGTGCGCTGTTTGGCTCAAATATGTGATTTTTCAAACCAGATTGTCCATCAACCACTTATCTTACAAACATATGAATTACTAATAATTTTAGGAAATTTTATTGTCTATATAGTTAGTTAAGAGTTTTTTTCAATTAATACAGTATTTGTGAATACCATCAAGATAACTGAGCCGATGATTACTTGATTTCGCTTTTAGTGTCAATTTCGAAGCTAAAAATATCTGAAATCGCTGACAGATCTAACACACAATTTTTTTTAACTAACTGCAAAAATCCTTATTAAAATAGTTAGTTAAAAGATTTTTTTATTTTGGACTCCTAACTTACGAAATTAAAATCCGAACAATGTGAATTTTTTTAGAAATTATAGTCGACAAAATGATTATTTTCACCAAGATATTTGACTTAGTTTAATATTATTTTTACATATTGCAATAAAAGAACGTCTTACTTATAAGATAAAATTTAAAAAAATCAACTAAGGTACCTCTATTATTTTTCTACAACTTTTTTTAAAGTACTATAAAACACTGCGCGCGACCCGATTAAAATCAGTCGGCAGCGAGCCTTTCCAGAGAGAGGACATGTTGCTCGGCGCTCTCCTGTGGACTTATGCTATTCATAGTAAAAGGATAGCGCAAGCCGCGATCTATCGTAATAGATCGCGGAGATTTTGACTTGCGTTAAATTGAATAAGCCCTCTTAAGCTGTTGTTGCTGTAAATAAATTATTTAAATTGGTCTTATCTACAGTTCTCTTGAGGGGGGAAAGTATTGTAAGAGATATGGTTCTTTATTTATGCACTGCACTGGCTTAAAATGGCAACATTGGGGCCTTCAAGAATGGTAATATTAAAAGACAAGAAACTAATAAAATTATGTACATTTTTATGCATCGTTTATCATCGAGATGAGTATTTTTACCCCTTTTCTTCATGGTTCAATACTTGATCTTGATACGCGTGGCATTGAGCAAATTGCATCTACTATTGACCGTGACCTGGCTGAACAAATTAAGACTCAGGTAATAGTTCTATATAAGAAATAAAATGTCTATTCCAAAGGTCTATTTATTTCTACATATTGTATTAATGCGCGAGTTCCACCTAGTTAGGGAAATTAATATATTCTGTTCTTTAAATTATACAAATTATGCGTCTAATTAAGGTAATGTCTTTATGACCTCAAGTTAAACAGTGGTCGTAAAGAAAGTATACGTACGTATCAAAACAATACAAATGTGGCCTGAGAGAAATGGACACATTATAACTGTCCCGCCACGCTTCGCCTGTCTCGCGAAGAAGCGTGTAATTAAATATGGTAATATAGTTTATGAACCTCTTTAATCGATGATAAGCTTCAGTAAAAAATTAAATAGCTTTTAACGCGATTGTTGATTATAAACAGTGGAGTTGATTTGAGTTATTACGTTGGAATAAAGATGGATGTTCTGATCATTAAAGAAAGAAAATGTTAAATGGATATTTACTTCCTGGACTTCTTGACTCTTGTTTATAGAAAATAAGATTTTGATATCAATTTACATTAAACATAGATACTAAGTACTTTGAATAAAAAAATAAAAACACTAACGAATTTGAAATGTAATTTAATTTTATAAAAAAAGAAAAAAGAAAATATGTCTCGGTGAGATCTCTGTCATTTCTGTACAAATAAGTACCTAAATTAAATTCGCTCGTTTTACGTGCCGTTGTCACGGTATGTATGTCAATATTAAAGGAGAATGGCGAAACTGGGCCTAACTGTTACAGAAATCATAATATATTTAAAATTCATTATGTTATTTTTAGTAATTCTTGGTAAAATATTTACTTCTGATTCTATGGGAAAACAAATCTTTGAAAAAAAAGATAATGTGTTCACTACCGGCATTGTTATTTAGATTTCTATGACTACCGGTCTTATCAAGCAGAGATTGTCAGTGTTGTCAGGAGTAAAAAAGTCGAATATATCGATTAATACGAATGAATGTCTATATTTTATTTTTAATTTTATTGAATTCAAATGCTTTATAAATCAGAAACAAAACTTAACTTATTTTTAACACATATCTTAATTTATTTAGATCATTCTATAAAATAAAAACATGTTTTACTTAATCAATAATAATTATAACATTTTTATTTAGGTAGCTGGCCATTAATAAAATGTCAAATTATTAATCATAATTGTGTCAGTCTCAGTGATGAGTGATTTGTTTATGTTTGTTGTTTGACATTTGAGTGAAGTTTTAGGCCCTTCTCCCATTACGATACGCATAGGCGATTCAAGTATCCTGCAAGTCTCGGAGACTAGTCGCCGCGGAGTATCTCACATACATTTTTATGTAGGCTCGCACACTACGCTACTGGTATCCTACACGTCCGCGACTAGTATAGCTGCACTACTCACCGTGTGGGTCGCTTTTGCATCGCGTCTCGACTCTCGCGCGTATCTCTTCGTTAGAAAGATAAAAATATCTAATCATCATGTTGTAGTTCTCGTTCGGCTACAAAAACTCTACAATTTATGTTTCTTTCAATATATGGATGAATCCAGTACTTCTTACTCTTACGTTGGCGTCTTCTATTTTTATAAAAAAGAAAAACTGCAAGAGCTTCTTCGTCACTGGAATTGCTGATTGCTCGACATAACGACGTAACTGTTGTTGCAATAAATAAATGAATTATTATTATTATAACGTCGGTCCACAAAAACGAGGCACAATAATGATGAATTTAGTCATTTTTCAGTCGCATAATATGCGAGCATCGGGTAGCCAGCAAATATCTAAGTAGTATTCTACGCGAGTATCGTATTCTAGAAGTATCGTACCCAATGGCAGAAGGGCCTTAGTAACGTTATATTCAAAATTGATCATAATCAATATCCCAATATCTCTGCTATCCCATAGAAAAGATCTATAATTATTATTATATTCATAGAGTCTGTATATTTTTATCTATTTAATCACCCATAAATCATCAGTGTAACGACTAGGCCCAGAGTCCTATGGGAGTTTGCCATTCTCCTTTGATTATATGCTGTCTTTCCAACAAAAAAACTTAAGACAGGGTTTATCTTTAAGCGCGGGTTCTCTTTAATTTGGTTTTGTCGTATTTCACTTAGCGCCGATTTTTCAATCCTTGGTTAAAATTTATCCGTCCAATAAAGTATTACACGAACATTTAAAATGTCACCTGTAAACTGTCAAATACGGACAATTAGAATATATTTTTGAAATGATAGTTTAATACGTTATTCGATGAATAAGTTTTAACCAAGGATTGAAAAATCAGCCCTTATACAACTATATTAAAGTGACAGATTCCCGGTTTAAACTTAGACTGTGTTAAAATTGTTTTGTGGTAAGACCAATGGAGTTTTATTTATCATTTTAACCGGTGTTTCGAAAAATTCTCAAGCTTGTTTCCTTTTGTATACTCGGCTAAAATATATATTACTATATGACTATCTCATTTTATATTTGAGCTACACATAATTCAAAACAGTGGTTTTCCCAAAATATCTAGTTTTTGTATACATTACCATACACAATATGTGGTCTTTAATGTTTACCTATACGGGTATAACAGCGCTAATGGTTCCCTTGTATAAACAGATTTTACTACATTTTGTTTATAATGGCCACGTTTTAATTAAAACTATCTTTATCTTAAGAGGGCTTATTCAATTTAACGCAAGTCAAAATCTCCGCGATCTATTACGATAGATCGCGGCTTGCGCTATCCTTTTACTATGAATAGCATAAGTCCACAGGAGAGCGCCGAGCAACATGTCCTCTCTCTGGAAAGGCTCGCTGCCGACTGATTTTAATCGGGTCGCGCGCAGTGTTTTATAGTACTTTAAAAAAAGTTGTAGAAAAATAATAGAGGTACCTTAGTTGATTTTTTTAAATTTTATCTTATAAGTAAGACGTTCTTTTATTGCAATATGTAAAAATAATATTAAACTAAGTCAAATATCTTGGTGAAAATAATCATTTTGTCGACTATAATTTCTAAAAAAATTCACATTGTTCGGATTTTAATTTCGTAAGTTAGGAGTCCAAAATAAAAAAATCTTTTAACTAACTATTTTAATAAGGATTTTTGCAGTTAGTTAAAAAAAATTGTGTGTTAGATCTGTCAGCGATTTCAGATATTTTTAGCTTCGAAATTGACACTAAAAGCGAAATCAAGTAATCATCGGCTCAGTTATCTTGATGGTATTCACAAATACTGTATTAATTGAAAAAAACTCTTAACTAACTATATAGACAATAAAATTTCCTAAAATTATTAGTAATTCATATGTTTGTAAGATAAGTGGTTGATGGACAATCTGGTTTGAAAAATCACATATTTGAGCCAAACAGCGCACGGACCGCGTACACGGCCTTAATGAACACGGGAACTGACAGTGGCAAGGATATTGTAATTTTTATTTTAATTAATGACTGCGAATTAATGTGAATTAATGTGAATGATGGTAAGGAAGTTGCAGTTAAACTTAGTTTATAAACTGATGGTATCTTACGAGAGGTTATGAAGTTCAAGTTTTTAATATTTTTTGAAAATTACCTAAGTATATTGAATACTTATATAATATTATTAATAAATATTTGAATTTTAGATATAACCATATACATAAATATACTACATATGCATGATCTACAATAATATCTTACATTAGTTATTCGATAATATACTTATAAAATAGATTAGGAATATAAAGAGATATTTCGTAAACATTATCTAGATGAAAGAAAAAGGAGTTGTTGATACACACTAAATTATTAAACATATGTTTGCTTAAAACAAAATTAAATAAACACGATAATTAACCTCATACACAAGTTCAATATGACAATAGAATCGGCACAATCAAGATAACATAACCCCTTGTAATATTCACATCTGCGAACGTGGTCGAACGGTGAAACAATATCCATCCACACATGGTCCCTGACAAACGCTTACCTACATACACCAGCTTTGAGAACGTGTGGGGTTAGGGGGATCAAGTTAAAATGGTTCAGGTGCAACGCGTGACCAATTGAATTAGAGCCGCACGTAGCGTAGGCACTCTTCGGCTTCTGAGTCAGAGCAGGGGTCAAGCTAACTGGTCGGTAATGTCATACAAACAGTAAATGCGGTAATGATTGTTGCGTCATCGTTTATTCAATTGTTCGATGGTTGCATGTTGTTGATGTTTGAGACGCAGGTCAATACTTTGGTTGTAAACATGCATGTGTTTTGTTAGCTTATTTAACTTTGATTGGAGGAAATCGTACAAGAAAAACACTTTTATTTAAAGCTTCTATATTATTTAGAAGACAAACACTCAAATATTTTATTGGTAAGTGATAGACGGTCATTGAAAACTGCAAAAGAATAATTACGTATGTTTCAATGTCTTTAAAGTAAATACAGTTCCCGCGATGGATTAGATAATGTTATTGCCTTGCCCTTAGTATATAAGTCAAGAACCTCCAACCGATGTCAATGCAAAATAGACAAATATCTTAGCGAAAGTAAAAAATAGACTTAGCGAAAGAAACAATGACAAGTGATAACTGCGTTAAAAACAACCGACTTCAAACTTGCACTTGCAAAATTTACAAATACCTACAGACAAAAATGCTCATAAAATAAAAACTACTGGGCCTATCCGAATAAAATTTTTATGGGACCAATTCGACACCATCCCGCATCGAACAAAAAAAGAATCACGTAAATCGGTTTAGAAACCTCGGAGTAATCGGTGTACATACATAAAAAAAAAAAAATACCGGCCGAATTAATAACCTCCTCCTTTTTTTTGAAGTCGGTTAAAAATGATTCCAACCCTGTACAAAGCCTTTTACCTAATGAAAATCAATCTCCAGAAAAACTCCATTGAAAGTAACAGTAGTTTATAACTCAGGATAATCATATAAGGTACTAAAAGTATATCCATGAGCCAAGAAGTCCGTCAGAGGACAGACGTAAGTAATTGGAAAACTTTCAGGCCATGGAGCCGTGCACTATAAGTTTGTAAAAGTTTAAAGTAAATTACGAATAAGTTACTTAATAAGTATAGTGAGGTATCTTGCAGCTAAGGCCAAATGAAGTTTTTTTTTTAATCTGAGGTCGATATTGATGTGTAATGTTTCAGAGACAAAATTTAGTTTTAGTAATTGGGTTTTCTAATCTTGATATATTTTACATAATATCGCGCTTGCTGATCGCGTCAAATATCCATAAAAATTTAAGTGAAAACTTTTAACGATATTTTATGATCGTGTTAATCTATTTTAGCTGCTTTGATTGTAAATTATTGTTTAGCATCTATTAGTTACATGTTAGCAACGCTACGCACAACATTAACATAATTAACATTCGCAATATTTAGTCTGAACATGGTACTAGATAAAAACATAGTTTGCAAAACAAGTTATGTCATACGCAATAAGTGGGACCGAAATTCATCGTTATATTTTGGGTTGTCAGCTTTATACCCGGAGAAGTTTGACGAATGCTCTACATGTACCAACTGTGTTTCAATTTCATTTGAGTATATTCGAGTTTCGTTCAGATGCAAACTACAGTTTTATTTATTGATTTTTCTAGCGAAATGTTTTACTTCCACTAACGAGAGTATGTGAATTTTCTCGGGCGATTTCTGTCCTCTCGGGGATATTTGGTAATGTTTTAAATAGTTCCCGTGTTTATACTATGTAATGAAGTCCCCCACGGATGCCTAAAACGAAATTGTTAACATCTCATAAAGTACTTCGTTTCAGAGCAGCTGCTCATTATTATTTCTAAAAGAAAACATTAGAAGATCAAGTTGGAGTACCTTCACCGCGAAGTCTTAAATTCTTAATGGACGGAGTGTTTACATTAATTTTGCAGCGTCGCAAAAAGTCATTTCGCCAATTTCACAAGTCGGTAATTGTTGACGTAGCGACGCGTTAAATTGGAGCTGGGAAGTTATCAGAAAGTGTACAAGTTTGAGATGGTCTGACGGGTAGATACATAAGGAAAACTGTGAATTGCTACCGAGAAGTCTTGGACTGGGTTGACTTTTTCTTTCTTTTTTTTGATGAGTTTTTGGGATGGTTTGTTTGTTGTTCTGCTTCATGGGATATTTGAAATGTCAATTAATATATTGAAAGTAGATAATTCTAATTAAGATAAGAGGAATGTATGCAGAGTTTGTTGAGTAAGAGAAATAGAAGCGGAACTTCGTTACGAAATATCAATGTAGACTAATTAAATGTTCCTATACTGTATAGCTGAAACATTACTAATTGAAAATTGTTAAAAAGAATTAGTAGAATTCAAATGACTATAGCGCTTATTAGTTCGTGTAGATTTGAAAGTGGTGTTATTTTGAAAATGAAGCAGTATTCACATTTTACAACTAAAAGCATGGCACATATACATTTTCGCGGAACGAGCACTAAAACGGGCCCATTACGCGGCGTGACCACAAACTTAACTCGTTTTATACTCTGTTTAACAATTATTAACTCATTTTGTGAACGACAATTTCTCTCTGTAGATGTTTTTGCGAAAATTTTGTTTTATTGTGATCAGTTTTCATTTTATTTTGGGAGTTTACTTGTACCTTTGTAACTTACAACTTGTAACGTATTGGTGGTAATTTATGTCAACGTTCTTAAACAGTACATACGTAGTATGTAAACAATGTAATAACAAAATGTACAAGTAGTGGTTTATTACACAGTGTAAATATAAATATTCTCTATCGTATTGAATAATTTTGTTTTTAAAGCAATACTGTCCGATTTGATGACTTGTCAATTTACACGTTGGCGAGAGTAAATAATATCGAAATGATTAAAATCATCGTTACTTTTGCCTGTATATGCTTACAATTTGAGTGAACCGTAAAAATTTCATACGAATTCACATGATGAATTCGAGCAATGCAAAGAAAGTCGGTTCGCAGCTAATCAACGTCAATCTACGGCATTTTAATTTTTAATGAAATCTCTGAATTCCTCAGCATCGGGAGCGCTATTAACATTGTAATGTAGTCGCTTGATTGCACACAAGTCTCGTGTGTGTGTTCATGGAAATCCGTAATTGGTTTATCCCTACTAATGTTACAGAAAGAAAGAAGAAAGAAAGAAAATGCATTTACAAAGGCGAAGTTTTCGGGAGATATTATCGTATACCGATGAAGCCTTCAATAGTCTGTCTGTCTGTCTGTATATATATATCAATCTATCTGTTTCTGTCTCTTTCTCGTGCTAAAACTACTCAACCGATTAATATGAAATTGTGTACAAAGTTAGTGTGAACCCTAACAAAGGACATATGATAGGTTTTATCTCGGAAATACCTATGACGGTTTTATTTGACTGCGACTTAATAATAAATCATTGAATCACCATATGCAGTCTTGTTAATTATTATCGGGTAGGTATCGAGTATCGACCGTGTGTATAATTAGAATAGGCATTCATTTGCACACATTTAGTGATCAGCGATTTTTCTTTTTAGCAGGGTTGATATGATTTTAATAACTTGATTTTAATCATGTTTTTATCAACCCTACTCTTTAGCTATCGATAGCAATTTATGTTCTACTCGTGAAAGGATTGGTTTTTGTGTAAAATCTAGTTTAAAGTCTTTTGATGTTTATTTAAAATAGGTGCTTAAGATACCATGTATTTATTTTATGACATTGTAGGAATATTGTATCTATCTGTCCCTGGTGATAAATATTTAACATGATTTAATGAATAAGTAAAATATTAAAATAATCGAAAAGTAAATGAAATCCTCACATATTTCTGTGTAAAATGTCTATAAAATATCGTTAAATAGTGACTAGGTACGGTAGTGCTCGACAGAGCTTATAGTTTCAGGCTGGAGCTAAAAGCATGTCTGTTCAGACTTTTATTTTGTTCCTAGTAGAACGAACTCACGACTTGATAAAGTGAATTGAAATCGCGTTAATTGAATTGTAAAATGTAAGGTTTTTAGATGTATATTGTATTATGAATGAAATTCGTAAATGTGCATCGTGATATGGAGTGTCGTTAATATTGCTCATGTAAATTAATAAAGGGCTGTGTTAGATTTTGACATCAAGCAAAAATTATTTCCTATAGTTAAATTGGCAATGTACTTTGATTAGAAAATCAAGCAGGAAGAGAAATATAAAATCCAAGCGTTTATTAGTAATATTACTACAAAACTACTAAACGTAGGTGATGCTTTTAATAATTAAAGTAAAAGTTTTATTTATATAAAATGTGTTGAGAAATACCTACGTAAAAACGTAGCAAGCGTATTGTTAACAGATAATTTAGTTGTTACGTCTGGTTACGAGCGCTCCATAATAAGACATAAATCCAGGCATTATGCGTATCGCGTGTCAATCGAAGACTTACAAAAAACATCCTAATGTACGAGAAAGTTTATTGTTTTGTGCCTTTTTGTTGCCAAGTGCTGATTTAACGGCCGAAACAAAGGTTGTTAAATATGGCAGAGTTTTAAAGGTTAAA
The DNA here is from genome assembly GCF_905220415.1 of Colias croceus. Classification (NCBI taxonomy): domain Eukaryota; kingdom Metazoa; phylum Arthropoda; class Insecta; order Lepidoptera; family Pieridae; genus Colias; species Colias croceus. Next base: position 3,094,704 of record NC_059562.1, read on the forward strand.
AACCAGAAGAGAAGGTTTGCATAAAATTGGTTCTAGTAGATTTATTTAAAACCTAGTGCACTATACTTGTAATATTCTTGTTTTAGGGGTGAAAGGTATCAAGGTATCGGTTTTCTTCAGGGAAAATCTTTAGAACAGACTGGCCTGTTGTCAGGCTTCAATAGATAACAAAGAAAGTAAAAAAAATCGTGTTATACATTGAAATAAGATGTCTTTAAGGAAAAGAAGATAAGAAGTAATACCACTATACCTAGTGGTGTTTAAATGATTTAGTTGCTAGCATGTACAACGTAATAACAGGCACATGGAATAAACATTTTGTCATCTCAGGGGACTTCTATTTACCTTGTGTTCTGACCGCAATTAGACCTATATTCTACTACTTTCTTATATAATATATAACGTGTTAATCACAAATAGTTCGACATGGTTCACTAAATAGGACGGGAAATTAAACCCACAAGGATACCATTCCCAAAACTGTCCATCTAAATTGTGTTAATACTTTTCCTAAAATGCTCCTGTGATTGTAAGAGCAAACCCTTTTATGGTATGAAATGTAACACTTAAAAGGGTTTATTTGAGATACCCATATTTTTCAGTTGTGTATTTACGTTTGAAACCCTTTTGTGAAGCACTATTGTTTTTTTTAATTGTTGTAGGTAAGTTGCTCTTAAAGGAAATGTTCAAAGTGATATCGGAGATCAAGAATTTTGTTATACTGTTTGTAAAAACCGAAATGCTGAATTAAATACCTATATCTCAATGAAAAAGAAAACTATTTGGTAAACTTACAATTATATCTAGATAAATGTTATATTTTTAATTTATAAATAGAATAATGTAATAATCAAATTTTATTAAAATTATTACTTTTCCTTAACTACAATATATCCTTCCAATATAGTACCTACTGTATTTTTATTTGTTTTACAAAATAAAAAACCTGGAATCGAACCCCATCCAATCAACAATGACCACTCCTAGTGGTGCATTAGCGTAATTGAGCCGAGGGCAAGCAAGTCAATTGGGATTGAAAGCAATTTAATGAAGCAGAATAATTTACACTGATTTGTATTTTAAAACATAGGTTTTCAATTAATTGTTTATTTAATTATTAATAAAAATACTTAACATGAATTTTAAGGATATTAAATAAATTGGACGATCTCGTGAAGGAACATTTTTGCTTATGAAATAATGTTTCTTTAATGTATAGTTTTATGTTTTGGTAGTTTTGAGATAGATGTTATAATATCAGATCCAGACATGTTTATATAGCGTTAAAAAAACCCTATAGCTTTTGTGAATGTGTGACACATACAAAACTTATATTTAAGAAAGAAAACAGTGCAACAAATGTATCTTGAATGCCAGATTATGAATAATGAATTTATTCAACTTGAATATAGGTAACGTAACGAAATAATCACGAACAATTAATGAAACAATACAATTGACCGTGTCAAGAATCAGTTATACGAAATAGAAAGGAACAAAGCCATATTGTCTGATGAAGGGTTGGCAGTGACCTCCATTGAACACATTGCGTGTGCTAAATAATGATCTGTGTTCTTATACAGCTGTTAATTGGTTATTTTATAATATAGTATTAGTATGTAGTTACTTTTTTATGAAATTTAAAGGCTTGGTGTTAGGAGACGATCGAATGGGTCGACAAAAAAAGATTCTTGTTTTGAGATTTTTTGTTCTTAATAGCATTATGATGACAGCCCTATATGTATACAGGGTGTAATCGTTAAGTGTGCACAGGCGATTATTCCGTAACTATTACAGATATCAAAAAACTTTAAACTCATATCGAAAGTATTTAACCTAATGAGTAAAATGGCCATAATAAATTTTTAAAAATAAAACTAGAAATATCTAAAAAATTAACTTGAAACCCTCCCATACATTTAGTATGAGATACGAATATCCCATGTACATGGGTTGATCCAAAAGTAATGATAATCAATATTAAACAAGGTCATTACAGTTATAATAATTATGTAGTTCTCTAGATAGTCTTCTAACTAGAAAATATACTTCAATATTTTTTTTCCTAAACTTAAAAAAAAAACTTTGACTTCATCCACAAAAACCCCTCCACGCGGCCATCACTTCGCTGTCGTCTTAAAATAATTTATTGCTAAGAAAGTGTTTCTTGTGCCGAGGAAAGAGATAAAAGTAAATAGGGGCTAGATCTAAAAAATAGGGTAGGTGTTCAAGCATTTGGAATGCCGATTTTTGAATGGCAGCCATCGCAACTGACGCTTTGTGATCTGGTGCGTTGTCTTGGTGAAACAGCGTTCAGGTCCGCAGTTTGCCATGTCTCTTTTCCTTACTAACCTACCGCAATCTTTTAATTTGGTCTGTTTAGTAAGAGCCCAATAAAGTGGCTACCTTTTTAAAATATTCCACCATAATTATTTCTTAAGCGTCCCAAAAAACTACCGCTTTAATCTAACCTACTGATGTTCACTTTGAATTTCTTCATCGTCACTTTGGAAGCTCGCATCCAGGACATTGATTGTTTTTTGGTTTCAGCATAAACATGGTGAAATCGGGTAACGTCCATGATCACAAAACGTGACAAAAAATTATCCTGATATCATTAAAAATTTAGAAATTTACCCTCTACATGTCGAATCATTGTTTCTTCTTTTCGTCGGGAAACATTCTGGCACGCACGGTTCACATTCAAATTAATGTAAATAATTGGAAACGTGGCCTGTTGATATGATTTTTTTGTGATTACTTAGTGAATACATGAACAAGCAAAAAACATTTGTTTTATATTTTTATGTGCACAGGAAATACCCAATTATCATTACTTTTGGATCAACCTAGTACATTTAATATGAAAGATTTTAGCTTTTTCTTTCTTTTTTCGGTTTTCTGCTTTAATTACTTCGCAAATTTGAAGGGAAGTTCATTTAGAAACTGTAAATAGAGCTCCTCATTGTATTGCACAATGAGGACATCACTTCGAAAATCTGCTATTAATACAAAATGTATGGGAAATAAAATGTATGGGAGCGTTTAATATAACATTTTTGGATATTTCTCGTTTTATTTTTAAAAATTTATTATGGCCATTTTACTCATTAGGTTAAGTACTTTCGATATCAGTTTAAAGTTTTTTGGTATCTGCAATAGTTACGGAATAATCGCTTGTGCACACTTAACGATTACACCCTGTATTGGTAATTTGTTTTTTGACATCATACTTTTACATTCATACCCGGATCACAGCCCGGATACTAAATGTGTGCCTTTATATTTATTCTGATGTGTGTTGATTATGTACACTTAATAAGGAAAATATAATGAATTTAAGAAAATAAATTATGATCTCCTCAAAGGTGTAACAATCACATTTCGAGACACATAAAATTACTAAACAGTCATCAATATATTTATATCGATACGTCACCATTTCGCGAAACGAATCCGTCTCTCCCCGTTGGTAAACTGCATCCAAATTTAGACAGCGGCTCCCACCGTTCGAGCCAGAATATCGAAATGTTCTGAAAAAAATGTTCTGTTGAAAATTTACGTATTTCAATATTTACGTTTTTGTATTAATTTTGTGGGAGGTGTTATTGATGTTGTGAATTATTGTTTTAAAAGGGCGGTGGGTATTTGAACGTAATTTTTTACGAGTTGAATATAACTTGTATGAGATTTTGAATTAAGTATTGTATTATAAGTTTTTGTTAGTTTTATGTATTTTGTTGTATGGGAATTAAATGTGACCTCGTTAAGTATTAATGATATAAAATTCAATTTGTTATAGGTATAAAAAAAAACAAAAGAAAAATATCTTACAATTCATTCGATAGAGTCACAAGTCACAACAGTCAGCCATTTCATATTCAAACAAAATAAAGTGGAGTTATAAGTTTAATGTACAAATAAACCTCTGGAAGCCGAATTATGATCTTTTAATTAAAAATTGAAACGGTTTCTTTGTTTTAACTAACTAACGGCAACAAGTCATGCATAAAACCTACGGATTTGGGATGTATCATGTACATACATAGAGTATGTTTTCAAAGCACTTACGGTTATTGAGATTAAAAGAGGGTTTTTGGTTGAGGTTTCAATTGTTTTTAGAAAAGGTAACTAAAGCTACATGACGCGAAAATGTATGGCAAGAGTACAAAAACATTTCAAAGTTGAAAGAGAATTTTAATAGGGATATATTGAATGTGGGTTGATTACTTAGTAATTAATAGTTGTTTACTTTTGTTGTAAGTAATAATGTAAACTATTTCTGTTTCTTCTGAAGCTTCAATTCTTTATCTATTGATTGTGTGACAACAATAATGAATGCACTATCTACTAAGATATACAACTACTTCAAGTAAAACCTAGATAAAAACTTTCGCTACTTCTATAATGTCGTCACAGTCTTGAATGTGACTGCTTGCAAATGGAAACCACTATAATATTATGTTGTTACAATACTTTGTTCAGGAATACTTCAATTGCCTTTCATCTTGATTCTAGATTATCTGTACTCAAGTAAACGAAACGTTGCAAGTAACGAAACAGTCTAATTTGGTAGAGCGGCGCACGCGCATCATGCACTTGACAGATGAATCATGGCCGCAAGGACATTGCACTCGATTGCGTTGGGAGATGTATATTTTGGATTTGTCTTTGGCAATTTACGTCATCTATACATCTATACAAATATTATAAAGAGGAAAGGTTTGATTTTTTGTTTGTTTGTTTGTTTGTATGAATTGAATAGGCTCCGAAACTACTTGGCAGATTTGAAAAATTCTTTCACCATTCGAAAGCTACATTATCCACGAGTAACATAGGCTAGGTTTTATCCCTGAAATCCCACGGGAACGGGAACTATGCGGGTTTTTCTTTGAAAACGCGGGCGAAGCCGCGGGCGGAAAGCTAGTGTGATATAACTATAGTGAGTATATTCTATTCTCATTTTATTAACATTAGCTGTGGCCTACGGTTTTACCCGCGTTGCTCCGCTCCTATTGGTATTAGCTTGATGGTATATAGCCTATAGCTTTCCTTAATAAATGGGCTATCTAACACTGAAATAAATCACACTGAAACACAAACGAATCGGATCTGTAGTTCCAGCGATTAGCGCGTTAAACTAAACAAACATACTTTTCAGTTTTATATTATTATGTAGAGATGGATGATGGTAATTTCTATATCAGTAGTTTACAACTTTCAGCACTAACCTCGTCTTTGTATACGCTCCCTTGTTGTTTAGGAAAGAAATTTCACTCCAACGATTTATACATTAGCTATAAGTTTATCACACTGTCCAGTGTCCACAAATCTCAATGAAGTTCGCTACAAAGTTTACCAACGCCTTCGCTTCTCCAATAAAAGTCTCGTAAAATCTCTTGCGGAAAATCACGCTTTTACGTCGCTTGCAAGATCCGGTTCGAAGGACCTTTTCTATGTACGATCGTTATAGTTTTATGTTGGGCGTTTGATGTGTTGGGAACAAGATCATTGTTTTGTCTTACGTGTTTGGAAAAAAATAAAAATAACTGCGTTAAAAACAACCGACTTCAAAAACGGAAAAGTAAGAAATAAAAAAGATTTGATATTATTAATTACTACATATTATTTTGATGTGCTATTTACTAAAAAGGTTTGATGTCGGTGCATGGGCTTAATACTAAGTGCTTAGTGTTTGGCACCGACTTCAAACCTATTTAATAAATAGCACATAAAAATAATATGTAGTAATTAATAATATCAAATCTTTTTTATTTCTTACTTTTCCGTTTTTGAAGTCGGTTGTTTTTAACGCAGTTATTTTTATTTAATACTTTTTAGTGTATTTTTCAACACGAATCAAACGAGCCCAAACTCGATAAAGTTGAGTCAATATATTACTGAGTTCCTATGGCCACCTTCCGATTCCATCATCAGATCAGCTGCATGTCATGATAATGTTTCATCGCTATCCAATTTACATTTTCGTATACAAAATTTCAGCTCAATCGGTTACCGGGAAGTGAATCAAAGTTACTTGCTACATTGAAATTAAGTCATCGAGTACAGACAAAAATGCTCATAAAATAAAAACTACTAGGCCTAGCCGAATAAAATTTTTATGGGACCAATTCGACACCATCCCGCATCGAACAAAAAAAGAATCACGTAAATCGGTTCAGAAACCTCGGAGTAATCGGTGTACATACATAAAAAAAAAAAAAAAAAAAAAAAAATATACCGGCCGAATTGATAACCTCCTCCTTTTTTTTGAAGTCGGTTAACAAGTGTCTTTTGTGAATAAGAATTAAATTGAAACTACGAAAGAAGATACATACAAAGTTCTTAGTGGAAGGCATAATTATTTTTTTCTCCATTTGTACGAAAATTCTTTTTGCATTAAAATTACGTCATACTGAAACAAGTTTATGATATAATGCAGACAGTTTTATTCATGCAAGTTTCAATGCCGATAAGTGAAATGTAGCAAGGCTATGTCAGAAGGAAGGACCTTGAAAAGGACACACAAACAACCATTTTAAGTATGCAAAATAAATATTCCGTATAAAAATATGTGCTAAGGCTACGGAGCTATGCTTCGATAACTTTTCAACAGTTTTAAACAGTTATTTATGTATTTCTTTGTTTGTGTTTACACACGGTAAGTAAGTTAAGGTTTTTCGTGCGATTTATTTATATCAAGGTGTTAATCGCTTTATCGGCCGCACCTTCATTACGGTTAACGTGTGGATATAATGCGATTATATATTTTTGTTTCAATTGGGTATTATGTTTTTATTGTTATCACTGTTTTATGTGATTGAATCAGTTTCGTTGAAAACGTCGTGTCGTGCTAATAGGATTGCCCGTTTGATTTTGACCTCCTCAATCTTAGGACTCTTTTTTTATGGATTTACCTATTATGATTCGATAGATATGTATAGGTAGTAATATGGAAATAGAGATAATATGCATTATGTATGTTTATGATCTGAACACTATAATATTTAGATTACTTGCCTACTGTGTTGCCTACTGTTATACATGAATAATATATATAACACAGTATATACCTAACTGGGATATAATACAGATATCCTCTTACTACTAGGGTTCCGTATTGCCAAAGATATCCTACGGAATCCTTTAAATCTTTTACTAATTACATATTGTGGAAACTAGTCCATCTGAGATTTATTGCGAGAGCGTTATAAAAGATGCATTGTTTGAATGTCTAAACAGAACTAGATTTTCTGATATCGGACCACACGCATGTGTGATTCATTAGGACTCCCAGATGTTTTTCTGTACGTATTTTATGCGTATGGTTTCATCTGTGTATAAAGTATAAAGCGACTGCGAAGAATGTATCGCTTTTTCTCTTTTATGTTACTTATAATTTTCTGGTGCAATATTTAACGGCGATCAGTAAAGAAGGAATTGAGTGAAAGGCTTAAAACCATTTTAAAGCTTGTACTTTTGCTTTTAAATTAACTTTGTACAATTATTGAAGATCCTGATTCGTAAACTAACAATTTATATGAATTAGGCAATAAACTCTCACAGGAATTATTACACTGTACGTGATCAGATTTGTGCGTGATTATTCTGTACTCTACGCCGCTCAAAATAAATCTATACAGATATGTAATAGATATGCTAAACAGTCTCAATAGTTCGTCGTTCAAGTTTAATAGTTTTAGTTAAAGTTGGCTGGATTGTAGACTCCAGTGTGGTATCACTAGTAGGTTAAGGGAAAACTATTAACTATCTTTGATGGTTTCGGTTTAAATTGATTTAAGTGTACGAGAATGTTAGTGATAGTTGTTGTGTACTAAATGATATTGAAGTTATGAATGTGTGTTTACATTTTTAAAAACCTGGTTATAGTGTGTGTGTTTTAACAAATTTTTAGATGTTGTTTGTTTTCTTTGAATCTAGAGAAGAATAAACGTACTCATTCTTAGTAATAAATGCGATATCAATACCTACGAAAAATATAAGATTAAGTACTATATTATTTACTTTGATAATTATTAAAATGGTTATTGGGTAAAGCTTAAAATGTTGTAATCGAAGAATGTTATAAACGCACCCAACTCTTCTACCGCCTACAAACTTATGTAGTAATAACACTAATGTACATATCTCAACAAGACGAAACTATTCACAATTATTCAAATGCAAGTGATTAGATTTGTTTGTGTGTGGGTGTGGCTGCACATGTGTGTGTTTGTAAATATACAGAGATAAATGGAACGCCTACATTCTAGTAACGTAGTATATCTCAAATTAACGGTTAAAGTTTTAAGTTTATTGTTTGAGATATTTAATAAGACTGCAATGGACGTAAAACACAATAGATTGAGTATGTTATGTAATTGGCTATGTGCATTGTATCCGCACAGACCTTATCGTTGCAGTTTGTAATTTTCTGATAACCTACTTGTATTTTCAATTCATACACGTAAGAATATTCTACAACGTATTTGGCTAAAGTTTGAAAGTATTCGCTAAAATGTTCAATTCGAAACCATACGACAGGCTTGTTTCAAGTGTTCGACAAATATTCACAGTTTTTCCGACATTGGGCGTTTTTCCATTACCCGGCCCGGCACCGGCAAGGCAACGGCATGGTCAGGGACCGGTACCGGCACCGGGACTTCGTTTTTCCATTGCGCCGGTGAGTGGTACAGTACTGATACGGACTTCACCACGACGACACGTAAAGTGTCGCCCTGGCATAGCTAGCTCATTAATTATAGTTTTACTTAACTCATATACCTAAGTGATATTATGATACTTAATCTCAGTATGCGGAAAGTTTTGAATTCAAAACTATAACCTCAAAATAATGTAATAGGTGTCTAGGGTGAAATAGAATGAAATAGTTTTTCCAACACAGCTCCCTTACAGTTATACTAAACCCATTTAAGTGATATTAATAACAAATAATAGGTCATAATCGATATAATGTGCACAATGTGTGTCAGGGTCGTGATCGTGGGTGGGTTTGAAAATAGTTTCCATTGATATAGGCATGATGGAGTGAATTAGTGACAGTTGAACGCGCTGCTATAATCAAAGACAGCGACGAAATAAAAAGCTGTTGGTCCTTTTGTTAAAAGTTATAGGTACACGTTTATGAATATGTTTATAATACAATAGGTGAAGTCGGAAGATGTGGAAATCGTTCTATATGTCACTTCAAGTACAAGTAGTTTTGTAGTTACGGTTATGAAGTTCTTTTCAACCAACTTGGGAGGTTCTCAATTTGATTAAATTTTTGTTGGGTTTGTTACGTTTGAACTTTTGACTAAGTAAATCGATTTTGATGATTCTTTTTTTTTTGAAAGCAAGTGCTTTCCGGTTTGCTCTGTTTAATGTTGTCTATTTCTGACAATTTGAAGGAAGTTTGGTATATTTTTTTAATAATTATTTTTTTGACAAATTATGTGAGATAAACGAACGGAGATAACTATCTAACGGAGAATGCTACTCGAATGCAACTAAATATCAGAACTTTAAATTTAATAACCAACAAGAGATTTTTAAACCAAAGCTTTTAGTAAAAAAAAAAGTAAATATATGCTCCTTTAATCTAATTATTTCTATTGTTGACGATAGTTATCTTAAAAACACAAAAGTTAGGATTAAGATAACGGATAGTTACGGCAATCTCAAAGAGATCCTTTGATGTGTACTTAGAGATATACATCGCTTATCAGATGGCGTATAAATAGGACTTAGTAGGCTTATTTAAATGAAATAAATAAAAGTACGTAGAAATAATCCTGATATAACAGTAGTAAATAATTTGTATTGGTGACGAAAATCAAATTAATAAGCGTAGATACACATGTTAAACTAAATATTATCAGATAAAATAATTGTGATACAACAAAATCATTTCTCTTTTTGATAAGTTTATTTGGCTATCAATTTTATCTTACTTTGCCTATCGTGCCTTAGGAAATGAATTTATCGAGAAAATAGTGGGTATTTACTACTCAATAAATAACATTTGATGTTTTTTCTCAGCGTTAGTTCTCCTATTTTAATGTCATTAAATATATCATAATGCGCATTATGTATGAACTCATCCATTATAAAATTATATACACTAGTTAACTCTCATAGTTTATGAGTCAATTTATAGATTGTAATTCAGTATGTTTGTATGTGGGTGAAAAATTATGTTTCCTCTATATTCTAGGAGGTAGCAACGTTGACAAGTGAGCATTTTAGTATAGTTGGTTCTTTGATATGCTGTTCCTCTTGCTATTTCGGTTACAGTCCGGGCTGTCTGGCTGGTCGCAGTCGTTGCGTTTATTAGTGCGCATCTTATCTGCACAGGAAAATATCCTTAATTTAAAGTCATTTTTTAACGCGTAATTTTTAATCGTTTGCCTTTAGATAGATTCATTAGACATACATTTTTTATTGCAAGACGTTTTTTTCGTTGTTAAATAGGTGCCAGACGCAATTTTTATTTCAAAATAATTAAAATATCATCGAAATAAGTGAAATTCCATCAACATGAGTCCCAGTGAAGGATAAGTAATCACTGTGTTACTTATACTATATATAATATTCATTTTACTATTTACAGTTTTTTTGCAACAATCTACCATATCGCCTCCTTTTTCCCAACGAACCTCAAATAGGACGTTAATGTAAACTTGATAAAAACCAAATATCATCAAGAAATTAAAGACTTTTTAACGGATTTTAAACGCGATTTATTAATTGTATTATTTTCCCAAGTCTTTAATTTCAAAATGTATAATACTCGCGTAAAATCAAACACTAGAAAATACAAATATCATCAAATTCATATTTATACCCAAAAGTGTAATAAATATGAAACCATCTATTAAAAATATTAGTTTACTAATTATTCAATATAAGTATTAAAAAAGGATAATATAATATAAATAATAAAGTTATTACTTACCTTTTAAGCGGACTCATGTTGATGTAATTTCACTTATTTCGATGACATTTTAGTTATTTTGAAATAAAAATTGAGTATGGCACCTATTTTACAACGAAAAAAACGTCTTGCAATAAAAAAATTATGTCTGAAGGATCTATCTAAAGGCAAAAGATTAAAAATTACGCGTTAAAAAATGACTTTAAATTAAGGATATTTTCCTGTGCAGATAAGATGCGCACTAATAAACGCAACCACTGCGGCCAGCCAGACAGCCCGGACTCTAACCGAAATAGCAAGAGAAACAGTATATCAAAAACCCAACTATACTAAAATGACTTTTTTTTAAACGTTGCTAGCTCCCGTACTACTATATGACAGTTAAACTAAAGATTTTGATAAACGAGGTTTATGGAAGTTTTGTAGAACTATACATACATGACTTAGAAATGATATTCTGGGCCATTTATAAACTTGTAATCGATACACGTTGCAGTATCTATTGTTGAAGTATTCATCAAAGTAGTATACAATGTGTAAAAAGGTAGATATCTTTTTTAAATGGAGAGAATCAGGGCATTGGGACAACTTTGGACATTTTCATGCACAGTATTACACCCCAGCTTAGTATTAAATTTTAAAATTAGCGTTATAAAAGACGAAGAAAAACTTCATCTGAAAATTCGTGCATCACATTTACAAAGTTATTAGTTAGCCTATCGTTCCTATTAATCCTGTTGACTGTCCGTAAAACTAGTTTCTTTATTAAAATAATGACTACGAATATATTGTCACGCGACGTAGCATACGAGGGTCAGGGGTGTTGACCTTATGGAGAATAAAAGGCTCTTTGATGTAGCCAGATAAACTAAATGGATTTATAGTTACATTGGAACTTATAGCCAACTTTAAGAGGGAAGTTTGTGATTTGGCTGCTACGTATCGTGTTATTTCGTTCCATTAGAGATTTGAATGATCGTACAGAAACAAGAGTAACAAAAAGTTAAGTTAACTGACAAACGATAGTCGGATTAATTAACAAACAAAAACATCCTGATGTCGAAGACGAATTTCTTGGTGCAGTGTTGACGTAAGAGAAGCTTAAAAATATGTGTTTAGTCTTATCATATAAGTACGTCCCATAAGTTTTCTAACACTTTTGTTATTAAGTGCTAGTTATATATTCAATATCCTTTAATATGTACGATTCAGGCACGGGTGTAACAGTGTAGGTAATTATTATACTACGTGGCATGTCATGTCACATGTGGTAACATATACCTTTCTAGCAATCTATATATCTTGAATTTCCATTTTATTTTATCACTGTCACAAGTTTCCAGAATGTTTTCCGTTTATATCTTGATTAATTTGCTGATATACAGCATACGACTACATAGTACGTGCAGTATATTTAAATATAGTAATATTTAAATACAGTATATTTATAATAAGTAAATAGTACAAGACCAAGCAATACCGGTAAGATTTCCTCATCATCTGTATCAACACACCGACAGAATATTCATAGTCATAAATATTAATGGAATGTGTTCTCCAGCTTGTTCCAGTTTAAAATAGTGAAAAATATTCCGAGTCTAGTTATTTCAGAAAATATTTTTTTAATTAAGGTCAGTGGGGCAAAAATGTAGCAAATTTATTAGATTTTTACAAGGCCTAAATATGTCAGTGAAGTACTGCATTTATTGACCTAGAAGTGGAAATTTGGCACGTTTCTGATACTGCTGCATTGCTGCACCTCGATGGAGCGGCTCCGTGACCGCCATTATGGCTTTATGATAAAGAGGGCTTATGGAGTTACGTAGATTGATAGACTTGATTTGCCACGGAAGCTATCGATATGATGCAAGATTTGAAGAGGACATTTTAAGGGCCATTTGATTTTATTATGGTGGGTTGAGATGTTAGATTGTTTCAGAAGAATGTCGTGTGATCTTCTTGTCATGGAATTCGTATGCGTACACACAATATGTTTTTATTATTCTTCTAAAATTATTTTGATTTATATTTATGTACCTATAACGCAAAAAACAAGATAAATGTAACATAACATTTGTAACATGTTACCTCGGAATGTTTTTGTTCATTATAAGAAATGTGATTATCCGGTAACATGTAATCAGAAATACAATCATGAGTTAAGGGTATCTATAAAAATAACGAATTCCCTACGTCGTAAGTCAATAAATTTCGGGCAATCGGATGCCGCGGGCTAGCCTGTTCGTATTTGTAATCCGTCTAGATGGACACAGCGGTTTCGCTTAGATTAACAGATTAATACAATTCCTCTGCTGTTGCTTTAATTAAATTTAGTCGGTTCTTCATTGTAGCACTTCGGGTCGGGGAGAATTTATAGGGTAAAGGATTTCGATACAAACTTTTTGAATCAGCAGTTGCAAAGAAAGAATGTTGTGGAATTTAGATGATGCGCAATTATTGTAAGTCATAAACAATGATTATAGGAGCTATAAGATAATGATGATACTTATAGCAGTATCATATATTAGAATATTTTGTTGTTATACAACTACTACTACATTAAAATATGTATCTATGCAATATTAAGTAACATGAATCAGATAGTGAAAGTGAAACTCCTTCGAAGAAGACGTCTATAATGCAACTAATTAGCGGTATTTATTGTATTTCTCAAACCCCTTATTTATTGCGTCACGACTTTGAAATATTATCTATGATAATAATCCCACTGTGTTCGGTTTCACATCTGTTAGTACAAAAATAATATCGGGCACTCCCATGTGTCTTAATGTATGACATAATGGTGGTTTTACTGATTTTAAACCAGTCCTGACAAGTTTTAAATTAATTATAACTAGACATACGTATAAGTAAGAAATAGCCACTTTAGATAAAATCGTACGAATTGTAATTTAAAAGTAAAAGTGCTTGGGAAAGGAGTTGAATTTTGGAGAAAGGAAAAATAATCTAATCAGTCATCAATGCTGGTGCTATTCTTTTAGAATTATCAACATTCCTTTAGTTAATTAGTGGGAAGTAAATACTAGTCAGTATTAAGCTCCTGGGAATTAGTGCAATTAATAATAGTTATTTCAGTTTGAGTTCTATGGAAAAGAAATCATGGTTTCGGAAATCTAGGTTTTCGCACTCAATGGACAGACCAATTATAACAGGGAATTCTGAGCAATCATTATTATTCTAATTTTCTCTGGTAAAAAGTGTATGTGTGTGAAAATATTGAAATTAGAAAATAAAAGAATATCTCACAAGATATTCCTTTCAATTGATTGCCATCTGCTAATTTTCCTATCCAGTTGTATTAATTAAAACGTTATCACAATGAAGAATAATTAACAGCTCGTTTGTTATCTACTTCAGATTAATTAGAATTATTTAACAGGCGATTTGTAATAATAGAAAACGTTTGACCTTAAAGTAGATAATTGGAGTGGTTTGCGTTTAACCCAGATCGTAACTGAAGAATAATCCGCAAGAAACAATGCTCTGCGGTTGGATTACCGCAAATAGAGGATCTTATTACTTACAATCTACAGTGGAGAGGTCTTGGCCGTTTTTCAGCGCAAATTGCCCGTGAAACTTTTGTTTTCACTCTCGTCTTTTGGAATCTTAGATAATCCTTGCATTTATGTGCATGGGGGGTTCCGTTGTCTTCGTTTTCGTTTTGTAATTGCTTTCTTGGTGTAGTTTTCTTCTTGTTTTTGGGAATTTAGACTTATGTGTGATTTAAATTGATATCCATGTACGAATATATTCTTGAGTTTTTAATCTATTTGATTATTTTAACTGGATATTTCAACATGCAGGAATTCTTATTAATTTCAGACTTCTTTGCTACTTTATTTACATTGTACTTGGTGTAGATTGGTTGAAAATATGTATATTAATACTTTTAAAATAATACATTGTGTATCAAATGTAGTATTTTGCGTATTATAGCACCGTAACAGGCAATCTTATATATTTTGATACAACTTGTATCGTTACACATGTTCGAACATCCAAGAGTTTGTTCGAACATTTCAGTCACGCATCCCAAGACAGTATCGTGACATAAAAAATAACTGTCATAGAAACCGCGCGTTTTTACGAGTTCATTTATACCGTCTCGACGGCACATTTATTATAGTCTGTTTATTGCTTGGACACATGTTGATCAGTACGATCGTTCACTTTCGCTATTTGTCTGTTTTGTGCTGGGGAGAATTAGGGATCAGCATAGGGATCAGTTTTGGAATTAAAATCAGTTGCTGCTTCAACTTTCAAGAGTTTTAGTTGGTAGAAAAGATCACCAGTTCAAGTCAAGCCAGTAGAAGAAGTAAGAACAGCTAGTTTTTGGAGGTAATAGAAGACTTTTGCATATTTGTGAGTAGGTAGGAATATATAAATTGGTATGAAATATATGCTTGAAGAAAACGTGTGTGTTGTTTGTACGAACCCTTTCTTGGGCATATTATAACAATGTTACTTTTAAATTTCAAGCCATGTTAACTGAAAATGCAAATTCATGTTTGTCGATAACTGACAGGGAGTTTCCAGTTAAATGACCTGAATTTCAATGTATTGCCACGTGTGAAAGTTTTCCTGCGATACACTTAAATTAAATTTTGATAAAGTCCGAGGTAATGAAATTTGTATGTACACATGACTAAGTATATTAATAAGGAAACCACTTATATTTTGAAAACATGTTTATTGTTTATCTTTTAAAGGTACAAACTATATCTAAGTAATTACTATTTACAGTATTTACTACGTGTTTTACGTCATTAATTAAGATCTGAATTTTCACTTAAGTGTTAATCCCTGAAAGCAATGTTATTTACCAATCTACGAGTAATTTCCTCCAAAAATCTGAAGCGTTTCATTTGTTATTGTTCGATTCATTCAACACGAATTAAGCATCAATTAAGGCATTAGCACGATAGGATTATTAATTATAATATTACATAGGATTAGTTAGAGTATGCTGTTGTTGGAAGTTGAACCTTATTGCCTAAAAGTAAGGTTGTATTTCATCTGGCTTCAGGGTTGACCGCGGCTCACTTATCGGGAAATCAATAAGCAAGTTCACGGGAAAGGTTCATTGCGAGTGAACAATACCAGCCCATTATTGTATAGCTTGAATATATTTTCTGTTATTTTGTTGGGAATATAGCTCGTTTTAATGCTATTTTTGTTATCGGCTTTTGTTATAGCATGTGTTTTTATAGCTGCAGTATTTACTAGGTATTTATAGGTTAGGTATATTGCATAGTATTTGAATTTATTGATTGAATTTTTTTCTTCTTGATTTAATTATAAAAAACCTAGTGTATTTTAGAAGTTAATGAATTTAAATGTCGGTTGAAATTACGATTTAATACTTTAACTTAATAAATCGCACTATGAATTATACCCGAGTATAATAATCAAAGTACAAGATGTTTTCATAAAAATTAATGGCAGAACTGCAGCGAAAAAAAATATTTTCCATTTTAATTTTATGAAATGTGTTTTTAAGAATTAAGTTGGTCAATTTATTACTTTAAAACCGGCTACATGAGAGTTCAGAAGAATAAATTAAGAGGTAATAACATAATATTATCTAATATTATACAATCTAAACATTTGTAGCATAATCGAGCAAAATGTTCGAATGTTCCGTTCCTCTGCTTCCAGTATTAGTTTTCTCGCAGGGAAATGCGAACAGAATTTCCATAACAAACTCGAATTTATTACAGAATTGAGAATACATGCAGAATCTTATAATATATAAAATTCTCGTGTCACAATGTTAGTTACCATACTCCTTCGAAACGGCTTGACCGATTCACATGAACTTGGTGTACTTTGGTAGGTCTGAGAATCGGACATCTATTTTTCATACCCCTAAGTGATAAGAGTAAGGCAACAACGTTTGCCAGGACAGCATAATAATATATCGATCGGTGCACCCGAATTGCACTCAAGTTGTATAAATGGGGGTTAATTGTTGAAATGAAATTAGTATTTATTACAAGGCGTGTAAGGTTTACAATCGTCGATTAGATAATAATGGGGTATTGTGCAAGGGGCAGTTATGCGTTTTGCGTGATCAGTGTTTCAATGGGTGGTTTTAACTAGTTTTTTTGGGGATCCTTGTCAAGTGTGTTGTAGGGCAAGTTTGTTTGCGAACTTGGCTTGTTAAACGCTTGTTTGAATAAAGTAGTCTGTGACGTAAAACTTTATTTTGAAATAGTATGGTTGATATGAAATTTATACACTTAATGTCTCTTATTTTTTAATTTGTTCTCTAGATAGGTATTCTATCTAATTTATACTAAGTATTTTTAATTTATGTTTATTTTATTAATGAATAATTCTTTGTTTCAGGTTCCTACAATCTTTGATTTGATAGGTAAGAATGAAAGTTTATACATCGCTGATACAATTGTGCCAATATTAAACTGCCAAGATAAACATTCCTTTTATTATAAAGTCTTATCCTATGCGAAATTGGTACGTTATACGATTATCTATATTCAATACGAATTCAATACTTAAATGTGCAATAGCAAAATCTTGTATTCACTTTCAAATACGTATCTATTTTCAGTATTCGGAAGATATATTGGCTTGTAAATAAGTTTAATCCGATGCGTAATTGGTGCAGACTTCAAATGTAAGCTTGCCTTTCTATTTGGTTAAATGTGGGATTTGCAATCTCTTGTTGTTTTGCGCATGTAGTTGCGTAAAATCTCAAAAAAATATGTTATTTTTTATATTTCGTTTTATAACATTTAAATAATATGCTGTTATTTTTCTAAAGGACATAAGTAATGATGGTAAATCTGAAAAATAGGTGTTCTGATGATGTTATCCGTTTTAAATTAAAAAATGTATACATCAACCTTAATATAATACATCTTAATATTTACTTATTTAGTTAGTAAGGTCAAGCAACAGCAATGTACCCTTTTGCTATTAACGTGTGTGAACCAAGTTTCTTTGCCAGTTCAATTTTTGTTAAGAGCTTAATAATGTTATATAAATCTACCCATAAATTAATTGTTTCTAGTGCCTTTATCAAAAAGATTTATCAATTAACGTCATTGCAGTTATGTAAGTGTTATCATAATTTGTAAATCGATATCAAAAATATCTGAAATGGGATCACTATTAGTCATATGATTAGGATGGTATCAGAGCTTTCGATAGTCGAATAAGAGTATTTTCCCTCTATAGTGTCGTTTTCCATACATTCATTACAATGTTTCCTGGTTCTTTGTTAATTTGTAAAGCGTGTAAAGGTATTGTTCGAGTGAGTGCGAGTCAACCACCTGTGTGTTACGAAATCTTTCTAGATTTTTAGTGTATTTTGTCTAGTATAGGGTCTAATTATGGTTGATGTGATGGCCGTAATCGTAGGTGTTGATTTTTAAATTGTTCGGTTTTGTATTTATTTTAGTAATATTGAGTTTAGTTTCACGTAGTTTCAATTTCCATAATAATCAATATTCATTATTTGAATACATATACCTAATATTGGCTTTCCGCCTGCGCCCGCGTTTTCAAAGAAAAACCCGCATAATTCCCGTTCCCGTGGGATTTTCGGGATAAAACCTATCCTAAGTGTTAATCCAAGTTACCCTCTATATATGTGCTAAACTTCATTGTAATCGGTTCAGTACTATTTTCGTGAAAGAGTTACAAACCCATACAGCCATCCTTACAAACTTTCGCATTAATAATAATATTAGTAAGAAGGATAGGATAGACAGTTTAGCGCCAGGGTGTTGAAATATCAACTTCATTTAGAAATGATGATCAATATTCGTATATTAGGTTATGCATGAATAAGTATCAAGCTGATATTCTCGGAACTAGCGATGGAATTTGAATTCTCGCTTTGACATGAGGGTTTAGTGGTATTTCCTTGTCAAGAGTTGATCAGCTTAATTATTCACAACTATCCTTACCCTACTAATATACAATATTAGTGAAAACGTGAAAGTTTGTAAGGTTGTTTGTTGCTCAGGATTGGTAACTGGTGAAGAGATATATCTGACAGACTGAATTATCATATAGGCTCATTTGATGTAGATACGTTTAATTTTACGCGTATCCATACTAGTTAATATTATAAATGCGAAAGTAACTTTTTCTGTCTGTCTGTTACTCAATCACGCCTAAACTACTGAACCAATTTTCATGAAATTTGGTATGGAGATATTTTGATACCCGAGAAAGGACATAGGCTACTTTTTACCCCGGGACATAGGATAGGTTTTATCACGGAAATCCCACGGGAACTGGAACTATACGGGTTTTTCTTTGACTGCGCGGGCGAAGCTGCGGGCGGAAAGCTAGTAGTTTATATTGTCCATACCTACATCTAAAATTTAAACTTCATACTTAAAATTTAAGTTCATATATTCGCAAAATTTTTACTTACATTTATAGCATTAATTTCCAAGCTATTATAAAATACAATATTTATGAATATGCAATTATATATGGATAGCGAATTATTACGCGCTTCAGTTGCTCTGAATCGGCTTTAGTGGTGAATAAAGGGTCAATTAATTGCTTTTACGATTAATTAATGTACTCCATTTGTATTAAGCTATTAGTTCGATATTAATTACAAATGTATGAGTTTATAGTGTTGTTGCTATTTTATGATTAATAATATAATAATAATAAACACGTTATTGCACACACAAAACTCCTGAAATCCTCCTGAATCCAAAAATCCTTTGATTCAGCGGTAACTAACAGAAATCAATCGCTTTTTTCGTACAAAAGTTTGGTTCATGTAAACTGCTTATTATGGAATAAAACGCCTAAAAGTAAAAGTGCATTGTAATGTTAAAACAAAATCAAACAAAAATAATACAGAAACAATGGAGCGGTACAAATAGGCGGCCTTATCGCTAAGAAGCGATATCTTCCAGGCAACTTAAGGATATAGGAAAAGTTTGAAGAAAAATGAACAATTGGATAGTAGAAGGAGCATAGCGAAGCATTATAAAAGGTTATGTTCTTGTGCAGCTCAGTAAAAGAGCTATAATAGCTTGGAAGTAGCAATAGGGATTTAGTGATGGTATATTGTTGTTGACGATTCTGAAGATTTTGTCCGTGTCAGATGCAATTTTAAATTATTGTGCTCGATTTATGAACAATCTAATTAAATGCATTGTTATAGGTACCTCGTGATCTTATTCTAGCTCTTAAGTTAAACCTTATCATTAAAATTTAAAACTGATATAATTTACCGTCATCATCACATCCTGCTGTGAACGGGACGTCATTATATAAACGTGTTACAAGAATCGCTAAAGAAACAACTTTTCAATTACAATAATCTTTTAGCTTAATTACCTCTACCAGTAAGTAATATAAGCCTTCTAACTTAATTGATAACAGTTTTAATTGTACCCCCGTTAGCACGAAACCAGGGCTCACCATATGTGCCATTGTCTCGCCCGATTTGGAAAACCATTGTTGTAAGATCATTGTCTTCTTGTTAAGGTAATCACGTGTGAGGGGGTCAGTTTTTCGGGTTGACTTTACAGCACTAGCAAAGTATTGTGGAAACATGATTCGTAATGATACCTACTACGATGTACCTTTTTTATACCTTTTTTATAAGGAACGGGCAAGGTAATATAGAGTTCGCTGTACCCTGAGATGATGCTGTCGTAAATCATGAACATATCATATCATATTGCTATTGATTGCTATTCAATCCTAGTGGCAAAGCTGGATTACTATCCTACGGTGCGCAGTTGAAATTAAATAAACCCGCGCTCAAGGGCCGCGATAGAAGCTATGCAATAGCTTAAAAATGTTGTGTAATTAACACTTGTTCTCGGAAATCTTAATAACTTATGTATTAAATGTACATCCGAACGATCACAGTGTGTTTCCTATAAATTCAGTGTATCCGGAATTTTATACCTATCTGGTATTCATTAAAAAAAATTATAACTAACTATAGTTAAATTATGTTCCTCTTACATATAGTTGTATTTTGCACGTTTACAAAACTAGCGTTTAAAACATAGTCAATTTAGCTTCCGTGTCATTTGGTTTATTCAAATCCCCTTAATGGGTGAGGGTAGCTGACAAATTGCCTGCTGGCCAGACGGGGGTAAAGCAGGGGCGTGTGTTCGATCCAATATTTGTTAGTTAACCAATAATGCTTTGGTGAAATATGGCTTTCAATATGCGATATATTTTAAGGGGGATTTAAGTAAGGTGAATTTTAATGTGGTTCGTTTTGTTACCTTAAAAATATGCGCATTTCCTTTATCTCAGAAATACAATAATTATTTTAGTATATAAATGGTAATATTGTGAAGCAGTAGGTAAATATAAAAGATGGGACTATTTAGATTCTAGTTAAACTGGTCAGATAAATATAAAAAAAAACAAATCAAAACGGGACACTACAATGAAAACAAAAATTGCAACAGTCTTTCATTATGAACAAATCCTCTTTTTTTAAAGAAAGATTTAACAAAAAAAAAACAGATTTTCATATTTCAAGGGAAAATAGACTTGCAGTATATTGCTCGTACCACTATAGTAACATTCATGTTATAACTCAACCCTACATTCAGGTTTCATGTAAAATATAAAATAAACGAAGGTTACAGTAAAGTTTTTTCCCTTTTCTAGAGGCAGAGGGATGAATATTTATAGACGCATAAACGTCACAGATTTTACACCTTCCTCATCAGGCTCGTGCGATTTTACGAGGTGCGTTAATAACAATGACTTTTCCTTTCGTAAGTAATGTCTTCTCTTTTTAAAGCAGTTATATTTCCAGTGTGGGACAGTGATGGCGCTAGACGACCTATACAGGGTGTCCCACTATTGGTATACTAAGCGCGAAGGGACTTTAAGTTTTGCATACACTGATCACGTTAAAAATACTATAACAACAAAATTACGTCAAAAATTTTTTGCTAAATTTTTCCTGAAAATCCATGTTTTCTTCTCTAGCTTCGCGCAGCCATCAGCATATACCGCTTCTCTAATGTGAGAATTTTGTCTATGAAAACATAATCTTAAACGATAGCTCACGTGTTGGTGGCAAAGTTGGGCGGGTTGCTTGTTTTGGGTGTACACATAGAGTTTAAAGAATTCATCTATTTGAAAAAAAAAATGGGTCTGGAATTTTATAAGTATTCTTTACGTACTCAGCGTATGCAAAACTATAACCTCCTTTTAGCTTATCATACCAACAGTGGGACACACTGTATAGCGCTGTCATTTTTCCACACTGGGGTGTTTGTAAAGCAAGAGTAAATTAACATCGTTAGAATGTTTTAGGTGAAGAATGTTTAAGTACTTCTTAATCTGCTCGTTGTTAGGTTTCAATTGAAGTTGTTGAGTTTCAATACTAGTTACGTACTTCAGGTTTATCTTGGGCCAGACGTATTTTGATTCATGTAAATTACAAATTATATATAATATAATATACTGAATTGTATTTTAAAGCAGATAATTAAATAATTATTTACTTCAATAGTTCTGTGAATAAACTGAAGTATTTTGTTCTGTTTGACTTTAGTTTCTGCTATGTTTGATCGATGTGAATTTTGCAAGGAGTTATTTGTTCGTTAAACTTATAATATGCTATGATATATAAAAGAGCTAGATACGTTACCCGCTCTCTATTTTGGCAAGAAAAAACTCAGGTAAGTGCCCGAGTTTCACTTAGTCACGCACCATTCAGCGTCGTGGCTGGACGTTCTTTTTGTATTTTAATCGGCAGTTGTTATTACGAAGTACATGAGTGAGACATGTATTATGTCTCGTGCGTGAGAGTGAAAGAGAGAACAACTGTATTGGTGATAATGCGTTAGTAAGTAGGTATGTATTAATTACGCTGTTTTTTAGTGCAATGATGTTGGCGTATGCCGCGTCTACTAGTATAATAGGTCATTGATAATATGTTATATCGTGAACTACTGTTTTGCTTGAAAAATTAAATTTATAATTATTAATTAATTTATTACTTAAAAACACGTGTAAAACGATATCAACTTTGAAAAATATACCTACAGGAAAAAATCTGATGAATTTAACGAGTTAACTAACTCATGAAAAAACAAGCGGTATATAAATGGGTTTCTTTTTAAAATGTAATCGTATTATGTTTTCGGTATGAATTTTTTTAATAAATCAAAGGAAAGTTCGTACTTTTATTGTACGGTGTAGGTACTGCGGTCTCCCAAAATAATGAATTATTCATATAAAGCGGATAGCTTTATGTTTTTAACAAAGTTCTAGACTGCGTTACGTAATTTATTGTGAAATTGGATATTCTGTGGTACGTTGTAAGCCGCAGATAGGTACGCTTTTCGTAAGGCCGAAAAAATATTACATACTTGGAAATTTGACAGCGTTTTGTCTTGTATGAGGGTAGAATAAAGATGTAATACTTGAAATTAATATTATACGTAATAATGGGAGTTATTGACATAATAGAAATAAACTTAACAACAGGTTAAATAAACAATTTGTGGAAAAACAAACAGACCAACTAATAAGAAGAACGAAACAACCAACATTGTATTTAAAATTAATTTGGTAAACAATAAGGTAGTTAACTAGAAAGTATGCTATTGACATATCTGTTATAAGTATTTTCCAGAAATTTCGAAGTGAATTGCATGCATTGCTTTTTTATTAAAACAACGACCCTTAAAGTGCGCCTTATAAGCACTTTGTATTGAACTATACACCCTATGGTGTAGAAGATTGGATACATTTTACAACACCGAGTGGACGTAATTAACCGTTCAAAGAAAATTGGCCTTTAAATAAGTTTCCCTTAATACGTTTGTTGCTTGATAACGAGTTTATGGATTGAAATGGAAAATTGCGCCGGGAATGCGCCCCTGGATAAGGGTTGCTACCTCATAGTTTAATAAATGACCGAAAGCTGAACTAATTTTACGTTTAATTTCGATAAATTAAAAAAATAATGCTTATTTATAACAATTTTGAATGTATTTAATAATATGTATATAAATTAAAATCTCATCTCCCAAACAGCATTTTCAAAATTAATCTATCCACTGTATTAATTTTAAAAGGATTGTCCAAAATATTAGCTTTTCATCGAAATATAAAACATCAAGGGTGTTAACCCTACCGCGCCCCACGTCCGCGTCGGGCGCCAGTTAGTGGTGCCGTGGGACAATTTATGTGCGTTCAGTGTTTACATTTCCCTCATTGAAAATCTGATTATATTGCATGCAAGTGCTTTACTTTATCATCGTGTAGTTTACTTTGCTCGGTTACCCAAAAAATAAACGTCACCGATTTATTAACCCCATAGCTACGATAATAAGTTTTATTACCTTGACATAACGTCGAGATTTGGATAGTGAAAAGTTTGTTTGGCGAGTGCTTGTAATTATTATATATATGTACATATATTGAAAATATTAGAGTCGGTTTCATAGCTTTTTTAAAATAGTTATTCGTTTGTAGGCTTCTGCTGGCGGCCGGATAAATCCTATATGTAATTTGCCAGGTCTCAAGCTATCTCTTTGCCAAATTTCAACCAAATCGGTTAAGTGGCTCAGACGTGAAGAAGTGACAACTAGACAGAGTTATACTTTCGCAATTATTCATTATTTGGGATTAGGATAAATCCATTAATTATTTTGAAATATATTTAATACGTGGTTACTGGTCAAGTCCACTTCTTATTTTGGTGTCGTATAGTTCGTTTAATACAAAACCTAATGGATAATAACACTATATCATTTGTAAAACCTTATTAACCAAACTGGGGTTGGGGTGGGTCAAACTTGATTGGAATTTACGATCATTTTAACAGTTCTATTAAGATATATTATAAATGTTTGGGGAAATAATCCTGTTTTGAAAATGTTAATATAGGATATCGTGATTCAGAGGTATACAATTTTATTCTCCTATAGTCCTGTGTAAAATATTCCCGATTAAATGTCTTCGTGAGATGGAAGTGCGTCGATTTCTAAAGATATTTCTAAGGTCTTTTCCCTTACGAAAATATTAACACCTAGAAATATTCATACAAGGGATCGTTTGCCCTCATATTACATATTGAAACCACGTTTAACCCGAGAGTATATAATAATATTGTCTTACATTATTTACAACATGTTACAGTGTAAATAATTGAACATAATGAATACAATTATTGTTTACGTCCGAGTTACGGCCCTGCCTTCATACGAAACTGCTGAATGCGCCGTTCGCACGGGAATAGAACGTGGGTGCGATTTCCCTTAGTTAGCATCCAAGCTTAGGTCTTTATAATTATTAAAATGTATAAATTCATTCTTTGACTCCGGTCTGCATCGTGCGGACATGGGTGTAAAAGTCTCATTTTAGCCATTAAATGTAGTTTCTAAGTACATCTGAGTTTTCTTTTGGGGCCTCCGGCTGCGGGACATGTAATTGGCGCAGTCGGTAGGATCCTCATAAAACGTGGCATAGATAGTAACCTTGCTATCGCTACGGAGCTGAGGATCCAGAATCTACGGTTTCTGCGGCCTGCAGGTTAAATCAAACATCGATCCCGAAAAATAACCAGATTAATTGGTAAGTACATAGAATAGTTCTGTGTTGCTTCCTTTTACTAGTTTATACCTATTTTTTTAGTCCTAATTTCCTTTCCATGATTTTCCATCCGTGAAAGTCTAATTCCCGAGAGCACTACATTGAGTTAGGCTGTTCGTGGACTAGTTTTAGATGATAGTAGAGATTTACTTTAAAATTAATTATATTATTAACTAGATTAGATAATATAACTAGATTATAAAACTATATAATTACTGTTGAAGGTAGTGAATAGCCTAATTTCTTAATCAATTATAAATTGAATAAAATTACCTTATTTCATGACTTACATTTCGCTTCATGAATCAGTAGTAACCACCATAGAGACAAAACGTGTAACGTAGGTACACTTTATAAAATAAAAAAATAATAATTCCGCAAGCTTTTATTCGCGGTTTATAGAAGGCCTTAGGTTCAAGAATTCAATATATTATGCGGCCGATTTCAATTGTAAAAGTGTTAAAAATTTGTGAAAAAATAAATTTTTCATTTCATTTAATTGAATAATTAGAATTTGTGTACTAAGAATTAAATGCATCTTATTTACAGAATAAAAATAATTTTAATAATTAGTAAAAATGATAGAAAATAATTAAATTCGAAACCCATTAGAGATTTACCTTTAACACAAAATTACCTATTTGAAAATGCATGAAATGAATATGCATGAATTATATTCTCTTGAGTACGGCCCTGACTTTTATTCCGAGAATTATTCGTATTACAATTTATTATAGTGAATCGCCTTATCGATATACATATGATCCGAACTTTACACACTATGCTTTACTGACTGTGAAGATTAGGATCGATCATCTAAGGTATTACAGGTATTAATTTGGATTATAAAGATGTTATAAAATATATCAATTTCATTTAAGCTTTTCAAAAAAAATCAGAATTCAGTTTATATATTGTCATCTAGTGATTTATCAAAGGCCATCATAGTATTCTTTCTCAGATAGTGGAAAATCAATAGAAAATTAATTTCATATTAATTCAATTCTTTAAAAAAAATTAAATGACAATTATTAGATATGTTAAGTTAGTTAATCATCATTCAATGTAAGTTATGGAAACAGTTAGGGAGATGATTAAGAAATTAGGTAACATTTATAATTAGAATAAAATATAAGAATTAAAAGATAGGGAATATTATAATACACTTAAGCCTGGATACTACTTTTCGAATAAGCAAATTGTAATAATTTTTAAATTTCCATTAGTTGTTTCTACAGATATTCTTGATTTATTTTATTCAGCTATTTTTCCAAATAAGAATAGGCAGGCCCTCATCCCTTCCTATCCCTATATAGCAACTTACAGTAACTCATTCTTGTACATAGAGGCTGAATGCCCGAAGTATAATACATTACTTACTATATTTACCACGCTCATTTAAAATCTCACTATAAATGCAACAAGAGGACTTCGTGATACTCCAAGGTACATTCTTATTAACTATACCTACTGGATGTATGTTCGAGTCGGAGAATTTCAAGATCTATAATGTAAATGACAAAATTAAGGAACAGCCACTGACTGAAGATACGCAGTACATATATCAAGGACATTAGAAATAAATATACAAGATACGCAATTCTCAACTCAGTTAATTTGGAAGAAACCCCTATCGCTATAGAAAAGGATCCTGCAATATATCAAACAACTATCCCTATATACATAATTCTGGTTGGTGCAGTCTTAATTTTGGCCATTTGGTACACGATGTGACGCAGATCGACACATACTCTATAGAGGACCACAGATTAGCAGATGAGCCCCAGCTTCCAGCAACATTTTTTCACAGAATTCAAAAATGGTCGCTGAACTTCGGCGGGAGGAGTTACGGCCCTGCCTTCATACGAAACTGCTGAATGCGCCGTTCGCACGGGAATAGAACGTGGGTGCGATTTCCCTTAGTTAGCATCCAAGCTTAGGTCTTTATAATTATTAAAATGTATAAATTCATTCTTTGACTCCGGTCCGCATCGTGCGGACATGGGTGTAAAAGTCTCATTTTAGCCATTAAATGTAGTTTCTAAGTACATCTGAGTTTTCTTTTGGGGCCTCCGGCTGCGGGACATGTAATTTCCGCTTTATCTGAATTAGTGTAATTTCACACCTATTATTATGTACATATTACATATGTTTATGTATAATTAGCTATGAGTATTATGTAGCTAATTTAGTAATGCAACTAATACGCTGTTTTATGTGAGGGGAGGGGCAAACTAAGCGAATTTATTTAATTATTTATTTATTTGGAGAACACAGGTACAATTACAATCATAATAATATGGCATTATCGTAACATTAGGTTTTTAAATCTAAATTGCACCCTCAACGTCTCACTGTGTACATATTAAATACATAAAATAACAAAACAATTGATAATATAACGTATAAAATTATATAAGTGTAATAATATAGGTAATAGGTATCGGTCAATTAAGCAAAGCTGGCATGTTCACAGTACTCACACTTATGCAATTTCACTTACAGTATGTTCAAAAATAAATGCGACTCTAGTTTCATTTTAGAAAATATTCAAGTTTTAGACTGGCTTGCATATTCGCTCGTCTTTTAATTCTATTGAATATGCTTAGGATATGTCACAACTAAGCGCTCTAAAAGATTTTCCGCAAAATTTAATTACGGATCAACAACTTTACGAACACTTCCAAAGAACACATACCGCAATAAGACATTGGTATTCAATTTTAAGTAAGAACAACCGATATCGTTTGTAAATTAATGTAAATGGTGATAACTCTGATTATTAATTAGTAATTTGATTTTTGAAAAAAAAAATGCCGATTTTAGTCAAAATTTATATTTTTCTAACAAGATCCTTATCATCCAAATTCGACCTTGGTGAGAAAAATTGACATTTCTAATGAAAATTAACAAAAAATTAAATGATTTTATTAAATACTGTAAAATAGTATATAATTCTTCCATTTACTGTATCACAAAATTCTTCATAGATTTTTAGATATTCGTACTACACCAATTACATCACCCTGTATTTATAAACAATTGCAAAATATGACACATACATAGGCCGGGAGATACTGACACAAAATTTCGGGTCATTTGTAACAGAATGGCCGTTCTACAGAGGTCTTATTACGCAATGACAAAAAGAAAAATGATGGTCAGAACGCTGGTACCGGCGGACTAGTCGCGTGGGCGTAAGTCACACTCGTCGGATAAGTAAGACCCCTCTAGACCGCCATCCTGTTACAAATGACCCGAAATTTTGTGTCAGTATCTCCCGGCCTAACATGTGCAATGTGTAAATGTGTTGACGTTCCAGCTCTTCTTAATATACTTATATGTAGAAAGATTATTAAAGCACTAGTAATCAATAAATATCATAATTAGTTACTAGTTTATTATCACGATCCTTTGGCATCGCAGTCATTTTCACTGCACCTACAAACGAATTCCTAGTAAATCTAACACATCATTTTAAATTAATTAAATAAAAGCCAGGTTAATTCTATTTCCCGTACCTGGAATTTTAGCAGGAAATAGTGTTCATTTACCATTCGACCGTTCAGCTAATATTGCTTTTCACAGGAACCAGATAGCGGCAAAAAGTTTTTATTTTTTTTAAACTGGAATATGTATCGAATAATCTCCGCGTCAAATGACAGTTGCCATGACCACTCCCGCCAAAACACTTTGTATAATCTGTGACGTGCATTTTGTACTTTTCTCGACTCTTCGCTATTATCTGTGAAGTGATTTTTATCTCTAACATAATTTCACTCAAATTTATTGTATTAAATTAAATGAAAGTGGAGATTGCAAAATAATAATATAATGTTTATGGAAATTATAATCGTCTAGCGCTTTCATTTGTGTGTAGATGATGTAAATTTGACTAACATAATTGTGCATAATACTATGTTTATATTATCCTTGTTTAAATTGTATAATTTAACAAGTATTTGTTACTGTTAGGAGAAATAAACAGACATGTTTGTTATTTAATTTAAAAGTTATAGGTAGTTGCGAAAACACACATTCTCGAGTATTGCTTCTTTAATCAGTTGATCGATTTTTACAAGTCAATAGCCTCTTTCCTGTAATTTTTTTCAACACTGGAATTCACATCTTAGCGTTGTTCCACAGTATTTACAATACGATTACATAAAAATGCAATTATAAATGAAAATGTTCGGATTAACACAAAGGCGGCATTCCACGGTGTCATTTACAAAGACAATGTTCCTGTAATCTTATAATTAGTTTTGTTCAACGTTTGGTATTTTTGTTCGACTCGGCCTCTGCTCGATGACCCATATAGAGTATAGAGTGGTGACAGCTTATTGATTCCCCTAGACACGTGTACATGTTTATGTATTTATTATTAGAATTGACGTATTACAATCCTGGAGGTGGTGTTTTGAAATAATATAAATGTTACAGTGAAATTTTGATCTAGTAGGTATCTAGTCCCTAGTGTATTGTTCGCGAAATAGTGTCTGATTATAACTTCATTAATTTGTTTAGGTATGTATCTATGGGTTTCTTATTATTAGGTATCTAATATAATCATTTTCATTTTGCAAATTACATTATATATAGAATTCACCAGTATTTAGGTAATGTATCGAATATGTTTCCTACTAATTGGTTCTAGACTTTCAATACACTTAGCATATCATGTCGAGTCCGTTCATTACTATGAAACGTAGAGCAATTAGTCCACCGAAACTGACATTTGGAGTATTCACACTACCTATAATTTATTAATAAGGCCGGTCCACACAGAGCGAGCAGCCTCGCAAAGCTACTGCGTGAATCAGTTCGTTCTTGTGGACGTGTCTCGGCCGAAAAAGGGCAGTATGGCATGGCAGTCCGAAGAAAAGAACTGATGTAGCAATTGACTCGCGCGGCTGTTCGCTATGTGTGGACGCGCCTATTTATGAACATTAAGTTGTAACATTGTATTCCATAGAGACTATAGACTTAACACAAAATCTATAGAACGTGTCTATTTCCATGTATAAGTTTTGCTACACTTAATATGGTTACGATAATGCATGCCCCTGTAATTGACAGATTCTACCAGCTAACCATTTTACCAAAATTTACTGTTACTGGATTATGTTATATTAATTAAAACTGATACGGTGTTACGAACGACGAAAACTAATATTATGTGAGAAATAGGAAACGTGCTTAAAAGCAATTGATTTTATAACAAGCAGCGCGAGTTTCTGTCTAATGTATATAGTTTCAGCTATATGAATTTGATTATATATATACTTATTCATTGAATATAACTGTGTGTACTTCGCTGTAAAATACCTATAAAATTAAAATCGTGTCTTACTTTATCGGTATTATTATGTACTCTATTACTACATGTGTGCCTATGGTGGGTACACGCCCTTACCCTGTAGGAATACCTATAGATAGAACATTCACACCGCAGTCTACTTGCGAATTCACACCGGGATTTCAAAGACATTTCAAAACACTTTCTTTGACGGACGCGGGGAGACGTCATTAGCGACGCATTTGCAGTACTCATATTTCTTTGGTACATTGATGCCGTGGTAACTAATTAGTAATTTACTAGACTGTCTTGACTAATTACCATATCGGTGTTAGATGAATGTGGAATAGTTTAGTGATATAGAAAGACTTAATTGATGTATTTAATATGTCAGTAAATTATAATGTACAAAGTATTTTCATTATAAAAAGTTGTTGGATGTGTGTAGTAGTTTAGTATGGGGTTTTGTTGAGTTCATAGTGATGTGGTTATAATATTGGAAGACTATGTATTTATGTCAGTAAATAACAATGTACTAATAGTATTAAAAGAACACGTACAATGAACAAAATAATGTGTTGATAGTATTTTGTTTCTGCTACAAATAAACCTTAACATTTATTTGTAAAAGTTTAACATACCTTTTTTAAATTATTTAGCATAATTAAGCATCATTTGCAACACGTGTAAATCTGTCTCATCGTATTAATAGCGCTTAAAGCATACATATTGTATTATCCTCGTAAGGCTCAGTGTAAAAAATACCTTGGTAGTCTTACGCCCCATTGTCCTCATACAAGTACATAATTCGTTTTAGTGGTTCCAGCCCAGAACAACAACAGTAAAAAAAAATATGATAGACTTAGTTACTGACTTTGAAATATTTTTTTACCAATAGTTTTTACTATAACCAACATATTTATGCGTTCAAAACTTCATATTTTTTTGTTCTCGTGTGATCACATTGGGTTGTAGTTAGTTTCATTTAATAAAAAAACTTTGTTATAAAATAGTTTAATTTCTCACTGTCATGATAATTATGGCACTTTTTCACCAGAAAAAATAAAATAATAAGAAACTTAAAAGTTATTTGAAATATTTACATCTTATATTTACTTATAAAAATATGTAGGAATCATTTTAATAGGTGATTGAACTTAAACATACATTATATATTTTAATTTTAAACATCAACAAAAACCTATCCAATAACCCATTCAGAATTCCTTGTAGAACCACTCGTTGATGGCCGTGAAGTCGACACATTATTTCTGCCTCTTCCTCTGCGACCTCTTGATGTACGCCCGCGAGGTCGGCCGCGAATATCTCGGTTAGGATTTTGTAGTTCATCTGATTCATCAGACATTTCTGACTCTGATTCACTACTTGTATGAGGTTCTTCAATTGGATTGTACGCTGGATCATCTTCATCGCTTTCATCCACGTCAATGTCCGAGCCCTCTTAGCATCTTATAATATCTTGAGGGTCTGAAAATAAATAAACATATGTCACTCAATAATTTAATATTATTATGTAATATAGACCCATTGTGATCACATGATACCAAATAAAAAGTAATGCAATTAGCAGCTATCACCCAATGTCATCATCTGATCACAAAAAAATATTCTCAAGTGTTTACCAATGTCAAAGTAGTCTTATTAGAAAAATATACCTAGATTACAAAAATACATCATTTTATTTATCAAAATTAGTACTTTGTATGGTTTCGTGCAAGCGATCAAAGTAATAAATAAGGATTAAACTTACTCAATCCACGACGACTCGCCATCTTGACCACTTCACGACTAATATTTATGTATTTAGTGATTGACGTTTGAAACCACCTGTCAAAATCAGTTTCCTTGCGAACGCCAATGACGTTCAAGCAAAAAATTCGGGTGGCAGACGCGGTTTTGAAATTTCGTGCGGGAAATTCAAATATGTCATCAGGTGAGGTCACTGGGCGGTAAGTAAAGATACGTAATTAAACTGTTGGGCTGGAAAGGGAATACTGATTATGTCATCATATGAGGTCGCTGGGCCTTACGAGGTTAAGTATAATTAATGTTTCGAAGCGATTGTGATTGCAGTTTAATTTTAATCATGCTATCTATCACTTTCATCGGCTGGCATTAAATAAATATTAAGTATAAACATATAAAGGAGATAAATATTGTTAATTAAACTAACAAAAATATTCAAGTTACAATTAGTAAAGTAGTCT
This sequence comes from Colias croceus, assembly GCF_905220415.1. Taxonomy (NCBI): domain Eukaryota; kingdom Metazoa; phylum Arthropoda; class Insecta; order Lepidoptera; family Pieridae; genus Colias; species Colias croceus. The sequence continues at coordinate 3,127,780 of NC_059562.1, forward strand.
CTAGACTGTAATACAAGCATCACAATTCACATACATTTACGTGAATGCTGCACGAGTGCCCAAAAAAGCTAATCATGCATTTTTTTTATATAATATATATAATCTTTTTTCATGACTGCACCGATCTAAACATCATGCGTGCGTGTCAGTTATACTTACAGAACAGAAAATAGGAAGTTTCATTAATTAGCCGCCAGCTCATAATTTGCATGTCATTCGTTTCAATCATCGAACTAAACAATCATTCATGCATGACATCATGTAACGCATGTCATGCTGCATTACCGTCTAGGGACCACATAACAATCCAGCGACCAGAAAAATAAGCTGTCACAATTAGCACGAACAAAAGTCAGCACTATTTCAAAATCTCTTATTCATTAAATCATAACGATGTTATTTCGGGCATTTCTGACGGTTAAGTGCTCCATTATCAAACAATTAATGTGTGACAGGTCACGGGTTCAGCGTATAACTGTGGTATAACATCCAATTACTGGCCCCGGGGCAATCAAGCAATTTGCGGTGCGTGTGCGCATCAAGTGGGGCTAGGAAATGTGCTTTATGTTTGGTTTAATTGTTTTATAACTGTAGTTTGATGTTGGTTAATGAGTATAAGTAGGGTAGGCTGTCTTGTAGAGACAAATCTTTCAGGATCTAAATTAATTTGATTTTTTATAAAAAATTCAGTGCCTTCTAAAGAGGTTAGACGTAGCTTACTGTGAAGTGTATGAGGATATCGGGAAAATTTGAATAGTAAATTGCTACGGTTCACGGTTAAAATAGGGTAAAAGCAAGCACATTACTTATAAAGTAACGATAAACTAGCTTTAAATAACAAAACTTCGTAACTTGATAAAATTACTTCGTTCTAACTTTTTGTTGGATGTTTTAAGTTCTAATTTAAAAAGTTTTTTTTTAAATAAAGTTTTATTCCACTCTTTGGATTCTAATTTCAAATTTTCTTTTATTTTCAGGTAAATATTTATGAGATATTAAATATTTCATAATGATACTGCGTAGATTGTCATCAAAGTTGCAGTCAGGTTTGTAGGTTCCCACACTTTTAAATGGACGAGAAAGAAGGAAAATTATAATATAACAGTCTTTGAAGCGGGTTGTCTATTGTTTTTATAATTAAAATGATTCAATTTTCCATGACAGCGCAATCAAAGCGTCTCACATCACAGCTTCAGGTGAGATTGTGGTCAAGCGCTTCCCTATTCACAATTTAAAAAAAGCTTTATATTATTATTCGATTTGTAATCCCTCTGCTCGTGGCCCACAGCCATGATCCAATACAGCGATGTGATTGAGCGGCTCCATTATGTGATCTTAATGAATTGCTTTGTTATTTATGAATTGAACCATTTCGTTCGCTTTGTTTGTTTTACCTTTCAACGTTTGATGTTCTAGTTCTTACGAGTTGTTGTTTAGCGGATTTGATAAAGTAGGTAATGGTTGTGTGTATTGATTTGTGTCGTTAATTACGTGATACATGTTAGAGCATTTTTGTTTAACGTTTAATGTTATATTACATACTTGAATGGGATATGTACGTTATCTATGATATAATTAATAGATTTGTAATAATGTGCTACTGAACGTTTTCCCTTAAAAGTAAATCCAATCAACCAAAACTACAGCATGACATTTTCTTTTCTTTGCACTTGGTACCTACCTTTTTTTTTTATAGTGGGGAAATCTTCCAAAGATACCCACGGCCCCCGGGGAAGGAGCCGTGGGTTATGTCGGATTCTTACCGACTAAAACCCCACTGTGTTCCGTCGAGCCGCTTTAATGATGGGGCCGCGGGTATTGATTAGAATTCTTCCGCGACCCCCTCGGCGGCAGCCCATATCCAGGCCAGGCGCAAGCTAAGAACAAGAAAAGTTGGTTTGCCTGCTCTTCCCTCCCGTTGGCGGCATGAGCGAAACACGACTCAAGCCGCCTCACCGCACCGGACGATGGATTACATTCCCCGTTCCACCGCCCGGACTTGGTACCTACCTACTTTTTAATGAAAATGTTTTAGAATGTAAATTGTATTATTATGTATAGTTTAAACGAGTATTTACTATGTATGTAACATACGTGTCTGCTGGAACTTATAGCAAATTAACGTAATTTGCCTAATGAGCTATTGTTAGACGAATTTTGATTATCCACTTGTACGATATTACATACTAAATTCAATGTTGCTTATTCTCTATAGGAGATAATTTTTAGAGCGTGAATTTTTCATACGAGGTACCTAGTATATACGGTATGTAATATATTGTACCGTGGTTAATTCAAATAAGAGTAGGTACCTACTTCAAAATTAAATGAAAAATATTCTGCTCTTTTTGAATGTTGAATTTCCCTTTTAATAATTTTTTTAAGTGATCTGGGTGAAAATATTGATTTATTCATCATCAGTTTCTTCTCCAGCGATCCTTCATTGATTCCAGTAATCCTTAAAAACCTATAAAGAACTGCTTGTTTTCTAGCAGATAGGGTAAAACTGTATACAAAAACGTGAAATGTTATGTCTCAAGTCGTTAGCTGTCGTCACTTGTCGCCGGCACGCCCCCGTCTGCGTTTACACTAATATGACGTCATAGGTTCTGTACTATGGGGCTAGTTGATGCTTTTTGATATAGGTTTTAAAACTAAGTCTAATCTTCGTGTTTTAATACATATTTTGTAAATAGCAGATATAATTTCTTTTGAATAGTCATTCATTTGGTATACTTAATGCAAATTTAAAAGCTGTTAAAGCTCCATGAGTATTGTATTTGCTTAAAAACAAAAAAAAAACAATTCATTTAATGTTATGGACTGACTCGTCATTTAAGAGAGGTATCTTCCAGGTAATCAAATTCGTATGGTAAATAGTAAATACATAGTATAAAAATAAGGATACAAAGTTAGATGCGTCTGATCGATACCTTGCTCCATAAAAATATACTACCACTACATATTTGTTATACTTAGACATTGGTGTCGTCACCTGTCAAGCGGGCACGCCCGCTGCGTACGCGCACGATCGGATGTGACGTCATATTTGTGATACCGGTGAGTGTAGGGTCCATATCTTTTTGATGAAAGGCTATAGAGGAACGGATTTTTGAGCATTCATTGTATTTTTGTAATGATGGTATCGATTTATAATCGTATTAAACTGTACTTTTATTTTTATTCGATTTAAGGGTTATTTATCAAATAATATAATTGTAACTAGGTACGCAGCCTATACATCATAATATGCAGTTTCATTCGTACATCCCGAAGCGAAGATTGCTCCCGTTTTATCCCGTTGAGGTATAACTGCTCTAAATGAAAGTAAGTCTTACTGTAACGTATTTAAATTATCGAATGTTGCATGATCGATATTTAGATCGACGATCTCAGATTTTGACATACCTAATAAATGTTATTTATAATTTGTTCAATGTTCATCATACACGTACATTTTTTCCCCTCCCTTCTCATCCATAAAACCATTGTGGTTTTATGTGTGTGGTATTTTGTGGCATACAGATAATGTCTATAGTTTTACATATTTATAGTCACCCTTCACGGATTATTTACAACATATTCTGTTCCGTAATGCGACGTGATCTGACTGCCAGTGCAGTCGGAAGCGTCGTGCTTTCGTTCAAAAACGAATATTGATTCCTATATCCTTGTTATGATGATATGATATGGCTATCATGTGGCATAGTGCAAATATTCACAAAAAATAGAAACACGCGCACGCCGCTTGGCTTACAACTATAGCAAAAAGTGTCGTTACAACTTTTGGTCTTAATTCGGTCTAGCCCGCTTTCACAACGCGCGATAAGGAACTTCAAAAATACCTAGCTACTGCAGAGACGAAAGGAAATATTGCCATGAGCCATCTATAGAGCATGTTATAGAACTAGAAAGTTCACGTATATATATTAAAACTACCCGCATTTGGTCAGCGTGTAGGATTATAATCTAATCTCTCAAAGGTAGTCTGGAGTCTGAACAAGTATATTCAAAATGAATGTCTATTTCGAACATACGTACAAACAAAAATATCTCACACAGTGTCAAAGTACGTTGCCACATCAAAAAGGATTTCCCATTTCTCCTTTGTGTCATTAGAAAAACCTACAGTCTCCGTACTTTATATGAAAGGGAAATATGGTATCATTTCGACGTGTTGTTTACGTTTTGTAAGACTCAATGATAGATCCATCTGGCTGTGTATCTTATTGTTAACCTATATCAATGTCATTTGCAGACAGACTTAAGTAGGCTAACGTGTACTTGACAAATAATGAAGGAAGTATTACAATTTTAATGTGAATTCAGTTTGTAAGAACCATGCCATTCGTTTTAACAAACCTTAGTACCTACACCTAGCTTTATTTCATGCAATTTTATTTTCATTCTAAGCTGAATCTGCAAATACTCAACATACACAAGCAGTTATTCTTGTGTGATGTTAATCAACATGTCGATAAGATTAATTATTTGTAATAATCTACACTATCATAGTACAACCCGTAGTTTTACAGACTATCTACTATTATATCGTCTACATACTACATTATTATTCCTATAGATACGGTGGAAAATATTCTTTCCAATCTGCCTTGCAAATACTGCAGTATAATAACTATAAGGGGATACAGCACTACGTCTGATTTTTATCCGCCACCACGTTCCCTTGTCTTCGAGAGCTTTTCATTTATCCATGACTCATTAAAACCGGTAATCCTTGCAGGCTATAGAGGGTTCTTGCCTACGGTTCTTATATTCTTCATGTACCTATTTCTTTTAAGATGCACTTGAGCATCTTTACGTGATAGAGGTTTAACTGGTGATTGCTTTTACAAATTATTTTCTGTTGTGTTTTTGCTATTGGTTCTTTTGTATTTTTTATGTTTTTAATTTTATTGTTTGATGAAGTTTATAGCAATACATTTACATTGAATGTATTATTTGTTCATAGAAGATTTTTGGGCTTAAATACATATTTGTAAAACTCATATAATATTAATGATGCGGTTGTTTATATCATATAATTTGTTCGCGATGTTTACTGCATTGGAAAAGAATAATTAATCATATTTAAATTAATTACGAGTTTATAACTAGAATGTTATAAAGTCGATATTCACCTAATATAGGTAGGAACATATAGATTTAGAAAGAAAGAAAGAACCATTTATTTGACTACAAAAGATACAATTAACACAATACAATTTAAATTAATGATGTAAACAAAGAAAACAAACAATTTGAAACAAAGAAAACAAGTAAACATTTAAAATCACGAAAGGTAATCTTATTAAATATTAATACAGTAAAATAAAAAGTAAAAATTAATGAAAGAAACAGTAAGTGGAGCCAATCCAGGTAGCCCTACTCAGTATATATGTTGCAACACAGATTTAATTGTCTATTCCACGTTGTCTAATATTAATGGATGCATATTTAAATTTCTACATGAAGTTCTGCTTTTTTATCTATTTTCGAACCTCATTCAGTTTATATAATTTAAGTTTTGTTAGATCCAAAATAACAGAACCAAAATCGGAGTCAAGGCCGACTTAACACTTCAGGTGCTCTCACCGAACACTTAACCTGTATCTTTCTATAGACTAAAGAATATCTTCAGTCTTACACAGACAGACACACGAATTTCATAGAAATGGCCCCCCGGGCAGCGAGACCCTGAAACAATAGACTGATTAGCTAGCTTTCTGTCAGGAAAAGGATTTTCAAAATGATTATAAACGGTAAAAATATTTTTCGATTGATCGATATTATTGAATGCAACATCAATTCTTTATTTTTTTTTGTTTAATTTCGCTAATCTTATTTACTATCTACTTAATATATGTTTGATAAATACTTATTATATTCATAGTATGAATAATTCAATAGTAAACTATTTCAGCATGCATGCTTCAGCAAATATTTGTACGCTAAACGAAGTTACCCGCCATTTGTTCGTATGTTCGTCCGTAATGAGCTCATAGCCTTACGTTTTCCCAAATTGCCGCCTCAGGCTTTCCCCAAAATATAATTGAAACACGACTTCATAACAATACGCCCCTACGTCTCTAGGCCTCCCCTACCTGTCTAGGTTTCCACAACTGTACTTGAAATGTTACATTTTTCTTCTGTTATGGACCTATAGATATATGGAAGTGTACCTATGTAATTTTTACTAAGTAGGTGGGTACTGCAGTTGAGATCCTCTTAGAATAATTGTGACTAGTTATTTTACCGAGTGATGGATGTGGCAGTTTTTAGGCGAGTAATTTCTTTCATAATATTTTATGTTCATCTTATGTTTTGAGGGCTTGTAAAATAACGGTTGGACTTTAAAATCGTACCCATAATTTGTGGGCAGTCAATTCTCAAAAATTACAGTTAAAATTTCACGAAATATTAACGGTACTCTTTATTACAGTCAGTGATGGTCAATCAGCTGATATTCACGTTTACTTTAAAAGAGCAACTACAGAATTTCCAGCTTTTAGTAGAAACTGCTTTATCCGGTGGTAAATTTTAAATTATGTATTTGAAGATGCGAAAGCGCTTCTGAAGGAAGTCTAATTCAATGAATAAATGTTTGAGTTTCATTTAAAATTCCAGATTTATAAAAAATGCACTTCTACGATAGTTCATTATTATTTTCCATAATATAAAAAATTGCCAAGTTTGTTTTTTTTTTTACGACAAACGAGCGATAGTTTATTTGTTATTTTCTATGTTATATTTAAATAACGTGCAGAGTTAAATATTTAGCTTTGGCTATTTGTAGAACAGGGTAAATATTATAAATGCATTATGCAAACTATTGAGCATGATACACGTGTAGGTTCGCCGCATTCTAGATAACTACCATAGTATAAACAGAGAAGAAGGCCAACTCCCGGCGTTTAGGAGCGCACGATACCTAAACTTGCGAGGCGCAGGGTTGTCACTTGTTACATTGATATAAATAACACTGCTCGGTGTTTGTTTATAACAATGGCTATTATATTTAAACATAGCATTGTTTGAAAATAACAAATTATGTAATTAAAGATGTAACTTATTCAAATTCTGATCTAGAAATATTTTGAAGAAATATTTTACATAACTCTAGTGTTTTGGTAATCGGAATCTGATTATATAAAGATTGCAGGAGATGGTAAATATTTATAAGCTTTGATTGTAGGAGACTGTTTACACATTTTTTCGTTAGATAATACGAAGACAAGGCTGAAAAAGAGACTAATTCTAATCAATTGATACGTGAACGTTGAACATAGGCAAAAGGTAGTTCTGGTAAATGAAAATTGTATTTTCTGAATATATTAAGCATACATATTTCATATCTCGTATATAATCCCTGATACATTATAGCATTAGAAACAAATCATTTTAACTGACGAGCGAATTTAGCAATATGTACTTACTTGAACACGCCTCATCTATAATATGAAAATGAATTATTGCAAAATGTGTTGGTAAGCGCATAACTCGAGAACAACTGAACTGATTTCGTTAATTCTTTTTTTATTATATTTCTTGAAGTACGAGGATGGTTCTTATGGAGTGAAAACGTAAAAATGTACCACGGGCGAAGCCGGGGCGGACCGCTAGTCTATAATATAAAAATGAATCGCAAAATGTGTTGGTAAGCGCATAACTCGAGAACGACTGAACCGATTTCGTTAATTCTTTTTTTATTACATTTCTTGAAGTACGAGGATGGTTCTTATGGAGAGAAAACGTAAAAATGTACCACGAGCGAAGCCGGGGCGGACCGCTAGTTATATATACATTCATCCAGCCGACTATCCTAACTGAATAATCCTCCTCAAATCGAGTTCGAATTATTTAGATCATGCACTTAATTACTTTAACATATCTGGATGAGCATTTAACTGTATTAAATTTCTCTAAAGCTGAAATGTCTGTTAAAAGCTTTTGTGAAAGCAAAAGCCTTGCATTAATAAATGCATTTGTGAAATCTGAATGTTTCGGTGTTTAAAATGTATTGTGGGTACAAAGTTTTAGAATTAACTAAAGTGGAAAATTTGGTAATTAATAGTCGCTTTGTGGGATGGTTTGAGGTTATGTTTGCTGTACTGAATTCAGAAGTATAATAATATGAACTTCTTATATTGCATTAGTGGTTATTGTCAAAATCATTGAAACTGCCTAAATGCGTCCAATTCAATTTTATGACTGCTGCCTAACAAAAAACTTTTTGTGCCAATTAAAGGCATTCACACGAAACGAAATGCAACTGTGTGGTTCTCATCATACTGTTCCGGTGTGTTTTGTTTTTATTTTTAACCCAACCTAAATACAAATTTCAATAAAACGATTCAACAATTCCAGCATATTTGAAAAGTATATAACTTCTTATATTACACACATGGAATTAAAACTAAGCTGAAATCGACTGAATTTATAATTTAGCAAAAATATTTGCACGCACGTATATCACGTGTGATGTTCACCTAATTATTTATTGACCTGACGGTTTTAATGAGGACGAAAAGCATTTTCCAGCCGTTGAAATTATGCGATATTACTCGTACTTCAAACGCTTCACTAAGATTTTAAGCCCCTTTGTTCTAGATCATTCTGCGGATATATTTACGGAGTGTAAAATGAGTCTAGATAGTGATCTCGGGTCAGCCGGCATTTAAACTTATATACAGTCTAATTCCCAGAGCGCCATTTTGTGATTGCGCGACCTATTTTGTTGTCCACTGTTCAGGCTTATTTTCCCAAGAGCTATTTAAGTTTGTCGAGTGTTGATTACGACGGTTCCCCGGTAAGGATTGCAGGTTGCAACTACTAGAAGTGATGCTCAAAACTTTTTCCTACAGGATGCTAAATAACTTGGCCAACAGTATAGTTGGTGGAACTGGAAAGGCATTACGTACAAAATGCTTTCGGAAATTATCTGTAAGAGGTAATAACGTGAGAACGTGGTTTAACAATCGATTGATTGTTATACTATGGTTGATTATTATTAATATAATACAATTGACAGTTAGATTAACTTTTTGCACGATGTGCTATTTATATAAGGAGACAGTTGAGAAACGATTAACATGGATGATGCAAGGAATTAGGCAAGAATCGGAAACGGCTTTATTCTGTATATTCTTGTGATATTTTATTAAACGTAAGTAAATAAATTGAAACAAATGTGTTTTTATTACTGAACTTGAATTTGTTATCTTAGCAAAAAAGATTGATATCGCAGTTTAAAATTGCGCCGCGCACCTGAGCCATTAAATGGCCACTTTGTTATCTGATTGTTTTTAAACTTATTTCTTTGTACAGACTTGCTTGGAGGTGTTACTGAAGAAATTATTCATAAGGAACATTATTTTTTGAAACATGTTTAATAAATGCAATTCAATTGTATAGAACAATTGATTGAGTAATATCGACTGTAAAGCTATATTCGAGTAACAAGCAAATCAAATAAAGTCCTCTTTCGTCTGCAATAAGACAAAATGCATTGCATATCAAACATTTTCTAAAAGATCCTAAATCGTATTTGCTTGGAACGGAGGAAGGAGCAAACTCTAAAAGATATTAATATTATGTCCTTTCATAAAATTTCGTCGCATAGTTTTTTACATGTTCAAAACTAGGTATTGCTTGTCTTTGAAGACAAGATACACACACATTAATTTATGTTTTCATTACTTTTTACGATTTATAATGTTATTATTGTAAATCAATGGTATTTTACTTTTTTTCAAACATGTTCCTGTTACCATGAACGCATGTTAATTTGTAAAACAAACTCGATGGTCTAACGATCAATGCAGACACTCAAACGCAACCTGTGTTTGACAGGTCAATCTTACCTGGCCACTGTCTCTATAGAGTGGAATATCGGAAGCCACAACGTTGTTTGCGAACACAGTTCAAACATGTGGTACATTGACGAGTTTCCATTAAAAATGCAGATGTTCTTGTGGTTGGTGAAATTGATTATACGTTTGATTGGATATGGCAATGCTGCTGATTTATTGGTTTGTTATCGTGATCTAAATTGTGTGTATTGTTTTCAGGTAGGGTATTAATTATTGCCAGTGGTGAAGTTTGAAATGTAATTCAGTGCGGAAAAACAAATGTTTAATTGTGTTAAGGTGCCGCGTAAAATAATAACATATTATCAACAACTATAAGGGAAATTTTTATAATGAATTGTTGTGTAAAAGATGACGTCGTTTTGTAAAACAGAACAGAAGTTTATTACATTATAAATAATGAATAAAATATTATGTCCTTGTTTTTCTCGTACCTATAAAATATTTCGCAACATCTAATAAAAACAAATATTTAACTTTAATTACTAGACAAGAATTGTGTCAGTCCCAAAATATAACTTTCACAGTTGTTGTTGACTTCGTAAAAATTAGGTCTGTTTGCGTTCATAAAATTTTTAAGCTCACACATTTTTCTTCGGCTTTAATAACGGCACGTTCATATGGTCTAGTTTTAAACAAAGGATTTTATTAAAAAGCTCGCTCGCATTGTTTAAATTTTTCTTTTTTCGGGCCAGTTGGAGTGCATTACGTTTTAATCATCAGAAAGTAGGATTAAAAGGAATAAGCGTGGGTTTAACCGATTTGGCCTGTTTAAGTTACGCATGTTTTTTGGGAAATGGAGCATACAAGAAGTGTAATGGATAGTTGTTTGTTGTTCTAATGTTAAATATTGAATTGAAAGTAAACGGCTTATAAAGGGTTAGATGGCTCGTATTATTCCACGTGTAATGGAAGTAAGGAAAAATAGGACACTTGGGAAATTTTAGGACGCTCGTCTGCTCACGAATTGTATTATATGGAGATTATATGAAATTAGCAACTGAATTCTGAATATAGTTATTGTGTATACTGTTATTTCTGACTTAACAAGTGGATATTCCTGTATAGATATAAATTGCTGTCAATTAAATGAGCACTACAAATTCTTATATTCTCGACTCCAGCTATTAACAAATTAAATATCTTAACTCGATTCACTTACCACAAGTTGTCTACAGGTAGCCAAATATCTTAATATATATAAATCTCGTGTCACAATGTTTGTCCTCAATGGACTCCTAAACCACTTAACCGATTATAATAAAATTCGCACACCATGTGCAGTTCGATCCAACTTGAGAGATAGGATAGGTTTTATCCCGGAAATCCCTCGGGAACGGGAACTATGCTGGTTTTTCTTTGAAAACGCGGGCGAAGCCGCGGGCGGAAAGCTAGTTGTTTTATATACAAAATGGCAAACTAAGCATGCATTAAAGTTATTTATAAAGCAGGACATCAAAGGGTTGATGGTATGTCGGGTGACGTGCCGGGTCGGGCCTGCTTAATTACTGTGTCGAATATTCAAAAGGATATTTTAGACTTGGGAGTTTCGGATTCCGTGAAATTTGGCACAAATTGTAGGCGAAATTTTGTTTGATTAACCTGAGGCTATAAGTTAGACTAGATTTAATCTTTAATTACAAACGATCGGTAAATATGAGTAGATTGGCCAGTTCGTGCTCTGGTGACTGGTCGAAAGATACTGTTATATTCCTATAGATAGATATTCTTAGGAAAAAAGAAAATATATTCAAAAATAGTGGTGTAAACTGTCGCAGGGCGACGGTTTGGCCTGCATCCCGGTTATGTTTCATTTTATTAATTTAAAAAAATATATATATATACGAGACGATTAATGCACATCTTTTTGAAATGTTTTGTATAAAAATTAGTGTGGTGTGAAACTCCTGAAAGATATTGTCTGAAAATACATTTTGGTACCTACCAACTATCTAATTAAGTGTGTTGATAAATAGGTAGTGTTTGTTTTTAGATAATTAATTGAGGAAGTGAAGTTTTGTATTCAATCTGTTTATCTCCTGTATTCGAGGAATTTGTTTGTAAACTATTGTTTCCTATTTTTGATATTCTCGGAAAGCTCGGCAAATGTCGAAATAGATTAGTTACGTGGATTAATCCATTTCATGGAATCTGTTTGAATTAGATTATTTGGAGAATTAATATGCATTTTGAACTTTAAAGGATGCAGAATTATGTGAGTAAAAGTTCTATATTTGACGTCCCATTTATGAATGAATATTCACTGTAGGTAGGTTCTGTAAAATAAATAAAGTAACACAAACAGTAATGTTATGCTATCTACATAATAATCTGTCTACACGTGGCCTGAGTTAAATATAATCAATTATTGAGTAAATTATTTAAATTGTATTTCCATCGAACTTATTGATCAATTTATTTCGAAGTTCTGTCAAGGAATAACAAAACAAAGTACAAATGGACTCCAAAAACGTGTATTTACAAATACCACAAAACAGAAGGGTAGATGAATACTGATAAAATAAGGGTGCTTTCCCACCAATAATCTGCGAGGATGTGTAGAGAGGAATGTGTTGGTAAGAATCAATCATATCGCTTCATTTATAGTCGAGCCAATTTAATAGGCAACATTTGACGTCTATCAATTTTATCTTCGAAGAGAGGTAACCTGCTTAAAAACATCGATTAAAGTGAATTAATCGATACGGATTTGAAACATTTGTCAATCGAATTTATTAATTTATGATGATTTTTATTCACAAGTAATCAATGCATTCGATTCTAGATGTCAGATTTCGATTTTTAGAGTAACGTCTCTGGTATTTAAAAAGAAAAAAGGTTTATTGACACAAAATTGTAGCGACGTCAGTTCTTCAATTCAGAAATTATTTATTATGTTTAGTATGGTTTATCAGTAAAATGAAATCTTAAAATTACTTGTATCGATCATTAATATTATAAATATGTAATCATAATTGAAAAAAGTTAAGCAAATGTGCAGTTCTAACAAAACGAAATATCATGTTATTCTATGTCGTCGTTACTAGGTTACGTTGTTGAATTTTGTTGAACTGTCAAATGTTGCCTATTAAAATGGCTCTACCATAGTTTGAAGTTTGAAGCGATACTTCATACTATTGTTTATTTACAAACACATTCCTCGCAACACATCCTCGCACATTATTGGTGAAAACGCACCCTAAATGATGAAACATCGCGAATAAACGATGCGAGGATGACGTAAGCATATTCAATTTTCCCGCGTGAGTCACGTCGCGTGTTAATTAAACACTATTACTGACGGTTTTTATTTCAATGCTGAATAATTGGTGATTTTGTTCTGCTACTATTGTTTTTGGGTAAAAATTTAGTCGTAGAATTAATGGAAGTATCATAATTTCATCATTCACTTTATATTCATTAATTATTTATTATTGTAGGTAAGGTCAGTTAACATGATAACAATAAAATCTTGATTTCATGTATGAATGTAAGATGAGGGTAGAAATAATTTCTATAAAAATAGTAGATAAAAAAGTAGGTAGGTACTACTCTCATAATAATATGTTCACTATTCTAAGAATTACCTATTTAAACTTTTAATTTCTAATTGCGGCTAGAATTACATTTAAATTTTATTTATAGTTGTTTAGGGACTTACAAATAAATAGATACGTTAATTCAATTAATGAAAATGCCTTCTGTGCTTCGGAATATGAAAAATGATATACCTACTTTATTTTAATAGCGCACTCGAAACGCAAAATGAATTAAATATTGATGTAAAGCCGGAATTGCATTAGTTTTAAAATAAATCTTTGGTAAATATCAGTTTTTATAAACGTACTAGCTTATCGCCCGCGGCTTCGCCCGCTTTCTCTAAAACCATTTGAGATTTAAACTATCCTATCTCTCAAGTTGGATAGAACTGCACATGGTGTGCGAATTTTATTATAATCGGTTAAGTGGTTTAGGAGTCCATTGAGGACAAACATTGTGACACGAGATTTATATATATTATTAAGAAAGATGTATTTAAGTACTTCGTGGAAAGAAAAAAGCAGGTACCAACTTTTACAATTCTTTATCTTCACAAATATATGTTTTTCTTCACTTCTTTTTCTCTTTTAGAAAGTTGGAATTTTATTTAGTTTCTGAACATAACAAGTTTTAAAGTTTCAACTGTAAAGTCACTGCAATGTAAAGCGCTTGAGGATTGAGGATTGCATATCGCGAAAGTAATTCTAGCCAAATTTAAGAAAACATGATATAGTTTTAAGTAAATATAATATTAATGCCATTTCATATGTAAAACATATTTCGTATTCAAATTGATAGAATAGTTAATTTAAAAAATCTATCAGAGTTAGGATTCGATCCCGCGTCTTTTGCCATATAATGGCAACGCCTGACATCAAACCACGGCTGTGTTCCCACTCAGCAATCGATTTTTTTATTTGGTCAAAAAAAATCTAAGTAGTCTATTGCAGATAAAATATCTACGATAATAAAGAACGTAGCTATAATTATAACACAATATTACTATTCGTTCAATGGTTACAATCACAAAAAGTACATATAAATTGTAATTTACGATTGAAAACTTTGCATAAAGAGCGAATTGTTTGGAAACACACGTTCCGCCAGGTGCGAGCGGCCATCTGCTCACTTGTCTGTCTGCACGTGTTAACCTCGGGAATCAGTAAATCTTGCATAAGTGATGTTGAATATGTGTTTTTTGTAGCCTTTGTATAGTAGAGGAATTAAAGGTACGCTGTAAGTTTAAGGTAGTAACTATTTAGAGATCTGATTATGAATTGTAACTTGTAACACAATATTTGTTTATTATGGGTTGGCGAAACTGTAAATGTATGGTTGTATTGTTTCTTTATTCTAAGGTAAAATGCTACGGTCAAACTCTTTCGGTTTGCGATTATTTTATTTAACAAAAATATAAGACTCATTATTTCTCTGTGATCAATGTAGATTGTATAGATACGATAGATTAATAGCTGCTCAACTCTAAGTGTTGACTTACTGGATTGCTGTACAAGATATTTACTTTAGCGAAGCGAGCTTGATGAAAGAGAAACAGATAAAAAGAAACAAAATCCTATTTGTAGTACTAAATGTATTTCGTAGCTTTAACCGTTAAACTAGTGTAATTCCGTCTAAAGTGCCTGTGTTGCACTTTCAGTTCCTAAATGATGGTACAAAGTTTTCTGCACAACCTAAATGTTATGACGGCGACACTATTATGTACTGAAAAGTTTTAAGTACTTCCCACTACCAGTTCTGAAGATTTGGAACGTTGATAAGAAGTTTATCTATTTAACTTTTATTTTGTTATAAATGGAAAAGTTTGTCTTTCATGTCACAATGGATTATAAAGCCATTGATGGTTTTATTTTTGCATGATGGAGCTGCTGCATACGAAAGTTTTAATTTTTATTTTCGGATAGGATGAGGCTAGTGTCAAAATGTGTGTTTTACTTTGAAATTTTTGTCATATTATGGTCTTTTTTATTGACAGTAGGGAAGCGCTTGACCACAATCTTGCCTTATCGCCTTGTCATATGGTCACCAGCTCATATTTCGCTAAAGAATTCACTGAGGTATGAAGCTGGATACGTAATTCAGGTCTTTAATATCCAGCTTTCCCAGCCGGTGCTATTTTATTATATTTTTGTGACACATCTGCAAGTTATGGTTGAAGATATTTATGTGTGACACATGTCGCGTACTATTGCATACTATTACAAATGGAACAGCCCTTTAGTTATTGTTACAAGAAGCTTGTATTAAATGCTTGCTTCGTCAAGAAAAGCATGATCAAAGTCATCCGAACGATAATATTTAACTGTAAACCGTAAAAGAATGGAAATTACTACGTGTGAATTAAACAATTTAATAAATGAATCGCGTTTAAAATCAGTTAAAAGTCTTACTTTAATGAATTCTTTATACATATTATACAAACGTGTTGTTTGCAGCTATCCTAATATTAGGCACCTAAGATCAAGTAGTCGATACCTACTTCATAAATATTTTCCCAACGGTCGAGTGGAGCCTTAATTCTTATATAACAAAGACCCTATTAATGGTTGTAACACGGCCCTCTAATGAGTGGGGATTAACATAATATCCTCTGATATGCAGATTCGCTCACGAGACTGTCTTTTTAAGACGTGCTTGTAATAAAGATCGGCTTAATGCAGTTTTTGTTAAAGTTCAGCTAGTGGGGATAAGGAAGCTCTTAGGGTACTTCATACGAAAAGAGTGAGGTAATTGCCTGTTATTGTATGTAGGAACGGCATGTTGGTGGATTTTGGGTTTATTTTTTCGGGGTGTTGTGGTGATGATGCTTCTAAGTTATTGGTTGAATTGTTTATTATTGAAGGTTAGTTGTGTTTACTTGTAGTATTGTTTCGGTTGGTTATCTATACCTATACAGGTCAACGTGGCCATAAAATGTACTGTATCTACTGTAAATTATTAGTAATACAATATTTGTGCATGTCTCTCTTCTGTATACGTATGTCTTTTCCTGTTTGTAATGGTGTACAATAAAGCGTTTTCATTCATTCATTCATTCATTCATTCATAATTGTAAGTAATTTGTTCGTAGTCAATAACCGTCGCATTTGCACGCGTTCATTCCGCGATTTCACAACTTAACAAGTTCAAAGTTAAATCAATTCCTTGTAAGTTGTAAGGTTAAAAGTCGGACGTGCCACCAAATAGACCGTGTAATCAGCTAATAACCCTCAAGTAAATGGATAGGTTTAGGCACCCTGGACGTTTCCAGTCTGCTGCGCGGGTCGTCGGCCCGGATTAGCGATGTATCCTGATTCGTGTGTTTGTTTATCACCCGTGTGTTTCGGTTAAGGTGGAGATATGGTTTTTAAATTGCACCTTCTATAGATATGGTGTAGGTACCTATTTGCATATTTAATAGTTATAGGATAGGTTTAGGCACCTTTTTTTATTTTTATTTTTATTTTTTTTTTATTATT
Source organism: Colias croceus (assembly GCF_905220415.1). Lineage (NCBI taxonomy): Eukaryota > Metazoa > Arthropoda > Insecta > Lepidoptera > Pieridae > Colias > Colias croceus. The sequence goes on from NC_059562.1 coordinate 3,144,665, forward strand.
TTTTTTTTATTTTTTTTTGTTGAGTGGGGAAATCTTGCATAGATACCCACGGCCTCCGGGGGAAAAGGCCGCGGGTTATGTCGGATTCCGTCAGAATTCGTCCGTGACAGGTTTAGGCACCCTGGATGTTTCCAGTCTGCTGGGCGGGTCGGATTAGCGATGTACCGTGATTCGTGTGTTTGTTTATCACCTGTGTGTTTCGGTTAAGGTGAAGATATTGTAGGTATAATGGCTAGTTTATGCGTTTAAATTGCACCTTTTATGTATATGTAGGTTACCTAGATATGGTCAGTATTCTTTACCTATTTGCATAGTTTGTAGTTATATCTCTAGCAGCTCGTTTTTATATAATTAAGTAGGCGTAAGATAGAATAGATAAGTCTGAACTATGTAAGACATCTTCTTTATGTTTGTTAAAAATAACAGCTAATTACAGTAAAACACGAGAATGAAATCTTCTAAATTCTAATCTATTTTACATAAAGATTTTGCTAACATCGAGTTTGTAACAGACAAGTCGCGTAACTAATCACACAACACCTTTCAACACTTCATTTTACACGTGTTGAAATAAAGATTGATTTCATAGATAACGACGCGGGGGATACGTCCTGCGCCCGCGCCGGCGCCGCTAATAAATCACAGTATGAGCGTGAGTGAAACTACGATGTACCTACGCATTTGGAATGCGAGTAAAAGTGTTCCGAGTAAGGCTGTGGACAGATAGGGCGAATGTGCGCGTGGGCTGCGTGCGCGCATCGTGTGTTCTAGCTAGGAGTCTTTGTTTGGGTTGTGTGATTTCATAGTAGATAGATACTACTTTTGCCATTGGGAAAAGGAAATATTACTATTTATTTTAATAATAACATACAAAACGTTAATTTAATAAAACAATTCAATGAATGTTCGTCTACAGTTTTAACTGATAATTTATTGGCTAATAAAAAAATAATTGTTCTAACAAGAATGTCGGAAATCTAGTTTAATGGTCGCCTTGTTAAATGTTGCACGTTTTATTGTTTTTAAATAAGTGCCATTTCATATATTATGTCACATTCATTCAATTTTATCTTACCAGTGAGTGACCATGGTGTCTTAAAGCAGTATTATTTCCGCCGTGCAAAAGAGATGGCGCTAGACGACCTATATAGGTGTCATTCTTTAACACTGGAAGAACAACATGGTAAACCCACAGGTTCATTAATGGTCAAATTGGCATCGTGCAACATCATCAATAATCAAAAATAATTATTTATTAACTTACTATCAATCTTACGTAAATAGGCACTTTTAAATTCTCACTTATTTTAGTATAGTTGTTATTACTGTACAAATGCTATTATTACTGTATAGATGCCATAGTCATTTCACATTATTTTACTTCCAACATTATTCTCTCATCATTAGGTACTTGAGCATGTAAGCTGTGGATTTAATACTTATTTAGGTAATAGTTTGAAAATAATGGTATAGTTAGGTAGGGCACTTGTTTTTGCGAGCTTATTGTAGTTGAATTAATAGTCTATGAATATTCTTACCTAATAGATTTCCTAGATATAGGGACTATCATCAAATGAACTCCGACAGCAGCTTTTCCATAATTAATATGGCAATTGTTTTATAATCTTAAGGACTAAATTTAGGGATTTCGTTTATCTAGGTAAACTGAGGTTAAACCCAAAGTTAAACTAAGCTAGATAAATGTTCGGTTTCAACTGTTAGAATTAATGTTATGCTGTAATGTTAGCTCACAGTTACCACAAAATGCTCACTGCATTTTAAACTTTGTTCGCGGTTCGAGAATAAGTGCATTTTTATTTAAATAAAGTTATAATAATACAGTTTGCAGTTCCAATTGGGTTTTTCTTGTTTATCTTAAAGCTGCATCTTTTAAGCATTTGTATGTTGAATTTTACTACAATGTACGAACACTGTAACTAGACGAGGATATGAATGAATCCATACTAATATTATAAATCCGAAAGTAACTCTGTCTGTCTGTTACTCAATCACGCCTTACCTACTGAACCAATTTGCATGAAATTTGGAATAATGATATTTTGATACCCGAGAAAGGACATAGGCTACTTTTACCCTGGGATATAGGATAGGTTTTATACCGGAAATCCCACGGGAACGGGAACTATGTGGATTTTTCTTTGACTGCGCGGGCGAAGCTGCGGGTGGATAGCTAGTTATGAATATTGCTTATCTTTATTTTGTATGTTGTTTTTTCAGTAGGTACAATAAATATAATTTATTTTTCCATTGGATAATAGATTACTATCATCATCATCATCATCATCATTATCAGCCCATGTTTGTCCACTGCTGGACATAGGCCTCAGTCATGGCACGCCATTGAGCCCGATCATTCGCTCGTTGACGCCAGTTATGCCCAGCAACCCTGCGGATGTCGTCACTCCACCTTGTAGCAGGGCGTCCTACGCTACGTTTGCCGAGCCGTGGTCTCCACTCTAGTACGTGTGTGCCCCAGCGGTTGTCCGTTCTGCGGCACATATGACCGGCCCACTTCCACTTCAGCATGCTAATCCGTTGAGCTATGTCGGTAACTTTCGTTCTCTGGCGAATTACTTCGTTCCGGACTTGGTCCCTCAGAGAAATACCGAGCATAGCTCTCTCCATAGCACGCTGAGCGACTTTAAGTTGGTGGACCAGTCGTACTGTCAGTGTCCACGTCTCGGCTCCGTAGGTCATGACTGGTAGGACGCACTGATTAAATACTTTTGTTTTGAGGCATTGTGGTAGTGACGACGCGAAGACTCGACGGAGTTTTCCAAATGCTGCCCAAGCCAGCCGTATCCGCCTGTTGATTTCACCGTCGAAACTGTTCTTACCTAGTTGGAGCATTTGCCCTAGGTACACATACTCTTGAACAATTTCTAGGGAGACTCCGTTTATTATGATCGGCTCCGGTAAAACATGATTGTTGACCATGATCTTAGTTTTGTCTGAGTTCATGCGGAGACCGATGCGTAAGGAGGATTCGGCTAGTTCGTTCAGCATCTGTTTGAGTTCCTGCAGCGATTCAGCCATAATGACTATGTCATCGGCAAATCGCAAGTGTGAGATGTACTGACCGTTGATATTGATGCCTCGTCCTTTCCAATCCAGCGTCCCAAACATGTCCTCTAACGCGTTGGTGAACAATTTCGGCGAGATTACGTCGCCTTGTCTCACGCCTCGCCGTAGATGGATACGCTTGGTACGCTGGTTCTGGATTTGGACGGACATGGTTGCGGCATCGTACAGAGATCTCAGCACCTTGATATATCTGCAGTCTACCTGGCATCGCTGCAGGGTTACTATCAGTTATCTCTTATTGATGACCAAATATTGTTCACAAAAATAGAAGACGATACAGGTACAAATTTTCCATTCTAATACCTATTTATTATTTTTGTGAATGTAATTCGATTCGATACTTTTATACCTTTTAAAAATTTAATATTTAAACATGAACGCTACTAATAAATAAATATTCATGACAACATACATTAACATACATTTCTCTCGCGAATTTTACGGGGAATTTTGTAGCGATGTTATCTTTTTTAGCTATTTCAAAATTTGATAGCGTTATTTATTATTTATTACTTTCCCTGGAATTGAGATAAAAACATTCTTCGCTTGCTTCCCATAAGAACGGGAAATTGACAATATTTCTTATTGTATCCTATAATACTATAAGCATAAGAAAAAACATTAAAAGTTGTATTTTATTTTATTTTTCTTTATTGGAAAAGATACAGAGACATACATATATAAAACAAAACAGATCTTATTAACTATACAGATACATGAAGATGTCTCCTTACGGTGTTTCCACTGTGAACATATATTATTTTTGCCAACACCTAGCAGTAAGAGATTATTAAATATAAATGGAAATTGATAAAGGAAGCCTCGCCAAACGAATAAAGAAGATATAGATATCTAATAGATTCACTTCTTAATCAGGTATATTGGTTACTAGTTGTGCCCCGCGGTTTTACCCTCATTGTTCCGCTCTTATTGGTCTTAAGCTTCTTCGACAAATAGTCTATCTAAACTGAAATAATTTTTCAAATTGAACCTGCAGCCTGTAGTTTCTGAATTAAAACAAACTAACAAACTCTTCAGCTGTATAGAACCTATACATTACCTAGTTATATAATTTCTAAGTACACATGGTACATATAAATTAAATTTGTAGTTTATATGAAGTATAAATACAAGTTTACAATGCACGTGTTGCGGCGTTGTGTTCTACATTTCCGGGAATCCCGTTGGAAATATTTAAACAGATTTAATGTTAAGCCTATAATGTGCTTTTATTATTGCTCTATTGTTTTCGCTTTTAAATAGATCAATTTATTTTTATTGTGCTTGTTAACACTGATTTAATGGTGGTTTATAATATTTATTAGCTGTTTTAGCTGATATAATAGCTCAACTTTTTTTAATTGTATAAAGTTGATGAGATGTTTGTTCCAACTTGTTTATATCAGGAACTATTGATTCGATAAACAAGTAAGCTATTGAAGAAGGAATGTATAACACATTTTAAGCTATTGCATAGCTTCTATCGCGGGCCTTGAGCGCGGGGACGGAATCGAGACATTCCGTAACGAAAAAACCTCACGCTCCCCACTCCGACGGGGACGGAGGTGTGGCTTGAAGGCATAGCATGCAATAGCTTTACCGCGGCAGTCCCCGAGTGCCACACGTCTTTTTTATGATAATTTGTGAAATATTAAGAAGATAGCCTCTTAATTAGTTAATATACATACAGAAAATTGATCATAAAATCATCCGTAGAGATACAACAGTCTGGTATCTACAGGTGTAAAATGCATCTGCCCCATGGTAAAGTTTTATTAAAAGTTGCCGCTAATAAGTATATTTTATTCATAAAACTGGTATGTTGCATTCCATTCCACTGCGGGATTTGATATACGAAGTAAAATTTAAAATTGTTGCAAAAACTGTAATCAATTTTATGCATATAAAAATATATTTACGAGGTACGTGTTTCTTTCTACTTTCTATTATATTTTGCAAATAGTTAATATCACAGTACTTACCTGTATATGTGATAAAACATTGCCATGGAACGTGTTATTTTCATTAAAATGCTGTTTGATATTAATTTCACGATTGTGGTTATTGTTGACACTTAAATTTTGCAATAATACAGGTGTCCTGACTGCAAAGTTAGCAGGTTCGATATGACGCATATAGTCAGGTGTTTCCCTGCATAGCAGCCATATTTATTAAAGTGCAACTTCTTTTGGCGCGTTGAGAGTGAAATTTCAAGGTCGCGTCATGCCAATACCGTCACGACATGGAGTAAGGCGACGATTTTGGTATCTTTGAATCTTGTCAAGGAAGTTTCACTTCTCACACGTGTGCTAGGCACGCACGCTCTTTTTTATAAGTACCTTCATATTTGAAAATGCAAGGAAATATGAAAATTCAGTTATCAAAAAACACACTTTGATTTTCTCACTATTATTCGTATTATTTGTATCCAAACTATCTAAGTAGTAAGTGTTTTAAGTTGAAACGAACCAAAAAATGCAATATAAATATGAAGAAAGTACATAATTTATTCATTGAACATAAATATAAAACGAATATTCAAGTTATTTTCGATGTCACAAGAACGGCAGTCGAAGTATTTTCATGTAGTTTGAATCCGAAAAGTTCAAACATACTTTACAGCATTACGTTATCTATTTAACAGCATTTCCTCACATTTCGAGGAAACTATAAAAATTGTCGAACGCTCGTTGCGTTCTAAATTTCTTCGTATGTTTGTTTTGCTGTAGAACTTTTGTATGATATTGCTTTTAGATAGGTATTTGCACCCATAAAGTATTGGAATACAGAGTTAAATAGGTATGTACGGAGTTAGAATTTAGTAATCTGTGGCACAGAATAATAACTAGTGACTAGCGTCTGTGGTTTAATGTTTATGTCGTGGTCATATCGTAGATTTGATCATTTCATGATATGAGTGGCCATTTCACGAAATGGTCGCATATCGTGAAATGGCCAACATAGTTTGATCAGATCGTTAAATCGTCAACGTTTCACGATTTGGTCATCCACATTTGGCCAGATCGTATAAAATATAAAGAGTCCATAAAATATTAAAAAAATTCAGAATAACTATATTCTAAAAACTTGTTTAATGTCATTTAAGTTAGTGCCGCGGCAGCGGCCGGCGAATGCCAGAAGCGAATCGTTTTTGCAATAGAAAACAGTTAGGTTAGGTTAGGTTAGACTTTGATAAACAACGCACGAGCCGAGCGAGCAAAGCGAGCGTGCCGCGGCAGCGGCCGGCGAGTGCCAGAAGCGGATCGCTTTTTAAAAAACAAACAATTATAATAATATAGTAGTAGTTTCTTAAATTATTTTATTTAAGTCACATTTTTTCTTAAATACATATAAGATATCCACATTTTCCATAGTACTCGTACCTCTTCGTCGTAAATTCTTTGCTATGACTTTCTTCATAATATTGTTATTAAACGAATTATGAAGTTTTTAACTGCGAATAATTTAATTTTCGCCAGCAGCCGCCATCTTATCACATGAACACAGAGCTTGCAGCGCCTCTACCAACGATTAATGTAACTATTTTACGATATGATCAAATAATTTTGATCATTTCATGAAAAAACCGTGCGTTAATTGGCCATATCGTGAAACGATTTCTTATCATTGATCTGCCCAAACCACATCATGATGTGGCCAAACTAAATTGGCCATTTCACGATATGCGACCATTTCGTGAAATGGCCACTCATATCATGAAATGATCAAATCTACGATATGACCACGACATATATATATATATATTAAGATGGCTCCATCTTTATTTAGAAGAGATATTACTTTTGTGTATTATATTAACTTCTATTTAAATAAGACTGATTAAATTAGAATTGAGAACGCCATTTATAATTTATTACAACGTTTATATAAAGGAAAAACAGCACACCGTACAAGTACTGTTCCAATTTACTGCACAATTGATCTAGGGTGGGGGGAGGGGGAGGGAATCTCTATGTAGGATGGTATTAATTGAAATTTGCTTTAAAGAAAACCCACTGAAAATACGTAGTTCGTTACAGTTTAAAGATTCCTTGTTTTAAGTGGTATTTGAATGATTTTGTAATAAATTGGTTTTATATTGAAGCTAGTATCTTGGTAATTGTGTACTGAAACAGATAGATATTTCTCGAACTCTTGCAGTTTCGATCTTGTTTGTTTTCGATTTATAAGTTCTATTTATACTCGACTGTTTATTTATATTTCCATCATAACCGTGAAATTGAACTACTCCTTAAACGTAAATATTTTTATACAAAATATTGCTATGTGTAGTATTTTATCTCATTTTTAAAATACAGAATAAATAATTATACGCGTAGCAAAATTATTAACAAAAAAAAAGTGGATGAAAAGGACTTTACCCTTTTTCAGCCTGTATTAAATAAAATAATAATGCGAAATGCACTGAAACTGTAAAGTTATTAAGGCTGACCTGGATAACGACATTTTCATTATGATCATCCAACAAAAGTTACCCAGCGCTTTTAGGACCTAGTTTTGCGTGCCTAGTTGGTACATACTTACTTCCCTTTTGACTTCGGATTAATAATAAATAATAATCAATCACAGTATACAGTACAGTACTCCAAAATTAATAATGCGCATGCAAATCTTCGCTAATTGTCGTATTTCCAAAATGTATTTCATTTCACTAAACAAATTTTACTAAATTATGCATGAAGAAAATGCATTTAACCACTCTATATACATATCGTCTTCGGACGCTCCGGGAATATGACAGTTACCGAACTGTGACGAAGATTTCTATGCGCATTATCACTTTTGGAGTACTGTAATTTACTTAAATGGTAACCAGTAACTACCTACCTATATTGAATAATAAGTAATCATTTCATAAAAATAAGAAAATAAGTAATTTTGTATTATTTACATACAACAGTTTTTATTATATAAACTATGTACCTACTACTAATTAACTTCTAATTTAGACATGTTCTCTTAATATGTGCTTATATTTGGGAACGATTGTATTGTTTTTTTGTATTAATTTTGAATAAAGTAAACAATTGAGATGCTAGCGGCATCTGAAGTTTGTTACTGACACTGAGCGCGCGCGCAAGATAACGTGTTTGAGTTGTTAGTTTCACTTGTTATCAGTAGATGGCGCTTTTATAAATTAACTAAATTTTTTTCTTGTAGAAAAACTTAGTAATTATCGAATTTTTTGTTTATTGAAAAATTAATCATTAATATAGTACTTCATAACAGGCATCATTTTTATTGATATTAATGTCGAATTTTTTTATTATTTCATATTTGAAGGTTGTAGGCAGATTTAGGTACCTTCTGAGTTCTGGACCTGTTGTCAAACATGCTAATTGTAATTACTAATTACTAACTAGATAAATAAATCATTGTTTATATTAAAGTTTTATAAAACATCCAATTTAAAATTATTTCCACATTGCAGTATTGTTCTTATAGAAGTAAGAATTGTATCAAATAGTTTTGTTAGCGAGATGCAATGAACCTGTCTTGTGTGATGATAAATGTACTGAGTAAGTACTTTTGAACAATGAAATAAAAGAATTAAGTAAGAGAAACAGCTGTAAAATCCAAGTAGCTAGGTAATTTTAAATTTTCCAATTTCAAATTTAAAAATTATTTTATGAAATATTTTTATAACATACGATCGAATATAGCAAATTGTAAATATATTTCTATATGTTTTGTGGATGGCCATTATCTTTTAGAAAAGTTATTTTTACTTCTACTAATTAGTTATTAGGTATCTCATGTGTATAACTAATATTGGAAACAATCAAGTTAAAAGAAAATTATAGATTAACTTCCTTTAATATAAAAGACTAGCTGTGCCGCGCGGTTTCACCCGCGTGGCTCCGCTCCTGTTGGTCTTAGCGTGATAATAGGTTATAATATAGCCTATATTACTCGTGGTTAATGTAGCTTTCGAATGGTGAAAGAATTTTTAAAATCGGTCCAGTAGTTTATGAGCCTATTCATTACAATTAAACAAACAAACAAAGTTTTCCTCTTTATAATATTAGTGTAGATTGCAAGATCTTATGAATAACTGGCTATAAAATGCTTGTAGAGTAACTATTTCGTGGCAAAATAAAAATATCAACGTGCAGAGCGATTAAGACCTCCATTTAGCTCATAAAGCCTCGGTTTTAATCAATTTATGATTCTATTAACGTTGGTAAGGAAATTAACGCGGCCATAATAACCGAGCTATCGTAGAAGTATTATAATCGTAAATTATTTTATACTAGCTGTACCGCGCGGTATCACCCGCATTGCTTCGCTCCCGTTGGTCTTAGCGTGATGATATATGTATAGCCTATAACCTTCCTCGATAAATGGGCTATCTAACACCGAAAGATTTTTTTCAAATCGGACCAGTAGATGCTGAGATTAGCGCGTTCAAAAAAACAAACTCTTCAGCTTTATAAGATTAGTATAGATGAGCGATAGTATATTTTTTTTATAATTTCCTTAAATATTTTTTGGTCCTTTTCATACTCTTCAAGTTTACTGGATTTACTGTAAGCACACAATGTACCACAATAAAAAAATAATATCCTATTAGTGAGGTACCTAATTATTCTTAAAGCTATGCGTGTGTAAATTATACTAAACCTGTAAATGTGTAATATAAGGCTGGTTGCAGAGCTTGACCGACCGTCAGTGCGTACCGTCCGCGTCGGTCCTGACGATACGCATCAACAATTGTATGACTATGACACATGCGCATGACAATACGCGTGCGTATGGTCGGTCTAGCTATGAACGGTTTTATGAATTTCCATACATATGACAAGCGCGACTGACGTACGCAATGGTCGGTCAAGATCTGCAACCAGCCTATACATGCAATCAAGGTTGTGTGTGCGTGTCGATGTCGGATTGGTTACGGATTATGTTTTAGCTCATTTAGTATATTAGAATATCATTGTTTAATTAATTATTTACTGATATTTAGTTTAACCTATTCGAATGTGAATAAAATTTTCGTGTTTGTGACCAAAGTCATCCGAAAAGACTTGACCTATTTTGATGAAATTTTGATGTAGCTCTGATTAGTCGTTAACTTTTTCTTTTTACCCTAAGCGTTAATGATGTTCTCGTAGAGAAAGTTGCCAAGTCAGATAATAAATAATAATATACTTAATACAAATGCATTAGTTAATTGTGTTTCGAGTTTAAACAGCTCCTATGATTTAGTGCATAGCATCCAGACTACAGTTTTTGGTGAAACGGATGTTTCCAATACCGCTCTACGAGTTGAACAAATGTCAGTATGGAGTGGCGTCTGAAGCCACAATTTGTTGCGAAAAGCGTATCGATATTTCACGACTAGGAATTAACATTATGCGTTTATAATTAATTTTATCGTTATTTTTCTTATAACGATAAAATTAATTATAAACTTAATAATTACTTAATTTTAAAATCATTTAAGGTATAACTTGATGAAATTGACAATTGGAAAAAATAAATGTTTATTTAAAAGGTACTTTAAGGGCCAGCTTCAGGAATTCCTAATAAATTAATATCATGTAACGCTATATAATTTTGACGAGTTTTTTTTTTTTAATATAATTTCACATAGTTGTCATTTTAGCTGATTGTTAGTTTCAACCTATCCAAAGGTTGTTGAAACTCGGTATTAATCTAATATCTACTTATACGAATATTGCTAGCAGCATATTATATCCACGAAATCGTCTCTACGCAGAGCAAGCATCACTAATGTAAACTTATTTTGAAACAAACACTCAACCAGGAAGGGGGATGGTGTTTTTCTCTTTGCGCCTAGTTTATGGATCAATCGAGTGTTTGTTTACCGCCTGTTAACGAGTAATGGCCTGAAAAACGGAAAAATCGCAACACAGCAGAGCAAATTGTTTGTGCCCTGATTGGTGTTTGTGTATTGGTAGTTTTTGTAAACTCTAATTAGTTTGTTTTAGAGCACCGTGTCAGTTTGTAGGAGATAGTTCGTCTGTTTCAATGATCGATTTTTTTTACCACACAGATATTATTTTTTTTAAGTACTACGAATCTGTGCTAATATTATAAAGCTGAAGAGTTTGTTTGTTTGATTAAAAAGTCAGTTTGTCAGGAACTGCGGGTCCGATTTAAAAAATTATTTCACTGTTAGATAGTCCATTTATCGAGGGCGTATAGCCGCAGGCTATATTATCACGGTAAGACCAATAGGTGCGAAGCATTGCGGGTAAAACCGCGGGGCACAGCTAGGCGCATATAAAAATGAAATTCATTGTTTGCGCTTAAACTACTCTTATGTAGGTACCAAGAAGGCGGACAAGTTTTAGTAAGAAGTTTTTGCGACACTTTGCTCGAGTTATTCTTAAGTTATTAAACTTTCCGCCCTGTATTTACCCGGCGAAGAAGTAGGTATAAAAATATTTTGCTAGAAATATACGTGAAGTTTATAAATGGTGTGTTTATTTTTACGTCTTGGGTTCGGTTCTTAGAAACAACCGAAAAGTTGTCTAAGTAATTAATGTTTATATTAAATCAACAGGTATATTTATAAACAATTAGGTTGTAGTTTTAAAAATACTTTGTAAAGACTCGAGGTTAACCGATATTCGATAATATTTTGAGACTTTAACTGTATATTTTTACATTTTTGAAAAGGTCGTGATTCGTGTACCCAATAGGTGTCTGACATCAAATTAATTATGCAAACGGTAATAATTTGTTTGTATTCATTATTATTGTTTATGTTATTAAAGTGCTCCAATTAGCCACAGACATAATTGCCTCACTGTAATGAGCGTGATTAAATAATTAAATGCTTTGAGATTCATGTTTTATATTATGTAACATTAGCAAATTGTTCCGTATTTGCAAGTGGAAATGAAATACATATTTTATGAATACAGTAAGTGTTTTCGTACTAAGAGCTTTTGTTTGCTACCAACATAATTATTTGTGAGATATAGTTGTACCATTTTATTTATCTTCACATAGCTAAGAGCACTTATTTTTACAGAAATTTTGAAGCACAGCTGTACCCATATTTGTAGATTGAGTAGGCTTATGAATTATTGAAATTTTAAAGATATAATTTAGCTATTTATCTTAATATTCAATTTAACATATAATCTATAATTAATGATGATTCGGATTTTAATTATTACAATTTTTTTACTTTAAAACTTCATAATATAAAGAATTTAAACAATATTAAATACTAATATCGTATCAAAGTAGTCCTTTGTAGAATTAACACAATGAAAGCTCAGTTATTCGTTTGCCAAGTTTTTCATGTAAATCGCATAACAATTGAACATTACAAAAACATACAGTGTTACCAGGCGGCATATTTTCGCAGAACATCCAATAAAAGAGAACAATATCTTTTATTTATTTCTCCGCATTAACATAGCTCCCATATTCGCGACTTCATAGCTCAGTAGTTTATGAACAAAATATTCCGAATACTCGTGCCGAATAAGCAATTTCATCTAGAGCTATTCTCATGGAATGATTTATTGTTTCAGATGCCAACAATGTAGCCTCTGCGAGTTTTACATTCAGTGAAAAGTGAAGTCTATCGCCGAACAATCCGACAGCACTATTTTGAAAAGTTCGACGCGTCGCAATGCAAAATGCGCGCGCGTGATTGGTTCGAGCGTTCAGCGTATCAGTGATTAGTGATGTGCGGTGCAGATAGTGGTTATCGATAGTGGTTAAAATGGCGACGATGGATTTGACTAACGAGGTGGTGCGGTTGCGCGCCGAACTCGAGAAGGTCTCGACGGAGCGCGACATGCTTCTGTGCGAGGTGTCGAATCTGCGGAGGGAATTGGAATTGAGCGAGTTGAAACACTTACAAGATGACGGGTGAGTTGTATTTTTAATCAGGTTTCCCTATATTCAAAACGTTAACATTATAAAGCGTATGATGTTTCTTTAATATTAATAAAAGTTAAAAAATCACGTAAAGATTTCATGTTTTCGCTGAAATCGTACCAAACAAATCGAAATCAGCGATATTATACCTCTAATATCTACAAGAACATAAAATTTGAATGATATTAACGTGATACAAAATTAATCAACCTAAACAGCACTTAGTTCATAAGCACGCTCCCCAAAAAGGGGGTGTTCATTACGCCACCCATATATAAGTGTAGTATTTAAAGCACTCGCGTCCCAAAAACCGTCTGTTTTCAAACTGTCACATGTATAGACACATATAAAAACACTTCCGTACAAACAAAGGGACGTCTTCGTCCTTTGAAAGCCTCCGTGCGTCGGATCCTCGCTCGCTATGTTTTGATTGTGGTTCAAGACTGTTCTCATTTATTGGGCTGGGCGTTTTGGTGTAACGGAGCTTTATCTTCACTAATATTATAAAGAGGAAAACTTTGTTTGTTTGTTTGATTGTAATGAATAGGCTCATAAACTACTGGACCGATTTTAAAAATTCTTTCACCATTCGAAAGCTACACTATCCACGAGTAACATAGGCTAGGTTTTATCCCGGAAATCCCACGGGAACGGGAACTATGCGGGTTTTTTTTGAAAACGCGGGCGAAGCCGCAGGCGGAAAGCTAGTACACAAATAAATTCTGCGTTTGAGGACAACGTTTATCATATTCACATATAAATATTTGAAACAATAACTATCTAAATTTTTTATAATGGATAGATGTTTGTTCCTCTTTCATGAGAAAACTACTGAGCGGATTTTGATAATTGGTACTAGGCAATTGTAGCCAGAAGAAAACATAACATATAGAGATCATTTAAAGGGAAGGGAGGTTTTATAAAAAGTTTGAACCGCTCTCGCTTATCAAACACCCCATTTCGTATTCTGTCTATTACGCTATTGTTCGTCCCGTCTATGGTGACGTCAGGTCCTTTCTGTGGAGCCTCTTCAGAGCTTGTACGCGAGTGTTGTGACGGAACGTCTTTGAATGAATGCTATTCAATTCGATATATTTGTGAGTTAGGACAATGTTTGGTAGGTTTGCAACGGGTTCTTGTGGGCTGGTGTTGATTAAGAATATAATTGGAATAACAACTTGTAGCAATTTTTACAGATGTGGGATGACATATATGGTAGTTTTATCAGGATAGAGCTAATTTATAGGTTACTTTTATCAGTTTTATTTAGTTTTTTTATTCAATTCGGTCAGTTTGCTTCTTGAGGTGAAGTAAACTATTAAGGATACGTTAAAATGCCTTCTCTATACTTTATATTCGTATCCTTCGATCCTATTTACTTCAATGAAGTAACAAAATATTTTAAATACCACATTCCAGTTTCAGTGAAAAGATAAAGTTCAGAATTTCTCAAATACCAAGTCTAACCGCGTCATTTAAATACAAGTAAAATAAAACTATACTTCCTCAGCAGACCCGTATTTTTCGACGTTTAATGAGCACTTTTCGTCCTGAATGCCATGGACTCACTTGACACGCGGGTGTAACGACGCTCATTATATTTTGGTATATATGTAGAAATGTAGGATTTAATATTAATTTCAAGGGATATAACAGTGCACGCAGTTTGCGCATTTTGTAGAATTATTAAAATGTACAGAATATTGTTAAATTCTCACTCTATGTAGCGACAGCTCGCTCTGAAGTTCGATCTTAGAACTTACCGAATGCGCATCTAGTCAGTGTCTTTTTTGTTCTTGTATTTTCATGCCCAAAGTGTTGCTTGTATCTGATAATTGTCTCTCTCCTTCTATGTGGAGTAATAAACGTTAAAACTGTGAGTGTGTGGTTATTTGTGCATCACCAAAAGGTACTGTACCTAGTGTAATTAACCTTCATTATCACGCACCCCACACTCTATAGTTATAAAACACTGGGATGAGGGTACGTACTACGTACCTATTTAGGAACGTTAAGATCAGTCCAATGCTTATAATATCCTATTTCCTGCTGATATTATAAACGCGAAATTTTGTTAAAATTTTTGGATATGTGTTTTTTACTCTTTCACGCGAAAATCACGGAATTTTGATGACTCTTGGCCGTGATGTAGACCAGAATAATACTGTATATTACTTTTGAGTTAATATAAGCTATATAAATACTTGCTATGTCCGCGGATGGAACCGCGCGGCACAGCTAGTAATATTAGTATACTATAGTTATAAGTATAATTTTTCTAATTCATGTAAAATTAATACAGAAAAGACGTAAAAGGTTATATCAAAAAATGTTCTAATAATTTATTCATGTGTTTCTTAAAGACGAACATTAAAATAATATCGTTACAATTTACCAAAGCATAACATATTATGTCGACTATGAAGATTTGCGTTTTATTTCGACGCTTGATCAGGTCGTACATAATTTAAATAAACAAGGTAATATTGGATACCCGTGTCTCGTTTCTTTGTAAATATTTGCCTTCGAGAACCACGTTTCAGAGGCAAAACAAGATAAGTTTATTTTTGTTATAAAAAAAAATCCGACAAAAAATAACCAAAAAATATCTACTATTAGGTCATTACTTTTTGGCGCGTTTTTTTATTATATATGTATTTGGATATACCCAGTGCTCTCGCAACTAAGATGAATCAATTGTAACAATTGACACCACTTATATAAAAATACTTCAAGCCGTTTAGGCTCTAGGAGTCGCCAAAAATAATACATACGTACATACATACACTCGAACCCCTTCTAACCATAACCCTCCTTCTGTCACAGTCGGGTAATAAAAGAGATGCATTCGTTTGAGACTTGAGTAAAATGAAATTTGAAATAAAAACAGTTTTTGGTTAACAGGCGGAGAGGGAAAGTATTATCGAATAATGGATAAATGAAAGTTTGTGAAATCTATCGGTGTAGTTTTTTGTCGTTTTTTGTTATTTTGATATATAGGTAGTAAGGTATTAAGAGATTAATATACAATGTTAAATGTGGCTTATGTTTCGAATAGAATTAAACAATATATAATTTTAATTTCTAAAATATTATATGGCACTGGCTTACCGCCCGCGGCTTCGCCCGCGTTTTCAAAAAAATCCCGCATAGTTCCCGTTCCCGTGAGGTTTCCGGGATAAAACCTATCCTATGTTTTAGTTAATCCAATTTACCCTCTATATGTGTGCTAAATTTCATTGTAATGGGGTTCAGTAGTATTTACGTGGTTACGTAACAAACATTCAAACAAACAATAACAAATTTTCGTATTTATAATATTAGTAGGACATAGAAAGAAAGACCCTTTCCATTCCATTCATCATTTTATTTATTCATATTTGCACGCTTCATTTACGACCAGAATGTTATTACTTATTAGCTTCTTATTAGCATTATAAATATATAAATGATAATAATATGTACATACCGTCTACGTAACCACATTCAGCAAATACAGTTAATTTGAATTTTTACATAAAATACAATACCATGAATATGCTATTGAATTTACAGTAAATACTAGGAACAATATAATTTATTAAACGAGGAATCCATAAATAAACAAGTTCGTTATGCCAACATAACTTGTGCTCGTAGATTTATTAGAATTGTTTTGATTTTATTATTATCATAGAGTGAATAACATCGACTATTTTAAATCATATAGGTATTTCGTTTTATCAATGTCTAGCTGCGCTCCGCGGTTTCACCCGCGTGGCTCCGCATCTACTGGGCTTATCGTGATGATAAATTCCTTGATAAATGGGCTATCCAACACCGAAAGAATTTTTCAAATCGGACAAGTAGTTCTTGAGATTAGCGCGTTCAAACAAACAAACTCTTCAGCTTTATAATATTAGTATAGATATATGATAACCACATCGTCAAAAAGAGAAACGTATTTTTGATACTTTCACAAAATTTGCCAAAATTACGTAAAGATAAGTACATAAATCACAGAATAGAATTTAATCTCTCCAAAACGTAACTTAAATTCCGCCACGCATTATTAAAGCCACAATCAGAATTACCTCCAACGTTATTTAGAAAAGGGTAACATTATGTATTTATGCGCTAAATCCGGTTTTCACCGGATCCGAGCATACAACCTTGGAAGGTTGTCTATTTTAATCGGTATTTTATCGCCTGTAAAGGGTAACGTTGAAAGCTATAGTTTAATTTGGTATTTCAGTATCGATCGATTTGTTATAAATATTACATTATGAATGTTGAGAAAATACGTGAAGTAGTACTCTTTTTATGAACCTTATGATATCTGGAAATTGGCCCATTGACCAAGCTAGCGTGTAGGCGTACGATGGTAGCACGTACCTACTAACACTAACCAATCGTCCACATTTCATCTGTTAGAATATAGGTGAGGTCTGGCGGCCCTGGGATCTTGTATTAATGTGTTAAGGATATGATAATTCAATTTGTAATGGCTACATATTAATTAATAGATTAAAAAACGGGTGAAATTAAATCTACTTACATGTTAATTGCTGCTTAATATTAAATGTATGCAAAATGATCAAAAATTATAGATCGTGTTTATTTATTGGCAGGTAATAGAACACGTGAATAGATTAAAATTTTAGGCACATTAAATGTTCGGTATTTTTAAATTGATAGTAGTTAAGGGTGAGACAACAAAATGATATAGATTATAGAGCGAACTATTCTTAGAAAGTTTACTAAAAATTTGCTATCCACAGTAAGTCAGAGATCATGGTTTCTTTATAAAATACCGTACCTAAGTGCCCATTAAAGGCCAGCAAAATAGGCCTACAAAACTACTAGAGTTGTAAAGCTACTATCAAACACTTAACTTCAGGTGACCCGCATGATTGCTTGTTTCCTCTGCTATAAAAAAGCATAAAAAAACTGCACATTCGTCGCAAGTAGCTATTTGCGAGGCAGACGTCTTTCATAACCTCAATCCTTACTAATATTATAACTGAGAGTGTTCATTTGTTTGTCCTTCTTTCACGTCGCAATGGAGCAATTTTAGGATATGATTTTTTTACGTAGAAATAGCTAGGAAGCTAAAGAGTAATAAAGGCTACTTTTTGCCGCGATAAAACATCTCATTCCCCTGGGTATTTCCCAACACTACGCGGGTGAAACCTAATAAACAGAAGCTACTAAGTCCCATATTAAAACAAACACATTCCTACATTATATGTTGTTGGTAACAAGTGTTGTATTGTGTTCAATCAATCTTATCGTTTGCTGTACCCTCTTCGGGTGTCTCACAATTTTCGATCAATAGAAAGAGCCCTCTTTCCTCGACTTTTCATGTGAGATTCAAGCATATACCTATACCTACTTTTGAATATTTTCCTGTGATGGCTTTATCTACACTAATATTATAAAGAGGAAAACTTTGTTTGTTTGTAATGAATAGGCTCATAAACTACTGGACCGATTTTGATGAAATTTGGCACAGACAATCTTTAGACCCTGAGAAAGAACATAGGCGGGGCGGACCGCTAGTTAAAAATATTATTATGGTACCTATTAAATGTATGTCGTTAATAATGGATATATTATGAGAGTGATATTTCGCACTCGACGACATAATTTATGCTTTATGAATATTGCGTTTTTGATAAAAAATAAATGGGAAAGTCGAAATTAAATTTTATATTAATATTCATAATTCTGCATTTATGAGAGACTTTTTATGTATCATATTCGTTGTGCATATTTATATTATTTCATACGTTTGAATAAATCGGTATTAAGTGATGTATTGTTGTTATTTTACTAATTATCGTAGGTACTAATCGTGGCAACTATGTCGATCAATATTGAAGTAAACGCGACCGTAATAACAAAGTATGAAATGTGTGTTAATTACCCTGAACTGTTTTGTAATAACTATAATTGAATTACATAGTAAGTCTCTTAAATAATATTTAACGGCTATAATATTTCAATTATATATGTCGGCGCAACGACAATAAACGACTACCGTCAAACTACTAAATAATTATAACTAGCTAAAGTTTACTTAAATCTTTTTAAATAAGTGGTTAAATTAACGAAATAATTAATGTTTGTTAAAAATGATAAAAATTCATTGCAAAAATTAGAGTGGCAACACTCTCAAACTAATTCTTGTGAGTCATGGTTTAATTTAAATACGAGCGTCCGACGGCACAGAGCACATTCACGCGCCGGCCGTTGGAGCGTTCGGAGCTCTCTCTATAATTACGACGTGGAATAAAAGGGCAGTAAAAATACCTACAGGCGTTCTACTTCGAGTATGAGCGCCTGCCCTGATGATGGTGACGTCAGAATTGCTGACGTCACTCTTTTTAAAAATGGCCTTGGGCCTCTTCTTCCGTCATATAAAAGAATTGGTATTAAATTCCTAACTAGGAAATATGAATCTGTGTTAAGTTTTGCATAATTAAGTAAAAAAAAAATACATTTTTATTCGTATTAATATCAAAATTCATATTCACTGCACTTGAGTAGGAGCGGCATTAGATTTCGTTTTTACTTTCATGCTGGATTTTATATACTTACAAACATAGTAATCCATACTAATATTATAAATGTAATGTAACTCTGTCTGTCTGCCTGTTACTCAATCACGCCTAAACTACTGAACCAATTTGCATGAAATTTGATATGGAGATATTTTGATACCCGAGAAAGGGCATAGGCTACCTTTTATTGCGAAATATGTACCACGGGCGAAGCCGGGGCGGACCACTATTAAAAATAATAAACCTAATATCATTGAGTCAATCGCCGTGCAATCTTCCGACGTATAAACAATAAACATAACCTCACAAAAATCATTAGATACCTATTTATTTTACAGTTTTATACCACAAAAGCAATTGCATAAAACATCTATAGACTCCATTGTTACCATAATACACAAATGTATATGAAACGAAGCGCATACAGGTAACTGTTAAAATTAACTGCACTATATCAAGTACGGTTGATGAGTCGTATCAGATCAAAGGTTTGTATGTGCGTTAAATTTAACTTTAGCTGCTATTTAGCGTAGAGTAGTAGAGTATGTTAAAGTCATATATAGGACTAGCTGCTCCGCGCGGTTTCACCCCCGTGGCTCCACTCCTGTTGGTCGTAGCGTGATGATATATACCCTATAGCCTTCCTCAATAAATGAGCTATCTAACACCGAAAGAATGTTTCAAATCGGACCAGTAGTTCCCGAGATTAGCGCGTTCAAACAAACAAACAAACTCTTCAGCTTTATAATATTAGTATAGATATCAATCACTAGCTGCTCCGCGCGGTTTCACCCCCGTGGCTCCACTCCTGTTAGTCGTAGCGTGATGATATATATCCTATAGCCTTCCTCGATAAATGAGCTATCTAACACCGAAAGAATTTTTCAAATCGGACCTGTAGTTTCCGAGATTAGCGCGTTCAAACAAACAAACAAACAAACAAACTCTTCAGCTTTATAATATTAGTATATATACAATACGTATGTATACTACGTACCTACATACAATGTATAGGATAGTCCATTTCTCATTAGCGTTTATTGTAGTGCTAGCTGTGTCACGCGGTTTTACCAGCACAGCTCTGCTTCTATTGTTCTTAGCATGATGATATATAGCCTACAGCCTTCCTCAATGAATGGACTAACTAACACTGAAAGTTTTCAAATCAGAGAAGTACTTTTGTAGCGATGTAACTTTAAAATTATGTCTAGAAGTGTAGCTCCTTATTTCTTAGTCTTTTTATTCACGATCTCAAACAGTACACAAATGTTAAATAGTAGCATAATATATTTTACATCATTATTAAGACATTATATTTTATTCATATTTCATATGAGGATGTGTTATTATGTGTGTTAGAGTAACACGATTATTACACTGAGATAATGGACTTTTTGAAGTATTTAACGAGTGTATTCATGAATATTTATTTGTTAATAAACTCGACACTTCAAGCTTTACGCATGGATACATTACCAAGTTTAACAAATGTTTAAATAGAGTTTTAAAAGAGTCGTATAGTACTTGTTACAGATTTGATAAAAAATATTTTTCTATCTTTAATAAAATAAATTGTCGTGTCGCGGTGTTTGAAGTTAAAATCCTCCGAAACGGCTTGACCGATTCTTATGAAATTTTATGTGCAAATCTGGTAGGTCTTAGAATGGAACAATATCCATTTTTCATACACTTTAGTGACAAGAGTAAGGGAGAACAGCGTTTGCCAGAACAGCTAATGTTTAGATAAAGTTTTATAAGAGAGGAACTTATTATAGTTCTTATATAAAATTTTGTTTATATGTAGGTATAATCTTTAAAGAAAGGTATATACGTTATTAGGTTTATGATCACGTATTTAACCTTGGTTGAGCATACATTTCACAAACATATTCCTAGGGGACTTAACTATGCGTTTAATTAACGTACGCTAGAGCCATATTACTTACAAATATGATTTATGAGAAGGAAGATTTCCTTCAGTCTTATTAGTCCTACTAATCCATACTAATATTATAAATGCGAAAGTAACTCTGTCTGTCTGTCTGTCTGTTACTCAATCACGCCTAAAGTACTGAACCAATTTGCATGAAATTTGGTATAGAGATATTTTGACACCCGAGAAAGGACATAGGCTACTTTTTACCCCGGGAAATAGGATAGGTTTTATTCCGGAAATCCCACGGGAACGGGAGCTATGCGGGTTTTTCTTTGACTGCGCAGGCGAAGCCGCGGGCGGAAACCTAGTAATATTATAAATGCGAAAGTTTGTGAGGATGTGTGTGTTTGTTACTCCTTCACGCAAATTCTACTGAACCGATTACAATGAAATTTAGCACACATATAGAGGGTAACTTGGATTAACACATAGGATAGGTTATATCTCGGACATCCCACGGGAACGGGAACTATGCAGGTTTTACTTTGAAAACGCGGGTGAAGCCGCGGGCGGACAGCTAGTTATACCTATATAAATATTCTATTTTAATTAAATCAATATAAAGCACTCTTAAAATTCCAAGAAAGTGGTGAAATTTTATAAAACGCTGCGCTCAAAAAATATCAAAGTAAATTGGGAACTTATTCTGATGTAAACCGATGCATATCTATACATATTTTACTCTCCAGTTTTATTGAACGTGAAAAAATCTGTGTATTTTTTAAATTGGAAAAATATACAATGGTAATATAGGTTTAGGTTAGAGTTTTAGGTAGTTTTTTATGTTTGAGAATAAAAACTTGGTACACCAAATAAACTTTTTGTAAATATGTTTTGCAAATGAACGAGCGCGCGCATCTATTTTCTGTATTAAGATACGTTAATTAATATGCCCTGCTTCTTGGTTTTATTTTAACCCAGGTTATTATGATTGTTATTTTTTTAGAAAATCAAGCCAATAAGACGTAGTATTCTTCTTTATTCAAGTCTATCTGGTTTTACTTTACCCTTTTTTAGCATTTGAAGGTGGTTTTAGCAGCTCTAATGTTTCACCTAAAATCCGTACAAATTAGCATCCTAGATAACTTTTATTCGAGAAAGTCTCGAATAATACATCAATTAAACGTTTACGTAACGTGACCGACACGACACGGCCACAACATGTGTTTAAATTACACACAATGATGAATGAACATTACTTTCTAAAATTATAATGTTATGTTTTGCGTCGCGAGCGCATCAAGGCATTTGCATAGAAAAAGTGTATGGTTTTGATATAAAGAAATAGTTTCCGCCAAGTATTTCTACAAAATCAAAATGATCAATATCTAATGGCTTTCTCATGCAATTTTTAGAAATATTTTAATGCCCTTTCATTCAGCGGTAACTAACAGAAATCAATCACTTTTTTCGTACAAAAGTTTGGTTCATGTAATCTAAACTGCTTATTAGGAATAAAACGCCTAAAAGTAAAAGTGCATTGGAATGTTTTAGCTCAAATAAATTCCGTTTAAAGCCCTCTTTAACAGAATAAAAATGTCTCTGTCTATTAAATTTTACAAACTCCAGAAAATATTTTATCATTTTTAAAATAGAAATGCTGTACACAATTTTTCCGGAATTCAGGCGTATTAGTTGGGAGGAAATATTGCCAATGGAACTTTAAGCTGAGCTTATTTAAGCTTAAAAGTACAAGTAGTGGAGCGCGCAAGGGAAAATTTACTTGAAAATAACCTTTGCTATTTTACCTCCTAGCGCAGCGTGAAAGAAAATGTAATCCAAATAGTGAGTCTTATTTATTGGTAATAGAGTTTATATTTGTGGCTTTTTTATGCTCTATAATATGATATGATTAGTGTCGTTGGTTATTAACTTTTAATTCGTAATAGGGTTTATATTTGTGGTTATTTATGCTTTAGAATGTGCTTTGGTGTGTGCCTTTGGTTATTAATTTTTAAACAATTTGTGATAGTGTTATTTGATTGACGTGACTAACCAAAAATGAAAAGAATAAAATTTATTACTTAGGTACTGTGGACAATTTCAAACGAAAGGAGAAAATTTCAAGGAAATTTCATCCAAATCGTTTCAGTAGTTTAGGGGTGAAGAAGATATACAGAGCTACTTTATAACATGCATAAGGCAAGCAAACCTTGACAACAAAACTAGTAGTAGGTGCGAATTGATAGCGATAAATTGATCACATATTTAGCATCAATATATGGATGGTGGTGACGCAACCACGCACTAGCTGTGATTCATGTGACCTTGTAATGGGGTCATGGGATTAATTGATTTAAAAGTGCAAAAACTACACATTACATCTTTAGTGTCCTTTTAAACATCTACGCAATTGCACGTAATAAACTTTATTATCTTATTATTATTTACTATAATTAATAATAGCTTTTTTTGTTATTAAGAGCGCATAAAATAAGATTTAGGTATCTACGTTTTATATCGTAATCCTACAGGTTGAATCCCTGAAGAATAGTTGTTTTGTTGCTAAAGCTTTTTTAAGTTTTACTTCTTAAAATGGAGTTACTTCATAGTTATTTTCATAAAGTTGAAAAGTACCTATTAATGTTAAATTACGTCAGTTTTGAATAATTTTCTTATGAATATTACTCAAGGGAGGAACTAGTTTCAACTAGAAATTTACGAATTTATAAAAGTTCATCCACTCTACAGTTTTATCTTAAGTTGAATTTAATAAGTGGTTTCTTGTAAGATAATGTGTAAGACGACGGGATATTTTTTTTACAAGAATCGATTTATCGTATGGTAGGCACTATATTTGCGGATTTCTCGGCAAAAAAGTCGTAAGGTATAAGTCGTTGATTGCTATAATCTCGTACAAAATGAAAAAAAAAAAACACATTCTGGGAAGGCCCAATTGCCGAACACCAAATAAAATTAATTAACGTGCCTCCATTTCTCAGTTAGCAACAAGGTATTAGTTCTTATAACGACTCATATGTATAAACATAAAGTACCTTTAAAGGAAACCTATGTACCTACTAGTATAATATATCTTTACTGTATACCTATCCTACTATTCCGATATTATAAATGCGAAAGTTTGTAAGGATGGATTTATGTATGTTTGTAACTCTTTCACGGGAAAACCACTGGAGGGATTTGGATGAAACTTTACAATAATAAAGGTTATATATACATCAGAATAACACATGAAGTAGGTATAGAAATACTTGATTTTGCACACGGGTGAAACCTGTATTATAGGTATGTGTAAAGTGAACTTTTCGTCATGCTTTCTTGCTTAATTTCACCAACTATCTTTCGCAATTGATAACCTATTATACTACATGTCATAAACCCTCGTACACATTGCCACCTCGCGAACCGAACATGGCTCGTGACGTCATCTTGACCTTGTAACGGGGTCATGGAACCACTTTCGGTTTCACACAAGCCGTGTTTACAAACATGAGCCGGCTAAGTGGAATGATGTTCAATATGATTGAGTCGTTTTGGGAGATTTAGATGAAAATGTATTTGGTGTATGTGACTGTAATGTTAGGTATACTATACGTGTTTGTTAGAAGTTAAGCTTATGATGTGGTAATGGCTGACGAAGGAGTGAATCGCAAGTCGTAACTCACAAGTCTCTACGAGTTTGGAATTAAGTGAAATTATAATTGACTTGTCATATATTTGAAAAGATTCATAATAATCAATAGGTATGTCTACTTGTGAATATATAGCTGTTTATTCAATAGGCATGACGAAAGATTTTGAAATCCTCTTCCATAATGTGTGTATACGTTTACAATACAAGAAAAACCCTATATTTCGGTAATATACTTAAATTTAACTAAGATAAAAGCCATTTTTCAAAAAATATTTATCAACTGTGCCAAAACAGCTCGGAGGTGTCATGGCGTAAGCGTGACGTCACTCTTTAGTAAATACGTAATTATTTGTATGCATTGCGAAGAAAAGTAAAAAAATATTTATTTAATATGTGTTATAGAAACGAATTTCAAAGTTTATAAGTGGTGTGCAGTATTGCAGTGCAGAACCACATTAAAATAATGCTCAAAACTGTGTTAGTAATTATTTCAAGCGAGAAAATAATAAGAAATGATTGTATAAAGTTGGCGCGGAGAACCCCGAAACCACGTATTCGTGAATTCGCAATTATATTTCTGTTCTGAGTCGATAAAGCATACGTGAAACAATAGAAAATAAATAAAAATGCGTACTCTCAACATATTCATAACAACAAAATACATCTGACGTGAGTTGTTTACGTAAGCGTGACGTCACGCGTGTTTTAGTCAAAATGGCCAACTGCAGAATTTCAATGTTTTATTTTATTGATAATCTCATTAATCTTAGTGTTTTTAAGATTTTTAAGTCACTACATTGAATTTATTTATTATACATTTTCCCTTAAAAACACTAATACGATCATTTATGGATACTGTCGTCATGCCTATTATCGTAAAAGTTCTAAGAGATGCATTAAAAACTTTTACTTTTGCTTGTACAGGAAATATGTAAGCTTTCTAGTTTATTGTTAAAGGCTTAAAGCGAAAAAGGACAGATAAGTAGCGGTTGCCATTTTTATATCATACAATGGAAATCCTTACTTGAAATATGTACCTTTTTATTCTATTCTATTCAATATTCTTACCAAGCTATACGTCCATTTTCCATAGTTACAACATGTTTCTGTATAGGACCAATAAGAACTATCCTACTTAATATTATAAATGCGAAAGTTTGTGAGGATGTGTGTGTGTTTGTTAATCTTTCACGAAAATAATACTGAACCGATTACAATGAAATTAAGCACACATATAGAGGGTAACTTGGAAAAACACATAGGATAGGTTTTATCCCGGAAATCCTACGGGAACGGGAACTATGGGGGTTTTTCTTTGAAAACACGGGCGAAGGCGGAAACCTATTTTAAATACTAATACTATATGGGCTATGTGACCTGAAATAAACGAATTTTATTTATTTACTAGCTGTGCCCGCGACTTCGTCCGCGTGGAATAGTGACTGCATAGTAGTTACTACTTAACTTTTATTGAATAAACACGTACTACCACAAATAATTAAAAAAACTTTTAGTAAAATTTATTACTAAACTGAGCTAAAAAGATAAATGCCTAACTAATTAATTTTCTATGTAAAATTTATTTTAAATTATGTCATAGTATTTTTAGGCACCAGGAGGGAAAGGAGCAAATTTATTTTCCTTCCTTCCTTGTATGGATGTTTTTGACAATATATTGTACAGCAAATGAGTGCCGAGACAAACGTCAAAACGCAAAGGAATAGAATCCGCTATCGATCTAATTGACATAAGCGTACTGATGATGTTTTACTAAAGATTTGTTCACCCTACCAACGACGACGACGATCACGAACAAAATTTTCATCCAGTCGCAATTTAATAAAATTGTGCAAAACACATCATACGCTTATGACAATTATTATCGTAGCGGATTCCTTCTATTCCTTTGCGTTTTGACGTTTGTCTCAGCGCTCATCTTTCCTGTCTCGCGCCTGTAGTAACTAAACCGTTTAGACTGTGCAATAAAAATTAAATTAAAAAAAAACCCAACGCAACGAAGAAAAGTGCATAGAAAAAGGAATAAATAATTTCACAAACTTCCCGAAGATCTTTAAAAATAAATACCATTTTAAATATTTATAAAAATAAAAAAAAACAAAGTCGTCGGGGCTGCCATACCATCATTATCATATTATCATAATTTTAAAGATCGTCGGGAAGTTTGTAAAATTATTTCTTCCTTTTCCTTCATTGCGTTGGGTTTTTTTTTTTAATTTTTAATCTTCGGTTTCTTATTTTCATGTAATATTTTCAAGTGAGCGAGACCTACCTTTACCTCCATAATACATTCCTACATCATATTGATATCTATAAGTTTGTTGCTCCTTGACACCTTTTAAGTTGTGCCGTAACCGTGCACAAATTGTAATGGACCACAGTGGCAAAATAAGTGGTATATTTAAGAAAAAAATGCCAAGCGCCGCGCCAGGCCTATGTGGCTTTGAGTAGAATTCAAAATTTCCAGGGTGTGGCTATCCTCTCGCTTCCATATCCCCCTCTTCTTTCACAGACTTTCAACCTTTCCATCCCTAGTGTAGTAAATGGCAGAACCGATTTTGATGTAAACCATATTATCTAATTGTACCTATATGTACACGACATATCCTGTCGTTTGATGCTCCATTTGGTTTATTTACCTAACCACTGTCACCCCTAAAGTGTAATAAACGGAAGAACCGATTTCGATAAAACATTACTAATTGTAATTCACACGTTGCTCTTTCATATTTTGATATGCCGCTTGAGATATTATTTGACCACATTCGATTATTGTTCATTCCCACTTTTACCGCTGTAATCTGTGCTGTAATCTAATAAATGGAAAAACCGATTTGGATAAAAATAGAACTATAACTGTACTTCACCCGTTATGCACTTTCATTTGATATGTCACTTAGGTATACTTGACAACAATCGTTTCTTTCATTCCAACTTTTACCAATATATAGGTATAGTAAATGGATGAACCGATTTTGATTAAATATGTCCAATTATACTTTACACGTCATGCACTTTCATTTCATATGTCACATGAGTCAAAATTCATTTTTTTATTACCTAAAACTTTTATATCGTAGGTATATCAAATAAATGGATGAACCGATTTTGATAAAATTTGATTTATTGTTACTGATAGGTCGTTCGCTTTCATTTAATATATCACTAAAGTATATTCGATAACTTTAGTTATTTTCATTCCTACTTTTACCTCTATATGTATACCTAGGTATAATAAATGGATTAATCTATTTTGATATAGTTTATCTAAGAACCAGCGTCGGAAAATATGCTGCCTAACAAAAAAACCGCATCTAATTACCTGCTAGCGAGCTACGGTGGCACAAACAGATACACACACAGACACACATAGCGGTCAAACACTTATCACCCATCTTTTTGCGTCGGGGGTTAAAAATATTATAATACGATATAATTTAAAGGACATTTTATGTATAAAATTTACCTAAAAATAATCATAATTTTAATTTGACCCCTCCCCCCCTACTACCTCAGCTTACCCCCCCCCCCACCCCCACCCCACCCTTGGGGACTTTCGATATGATCACATGGACATTTTATAGAAATAACTTACGTTTTAACGTACACTGTTATTATAATAGTGTACCATAGAATGCCTTAGCAAATGTTCGCCGTGAATACTTAAATGGTCATAACTTTTTTATTTATAAACCGATTGACATGAAATAAACACTAAATGTTAAATGAAGATTACCACAATATATTAATGAAAACCGCATTTAAATCGGATAAGCCGTTTCTGAGATTAGCGTGTTCAAACATACAGACAAACAGACAAACGGACAAACAGACAAACAGACAAACAGACAAAAAAAATTTTAACGACAGTTTTGGGTTTGGGATCGATTTAGTAATAACCCCTGCTAATTTTTTTTTACATATTTTCATTGTACAGACACCACTTTTCTAGAATTTTATTATATGTATTGATGATGATTATTTTATTAAATCCGAATTCATAATCGGAGTCACATTTGGAACCATTTATTAAACGTAGGTACCTAGGTATATTTAATGAAAATTTATGGAATCACTATTAGCGTTGAGCCAATACCAAAGATAGTGAAAGTTTTAGTGAGTCTGATTAGCCAAAAGTGGAGTACTTACTGGGATTATAAATATTACAATCTCATAAATATCACACATAAGTGACAAATATTTCTCTAAATACGAAATAAAATTACAGCATCCGTAGCATGACACAACATTAAATGGCCCGCATTTTTGTGATATAAACATCTATCATTAACATTAAGATGTAATCTGTAATTTAGAAATAACCGGTATATTGTGAAAATAAGATGAATTGAGTATAACGGCCGTGACATGCGCAGGCGGCTCTATGAGATAAGATTTTTGTAAATCTGCTTTTAATGCAACCGCCGCGCGCCGTGTTAATATTGCATTATGGTCCATTGAATAGGCATTTGTACTTATCTTTTGAAATGTTGAAAATATTTTGGGATGGAAAATAGTTGTAACTATTCTAGGTGAGTTTAAATGTTGGAAATGTTTTATCGGGGTTGAATATTTTGCAGTAATTTTTATAGTATATTTATAAATTGCAAATGATGGACCATCATATACCAAGTTGTTCATAAGAACTTATTCATGTTTAATAAGAAGATATTCTTATTTAATAAGAAGATAGATAAAGAAGTGCAACAAAAAATCTAGTTTTAAAATAATGTAGGTAGAGCTTTACAGTGAATTTCAAACATTTTATTTAACAGGATATTTATTATGACAACTTTAAAAGTTAAAATAACATTCGAGCTAATTTACTCGGTAACTATAATGAAAGTCAAATACCATTAGTCCTACGAGCAATATATTGTCTTTTAATATTTAAGATAAACGCAATTACTTCACAACATTGTAGCCCACGCTATGTAAACCGGCCCAAATTCTGCAATTCAGAGAATTTTCCTTTTGAGGTCGTCATAGTTTACACAAGAAGTTTGAGGCCATCTTGAGTTTCATTCGCGCTTAATAATTCAGAGGGATACGGTTGTGTGTGTGTGTGTGTGTGTTATAAAGATATTAGTTATGTGTGTGTTTGTTTACAGATTACTTAATGCTTTTATGATTTAGTTCGTTAAACTAGTTGTTTTCGTTGAAAGCTTTCTATGTGAAGGTTTCGCTATATTTGAATTGTTGGTAACTTCCCGGTGTTTTTAAAAGCATCGCGTTTGGAGAAGATAAATTCTGAAATGCTCATGACAGTGTATGTTTTATGGTGGTAAATTGCGTACAGCAAAATAATTTTTAAGGAAATGGAATAAATAAAAAATCTTTATATACCAGACTTTGTTTTTCTACCCACACATGCATACATTTTGATATCTGTCTATCTTGTAAAATATTTCGGCCATCATGTCTTTGATGTGAAGATCATAGAACGATTGATCATATTCGGGTTATTGTGCCTGATAAACATATAAACAAAATCTACCTACTAGAATTTAGATCATTAAAATCAGATTATTGTCTAAAATTTTATGTTTTCACTAACTGTGTCCTATGGTTTTATCCGCATTGCTCCGCTCCTATTTGTCTTAATTTGATGATAGCCTATAATAGCCTTCTCGATAAATTGACCAAATCTATCAGTGAAATATTATTCAAATCGTGCGGTTCCTGATATTAGCGCGTTCAAACTAACAAATAAAATGTTAAGCTTTATAATATTTAGTATAGAAATGGATATGTCGAGACAATTTTGCGTAAAATTATAAGTAAGGTAAGATGGATGACATTCTTATGATTAATTGGATAGTGATTTGGCTCTAACATGTTCAATTTGCGTCGTCATGTGATAAGTCTGTACTTTATAACGTCCTATAGTCGAGCCAATTTAATAGGCAACATTTGACGTCTATCAATTTTATCTTCGAAGAGAGGTAACCTGCTTAAAAACATCGATTAAAGTGAATTAATCGATACGGATTTGAAACATTTGTCAATCGAATTTATTAATTTATGATGATTTTTATTCACAAGTAATCAATGCATTCGATTCTAGATGTCAGATTTCGATCTTTAGAGTAACGTCTCTGGTATTTAAAAAGAAAAAAGGTTTATTGACAAAAAATTGTAGCGACGTCAGTTCTTGAATTCAGAAATTATTTATTATGTTTAGTATGGTTTATCAGTAAAATGAAATCTTAAAATTACTTGTATCGGTCATTATTATTATAAATATGTAATCATAATTGAAAAAATTTAAGCAAATATGCAGTTCTAACAAAACGAATTATCATGTTATTCTATGTCGTTGTTACTAGGTTACGTTGTTGAATTTTGTTGAACTGTCAAATGTTGCCTATTAAAATGGCTCTACTATAATACGTTCAAATTATGTCAACTATTTGTTCAATGAAAGTATATTTGTACCTATTTACTATTATATACTACAAATAACAATTAAATAATAAACAGGATAGGTATATGCAGTTTATTTAACTAAAAATAACACCGTCAAAAATTTTTGCATTTCTATTTCTTAAGAGGCCGGCGGACGACAATTTTTCCATACAAACGTAATTCCAAAATAATTTTCAGTTTGAGCATATTTCCACTTTATTGTGCTGTTATTCGGAATAAGACAGTATTTATCTAGGTTCCCATATTATTTTTATTGCAAAATACTTAAATACAACGAATTGTAAACGATTTGTATTTATCACATTTTTAAAGTATAAATGATATGTTTTCTACTCATCCATTCTGTAATAAAAACGGCAATATTCTTAATGTAATGTAATTCGACACATGGTTTACATTGTTAAGTTACACAATATGCAAAAAAAATTGGAAAAGCATTGAGTTTTCATTCATCGTTTTTGGTATTACGGCACACGTTCAAATTAATCACAAATTTTCATCGGTCGTCGTGCTGTCGCATCAAGCACAATATACAGATACATACAGTAAACTTCATAGTATAGAAAAAAGTTTGTATGTGTTGGTAATATTTTCGATGTGTGAAAACCACGTCACCACTTTGTCAAGCACAAGCCTGTCAAACTATTTTCTTTTTCATCCTAAAACAAAAAGGTGGAGGTTCTATGCTCGTATAATAATAATTTTAATTTATTTTTGCATATTTTGTGTTTTTAAGTTTAATTTAATTTATCGTTTTAAATATAATTAAGTAGGTATACCTAAATACAAGTATTGTTAATTCTGGTTTAAAATAATTACTTTAATAATTATTTTAATTAAAATAATTTGCACCTGTAATCACTACATATATTAGCAACATAATAAATTTTCTAGTGTATCAATTTTTTTTTCTACGAATTTATTTAGGTAGCTCAGTCGGCCGCGAAAATCCCAATATTTTAAATATTTTTTTAAAAATCGTGTTTTTAAAATAAAACTCTGGGTGTTCTACTCGTGTAAAGAGAAGCTCCAAAGGATGTCACTTTTTTGCGCCTAAAAGTAAAAACATATAGTGCATTGTGCGTGCGTATTTTTTGCCAATTGTATTGTAATATTTCTGACTAGCTTCCACCCGCGTCTCCATCCGCGCGGATGTCGGTCTTCGCGTGGATGGTTTATTTCTCCATTTTGAGTTACTCTGACAATGACATCTTATAAAAAAAAGAATCCACTGCGGGTAACGCAACGTGTGTTCGCGGTTCTACAGAACAACGTCTATGGAATATGGATAAAACTGAAAAATTAAGATTATTTTTTTCCACGTGTTATTCCAGGATAAAAAGTATCTAAAAGTATATATTGTATGCCCAGGATAATAAAGTATAATTATTATGCCAAGTTTCATCGAAATCGAACTGTTAGTTTTCACGTGATGTCAGCATACAGACAGACAGACAGACGGACAGACAAAAATTTTTTTAATCACATATTTGGGTTTGGTATCGATCCAGTAACACCCCCTGCTATTTACTTTTTCGATATTTTCAATGTACAGAATTGACCCTTCTACAGATTTTTTTATTATATATGTATAGAGTATAGATTATATTTGCGAAAAAAATGTACCCTGATTTTTACAGCTACATTTTTTTTCTACAAAGCCTAGATGTTGAGATATTATTGAAGACTAGATTTTCGCCCGCGGCTTCGCCCGCGTTTGCAAAGGAAAACCCGCATAGTTCCCGTTCCCGTGGGATTTTCGGGATAAAAATCCTATGTGTTAATCTAAGTTACCCTCTATATGTGTGCTAAATTTCATTGTAATCGGTTCAGTAGTTTTTACGTGAAAGAGTAACAAACATCCATACATCCATACAAACTTTCGCATTTATAATACCTATTACTAGTAGGATATAAGTGTTGTAGAGAAATTTCCTTAAAACGCATTGCTATTCTGCACATACACTTACGATTGCCCAAAGTTTGCTGCAAAAATAAAGTAAATAAGAAACATTATATTCCTAAATAAAAAGAAATGCGTTTGTCAATATGAATGAATGGTACACTCACACAACTACACACTATTCACACAAATTCACGCGCGGCTTCGGCGGGAATTGTGCAACAGAGACAACAATATTCGAGCGTATTTTTCGAATTGCAGTTGGCAGCGGCCTCCGCCGGACTCTTAACTTATAATACCTACCTACTTACACAAAACTAAAAACAATGAAACATTACTGCATTTCATGTTACTCTATTTTTAAGCTAGAATAAATTTCATTTGATCCTTATAATGTAGCAATCGCATGTTCACGAAGGTTTTATATTGCTGAGATTTTTCATATTTATAAATGAAAACACTGAACAAAAAACAACTGTTCGTGTAACAAGACTAATGGTAGCGTTTTTGATATAAGCATCTCCTCGGGGTTTACTCGTTAGATAAATGATGCTTTATGTCTGCTTGTTTAAATATTGTTTATATATTATGGGTAATGATCCGTGTTTAGGGGTAGAAATGTTGAATAACGGGGAAATTATTAAGGATATTTTTTAAGAATTGTGTTCCTAATGTTTTTTTTAACCGACTTCAAACAAAGGAGGAAATTCTCCATTCGGCCGGTATATTTTTTATTTATTATTCAGTAAGTATATAAATATGTTCAAATCTATAGTATCGAATTATACATTTAGGATTAGTTTCTAACTCACTTTATACTTTACAAAAGGGTACAAGAGATATAAAAGTAAACAACATTTGAAGTTCTAACCCAGTTAATAAAAATAGCTTCATTTACCAAAAACAACTCTTTCAACACATAATTTCCGTGTTTGGATATCTGTCTAAGATATATCTTCACTAGCTAATTTATAAAGTGTATGAATTTGGTAAAATAGGTTTATTATATATTATACAAGGAATAGCCAATAGGTAATAAAGTGTATTAATAATCTTGTAAAATAGCTTATATATATAGTGGTGAAGCACAATAGGTGTTGGTACCTACATTGTGAGGATAATAAATCTTAAAAGTGTTAAGGGTATTTACAAGACTGCAATCGATTTTTCAAATGGTATAGGTATGCAACAAAAAATTATATAATTGTATGAATTTATTTAATAAAAAAAGGTTCCCGAATTTATTTAATAAAAAAAAGGTTCATTTTTAATGGGACTATTTTATTCTTGCTTTATCAAACTGATTAATCATGTAAGAAAATAGTGTATAACATTCCTTATTATTCATATATTTTATTATTAAAACGGATGGCCGGAAAATTGTTTTCTGGATTTCAACTCTAAGATATTCTCCGCCTTTTAAACTTGTAAATGAATATAATTATGAGTTAAAACTTTACTGGAGCCGACAAAGGAAAAATATCTCGAATTTGTTATCATTGTTTGAATCTGGACTTTGTTACTTCGAGATTTTCAATGCCCTCCCAGTTGAGATTGTCTTTATTTTATAAGGTAGATTTTCATTAAAATGTTGTCCGCAGAATAATATAATATTCTGAGCTCTATTTTATCAGATTCTTTACATAACATTTAATCCTGCTCCTATTTTACAAGGTACTTATTAAAACTAGGTATATACTCAGGGAATAAAAAATCAATAGGACAAACAGAATAGATAGGTACCTAAGATGCAACAAGAAAAACTTACACGTTCTATAGCGCTCTATCAGGCGGGATATACGTATGTAGTTTTTAGACATCCGCTTATTATCAATTAAAATATAAATAACTAGATATATATAAAGTTTCTTATCATCAATATAGTCAATATCAAGTCCGCTTATCATCCATAATAAAAACAAAATGAAAGTTGAATATGAATGGAAGAGTATATTTCCAGGATCCCACGCCCTGTGGAAGCGTACACGTGGACACGTGTTTAAATTCATTAGTTGTAAAACCGGTTTTCATAATAGTATGGAATAAATAATAGATACTATGTATTAATGGTTAATAAGAGCAAACAATGCACATAATTATAAGGAGGAAAGAGTGCTCTTATCAATTAACATAACATGGTTTTGAATTTTTATGGTGTATTCCATCTACACAAATGTAAAATATGGAAAAGTGGAATGTATTTTGTGTTTTTGCGTGTATGGTGATAATATGATATATACCATTATTTAGAAAATAAAATGAGAGAAGTTATTAATTGTAGTCTCCATTGCAAAAGTGGTTAGAGTGCAACACATTTATTTTTATTAAATCTTTTTTTTTTGATACTATTGCTATAACTAAGCAACTATTTTGAGTATTTACTTTGCATTGTGTTATGTGTAGAGGCACGTATGCATTTTCTAATATCACTACCTTTCATTTCTGTTAGATATTATATTGTAAACTATCCTAGGATTATATAACAAACGAATGTAATCATTCCTAAGATTTTGCAGGACAAACGTAGTGTCATAGCATTTATATGAATGAAATATAATAGGAAACGCCCATCTGATGTATAATGTGACAAAACTTGACGCCCCTATTTATTCTCACTTTCAAAGATAGTGTTTTAGTTTTTACTGTGCTCTCTACATAAATCTATTTAAATAAAATTTGAAATAAATTTGCTTATATTAAGTTAAAACTAGTGTCGGTTTTTAGAAGATTTCAAAGATAAAACATGGTAAATTTTACTTTTAAAATAGTTTAGTGTAATTTCAAAAGTATTTTATATAATAACAAAATCTTCAATAGAGCTTCGTTAGCTCTAAACTGGACAATTTCTTTAAATAAGTGAAGTGTTACGTGTTCTGGGGTAAGCCAAAGAACTCAATACGTGCTCCGAATAAAAGACAATTTTTATGGTGATATTCGATGGAGATATTGACTATTTTCCTCTCCTCTTGGGTTTTATTAAGTTGTTATAGTGAAAGAGTGATATGTGATATTATTATGAATTTTTTGTTTTTCTTATACATTCTATATTGTTTAAATTGATAGCTTGAAGTTTGAACACTTGTTTTTAACAATTTTGTGTTTACAAAGTATAATACTATTTAAATAATTTATTTAATAATAATATATTTATTAATAATATATTTATTAATTTATTAAATATTATGTATAATTTATTTATTTATTTACTACTAGCTTCCGCCCGCGACTCCGTCCGCGCGGAAAAATTAAGATTTACTTTTTTTTTACGTATTTTTCCGGGATAAAAAGTATCCTATTTTATGCCCAGGATAATAAGGTATAATTATACCAAGTTTCATCGAAATCGAACCGTTAGTTTTCACGTGATATTTATTTTACTATTTATTTTTTCAATATTTTCAATGTACAGAATTGACCCTTCTACAAATTTATTATATATCTATAGATTTTAATAATATTTAAATTATTGATAATTATATATTTTTATACTAAACTATCGCTATAAAAGGATTTGTGAAGCATTTAATAGAAGTGAAGATATAAAAGAGAAATGCATAGCAGGAGATTGTATTATTGTGATATAGAAGAAACAATTCCCAAAAGGTAAGCTTGCTTTTATTTACTTAATTTTAATATATGCTCCCTTAATTGCGATATAATATTATGCAATATTAACAAAAATCACTCCTTTTAAAGTATGCTATGGCGCAAAACAAGTTATTGGTTTCGCAAATAATTTTATGATCCACTTTTGATTCGATATTTATGTACTTAAATGTAGTTCAATGAATTTTTCGAAATGAAAGTATGGGTCATAAAATGTCATTTTAAGTAGGTACCTATAAGGTATTACTTTTAAGAAAACAGTGTCTGCTTCATTTTAGCAAAAATTAGCGTGAAATAATCATCGAACAATAATCGCAAATAACACTTCTATTTTGTAAAATGAACTAATTATTTGTAATCTGTTCAGAGATTAGTTGTTATATTATTTAAAAGTATCTGTTGAATGAAGAACTATTTTAACTTGCAAAGAAAACTACGTGTGTTACTTAACTATTATAGTACGAGATCCGGCTGCAGGATTAGTGCGTTCATCGGTTTTTTGCTGAAAACCGAATTTTTATGTATATTTATAATTAGGAGAATATATATCGACTAGGTTGCCAGTCAAAATTTGGCCGCAAGCATGTTTAATTAAAATTTTTCTAATCGATTTTTGGGAAAAAAATTCGTTCACTTTTTTTTTGAATAAAATGTAGTCTACATCACGGCAAATGATATAAAGATTCAAAAAAATCACGGTTGCCGCTTTTCACCTGGCCGCAACATCTTGGCAGCCTGGTGCAAACAGGTATGATTTCGATTCATTTTTACGTTCATAACGTACATTTATGAATCATATATCAAATTAAAGCTAATTTTTTTCTATTTATTATCATATATGGTTGCCTAATTAAATCCGGCCGCAAATAAGGGTTGCCGGCTGTTAAAAATTATAAATATTTACGCCTATTAGTACACCGACGCATTCGCGTGCGGCAGCGAAACAACGAGAAAAAGAGAGGATCGGCTGTTAATTATATTAAATCAATATTACTTTTTAAATTTGTCATTTTGAAAAGGACGACATATTTTCTTTCACTCAACCTTAAATATTCAACATCTTTAACAGCCGGCAACCCTTATTTGCGGCCGGATTTAACTAGGCAACCATATATGATAATAAATTGAAAAACATTAGCTTTAATTTGATATATGATTCATAAATGTACGTTATGAACGTAAAAATGAATCGAAATTATACCTGTTTGCACCAGGCTGCCAAGATGCTGCGGCCAGGTGAAAAGCGGCAACCGTGATTTTTTAGAATCTTTATATCATTTGCCGTGATGTAGACTACATTTTATTCAAAAAACAAGTGAACGAATTTTTTTCCCAAAAATCGATTAGAAAAATTTTAATTAAACATGCTTGCGGCAAATTTTGACTGGCAACCTAGTCGATATATATTCTCCTAATTATAAATATACATAAAAAGAATGCGTCGGTGTACTAATAGGCGTAAATATATATAATTTTTAACAGCCGGCAACCCTTATTTGCGGCCGGATTTAATTAGGCAACCATATATGATAATAAATAGAAAAAAATTAGCTTTAATTTGATATATGATTCATAAATGTACGTTATGAACGTAAAAATGAATCGAAATCATACCTGTCTGCACCAGGCTGCCAAGATGTTGCGGCCAGGTGAAAAGCGGCAACCGTGATTTTTTTGAATCTTTATATCATTTGCCGTGATGTAGACTACATTTTATTCAAAAAAACAAGTGAACGAATTTTTTTCCCAAAAATCGATTAGAAAAATTTTAATTAAACATGCTTGCGGCCAAATTTTGACTGGCAACCTAGTCGATATATATTCTCCTAATTATAAATATACATAAAAATTCGGTTTTCAGCAAAAAACCGATGAGCGCACTAATCCTGCAGCCGGATCTTAGACTATTAGAAGTAGTTTATAAACGCAATATTTAATTATGTAGACTAAGAAATAGCAAACAACATTCAGTCATAGTGACAGAGATTGAGTTGTGTATAATTTGTGGCGATTTTATAGTTTGCGTAACTGTAGTAGTTAATTTGTATGGGCTAATAGCTAGTGCATTGGTATTGAAGGCTGGTTGGTTTAAATGTTTTGTACTTTTCCGATTACTTCATTACTTTGCAGATATTATAAGGCTAGACAATATAGTTACTGTTTGTTTTAAGTAAGGAAATAATGTAGCTAAATTCTTCGAAAAATGTCCTCATTT
Source organism: Colias croceus (assembly GCF_905220415.1). Lineage (NCBI taxonomy): Eukaryota > Metazoa > Arthropoda > Insecta > Lepidoptera > Pieridae > Colias > Colias croceus. The sequence goes on from NC_059562.1 coordinate 3,183,908, forward strand.
ATTAATATTGCACTATTATATTATAATCTTGGTGTTTATTTCGAAAATTCAAGTAAAAGTTATTTACTACGTTAGCTATTAAAACATAATGCTTGTGCCAATATTGAATTTCGTGTCATTTAAGGACTAGCCAAGTATATATTTCAGTAAAACGGGACATTCAAGCGCTCGTCATGTTTCAAGCAAAACTTATAAACGATTTATGTTAAATTAACGTATAAATACGTTTACTACATAAATCGAAAACTTGCGAAACGGTCAACAATATCGGCGAATATCTGTTATTCAGTATATCAGTCTATTTAAACAATGTATTGCACCAATTTTATGCAACACTGCATAAATCAGTCCGATCACGTCCACGGAGCTTTCAATGCGCCCTCTCTCTTTCATCGCGTATGTGCGAGCGAGATGGAGGACTTCGAAAGTTGTGAAATATAGCGCGTAATGGTCACCCGGTTAGTTACCACTTACCTGCAGGCTGCAGTTACAAGACTTCATATGTAACTGTTATATTGTCTGTCTGTATAGTTTGCAGAACGTTTTACAAATGGTTCGTATAGATTGTTTAGACTAAAGTGTACATAATTAACATTAATATTATAAAGAAGAAAGAAAGAAAGAAAAATATTTATTGCCACATGTTACACACACTTAACAACTACTTATATTACTAAAAATACATACAACACATATATAAAGAGGAAATATTTGATTGTTTGTTTGTTTGAATTGAATAGGCTCCGACACTACTGAACCTATTTAAAAAAATACCGTTCAACGTCAAGACATAACATTATGATGTTTTATCCCGGGTCAACACAATATAAACATTGTTATGCTTCCTTCTCTTAGTGGTATTTTGGTATTGCATCGTAAATTTAAAGTCATTTAACAACTAATGTATTCCAGACTGATTGAAAAATCAACAAAGTACAGACAAAAGGAATAGAGAAACAGATTTTATCCCTCTGTTATAGAATTCGATTAAAAAAGAAGAATCCATCATCAGTGAATCAAACTAATCGTATGTATGAATGATGATTCACCCATATTTATGATTAATTTGATTGACATTATCAGCTTGTAATAGCGGCATGAATAAAACAACGTTTTGTTACAATATTTTCCAGACAACTTTCAAAAACGTCACAAAAATATTATCGTTAATACTTATCGATTAATGTATTTTACATACAGTGAGGAATGACGTTAGTTGACCGTTGCGCTGGCGCCTGCGCAGGCTTTATTATGTGCCTACTAACCCACATTGGTTTGCAAGTTTAATTTTAGCTTCATGTGGACCTTATGTACTTTATTCTCTATAGAAATTAGAAATAAGTTTTATAAAATATTCCCATTTCATGATGTGATACGGACCTTATAGGCTATGTCTACTTGTTCATGTTACGATGCTTGTTATTAGATATAACAAGGGCTTTATAAAATAATCGCACGCGGTAAAATGGATAGTCTTTATAGTTCAGCAAAACGAAGAAGGTAATTTAGTTTAGAAAATGACTTGATGAAAACAGTTTATTAGCTAGCAACTTTATCTACCTCCATTACTTTGTTATCAATCATACAGCTAGATTTCCTATTTTAAGCTTATTAATTCATATAACCGGTTTAATTGTTTCAAACTTAAAATTACACTTTTCACCTAGATACATACCATGTCAACATGATCTGTACAAATATCAACTGTAGTGTTTTACCAAAGTGCTGTAATCACATTTCGGTTGATTAGAGTGCGTCTATCCAATTACTGAGCAAATACAGTTTTGCTTGACGCAGTGAGCTGGGTAAATATGCAGCTTCCAACGTCTAGCTTGTAATAACTAGGATAAATACTGAGTGTATGCACTAAAATGCAAATTACTTTCTAGTTGTTTGACTTGCGCTCATACATGGATACTGTATACAGTAGCTAGGTAATAGATATGTGAATTATCTTGGATACAATAAGTGTTGTATATTACATCGTTATTTAATTTTATTAACTCTAATTAACACTTATGTTAAAAAGGAAACATATTTTGTGTTATTGTGTGATGTTTGTAATGTTTTCACACATTAACTACTGGACCGATTTCAAACATTCTTTCACCATTGAAAAGCGACTTCTTTCTTCAGTAACATAGGCTATTTTTCATCTAAAGCAGCTAGTAATTTTTAGTATTTTTTTAAGTACTCTCGTTATATTTTAAATTCATCGCGTAAATTGTTATGTTAATGTATTTAAGGTCTAAATTCTATACCAGCTGTTCGAACGTAATTTATGAAATTGATTTTGATGAATAACAATCATAATCGATGTTCACGCTCAAGGGAGTATCTTCGTGTTTTCTGAGATGCATTGCGGGTAATGAAATTGTAGCTTACTGTGGTAAAAAAATATTTTACACCTGCCGGTTTTTGCTATGCCAATTTCGCACTTATATTAGAAAGATATGGTGTTAACTGCTACAGCTTTTGAATATGTTCTGTTTGGATTATTTGTTAGTTACTTATACGTTCTTTATCCATACTAATATTATAAATGCGAAAGTAACTCTGTCTGTCTGTCTGTCTGTTACTCAATCACGCCTTAAGTACTGAACCAATTTGCATGAAATTTGGTATAGAGATATTTTGATACCCGAGAAAGGACATAGGATAGGTTTTATCCCGGAAATCCCACGGGAACCGGAACTATGCGGGTTTTTCTTTGACTGCGCGAGCGATGCCGCGGGTGTAAAGCTAGTAAAAATATAAAGCATGGAGTGTTTACTAAGCTATCAGATACTCTATCAACAAGTAGTCCAACGGTCCTGCACGTAGGTAATATTTTTTTATAGCTTAAACAAAATATTTCAAAGTCCTAATTAGAGAACACCTCCACAGCATCCTCTCCAATCCAAAATTGACATTTGACGTCAGTGTAAGGTTGGGCAAGTTAAAGGCTCCGTGTCCACGCTAATAATTCAATTCCACGCATATAGTTGACCAATACCTGAGAGGCTGTATTTGGCCAGGGACCGGTTGCCACGACCTTGCAGACAACGTTCACTTGCCTATAGCTATAGCTTCGTAATTCATCAATTGATTGCATTTCGCTAACCGTTACATTTAACTTTTTGCTCGAATTCTAATTATATAACATCGCTTTTTGTTTAGACAGCTAATGTTGCGTAACGTTTATTTAATTGTTGTCTCTCAATGGAACCGGGAAGTCTGTTGATTTGTGAGTTGTGACGCAAGGGTGGTGGCAATCATGCATATTATGACGACGTAATTATTAGTTAATATATAGATTATTACGATTTTTCAGACAGAATTAATGTGGCCGCTGCTGAATCTGCGATTTGATTGAATGACTAGCCCGTTCATTAAATGACGACATTTAATTAAATGCCTAAAGGACGTAACGATCACGATAGCATAATAGTTTATTTCGATGAAGCAACATTAGAATGTTGCTTCACTAACTAAAATTTTATTGGATATCTGTAGTGAACATTTTTAACGACTGTTGTAAAACTTGTACTCCTGTGTAAAATTAATAATCATTAATAGCACAACGTTTATACATTAGTTGAGAGTTTCTGTATTTATTTTCGTTTTGTAATTCTGCCTCCACGTTTTTTAATATCACACAGAATTACATTAAAAATTAAGTAGTTCACCTTACGCCTACTTCATAATAAAAATGAGATACAGCAAAGTAATTTGAATATTTTATTTATATGACTATTAGATTTTTCTTAAAAGGTACTTATAATTTAATGAAAAATTAATACGCTTAAGTAATTGATATTATTTAATTAATAGCGATGTGAGGTCTAACATTGGTTTATTTTCCATTGAATGTAAATAATATTTTAAGGAGTCTTACACAGGAAATTATTAAATCTATACTATTAATATAAAGCTGAAGAGTTTGTTTGTTTGTTTGAACGCGCTAATCTCGGGAACTACTGGTCCAATTTGAAAAATTCTTTCGGTGTTAGATAGCTCATTTATCGAGGAAGGCAATAGACCATCACGCTACGACCAACAGGAGTGGAGTCAGGGGGGTGAAACCGCGCGGAGCAGCTAATCTAATATATAAAAATCAATGCCACTTTTCGTTGTAATTCCATAACTCGAGAACGGCTGAACCGATTTCGATAATTCTTTTTTTATTATATTCCTTGAAGTACGAGGATGGTTCTTATGTAGAGAAAACGTTAATATGTACCACGGGCGAAGCCGGGGCGGACCGCTAGTGCATTATAAAATTTTATTCCGTAATCATTTATCGTTCCGATTGTTTGTCTTGTCATACATAATGTCTATTATTTGCAATTCTTCATACAATAGGTGGAAAAACATATAGTGCCATTGACCTTCAAACTAACCTTGGGCTATTGTGAAGCAACAGGTGTTTTTATGTTTTTAAAGCATGACGCAGAGCATGAACGCAACAGATGGACCGAAACTTATAAGGTTTTAAGGATTAATAACTGCAGGAAAAGCATATGGCGCTCGCGGATGTGGAATTTCCCGTTGGGTTTTGGTAAATCTGTTCTTTTTTTAAGAGTTACTACGGCAGTGTATGCCGTATTATATACCAAAATTTTTTAACATACTTTTATTAGCTCCATTTGTATATGTTTGTATGTAAACGACTCTTTGTGACTTGATTTTGGCCCACTTTAGAAGGGACATCTTACGATGATCACATCAAGGATCTGTGACTATAATTTCATGGGTTTATGCATGCTTTTTAAGCTATTGCATAGCTTCTATCGCGGGCCTTGAGCGCGGGGACCGAATCGAGAAATTCCGTAACGAAAAAACCTCACGCTCCTCACTCCGACGGGCGGAGGTGTGGCTTGAAGGCATAGCATGCAATAGCTTTACCGCGGCAGTCCCCGAGTGCCACACGTCTTTTTTATTTTTTGAACTATATTAATTATTGTTTCTTATATTATGAATATGGTAAAGAGATACGTGCATTAAGAAGACATTAAATTATATAGGTGCCATATTATGTTATCGAAATGTCGTTAAAGTAATGTTATTAAATTGATAAGTATATTATCTTTTTTCACAAAATGATCTATTTTGATAATAATTAACTGTACACTATTATGTATTGGGATGAATTTGATAAGATATTATCTGTGTTATACGGCAGAAGAGCGATTATGAAATTACCTGTTTAATTAAGTTTTATCGACCATTATTATCTAATTTTAGGTAGTAATTATCTCATTAATAGATTGTTAAGGAAGAGCAAATCGTATGCGCGCTAGGGAATGCTAGAGTGTAGACTGTAGAGTGTAGGTAGACCATAACAAAGTTTTATAAAATATAAAAACTTTTATTTTTATGAGTCGGTAACAAGATCCGATTAAAGAAAATATTTTTTCTTACCTTTGTAATACATTTTTTAATATGAATTCATCTTTGATTTTATATGAATGAAAAAAAATATGATTGTGCTAGTAATTGGTAATGACCGTTAATCTATCTGACCTTTGGATGGTATATCGTAATTACTGAAGATTGTTTAGTAAGCAATCAAGTTATTTACCTATCTCTTGGCCTTTATAGTTTTATCTATGAGTTTTCTTCGCCAAATGTGATTTAAAAGGTTATAGTTACAAATAACGCTAGAGGGCTCATGTTCATAATGTAATGTGAAGTAATTATTGGTTCTTTAATGATGATGAATGATCATGATAGAGACATCATTGTATTACTATTTACTATGGATGTTTAATGTTTATATTTTGTAGGTAATTTATATGTTAATTTAATTACTCTTTTAATGAAGCAATACTTAAGTTAGTCCAGGCGTAATATTACAATGTATATCTAAGGAGAAATCTGAATAAAATTTATGTTATGTGTACAAATAATGCGCAATTATTATTATTTATTATTGCTGTATAAGAATTTCACAAAAAATCGTGTGATATCGATTGTCTGAAATGTCGTTTCAGTTTTCACCATCAATCAAGCGAGACACAGATTTTGTGTAAGAAATTGACTGTCGTAGTCCGTAGAAAGCATTGGATTCGCATCTCTAAGCGAATTAGCGCTGAATTGCATCTGCTGAGAAAATGTCACTAGTTGTATGCGCAGGAGTGTCGCTTTCAGCAAGCGACATTTCGCTGTGTGCGCACGCGACACCAGTCGCTCACGGCCGCGCGTAGAGGCCGCACGCGTCGACATAACGCTCGTGCAAAAAAAAAAAAACAATTAAATACGTAATCAGTGGTTTCAAGTGAAGTGAACAGTGCAGAAACAAATATTGTGCTCAAACACTGGAATATCCAAGGTTATAAGTGCGGATTAGCAAAAACACGAGGAGTGATCTCGAACGTTTTTCCTTCTGTGATCGTCACGCTACCTGCCTCCTTTTTTATCGGTTTGCACCATAATTGTATTTCTAATTAGCGTTGATAACTAATATAATTTGAATTTGTCTTTTCGTGTCGTTTTTGTTTTTCTTCAGGCTGTTGACGCAACTCGGTTCGTACATAATGGTACATATTTATTACTTAGGTGTAGTCAGAATTGGTAGTGACTAATTTTAGAAGGCTTTACAGCGTTGAGTGGGATTCTGAATCTCCTTGAACGTTTGATGTTTATGATAAAATGTGTTCTCGAAATAAAATTATTTCTGTACCCACATAATTGTCTGTCCACGGTGACTTTCCTTAGTCTTGGAGTTGTTAGGAAAGTGGTCTGTTTACACGTATCATTAGTTTGAATTATCTTGAGATTTTATATCTAAGTAGGTATGACTTGATTTTTTCTTATATATTTACTGACTTCTGAACTTGGTAATCACAGTAATTAGTCCATCTACCTACTGTTCTTTTTAATTATTATTATCTGCCTAAGTCTGACTGACTCTAACTCAAAATCTCTACATTACAAAACTCTACGTCCAGTTGCTATTTAGGGTACTGCAAAATAATTTGTTCTTTGCTTTGTTTAAATAACATTTTAATGAGCAAGTATAAACCCTTCAATAATATAAATACTAACACGATTTTCTAACTCTTGAGTAAAGCAAACAACGTGTCAATTTACCTCATTGAATCTTGATAAAATGGAATTTTCTCACGCCTTATCTTTGGAAATATATTTTTCTTTCACTTCACACTCTATTGGAGAAAGTTAATCATTTTTATACACGAGTGTGTTTTCGAGATAAATGTTGTGTTATTGTTGCAATTTTATTGAGCATTGCGATGGTTTATAGAAATTTTAAATAGTTAGTCATTTATGCTGGTACTTGGAATTGTTGTTGATTGAAGTAATTTTATAGGAGGATAACATTTTTCAAATCTTATATGAAATACCCGGTAGAGTTATTTTATATATTTATTCAACTCGATTTTATAAATAAACGTACAATAAAATTATTTAATTACTACAATTATAAATAATGGGCGTAATTTATTCAGTGGCTTCATTATTCACTTAAACTTAGTTAAAGTTTAATTATACTTATTACGTTATTTAATTCAGGTCAAATGTAAAAAATAAAATTGTGTTAGTTCTGAAAAAAACATTATTTTAAAAACCAAGAAAATTGTATCTTTAGGTGCTAAAACTTCAATCCCCAGTCAACTTATTAGATTAGGTTGTGGTCTAAGGATCAAATCTCAGTAGGTACCTCTCAGTTTAACCACGCTTGGTTAAACTACTATACAAGAGGCGAGCAAGATTCCTTTACAAGTACTTTTGAAATGTGTTTTTATAATTTAATAATTAGAATTTATTAAAACAATACAAATTAAGCATAATGAGTAATTATGAAGAGGCCTGTTAAATTATTCAGACCTGTTTTTCTTTTAATTCTGGACGTAAAAACGATCTTATCAAATAATTACAGTTTTGATTTCATTCTATTATAACGACAAACAATGCTGTTTTTTGATAAAAATCTTTGCGGGGTATTTTCCTTTTTAACTTAGGATAAACAAGGACTTCTGACTGACTGGTTAAAGAGCTTACACAATGGGCATGATATAGTGCTTTTGTACTGTTTAAAGGAGTGATATTATATAAGTCGGATATTGTATAACTAGCTTTAGCTTTACATTCACGTATTAAGTATTTAGTAAACTGTGTTATGTGCAGTATTATATTAACAACTTTATTCGAGTTGTACAAAGTAGCATGTGTTTTCGCAATATAACTTTAAATAACATCTACACCCCTTTTTGAATTTAAAAGTAACATCAAAAAATGAATTCTATTCTATTCTACTCTATTCTACATCATTACAAACATTCGAGTTAATAGTAATTAATGAATTAGGATATATGCTTGTAAATGTCTTCTTAGTTTGTCATCGGGTAATACCGGACTTTTTTACGACTATATAGGTAAGGGGTTTCCTAGAAACCCAAATATATAAACTCTAGAATATTTCTCTAGTCTCTCTATAACAAGATATTGACCAAGCTACATACCTATACCTTATATTGTAACTAAAAATCAATTTACCATTAGTATACCTACCTCTATAACCTAAATAAGTTTAAAACATCACAAATCAGATCAATTTTTCATTTGATACAAATGTAAAAGGCCTCTAGATTAGTTTTGAAGGTTTGTCAACCCACGCGGAAGATGTCGAGTAGGAAGTTTGGCGTTTGGAATCTGTGTAACTTAGTGTCAGCGGTTTTGATCAATGACAGATTATCACCTTCGCACTTACACTTGCTGAGATCGTTTGCGACATTGATGATTGACATCGAATTTTACAAGTTTTCCTTGTCATGTCGATTGTCGATTCGTGTACTTACCAATATTTGGAATAATTTGTTGATGCAGGGAGGGATGCGTGTTTATTTTTACATTAAGTACCTACCTGTTCCTTTAATAGGACGTAAGACATCCGCGTCTTCTTGCCTACTGGCAAAATGAAAAATTTGCCTAGATAAGACGTAAAGTGCTCTACATACCTAATTTATAAAATGTATAAATTTTTACCTATTGAATTCGAAACACTATGTTAACAAGTAAGTTTGAAAGGGTTTTAATTTACAATAATCGCATTTGGTGATTGAACAGGTCGCGGTCGTTATGAATAACTATAACCTTTTTTATCTCTCTGATTACAAAACGGTTTAACAGGTTAGGTCACAAGACGTTCTTATCAATGTGTTGCAAAAATTGAGCGTTTTGCAAATCGTGCTTTTTAAATAAGTTAATTAATTACACTGGATATTTCGTTTAAATGAGTTTCATATTTTCTATAATAATAATTATTATATTATAAGTATATTCTACACATATATGATAAATTATCACAGTTAGTAGTCACATTACCTCGGTACGGAAGGTACTAATTCTATTTAAAAAATCATTCTTAGAAAGGGTAATAGATATTCGATTATTTTTTTACAACTTACAATACCTGCTACAAGGTGGAGTGACGGCATCCACAGGGTTGCTATGCAAAACTGGCGATAACGAGCGAATGACCGGGCTCAGTGGCGTGCCATGATTGCGGCCTATGTCCAGCAGTGGACAGACATGGGCTGATAATGATGATGATGAAGATACCTATCACAGAAACAAAAGACATATTAGAACAAATCTTACGTTTAGGATTTGCAATAATTTTATTTATAGACACGTAGAAACGTATAGTGGTAATAAAGTTAGCATTTTTCTGTATATTTATTACAAGGAGCACGTTTAAAATGACTCGTCTTGTTTGCTGTTTAATAATTACGCTAAGACGTGAGCTGATCTTACGTGCATATGACAATATTTATAGGAGTAATTTAGTACATAGTTGTAATAAAATAAATATAATATGCAAGTTCACAAGTACCTATGTATTTTACAAGAAAATCCAATTACATTTAGATTGTAGAACACTTTTGAAGTGTACTTTAAGAAATACATAGCGATCTCGCAGCTCTTATTTTCAATATCAAATTACGCTGTTAGAAATTGAACAAAAATTTTTGCGAAATTTATTTCACTTAAGCTTGAAATTTGCGTCATCTGGTAAGCAGAGATTAAGGTATTTTTTACGTGGCGTAACGTCATGTGTGACGCGGACATGTAAAAAGTATGCGGTTTGCTTATGCATGTGGTTGTTATGATTTTATACGAATTCTGGCGGATTTCTCTTTTGTGTTTTGTTATGTAACTGGTCGTTTTTTTAAGATTTTTTTAAATGTTTTAATATTATATTATATGTAAGTAAGTATATTATGAGTTATGTCGTAGGAAAGAAGTCAATTTTATTCCCTTTCCCGGTCAATCGGATGTTAGGACTATATCTATGTCAATTTTAGAATTGAATAATATATCAATTTATACTTTGTAGGTATATTACATGTACGAACCTTTATCTAGTGAAAATTGTATGGATAAACTTCGGCCAATAATATTTTAATACCTGTTCTATACAAATTCTTTCGCATTCGTAGTTCACTGATTTCCTTATAAGAGCTAGCGCGCAAGAGCAACTTTTGTCTCCGCAACTATTTTGTCTCTCCCATCAACTCTATGGGGAGTTGCGTCGCTACGTGCGCGCACTTTCATACTAGCCCATAGTTGGGAGAGACAAAATAGTTGTGGAGTCAAAAGTTGCTCTTGCGCGCTAGCTCTTATACTTGAATTCTTTCCACTACAGATAAAAATAAAGATATTTTACAATCCAATATACAAATGTATTTTCACTACAAGCATGTTTAAACAGAGTATATGTTGCAGTAAAGTGCATACGTAATGTGCTAGACACACGGTAATTAGGGTCGCAGGTTTGTTGTTAATATTGTATTGCATTTTGCAGACAGCGTATGCTTTTATATAATATTTCCTTTCACAACTCGATAACAAGTTATTTTTAGCTCGCAGAGTTTGTATGCAAATTTGGTTAAAATAAAACTTTAGGTAGGTACATATAATTTCGGTGCATTAAGATAATACTTTTAATAAATATTGAACAGAAACATTTTTACCGAAACATAAAATGTTAAATCAGTAAATTTTAGTTTTTTATCCATCTGAATTTATTTTTATATCTTAATTCTTCGAGACATGACATTGATCAATACGGATAAATAGTCAATTTACGTCTTTTTAGGTATAACATAATATTACCTTCCCTGCAGGCCGAGACAAATGTCAAAACGCCAAGGAATAGAATACGCTATCGATAGAAATTGACATAAGCGTACGATGTTTTGCCTAAGGATTCGGTCACCCTACCAACGACAATGACGACCACGAACAAAATTTTCAACCAGTCGCAATTAAATAAAATTGTGCAAAACATAATTAAAATGACATTTAAGAATTTCCTGTCGTATTGGTGTTTGGAAACATTTTTTTTGAGATCAATGAATAAACAAACAGGTTTTTCATAGAAACGGAGGCTCCTGGAAAAAAATGTATTAAACATTTTTTATAGATAATTAGATGATCTACAATATTGGTTCAGGTGATTGTATGATAAACTTATCGTCTCAGCGAAAATCGCAAAAAAACCCTATTTTTTTATTAATTGACCTCGAAATTTTTTATTTCCGAGTACTAGAATGACGAGAGATTTAAATATTGATTTTGAACAAATTTCGGCAAGATTGGAATTTTGGTCGTGGTCGTCGTCGTCTTTGGTAGTGTGACCGAACCATTACCAAAATGTCATGAGCTTATGTCAATAATTAGCGTTAGCAGTTTCTATTCCATGGCGTTATGTACGTTTGTCTAAAGGCCCTGAAGTTAATATCCTCTTCGTTAACAATTTACAAACAATATAGAGTTATAATTTCCTCTCGATAAACATGTTTTATGTATAAATATTACCAGAATAGAACTAATATGAAACGCTCCCGAATCCTATAATAGTAAGTGATATATGCTGTCCACGTCTTGGTGATAAATGATCAAACATAATCACTAATAAAATTACTAAGTGTTTATGTAATTCTGTTAAACTCACGCGCATCTCGAATGTATTTTTTTGTTATTATCATGCAAGAGCGCCCTCTTACATAATTATAATGCAAATAAAACTATTCTAGGTTTCATTATTACTTAATTGATGATTAAAGGAAATTTCCGTGAGAGTAAGATGTTTTACCGTGATAAAAAGTATATCCTATACCTATATCACTCTATAACCTCCTAACTATCGCAAAACACAAAAATTATACTATTAAATCGCCCCGTTGCGACGCGAAAGAAAGACAAACAAACAAGGCCACTTTCGCATTTATAATATTAACAAGGATAAAGATAATTTAATCAATTCCCAACTGAGCTCAAGCGTTCTTATGAATATCAAATAAAACGTGGGTTGGTCACAGCTTAACCAATAAATAGCAACGAAGTTTGAAAGAAAATTGTAATTTTATGGAAGATATTGTTGACAAATATTTGTTTAAAAGCTTCCCTTTCTTGATATTTAAATTATACACCCACGCCAATGTACTTTTATTACTACAGCGCCATTTTTATTTCATACCACTTATGCTAAATGACAATTGTCTCTTTCTTTACCGGGTTTGTAGTGAAACATTATTTTTAATTTGTAATACCAAGGAGATAAATAAACATATTATTTTACCTGTCACATAAAACACTGAGAGCCGATTTTTCAATCCTTAGTTAAAACTTATCCGTCCAATAAAGTATTATTACACTATAATATTAAAATGTCACCTGTACTTCTTAATAAGGGCATTTAGAATACATTTTTGAAATGGTAGTTTAATACGTTATTCGACGAATAAGTTTTAACCAAGGATTGCAAAATCAGCCTTAATTCGAGTTACAATCGAGTACAAATAGTAATACAATAAGAGTCATATTCGTACAACATGATTTATGTCAAGAAAGCATTGCTATTATGCGGAGACCACTTTCCCTTTCTCACTTGAGTGGTTTGTGTAAACCACACTCAGTGAGTGTGTTTGTGTTTCAATTGAGTGTGGTGATTAGTGGTTGTATTTTGATATTGTCATGAAGATTTTAGCCTGGTGAGGTGTTTAGAATTAATCAATTGAAATAATTTGTATGTATACTTTTAAGTATATATATTATGGGTACTTTTGAATAAATTGTTTTAGTTTCATTAATTGTTTGTATTTCCCAAGTAAATAGGTCGCCATCATAGGTATGTAATTCCATCAATTTCCAAAACAATTTTTACTTTACTTCATATGAAACACCTATAATTTATTTCATTTCATATCTCGTATAAAGCTTCCAAAAAAATATTTCTATAAATAATTCACTTGTACGGGATTTAATCGTATAAAATAGGATTTGTGTGAATTATACCTTCGCAAAGAAAAACCGAAAAGGTAAGGTAGAGCTTTATGTAGGACTTGTATTGTTATATACCGCGTGTATTGTAATTTACTAATCGTACGTGTTAAATAGATATTTTACTAAAAATAAGAATATTTTGTTTTCATAAGTTTTTTCCTTAGAAACAGGAAAATGTAAATATAAATCTCGGTTCTGATAAAATTTATACGAAATGAAATAAAGTACCCATTTGAGACGAGAATTTCTACAATTAATATACTCGTTTTTATAAGCTTAGTTTGTGACTTTATATCTCGAAAATAAATTGTTTTTCGACAATATTCTTCTATATTTTTTACATTCCTACTCGAATTGAATACATCTAAAAAGCGGCAGTGTTATTAAGTTAGGGTTTACTAGAACACGAGAGACAAAAGAACTAAAGTCGGAACACTCGTTACATGCTATTGTCTGAAATGTATGGATTTTCAAGCATTTGTAAATTTGTAACCAAATTTGTATTTTTGAGAGCATTGAGTTGTTCCATATCTTACAACATTTTATATTTTTGAACTTTGAGAAAGCATAACATGATTATAAATGAAAAATTAACAAAAGGCCTACATCATGATATATTTGTTTATTCATAATTCAACTCAGTTACAAAATTATAGGAATAATAAAGTTACAACATATGTAGTTTTATTGACCATATAAAAGTAAATTAATAAATTTTTAACTTGAATTTGAAAGCGCCTGAAGTCCGGAAGAAACCCAAGTCTACATGTGCGATAAACCGGTACACAGTTTCTTATATTTAGACAAGTAATGCGCAACCTACGGACATACACACGTATGTTTATACGTAGCTACTTCAGCTAAGTGTCTGCTAAACTGAGTAAGACGTGATGAGATATTTCCTAGGTGTTTGTAAACGAATGAAATGGGTCGATGACTCGGAGTCTTCCTGGAGTTATTATAATAAATAAACCTAGTTTTAAAGATACTTCTTAAATATGTTTGTTCTAACTTTTAACATTACAAAAGGGTTTATGTTAATTTTAGATTAAAACTACTACATTTAGTTTAAACAGGACTTATTGGATATTTCCAATTAAGCATAAATAATTATATTGCTTGAGTATAGATAACAATTTCGAGTTTTCTTTAGTTCTCGCATATATACATTAAATAACTATTGCTTATAAAATGCTTCTATTAAGACATAAGAGTTACTTTTATAGTATAATATGTATAAAATACATTATATTTTATAAAGTATATCCCTTAACTGATTCATGAACACAGACTCAAAGAAATTTCCAAGAACTCGGAAAGTAGCTTTACATTTTCCAATAAGGATTTCCCTGAAATTCATTCAACATAATATGCGAAGATTTCACGACAATATTGTTACATTCAGTAACAATTAAATGACATTGTGTTTAATATCTCAGGAAATTCGGGATAATAATATGAATTTCTTAAGAGAAATTTTGAATAGAGCTTGCAAAAGGACGCTTAAAATATTCATTCATATTTTATTATTCAAAACGCATTACGTACTAGAAATTAAAGACTTTTTAACGGATTTCAAACGAGATTTATACATTACTAGCATTCCGCCCGCGGCTTCGCCCGCTTTGTCTAAAACCTAATAACTTATATACTAAAACCTTCCTCAAGAACTGCTCTATCTATTAAAAAAAACCGCATCGAAATCCGTTGCGTAGTTTTAAAGATTTAAGCATACTAGCTTACCGCCCGCGGCTTCGCCCGCTTTCTCTAAAGCGATTTGAGATTTAAACTATCCTATCTCTCAAGTTGGATCGAACTGCACATGGTGTGTGAATTTTATTATAATCGGTTAAGTGGTTTAGGAGTCCATTGAGGACAAACATTGTGACACGAGATTTATATATATTAAGATATAGGGACATAGTGACATAGGGACAGAGAAAGCGACTTTGTTTAATACTATGTAGTGATGATGATATTGATCCCACATTTTCTTTTAATTTCTGTTGTTTTTAATGTTTATAATACACGCGTAAAATCAATCACAAGAAAATACTACGTATATAACTTACTGGTAAACGGGAACCTATTAAACTATACACTCGATGGAATCATAATATTTTCATTGGCAACCGTAACAAAATTCAATATTTCCACTACTACACTACTACATTTTAATTATTCACACGCACACACATACATACACACAAACACACCCAAACGCACTCACCCACACACACAACTCACCACTCTTTAATAAGTTACTGTTTTAAATATACCTACATATAATTGATAATAATTGTAAAACTCGTAATTGGCGTATTGTATATTGTATCATAGATATAAGTAGATTAAGTCAAACTTTAAGCTGTGTAGTTTTCAAATAAATAAATAAATAAATAAATTTCCAAATCAATTATTCGCAACTTATTGTATGATTCAATGTTTATACAAAAGTTGGTGAAATGGCGATTGACCTTTTGGTCCCTTAAAACTTTAGTGGGCGTTGGTGTGGGTTGAGGCTGTTTATTTTACGAAATTATTTTAAATATAATTTGTAATGTAAGATATTTTATTTGGTAGTTGATACCTTCATACTCGTGTAGATTGACTTGTATTTGTACATTTTTACGTCCCATTTTATAAAATATCGTCTTGGAAATTGTATAAGTGACTAGCTGCGCCTCGCGGTTTCTCCCGCGTGGCTCCGCTCGAGCTCCTATTGGTCTTAGCGTGATGATATATAGCAGCCTTGCTCGATAAATGGGCTATCTAACACCGAAAGAATTTTTCATATCGGACCTGAGATAAGCGCGTTGAGACAAACAAACAATATCTTCAGCTTTTTAATATTAGTATAGATGTAGTTTGCAGTGTAGTTTTGTGAAGAATAGTTATTTTTCCTACCGTGATGTTGTCTTCTTTAGTTTTTATTATTTAATAAAGATATCGTTTTCAATTGTATAACAAAGCGTGTTAATAGAATGTAAGAAGTATTTCATATCAAGAAACAACGCGTGCGTTGAAGTTAATTGAGTAGAAACAATTACAAGTTATAATGTTTGTGCTCAATTATATTTCATTATATTTATTGTACTTGTATAGTATTTTTTGCTCTAAGTTAAAAATTGTACGATCCTATATTTTTTATATTTTGTTTTTTTTTAAAGCTCACCCGGGGAATTTTATTTGTAAAAAAACTTATCTTTCGAAAAAATCTGAAACAATGTCTGTGCTATTATTTTGATTGACCGTTGACGTCGATTTTTTGCATTCTTTGTTGCTAGATTTAAAAACAATAACACAAGTGGCTCACGTAATTTTTAAAAACTTTAATTAAAAATGAAACTAAGAAATTAGAAGATGCCTCCGAGCTTGTAATTACGTTATTTCATAATTAAAGTTACAGTGTTTTTCTGAGACGATACAATTTAGATGGATCTATTTATTTTGTTGGAATGGAGTCATTTATCATTCTGTTACGTGATGAAGTGAAGTTTTTTCGTAAAAGTATTATTGTTAAATGTAAGGCTGTGTGGCATTATATTTTTCGCAACAATATCCCACTAATATTATAAATGCAAAAGTTTGTGAGGATGGATGTTTGTTACTCTTTCACGCAAATACTACTGAATCGATTTAAAATGAAATTGTATGTAGGTAGCTCAATACCCAGAACAAAACATAGGCTTCTTTTTATCCTGGAAATCCCACATCAACGGGAACTTAAAACGCACACGAAGCCGCGGGCGGAAATTTAGTTGTAATATATGTTTTCTTCTTTAGAGACCTAACGTTACGTGAATCATGGAATAAATCTAAGTGGAATAACTGAATTGAAGTGGTTTGATTTAATATTCTATCAGTGTATTATAAGAGTGGGTACCGTAACTTATCTTTGGTTCGTAAAAGAAAATCAGGTTGTAGTTAGGTAAAAAGAAGCTACCAGTTTTTTTTTGTAGAAAAAATGACTGAGATATTATATAGCTCTATCATAGATAGAAATAACATAATGAATATAGTTAAAAACACGCTTAAACTCATGAAATTTTATTGTCAACGATTCTTGATAAGTGTACAAAGTTTGGAATAAATATGTCGGTTTAAAGTTGGTCAAAATTGAGCCTAAAGGAGTGGGTTACATACACGAGTAGCATATATATAATAAACGTGTTTAAAAGTATTTATCTCTATCACGTT
Organism: Colias croceus; assembly: GCF_905220415.1. Lineage (NCBI taxonomy): Eukaryota > Metazoa > Arthropoda > Insecta > Lepidoptera > Pieridae > Colias > Colias croceus. Next base: position 3,201,401 of record NC_059562.1, read on the forward strand.
TTTATTACAAATGCCTTCGTTTATTCGCCAGTTTACGATGGGAAGTAGATAAGTGGGTGACTATCGCGAACAATAAGTGAAGCAATTGATTGGCGCGATGATAATCGCCTAATTATGTTAATTGCAAGTCATTTGAATAGACGTATTGTTGCATCTGCTTCCTGGCTTGTATCTTTTATAAAGCTTTGGAAGTCATAAAGTTTGGAGAATTATAAATAAGTTAATGTTTTGTAATTTGTATAAGAAAGAGTGAGAATTTGGTTGCGTAACCTCCTGTTTTCTATTATATTTTGGTAGATGCGAGAATTTTTGAATGTGCGTCTATGTAGCTGATTTGAAGCTGTTTTAAAATTTGTTTGTCATTTTGGCTTATCAGGTCCTAATTAAGCTGCCATAAATTTCAGTAATGAAAGACAGGTGGGCTGTTTAATCGTATCACATCATGTTTGAGACAATCAAGCCAATGTTTAGTAAATGTGTTTGGACAGGGGTCGGCGATTGTCGGTCACCAGCACAATGGACTGACCGACAATGGGACGTATTTGTTTGCCTTTTGAATTGAGCATCGAATGTATGTTGATATATACGGGTAATATGTTGGAATTACACGTGTAAAATTAAATGCTTGATTTATTTAGGGCCGATTTTTCAATGGTTGGATAAAACTTATTCGTCGAATAATGTTTATACATTATTATAGTTTTATAACTACCATTTTAAAAACGTATTCTAATTGCCCGTATTTGACAGTTTACGTGACATTTTAATATTGTCGTGTAATACTTTATTGGGCGGATAAGTTTTATCCAAGCATTGAAAAATCGGACCTTAATCAATAATTTGTCGGGCTTCGTTGATCTGCAAATTGTAGTACAGGTATGCGTTATGTTGGATATTTGTGATACACATTGTTTAGGATAGTATGTTGAAGATTCTATTCCACGTTAGCTTTAAACGACGTTTCTAGTAGTCTTTATAATTTGTCAGAGATGTATTTTGTCGTTATAGCTTTTCAAAACCGTTCTTGTTTCACTAATTCCTATACCTGCCATCTGGACGATACTTGAATTTAGTGCAGCTTCATTTTTAGTAACGTTATATACGCTTGATCAGTCACACATAGAGAGCAAAGGCGTGAAGACTCAATTTAGAACTTACGCACTTTCCACAGTAACTGGATCGCAGCGAGCGGCGCCGGGTGACCCGCCCGTGCGCGTGCATACTGATCGCGTATACGGTACATTTGTTGTACGAGATGCTTTTATTGTACCATACCGTATTTATAATGTTAGGTGTAATATTATGTTCCCTATAAAGGAATTTTCAATTCATTTATCGTATCACACAAAGTACCTAACAACCAAATACATCAAAGATCTATTGATACCTACAGTACAAAACATATGGCATTGAATTAATTACTTAATAAGCACATGGGCGTATTTGAACTTTTTATAGTTCTAGTACCTTTTGGATTATATAAAAAAAAAGATATTGCTATAACACATCATTTGAATTGAAATAAACATTGAAATAATACTGACTCAATCATCACAATTCGCGAGTTTGTAACCCCGCAAGCGGCAAGCAATAAACAAAATCCATTCTACTATCAGGAAGCAGTACTATCCATTTATAGACTGTACTTACTGTTGTTAACGTCATATTTGTGGTACGTGCAACAAATTTACAGCAACTAAATAAATATTCACAATGAGTGCAAATTTTCAGACAGTTCAAAGTCCACGGACGGACAAGAGTTCCGTTTGTGGAATATAAAATAGCATTTAAAATGTCCATAACATCTTATAACAATATTACTTCCAGTGAGGGACAGTGATGGCGCTAGACTACCTATATAGCGCTGTCCCTTTTCCACAATGGAAATAAAACTGCTTTAACACATAGCTTGTGGTTTGCAAATCGCTTTGCTGTTCAATGAATGAAGTGATGGGAATTCGCTCGACCGCAGAAACTGTCTTGTATTCGGTGAAAGTTGTTGATGCTGAAAGCGTTTTAGGTTATATTGAAGGATAGTACTTCGAAAATTTATTCAAAGCACTAGATAGGTATTTGCAGGTTATTATTTCATAATTTTATAGTCACCTCTTATAGTAGATACTTTTCCAGTTAGCATTATCTGCTTTAGATTTAGGTTTCTTCGCAATTCCTGTATTTTGTTTTATTTTCACCTTTTACACCTTATTACGATTGCTATAGCATTACATAATACAAAGCTCACAATGCCATTAGTTTTTCATTAAGTCAAGGGAACACCGCAAGATCACTTCCGTACAGTTTCTCATATTACACAGATGGGCGGTTAACCGCAGCAATTTACATCGCTTTCGATACAGCCGTTTTGTACATTGTACATGCACGACTCGTCTTACATAACATTTGCTTTGGTTGTTAGAAGCGGATAATCGATGGTTAGTGATGGGATATTAAATATGCTCGATCGCTGATTGACTCAGTATTGTGTCTGGCTCATAAAGAATTTAACTGGAAGAATATCCGATAGATAATTCTTTTTCTGATTGATTGTTAGGTCATGGTTATGTAAAATGTCTATTATGTATGTACATTGTACAACGACATTTTTAAACTATTGCATAGCTTCTATCACGGGCCTTGAGCGCGGGGACCGAATCCAGAATTTCCGTAGCGAAAAAAAACCTCACGCTCCCCACTCCGACGGGCGGAGGTGTGGCTTGAAGGCATAGCATGCAATAGCTTTACCGCGACAGTCCCCGAGTGCCACACGTCTTTTTTTTCTGATTGAATGTTAAGTGACGGTTATGTATAATGTTTATTATGTATGTACAACGACATTATTTTTATGGTTTTGTACATATTATGTACTATAGAATCATTTTTTTTGGAAGTTACAGATGACCATAACATGATGATGTGTTCTGAAGTGTATTTACTCTTAACTGTTGTTATTACTTGGAAATTTGTAGCTAATATCTTCTTATTATCGGTATTCCATTGAGAAATAGCTCTTACTATCCTTATATAATATCCTTTCACCATTCAAAATGCAACTCGCCAATACTCGGAGCTCTGTGCAAATTTCTATGAGACGTCTCATAGAAATGCAAAGAGCATTCATAATCATTAATTGTTGGAGTCGACGGGTATTGGTGGCTATGTTGCATCATACTCGTTGATAAATGGAGTATACTTTCGTTTTCAAATAGAGACATGACTGTATAATAATATAGTTTACTAGCGGTCCGCCCCAGCTTCGCCCGTGGTACATGTTTACGTTTTCTCTACATAAGAACCATCCTCGTACTTCAAGGAATATAATAAAAAAATAATTATCGAAATCGGTTCAGCCGTTCTCGAGTTATGCGCTTACCAACACATTTTGCGATTCATTTTTATATATAAGAGAAGAAGATTATGCTCTTGAACCATTGACGGATATTTTACGTTTGTCAATTGATCTAAGTACGTGTTGCTGGGTACGGCAAGATTTGGTTATAATCACTTTAACTTTGGAATGGGTAGGAATATGAATTGGTTTAGGGTTGACAGTTAGGCGAAACATTAAGTACTTATACTCTAGCTATAGTTACGTCACGAAAATGTAGGTGGTGTGGTGTGATGACGAGTTACTTTTCAAGTTGATGAATATAATCCTTAAAAATATTTTAAATTAAGCTATGGATAAAATTTTCAAAAAATAAACCTACAAGGAAACTCATAAATAAAAACAAAAATTATTTATGTTATACAGATATGTATAGTTATGTTTAATATTTTAATTATGAATAGGTTATTTTATCGCCTGTATAGACTGTAATGAGTTCATTTGTTCATTATATCCTTTTGTAATGCGATGTGAATTTTATATTTAGTTCAATAGCCTAGTCAACGGGTTAATAACTGTTGTTATTCACGACGATAACAGTTTGTTACCGTGTTACACAAAACCTGTTGTTTATCAGTTTTTAGTAAGTGTTAAATTGTTCGGTTGAATTGAATTTGGTAAAGAAGTGTTTGCGACTCATGTAGAGAAAATGTTAAATATAGACTCCTACTTATTCCTTGATTTTTTTTTGTATTTAAGTACAGGTAGCATGAATTGCGTGGGGTACTTAGAAATTATCCTTAAAATTGTCTAATCCCTGAATAAATCGATAAATTAAATTAAAATAAGTTTATTAAGCACTTTAATATTAGCAAAGGTAGTTATCCCTAATTCATCACATTTTCTAGAATAAATATGCAATAAATAAAAATAATGTTAGACTCTATATAAAAATACTAAGTATTAACTACTTAGAGCGGATATAATACAGAGATAGCGTAAACGGGTATCATTTCGGCATTCTTTCACAAAATCAATTGAATTTAAAGTGTATATTATTAGCTGGTTAAACAAATGCACAAACCGGTAACAGATGAGATGCAACAAGGAACCAGTCACGAGGTCGGGTGGCGAAGGTTGCGCCATTGACCTCTAGAGGTCGATTGTGGCTTGTCAAGATGTTTCAGTTTTAGCATTATATATTTATGCTTTGCTATTAACTGTAAGATAATATATACGTGGATCTGATTATTTTATTGCTGTAGTGTTATTTTGTTTTGTTGTCTTAAATCTCTATCTCGTTGGAAACTAACATTTAATTGTTTATGTTATGTCAACGTACATAACTATTTATCTTTATAATGAATGCGTTTGGAGATTTTTGTAAAACCTCTTCGTAATTTAAAATTCAAAAGGTTATCCGATATGGTCATTTACATTAAAATTAATAATTTTAAAGTACATATTATGTAGTTGATCGTTTAAATTTGACTCTCTATGTTTAAGTGTAATAACTGAAAATATTATCAGTAATAAGCGAATGACGATTTATTTATTTCCTTTTTCTAAGCGAGTAATTCAGCACTAAGGAAACTTTCCGATACCAAAAAGAAAAAAATCTCTACAGGTTTCTCGAAACTATATGGCGATGATAAATCGCAACGATGTAGAGTCGATAATGTAGAGTCGGAGAAAGTTTTAGCGCGCTTGCAATGTCATAGATACTACATAGGCATACAATATATATGTTGCAGGCGAATTGTATTATTTCGCAGTTTACGCTTGGCATTTTGTAACGGTGCATTTACATCAAACGACTGAATGCTCATTCTAACCCCACTATGTCACATTCTTATAGTGTAAACAGGCATAGAGCATTCTTTCGTTGTTCTTAGTGTGTTCGAAAGCAATATATGCAATGTTCTAATACTGAACAACACTAAATAAGGGGTATCGTTTAATCTTAAAGATCACGAAATAATGCTCTTGATCTAGGTATAGCTCTATGTTCGTTTGATGTAAATGTTATGTTAAATGCTGAAGATTAACTTTTTCCAAACGTGCGCTAAAGGACGCTTGCGAGCCGACGAAACCCCGCGTGCCTCCTATTTCTGTGTAGTTAAAAGAACGCGAGCCTAACCTAATCCACCCCCTTATCCAAACCAAAAAGTTCTAATTACGAATTCTTGACATGTACGTAATCTATCATAAAATGCCGAGCGTTTGTAATCGTCGAAATAATACAATTTTCCTGCGACATATTTACTAGATAGTAGATAGCATATTGTACTTGATAGTACCCATTCTTAGCTAGAGGTGGCTAGAGACAGAAATACCGAGAGCCAGGAAATATGCAGTATAATCACTACTATCCCGCCAAGTATGCATTTTATGGTACACTTTAGTGAGAAACTATTTGATATAGAATTTTTATTTATGTCTAGTTGTATTCAAAATGTCTTCACTGTAAAAATAAGAAAATTTTTAATTCATGTAGACAACTTCGCGAAGCCTCCTAAATCACCACTGTTCAATCGACTTCAAAAAGAGGAGAAGATTTTATTCGAACTTTTTTTTGTTATCTCAGAACTTTCGACGATGAAGCTATTTTTTGAAAGCCATTTAAATTTGGCCTAGGCGTAACAATTTTAATACGGTTTAGCATTGTTAAAATAAGTATTGCTAGTTTATAGTGTGTTTCGTAAGGGTGAAGCATGAACTGCAGTTTTATTATCGGCAATGGACTTGCAATGGTGTTGCGTCACAATTCAGTCAGAACGAATTGTAAATGTCTTGAATATTCATTTTGCTCGAGATTTTGCTGGTTGTGTGGTCTTAAATTAGTTTATTATCATATTTCTGTTCTCATAATATTTTAATGCGAAGTAGTTTGGTTTTGAAACTAAATAATTATGTGATAAGTGTAGGTTATCACTTGAGACACTACTTAAGATTTGCAAATTGTATACCAATATTTATCTCTAGAACTCGAAATAAGTATTACAAAGTATTTTATATTATACATCTTAAAGTTGTGCAGTTTGCAGTCTTCGTTGTACTGATTCTTAGAATAGCCTAATTTATAATGTCAACATTATTATTTCAATTTAACATTACCTACTTGAATCAACCCGTCCCAGATATGTCACACACATGCAATATTCGTATCGGAACAAGTTCTCGAGTTTTATCAATATATTTTATTTAGTCTACTTGTTACTTGTCATAAGATTACGTTGATAAAAATATCGCAAATATCGAAAACATGAGATCAAAAATTATTCGTTGATTTTTGCTTATTAGAAAAGCACGTATTTGCGTTTAGAAGTCGTGAGAAATATTTTCGGACGCACGCACACCTTTCTCCTTTCATGTGTTGTTTTTATGTAATTAAATAAACAACAAAAGATTAGTAAAAATAAAAATGTTATTACTCATACATAAAAGGTCAATAACCTCTCTCTAAGCGTAGTTAATTTTGCGCGAACATCAAACGCCCAGTCTATTTGAAAGGTGTCAAATAAATCAACATGTTGTATCAACTTGCAAGTGCAGTATTATGCGCGTACGCAGATTAGGGTCAGTAGGTGCTCATTTCTATGTCAGCGGCCACCGAGAGCGGACGTGCGGTTCTGTAAGCTCGTTCAAAGCTATCGGGTATTGAATATTAAACGGCAATGGGAGGAATTATATTTAAATATTGATTAACAACACGGTTTACTTAATTGTTCATTTGAAATTAAACGATGTCTGATTCGGAAACTTCCTAATTTATTATAGAGATGTTTATCTTATTGAAATGTTGAAGATGTAAATTATATCAGGTGTTAATAAGTTACTAATTACGCGCGCAATTAAACTCAAAATTGCAATTAGCCAGCTACAATAAATATTCATGCAACTTCCCTAAAATTGCGCAAATGTTCCAACTGACCCGTGGTTATATCACAGACAATAGAGGATATTGCCAAAACGCGGCCATTGTTACACAAGCCTCAATGGCGCCTTCACACGACTGTTACGACTCACATTTACATTGTACACGTGGTGCGAAAACAATGAATTATGATGAGTGTGAAAGGGCCATTATTCTTAATTAGGTACCGGGATGACGCCTTACGTGTTATGATTACGGTGAAAAGTTCGTTAATGTGTTTATTTGAATATAGAATTGTTAAATTCATCTTACGCTCGTTATAATTGTTAAAATATGAAGGACGGAATAATTATGAATATTGGTGTCGTACAAGGCGCTATATTAGGTCCTCTACTATTAATGTTTTATATCTTTGTCGAGTTAGAATGATGTAGGTGGCATTGTAATGTTGTAAATCTTAAGAATGCAATTAGTATTTATAAAATACCGGTTACAGTAAACTTCATAGACACTGTAACCTTGTAAACTCAACAGGTGGGTAACGTATATAGAATCAATTCGCTTTGAACTAGTTTTGCAGAAAAAAATCGCGTACACGATGCTATTAATACTAAAAAAATGATAGACGCTATAAAAATGTTCACTTGAGGAATATTTATAAGTGATGTTAATGATCGTAATGCTGATAATGCCACTTGCAAAGGTATTTCGAATTGATTGCAAGATTCTGATGGACTGGGAATATAACTGAGGAATGTTTTTTTCTTTTAATTAAAATGCATTCAGGTTCTAAAGATAGAGGAATAGTAGAGATCGATTGTAATGCGATAAAACTATAGTTCAAGACGAGAATAGCCAGAACAACAATCACGCAAAAAAATTAGGTCTATTTAAAACTTTAAGTTATAAACTGAACGCTTTATGTAATCTACCACCATCATATTATATTTTCCATAATTAATAAACAATACCAAAACGTACCTAACACGATTTAACTTTTATTGACAGCACGTTTTCCTCCACCAACAATAAATTTTTATATCTCAATCACGATTGTTGGTAACACTGTTGACGCCATCTTGCCGTTTTGTACACGTTTTCTCTACGTTGCGTGCGTATGATGCGTTGCAGATTCGCTCTGATTGCCGCTTTCTTCACCCTATAAGGTGATATGGTTGGTACTTTGTCGCCTATGTCTGGTAGGTGCCAGTAAATCTATACTAATATTATAAAGCTGAAGAGTTTGTTTGTTTGAACGCGCTAATCTCAGGAACTACTAGTCCGATTTAAAAAAATATTTCGGTGTTAGATAGCTCTTTCATCGAGGATGGCTATAGACAATATAATATGTATCATCATGCTAAGACCAACAGGAGCGGAGCCACGCGGGTGAAACCGCAGAGCGCAGCTAGTGCTTAGATGGTTAGAATGTATTCTTGGTATATTCTTCTATCTTTTTGTTTATGTTCTTTCAAAGACTACATTCATTACAATATGCAAGAGGCTTTTTTATAACAACTTTATTACTTTTTCTGTTATATAAAATACCTCCTGATGGTCATCCATAACACTGGCATGGTGGTGTTACGGGTAATATGCCGGCGAAGGCTCTTTTCGATGTCGAACAAATACTTTTAATTAAATTTCTCTTTTTTTACTTTTGTTCGTTTTTTCTTCCAATTACCCTCATAAAATTCACAGTAGTATTTTTTCTTCAAGTTTAAGAATCATAGATGTGTAATGTGTAATTTGCATCTCATTTAGGCCATAGATTGAACAATCCACGATCATCATATAACTTAATAATCCCGTGTTCACTTGCTTATCAGCTATTGTTGGTAGAACAATAGATTGACTACGAATAGCCGACTCATGTATAGTGCTATTGTAGCACTATGTTCTCAGATAGTTTATTGATTAAGTTTGATTTTGGTATTTGATTTTTTATAGCATTTAAATGCTTTATTAATATATATGTATATTTTTTATGACCTCTCAGCATCCCGTGATCCCGCAAGAGCAATCGAATTTTAGTTTGAATTCAATGTAATTTATTGTCATGATGATTCTTAAAAAACGTTGATCGTTGATTGTGGCACAATATTTGATGTGCTCTAGTTCCTTTACAATAAACATTAAAAGTATTGTAATAATTGTAATTATAAAGGAAATATATCAAGTTAATTACATAAAGACTGAATGTAATACAACATTCCCTTTCGAACAATTGCCAACCAAATGCCGTACGTTAAACATTAATGCTATTGGCTATTTATTATGATGATAAGCCGTGTTTAATAACGTGCTGCGGGTTCTGCATAGTTTTCAACTTTCCCTAGCGATATTCATGTTTAATATATCTAATTATGTGTATAGTAATTGTTATTAGTGATTTCTTTTTGCATTCAGTCTCTATATTAAAATACAAATCTGAGATTTATTTGAATTAAAAAAAAAAAATCAAACGTGTTGTTTTTACCAATGAAGCAGCAAAATTAAATCATAACAATTCTTATTCACGTGCAATGGTTACTTCAAAATATAATCATACTAGATTTCCGCCCGCGGCTTCGCTCGCGTTTTCAAAGGAAACCCCGCATAGTCCCCGTCCTTTGGGGTTTCCGGGATATAACCTATCCTATGTGTTAATCCAAGTTACCCTCTATATGTGTGCTAAATTTCATTGTAATCGGTTCAGTAGTATTTGCGTGAAAGAGTAACAAACACACACACATCCTCACAAACTTCCGCAATTTATAATATTAGTAGGATAGGATATCACATAAAAAATATTTATTATGAGTCAACATGGATTATGTATATTACGAATTACCACATATTACTTAAAAAACAGAATTCGCAGAGTTATTCAACGCTTAAGTAATTTATTACGTGCTATAAAGTGGAGTCTATTTCGTACAGTTTGCATACATTATAACACACGAAAGTGCCTTGTATCAGATTCGTTTAAATTGATTGTTACGATTTATATTTATTTATTTTTAATTGCTTTCGCCTTGGGTTTGTGGTCGAGGCTTTATCTTAATTCTGTTTGTAATCTTGATGACTTGTTATAGTGAAAGTAGATAAGTATCGATAACTATTCTGTTATTAATAGTTTCAGATCGATTCTCGTTAAAGTCTTTTATTAATAGTTTCGTTTATATTTTAATTGCCATTGAAAAGTTTTTGATGGCATAATATAAGTATTGTCTTTATTCTGTTGTGATTAATTCGATCCGATCTTTATATTATCATAAAAATTACAATAAAATGATTCATTTAAATATTAAATATTAAACTAATATTATAAAATATGCGAAAGTTTGTGAAGATAGATGGAAGGATGTTTGTCACTCTTTCACACAAATACTACTGTACCGATTACAATGAAATTAGCTATGTAGGTAGCTGAAAGCCCAGAATAAGTCAATAAATCAAGAAATATGTATAGTGGTTACATAAATTTACGTAAAATTAAAAATTCATATTTCCTTACGGGCTGATTACCTATTTTTCATAACTGAACATATTGTTTTCGGGTATCGTTTCAAAACATGTAACGGTATTGAAAATTGTGTATTAATACAATGGCAATTAGGTTGGGTTTTAATTGAATTTGTTCAGTGTAAGGCGGCGACATCTCCGCTCAGCAGTATTGGATACTTGATTATGTTTGTGTGTGCCACAGATTATATACTTTCGCGTTTTCTATATAAAGTATAATTTTAATATTATATTTTAAATGTATTAGTGTTAATTAATTGATTATAAGTGCAGCCAGATGTTGTTAAATTGTTGATTAAAGTTACGAAATATAAAAAATCTAACAGAAACAAATCATAAAGTTACGATAATAAAGAATAATACTTTCACTATCAAATGTGTTGAAGTTTTATGATGCTACCAAGGCTGTCTTTGATTTATTCGTAAGTTAGACTTTCATTGACCTCTGCACAGATTCTCGCACTATAGCTAATAATTCGTAAATATTTTTCTTCTTGTGAATAAATAACTCCGCTTTCATAAAATACTTACGAAGTATCCTGTTGAAATGTCTTTTCAAAATTGATATTTAACCGAAATTAACATATTGACAAAGACATAAAAATAAATCGCATAAGTTAATAATTTAAACATTCTACAAGTGATTAATGAAGGCCAGCCAGAGATCTGTATTCTACCTTCACCTTAACTCATAATAATATATAAGTAATACTAGCTGTGTCCCGTGGTTTTACCCGCATTGTTTAGCTCCTCTTGGGCTGTGTTATGATACCATAGCCTTATAGCCTTCCTCGATAAAAAGACTATCTAAAAGTGAAATAATTTTTTAAATCGAACTTGTGGTTCCTGAGATTACCGTTTACAAGTAAACAAAAAATCTCTACAGCTTTATAATATAAGTATAGATTTACATAATCGAATTTTAATCGAGTTCTGACACTGTTTTATTGCCTTCCAATTTATGGTATTGTTATCAAAAGTACTTTAGATATTATGGAAACATCTGGAATTACTATATAATCTGTCTACTCATTTTATAGCTGCTACATTTTGTTCTATAGGGGAGAACCGATAAAGAATATATTTTGTTAACACTCATACCTACTTATATTTATCGATTTATTTATTTATTTAGTAATGTAATTCTAGTGTTGTGCCAAAATCCCGTTTTTTTATATTTAAACTAAATAATTATTGCCTTGAAACAATGAAATACATAACATGCAAAATAGAACGTTAATTAACATGAAAGGAAAAAATAATTGCAATAAAAAAACATTAATTAAATACCAATCTTGTTTACGGAAAAAGCGAAACGCGTTACTATAGTGAAATGTCAACTAATAAGACCAAAAATCAGCTGAGGCGAGGTTTTGATCTGTGACCTTGGACTTTCGATAGTCTGTGGCTATCTCAATTTATGCTTCTGTTTGTGTAATATACTATGGTTTAATCTGTCTGTTAACAAAACGACGATTAGTGATGCTTTAGCAGCTGTAAGAGTTCTAGTTCTAGTGGCTGTATTTGGAGATAATTAGTGACGCTTTAGTAAGAGTTTAGTCTGGCTGCGTTTGGAAATGTTAAATGGAGAGTTTTTTAGTCTGTGGACAAATTAAAAAATAATTTGGCAGCGTGTTATTGCAGTAATGGGGAAATTTTTTTTATATTTGAATTGACTTTCACAATATAATATGTTTGTCTTTATGTACAAAGTCTGACCATTCCAAGTGTTAAAATATTACGTTAAAAGATATAATTAATTGTTATAAACTTTCATGTTCTTATGTTATGTAGTGAAAAATAAATGTTTAATTTGTAATTAAGGGAGTTAGCAAAGGTTAATTCGTTTTATAATATCCATACGAAAAACTGGTTAGTTACGCGAGACGCCATTTAATTTCGATTTTATTATGTTTATATGTTACTTAATTAGCCATTATTATATAATGAGGTATTTTGGATGAACCCGGATATTGAGTTTACACTTTAAATTTTATGTTGGTAATAACAGAATTATACACGTAATTATTACAAACTAATTAATACAGGGAAATCAACACAAGTAACATATTATATCTACAGTCCAGTTATAGATCCATTTTTGTAAATGTTATTAATGTAATTATTTATTACAATATACAATCGACTCGTGTTAGATATATCGATTGTTTAAGTGTATAAAATTGTATCATTAATGTAAAATTGTAATCGCAAGAACGCAATTTAATCTACTTAATTTACACGTAAAAGCCTAAACGTGATAGGTCTCCGGCCAGGTGCAAAAGGTTCACATTCTAATCCTATAATACACAAATCTGACACTGGCCAGACACTTGATACAACTATCAAGAAGTGGTGTCGTGTGAATGACATTGAAACCGTATATAGCTAAGAAATATAACACTGCCAATCCTCTGATACCTCTCGAAACGGTACAATCGAATTTAATACTCGATTTAATTGAGGAACATTCCAGAAGCTTGGTAAATTACGTTTTTGTGTGCTCAGGCTCCTTATTTTAAGGAAAACATTGATTAATTCAAGTTTTTCTGGTAACGTTTTAATGAAGATATTCTGTTGTCAAGGGCTTGTTTATCGGTTTGGATAGCAATAATTTTGTTTCCTCTTTGTAATTATGTGTACACTGTACATACATACATAATTTGCAAATTGATTTTGAAAAGTGTATCCCGTAATTTATTCCTTTTCTCTGTATTGACGATGTATGTACATAAACAAAGTCTATTTATGTAATTTTGTCACGATGTCTAATCATATTGATGATGAATGAAGCTTCTTTTGGTTCATTAAAAATTCACATTATGTTCATCTGTGGTTTCCCATATTTTATGATAGCGGTGACATCATGGTTTTTCATTGTGCGAATATTGTCTTTTTCAATAGTAATATTGATATTTGCATATAATTAAGATGTCTTGCTTTTTTTAAATTATACAAAATACGAGTAAGTATTAATTTGTTTGAAATGTTGTGTTCTTCTGGTTTTTATTCTAAAGATTTTCATTTTCAATCAGCCAATTGTTGTCCATTTTAACTTCAATGAACTGTTCGATTTCTATCATCATCATCATCATCATTATCAGCCTCCATTTTTCCACTGCTGGACATAAGCCTCAGTCATGTAGCAGGGCGTCCTATGCTACGTTTGCCGAGCCGCGGTCAGCGGTCTCCACTCAAAGACATGTGTGCCCCAGCGGTTGTCCGTTCTGCGGCACATATGACCGGCCCACTACCACTTCAGCTTGCTAATCCGGTGAGCTATGTCGGTAACTTTCGTTCTCTGGCGAATAACTTCGTTCCGGACCTGTATTCCGATTTCTATAGTTTCTAATAATCCACATGAGACATAAAATCAGGTTACAATATCCACAGACCACATCTATCACGTACACATTGGTATTCAAATTGTGTATGACTTGCAGATATTATGGTCTTCTATGAGCTATTATAATTGCTCACGCTTTTCCTTTCTTTTGTATAGTCTTTCATTTTAATATCTTTGTTAGTATAATCGTTGCACAATTAAGTTCATAGGATAGTTTTATTGTACGGTAATATCGAGTGAATGTCTTCAAGGTTAAATACTTTATGTCCCACTGTTTGTTTTACCTGTAATCGTAAATGCATAGTCTCAGTGTCGTGCAATAAGTCGATTAGCATGGTTACGATATCAATAACGTAATTTTCTGTTTAAAGGTCAATGATAATACAAGAAAAGACGTTAAATTAAGTGAAAGTAATAAAGGAAACGTTGACAATACATCATTTACGTGTAATGAACTTGATGTAAATAATCGATGAGAAATAAACGATGCAAATGATAAAGTGAAATGAGATATTGTTGGTGTTGTAAGTGAAGTGGTCAAAGTGGCGAAGTCGGAGTCTAAAGTAGTGCTAGTGGGTGAGGGCGAGGGCGATGGGTGCTGCGGTGGCATGAGGATCGGTGATCTCGGCGGCGTACTGCTGGAAGCGGCGAAGCTGACCAGGTCTTGGTTCTGTCAGAAGCCAGATTACGGGTAAGAAGTCATTACGTATAGTATGATATGTACTATGTATAATGTAACCAAACCGTTGTGATAAGAATGGGGACGAAGACAATCAGGAATATTTTCACGAATAATTAAGTGTAATTTGCAATGTAGATATTTTATAAAAGTCGTGATAAGTATAGAGATGAAGATAAGAATATATAAACGTACTTTTACAATGAACACCTTAAATTAAAATGTCACCTGTTAATTTTAGCAAATGTGTATTCTATATACGGTCACGTTAAACTAGACAACGAAAAGTCTGTATAACTAACAACGTAGCACAACTAAGTTTGGGCCAAAAATAATAATGACGCCACTAACTGACAAAACCAAGTAACATAATTTAGCATTTCTATGAAATATGAATTAAAAATAATAAAGAGCACGACATAAAATAGAGACGCTTCATATTTGCAAATTCATATATAGCATTCGATTAGTAAATTGATATACCCGAGGGCCGCAATGTAATAGTTACTTAATTCACCAAGTTTTGATTTGTAGTCTCAAACAGAGTGTGACCTAGTTATACCGTATTTAGGTCTTGATTTGATTTGGGTCTACACTTGAATATATTGTGCTTGCTAAGTTTATTGCGATAATTTGGATTGGATCCAAAATTCAATAACCAAACCAAACCGAGGCATGGCTCTATGAATATTGAAATGTGTTTAGTTTACTTAAGCTTGACTTTATTATCTGAGTTATAATAAATGCAACGTAGAAAGGGCTGTATTATAGAATATTTTTTAGTTTCAACTGTAGAGCAAATACAAGAGATTCTGATTGTTACACCGCAGCAACTAAAATATAAAAGAAATACAATATTTTTAATTTAAAATCGAGATTGAAAACGTTAAAAACGAAAACCGCAACCTATTTCGTTAAACCAGGCAATCTCGCCCTCACGAACGTGGGCAGTTTAATAACCATTTTTTCAGAAACTGGGTCATTCCTGCAACGAGGTGCATTCAGCTGTATTAATCAAGTCTGCGACTGAATAGATGGCCGCCCCTCCGCGACAATGGGACATCTCCTTTCATTTGACAAATACACTCGAGACGCGAGGCCCTCATGCTTCTGTATTCACACAATCCAACATTATACTCAACAGCGGGGAACACAAATATTCATAAAATGTTAACACAATTTTAAATAAACATCCTCGTTAAAATTTTTCATCTAGCCTTTTACCTGATAGTGCTCATCTTTTTTTGTTTATACTTATGAAATCTCGGTGACCTGACCTGGTCGGGAATACATATTCTCACTTGACCTAGAATTGAACTGTAACGAAGTTCATAAAGAGAGAAATTTAATTTACAAACGGGAACATATGTACCGTTTCACTTAAGGGTGTTCTACAAGGTTGCGTACTGGCGCCGCTCCAATAAAGGGGAAGGAATTAATTGGCAAGCTTTATCTCTGAAATTATATGTGCCATAAAAACTTATTGTAGTTATCGCTCGCAGTGTATTTGCTCAAGAATGACACGAATGTTTCACGTAATAAGGGTTATATTACGATTTATGCCATTGCAAGGTTAAAGCGAAATCTAATTAGGTATTTGACTCGAACGGCGATTTATGTTTATTTCAGTACGTTTTCTAGCGTCGTTTCCGATTTGCATATGGGCATTATGCTCGCATTATACCCAAATGTTTCACAATAGCCCGCGTATCTGTTATATTATGAAAGTAGTAATAGTGTGGAAAGTTGGTTATATGTATAATTGCATTGTGTCTGCGTTACAATGGTTTTAAGGCAGTTTTGCTTTAAAATTTGGTGTTATCCGTTTTTTTTATTTTCTTTGTGAGTGAAATTATACTAGATATGAATGTGAGTGATGCAGTGAAAACTAATATAATGTGCATATAGCTGCAGCGTAGCAAATGTGTATAATGTTTAAAGTGCACAATTTCAATTTGAAAACTAAATGTATGTTATTATTTATATTTTAGTATTATGAGGTAAATAGTTTTAGAAAACTAGTTTATTTGTTCTTATACTATCGTAGTAGTGTATTTATTTGAATATGCATTTATAAAAGAAAACCTCAATAAGAAAAAAAAATGTTTTAATCGTATTTATACTGAAAAGAAAATTCCCATTTTTCGCAAATTAATTTTGCCAAAAAAGCTGCTTGAATAACGTTTGCGAAGTACACAGTATAGCGTCAAAAAACAAGAACGTACATGTCGGTAAAAAACTAAAAAATATCACGAATGGTAAACCGTACGAGTGTTATCGGAACCGTTCCTCTACACTTCACATTTGATTTAACTTTGAAACTCCGCGCTTCAGAATTCATAGGTGTTCGAAAGTTACTGTGGATTTTGCTAGTTCGGATTTTATTAATATTGGCTTCGGGAACCGTCTAGAATTTAATTTTAGTTGGATTTTGAATGGTTGCATTTAACACCGGATTTGTGAAGCCTGTTTATAGTGTAGTTACATCATCGTATGTGGCACATGGTGTCTGTAGCTTTGATCAGACTTCACGTATGTTTGTTATGTTTGATTTGATGTTTGTATATAAACGAGACGAGGTCAAATCAGTATAACTTGGAGATGTCTGGTCTAATCAATTTGTATTAGGATCGCTCAATAGTTTAAATAATATCTTATTTAAACGTCTACGTTTGCTTGCACATATTATTATATCAAACCTATATACCTAGTCGTAGAACAAATGTTGTTACTTATGATGTTAGCTATCTTGTCCTGCGAGGTTGCTGGTGTTTTACAAGTAACCCTGTATATGACAAATCTGCTTTGCAATACCAAAGCGTTGAAATATGTATAATCGCGATCGTGGAAGACCCTCTTTAAAATACATATAAAAATGCGAGCTTCTATCTATTTATATATAAGTACTAGCTTACCGCCCGCGGCTTCGCCCGCTTTATCTAAAACGATTTGAGATTTAAACTATCCTATCTCTCAAGTTGGATCGAACTGCACATGGTGTGCGAATTTTATCATATTCGGTTAAGTGGTTTAGGAGTTCATTGAGGACAAACATTGTGACACGAGATTTATCTATATTAAGATTATTTTTCTACCTGTACCTTACGTCAACGCTTGAGAAATGTTTGAGTACCTACAGAGATTTTTATCACGCCTCCATAACTTTAAATCCTCTAATAGGATTATTTCTTTTTCCACCTTACACGAGATATGGTTGTTCAGTATTCACATCTGTTAGTATTATATTATGTTTTTTGCGATTAGGATCAGTAGTATTAATATCCTTTTCATGTAAAATATGCATTTTATCTGTGATACAATGGACGTTATTTACATAGACTTTCTCGTCAAAACAATGTCAATACAGAAGTGATGTTAATGTAGATACGGAGAGGTTCAAATTATTGTACCTATCTCTGTTTTCTCGAACTTTCTAAACGACTGCATCGTGACTATCGCTAATACTCCTTCGGCGCTTCTTATAAAAGCACTATCATTGAAGTCTGCGATTTATGATGCAAATAATAAACAAATAATTTCTAGAATAGTTAGCTTTCGTTCCACTTTTAAGATCCTATTCAGATTATCTTTTGAAGCATTAGCGATAAATCAATAGCGTCTTAAAATTTTCCTGCTTCAAATTTTGTAATGAAATTTACGCCATAAAAGTTAAGAAATTGCTAAGATAAGAGATAAAGTTGACCAATATTGCTCAAGTCAGTTCCTCTTTACGACACGACACCATCATATATTTTAAGTCTTTTTCTCTCAATTGTCTCCACCAGCAATTGTTCGAACATCGTAAAGTTAGGAATTATGACCTTGTTTGTGACATTTACGTATGGAATTTACAATCGGTGTATTTCCTAGGTATTAGTTATTGCAGTTTTCTGGCAGATTGCCAAGTACCTAGAGATATGTCTCAAAACATCATGAATAAACTGGTTTTTATGGAACTAATACTATAAAAGGAATAGAAAAGCTTTTACACGGACGATAAAATCAGTTATGGCATTCTTCGTTTTAATTTGCTTGTTTTAGGGTAGTGATTTATGGCATCGTTATGTTGATCGGAGAGTAATGTGTGACATTTATTTGGGAGACTTTATTTCAAGAATATAATTAAAGAAACGGGAAACAAAGTGGGGAATGTTCTTTTTGAGATTTCGTTAATGTGGAAGATCGTTTGCATCAAGCATTTAATACTTATGTTGAAACGAAAATAACATAGTATGTTGGTGCATCTTAAGATGTTATCCAAGATGGTATATCTCAAAACATCTGCAGATAAGATCAAATGTTGATGAATAATGTTATGCTTGAATCATGCTGATAAGCTTTATTTTTTATCGTTTAATTTTAGCTCTGATCAATGTTTTGACTCTTCTATAAATAAAAGTCTTTCTAGGTATAAATACATTAACAAAAGAAGACCTTTTCCATAATCAACATATTTAAAATAGGCTTTATTTAAGTCAATATAACTAATATACTCGTAGACGAAGACCTGGGTCTTTAGCTCTTGTAAAATATATCATAGCCTAGTTTCTCAGTGTCTAGTGGTTAGTCATTGATGTGTGAAATGAAGTCTTAACTGTTTCCAGCAATTTTATAGAACTGAGTTTTGTTATAGTATTGGGTATTAATTATTCATGGTTTGGCGTAAACAACGGAAAAGTTACTGTAAAATTTGTACGCTCCACTGGTCCATGTGTATGAGATGTAGATCATTATAATGTCCAGTTATATGGTCTAGAGTGTATGCATGTATGCATGTTACTCATAGATTGAAATATAGCCTAGATTATTTTGTAACTGAACGTGTGTCTAGGTGTCTAAGTGTTCATAGAATATATTATCGTAAAACTGTTCTTCTACTTTATTTGATTTTAGAGTGTTTAGTGTGTAAGTACCTGTTTGAAAAACATCCAAGTTATGTTGTAAACGAAATGTAATGTAAAATAACGAATCTGTATAACAATTACGTATTTTCTTTTCTATCATTTAAAATTTTAATGCAATAGAATTTATGAAAATACATATTTTTTTATTCGTATTCATTTCCGAAGTAAGTATGTCACGTGTATTTTTATTATTTTTGGACCATTTCATTAAATGAAGGTGCTCTCATTTCAGCCCGCATGTTTAGTGTATTGCTGTATGTCTTTTTTATTATTTTTACGCATGGGTTGGTATGGAAAGTTGAAATATTGAAGGGGGCTTTTTTCCTAGAGCTAAAAAGCTAACCCAAGAAATAATTCCTCAATATACATTTCTAGTCTCTTCAACGTAACTCGACGTAATTTTACTCAAAATCGCGTATAAACAGAATTAAATTTTCAAATCACATAGATTTCAGCATTGCATTGAACTGAATACTTTAATACTGTGTATTTTTCCGTCCTTATCCGAGGGTCCGTGAGAGCGTCCCAGATGTCTTCTGCAAATATTGACTCTGATAGTACCTAGAAGATACGTACGTTTGGAAATATCTCGAAATGTTGATAAGATTTGATGAGATATCTCGAGGGCTTCCTGATAGTGAAACTGGTTTTTTGTTGTTTTGAATATGGTGCTATAGATTTGTTAACTTTGTTACGTGTAGGAATGAATTACAGGTGGCAAATGGTAAAACTATGTTAAGATACTGACAGATGGTTCAAAACCTCTTCTAGAAGTCTAATTGAATAAATAAATTTTTGGTTTGGGTTTAATGATGCTCGTTACAGGAATTTTGTATGGACTTCAATTTAGAAGTTTGGAAATGATGTTGAATTTGACTGAGATTATAATGATGAATTTTTGTAAATTGCCCGTTAGATATAGTTAGCCTGGTATCCACTTGAGCATGCTCAGACGAATGAGCGGCTCATTTGGCCGAGCCGCTCAAGTGGAGACGCCTGAGCACGCGTGGCCCGAGCATGCTCAGGCGTCTCCACTTTATTTCGGATACAAAGCTAAAATAAGAATGGTAGGACAAAATATAAAATAATGTTACCTAGATTAGATTAGATTTAATAATACTACAATTTGATAGGAAATTTATGTTATTAACTATTAGTTTTTGCACAAAGGGATGAAATAAAATTGTTGAATTTATACCCCGTTTATTTCGTATATCAAATATAACTAAAGTGAATATTTCAAATGAAATGAAAATAATAAATTTTTCCAGCTTTCATGCGACGTTTAATAAATCCTTATTTTATTGGGCTATTTTTCAAAAGGTAGCGCTGTATTTAGTTGAGTAAATAAAATGGTTAAACTATGAAGTTAGTTTAAGCCAGTTATTTTAAATCAAAGGTTTAATAAACATTAGAAATACAGGGCACTTTATTCGAATATAGTAGTATGTTTTTCCGCTGTGAAGTGAATTGTGTTTTTTAATAAATAAATTTAAATTGATGAGTTTTTTTCTTTTACGCAGGACTTTTTTGTAAACTACGTAAATATACATCTAAGTGATAAGAACGTTTTGGGCCTTGACTGTGTCTATAGTAATTGTTTAGTAATAACAGCTATAGGTAATATTGTTGCAAACCCTCAAAATATTAATTTATAAATTTTATTTATTGTATTGGAATGTTAATGGCAATACAAGCTATAATTTATTAAAATACCCTTAATCGTTTTAAAATTCCTAACAACGCTTTGCTTGTTTTCGACTTAAGCAAATAAGCCTTATTTAATAGAACATTAAGAAATTAGCTTACGAATTAGTAGCGTCGCCGTCTGAATTAATTTGACGACCTTTTACGATAAAACGAACAAAATTACTGTAATGTTTATTATATATTGTTTATTATAATTACAATATTAAATTGAATAATAGATTTGAATGTTCGAGGTTATTTCTATTGCAATTTTTTTCTACTGCATTAAGATTTATAGATTATTTTGTTATGATATAATTTTATCAATTATTTACGCAATCGTGGAATGTTATTTTTACTCATGTTTTTCAATTAATTTTTATCGGTTATCGGCACTAGAAATTGAATTAGAGGATTAGTTTTGCGATAATTTTTTTTAATTATGATGATTACAAACATTATTGTCTTCAATAATATTCAAAGAATGTAACGTGTAATGTGTTTTACGTGATTAATTACGTTTAATTAAAAATATAACATTCAGTGATAAGTCACCTTTAGTTTAAAACCCGTCTAAAATAGGATGTACGAACACGAATTGTTTTGCCAATTTTTTATGAAATATAATTTCTTCAAAATAATAATATGAACTTTATATCCTTGTCTTTGACCTCCCGATCATATTTTGACATTTCAAAGTTATTACGCCGTGACATTATAAGTATTGTCTCTGTCATTTATCATGTAACTTTTGGACGTATTTAAATTGTTCTTATTTATGGTCCAATGGACCAATGCTCCATCAATTTGATCCTTTTAGACCAACGATATTTTATTCAATGTGCAATAGACCCGAAACGCGTCCAACCAAGAAGATGCCTAGAAAGATTTCTAATGTATCTAGTTTTGTATTAAATCAATTGCTTACTTTATTCAGACGATTGGTTATAGCTAACACGGTATAAAAGTACCTATGTAGGAAACAAAAGATTTCTAGTGTTGTATAGTCTTCATAGAGCTATACAATTCTCTTGTTCCCTCTGTAATTTTAAGAGTCTTCTAAAAGCACATCTTGTAATTTTTAATACTTTGAACATTTCTTTGTTTTTAATGATACTAGAACGGTCATGTTTAGATGGGGTGGACGTGGAACGAACTCTGTGATTATGAAAAGAGAACGTTTATTATCCTCTTTTCATATTTTTACTACGTTGCCGTCTCTTGAACTAGATGTGATTGTTATTTGTGTCTCAGAAGACGTTGCCTAAAATGGTCATACATAATTTATTATGTACTGAAAAAATACAATTCTTTATTACTCATAATTAACCGATAAAAAGTATTTATTACAACCTAAGATTACAACATGATTTCGGTCTCAAATTAATTCTTCTCTTTAATATTTTAATAACATGATTTCTTATTACACTCATTAACCGTGATGTTCTATTGTTGCAGCTTCTCCCAAAAAGTCGATGAGGAGGAGAACAGCAGCGGCGTGACGCTGAACCCACCAGACGGGTTCTACTCGCATCAGCACAGCATACACAGCGGCCACCATGGCCACCACGCGGAGCCGGACCGCGGGTACATGGACGGCAACCGGTACGTCACGGCGGTGCATCGCCCCATGCCCGGTGAGTTGCTTTGTGGTCACATCGCTTGTGGCGGCACCCACCAGACGGGTTCTACTCGCACCAGCACATTTATAATATTTCGACCACCATTTTCAGTAAACACAGTTCTTCTGGCGCAGAATAAACGACACACTCGATTAGAATATTATTTGATTTTCTCACTATTATCACGTATTAGGTCTTATTAGTTTTAGTCAAATTTACCTCATACACAAGTTGAACTAAGAACTTCGAACACTTGACACAATTAAATAAAACATTTATAAAATTAATATTAAAAATAAGTGAGCATTTTTATGTTTACTAAATGAACAGAAGATGTTTTTACCAAATATTTGAAGAAAATATTTAGTAAAAACAACTTCTGTTCATTATTCAAACTTATAAAAACTTTAACCACACAACATAAAGCGTCTGGTTATACACATTATAATGTTGCTCACAATTTTATGTCACGTACACGTATCACGTGACTGGTAAGTTAAGGGTAATTAATGATGTACTGTAATTATGTCGGTGTATGAAGAAAATTGAAAAGCCGCTGGTGGCCTTGTGAACGTGTGAAGCGACAGGAAACAATTTATTCCTAATAAAGGGTAAATTGTTTTGGTGCCAATTTTTGCGCATGACTTGTTAAAGAATATTGATGAATGATTTAAACTAACACATTTTCATATTTACCTCTAATTACATGAACTTAAAGCGTTTTAATTATCAATAAAATGGAAAAATCGTCAAAACACCATTTTTCTGTAATACTCATTTAATTAGGAAAGACCACCTGTGGTACCTACCTAGAAATTTTTTCCTAGACAATTCATTTTGGCAAGATCTTGCAAGAATCTTGCAAGATTGGATAGCCTCTTTGTTATACAGCTTCACTATTTTCCTATATCATAAAGCTATATCTGTGCAACAAAAAATGGTGGTTAATAATAATATCTGTAACAATTCCAGCATTAAACCACTCCAACTCGTCATGCTCCTCCGCGTCCAACGCGTCCACCGGTGCGGGGCTCTGCGCAGGAGCCGCGGAGCCGGCGCCGCCGCTGTACATCGCAGCACCGCCAGAGGGGTTCGGCCTCGCTGTGCACACGAACAGGTACGTTCGAGAACGTTCTAGAATATTCTAGAAGCTTCTGGAATGTTTTAGAATGTTCTAGAAGGTTTTGTGTGAAGAGTTATAGTTGGAGATAGAGATAAAGATGTGTGGATGTGGTTGAAAGTTTTATGATGAGATTATGATGAATGTTTTAAGTTTGTAGCATATTATTTAAGGGACTATCGGGGTATATGGAAAGGTATGGTCTAGAATTTACTAGAGAATGTTAGAGAATGTAGTATACAAATAGTACTGAATGTTTTAATGTTAACAGGAGTACATTTTTATTATTTATATAATATAGAGTGGTTTGCCGAGTGTTTATTTACATTATTTAAGCCATGCGGAATCCAATTATGGATAAAAACACGTGTAAAGTCTGGGAACTACATGATGCAAACGTGAAAAAACTACAGAAATACACACATATTACAGTCGAGACAAAAGTTGAAAAATGAATTCCTTCCATAGGCGAGGCACAGACGTTGGGATCATTGGCAGTACGGGAATAACGCAAAAAGATACAAGTTTACCCCAAAAAAGGGGAAAACTGACACGAGGGTATGTCCATACCTCAGGAATGCCTAGCCTTGTGGCCTTAACTATCCTAGACATAATTCCGATCGTAGCTCTTACACGCAATTATAAACCAGCAAATTCATTACCTAATGACCCGTTACCATACTGACAAATAATTCGTTTGACTTACGTATTCCATTTTGACATTACTTTAATAAGTTTTGTCAAAATCTGATCATTACGTAAGGAAAAGGAATTGTTGAAAGTATAGAAACGGTATCAATTAACTTCTTGTGTTCGTGTCTTTAACCTACGCATGGTTTGTAATAGAATCTGTCACATATCCATTAGAATCTGTGCAAATTAATAGGATCCTCTCTCATTCACTTACAATAAACTATAACTATAAAGGTGAACTCACACCGAAAGAGCGGCGAAGGGCAGCGAAGTGGAGCGCAGTTTCAGTGCCATATGAATTTTAACTTTATTTTCATTACTATAATACTTATTATCGCATGAGAAACTCGAACGAGTCGCGCGGATGCCCGCGGCGCCGCAGGAATTCCCCGGAATTCCCCGTTCGAGTTTCTCATGCGATAATAAGTATTGTAATGAAAATAAAGTTAAAATTCATATGGCACTGAAACTGCGCTCCGCTTCGCTGCCCTTCGCCGCTCTTTCGGTGTGAGTTGACCCTAACTATAACCATGGCATGACTTTTAACATTACTTAACAACTGATAGACATCGGCTTAATTCAGTAATTCATTATTAAAATCTGATTAAAATTCACAGTTATCTATATCAACTCTTTTATCGTATTGTAGTTTGGCTACGTATGTAATTATCATACTATGAAAAATACTATAGCTATAAAATGAAACAATCTTGCATAAATTGAACAATAAAATAAGTACTTGGGGTAAATAAGTTTCTACTGATTGCTATCGAAGAATTACATCACTATATTGCAAATAAACTAGCTAAAAAACATCATCATTATATTAACCATAAAAGGTAAATGATATATATCTATATAATTATATAATCTCTTTGCCAATTAAAAGATAAAGATTTTTATTATGTTTACTGCTATAATATAAATTAAAGTCGCTATAAAAAATAAAAAAAAGCTAGAAGCCCAAGGCTATATTATGACTACTATAAATTATAATATACAATTCAATATATCAAAGCCGCTACTAAACTACGTAGAAAAGTAACCTAATACCTCATGATCACCCTGATACATATAAACAAACATTCCCCTACATATCACACATCCAAAAAATCACTTTCCTAAATCAAAATACCACCATTGCAGCCGTTATGAAATGTCGCAAGATCTACTGGACAAGCAAGTTGAAATCTTAGAGAGACGGTACGGAGGTTTGCGCGCGCGTCGTGCGGCCGTCACCATACAAAGGGCGTTCCGACGTCGGCAATTGTTGAAGAAGTTTAGCGCCATCACTGCTATGGCCAAGGCGGCTGATTCGAATGCAAGACGGATGCAGGATGGCGAGCATTTGATGGTTAACGGTAAGTTCTTTAGCTCGAGAAGGTTTGGTAGGTACTCGGGTAAAAGGTGTCGGACTATTGTATGTATAAAATATCATCCGATTTGATCAATCGTGATGTCTGTCAAGTTTACTAGGAAGGTTTTCTCATCTGTTTAATGGTGACTCATAAGTTATATGTGTTATTTTTGCTAAACTATTGCATGGGAAATGGTAGAGATAAAATAATGTTATTGCCACTATTGTAAGATGTTTGTGATTAAACATACACTTTTTCAACTTTAATCGTTTTTAACTCCTGTTAGAAGGACATTATTTTACTTGCATACACATAAAAATATACTTTTATAAGCTAAATAAAATAACTAAAAAATATTCAATTAATAAACAGGTAACGACATCTACGCCAACACGATGCTGCAAAAGAGCCCAGCTGGATCGGAAAAGATGCTGGCTCTCACCAGACCGATGCGGTCCATGTCGCTTAGGGAGCGCCATGATGTTGATATGGGGTGAGCTATATATTATTTAACATTTATATTTTATATCAATAACATCATTGATAATAAAATTTAAAAGAGGGTAGATATCAAACTAACAATTTTTGTTGTCTAAAGACTAACAAACATTTCATTAATATAATTATTTAATCATATGAGTCAATTAAAAACGTTAAATAATTTAATAGATGATGTTTACAATTCTAATAATATAAATCGCTTGCCAAAACATGAAGAATGTTCAAAATAGTGACAGTATATTTGTTTAGAATAATTGATGTAGTGTTCAAAAAGAAGATTATTCATTTTTGTATACAAAATGAAATATTCATTCGTTCATTCCTCAAATTTACAAAATCTTTTTATATCAACGAAAAATGTAATTTCCACACACAAAAGCGCCGTACAAAGTCAAGTCTAATGCATTATGAAGCTGAGGGTAATGCATTTTAAAGTTAAGATCAGTTAACAATACAGTTAAGATCTAGTGCATTATTTAGTTAGACTAAATTCATTAGAACTAAAGCTTTATGACTTAGTTAAAAGTTACTGACGTTACAGCAGTAATTGTTATTTGTGCCCCTCAGATACATACGTGGACAAAACCACAGGAAATTTCATCGCTTATTTTAGCACTTTAGGAGTTTATTTTTGAAAATAATGACTTTTTTGAATTGTCTAGCTCTTCATCTAATAAATTTTCTTTTATTGTGTATAATAAGGAATCATTTGACCACGTTTTCATAAAAAAAAATACAAAAGAAAGCATCATGCAAAAACAGGCTATTCAAAACCAAAAACATTTGGTCAGTGATGAATAACCCAAAACCTCAATTCATGCAATCAATATTAATAAACATTTAGTACTGTAGCTGTAGTTAATAACAAATAATACATAATTCCAGAAACCAAAACGACGTAGACGCGATGGTGGCCCGCGTCCAACAGTCCGCGCACCAAATACACATGATCGCGAGTGAGATACCCCACCACAGGGGCGACGCTGATAGTGGAGTGAGTATATCTAACTAGCTTTTAAACGAGAAATTATATACTTACATACTAATAATTGGTAAAAACAGTAAAATCGGTGTAGTCGTTTTTTGAGTTTATCCCGATTAGGCTATGAGTGCACAGTACTTTGTAGTGAACCAGCATTTCATAAGCATCGAGAATGTAATAAATATGTATTCATTAAAATGTAAATTTTTATAAACTAGAAACAATTCGATCACGAGGCGGGATCCGCGTCTTCCGCCTAAAGCACGTGTCTTGCCTTATAAAGCATTTGAATGCTATAAAACATATCAGATTCAAGCATCGAGTATGTTAAAATTAAGTATCGAAATGCACTCAACATGCACTTAATTTTGTTATTAATTCAATTTTTTTAGCAAACGCAAAATGTCACATCTCGGATAGTTTATTCTATGAATTTAGCAAGCGTCGAGCATTGACCAATCAGAACACGTGACGTCACAAGCTAACCAATAAATGACGTTCCCGCGTTCCTATCTATTAGGCCAATAGCTAGCTAGTTTTGATAGTGTATATTTTTGCGTGGGAAAAACGATCCATACTTGTCACAACGTTTTTTTCATAATTACGGTTCTTGACGTAGCAATTATTTATTACTCTGTTGTTTGTATAATAATTCTTCGTTTAATGTCTTCTCTAATTCCACGTATAACCTCATGTACTACACAGTTATAATGTTCTATTAAAATAGTAAAGTTAACGTCAACCAACATTATGAGGATTAGCAGTTTCTTTGAGTTTAAAATTAACGGTAGAAACCGGCAATAGCAACAGTTTTGTATAAAACATTAAATTCAATTATAATTATTTAGAGTTCTATTTATCTGCAGTAAAATACACAATGGCTCTCTCACGTTAAGCTACGCGGATGTTATCTACGAAAATTTCAAATATTTGTACACTTAATTATCGTATCGTACAAAAACCTAATCTTTACATTGCGAAACTGTTTCACACGACAATAGTCCTTATTACATGCATGTAAGGATTAAAATAGCGTGAGGTGTTTGTTTCATTAATTTGACTATCATGATACAATGTTAAACATTATCAGTGATTCTTCTAATGTGAAACAGTTCTAACGTCCACTATTTAAGCTAAATAATGGAACGGTATAAAAGTAAAATGTTGGTGAAGAGATTTGTGAAGAAAAGGCACTTTTGGTTCATGAATCGTGTGATCAGAATACGCTGTTGTGATAATAAGTGTAATTATGATGTATGTAAATTATTTTAGTTTTTTTTTGAATAATAAGTTAAATAGCAATACATATTAACTTTGTTATTTATAGCAGTGATGTGAGTTTTATTATGTACCTAGTTGATAATGTTAGTCTATGATAATTTTTTATATAAATTATTTGGGGTTTTAATAAAAAGAAAATAAATAATGAGATATCTGATATCGTTGATCTCATTGGGCACTAAAGTTTAGTTATAAGGGATCCCGGTTTATTTCAATAAATGCAATAAACAATGTAAAACAAGTATTAAAATTATCTACCTACTTAAGTAAACAAACACTGGTGCTGCACTTGCCGGTGTACATGTATATAGTGGGTACCAGAGACCAATAAATAGTTCAAAAATTTTATTCTTAATGCATGTTATTTCTTTATTTTTCATTTATATATTTTTCATTCAAAAATTAATATTAACGTTTTGGAGGAATTTACTTTCAAACCCAATGACACCAGCATTTTATATGTTCATATTATAGATAAGAAACACTATTGAAAATTGTGATAAGCATCCGCTCTCTCTCCTTATTTAATTAAAAATAGGTTACTTGTACAATAATGTGATAAAACAAAATAACAAGCAAAAAACTTTATACCAACTGAATTAACGTTATAATAAATGAAATAATAATTATTAAAAAAAAACAGTTATTCATCCTGCTTCAATTACAATATTATATACATAAAGTTAATAATGTATATATAATTTTGATATTTTGCTCGTACCGTGGGAAATATAAGTAAACAAACGAGACATAATACAATATTTCTATATTATAATCAATTTAGACTAATTACTCATTAATTTAATATTTAATAATGCAATGTATTGCATTTTTTACTAATGATAATCATTCAGGTTTTAAGTAATTAACATGTTTTACATTCCAATGTAGAAACAAAAAATCGTGTTTGTCTTTAAAATTTAAATATTTAGAAGAGAATAAAGTTTGAATTTATACAAACTTTATTCTGATCCTCATTTGATTTGTAATAAAAAAAGCAGGTGTGCCGAGCACACGTGTCAGAAGTGAAATTTCTTTGGCAACGTTCAAAGATACGAAAATCGTTGCCTTACTCCATGACGCAACGCGCCTAAAGAAGTTTCACTTCAAAAAATAATAATTGAACATCAAAAATATTAAAAAAATAATCACCTACAAGGATACTTCTAAAATCATACCGCTACTTATTTACTCACACTAACCTTATTATATACGTCAACTATATAAGATAAGATTGTAATGATATTTGTTCGTTTCAGGTGTGCAGTTGCTCTGTGAGCGGCTCGGTGACTAATATATCGACGTCATCATCACACAATGAATCTCTACATAATCACCAATTATTAAATAATTCAGGTAACTTTTTTTGCTGGAAACTTGTGTAGAAAAACGTTCAGGAGACTTGTGTATCAAAAATGGGATGATCATCTTTTATGTGTTTAAAAAACGATAGAAATTACTGCTTTCCGAATGTTAAAAATACGTAATGACGATTCAAAAGTGCTTTTAGAGGAAGTCTAATTGAATAAATAAATTTGAAAAATGTTTTTCACTCATCATACCATTTTGTTAAGTAAAAGTTAAACAGTGGAGATACTTATACAACCAAAACATATTTTTGCCTTTAAATATATCAAGTATATTAGCAGTATGACATTCGTATCAGATGTGTGTGTCGACTTCGATCAAGAATACGACCAATCAATAATTTTAAACTTCCCTAAAAATCTCATAATTTTAATAAATAAATAAATATTCTTTCGCCATATCGTAACATTTGTATTAATGTCTTCGATCCAGAAACCAAAAGTAGTAATTTAGTATAAGCTACTTATTTTTTTTTTATTTATTATTTCCTAGGTCCCATATACGGAAACCTCCTATCATCAGGGGGTAAGCCACTGTCGTCACCAACAGCCCGACAGCAGCAGCAGCTGGCGGCGATACAGGCGGCCAACGCGAGGCGGTTTCCGCCAGAAGTGCCCAAACGGACCAGCAGTATTACCCTCAAGTGAGTATTAGTAGTACCTAGGAGTTATGAATGAATGGACACCCTATTGGACATAATTTAAAGCTGAATAATTAATTAGTATAATTGAATATATATAAGGTTTTTAAGGAAATTGGTTTATTAATTCGAACCATACGCGAAAAATAGAAAAAATAAACATAAATTAATAACAGGAATGTTTGATGGATTTATTCAGCTAATTTCGAGCAACACACGACCGAAAATGGTGTGTGTAAAATTGAAACTTCAGTGTCACGTCATACGTCACTTCAACAAGTATTTTTTTTCTTGAATATCATTAACGTGCTGTTAATCATATATTTGAAAAAAAAAAAACGGTCGCGAACATGCCCAATTGCCACATCCATGTATCATACATGCATGTTTATAATCGTTATTCAAAAGTCAACTCTATCTCCAGTGCGGAGAGTCCAGTATCGCTCCGGCGTGCGGAGTGCGGCGCAGTTGTGCGCGGCGGGTCCATGTCCTCCGTGCAGTCCTCCTCGTCGAGCTCGTCGCAAGAGCATAGGCACCATTACCACCAGCCGTATCAGCCACGGCATCAGGTAAATGTTTGTAATAATAATTTAGAGAAAAAAAATTGTTTTTGATGTCAGAAGTGGGATGGCATAATGGGTGTTTTTTAGACGATTTATTAAGATAGATGATTAAGGTTAGGATTTTTTACGTTGATTAAAGCAAATATTTTTTTTTTGTCAAAAAGTCTCGTGTGAATGTGACGCATTTTATACGCATTTTAGCACTTTATTTTATGAATATTGAGAAATAAAGACTAGTGGTCGTTCATTGGTCGAAAATCACCACATCCATGGAAAAAAAACTAGATTAAAATTATGTTACTTGCAGGAGCCGCACGTGCACCTGGCGGAGCAGCAGTTCCAGCACGCGCGCACAGCATCGGGCTCGCTGTACGAGGGCGAGCGCTACGCGGTGTGGAAGCGGCAGGACGCGCCGCCGTACTGCGACGCGCCGCCCGCCGCCTGCTGCCGCCCCGCGCACGAGCCGCCGCTCAAGGTGAGTGTGAGCCGGGGAGCGGTGCAGCACGACCAGCCGCCGCTCAAGGTGGGTGTGAGCCGGGCAGCGGTGCAGCACGACCAGCCGCCGCTCAAGTTGGGTGTGTGTGAGCCGGGGAGCAGTGCAGCACGACCAGCCGCCGCTCAAGGTGAGTGTGAGCCGGGGAGCGGTGCAGCACGACCAGCCGCCGCTCAAGGTGGGTGTGAGCCGGGCAGCGGTGCAGCACGACCAGCCGCCGCTCAAGTTGGGTGTGTGTGAGCCGGGGAGCAGTGCAGCACGACCAGCCGCCGCTCAAGGTGAGTGTGAGCCGGGGAGCGGTGCAGCACGACCAGCCGCCGCTCAAGGTGGGTGTGAGCCGGGCAGCGGTGCAGCACGACCAGCCGCCGCTCAAGTTGGGTGTGTGTGAGCCGGGGAGCAGTGCAGCACGACCAGCCGCCGCTCAAGTTGGGTGTGTGTGAGCCGGGGAGCAGTGCAGCACGACCAGCCGCCGCTCAAGTTGGGTGTGTGTGAGCCGGGGAGCGGTGCAGCACGACCAGCCGCCGCTCAAGTTGGGTGTGTGTGAGCCGGGGTGCAGTGCAGCACGACCAGCCGCCGCTCAAGGTGGGTGTGTGTGAGCCGGGGAGCAGTGCAGCACGACTAGCCGCCGCTCAAGGTGGGTGTGTGTGAGCCGGGGAGCAGTGCAGCACGACCAGCCGCCGCTCAAGTTGGGTGTGTGTGAGCCGGGGAGCAGTGCAGCACGACCAGCCGCCGCTCAAGTTGGGTGTGTGTGAGCCGGGGAGCAGTGCAGCACGACCAGCCGCCGCTCAAGTTGGGTGTGTGTGAGCCGGGGAGCAGTGCAGCACGACCAGCCGCCGCTCAAGTTGGGTGTGTGTGAGCCGGGGAGCAGTGCAGCACGACCAGCCGCCGCTCAAGCTGGGTGTGTGTGAGCCGGGGAGCAGTGCAGCACGACCAGCCGCCGCTCAAGGTGGGTGTGTGTGAGCCGGGGAGCAGTGCAGCACGACTAGCCGCCGCTCAAGGTGGGTGTGTGTGAGCCGGGGAGCAGTGCAGCACGACCAGCCGCCGCTCAAGTTGGGTGTGTGTGAGCCGGGGAGCAGTGCAGCACGACCAGCCGCCGCTCAAGTTGGGTGTGTGTGAGCCGGGGAGCAGTGCAGCACGACCAGCCGCCGCTCAAGTTGGGTGTGTGTGAGCCGGGGAGCAGTGCAGCACGACCAGCCGCCGCTCAAGTTGGGTGTGTGTGAGCCGGGGTGCAGTGCAGCACGACCAGCCGCCGCTCAAGGTGGGTGTGTGTGAGCCGGGGAGCAGTGCAGCACGACTAGCCGCCGCTCAAGGTGGGTGTGTGTGAGCCGGGGAGCAGTGCAGCACGACCAGCCGCCGCTCAAGTTGGGTGTGTGTGAGCCGGGGAGCAGTGCAGCACGACCAGCCGCCGCTCAAGTTGGGTGTGTGTGAGCCGGGGAGCAGTGCAGCACGACCAGCCGCCGCTCAAGTTGGGTGTGTGTGAGCCGGGGAGCAGTGCAGCACGACCAGCCGCCGCTCAAGTTGGGTGTGTGTGAGCCGGGGAGCAGTGCAGCACGACCAGCCGCCGCTCAAGTTGGGTGTGTGTGAGCCGGGGAGCAGTGCAGCACGACCAGCCGCCGCTCAAGGTGGGTGTGTGTGAGCCGGGGAGCAGTGCAGCACGACCAGCCGCCGCTCAAGGTGGGTGTGTGTGAGCCGGGGAGCAGTGCAGCACGACCAGCCGCCGCTCAAGTTGGGTGTGTGTGAGCCGGGGAGCAGTGCAGCACGACCAGCCGCCGCTCAAGGTGGGTGTGTGTGAGCCGGGGAGCAGTGCAGCACGACCAGCCGCCGCTCAAGTTGGGTGTGTGTGAGCCGGGGAGCAGTGCAGCACGACCAGCCGCCGCTCAAGGTGGGTGTGTGTGAGCCGGGGAGCAGTGCAGCACGACTAGCCGCCGCTCAAGGTGGGTGTGTGTGAGCCGGGGAGCAGTGCAGCACGACCAGCCGCCGCTCAAGTTGGGTGTGTGTGAGCCGGGGAGCAGTGCAGCACGACCAGCCGCCGCTCAAGGTGGGTGTGTGTGAGCCGGGGAGCGGTGCAGCACGACCAGCCGCCGCTCAAGTTGGGTGTGTGTGAGCCGGGGAGCAGTGCAGCACGACCAGCCGCCGCTCAAGTTGGGTGTGTGTGAGCCGGGGAGCAGTGCAGCACGACCAGCCGCCGCTCAAGGCGGGTGTGTGTGAGCCGGGGAGCAGTGCAGCACGACCAGCCGCCGCTCAAGGTGGGTGTGTGTGAGCCGGGGAGCAGTGCAGCACGACCAGCCGCCGCTCAAGTTGGGTGTGTGTGAGCCGGGGAGCAGTGCAGCACGACCAGCCGCCGCTCAAGTTGGGTGTGTGTGAGCCGGGGAGCAGTGCAGCACGACCAGCCGCCGCTCAAGGTGGGTGTGTGTGAGCCGGGGAGCGGTGCAGCACGACCAGCCGCCGCTCAAGGTGGGTGTGTGTGAGCCGGGG
Organism: Colias croceus; assembly: GCF_905220415.1. Taxonomy (NCBI): domain Eukaryota; kingdom Metazoa; phylum Arthropoda; class Insecta; order Lepidoptera; family Pieridae; genus Colias; species Colias croceus. The sequence goes on from NC_059562.1 coordinate 3,235,824, forward strand.
AGCAGTGCAGCACGACCAGCCGCCGCTCAAGTTGGGTGTGTGTGAGCCGGGGAGCAGTGCAGCACGACCAGCCGCCGCTCAAGTTGGGTGTGTGTGAGCCGGGGAGCAGTGCAGCACGACCAGCCGCCGCTCAAGGTGGGTGTGTGTGAGCCGGGGAGCAGTGCAGCACGACCAGCCGCCGCTCAAGGTGGGTGTGTGTGAGCCGGGGAGCAGTGCAGCACGACCAGCCGCCGCTCAAGGTGGGTGTGTGTGAGCCGGGGAGCAGTGCAGCACGACCAGCCGCCGCTCAAGTTGGGTGTGTGTGAGCCGGGGAGCAGTGCAGCACGACCAGCCGCCGCTCAAGTTGGGTGTGTGTGAGCCGGGGAGCAGTGCAGCACGACCAGCCGCCGCTCAAGGTGGGTGTGTGTGAGCCGGGGAGCAGTGCAGCACGACCAGCCGCCGCTCAAGGTGGGTGTGTGTGAGCCGGGGAGCGGTGCAGCACGCGCACAGCATCGGGCTTAATTCCACCTGCACAATTCCACCACCGCACAGCCCGACACAAGCAAAAATATCATCCACACCACCTGGATGCATGGCGCTCGACAACCGTGCGTTTTGCACGTCATTTCCTACCCCGTGCTACACTCTTGTGGAACAATTTACCACCTTCCGTGTTCCCCAACCAATACGACATGGGAACCTTCAAACAAAGAGCCTACACCTTCCTGAAAAACCAACTTCCACCTAAAAGCCGGCAATACGATTGCAGTGTTCCCAACGCTGTGATCGTCATGGGCGGCGTCTATCACCTACCACCAAGTGAGTCGCCTGCCCTATTGCTAGGTTTACTTTAAAAAAAAAAAAAAACAAGTGATTATAGTTTTTTGCAAATAAACAACGTGCTGGGCGTTTACTTACTAAATGGATTCCAATATTTAGTTTTATGTAGGGAAATATTACCCCTCATAAAAAAAGGTTTTGTTAACATTTCCTAATAAAAAAGTATCACTAAACATTGTCTTGTAAGTTATTACATTCAAATAAAAAACCCCACCACAATACAATTTTTGTATAAAATTTCAGGTCTCAGAAACAGTCCGCAAGCGGCAATACCGCGTGGGCTTGAACCTTTTCAACAAGAAACCAGAGCGAGGTATTGCTTACCTGATATCGCGAGGCTTTCTGGAGAATTCGCCGCGAGGCGTCGCTCGGTTCCTCATCACGAGGAAGGGCTTGAGCAAGCAGATGATCGGCGAGTACTTGGGCAATCTGCAGAGTCCCTTCAATATGGCGGTACTAGAGTAAGTGATTTTTGTGATTTGTCTTTGATCTGAATTTTTTACCACTTTTTGTAGTGTTTGATTTGACATAAAATCTTCAAAAGTATCAAAATTTAACTAAACTCAAATAAAAACTAAATTTTAAGACATTTTCTTGACGAATACTAAAAAGTTATTTAAAATGAAGATAACAGGAAATTTACATTTTTACACGATTTGATATTATAGGTGATACGACAAATTTTAAGAACGTTTTCTTTGCGCATGTGTCTTGCGTGACATTTTTTCAGAGGTTGCATTTATAAATATTCTTCTTACATTTGCATTTTTACATGATTTCATTAGCAAATGTTTTCATTTCTTCAAATGTTACATTTATAATGTTCCTTTTAGATGCTTCGTGAACGAGCTAGACCTGTCCGGTATGGCGGTAGATGTCGCTCTACGGCGGTACCAAGCGCACTTCCGACTTCCAGGAGAAGCGCAGAAGATCGAACGTCTGGTCGAGGCGTTCGCGAGGCGGTACTGCGTGTGCAATACCGACTTTGTTCAACGGCTGAGGACGCAGGACACGGTAAATTTAATGACTTGTTATTGTAATTTGGACTTTATGGTGTTTGTGTTAATGTTCAAAATCGCATTAGAAATATTTAATGCTACTTATGTCAGTATAGCATCACACTATAGCGTTATATGATCGAGATAGTGGTTTTTATAGTTTCAATAATAGTGGAGCTGGAAAACCTTGATCCATGATAAAACGTTTTAGATACATTTGACGTACAGATAAATACAAGCCCTACATTTTGATATTTATTAAGAAAAAAATTGAGTATGTAACAAAAGAAAGCAGTAATAAAGATATAATATAACAGAATTATTCGTACTCTCAAATAAATAAAAAAACTCCATTCCCATTTCAGATATTCGTCCTAGCGTTCGCAATAATAATGCTAAACACGGATCTTCACACACCAAACTTGAAACCCGAAGCGCGTATGTCGCTGGACGACTTCGTGCGAAATCTGCGCGGTATCGACGATTGTGGAGACATTGACCGGGATATGTTGGCCGGGATATACGATAGAGTGAAGGCCAGCGAGTTCAGACCGGGAAGCGACCATGTGACACAGGTAATAGGGACTATTTTTCTTTGTATAAGTCTCCATACACGCTTAACTTTAAGCTAGAAGTGTTCGTGTCACTTCCTGCGTAACCTGCGGGGTATCGATGATTGTGGAAACATTGACCGGTATATGTTGGCCGGGATATACGATAGAATGAAGGCCAGCGAGTTCCGACCGGGAAGCGACCATGTGACACAGGTAATAGGGACTATTTTGCTTTGTATAAGTCTTCATAGTCGCATATAGACAGGAATAAACGATTGGGTGAAAGCGAGCGAGCTTAGATCCGAAAGCGACCATGTGACACAGGTAATAGGGGTTATTTTGCTTTGCATAAATTCTGGCTAATATGTTACTAATCTGCTGTGGAATAGACTACGATATGTTAGCAGAAATATATGATAGGGTATGGCCAGTGAATTTAGATCGAGTAACGCCCGTGTTACGAAGGTAATATGATCTATTTTTTTTCGTGTTGTAAGTTTTTGTGGAGTCATCGACCGCAATTTACTAAAAATACTGGGCTATAATAAATATTGTTCAGTGGAAAAGAAAAAAAAACATCTTCACAATTGACACAAATAAAGTTTCGTATTTAGTTTTATTTGTATTATTCACAATGGACATATAAAATCAAATGTAGTTCTATCAGTAGTTGCAACTAAATTCCGACAAAAAATAATAATCAAATTTTACCATTTATCACCAGGTGATGAAAGTACAAGCGACGATAGTTGGCAAGAAGCCGCACCTGGCCTTGCCGCACCGGCGGCTGGTGTGCTACTGCCGGCTGTATGAAATACCTGACATACACAAGAAGGAACGACCGGGAGTTCATCAGAGAGAGGTGGGTAGTTTTATTATTTATTTATTTATTTATTTAAATACTTTATTGTACTGCCAACAAAGAATTACAAAAAGAAAACTTATACTAAAAGAAGACACAGCACAGATGGCGGCCTTATCACTTATAAGTGATTTCTTCCAGGCAACCAACTGAAGATGTGATAACATAATAGAAAAAGGATTTTATTTTATTTTTATTTTATTTTTGCTACATCTTGTTGCGTGTAGTACCAAAATATGTATCATTTTTAACTTCATTGAAGTTGAAAGCTAGTACATTCCTTTACAATATAATATTAACTTCTATTTGAGCATAAATCTAATCAATCAGTCAAAATAATTTTATCTGTACCTGTACCTGTACCTAACATCTATATACAGGAGCGCCATAAAAGATTAAATTTTTTCTGATAACTTCTAAAGCGTATGTTAAAGTTATGGGTAGGCTTAAGATACAAAAAAGTACAATCTTGCCTTAACAAGATAAAGTGGTAATATAAAACAATTAAGACTGCTTTTGACTGAGAGAGCTTTTAAAAACTATAGCAGTTTAATAAATCTTTGGTCATTCCCAGGTGTTCCTATTCAATGATCTGCTGGTGATCACCAAAATATTCAGCAAGAAGAAGTCCTCAGTGACGTACACGTTCCGACAGTCGTTCCCGTTATGCGGGATGCTTGTTAATCTGTTCTCTGTGCCACGTGAGTTTATACTACATTCATTTATTACTTAATCATGTTATTTTATTGGTGGATTGAACCATGTATATTTTTTTTACTACGATTAAATTAATATTCTATTTTATTCTGTTCTGCCTTGCCTTTAAACGATCAATCCAAAATATTTTGATGATTCAATATTATTTATTTTAGTTTATCAATGACAAATGTTTAATGAAATTATGAATTCAATGTTTGGATTATGTTTATCGTTATTCTTTCGGTATGAAATAGACACCTGCAAAACTGTACCTTATCGTCAATATATTTATTGTTATATCACTGTTCAAATAAACATTATTCACACCTTTACCTTACAGACTACCCGTTCGGCATACGTCTATCCCGTCGTGTGGACGGGCGGCGACTGGCCACGTTCAACGCGCGCAACGAGCACGACCGCTGCAAGTTCGCTGAGGATCTGCGGGAGAGTATCGCGGAGATGGACGAGATGGAGGCCATGAGGATCGAGGCTGAGCTGAATAGGGGCAAGGGACGGAATACTGGCAACACTGGGCGGAATGGTTAGTGGATTTAGTGAGTGGAACTTCGTACGTTTAGTGGGTTTCCAATAGGTTTAGTGGGTGGAACTTGTAGGTTTAGTGGGTGGAACTTATTAGGTTTAGTGGGTGGAACTTAGTAGGTTTAGTGGGTGGAACTTAGTAGGTTTAGTGGGTGGAATTTAGTACGTTTAGTGGGTGGAACTTAGTAGGTTTAGTGGGTGAAACTTAGTACGTTTAGTGGGTGGAAAATGTACCGACATTTAGTTATGTTATGTGTCTATTGCCAAATAATTATACATATACCATAAGACTATTTCCTGCTGAAGGAAACAGTTGCGCAGCGATCGAGTTTCTTCAATCATTTTACAAGATAATAATTGTTGTGACAATATCTATCTTATTGCGCAAAAGTACAAACTATCAATCTATATTAACTTTATGATTTTATTTATAGTAATGGAGAATCGAGACAGCGGCGTCGCTGACGTGGAAATTGACCATCAACAGTGCATGGATCATATACATGTTCATGGGTTAGTAGATAAATAAAATGTATTATATTTTTGTATGCATAAACTGTATAAAGTATAAATTTAATAACCAAGACAATTAAATAAAATGTAAATTTAAAAATTAATAATAACTAATAAATGAAACAAGGCCTATACTTTTAACTATTTTATTTACCAGCAATCATAATAAACTGTAATCCTTATAAACAACAACTAAAACATACTAAACATTCATATGTAATATGTATACACTATACTCGTTATGAGTCCTGCTATCAAAGCAAAAATGGAATCTTACAATTCGAAATTCGAAAATTCAACGTTCCATTTTCACACTTCAAATGACATTTAATTTAGAACGTCACTCAAAAATTCGAACACGTTCCTTTTCGAATTTTAAATGACATTTAAATATGGAACGTCACTAATTCGAACACCATTCAAATTTCGAACGTTCTGTTCTAGCGCGGTACCACCCCCACCCAGTTGTCCCGCGCCAGCCGCGCCGAGAGCACCGCATCCACCGCCCACTACAGTGATCAAAAGGAACGTGCTTAGCAATTCGTTGGTCGATATTAATGATCCTGGTGAGTGAAACAAAAATTATAACCTTATGATACAGGTCAATTAAGGAAAGCTGGCATGTTCACAGTACTCACACTTATGCAATTTCACTTACAGTATGTTCAAAAATAAATGCGATTCTAGTTTCATTTTAGACTTGAAATGTAAAATGGGTGCGTTGTAGATAAATATATTATGCAAATATAATTATGAAAGCTCTCATAATTTACCTGTAAAATTATACTTTAAAAGTAAATCAATTGATGAAGTTAATTATTTATTCTAATAATAATCAATTGGATAAAAGTATTAATAATCATTCAATTATCAAATAATAATTAAATTTCAGGTCATAAAAACAATACAAATAACACGTGCGCTCACTCCCAACACACGGATGGTTGTTTTGATAATGATTTAAATAACGGACGTCTTCTGCAGTTGCGGAGCAGTCTTGTTTATTGTATAATTTTCACACTATTGGTTTTAAACTCAAACTCAAACATTTATACAATTAGACTTCTTCTAGAAGCACTTTTGAATCGTCTTAGCAGTTTAACAGTTTTAACATTTACCACCAATTCAGAGAGCAGTATCTATAGAGAAGAAGAAGAATCTATTTAATCATACCTAATCGTAATCTTCTACTTCACTGAAACTTTCATCGCTCGAAGAATTCGCCGTCAGTAAATGAGTCAGTGTAATTATCTACTTTTGGTTCTAATTGAATATATTTTTCCTCATGTTCTCGCGTCTTTCTCCAAACTAATATGGCATTTGCTTCCTTTCTAAATAATTCTTCCACAGTTTTCAAGTTAAAGTTCACATTTTGTGATGCTACTTTCCCTTTAATTATGCCCCATAGTAACTCAGGGTTGAGTTCTGGATGGTATGGTGGAAGGCGCAATACACTATGTCCATGATCTTTGAGGATTGCATCAAGTAAAAATTGTGTATAGTTTGGCTTATTTTTTTTAATAATGTGATAACTCTGATTATTAATTAGTAATTTGATTTTTGAAAAAAAAAATGCCGATTTTAGTCAAAATTTATATTTTTCTAATAACAAGATCCTTATCATCCAAATTTCCACCTTGGTGAGAAAAATTGACATTTCTAATGAAAATGAACAAAAAATTAAATGATTTTATTAAATACTGTAAAATAGTCTATAATTCTTCCATTTACTGTATCACAAAATTCTTCATAGATTTTTAGATATTCATACTACACCAATTACATCACCCTGTATTTATAAACAATTGCAAAATATGACACATACATAGGCCGGGAGATACTGACACAAAATTTCGGGTCATTTGTAACAGAATGGCGGTTCTACAGAGGTCTTATTACGCAATGACTAAGAGAAAAATGATGGTCAGAACGCTGGTACCGGCGGACTAGTCGCGTGGGCGTTAGTCGAACTCGTCGTATAAATAGCGAAAGTCAAACGATTTGTAACACAAAAATTTTAGAATTTACCGATAGCCCATAAAAAAGATGTAGTCCGCCGGTACCAGCGTTCTGACCATCATTTTTCTTTTTGTCATTGGGTACTAAGACCCTTCTAGACCGCCATCCTGTTACAAATGACCCGAATTTTTGTGTCAGTATCTCCCGGCCTAACATGTGCAATGTGTAAATGTGTTGACGTTCCAGCTCTTCTTAATATATCAATAGATACTGTGTCACGTGATTTCAAACTTTCACATTTATAACATTATTGTATGTATTGCATAAAGGTCCGGGCTCTCACACAACTACGAATTCGCATCGCTACTCAAAAATCTGCGACTCGCACAAATGCACAGAAATAATATCCGATGTGATTTTCATCTGTATCTACCGTACATTGTCACTAGAACTACTGATTTATAGCACGGAACCGTATCACATCAATTCGCTTTGCAAGCCTGCGATGTGGCATCGTATGGCATTGTATCGCAGTTTTGTGAGGGACCTCTTACGGCAGCTATAAAATAACTTCCAAATTAGTTTATCAATATGATGATATCGGCAATTTATTTGTTTATTAAGGCAAATAAGAATCCATAGAACTTTCTAATTTTATTTCAGGCAACTTAAAGCTTATAAAATGAAGCCCTAATATAATTTACTTAGTATATAAACCTAATTTCCAGTGGCCCTAGCCGCCGAGAGGCTCCAACGTCGCGGGTCGGTGGGCTCGCTGGACAGCGGCATGTCGGTGTCGTTCCAGCACGGCAGCCGCAACGCACTGCACGCTACATCACCCCGACACCCGCCCGAGCAGCGCTCGCCTGGTGAGTGTAACTCAATCTCAAACATTTATTTAATCAATTAGACTACTTTTAGTAGCACTTTCGAATCGTCATTACAGTATTTTTAACATTTACCACCGATTCGGAAAGCAGTATCTATGGAGAAGAACCAGCAAGAAACTCCATAGTTGCTCTTTTAAAATCATGTCAATATTACATCACAATCTGTAACTTAAATCTAACTACATAATAATATATCATTATATGCCAAAGAACTGTCATGTGGTGTCGTACTCAAACTCAAAGTCGTACTCAAACTCAAAGTCGTAATCAAACTCAAAGTAGTACTCAAACTCAAAGTCGTACTCAAACTCAAAGTCGTACTCAAACTCAAAGTTGTAGTCAAACTCAAAGTCGTACTCAAACTCAAAGTCTTACTCAAACTAAAAGGCGTACTCAAACTCAAAGTCGTACTCAAACTCAAAGTTGTAGTCAAACTCAAAGTCTTACTCAAACTCAAAGTCGTACTCAAACTCAAAGTCGTACTCAAACTCAAAGTCGTACTCAAACTCAAAGTTGTAGTCAAACTCAAAGTCTTACTCAAACTCAAAGTCGTACTCAAACTCAAAGTCGTACTCAAACTCTAAAGTCGTACTCAAACTCAAAGTTGTAGTCAAACTCAAAGTCTTACTCAAACTCAAAGGCGTACTCAAACTCAAAGTCGTACTCAAACTCAAAGTCGTACTCAAACTCAAAGTTGTAGTCAAACTCAAAGTCTTACTCACACTCAAAGTCGTACTCAAACTCAAAGTCTTACTCAAACTTAAACTAAGATGTAAGGAATCTTGTTCAATAAATTTTATTTATTTTTTTATAACTCGAACAAAACCTCATTCAGACTCACTCAAACTCGTATTCGAACTAAAATTCAAATGCAAACTCTTATATACACCGGACTTAAACTGAAAAGTATAATAAATTTTGAAGTACATAGTACATTTCCAGACTGACAGCAAACAGAAATCAATTTGATGGATCAAAAACTTATAGCCTAGTTTAACAACTTCTGAATATGGTTAGCTTTTATTTTTATTTTATTTTCTGTTTTTTAAATGACATGTAAATATACATATAAACTTGCTGCCACTCTAATTCCCTATTTCAACCACTGGTTTAGTGGAGTTTAATGGATTTAGTGAGTTCATTGGCTTAAGTGACTTTGTTTAAAAAGTATTTCAAATTTCATAGAACGGTGAAAGCGTTACAGAATACTTTCAAATTTATAATATGAGCACAGATTAATAAAATATTATAGGCTACCAATGACCATCGCTATGTCTTTATAAGTTTTTTTTTCAGTTTATTTCTAAGAAAATAAGATTCAATGTACTTTGAATATGTTATATAATTATTTATTTTCTATTACAGGTCGTCTGTTTGGAGGCATATTCCCGGGCCGTCAACGCAAGCTGAGCGCATCAGGCATACCGGACACCAAGAGCCAAGTTGGAAAGAGCACCGAAGTTTAATCGACTCGCATTATCTACTCGGTTTTAAAATATCGATTATTTAATCGATTCCAGAAATCTCGATTGTCTCCCGTTCGAGGTTGTGAAGCGTTTCGAATGCGTTGATTTTTTCTTAAATCGATTATCATTCCGATTTCTTTTGTGCCATCTTGAATTCCATTTTAGGTTTAGGGACAGTTCACTTAAGTGAAATACAGTTCATGCGTTCTCTGTCTAACATATGTGGGATTGAGAGTGATAGAGTAAGATGGCATGATATTTGACTTCCACTAACGATGTGATTAGTTGAAGTTTCAGGGTATTTGACTGTAGTAATGGTGCATTACTTTTTCTGGGCGTATTATAAGGCATTGGGAAGCCATTGGTCTTATGGATAGGTTTGGGTTAAACTTAATAAATACTATGAATGAATGGATAGGATTTTTCCGATTTTGACACTTTAAAATGTGCCAAGTAACAGATCGTTTAAAGCATTTTTCGCGTTTTTTAAACTTTAGTGAGTAGAAAAAAATGTTGATTCTATGAACTAACTTTTTCCATATATTTATTTGATAGAAGTTGAGGAACATATTGACTGAATAGAAAGTGAATGAATCGAGATCGGGTCCACGTTTTGTGTAGGAAATTAACGGTAAATAAATAACAAAATATGTTGAAACGTTTGATTTTGATGACCGTTTTCTTGGTAGGGTTATGGTTAACTTATACACAGGCATGTTGTAATAATAAACGTAAGGTCTAAAAATTGCTTAATTAAAACTTCGTAGGACAAATTTAATAATTCTATTAAAAATATCTTACAAGTTTCAACACTAAAAAAAAACTATACATAATTACTTATGTATATTTATTATCTACTGTTTGATAAAAACAGAATAAGGGACAATATAGAATTTGGATATAATATTCAAAAAATAAACATCGGTTTATACAATATACAACGGGTTAGCAAAGCAGCGCAATTTCTTAAAAAGTAATAAATAAAAATTCTAATGAATCAAAATAATCCAAACTAGTAATATGTAATTTTATCGCCTTTCAATCAGTATACGAGTATTTAAATCAATATTAAAATCTACACTCAAACTACCATTTTTTTTTTTAAATTATAAAATCACATAAGAAATTGCGTTGAGTTCCAAGCGTTGTATTAAATTAAAAACTATTCGAATTTGACAAGAGAGATGAATTTTGTCAGCAACTTAAAATAAGGATAGTAGTTACAGGGTTATCCAACCAAAAAATTTGACATTTAACTCAAAAAAGCTGGACAACATCTGAAGAACTAAGGGTTTTTGGATAGGTACTCGACATACAAATGTTACCATCAACGGAGTATTACAATACATAATTATAATACGACGTCATTTAATAACTTCCTTATTTAGAATAATTTGTACATACGTTCAAAATATATACAATAGATGTTTATATTACTTTGCACAACTAATTCAGAATAGATATATCACGTTTATAACGAATTTAAAACATTGTTGAAAGTTATTGTTAGAGTTAGAGAAATTTTTGGAATTCATTAAAATTCTTATCGTGGAATAGTGTTGTTCATTCTAATAATAGGCGTCCAAATACCATTCATTTCAGTCCAAATTAGTACTTAAAAATACAGATATTTATGATTATAGATATTTACTTCGTCCCGCTCTAAATGGAAAAGCGACTATTCATATATCACCCTAAAACCCTAATGTTACCTAAAATTACCCAACATTACCATTTCACCTAAAATATTAGAGTTTAGGTATTTATATTTCTGGTTACATCCTAGTTATTTCATAAAAGAAAAAATTAGGTAGTTCAAAATGTTTCGACGAATTTTCTCGGAGGTAAAATTAAATAGAGTTGTTATTGGCTATCCTTGAGAGATATATTTTTTAACTCGAGTGTCTCTTCAAATGGTCAGGGAACTTAAATATTTCCTTGGAGTATATTAGAAGAACTAGCGAAAAATACTATAAAATGTTAGTCATTCGATAATTAAAAATATACACTGGAAAATTTTACATGCACAAATCAATAGTTTTAGTCATTCCATAGAAAAATCTAGATTCACTAGTCCTTCTAATATAGTCCTAAAATTTCTAACTGCTAAAAACCTTACTATAAATAGCGTTAAAGTAGCCACTGTTAACTTTGTACCAGTTATTTAGGCTTGTTGTTTCTACTATTTGATACGTGGGTAGATAGAAAACCAATTGTTGAAAAATGTTCAGAGGATTTGCGTCCTTATTGCTTGTGACTTAAAACTTGTTATTGGGTGATACTAATTATTTCTATGATTTGAAAATTTAAGCCTCGATTAATATGCTGGCCATAATTAATTGCAAACGTGTTTTGTTACCTCTTTTAAAACTTTTTTTGTAAAACATTATTTTAATTGAAAATTATAAAAAAAATATATTCTTGAAAATACTAAAATGTACTTAATTTATAATTAGTATCACACAATAACGTATTTCCTACTTAATATATCGAAGAACATTTTGTTCCTTCTACCTGATTGACTTTACCAATGTACAACTTACGTATACGTCTCTGTATGCTGTCCATTTTCCACGAATCTCCAAGTAGGCTAAGAAACTTTATTTTTTATTATATGTGTATACTTTGCGTTTCAAACAGTATAAAAAATTAACACATAGAAAAGCCACAGTATGACGTGATTTTTGTCAAACTAAAAAGATGCAAAAAAAACGAATTATGTCGGTTGTTTCAAAACTAGTTGAAACGCACAGTAACAGCGTACTGCGCAATCGCTTAAAAATAATTTATTTGATATTTTTTTTTTTTTTTCACTTAATACGTAATTTTTGATTTTTCGCACTCTAAAAGAAAGTTGAATTTGGCGCCAAAATAACGTTCGTTCTTAAATGCGTTCGCGCCGTGCGTTGTCATACACACTTGAAGTGTCGACCATAATGTCACAATTGTTTACTAAACTTTTTAGTATATTTTTACATATTTTAATGTTATAAAATAAAGAAAAGTATACATTAACGAAAAAGCAGATTTTTAGTCCCAACCATAATGATCAGCCAACTTCAAGTACCTACCTACCTTATTTTGTTGAAAACTGTATAACATTTTTTTTTAAATGTGTAATGTCAAAATGATTATTTCAATATTTTTGGTTTTATTCATGTAATGTGAAAATTAAGCACAATATAATGCTTCCAATGAATAAATTCACAACATGGTCGATGCTATTGTTAAAATTCTCTTTTAAAATGTAATGCATTACGATAAAAGGAATTGATTAAGCGTTTCGTCGTTGAATTTTGAACCTTATATACTGAAACGTAACTTTTAATATTGATCTTTAATATAAGGAGGGTTGTTGAATCACGTATTTCAAGCGACGTATTTGTAATTTTGTCTCGGAATAGATTTTTTTTGATATGTTACAAATATGGATTTAGTTTCTTCTTACATATTTTTAATAATTTTAACGTAAATAATATCTTCCGAGTCCATATTTGAAACGTATCACGTGTGAAGTTGTTTGAAATGCTTTTGTAAATTTCGCTTGAAGCCAAAGATGTGTTTTGTGTTCACATTATTCCAACTGTCTTCTAAAATGTGTGCATTTTTTATGAATGAGGCTGTAGTGTCAAAGTAGCGCTATCTCTTTCTTACCCACTTAATAAACAGAGTTAGAACGAGACAGCGTCATTCATAGATAATTTATACGTACCATAGATAAAACAGATTATACCAACTATATTTTATCTGTTTTTATTTTGTAAGTTCATTTGACATTTAAGTTTTTCTGTAAAATAAACCTTACTAACTTATTTACATGTATGTATATTAAAGAGGACATCTAATATATATCTTTTAGTTATTGTTATGTAAAATTAGAACTAAGCAATAAACGCGCGTGCGTATCCCTATGTATTGTATAATATAATGTTGTTGAGAGTTGCTACAACTAAGTCACTTACATTAGTTTTATTTAAAAAAGCAAAAGTGTATTTATTTATTAAATATGAATTAACATTCATGAAGAATTTTGTTGTTTTATTTATTCACCTTACTCACTTATTATCATAAGTAAATCGCACTCAGTGATTTAAATATTAAAACCATAATCGGCGTACGATAATCTCTTTTTGATTACAAAGATGGCATAACAAAAGTATTATAGGTATAATCCCCATGTTATGAAAATCATATTTAAAACAGCGCCATCTAGTTGGAAACGAAAGTAACTAATTCGTGGGAATTATGTTGAAGCACTGAAGCTTGATAAAAAATATGGATATGGAATATGGATGTCACTGATGAATACAGGCCAAATACAGGCACAGGTTAGAGAAAAAGAACACAGCTTTATTCTGGGTTCTGTCCAAATACAAAATAACTGTATAGAAATAAAAATATGTTTTTATTCGGGTTTTTCTATAATGCGAACTAAGTTATTCATTGCTTATAAATATTACATTTGAATGAAAGTATAAAGTAGCTAAATTAACGCTAGAAATTAGAATGAATGATTCAAACGATTCAAGTAAATTAGATCTATATGTTTTTACTCACTATTCTCGATTTCGTATTTTTCTTTTAAGATTCGCAAATTGTGTGATAAAAAGGGCTGAAATAACATAAAAGTTAAAAATAGTACTATCATTTCTCACAATATAATTTATACCTATGTTCATCAAAGGAAGATTAACAGTTAACACATTTAAAATTATAGAAAAAATATCTAAAAGATACCTACCTATGTTCTTTAAACGAAATCACTACCTAATCATCTACTATTGCATCGTTTTTGACCTACAATTCACAACTGTATTCCGTAGTTATTGAGTCTGTTAATTTATACATAGGCCACTGTTACCTCGTCAACACAAAGGGTTCTTTTCCGAACAAATGATAGTTTTAACTGGATAAAATGTTGTAACAGGTCAGCAGAAAATAAATATGCACCTGTATTTTTAATATCATTCCCAAAAAACGAGGTTCTTCGTACTTTTATGCAATTTTATATCATATATATTATAGGATTGTAAAGCTAACGCTATAGGCAGTACAAGTACTCTAGCGGATTATGCAACTGGCTTTATTTCAACGTTAGAAACGACAATATAACGTATTAACAAGTGTTTAAGTTATATTAATGATATATTTAGGTTTTAAAATGATATAACCAAAATATATTTTCTCAATAAAGTGTCTAAATAATAGCAGACAACGAATTTACTAAAGGGCTCTATTTAATCAATTTGTCATGGTTCACAATCGAATTCGTCCCAAACTTGATAGGTAGGAATAGAGCTGACAGGAAGTATCCTCAGCAAAATTGACCCCCCTTTTCTAAAGATTAAGTAAATAATTAATCAACCATTTATAATACATAAAGGTCTAAAAATGACTAATTCGTGGAAGCAGAATGGTAACAGTGGCTATGAAATTATCGCTACCAATAATAAAACCTTGCAGGGAATTGGGCTATCCCAATATGAGCGTGACCCAATTTAAGCCGAAGCTCCCGTGTTTTTTAGAGTATATCTCTCTTATAATTTCCATACGCCTTTCGCGACCTAATTAGTCCTGAATCATGTAAGATTTCTTATTTGCTTAACCTACTTTCTCGTATTGTTAAATATATAAAATCTTGCTTGGTAGAGATTGCTGTTTAACCTTAACCTGTTGTTATATTTTACTAGCTGCGCTCCGCGGTTTCACCCGCGTGGCTCCGCTTTTGTTTGTCTTAGCGTAATGATATTATTATAGCCTGTAGCCTTCCTCGATAAATGGGCCATCCAACACCGAAATAATTTTTCAAATCGGACCAGTAGGTAGTTCTTGAGATTAGCGCGTTTACGCTTTATAATATCTATTAGTGTCAATATTTTTAAATATTAGGTATACAATATTATTACCATCTCCTTGATACAGCGGTTAGTGAGTGTAGAGCCGACTGGGTTCGAATGCCATAAGGATTAACAAAAAAGTCTGGCCAGACATTCTAAGCGTAGCTGATGGTCTATTTGTCTGTAAATAAACCTATTAGTGAAACAGACATAGAATGCATCTACTGAACAAACTGATATATTATTTTATTTATCTTTCCTTGTACCGATACCAATAACAGCCAAATAGGTAAACTTTTGGTTTTGGATTTCAGAAAATGAGTAACAAAATTCATGTTATATTACTTTGGGACAATTCTTATAAGATAAAGTTACTTATCCATAGAGGTACCTACATAATATAAGTTTAATCAAGGCAATCGTAACATCGCTTATTCGCTTAACATCTCTATTGCGTATGTCCAAGATCATGACGATCATGTATTACATTTTTTTCGTAAATTTTCGAAAGTCCGCAGTTTACACACTTTGTAATACAATGTTACAAAAATACATATAAAAAATCACAGATTTTATTGAAAAAATACTTAAAAACTCCAGCATTGCGGCTGACAACGATACATCGGCAGTTAGAAGTCTTCGCCACCCGCCTCCCCCTTGATCCAGGCTTAGCACGAAACGGACAGACACACGTGGACGTCTATATAACAATTTGTTTATATGTGTAGCGCAATAGCAAACGTCATTGGTTTTCTAGCCACGGTGGACAGGAAAGCTGTGGAGTGGATCGAGATTCAGTTTGTTTTTTTGTGAAAGTATAGATACGTAATTTGTTAAGGTTTCATTATCAATGTGTAAATAGGTATAACAATTTATATTCTTCTTGTGTTTTGTTTAATAAAAAAATATAAGACTTTATTTACATTTTACATATTTTTATTTTAAGTGAAATCTGATAGATTAATAATGTGATATTATTTTGTAAAAAAAGCGATTAAGATATTCATCATAGTTATATCGAAATTAATCTATTACGCGCCGGGATTCGAACCCGCGTTTTTCGCCATTCCGGGGCAACGATTCTAATATAAAAAAAAACTAAACATCACATTTAATACTAAGTCTATTTAATTCTATTTCTGAGACATTCTTAAGTCGAAATTTCACTGCCTTACAGATACAAAGAAAGTAAATCAATCATTTGTAACATTTTTGCTCCACTGACTACTCCATAGGTTTCTCTGTCCGTTGATCGCTAGAGGGCTATCGGCGCTCACTTCAGTAGAGGTGACCACGTGACAATAGATACAACACGATTTTTTACCACAATTTTACAAATAAAAAAAGAAATTATAGTGACATGGCCAGTTTCAGCTAAAGGTAAGGGAATAAAAATTAATTTATTTAACGATATATTAATTGAGTATGTTATAAAGTGTTTTATTGTATTTGTAATTAGTTTGTAATATTTAAATTTTGTGCAAACCTAAAGTTATTAATTATTATTAAATGTTATTTCCTACAAACACATATTTTTATTTTTATAGCTTATTTTCATTAGGATTTTATACTGTTTTACATAATTTTCTAATGCATGTGTAAGTTTTTAAAATCATTAAACGTAAGGAATTGATATATCACTAAAATATCAATAATATATCATTTAATATATTAATAATGGAACACAGTGTTTGTACTAATATCTTTACGTTCACTTTTATCTATATTCTATAATACATATTTTTATATTGATTATAAACTTATTAAAAACTAACTAAAAAAAATATTTCACTTCAGAATAACAAAAAAAAAAAAATCCACATTCCATCGACAAAGAGTAAACAAACATATTTTCAATATCTGCTGTATCTTTTATAAAAGCACCAACCGCGACTTTTATTTTTACGAACGAAAATGACATCTGTCAAAAAATTTTCGCGCGAAAACATGACGTTCAACCGGGCGCGCCAACAAAACTGTATCGTAAATGCGAAACAAATTATACTCATTTAGTGATAATTTAATAAACTTAACTAAATTATAGGCATTTAATTCAATTTAAGTTCATGCGTTGCCGCCTGTTGTTACTTGTGGGCGGTCAATCACCCTCCTATAGCATTGTGTTACAAAACAAAATACCTTTGTCATGATAAATAAATAAAATTGTTAAAATTTTGGAATACCTATTAAATTAATTAAGGCGCTTATTTAATCATAATCATAAAAATAGATTCGTTGATTTCTTGAAGATTTGCTATGACGTTTCGTAATGAAATGATACTCAGAAATAGTTCGTTGTAATTCAGTGAAAATTTATAAAACTTATTTAAAGTGAGCTTTTATAACTCAATTAGGATCTTTATTATCTTAAACGTTTTCTTATCTATTTATAATATAAAGGATTTTTGAATAGAGGAGTCCTTCTTTATTAGTTTTCAATGAAAGGAGATTCTTTATGAGAGAATTTCTTTCATTTTAGCTACTTACTCAAACAGATATCGCGGTGTATAAAAAACCAAAAATCTTATACAAAGCCGTTTGTATTAGATTCTAAGTACATGTTCACAAATAAAGATATCATCTATACTGACATTTATTATTAGATTCTATCGATTCGACTGTTCAAAACGAGATTTAATATTAGTGCATCATTATAAAGTTTAAAGAGATTAAAAAAATATGGGTCATGTAACAGATATTATGTTCTGCTCTATTTCATGTTTAAGGGTAACAAGGTCATTTAACATTTCTTCAATATTTACTGGATTATAAACTAAACTCTATTATTGTAAGAATTCTGCTGATGATGCCATGAAATTTGTACCTGTGTTTTTCATTTTGTTGGAAATTCATTGACTCTATATTGACCTTCTTCTCAACTTTATAGAATCGATTGACTCTATAATTTTTTAGATACCATTATTTACTTTTAGTTTTGCTTTTTTAACTATATTATAAAATATAGGTATTTATATATTATGCGTATATTTAACATTCTTTCCTCTACTCCCAATTTTAATAAATCGTGTGATCACACGCGTACGCTAGCGATGATAGCGCTTGCAATATTAGTTTGATATTTGTTTCAACCATAATAAGCTCTATGAAATTTCTTAAAAGTGGATAGCATATTAGAAACTTAAAACAATTAAGCCTGTAACTTTTTGGATCATGAGGGCTTTTGATATCGTAAATATTTTTATAAAATAAAAATTTGTCGGGATTCGCTAGAGGTAGATAAAAGTTTTTTTTATCTATCATATCAATGATACGTGTAGTTATTTAATACCTAGGTTAATATATATTATTGTATAAATAGATGGAGGAATCATTAGATGGCCGTGAGAGCGGCCACAGCGCGGCTGGTTTCGATTCGGCGGCCATTTTGAATGATGACGTTTCACCTACTACCAGCTTCTGTTATAACATACCTAATTTATTTAACAGGTAAAAGAAAACACATACTTATTTATATTTATATTTAATAAAGATGCTCATCAAAATTTCTTATAGTAAAAGTAATAAAGGATATAATTAAATGGATTGATGAGATGAGTTTTCTCTGATGAACCCGCTCTCGCTTTGAAAGTGTAGGTACCTGAAAAAAAACAAAATGTTATTTAGGTCAATACCTATACCTATAGATTATATAAGCTCCTATACTAAAGAAAGTGGTAGGTACCTAGGCTATAGCGATTATATTTTATTGGGACCAAGTATCTACACCAGCAGACCCACGAAACTTCGTCTGCTCTGATAAAAATTATTTTACGTTTTTCCTCATTGTTGCAACATTATTTGTTGATACTGCATTCGTATGTGGTATGATCATTGATCATACCAACCTAAATAAAATTCATTATTTAATTTCAGTCTAGGTCCTGCGTCCCTATGTGAGAGGCCTGAAACTGACGTACCTGATAACTATCCGAGCCAGGAAGCCACGGACGAGGTGGAAAACCACCAGTTTGAGGATGACGAAGAATACTCCCCTAATTCTAGTGAGTTTGTTGTTTAATTTGATAAAAATAGAGTTTAAGAACAACTCTACATTTTAGTAAAGTTTATCAACTCTGTAAAAGTAGAGTTTAACAACTCTATTTTTAAATTTAAATTCTTGTGTTGTGCCTAAATATTAATATTGTAACTGGAATTTCATTAAAAGGGTCATTCTATATTTTGTAAACACTTTTACTTATGTTGAACTTATTTATTCTGTTCACTTTCATATGCTTGTGTAATTTCATTTCAAAATCGTTGTATTATGTTATAGGTGCCAAAAGCGGTGATATTCCTAAACGTAAACAACGAAGATACAGGTAATTATTTATCAAATACTAACAATTATGTTGGAAAAGACTGTTATTTGTATGTAAGAATATTCTGAAATTGAAATTTTATCATAAATTGCTCGACAATTTCAGTCCAACCAATGTTTTCTTACATATATTTCATTCTTATTGATTGAAATTATTGAGGAGATCACTCTCTCGTTATGTTGCACGGCTTTTGCGCAATTATTATATTGAATATTAATTATAAGGTGAAATGCATTTACATAAAATGAAAGTAGAGCTAGAGCTAGAGCAAGAGCATTCTTTCGTGATCTTTTATTGTAAACGAAAACTCGTATTAAGTGTTGTTTAGTATTAGAATATTGCATGGAATCTTTTAAAACACACGAACAACGAACACTAAGGGTCAACTCACACCAAAAGAGCGGCGAAGCGCAGCGAAGCGGAGCACAGTTTCAGTGCCATATGAATTTTAACTTTATTTTCATTACTATAATACTTATTATCGCATGAGAAACTCGAACGAGTCGCGTGGATGCCCGCGGCGCTGCTGGAATTCCGCGGAATTCCAGCGGCGCCGCGGGCTCGAGTTTCTCAGGCGATAATAAGTTATATAGTAATGACAATAAAGTTAAAATTCATATGACACGGAAACTGCGCTCCGCTTCGCTGCGCTTCGCCGCTCTTTTGGTGTGAGTTGACCCTAAAAGAATTTGACATAGTGGGGTCAGAATGAGCATTCGCACGTTTGATGTAAATTCACCGTTACCACCGTATACAAAACCAACATGAAAAATTGCAAATAGCGTATTCATATATTATATATATATTTTTTTTTGTAATAATTTAAATACATTTCTAAAATTTTCAGAACAACATTCTCAAATATCCAATTAGAGCAGTTAGAGGCGGCATTCCACAAAACCCATTATCCTGATGTGTTTTTTAGAGAAGAATTAGCAATGAGGATAGACCTAACAGAGGCTAGAGTTCAAGTGAGTCTGATCTTTCTATATTATTCAAACAATAACACAAATATATATATTAAATAGTATTTTAAAAACATTTAACAATTATTATTGCGACATAATATTTTAATTGTCATTAAAATCAGGCTGTGACCAATAGGTAATATACCATGCGGTAATAATTCTATTAAAAATCTACTCCTACGCGAATGAAGTCATTGGTTTAGGCATATAATTAATATATTATTACGTAGGTACTTTCGTACATCTTTTGTTATCATTGTAATCAGGTACTAAAGTAAAATTAGAACGATACACATTACTGAGTAAGCAATTCAATTTTTTATCAAATATTGTACCTACTATTCATAGGTTTAGATGAGTAGATAACAATAATAAAGTTCTGATGTATATTTTGTTATATTGCAGGTCTGGTTTCAAAACCGTCGAGCAAAATGGCGCAAGCAGCAGAAGGCGGGCTGCGAGCCCTACCCGCGCGCAGCCCGCTCGCCGGAGCAACGGTCACCGACATCACTGGCTCTGGAGATGAGAGATTTTATCACTATCCCAGGTATTATAAAAGTCTCATATTTATTTATTTATTTATTTATTTATAACACTTCATTGTACAAAACAGTAAAGGAAATGTGGTACAAATATATATCTAGTAAATTTTTCATGTGTCTCATATATTTGTGGCTAAAGATAACATTCTTAATCTTACATTTATCATTATCAGAGAATGATGAATTCAATGTGAGACCATATCTTAAAATATGTTAATTAATCGAGAGTTTTGGCTAAGCTTCTTAGATGCCTACAATCTCCTGACTCTACGTGCTTAATTATTATCTGAAAAAAATATGTTTTAATCAAAAGCAAAGCCGTCTTAAAATTTATCTGTGTTTAATTAATGTAATATAATGGCGAAAATACCCTATTTTTTTATAAGAAATTGCAATATATTCATAAAATACAATTATTTACAGTGTCGTCACCACAAATAATAAACATGGCTGAAACACACCAAAATAACTACGTAACGAAGAATAAGCAGCCTGCACCCGCCATACATATTTCTGCTCTACCAACGCGGCAGAATCCTCAGATCGACCTGCCTACATTTTCAATTCCTCTCCAATATAACCTCGGAGGCTTCAAAAAAGTAGACGAAGATGTTAATCTAGATTTAGAAACATCAGAAAACGCATCTCAAAACCACTGGGATGCGAGAATGATGCCTAACTTCAATTTAATGCATATAAAACCGTTGCTAGAAAACCGTGACAATAACGACATAGCCGAAGTTAAGTATGAAGTCAAAAATGAAACTGTAAGTAGATCGAATTATAACGAATTACCTAATATTAACAGAGGGCCTATAGAATCTGAAGATATATTAGGAAAAGAAACAGTAAACGAAGGACAAACTATTTCTCCGGATTTTGAAATAGAACGGTATCAGTATGATGAAAACGAAAAAAGGTTTAGGGAACCTTTCGATGAAGGAATCATGGAAGACGGTAGAAATGATTTTGTATGTGAAAACGACTTTCTATGTAAGAATAATTATGAAAAAATTGATGGCAAAAGAAATGAATTTGAAGACTGTCATTTATTGGACGGTGAGAGTAGTGGTATGAGTAATTTTGAAAATAATTTATAAGTTACGTTGCAGTTATATATATTATATTGTATAATTTTATCTGTTACATATCGCATGTGCAATAAATAATTCTAGTCATTGTTATATTGTTTTATTTTATATGAAACCTTATTTTAAACTCGCAATATATTTCTTTGGTTGGTCTTGGTAAAGGTATATTCATTTTCTTACACCATGAAGAACAAACAAAGGAATTTATAACCTATACACATACAATATGATATTTAAGGTGTAATATCTTAAATATGATTTAAATTAACATATTATTTTTGATTTTTATAGAATTTAGTAAAATTTAAAATTAGTAAGCGTCTTCGGTGTGATTAAAAAGATTCTTTTTTTTTTCGTTAACTCAATTACCGCTTTTTCGTTTTTAATATTTGCCATCACACAAAGTTTATGTAGTTTCCTTCTAGAAATTTTGTTAATCTTGACCTCGGTTCAAACACGCCATTGAAATTATTTCCGCAATTGAAAACGTAACTATGTATTTTAAGGCTTATCATAAATCTTAGAGGTCACCGTTCATTACGGTTGACGTAAACTTAGCTTTATTTTTATATTTTTATAACATAGATGTATAAGATCTTGATAAGCTTGTGATATATTCTTGAAACCTGACATTGAAATTGTAAAATTTATTTTTGGTCTATTTTGGAGAAAGTTTTGGAAACGTTTTATATATCTTCTACAATCTACATAATATTATATCACAATATACTTACGGAAGAATATAAGTATGAATTATATGCCAGTTGACCCTTCCTTCAAAATGTTTTATTATCATTCATGTATGACTGTTTAAAAAGTAAAAAAGCGACATTCTGACTTATAATAATAATGCAATAAAGTTAAAAGTTGTATATTGAAACTCAAAATTAAATTACACTCATTATCATCTTAATTTGCAGTAAAAATGGCATTAAACATAACAATAACAGACATTTAACCACCAGTCCACCATATTAATCACTTTTCTTTTCATTCTTTTTCAAATAAATTTTCACTATTTTATACAGTAGATAATTTACTTAACGCATAATAATTAATGTTCAAATGTTTTCCGCCTTTTATTTCAGCTACGTTAACGAACAAAATTAACGTTATAAGTAATCATTATGCAAATTTTAACAATATATTATTATATAAGTAGCTTTGCGCCCGCGGCTTCGCTTTGTGTAAAACCTAACAAATGATAAAATTCACTTCAATCACTCTATTAAATAAGCCATCAAAATCTGTCGCGTAATTTTAAAGGACGGTGGAAAGCGATTTTGTTTTGCACGAGACTAGCTGTGCCCCGCGGTTTTACCCGCATTGCTCCGCTCCTGTTAGTCTTAGCGTGATGATAAATATTTTACAGCCTTCCTCGATAAATGGGCTATCTAGTATCTAACACCGAAAGATTTATTTAAATCGGAACAGTAGCTACTGATATAAGCGTGTTCAAAAAAACAAAACTCTTCATCTTTACAATACTATAAATTATTATGTACTATGTACCTAGTGATTTACTCCTTCCAGTTCTATATACCAATGGTATATACTAACGATTTGTAAACTGCGACAGTTCGCTAGCGAAGCGAAGTGGATAATATATAAACATTCTGACACATTGTACTTCTTTTGTCACCCGGGAAATACTTTGAAACGTTTTCAGGGACATTATGGAATCATTTTTTATTGTATAGAGCATGATGAAATGTTAAGATGGGTTTATTTTTTAATTAGGTATAATATGTACATAATTTATGTTGAAAAATTAATGTTTTACCTAAATTATGTATAAGATCGGCTTTTTTAGTCTAGGTATTGCTGAAACGTTGATGGACAAACACATTGATAAGTCGAAATATACGTCTTTACTACTAAGTTACCATTAGTACATTTAACATATGGACATAACATTAGCAAAGCAAACCATATTACACTTTACGTGTTCGACTTTTTTGCTACTTTCACTTTTATTTTCTTAATCTACTAGCTGCGCTCCGCGGTTTCCCCGCGTGATTCCGCTTCTGTTGGTCTTAGCGTGATGATATAATATAGCCTCGATAAATAGGTTATCCAACACCGAAATAATTTATCCAATCGTACCCACCAGTTGTTCTTGAGATTAGCGCGTTCAAACAAACAAACTCTTCAGCTTTATAATATTAGTATAGATAAGTTTGATAGTTCAAGATACACAGCAATAATAAGTTTGTGTTTTTAAAATGTAAAACACAATGTTAACACGCTTCATTGCGTATTCACAAATTGCATTCGAATTCACGAGTGTGCAGAAATCCATTCAGCATGATTACTCCGCTGTTTTCATAGCTCAGTTTAAATTCTTGCTTTAATTATAGTTATGTAAGTTTCAAAGGAAATATCGCAATTTCATTGCTCCGACGTCAAGGGTCGTTTTGCCGGAAAGAAGCTGTTTTAATAACAACTATGCTTAAGATTTAATTTGAATGGAAAATGATTTCTTTGAGTTGTGTTTATTAAAATTAGTAAAATATAAAGGATATAAGATGGGTAGTATTTTGACAAGTCACTTTAGAAGCGGTTGAAAAACCGGGTTAAAATGTTTCGAAAAAATTAAAACATTTTAGAAGAGAAAATTATAAAATTAAATAGATCTCCGTTCGTTCTTTCTCGGCGTTATATTTAAAGAAGTAAAACACTTAACAAAGTATTAAAAATTGTTTAAACTGGGATTTTGATATCTTGAGATAAACACTTAGCAATCGAAAGACTGTTAAGATACTCTAACACCCATTAGTGAATAAATGGTACTCTAAGAATTTTAAAAGTTTCTTCAAATACTACGTTAATAATTTTCATGATACTTTATAATTTCCTTGGTTCGTACGTTTTATTTTTGAGAGCAAAATAGGTGTGTTCAGTAATTACTAGAAAATTAATGCAGCTTAACTTTCATATATATTGACGTAGCTTATTATTTGGAAAGTATTAGAATGGTTCAGATATTAATATCTGTATCATTGCATAAATATCACATTTGCCCAGTTTCCACTATGATGTGCTATCATGGCCAAATGTTGGCCAAGATAACTATTGTTACTATTTTGTCATAGTTCCTACCTGGCTCAATATATCGCTCTCAGACTCGGTGCTAATAAAACAGGTCAGCCAGCCGTCTGGGTCGAATAAGATAGCCATAATTTTGAATGTTTTGGGACAATTGTTTTATTTAAAATTTGTGAATTTATGGACTCTAGAACTTTTGTGATTATTACGAATGAATGAGGTATATTTAGATTTAGCAAATATGTTACAATTAACTATTATTTTTCATAGGCGTAGATGATTATTTTTTATGTCAATTTTTAGTATAATAAATTATGAACTTTAACAATTGTACATATATAATACAATATTCAACACTTCTTAGCATCCATGAAAAAATACACATTCTAAATAATATATACCAAGATGTTCGACATGATTTATGGCTGTGTCTCACCATGTTACGACATTTCTCAACTCAGATCGTAAAAAAACTTTTTAGCTTTTAAAAACAATTATTTCTTCAAAATACGAAATTTATTAAATAAAATAAACAGAATTGATACAAAAATAATTAGACTGTAAGTCAAATCCCGATTTAGTTTTTAAGGGAGGATTAAATTGAGTACAATTAAAAAAATTCTTTATATTTAAAGAGAGACTGTTCAATTCGTTCTACTACTTATATTATTTTTTATAGATAAGGATATCAAACCTGTCGAAAATGAAAATGAAATCAATTACTTTGGTTTATTAAGTCTAAGTAAACATAGAGTAAAAAAATTTTATCATATTACGTAAAAAATGACATTCAAATTCTATATAATATGGACTCTATAAAATATATCCCTTGTAGAGGTAGTACAGCTACCCTATTCGTAAAAGTAACGCACGCAAACCACCGTTCAATTGGTCTTTAACGGATTTGATAACGTGACCCGGTTATTGTTTGAAATAATATAAGCTTCCATTTGTAGGGGTGAATATGAAATTTGATAAAACACCTTAGCTTTTTGACAATTTGTATCAGAGCAATACAAAAGTTATTTTCATATTCAATTCATGGGTAGGGACAATAAGGTACGGGAACTGATAATGGTTGCAATAAAAACTTATTATGTATACATAATATAATAAAATCGTTTTGTTATAATATTATGTGAAAGTTATGAATATACTCAGTATATTAAAACATATCTATACTAATATTATAAAGCTGAAGAGTTTATTTGTTTGTGTGAACGCGCTAATCTCAAAAACTACGGGTCGTATTTGAAAAATTATTTCGTTCTTAGATAGCTCATAAGGCGGGTGAAACCGCGGGGCGCGGCTAGTTACTTACATATTGTAAAACAATTACTTATCCAAGAAGCTAGGCTATTTATGATTATTATATTAATCTTACGTGTCAATATTTAATACTTTCAACAAAATACCATATTTCAAGTATAAAATGTATTTTAAAGTAAATTAAGTAAAGGTTTATTCGAAATTCCTTCCCGAAAGTTTATTTTTAACAAAACTTATCGTA
The DNA here is from genome assembly GCF_905220415.1 of Colias croceus. NCBI lineage: Eukaryota > Metazoa > Arthropoda > Insecta > Lepidoptera > Pieridae > Colias > Colias croceus. Next base: position 3,262,442 of record NC_059562.1, read on the forward strand.
GTACAACTGGAATTTAAGCACTCCTTTACAGTTGAAAAACTTCTAACAGCGACTACAAATGAGGCAAAAGCTTTTAAAATTATAAAGTCATTTTTCTTTAAGTTACTGTGACAAAATGCATCCACTTTGTCAAAGAAATGCACATCTTATTGTACTCATTTGACAAAATCTACGCTCGCATTCATAAATGTCCTTCGGTGTTAAATTTCGATTTTTCTTATTTAAAATTTAAATCTTAAAATAAACTCTATCACCATGACAATACAGTTCAAAACGTCGTCCCCTAATTTAAAGTTTTGGACAAGCTAATATGAACTGTGGAAAGCAAACAGTATATTCTAAAAAGTCCTCCTTGTTACTCCAATATAAACTTTACGAAAGTCGAGATAAAGCCCATTGTTACAATTATTACAAAATCGAATTCGGACATTCGTGTTCTACGCACACATTCACAATTTTTACTCACCTATCCAGATGAGCTTGATTTAATTAAAACTTTAAATTGAAGCAATAGAGTTGAAAAATGTACGATAGCTCTCACGTAGCTGTGACTTGTGAGACTGTGGGGTGCATTCGCTTTTCCGGCACACATTAGTGTTAGAAAATCAGTCTGATTAACAGGTAAATATGAACTCAACAGTAATAGCGATAGAGTTCACATATCTATCGTAGAGTGTTTGGACTTGCTGCTTTCTAGAGGTCGTATTGTAGCCACGGTTGAGGGCTTAAAGGGGTTGGCGGGGGTGAGGGGTGGCGTGAGCAGATAGCTTTTTCAGGTCTACTACGTTAGTAGAATCGCGGCTGTCGTGGTGTGAGCACGCACAGCGCGTTATGGAACACGCATACCTTTTCGATTTTTTTTAAAACGTAATTTCTTTGCAAATAATGCTTACTTAGTGGTTGGATTGTGCTGTGCTTGTAACGTTGTGACTTGGACGTCTTGGTTTTATTGAACGCAAGATTCATCTGGAGTATACGTATGACCTAGTTACAAAGATTGAACACGTTTAATTTAAAACTTCTGATTCACCTAAATTGAGTTAAATAGCACAAAAAATGTTAGATAATAAATTGCGACGTGTGCTTGTCGATAAGCGCTGGTTCAATATTATGTAACATGACGAAGCTAACACTGCTTTAGAAGGTTCTAAATTAAAATTTTGTGGGCATTTAAATCCAATTGGATTAGTTGATACAGTATTATTTTTTAATATTGAACATGTAACGATATGAATAGTTGTTCATAATGTGTATGTTAGCAAATTTAGCACTTACTACGTCGTTAATTAATTATTTCTTTTGTATTTAAGTTAATATAGTAGGGATTATTTAGTTATAAAATATAAAGTACAATAAAAAAGGTACAAATTCGCATTAAAATGAGATGAGAATGCTTGTATTTAAAAGTAGAGTCCGTCTAGTTTTAGTGTGAAAAGCGCGCGAATCATACAATTTGCAAATGGCGGGAAGCGCGTTTTTCATCTTTTTTATAGGTTTCATACGAAACAATATGGAGTGTATGTTTTTATTGAAGTCTTATTTATTTGTGACGTATGAATGTATGAGCATTGATTTTTTAATGTTAATATTAAAAATTCTATTTGCATTTAAAATTCGTAACATATGTGTATTACATATGTTTCGAATTTAAAATAGGTAAAAAAAAATAATACCTATGCATTTTTCATATATTCCAATCATTTGAGCAGCTTTAACAAAAGTAACATGATTTGTATATTTCAAGGAAATATTCTTACATCAAGCCTATACGAAATTCTTTACGTAAATAATCAATAGCTTGACTTGCCCTTAATAAGACAACCTAGGCTGAACTTTTCATGCCCTGTCCTCCACCACCACTCGATCGGTCAAAGAACACACTTCAGAAAAGTGTTCAACGAAAAAACAAATACCTTGGCTTTTGCTGATACTGTTTCGGCTTTCTGACACGGTTTTATTTTCATGTTTAATTAGAGGCGAAAATAAAATTATCACTCCATAGTATAAAACAAAGTAGCTTTCTCTGTCTCCAAGTCCCTATCTATGTATGCTTAAATTTTTCAAATTATTCAAATTCAAATTATTTATTTCTTTCTTTTACAATAGGTCCTTAACTAATTTGTGATTGGAACACTCTTGAATTTTGAATTTGAATTTTGAAACTACGCAACGGATTTCGATATTTTTTTTTAATAGGTAGAGTGGTTCTCGAAAAAGGTTTTAGTATATAATTTATCAGGTTTTAGACAAAGCGGGCGAAGCCGCGGGTGGAAAGCTAATAATCTATAGAATTAATAAATGTTATAAGAGTACAAAGTGTAGCGTTACGATGTTACGTAGATACGCCTACGGCGTAGCGCGTGTGCTACGTTGTAGTACTACAGCGTAGAACTCGAGGCTTTATGAGAAGTATTCGTATTTCGTAACCAACTCCAATAGGTTAATGTTTTTATAAGTAACTAGATTTCCGCCCGCGGCTTCGCACGCGTTTGCAAAGGAAAACCCGCATAGTTCCCGTTCCCGTGGGATTTCCGGGATAAAAACTATCCTATGTTACCCTCTATATGTGTGCAAAATTTCATTGTAATCGGTTCAGTAGTTTTTACGTGAAAGAGTAACAAATATCCATACATCCATACAAACTTTCGCATTTATAATATTAGTAGGATTACACCAGCATCATTTGATGATAACTAAGTACATAATTTTAATTATTGTATTAATGAAAAATAAAATCGAAAGTTACTAAGTAACCGACGATTACATAATATCTTATGTCGCTTTATAAATATGTATATTAAAATAATAATTTATGCACGATTTTCTACTTTACACAAAAAGTAAAACATTGCGAATGATCGTGTCTTCCAACTGGTTCTATGCACTGACATTCTCTTCTATGAATGTTTATTTATTCACATCGCTGTCGTATATAAAGCTAAAAATATTCTGTATTTTTATTCAGCCAATATTGTTATTTGTATCTGTTTCTATGCTTTATATTTCTTGTATAGATAAAAAATCTACTTATAAAAAAGTAAAAAACCAGCACTATGTAATTTGTGACCTTTTAACCTTTTAAAATGTTAATCATTATTGGAAAAATAATATCGCAATTAAGAATGTATTAAATTATGAATAACTGAACACAATACATAAATTTAAATTAATATAACTATATTGACACAACTAGCGGTCCGCCCCGGCTTCGCCCGTGATACATATTTCGCAATAAAAGGTAACTTATGTTCTTTCTCAGGGTCTAAAGATTGTCTGTGCCAAATTTCATCAAAATCGGCCCAGTAGTTAATAAGCCTATTCATTACAATCAAACAAACAAACAAAGTTTTCCTCTTTATAATATTAGTGTAGAAAAATAGATACACCTTATATATGAATCCATATCTCGTAGATTACCTAGCTCCTGCGTAGCAATAATGTACAATTCGAATCACATACATTATATACAGTTTTGTCTGTACGTTGTACATGTATAATATAGAACCTTTGCCCTTGGCAGTTCGGCCGTGGAAGTCATTTCGATAATCGATCGACTCTTTTACTTCATACTTACCTACAGAGAGTAATCTTGTCTCGTGTTTCGAATTAAAACCTTTGCTTTCTTTTATAAGAATTAAGTAGATTTCATTATGAGTTAATTAATATATTTGTATCGGTGAAATTTAACTATAAATGTGATTAAATTATTCCATTTTATTATACACGTTACAGCAGTGGCGTAGCTAGCATAGGTGGCACCCGGGGCGGATTTTATAGGTGTCACCCTAAAACTCAATCGAAACTGTTAAAATAAAAAAAAGTTATAATCATTTACGTTTTATTAAAATATGAGTACCTATTACAAATATTTGTTTATTATGTAAAACAAATTTAGTTTGTTAAAAATTAAAATTTCTTCCTTCTAGCTTTGACACTAGCGAACTCCGAAATCACGTCTTCAAAATTTATATTTTGTGTTGCTTCATGTTCTATCGTTAAAATACCAAGATTGTTTAATCTGGTTTCGGTCATTGTAGACCGCAAATAATTTTTAATTAATTTTAATTTGCTGAAACTTCTCTCACATGAAGCTACTGATGCACATATTGTTATAAATAACTTTAGTGCTACCGTTAGATTCGGAAGAGATTCTGTAAAATCCCATTCCACAATAAATTTCAAAAAGTCCAGTATCACCCAATTAGAGACAGTAATATTAGCCGCTTTTAAATGTCTTCTCAATCTTGGTATTTCTAAAAGGAGTTCTGTTTCTGATACTTCATCGTAAAGGTTAGTAAATTTTGATATAGCTAATTTTAACTGTTCAGTGTTTGCCGAAAGCAAGGTCTTTGACTGCACAACCTCAAACAATGAAGCTACGTCTTTAATGGACTTTACTCTTGTTTCGAGTTCAATATTGAATCTGTCAATGCATTCTAACATGTCCTTTTGAAGTTCCGCTCTAAGTGTAAGTCCAGCCTCGGTGGACGACGCTAACTCACCGGGCATGCGTTTCTTGCGACGAATTCGTCGTTCCATCGAAATGTTGTATTTTTCCGATTTTTGTACAGCAAAATCTATTGCCTCTTCTGCTAGATGCAACCGTTTCTCTCCAATGAATAGACGAAGTGCTTCTAGTTTTATGATTATTTCATCAACACATAAACCTTTACTTTGTAATGCGATCTGAGCATTGTTCACTTCCCTTAGCACATCATTCCAAAAGAAAAGAAAACAAAGAAATGAGAAATTGCACACAGCAGGCATAAGATTTTGTGCAGCACCTCTAGTTTCTAAATTTACGTCTTGGTCACATAGTTCCTCAATTGCAGATATTATCCCATCAAAATTTTCAGCCAATACTTTTACTGCACCGTAATGAGCACTCCATCGCGTTGTCGAAAGTCTTTTAACAGATGCTTTGCTGTGATTGAGGAGCACTTCCCAACGACTTGTGGAAGTTGAAAAAAAGTTAAATATTGTTTCCACTGCTCCGAAAAATGTAACACAAGTCACATTTTGTGCGAACGAATGTTGGCCGCATAAATTAATTGAATGATCTATACAACCAATAAAAATTGCTTTATTGTTTTTTTCTTTTATAATAGCTTGTACTCCTCCGTGTATACCACTCATAACTGCAGCATTATCATAACCTTGAGAACGACACATCATAATATCTAAGCCATCGTTTTCAAGCTTCTTTAGTATTTCAGCGCTTAAGTCAGCTGCTTTTTTTCCATGTAAAGGAAAGAATCCTAAGAATACTTCTTTGACTTCTACTTTTCTATTATTAATTTTTACATAACGAATCACTTCAGACATTTGATCAACATGTGAAACGTCAGGTGTGCTATCAAACATGATACCGAAATATTTTGCCGATTTAATTTCGTTTACAAGCTGACATTTTACATGATTAGCTAAAACATTTATGAACTCATTTTGTATTTCTGGCGATAAATATGTTACTTTAGGTGATTTTTCCTGCTCCAAATATAGTATATGTTCTTTGAGTACTGCATCATACTTTGACAGCAGTTTAACTAGTTCTAAGAAATTACCTTTATTAGACGACCCTTTGGTTTCATCATGTCCACGAAATGCTAGGTTTTGTTTAGCCAAAAACAATGTTATATCTAATAATCGAGATAAAAGATTTTTCCACTTCTGTTTTTCCGTATTCATTAATTGCAAGGCTGCATCATCTATTGTGGTGTGAGATTTTAATCTCATTTCCAAAGTTTTCCACTTTTCGAAATTTTCTAAATGTTCACATGAAGTTTCATGGTCCAATACTTTAGGATTTAGTTTCCACCACTTCTGAAATCCAGTTGTAAATGTTGTTTGTATGTTACTGACAGCAAATAAACGACAGCAAAAACAGTACAGGTTATTTGATATAGGAGAAAATACCATCCATGATCGTAGAATTTTTTCACCACTAGGCATCGGTTTATAAAACCATTCCTGTGAAAGATGACGAGAATCACCTTTAATCTTTGAACCATGACGAGATACAGTAGGAAACGGTCCTTCTTTGTTCTGGAAATGTTCACTGCCCTTTTTTATTATGTCAATGCGAACATTATCAGGTACCGGTAAACTCCAATGTGAAACATCTCTCAAGTGTTGAACTGATTCTTCAAAGCTAATGCTATCTCCGAAAGTAGCATTAACGGCGTCATTTTCATTATTTATTTTGATTCCGTCAAGGTCCTGGGTCGTCTTCATTGATTCTGTATTGTCGATGTTGCTATCTGAATGTGAGTCTCCAAGATGTGAATCATTACTTTCGTCAGCAGGAGACTCGGGTACTTTACTTGAACTTTGGCCGCTATCTGCTTTTGTGACATATTTGAAAAGAGAACCGGACATGCTCTGAATTTCATCCATTTTAGCCTTTTTGGCTTTTCTCTGTTGAAACCCGCTTTGTCTTTTCGAAGTATGAATTCCCCGAGGCATATTTCGTTCTGGGTATTCTAAAAAATATTTTTAGTTAGTAAGTGAAACGTTGATTTTATAAACTAATTATAACAGTAAATAAACACCTACACGTTACGTAACTAGCTTTGTGAAATATATTTTTCCCAGACGCAGGATTGTTAATTTATATTACCTAACAATCCTGCGTCTGGGTGTAAATATGTTTTTAAGTATTATTAGAAAAATATTAGTTAAAAACTCCACCGTTAATTGTGATATCCGTGCCACGAGTGCTCGAGCTGCTCATCTCGGAGCAAAATCAACGTACGCGAAGTTGTATGATATGATTATGATAACTTTCAATCAAAAATCTAAACTTAATGTATTCCGTTTTTGTAAACAAATCCCATTGCTATTAGATAGGAAAATATTAAGTAAGTTAATAATAAATAAGAATATTATTTACAATTAAACATTATTACCTAAAGTAATATCGTAAAACGTGTAGAAATATAAGTAAAATCTTTTTACACCAGCAAAGTCTTTAAAACCTATTTTAATAAATAAATACCTTTAGTAGATAAGTAATACTTGCCCAGGCTAAACAAAAAAATATTATTGCAATCCGTCTGAAATACCTTCTTTAGGTACCTATTTATCATTTAGGACGTCTCAATAATATAGTTTAAAATACACAGTAATTAAAAGAGAATAAAATTGAAGGGTTTTTCAAAATAATCTAAGATACTGCTATTAGAAACTAAATGGATAAAAAATGTAAGTATTACCTGTAATAACAAAAATAATTCACTTACCTTGTTTATTTTCTTCAAGAATCGACTTTTATACAAAAAATGTTGTTTATAATATCTAATAATTAACAAACACTTTGCACTAGACTTTCACACGTTCACGTAAGCGAATATTGAAATGAATGCGGTCGGAAACAAAAGAAGCCCAATCCACAATACAAGTGACGAGCGCTATATCGAGGGAATCCCCTGACTAGCGTTGGTTATGCGCGAACGGGGTATTAAATTTTGGGGGAATCCCTGATCGATTGACACTGTGCACATTGTTTTTTTTTAATATCAATTATTATGTTCGTGGTACGATATTATAGTTACCTAGATAATTTTATTAGTGGCGGTTATGCTCTCTGCCGCAGATTTACGATTTTTTATAAATAGAAAGAACTATAACTGATGGTCATAGTCGGGCTCGGGTGTCACCCCTAAACGGGTGACACCCGGGGCGGGCCGCCCCCGCCGCCCCCCCTTAGCTACGCCACTGGTCGTTACTTATGGTTTTTAAAAATAAAATAATTTTCAAAATGCTCTTGTATTATATTGTAAGTAAATTCTCGTCACAATCCATGTAAAAATATTATGTTTTAAATAATGGTGCCAAAATTACTAAGCTATAAGAACATTACTGAATATTTTAATAAAAATAAATATTCAAAAGTAAAGCAGTAGAGATACTTAACCAACATTGAAACTCATCAACTTTTTAGTTGTTAAAAAATTAATGTACAAAAGGTCAAAATCATTGAAAAGTTATTTAAAAGGTAACATATTCGAAAATTGATGAGAAAACTCCATAATTGTGTGCCTCTAAATCAAATTTCTCTTAAATAAAAGTTGAAAAGAAAAGTAATATGCGCTGAGATTTCTCGAAAAGTTTAATAACGTATTAAGAATTCATAATGCCTCCGGAGTTAAGATTAAAACATACAAACGATTCGACAATTCCGAGGATTTTCGATAAAGTACCTGTTCTTATATAATGCGAAGGGAATTTGGCTCTTTATTTTTGTTCTTTTTTTTCCAAATAACAAATATTATAAAACTAGTATAACACTTTTATATTATAGTATTTTACAAAGGAGACTTAAAACAACTATTACATTATACATATAAATCTTCATCTTCAATCACTCTATATATTAAATAAACTAGACTTATACATAGGGACATAAGGACAGAGAAGGCCACTTTGTTTTATACTATGTAGTGATTATTTTTTTAACCTTAGCGCGAAAACATATTTTTAAGCTGTTATTGACCTTACCTTGCCCTCAGTTGATGGCGGTCAGAAACATCATAAAGTGGTCATCCAATTGCCGACCGCGCCTTATGTAGCTTAACCCACGGATCGTTTACTAGCTCTAATACAACTAGTCTGATTGTTTTTCCTTTTATTACGTTTTTGAGGTGACATTATTTACAAAAAATAAATTAAGAATGAATATAACTGCTAAGTGGCGCCGCTTATAAACTATACTTTGTTTTTTTTGTATAAAATTGTTACAATATCACCTTCATGTGCATTAAAGATTTAAATTTTACAAGATGTAGAGGCATAATGTTAAACCTAATTTCTTACAAATAATTTACTCCAAGGTAAAACATAAACGTTCAAATCACAATAGGTACAGCACTATCTACATATTGCATAATATAATTTATGATGCGTGAACTTTATTAATACAATGAGCAAATACAAAGTGGCGTAAATTAATTATTTGTACAGTTATTTTCAGATTCATACACAAATTAAACAGAGAGTATTTACACATCTTTTCGGCAAATATATAATGTAATTAAGATAAATATATAGCGGTTGCGTTGTGATGTAATAACAGATGACGAGCGAGCGCTATGGCCTTGCAACTGTGGGGGTTAAAGAGGATAATGGGGGGTTAGGGGTGACAATGTGTGTGTGGTTGTGCGTGCTCGTGCTGGGGGTTAGTAGTGTTGGGGCGAGCGAGTTCCCCGAGAGAGAATGCTGCGACCCCGTGTACCCGCCGGCCACGGCGACGACTGCAGCGCCGCCGGTCACCCATCCTGTTGGAAAGATTGCAGGTAAGACAAGATTAAATAGATTTTTATTCTGATTCGATTGGTTTAATGCTAATAATTTACTACTAAATGCAAAAAAAACAAATTGTGTAGAATTTATCCTCCCAAATGTAAAAAAGGTGAAAAGGAATATTATTTTAAACGGGGAGGTATTATACCCTGTGGAATCTACTGTTTTTCTTGGTTTGACACTAGATGAGAAGCTACAATGGGGGGCCCATATTACCACCACCGCTGCTAAGCTCAGCTCAGCTGCATATGCAGTGAGAAGAATAAGGCATCTCACCGATGAAGAGACGGCTAGATTGGTTTACTTTAGCTACTTTCATAGCATTATGTCCTATGGAATTCTACTATGGGGCAGGGGTGCAGATATAGAAACTATATTTATACTACAGAAAAGAGCCATACGCTCTATATATAATTTGCGTGCTCGAGACTCACTAAGAGATCTCTTTAAGAATACTGGTATCCTTACTGTACCGTCGCAGTATATATTTAATAATATTTTATATGTACACAATAACGCTTATTTACACACAAAAGTAGGAGATAGACATTGTTATGACACAAGAAACAGAAATAAAATTGAAATTCCATTTTTCCGGCTAGCTAAAGTTAAAAATTCATTTATGGGTCAAGGTATACGCTTTTACAACAGAATTCCTCATAATATTAAAGAGTTCAGTAGTTCTAAATTTAAAACTTATATAAAAAATGTACTTATTCAGAGAGCCTATTACAGTATTAAGGAATATATGGACGATAAAAACCCATGGAGGGTTGTCGCGTAAAAACCACAGGACAGTTCTTTGGCATATTATGATTATAATGTACATATAACACATAATATAATGTATTTTGTAAAATTAAATTGTAAAACTGACATGATTAAAAAGAGCAACTATGGAGTTTCTTGCCGATTCTTCTCCGTAGATACTGCTTTCCGAATCGGTGGTAAATGTTAAAATATGTAATGACGTTTCAAAAGTGCTTCTAAAAGAAGTCTAATTGAATAAATAAATGTTTGAGTTTGAGTTTGAGTTTGATTACGAAGCAGAGGCATGTAAGGAAAAAATGTAGGTTTCCTTGTAAAATTATATGCACAACTTCCGTTAGTTCTTTGCATATTAAGTTACGTTCCGTTTGATACATAAGTAACAAATTATAAAATATGCCACTTTTTAATATTTTTAACGTTTAATGATAGAAATATGAATGTAATGTAATAGATGATGAAATACAATATTTAAAAGTAGACTATCATGATATTATAATGACAAAGGTTTTTTTTTTAATTTTTTCTAGCTTAATATAATACTTAATATATTTTTTAATAATACAATAACATGCCTACTTATAGCCAAGAATTATAATTAGAGGCGCATAGGTACTACATGGGTAAGTAGCTAATTACCTCTTATTATTTATCTTTACTTTAGTTATAGATTATTTTCATACATATATACTTAAACGTCTCACTGAATTAACATGCTTTTAGGTCAAATTTTGAACATATTGAAATAATATTGTTGTAAGGTTTTTTCGTCTTTTCAAATACTTGAATGAATGAATGAATGAATGAAAAATTCTTTATTGCACACAAAAATACAAGATAACAAAAAAGAATCATACAAGTTATAATATTATGTACAGAGGGCGGTCTTATCGCTGTAAGCGATTTCTGCCAGACAACCCGAAAAACCAAAAGGATTACATATTTTATGGTGGTGGTGCAATACATTTTGGATACATAGTATGCTTTAAAATTGAATAAAATTAATAATAAATAAATATGTCATAAATAATACATATGTAAATAAATAGATACATATTAAGTAATAACTAAAAACAAATATATATACATACATACACATATAAATACGTAAATAAATACATACATTCATATATATTACACAAATACACATACGAACTTAAAGAGGAACATCAACATACTTATGGAACTACATATATAAATTATAGGCAAGGAATAAATTCAAATAAATAAAGTAGATATATTATAATATGTTACGAACCTGGTTGCGATAAATATTGCTTTAATGCATTCTTGAATACATTTATTGACTGAGCACGTCTTATCGATTCTGGAATAGAGTTCCAGAGGTTGATTGCAGACACAGTGAAGGAAGAATGGAAGAAATTGGATCTATGGGAAGGGATACTTAAGGTGAGTAGATTAGAGGAACGGAGAGTAAGGCTATTTTCACCCAGGAATTTGAAATTTTGTTTAAGGTAAAAAGGGGTTTTGGGATCAAATAGAATTTTGTACAATAAATGCAGAATATGAGCATTCCGGCGGACGCGGATGGGAGGCCACTTGAGCTTGGCTCGGAATTCGGACACATGGTCATATTTGCGCAGTCCAAATACGTAGCGTATACATACGTTTTGGAGTCGCTCAAGGGAGTCAAGTTGTTGTTCGGAGAGGTCAGGGTAGGAAATGTCAGCATAATCCAGGATAGGAAGGAGTAAAGTCTCAGCAAGCGTTACTCTTGTAGGAATGGGCAGAAAATTACGGATTCGACGAATGGAACCTACAGCGCCATACATTTTTTTCCGTAATGTCTCTATTTGCACATTCCAAGACAAGTTCTTATCAAGATGGAGCCCGAGATTTTTGACAGACTCGCTGAATGGAATGTGCGATCCACCAAGAATAAGCTTTGGTAAGCTGTTCCAGTCTAGCTTGGCAGTCATTTTACGGCTACCAATTATGATAGCTTGAGTCTTAGACGGGTTAACAGTGAGACCGAAATTGTGGGACCAGGTAGAGATAGTGTCTAAATCAGCATTGCAGCAATACTTGATACTTTATTATATTATAATTAACAAATTATTCTTGATAGAAACTTTCTTCAAGGAATAATATTATATACTTTGCTATTAGGTTATTCAAGACGATGGATCTTTAAGAAAAGTACCGTAGATCTATCTCAAACTTTATCTAGTTTGAATATTTAATTGATATGCCATTCTACTGATTATTACCTCTATAGTTAAAACAAAATTAAATTTATTTATTTTGGTTATGTTATCTTATCTTCTTCTATAATATAAAAATGAATCCCAAAATGTGTTGGTAAGCGTATAACTTGAGAACAACTGAACCGATTTCGTTAATTCTTTTTTGAAGTGAAACTTCTTTATCGGGGTTGGAAAAAAATTTAGTGTAACATTTTTTCGTTACGCGTGACATTTTTCCGTTACGCGCTTAGGTTACGCTGTGGGTTACGCGCTGTGATTACGCGCCATCTTTTTCTTATCCCTCACCACGCGTGATTCGACGTATTTCTGTAAAGTTGCATAAAGTAAATTATGAAATAAGGTCATAAAGAAGTTTCACTTCTTACGTGTGTACACTAGTACACGCACACATTTTTTTATTACATTTCTTGAAGTACGAGGATGGTTCTTATGGAGAGAAAACGTGAATATGTACCACGGGCGAAGCCGGGGCGGACCGCTAGTTATTAAATAAATATTAATAAATAGTTTATTGTCAATTCAACAAATTTTCCTTTTAAAACAATAACATTAGACAGATTTATAAGCAAGTTAAAATAAATATGTAATTTAATTTTTCGAATTGAATACGACATCTTAAAAACCTACGATTTCAAAAGAGTCTATAAAAGGCCGGTCCACACAGAGTGAGCTGCCTTGCGAAGCAATTGCTGCATGAAGCAGCTTGGTCAGTGTGTACGTGGCTTTGCCAAGGAAAACGGTGACACGCTTTCCTATTTATAGTACCTATTGAATAAATGCCATAATGTTTTTGACATTATATACTGCGTGGAAACCTAATTAACTTAATAAAAATCAATCCTAACTTCCATTGCAACTTGTTGCTTATTTTTTAAACGTAACACATCAGTATTGTCAACACGACTAACAAAACTGTCATGGCGTAATTAATACCGTCACGTAATGGCGGCAGCAATGATGAATCGCGTAGGGTTTATTGTGAAAAAGCGGGTCAAGTCAGAACCAATTATTCTGAGACAGTATTGTTTCGCTTTCATTGCTATAACTAATTAACATTTGCGGGAATTATTGCAAGCTATGGTTAAATATTTGTGTAGATTTTTATATGCGAATCGTGAGAGGAAGGAGGGGTAATTTTAGACTACTTTAAAGTTATATATATTTAAAAAGAATAGAGATATAGAGAAATTTATAATAATTGATTACCTATACAAGTGTTGAAACTGGTTTATTCCAAACCGGAAGGTTAATTGTCTAACCAAATTACTTATTGTTCTGTAATATAATCTCTAAGTCATGAGTTTGATGAATAATAGGCTTAATGGTAAATATTTTAAAGTTACTATATTATACTTAAACTATAAAACTCTACGTTTTCATCGTTCAAACTCCAAGTACAAAACATGCGATGGCGCATTGCATTTTATTGTATAAAATCACATTTTCAATCAACAAAATTGAATAGACTCCAGAATTTTCCCAATAAGAAAGTGTATTAGTCTAGATAGGATTTTTATTAACTCCTTACATTGGGTTAGAGCTATTTTAGGACCTAACACCTGGATACATTAGTTAATGTAGACCTGGCTATTACGTAATGGACCTTTTCCACTACATGCAAAGTGTTAAAATGTATTATTAAAATGTCTCAGAGGTGGTGTTAAAAGATTTAATATTAAGCTTTTATAGCATTGAAATTCTTTAAATTAATGATATTGTCGATATAATGAGATATTAAAATGAGATCTTTTGAGTTGGTTTTAACAATTTAGAATTTAATAATTATTATGAAATACGATTCATGGTTTATGAATATATTAGAATATGATCAGATAAATATGATATTATACTTGTAGGTGCTGTGCTGACGCAGGATTTTCGGCCGCGTCGCACAGTCACATAGCGTCGCCCCTCAGTTGTCCCATAGCTCGCGCCACCGACCCACGTTTTGTAGTTAGTGAATATAAATAGTATATTTTTGTGTAATTTAGAAGAAATATAAAATTTAATTGGCCGCTATCTTTAATTTCATCTCCCTACACACAGCTACATTAAATTGGTGACCCCGACGTGATCTCGACCGAGATCATAAACCGCTTTGTTTTGCATTTAGTAAAATAGGTACAAATAGGGAAACTGCTCGAAGAACTAGGCAAATTATGTTTATTAGTGAGTTTTGTACAGATATTCGTCATGTAACAGGTAGGGAAAATATAGTCGCTGACACGTTATCGAGAATTGAAACAATAACATGTCCCACCGTGTTAGATTTCGCAGAACTCGCCCGAGCGCAGGAAACGGATGAACAACTTGCAGAAATGCGACACCGGTCAAACGTAAACAGTCAATTTACACTTAAGCGTGTTGCAATGTTCGATTGTAATAAACAAATTTATTGTGAAACATCCACAGATAGAATTCGACCATATTTACCTAAACAATTTCGACGTTTAGCTTTTGATGCTGTGCATAATTTAAGTCACCCGGGTATTAGAGCCACAAAAAAATTAGTAACAGATAGATATTTTTGGCCAGAAATGAATAAGGATATAGGAATTTGGTCTAAAACATGTATTAAGTGCCAAAGAGCTAAAGTCTCAAAACATACTGTATCCGATTTAGGAAGTTTTCAAGGCTCGAGCCGTTTTGAGCATATACATATTGATCTTGTAGGGCCATTGCCAATTTCATCAGAAGGGTTTAGATATTGTCTAACAATCATAGATAGGTACACCAAGTGGCCCGAGGCTTTTCCTTTAAAAGAAATTACTGCGGAGACTGTGGCAAAGGTGTTGTATGAGGGTTGGATTTGTAGGTTCGGTTGTCCCCTTAGGCTTACAAGTGACCAAGGTCGACAATTCGAAAGTAATTTATTTAAGCAGCTTATGTTATTAATGGGAATACAAAAGTTGCGGACCACCCCATATCATCCACAGAGCAACGGTGCAGTAGAGCGTTGGCATAGATCTTTAAAAGCAGCGCTTATGGCTCGTTTAAATTGTAATTCATGGGTTGATGAACTAGCAACAGTATTGTTAGGGTTACGCACAACTGTTAAATTAGACACAGGCGTAACTGCAGCTCAAATGATCTATGGCAGTAATATAAGGCTGCCTGGTGATTTTTATGACACAAGTAATATAAAACCGTGTGACGAACATAGTTATGTTGATAAATTGAGGTCGATTATACACAGTATGAAACCGGTACCTAGAATTAATAAATTACCGTTTAAAATGTTCATTCATAAAGATTTAATTGATTGCGAATATGTATTTTTAAGAAATGACGCCGTACGGAAACCATTACAACCGCCGTATGATGGGCCATATCGTGTCATTAGTAGAAAGGATAAAACTTTTAAAATTCAATTAATGGACAGACAACTTAACGTTTCAGTAGATAGGTTAAAACCTGCATACGTTTTACCTGATGATAATAATATTGTGACTAAGTTCACAGGTAAGTCTGTTAATATGAGTGATAGTAAAATTAATGATTCGGTACATACAAAAAAGGTAATTAAAAAGGTAACGTTTGAGACAGACAAATCCAGCTGTAAAAATTATGTTACACGATCAGGGCGAATACGAAAAACGCCAAGTAAATTTATGTTTTAATCATGTACATAGCCATTGTTATTGCAACCATGCAAAGTTGCAAATTGTATGTTGTTGTTTTAGGTCACGTAATTCTTTGAATTTAAAGAATGGTTATATTGAAATATTTTATTCAACATTTTTATTTTCGAACTATATACATTTTATACAATTATTTTTCTATATACAATATTTTACAATTTTACTATGGGATTAAATCAAACCAAGGAAAGTGTTGTCATTAACGAAAGTATTTCCAATGTTTCAAAGCTGGAAAATAAAATTAATATATTTGGAATCATAATAATTTTCATTGCAGTTATATTAACTATTTTTGTTTGTTGTGTTTTGAAACAACAGTGTATTAAAGTTGCTAGTAATTGGTTTAAAAAAGAAGTTATGAGTACTACTAGCTTATCTGTTCCTGAAATCAAGGTGGAAAGAACACGAGAATTAAATAAAGTTGTGTATTAACAAACGTGTAAGTTATATTTCTTTGTGTGTTATTAAAATTTTAATGTCATGACGTTTCATATATTGCATTGTTATTGTATCTATCGTCATAGTGTAAGAGACGGGAACAATTTTAATTATATTTTCGTATTAATTGTGAATGATTTTATTTGCATGTTAATGTACTAGGTACATGATACCTTAATATTATACATTGCGTATTTTTTTTATTAATAATGTTACTTTACATTATAATGTTTGTGTGTATGTAATGTTATGTTGTTCGACCGTAGGACTTTATTAGATTGTATTGTTGGCAAATGGCCGCAATGATGCCAAGAGAGGACATCATAACGTTATATCAAACACCATGGCTGCAGACTAGTAATAATTTTTATATGTTAAGTATGTTTTTTAAAATAAATGTTCGTGTGTTTATAAAAATGTTTCACCGACTCCTGAACTAATCTTGTATTATGTTTCACATTGTTATTTTTTGTCTGTCAGCAGAATTGTTAGGGTTCGTTGTGCGAGTTAGTAATCTAAATAAAGATAATTTAATTTGATTTTGTTTAAAAATGTTCCACATTTTTTTTTGAAAAGGGGGGAATATTGTAGGTGCTGTGCTGACGCAGGATTTTCGGCCGCGTCGCACAGTCACATAGCGTCGCCCCTCAGTTGTCCCATAGCTCGCGCCACCGACCCACGTTTTGTAGTTAGTGAATATAAATAGTATATTTTTGTGTAATTTAGAAGAAATATAAAATTTAATTGGCCGCTATCTTTAATTTCATCTCCCTACACACAGCTACACTAAATACTTATGTATCATCTATAAATATGATATCATAGAATTATGATCAGATAAACTCGATTTTGTAATATTGAGCTCTCTATAATTTTTGAATATACAGATGAAATCCTAGTTTTACTTTAAATACGTTAAATTCTATTTTAAAACTATAAAACTGCACATGACAAACTTATACTATGTATAAACATAATTATGCACTACTAACAAAATTTTAACATCGCGAATCAAGCAAAAAATTTAATTGAATCTCGTTGAAAAGTTTAAGTCATTTTAAAAAATGTTTCACTTGCAGACCGCAGTGTGATTTCATTAATTTATCTTCCAACAGAATCCACTCGCCAAAATATATTTCTCTTTGTTAAAACACTCATTATGCGGATAAAATCTTGACCTTACCAATCTCCAATTAGTCACCTAGATACATAAATAAGAGATATTTTATCTATTGAAATATTTAGTTATTTCGTGTTTTTTCTAATTATGTTAGAGACAGGTTTTTAGACTGCTTGTATATTTGTTTGTATGAGTTGTTTGGTGACTCGGTAAATTCATGATTTTATTGTAATTGTATAAAACAATCACATTAATATTAAACAAATATTTAAAGTAAGAAAATATTTAAACGTATGTCCACGAATGCAACTTCTTTATTTTTAAGCTATTGCATAGCTTCTATCGCGGGCCTTGAGCGCGGGGATCGAATCGAGAAATTCCGTAACGAAAAAACCTCGCGCTCCCCTCTCCGACGGGCGGAGGTGTGTTGGCTTTACCGCGGCAGTCCTCGAGTGCCACACGTCGTTTTTTGATCTTAATAGATACCTTTAAAACTTAGCGGCAGTTTCTTTTTTGTTTAGATACTTACTTAGCAAGACGTTTGTATGGATATAGTAACTTTGGTAGAAAAACCGTCTTCCGCGCTACATCGTGAAACAAAAGAAACCGTGGGCAGAAGCAAAAACTAAAGCAGTAGGAAGGCTTAAAAATATTCTTTCTCTTTTAGATATTGTATAGTATATAAAGCACTCAAACTTTGCAATCAAACATCATTTTAAAAGTTATGTATGTATGTCAAGTTATGTTTACCTACGAGACAGTTCATAGTTTCGCACTGTAGCGTGAAAGACATGTCTTAAAATTTAATATACTGTTCCTACATAGGAAGTATTACTATACTATACTTAGAATAATGATGACCTTTTAAAATACTTTTCAAATAGACTTTAGATATTGTTTTATTTTTGCTCTGGTAAATGACACTCAGGCACGTTCCGTTTCTTGCCTTTTTATTGAATGACTTGTTTAACGAATTGATGGAAATAGAAACAAATATTCATGAATATTCAGCTTTTTGCTAAAAGGAATGACATGGAGAAATAAACAAGCTACAATTCCTATATTTAGTGGTATTTTCTATATTCCTTCTATGAAAACGTCTACTTACGTCTTTCTGAGGACAACAATGTATGTATGTAAGGTAGGTGATTTATTTTTTATTTTTAGATTATACTAACCAAGTCTTTCGGTTTGAACAACTTTAATGCAGATACCACAATGAATATAGTAATTTATGAAGCTTTCTAGATTTATATTCCATCCTACTATAAATGCGAAAGTTTGTATGGATGTATGGATGTTTGTTACTCTTTCACGTAAAAACTACTGAACCGATTACAATGAAATTTAGCACACATATAGAGGGTAACTTGGATTAACACATAGGATAGTTTTTATCCCGGAAATCCCACGGGAACGGGAACTATGCGGGCTTTCCTTTGCAAATGCGGGCGAAGCTGCGGGCGGAAATCTAGTACTTTATAATATGTTAGAAACATCTATCTATCAAAATTTTAATTTGTATTGTTTGTATTTAAGTTACCTATTCCAAGAGTTATACTTCAATCTAATAATTAAATAATAATATCGTTTAAAACGATATAAAACCAATATTACAGAACGTTAACGATAACACAAACAAGGTTCACGTTGTTTTATATTCATAACGATGTCAAAGCGGTGCTTCACGATGTTTGAAAGTGATAATAATGTACTTGGAAATATATTTATTGCCTATTAGCGTGAGGTTCAATATGAAATCAATAAGGATAATAGGATTCTATTAAGGTCTCATTTAATAGCCTTGACGAGTGAAAACTGAGGATTTTAATTTGAAACAAAGTCATAACAAATTTGCTTTACGATTTTTCACTTTCATGTTTTTTTGAAGTTATACTTCTTTTGGCGCGATAGAGAAAAATAATGAGAGTGAATTTTTACGATGTGCGCGCACACCGATACCTAAATTTAACAGCATGAAGTTAGCTCTAGGTGGTATGAAAATTGATAACTATGTTCAAGTTGTACATTCTAGTATTTTTTTCCATACGCCAAAGAAGTATAACTTCTAACGCGTGTACATAAGTACACACACTCTTTTTTTTTCGTCTAGATAAATTCGAAAAAGTGTTAAATATACGATTTTTGATCTTCTTAAACTCATAAATGTAAATAGAAGAAGTACTAGAATTAGTTAGAATCGATAGAGTAGTTTTTGACATCGTTCTATAGACACATACATAAATAAAATCCTTCCTTATTATAATATTATAAAAGGTAATATTCGTATATAGCAAAAATAATATAAGACATCCTTGCTACTTTGCCGCCCTTTTTCTTTGTTATTGAAGTAGGTACTTACCTACTTTTTCCATGAAAAAATCGGAAGTGTCCTTACAAGCGGACCAGGTTCATAATAATAACATCATTTTGTATTTTTTGAATTAGGAGAGAAGGTAACTTGTGTATTCCTAGTTGTTCAGCTCCCCCGCAAATTTTCAACAACCTAGAAAAATAATTAAACATTTACATATTGTGTGTAGTTATTATTATATAGATACTAGCTGAAGCCCGCGGTTTCACCCGCGTGGCTCCGCTCTACTTGGTCTTAGCATGATGATATAAAGATGAGTTATAGCTTCCTCGATAATGGGCTATCTAACACCGAAATAATATGTCAAATCGGACCAGTTGTTCCTGAGATTCAAAGCGCGTTCAAAATAACAAACAAACAAATTCTTCAGCTTTATAACATTATAATATAGATTTAAAAAAATCTGTAATTGTGTTAAAACCCTTGTAAAATTGATTTTATTCAAAAATACCAAGTATATTAATTTAAACTAAAAACATCAGCCAAACCGTACAATAAAAAAGGTCCACACTACAAACGGCCATTAAATCATAAAACAATAACAATAAGTATAATTCGAAATGGATTATTTGCGCGGGAAATTAATCTGTTTTTAATGAACTCCGCTTATCGCTGAATCGGCCAGACGATTGCTATGCAAAATGCAATTTGGTCACTATATGTAGGAAATACTCCATCGAATGGCTATTCCGCGAACAAATCACTTTATGAATCACGTTCGGCTCAATTGCTAGAAGTATAAACAGCACATTCATTATTGTGGACTTTATAACCTTGCAACTTCGCGGTTAAAATTCTGGGAAATTTCGATATCATTCAAATTAGAACTGGGGTATTAAAGTAGAAAGACTTCAGAGTAGAAATACTTTAGAGTAGAGAGACTTTAGACTAGGATCGCGAAGTGCCAGGTTGCTTGTGTTTTATGTTATGTAGTGACGAAACATAATATGTTTAAGAAATCTGCTTTCTGTGGATGATATTATAGCGATTCGAGTTATACTATTACCAACCATAAATACATAGATTTATAATCGCGATGATATAACGTGCAATAATACAAACTTAGATACCTCATAAAAATTGAGCTTATTGTAGATCTCTTCTTATCCTATGTTTCCTCTACAGAACTAGTCACAAAAGGGTAGGTTATTAGTATTATGGTATTAGCTAAAAGAAAAATATATTCTTACAGCATTATATCGCCATCACTTAAACCACGCCCTACAAACTATCAGCGTATACTCGAATATGAATATAAATGGATTCCGAAATTTGTTTGTTGATGCATATCTACATAATATGTATAAAGGAGTATTTAAACATGTATGCTTCGGGCGGAATGTCGATCGATGGTTTGTAAAGTTGTCTGTTCGTTTACAGCGTACATGAAGCTTTGACTTCGCGTACATTCAAACGGGTGATTCTTATACATATAATTTATAGATGTTTAATTATGAATTTGTTTTAAGTTTTGACCTCGTATTTTTGACTCTTCCACGAAAAAAATGATGAATCGATTTTTATGAAATTTGGCACAAACATAGAGGGTAACTTGGATTAACACATAGAATAGTTTTTATCCCGAAAATCTTTAGGTAACGGGAAATATGCGGATTTTCCTTTGACTACGCGGACAAAGCTGCGGGTGAAAAGCTAGTACTCCATATATTATGGCCATAATATGTGCAAATACTGTAAAATGTAACATGAATATCCACAGGCGTTTCGGCATCTTCCAGTTACATTGTTCAGCCAATTTGTGTACAAGTTTGTCACAAGGCAAGTGAGAACCAGCAGCCATGTTATAAACTCTTGTTTCTCAGTAAATGAACGTCGTACGCTTGACATGAATTTTAAAGCCTTGTATAAGTAAAATAGGGCTATACAGTGGTCCTTATTTATATGGTATTATGTGGTGTTTATATTTATTTATTACTAGCTTTCTGCCCGCGGCTTCGCCTGCGTTTTCAAAGAAAAACCCGTTCCCGTAGGATTTCCGGGATAAAACCTATCCTATGTCCTTTCTCGGGTATCAAAATATCTCTTTACCAAATTTCATGCAAATTGGTTCAGTAGTTGAGGCGTGATTGAGTAACAGACAGACAGACAGAGTTACTTTCGCATTTATAATATTAGTATGGATTTAGGCTACAGCGGTTTATTTTCGTTTAATCTATAAACTACGCAGGAAATAAATTAAGTATAGTTTGTTGATATGCAAACATAAGTAGGCACACTCCCAATTTAATAACTCTATATTTTAATGAATAAATGATCTTTATAATAAAAATGACAAATGTGTTGTAGCGCAAAACTTGAGAACAGCTCAACCAATTCGGTTAATTTTAATTTAACGTTTTTGTTATTCCACAAGGAAGGTTATTATGGTGAAAAAAAAACAAGTGGCAATAGGGCAGAACAATGTCTAACGGGCAAGCTCCCAGGAATATAAAGTCCTATGGCTATCATCTCTGATACACTTTAAATCTTAGACACCTAAAAATTATTTAAATCCTTTATTTAATTCCTTTTTTTGATTACGGAGAAGCCTCTATAGCCTGTTAATTAATAGTCTAGGCAGTTTATCAAATTATATCAGAAGAAAAAAAACGAAGATAAAAATATTTGGCTTTAAAATATATACAATGTGTCTCCTAGGTGTACTATGCTTAATGGAACAAATAGGTTTTCATACGCTGTATCAATGATAATAAGCTAAAAGTAATAGGCTTATTAATATCACTAAAAGTGGCATGTCATAATGAGGCTAAGGCACATATTACCTACTTCAGTTTTTCGCTTGTTGAATCATGCCAAAATCATGCCATCTCAATTTGACACAATCGAATGTTGAGTTGGTAACCTATCTACACTTTTAACTTATTATATCACTAGCTTTCCACCCGCGGCATCGCCCGCGCAGTCTAAGAAAAACCCGCATAGTTCCCGTTTGCGTGGGATTTCTGACATAAAACCTATCTTATGTCCTTTCTCGGGTATCAAAATATCTCTATACCAAATTTCATGTAAATTGGTTCAGTAGTTAAGGCGTGATTGAGTGACAGACAGACAGACAAAGTTACTTTCGCATTTATAATATTAGTATGGATTGCGATGTACAATACAAATAAAATACGAAGGTATGTAACTACTAAGCATATTATTTATACAGGTTTCATGAGCTTTCAGCAATATTTGCATGACTTACTGAGTCTAGACAATCTTGCTTTATTTATTATAAATGTTTTTACTTGTAACCCACCCTAGTTTTGCATGTATGGATATTTTATTGTACCTATATAATATATATTTGCATAAGTTTATAAATGCATGTCAAATGTTAGTTTAAATATGGGTTTAAGTTAAGGTGCAAGAATTTAAACAACACCAAGGACACTTAAATTTTTTTATTATATTAGGTACCTACTTAAATCGAATATTTAAACCTGGATGAGCCAAAGCCGTAAAATAATGATAATTGTCCTAAAGTTGTTTTATGATTTGCGATATTTAGCTAGGTACGTCATCTATTAAAGTTCTATGACTATGGCCTAGCCAAAGCCGGCTACTCACGTACTTGCCGCAGGGGCAATATTGGAACAATCTGGGTTGCACGGCGCGGCGGTCGGAGCCTTTCCAGCTGTCCTCCAAATTGCCCTTGCTTGCCTATACACATCTATGGGCTCCTTGCCCATTAAGGAGTTGCGTCGCTACGTGCGTGCACTTTTTTACTAGCCCATAGAGTTGATGGGAGAGACAAAATAGTTGCGGAGTCAAAAGTTGCTCTTGCGCGCTAGCTATTGCAAAAAAGGTAAAGGTGCAATTCCAATATTGCCCCCGCTGCTGGTAGGTGGGTAGCCGGTTTAATGTATTTATTCCAAACTTAACTCACATAGTTTAATTTGAATTCAATTTCAATTCAAACTAATGTTATTGCATACGAGAGCAATCTAATTTCATTTGGAATTCACAAACATTTCCATTTTACTCATATATTGGTAAATTCGGGCTGAATTTGGAACAGTTTCTCGTAATGAATTGCCTCTTGGCCGCAATAAGTATGGATGCCTCTGATTTGTTTTTGGTATATGAAGAATGTAGGTAAAATATATGAAAGTAAATAACTATTTTTTAATTATAATTTTCGTTCTTAGCACACAAAGTCATCTAAGATATTACATAATATATTAATTAGAACATTATTACCATTAATCTAATTATATTTATTAAAATTCGTGTAATACTGATAATTTTTTCACCTCTATATACTACATTATTACAAAGAGGAAAGACTTTTTGTGTGTTTGTACCAATTAAAAATTAAAATTCTTCTTTATATAGGCTACGTTCTATTTGTTTTAATTCAAGTCCAACCGAGTAAAGCCGGGACGAGTAACTAGTACTCATGTATTTTTGAGGACCCAGATAATAACAGCTTAGCGAAATAATGACAGCGTTGTAGACTCATAACAATATTGTAACAACAAATTATATTTTGTAGTAAATTCTTTGACGAGGTTATTTCTAGGCGCAAAGGCTGAATAAAAAATGACCTACATTTTCACAAAAGAGGCAAAGGGTGGATTTTAAAAATAAAATAATATTACAGAGTGCATTTTTTTAACTTGTGACATATTGAAAAGGGGAGTTATTTATGTAGACGACTTTAGCTGTGCAAAAGTAGAAGAACTTATTAGGTTTGAGCATGCGATAAAAATATAGGCCAGTCTCATTAATCATATTAAAATAGAGAAGAGTTTTCTTTTGAAAATAAACCTACAGAGCTATATTAAACATTAAATTAATCAGCAGTAAATAGGGTAGAAACTGACAATATATTTTCAAGTATTTCTTTTTCAAACGTTTATGTGCATACTAGCTGCGCTCCGCGGTTTCGCCCGCGTGGCTCCGCTCCTGTTGGTCTTAGCGTAGCCATCCTCGATGAATGCCATCTAACCCCGAAATAATTTTTTGAAATCGGACCAGTAGGTAGTTTCTGAGATTAGCGCGTTCAAACAAACAAACAAACTCTTCAGTTTTATAATATTAGTATAGATTTACTGCATTCGTTTATTTACTTGTTTTCATTCTTTACAATATTTAATTAAAATTTTAGAAAAATATTTAAAAGTAAGAATGTATTATACAAACTAGATTTTTCTAAATAATAAATAGTACGGAATAACGTAATTCAACTTGACCCCTTTAAAAGGTTAAGAAAGCTGTGCCACAGTTGTATTTTCCCGCCTCTATAAACATCGCAATTAAATTCCACAGCAAAAACAAATTATTTAGTATATTTACGTACATTTTTCATAATTAAAGTGAAACTTTTATTACATCGTCTCAAACTTTTTGGTCTGTGTAGCGCATGTCGCGTGACGCACGATACGTACGATAATTATCGTACAAATACGATAATTTTTAGTTAAATGTCTATAGTGTGAAAAAAAGTTTCACTTTTACCGTGGTTTCATAAAACCATACAACATTTTTTTGAAATACATACATTTTTTCTTATAAAAATCTTCATTTAAAATTGTAATTGTAGGTAAAAAAAAAAATTCTCGTTTCATTTGTGTTAATAGGTAAAAGGTTTTTTAAGCAAGTGGTAAGTAATTATTGCACTAATTGTAATTTTCTATTGTGTTGTTGTAAAATATTATTAACTGATGGCTATATGATGATGACATAAATTATTTATTCAGAGTTATTTTCTTACGGTGCATTTGCATCAAACGAGCGAATGCTCTTTCTTACCCCTCTATGTCAAATTCTTCTAGTGTAAACAGGCGTAGAGCATCGTTCGATGTTCTTCGTTCGAAAAGATTTTATGCAATTTTCTACTGATCAACACTAAATACGCGTTTTCGTTTACACTAAATGATCACGAAATAATGCTCTTTCTCTGGAGCAATAAAGCATTATTTTGTGAGAACATAGAGTCTCTGGTCGTTTGATGCAAATGCACCGTTATATTGTCACACTTTACTAACAGCTATCGTACCAATTAAATATCTTAATCAAGATAAATAAATAAAATAAAATAAAATATCCTTTATTGAATTATTATGTACATTAATGTACGACTAAGATCCGTTAGGCACAAATAATCTAATGGTTAATTAATTACGACACACACAAAACTGCCTAAGAATATAATGTACCCAGACATTAAGCCGACACCACAAAAACTCAAAGGTCATTGATACATATCAAACTTTACCCGATTATAAATTTTCATAAAAGTTGAATATTAAATGAAAAAGGTGGAATGGTTTCATGACGGACACTTACCGTAAGGGTGTGTTACACTAAATTAATTTTAGTGGCTTCGCCTGGCTGTTAGCCAACTGGGCTGTGTATACAGGCTTATGCGGATGGTCTTTGGTTAGGAGAGTAAATTGTAATTGCTATTTTTTGTGAAGGAGTTTCGTAATATCGGTGATGTTACGAAAGAAATGTTGTGGTGAATATCATGTCTTTTCATATGTTTGGTATTTAATATGACAGTGACGATGTATTTCATTTTTGAAGTGAACTTCTTTGGGCGCGATGAGAGTAAAATTTCAAGGTCGCGGTTCATGGCAATACCGTCACGTCATGGAATAAGGAGACGATTTTGATATCTTTGAATCTTTCCAAAGTTTCGGTTCTAACACGCGTGTTCGGCATACACGCTCTTTTTTATTAAAGTTAGGCACCTTATGGAGCCACTACTACTTCAATTAGTGAACGAAAAAATGTAAAAGCCATGTGAACGACATGTGAATGAAGCTGACGATGATAAATATAGTTCAATTATATATTTTTTTCAAACATACATTTCTATTTAAACATGCTTATTTTTATTGAGAGCACGATTATAAACCGGACTTGACTTTTTACGCGCCCTCCATAGTACGGAGGCGTTCAACTGATATATCCACGCGGTCACCCATCAATAAACGAGCCACGGTATACCTTGCTTACCGCATAGTTACACATCAATGAGTGCCCGCTGTACCTCAAATTCTACTAAAAAAATAGCGTGATAAACTAAAAAACACACTTCAATTAGTTTAAATAAAATCGAATGCTATAAAAAATAAAGCTTGAAAAAGTAATAATACGCATAAAATTATTTAAATTGTTCATTGTTGTATTGTCGCGAATGCTTGATAAATGTACAAAGTTTGAATTAAATCTGTCCGTTTAAAGTGGGTCAAAATATAGTCTTAAGGAATTGGTAACATACAGGATTTTTAGCGTGTTAATAAAAACGTTATTATTGTGTAGTCATTTATTAAGAAACTAAACAATGAGTTAGTGCTTTTGACAATCTTTAAAGTGTTTTAATTAAGCGGACAATTATTAGCCAATCAACTCTTTTTAGTCAACTGCTTGCATTTGACAAAAGCAAAGAGCTGAACTTTGCCTTTAAATAAAACGTTTTTGTGACTTGAAAAGATATAATATTTTCATAAATATTATTATAATTAATTATTATTCTAGAAACCGAAGCGAGTGTGGATAATATTCACAGGCTTCGTGCCAAATATTAATATTTTCTTGTTAATAAAATTCCTTGCCAACAGAATAAACCGAGAAAGGATTCTCAGAAAAGGCTGGTAAACTAAAGTTGAGTTCCGTGTATCTTATATAATATGGAAAAATCAATTAGACGTTATGAATAATTAAATTCTTATACGAGAGTAAATCTTCTATCATATAATAAAAATGATTCACCAATTATTATTAATGTGTTGGTTAGCGCAAAACTCAAGAATGGCTTTTTTATAATATTCCTTGAAGTATGAGCATGGTTCTTATTGCGAGAAAACGTAAACATGTACCATGGGCGAAGCCGGGGCGGACCGTTAGTATAATAAAGATAAACCAAATTGATTAGGCTTTGTGATTAACGCATGTTATTTATAGAACGGTTAAAAAGGGGATTTAATTGTGCTTTTTACCTTGGATTTGCTGAATCATGGATTTAGCGAACAGGATTACGTTATAGCAATTAGCGTTTGTTTCATACAGTTTAACTAATTTACTTTCTACATAGGCTGTACGGAAGAATGTAATAGAAAAAACATTAATCTAATATAGGTATAAAACTGAATCGCAAAATGTGTTGGTAAGCGCATAAATCGAGAACGGCTGAACCGATTTCGCTTATTTTTTTTTTATGATGGGGAACGGGGAATTTATTTTTAAGGAATTTCAATTGAGATGGTTATGATTTAAGCATTTTAAATTAAAAACTTACTCTATTTCAAACCTATCCAAACTCTTTTTCATTGGTGCCTAAAAAGTAAAAAAAAAATATATATAAACAAAATTTATTTTAAAAAAGGTCGAATAACCGTACACTAATTATTAATTTGGAATTAAAATGTATAGAACTAGACTGTACTAATTTATGAATCAAAAGTTAATTTTAATTACTACCTTGAAATACCAGGTCAAGGTTTTAAAGCAATTGTGAGATGAACTAAATTATCACTATGGAACGAAATAGTGATAATGAGACACAAATAAATAAATAAATAAATAAATCTTTATTTGCTCAAATGTGGTTCACAAGTTATTACTTTATGGAAAGTACAGCACATTCGCCAGTTATACTGGCATGCAAACATAATTTCACAGCTCCGCATAATCAGAAAAAAAAATACAATTTTATTACATAAACATTATTATAGTTAAGTTCAAATACTTATTTATTATTATACATGTCAATATTTATGTTTATAATCCAAAATGTCCCTTACATTATAAAAATTTTTGCTTAATAGCCACATATAAAGTTTTGTCTTAAACTGTTTTGCGTCCAATTTCTTTAAATCGTCTGGAATATTATTATAAATTTTAACACACATAGCATGACAGTTTTTTGAGTACAAAGATGTTCTAGGTTTATGGTCAAGTATCAATCTATTAGGATGACGTAAATTCCCGTACATTTCTTGAGCCGTGGTAAATAATCTTTGATTATTTTTAACAAATTTGCAAATTTCAAATATGTAAAGGCACGGCAAAGTTAATAATTTAAGTTTTATAAAAAGGGGTTTGCATGATTCGAAAGGCCCTACACCACATATAGCTCGGATCGATCACATCGATAAAAAAGTAATTAAAATGTATGCCTATTACTATCTTCTCTATATAATTAAAATGAATTGAAAAAGGTCTTGGTAAGCACAAAACTCCAGAACGGCTGAACCGATTTCGTTAATTCTTTTGTTATAATATTCCTTGAAGTACGTGGACAGTTCTTATTGAGAGAAATCGTAAATATGTACCACGGGCGAAGCCGGACCACTAGTTGTAAATATAGTTAAATTAACTGTATAATTATGAGTTACGTGAATTTAATAAGTTGATAGTTGCGTAAGATACATTATATACTATAGGTAGTTATAAATACGGTTTTATATACTCGCACGCAAAGGGCGCCTCCGCGCGGCTCGAGGATTTTAGAGAGACTGATAAATTATGCGACGTAAGCGCCACATTTAATTACATAAAAATGAAGGTAGAAAATTATTTCTGTTAATCGTGAGTTTATTCCTATCCCTTTCATTCTCTATTCCGCATTTATTGTAAAATCGATTTGAAATAATTGATTAAAATACATAGAAATACTTAGGTGCATTTACATACCTATTGAATATTTGATATTGATTATCGATTGACACTGAAAAAGGAACCATAACTCATAATGATTTATTACCGAACGTGACGCATATTTCTATAAGACATCCTATCAATTTACTTAAAGCAACCTTCAAATCTATACTAACATTGAAGAGTTTGTTTCCTTGAACACGCTAATCTCAGGAACGACGGTTCCGATTTGGAAAATTATTTCTCTGTTAGATAGTCAATTAATCGAGGAAGGCTATAGGCTATTATCATCAAGCTAAGACCAATAGGAGTAAAGCAATGAGGGTAAAACCGCGGGGCACAGCCAGTAGAATATAATAATGTAAATTATGAACGAGTTCACGTATTCATTACCTTTTCAATACAGATCATCAAAGCTAATAAAGCATAAAACGTAATAGAACTCACATTCGTATCAATCGACCCAAATACGTAACGATTGAAAAGTACAAAACGTCATTAGAAGCTACAATCCTTTAACGAATTACTCGTGACGTCATTGACCCAGTATGACCTATTTCATTAAAGCTAAGGGCAAGTTTTCACTAACATTGCACGCTGCGATTATTTGCGTTCATTCCAGTCGCAAAGTTTTAATTGAGCGCAAAATTGTTACAATGCCCGCTGCATGGAGTTTTTAGACAATTCGCGAATTTTCAATGCAACATTGTTTAGTGCTGTTATGGTTTATTAATTTTAAAACGTCGTAAGACAAAACATTTTTGGTAGAAATTAATTGAATTATTACAATTTTAGTTTTTTATTCTTCATTTTAGTCGCTACTTATACAAAGCGAAGAGACAAGAAAGCAAAAGCAATAAAACATTTAAAATACTAAGATAAATCATGTACTTACCTACGATTTAGATTTTAGAAAACACTACAGAAGACACCATCCCTCTTCACTATTGCGTTTCAAATAATTGTGAGTAATGTATACAAATGTAACGCATTATTTATCTTTCATTATAACCAGGCCTTAATAATTACCGCTGATAAATTGTTCGTTGATTGTATCAATATGGGATAATACATTTGTGAGCCTAATTATCTGCCTATAGGTGAAAATATTGTGAACATCTCAAATAAAGGTCACGAAAGATCCATTTTATCCAAATAACGAAACTGGTACAGTTCGTTTTAGCTTAGAAAAAAAATGTAACCAGTATAAGAAGAGCTGTCTATTGTATGGCTTCACTTGAATTACAGAGGTTTTGGAACCTTCTAGATACTTATTCGATCTTTATGAAATATAGTATACAGTTACTCCCGGTTTTTTGGTACATTGAAGTCAAAATCAATGTACTAAATACGTTGAATGCGTTGATTTATATACATTTCTTTCACAATACAAATAGGTTTAAATAAACAAAAGAAGTTTAACAAGGTTAAAATATTTTATACATTCCGTTCACCATTTTTCGAGTAATCAGTAACAGTAAACATGTTGTTGATTTATTCAGTCAATTGATGTTTTATTAGGACAAATACAAATACACGGCTAGTAATTAAGTCAGTATATTAAGAAATTTAATTTAATCAGAGAACATTACGTATTCGGTATAAAAATCACCCGATTACTCATTTTAACCATTGTTATAAAAATCATTGTAGCATTTAACCGCAATAAATAATAGAATCGATATAACAATTTTAATATTGCAAGCGTGCGTCAGGTCCATGCACATTGTTAAAATGGCTGCTGAAAACAGAATTCCTACACCTATACCTCTCTCAAAGGATTTTTTTGGTTTGTACTCGCCAAAAAAATCTAGAAAACAAAGCTATTGACTAAGACAATAGATATACTATAGTACTGTGCTATATACTGTGTTTAATTGAATACAAAAAAACGTGTTTTCAGTGTGTTGTTTTATAATTGGAGAAAAATGAAAATAGATCTCTTGTGGACTACAAAATATTTTTGAAGTGAAACTTCTTTAGGCGCGTTGAGAGTAAAATTTCTAGGTCATGACAGTATCGTCACGTCATGAAGTAAGGCGACGATTTTGGTATCTTTGAATCTTGCCAAACAAGTGTCAGAAACACGTGTGCTCGGCACACAATCTCTTTTTTAATAGGTATTAGGCTTAAAAAATGTAGGTTCTTTATTCCAACACAACTTCTAACTGCGTCATTTTGGTATGAGAAACGTATCTAAAACTAAGTTTATACAGACTAACTCGTACAGATTAAGAGCTATAGTCAAGAATTGTGTTTTTTCTCTTACAAATTAATGTTTCTAGTTTTCCAATACATCTTAATAAATTGCCAGCAATACTAACTCTAGTTGGTAAATAAGTTTTACTAGGTTAGCAAATAGCAAGGATACATTCGCTTACTATTCGAAGAAGGCATTACTAACATCTTGTAGTTTCGCTGTTTCAATTCTCGGAGATCTAAGGTTACATATGCAAATGTAGGTATGTCTCAAGTTTCTTTATATCCGATTTGCTAGAAGTTTATTTGCTTTGTCGTCTTCTTGTTTCATAAATGCATAGAAAATCCTTTTGAATTTTTATGATATGCTATAGAATTTAAAGATTGAATATTGTAGAGTAGTGCTTCCTACGTCGGGGTCACCAATGTAGAGTAGTGCTTCTGCCCCCAAGGTTGCCAAATAATAAAGCCTTTTGTTTAATCACTTTTAATGCTCTTTACAATATGTGTTAAGCCGTTATGCACTACTGACTCTAATACTAATAAATGTAAAAAGCGTCGGGGAAAACAATGTGGACACACACATATACAAAAAGCTCGATCAGCGAATTGCATATGTGTGTCCCAATTCGCTGATCAAGCTTTTAGGTTCTTTTTCAAAATATCGTGTAATTTTTACACATAATTAATTATTGGAATTACATGGATAATTTCATTAATTCTTATTTATTTTTAATTAATCATAGATTTTGAAAGCTTTTTAATTCAATCACTAGCTTGCCCAGCAGCTTTTCTGCCCAACTGTTTCGTGTTTTCTCGTACATTCCTGTGCCCTTATAAAAACGTTAAAAAATAGCCGAATTATAGTCGAGCTGTTTTCGAGTATTACGCTTAGCAACACATGGCAATTCATCTTAATCTTAATATATATCTAATATATATTATAAAGGCGAAAGTTTGTAAGTATGGATGTATGGATGTATGGATGTTTGTTACTCTTTCACGTAAAAACTACTGAACCGATTACAATGAAATTTAGCACACATATAGAGGGTAACTTGGATTAACACATAGGATAGTTTTTATTCCGGAAATCCCACATAGGATAGTTTTTATCCACACATAGGATAGTTTTTATCCCGGAACTATGCGGGTTTTCCTTTGCAAACGAGGGCGAAGCCGCGGGCGGAAATCTAGTGTATATTATAAAGGCGAAAGTTTGTAAGTATGGATGTATGGATGTATGGATGTTTGTTACTCTTTCACGTAAAAGCTACTGAACCGATTACAATGAAATTTAGCACACATATAGAGGGTAACTTGGATTAACACATAGGATAGTTTTTATCCCGGAAATGCCATGGGAACGGGAACTATGCGGATTTTCCTTTGCAAACGCGGGCGAAGCCGCGGGCGGAAATCTAGTTTTAATTATAAAGACCTTTTTTTCTTTTATATTAAGAGTAATAATATAAATTCTACACATTTAAGTGACACGTCTGTAGGTATAATATTATATTTAATACAGGAGCCTTTTATTGCTTCAAAAGAAATATAAATTGTAGAGTCTCTCAGAAAGCTCCCGTAAATCCTGTCACCTCACTTTATTCATATAAAAAGATAGTAAACTCCAAAATAATACGAGCTTTTCAACTATCGACGTGCGCATTAAAATTCACTAGTTTACTAAAGTTTTCGCTTGGAAGTTTCGAACTCGAAGTTTGGAGTTAATAATGCATACAATTATGTATCTCTTATTGATATTATGTAACATGTCATCGTGTGTTGAAGAGAATTAAAATACACGCAAATAATACTTTAGGATACATTTAAGGCTGCAGTCTAGCAAAATTGCGTTTTCAACAAGTTATTTGACAATTTTTTCCCGGCTATTGAAATGATAAACTGAATTTTTTTTTCTTGTTTATCAATTAGTGTTATATACGCAATGCGCATGAATTTTTTCACATTTATAAAGTTACTTTATGTTACCTTAATCAGGCCTTCAAGATAAGTCTCTTTCCCCCAAAGACATTTCGAGCTAAGTTTGTGCACTCACTACGTTGCAACCGATTACAATTTATACAATTTGATCAGCGCATTATTATCCTTATATAGTCGTTATTAAAATCTGCTGAATACAATTGCCGAAAAACTTATGATTTTCCTAATTAGAACGTTATAAATTCATTAAATTTCCCATTTTTTGCCTTACAAAAACTATTGATAAATACTGCTAAAAGTTATTTTTTCCATTAATTTATTCGAGTTGAATGAGTATTAAACCTTTAAAAAAATTTTTTTTGAATTTTGATAATTCTTTAAATATTAAAAAAATATTTAAAATAAGTAGGAAAAATCCTAGCGAATTTCTTTAGTCGCGCTCCTTGGGCCGGAGCGTTCTGACGTGTGCTCTACGCTCGATTTTCCTTCATACCGAAGTGAAAGTTGCTCTACTTCATTAAATTTAATATTTTTTTTAATTGATTATTTTTATCTTAGTTTTGTGCAAATATTCGTATTTTTAAACATTTGATTTCGATATGGAAAATAAACGAAAAAAATATGCGTGTAACTACTAGAAAAAAAATTATCTTCGAACATAAAGTTAATGAAACCAAAGGTGATTGGCAAAAATTTCGTTATTTTACGGGGTGTCAGTAAAGGGATGTATATTTCTTTAAAACTAAAGTAAGCTCATAAATTTTCTTATAATATAATTTTTTTTTGAAGTTCCAAAAATGTTTATTTTTTGTTTGAGAAATACGAAACATAATATAAACTTGTATTGAGAACTTGAACTTGGGACATACGGGAAAAATGATTTGTTTACTCCAAAATTCCAAATATGTCGAGGTGTTTTAATTTTTTCTTCTAGTCATTTTGAACGTAGCGGCATGTTATTTGATTATTAATTTTGTAACTTAAATACAGGATGTTGGTTTTATATTCTGATCTTACAGACGCGCTGACAAATTTAGTCTACCATTTCTAGTTTAGACCTCTAAGTACCAATATTAAAACGAATGGATTATCATCACATCATCAAAACTCAGATGTAATGGAAGATCACAATAACATAGAAAATTCAATAGGTGTTGAGAACTAAACAAACACAAGTAACAGAGACGCGAAGAATAAAAAAAGAGGACGAAAACGATAATTCGTTGATGCTTTCCCTTTTCGACGTATTGTTAGGGTACATCACCAATCTGCAAAAAATAAAACTGATGATTCCCAATTGCTGATTAAAAATGAAAAACAAATAATCGACAACAGTGGTGAAAATTTGCTGATCACAATGAAACATCCTTCAGTGGTAGCAGATTTACATTTTACTCATTTAAAATGTAAAGGAGAGGAGGACAGGAAAACATTATGAATGTGGATGGTGGATTGTATACAGGGTGTAATCGATAAGTATATGCAGGCGATTATGACGTTATTATTGCAGGTATCAAAAAACTTAAAACTGATATCGAAATTACTTTACCTAATGAGCAAAATGACAATTATAACTTTTTAAAAGTATAACGAGAAATATCTAAAAAAATTACTTTATACATTCCCATATCAAGAAGGGAAAATGGGACTAGTAAGTAGAAGTTAAATGTCTAATTCCGGCCAAATACATGAATGCGGAAGATGCGGTTAAAAATAAAAAATTTAATATTTGAAATACAATGCAAAAAAATAACACTTTTGTCATAGATAAGAAACATGACTATTTTTTCCAAATTCAGGGACAACTAAACGTTGCAGAAGCAGAAGCCTGCTTATTTGCTGTTTGGACTGGAGTGAATCATAATCGTCTAATATTAATTTAGTGAGAAACGTCTTCCCAGTTCAAAATGGAGAAATAAACCATCCACGCGAACACCGACATCCACGCGGACGGAGTCGCGGGCGGAAGCTTGTCAAAAATAAAAATCTTTTGTTTTCATTTGCGCATTTTTCTATTTTATAATTTTTTACACAAACATTACATTTTTTTTATGATATACAAAATTTGATAGAACGTATTCGCAAATTTTGTGTACTGATAAAAAGAATCACCCGGTGTAATTTTCACGAAAATTGTTTCAAATTGTCATTTTAGGTACTTATTACGAATATTAAATTATGCATACGAATGATTTAATTTTTAAAAATTAAGTGGAGCAACTTTCCCTTAGTACATTTGTATTATTTACATATAGGATGACAGGATGCATTTGTTTGCACTACTAGACCAAACCCTTAATACGTACAATTTTACACGTTATATTATACAGGTGATTGGAAATTCGACGTGATCCTTCAATATACTAGAGGTCATTTGCAACAAATTAAGTCCAGTTAACCAGGGGTCAAAAATGGATGGTTATTGAGCTATGACGGTTTTTTTATTTTTTAGAAATTTTCTGCCTTTTTACCAAAAACAATTAAATATGAAAAAATACTACACTGTTAACATTCAATTGATATTTTTGTAAAAACCGAAGAATGAGCGATCACTTTAAAAAAAACTTTCTCAAAACTTGCATCATCTTTTCTTTTTAAGGTTCAGGTTTTAGCTCAATAACCATCCATTTTTGACCCCTGGTTAACTAGACTTAATTTGTTGCAAATGACCACTAGTATAACCCCTTTGAAGGATCACGTCGAATTTCCAGTCACCCTGTATAATATCGAAGTAAGTATTTAC
This sequence comes from Colias croceus, assembly GCF_905220415.1. NCBI lineage: Eukaryota > Metazoa > Arthropoda > Insecta > Lepidoptera > Pieridae > Colias > Colias croceus. The sequence continues at coordinate 3,298,812 of NC_059562.1, forward strand.
TAAACCAATTATATTAAGTAACAGTTAACAATAAAATAATGTTATTAGTGTTACAGGTAGTATTATCATCAAGTCTTTATTATAAAAATGAGTTATTATCCAATATTTATTTCCATACTAGCAGTGCCCCGCAGTTTAACCCGCATTGCTTCTGTTGGTCTTAGGGTGATGATAATAACCAGCCTATAACCTTCCTCGATAAATGGGCTATCTAACATCGAAAGAATTTTTCAAATTGTTTCAGTAGTTCCTAAGATTAACGCGTTCAAACAAACAAACTCTCCACATTTATAATATTAGTATAGATTCCTGAAACCAAACTCCAAAAATAATTAATGTACTCTTCAATCTATTTCGCTAAAGTTTGTACAAAAGCGAATGCCATTCAGTGGTTTCAAACAAAAATAGAAACCACTATTTGCGGATGATAGATGCATCGCTGGAGCACAGTCGAAATGGAGTAAAGTTTTAAATATTGGTTACTAGTTGTTTCGGTAGGTATATGAATAAAATAGTGAACAACATCTTTACTTTTATACCTGTATATTTTAAAATCGTTATAATATTATTGCTAGAGCTTTGTAACTATATATATAGTATAAAACAAAGTCGCTTTCTCTGTCTCTATGTCCCTTTGTAAGCTTTAAGAATTTTTTAATAGAGTGATTCAAGAGGAAATTTAATCGTTTTTAGATAAAGCGGGCAAAGCCACGGGCGGAAAGCTAGTGACGTATAATAGCAAACTGAGGTAGAGTATCTAAATTAAATTTAGGATATATAGTATATCTTATATCTAATGACATAGGCATACATTAGGATTTAAGTTTTTAAATAAATACGCGATCACATTGGCTAACTACTAAGTTTCTACCTTATCCCAACTAAAACTATGAATTTAGCAATCAATCTCTCCTACTTAAACTGAAATATCATCGGAGTCCTCTCATTTAGGGTGGCTGATGTATTTTATATCTGTTTTATTGATCGTTTTTCACAAGCATATAGGTCCCCGCCAAACTAACATTTTCTTATTCTCCATCTTGAATCGAACCCAAGCCTTAGACACACTCTTATATATTACTATTACCACTGTAACAAAACCGCGGATTCCTGTAACATAAAATCAACAGTACTTATTCTAAACCAAATCTCCTTCGCTAAGATAACAAAGCCGATCACATTCGATCTAGCTACATTGTAAAATAGTCCCCATTACGCTCAACTTTGTACGGCAATTTGTAACCATTAGATTTAGGTAGTTAACCCTCGCCTGCTGAAGGTAATCTGCTCAGTAAATAGACTGAATCACAAGTATATTTGATAAAAGTTATTGGAGGGTTAACGCTTGTTAGTATTGATTGCACGTAATTGTGAGTCGAATCGCTAACTCGGTTTTATAATTCTTGTACAGAGGGAGGTTTCTGGGTAATGTATTTTGTCGTCAAACGAATTTTGTTATTTATTTTTTGTAACGATTGAGCAAAAGACCATTTTAAAGAATTTAGTACATATATTTTGACAATAATTAAGGTACAATATTTAAATTAATTTTATCAACATAATATGTAAAATCTGGACAAGCGTCTTTGACTTCATAGTGAAAAATATTCGGTAAATTTTATTTATACAAAAAAAAAGAAAATTATGATCTTCACAATATTAAATTAATCTAGTTATGTTTTCAATATAAGCAGATATCATGATTTATATGATATTAAATTCAGGTTAGATAAAACGTCCATACGCTTGTGTATGAGATGGCTTAAAATTCAAGCATTTGCATTTTAAAGGAGTGCAATATTAAACTCTTTTAGCTCCTATAATGTAAAATGTATGAAGATTATTTTTACAAGTAAGTATAATTTATAATATCTTACAATAACACCCTTATTTATTGTAATTGTATACGCATATTATAACGGGTAGGTACTTTTTCAGATGAAATTATTGAAATTGGGTAATTACAATGAAATATTGCTTGTTTCCTCATCAGCTTTGTAACAAAATACTTCGCTAGCTATTCTTTTTCGTATTTTCTTTCATCAATTACTCATTAAAGCCTTTCTAATAAATCAAAAATACTATAATCAGATTGAAGATATTGATCAAAATCCATGAAAACTTTATAAATACTTGCTAATGATATTAATATATATTATGTGATTTCGACGTCAACATCATTAAAACTATAATTCTATTGATTATAGTTTTAATGACGTGGACGTTCATTATTTAATATTATTTAAACAGTCGAAATATATTTAAACAATGAAAAAGTAAACACATTTTAAGTAATAATAATAATAATAAATTCTTTATTGCACACGAAGTAAAATAACAGAGTAAAAAACAGCACATAGAAACAATGTACAAAAGGCGGTCTTATCACTTACAAGTGATTTCTACCAGACAACCTGTGATATTGGAAAATGCTGGAAGAATACATTTATGGAGGTGTGAGCAAAAGAGCACTTAATATTTAAAATAAATAAATAAATAAAATAACATACATATATTATATTATATAGTACACCAATATATATACCTACATATTATGTAATATTAATACATACAATGTTAAATAGTATACAAAAAATTAAGTAATGGATTAAATAAATGTTACTTTTAATCTAATCGTTTTTTTAATAAAAAATCTACTTTTAGAGCTTATTCGTAATTCAATTACATAACAGAAGTACGCGAATTGAAAAACAGCATTTACATTGATGGATTCACAGCGACCCATATCACATTTGTACCGGGACTCGGGAAAGTCAGGGGCAAACAAATGAATTGGTCGGACGCTAACTGTCCCGCGGCACGCGAGCGTATGACATTGAACTGACAAAACGACGATGCTATTATCAGCCCGAGTTTTAGGGTTAACACGTTCACTGCGTAAAAAATAACAATGACTTTCAGCTGGTGCGGTGGCAGTCCAAAAAAGCACCCACTTGACTTTCTTAATGTGCGTGGCAGGCCCTTTCGACACGACAGCTCTGAGAAGTACTAAAGTTCTATTATCTTAGCCAACCCATAAAGTATCTATGATTTTTTTACAGTTTTGAAATCTTGATGAATCACTTGTCTATACATTGATCCCGCCCCTGGATTCTCTTAACAGAAATTGAGAAATAAGCAATCGAAATTGTCAGGCCGACAAGGCCTGATCCCGCACCAAAGTGTAATTTTTATAGTGATGGGATAGTGAAAGAAAATAAAATATCGAGTAATTAATTATATTTAAATCTTATAAGCACTAAGCCAAACATAGTATAGGTAATTAAAAACAAAATTAAATACAATTCTTTTTATATAATTAACTTTAACTATTTAATGTGTTCTTACCACGATATTATTCATAACCGAGTTATCATGATCCTACTCCTGTACATGACGAAGTTTTGTTCCACTCGGACTGATGTAAGTAATTGTCATTTATAGAATCAGGGTAGTCTTATTTTTTCTCTTTTAGGGAAAATTTCTTCGTCATTTATGTCGTCGCCGAGAATACTATGGCGTTTATAATTTGCTGGGCGGATTATTTTATTTTCTAAAATTGTGATTTTGCTGGTGGAGGGCATTGGTTCTTGCTTTTGAAATATTTTCCTGTATTTAATTCGTTTAGTCTCTTCGTAATCGTCTTCAGTATCACTCTTACTTTCATTTTCTAGCGTTATTTTTTTTTACGATGCGCCATTTTGAAGTCGATGAGCGCGCATCCTTCTTTTGACTGCACAACACTACTGGCGGCTCAACGCGTACGCATCTGCACAGTGCGGCAACAGGTCGCTACCGGTCACCCTCCGAAACAGGCCCGCTCCCGCACCGAGGTAATATTTTTAAAGTCCTGTGCGGCGGAGGTCGAAAACGACCTGTCGCTTAAGTAAACTGCCTATATTACTACATTTCTTGTCACAATTCGAAAACTATATTTGTCTCTATCATGCTCGTAAAAATGCCCAGAAAACCTGTTCCGCACAAGCGAGAAAGACCTGTTTTTTCCGCGCGCACAGTGATTTGCCACAGCACCAGGCCGATTGTGGGTGACCCGCAGTGAACGTGTTAATACGGCTTTGAGACGATTTGGCAGTTTCGCTTACGGGTTAAGTGTACTTTTTTGATATACGGTGGGCTTGGCTGGCTATTATTAAATTAAAGGCCGTTTGAAAAATTGTAAACCTTTTATAAAATGATAGGTCCGGTTAATGTTAGAATCGATTGGTTGCAATGTTCACTGGCATTTCTCAAAGAATTATAGGAAATCCTACTGCTTGAAAAATTAGAAATATTGAATTTTCAAAAAGTCTCAACGCTTAGTCGAAATTAATCTAGCAGAGGTTATTTTGAAAAGTGTTTATTACTCCGAGGAAGTTATAAACTATAGGTACAATTTTATGTGAAAAATGGTCATTTTTACCTGGACAAAGTTGAGGCTGAGCAATGATAATACATAGAGAGGAAAATCAAAGGCATGAGAATATGACATGAGTAGGGTCAACATAATATCGCCAAAGTTTGACAATAAACAAAATTGATGACGGTATCTTTTTAACCAAGTCTTCTTCATATTTAGCAAAGAAATCATGTATGGAATACTAGTTATACATCCTGGCAATACCCATGGTTAAACGGTAACTTTCATGGTAACGTAAAATAATAAATACTTAATGAAATATTTTAATTAACTCTTCGCAAATTTTCAAAATGAAATATGAAAAATTTTCAAGCAAAAAATACCTATACTTTTGATGAATATTGGTACTCTTACTAAAGACAAAACTACTTAGTAGGTAATTTGATTTGGTTAAAGTTACATTATTCAACAGAATACAAATTCAACACTACAAAAAGTATCAAGAAAAGACAAGGGCTCAAGGTAATTCATAACCTGTTTTAAAATATATAGATATAAAATTTATTAAAAAGGGACTCGCATGTACTATTATTTCCATTAATCATTTCAAAACTGTAGTGTTGAATGAATAATTCGTTAAATAAATTTTACTTGAAAATACAAAAAAGCACAATCGAACAAGATTACATTAAATCGGTATTCATTTCGCCTTTTCTATAACCGCGGGCTTGTAATAACTTTTTACGATTTCGAAAATTAGAGCAATATTTCTTGACGATACCCTTTCAAAAGTCGTTAAAAGAATATTAGTGGAGGGTAATTTAATACTTTTAACATGATTGCTTTTTTAAGTAATGAAATGTGATATGAGGTTTATATTGATTTTATCATTATATATTATGCGGTTTTTATTTTGAGTTTAAACTGGTCGAGCGTTCGTTTTATTGGTGCCTAGAATTCCTACGAGTAAATCGAAATATCTGTGTGTAATGTAAAATTAATAACTTAGGCTTTTTTTCATACGCTCGACATAAACAATGTGGAACTTTTCGATGGGCCTTGGAGGAAAGTACTTGAAATACTGGAGATTGAAAATTTTGCTGAAAGGAAACAATCCCTTGTTTTTTAAAGAAATGCAACTGCATTCAAAGATTTTTGAAAATTCACTTGCGATATTTATTTACTCGAATTTATAATTTACTCAACTGGGAATCGAAATAAATAAAGTTGAAAAAATTAAAATTTGTTATATCATTCTTGAAATCGACACTACCCACTACACTAAGCATTAACTGTCCGTCGAATTGTTATCTGTAAGATACTATCTTACAGATAAGTCTTACTGCACAGTATTACAATATTATTTAGGAAATATTGTAATACTGTGATAGTAGCTTTATGCGTAGATACTATGTGTGTACACTATAAACCCTTTTAACTTCTATAAAGATTACACGTTTAGTCTCAACTATAAATTATCTCCCTGGGGATGTACCCGGGATCTCCTGTTGCCGTGGTAACGCACACCTATAAGCGCCTATACGCTGTAACAAGAAAGTGTTCATATAGTGTAAAGTACATATGTATAAAGTGTTCATAAAGTGTTCATATAAAAAAATAAATTATAAATAAGTAAATCTATACTAATTTTATAAAGATGTAGAGTTTGTTTGTTTGATAGCCTTGATAGCCTAGATATTGAGAAAAGCTACCTATATATCATCATGCTATGACCTACAGGAGCGGAGCACTGCGGGTAAAACCATGGCACAGCTAGTTTAAAATAAGTATGTATGTCATTACCTACTTAATTAATATTTTTTTTAATTATTTCGCAAAGTTCAAAAATTAAGGATTATAGTTCATGTAAAAATATAAGAAAGTAATGGCTCAGTAAATAAAGTCACAACACGTTGTAGAATATTACACAGAGACGTGTCTCGGTTATTTTTAACTTGTTATCAAGGTTTATCTGGAAAATTACGGAAAAATAATTAAAATGTTACTCCTTTTCCTTTTGGCCCCTTTGTTATAACAAAGTTTTAATTTTAAGCTTGATTTTTAATTAAAGAGAGAAGCTAAGAAAAAAAGATGCAGAAGAGAAATTAGAAGATTGAAGTTACTAGGTTTAGGCTGTATTGTGTCTGTTCGTTTGTAGGTAGATATTTTCTTGTGTTTCATTTTACGCGAGTATTGTAGTATTATAAATTATTACATTTGGATTGTCTCAGTCTCCCCGTGACCATGCTCGCTGTAAAGTATGCGAACCGCTGGGAAAAATGTAATGAACAAATGAATAATATAATGAATAAATCGCGTTTAAAATCCGTTAAGATCTTTGATTGAATTGTGCGGCTTCGCCCGCTTTGTCTATAACCTAATAAATTATATACTAATGCTTTCCCCTTGATTATCACTCTATCTATTAAAAAAAACCTCATCAAAATCCGTTGCGTAGTTTTAAAGATTTAAGCATACAAAGGGACATAGGGACAGAGAAAGCGACTTTGTTTTATACTATGTAGTGATGATTATTTATTTTCTTGACATACATTGGTAGATGACTCGACAACTGCGTACAAGTAATTATTGTGAAAAAAAACAAGATTACTAGAAAAATATAATAAAAATAAAATGTTCACAGTTACATAAGCTAAATAATAATTAATATTCACTTAGAAATTTTATACAATTAGTGTGACACAAATCAAACGACGCCCCTCTACAAAACCACTACACTGCTTACGTCATAGAGGGTGACAAAATACACAACTCTAATAATATAACATTTAAGCTTTCTGTCCGGAGAAAAGTAAAAATGTACTTTATACATATGTACTTTACAATTTTAATTCTAAAACATACAGTTCTTGCGAATGTGCTCTCCTTCTTTACAATTGTAAATGTATGTATGCGAGGTATTTTGTGATTGATTTTCTGTCCGTATTCAAAAGTTATAGGGATATTTCTATACATTGCTTATTGTCTACAAAACCACTACACTGCTTACGTCATATACTTTATACCCAAATAACTAAGTAGAAACTATGTACAATACCTCGTCAAACTTAACGTAAAACGACGATTCCTTTAATCTTCCTTCAAACCTGTCGCCCTAGTAGTCCCTGATAAGTTCTTTCCATCTGTACCGGACCGTGTACTAGATACCTCAAGAACAATTAAACAAAACTTAATAAAACTCCGAACTAGAACTAGAAACACATCAATAGGCTGTCCAGTCCCGCTGGCGCCGAGTATATCGATCATTCGGTAATTACCTCGCCCCAGCGGCTTATATTGTTTGCGACAAACATAATTATGTGGTCCCTTTTATGACCACTAAATAACAGGAATTTCTATGCTTTTACGTATGTAAGCGCGTGAATGTAGTAATTAAATACGGAATTAATATATCTATGATAATATAAAGCTGAAGAGTTTGTTTGAACGTGCTTATTCCAGGAACCACGGGTCCGATTTCAGAAATTATTTCACTGTTAGATATCTATTGACGAAGGCTATAGATCATCACGCTAAGACCAATAGGTGCGGAGCAATGCCGGTAAAACCGCGGGGCTCAGATAGTTTATTTAGTAACTAAAGGTTAAGGTAACGTAAAATCATAGCTGTTAGATAAAACTATTAAGAAAACCGTGTGTCAGAAATACGCAGAATACCTACGGAAAAATTAAATAACAGCGAAATATTTCGCTTTTACTTGCATCCTAATTTAATTTACAGGGTATGTTTTATGTTATATTACAATTATTTTTTTTTTTAATTTTGAGTAGGTATATATAAAGCTTTGTGTATTTTATCAATCACTGAATGCGAAAATAATTTGCCGTTTCGTCGATTTACATAAAACTTTATAAGAGAATCAGTCATAACTCATAACCCTGTCTGATACAAGCAATACCCGTATTTATGCTGAGCTAGAATATTCAGTACTCAATACATTATATACGACTGAACGCAATCGTATTGTATGCTTGTTTGTATGTAATTTATTTTGTGCTGTATCATTATTCTTTTGTTCTATAACGAATAAACTATACATATTCCTATAAATAATACAAATTGAATGCGATTGTGTCAATGAAAATCTCATTTAAAGATTATACTTTTTTTTTATTAAACTTGCTACGAGTAACCAATACTCTTTCTTACCTACATGCCACCTTCAAGAAAAAAATAATGTAAACGAATGTTCCGTGTTATCTGCTATATTTAATCTCAATTATCTTAATGTTTAATTTTTTTTAATTAATAATGTATTCATTTACTGATGATAACATGAAAATATTAATCCTCATAATACTTTATTGGTTCTATTGATTAAATCGTCTATTACCATATACTAGGACCTCATAAGTTAATGGCTTTTTCGTTTATCTAAGCAAAATACTAATTTTTAATTTTAATATAATATTTTCTAAGTCAATCTAAAATCACAACCAGTATTAAGCGTGTCACACACGGTGAAGATAATATAATACTTTATGTTAAGATCCTCTACTATAAAATATTACAGTATCTTAAGGTATCCGGTATCAGCGTTCTAACCATCATTTTTCTATTTGTCATTGCGTAGAACTCCTGTAGAACCCCTGTAGAACCCCTGTAGAACCGCCATCCTGTTACAAATGACTCGAAACACTGACACAAAATTTCGGGTCATTTGTAACAGGATGACGGTATACCGGATACCTTAAGATACTGTAATAATTTATATTAGAGAATCTTAACATAAAATTTTATAGCATCTTCACCGTGTGTGACGCGCTTTATATACACTAAAATATTATTTAATAATATGTATCACATTATTATATTCTTAAAACATATTATGTAGGTAGGTATTTGATTTTATCTATAAATATATATTTTTTGTTTGATTATGAGGCTTTTTATAATAATAATAGGTGTAGCGTAGCAAAAATCTGTCTTGGGACCTTTTGGAATGACAATTTGCCATTATTTGTTAAGTCTGTCTGTTTTAATTACAAAATATAATAACAAAATGAGCATGTTTTTGACAGAGCTTCAGAAAAATGAATTAAATCTAAGCTAATGCCCAAGTTCAGGTAGCAAAGCAATTCGCTAATTAGATAGAATGGGTCCGGGCGTGTAAAGTGTAGCTTAAGTTATAAGTTGATAGCGTTTTGAAGATTACACTCAATATTCAATTATCTATATTTGTATATTTTTGGTTATTTATGCATATAATCTATGGTTGTATTAAAACTTTGAATCATATTTTATATAGGTTTTTTGGAGATACCTAATTGAACACAGGTTTTGTAAAGACATATTTTTTGGAGATGATGTATTAAGTCTGTTACTATAAGTAATCAATTGTGTTTTAAGTATATAAGTTATTATCTCTATTATATCAGAATTCGCATTGATTTGTTCAATGATTGACCTGAATAAAAATAGAAACTTTCACACGTTGAAAATTTCATGAAGGTCATTTTACTATAGAAGAAGCTAAACGGGGAAAGCCGAGCATAGAGTTAGTTTAAAAAATTACAAGGATCATTTACAGAACTTGCTACAACTTACATGATGTATTGCACTAAAATTATAGCTAATCAAATAAATCCACAACAACATAATACTTATTGTACAATAAAGTCGCTTTTCCCTTGTACCATATTATTACCACCCATTTGCGACGCGAAACTTTTGTACGACCGTAATGTCCTTGGCTGTTTCTCATATATTATAACCGCTATGTATGAATCATCGTACATAATATATTACAGTTTGACATTATTATATAATGTACGAGTTTCTACGACATTACCTAAGTCAAGCCTAAGTCATACATTATGACTGTACTTACATACATTTTCATGTAAAAATCGATAGAGTTTGACACAATTTTCATTTGGAGATGGAAACGTAGGTTTCAGTACTTTCATATCTTTATATTTATGTCTTTGTAGTAATTACTTACTAGTAGTACTTTTCTTACTTCTGTTAATTAACTTTAGTATAGCAGTAGGCTTTACATAGCGTAATTTTTGTTATTTAGTCTTTTATCACTAAGATGCATAATTTATGATCGTTTGCACCATCACCTAATAATATTATTCTTGTAGTTTGTTATTGGTACGCGGGGGGGGCTGGTGACTTGTACTCCAGGTTCCTTGAAACCTATTTCAGGCACCAGTCTCTCACAATACTAGTTTATAAACTCACTCACTATGTATCTATTTATCTATTTACCTAATGTTGTGATGAGACAAATGAATAAATTTATTTATCACTTAAACTGACAGATATCAACCAGTAGGCAGTAAGTTGAAACCGACCAATGTAATGTGAAATTCACGTGAGTAAAGCCGCAGGCGGGATGCTAGTTAAGTTATAGGTTTAGGTTATAGGTGTGGGTGTAGGTATAAGTGTCACGTCGTGTTCATTTATTTATTAAATTCATGGAAGGAATAAGTGCGTTGTGCTACTTATTACTTCCACGATCAATCTAATGACTTATTTCTGTTAGAAATTCGTTTGAATCATACAATGAATAAATACATTGTAAGGCAATACTTAAATACTTTTAATCATGTTTTTCTATAAGCATAGTAAAGCAAACTATTAATTCTAGTATTAAGTATGTAGATACGCACATCAATTATAAATAATAAGATGTGCTGCGACTTATTTATTATTTCTATTGTTTTACTAACAACAGAATAACTCAAACATAAAATATGCTACGGATTGAGAACCTCCGTCTTTTCAGGAGCAGTTAATAACTGTCTTAAAATGTCATTAAGTGCATTTTTTTCATTCATTAATAACTTCATTCAAAAGTTCCCCGTAAAAGGAAACAAAAGGTAAAGATAGTATCGTAATAATTACGCGAAAGGGTGGAAGAAATTCGCGTGTTATTTTACGCGACGCCGTCCATTAGATTGAGTTCTTTGAAACGATTGCAACTTGCAACTGAATATAGCATGACCTTTGTATAATCGGCTTATGGCAAACAGTTCTATTTTAATGAATACACGTGTAGGTTTATGCCTAGCTTTGTTATCGCTTTTATTAAAACTTCTTCAACTTTTATGTACAAAAGAATAAAGGAAAGCTTTTCCACGCAACGATTTAACGAAGACTAGATATTTTTGTTAGATATTTCTTGGCTCCTTTTTAAGTTTATTCTTAGATAAAATAAAGATTATGTTATCCATTATATTATATTTTGCCTTTTCAAGCTTTGTACGTAAATGCCATAATAAAATGGGTACTGCCATAAAATATTTGAGACGTTTTCATTTTCCCGTCAATAAGATTATCCATATAAACATATCGAATTATACAATTGTTTATTTTGTTATTAGAGTAGGTAATATGCGGTTATACAATATATAGGTAAATAATATCTCTTCTAACTGCATATTTCAATAGAGCTCTCAGTTCTCACCTCATCATTTGTTCAATAATTAATCAACAAAATAGTAAAACCTTATAAAATGTAAAGCTGTTGGATTACCTACCAAAATAAATAAATATAAAATTACACTTTTCCTTTCCTATGTGGTGATTCAATAATTCTTTATACAACAAAAATATCAAAAGTTAGTTTGTCGTAAATTGAAAACGATCGCAATTGAATTATCCTGTTAATATTTATTTTTGATTTCAACTCACACGTTAATACAATTTGACCGGAATATATAAATAAAAATGCAAAATTTTGAATACAGGTCAGCGTGGGCATTCCCGCAGTGTACGTATTATAGAAACAATTCAATTTGTTGAGGCTACGTCAATATTTATCATACGTATAGTTATTATACTGTGTGTTTTTGTTACAAATAGGTTAAACTATGGATTAATGACTAAATAATAATATATAACTTTAATGGCCTGGATTAGTGTCTAATTTAGTTCATTAATAGCTTTTAATCCATGTATATTTTTAAAATGATTTATGGAATAATCGATTAGGAACCAATTGCGAAAGTTGCTACAATTATTGATTGGCAGAAATATTATCCTGTTGTTTATCTATTTTTGTACTATTGATTTTTATTAAAAATTAGTGATCGAGTTTCTATTATGACTGATTAAGTTCTTAAATTCAACTAATTCGTCATATTTTTAAGCTATTGCATAGCTTCTATCGCGGGCCTTGAGCGCGGGGACCGAATCAGAAATTCCGTAACGAAAAAACCTCACGCTCCCCACTCCGACGGGCTCGAAGGTGTGGCTTGAAGGCATAGCATGCAATAGCTTTACCGCGGCAGTCCCCGAGTGCCACACGTCTTTTTTTTTTAATTTAAGATTTAAAGTAAATAATATTTTCAGTAGGTACTCGCTTTGTTTCTCTTTTTTTTTATCTTCATTAAGTTCGTCTATCTCTGTGCATTTTAAAATATAGCTATTTCGCGACAATTTAATTTTAAAAGGTAACTTAATGTCAAGATATTAGAGTAGTCCTCAGGAATTGCTTGTATCTATCAGATACTGTTTTTGCTTTAATTGCACTTTATTGGTGTTAAAGCAATGTAATCTAATATATAAAAATCAATGCCACTTTTCGTTGTAATTCCATAACTCGAGAACGGCTGAACCGATTTCGATAATTCTTTTTTTATTATATTCCTTGAAGTACGAGGATGGTTCTTATGTAGAGAAAACGTTAATATGTACCACGGGCGAAGCCGGGGCGGACCGCTAGTCAAGTATAAGTAATTTTTAAATTAAAACATTTATTTATTAACTTTGACTTCTTTTAGAACACTTCTTTTGTTATAATGATCCAAATTTATAATTTAATATTTACGACAAATTTGCTATTGGTGGTTTGCAGTGTGACCTTTATTAAAAACTACATAATATTTCATACTTTTATTCATATTTTTTTAAGGTTTTCTCGATTCCTTAAAAACAATTATTTCAATCGTATTTTTTAAGTAATAAATAAACATATTTTTGTACTGCATTCATGCATTTCAAGCTTTCAGAGTCACAGTGAAACTTTAGGTACATTCAATTTTCCCTGTCCCTTCAAAATTTCATTAAAGTTCACCAAATGTTTACATAATATGCCCTATGTCTTTGACACCCCGTCCCAAGTCCCAACCAATTAGTGTAACGGTTCGGACAATTTTAATTCCATGCAAAGAAAACTCATTTACCTGGGAAACTTTTGTGTGAATATATTAGAGAGATGTGAATTTGTGATATGTATTTTTCTTTGGTCATATGTTAATATGTTGCATTGATACTTGTTTTGACGATTCTAAGATGTAATAAATGTTGAGGTTTATTTAAGTAAAAATTGTTTTTGTTTGACACTTAAAAAATGACTTCGCACTCTGTTATTGTAATAACAATTATCAATATACGTAAACTATAATATTGGTTCATATGTACCTAAATTAAAATATTTTTATAATGGTTGTATTAAATGACAATTTAATAAGAGCACGACTAATCCTTGAATAAGGCTTCCACTCTTGTAAAACAAAACCGATTTTACATCTCTTGTTTCCTTGCTTCACACAGACACACATATACTTATTCCCTGTTTTGTTACTGAACACAAACACACACATCTCAATTTCTCAGCATTCAAAAACGTTATCTAATGCGTATGATATGAGTGAAAGTTTGCAAAATGTATGAAGTCGTAAAATGACGGCCCTTGTGACCTTTGACCGCTTTGTAACGTATGCGTACATTTGCCTGGCTTAATCCGAGGTACTGGATTATATACAGGGTGTAATCGTTAAGTGTGCACAGGCGATTATTCCGTCTGTACTGCAGATGTCAAAACAGTATTAACTAATACCGAAAGCCCTTCGCCTAATGAGTAATAATATATAAATGATAATAATAACTTTTTAAAAGTAAAACGGTAGATATCCAAAAATTTTACATCAAACACGCCCATACAATTTCTATGAGATATGACTATTCCCAACATGAAATATGAAAGGTTTTGTTTTTTTTTTTTTTGTTTTGTGCTTAAATTACTTCGCAAATTTTAATGAAAATTCATTTAGGAACTGTAATCAGAGCTCGATGTGGAATACAATAGTCCAAAACGAGGATATCACTTCAAACATTTGCTTTGAATACAAAATGTATGGGAAATTAAATGTATGGGCGTGTTTGATGTAAATTTTTTGGACATTTCCCGTTTTATTTTTAAAAAGTTATTATTGTCATTTTACTCATTCGGTAAAGGGCTTTCGATATCAGTTTATAGTGTTTTGATATCTACAATACTTACGGAATAATCGCCTGTGCACACATAACGATTACACCCTGTATAACTTTGTGTTATGTTAATTTACACTTGAATAAGTTTATAGTTAACGCAGCGTGCTCTTAAAAGTTAGGGTGGTGATACAACGTCAGTACCTTACTCATTTGTTGTTTGAGAACTTTTGTTGTTTTTGGTGGTTATCTATGGTAACTATTTGCATGCTATATTGTATTGGCTGAACAATGAACATGTTTGTACTTTATTAATGTAATTAAATTAATAAAGTACAAACATGTTCAGCCATACTAAACCATGTTTAAAGCGAAATAAAGATTTATGATTTATGGTTATCTGTGTAAAATTATAATTGTTAACTTATTTTAATATAGAGATTACTAGCGGCCCGCCCCGGCTTCGCCCGTGGTACATATGAAAAATAGATGTTGGCCGATTCTCAGACTTACCCGATATGCACAGAAAATTTTATGAGAATCGGTCCGATCGTTTCGGAGGAGTATGGCAACGAAAACTGTCACACGAGAATTTTATATATTAGATATACATTAGAAAGTGTATAATTTTGTTGTGTCATTTGGTTACATAACAAATACAAATGTATACCTATTTTCTTAATAAATCAAACAGCGCTATCACTAATACTATACTGATACATATGATACGCAGACATCGCTTATGTCATAATATTTTTCTTTCACCCAGAATTTAGGTAAATTGTGTACCAAAGGCATAACGAAGGAGCGAGGTCTCAAGGGTTATGTGCGAGCTGAGTATTAACAATGAAAGCGCTTTGTACTGAATTTTTAATAAGTCATTTAACTGTTAAGAAAGCTTTACTTTTGTTCCTTATTGGCTATTAAAAGTTTTAACGACGTCAACTCAAGACCTTTGGCAATCAATACTATTGTAAGGCTTTGATGTTATTTTTAACTCACGAATGTTTTGGAACTAAACTACGATAATTTAGAAGGCCTTTAATATATCTTTGTTAATTTATAACTATTTTTTTACATGTGTTGAACTTAGGGTCGAGTCAGCTATCTACTGCGAGATATATCTATCTATATATTATATCTATCTGTCTGCACTGAGACTCTACAATGAACTTTACACAAGTTTTGCATATTTGCATATAACATGCAACGTATTAAACCTACCACAAATATGTTTTTTTTTTTGTTATTACTAGGCAGTGTACCGTACCATACTAATTATTATCTCCCTATTTTGTGTTACTAGGTGTACCTACACAGAGGTATATACTATATCAATTTATTATATTAGAGCTAGCGCGCAAGAGCAACTTTTGTCTCCGCAACTATTTTGTCTCTCCCACCCATGGGCTAGTAAGAAAGTGCGCGCACGTAGCGACGCAACTCTCCATAGAGTTGATGCGAGAGACAAAATAGTTGCGGAGACAAAAGTTGCTCGTGCGCGCAATATTTTAGTAATGTCAATTTCATTTCAAAATATAGTTAATAATGTAGATATTTGATTCCATTATAACAACAAATTTCCTTAGAATTAAACTCCCTATTTTCCAAGGATAATAATATAAGTTCAATAATTTTATTTTAATCTTATAATTATTATCCAGGTAAAACAATGAAAAATAATAAATATTCGAGGCAAATTTAATGGCTGATGGTTCGTTTCCTTGGAGTAATGCGAAGGAATTTATTTTGTTTAAAGCGCCTAATGAGTCGCGAAATAAGATCATATTTTATCGAGTTAAATCATTCCATAAAATCCATGCTTTAATAACGTGATTAAAACTTTTTTTGCGATTTATTTGTTACTTAAATATAGGGATATAGGGATGTTATAAATTAGAAGTTTATAGGTATGTTTTTGTGGTAATGGTACTTACTGACATTGTAGCTACCGGAGATCAATGACCGATTTCAGGGGATTTTTTGGAAATGTTTCACAGTTTTAAATAGTTAGCTTCTAAAAATAAGTAGTAAAATTCCAACCTGTATATGGTAGATTTTTCTATGGGCCCTAGAGGAAACGTATCTACTTATAATACTGAAAATATAAAAAAACAATTTGGTTTGGTTTATATTGTAATAATCCTACAAAATTTAAATATTATTATAGTATTCTTCATAGACACATATCATTTTGTGATCTCTTTATATTTATAGAATTAGGTAAATTCAACAATGAAAAGGTAAAATAAATTGGCCCCAACTTTTTACTCAAACATAAAAGTTCCATCTTAACAAGATTACATGCAGGAAATTTTCTTGTGTGTGTGGTAGAAGTGCATTGTAGGTCATTCACGCTAGTGATTTTCTATTTTATCGATAATGATTTTTTTTTTCGATATTACACTTTACGCTATTGTCGATAATACGTTCACTTTTGAAGTATTTTTAGTGCTATGTAGTTTTACAAGACTGATTCATGTATGTTTGAATTATTCTGATTTAAATAAATATTTCTGTAATGACATTGCTTAAAAAAATGTTTTTGTATGCTCCTAACATTTTAGCATGTGTATTGTGTATATTTTTGTACTCATGTCTGCGATATCGTCTACATAAAAGCATTTTCAACATTTTTAATAGTTACTAGCGGTCCGCCCTGGCTTCGCCCGTGGCACATATTTACGTTTTCTCTACATAAGAATCATCCTCGTACTTCAAGGAATATAATAAAAACAAATTATCGAAATCGGTCCACCCGTTCACGCGTGATGCCGTGACCAAGGAAAACGGGTTTCATTTTTATATTGTATATAGATTACACTAGCTTAAAATTGCCCAGTCTGCTTGATTTAATCGCCTTCTATTTACAGAAGCGCACATATTGCATTGTAATCGGAAACTCGCGATTTTAATAAACAAATAGCATTTACTTAATCCAACCACAATTACATTCGACTCAATTATCCACAATCTGAATAAACGAATACGATAATAATAAAAACACAGTAAACATCGCATTTGCTATTAAAAACTTTTCAACAGCAGTGCAATTAGCAGGCACGAATAAATTATGAGACTAGTGTCTGAGAAAGTATTTAGTTGAAGTAAATTGTCTCTTACTGTAAATCTGGTTTTAATGTTTTCTTGTTTGATTACACAGTTCTTAGTTAGCAAATATAATTTACGCATATCTTATAATTTTGCATAGAAATTATATTTATTACAATGGACTTAAATTAAAGCTCATAATATTATGCTGCTTTTAGGGCGATCTTTTACAGCAGAACATACTTAGTTAATATTATTATGTTGATATAATAATATAGAAATCTATCCACAATTTATTCCGTATGATCAATAAAAAAAAATCAAACTCTAATAGCTATCCACTCGCGGCTTCGCCCGCTTTGTCAAAAACCTAATAAAATAAATACTAAACCTTCCTCTGCAATCACTCTATCTATTTATGAAATGAAATGAAATGAAAATTTATTTGTATTTGTATTTAAAAAAATCGCATCAAAGAGAAAGACAGAGAAACCGATAATATTTTATACTATGTAGTGAATTTATTCGTATTACCAAACCTAAAGCGACGCTACAAAAAATGCCTTAGAACTATTATAAAACACATCCACAGCGAACATCCCTAGTCTTTAAGTGTACTCCAGCGAAGCCTACGTTTCATTTGTCCAAGTCCACCTGAATTGTCCCAGTCCCGTTCGTTGGCCTGGGCTTATCTTCGTTTAATTTATATCAAATTTATGCAAAAGCCCTTTGAACGAGTGATTGCTGGTCGTAGGTACCTGAGGCGCAATCTTAGTAAGATGGTTCGGTTTTATATTGCTCTGTCTCTTTGTGAAATAAGACTTAGACTCAAACTCAAACATTTATTTATTCAATTAGACTTCTTCTAGAAGCACTTTTGAATCGTCGTTACTTTTTTTACATTTACCACCGATTGGGAAAGCAGTAAACAAAAGTATCTACATGTAATATTAAAACACCAATAGCCATTTCTTATTCCATAAACAGCGATTTTGCTATCTCTTTTTCTATATTTAGAAAATAAAAAAGAGGCACTATGAAACTATACTTTTATCTTTAAGACGTTTATCAACAATACGTACATAAAATTTATGCATTTCATGATAATAAGTATTATCATTTATTTACCAAAACATTTAACAAAAAATTGGACTATAAAATTAGATTTAGGGCTGATTTTTCAATCGTTGGTTAAAACTTATTCATCGAATAACGTATTAAACTACCATTTCAAAAATGTATTATAATTGTCCGTATTTGACAGTTTACAGGTGACATTTTGAAATGTTCGTGTGATACTTTATTGGACGGATAAATAATTTTAACCAAGGATTGAAAAATCGGCCCTTAAATATATTTTTATGAGCCCATTTAACTATAGGATTAAGCTGTTAACGATAATACTAAGACCGTACTATTAAAATAATCTAATAAAAGTTAGGTATATCGAGATATAAAGTCTACATTTTACGGACAAAATCATTCAATCGTTGGAAGTAATGATGATTACGACGATCGAAGTAAAAGTGCCCTTATAGCTAATGAATAAAAATGTACCAGGGGTGAACGGAAACCATAAGAACTAATTATTACTTAAGTACTAATTATTATGAATATTAATAATATTTGTGGATGCCCACTTTCACGACATGTTGTCGGTTCATTAATATTTATAATAATTAGTACAAAGTTATAATTTTGTAAAATATATATTAACCGAAATCTGCTATATAATAATATAGTGTCGCGTTGTTTGAAGTAAACTCCTCCGAATCTTGACTGATTCCAATGAAATTTTGTGTGTATGATAGGTCTGAGAATTGGATAACATATTTTTTCATACCCCTACGTGATAAAAGTAAGGCAGTACAAAGTATGCGGGAGAGCTCACTAGTCACTAGGTAGGTATATTATAAGTACAACAATAAAAACAAAGAAAAAAAACGACGTGTGGCACTCGGGGACTGCCGCGGTAAAGCTATTGCATGCTACGCCTTCAAGCCACACCTCCGCCGGTCGGAGTGGGGAGCGTGAGGTTTTTTCGTTACGGAATTTCTCGATTCGGTCCCCGCGCTCAAGGCCCGCGATAGAAGCTATGCAATAGCTTAAAAACTAACATATTGTTTCAGCCGTGGATATCGATTCGCCGTTAGAAATATGATATTTTTAGCTCTAAAAAATCAGCAGAACCCAAAAATAACGCTTGGCTTTACCGATTTGTTTTTATTTGAAACATTTTCAGTGCGGTTGCGGTTTCCGTTTCAGCATCAGGATGTATTTTCAGGCATTTAATGAATCGCTTAAAAGTTTGGTAATACGAAGGTATTGTTTACACGGAGTTTTTTCATGACAATTAATTGTAGGTACCTATTGGTGACAATGTTGATATTTTTTTGTTTATTGTAAATTTTGAAATACCTTTGTTAATATGAATAAACAAGTAAGTAATTCATAAAATACATATAACTATGCAGAAAAATGTTGATATTAGAAAATATACCGTTAACTTACATATTATAGGTTGTTTGTAATTATAACAAAAACACATAGGTGTAAACAGATTTAAATCAAACAAATAAAATACAATATAATAAACCTAATACCTATATCTAAAACGAAGGCGGGCGGATCGTGTAAACATGGCCAGGCAAGCTTTAATTTGCCATTACTACCATCTTGTACCGCAACATAAAACCTAATTACTTTACATGTCCACAGCCGATTCTATTACGGTAATAGTTTGTAATTCCTGTTTATTACTTACGTCGCGACGTTGGACCTAGGTCATTAAATAGTGCCTGAAAAACCGTTTTAATTAAACCCATGTTACAGATAAGGATTTTAAATGCTTTTAAAAACGTCGAGTTAATGAATCGCTTTTTGATACTTATTTTTTATGGGCTAAAAACGTTTATCGGTACAATGACACCGATGTATTACTTTATCGATTTTCGTTTATTCTAAAATATTTAATATAATTGAGGCGATTAACTTCGTATCTTTTTCGAGGCTAGGTAAATAGATAATTACTTTGAAACACTTTATAGTTGTAGTAAATTACTTAGGTATTTCAATTGAATGAAATCTATATTCTAATGCATATATTATTATGTATATTATAATGATAAACCTATCGTTATACATATTTGTATTTCCAAGAGTTTATTTATAGAAGCGTATAATGTAATAATAATCAATTAAGAGTGTTGCTACTTTTATCACAATTAGTATTATGGCAAAATGATTGAAAACATCTTCGGAATTTTAAATCCGAAAGAAAACTAAAAAAACAACTTCGTGCAAAATCTACGTACATTTCTTAGAGACACACAAGCATAAGAGCCTCTTGAACTACTCCTAGCGAGGATACCAGGGCGTCTTAATTAGTGCAAAATTTTACGTAACATAGTTTCGTGGTTTTGTTTTGAGCTATATTTGGAATTAAAACCTAATAGCAAGAATACTATGAATTTAACATTATACAACAAGTGATAACTGCGTTAAAAACAACCGACTTCAAACTTGCACTTGCAAAATTTACAAATACCTACAGACAAAAATGCTCATAAAATAAAAACTACTGGGCCTATCCGAATAAAATTTTTATGGGACCAATTCGACACCATCCCGCATCGAACAAAAAAAGAATCACGTAAATCGGTTCAGAAACCTCGGAGTAATCGGTGTACATACATAAAAAAAAAATATATATATACCGGCCGAATTGATAACCTCCTCCTTTTTTTTGAAGTCGGTTAAAAATGACATTTGGATACATAATTTTTTTCTTCACATCTTGTACTCAAATAAATAGTAAAATAAATAAAATCCCGTAGAGTATTAAAATTCCGATAGGAAACTACAATCAAAACTTTTCAAACATATTTCAAATACCAAATTAAATGTACATAAAGTTTTACCCTTTTTCGCGAAAAGGGTCCGTTCTAAAAAGCCCCGTGTCCCCTAGAGGGAACTGCGTGTTTTTCCATTTAATCTATTACAGCAATAAAACTATATTAAGTCGACTGTTAAGTGAATTAATAACTTATGAGACTGAGAAAATGTTATTGTTCTTAATTAAATTGGTATTATTGATATTAAATTACACAGCCTGCTAGCTGAATTATGGTAGATACTAGATAATAATTATTAAACCTTTTCTTTCTCACTCCTATTTACTAATATTTCTCATGTCAATCTGTTTCGTAAACAAATCAATAGTATGCAGAAGGTAAGTCTCCTTCTGTAATCCTTATTCATAATATGTTAATGCTGACATTACCTTCTAAACTTACTATTTTATCATATTATATTATGTGAAAATTGCAAAAATGTGTTAATTCTTACATTAAAATTAAAAAATGGTCTACACGGTATAATAATTTCACATTGCAATGTTTGATGCAACTAGCGCCATCTTGTTTTAAGCGGCAAAATTAAATTCTATGGAAGCTTTCATAGAAGCGCTTAAAAGTTTATTGCGTGCTGTTTGTAGGAAATGAAAATGTTTTATTTTATAATGTTGAATTTATATTAACCGGTTTGTTTATGCTTTCTTTATTTCAACAATTTTAATTCTCTCACATGTACCTTAACATTGGTAGGTGTGTATTTTTCAGTTCTTGTTATTCAGATATATTATTACAGGGCGAATATTTGTGTGTTTATTTATTTTTTAGCCGTTAATATCTAAATGGATTTGAATGTTCCTTCATAATATTATTTTATTTAGATAGAAACCAGCTGTCTTGATTAAACGATTGCGATTTTTTATTAAAAATCGCAAGATAAGAAAACATTGTTTTATTAATTTCACAAATATTGTTCTATTAAAATAGTCATCGTATACACAGGTACGGAAGATAATGAAGACAAAGATAAGCCCAAATTAGCACTGCTTAAATTTTTCAGTGACTTTCCTCATCACTTACAGAGCTACTACGCTGAGTCACGCCAGTAGTTGGCTAGACTATAGAGCAATCCATAAAGCTGAAATTCATCTAATTCCTCCAGGGAGCCGTTGAACAAGATTCGCGGCTAGTGAGTGAACTCGAGGTTATGCCTCGTTTAGTTAGTTTTGGTTTGCTTAGGTTACTAGCGCCAGTAACTGGCTTGCGGTTGAGGATGGTAAAGGAATGGTCTAAACATTGTTATGATTGGTAATAAGTGCGGTTTGTTCAAGAGATAACCGCTTGTAATATTCACGCAGGGTAAATGCGTAGGAAAAAAACCGAAATTATTAATGTCATATTATTTTCGTATAAAATGTATTTTAGTTGAATACCAGAATACATTTATAAATATTGATTAAAAACTGGCGTGAATTTTATGTAATAAATATTGTTTAAAGATTCATTTGCTGTACTAATGAGATTAAATTACATCGATGTTGGTATAAAATATACATATACTATATACTTCATAAACAGTCGGGAAAGTAAATCATACAAACGAAGCACAGACATAATATTAAGTTATTATTATAACTTTACCAAATATAAGTGTGTCCAGCCTTTATTAATATAAGAAAGCGTAAGTTTCGTGATGGTTTTCTTTATTGAACTATCACAAATTAGAAGTTTCATTATTTACGTAGAGTCATAAACAGCGTTATTATTTTGTATATTATACTTTTATAGATAATGCTTATTGACATTTTTTTACGTTGAATTCTGTGTAGTAGGCCAGTACTCAAGTCAGTCCAATTTAGAATCGGCATTGAAAATTATTAAAAAGTAGAATAAAGTGCAGGAACTTAATACTCATGATATCATCTATGATTTTCTGTCAATATATTATTTATTGAGCAATCAATCAACTTCAAAACTATATACTGATAATTTCATTATAATAAAATCCAATATATTACAAATAGGTATATTATTAAGTAGTGTATGTCATCATTATCGTATAACACGCACACATCGAGAACTTCTATGATTTTCAAGTAACTCTAATTACAATAAGAGTTAATTATACCACGCAACTGTTTTATAATAATGTATAATTAATTTATTACTTTAACACGAAAACCACAGTTTCGTAACTTTATAAGTTTGATATTCAAAGGTAGGTCTCTGGATGCTTCGAATTTTGTATATCTAGGCGAAGCCCTAAAGTGATACCTTTGAAATTCATCTTTATGAAGATTTTAACAAGGGCTGTCACTCCGTACTTTATGAATATTTTAAAGATATAGTACTTAGTTATAATTTTGTAGTATATCCGCCTACTTCACTGATATGTTAGGCAAGAGGGAAGTAAGTAATTAAAATTTATTAGTCCCTTTACTTTTAACAATCTCAAAATAATTAAGACGTACGAACTACGAACTCTATTCGCAATCTTAACAACTTCGATAGTTTTATTTGTTATCATTTATTAGGTACTTCGCTTAAAAAAACAATTCCTCAATTAAATTATTTAACGTCATAATAATTCAAACACACAATTAAGATTTGGTTGCAGTTAAAGTCGTGGATATAATCGAAACAAATTAATGTATATTATATTTTGTGGCAACCCTATTCATACTAACTATACTTTAATAGTCTATTCAAAAACTTTGTAAGAGTTATTTGACGTAAATAAGATAATCTCTTTCGATTCATCTAAAATATGAAATAAGCCTTTTCAAACTAGTTTTCTCTCGAAAGTAAAAAGCTCTTTCAATAAAGTTAATAAATTATTTAAAGTGTCAAAAGTAATTAACATCAATCAATGAAAAAAAGAGTGGTATCTACATACAACGAAATGACCAAAACTCTTTTTATTCATATATAAAATAACTTTAAAAAAATTACGCATTTCAAATACGTGTCGTACATAAACGTACATCCCTGAACAAATACTTAAATTAAACATTGTCTATCGATCGAGTCACAATATAATCTTGGTGGAATCTCTTGTATAATCGAGGTCTTACACGCGCACGTGTTCAGAATAGGGAGTCTCACCATTACCGATCCGCTGGAACAGGGCCTATCGTTCAATGACAAATCGCTTGAATCGCTTTAATTTGCTCGCTGATGTGAATGGTTAACTAGCGCGTTCCTGATGGAATGTTCGAGAATTATTTCGAATGTGGATATGATTTTGTAACGTTTAGTTGTTTTTTAAGCGCTTTGGCAGAACTGTGACTGTGAGCTAATTATTATTATTATTGGTTGAAGATTTTTGCATGCACAGTGGCCATAATATGACATAAGTTCAATGGTAAATCGCTTGAATCGCTTTAATTTGCTCGCTGATGTGAATGGTCAACTAGCGCATTCTGATGGAATGTTCGAGAATTATTTCGAATGTGGATATGATTTTTAACCGACTTCAAAAAAAGGAGGAGGTTATACTTTTTTGGTTTTTATGGCATTCAAATGCTTTATAAATATAAATTTATAAAGAATAGAAAAAATTCGATCACGAGGCGGGACTTGAACCCGCATCCTTCGCGCCATTCCGGGGCGGATGCCTAACCAACTCAGCCACTCGTGACCCGCCTGAGCAATCGAATTTATTCTATCCTTTCAGTTTTATGTGTCTTAGGGAACACACCGCGCGCCATCTATTGAGATGATTTAACAACCATCTCAACCAATATGAAGCACTTTTCAGTGAATACAATATTGTAACGATGGAACACGACCTTTTCTTGAATTTATACTTTTTTGGTTTTTATGGCATTCAAATGCTTTATAAATATAAATTTATAAAGAATAGAAAAAATTCGATCACGAGGCGGGACTTGAACCCGCATCCTTCGCGTTCAAGGGTTCAAGTCCCGCCTCGTGATCGAATTTTTTCTATTCTTTATAAATTTATATTTATAAAGCATTTGAATGCCATAAAAACCAAAAAAGTATAAATTCAAGAAAAGGTCGTGTTCCATCGTTACAATATTGTATTCACTGAAAAGTGCTTCATATTGGTTGAGATGGTTGTTAAATCATCTCAATAGATGGCGCGCGGTGTGTTCCCTAAGACACATAAAACTGAAAGGATAGAATAAATTCGATTGCTCAGGCGGGTCACGAGTGGCTGAGTTGGTTAGGCATCCGCCCCGGAATGGCGCGAAGGATGCGGGTTCAAGTCCCGCCTCGTGATCGAATTTTTTCTATTCTTTATAAATTTATATTTATAAAGCATTTGAATGCCATAAAAACCAAAAAAGTATAAATTCAAGAAAAGGTCGTGTTCCATCGTTACAATATTGTATTCACTGAAAAGTGCTTCATATTGGTTGAGATGGTTGTTAAATCATCTCAATAGATGGCGCGCGGTGTGTTCCCTAAGACACATAAAACTGAAAGGATAGAATAAATTCGATTGCTCAGGCGGGTCACGAGTGGCTGAGTTGGTTAGGCATCCGCCCCGGAATGGCGCGAAGGATGCGGGTTCAAGTCCCGCCTCGTGATCGAATTTTTTCTATTCTTTATAAATTTATATTTATAAAGCATTTGAATGCCATAAAAACCAAAAAAGTATAAATTCAAGAAAAGGTCGTGTTCCATCGTTACAATATTGTATTCACTGAAAAGTGCTTCATATTGGTTGAGATGGTTGTTAAATCATCTCAATAGATGGCGCGCGGTGTGTTCCCTAAGACACATAAAACTGAAAGGATAGAATAAATTCGATTGCTCAGGCGGGTCACGAGTGGCTGAGTTGGTTAGGCATCCGCCCCGGAATGGCGCGAAGGATGCGGGTTCAAGTCCCGCCTCGTGATCGAATTTTTTCTATTCTTTATAAATTTATATTTATAAAGGAGGAGGTTATCAATTCGGCCGGTATTTTTTTTTTTTATTTATGTACACCGATTACTCCGAGGTTTCTGAACCGATTTAGGTGATTCTTTTTTTGTTCGATGCGGGATGGTGTCGAATTGGTCCCATAAAAATTTTATTCGGATAGGCCCAGTAGTTTTTATTTTATGAGCATTTTTGTCTGTAGGTATTTGTAAATTTTGCAAGTGCAAGTTTGAAGTCGGTTGTTTTTAACGCAGTTATCACTTGTGTAACGTTTAGTCGTTTTCTAAAAGCGCTTTGGTAGGGAGAACTGTGAGCTATTGAGATGTTAGCTCATTTGAACGGTGCAACGGGCTTCTGGAATATTCGAGAATTATTTTGAATGTGGAATAGGAACTCGATTCGTGTGATTACAAAGTCATTAGGTACATGATATCATTGTACGTTTAGTTTCTCTTAAGCGCTTTAACACAACTGTGAGCTAATTAATTATTTAGTTGTGATATATCATATTATATGCCATAGATTCAATGGTGAAACGCTTGAATCACTTTTAGTTGTTAGCTTATATAAATGGTTAAAGCAACGCCCTTTCCATGGAATATTCGAGAATTATTCCGAGTGTTCCATGGATATGCTACGCGTCGATGTATCTCACTTGTTGATAAAGTTCAGTTCATGTTATAAACGTGTTTACTAACTACGAGCTAATTATTGGCTAGAGATTTCTCCTTACCCGTATACTTTACGTGCATATAATTATAAGCATATTAAAGTTCTACTGTTTTTACCATTACCTGGCGTGATTTAGGCAATTTTCTCACATATAATTAAGATCACACAATAATTTATTTGCGATAATGTTTCGTACGATAACAGAAAATGTGATATAATTTCGAATTTCGCTAGAACCTTGCTAGAACTAATTAGTGATAAGGCGGCGTCGGTAACTTTTATATGAACCGTCTGATATTTGCAATACACCATACATTTAACAAAATATAAAACAAAAACAATTCTATAACAATCCATTCTCCCATACTCAAAGGATGTCCTTTTCTTATTAGACGTTATATTGCCTAGGCTTTGCAGTCACGGGCAGTCACGTAGCCGAAGGCTTTATAGGGTGCAGATATTATACCATTTTATGTTATCGCATTATGGTACGCACTCTTATTAATATTAATATAGAAGGCTTCCCGAAGATTCGATCGGATGATTGTATTGAACGCAATCACTATAATGGTTTCCAAGATTGTCATTGTGTGGTATTGTACTTAAAATGGTACTCTAATTTAATTGTGTTGTGCCTTCCGTGAATTTTGTAATAATTATTATTGATTATGTTACGAAATTTGATATTTTGGTGGTGTGGTTCATCCTGATCTACACTAATATTATAAAGAGGAAAACTTTGTTTGTTTGTTCATAGTAATGAATAGGCTCATAAACTACTGGACCGATTTTAAAAATTCTTTCAGCATTCGAAAGCTACATTATCCCCGAGTAATATAGGCTATATATTATCACGCTAACAACAGGAGCAGAGCCACGCGGGTGAAACCGCGCGGCACAGCTAGTTACTTATAAAGTTGAAGTAATTGGATACCACCCTCCTAAAAGGCCCGTATCCCAGCAGTGGGAACATATACGGGCTTATAATGATAATGATGTATTGGATACTAAAAGCAAGAACAATTGGAAGTGAAGGAGCCAATCATTAAGTTTGTTTCTGCTTGTGATAATGATATTCTCATTATACCTAATCAATATAAACAATAAACATTTCGCTTGCTCACATTTGAAACTGAAAACCTACTTGCTTGCTAATTCTCTAACATTTCTGTAATAGACATTTACCCACTTTTCTTTCTTCCTGAATCTAGTGCCCCAGAATCGGTTTGAAAAGACGTCCAAGGACGATTTATAGAAAATATACTTACTATTTGTCCACAAATATAGGTCATGACCTAAATGAATGATTTTTCCTTTCAAACGGTTATGATTTTGTACGTTAGACGTCAACCTTTGATCCCGGCTGATCGCGTGACATAGATTAAGCTTAGATTACATTGTTGGGCCACACGCATTTCCTAATTTGAAAATAAAATGTAACGACACATTAAAAGGACCTGGGAACTAGGTAATTGTGGAGAAATGGTGCTGTTAATTTGAGTAATAAATCGATACTCTTAAGGGTGTTTTTCGAGTGGTTTTTGCACGTTTTAAGCGTGAAGAATGAAATAAAGTTTCGATTTTAGCACCTTCTAAAATATTGTGATGTAAAGAAGACATTTTAGATCTCTTTTAGATACATAATCAAATTCTTAACATGTTGAACAATAGTTGGTATCTTTAAAATGTACGGTTTGCTGTCGCAACAAAACACCATAATGTCACTACGTCACAGGTACATTACGCATAGACTTAGAGATTAAATAAGTTTTCTTGAATTAATTGGCAATGGACACGATCTTTCTGGAAGTTTTCGCAATTCCTCCTTAGAAGCTGTGCAAATGAGATTTGTTGTTTCGTAAGTACGTTTGGAATATAAAAACCTACTTCTTTTCATGAATTGAATGATTTGATAAAAAATGTTTGAATTCAATGGGAGTTGCTTCAGCTACCAACGATTTTGTATTCAATTGGTCTAATTTGCTTTCTTTTATTTGTATGTTGTATCTACATACCTTCATCCCAATTTTCTGTCCTAAACTTTTATTCCAATTTGTTTTATATTTAACCTCCTGAGACCCAGGATTTTTTTCTCTTTCTTTTGTAATAAAAATTAGCTGTATCTGTTCTAATGCAATTATAAATATTCAAAAAAATTGTAAAAAAAATCTTTCGTGGAAAACTTGGATTTTCTTTATGTCATGTATATATTACAGGGGGTCCCAGTTCCAAGTGTAATAAGTTTATGAAAATGAAGAAAAACTACATGTTTTTTTAGTTATTATATATTTTTAAACTTGAATCTAAATAGTTATTATTCTATCCATTGTTCTGTGTCTATTTTTTGTACCTTGGTTCATAGATAGGTATTTTTAAGGGTGAGAAACGACCAGTTCATGTATTTTGCACCGGCGTGGTGGTGTATTTATATTGTCACGTCCACCCCTAGGTCTTATTTCTAATCCATCCTCTCGGTCAGCCTCCCCATAAGCTTGGTCCACGTCATGTGCGTCCCCGAGATGGTCTGCCAACAACTGAAGATGACATACATAGTGACGATTCTGTTCTGAAATGACTCATACTCATTGGACGAATGGAAGAAGAATCATGTTCTGGTATTTGGGCGGCTTCATCGGTATCATTTGGGGTATTATCTTCATCTCAAACATTTATTTATTCAATTAGACTTCTTCTAAAAGCAATTTTGAATCGTCACAACAGTATTAACATTTACCACCGATTCGGAAAGCAGTATCTATGGAGAAGAACCGGCAAGAAACTCCATAGGTCCATCATATAGGTCAATATTTGACTCATCCAGGTGTTGGTAGATCTCAGTATCTTATAATCCTTGGAAATTATAATAAAATCTGTAACATAAACTAAAGAATGTCATATAGGTAATACATGGGACTCTAGTAACCAATACCAATTTGGCAAGAATTGAGACCAAATGTCTTACCAGTATGACATAAAAGAAAACATTAATATTTTTCACAAGTTTTAGATTTATCTTACAAAATAACTATTGCAGTTGCAGAAATAATATCTATTATCATTAGATATACAAAGATATACTGCAATATACGAATGGTTCCACTAGAAATATAAGATTACTGACCACGTGTTTGCCGTCGCACAGCCACCGTCAACTTCGAAATGAGAATACTTCAAATCACTGTCACTTATAAAACCAAAATCCGTTTAATATAGTGGATGACATACCACTACATAGATTTGAGGTATTATTCGCGCATATACGCAAAAGATGGCGTTGAAATATTTTTTTATTGTTTATGTAATATATATATGACCGCAGGCCCCAGGAGGTTAAGTGGATCGTCAGTCATTGAAAAGTATTAATGTGTCGCATAAAATCGTTACATTGAACACACACTTATTGGAAACGCGAATACAAAGCTATTGACGAATGATATATTCAAGTGACCTCTCTCTGGTCTTTTGTAGTGGACCATTTATAAATGTAGTATATAATATCTGTCAACTGTGTAAATACTGTCATGTTACGACGCTCGTAATAGTTACACCAACGCCATCTGTATAATATGAAGATTAATAGACTTTTCTAACAGAAACTGTTTCTACTAGCGCCATCTACTAGCTGATTGTAGAAATAAAAAGCATTAAAAATTCAGTAATATAAATTATTCGAAGATACTTTTTCGTTTACCAAAATCAAACGGATTACTTAGGTTGTATTAATACTTGCAAATGTATGGCTAAAACTGAGTAATGTAAACATTTTTGGTCGTGTTTTAAGCATTCAAATCACAGTACGTTGATGGATTGCTACGTCTAAACAATTAGGGTGCGTGTACACTGGGCATTTCAAAAGGGTTAAAAATGTTGAGAAAAATCATTTTAATTAGGTATCTCACTGTTATTTTTTAGGTACCTATTAATTAGTACGCTATTTTTGTTGACAGAACTTTTATTTGTTTTATTGTGATTTTTGCATAATGTTATTACTTTTTTCTATTGTTAAGTATAACTATATTCTTAGGTTTTACGGTTTTCGCTAGGCGCAAATTAATGAATGGTTATTCGATGTCCCGACCACAAATTAATGGGAGTAAGGCAAGAAAGATGTTTTTCGATAAGTAATACGATAATATAACGCTACAAAATTCCCTCTGTCATATATTCGCTAACTTTTTTTTAAGTCTTCTCTAAGGTCAAACGTATTATCAATCAAATAACAGCCCGTTGTACCACCACCCTGCCGGTTTGGCGGTATGAATTAATCAAGGTGCGAGTACCGCTCGCAGGACGCGTGTTAACATAATTCCTAATGTTTTATTCACAACTACCTGACTTCGGCTGAAATGAAAAGTAAATAAAGAGCCCAGGATGCTGGTATGGGATAGTTTCTCCTTTTTCAGTTATCAATCCTGTTAATGTTATTTTATTTAAGAGATGTTGTAATATTCTTGTGACGGTCTTTAAAAAGGTCCATTGCTTAATCCTAATAAAGTTAAAATATTTTTATAGCGATTATGGTGACTAGTGAACAAAATAAAATCAAATTTGACTTGAAGCTAGATGTTAACAAACACGTTTTAAATCGATAAATCCTTGTCTCTTCTAATGAACTCAATGTAGTCTAAGTTATTAACATAAAACTCAAAGCGTACATTAAAAGCCACCCTTACCTATTGATACTGTCATACCATTTCAGCTTTATAACAAAGTGTGACAATATGAATTGCTTTGTATTGAAATTTTAGGTGTACAAGTCTTATAGAGCTTATTTATCACCATATTCGATTACGAGGAATAATTATAATAAACTACGCGCTTATAATTTGACTAATGTATTAATGTAAATAATAAACAATATTTTTTCAAACAAAATGATATTATAATTTTTACCAAACCCAGTAATTAATAACACCATAATAACGCAACATCATAAAACAGATTCGCGGCGGATTTTCATAAACTTGACCCAGATTGAAGTCTAGTTGAGTTTAGCTCAATCGATTGAGAGACTAACTAACTGAATACAAATTATCGTATTCAACAAAGATCTAATTAATATCGCGTCTGTATCTTTAGTAACGGGCTGAATTGGAAATTTTTATACAAACGCTTAGTTTTAATAATTTTTCTGCTCACCGCTTTGTTAATTGAGATAGAAAAGAAGAAAAAGATTACGTTTATAAAGTATGTAGGTATGAACTGATTTCAATAAATAACTAATATCGATTTTTCCTCTAAATTGTTTTATTATTAATTAATTACTTTAATTATGAAACAAACTGAAGATTAGAGCCTAACATAATACCATTGGTTATCAGTGGTTAAATAATAATATATTAGTTACAATTTAACAATTAAGTTGGTAGATGCTGTTTGGAAGCCGTAATACGTTAACAATATCAGTGTAGACTTACACATCATACTTTATATTTTATAGCTGAAGAGTTTGTTTGTTTGAACGCGCTAATCTCAGGAACAACTATTCCGATTTGAAAAATTATTTCGGTGTTAGATATCCCATTAACCATTTACCGAAGAAGGCTACATATCATCACCGCGCTACGACCAACAGGAGCGGAGCAATGCGGGTAAAACCGCGGGGAACAGCTAGTTGAAAACTAAATAAAAATAACTGCGTTAAAAACAACCGACTTCAAAAACGGAAAAGTAAGAAATAAAAAAGATTTGATATTATTAATTACTACATATTATTTTTATGTGCTATTTACTAAAAAGGTTTGATGTCGGTGCATGGGCTTAATACTAAGTGCTTAGTGTTTGGCACCGACTTCAAACCTATTTAATAAATAGCACATAAAAATAATATGTAGTAATTAATAATATCAAATCTTTTTTATTTCTTACTTTTCCGTTTTTGAAGTCGGTTGTTTTTAACGCAGTTATTTTTATTTAATACTTTTTAGTGTATTTTTCAACACGAATCAAACGAGCCCAAACTCGATAAAGTTGAGTCAATATATTACTGAGTTCCTATGGCCACCTTCCGATTCCATCATCAGATCAGCTCCATGTCATGATAATGTTTCATCGCTATCCAATTTACATTCGTATACAAAATTTCAGCTCAATCGGTTACCGGGAAGTGAATCAAAGTTACTTGCTACATTGAAATTAAGTCATCGAGTACAGACAAAAATGCTCATAAATTAAAACTACTAGGCCTAGCCGAATAAAATTTTTATGGGACCAATTCGACACCATCCCGCATCGAACAAAAAAAGAATCACGTAAATCGGTTCAGAAACCTCGGAGTAATCGGTGTACATACATAAAAAAAAAAAAAAAAAAAAAATATACCGGCCGAATTGATAACCTCCTCCTTTTTTTTGAAGTCGGTTAAATACTGATTCTTTTATTTTTTAATATAGTTGAATTCACGAGTACAATTAACGAAGAGCCAAACTAAATCAAAACTTGGTCACTTCGTCACGTAATCACTGACACGGCTCAAAGAAAATTGGGAATCTTCGGCCACTTAATTCAAAATCTAATTCAGTGATTCGATAATGAAAGCCGTAAGCCAATTAGTTAGGCGAATTAATCTGTTTCCCAGAAAGTAATTTGTCCGATTTGTTTAACATTGTGAGAGCTTTGACTTTGGAAATATGGTATTAAGATTTGATTGCGTTGTTCGAATTTATTAAACACATGTTGTTCGCCCTGGCTTCACCCGAGGTATCGTATATACAAACGACGTATAATATATTTCCTTCAGGGATCACGTAAAAATAAAATAGTATTTTTTTTTAATCTGTCTAATAGTTTCCAAGATTATCGCGTTCAAACAAACGAACTCTTCAGCATAATATACTTAAGCTTAAGCTTAATATATAATTAAATAAATCAATATTGCAAAGTATAGGTACCTACATTTAATCTATACTAATATTATAAAGCTGAAGAGTTTGTTTGTTTGAACGCGCTAATCTCAGGAACTACTGGTCCGATTTGAAAAATTATTTCGGTCTTAGATAGCTCATTCGCCGAGGAAGGCTATAGGCTATATATCATCACGCTGTTGGTGTCAACAGGAACGGAGCCACGCGGGTGAAACCGCGGGGCGTGGCTAGTGTATAATATAGTTCATTGTTGTGGATAATCTATGTGATTAAAGATTTAGGTTCTTGGATTTTACCTTAAATGTTGGAACGCTTGTAATTAATACAGGTTAGGTTAGGTTCAAAACCAGGCTTTTCTATTAGGATCACTATAACACATAGATTTACCTTTTGAATCCGGGTTAAGAACAACGTACGTCATATAATCCTACTAATACTATAAATACGAAAGTTTGTGAGTATGTATGTTTGTAACTCTTTCACGAAAAAGCGTGCACAGATTTTGATTAAACTCAACTAGAGGTTATACATCAGAATAACACGTGAGATATAGAAATACTTGATTTTGCCTACGGATTCGTCCGTGAGTGTAAACGCCGCAGAGATAATATTATTATAGTATCTATACTAATATTATAAAGCTGAATAGTTTGTTTGTTTGTTTGTATGAACGCACTAATCTCAGGAACTATTGGTCCGATTTAAAAAATTATTTCAGTGTTAGATAGCAAATTTTTCGAGGAAGGCGAGGATAATATATTAATTATTATCATCACGCTATAAGACCAACAGGAGCGGAGCACTGCGGGTAAAACCGCGAAGCACAGCTAGTAACTAGTAACTACATATTATATACATTTAAGGGATAGATTACTAAATTTTATCAATTATACAGATTTTAAAAATGTGTATAATTGATAAAGTAATGAAGCATTTAAAACACTTTCTAAAAATTAATTCCAAGATAATGTTACCATTAAGCTTAAAGCTCTTCAAGGAGCCTACTAATGTAGTACTTAGTAAAGTCTACGCATGACCCCAGAGATAACCTAGACAGACAAACGTACGCTTATTAAATTTATCTTCCTTGAGTTTACTAAATTAAACTTGTCGGTACGTGATTTTAATTATGAAGTTTTTGAATTAAGACATTTTAAGAGAAGGCTTATTTTTTATACAAATAATTTAACCACTAAATTATCAATTTGAATGGGTCCAATCGGCATGCACTAGCTTTCAGATAAAAAGAGAATCATCAAATTCGGTTCACCCAGTCGAAAGTTTTGAGGTAACAAACCCAAAAAATACAGTCGAATTGAGAACATCCTCCTTTTTTGAATTCGGTTGAAAAGCGTTTGCTTTATTTGAACGGTTGAATTCATGTGAAGGAATAAAGATATTTTGTACGACTAAAAAAACTATTCTTTGGATATAGCCAGAAAAATCTTTTCTGTTATTGGAAAATTGATATAGAACGTTCGAAAACTTCACTTTGTCGACGTGGTTTTGTTTTGTTATATTTCTATCCCGCTCCAATATCAGGTTTTTTATTCTTTTTAAGTATTCCAAATACTTTTTTGGTTCGTAGGTACCTACCTAAATAGAAAAATCTAAATGATTCTTCTTCAAAAACATTCCGAATTTTTTACAAAACGAATAAGTTTGTTATATTTATACATTGGTTACTTACTAAACAGCTTCGTTTATTAATAAATTTCTAGAAGTTAAAATAATTATTAATGCAACATAACATGATAGATAAACAAATGTAAAAAAATATTTATGTACAACCGGTTGTCTGGAAGAAATCGCTCTTTAGCGATAAGGCTACCGTTTGTTACAATGTATGTTACAATGTATGTAAATCTCAATTTGTAATTTATTTAGAGCATTTAAGTATAAATAAATAAATATTTCTTATTATTGTAAAGTATATATTCCAAACAAATCAAATACCACACAAACAAAGTAATTTAATTTGAAACTTATCCAAACTTAATAAAGTACATTTCGGAAAAACTCGAACACATTAAAACATTTTTCCGCTCACAATCTTTGAAACACAAAACTTCAAAACAAAGTTATCAATCATTCCATTATGACTTATAGCAAACATTACATTCGCATTTACATATAATATGTATACAGTATATATGTTACAGTAAAAGCTTAAACTTCTGCTAATGTAAGATTTTCGAGAAATACCTAAATTTTACCAACTCTGATGGCAAAAGTCCGAACCTTTCATCACGATTAAATTGACATACACAGAACAGTTTAAAAAATCACTAAATAGTATAAATAAACAAAGTCGCCTTCTCTGTCCCTATAATATATCCCTATGTATGCTTAAGTCTTTAAAACTACGCAACGATTTTGATGAGGTTTTTTTAAAGGTTTTATTTAAGTATATAATTTCTTATGTTTTAGACAAAGCGGGCGAAGCGAAGATCATCATTTTATTCCCAAAATCAACATTTAAGTACTACTAAATTCTAACCGACACAGACGTCCCTTTATTAAATACTTAAAAAAATACGTGTGGCACTCGGGGACTGCCGCGGTAAAGCTATTCCATAGCATGCCTTCAAGCCACACCTCCGTGCCTGTCGGAGTGGGGAGCGTGAGGTTTTTTCGGTACGGAATTTCTCGATTCGGTCCCCGCGCTCAAGGTCCGCGATAGAAGCTATGCAATAGCTTAAAACCATTTACAAACTCAATTGGATAAATCTAAGAATAACTGGTAAAACGTAAGATTGACCAATAAACTAGCTTTTACAGTAACATATACATAACTTTTTGGAACCCCAACGTTTGTAAGTCTAATGAAGGAGTGAAACTTTGGAACACGAAACCGTAGTTAGGCATTATGTAGAAAGTTTGGTTCACTATTTGTATAAACTAGCTTTTATCCGCTACTTCGTCCGTGGTAACAGAACTTTATTGATTCCGGCAGTTTGAGGGAATGTTTGTGTATTTACATAAAATGATTTATGAATTTTTTTTTTTTTTTTTTTTTTTATGTCAGAGCAAGCAAAGGGGCAGGTGGGCCACCTGATGGTAAGTGGTCACCACCGCCCATAAACACTTGCAACACTAGAAGTGTTGCAGGTGCTTTGCCGGCCTTTTATGGACAAATAAGCTCTTTTCTTGAAGGCCCCAATGTCGTAGTTGTTCGGGAACACCGCAGGTGGCAAATCGTTCCACAGTTTCACCGTACGCGGAAGGAAGTTGCGGGTGAAGCGGACAGTGGTGGAGCGCCAACCATCCAGATGGTGCGGATGGAACTGGTTTTTACGGCGTGTGGTCCGGTGGTGGAACTGTGCGGCTGGTAGTAGGTGGAACAATTCCTCAGAGCACTCCCCATAGTAGATTCTGTACAGTATACAGAGAGACGCAACGTCTCTTCGCACTGACAGAGGATCGAGCCTATCGGAAAGCCTACGGTCATCGACAATTCGAGCTGCTCGACGTTGGATGCGGTCAAGAGGAAGGAGTTGATGAATGTTAATTTCAGTTTGTAAATCGGTCATAAATTTCGTTAGCCTATGCTTGGATACATTCGTGGGGTAATTCACTCTTTGAGGTAATTAAAAGCAATAAATATAAAGTAAATCTCTTTTTTTTTTCAGGAAGGACTTCAGTATTAACTTTCTTCACTCTATCTATTGTATATTCCGCTTTTTTTCGGATTCATAACTTAATTTCGCGACTCCAATTCGATTTATATAGTAATAAGAACAAGAATAAGAATAAAATACATTTATTAGGATCGCCAAAGTACCACCACCATATAAAAAAACAATAACAAAAGCACTCTTAAACACTATAGAAAATAACAAGATAAAAAACTTAAAAGCTAAAAAACTAATATATAAAAATTTGTGTGGCGACTGGTGACCTAAAGGGTAAGCCCACTCAGCACATGCTATGCCGCACCGGTATGGTCGGCATAGCGCTGGTTTTCAGGGCCCAACCAGACAACAGACGCGTAAGTCTAAAGTGTCCCTAATAATAAAATATAGTTATATAACAATAAAATTAAATAATATAAAATAAAACAAAGTAGAAAAATTTAAATAAATAAGTGAGTGTTTGTATTTATAAAATATTAACATTTACAAATTAATGAAATAAACATCAATAACATAAATAAAAAATGATAAATTATATTACATAATATATATTGAATTGCAATTGTAATCATAGATTATATTTTATAAAAATGAAAATATCAAAGAAAATGAATCCAGGAAAAACAAGAAAATTATATAGAGCTAAACGGTTAATTAGAAAGAAAATACATATTATCAGTGCTTTGTTTTACATTGACGTAAGTTGAGAGCTTCTTGTTATAAGGAGGCAATTTTCTTCGCTTCGCTCCGGTTCGCGTTCGCTAAAAGAAAAATAAAAAATTTCCGCTTGTTTAAACTTTGAACACATTGATTAAATTAGTTAAAAAATATAATAATTATATCGTATATAGCGATAAAGATTTACAACAAAATGGAGTTCACATGAACGACAATATCATTACTAAATTTAATAAAAAATTGCATTATTTTTTATGTTTATGTGTAGGTACATAGTATAAAACAAAGTCGCTTTCTCTGTCCCTATTTCCCTATGTCCCTTTGTATGCTTAAATCTTTAAAACTACGCAACGGATTTTGATGCGGTTTTTTTAAAGATAGAGTGATTCAAGAGGAAGGTTTTCGTATATAATTTATTAGGTTTTAGACAAAGCGGGTGAAGCCGCGGGTGGTAAGGTAGTATTTTAATAACTGTATTACAAAGTTGAAAATTTCATTGACAATAATAAACGAAGTCTCACAATTACCAAACATAACCATAAAAACAAACGTTAGCACTCCATTCACTAAACGCCTAAACAATTAAAAAAAGCTAGACGCACTCACCCGATTCTAAACCTTAGCAACCGTGTAATAAAATCGAGTATCCGTTACACAATATATAATCCGGCATGTTTATGTTACATAGAATTTTCGTCTGAATATCAGGTTTTCAGGAATGTAAATTGTGTGTACAGGTGCCTTTCTTCTCAGCCGTGTTATATCTACATCTAGTATATACCATATCAACATCAGGCCGTCACCCGGATAAATATCTCAAGAGTGGAGCCTTACGTGCCTACATAGCTTTACTGCAGTAGGGTGACGTCCACAGGGACTATTTTAAAATTAGAATACGCATTCTGTATAATTTGTTTTTTTTTTTTCAGAAAAAAAATGTGTTCCAATTTTTAAATGCGCGCGTTTAATTTAGAATGTTCAGAAGATTGTTTCTTATTTAATTACTGACAGGTTTGAAAACTCGTGTGGGATGTATTAAAGACAAGCGGTCCGCCCCGGCTTCCGTGGTACCTACATGTTTATTGTTTACGTTTTTTTTTTCATAGGAACCATCCTCGTACTTCAAGGAATAGATTCCGCAGCGCACGCGATGACAGAATTTTTATTCAGGAATTTTTTACTCCTTGGGTTACATTATTGCATTTTTGGTAAGGATCTCTAATTTTTTTGAAAATGCAATATAGCCTATGTTGCTCAGTGAAGATGCAGCTTTCTAATGGTGAAAGAATTTTTTAAATCGGTCCAGTAGTTTATGCGTGAAAACTATACATACATACATACATAATTACAAACCTTTCCTCTTTATAATATAATTAGTATAGATAGATAATAAAATGAGAATAAATATTTTGAAAATATTGTGGGAAACGAAACAATCACTTTTATTATCGACTTCGGCTATAAAGTTCCCATGACAGATACGAATAATGGAAAATATTTGGTACGCAAAATAGTGCAATATAAAACTGACGAAAACATAATTTCCCGAGAATTCTCGTGCAAAACACCAGAAAATTGCCTGACATTTAGTATCAAAGTGATAAAAACAATTCATCATTCCACAATTGTGTCAGGCTATAAAAACATCGCGTAAACGGTATTGCAGGAAGAGGATAACCGCGGCTTAACAATGTACGCATACGGCAGTGTTCAGTGCGCATGCTCGCGTTTCACTCATTCCGGACTATTTGTTTTGTCGTTACACTATCAAAAAGCTTTGGATTGCTCGCAAAGTAGCATCTTCTTTCCATATTTATCGTGTGTACGAACGCACTTCGACCCTTGCGTTGGGTTAAAAAAAACTCGGCGCAGGCACGCGGTTGGTCGGAATCAATCAGTGATCTGTCAAGTGTTCGCGCCAATTGTTGACATTTAGCCGCGGCAAGAAGTTCTATTCGGTGTTTGAATTTGGAATAACGTTCTCGCTTTGGAGGGAAATGTAAAAGGATAATACCATTGGGCGTAGATTTACAGGCGAGTTATCTGCAATACGGCAGAGCGACCGCAGAATCATTCGCGCGACAAATCTTAGTAGCGGAGGGTTCACGTACCTACGTAGGTGTATATAAAGAAATATACAGTGAACTGTGGGAACTAGGTCTGAACTTTACGTGTGAACTTTTAATTACTGCGTGTGTGTCCGGCAAGATGAATATTACAACTACAGACGGTATGTATGCAATATTTTATTCCGTTGATCAATACATAATGCAGATTGTGTGGAAACGATGTCGAAGCTCAAGTACTAAGAATCGATATTTTATCTCGCATGATAAAGTTTTTAATTACCGACTCTATAAATTAGCAGATAGAGCTCATATTTAAAGGGTGTAAGCGTTTTAGGTTTCATGGTACATCTATTTTTGCTGATTTAAAAATAATATGAGGGGTTTTTCTCGATTATACAAAATGTAATAATTTTTATTACGCTCATATTCTTTAAATTATGATATTTCTTCTTCTCTAAATCAATTATGATGAGTTTAAAATTTTCATTGTATTGTTAAACGATGTAACCTAAACATTGTAAATTTAATTATTGTAAGAGAAACAAGAAAAAACGTAGTAAAATATATCGAAAAGATAAAGTATTTCTGGTACCTACATTCTCCCTAGTGCCCCCTTGGTCTCAATAACTATATTATTTAACAAAATTGTTTCAGGCAGTCTTATATTACTGAAGTGAGGTCAATAAATGTCAACAAATTTTCGGGACGAGTCACTTAAAATTTATTTGTTTTGCTTATAAGTGACGCAGTAAACGATGACCTTAATAACGATCTTCAATCACTTAAACTCAAACTCAAGCATTTATTCATTCAATTACACGTCTACTAAAAGCACTTTTGAATTGTCATGACATAGTTTTACCAGTTACCACCGCTTCAGAAAGCAGTCTCTACGGAGAAGAACCTTAGATCTTAGTACTTATCTATAAAACAATTCATATTCTATATATAGGAGAATTTCATATTTATAATATGAAATTCTTCTATAATTCTGTATATTCTATATGTTCTATCCTAAAGGAACACAAAAATTGATAAAGAAAAAGAAAAATATTTATTTACAACCGAATTGAAAACAATCTACTTTTTCGAAGTCGGTTGAAAAATCAGATATTTCCCCTGAAAACTGCCGCTTGCAGTGAAGGAATAACTTTGGCATATAAAAAACATACCAATTTTCCTTCAGTACCTCCAAATATTCACAAATAAAGAATACGCCATTACCCTCTATCTCATGGGAAAGGGTTGAGAAATACGGCAACAACGGAAAACATAGACAACGGCGTTTATTACTTATTTATCTGTGTATTGTTTATGTTGTAAAAGTACCCTCCAAATTTATAAAATTTTCTACAATAAAATATATATTTTTAGAATTTGATATTAACAATAATATTAATATTGATAATAGTAAATAAGCTAATAATTTTGATCTCTAAGTTCTGACAATAAATTCTTATTCTTAGACTTAATGTAATAGAAAGATATAAGAAACTACGAAAATACCTACTTCAGCACTTAGTGTGCCTTCCGCCCTTTGCAGGAGCCCTACTTTCCACCTTCTATATATATTTCATGTACCCATTATCACACAATTCTTTCACTACATAGGTAGTAAACATACATAAGATCCAAAATAGGTTAAAAGCTACTTATTTTTCTATTTTGAAACCTTTCCGTACAAGAAAATATAATTATTCACCCACCAATCACCGAAAGGGCTTTGTTTATAAACTAAATGGCCACGTCTAATTATACTAAAACATCTGGAAATTTCGATTAAATTAAAACACCAGTCGGATTATAAAGACGAAATTGAATGCATTGCGTATTTCGTTCGCCGCATTTCATCTGCAGAGCGTACGGAATCAGCAATGTACTTCGCAAAATTAAATCGTCGCTGCTAACGTTATTATGTAAACGCTTGTAATTAGATTGTTTCGTCTGGGTAATCGAGTTACCTGTGCATTGATAATATAGCAATTATTTAGCTTTGTCCGTCCTTTTTCCCGGTTGATTTTATTTGCATTTGGTAGTGTTGTGGTAATCTTGGTTTGTATGCAGGGGACTAATGCCATTTATTTAGGTATTAGGACGTGGCTAGTATTAAGTCATTTTGATGAAGTGAAACTTCTTTATCGGGATTGGAAAAAAATTTAGTGTAACATTTTTTCGTTACGCGTGCCATTTTTCCAACATCTTTTTCTTATCCCTACCACGCGTGATTCGACGTATTTCTGTAAAGTTGCATAAGGTAATTTTTTTTTTTAAATAAGTTCATAAAGAAGTTTCACTTCTTACGTGTGTACACTTAGTATACGGACACATTTTTGTATATTTTTTGTAATAGTTGTATCCATATCCATATTAAAATTATAAAGCTAAAGAGTTTGTTTGTTTGCTGTAATTTAAGAGGAACCTCGGGTCCCATTTGAAAAAATATTTCAGTGTAAGATAATCCTTTTATCGAGGAAGGCTATAAGGCTATATATCATCACACTAAGACCAATAGCAGAGGAGCAATGCGGATAAAACTAAGAGGCACAGCTAGTCATACATACAATGATACAGTTTGGTTTGTCGAAGTATTTAAAACTATCCATGATGCAAAATACAGACCTTAATTAATTAATATGGTGTGTTAAAGTAAACAATAAGGCCAATTCTCAAATAAAAATAAGCATTTAAAATATAGAGTGAACAGGTAGAAATAAATGGTTTTATTATCATTTTTTTCTCTTTATTATTCCAGCAACACAACGATAAAAGAAAAATAGCAAATTAGCAATTTTCAGCTCGTTTTATCCCTTCAGAACACAGGTCCAGGAATGTTAGTGACATTTTCAAAGGAAGCAATATCAGAATATAGTCTGCACGTAATCAAAAGGAGCCTCCGATGCGGTTTCCCT
This sequence comes from Colias croceus, assembly GCF_905220415.1. Lineage (NCBI taxonomy): Eukaryota > Metazoa > Arthropoda > Insecta > Lepidoptera > Pieridae > Colias > Colias croceus. Next base: position 3,341,975 of record NC_059562.1, read on the forward strand.
AAGATTTGATAGCCGTGGTCCCTTCGAAGGTTCTGGAACATAAAATGGTCGTAAAATAGAATTGGATTAACAAAGACGTGGGTGTTTTTTGGTTACGTTACGTGTGGTTGATGGGTATTGTTTAGCATATGCAATAACGATATCTATTTAAAAGGTAGATATAATAAAATATGGGCGAAGATAATTACCAATGTTAGAGGATCCTAAGCAGCTAAAGTCCTCCATGTATCGTACGAATTGTTTTTCTTTAAAGATAGTAGTGTGAAATTGCTTCAAAATCAAAAGAATTAAATATAACCATCACTGATGTAGTACAAGAGCCTATTTTTTAAATTTTTACTGGAAATGAACATGATTGTCAGATCGTGTCAGTGCTCAAGAAATGATACGAAGGTGATCATTTTATATTTATTGCAGTCAACAAAATGAAGTATGATAAAAAAATGTATAAAAAGCAAGGACTTAGAATTCTTAACTCAAATTCTAGATCCCCACATAAGATAATTGATCCAATCTATTAGTGTGAGGTCCTTTTGTGATTTACTAACATAACTAAAATTACATTATAATGGCCCATCTTCCTTCGCATTCGATCAAATTTCATTCGACACAAAATTCACCAAGTTAAGAAGGCCTTGCACGACGCAATTAATAATTCTACGATTAAAACGAAATATCGCAACACAATGTACAAAAAACGATGTCGCTAAGCAAGAATTACCGTCATTTTTCAAGTGTCCCAACTCTGGTTATGACGTAACGTAAACAAGGGGCTAAGAATCAAATATTGATACTCACGAAATAGGTCAGCTATTCTTCCACCTCATACTGTTTGAGCCGTTTCCTTTCTTCAAGTACCCTCCATAATCACTTTATATTGTTCACAATTATTTTAAGTATACAGGTAAAACTTACATGTAAAATTTAGCTATTCCATGAAAGCAGAACAATTTACGTATCAATTTTGGATATTGTAGGATGTGTACCTATTTTAATTTTTTATTTCGACTATTCTCATTGAAGAGCTTTTTATTGAAAACTACTTCTAATATAACATAGAATGTCAAAGTATTTACTGCTTAATTTGTCCAAGCGACGCGACGTGTAAAGTTTCTGTCTAATAACTATAGAAATAATACTTCTGCTAAAACCATAAACCTCTGTTTATCTTATTTTACATTTAAAAATTACTATAAAGATATACTTAGATGGTTTATGTTGTTTAAATCTAGTATTTTAGTTTTGTATAATTTAAATTTAAAATCAATTAATGTTAACTTCAGAAAATACATTTAATGCTAAACCGTTGTCTCAAGGAGGTACAAAGCGCCTCAATCTTTCTGGATTAATATACATGTTTCTTTTGGGCATAAAGTAAAAAACAAAAGTCTTCAAAGTAGACGCATTAGGGATAAACAATCCGACTCCTTAACATTATATATTTACCCACTCATTGATGGGTACGCATACAATATTCAAGACAATAAATCCCCACGTTATATAATATTTAAGCTGACAACTTTGCAATTAGGAAGACGTAACAGGGCCCTTCGCAAACCACTCAAGTACCTTGAAACTTATCTAGTTTCGACAGCTGAAGGAAATATTTTGCACGAAAATAACTCGCAAACATTGACATACCTGCGCCATTTTTATTGGAGATGTAAAAGTAATTTTTGTTTGTACATACTAAATTATCTGATGAATTTTGTTCGAAGTATTTCATTGTATTGCTATTAATAGTGTGCTTTTGTAAACCAAATTAGGAAAGAATGTTCAAATCAGTCTTGCTTTTAGAAACTAACTAACAGCGCGATATTGAAATGCATACAAAACACATAATATACGTATTACGTATACAACTCCGCATTAATATTGTGAATCAAAAATAGGATTATTATAATATTAAGTTCATAGACATAGACATACTTACTATTTTTATTTGACACCAAACAATGTAACAGTCGAAAAAAAATATATAAAATCAAAAAATAATAATAATATGAGTGCATCCATAAATGTTCAATAAATAAATAACCATCGTGTGTGTGACCAGTAACCCAAATCTGCATACATGTTAAATTGTAAAAAAATATTATAAATTAGGTTCATTAGTTCCTCCACACACTCGTCACAGTATGGTGAACATTCAATGGTCCTTCGAATCGGATTTACATGAGCGAGTAAAATTACTAATAATAATTAACCCATATAATATTATGTTCCCACGGATTTCCTGAGACGATGGCCAAATGCAGGTTGACACATGTTGTCAAACTTTTGTTTCTTCGACAGATCGGTTTCCTCACGATGTTTTCCTTATCGTTTAGTTGACTAATTAGAATAATGAATTTCAATCTTATCTTATCAACATATATCATATTACAGTATGAGTGACACTGGCATTTCGAGAGCTTTTTGAACTAAAGCTTTGTAAGCTCTCACGCGTTAAATGTTACACTCTGAGATAATTTACCTTATTCACGTTAATACTTAAGGAAACTTCAAAATCTGATTAGCGGTTCCGAAGCTATGAATATATTTACTGCCTTTATTAAGCGTAAGTTATAAGAAAAACGCAGTAAATTAAGATCTTAGTCCAGTATTTTTTGCTAATATTTAATATCATAGTGATATTTTTACACATTCAAACTCTATTATGTAAAAATATAATTATTGTTTCTATCACTTCTACATATATATCGCCTATTGTGCAATTAATTTGTATTTTATTTTATATGTTATTTCTTTTCTTTGGTGCGTGCAATAAAGCTTTCATTCATTCATTCAACATATTAAATAACACAGAGGAATTATAGAAATTATTTTAAAAGTTAAAATATGAATGTTTTTACTATCATCAATGCACTGTTTCCCCAGACGATCGTTATGATTCTCTTTTTTGTTAAATTGTTCCCAATGGAGTTATGTTTGAATTCGGTATTTAACCGACTTCAAAAAAAAGGAGGAGGTTATCAATTCGGCCGGTTTTTTTTTTATGTATGTACACCGATTACTCCGAGGTTTCTGAACCGATTTACGTGATTCTTTTTTTGTTCGATGCGGGATGGTGTCGAATTGGTCCCATAAAAATTTTATTCGGATAGGCCCAGTAGTTTTTATTTTATGAGCATTTTTGTCTGTAGGTAATTGTAAATTTTGCAAGTGCAAGTTTGAAGTCGGTTGTTTTTAACGCAGTTATCACTTGTCTGTTCTGAAATAATGTCTTATTATAAATTCTTATTTCATTCAATATTACCGATCTTATTCTACCAACTAAATGTATCGGATAACAATTATCTTTATTGGAATATGACTAAGGAAATGATTTGACTTCAAGTTTTGGAATGAAGTTCCTTATCGCGCGTTGTGAGAGGGGGGGGCTAGACGGAAAAAAATATTATGAGTTGTCACGACACATTTTAGTTGTAAGCCGTGCGGAGTGCACATTCTTCTCTGTCTGTCTCTCTCTAACTTTACACTCAAGTTTTTTTTTCTAATTAATTCCCCTGACTGAAAGAACTAAACGTACGTAATTAACGTATTAAAAACATTCATTTTATAAAAGTATCAATATAATTGATAATTTATGGTCCCACTCGTTTTGACTCCAGAAATTAATCAATGCAGTCTTAGTTATGAATTAGATCGATTAATCGCGTAAGAGTTATAAATAATTTGCAATAAAATAATATCAACAAATTGAGATATAACCTATCCTATCTTTCAAGTTAGATTAAACTACACACGAGCCGCGAATCAAATTTAAAATCGGTTCAGTAGTTTAAGAGTCCATTGTGGACAAATAACGTGACACGTAATTTTCATATATAAAGATATTGCATCAGCAGGTAAATATTTACGATAGAAGAAAATTGAATTATCATATTCATCAATATTTATTGTTTTAAATCCACACATTTTTCATTCAAGGTAATTATATTCAATAATCTAAAATTAAAAGACAAGAACATTAAATGAAAACGCAATAAATACTAAAGTCTTATGAGCATTGAATTACAAAAACTCAGTTCAACTAAAATAAATCGTCATAATTTAACTTTACGCATCTTCTTTGCAAAAGTTTTATACGATAAACGCTTTGTAATAATCTTGAGGTTTAGTAAAAAATATTACTGGATAAAATTCATAAAATGACGGGGATTAGAAGCTGTTTTATTATTACACATGAAATAATAAACTTTTCTATAAGATTAAATTGTTTATCTTATATTGTGTTTATTCCATAGAGCTTCGAAATGGACCTCATAACAAAACATAAACATGATAAAGTCGTTTATGATGTGGGCTAAAAATATAATTGCACTAAGTATGGTGTTCATTGGTTTTCGTACCAAAATATAGATTCCTGAAAACTATGACAAATTCTACACAGTTAAAGTCAACTAAGCAATGCTAAAGCCAATTGATATACTATAGCTACAATTATGTGCTATAATAAACTTTCTTAATGAATCTACATTAATTTGGTTGGTTGATTGTTTGTTTATGCAAATGATTGACGTCACTGATAAACAGCGCGAGCGTCACATAAGCTACTTGTCGAGAAAAGGAATACAAAGTGTGTGAAGACGTGTCCCATAGTGGGGTAAGGGGCAGATGCATTATTTTATTTATTTATCATAGAATTCGGATATCGCAGATCCAAATCCAAAAAAGTAATAAGTCTAAGTCCACCATAGCCCATCTCTACGGCGTAGAGCCGGTCCGTAGAGTCTACGCTCACGCATCAACCACTGTACTAAGGGAGTGGTCAAAAATCAAAATACAAGGGGAATACAGTTTAAATCTTACGAATACAGTAAAGCTTAAAATAAACATAAAGATAAATAGGTTAAATAACATAAAGGTTGTTTTATTTTTGAAATGCCACTCGTACCTACCTCTACAGCAATGTCTACAGCGAACAATCTTCCGTAGAATGTCGTAACTTTTGATTGCTCCTATCTCTTAGCTCAGTGTAGTTGATAGAATGTATTGTGGATGGTTATTCGTTTTGGTAGTATTTTTCTAAATTTCGCTTTGTGCACGCGTTTTAAATTGATATATATGAACGTGAAAATATATCTGTTTATGTCAGTTATATCACGTTATATTTAGTGGTAAACATTAGTCAATATAATAACTACAGGTGGGCTTTTAACGCGACTTCCCTTGTTAGGTATAGGTAACTAGCTTTAACACATAGGTACATTTATTAACAACTAGCTGTTCCTATATCTACATATAAGTTCTCCTTCCTTTCTAAAACCGCACAAAAATCTATAATGCGTATAGTAAAAGACGTTCATTATGAGATATGTAATATCTATAATGAACGTCTTTTTTTTATAAATAATTTTAATATTCATTTATAACATGTATTTTTTTCATTTCAGGTAAGACCCGAAATTGGTAGAAAAGGACACCAGTAAATAATAACAATATATATTTAACTAAATGTAACCTCTTAAGTGCGTAAGTTTTATGTATATATTCATGCGCAATATTATAAACTAAGTTGAGTTTTTAAATCGTGGCATAATATAAACCTATTTATGCAACACACATTGATTGCATAATAAAGAAACTATTGACCTTTCACTTTCACCTTTAGCTTTTAAAGTGCATTTCCTCGAATTATTGCGATTAAAAGTATAATGTTTCTGTGAAAGCTATTTTAACATCATCAACCCAGCAAATAACAAAAAGTAGGTCGATTCGCGCGAAACAATCAAGAGTTCCTAGTCATTTTATGTTTATAGTGAAATTACATGGAAACCGTTAACGCAAAAAACATCCTATTAATATTAAAAATGCGAAAGTTTGTGAGGATGGATGTTTGTCACTCTTTCACGCAAACACGATTACAATGAAATTTGGTAGCTGAAGACCCAGAATAAGACTTTTTATCCCGGAAATCCCACTGGAACGAGAACTATGCGGGTTTTTCTTTGAAAACGCAGGCGAAGCCGCGGGTGGAAATCAAGTTTATTGATACTTTTGCATGGAAAGTAAAGTAAAAATTAAAGTTGTAGGTACATATTTTTGGTACGCGTATAAATTTAAGTTCCTTCAGTTTAGATTGGCATTAAAATCGTATATTTTTGTTTCTGAAAAATCAAGCCTGTATTACATTGTCAAGATAAACATAAATTATTATTCTACATATCATTCCCAAACAAAAATTGCCAAATACCACCAAATACTTTAACCAATTGTAAAAGGAGGGTATATTACGACGTCGTGCGACAAATTTGAGCCATGTAGATCCCCATAGCTCGTTAGTATGCGTAGTGCAGCCGACGCGAGTAGACGTCCGACATCCACTCGATATTTCCCAGATATCCTGATTTATCGCCGAGAGTAACATTAATCAAACTATCCTTGAAGAAATATTGTCGACGTTTACTTAATAGCGTCATAAGTTCCAATTTAAACGTTCATTTCTTTCGCATTTGCGGTTGATCAGGATGGGGTGATGCGTATTTTCTTTGGAAATAATAACGTACACAAATATTTAAGACCATTTTCTAAATGATAATTTTATGGATGTATTCTTTACATGCTTATTGCTTAAGTAATGATTTTAAAAGAATTACAGTTTGATCTTTCTCAATAAACATAACATTGTATTAAATACTTTTTCAAACGTTCTTTATAAAGTTTTCCTTACATTTCCTTCTTTACGAAATATATAAGGCGCTATTATATTAACATTATGATATTTATATGTACCTACTACATTAAGAAACAAAACACACCCACAAAATTAGACTAGTTGCGTGCTGTGGCCAGAACATAATCATATTAAATTCGGTCTCCACGCCTTGTAATCCTCCTATAAACTACATATAAATCTACTGAGCTAATACCACATATGATATCCAAATTATTTGGCAAACCCAGGAATTTGACTGGATAATCTGCTTTGAAAACAACTTTAACACGAAATACATTAATATAATTTTTGCCTTAAAAAAACGTTATTTTGTTTATTAGATTAAAGATACTAATTAACGTTATAAAAAAAAAAAAAAAAAAAAAAAAAAAAAAAAAAAAAAAAAAAAAAAAAAAAAAAAAAAAATATATTTTTATAAACCAAATGTTTTTTACACAGCTGATACACTTAGTTTGACGTTGCTCGCTTTACACATATTGGCTTAATCTATGTTTATTAAAAAGGATTCCCTATAGCACCCACACTAGGCAAGCCTGTATCGTGGGCACTGAGACGATTTTACCAAAAAAACAGAATTAGATGTCCTCGGTATGATCAACGCTTATAATAATACGTACAAAAGCATTTTATCACTTATAAGCTAGGTACAGAATAATAAATATGGAAAATACTAAAAAATACAATTAATATAATAAATTATGAAATAAATAAAATAAATGAATATATTATATAGATTATATAATATATAATATGTAATAACAATAAATATAATAAATATGTAATAATATAGGTGCCGATTATACACAAATTAAAATTAATATAATGATGCAAGAAGATTTTCTGTTGATACGTAGTTTAGAGAATTAAGGTAATTAGTTACGATGATCTTTGCTTTTTTAGAAGTGCAGTTTTTTATGTTACAATTGGAGCTAATTTTATTATAAATAAATATACCAATAAAAGGATTGAATCGCTTAGCAAAAGAAGTATTTACACGAACATTTGGTATTTTGTAAATACGCTTTCTCACATAATTCTTGTAATTGGGAGAGGTTATGACCCATTTGTGCGTAGATATAAATTTATCAAGAATAAAAAGTTGGCGAACTGTAAGAACACTGGCGTCTTTATAAAGGTCAAAAGTAGGATATCTAAAAGGTTTTTGTAACATAGTCTTAAGTACCGCTCGTTGAGCCCTCTCAATACGAATTAGGTTTGACTTAACGGCGCCTCCCCACGAACCAATGCAGTAAGTAATTAGTGATTGGCATAGCGCGAAATATATAGTTTTGAGTAATTTGAAGTCGGCAGATCGGCGGAGTTGCTTCATAATGAAAATGATTTTACGCACGCGATCAGACAGAAGATTTATATGATTCTTAAAACTTAGATTTTGATCCACCAAAACCCCTAAGTACTTGGCAACTTCAACTCTTTCAATGTATTGAGGTGCACATTCGTCAGGAGATATATTTATTAAATCGATAAGTGATGGGGCGGACGCAGCAGTCTTATGAAAGCAGATAAAATTCGTCTTGTCTAGATTCAGGGTCAACAAGTTACGTTCGAGCCAAGAGTTTACCTGTATCATTCCCTGCCTTGCAGCCAACACTGCCTCATCCCAACTGCCACCGTGAAAAGTGATAGCAGTGTCATCCGCATAACAAAGAATATCAGCATTGCTGAGGGGGAGGTTGTGAATATCATCCATGTAAAGAATGAAGAGAGTGGGACCCAGGATACTGCCTTGTGGAACACCGTAATTAACTTCTTTCGTGGCACTAACACTCTCTCCAATCTTCACACATTGAAGTCTCCCTCTGAGATAACTTTCGAACCATAGCAATGCATGACCCCTGACACCTTTATTATCAAGTTTTCTAAGCAGCAGCGGGATAGAAACAGTGTCGAAGGCCTTCGCAAGGTCGAGAAAAACACTGAGACATGCGTTTTTGTTGTCCAAATGTGAAGCTACTATAGATGTCAATAGGCTTACAGCATCTGACGTACTTTTTTGACATCTGAAACCGAACTGACGAGATGATAGAAGATTATTGGACTCTAGAAACTTGGTAAGGCGGGAGTTAACAATTTTCTCCAGAATTTTCGAAAAAACGCCCAATAGTGATATCGGCCTATAATTATTGGGATTGTCACGAACTCCTGATTTATAAATTGGGCAAACTGCAGCAACCTTCCAGCTATTAGGGAAAATACCGAGTGATAGGCTTCGATTATATATTGACGTTAAAGGACATAAAATTTCTTCCCGAATCTGCTTAATTAGTGAATTATTAAGGCCATCAAGGCCAGGTGATTTTTCATTTCGTAATTGTAAAATAAGGTTTTCAACTTCAGATGTATCCGTTGGACTCAAAAAGAACGATTTTGCTGGGATATTGTTCGATTTAATACTAGAAGCCAGCGTGTCTTGAGTAATTTGTAATTTATTTAAAATATTAGTAGCATATGATTCGCCGACTGAGGTAAAATGTTCGTTACATATATTTAGAGATTCAATAGTTCCATTTTTATTAATATTTAAGAGATCTAAAGACTTATTTTTGTGGCTATCTATGTAACAAATATTTTTAACTACATTCCAGAGCTTTTTGGGGTTTCCTACACTAGATTTTAGGATATTGGCTTCATACTCGCGTTTCAGTTTTTTCAACAGATTATTAGTAAAGTTACGATAACGGTGGTATACGTGGAGTAATACTGTATCGAGAGGGTTTCGTTTGACTCGAATGTGAAGACGATCTCTGTGGCGTATGCAACGCAAAAGACCGGGTGTTATCCACGGCTTTAAAATATATTTTGACCTGGAACAATGAATTTTTTGAGTATGTTTATGAATAATTGTAAGTAGTGTTTCTGTAAATGTCTCAACCAAAACATGTATATCACTTATAGCCATAACCTCGGACCAATTCACTTTTTTTAGGTCGTTTTTGATGAGATCTATATTTCTTTTAAACATAAACATTTTTGGTGTATGAGTTTTTATCTTCCCTAGTCTCATGCCAACCATGACAGTATCGTGATCTGTTATATCAGTTCCACAAACTAATCCCACAACAGCTTTGTTCGTTTTAACAAAAATATGATCGAGACACGCCCCTTCTCTTGTAGGCTGTGTAATCGCGGGAACAAGACCAAATTCTGCTAAGATACATAAATAATCATACCACCAGGAGTTTGCAGACTGTGCCAAAATGTCAATGTTAATATCACCCGCCAAAACCAAATATTGAAAATTTAGTGTTGTAAGGTGCATGTGTAAAGAACCAAGAAAAATTGAAGGATTTCTGAAGGACGGGGAGCGATAAATACCTAATATGCACGTTTTTTCATCCAGAACAAGCTGCAAACAATTTGCATCGTCGATTAAAGGTTCCGACACTGAAACGCTCAGGGTACTCCGTACATAAGCCACAGCTCCACCGTTTTGGTTAATGAACTTGTTGGTTTTATATGCAGAGTAATTAGGTAGTATAGGAATTTGCAAGAGATCATTGAGCCAACATTCAGTGAGTATAATAACATCATACACTATATTTAAGCGTTTTAATGCTACAATTAAACTATCAAAGTTTTTATTTATGCTGCGAATATTTAACGAGAAAATTTTTAAATTATATTCACTTGTGAGATAAGTTCTGCATGATTCAAGGTTAGAAACAGTGTTACATTTTATTTTATACGAATCTAAGTCTGTTGCAATGTTATTCACAGCCATTAAAAATAATAATTGTTAATAAATAATTGTTATGCTTACCTTGTTAACATAATAATGTATGGAATTATTCAACATCAATTATTCCTCGTTCTGATTACCTTATAGAGGTTTAACTCACCAAAATATAATAATAAGTTATTTAAGTATAGTAATAATATGACTAACAAAACAATATTATTTAGTTGTGATAATGTGTTAATTATCATATTCTGTCGGTTTGATTAACATGAAAGCAACTGATCAAGGTACCTATGTTTTTATAAGGCTATTAAAGAATATCTAATTAATAAAGTAGAATGGCATTTATTTTATATAATTATTATAACAGGACATTAATTCCTTGATTGCGTTGACATTAAAGTGTGTCTATGTAACTACATATATCCACTTACTAGCTGGCCCCGCGGTTTTACCCCTATTCCTCCGCTCCTGTTGGTCTTAGCGTAATTATATATAGCCTATAGCCTTCCTCGATAAATGGGCTATCTAACACCGAAATAATTTTTCATATTGGAAAACTAGCTCCTGAGATAAATGCGTTAAAACAAACTCTTCAGCTTTATAATATTAAGTATAGACTAATGCGTTTTTTATCCTGAATCCTTATAAAGAGCCATCTTGAACAAGAAAACAGCTTCAGAGAAGCGTGTTGAACTAATTTACCTGTAATTAGCGTAAATTAATTACACGACTCTTCGAAGTATGCGATCCCTACAATAGTGTTAGTTCATCAAACAATGCTTTGCATTGAATATGCATACAGTATTGATGTAACTATTACATAGATGTAAGCATAATTTATTGGCTGAATATATCAATGAATATCTTATTGAAAATTAGTTGAATATAAATTTGACTAGACGGCCTTTATTTTTATGTTGTTATACGATCCTTGTTTTCAAACAAAGTACGTCAAAACTTTCTCTCTACACTCTATCTTAAAGTGTATGAATTTTTACGTTAAAACATACGTAGGTACTAAATTGTAAGACACAAAGAAACCAAAATTATTGCAATATTTTCTCTACTTATGTTTATTCAAAACACGAAAGCAACTACTTAACAAAACGCTATTGTAAAATCTTAAGTAGGGATCGAAAATAAGCTGAACATTATACAATTTTACATATCTAACATTTTCAAGCCCTTTCCCCTACCACGATCTTGACATATTTCACTCGATCGAGAAAGGTATGCTTTGCATTTAAATCGAATTCACAATAGTATGTTCTCAACTCGAAGCGTATTTTCATTATTATTTTTTCTTTATTTTGCATTTTGCAGTTATTTATTTGTATAATGTACATTTTTATGATCGGTTTAAAAATGTGTTATTTATTATCGACTAATTCGAATCTATTTAAGATGACAGAAAAAGACGTATTTACCTAAGAAATAAACACGCAAGGAACTTTGAGTAACCATCTAACAATGCTACCATTACATAAATTTTACAGCTAAAATCTAAGCAGTTTAGAAAAATAATTAATACAATCAAATATTGTTTCGTTCTAGACACAATCATGGAAAAAAATGCTCTAGAACGTTTAATTGAAATGAACACAATATTGTGAATATTGAATTTAGGAAATACTCGATTTTTAAAAAGCGACTCTTACTAACATACATAATATTGTCTTAATAATATTACTGAAACTTCAAAGAAAATAAAACGCACACTCAACTCGAACGTATTTCGCTCGAGAACCCCTAGTAGTAGCTTCAGTTTCTCCTGCGCAGAACAGAAACAGTTATTTATTGAAAGTCATGAATACAAAGCAGAGTCGACTCGTACTTTTTACTTTCCTTTTTGTTTTATTGTTTGTTTGTTTACGCTTTGCAAGGGGAAAAGAATTTCTTTATTGAATACGAAAGTTACAAAGCCGCGAACATAATTTTTGAGAAGAAAATGTACGTTTATGTATAAATTGATTGTTGCCTGTATTTTTACGTTGTTATTCTAATGTATTGGTTTATTATAAAATACCTAAATAATAAGTTTCGGAATCTACAATATTTGACTATGTATAATGCTGGCGCTACACATTGGCTTCAAAGTTTGAGCAAACATTTGTACAAACTTTGAAGTGAAAACTTTGACGCAAACACGATTACAAATATGCCTGCTAGACTTGTTTTCAAATGTTTTACGGCACAGTTATTGCAAAGATGGCTGATAGATCGGAAGACGATTTTGTGGACGCCGTCAATCTGTTTTATTTGAGTGCGTTCAATTTTTGGTTTCATTCTTTACATTAAAATGTTAAATCTCCAAGAAGAAGACGTGAATGGATGTCTACAATGTATCGTAAGAGGACGTAGCTGAAGAAATTCGATAACTACATCATTACTCCACTCCATTATCATGACACTCAAAATATACACACACAACTGCTCCGGTCAGCGGCGCGCGAGTTACTAAGCATTGCAACAAGTGTGGCAGGGCGCACAAACTTTGAAGCAACTTTGAAGTTTGAATATAAAAATATAAAATATAAATATCGTATCAGAGTAAAAAAATTTAACAACCCCCTAGATTTAATCACTTATGAAACTCTTAAAAAAGATTGTACTAAACTCATATCCTCGTGTTATTCTACTTATTTATCTAACTTGGAATCTTCTATAAAATCAAACCCAAAATTATTGTGGTCGTATGTGAAAAATAAAAGATCAAACTCTGGAACATATCCTACTCCTATGAAGTTAGGTAATAGCTCGGCAACGGATGGCACACAAATTTGCAATATGTTCGCCGACTATTTTTCTTCGGTATATGAGACTAGCTCACAACATAATGGTGATATGAACTCAATGACTCACAACGCTACTTCTTATCTGCAATCATTAACTATCAATCAAGATTTGGTATTCAAAGCATTAAAGAGACTAGACCAAAAAAAAGGTGCCGGTTCAGATGCAATACCGCATGTATTTGCCAAAAAATGTGCTAAGGAATTATGTTATCCATTAACTGTTATATATAATTTATCACTTAAACAAAGTATTTTTCCATCAGCTTGGAAGGAGTCGATCATAGTTCCAATTCCTAAAACGGGCGACGCGAATCTGATCAACAATTACCGACCTATATCAATCCTATCTGTTTTTGGTAAGGTATTTGAAAGTCTTATCTGCCCAATTATCACTTCCCATATCAAACAATCGGTCAGCAGGTTTCAGCATGGTTTCACAAAAAATAGATCCACCAGCACAAATCTTCTACTTTATCTCGAATGTCTTGTAGAGGCTGTTGAAGCGCATACTTGTGTTGACGTCATATACACAGATTTCTGCAAGGCATTCGATAAAGTTGATCACAATATATTGATCCAAAAGTTACACAACATAGGTATTGGCGGTGGTCTGTTGGGATGGTTTTCGAGTTATCTTTTGGGTCGCTATTCTAGAGTAGTGGTAAACGGTTTTGCCTCTGAGCCCTTCTCAACTAAATCCGGAGTTCCACAAGGGTCCCACTTAGGCCCCATTTTATTTAATATATTCATAAATGACCTCCCACTTAACTTAAAGTACTCAAAAATATTTTTATTTGCAGATGACCTTAAAATTCTGAGAACAATTAAATCAACCACTGATAGTACTCTTCTCCAAAAGGACATAAACTCTTTGGCAGAATGGTGTAACATCAACAAAATGAAACTTAACTCAGAAAAATGCTACCATATACGATTTAGCAGACATAGAAGTAGAGGCATTATTGCACCCAGTTACCAGATTAATAATCATATCTTAGCAACAGTAGATAAAATAAAAGACTTAGGTGTTCATTTCGATGCAAAACTTAATTTTCACGCCCACTTCAACAATATAATTAATAACGGTTTCAAAATGTTGGGCTTTTTACTGAGAACTTGTAAAAATTTTAGGAACCCTCTCACAAAAATTACCCTCTTTAATGCCCTAGTCAGAAGCAAATTAGAATATTGCAGCGTAATATGGAATCCAAAATACAAGATTCATATTAACAATATTGAACGCATTCAAAAAAGATTTTTGTGGCATCTAGCGTATAGTTGCAACGTAGCCAAAAAAATTCGTAGTTACTCAGAACGTCTTGATTATTTTAAAATACGAACACTTTATCAGAGGAGGAAGGTTTTGGATCAGGTCTTTTTACATAAATTGGTGAATGGGTCAATCGATTGTGCGTCATTGGTATCTCAGCTTAACTTTAAAGTTCCAGTCAGATTGCCTAGAAATTCTAATAATATGCCGTTCCATACAAAATTCCACAATAGTAATCTAGGCCATTATTCAGGCATTTCTCGCCTTACCAAAGAATATAATAATATAGTTTCTGGCAATAATAAGACTATTGACATTTTCTCAAATACTGTACATAAATTTAAAAAGGAATTGCTCTCGATTGAACCTTTGCCAAAACCCAGTTGATCAAATGTAGTTTTCTTTTAACATTAATTTGATTATTTTGCCGTCAAAATTGGATTTATGTTTTATGTATTATGTATATGTGTATTTTTTACCTAATCTGCAGTTAGCTGCAGACTGTGTGTCTTAGATTTGGATTTAATGTTGTATTTGTTAGTGGTGGTTGCCTATAATTGTGACAGCACTATGTCTACGATTGTAATTACTTTAATGCTTTTATCTCTGTATCAGTGTATGTCATGTTGGTGATCCTTAATGAAATAAATAAATAAATAAATAAATTACTTTGATGTTCGCAGAAAAACCGACTCGACTCGGCAAACTTCAAATATGTGTTCAAACTTTGAACAAATAGGCAAATGTCAGTGCCACACTTCGCGACTTTGTAGGTATTTGCGTATTTGATCACATGTCTAGCGCCTGCATAAAAGTACGAGGTGTTTTTGAATTTCCGTCCAAACTGTGACAGCGAGCAGACGTGTTTTTGTTTCTTGTAAATTTAATCGTGTGCGCGACTTTAACTCTTAAAAATAGTGACGAAGTGACCAATCTTGCGTCCATCGCTCTACGGCGCCGCTACGACGAAGTCTTTCTCCGCCGCACTCCGTCACCTCTGCGAGAAAAAGACAGTAGCCATAATTATTGCTGTCCCGTACTACGAAGATCACGTCACGAGCCTTGCTGATTGAAGGTCATTTACGCTGTACTCACTGCATAAACGACTCAACGCGCGTAAGTGTTAAGATCTAGTATACCTTGGCACTGGTATCATGCCTCGCGTTCAACGCTCACCTCCGTCTACCTCCAGCAATATTACTCAAACAATGTCTGATTCGGACATTCCGCAACTGATATCAAGCAGTCCTAGTGCCAATGTAAATACAACAATGCGCCAAAAACGTCCTCGTCCCTGCTCTTCCCCGGACTCGGATACCAAGGATACTTCTATCGACATACACCAAATATTGAAAGCATGGAAAAATGAACAAGAATCGTTTCTTAAGAAATTCTGTGATGACCAAACCTCAGCTTTAAATAAACTATCTTCCGAAATGGCTGAAATAAAACTACAAAACATTGCTATACAAAAATCTAATCTTGAAATCGAAAAAACTATCACCTTTATTAATAAACAGTATGATGACATGCTTAAACAAATTGAAACTTTACAAAAAGAGAAACAAATATACAGAGAAAGTATTAAGTGCCTCGAAACAAAATTACAGGATATCCAGCGCTCAACTAGGGCTTCTACAATCGAAATACGCAACATTCCACCAGAGGACAAAGAATCCACATCACAACTGTCAAGCATAGTTAAAAAAGTTTGTTCCGCAGTCGACGTGACGCTGGTTGAAACAAATATCCGGGATGTATATCGATTACCAGGTAAAACAGGAACCATTAGACCCATCGTCGCCGAGCTTAGTAACGTGCAATTAAAAAATCAAATTGTTACCTCCCTAAGAACCTTCAATAAAAAACATGCGAAAGATCATCGCCTTACTACTCATAGTATCGGCTTGCCGGGAGAAGATCGCCCCATATATGTATCGGAACACCTTTACGCTAGCTCGAGAAAGCTGTTTCTTGCTGCCAAGGAATTTGCAAAACATAATAATTACAATTTCTGTTGGACCACAAATGGAAATATATTTCTAAGAAAAATGCCAGGCGCCAAACAAATCCTCGTTAAGACAGAACAAACATTGCGTGAGTTACAATTACTAAACAATACTAATCAATGACTATATCCCAAATTTTTTGAAGCATTTGTAGTATATAATGTCGTATACATAACCTGTGTATTCAGCATAACCTTTGTAAATCGATCATATTTCATTATAATAGTTATAATTAATGTAATTAAAAATATCTATATAGAAAGGATTACACACATATACAATTTAAAAACACATTTTTATTTCCCATTTATAACTTCAGCATACTTGCACTCACTACTTAACACACATACAAACAAAAAAACACATAATGTTAAACTATACCACCCTCTTCACTCTATACCTTGTTTAAAATTTAATAACATTTATCGGTTCTCTCGCACTAATTTAACACATAAGACTTGCACTTCAATAAACACATTCTCTCTCCTTATCTCCATACATAACTCATCGCGTGTATATTTAAGTAAAAATTGCTTAGCTTTCCAAAACAAAATCACTTCCTACAGTCAATTATTATTAAGTCTATTACCTATACTCAATGGCTCCTGTAAATGATATAAACGATGAGTTGGACAATTTCATTGTCTGCTCTTCATATACATGCTTTCCAGAACAATGTTCAAAATATATAAATCTTACTGAAAGCTCGTTTAACATAATGCACATTAATATTAGAAGCATTACCAAAAATTTCAACGATTTACTTTGCCTACTCGTAGCGATGAAAATCAACTTAGATGTAATCATTTTAACAGAATGTTGGCTGCAAAAGTCTTCTATTATTCCTCAAATAAAGGGATATACCTCAGTCCACACATCAAAAGTCATAAATAAAAATGATGGAGTAGTCCTTTATATCAAAAACTCTTTAAATTTTAATGTTCATGAACCGAATCTCACTGATGCAAGTGGCCTAGTATGCAATATATACAATAAAATTATATTAGTTGCTATATATAGATCCCCATGCCATAAAAACATAGACAATTTTTTAGACAGCTTAGATTGCATTTTAATAAATTATAAACAATTTAGTAATATTTCATTAATTGGTGATTTGAACATTAATATAACTCCAAATAACTGTGATCATCGATCAAATCATTACTTAAACTTTATGGCCTCGCATGGGCTTCTTCCAGCTCACCACCTCGCAACTCGGTTAGATAATTGTCTAGATCATATATTTATAAAATCAACCTATGTTCCCACATCTCTTATACTAAAAACATCTATAACTGATCATTCGGCTTTACTATTGAACTTAGAAATAAAATTGACTAATAAAATCACTCACTTTAATCGTCCCCACTTAAATTTTACAGAAACCGTTCATGATATTCAACAATGCGATTTAT
This sequence comes from Colias croceus, assembly GCF_905220415.1. Taxonomy (NCBI): domain Eukaryota; kingdom Metazoa; phylum Arthropoda; class Insecta; order Lepidoptera; family Pieridae; genus Colias; species Colias croceus. Next base: position 3,359,852 of record NC_059562.1, read on the forward strand.
CGAGTGTTCTCAGTTGTACGGATGCTAACACAGCCATGAATAGACTACTCCACCTACTTTCGCCTATTTTGACTAAGAATACTATACTTAGACCTATTCCCTCTAAGCTTAGACTCAAAAAACCGTGGATGACAATTGGCCTTCTCAGATGTATACGCAATAGAGACAGGATGCATTATAAATCAAATAAAAACCCTAAAAATACTACTTTAAAATTAACATACTTACGTTACCGTAACTTCTGCAACAACCTACTCAAAAAAGTAAGACGGGAGTTCGAAGAAAAATTATTCGTCGAGGCCGGTAAGGACACTAAAAAAATGTGGGGAGCTGTCCGTAACGTGTTAGATCAGGATTCATGTACCTCATCATGCACTGAACTTCTCAACATGCATAGTAACCCCCTGGAATCAGTTAATACTATAAATAGCTTCTTCGCCAGCGTAGAAAAAAATATGGCAAATAAAATAGATGCAACAAGTCAACGCAAATTTACAAACTTAAGTCTAAATTGCTCAATGCCTAATTCGATCGTTTTCTTGGAGACCGATGAAAATACAGTTGATGGTATAGTAAGTAACCTCCGCATTGATAGTGCCCCTGGGTGGGATGGCATTACCCCCAAATTACTTAACGCTACTAGACCTAAACTAGTACCTCCCATCACACACATCTGTAATCTTGCTTTAACTACGGGTATTTTTCCTACAGCTCTCAAAAAGGCCATCGTACATCCGGTTTTCAAGGCTGGGGATAGAGATAGTATTAATAATTACAGACCAATTTCAGTACTGCCTGCTATCTCCAAAATTTTAGAAAGAATAATATACAAGAACATGAATAGCTACCTTGAGAAATATAAAATCATCGCTGACAATCAGTTTGGTTTCCGAAAGGGCATGTCAACAGAAAATGCAGTCGCTGCACTTCTAGAATTTTTAGTTAAAAATATCGACAACAAACTTAAGTGTATTGGCATATTCCTCGACTTGTCCAAAGCTTTTGATACTATCTCTATCCCTATCCTACTAAAAAAGCTCGAGCGAATTGGTATCCGGGGAACAGCTTACAAACTACTAGAAGATTTCCTCTCGAATAGAACTCAATCCGTTAAGATTGGTAGTCATATCAGCACTGAAGAATGTTTGGAATTTGGCTTACCCCAAGGGAGTTTACTATCTCCGCTCCTTTTTCAAATATATGTTAACGATCTTTGCCAACTTGCTTATCCTTCTACACGTATCATAGCATATGCTGATGATACTGTACTTTTAGTGAGTGGCCGTGACTGGGATGAGGCAAAGAAAGGAGCGGAAGGTGCTTTAAGTGTTGTTCAAAATTGGCTTTCTTCAAACTTCCTGACCTTAAATATTAAAAAATCTAAATTTATTACCTTTGCCAGTAAAACATCTGCTATTCCACCTGAACCTTCTTTCAAAATTATAGCCCACTCGTGCGATGGAGTAAATACCTGCAATTGTATATCCATAGATAGAGCCGTCTCGGTAAAATATCTCGGAGTCTGGTTAGACTCTTGCCTCTCCTGGAAACAGCACCTTGAAGCCATCTCTTCGCGAATACGTAAGTTAATATTTGTTTTTAAAAAATTACGGATCCCTGCGAATAAAGGTGTTCTTAAAATAGTGTACACCGCATTATGCGAATCAATTATTGGTTACTGCATCACTGTCTGGGGAGGTGCTCCGAAAAACAATATTCTACAAGCTGAACGAGCTCAAAGAGCAGTGATTAAATCTCTTCTCAACAAACCCTTCAGATACCCAACGAAACAAGTATACACTGACTTTAAGGTACTTACAGTGCGCAAAATGTATATACTCCGGGCAATGTTGAAGAAGCATAAAAGCCTTCCCGCAACTAAAAGTAAATTCCCAGATAAGAGGCGACCCCCGCCGATATGCCCAGTCTTATATACAAATACTAAGCTTGCAAAAAGACATTACGAATTCCTAAGTGCTCATCTATATAATAAATTAAATAAGACACTTAATATACACAACATGAACACATTACAATGTAAGTCCAACCTAACTAATTACCTTCTAGATCTTAATTATGATGAATGTGAACACTTGTTAGATCACTATATTATTTAATCCAAACTACAAAATAGAAAACACACACACACACGAACACTACCTCACACACACACACACACACACACACTCAATACGTATATCCTTTCTTTTAAATTCTTTTAGATTTTTAGTTCAATTTCTCTTTTTTTTTTTTTTTTTTTCCTAAAGAGTATATTTTTTAAATTCACCAAATCTTTGGCTAAAGTGATACTTGCATAGTATAGAATTGTTACAATAATCAGGTATATCATTTGTATCAACGGACGGATAAATGTCTCCTGTAACACAGGACATTCCCTAGTATAGGAGACATTGTTTAAATAGCGCAATTAACCTACGGTTTATGTTTTAATTATATGTAAGTTATCCCAAAATCTAATTGCATATGTACACATGTATTTCTGTTCTCAAATAAAGAATTTATTATTATTATTATTATTTTTTTAAAAGAAATGAGTGTTTGTTCGCCTTACTACGGAATGGATAAATTCATGTTTTTGTTTGTTTTGCTATTGATTAGCTTGATGGTTGGTATTATTTTTTATAATAGCTATATCAAGTAGCATTCCTTATATTTGTTGAATGTACGAAATGGTAAAATTTTTTTCTAGCTTTTTGTCCTCACTGAAATCTTCAAAAACGCTAACTTTTTACATTTTACCTCCGAAAAGGCGTTAGTTTCTTATAATTTTCGTTACGACCGAGAGAATTGGCAACTGCAAACTGGCTCCACATCTCACCGCTCTAACTGATTTATCTCCTTTCTTATTGCCTCCAATATACGCAATCTAGTTATTTCAGAACATCGCTATATATTTGATCTTCATTTGTAGTTTAATCGAATTTTGTTAAGGTGTTATTAAATCGGAGAGAATATTTTATGAGAATACTTGTATTATTCTTTTTTGTATTCTTGTATTTTTGTGTGCAGTAGAGAATTTTTCATTCATTCATTCATTCATTCATTTTATGATAGATAATAATTATGGAATTGTTCAGGAATCTGAAATGTATATTACTTTTAATAAATAAATATGAACTGCAATGTATAAAAATTTAGTAATTAAATTATTTTTCACAATGCAGTCTTATATCTATCTATCTAAATTTGTGAGAATAGGTTGATGGATGTTTGTTACCCTATCACGAAAAAAAAACTGAATCGAATACTTGGCAGCAGTTATTTAGGTACCTTATAGAATAACTAGGTACAGCTGTAAAAAAAAACTTTAAGCGCTTTTAATCGTAGCTTAATTCGCGTAACCGCGCGGTTTCAATTAAAAATCAAATAAATCCCCTCTAAAGACGTTAAAATCTTCATTAAACAGATTATTATCATCGTAATTCAGTAAATAACATTTTCCAATATTTTATTCAGATCCGGACCTTGACCCTTGCATGCCCTTGCTGAGTTACTGATAAATTATGTAAAGCGATGAACGTTCGGAAGCAAAAATTGTAATAGATTTTCACTCAAATGTTTTATGCCGAAATCCGTAAATTTTTAGTACATTTTAGCGAAAACAAAATGTTCAAATGCCATGCAAGTGGCATTTGCATGCCACTTGCATGGCATTTGCATGGCATTTGCGTAGCACTTCAGTCACGAGCACGATCAGTCTCTTTCGTCTATTGTCTATAATTAAAAATTAATAATTCATAAGTCTGTAACATTATTTTTAAAATCATAATAATTTGTAAAAAATAAATTAAACAGTCACAACAAAAAACTTACGTAGTTGGTCGCGTGGCATACGTACGTAGACCGCGAATTTTGCGAAGCTCCTGTTGCACAACCACGTGCACCCGACTCTGCGCGCTGCACTGAGTATATGCGGCAATTATTCAACTTAGAGTACACGAAGGATGAAATATCTGGAGCTATTCGATTTTTAGAAATTTGCTTTTTTGTACCACTGGATTACACGTGTCGACCACGCGACTACTGTAGGGTAAATAACAATATTATAACCGTTTGAATCGAGATTTTCCCACTATATTCGAGGAGCTTCAATAAAATGGGACTTAACAAGATCAAACGAACTGAGGCACTTCCATCGAACGGTCACTGTGAATTTGAAGATTCTTTGTGTATTTTATATCATCTCTATGTGAGGTAATGTTATTTACTTGGCTACGATTTCGTTGAACGCTTTGGCGCATTTTTCACAATTTCGAAGATTGGGACTCCATAACTTGCTCATATATATCAACAATATGCGTTCTTTTTTACAAAAAATTACAATTAAAAAAACTTAATATGTGCTTCAAGCAAAAACTATATCGACTTAATGTAACGCTGAAAAGTGTGTTCGCTTGAAGGCGCAAATCTCGAGAACTACTTGTTCGATTTGAAAAACTTTTTCCGTGTTAGATAGCCCATATTTTATCGAATAAGGCTATTAGCTATATGCACGGCTATATGTATCATTAAACTAATGCAAATGAGCATTGCATGTAAAACCGTGAGGCACAGCTAGTGATGTCACAAAACTAAAAATATTGCAATTCCACATTTTATAATCCTTAGCATAATGAGTTAGTTCTGCCATTTCTGTAAAGATAAAGTATTTAACAGTTTTTCTCGACTTATATAATACTTAGCTAGATAATTTGCTTTAAAATATCTCCTTTCTGCCTTATTATTTTCCGAGCGTACTTTTTCCAAGATTTATCTCGAGTATAGTTAAAGGATATAAAAGAAATTTTCTTCGCTTAGTTTCAACCCTTTGTCTTATTTGTTTGAAATTATCTTCTATATTTATTATCCATTTACTGCAGTCTGAAACACTATGTTTTCTTTTGATGCTGTGGATCTTAGTGTTACTAATTTTACTATGCATAAATAATATTGGAAATAGTTAGCACTTAGCAGTGTTACTCATGATAGTAATTTAGCCGTGTTTAACATTGCAATTAAGTATCTATTTAACACTATTCATAAACAACATCAATGTACGTTTTAAGCAATAAATAAATGAATTTGAATTTGGATGAATAAGCCATTTTTGTAGTCCAAAATCGACATTACTTTTAATTAAAAACTACAGCAACATTAATAAATATATCTTATTCTTAATATATATAAATCTCGTGTCACAATGTTTGTCCTCAATGGACTCCTAAACCACTTAACCGATTATAATAAAATTCGCACACCATGTGCAGTTCGATCCAACTTGAGAGATAGGATAGTTTAAATCTCAAATCATTTTAAAGAAAGCGGGCGAAGCCGCGGGTGGTAAGCTAGTAGCTATATATGTTTTATATATGAAATTTAAAAACATCTAATTAGTAGTTGGATTTAGGTCAAATTTAATACCATTTAGGTATTTTATATTAGGTATAATACTATTTAGGTATTACATTTGACCTAAATCCAAACCGTGACTAGTTTTCTATAACCGACCCTAAATTATGATAACCTAATAAGTCGTTGTCTCTCCAGTAGCCTTAAGTTTAGCTTTAAGTCTAACTCCCAAAGCTACGGACAAGTTAGTTTAACTAGGATGGGTAATTAAGACATGAATACTGTAATAATGAAGATCGGCGTAACATTTATATCTGACGGAATGGTTGCTTTCTTTAATTTCTGGCAGCACATACATATTATACATATATTATATGTATATTCTAGTGTGTAAACTACGTATATTTGTTTATTAAATTATGTACATTATTAAGGACTCTTACTCCACATAAATCGAAAGTAAAATTGTTTAAGTACTTGTAATGAAAAAAATGACTTTAAATCTGTCAGGAGTTTTGGAAAGCAAATAATGGAAACAAGACTTTTTATCATTATTAATAACTAGCTTACCGCCCGCGGCTTCGTTTGCTTTGTCTTAAACCTAATAAATTATATACTAAATCCTTCCTCTTGAATCACTCTATCTATTAAAAAATACCGCATCAAAATCCGTTGCGTAGTTTTAAGGATTTAAGCATACAAAGGGACAGAGGGATAGAGAAAGCGACTTTGTTTTATACTATGTAGTGATAACTGTATGCCACAATAATTTAGATTAGAACAGCTTATGTACATAATATAATTATGATCTTACAGAATTCTCATCCATGCCTACATATGAAAACCTTGACTAAATATCAAGCCTTGTTACAGAAAAAAGTATTTATACATCCCTTTGAAACTCATTAGACTTAAAAAGCGAAACGAGTTAAAATTTCGGAAGAACCTTTTAAAGACTTCCTACGTGACTAGAGATAAGGGCGTCTACAAACGTTTGTAGAATAAATAACGAACGTGGTTATTTTATAAAAGAATACAGAGCTGAATCGATTTTTGTATACGTAAGCTGCTGTACATTATTCTTCTATTATTTATATTCTTCTATTCTTCTATTATATAAGCTCTTTCTCTCGCTTCATCTTTTAACACACATCCCTAACTTTACAAAACTATGATTGCAAACACCTCTTCACTGACGGGAGATGTGAAATCATCGTTCTTAATGTAAAGAATACGAATTTTTCGCCAGTTGTTGTAACTTGTAATATGTCGGTAATCTCTCGCTATTCTTCAAGTATTCTTCAGATGTGTACACTTTCAAGAATTCCGTAACTAAAACACGTACATGTGTTTTTATCTTATAAAATGAAAAGCACGGTATAAACGACGTAAAATACGAAGTTCCAATTAAATTTGCCCTTTAGCCAAATATCAAGAACAGACGTAATATAGCTTTCGTTACCAGGAGAGCAGAAAGTTCAAGAGCCAAGATAAATGATGCTCGTACGTATCGCTATCAGTGAATGAATCTCCAGAACTTGCCCGATACTCGTAAATCTAAAACTTGTTCCAATCGCACAGTACCGTAACAGAAGTTTACAGGTAACTTACGTTCTTACATTTTTATATCATCCAAGTTAACCCGCTTCATAGTGTTACCCTTTTTCCTTAACTGGTTGTAAAAGAGAATATTTGGTGCACTTTTATAGGTGTGTATATGGGTCGCAGCTCATATGTTACATCTGTTACTTGTCACATCTGGATAAAATATAAAAATCGCTGCTAGACCCGGAATAAGGTATGCATTTGTTATAATTAAGCAGGAATTCTTTATAAATATAAAACAATCAAAGCAAAGAGAATATTAAATGATTATTTATTTTCACAAGACTCATTATACTGTATTTAAAAGAAAATTTTATTTTTTTGATTTACCAACGTTTCTTTACATCACAGATAAAACATTAAAATTTAAAATACATTGTTATATGATCAATGTAAAAAATTATACAACAAATTAAAGATATAAGATCGTTTCAAACGCCTCTCGAAAAATAAAACTTTTAAATATTATTCAAACGAAATAACTGAATCGAATAATAGCATAGAATCACCACAAAATCGCTTGCAAACACAAGTTTAGCATTACAAATGTTATCGAGTATAAAGGGGAACTTATTTGAGAAAAAAGTAAGAAAATTCGGAAATCCAGTCGGTTTCAAACGCGAAAAACATAAATCGTCTCAAGTCTGCTAATAGGGTTTCGCGCTTATCCATATAAATCCGGAATTTATGCGGACTTGGAGGCAGGGGGGGTGAAGTAAGAGGGGAGGGGGAGTTCCGAGATTTGTCTTCAAATGAAAAGATGTTAATGCGAATAGTTCTACGAAAAGCACGAAGTTTTATCGCAGCCAGTAAACATGATTCCTATGTTTGCAGTAATGCAAATTTGAGCTTTGTGTACATACGTGTGTGGTTCTTTTAATGGTTGACAATAAACTTGGTACTGCAGTACGTATTTGGTATATGATCCTGGAATGTTAAAAATTTCGTTGAAACTACAACCAGAATAAAGACAATACAGTTTTAAGTGAACTCAACAAAGAATTAAAAGTTGAATGAAATTAATCCTTCTGAAAGAAAATTCAAGTAAAAAATTTAATAAATATTACAGGTACTCGTATTGTAGGTAACTAAGTAAGTAAGTACACCTTTTCAAAAATGATTTATCGAATATTATTCAAGCGTGATCTTGATAAGCCTCAGCAGTACATGGTTATGCTCACTGCTCCAACTAAAGCTCTTTACCAACTTCGCCAATATATAAACATGTATTGGAAACAGGGCATGCACTGTGGTTATGACGTCACAGTGACCCAGTTCAGAACACGGCCACAATCGTGTATGCGCGATCGGTTACAAGCCTGTATTAATTATATTTTTATATCAAGATCTTTATTTACATGTGTGTATGAGGATGAAAATATAGCAGTAAGTAGTTTGTTTTTTTTTATAAAGTATTGATTTGTTTATATCAATATGCACTGGTGCAACTAAGGGTGCTTTTACACCAATAATGTGCGAGGATGTGTAATTGTGTAGCGAGGAATGTAGTTTTAGGTTAAGGAACATTTTTATTTTCAAAAGAATTTTACAATTCACTTATTCTAATTCAATAGTGTTAATATTAATAAACTTGTGCACCTTGACAAAAAAAAGTTAAAAATTTGCGGGTGAGTGGAGACTACTCTGTACACTGTACAGTGATAATATTATCGTCTTATGACGGTATGGCTGTGTTCGTAATGAATGTGTTTGTAACAAGTCTATATAACTGTATATAGACTTGTACAATACAGACAAAAATGCTCATAAAATAAAAACTACTGGGCCTATCCGAATAAAATTTTTATGGGACCAATTCGACACCATCCCGCATCGAACAAAAAAAGAATCACGTAAATCGGTTCAGAAACCTCGGAGTAATCGGTGTACATACATAAAAAAACATACCGGCCGAATTGATAACCTCCTCCTTTTTTTGAAGTCGGTTAAAAACCAATCATATCGCTTCATTTAGTTTGAATTGTGATGCGTTTAGCGTTTGAATCGATATTATTCTAATTTAATAACGTTATTTATGAGAAGATGATTAAATTCACTTTCTTAAAATAACGAAACAGAAATTTGTATATACTACAAACTGGAATGAACTCAATCACATCAATTTTTACTCACATTTTAACCTTATTTACATCCGTTTGATGCTATAACGAAAATATCCTTATATCAAGAACATTATTTATAACTTTGTATGAAATGCAGTCAAAATATCAAAATTATAATAATTCGAACCAAGAATTATTTCGAGCGTATAAATTTGGACTGTGGTTTCAGAAGGCCCCTGTCATTTCACAATTTACGAATAATATTACTCATGAAAGAACAATTAACGAAATAGAAGTTCACAAGAAAGCTATCTATTATTTATTCTTCTTATATAGGTGTTTTCCTAAATAAATCAGACATATTAGTCTACACTAATATTATAAAGAGGAAAACTTTGTTTGTTTGTTTGATTGTAATGAATAGGCTCATAAACTACTGGGCCGATTTTAACCCGGCGTCATTGTGGTAGAAAACAGATACGCGAACGTTGAGGTGGGTCAATATTACCCATATATTTTATAGTTGTTATTTTTAAACTTTTTGAGAAAATTAGTATTCTGTGTTATTATTATAGGTTATAGGTATTCTGGTTTTGATAAAATAAAATAAAAATAGTAATTAACCAACGTTTTATTCACTTTAATCAACTTTGACATAAACTCATAAAAATAGGAACAAAATATAGACCTCTTACGTTTTCATGTAATTACTACGCTAATAACCAGTAATTTTGGTTACAAATAGCATTTTTTATAAACTTAAGTCTAATGTATTAGAAAAAAACTTTAACAAAGCTATTTAGAATCTTCATTGTAAATGAAATTAATACAGAAAGCCATGATGCGTTCAGGGCAAATAAATTTAGGGCAAGCTTGACAAAAATGTTTTGTTTTACTATTTTTATTTCCGGACACACTTAACAATATCTTTTGCGGGAATTGCAGGTGGCTCCTCTGATGATCCACCAATAAATACTCTGATTCTTTTGCCCATTTGTCATTGCAATCGATCAATTCCTGGCGAATTTTCAAATGTTCTAAGACCAGAGCAAGACCTAAGTATTTCAAAAAATTACGTCACTTATAGTTTGGTTTGTTTTTATTTATGCAACGTATTATAAGAGGATTAATTCCAGTGTGTCCAACATGGCATAAAAATTGTCAGGGGCCACCTTTTGGAGTTACGACTCACATTATATGAGGCACAAAGTTCATCAGCGACATCAACCCCATATTTAGTTTTATTGTAAAAGGTATTGATTTCGGGTTTTCGCTTTTCTCCGCTTGAAACACACTCCGCACTCTAACATGATCCTCTTCTTCTTCTTCATCATCATAATAAGGTAAGTCTGAGTCAGACAAGAGTCTAAACCCGCCATGATACGTGATATTTTCTATTCTAACCGTTTATAGTACCTATTTTATAATAAGTACCTGTTGGACAAACAAAAACATTAAATTCACAGAAACAAGCAAAAAAAATGTTTGCAGACACCAAGAAATCACACACAACAGTAAAAATCGATAACTTAGCCATGGCGCGAAATTGTTACATCAATTGTGAGGATGGGTCATATTTACCTTTTTCGAAAATACACGCGTGTAGCTCCCAGTACACTCGACGTAGAAAGGATTTCACTTCCAAAACGTTTAATGTACATTATTAGCTCCAGCTACTACAAAAACAGCACAATCGTGCACGTAATTACAAAGATATTGTAAATTATAAACAAGCCGGGTCATTTTGACCCAACCTCAATGACGCCGGGTTAAAAATTCTTTCACCATTCGAAAGCTACATTATCCACGAGTAACATAGGCTAGGTTTTATCCCAGAAATCCCACGGGAACGGGAACTATGCGGGTTTTTATTTATTTATTTTATTTAAATTCTTTATTGTACTGCCAACAAAAATTACAAAAAGAAAAGAAAACTTATACTAAAAGAAGACACAGCACAGATGGCGGCCTTATCACTTATAAGTGATTTCTTCAAGGCAACCAACTAAAGATGTGTTTTTCTTTGTAAACGCGGGCGAAGGCGCAGGTGAAAAGCTAGTCTCTTATAAAACGAGTAATACTACGTATATTCAACGAAAAGAAAACGCAACTGTAAACTAACCGAGTTACAAGCCTTCGATAAGGCGGTCGTAAAGTAACAAACCAAAAAAAAGCACATCGAAATCAATAACCTCCTTTTTTGAGCAAGAGAAACAAGAAAACTATAAACTATACTAACATCTAAGTATGTATGCTTAAATCTTTAAAACTACTTAACGCATTTTGATGCGGTTTTTTAATTGATAAAGTGATTCTCGTGTAAGGTTTTAGTACAATTTATTAGGTTTAACACAAAGCGGGCGAAGCCGCGGACGGAAAGATACAGAAAATAGTAGCAAATGTCATATGTTTGCAAATAGCTCAACTGCCACTTTAGCACGTAGCCAGTACTTGGTCTAATGCAGTAATTCGTGCGGACAGACCGCAAGACACGCATATGTATTGTACTTCGTTATTATGTAAGGTTTGGACTGGCTTTTGTTTGCGGATCTGTCTGTATTTGAATAGTACATGTTTTTTGGAGAATCAGTTATGTAAGAAGTCAAACCATACAAATAGATAGTTATGCAGGTATATAATATATACTAGCTGTTCCCCACGGTTTCACCCGCATTGCTCCGATCCTGTTGGTCTTAGCGTGATGATACATAACCTTCCTCGATAAATGGGCTATCTAACACCGAAAGAATTTTTCAAATCGGACAAGTAATTCCCGAGATTAGCGCGTTCAAACAAACAAACAAACAAACTCTTCAGCTTTATAATATTAGTATAGTTAGTATACCAATTCATATACATTAATATTTGCTTACATATTTTTAGAATCAAGCTCTGTTTTCCTTTTTCATCGTTTTTAATATAAAATTTTCGGCATTAGTGGATAGTGCCGAAAAATTTTTTTGTGTTATTTACTTTCTAAAGGAAGTATCAAAAATACTTATGTGTCTTGTGTGTTAAAATAAAAAGAAAACACATTCCCATAGAAATTTTGCAAAAACAGGTTTAAGGTTAACATATAACTAACCTTTCGTTGCCAAGCGGAATTCATCTAATGAAATATAAACTTTTAGGCGCTGACTATTCACTATTCCGATATTATTGCTAGGTACGGAACCCTATACTAACATTTGAGGTTAATTACAACTGGCATATTGATCCTGTTTTTTGTGTACCTACATAGAAACAGTAATATTCTTATTGAAATAGAAATTTTAATCAATAAATATTTTGCATAACACATAGCTTTCTTTGAAAATACATAAAATTAAAATAAATAGCTTTCTTTGAAGATACAAAAAAACTTGCTGATTAATATTGCTCATTAGAAAAAAAACATTAGATATTTATTAAATTTTTATATTATTAACAAAAATTGTCATTTCATTATATTTGATCATGTATTTTAAATTTTTTCACATACCTTAGTATATTTGATCATTACGTTATAGCATCAAAAAGTTAAACGTACAAATAGTTGTACCATAAAGAATTCTCTAAAATCGAGATGTCCTCTGAAAACAGGGGCGCAGGTGTTTCCCTGACATATCGTCGCATTTTCAACTTTTATTCGAACCTGAATATATTACTATTCCCTGATTTAAAAGCTGGAATACTCTTAGAATATATCTAGGATTGTTTGCAAACATACTATGTGTGTACAAATAAAATATATCGTCTTCAGCTTTGAATTTAAATATCGTATTGAACACGATTTATCGAAAGCACGGTTGTAGATTTAGCCACATGCTGCCGAATTTAAGAAGCAGTGGTGGCTCAGTTTTGAGACCTACACGATAAGTCCGGGGTTCGAGACCAGGAAACCGACATGACGAAGAATCAAAAAGTTCGACGACATGTGACATCTGCCAACCTGCACTTGGCCAGCGTGGTGGATTATGACCTGTGCCCTCATAGGAGACCCGTGCCCCAGCAGTGGGAACACTGGGCTGATGATGATGATGCCGAATTATTAAGAGCTAGGAGAATTATGTTTAAAGGTCTTTTTTATAAAACTTAACTTCATCTATGTGCCATACGCAATGCCTGGAACGGATAATTCATTACATTATTGATAAAGCCGGCCTCTGCTTTCAGTATAATATAATTGTTGAAATCCGCACAATAAGCAATTAAACGCAATAATATTAAACGCAAATATACATAGCATCTTACTTCTCGCTATGGATTCTTGCGGTTATATTGCATCCTTGCATTAGGAAACTTTCAATAACCAATCAAAGTTTGAAGTTAGATAATTATCTCGTCCCTATTAGACCTTATATGAGAAATATAACTATACTTATATTATGTGGTGCTCTTTGGCCATCCTGGTTATAGCTGTATTTAATATTATCTATATCACAACTCTTCTGAAGCACTGACATGTTATGAAATCTACACTTAATATTATAAAGCTGAAGAGTTTGTTTGTTTGTTTGAACGCGCTCTCGGAAACTGCTGGTCCGAAAAATTCTTTCGGTGTAAGATAGCCCATTTGTCGAGGAAGGATATAGACTAAAAATCATCTCGCTAAGACCAGAGCGAAGCACTGCGGGTAAAACCGCGAAGCACACTATTGAAATAAAAAACTTTACACGCACATTTAGTCATCAATTAAATAACTATGAGTAACGATACAATCGGACTGCTTTTCATAACTTTCACATGATATTATTGTGTTGTGATTTTGATATTTTCGTCAGTAATGACTAGTCTAACTTTGATTTATTACCTGATATGAATCATGGTTCAATACACGCTTGATGGTTCGAAATTATGCTTTTATTATTTGATTTTTTTACTGTATGTTAACAAATAGAACGTGGACATTTAGGGAATTTAATTTTGAAGTGAAACTTCTTTAGGCGCGTTAAGAGTAAAATTTAAAGGTCGCGTCATGGCAATACCGTCACGTCTCTGTGGTCACGTCATTGAGTAAGGCGTGGATTTTGGTATCGTTGAATCTTGCCAAAGAAGTTTGACTTCTGACACGTGTGCTTGGCACACACGCTCTTTTTTATATTATTTTGTGTTGGTATCTTCAGTTGATTTCATTGTAATGGGTTTTGATGTCGCAAATTTACCTTAAAAAATTATAAATTTTGATATCTTAAAACTTATCGTGCAAAATATTCGTCAAAGCTCCCCAGATTATATGCATCGAAATACAATTAAAATATTATCACCAACGCGTGCACAATTCTAGCTTTAATTCACATGACCATTACGATTATAATCGCTTAATCAAATCCCATCGTGTGCAAACACCCTAACGTCCCAACCACGTCACGGAATCGTGCGTGACCTGACCTTTTTGTTTTTTGAGGACTTAGAGAATAATGTATTTATTTACTTCGTATTAAGAAGGGCTTAAGGGCTATTATCGCTTAAATAAAGTTAACCGCAATGCGGGGCTATTACGAACTATGAGTGAGTGAGAAGCCAAAAATCAAGTCGACTAATAATCCTGAAACTATTAGAAAAAAGGTATTAGTGTATAATTTGAATCGAATATACCTGCGGCAGTTTGTAGTGACGTAAGTCTTATTTTATATGTAACTAGCGGTCCGCCCGGCTTCGCCCGTGGTACATATTCACGTTTTCTCTACATAAGAACTAGCCTCGTACTTCAAGGAATATAATAAAAAAAAGAATTAAAGAAATCGGTTCAGCTGTTCTAAAGTTATGCGCTTACCAACACATTTTGGGATTCATTTTTAAATTATAGACTAGCTTTACGTCATGACTTCACTCTCGTGTTACCTGAATAAAATTAACGACATCAATCCAAATAGCTGCTTCTTTTTTTATAATTATATGAATAAATTAATTCATTTCTCATAACATTGCAAAAGTAGCTAAGCAAAACATAATATACACTGGTAGAAGTAGTACCTATTTCTGAGTTACGGGAATTAAACCAATGCCATGATAGCCATGGTGTCAACCTGATAATATAAAATAACAATTTTTACGGAAATATATTATTAACATGCTTATTATGATACATATAAAAAATGTTCTAGATTAAAGTCAATTATTGAAATATTTTTTACGTCTTGAATTTTTGCGATTTTCCTACCATTTAATAAACATTTTGTTTCGGCAATAACAGCACTGAAGAAA
Source organism: Colias croceus (assembly GCF_905220415.1). NCBI lineage: Eukaryota > Metazoa > Arthropoda > Insecta > Lepidoptera > Pieridae > Colias > Colias croceus. The sequence goes on from NC_059562.1 coordinate 3,375,055, forward strand.
TATTTATTCCTCATATTTATTTAAGTTAAACAGCAATATATTTTCTATGCATTTTAATATCTCCGCACGCGAAAATTTGGTTAAAAAAATACGTGCCAATATTTAAACGGAGTTATTTTTATGGATTGCGTGGTAGTGTCAAATTTAAAACAAGGTCTGAAATAAATGGGTAGATATTTACGGTTATAGTTAAAAACATATTATCTAAGAATTCCTGTTATTTATAAAATTAAATCAATTAATTAAAATGTGTCGAAAGCGCGGTATTAAAACAGTTTCACTTAATAATGTTTTTTCTAACAAAATTTCATTTTCTTCTTTCAACATTTTCTTTCTTGTTATTTTAATACATTTGATTTTACATTGCTTTTTATAATTTCAATCTTCAATAAAAACATTGAACATTTCAAGGCACGTTTAATTTTTAATATTTACTAATTGATTGCCTTTACAATTGGTGTAACGAACGATTTTAAAATATGTTTAACAAAACTAATGAGTTGTGGTGAATTATATTATCTTATGGTTATTTTGGAAAGTTTGAACTTTTTTTAGCACTATATTACAAATTTGTCCATTCTTTTATAAGTCTTTATACTTTTGTGTATCCGTAATCCTAAATTCAATGTATTTATTATAACAAAGTTAAACAAAATTCCGGCAAACATTAATCTGATTCGGACCCTTACACCAAATACTTGTAAATGGTTGAATTAAAAATTAATTATCACTGTTTATTAACACAGTATCCGCTTTCGCGGTGTATTTGGGATATTTTGTTTAATAAAACTGTATTAAAGGATACGTAAAATCTCGATTTTTTTTATAGCTATGTGTATTGCGGAAATTTAAAAAGAGTACTTACGAGATCGTGTGCTTAGTACATTCATAATTTGTTAAAATAGTAAATACTTATTCTAACATTATGTGAAATAATGATCCTAGATTTTATAATCCGTAATGAAGGTTTAAAATATGTTAAGATTTTACGTGTAAAACAATATGCTACAATTATTAAAATATCTGTTATGGAAAGTTGTAGAGTCATTTAGGTATAAATAAAATGACAAAATAACTAATTTATTAATGTAATTCTAGTGGTTTTCATTGTAAAGATTATACCATATAATAAAGAAAGGCAGGCAGTGATGTATCACTGCCAAGAACTATCAAGTACTATTACAAGTACAAGTATTATCAAAATCCGTTCAGTGGTTTTCTCGTAAAAGAGTAACAAACATCCACAAACTTTCACATTTATAATATTAGTCGAATTATTGCCTACAACAGTATTAAAGCATACTTTGTTATTATTTTCTTCACAAATTTCCTTCAATAATAAATATTTAAATCGATTCGCATATTTATTAAAATAACAACCTGAAAAACTCGCTCTCAAAGTAAACAGAAATCAATTTCTCAACCTGTAACTTTATCGAAACATGTTTGTAAACAATCGTTAACTCGAATACACAATAGTTATGTAAATACACGATATTTGAATAAATAAATGTACTTCCCTCTATGTTTTGGAACACTTTCAATGATAATAATGTTGGAAGAATTTTTTTATAAATATATTTACTACTACTCACTTATTGTTTTGAAATATCGACTTTAGAGAAAAAATTGGTTGTCTGTAAAGTCGGTTTACTGACGATAGTTGAACGTGACAACGTCCGATTGTGCTTCATTGTCGTTCGTTCCGCGCTCTCGCTCGCACTTCAAGCCTTACATGGAACGCCTCAGAGCGAGGTAACGCCGCATGAGTCATGTTTTTTCGTGCGTGCAGGCGGCTCTATCGAATTATAAGACGTTGTCACGGCAAAAACTTCGTGACTTGGCGAAAGCAGGCTGATAAACATACATATATAATTTGAAATATATACTTATATAGATAATTAACACCCAGACACAGAGTAAACATCGATGTTCTTTACACAAATACTTGCCTTGAGTGGGAATCGAACCAATCGTAAGCGGTCGCTAGCAACTAAACCAACCGGTCAATTGAAAATGAAATAAATATTTATTGCAAGATGCATTTGTACGACATTTAATTATTTTTTATGAAAGTGATTACCTACATACTCAAATAACGTGCTCTATCTTCTATCTATTTTTATAACTGTACAAAAAACAAAATATTCATTTTATTATATGACGTCGATACAAATGATCAAGACATCGATTAAATTAATAATTTAAGCCTTAATTACGTCGCCTGTTGGTTAATTTCAGTTAGATAATAACACAAAACGTCTAAACGTCGTTCCAATCAATTATTCAAGTAGCTGTTATCATTAGGGGCTTTTACGTTAGAGTCAATTAAAATAATCAGTCATTTTAAACAATAACTTTAATGTCAGAGGTCTAAAGTTACCACTTTTGGTTAATTTATTTACAATTAAATATTTCATTTATAGAAAATATAAAATAATAAATAGTGCATACGATTATTTAGTTTTAATTTAATAAAAAATGTAACATATTTTATTTATGAACTTTAGAGTGTGCCTAGTTTAAGTCTCTAAATGGTATCTGGTTCTACTTAGTTTTATTATTTTAGATTATTAACGATTACTTAAATAACAATAAAAATAATGACTCTCATTTTGAAATAAATAAAAAGCGCTTTTCACCAATTTACTGAATTAGGTATATCTTAGAAATTTCAAGTAATAAACTAGGTAATAAGATACGATTACCAGTTCAAAGCGATACTTTAATACAACCGTAAGATTTGTTTTTATTTCACGGCATCATTTCACAGAGTATTTCTTGGAAAAAACGATTTATTTACGCAAGCCAATAAAATACAATTTGACGAGATGAGCTACTTCTTCGAGTTTACAAAACGATAATTTTTTTAACAATTTCTTTAAAAGCTGGTTTTATCTGATGTAAAATAAAATGAGGACTAACCGAGATTTTTGCTAAATCTATCTTTTTGTAATTTTAAGCTTTTTATGAATAAGTAATATTAAGTGTTAGGCTCCACGTTTTCACAATGACTGCCGTTTTCAATTTTATAATAAAATATAAGTATTTAAAATTATATATGTATGTTTATCAGCCATCTGGTTTCCATAACAAAGCTTAGTATGGGATCAGATCGTGCCGTGTGTTAAAATTGTCCTGAAATATTTGTCCTCAAATATATTAGAAGAATATACACCAAATTTCCACCCCGAATATACACCAATTTCCATTAGCTTTCCACCCGCGGCATCGCCCGCGCAGTCAACGAAAAACCCGCATAGTTCCCGTCCCCGTGGGATTTCCGGGATAAAATCTATCCTATGTCCTTTCTCGGGTATCATAATATCTCTATACCAAATTTCATGCAAATTGGTTCAGTAGTTAAGGCGTGATTGAGTATTGAGTAAAGACAGAATTACTTTCGCATTTATAATATTAGTATGGATTTAATTAAACGCAATTTCCCTGACTATCAAAACAATACAATACAAAATAAAACCCCACACGTAATCAAAAAGCATTTATAAAAACATTATCCATCGAAACGTTCAAATTAATGCGATCCTATCTCTATAATGCTGGAATCCAATATGGATTCCAACTCGATATCAACTCGATGCCAACTCGATACCAACTCGATACAGGTTTTGGCAGCAGTGCGAATGCATTAGATGAATTAATATGATAAGAGGCTCGTTCGTTATTCCTCTCCTATGTGACTCGTGAATATCCTTTCTATTATGTGTAAAAGTGAAAAATGAATTCACTGAACAAAATTTATGGTCTGTTTAGCAAGGTTTACGCAAAATTTTTGGTCTGTTTAGTACTTACATATAGTGAAGTTTTCTACTAGAAAGAAAATAATCCGCAACGTTTACTTTTTTTTTTGGTTCAATTAAGTTGATTTTATAAATTTGGGTTTAAATATTAGAATTATTAGTATGCATTATAATTGCAAATCCATAAAGAAAATAATAACCACAAAAGATAAAATAAGGATTAGATATTGAACCTGGTAAATTCAAATAAAACTGATTAGTTTATAAAACTGAAATAAGTTCCAAATGCTAGATACTTAAAATCACACTTAAAATATTAAGTGGGCGTAATATGAAGTTCAATCCAATCGCTATGAACAGACCACAAATATACCAAAATCAATTAGAATTGACAGTTGAGCTCTTCATACGTAACTGCGTTGTCATGCTCTACATAATTGAAGTCCCCTGTCTCATTCGGAGGCTTGAGGATGTCGTATTTCCTGTTTAACTTATTGATTTGTCGTTACAAGAATGTAATCCAGTTAATGTGGATTGGGAGTACGTTTTTGCTAATAGATATTAACTTTTTGTTACGTTCTGTTTCTAGTAATCAAGTGTGCAGTAGGTAACTAAGTAGCAGTTGTGCTACCAAAAATATGAGAATTTGTGAAGCTTTGTAGTTGTCTGAAGAGATTTTTATTAAATATATTTTTCATATAGAGGCAGATAATTATATTTTCATATATGAAAGATAGAGTTGTTTGCGATACATACATTTTATATTTTCTTCGTATTCAAATGCCTTCGCTTTGCCCTTTATAGCTAACTTTATTGTATAATTTACCTTTAATTTACTGCCAATATATTTCTATACATAAAATTACTCTCCATTATTAGGCTTATATCCTTAAATATCCGATATAATACCTCTGCAAACAACTAAGTAAGTAAATAAAATACAAAAAATCTAAAACAAATATTTGTTCAAATCACTAGAAGTTATAAAAAGTTTTACTGCAGGGTCCTAACGTAATATAAAGGTCAGAGTGAATGAGACAAACATACGGCTTTATGATAAGTTGGAAAGGAAAAGAGATCATTTACACATCAGATGCTTTGCGAGATCCGTCTACTTTAAACTTGCCCTCTCAGCTAATTGCAGATTTATTAAGAGTTGTTACGTTTTTAGAATGGCTGCAGTATTTTTTTAAATAAAAATTGCGTTTTATTTTAGTAAAGCTTTCAGTGTTACTTCATACTACTAATTTATTAGTTATGTGAACTGAGATTTAAAATATATATCTAGTTATCTCTTGTAGCGTAATGTTCGCGTATACAATCATAGCAAATTATTATTATAATACATAGGTACACTAATTGCATTTTAAAACAATTTCACAATAATATGAAATTGATTTCCTCATATAAAATTGACTTAATTCACAATATCCAAACAAAATTAAACATTAATTTACTGCTCTAAACAAAAAAGGTGTACGCAAGAGTAATAACAGCTCTATATAATTAGCCAAAAACTTTTTCCTCTTATCTCTTGGACACTCATACAATATTCAAAGGCAGCTCCATTACCCATTAAGTAATTAGGGAAACAGTTCACACGTACTGAAAAGGGTTAATTTATTATTAAAAAGAAATGGAAGAAAGATTGTAATCATCCAAACACAAGGACGGAAATGTGAAATATTTTGTATTTGCTTTCCATTTTCTCGAACAACAAATATAATTTGTTTCTTGGCAGAAACCAATTATGTTTGTTGTTACAATTAGTATACAATTATTTATCCATCTCTTAATTCTTTTATATTCTACAATTTCGTTCATGTACTTGTTGTACATGTGACTAGAATAGTATGATATTATACTACCTGTGCCCTGCAGTTTCACCCGCATTGCTGCTCCGCTCTTGTTGTTCTTAACGTGATGATATATACCTTCCTCGATAACTAACTGGGCTATCATGGGGCTACAGCTAACACTGAAATATTTTTTCAAATCGGACTACTTAGTTGTTCCTGAGATTAGCGAGTTCAAACAAACAAACTATTCAGCTTTAGAGCTAGCGCGCAAGAGCAACTTTTGTCTCCGCAACCATTTTGTCGCTCCCATCAACTGTATGGGAAGTTTCGTCGCTACGTGCGCGCACTTTCTTACTAGCCCATGGAGTTGATGAGAGAGACAAAATAGTTGTTGAGACAAAAGTTGCTCTTGCGCGCTAGCTCTTAATATTAACTGAATTTGGCTGCAGGTATGCTTTGTATCTATTTGCCTTTATAGTAAATCGATTCGAATTATTTATTTATTTATTTATTTGAAAACTACACAGCTTACAGTTTGACTTAATCTACTTATATCTATGATACAATACGCCAATTACGAGTTTTACAATTAGTATCAATTATAATTGTGAATATGTTTGTTTTGTCCTTACAAGGCGCAGAGGGTTTATCATATCTTCGAATCGGTTCAAAAATAATCAATCAAGAATTATATAATCAACTTAAAAGGGATATCAAATATCTTTTTTCATTGTCTATATACTAAAAATGAATCGCAAAAAGTGTTGGTAAGCGCATTAATCGAGAACGGCTGAAACGATTTCGTTAATAATTTCTTTTTTTTATAATATTCCTTGAAGTAATAGGATGGTTCTTATGCAGAGAAAACGTAAAGATGTACCACGGACGAAACCGGAGCGGGCCGGTAGTGTTTTCGCATAAATAAAAAAACCATCGTAATAATTCATTTTGCAATCATAAATAATGAATAATATAAAACTGGCCAGTTAAAATTGTTACATCCATACGTTTGCAAATTGGCAATCACTAGACGATATTAACAAATCAGTCCCAAATTTGGTTCGCCAAAATACTGATTGGAGCTCACCGTTTATCGCCAGAATGCACATGCATACGATAGAAATGTGCTACGAATTTCAGGTGGTCAATTTTCTTTAGGCCTTAAAACTGACGCTGATAAGTATAAATAAATAAATAAATAATGCCAGTATGTACATGTAATGAAACAACTAACGCCCTACTAACCATAGACAATCAATAGATATATTTGATATATATACTGCAAGAATTACCTACAACAGGCAAAATTGGCAATTCAAAATAATTAGATGATTATTATATACGAAAACTTCACCAATTTTACTAAACACATAAAGTAAAAACAGTTAAAAACTTATTCGTACACAAAAAGTTATCATACTCAAATTGGCAGGTTGCTCCGAAAAGGAATATGTTTGAAATTTTAAATTGCTTCGAATTCGATATGAAAAGTTTCGAATAGAGGCATTTGTTTTGTCTATCTGTCTAGTTGGTCTTGAAGTTTGATTTCAGTCGGGTTTTTCAAGGAAAGATTATTTAAGTTTTAATATTACTTAAGATGAGGGAAATCGTACATATACAAGCGGGGCAGTGTGGAAATCAGATTGGTGCAAAGGTAAATATAAAAACGTAATTTACATAACGTATTTTACATAGAAATTTTATTACAGTAAATCAGCCATATACGACTCGTAATTGGCATAAACGTAATAATTAGAAGTCAATTATATCCTAAGCTGTGAATTTTCCATAAATAAATAAATCTGTGGAAACACACCGCCCTGTTGTTTATTACTTGTATAGCAAAAATAGATCGCACAATATTTATGAACTATATCTAGTTCTTGTATTACCGTGCAGTAACATAAATCGTTCGCTTGCAGTTCTGGGAGGTTATATCAGACGAGCATGGCATCGATCCAACTGGCACATACCACGGCGATTCCGACCTTCAACTGGAGCGTATTAATGTGTACTATAACGAGGCGACCGGAGGTAAATATGTGCCGCGAGCGATTCTGGTCGATCTCGAACCGGGTACGATGGACTCTGTCCGGTCAGGACCTTTCGGACAGATTTTCCGCCCAGATAACTTCGTCTTCGGACAGTCAGGTGCTGGTAACAACTGGGCGAAAGGACACTATACAGAAGGTGCAGAATTAGTTGATTCAGTACTAGATGTCGTAAGGAAAGAAGCTGAAGGTTGCGACTGCCTACAGGGATTCCAATTGACGCACTCGCTTGGAGGTGGTACCGGCGCTGGTTTAGGAACTTTGCTTATATCAAAAATTCGAGAAGAATACCCAGATCGTATCATGAACACCTTTAGCGTAGTGCCTTCGCCCAAAGTGTCAGACACAGTCGTCGAACCGTACAATGCCACGCTATCTGTGCACCAGCTGGTAGAAAACACTGATGAATCGTACTGCATTGATAATGAAGCTCTGTACGACATTTGCTTCAGAACCTTGAAGTTAACTACACCAACATACGGTGACTTGAACCATTTAGTATCTGCAACTATGTCTGGTGTTACAACTTGTCTCAGATTTCCAGGTCAATTGAACGCAGACTTAAGGAAATTGGCTGTCAACATGGTACCTTTCCCTCGTCTTCATTTCTTTATACCAGGTTTTGCTCCTCTAACATCTCGAGGCAGTCAGCAGTATAGAGCTTTAACAGTACCAGAGCTGACGCAGCAAATGTTTGATGCGAAGAATATGATGGCTGCGTGTGATCCTCGTCACGGTCGTTATTTGACAGTTGCTGCCGTTTTCCGAGGACGCATGTCGATGAAGGAAGTGGACGAGCAAATGATGAATATTCAGAACAAGAATTCATCGTACTTCGTTGAGTGGATTCCAAACAATGTGAAAACAGCTGTGTGCGATATTCCACCACGTGGTCTGAAAATGTCTGCTACGTTTATTGGAAATTCGACGGCTATTCAGGAGTTGTTTAAGCGGATTTCGGAGCAGTTTACGGCCATGTTTAGACGCAAGGCATTCTTGCATTGGTATACTGGTGAGGGTATGGATGAGATGGAGTTCACTGAAGCGGAGAGCAATATGAACGACCTGGTGTCTGAATACCAGCAGTATCAAGATGCAACTGCCGAAGAGGAAGGCGAGTTTGATGAGGAGGAAGAAGGTGGCGATGAAGGAGACTAGACGAGTTTTAAGAATTGTTGTATTCATTATTTTATTTTATTAAATTTTAATTTTGTCGTTTTATTTCGTGTTACATATTGTAGTAGGCAGTAAGTATTTCATTGGTCAAAATTCTATGACGCTTAATAATGGTTAACTTTATATTTTAAAAAATAAGAATTTATCAAGTTGTAAATCACTTACATTTATGAAAGTAGTTACGCATATTTTCTAATTACAACATAACATATAACCCATACTGGGTTAAAGCGCCAAAATTAGCCGACTAATATAGATTCATAAGAAAATGAGAGGTTTTTAAGAAAATCGAGGTATGCAGCGCAAGTCTACACGATTTCTTTTTTAGGGCTTCCGTCCCCACGGGGTCTTTTGTTCGGGCCCCTTTGGGTTAGTGCAAATCGCGCTCAAGGCTCATTTTAAACGTTTGCAATTGTTAACATATTCATGCTTTGACCAAGTTTCGTGACCGTAAGATTTTTTCTTTAAACGAATTTCATTTAGGTACCTATTCATATAATTTGAAAATGACTATGTAAACTCATCGTTTATAAATCTATTTATTTTTTGTATCTAAGAAATTATTTATGTAACTAACAATATGTCATGGGAAATAACCCGATTTATTTGTAAAAAAAGAACCTACCTGCTGAACTTTCTGCTGACTTATCATTTACTAGATACTAAACACGTATTTACTTGTGAAAGCCAAAGATATTAAATGGTTATTTGCTTTTCTATGTTAAAAAGTTGTATACTCTCCTTATTATTCTGTATTAAAAATCTATATAATCTCACAACTAATCTAAATCTAAACATAATTAGTCGATAAACTCTTAAATTACCTAAGCTAGCCAATCTATCAGATTATTAATGGTTCAGTCAACGCAGACTGGCCCAATTTTCAATAACAGCATCATAACGGCTGAGTAGGATTTAAAATTACATCGTGATGTAGCGTCATTAAAATTTTAGTTTTATTTTCACTTATTGCCTATATTTAGCTGATTTAATACAAAGATTAGAAATAAAGAATTATATTTTGACTAACGGTCCGCCCCGGCTTAGCCCGTGGTACATGTTTACGTTTTCCCTTCATAAAAACCATCCTCGTACTTCAAGGGATATTATAAAAAAGAATTAACTAATTTGGTCTAGCCGTTCTCGAGTTTTGCGCTTACCAACATTTGGCGATTCATTTTTATAATATGTATAGGATTTTATTTTTGAAAGCACAGTAGATTTACAGGAACCACCTCTTTTTATAAGTTGGTTGAAAATAACAGAGTGTAGGCACATGAGTAAATGTAGTGTAGGACGTAGGTGTATCCTTACCCTTTGTTGACTATAATATTATTATTATAACTACATAATACTAAATTTAGTTCGTATTTGGTTACATTACCTACTTGGTTCTATTGTGTATGTTGTGTGTACACGATATTCTTAATATAATATATAAATCTCGTGTCACAATGTTTGTCCTCAATGGACTCCTAAACCACTAAACAGATTATAATAAAATTCGCACACCATGTGCAGTTCGATCCAACTTGAGAGATAGTTTAAACATGTAGGTACCACGGGCGAAGCCGGGGCGGACCACTAGTCTTATAAATTTATAATTTTGTATGACAAGCATTTTCTTTATTTATCTGTTAATGTTATATTTGTTTTCGCCTACAATAAATGCTTAAGTTTCATGTGCCCTTTATATAAAAATGTGAAATTTAGAATGTTATATTTGGCTTCTACAATACTACCTTTGTTCATTAATACAATATCAGAACCAACTAGCTTAAATAGGTTAACGAATCTATGAAAATAGTATTCCGAAAATACACTGAAAGGTACTCTTAATGCAATTGTTATTTAAAGTACATTGCTTTATGTCAAGCGAATGTAACTACGGACTACATTCAAAAGCGTCCTCCAGCCAACGATCGATAACGAATCTGGAAATTCTATTTTGATAACAGATATTTCAAGTGACCTGAATTACTTTATTGGAAACACTAATTTACTTACTGTGATTTGACTAGGAGTTTATTTTGGGAAGTGCATTAGGACATGTATCTGAATTATCGTGTGATAAGATTAGTTAAGATTTTGAGATCTTGTTTGAGGAATTAGTGTTAATTAAAATGTTTGTGAAAAAAATGATATTTTCTTATAGGGTATGATCAATTGATAAAAATAGATATGGTTATTATTTAATGATTTACAATCTTGCACGTTTAAAAGAAATATAAGTGAAAAAAATCAACATTTTGGTATTTCTTGCGTTCATGTTAACTGCAAGACAACAACAATATGTTTATTTGAAGATTTTATCTTCACTAATACTACAAATAGGAAAGGAATCACCTCTTAACATTAGTACCTACATAAAAAAGGATCGTAAAGAACATAATAAGCTAAAGATTAGTAAGTAAAACATCACAAAAATATATCTTATACCACGTTTACCATCCTTAAATAGAGCCTTTATTTCAGTGAATTGGAAAACTGCCCATGCTCCTGGCAGTTAAACACGGGTAAACGATACCGCTTTTGACATTTGAAATTTGAGATAGGGCTTAAAGGCCCTTAAACGGACTTCGTGTGCGTTTTATTTATTGTGAGCGTTTTTGTATGTAATTTTTTGAGATAAGATGGTAAATTAATAACGACGGTAAATGGTAAATCTATGTTATGACGATTCATTAGTGCTTTTAGAAAAAATGTCATTGAATAAATACATGTTTTAGTTCAATTGTTTTAATACATAGATATATCGAGTGTTTTTTTTAATGTTTATTATAGAGCTCTTTAAAGTTATAATAATTATTTTTATAATTTTTGGGACCAACAGTAAAAGAAAACTAGCTGTAAATAGCAGCTTCATTTAAGTTTTTTTTGCTAATAATGCTAACCCTAAAATATTATAATCAACTCAATAATAAACATTCTCAGACCAAATGCAATTACCCATAATGCAATAAGGTGAATATGGAAATGTTTACAGGTCAATGGTAATTTCATAATAATGATTCAATTACGCGGCAGGTAATTAGATTTTATGGACCATTGTCCATGTGGAATTCAAACGCTGTATCAACCGGTTAATACTGGTTTTATTTTTTAAAATTAAGGTTTAATAATAATAAGTTCTTTTATTGTAGCTATTGAAGAGTGTTCGCAAATTTTCATTTGACTATTTTTATACTGCAAAAAAAGCGTAGAAAATGTTTGATTTAACAAATTTTCTAACTTGAAATTTTTAAAGGGTTTTCAAGAATGAAGTACATTACAACCTTGTATGTGTAATTGTTTTATACCACACTAGGAACAGTGGGTAGTATATAAATATGCAAAAACTATATCATCAACTTTATAAATACAAGCCAGATAGCTGGCATGTAAAAATTAAAAAAATGTTCATTTAATAAAATTTGAATACAATTTCAATAATATTTATACCTGTCTTTCACACTCATAATGTTGCGTTCAAATCTCATCAGTCAGGACACAGCCTAAGCCCTGACCGCTGTGTGGGATTAAGGCCTTAACATGGCTCAAGTCGGAATACGATTACATACCTATAGTACCTATTTATTATGCCTAAAGCTATCACATATATGTAACCGGTGACCAAAATTTATTTGCGTTTAAAATTGAATCAGTACCTCATTTTAATTAAGCTTTTGACTAGGCAAATTGAATTGCTCTAGTCTAAAAGAAAATATTAAAAGGAACTTTACTCAAGTAATGTTTATGGGACAATTGAGGTTTTAATTGCTCCTTGATACATAAAAGTTATTTTCAAATTAAAACATGTTGGTGTCATTATAGTCAGGAACTCATTACGTTACCAAAAAATAACATATTTACTTGCAACTTAAAGATTTACTATCACTACATAGTATAAAACGAAGTCGCTTTCTCTGTCCCTATTTCCCTTTGTATGCTTAAATCTTTAAAACTACGCAACGGATTATGATGCGGTTTTTTTTAATAGATAGAGTGATTCAAGAGGAAGGTTTTAATATACAATTTATTTGGTTTTAGACAAAGCGGGCGAAGCCGTGGGCGGTAAGCTAGTTTGCTTAATAATTAATTCAAGATCTCACAGTCATAGCCATCATTGAATTTGAAATTACATAACAAAATACATAGGTATAAGTTAATAAAAATTAAATAAAAAACATTCCCATAATTATACAAAGTTAAGCTTCAGCTTGTAATTACAACAACGTTATTCCAAACATAAACAATATTTTTGTAAAGTTAAATATTAAATCAGAAGATTGAGAATATTAAACTCAATTTCTTAGAACTGTTATCACGGGAAATTTTAATTAAGATTGCTTTCCAATAGTAGTTGTTTAGGGAATCATGTGTGACATTTGATTTCTCGGTAAACCAGAATCTGATGGCAATTAGGGAAATCAAAATTTTGAGTGTGCAACCCTAGGGAAAATGGACTGAACGATCTTGATACTGCTTCCACTTAATATCCACTTAATATTATGTAGGTCCATACTTACATGTATAATATACAATTATACATATTACTTTTATACAGGTAATACATATTATTATTTACACATACCTATATTTGTATATTAATTACCAGTAAGCCATGTGAAAATATCGATATAATGATAATGTAGATCAAAACTACTTATAATTTTTTATAAAATAAAATAAAAATAAAATAAAACTATGTTTATTTTCGTAAGTGTTAACAGATACACACATTATAAAATTGACTTGGACAGCTTGGACTTGACGAATAGCCGTATTGGAAACTCCTGTAATAAGTTTTAATAAAATTATATTCTAATCAACAAACAATATTATAGTTACCTACATATAATATTTTTTAATTTAAAGTATCAAAACGGGTAAGTCCACTTTACCAATAAAATCTTCAAAATTGAAAATTGTGATGTGTTTGACCCTTCTTCATCGAATGTTTTTCTATACACATTATAAACAACACCTCTTGCTTGTGATCGCAGCGGCTTTTTCGACATTTTCGAAGATTTTTTAGACAAAATCCTAAAAATTATTCATCAACTGCAAAAAAGACAAATAATTTGACAACCAATTTGATAGTTGTCAAATAAGTTGCCACATAAAAATCTTTTATTTCTTAAATATAAATATGCCATCAGATTCTGGTAGACCTATATAAGTAATCTTCTTAATATATATAAATCTCGTGTCACAATGTTTGTCCTCAATGGACTCCCAAACCACTTAACCGATTATAATAAAATTCGCACACCATGTGCAGTTCGATCCAACTTGAGAGATAGGCTAAGTTTTATCCCGGAAATCCCTCGGGAACGGGAACTATGCGGGTTTTTCTTTGAAAACGCGGGCGAAGCCGCGGGCGAAAAGCTAGTTGATTATATAACCCACGCAACTTTGTTTGCTCTTAAAAGGAATATTATATGCTATTTTTGGAAAAGATTCATGAATATTTTGCTCAAATAGATTATGATCTAATGCAATAGAGACCATAGTATAAAAAAGACCATCCAAAAAAATTATGTTTCAATCACAGAACTATATCGAGATAGAAGGAAATAGTTCGTCGATTTATATGAGAACCGACCGTGTAACATTTTGCGTAGGTATTTTGACGTCACGCGAGTCTTTTAGTGATGTTCACAACGTCAAAATAATTGTCTCCTAATAAATAGAAACTAAGTAGGTAGTTAAAACATTTTATGGAATCGAATTGGGAATCGATTTTGACCTTGACAGAATAATGAGAATAAAAATGTATGATTATTTTACAAGCTTTTTATTAACTTAAACTGTATGTATGTATATGCATGTGTATATGAATGTATTTATGTATGTTCGGATCAAATCTTGCAATTGAATATTAAAGAAGTTTTACTCAACTTATTGAGCTGAAATTTTGCATACATGTGGTCAGGTGACAATATTAAATTTTAGTATCATGGTGCTGAGCTAATGATGGAGACGGAAGGAACTCCTCAACCACTTAACATTATTCGCCGAAACTTTGATGGGCCATTAAACGAATCTTCATGAAAATGTATGGAACAAATCAGACTGTTTTTCCTAGGAAACCAGTTTTTGCTTCCATCCATTTATTTTTCACAAGAGAATCTTTCGAAAAACTGAAACAAATTTGCAATAAGTATATAGTAAATATATTTTAAACCATCGATATACCTTACAATAATATTATAGGATTAAAAAATAATTATCATTTTTCTGTTTTCAATAGGTATCGATTTGAATCGACTAAGAAATCGGCATTGAAAATCGTGGCGTACAACTCTATATGCTTACTTTTGACAGAAAAATGAGAAATCAACCTTTACCGCGTTTCGACAGTTTGGAATGTTTTATTTTCATTGCTGGTTTTCAATGCATGTCCAGTCTGGCGTGTAAAATTAAAACCGTAATGGAAAAGTAGCATCATTCCGTTACCGTTTACATTAAATTAATACGGAGCACAAAAATAAATTGTTTTATAAGTAATAACAGATATTTTAGGGCAAAAAGTACTTACAGGTGAAAGGAAATATTTTTATTGACACCTTCAACTTTTTTGGTGGTGTTTGCACAGTTAATTATCGAGCACGGGATCATTTTCTGTTTGCATTAGTACGTCACACACGGAGAGCGGTCGAGAGAGGACTGAGCATCGTGGCGAGCAAAGACGATGATTAATCGTCTTTTCGCCACGCGAGGTACATACACTCTTTCCTTCTATCTCGATATAGTTCTGTGGTTTCAATTCGAATCAATAGTTCCTTAGATTGGCGAGTTCAACAAAATGTGGGATCGAGGTGTGCATTTAATTCTTTAGGAGATATATCTTATTACATAATTTAAAAAGGTAGGTACACTTATCTAATGACTGACTGGCATGGTCATTAGTGACCCTGCGTTCCAAGCCAGAGGTCGTGGGTTCGATTCTCACCCAGGGCATTTGTGTGATGAAATGCGTATGTGAAAATTGTCCTGAAACATTTATAATTAACTAGTAGTAGTAGTTAAAATGTATAGTTCCTGTACCCGTGGGATTTCCGGGATTGCGTCATTTTCCCGGGATAAAAAGTAGCCTATGTCCTTTCTAGGATATCAAAATACCTCCATACCAAATTTCATGAAAATTGGTTCAGTAGTTTAGGCGTGATTGAGTAACAGACAGACAGAGTTACTTTCGCATGTATAATATTAGTTGTATACGTAGTATATTATTATTAGTCTGTGATATTAGTATGGATTGTGTACGTAGTATATTATTATTAGTCTGTGGTATGGATTATAAAACGTGTAGGTACTTATACACCAGTCATTTTAATATCTTCGTAGCACGATTTTTCAAATCCATACTTGTATTTCAAACACGTATATTTTATGTGATTTATATGCAGCTATAAGAATAGTAATACTCTAATGCTCAAGCCCTCTTATGTCATATTGTACTGCAATCGATTCATAATGGCCATGTTCGATTGTTCACGGGAAATTCCTATATTGTTCACGTATCTTCAAAGGCTCTGCTTCTCGTATTCTTCAGACTCGTTAGGGAGACTTAAGCAGAGACTAGATTTGCGACGAGTAATCTTTCAGAGTGATATATAATTTTGTATTGAATGTATTCATCGCTCTATGTAGTTTGTATTATAATTTATCTGTTTTTTGGTTCAATTCATAATTTATAAATATAATATTTTTTAAATAATGATGAAATATAAAAAATATTATTACAACACTACATTTTCGAACTGCAAATAAGATTTTATACATTACTAGTTATGTCCCGCTGTTTAACCCGCATTGCTTCGCTCCTGTTGGTTTTAGCGTGATGATATTATGTATCCTATCCTATAATAGCCTTCCTCAATAAATGGGCTATCTAAAACCGAAAGAATTTTTTAAATCGGACCAGTAGTTTCTGAGATTAGCGCGTTCAAACAAACAAACAAACTCTTCAGCTTTATAATATTAAGTATAGATTAAACAGACTTACAAACTTAATGCAAAAATCTTTACCTTAAATCTACCTATTCATAAAATAACGAAATATTTTACCAATTCTACTATTGAAATAGCTTTCATTGCATCCTACACCTAGTGTAAACTACATTAACAGCATTAGGTCATGTGGCAGACCATAGAGATGCATTGTAAATGAACTGATTGCTTTAAGATACATGAGTTAATTGTTTATGGATTGCCTTTGGATTGTTGGAATGTTCATTCTAGAGGTATGTTCCTACAATTGACAATTGTTGGATTGCATTTGACTAAATACAATTAACAGAGTGTACCGAATATCTCTTTCAAAATTAAGTTTTTCCAAATCTGATTGGACTGGAGATAGAAAAAAGCATGGTGTTATTTTTGTGTTTAAAAGTTATGTAGTGTAAAATCATGAAGAAAATAACAATAATAATTTTGTACAATTCTATTACATTGTAACTTGCATATGGGAACACAGTATTATGTCCTGAAATAAAACAATTTAATTTATTATTATTTAATAAACAATTTATAAGCTAATTTACAGCTTTATTCATCCAAAATTCATAATTTAGTCTAATTTAAATAGGGAAGCATACTATAACAATATGTTTTATAGTTTTGTTTCTTGCTTGAAATATTTTGTCTGGCAATACTCATTACTCATTAAACAGATCTAACCTTTAAAATAGCCCTTCAATATTAACTACTGAGCACCATGATACTTTACTATATTTATATTATTTAAACATTTATTCATTGCTTTTGTTCCAGGGCCTGGTATAAAAGGCACCATGGCCATCCTGAACTGCCTGCTGGCTCGACAACTCTGCTTCGAAGACGCCTCCTGTTCCGCCATCTTGGAAATTATACCGCGTGTCTGTGGATCTGAACTTGGTTAGTAATTAGTACTTAATTTAGTATTTATGACATGAATTCGCTGCTCAAACCGGATTTACTTGGATAAACGTTTCCTTGTGAGCATTACAATTTTTTAAAGATTCACAAAAATACAACACACCAAAATTTTGCCGTTTTTCAGTTTTAAGTTGTGGTACACACGACATTAAACAGTAAGGTCGATCGTAATCGATATTGAGCTTTATAGAGTTATATGAAAGAGCTAAAAATTAAATAAAATTAAAAAATTAGAATCTATAATTAACATGCTCTTTTAAGTTTTTTTAATGATATAAATATGGCTTATGAGATAGATAAACCCGGGCAAAGCCGGGGTAAGCGGCTAGTATTTTATATAGGAAATATCCTACCTTTGACATTTATCGACAAAGGAGAATACTGTAACTAAATCTATGCAATGTATCCGCTATAGATTCCATATAACAATTATATTGTTTGATCTCGGAGATATTCACAATACAGGGATTTCTATGCAGTATCCTTTGTATGAACGCTTTTCATACGATCACTATATCTTCAAATCGGACCAGTAGTTCTTGAGATTAGCACGTTCAAACAAACAAATAAACTCTTCAGCTTTATAATATTAGTATAGATGTTACACTTTAATAATATATGCTACAAAAAAACACATCAGCGTTCTGCATAAAGATATCTCGACGGACATAGTATGGAGATTTCTGGAATCTTCCAAGGGCTTAGCTGTTCTTATCCCTTAATCCTGTTGACTTGTTATATCCGTCAGATGTCGCTTGGCTGATGGCCCAATTGTTCTAGCGAATTGTGAATTGTGATCTATCGCTGTTACATTGTAATGTCCTAAATTATTGTAACGATTAGCTTGTATAAGATCTTTGGTTTAAAAGCGTTTTAAAATTATTACAGTTTACTTTATACTGTTTTCAATTTTCTTCTAAATCGGTTCAGTCGTTTACGTGACAGACAGACAGATAAACTATCACATTTAAAATGTAATAATATTGGTAGAGATATTATAAATTAACGTGTGACAAAAAATTTAATCCTACAGATTCACAGCTTCCTGTTTAACTCTCTCAATTAAAATGACAAATATGTATTGAAAAATAAGTCCCAAAGTATCCTATATAGTTAATATATGACGCTTTCGCTTTGTTCACAAAAACCCGGGTTGCTGTCCAGCGTGGTCCAGAAATAATCTAAACTAAAACCAAATGAAAACCGCCAAAACTCTGCACCGCAAAATATTTTAAAAATCTTGCATCGTGTTTGCGAGATGAAGCCTTTGTGAAGCCGAAACTATTATGCATGAACCGACATTCAGGATTCCCTTACAAATAGTTTGGTACACTGTCACGTAACTTCGACGATAATACTGTGTTTGGAATGTTTTAGCCGACTTCGAGAATTGAGGATTTAAACAAACGTATGTTTAGTGTTGGAACTGTAGAATAGTTACATATGGCAATGTTATAGTGTAATAACTAACTGTATGTTAACTAACTAATCTATATTAATATTACAATAAGCTGAAGAGTTTGTTTGTTTGTTTGAACGCACTAATCTCAGGAAGTACTGGTCCGATTTGAAAAATTCTTATCTCATTTATTGAGGAAGGTCATAGGCTTATATATCAACGCTAAGACCAACAGGAGCGAAGTAATGCAAGTTAAACCGTGGGGCACAGCTAGTATTTTTTTGGGGTATAGTATATATATATTGCACACAAAAACAAAATTTACAGAAACGATATTATTATAATAAACTAGCGGTCCGCCCCGGCTTCGCCCGTGGTACATATTAACGTTTTCTCTACATAAGAACCATCCTCGTACTTCAAGGAATATAATAAAAAAAGAATTATCGAAATCGGTTCAGCCGTTCTCGAGTTATGGAATTACAACGAAAAGTGGCATTGATTTTTATATATTAGATGTACAATTTGGCGGCCTTATCGCTTAAAAGCGATTTCTTCCAGGCAACCTTGGGATATAGGAAAAATAAATCAGTAAAAAGGTAGATAGTGCATAAATACATACATATACAAGAAACTGTAATTATACATAGATAGATAACTTAAGAATCAAATAATATTATACAAAAACAAAGGAGAAATGAGCAGTATAGGAATACAAATATTAGAAGAGAGGAAAATAAATTTACATAAATAGATAACTAAATCAGCAAAGAACATAGACAAACAGCATTAAAGAGATAGATAGTAGTTCTTAACAAGAGTTTTAAAACTATATAAACATTGGGCTTGCCTGATCGTTGTCGGGAGAGAGTTCCACAATCTTACGGCTTGTACGGTAAAAGAGCAATCGTAGAATTTGGAAGTGTGAACAGGCATATGAAGCGTTAGATTGTTGGAGGAACGGAGATTGAGTTCATGAGAAGACCCCATAAACACAAATCTTTTTTTCAAGTAGGAAGGAGTTCTAGGATCAAAAAGGATGGAGTATAATAAGGAAAGGATATGCATATTCCGGCGAAGACGGATAGGAAGCCATCTGAGCTGTGAGCGGAAATCGGAGATATGGTCGAATTTACGTAAACCAAAGATAAATCTAATTGCAAAATTTTGAAGACGTTCCAACTTGTTAAGGTGCTCCTCAGTAAGGTCTAAATAGCTTGCATCAGCGTAGTCAAGGATAGAAAGAAGCAAAGACTGCGCGAGCAAAATTTTCGTGGGTTTTGGTAGAAAATTGCGCAGTCGTCTTAACATCGAACCAACCCCAAAGATCTTACGGCTTACCTGTTGTACGTGTTCTGTCCACGATAGAGTTTGGTCAAACCATATGCCGAGATTTTTAACCGTCGGACTGTAGTCAACATCAACACCATCGATAGTAATTGCAGGCAGGTCTTCAAAAGAAACCCTAGATATGAAGTGAGGACTGCCTATTACTATTACTTGCGTTTTCGTTGGGTTAATTTTGAGTCCATACTGATGAGCCCATGTCACAATAGCACGCAGATCTTTATTGATACACTCAACAGCTTATAGCTATTTATATGTTCACGCAGTTCTCTGAATTAAAAGGTTTAAAAGCTTATTACTTATTATTTATATAGTTTAAAAAGTGTGTTTAAATCGAATCTAGAAGTGTTGTCTACTGTGAAGCTATAAAGCGTGTTAAAAATGGTGGTAAACGGTAAAACTATGCTATGAAGATTCAAAGGGCTTCCATAAGAATTTTAATCTAATATATAAAAATCAATGCCACTTTTCGTTGTAATTCCATAACTCGAGAACGGCTGAACCGATTTCGATAATTCTTTTTTTATTATATTCCTTGAAGTACGAGGATGGTTCTTATGTAGAGAAAACGTTAATATGTACCACGGGCGAAGCCGGGGCGGACCGCTAGTTATACTATAAATAAATATTTAATTTTGAGTTTTAATCAATTTCTTCTTTAGACATTAAAACAAAACTGGGAAACAGTGTCCAACTATATAAAAATCAGTTTAATAATTATAATAGCAAAGATTTGTATCTGGTTCAAGGTTTATGTATTGCGGATAAAACGATGGAAGTTTTAAATAATTGTTTCGTGCAATTTACCTCTCGGTTAATTGTATTGTTTTAATGACGTCATAACCGCTTACCGCAGATTGTGTATAGCTGTATTAAATAGAGTTTTATGTAATAGTAAATATCATTAACTTTATTGACTATTTAGACTTAAATAGAAATAAATTTACATAAATTACCATTATCCTTTTTGTTTTAAATTTCGACATTTCTGAAAGTCCTCACATGAGTTCATTTATATTTACCTATATACAATTCACACTCACACATAAGAAAAATTTTAATTTCATGGGTATGAGTGTGAGTTTACATACCTACAAGTAAATATAAAAAATGCATCTTTGCATGTTTGTCTCATCAAATAGTCAAACGTGAATTCACGGAGCAAAAAAAGTGCAAGCAACATGAATCTTTTGACACAATCTTATACGTGCTGCAAGTTTTAAAAGTTAATGAGAATCCATGCTTACTATAATATTGACAAAGGGTTACAGTATTATGCTTAGAGCATTAAACCAACGTTTTATGCGTGAGAAAATAATACAAGAAAATGTATTTCATCCACCTACACTCCTGTGTAGGTATATATAGGTATATTATATACGTAAATTCACTTTTGAACCACATGTTCATGTGTTTATAAGTATGTCTGTCATACGTAGCCCCTACAACAATATTACAAATGTTACGGAACCAGTCGTTCGTAAAACCGACTCACACTTGGCCGGTTTAATCTAATTTCAATTTCAAAATCCTTATTAACTTTTCTTTCCATCAACGAGGCTATAAACTTATATCTGTATCAATTAGCTTGAAGGTTTAATTAAAATACACATCATAAAAACCGGTGCTATTGATTCGTTTGGTTCTGAATTTGGGTGACTAAGCTTGCCCTCATGACCTCCTTAGAGCCTATTGTTATCTGCGCTTTCTTATACCTTTTCCCATCGTAATAAGGTCGAAAAAAAAACTCTACCGCCATTGTTAAATTGCTTTTGTTATACGTAGCTGTGTTAATATTTTCACACCTGTATTGTTCTCTGGAAAATGGTGGAAAATATGAAAGCTCATTCAGTGTTTTCTGGTTTGCTTGAATACTAGTTATACGTATGGGAACAATGTTAAAACGAAGTTATCTCGGTTTATTATGTTACAAATCTTATTGTTTCACATTTATTTTTAAGTTTGAAAAATTGTGCCCTAAAAATAATTTTAATAAATATGTTTCTTAACGAACACACGATTGTATCCGTCAATCGTGGAATAGGTATAGACTACAATGTAAATACAGTAAATAAAAAGCTATCAATTGCATAGATTTAGGCATACAAAGAAACAGGCAAAAGTTATCATCAAACACAAAATATATTTCAAAAATTAAACCACAATATATCTGTTAAAATCGTAGAACTATTGCCTCATATTATTTGAAGCTCAGCGCTCAAAGCTTTAAAATAACTAGAGATGAATATAAATCCTACATTCTATTATATATCCAGATCACAACCTCAAAATATCTTGTCCCTTTCAATACACAATGCGTAGGCCGAAAACATTTCTATCCTTTAGTACCTATCTTGTTTAGGTTATAAAAATGCCGAAAACGTAAAGCTAGAGACATCAGACGAATTTATTAAGACTTATACAAGGCTTTATTGTACAGACAAATCGTTAAGAGCTTATTCGTTGTTTTATTTATTTTTTATTTTCCTGTTTTCAACTGAATAAAGATATCAATGTATATCTCTGTAAAATTGACAGGTTTTAGAATATTTCCAATAATTCATAAATTGAATGTTATGTTTAGTCTGATTTCTTAAATAATTCATATATTAATCTGGAAATTGCAAAGTATTAAAAATCAATTTATTTTATTTTATTTTGATTTCAGCAAATCATGGATTTTCTATTAAAAAGACATGAATTTCTATATCATTCTAAATAAAGTATCTTTTGCAGTCATACATCAAGCTTATCATTCGTCACAATTAGATAGAATGACTTAACGAAACTATTGTTGTATTAATGAAAATGTATTGCCAGTTGAAAGAAAAGAATATCGTTTGAATATTCTAATAAATATAAATAAGATAAATTCATGAAATTATTCCATTGACACCGATTCTTGTTCAGTCTACAAATATTGAATTAAATATATCCGTTTAAAATACATTAATCGTGTGTAAAGGTGGTTACATACATACATAGTACAAGTACATACTGGTGAAGCTAACAAAAGCGTGTTAAAAATAAAATCAATGTTATTTTGTCTGCATTGTAATATACGCGAAAATAAAGTACTTTATTTTCGCGTCTGCAAAATTAGTATACACTCAAGCATATCGTATAACTATTGTAATAATTTTAAATGTGGTTATCATTAGAAGGAAAATATAAGCAAACACGTGTAAGTCGTATTTACAGGATTTAATAGACGGTCTAGAAACCGAGACACCGTAATTATACATACTTTGTGGCAATTACAAAGTTTCACCTATTTCAAGTATTAAGATACAGTTCCTTTGACAAATACAACATATTTTTGATGACAGTTAATAGTTTTATCCTATTATAATACATAATACAAATACCTACATTGTATTAATCACTACGTATTATAAAACATAGTTGCTTTAGAATATTTAAAACTACGCCACTGATTTTGATGCGGTTTTTTAAATAAATAGAGTGGTTGAAGAGGATGTTTATAATAAACTATTTGTTAAGTTACTTATTAATATTGTACAGAAAAGACATGATACAAAAGTTAAAATACAATTTTAAACCCTAACATTAGGGTAAATTTATCTTTTTAAAACATTTACAAAAGTCTAATACATCAAAATCATTCAAAAGCTAATAATTCAGTTAGAAAAAGGAAAAATACTCACATTAAATCATCAAACGCTAAATGCTAATAGCTTCATTAGTTCAATCTACGTCGTAGCCAGTCGTAGCAGCTATCGTATATCGTAGGTACACCGTAGCGATTTCGTAGCGCCTAATGTATTTAGTTTTAGTATTAAAGGTGTTTAGATGTTTACAAGAGCCTTGGCTTTTATTTGTGTTTCGTTTTCAGTTATATGAGTAACAACCAATTAAATTCTAAAAAAAATAATTAACTTCTATTTTAAAACGTTAAAATGCAGTTTTAGAAATAAGAGCTTCTTGTCATAATAACGCTACCGTTATATGAAGTAGTAAAATCTATGTCCCCCAATATTCTCGTAAAATATTAATTAAAAACTATCACCCCCTTAGCACATAAAGAAGTAACAGAAACCCCAACAATGAAATGTATTTTCATTGATAAGACTTAACACCGTCCAAATTGTCACTGAAATAATTATTTAACATAAAAAGTCGTCAATTGATAACTAAAAGGATATTTGAGAAAAGTCGCGATGGAAATCTTTTCCTCGTTATGTTTCGCTACAATTAAGAGAAAAGAAAAATTCTCCCGAGAAATAAGATTAATTAACGCTGTACAGGCACTTTGTTCCAAATCCCTGATTTTGGAACTTAATGATGCCTTCGTTTGATTTTATTATAAATATTGTATTGTTTCTTTATAAAATTTACTAGCTGGGCCCCGCGATTTCACCCGCGTGGTTCAGCTGCTTTCGGTCTTAGCGTGATGATATTATATAGCCTACTAGCTGCGCTCCGCGGTTTCACCCGCATTGTTCCGCTCCTGTTGGTCTTAGCGTGATGATAAATAGCCTATAGCCTTCCTCGATAAATGGGCTATCTAACACCGAAATAACTTTTCAAATCGGACCAGTAGTTCCTGAGATTAGCGTCTTCAAACAAACAAACAAACTCTTCGGCTTTATAATATTAGTATAGATGTGCACTGTGCAGCCTTCCTCGATAAGTGGGCTATCTGAAATAACTTTTCAAATCGGACCAGTAGTTCCTGAGATTAGCGCGTTCAAATATAAAGAGGCCTATGGCTATTAGTTCAAATGTAAGTAATAATATGTACAATGTGTTATTAATTTTAAATTAATTATTAAAATCCTGTGTTCGTATTTTACAGGTCAAAAATATATTTCATAACATGTAATAAAAGAGTAATTGTTTTATTTGAAGGATGGGCATTTTTATGATCTTTGTCATTCTAATTGTATTTATATGCAAATATAAACCATTTTATTAGCGAAAAGCTCCCGTTCGTATTCACGTTTGATATTTTTCTTTGTTTAGAAATTATAAGCTTTACATCAGATTTATACCGCGATTTATTATTTTTTTAACATTTTATCAGCATGTACAAGACATTAGTAAATTTAATTAGCTAGGTTTCTTCTCATGGCTTCTCTCGCCTTCATTTTACGATATTACGTGGATGTCTCTTAAAGTTCAATATTCCCTCCCTACTACATATTTTTTGGGCTAGTTTTTAGAAGTTAATGCATATTAGACCTTTATCTTTCCTATTCCAAATAATATCGTTAGTATTTAATTGTTTTTCAGTTAAAACTAAGCACTAAACAAACACTATTGTTTGTAAAATGTCACCCTACAAACCTATACCAGACCCTAAAATATTTACTCACTTAAACTAAATCTAAAAAGCGTAAGTCCTATTTTCCCTACAATATAAACTCGTACAATACAAGCATAATAAGTTGGAATTCAAATAGTTTCGAGAGTCAGACCTCAGTCCTCACAATGGGCCTTTGTTCCCACATTGTTAGTAAGTTCATGGCCGCTGTTATACATTTGCGGGAATATCTGAAAAATTACCAACAAATCCATTATTCGCCTAATTGGAGCTCTTGTGGAATTAATGCTGATTTCTAGAATACTGAGATATTTTTTGCTAGGTTATAATGTGGTCGAAAATGAATATGATTAATTTTGGTTAAGAATTTGTAAATTGGATGATTAACTTTAATATATACGAAATGGCTAGTGAACATAAGAATTTTAGTTTTTTTTAAGCTATTGCATAGCTTCTATCGCGGACCTTGAGCACGGGGACCGAATCCAGAAATTGCGTAACGAAAAACCTCACGCTCCCCACTCCGACAGGCACGGAGGTGTGGCTTGAAGGCATGCTATGCAATAGCTTTTCCGCGGCAGTCCCCAAGTGCCACACGTATTTTTTTTTTATAAACACAAGTTAAGTTGGTAAGCTTAACTATAAGCTTTGTTTGTGCTTTGACAATTACATGACCTTATACTGTTCCGCTTCATTATATATTTATAAATATGAATCTTTTATAGAAATGAAACAATTTTGATAATTCAATTCCATATTAATTGGTATTAAATACTTAATTGAGTTGTGGATCAATTCCATTTCAAGGAAAAAATATAAAATTGCTTCCACCGTTTTCATTTAATTCCTATGTACACTAATCATTATATAAACTCATGCATTAAAAACATTTATGATAACCACAAAAATTCCTCCGCACGAATATAGGCCAATTACATGGCAAAAAGTAATTACTATATTGTTATGAATTAAAAAAAAAAGCTCCCTTGAGAATGGTGTATTGCATAAAACAGTACACTAATGAAAGGTTGTATTGCCTTTTATTAATTTTACTAAAGACTTTGTAATGGACATAACAAAAAAACGTAAACATAACATTAACATTGAAATAAATATTTATTAAGCTATTGCATAGCTTCTATCGCGGGCCTTGAGTGTGGAGACCGAATCCAGAAATTCCGAAACGAAAATAACCCCTCACTCCGACCAGCACAGCAGTGATATTTTTTATACTATGCAATAGCTTTACCTCGGCAGCCTTCGAGTGCCACACGTCTTTTTTTAACAAACACAAACACAGACACTGACACTGATTCAGATACAGACACAGAAACATACAGACACATACCTACTCAGGTACTCAATGAGTATTACTCAATGAGTATCGAGTTTTCGAGCTGTGTCTGAACACAGACCCAGACACTGACACTGACAAAGACGCTGACGCTGACGCTGACGCTGACGCAAACGCAGACGCAGACGCAGACGCAGACGCAGACGCAGACGCTGACGCAGACGCTGACACTGACACTGCCGTTAACGCCGACACTGACACTGAAACTAATGATGAAATACGAATTATAGTAGGTACCACCACGCCACGCCATGTTATTAGTACCTATTCCATCAAAATTATTATTATTTCAACGCTGTGATCGTCATGGGCGGCGTCTATCACCTACCATCAAGTGAGTCGCCTGCCCTATTGCTAGGGTTACTATTTAAAAAAAAATCCTTTTTTTCTTGTAATTGTGTTATTATTAAAATCGGTATTTTTATTCAATATGTGTTTTATGTCACGTCGACTCAAAAATCTTCCTATATCATAAGAACAAGACATGTATAGGCCCTCACATTGAAATGAAAATGTAATATCGTGATATTATGTTTACAAAGTGATTTCATAACACAATAACCATATTTAAGACAATATTCACACCACAGCGCACAGGCGACAGTGATCCACGTATATTTTAATAAAATTATGATTACGAATCCATGTCATATAAAAACAGAAGACGTTGACAAAATTATGTTGTTTCGGCTGATGTTTATTTGATTAAAATCCTTATGGATAAAAAAGTAGTTAGCAATTTGGATATAATACTGGCAATTCAGTTAAAATATATAATTATTTAATAGAAATACGTTCAGCATAAAATATAATATAATAATAACATCTCTGAACCATTATTACAGAGGATTCT
Source organism: Colias croceus (assembly GCF_905220415.1). Taxonomy (NCBI): domain Eukaryota; kingdom Metazoa; phylum Arthropoda; class Insecta; order Lepidoptera; family Pieridae; genus Colias; species Colias croceus. The sequence goes on from NC_059562.1 coordinate 3,402,986, forward strand.
GATTTTTATTGTTATAATCTAGCTGAAGAGTTTGTTTTTTCGTTTGAACGCGCTAATCTCACGAACTACTGAACCGGTTTGAAAAATTCTTTCGGTGTTAGATAGCCCATTCATCGAGGAAGGCTATAGGCTACTTATCATCACGCTAAGACCAACAGGAGCGGAGCCACGCGGGTGAAACCGCGGAGCGCAGCTAGTATAATAATATAAATAATATTCATACACTTTATGATGATTAAATTAATATATTATTCATGACCAATTTATTTCTTATATTTTCATTCGTTATTTGAATGAAAATTACTGAAATATTTGCGAACCCGATTTCCCTAACAACCCTTTTTTTCGCGGCAAAATCAACAAAAATTACTCTAAATACATTACCGTCACGTCACCCGTTATCGAATTAAATTGTACGGTTCGTAATCGAATAAAAATACCTCCCGATATTTAGCAAGCAAAGCGGGGAATTAGGGTTGTTCAGGGAACGTTTTTGAGAATTAACGTCGATAATGCAAGACCCTCGTCAGCGTGACAAGAGGACACCACTATATAAGTCATTGGAGGCTTACGAAGAATAGGCTGTACTTGCCTATTTTTAAGGCACTTTGACTCTATTTAAATTATGTAATAGGTAAAAGGTTATTCGGAATTCTAGACTCTGTAAGTCGCCTACGCTAATAATAGCTCCTATTGTAAGGGTTTTATCAAAGCATTTTTCGACAAAAAAATTATTAATAGAATGTAAAGACATCGTCATGTATACAGGTATTTATTGTACAAACCAGGGCTCGGAACCGGTTTGAAAAGAGCGGTTAATTTAGATTATATACCGGTAAATATATCGTTCCTTCATTTACCGGTTAAACAAGTGAACTGTTTATAAGTAACCCAAATGATTAAGGTTACCGGTTACTTCTGCACAAACGGTTTTGACACCCAAATTAACCGGTTAATTCCTTTATTATTTTTGCCTCATTTTTTAACGCTTGCCACAAGATATAGTGAATCTAATATCTATACATATAATAAATCTGTAGAAGGGTCAATTCTGTACATTGAAAATATTGAAAAAATAAATACCAGGGGGTGTTACTGGATCGATACCAAACCCAAATATGTGATTAAAAAAATTTTTGTCTGTCTGTATGTTCAGGCATCACGTGAAAACTAACGGTTCGATTTCGATGAAACTTGGTATAATTATACCTTATTATCCTGGGCATAAAATAGGATACTTTTTATCCCGGAAAAATACGTAGAAAAAAATAAATCTTAATTTTTCCGCGCGGACGGAGTCGCGGGCGGAAGCTAGTATCTAATATATCTAATATATTCTATTCTAAAATATAGTTTGTAAGTATAGATGTATGGATGTATGGATGTTTAGCACACATGTAGAGGGTAACTTGGATTAACACATAGGATAGTTTTTATCCCGGAAATCCCACGGGAACGGGAACTATGCGGGTTTTCCTTTGCAAACGCGGGCGAAGCCGCGGGCGGAAATCTAGTTATCAAATTCAAATTTCAAATATAAACTAAAATTGCGAACTTGAGTGCGATTAAGAATTTTGTAACTAAATGACTTCGCAACGTCCAGGCCCGTCGAGCGAGGGTAGCGGGGGCCGAGGATCCTTATGTAACTTGGTTTTAACCGGTTAATTTTCACCACCAAAACCAATATTAATGAAAAACCGGTATTTCGCATAAACCGGTAAAAACCGGTAAAGTGCAACCTTTAACCTAAATCAATTTCGGTTTGGGGTCAATGACCGAAACCGGTTAAGAATTTAAACCGGTTTCCGAGCCCTGGTACAAACCAAATAAAAGCAACAAAAGCTAGAATTTTGTTTTATCATTGTACAAAAGGGAAAAACAATTCATATTTTATAAATGTGGGTAGAATAAACAAAACATGACATTAGGTAAGATAAAATTAAATGTATTCAATTAAAATTAAATGAACAAATCATTAATCTAAGAAGCGATTATTTTCCCTGAGGTGGGACGAAAATAAATTACCTAAAAATAATTTTCTGATTATATTGATACTAATTTACTAAATGGTGTGGAAAAAGATTAAATCACCAGACCAAGCAAGTAAAATAAGCTACCTTATTGGACTATTTTTGACAGAAAATTAATTTTTTGATCTTCTTGATTTGAAATCTACAAAAAAATATAATTTAAATAATTTCCCTTGTACACTGTACAGGACAGATGCATTTAGAGACGTTTTGCATCTATAGACGTTGAGCTTTTTAAAGCTTCACAGGCAATAAAAATACTCTTAGTTAAAACTAAAACGAGGTCCCCTTTTTACATATGATAGCGTTTTAGTTTTATATTATTTGTGTTATATAATAAAGGAGAAATCAATTTAACTCCATCGTTACTGTGACCTTAAAAAGTTACGCTTATTGTACAATATACGTTTCTACAAGGTTACCTACACACGTGTAACCGTTTTCGCGTATTCGAAACTCGACGTAAAATAACCCCAAGATAACTGTCATTCACAATAAAGGAATGATCACATAAACGTAAATAAGAAGCGACAAGAAAGGTCTAACATGGGTTTTTACGTAATTTGAGTAAAAAGAAATTGTAAGAGATAACAATAAATAAACGTGAGTCGTAGATTTTTGGGGGGGTTTTTTCAGGATTTCTTGTAGCGACCCTTTGGAGATCGAGAATGGCTGTGCTTTTTATTATGTAGTACAAAGGCTTCTTCTATTAAAATTGTCTTTATTAAAACTGAGGGTGAAGTTATTTGAACCTGCTGTCGACGGTACCACTAGATTTTGTTCGATAAACATTACATTTTTCTTATTTCTTTAATTTTCCCAGTGAGTTTACAATTATTTTCTATAAAAAACCGATCAGAAATCACCAACAAATGCCAAATTAATAGCTAGTCTATTAATATAGTAGTTATTTGAATACTAATACACATAATATCTGAATAAATACAAACACCCCATTCACCATGCTAAGTTCTAGAACTGTCTCTATACAATCGATGAACATTTTATTCACATTACAAGACCTCCAATAAACGAGTCCCATTCAGTACACGTAAGAAAATCAATCATGAATATCCAACGGAATTCAGCCAATCAAAGGATACGATGAATTGCTGGAAAAAATCGTCATCAGACATTCACTAATGGCATACAAAAACCATGTAATTTTGTAGTTAATCTCGTTACATGGGTAATTCGGGAAATACTTTTGTGTTAAATGTGTAGTTGTATACTTGGATAGAGTAGAATATGGTTGATTGTAGTTTTGTACTAATTTATGGTAATAATAAAATACTTTATTGTATATTTCAATGTTATATTTTAATCTACACTAATATTATAAAGAGGAAAACTTTGTTTGTTTGATTGTAATGAATAGGCTCATAAACTAGGTACTGGACCGATTTTGATGAAATTTGGCACAGATAATCTTTAGACCCTCAGAAAGAACATAGGCTACCTTTTATTGCGAAATATGTACCACAAAGCCGGGGTGGACCGCTAGTTATTATACTAATATTATAAAGCTGAAGAGTTTGTTTGTTTGTTTGAACGCGCTAATCCCAGAAACTACGGGTCTGATTTGAAAAATTCTTTCGGTGTTAGATAGCCCATTTATCGAGGAAGGCTATATATCATCACGCTAAGACCAACAGAAGCAGAGCACTGCGGGTAAAACCGCGCGGCACAGCTAGTATTTCATTAACCAAAGTCAAAGTTGTTAAAGTAAAGAAATAATAGATAAAAAAATAAAATAGATATAAGTACATTAGAAAAATAACACTTGAACTTGTCATTACTATACGAGAAATATCGAAAAGTTGTACACAAAACCCTTGCCATATTCAAAAGAATAGCGATAACAAACAAATAGACAAACTAAGGGAAACTCAATAAAATGAACAAAATCCTACGAGCCCTTCAGGTTGGCGATCTCGTTAGGGCGGGGTTGGCCCTTTCGACATGTAGGATATGTATAGCCTTTGTTAGCCCTTACGGTGCATTTACATCAAACGAGCGAATGCTCATTCTAACCCCACTATGACAAATTATTTTAGTGTAGGCGTAGAGCATTAAAATTCTTAGTTTAAACAGGCGTAGAGCATTAAAATTCTTAGTTTAAACAGGCGTAGAGCATTAAAATTCTTAGTGTGAACAGGCGTAGAGCATTTCGTTGTTCTTAGTGCGTGCGAAAAGACTCTATGTAATGTTGTAATACTGAACAACACTGAATACGAGTTTTCGTTTACACTGAAATATCACGAAAGAATGCTCTTGCTCTAGCTCTAGCTCTATGTTCGTTTGATGTAAATGCACCGTTACTGGAAGGACAACGCATTCGGCTACCAATAAATAAGAACGATTGTTGGATTGGTCAAAGGGAAATACGTTTTTTGGAAAGACACGGAAAAAGAAAAAGAGAAATTTTAAGTTCGTATGACTCTAGATAAAGTTTCGATGTATAAAATGTGTAATTGTTAAAGAAACTGGTTTCATTGGCTCTATATCATTATGATGCGTGATAATATTCGTTTTAACGTATGATAAATTCCTTATATTATTACGGTAATTCGCTAACAGAATGAAACAGTAGTATTTTTAAGTACATAATTTTTCCATAACAAATGTTATGAAACAGATAATGTTACCAACACCAAAGTTTTATTCTAATAATTGATAATTGGTTCATATGTAGCAAAAACATGTTTATCTCATAGAAATAATCACAAAAATATACCAATAGAATCCCTCTGGAAGGGCATAGAAAACAAAATTTCCACGCAGTTACCTGGATCTTAGATACACACTTGACACAAGGGGATTGAATTCCATCCATTAGTGTTATTATATTTACTATCCTACTCGATAGCCCTTATCAGATTGCAGATATTACCTTTAGAATAACGGTACCTATATATTATATTAGACTTAGCTAATATTTACTTATATTAAGATTTACACAAATTCTACAAATTGGCATTAAATAATATAATAAATGTAATTATGCTGAATTCTATGCTTTTGCTTAATAAAGTTCTTTTTCAAATCGTGTTTTGATTCACCATGATGATGTAACCACGCTTGTTATAAAGTAGTTGGAACGTAAACGTAAACGAACGTTTGTTTATTGAAGAAAATAAGATGTAGCCACGTTCGTGATAATGTGGATGAAAATTAAACTATAGTTTTTAACATTGAATAAACCTACAAAATAATTAATTTGTGTCTCAATTAACTGCGTTTTAAATTTGACGCAAAATATATTTTAACTAAATACCTAAAAAAAATGTGCGTCATCAAACAAAATCAAGTTCTACAACTTTAGCATTGATCTTCTGTAAACTAATACACAGTTTAATATAAATATTTTAATTAATTTTAACCTACGTTCAATACGATCTTTTACTGTATGTTTTGTTGAGTTCTTTTATTATTTCTCCAGTTGCCTGCTCAACGGTGACTGTGACGAAATGCCAAGCTGCCCTACGGACCCTGCAAGCTTTCCCGTTCTTCAAGCCGACCTGCCTCTGCCGGGAACCGAACGTCGATCCTGAGTGTAACTCGTTCCGCGACTTTCTGTTCGACCATCCTTGCGTGTTTGTTATGAAGAAAGGTATGTTTTACTCTATTAAATATGGTTTAAAAAATATCTAGTCTCTACAAAATGTGTTTAATTACATTTAATCTGCCTTTACTTACAAAAAATAAATGATTTTAGGATTAAATTGAATTTATATCCATTATATATTCTAATCATGTATGCTAACATTCCAATCATCATTTAGTAATTTATTCTTTCCTAAATGGATTGCCTGTCGGTGATTTCCAGTGATCTTAAGCCACAACGTTATCTCCTGTTTTGATATTATATTTATGTATTTTACAGAATTGTTACTTGTATTAATTATTTTATGTTTGAACAGAAAAAGACCCGTACCCAGTGGAGACTCTACCAACCTGTACCTACGCTCTTAGTGTCTGTCACAACGAAAAAGCCTGCTCCGTACTTTTTGACCGCTTCAAGAACGCATGCAAAGCCAGGGATGGAGAATGTCGTATGGAGGATAGGTAACCACATATTTATAAGCTAACTAGCTTTCCGTCGGCAGCTTGGCCAGCTTTTATGTAAAACCTAATAAATTCTGTACTAAAAGCTTCCTTGAAAACTTCTTACCTATTAAAAATACCCCCATCGAAATTAGATGCCTAATTTTACAGATCTAAGCACACAGATGCACCGTGGAAAGCGACTTTGTACTTTTATATATTATGTACATACTGATTATTAAATTTACAATCGTCTCAATCTTTTGATTATAATCAAAATAACAACTGTTGCTTTCGTCGAAATATAAACATCTTATAATATAAAAATGAATCCCAAAATGTGTTGGTAAGCGCATAACTTTAGAACAGCTATTTCTTTAATTCTTTTTTTATTATATTCCTTGAAGTACGAGGATGGTTCTTATGTAGAGAAAACGTGAATATGTACCGGGGCGGACCGCTAGTTTTTTAAAATTATATATTTTTATAAAGCATTTGAATGCTATAAAACTAGAAATAAAAAAAAATATTTGGTATTTTTAGTTTCATCTGTATTGAATTGAATGAGGTGTTGTTAAATTGTTACAAATATTAGTTTTAGGTACTTCTAATTTCCGGAATAAATTCTCAAGGTACTGTGCAAATTAAATGAAATACATTTTAACTATTTGTATAATGTCAAAGGTCCTCTCACATTATTCCTCTGAAATTCCTACGCAATTATACCGAAATTTTGTAGGCCGATATCTATCAATCAAATTAAAGAAACAACTTAATAACATTTTGGCAAGCATAACAGAATTATGGACGTTCTACGGAACTTTGAGAGGTTACTTCGAATTTCACTGAATTTATGAGACTGTTATATTATATAATTTTTGTTAGGTTTATTATTTATCTAATTATTGTCAAAAAAATCATAAGTTACAGTTTTTATGTGTCTACATTTATGATTTTAGTTTGTTTAAAATAATTATAAAAATAATGTATTTAAGTATTGAACAATAGCATTTCTGTTCTTTATCGGGGTTGGAAAAAAATTTTGTGTAACATTTTTTCGTTACGCGTGACATTTTGCCGTTACGCCATCTTTTTCTTATAAATAAGGTCATAAAGAAATGAAACTTCTTGTGTACACTAGCACACGCACACATTTTTAACCGACTTCAAAAAAAAGGAGGAGGTTATCAATTCGGCCGGTATGTTTTTTTTTTTTATGTATGTACACCGATTACTCCGAGGTTTCTGAACCGATTTACGTGATTCTTTTTTTGTTCGATGCGGGATGGTGTCGAATTGTTCCCATAAAAATTTTATTCGGATAGGCCCAGTGGTTTTTATTTTATTAGCAGTTTTGTCTGTATTTGTAAATGTTGCAAGTGCAAGTTTGAAGTCGGTTGTTTTTAACGCAGTTATTGACTTGTTTTGTTACACGTCTAACATAAGCAAAGTAGAATACCTACTGTATAAAACAAACTCGAACATTTACATGTCTGTTCAATTTTCACACACTACATTCATGTATTGAAGAAAACATATTTTACAAAACATTAATAAGCTTTATAATAAACTAGCGGTCCGCCCCGCCTTCGCCCGTGGTAGATATTTCGCAATAAAAGGTAGCCTATGTTATTTCTCAGGGTCTAACTCTAAAGATTGTCTGTGCCAAATTTCATCAAAATAGGTTGAGAGGTTTATGCGTGAAAACCATACATACATACATACATACATAATTACAAACATTTCCTCTTTATAATATTAGTATAGATACTTATAGTAGCTTAAATATGATAAATATAAGTTGGTTAAATAACCCATAAGATATATATTTTGATTCTCGCAATAATTAAACACTTTTCATTCGCTATGTTTTATGTAAAGCAGATAATCTCGTGAAAGATATTTTCATAATCAAACCTAATAACGTATTCTGGGGCAGTTTTAAAATATCCTGATCCGGCCACTGACCTCTATTGAAGTCAGCTCGCTGCATTATATTTAATCTATACTAATATTATAAAGATGAAGAGTTTGTTTGTTTGTTTGAACGCGCTAATCTCGGGAACTACTGGTCCGATTAGAAAAATTATTTCGGTGTTAGATAGCCCATTTATCGAGGAAGGTTATAGGCTATATTATCACGCTACGACTAACAAGAATGGAGTCACGGAGGTGAAACCGCGCGGAGCAGCTAGTTTTCCTATATAATATCCGGAACAGTTAAATTAAGTCATGTACGTACTAAAACTGGTATCTTTAATGCATAGAATTTTACATGATATACTATTACATAGGAAAGGAAGATCGTTATTTTAAATCATTATATTGCAATAGTTTGTGTATGCGTTTTTCCTTTGCATGTAGGTAACTTCTTATAAAATAATAACACGGTAAAATTAAGAAACATTTTTGTAAGAGCTTTAGTATTTGAAACTTAAATGAATTGGTACGAAATCTCTAAATTATATAGAAATCTAAAATAAATAATGGAATTATCTCTATAATTTTGCGAGAGAAATAATGCAAAGATACCTACATATTATACATTTTTAACTACTAGCGGCAAGCTTTTTAAAAAACTGTATTAAACAAAGCCGTGCTATATTTTATAGTATCCACAATCACGTTTAGTATTTTTACTATCTATTAACTAGCTTCCGCCCGCGACTCCGTTCACGCGGAAAAATTAAGAAAAATTATGATTTATTTTTTCTACGTATTTTTCCGGGATAAAAAGTATCCTATTTTATGCCTAGGATAATAAGGTATAATCATACCAAGTTTCATCGAAATCGAACCGTTAGTTTTCACGTGATGCCTTCACATACAGACAGACAGACAGACAAAAAATTTTTTAATCACATATTTGGGTTTGGTATCGATCCAGTAACACTAGTTATTAGTGCTATTAACACAGTAGTGCTATTTATTTTTTCAATATTTTCAATGAACGGAATTGACCCTTCTACAGATTTATTATATGTATAGATTAAAGCCTGCAGGAACACTGAATGCGTAGACCAAATTTCACAAAAAAAAGGTATTTCATCAAATGACCTTGTACCTGTTATAATGTCAAGTATGCATATTTTCTGTACACTTGAAACGTGTTGAGACGAAGTCAACGAATTTTCAGTCTGACCTCTACGATTTTTAGTTAACCATTTTTGTCTGCGACATGACAGTTTAAAATTCTCTAAACTAGTTTGTTTATTTATTTATTTGTATTAATTTGTTAGTCTCAATTTCCATTTTTGTCTGCGACATTACAGTTTAAAATGGTTCTAGTTTATTTATTTATTTATTAGTATTAATTTGTTAGTCTCAATTTCTAATCTTTCTTGTTAATGAAATTCGATATCAAGTTATCAAATTAAAGTATAAATGTCTTTAATTATAGCAATGTAGATACTTAACAAGGACAGCTACAATGTCAAGTAAATTATAAAATAAAATTTATTCAAATAGTACCAATTTCTTTTCAAAATTATTCTTAAAGTTTTGCTTTATTTAAATTTAATGTAATAATAGCGCAGATGTGCTATAAAAAATTTGTTTAAAATCAGTTGTAATTCATAAGACTTAGCTTTTAAATAACGTAATAAAACTTATTCGTAGCCTTAACATTTGAAACTATAACCCCTACATTATAACGTAACGTATATGAAATATTGGCCTATATTCTTACACATCAATTTTCAGTAATAAAACTATTACACCATAAAGTTGCCGTCGCGTTTAGACTCTCCATAAATTGTTATTACGCATTTTTATTGCGCCAAGTGCTGGCCACTATTATGGCAAGGTTCTTTTAATAAACTTCCAAGTTTCAGCTGGACAATTTAAAACCCTTACAAATTTATAAACGACATTAGGTATCAAATGTCGTATATAAAGTAAGGGTTTTTAAATTGTAGTTATTAGCAATAGATTAAGGGATATAAGTAAATAATATGTTTCGTATTGGTATTTTCAGATAGATTATTATTTACTATGTATTTACTGCTGTCTGATAAATATTGTACTAGTTTGAAAGTTCTTATTTTTGGCGTATTATGTTAAATACAGAAAATATAACTCTTGACTCGATACATTTTTAATAACGCATATATTTTTAACATAAAAGGCTCATAATTCTTAGTTATGGCCAAGTAAATTATAACTCATAAAACGATTGTGCTAAACACAGTTTCAATTGTTTTAATTTCTTTTTATATTTATAACTACTTTTCATAACATAAAATGGAAATGGCTCGGTCATCTGTATATAAATATAAATCTTTTAGCTTGCCTATAGCGTTTGGTTGGCTTTTCAAAAGGGAGGGGGGGGGGAACTGGGGAAAACACTGGGAATTATTAAGAAAATGGTATGGGAAAATGACGGGAAGACACACACATACACATGGAGGAATATCCATCCAATAAATTATTGTATTGACCTTTCCTTGATAAGTGTTCAAAGTTTTAATTAAATATGTGGTAAAAATCATGTCTAATGGAGTCAGTTTTACAAACATACAGGTGAAACTAATGAAAGCGAGTTAAAAAGATCTAAAGCTATGTCCACACTACAGGGAGGCATGTCGCGAAGCCTGGGCCGGTCTGCGTCTCTCTCCGCTCTTCGGATGCATTTGCCCCAACACCCACATGAAGAAACGATGCGACAGAATCTTTGCGGTTGTTAACCATAACCCCTGCGTTGGTGAGTACGCACCCTTAGCTTGCTTTATGTCTGTGTTTTGAGTGAGATAATATGTTGAATTCAATGTGTACATTGTAAATTTTTATTATCAAACTACGTATTAAATATAAATTCGATATTATAATAAAATACTAAAAACCCAACTCTAAAAAGATATCTATTTCTAAGCAGTCATATTATTTTAACTATACATTTATAACTTGTATAAAACAGATTTATTAATTATGTGAATCTCACATAAATAATAATCAAATAGGTATGAGATTTGATATAATATTATCATGTGACGGTACATTAATGACGTCACTAAATTATCATATTGGTTAGTGTTCCCTTGCTATGAATTTGTTACATAATTAATGATGGGGAAATTCATAAAGCGATCAGTTGTTTACCTTGTTCATTACGTGTTTATTTTGGATTTGAATAAATATTTATTTCATAAAGTACATTACAGAAGTAATTGTATGCTTAAATAACATAACAACATTGAACTAATAAATAATTTTATAAGTATAAATAACAGGCTCAATAACAAAAACTTCTAATAGAATCACAACGATCGCAAAAAGATTATAGAGAGTAGGTAAATATATTGTATATTTCCGAACGAAACTTTCAATATTGTTATTCGGAAAGTTTCTCAATCTAAGCAGGGAATTACAACTTAAGTAGAAGTGGTATCGTAATCATATCGCATCCAATAAAGTTAACTTCGATATACTTGTGTTTATAACCTTTGATCCGCATCGCAACTCTTATGTGATATTTGCTAGGGCTGTCACTAATGAACAATTATAATTTGTAATATGTAATACAAACATAGTTATTTAACGAATTTACTAAGCCTGAAATTTTAACCTAAGCCTAAGATTTATGTATAAAGTAATCAAGTATTTATACATGATACGACTATGTATTAACATTGCATGTAATCAATCAAAACTACGAATATAAATATAAAATATATATATGTTTAAAATTTAATTTCAGATCAAAAATATTGTTCCCCAAAAATTAATAGCAACATACAGTCAGGCCATAAAAAAAATTTAACAACTCAAATTTTCAATATCCCGATACGACGCTATCATAAACGTAATAAGGCAATACACATTTAACGTAAATCCTGTTTCAAAAGCCTTTAAAAATCAATCTACAAAATTATACTGCATGCTCCCCTCTGTCGTGAAGAACATAGGGCCAATTAAAATGGTTTTTGTTGCGTGACAACGAGACATTTCCAACTTAGCATGTAAGCTAGCATGCTACATTGGTCAGTACTAAATGCCTTAAGAATTATTAAAACTATGTTTTTCGATCATTGCGCGACGCCCAAGGAATTGATAAAAATTTTCGTTCACATTTTAATTACGCGTTGACATGGAAATCTGACGTCAACGTGACGTAAGCAAGAAATTAAAAGATTTGAACTTATTAGTACGTAACGTATTAAATTTAATGAAAGATAAAAATCTATTATTCAAATAAATTAAATGCAAAGCGCTAACTTAGTTTTCTTGTATAAGAATTATAAAATGGACTTTTAAATTTCTTATTGTGTGCGCAAATCGTAATAAGTAACTAATGTATCATTTATTTAACGGAAACTTAACAAACAACTACTGACCTATATTTAAAGCAATTTGCAATTTAAACAAACAACTACTTACTTTTAAAGCAATTTGCAATTTTAAAGGTTCCTTTACCTATAGGTAAAATTAATGAATCCATTTACCAAAATCACCAGAAATAGAGTCAAGCGTCAACCTAATAAATTTAAACTCACATACGAACAATGTTTATATTTAGGATCATGTAAATAAATTATCAAATACATTGATTCTAGTTTCATAGTCTAGTAATTATAATATAGCTCTATATTTCATCCACTTTCTCAGTTGTAAAAGTCTTATTATATCGTTGCTGTCAATCAGCACTGTGCTCAGTCACTAGCTACAGTCACTAACTTTAGAAGTTGTCTGTTGTTTCTCAGTGTGTTTTAACTAAAAACTGATGTACGTACAAAATGTAAAGCAATGTATAGAAGTTTAATTTAATCCATGCTTATTTTACATGCTGTTTAAACTACCGAATTATTACTTTTTGTATGCTAGCGAAAGACAATAGATATTCCAAATGGAAAAGGTAGATATTAGGTTTTAGACATCTTCAACTTAACATTAAATCTACTGACTTGATTTTAAAGGAATGAACTCTTAATGTCGTTGTAAATGTTGTGAAAACAAAAATTTAAAAGAATTTTCTCACTGAAGATGGTAAATCTTCTCGTTATTTAACATTATTGACGTAGTAGTTGACGCGATATGACAAAAATTTCAAGCACAGCTACCAGTGGTGACAACTTGCAACAAATGGGATGCATTCAAGTAGGTATTTAGGTATTTATTTACATATATATTATTTTCTGTGTATCTTGTGTATCATGTTAAATCGTATATTGAAAAGGTAACAACATAATTAAGAGTTTGATAGAATTAAATTAATTTCTATTTATCTTAATTATAGGGGTATAAAAATAGATTATGGCCGATTCGCGCAGATCTACCCGATATGCTTACAAATCGGTCAAGCTGTTTCGGAGGAGTTCAACTACCGTATCTCTATTTTTTATATTTTAGACGTAGGTATATAAGAAATCACACATATTTTTGTACGACTACTGCAATTCAACACCAATTTACAATCATTACAATTTGTATAGTCCTATAACTGAAAATAGAAAAAGTGTCAACCCTAGTTCTATTGGAAATTAAATTGAATTCCTTTGGAATGAGAACTCACTTTCCTTTAATGTAACCGCAAAATTGAAGACTTGTTGTTAACAATATTAAAAGATTTTATCTCTTTTTAGTTAAAATTAAGTATTACATTCAAATGACCTTCAATGTTTTAAATCTTACTTATGAATAATTATAACGTACTTTTTACTCTTACATATCTATATTAATAAAAATGAAACCCGTTTCGCGTTGTCACGGCATACCGCGTGGACCGATTTCGATAATTATTTTTTTATAATATTCCCTGAAGTACGAGGATGGTTCTTATGGAAAGAAAACATAAACATGTACTACGGGCGAAGCCAGGGCGGACCGCTAGTTAATAATACAAATACTCGTAGCAAGTCTGGTTCAAAAATAAAGTGGGTTATATTATTATGTTTCCAATTATTTCAATGTCGGATATATAGAGTTTGCTTCATAAATCACAGTTCAATAATTTAATCTATTAAAGTTCTAACTTATACAATATACAGTCATATCCTAATATCTTTTCTTCACTATACGAAATTAATTCCGCTGAGTTATAATGGCATGGAATTATTACAGCGAAGCGAAGCGCTAGTTCTTTAATAAAATCCTTCACAAACATCTCTGTTTTCAATTTTAAAGATTACAGCGAGGATTTAAATGACGGTTCCTATTTATATTTGTTGAACCCGGCTAATCTCTGGCTTGAAATCCAAAGTTGCTCAAGTAACGGTTGGATTTTGCCTGCTTGAGTAAAATTACTTCGCGCAGAACATTTATTTTGAAGATTGAAATTATGTAATTTGGGATTACTCGTGTCTTATGAGCATGTGGAAACAAACATCTTGTAGGAACATGGAAACATGGAATCTTGTAGGAATATGGAAAACTCGATACCTACTCCGATTTCTTCGTTTTTTTAAGCTATTGCATAGCTTCTATCGCGGGCCTTGAGCGCGGGGACCGAATCCAGAAATTCCGTAAAGAAAAAACCTCACGCTCCGCACTCCGACGGGCTCGGAGGTGTGGCTTGAAGGCATAGCATGCAATAGCTTTACCGCGGCAGTCCCCAAGTGCCACACGTCTTTTTTTTTGAGAGAACTATGAAACAAATAACTTCCTTAAATAAAACATTACATTACTTTTGCTAAAAAAAATATGAATAAATACTCCAAATCCATTCAAACATGTTTACAATTTATTTTACCAAAATATTATCAAAAAATTCACAATCTAATTTTCAAAAAATATCATACAATAATTTGAAAATGTTTTGTAAGTTCTTTCTCCTGACAGTTTAAATCTGTAAACTACCCCGTCTGCTTATTTAGGATGTGTTTAAACATTTCTACAACTTTTGTTTTTCGTAACAGAGGTCGACACAAACAATACAACTAAAACAAAGCATTGTGCGGCTTGAATTAAATACACTTGGTACCTATAGAGAAAAATATTAAATTGGAATATTTGTACAATAAAATACCTTAATTCTAAATTTTGAGCGATTCTGCAGATGAACATATTTGCACAGTCATCTTTCACCATACGATAAAGTAGCATTTACACCTAAACAAAATATACGAAACTCCAGTCACCCTTCGCGCCAATAACATCAATTGAATAATAATCTAAAAATCAAGAAGGCATACAAAAGAAACAATAGGAAGGAAATCCATTCACTTTGCCGCCTTTGTGCGAAGGGTACTTTGAGGTCGGTCTACAGAAGTAAACCTTTTGAACAATTCTTTGACACCGATTTTCCGTCCTATTTTGTGATTGAGGTGTTCGGGATTGCGTAGAAAAGTAAAATCGGTTGAAACAATGTTTTGGGGCTAATTGAAGTGTGTTATTTCTGAAATGATTAATGAATGAACTAAGTATGATTTGGTATAATAATTCTTTCGTGGCGGAAATTTTACGCAGCATAATAATTTTCATATAATTATAAAACAATATGTATGTAAGATAAGGAAGGATAATATATAATATAAGGATACATAACTTAATTTGTACGTAACGTTAACAGAATATTATAACACAGTATTACGATATTTACTATAATATTGCAATACTGTGATTATAACGAATATGAGTACCTTGGTTGTTACAAAATATCTACGAATAACATTGTACAATGTACAAATAACAATACAACAGTTAAAAACAATTTCCTATTCCAAGAACCAAAACCATTATTTAGATTTCTATGAAAAAAAGTTTACCATTTAATAGAATAGCTACTGTTATTTATGTTTCAATATTAAACCCATAAATTAATTATTAAATAAATATACAGTTATAATTTAAAATGTTATGTTTAAAAAGACTATTTACATTCTGAAGGATAAAAACTTAATTATATTAACTTACCTTTCCGTAATGAGTTACGTATGTTGATAACATGCAAGCGTGTAGACGGAAAAATATTTAAAAAATAAACGATTACTTCATACAGAACCGTATATTTAATATTCATCTGATATATAAAATTCTCTTGAAGTTAAACTACTCCGAAACGGCTTGACCGATTCTGATGAAATTTTGTTTCGGGTAGGTCTGAAAATCGAACATTTTTACACCCCAAACTCCAAAGTAATGAGAGTAAGGCAGAAATACATTTTCCGGAACAGCTAAGTTTATATTAGTAATTGTCTCTAAAATCAATATTAAAACGGGTCAGAATGATAAATGACATGAAAATTTCTGAACTGAATCAAGATTTGAGATTTAATGGCACTTTTACAAATTCCTTAAATCATAGCGAGAATATATTTTCAATTGGAAATTTGCTTCGTTCTGAGCTGCTAAAATTTATGTTAGTTCATACTTGGCAAGGACTGCATTGTGACAAGCTTTTCTTAGTGAATATGGACATTTTAAATTCATTTTTTCACTCTTCATTAGCGACTCTACATGCATATTTCTTATTTCTATTAAGTTCCATAGTTCGGCCTGGAATAAAAATTTCAGATTTCATCTTCTCTGTGCCAAACTTAATAAGTGCAGTAAAATAGTTAATCATAGTTGTTTTACTTTTATTTATATTTCATTATTTTTATTTCAAGTTTCAATACAATTAATTTATAGATATGAAAACCCGTTATTCGTCGCATTATGACAAAATCCTCACGCTTTAATTACAATTTCTTATTACAAGAACCACTATCACTTTATTATTCTCGAACGTTTTGTTAACTTAATTTGGGACAGAGAACAGTTAGTTTTACTGTAACGGGTTACTTTGACCTGTGCCTATAAAACATTGACGACAATAAGTTTCGCCCGGACCGTTTTATACGTGGGAACGAATACAACTGTTCGAAAATTACTCTGGTTACTTGTACGGGGAAATATCCGAGGCTCAGTGAAAAATAGTGGTAACTGCTGTAAATTGTGAAGTGACATTCTAATAAATGTGTGATGTTTCAATAGTTTTTTAATAATAATAATTTGTTTCAATTTGATACATTTATCTAATTATAAGTTGTATAACATATTTATGTATTCCATATTGGATGTAATACATAAATATGTTTATTTTTTTTAATATATATCAATCGAATATAAAAACTGTATTACATATATAATAGGTACCTACTTTGTGTGCCTTTCGGCTGCAACATACCTATTATTATATTACATATTATATTAATGTTATACCTACAGCCTCTATGAAATATATTCAATCACGATAGTCAACAGCAAACCTAGTAATATTTTCACTTCATAAAAATGATAAAGCTAAAAAATATTTTTGTCGAACAAATATTTGTTGAAAATCTGTGAATTGCATGTCATCGCGCTGAATTCGTGTTATGATAGGTTCTTTTCAATAACAGGGTTTACGAAGCTTTGCTCGATTTTTCTCTGAAAATATTATCTCACTCAATACAAATGTATAAGATACTATATAGCTTTAAGTGTTAAATATAATGGCAATGCTTAGGAACACCAGTGACTTAATGTGACACTATCCGTCATTTCAATAACTAATAATTAACAATTGCATATCTTATGAATAATATGTGTATAAGTACAGCGCCTTGTGGGACCCCCGAAGTTACTCCTACACATTGTAAACAACACGTCATATTATTTTACCGATGTGCATTATTGTGTGCCTTCATTTCATATATTTCAAACAAAACACTAAAAAAATAAAGAACTAATTTTATATTTTATAACAAATATAAACCACAAACATAAACACTTCACCTAAAAGCTTCATGAGTTCTAGACTCAAACAAAATAGTTGTCAACGTGTTATATTAGTTTTGTTTCGTACCTTTTTATTTTCGTTCATCTTTTCGTTTCGTTACCTGCCTATTAATTTCTACACTGTTAGATGCTAGGCATTAGCCTTAGGAGAAAGTTAGATCACTAATTTACTACACAAGGCTGTATACCTTTATGTTTCACGGACACTGAGCTTCTTTTTAGTGTACTCCTGACCTCACACACCGTACATGCCCGCAGTTACCTCAACTCTTGGCTTCACACCTTCGGCCTTCGGTGATGGTCTGCGCCTGCTACTGATAGCGCATTGTCGGGGCGGCGTACAATATCCTTACTCTTATGTCTACCTTTCACGGGAGTACTCTTAAGGGAGGCGTCGATTTGCCGGCGGAGCAAAGTCGATGGTCCGTTAAGTGTATTCCGAGTGCGGTTCGGCTCGGGGGCGGTCAGTGGTTGTTGGTAACGTGGTTGTGGGGCAGCGGCGGCCTGGGGCGAATGTCCGCCGGCGGTGCGAGTGCTGTTCGAGCCGAGGAAGCCGGCCGCTCGCGCGCCGCCGCTCACCAGATACGCGGCCCCGGACGGTACCATCCTGCTGCTCACGGAGAACGGGACCCGCCTGATGACCCGCGCCGCCGCCGCAAGCCTGCTTCGCGCCGCCCTCCTCTCCCCGCGCCCCTCTCGGCCCCGTCACGGTAACCGCCGCCGCACCTCTCTCTCTCTCTATGTGTCTATCGGATTCCGTCGCCTCTTGCACTGCACGCTTCGCTATCGCTTCGTAAGGTAGGAGCGCGTGAGTGACCAGCCTGTTTGGCTGAATTATGACTGAATTCACTTTGCAATACGCTTTCATTGGGTAAATATGTTGGTGATCTTGCAAATTTTATTCAGGAGAAAAAGTATTTTATGGATTGAAAGAATTCTAGAGGTGTGAACGTTTCGTCTTAAAACATTTTTAAACACGACATTGCCTCATCCTTCATTATCATTAGATGTTATGAGCACTTGAAAAGGTTAAAGGTGGGAATAAAACGGACTTCGAATGTGATACTAGAATATTCTGAATCTTAGTATTAATAGAAACAATAACTCGTTTCCGCTGCAACCGACTCTAACTTTAGTTTGGCTTTGAAAGAAATGAAACCATTAATTCGCTCCTACTTTATGCCCGCATGCTTTCAGTACTGCTACTTTCCTTTATTCCTTAAATTTAAAACCACTTTAGACTTTCAACGGAAGGGAATGAGCCAATTAATCCAATTAACGCGATCGTTTGAAAGTCTAAATTGTGTTCAATGTATATATAAGCATGCTGCATGTGTCTGCATCTCCTATTTCTACGATTTCTATGGTTACTGCGCGGCATAGATTTTGCTTAACGACTGTTTTATAACGTCGTAAAGAGCTTTGCTAATAATAAATAATCAGTATCCAAAATTAACGTACGTGGTTTTTAATTTTTGTCCTTTGTATCATACGTTTTTGGATATCGTTGTTTGTTTGTCGTTTTTTATTTAGTAGGGTTATGTATATATGTGAGACCGGCCCTGCGCGATCGCCTTAGTAATTAGAGTCCGTTCGCGCTACGGCCCGGTCGTCGCTTGCCTCAGCTAAGCGATACGGATTCAATTCCAGTAAAGCTGATGTCGGACGGACGAAATGCAAATCGGAACACGACAGGCGTGACGTCATGGATTGGCGGTATGTCGATAACGCAGGACGGCAATCTAATCGCCCCGGACAACATAATGAGTCACGTCCATCGCTATGCGAGCCCGCACTACAAACCCCACGGTCATCATTACCACCGCTGGAACCATGAGCCGGGGGGCAGCGAAGACCCGCTATACGCGACCAAGACCGTCTACGGACCGGGATATATCGATGAAAACCGTATGTATTATTACGTTCACTAATCTCTAGAAACTAGACTAGTCTTAAAGAGATTAGTCGACGATTAAGATTAAAGTGTTACGATAAATATCAGGTACACTAACAAAATATTTAACCATAGATATCGTAACGACACGTTTAGCTTCGGATCTGTACAGGTAGAAGAACACCGTCATCAAACACGGATTTGTTTCTGGCACTACCAGGACTCATGTCATTACCATCCACTTTAGTCCCTAACCCAGAGATAGAGAGTTTAGTCCCGTAGATTTAAGGAGGGTTTTACCGGTAGATAAAAAAGTAAAGCTTTGCGTAGTGAAAGTAATGAATAAGCATCTAGAGCTTACATTTACCTTGCTTTCTTAATTCATACAAGCAAGAGAAGATTTAAAAGCGGTTTAGACAGCTTTGACACATCTTCGCGAAGCTTTGCGATTCAGATTTATGCGAGACCAATTTTGTGTGTCGATTTAACTACTTTTTTACTTGACTTTAAATTTATATTTAGGTGGTAAGTTACGGAATAAGATTCGGATAAAATTATATTTTTACAGTTATACACAATATTAGCATGGTATATCGAGTTTTGCTTGCAATCAAAAAGTTTTTCTCACGTAATATAAATCTATCATGATCAGCTCATACTGTACACGAGTTCCATGATTTCACAAATTATTTAATTATTTTATAAGTATTTCCTATTTACGCATGTAGTAATGTATTATTACCACTTTAACACTATTTTATTATATTACATTATTTATCCATTTTTGAGTTATATTTTTATTTGGTTTAATATTTACATATTTTCATGACACGTTTATGTGATATATTTTATTTTACGAGTATATTTATTTATTCCTATAATATCAACATGTATATGGCACAGCACACAGACGAGATATTTTATTATTCACACTGACAAATCCAACTTAGTTTAAATTCGGTTAGCAATAGGTCGAACGTTCGAGGCGTCAAAGCGATAGAAACGTATATCACGAAATAATACTAATATTAGACAACCTGCACGTTTCGCACAAGATGGGCGCATGCTAATATATAACATACACCTACAGAGAGGATTGGGAAGGAAAACGGTAAAGCAGGTGACGACAAGGCGGCGCTGCAGTCGACGTGCCACGTGGCGCTGGACACGTGTATCAAGGACAGTGAATGTGTGGGGTCCCTGACGCCGGTGCTGCAAAAGTGTCATGCGACGGACTGCGACCGAGAGGGGTGCATGGCGGCTCTGCGGAACTTTTATAGGAAGCCTGGCGTTCATTGGAACACGGAAATCGCGTTTTGTTTGTGCAAGTGAGTATACTATTTATGAATTATGTGAAAATGGTACAAAGATGTTAATTAGGTTTAGTTATGAGTGTGTAATTCTTATATCAGTTTGCTCTACTATGATTTATTATAGTAATTGCCGTGCTTATAAGTTAATTTGGCAGAAAATATTGTTTGAATGGTAAAATAATATTAAATAATCATCTTATTTATTAAATATACCTACCAATCTTAACAATAAGAAATCTTTTACAAGTGATAATTTTAAATTAAATTCTCACATACAGAGTAAAATAAGTTTAAGCTACACTTGATATGATTTGTAGCTCTTCGTAAAAAGAAGTTGGATAAAAGATATTAAATTAACTATTTTAAATGTAAAAATAAAAACTAACGACTCATAAGAAAGCTCTACATGATTAATCAAGTTTAAAATCCACGACATTTAATACATAAAAAAGCATTCTTCTTTCGAATAGTCGGATAAAATATCTCCCCTACTGGACCTCAAACAGGAAAACACTGTACATTGTGTAGCCCGTGATTTACTTAACAACTTCGGTACCAATTAAAACAAAACTTCTTACCTTCTGTTACTAAGAACAACTTATATTGGGATTCTGGGAAAGCTCGTGCAATTCTTAATTTGAGATCCATTAAACTAATGTATTTGTGCAAAGAAAACAATTTATATACCCTTAAAGCGAAGTACAATACTGAAAAAACTCTACTTTCATATTATATGTAGATTTATTTTTGTATGTTTCATATCAGTATCTGTACTTTTAAGGAGTAGCCTCCTAAGACCATAGTATTTAACTAATTCAGGGCATTAGGTTACATATACCTGTAATATTAATAAAACAGCCCCCGGAATCACAGACACAATAGAAAATCTATTGTGTCGTGGCCCGATCGAGCCGCTCGGGGCTCAATGGCCATATGCCAATAAAGATTTTTATTAAATATCATATATTGAGAAATACTTTTCGTTCTGTAATTTCTTGAACTAAAGTTTACGATTTCGAAAAGCTCAGCTCTTATAATTTATCGAACAAGTTTCATGAAGCTATTACATGAATAAATATTATAAATAATTCTAAATATATTATACAGTTTATATAGTAATAAAACTTATTATATTTCTTTGCAAGAACGAAAACTTGATACTTTCAGGAATACCATTATGCTAGCACCAAATTCTCGATACTCATAAATAATGTCTTTTCTACAAATCACGATAATGTTCGGTAATAAAAATATCCATTATTAAATAATACCGTATTATAATAGTCAGATAAGGTAATGTAATTCAATATTCCTTTGGCGTTAAATTCACAGTTCACTTTGTAGATTATTTGTTTGTACATCTTAATGGACATCTTATCTTACTATCCTATACTACTGCGAAAGTTTGTGGGAACGGATTTGGATAAACTTTACATTAATATACGTTAAATCAGTAACACATAACATATAGAAACAGCTTTTGGTCCGCGACATCACACAACTAGTTACCAATAAATATTTCTTTCTTTATACAGGAAAACGGATAACAAAGAAGACTCGTGTATGAACGCACAAGAGAGACTCCACCCGTCGTGTGCTCAACGTCCTCCCGTCGGTTCACCGCTGCCAGCTTGTCATACTCTGGCGCATACCTGCCGAGAGGATCCGGAGTGCAGGTAAATATAACAATGTATAAAAAGAAAAGATGATTGACTGACCTATCAACGCGTAGCAAACAACCAGCAAACTACAGAACCGATCGGACGGAATTTTGTTTGCAGGTAGCCATTATTATGCAGGCATTTGATAAATTCTTCCCTCAAGGGGATAAAATAATTATCATTATTACCATAAAAATTTATTTTGACCACACTGGCGAAAACAAAATTGCTACAGCTAAAATAAAATTGAACAATATAAAACTATTGCTATTACTCAACTCCAATATGACACGACCGATTAAATAAACTCTTTAACTAATGGAAAGCTTCATCTGAATAGCATAATTGATATTAATATCTGCAAGTGTAGAACTTAACAGAAAAGCTTTTAATTCCGTTATATAACACGTAGCATTTCCACAGAACGAGTCGTTCTATAATCTATTCAATGCACAACGTAGCGTAACCAACTACAAGAAATATCAATACGCCTTAGAAACTTTTATACCGATACTATTCGTTCGAAAACTACGATTAAATAATTCCCCAGCCCGGCTAATTACCGTTTGTATGCCGGCAAAGCGTCCAATATTGGCACATTTCATTTGCTGGAAAACAGCGTGACAGCAATGCAATCACCACGGTAATAGGATATATTCAGAAAGCTATATCCAATAGACATGTTAACCCATTCGATTGATGCGAGAACGCCCCCAAATTGAATAGAAAGGACATGGAACGGCATCACTGTAGTGTTAGAACGTCACTGTGATATATCACAAGTTGTTACAAGTAACTGTTACTTCTTGGTAACGGAGTTTCTGATACGCGCTATTTTTACTTCTAAAATTAATTAAATTCTATTGAAGCCATACCTAAAACTTATTATATTTATACTTTTTTGTCAAGAATTCATCGTTGTGGTTCGATTTTGTATAATTTTCTAAGGAATAGGTGACTAATTTATATATAGGTAATTAAGGAATGCAGCGAAAATGGATCATCGCCCTGGTACACAGACTAATAATAATATACTGCCCTGGTAGCTTTAAAATGCAAATAGACATGACAGAAATAAACATGAATGTTTTACATAGTGCGTATAGACACGAATATAATTAAAGTTGAATACTAAACAACGACATGTTGCAATATATGGTTTTAGATATCCATTTTAAAATATACTACTATAATCTATACATATAATAAATCTGTAGAAGAGTCAATTCTGTACGTTGAAAATATTGAAAAAATAAATAGCAGGAGGTGTTACTGGATCGATACCAAACCCAAATATGTGATTAAGAAAATTTTTGTCTGTCTGTCTGTCTGTCTGTCTGTATGTGAAGGCATCACGTGAAAACTACCGGTTCGATTTCGATGAAACTTGGTATAATTATACCTTATTATCCTGGGCGTAAAATAGGATACTTTTTATCCTGGAAAAATACTTAGAAAAAAAAATTATCTTAATTTTTCAGTTTTATCCATAGACGTTGTTCTGTAGAACCGCGAACACACGTTGCGTATTATCATAGGCCTAGCCGTATTTGGGTACAATAGATATTTATAAGATGTCATTGTCAGAGTTACTCAAAATGGATAAACCATCCACGCGAAGACCGACATCCGCGCGGACGGAGTCGCGGGCGGAGGCTAGTAATAAATAAGTCTTCGTCTTTATGTTCCGTATTCACGCCATTCTGAAGAATATTGATGAATAGATAGAGCAAAAGAAAACTCGAAACCACTCGAAATATAAAATCTACACGAGTCCCGGAGAACATAATATTATAATACAAACCTAACTTCATTCGTTTCATGTTTAAGAATCTTTATTAAAAACGGATTTAAAAAAATGATGTTTAACAGGATTGTAGTATTTTTCACAGTGATATATTAACACCGAAACGTTATCCCATCCCTAACTCATCGATACAGCAAACTAAAAATAGTCAACTTTGCAGATGCTGAATTTGGGCAATTCGATATTGCATTAGGGTCGCTTTTCACAATTTGCTTATGAATAAATCTAATAGTCTTTTAGCAGATTACGAGAACCGTTTAGGAATTTTAATGGCTGGACTTTTATAAACGCGCTATACATTCACTTCTTTTTCGAATGAAAAAAATCGTCTCTTTTTAAATTAATGTTTCCAAGTAAATACGAACTTATTTAATTAACCACTTGGATCATAATTTAAAACAATTAACACGTGAAAATAAATCCATACACACATTTTAAAACAGTCTGTCTTTCGATTATGTACGAAATAAAGTGAACGTCGGGAATTACCGATCCAAATATTCCAGAGAAATGTTAAAAAGTACATATTTTTTCCTCTAAATTTAAACAGTACAATGATATTCGAATAATTGGCAAAGTTCGAATGATTAATAAATCAGTTATTGTAAGTATAGAGCTGCCTACACAGTACGTAGGTTGAGGAAATATTATTTCAAATGCCTACTCAATTTCTACACAGTTTAACATTTTGTTGTAAAATTTGTATGAATATAATTTGGTATGATAGCAAGCGTGGGCGAAGAATCAAATGTCAGTTGGTTTAGCTTGAATTTATTTGTCTTATTATTCCCTATGTAAAACATTTTAATGAACATGATATTGCAGTAGTTATTTTTTATTCAAAAAACAACCTTTGAACAATAAATTAACTTTTTATTAGAATGAAATTTATGTATGAGCACTTAATTCTAAGTTATATATTTTTCGAAATATACCTAATTAAACTTTCGTTGCAGACCTTTGAACACAAAATTTATACATAATAATATGTTTTACATATTTAGCCTAACCTAACGTCCTAACCTAACCGGAAAAATATCCAACCACACTTTCTTATAACGATATGAAGTCTGTTCACAAACTACATAAAAGGGCTTAAATTCTTTGCGATGAGATTGCAAAAGTTCTCAAACAAAAAACTACAGTCTTTAAATAAACAAAAGTTGTAAACATAAGTAGAAAAGACGTGAAAAGCCTGTTCAGACTTAAGTGAGGATAAAAGGTTGGCGATAAGGCATTATTTCGACATTTGTCTGGATTTACTCAGCTACACCCAAATTGCCAATTCATAACTAAGAGATCTTAGGGGAATCGCTTGAAACTCCCTTTAATACTGAGGTCTATAAATCCATATAGATATTCCTTTAAAACTTAAGAACTAGTTTAAACGAAACGATGATATTGTTTTAGAAATATTAGTGTTTTATAGGTATGCTTACGCTTAGTGGTTAAGTTCGATTGGCTTGGAGATTTTGTTATAATGTTTAATGTTCTTCTACCATAACATAACTTGTTTTCTATGTACTTAATTTGTTTGTTACTATAATGATAAACACAATTTTGTAAATACGGTCATATACAAACCTTTCATAATAACTATATTTGAGACCTTCGTGCTTATTCCATATTATATTTATAAACGTTAACATGAAAATTCTGAGCACCTGAAATACCAAAAACAAGAAAAAGGTCAAGCCCGCTTTACGGATACACTTTCTTTTATTATTTTCTTCTAAAATTCGTGTTTCTAATTCAAATACACGTTGCATAATTTTGGTTTCAATTGTACTTATTTATTATTTCAGATTTGATCTTTTTGATTAATTTAATTTTGATTGTTGATTTCATGAAACATGCTTCGTAATGAACATGAATCCGAAAATGAAGGACAAATTATTATGTTCAATATACAATCTGTGTCATTTATAAAAAATAAAATTCGTGTTTGAAATTTCATTTGATAATGCTCTCTGTTTAAATGGAAACAATAGGTGTATTTTCATCAAACAATCACGATTTTTAAAATGTAGATTTTACTCTATGAAGGTCTTAAAAGTTAAAGAAAAAATTTTAAGTGTTTGAAAGTCATAGAAAAAAAATTTAAGTGTAATATGGTTCCTTGATACAGTGCTGACTGTATTTTGAGAAGTGAGAACGAAATCTATGAAATAGGCTATATTTTTTCCAGCCAAATATAATAATTATATAATTTACGAATGTATTTTTATGCTTATGTTGCATCATTTGAACTAGTCTGATTGACTAATTGCCAGACTATAATATAATCTGTAGAAAATTTCGAGTTTGTAGAAAGTTCTAGAAGTAGAAATCTGATTTAACCAAAAATTCCCATCACCAGAATCCGCCTAGAGAACTACGAGCAATGGTGCGCGGTGGACGCAGTGACGCAAGGCTGCGCGGGCTCGCCGGCTGCATGCCGTGCGGCTGTGGTGGCCGTGCTGGGGACGCAGCTACGGGCTGCGTGTGCGTGCAGGGGAACGGACTTTGCGCAACTGTATGACTGTCTTGGCTGGCAGAGGCTGTTGTGGCTGAATCCTTGTGTTGGTGAGTTGTTAGGCCTTTTTGTAGGGAAAAGGTGTTGTAGCAGACGATTCATATTTATATTACACTAGCGGTCCGCCCCGGCTTCTCCCGTGGTACATATTCACGTTTTCTCTACATAAGAATCATCCTCGAACTTCAAGGAATATTATAAGAAAAGAATTAACGAAATCGGTTAAGCCGTTCTCAAGTTATGCGCTTACCAACACACTTTGGGACAATGACCTATTATACTAGTAGACGCGGCATACGCCAACATCATTGCACTAAAAAACAGCGTAATTAATACATACCTACTTACTAATAGTAGGGGAGCCCAGGATGCTAAATGTGGATTTACTCGAGCGTCACGGGAACCTATTAGAATTGGTAGATTAGACCATAGCGAGAAAAAAAGGTCCTATAATGTTTTCACTTTTAGCGGTGGGGAAGGGTTTTTTGATTTTTTTTTAATTTAAAAAAGAAAAAAATTGGCTTGGAAATACTCAAGCGCGTTAGATATTGATATTTTGCATGCTCCAGGACGTCACTGAAAAATAGTATACGTTAATCTGACGATTTAAGTGGCGATTTAATCGCTATGAAGAAAGGGTAAAAAATTAAAGTAATATTATTCGAGCGCGTCAGATTAATATATGGGGGGGTTAATTACAATATAAGAAGTCCCCATTTCGCTAATCTGACGATTCGAGCTCAACCTTAGGGAATTATGGATTATTCAAATTTTCCAGCGGGGCCCCTGAGCGCACCCACCAACCATAACTGCTCATATTGACTAGAGGTACTAATGAATAGCTAAGGTACCGTCCCTTATAGTAATCTGACGCGCTCGAGTAAATCCCAAAATCCCCTCTTGGGCTCCCCTACTATAACGCATTATCACCAATACAGTTGTTCTCTCTTTCACTCTCACGCACGAGACATAATACATGTCTCACTCATGTACTTCGTAATAACAACTGCCGATTAAAATACAAAAAGAACGTCCAGCCACGACGCTGAATGGTGCGTGACTAAGTGAAACTCGGGCACTTACCTGATTTTTTTCTTGCCAAAATAGAGAGCGGGTAACGTATCTAGCTCTTTTATATATCATAGCTTTGGGATTAATTTTTATATTATAGATAATGTAAAATTTGTTATGATAAGTGGAAGAGTAGTAAGCTGTTTAGTAAAAGTATAATTTGATGGATATTCATAGGATACAGTAGCAGGAATACTGGTATTGTAAAGGCGAGGATATATCTTATAGATGGAGCTATAAGATATATCCTCGAGTACCCTAAAGCAATCGTAAATCCAATTACCTACTACCGATGATTACGTGCTAATAAGCCAACAAAATCATACCGTAACTATATACATTTTTAAATATAAATTTATACCGTAACTACTTTAATTTCAAGCAATCAATATTATAAGATTCAAGGACGAGCAAATAGTTTGTTAATTTCCTCAATTTAAGTGGTATCATAATATTATTAAGTAACCATAAATAAAACGAATTACATAACTTCTTTTCTACGCGAATCATTTGGATGACATAAGTTGTAATATAATCATTGATTTCATTCTAATATGAGATGTTTATATCACAATATCATTAAAATTTCCAGTGGAATCCCAAAGCGACTACCACGTGAAGACCTACGGGCCGCTGCTGACCACCACTCCCTTCGACAACGGCATTCGTTACATCACCGTGGCGCCCGAACCCGCGACCCATCACCGCACTACCACCCACCATAGACACACCACACAGCATGTAACACTGGACTTGCCGAAGGCGGAGGTTCGACAGGTGAGACACTATACTAAAAAAAAATACGTGTGGCACTCGGGGACTGCCGCGGTAAAGCTATTGCATAGCATGCCTTCAAGCCACACCTCCGTCACTTCCGTGCCTGTCGGAGTGGGGAGCGTGAGGTTTTTCGTTACGCAATTTCTGGATTCGGTCCCCGCGCTCAAGGCCCGCGATAGAAGCTATGCAATAGCTTAAAATATTCTAGGTAAGTCAGGTAAGATAAGCGAAAATATACCATTAAAGTAGGCAGTCTTGAAACTTCCATTTAATGATAGAAGATATCATTGGAAATTATTAGAATTGTGGTCTGAATGGAAAAATGGGAGGTTCGGAGACCATAAATATTTATTGCTGAGTAATTATTAGATTAATTATCACATTTATCTGCGTTATCCGAATATCCTGGTAAAAACATAAATTTAATATTTATTAATAAGTCAAGGTAATATTTTGTTTTATAAATATTACTGGAATGAAAGTATATATTGCGTGTGTACAGTCACGTCTTATTAAATTTATCACCAATAATTAAAAATTTACAATATGAATTTAACCAGGATTGTTCTAAATACCCAGAAAAGACAGGACCTTTTTTACTTCGTGCATCACCGCGCTGGCTTGATAATTAAACAAAAGGGGACGAAATTGATTGATTAAATTGAGACAAAAGAGCGACGAAGACAAAGAACGGAACCTCTTGACTAAAAACAAAAGGCGATACGCGTCTTCACTGACTTGACAGCTTAAAAACCCAACCCATATTCAGGATATATACGAATATAGATTGAGTTTTAAGCCATTAAAACCATTTCATTGATAATTTTATTTTCCAGGAAACTCGCGAAGAGCTAAGTCCCATAACCACTATGTCGGAACAAACAGTAGGTCCCAATGAAATTGCCCAAATCTCTGAGCCAGTGATAGTCACGACCACGGAGACGACGTCCACGTCCACGAGCACTACAACGACGACCACGACCACGACAACGACCACGACCACGCCGAAACCAACCACGTTGGAGCCAGCGAAGTACTGCGTTGTGAAGAAACCGGAGAGTGATGATAAGGAACAGATTATCAGGATGGGAGAAACTAGACGGGTAAGTTTTTTCAAATAATAAATTTTAACAAGCACGTGATTACCTGTAAATTTGCATTTTGTGAATTATATTTTTGAAGGAAAAGTAAAAATTGTATCTAAGTACATATTCTCTAGCGTCTATGGCATGGGTAACTTATTTCTAAATAAATTAATAAATAAATAAAATTATATACTTTGCTATCAATGATTACAGAACTACAAATTTTCACTCAATTTCGTTCATTAAATAAATATACACATTCCATTAAGTTGTTTTTGGTGACATATCACATACCTAAAACATTTGACTTTGTAGACATTATTTTGTGTTAATCAGTTACTATATAATTAAAGGTTTAGTTCAGAATCTAATTTTTCCTTACCTCCAGAATGGAAACTTAAATCAGTTACTATAGAATTAAAGGTCTAGTTCAGAATCTCATTGTTCCATACCTTCAGAATGGAAAACCATTGTTTTTAATAAAGAAAGATTTTGCGGTGCACCTTCTAACATTGGTGTTCCACAGGGATCAGTTCTAGGTCCATTCTTATTTCTGCTATATATCAATGTATTGGTCGTTTCCCTAGCTGTACCGCTCAGCGGAGCTAGCTGAGTGCACGGACCTGTGCGTGTGCGAGGCGTCGCTGCAGGTGTCGTGCAAAGTGGCGTGCGTGCCGCGCGCGCCGTGCTCCAGCCGCCTCGCGCACTACTCGCACGCCGCGCCCGCCTACCAGGCGTACCGCGGCCGCTGCTACTGCTACTCTGGATCATTCATCTGCATGCGGCCTAACCCGGGTGAGTGCAGTAGTCTAATAAAAACATTCGCAATATATAGGACGCACAGATACATTGACAAGTTTTCTGTGTTAATAGGTATATTTAAAAACAGTAGTTATAAAAACGACTTTAGACTTTGTTTTCATATTGTAGAAGTTTCAATATAATTGCTGTCTTCATATTCTTTAAGTATTAAAAAGCAAATAACATGAAACAAAAACAGAGGCAATATAAACGATTTAGGAATGAATAAAAATTCTTAAAATATTGGAACCATCAAAATAGCGTCGAGAATATTTTCTTATATATAGATGATGTGGCCATATCGTAGATTTGCTCACTTAATGCTCGAACAAGTCTACGATATGACTACGACATAGACATACTTTCATAATGTCAACCAGTTTTTGGAATAGGTTGGTATGTAGCTAGAGCTACTTCCAATAAGTCCTTACACACTTCCAGGCGAGTACCGTCTGCCGGAGGGCGTGTACCTGCTGCTGGGGTTCAGCGCGGTGGACGAGTCGCTGCTGCGGCCGCACACCGGGCTCGGCGCGGAGGACGCCGTGCGCCTGCTGCAGCAGTACATGCACCATGTTACACGCGATCAGGTATTGGATATAGTATTTTCTAGTGTTTGATTTTACGCGAGTAATATACATTTAGAAATTAGACTAGTAGGAGTCTCCCCGTGACCACGCTCGCTGTAAAGTGTTCGAAACGTCGGGAAAATAATATAATGAAGAAATCGCGTTTAAAATCCGTTAAAAAGTCTTTCATTTCTACAGGTATTGGATAGTTTAGTTTAGAAGCAATTTAGATGACTTAAATAATTTTGTATAGTAGGAATGATGGGAAATTTTATATTGTTCATAGTAAGATGACTTTAATTGCATTCGTAATATTAGAAATATTTATAACGTGTATATCAGAAAACGTTACGTTTCTGAATTGTTAGAAATTTTAAAGATGTAATAATAACAAATTTAAAAAAATTGCGTGAATGGATAATATGATGATGGACTAAGAAGTACTTTTGATCCCGATTGAGTGCACAGATCTGGCAATGTATAAACAGAGCAACGAGCTATTTCATGAACCAAAAGATTGGAAATCCATACTAATATTATAAATTCGAAAGTAACTCTGTCTGTCTGTCTTTCTGTTACTCAATCACGCATAAACTACTGAACCAATTTTCATGAAATTTGGTATGGAGATATTTTGATACCCGAGAAAGGACATAGGCTACTTTTTATCCCGGGAAAATGACGCTATTCCGGAAATCCCACGGGAACGGGAACTATGCGGATTTTTCTTTGACTGCGCGGGCGAAGCCGCGGGTGGAAACCTAGTAACATATAAATCACACATACCTCTCAATAGGGCCCGATATTTCGTCTTAAATTTGTTTAATTTACAAATAACGTTTTCGAGAACTATGTTCATTTCTTTCGTCAATTTAATAACCCTGCTTCATATCAATTTTCAGACAAACTGCACTTTAACTCTGTTCAATATCAGCAACGAAAATGTCATCATATCAGCCAGCATCCCTCCCAAAGAGCAAGAAATACTTAAAGAAGCTGGGGACGATCTCTTGGACAAGGAAAAGGTTAGTAAACTGAACTTGCATTTTATTTGTCAGTCTATTAATATTTATGATGGTCATGATGGAATTGGTATTTCAATTCAATTCCCTTTTTAAAATTTCTACATTCTACAAAGTACGTAAATTTGCTAGCATTAAAAGTAATCAAAATTGGCACTGATCTTAAAAATATTTTTTCAATATTTTCAGGAGGCATGCATCGATGTACTGAAGATCGTGAAATCGCGTATCAACTCCCAACACGAGGACATCTCCTCGCACTTGCTCCTCTCCATCTTCAAGATCGCTGAAGTGGATGTCGTTTACCCCACACCCCCCAGCTCCAACGTCTCTCACATCACCCCTAATAAAATATTATATATCTTTATTATCTTCATCACCATCATCTATCATTTTAATTTTACCTTCACTAACTTTCTCAAAAATATCGTCAATTGTTTCTCGAATTTACACGACTCTAGGATTAGTAAATCGGAACGAAACTCTTCACAAGTCGTTCCTTTCTCAAAGAGTTATATTATAAAAGATTTTTTATCTATTTTGAAATGTTACGATGAATTTATTGATATTAGTGACGTAGTCGTTGTGAATTATGGAGATATCTCGCACGATGCACTCGCTTTAGATAAAGCACGAACACATATCACAAATTATATAGACGTAAGAGATATAGATGTATATAACGTTAAGGAAACGAAACATATCGTAAAAGCTGTGAGTATTACAATATATACTTTTAATGAACTCGTTGCTGATGCAATTATACCTAAATATTTTTCTAGAGATTATATTGGATGTACTATTGTTTCGGAGATGCTTTTCGGTGAGTTCTTTTTTGAAAAAATCGCGTCCTTTTCTTATGGGATTGTGAAATCCGTTAGCTTAGGACTAACTCTAGTAGTAGTATGAAGACTGAGATGAACTAAACATATCATTAGTTAAGTGTATTTCGTTTATTTTCGACTTAGAACTGGTGCTTGTAGGAGGATCTTAAGGCTGGGTTTTGTAAATAAATATACTACGCCTTTTACACTATTAGAATTCTGTTCCAGCTCTGATAGTGCTAGATGATTTTTGATACAAACGAGTGCAGTTTAATAATATTAGCATATTTCAAACATTCATTTTATAAAACCTCATTAATATCTTTAACCCATTGAGCCTCAAGCGGCCTGATCGGTCCACGACACAATAGATTTTCTATTGTGTCTGTGATTCCGGGCCCTGAGTTATTAAAGTTGTTGCTCAACAATTTAGACAAACTATTTAAAACTAAAGTCGTAACGTAAACAGAAATATCGAATACATAGAGACAAAAAATTTAATATCATGTATGTTACATGTATAAATCGATTCTTAAACGTGATTACTTATATCTCGAAGCTCTGAGCTCGAAATTATAAATCAACGGATGAAAATGGAAATAACTACTACAACAGTATCGTGAAATTATTGGGAAATATGTATAATTAATTCAAACCTACAAAACGATACAACGAAACCCCTAAATGAATACTTCCAAAGTTCAGAAATTGGCAACCTATCAGAAGAATATAATACCTTTGGCACTCGTTTGTATAAAATTTTGTCGATCTCGTTAGATAGGGGTAGAACGTGTTATAGTGTTACATGCGCCTTTCTGTTAGGGTAGGGGTTATCGGTGTATGCACAATAGACGCGCACTCTGCAACTTTCAAACCTCGCCGTTACTTCTCAAGCACCGAAACTATCTATAAAACTTATCAAATACTAGAATATCAAATGTGATTCTTATAATATATAAAATAATGATTAAATTCTGGTTACAACAACTGAAAATGCGCACTAGGTGGTCAAAACGTTAGCTAACATGGAAGTTTTGGAAGTAGGAAATTTTAAAAGTTAGATGTCAATGTAAAAACGTCGCAAGAAATGTTTGCTAAGAACATATTGGAAGGGTTAAATTTTTCTTCATGGAGACTTTTTTTGTCTTGTTTTGTTTTATGACTTCTAGTAATTACAAGCTTGTAAAAATATGATTAGTTTGAAAATCGCCTTCTTTATCTTAAGAAAAGAAAGTTGCCGAGTTGCGCACTAGAATAAAATAGATATCACTTAGATAAATGTACTTCGGGGCATTGTAAAATGTAAAATGGTAAAGAAGGAAGCTTTAATTTGAAATAGACATAGATTCTTGTGTTCTGGAGAGTTTTAACGGACGGTTTGGTAGACAAATGTGAATCTATTCTATGTGATGTACCATTAAGGAAATCGCTTGAACTGTCTGCGTTATTCTTTCTTGCGTAGTTGGGGTCTTGAATATTCTGCTCTTTTGTTATTGTGTTACCGTTCTTGAAATGTTACCGCCCGTTCTTTTCTATGGAAAACTTGCAGATCAATTTATTTTATTTATTTGGCAAGTAAAGGGTGTGTAAATTGCTTAGTATGAGTGTTATAAATATTATTATTACCAGATTTATAACTAATGCAATGTAAAATTATGTTTTGAGAATGTCTTGAAAATTCTAACATCTTAACGCTTTGTCTTTTTCAAGCACAAATGTTATGTAAGTATACATCATACCTACTTATGGTTAGATACTGTTATTTATAGTTTATTATATACTTTTGTTTTGTTTCATAAATTTTAAGAAATGATCTAAGTATGTATTTCTCTTGTATTTTCTTTATTGTTGTAAATGGTGTAGCACATCTAAAACAAACATTACAAATGCTGTTAAAACATTAATATTGATAAGTCGAAGTTCTGTTACATAGATAACATTTATACAAACTGACAATCTTTACAAAGAACTACAGGTACAGCTACGCCACTGATAATTTTATATAAAAAAAGTATTTCGTATTATTTATAATATTTATATACCTACAATAAAACACATTTTGTAACATATACATCAAGGGTACATATTGGAGAATGAAATTATAAATTAACCGCTAAAACGGCGGGATCGAAACATATCAACAAAGCTCAATTTTATAGTTATTATTATAGCATAGTTAATGAAACTGAGGCATATCATGTAGTTTAGATTATAGGTAAATTAGATATAAATATATAAGTAAAGTATTTAAATGTGAAAATTATTTTCCGCTTTTTCATAAGCGACCGCGAGATTTGACCACTTTAATTTAAAAGTAAAAAAATTTGCCAATTTTCATGATTTTTACGTTTTTTTATTGTATTGAAGGATTTTTAGTTGTTGTGTTTTAGTCTGAAACAAGAAAATTTTATTTTATTTTAATATATTATTGAATTATCTAAACACAACGGCATTTAAAATTGTAAGTAAATAGAGTTATTGTTATGCACTTTATTTATTATTACTAAATTTTATTTATTTATTTATTTTGGTAGGTAATCCAACAGCTTTACATTTTATAAGATATTACTATTTTGTTGATTAATTGAACAAATTGCCAATAAGGATTACAACATATTATTCTTACATGGATGAATATACTATATGTTTTATTAACACTGGTCTTACCTCGCGGAAACTAACAAAATATTTTTTAAAATAAGCATAATTGAAATATTGATAAATTTGTTTGTATTTAAATGGTTATGGCTATTATAATTTATTATATTAATGTTGTAATAAATATAATTGACGCACGCATCATGCCTTCCATGTAAAGAATATACAAATAGCAATATTTTACAAACTCTTAAATATTTCCTAAAATATTAATTTTCATGAGATAATTATTTACACAGGCACTGCACCGTCGCATATAAAATAAGATTTAAAAGTATGAAAATGATTTATATAAATACATAAATAATTAAATACACATTAAATTTAATATAATCGATTTAACACAGTTTGTTAATTTAATTTTAAGTTTCGATTTTTACGAGAAAATTTTGATTCCTTTGTAGATAAATGTTGTTGTTGTAATCATGGATCATTATTATTGTTATATATTTTAAAATACAATAAATTAAACATTTTTATTCAAAGCAAAAATCACACAAATATACCTATGCCGCGAAATATAGTCACGATTAGCAATTTTGATAGTTGACATAAAATTTCTTACTTGATTTTCTATAACCAAGTTAATACTTACGGGGCTTTTATGCTACGAACAAAATTTTATTCGTAGGTTATTTCATCACCACTATGTTAAGACAGAATTGAGATGTAACTCGCAAAAATATTTAAAATTAAAAAATATATACTTTAATTAAAAATCGCATACACAAACAGTTGTTTACAATTGCAGTGAATACCTATTAAAACTATTGTATTATTGAAAAATTCATGATAAGTTCATTGTTTACAACTACAGTGAAGATTAATTAATCTAAAGTGCATAAAATCAAATCCATTGAAATTTAAATTCAAATAATGTTCACAATTCATGTTGTATATAATGCAAAGAACAATATTGCACGTCCCGTGCAGTGATTTAAAAAATATACTCTATCAAATATTGTCAATTATATTATGACAGAATAAATACGTACAAACGCACTACCTACATAACAAAAAAATATTTGACCATTTCGCCTATAAAAACAACATTATAATTCATTAAATAGGTAGTATAGGGCTTCTCATCAGGTATTCATTATTTTAATCGTATGAATTAATAATAATGTATGATACAATTTCCTTTTGAATTATACAATATATAACCTTTCTTTTATGATATTCGATTGGCATATAAATTCGTCTATTGTGTATTAAAGGAGTTAACTTTTATTTATACTTATAATACTTTTTTAATGGAATGAAGATGTCTTTGGCCCAATTTGTTTCTTAATCTTTAAACTTGTTGTGTGTTAGACATAAATGTTAACTGCGACTAGTAGTTCAATGTATAGTTCAATATATTTTTAATGTATTGTAGACAATTTAATATCGGTTTGGGATAGTAAACTCTTCCTTTAACATCCCTTTTAATTTTGTAATAAAAAAATACGTACGTCAATGTCATTTGTCAAATCATTTGGCGGGAATCTTATTTTTTTTTTAAATGGTCAAGAATGGTCACTTTTATAATGATTTATTTTGTACATATTTGAACTCTATATTTTATTCCAAACCGATATTATTAATTCATTGTGGATACAGAGCACTGTAGTGATATGCGTAACTGAGCTTCTAATAAATAAATTGTTTTTTATGTACACTATTACATATATTATTTACCCACTCAGCCCCATGGGGATTCTGTCGTTTTGTTGTAGCTAAATAAAGTGATTCGTATATGAGCGTGTTTTATTTACTTACCCTTCTCTGAAATCTGCATTTTGTAATATTGTACGATATAAGTGGACTGTTTATTTCATTTGCCGTTATCCAGTTTGAATTTACATACATATAGGTACATTTTTAGTCTTATTATTAACTAAATGCACATATTTAGGTCCTTTTATTAACCCAACCAGCCTATATATATAAAAATCATAACAATATATCATTTCAAACGAAGTATTAAGAATTGTTAGGTATGTTTACATTTATCGTTGTCATTAATTATTATTATAGACACATCATATCAATAAAACAATTATTGAATTTAAGATTACTTGACTCTTGAATGTAGATAGGTAGATAGGAAGAAAAAAAAAACAAATAAAGCTTCTAGAAAATACCATACCTAGGTATACCATTTTCAGTTTTTTTAAAGCCAATTCAGGAGCAAAGGGCTTTTAAATGAAACCATACATTAGGAACTTAAAATTGTATTTAATTCAGTCTTAAACAATACTTAAACGAACCTTATAAACTAAATTCACTGTGGTTTTTCATTGGTGCCTTCGCTTTGGTCTTTTATTTCCTTCCGTACCGGTCCAGTTTGGGCTATTGGTACTTTCCTCTCTCCTTTAATGGCTTCTGGAACATTCCTTGGAGCTGTGATCGTTAACACGCCGTCTGAAGACAACCTCGATTCCACGGTCTCGGGCTGCGTGCCTTCAGGTAACGCGTACCTCCTCACGAATTGACGAGAAATGAAACCATGCTCATCCTTCTTCTCCTCATGTTTTCCTTCAATTATGATGTAGCCATCAGCAGTTTTGACAGAGATTTCTTCTGGCGCGAAGTGCTGCACGTCCAGGTTAATTTGGAACTTGTCCGAGTCCGCTTTGATGGTCGAACCGACGTCTCTCGCAGCGGCTGCCAGGTGACGCCATGGGCGGTAATAT
This sequence comes from Colias croceus, assembly GCF_905220415.1. Lineage (NCBI taxonomy): Eukaryota > Metazoa > Arthropoda > Insecta > Lepidoptera > Pieridae > Colias > Colias croceus. The sequence goes on from NC_059562.1 coordinate 3,441,432, forward strand.
TCTCTGCTGATGAGCGGTCCAGCAGCAACAGATAGAAGGTCGTTAGGAGTCAAGCCCAAGCCGAAGTGCTGGTCCATCAACCGACGAGGACGGTTATAACCCCAGTCGTCGAAAAGGTATGGTAGAAGAGACATTTTGAATGTCGCAAATCGCTGTGATCGCACTGAACAATTAGCAGTTCGAAATTCAAACTTAAACTGAACAGTTGCCGCTCAATTGCCAATATTTATATGGAAAAGCGACATCTAGCGTCGAGTAGAAGATTCTAGTATGATTCAACATTTGTACATATCAGAGATTGTACACCTTTTCTACATTTTTCTTACACTTTTTATTCATAGTGTTGAAATTCGAATTCAAACATTTTCTAAACTTATTTACGATTTTGATTAATTATCTAATGAATTTATTTATTGCTTAAATGTATAGCACTTTAACTAAAGACCAATATGTAACTTTCCACTGAAATAGTCGAATCTAAAAAACGATGAAAATTAAATTCTTAACGCATATTCCTGTAATATTTTACATTATATAGGAATAGATTATTATAGCTAAAAGGATAACGATTTTATAGCAAATAAAATAGTGGGCTTATATTTATCCTTATTTTATAGCTGGTTTGAAGAAATATAATCTATTGCACAAAATCATAACACTGAGACATTATTCTATTTAATATTAGAGAAATTATTATATTAATATAAAAAAAATATTAAAAACGTATAAATGATGTACCTAAACGAAATGCTCATTTTTCTCCAGCAACTCTAGGAAACAAAATTTCTTATTTAGTTAAGTATAAAATAACACTCACTTTTGCTATTACGAATAATATTATATTTCGTTTATTAACCGACTTCAAAAAAAGGAGGAGGTTATCAATTCGGCCGGTATGTTTTTTTTTATGTATGTACACCGATTACTCCAAGGTTTCTGAACCGATTTACATGATTCTTTTTTTTGTTCGATGCGGGATGGTGTCGAATTGGTCCCATAAAAATTTTATTCGGATAGACCCAGTAGTTTTTATTTTATGAGCGTTTTTGTCTGTAGGTATTTGTAAATGTTGCAAGTGCAAGTTTGAAGTCGGTTGTTTTTAACGCAGTTATCACTTGTCTATGTTATTAAACTTTTTCTCTCAACTTGAATTCAACTACATATTTCAAAAAAATATTTTACAATTTCAGACCGAGTGTTGCGCAGCCCTGCGTCTATTCAAGGATACGTCACTGACCGAAAGTCTGGAACGCTGTAGATGTGTCTGGGTCGAACGATTTTATCGCGATCCTTCGAGTACTTTCTAGATTCTACATTGTAATATTGTTGAGAAAGGTCAGCGTTAACGCCATTGTAATCTAATGTAAACATTTTAATAGGGATTTACGCACGTACCTTTTTATTTTCAAGTATTTTGTTTGTGAAATGCTATCGCACGTTTTTAGATAATCGGAATACATTTTTCTAGAAAGGCAACGAAAGTGACAGCTAATTTTAAAAAAATACCTGCTATTGTTATTTTTATTATTAAATGTATAATTTATTTATATTTTAATAATTTTAAAATAAACTACAATTGATGACAATATGCGTTATTTTTTATTTGATTTTTATTAGTATCTGTGGTATAACCTTGTGACCTATCATAATGAGATACTGATTAGTTAAGAAGTAATAGTAGGTATCTAGTAGAGATGCGCCGAATAGTGGTTTCACCGAATAACCGAATACCGAATACTATTCGGTTAAAACCTTACCGAACCGAATATTCGGCCGAATTATTCGGTTCAATGTTTTGATGTGTTTTGATGCGTAAACGGATTCTAACGGGTCGCAAGTAGCTGCTGGCTCGGTGGCGAGCGAGCCTTACCTCACCGTCTGCCACTCGCGTATATCGCCCGCGCACTCCGTGCCGTCTCAGTTGTGTTGAAACATCGCACGAATACGTTACAAATTAAAACAAAAAATATTAAAATTTTTATATTGTTTAAAAGTTTTATATTTTTACTTTAAGTTAGTGTTTGCAACATGAGCGGACGTAAAAGATCGCGAGCTTGGGACTTTTTTGATGAAATGCAAGATGACAAAACAAAAGTTAAGTGTAATTTGTGTGATTATGTTATTTTTCGTGTGTCATATTCTATTGGGACTAAAAGCATTACTTCAGACTTCAGGATTTAAAGTATAATAAATATTAAATACTAACTAAGTGCTAATAATAAACATGATTAAATTATGTTGATGTAAATTTACAAAATAAACGTTGATTTGAAATGTAATGATTGTTTTATTTTATACTAGCTTTCCGCCGGCGGCTCCGCCCGCGGTTTCAAAGAAAAACTCGCATAGTTCCCGTTCTCGTGGAATTTCCGGGATAAAACCTATCCTATATTACTCGTGGATAATGTAGCTTTCGAATGGTAAAAGAATTTTTTAAATCGGTCCAGTAGTTTATTATATTATACAATCAAACAAACAAAGTTTTCCTCTTTATAATATTAGTGTAGATACCTTAGGTTCAACACATTCTTCATAGGATTTCTTTGACTTGTGCAGTTTAGTATGACATAAATCATTCATAATATGAAGTTATTTATTTAGTTCTATAGCCAAGAAAGTAGAAACACTCATACCGAATATATTCGGCACCTAAACCGAATAATTCGGCCGAATACGAATAGTGAAAAAGTTGCCGAATATGCCGAATACCGAATATGTATTCGGTATTCGGCGCATCCCTAGTATCTAGGTATATAAAAAATGACACAAATTTTCTCAATATTAATTTTAACTACCTACTGAACCGATGTTGATATAATTTAAATCATAAAATTCATTCTATGACTTTATGTGAAAAACGCCAATGAAATTAGGCAGTGATCCCGTACCCCTCTATTTACCAATTTAACATTAGGTACATAAAAATTGTACATAGCATTTTAGATACCACAAGCAATAATCTTATTTATAAGAAATATAGGTAGCTTAAGTATATAAATAAAAGATTGGCAATTAAAATTTAATTGTGTCTCGATACTAATTAACTTTAATTAACAGCAACAACATTCTGGAAAAGTGGACACTGTTAATTGCATAAAAACATTATTCTTTACACAGAAATGAAACGAATACAAAATGTATTTCCAATGCTTTTATTGTTTTTAAAGTAAAATTAATAAATTTTATATAGATTATACCCACAGGTTACACATATGACGAATGGTACAGACTACAAAGTTTTTCAAATTTCAGTTTATTACAAACTAGCTGCTTTCCGCCGGCGGCTCCGCCGGCGGCTCCGCCCGCGGTTCAAAGAAAAACTCGCATAGTTCCCGTTCCCGTGGAATTTATGGGATAAAATAAAACCTATCCTATACTCGTGGATAATGTAGCTTTCGAATGGTGAAAGAATTTTTAAAATCGGTCCAGTAGTTTATGAGCCTATTCATTACAATCAAACAAACAAAAAAGTTTTCCTCTTTATAATATAATAACCTGCCGACCACTGGTAGACGTACCTAACTAATTTATTATAGTAGTGGGGGCAATTCATATTTGCAATGAGTAGGACATAAACATATAAGAAAACAAAATAGAAAAAGGCTATAATATAATTATAATGTGTACTAACCCGTAACTAACGTCTTACGTCTAGTAACTAGTTTATACCTAATAAAACTTACATCGATTCCTTTCTCATGAAATTTTATACTCTCACCTTACCGCAAACAGATCGTATGAAAGATATAGGACTACAACTAGTTTATACCTAATAAAATATCAATAATATTTGGATATAAGTGCATATAATTTATTGTAATGTAATATTGTATATGCTATGTACATGCTAATAACACATGTAGGTAAACAATCTAATTACGCTTTTTCCTTTTTCATCTAGAATAAAACTTCAATATTCCCAAAAATAACACCATACCTACATGTTTAAATTAAATGACAGAGTACATAAGTACCTGAATAATGCACATAGTTACGATCTTTCTTATTTCTAGCCATACTTTTCTATTGTATGTATTGTAATTTGTAGGGCAGAATTACTAAGCAATCAATGTTTAAAAAAAACGAAGTTTTATCAAAATCTGTTCAGTAGTTTTTGCGTGCTTGAGTCAAACACTGAACTTTCACATGTAACGAGGTATTTATAGTCAATTCAGAGTTGCTGTCTTATTAAAACATTTTTACTCCGTAGTTTTTGGCTATCATAACACCTTAAATTCCTAAATTTACTTTTAAAAATATCCTGTATATTAAATAATTTTTAAAATTGCCTCTATGTGTATAATGTACTGTAATACTTTTTATATAAATTAGCATGTACTTGGCAATAAGCAAACCATAAAAAACAATCATAAAAATTTACTACACAAATGTACATTTGTCCGTCATTGCTGAATGCTGATATAACAGGAGGGTGAACGATCTGGAAGTCCTTGATAACTTTGCAGACTGATACAGGCATATAAAAATAAATTTACTAAAAACTCCATTATTCACATAGACAAGAAGGACATAAGTCAAAGCAATAAATACCATTTTATATAATTATCCCCTTAGGTTATCCCGTTATCCCTATTTAAATGTAAATACAATATGAATCATAAATAGTGTATAATATGGCTTATAAAAGATAAATTTATCAATACAGATGTTTAGTAACATAATATTTTGCAGCATTCAATATTTTTTGATAGAATTATCAATAAACACGTTCGTATAAAGTTTAATTAAATAATAGTTAGGTAATTTTTTAACGATATAGAGTTTGTTTTACAAATCATTCCCTAAATTATTTTAAATAAATAAACCGTTAGTAATAATAAATAAACTAAAAAAAAACAGTACTAATTAACATACATTGTTTACAAATAAAACGCCACCGCCCACCGTCTCGAATTCAAGAAATTTCGCGTTGTTGCTACGCGTCACATTATGTGTCATCGACCAGCCGCGGGCTTCCCTGACCTACTGTGTGCGAAAGAGACAAACATATTCCGCCGGAAGAAATTTCTCGAATTTTCTACTCAACGCTAGATGGCGTTGAATAGTATATAAGCGGCGGGCGAGCGCGGCAAATCAAGTAAATTCAAACAAGCGATCGAAATCGAAGTGCGAAGTTCACTGCGCTCGAAGTTTTAACTGCGATTTTCAGTGTTTTTATTCAATTGTATTTGTAAAATCGATTTTTAAACTATGTCTCTAGTTCCATACGTATTCGCTGACTGGCCGTACCGTCCAAGCCGTCTTCTTGATCAGGACTTTGGTTTGGCGCTGACTCCTGACGATATGTTAACCGCCGTCGCCGCTCCATTGGTATCGAGAGACTACTTCCGTCCTTGGAGACAGCTGGCCGCAGCAGCAAGGGACGTCGGATCTAGCATTAAAGCGGACAAGGACAAATTCCAAGTGAACCTTGACGTTCAGCATTTCTCCCCTGAAGAAATTTCCGTAAAGACCACCGACGGCTACATCATAGTTGAAGGCAAACATGAGGAGAAGAAAGATGAACATGGATACATTTCCAGGCAGTTTGTGAGGAGATATGCTTTGCCTGATGGCTGCAAGGCGGATGCTGTTGAATCCCGCTTATCTTCTGACGGTGTTCTGACTGTGACTGCTCCTCGTCAGCCAACTATCTCCAAGAACGAAAGATCCGTCCCCATCCAACACACTGGACCTGTGAAAAAGGAAATCAAGGATGCGAATCAACAAGAAATCAAGGAAAAGTAAACTCAATTAGTTTTTAATTCGATTATGTGAGACTGATAGCTTTATTTTATTTGTACGTTTTATTTAATAAATATGAATTTGTACATAATTATTTGTTTGTTTTATTTTTTTAATCTTAAGACTTTTGGCCTACCCCACTAAGAAATAAAATTTAGATATGATAATTTTATTTCAATTATAACAGCCACACAATTTCTAACTTTTTTTTTTTTTTAATTTATTTATTGATATATAAAAATCTTTGCTTTTACAAATTTTCGCCAAACTGTAGAGCAGTTTGTTGGCGATGCGCTCCTATTACTAATATTACAAACCGCTTTAAATACATACATATTACATAGTATAAAACAAAGTCTACAAAGTATAAAACAAAGTCTACATAGTATAAAACAAAGTCTACATAGTATAAAACAAAGTCACGTTCTCTGTATGCCTAAGTCTACAAAACCAAGCAACGGACCTCGGTGCAGTCTCTCTTCAATAGTTAGAGTGATTCAAGAGGAAGGCTTTAGTACAATATATTAGAATCTATATTCTACTAGGTTTCAGCCAACGCGGGCGAAGCCGCGGGCGGAAAGCTAGTACTAGATATTTGACAAAATGTATTTTTTTAATTTAGTCTTTACAGAGCCTATCTTTAATTTATTATCATCTAGTAAAATCGGATACATGTTACAAATTTTTGGTATAGTATAATATTTTCTAGATCGCTGTTCATAACAATTTTTTACTGGTGGTACACAAAATTTTTTCACTTTTGACGCTCTTGTATTGAATTTATACTGTTTTACAATTTTAAAATCATTACTATAATATGTATCTATGGCATTTAAATATATAGCCTTATAATTTACAGGTAGGATGTTACAATATGTAAATAATTTGTCATAATTATTTTTAAACTTTTTTCGAACTTTCTTATGAACTAAGTACTTAATTAATCTTATTTGTAAGTTCTTAATTTGATCTACAACTCTACAACTCAGTCCATAACTTATTATTGAGTCAGCAAGTGCATAGTAAGCAACGTACAGAGTATGTTTATTTAATATCCGACTTAGGTAGTAAAACTGTCCCAAGACTGATCTCAAACGATTACACACATAATTTATATGTAATTTCCAATTAAAGTGTTTATCAATTATCGACCCCAAATATTTAATATTGTCAACGACATCCAATTTACTACATTTACAGTTAGTTTTATTATTATGAAAACAATCATATGTGTGGCCTATTAAATTAATTTGAAAATTCGAGTTTTTAGCATTTTTATTGTGTAGTGAATAAATATATAAACATTTGGTTTTTTGTATATTGAGGATTAGGCCATTGTCATGTGCCCACTTACACACGTTCTCGAAATCCCTCTGTACCTTGTCCACCATGACTGCTGTGTCGTTGCCGGCGAGCAGCAGGCACATGTCATCTGCATACATACAAACCCTACAGTTCTGGACCACATTCGACACGCTGTTCACGTGCATAATATAACCAACCGGGCCGAAAACGGAACCGGTCGGGACTCCTAACTCCACAGGTATCTCGGTTCCAGTCGTTCCACTGATGACGGTGCGTAAAGGTCTATTCGCCAAATATTCTCGGAACCATTGGTTAATCGGTCCCCTTACCCCACATTCGTCCATAGCCTGTAAAAGCTGCTCGTGGCCCAGCGTGTCGAATGCTTTTTTATAGTCTATAAACAGTGCCAGGACCCGCTGCCCACCACCAAGACCTGTGTTCACATAATCTGAAAAGTCAGTTAAAGCCGTCGCAGTACTACGACCCTTCCGGAAACCATGCTGTGCTTGAGATAATATATAATTACTTTCCAAAAAAGAACTTATTTGTTCAATAATAATTTTTTCTACAATTTTATTAATTACGCACAAGATGGCAATCGGTCTATAATTAGAATATTCTAAATGACTACCATTTTTATATATTGGCCTAATTAGAGATTTCTTTAATTATGTTGGATATTTTCCATTTAATATATACACATATTTATAAAATTTGCCAAAACGGGACTGACTTTTTCTTTAACATGTAACTAGTTCTTCAACTAGTTACATGATAACATGCTATCCATGTTATCCTTTACAATAAATGACTACAATGTTTGTTTGTGATCTATTTCTGCTAAAAAGTTTGTTAACAATGTCTTACAATAAAAAGATTAAATCTTAAATAATAACACAATCATTTTAAAAAGTCACACCAATAAAAAAGTTGATAGTAAAAAAGTTTTAAAAATATTAGCTTTTTGCTTGATTTTATTTTAAACCGGTCATTAGATAATCTGAATCATAAGGATTATTATGAATCCAAAATAACATAGTTATTTTTCTAAATCCTAAGACACAGGCGTAAAAATAAAGTATATTTATTTATAAGACTTTATATAATTCCATACAGGAAAGATTTGATTTGTTTTTGTATATCAAAAGCATAGAATTCTAAATAACAAGACTCCAAAAGCTACCTAGTGGCTAGTTCCCTTAAGAACTTCCTATTTTAAATTTGAGTTTTACGCTAAGCAATACATTTGGGGATTAATCTATTAAAATTTAAATAATCTTCATTGCTGTATGTTTAATTGCATCATACGAGTCTAGTATTTTATTAAGGCGTGTGGCATAATAAGGCGTGTGGAAATTAGCAAATCATCTTATACCTATATATCTTAATCTTAGAACTCGTTTGAATACAGAGTGAAATTTACGTTACATTAATTATAAAGTATTAGAAATGAGTCATCTCTTTGCCAAGAATACTAGAAAACCGAAATTGAAAAATCTTCTTAGCAACAGATTCAATACAAAACTGCCCTGACTGACTAACATTAATAAAAAAAAATCACGAGGTTTTAGAATCTAAACTTAGATTCTATTCGTGATTTGTGATTTTTTTACTCATACTGAACTTTATTCATTCAGGTGAATGGGAACATGTCAATAACCTATAAGTATGTCCTTCAAATAATCTCATTATCAGCCTGGTAATGTTTTTACTGTAATTACTCAGACGTATTTATATAAGAATGTAAACTCTCTAGAGACAATCCACCTAGCGGGCTAATAGGTGTCGTTTGACCTCACATATTGTGACTGTTATGTTTTTGAACCTATATATTTTACGTAGGTAGTTCATATTATACTATCAATTTAGGATAAATGTTATCCTAAACATGTACAAAATAGTAATTTAGATTCGTTTTAGTTGTCCGTTTGTCATAGGATGGTCACTGGTGTGGTCACAGGTAATTTGAAATTGCTTTTTTTGGTGACAAACTTTCAATTAAAATTTCATTTTATATCCGCCTTTAACAAAAAAAAAAAAATGAAATGTAATTACCTACATAAAACGATACGTGACGATACTTTTCCTTTTCTATATCCTGTTATCTACTGAAATGTTTTGCTCAGGCAGTTAAAAGACATCCTCAATTATTAAAAAACAACCTTTTTTTCGAAGTTGTTCTCTGTGGTTACCATAGTCCATAGATATGGTTACTGTCTATATTAAAAAAAGTCAAAAGACACACATGCGTCATTCTGAAACCAATGTCCTGTCAAATTGAATGGTTATATGTAACAAACAATCATGACCAAATAGATACCTTTTCATAAAAATACAATCTCAACTATGGAATTATTAGATAATTCCTAACTTACGAGTTACGATATGATTTTAAGACCACTGCGGTTATTAAACTCCCGACCACAACTTTATTCATGGATGAACCAATTTAGAAATGTTAGACCAACCATAAAAATAGGTAAAGATAAATTTCAACTATTTTTAGATGTACACCAATTCAATAAAGATGAAATTCGAGTGAAAGTACGACCAGAGTATGTAATTATTGAAGGAAAACAGGAGAGGCAAACTAGAGATGGTTTTGTTATCAGAAAGTTTTTTCGGAAGTTTAAACTGCCTGATGGCTGTGACCCTCAACGTGTAAGATCTGAACTGTCTCATGATGGCTGTCTCACAATCACAGCACCGAGACAAACTTGTGAAACGACATACCCTTGTGAAACTGTCATACCAATAACCCAAACAACAGAAGAGAAGCAATGTTCAGAACCATTCTTACAGGACGTTACAATCGAAAAAAAACCCAAAGATAAAAAATAACAACACAAAAATAGGTGTTTAAAAATAAATAATGACTGTTAAGTGGGCGAAGGACCAAAATAACCGTGATAATTGTTGCATGTTAGTAATTCTTATACGTTCGCTAATGAATCGGTTATATAATTATAGTAACGTGTGTCGTAAACTAAAAATACATGTCACTGAGACGTATTTATGTTTGTTTACTGTTCTATTATCAGTCAGATGTGTAACGATACAAATGAATCATTGACATGGAACTTTGGTTTGCAAGTCTATTTGCAGCGAGAACTTTCGAGTCTCCGTGGCTACGTAGTGCAAACGTAGATATACGTCACAAGGAATATATAAAGAGGATCGCAGCTCATTCCTTCATACTGAAATCGAACGCGCTAAGAGTCAGAGCGAATACAAAATGTCACTCTCTCCTTACTTCTTCGACTACGACGTGCCCAGATGGCCCCGCCGTCTTCTGGAACAAAACTTCGGCCTCACGCTGTCCCCAGATGATCTATTCACCGCTACGAGCCCAATAATTCCACGGTACAACAAATTCTGGTGGCCACGCGACTCTAGTTCATCTATCAAGGTCGATAAAGACAAGTGGTCTATCAACATTGACGTCCAGCACTTCGCACCAGATGAAATTACAGTTAAAACTGCAGATGGATTCATCGTTGTTGAGGGCAAACATGAAGAAAAGCAAGATGAACATGGCTTCGTGTCAAGGCAATTTGTGAGACGATTTAAACTGCCCCAGGAAATCAACGCAGACGCGATAGAGTCCCGCCTTTCTTCAGATGGAGTGTTATCAGTTTTGGCGCCAAAGAAATCTGAAACACAGAAGGGTGAGAGGAATGTTCCAATCACACAAACAGGACCAGTGAGGAAGGAAATCAAAGATGACGCAGGTCAGGTCCAGGATCAGGAGAAGAAAGAAAGTGAAAAGTGAATTTGATCTGTAATGTTGTGCCATGGAGTTCAAAATTGACTGATTAATGATTATTTAAGAGACTGTCGATTTATTAATTTATTATTTCTAATAAAGTATTATTATTTTCTATTTATGTGTTTTAATTTTAAACACCTAGTTAGGTATTCGTATTACCATTCAATCGCTTTCATTAAATTTTTGTTCCGAATAACATTATGTAACATGAATATTTTTTGTTGAAATTTAGTAAAAATTCATATCAAGCTAAGGAATCACAATAGTACAAATAATTTGCGTTTAAAACACGCTATCAAAGTTTTTAAACAATTAATTTATATGCAAGAATAGATGTGCGGTAATAGTTTCTGTAACCCAATGTAAAGTTTCGTAGGTAGGTTTAAATTATTTTTGATATATTCAATAAGAAAAATGTGAATGAAATAATATATTATGTTAATGCAATACTTTAGTCAAAATTGTTTTTTAGTGCGCTACACTCCACTACAATCTATTTTTATCATGAACTAGCGGTCCGCCCCGGCTTCGCCCGTGGTATATATTCACGTTTTCTCTACATAAGAACCATCCTCGTACTTCAAGGAATATAATAAAAAAAGAATTAAAGAAATCGGTTCAGCTGTTCTAAAGTTATGCGCTTACCAACACATTTTGGGATTCATTTTTATATTATAGATTAAAAAATATTAAGTAGGCTGGTGGTTAATTGGTTATCGAATCTACTGAGTTTTTTTTCGTGGTTTTTTATAGCGCATTTCACTACCTATATGTTCTGTGGCGCATTTATTGCACAGTGTAAATAATTATTTGTTGCGTATCTATTAGTTATATTTATAAAATAATTTTGATGTTTATTTGTATTTCATACGATATTAGTACGAGAATCGCATAGGTACCAAACAACAGCTACTAGCTGTGTACAGTGTAGGCTGTAGCCCAAGTATCGTGGAAGGCTATAGGCTATATACCTAGGTATTTCAATACGCTATAAGTATAGACCAACAGGAATGGAGCCACGCGGATGAAACCGCGAAACACTACTAGTTCCGTATATTACCTATACTTTATTACTTTTAACTTAGCGACGGATTTAATGTGTTTAATGTATTATTAAAAGCAACAAAATAAAATACCTATAATACCTAGGTCCTAGTGGCTAGTACCTACATAGGTTTATTAGATAGGTAACCCTGATGCGATCAATACCATTGTGTCTAGATTATAGACGCCCTCTGCACCTACAATAAACAGCTCACAGACATAGGTAATATCAATACTAGCCGTGCTCGCGACTTCGCGCGTGCGTAGATAATCAGTTTTCAAAATAAACCACATAGGGTAATTGCGCCTGTTCGCGTCCACTTAGTGCAGTTGGAAAGTTTGAAGGAGAAAATAAAAATGTTCCAGAACAAATTTCAACGCAAAATTTATGTAACGTGTTCATTACATAGTCTATTTTAAGATTTACTTTCGATTGTGTTGGAAATATCATGTGGTTTTTATTTATCTAGACAAATAGCAGAATTAGGCGTTTTACCCAGTTCGCGTCCAAAAATTCCAGTTTGCGTCCACCCGTGGACCAGTTCGCGTCCACCAGCTTAGAAAAGGAATTAAGAGTGTATTGGGTGATATTTTATCAGATAAATGCAAATAAAAATTAGATTTTAATGAATTATTTATTTACGAATATAGCTATTTAATAAAAACCGGCCAAATGCGAGTGGGACTTGCACATCGAGGCTTCCGTATTAACCTGTTTTTTTTCGTATGTTTTAACTGTAAATGATTATTTTTTCAATGTTTCCCTTATTTGTGCTATAAGACGTTGCTTCGTACTAAACTTCAAGTGTCTGTATTCACGTAAAGTACCCTGTAGGTTTTGATTCCCTTGCGAATGACGAAATTTGCGAAAATTTGCAGCATAAACGGCTGTATCTTTTGAATTCTTTGGCTTATAAGTTTGATTTTTTCACTGCTTCAAGGGACCGTAGATTTGTCATTTGAGTATTCAATATAAATTTCAGCTTTTTACCTCCACGCGTTACTGAGAAAAAGGGTCTTGACAGAAAGAAAGACCGGCAGACGGACATACTGACGGACGGATATCAAATTGATGATCAAGTCTCATTCAAAGAATACCCCTTTTAAAATGAAAAAATAGCATCAAAATTTGCTAATTTTAATGAAAATTTAAATTATCAACTTGTGGTCTTAGTCAAAAATTTACAATCTATTTTAAATTACATATTTTAACAAACAATTCATTGCTACGTAATGAAAAATAATGTGGACGCAATATGTTCTATTGTTATGCACTATAGGTATAGTTTGCGCCCACCGTGGACGCAAAATGGAAGTTGTACAAATTCGGTGTAGTAATTCGCGTCCACCTTATTTTAGCTATTAATTGTAAAAGAAATAAGCTGATTTATAATCCATACTATTCCATGTTTTGTTAGCAAAGTAAAGAAACAGTTACATATTCAAAAATTCACATTTAACAATAAGATACTTACCGTCAAACGCGACGCTGCGCACTATTTTTTTTTCAAAATCCCGCGCGTTTTAGCTCTCTCATTTAATAGCCAAAATTAACTATTTTTTTTAAATAGGATAGGCGGTCTGCAGGCATATTTTGAATATGTGTGCATGTCTCTTATACATTGAGGTATTATCGGAAATTTTTCTTATTACAATTTTACTTAAAGTATACTTATTTTCGTGAATTTTCTAAAAGATGTCCGCAAAATGGACGCGAATAGGCAGGTGGACGCGAACAGGCGCAATGACCCTAGGTAGTACATACCTAGGTACCTAGTTATAGCCACAGGTTATAGCCTTTATGCTTACCAAAAGCTTACCTATGTTGCCGAGAACCATTAGAACCTTAGAATTAGAACACAAAAACAGTTTCATCAAACTCAGTCCAGCAGAGTAGGTACCTATTCTATAGGTTTATTTTGGGTCTGCAGTTCGAACGAGAAAAATCTTTATGCAATACCTTTATGAAGGCAATAAGCATCTCACAGCCACCACTATAAGCATGATAAATATGTGACATTTATTTTAACAAAGAACCTCTATAGTGCAGTGTGGTCAATGAAGTAGGTACTAGGTACCCCAATAGGTATTATGAAATTGATTAAATGTTAAATAGCTGAAAACCAAGTACCTGCAGCTGGTAATCATCATCTAGCTTTTAAAACAAGTAGGTACTAGGTACCTGATTGCCTCTGTCCTAAGATTTCGTTATAGGTAGGTACAAGTTTTTCAATCATTTTAATTAGAATTTAATAAATGCGTGTAAAAATGAGCAAATGTAATCAAAAGTACAAGTGGTTTTTAGTTTTTCAAGACATTGGGACCAATAAAACAATCAAGTATGTACTTAGATAATTGAAAAATTTATTAACGAAATTAAAAACTAAATCAGTCTTACAACAAAAGAGAAAAGTGGAATGACTTAAATAACTTATTCAGCCTTGTCTCCGTTCGACTGGTCCTTCACTTCCTTCCGAACTGGGCCGGTTTGTGCGATGGGCACACTGCGTTCCCCTTGCACTGCAGGGGGCACTTTCCTTGGGGCAATCACAGTCAGCACACCGTCTGAAGACAGCCTCGACTCCACCGTCTCAGGGGTACAACCCTCCGGCAGCGCATACCGCCTGGTAAACTGCCGCGAAATGAAACCGTGCTGGTCTTTCTTCTCCTCGTGCTTGCCTTCCACCACGATGTAGCCGTCAGCGGTCTTAACGCTTATTTCTTCCGGTGCGAAGTGCTGAACGTCGAGGTTCACTTGGAATTTGTCTTTGTCGCTCTTGATGCTGGAGCCCAAATCGCGAGTAGCGGCGGCCAAGTGGCGCCAGGGTCTGTAGTACTCCCGGCTCACCATGGGACCGGCAACCACGCTCAGCAGATCGTCCGGCGTCAGCCCCAACCCGAAATGCTGGTCCATCAACCGGCGGGGGCGCTCAAGCTCATAATCCAACAAGAATGGTAGGAGAGCCATTTCTTCTTCTTTTAGATAAATTACTAGTTAAAACTTGTGAGATAGCAATGCAAATTGTATGCGAATCGCAGAGAAACTCGCTAGTCGCTAGTGACTATCGCAATCGTTTGTTTTCAACTGACTCTTGCCGGCTCTGACGCGCCGTATTTAAACGGCCGGTGTTCCAGACAGAGGTAGAAAATTCGCGAAGTAAGCGCTTTGCAACCTTTGGTGTACATTTTATTTTATACTAAATCTGATTTATATTTTTGTACAATTCAATTGAAGAAAAGAAATTAAATCGTTGCAGATATAAAATGCCCGAATTTGCAAGAAAACTAAAATTTTGGTAAATGTAGGTAATCAATTGTTTCTCACAAAGTAAGTATGTACTTACCTTGGGCAGTAATTGTTTTATGATAGAATTGAAGTTTAATAATAAAAAAATCAAATGTGATTATCTATTTTTGTATTGGTGGAAACGTTCACTTTTAACTCATTGTTAATAAACACATTGAATGTTATTTCTAATAAATTACGAACCTACAATAAATTAAGAAAATACTTATAGTATTTTTTTAATTAGGTATCTTGTTTTTTAGGTTGTCTTACCTTCATAAATTGTAATAATAGATAATTAAAACCTAAAACATATTATTTTTATTTTTATTATATTATGTATAACACAGTATGTAGTAACTATACGATATTTCGATGTTTACTATTTAGGTAATTCTAATTATTGCTTTAATGTTTTCTCTCAATTATTATACAACACGTCTACAATTTGTTTACCTCAGTTGTGTACTATAATGTAATAAATTTTGATAATCCAATAGGTTTAAAAGCCCAGATTATATCTTCCCGAAGTAAAATATGCTCATTCTCGAATTTTCTAGAAAGAAATAATAGTACATAGTGACATCTAGTGTCGAGTAGCTGAACTTTTTAATAATTGTACAAAGCGTGATAATAGATGGCGTTTTTTTTGTTTCATAAAAGCGCCATCTATATTTCATAAGTTTATGGTACATATATCTAAAAATAATTAAACGATTACAAATTTTTATTTAGTTAACAATAAATTAAATAGGTAAACAAATTATACTATTTGAATAAAAAAAAATAAAAATACTTGCGTTTACTACACATCTTTTTGTGATAAATTATTTTAGTCTGGCAAGTTCTTTTAAAATAAAATTAGAAATTCCAGAGCAATTTTTTTTATAATTTTATAATCATGTATTAAAATATTACTTTAGTACGATGGATGGTGGCCAATACTCGTTCATGTAATTTATAATATATCCATAGAACGGTATAGAAATTAATTTCAATTTTGCATCCTGCGAAGTGGCAACATCGACGTATTGTCCTCGATGACTCGTTCCGTCGTTGAACTCGCCGATTACGTAGTAACTAATACTTAATCTGTGCTCGCCGAGTTGATTTGCTTTCGTAGGACGTAGTATTCGTGTATTGCGTTTATTACTTACGTGTATTGTGGTATTTCATTAGTGGTAATTTTTGTGCCTATCCTTCAATTAACTCTGTGAACGGAGCTGTGATTTTAGTTTCATTTTGAATTTTTTACATTAGTGATAAGTGTAAAGTGATTCGCAAATATATTTAATTGCACTTTAAACATCGTTGTCGTCGATGTGCTGATTTTTATTGTGATAAAACTTGATTGACAATGGCAGATAATTCGAAATTGACCGACGAAGAGAGGGCAGAAATTAGGGAGCAATTCGCCCAGGTAAGTGCAATAATTTCCTATACCGGCTTTATAACATTGACATGGTTTTACTATGCCCGATTCACAGACATATTATTTATGTCTGTGGCCCGATTATTAGGTAGGTAGGTATCGTATAAAAAGACGATACCAACTTTATTCAATTAAAGCACGCTGTTTTTTGTTGCAATACGGTTTTCGTATGCCGTTTACGGATTTGTGTACAAAAGTTTTTTGTACTTGTAAGTATTCGATTCTTGAATAGCGATGCGTGTGGTCGTATAGTTAAATATATACGTAATACTTATAAATAAAATAGGTACCTAAGTAGTTTCAACTTTCATACTTTATCCATTATCAATAAGACTGCATTAAAATATTGATAACACTATGAATGATAATATCAATGACGTCAATAAGTAGGTAGCCTGATATATTTAAAGAGGTTTTATAAAATTGCCAAATTTAAAGAGTTTGTAATTTCTAAAAAAAAAGCAAGCCAGAACTACCTAAGTCATGAATATTTTTATAAATTAATTTTGTTTGATGTTTATAAAATTATATCAAAATCGCATCACCTCAGCTCGCTGAACAAGTGACAAAGAAGACTTTACAAAATTAAGTTCATTTGAACTTAGTTAACAGTATAATTTTCTGTAACTCTTATGTATTTTTTATATTCATTGATACTACTACATAACTAGTGGTCTGCACCGGCTTCGCCCGTGGTACCTACATATTTCGCAATAAAATGTAGCCTATGTCCTTTCTCGGATATCAAAATATCTCCATACCAAATTTCATACAAATTGTTTCAGTAGTTTAGGCGTGATTGAGTAACAGACAGACAGACAGAGTTACTTTCGCATTTATAATATTAGTATGGATTAATCCAAAAATTAGAATTCAATACAAAAATACCTTGCACAACTTTACTTATAGAAATACATTACTCAATTACCACATAGGGGTTTTTAAACATGTGTATTGAAAAGTATGGTAACACAATAGCATGTCAAGGCAACAGATGTGGTCTGAATACTAAACATTAAGGCAATTCCAAATCGCCTCTTGTGTAACCGATGACACATTCTTGGAGAATTCATGGTTAAATAAAATGACTAAGTCTCAAATGTATGGGGAAATAGTGGGTAAATTTCTCTTTGGTATTTATAAGGTATAAATTTTGTCTGACGCAGGCTGGTAATACATGTTGTTAAATGTTTCAATTTAACTAAGTAACTATTATAACTAGTTTTGCATTGTTAATTATGTAATTTGTAGTATAAAAACAGGATATTATTTGCTGATAAATAATAAATACAAAGAACATAGAATAATCTTACACAACTGAGATTATTGTTGTTTTATTTTTGAGTGTTTTTTTTTGAAGACACAATTTATTAAATTCTTTAAATTTCTAATTAAAACCTATTTGCATAAAAATGGTCTAAACTCTAAATAAATAATATTAACTAGGTAGGTAGGTAGTTATATCTTTTTCTGAAATCTGAAAGTTTTTATTAAAAAATAATCAAGTTTAATGCATTGAAACTTGAAAGGTCTTCCAACTTTCCAATTTTATTTTCCAATAAAAATAATTCCATTATAATTCTCATTATTTTTACATACACATTGTATAGGTACGTATCCCAATAGGTTAATCTTTTTCTCTCTTATTATTTCTTTTTATTTATCACAACACCACAACCCAACATAGGCAACATACAATACTAGCTGTGCCGCGTGGTTTCACCCGCGTGGCTAGTGACTACTGGCTCCGCTCCTGTTGGTCTTAGCCTATATTACTCGTGGATAATGTAGCTTTCGAATGGTGAAAGAATTTTTAAAATCGGTCAAGTAGTTTATGAGCCTATTCATTACAATCAAACAAACAAACAAAGTTTTCCTCTTTATAATATTAGTGTAGATTAAGTAGGTAGGCATATTATTATAGCCATGAATTTCGAGCATTACCATGACCCAGAAACACTTCCTTATACATTTTCAAGATTTAGTATAAAATGTAAATGACTTGGCGCTCTAGTGAGTCAGCGGAAGAGGCTTGACCTCGAAAAATATTGAACCTTTCGATGAATATATTTAAATCTTTGCCTTCAAGTGAAATTAATACGGCACATTCGACCATTATACCTTATATGGGTAAGGGTTTACGTTTTTATATGCACTAGTTTTGACGCGTGGTTTCGTTCACGCAAACTTATATCTAAAAATTTTTTAAATCTTTTTAAACAGGTAGATTCGATTTGTGTTAGATTATTTCGGTAAATTAATTTTATTTAAATAATGTTACTAATGCCACTGGATATTTTTGAGAAATTCCATGTGATATCAATTAATTATGATTAGATTAAATTTAATCGATTTATTTTAGCATTATCTAAACACTATAGATAAATTTATTTTGTTTTTATTATGAGAATCGTGTACATTACAATTATTATTTATTAAATAGGTATTTTGTTGATGAGTAATTATTTAATTTGTTCATGAAAGCGTGAACATTATTAAACGTTTTTGGGAATTGATAACATCGGTAGTACCTAGTTACTGAACCTTCGTTTGGCCATGAATACACTCACTGTTGTTTTCGAATCGGAAAAATAATAAATTTTACCTGTAGTATCGCTTTATTTTTATTTATAGAATATTATTATATATACTAGCTGCTCAGCGCGGTTTCACTCCCGTCACCCGTGGCTCTACTCCTGTAGGTCGTAGCGTGATGATACGTGATAGGCTATCAAATCAGATCAGTAGTTCCTGACTCCTGAGATTAGCGCGTTCAAACAAACAAACTCTCTCAGATTTATGATATTAGCATAGATAACAGAAAATAAATAATTAAACAGCCAGTAGGTAGTTAAAATCAACGACGCTTAACGAACCGCAATTTCGACCAAAACCTTTGTTACATCAAAATACTTTTAATCCCACTTTAAATAACAAAAGGAGAAATAACAATAAATGTTATTACAAAGAATGCCATCCAAATAAAGTTATTCCATAGAAATTCTCATATAAATAATAAAATCTCACTCCGTTACACTTTACGCGGTATCTAATAAACTGTGAAAGTGGACGCACAATTCAATACAATGTTTTAGCTTTCCATTATAGAATGAATATTAAAACAACTTGTTGGACGGGTTTTTTGTTGTCTATGTCCTATCGGTATCGTAATTTCTTCTCATGTCTGGATAATGTTTATTGCATAAAATAATTACATAGCAGATATGTGTTGTCTCGTATCAAACGTATAGATCGATAATCTTGATTCAAAATTAAACTTTAAATCACCTTTTATATAGTTAAATCTTACGATCAAGATCAACCAATCCAGTAAAAAAGAGATTGCAATTTTTACACATTCTTTTACGAAAGCACTTACCTACCGTAGGTACCTATATGAAAAAGCTTAAAATTTACCAACCATGTAAAAAAAAGTTACATTTAATTTAAAATTAAAAAATCTAAGTTACAAAATTTTTAGACGTCCTAAGTCCTAAAGTCCTAAAGTTACAATTGGAACGATAGAAACTATAAAAGGCGTTCTCTACAAACATTGTTCAACGCGATTATAGTACTTCAAAGAGTGAAAAGTAAACAAGTTGTGCACTCGTTGACAAGTTAAGGGCCCCGGTTTTGTTTACGATAAATGCCTGCATACTTTCACGTTTCGTTAAGGCAAGTCTGCCGACTGCTGTTATAAATATGAGGTAAAGTTGTATTGTCTGCTGCGAAATACATAAAAATATTTAATAAACGTACGTAATTGTTACGGAAATTACATTAAAATAGTATTTAACTAAGGTGCAGTATGCAGTTTGAAACACAGTGAGTTTTATATATAAAAAGTTTTATGTGAAAATTTTCAGAAATGTTTTATCTGGGACAACAATACGGGCACACCTACAACTCGAAACCGTGCGCCTATTTCGCGTGAATGTTGATTGCAAATTGCAATATTTCAACTAGCCATTGTCCAAAATCAAATGTAGTTTTAAAAATTAAAACTACTAGGATTCAGCTACTGTAAAACATAGTATGTCATTATATCATACGTAAATCCATGCAGTACTTTTTGAGATTAGCCCGGACATACGTACAGACAAACAGACAAAAATTCTATAACTGTATTTTTGGCTTAGGTATCTGTTGCAGAATACGCCCCAAGTATTAAAAAAAATATTCAATGTACAATTTTCATTTTCCTACGATTTTATTATATTAGGTATGTATATATAGATTAAAGTATTTTAGAGTCATTTATAATTTATATGGTTCAACATTTGACCTTACCTTTGATACAGTAAATCAATAATACTGGAAAGTTTTTATTGACAGATTATACGATGTTCGCTAGCTGGATGCATCGACCTTGGCGAGGAATGTGGTCGTGTCTTTGTCCCGCCTCATGACGTAAGGCATTATGTACTTGCCTACTTGGTCTTATACAGAAGCTTGCTCTATGTACTAGTCTATAATCTATACTGGGAAAATAGATAAAGGATATACCTAGTTGGAAACAAAGAGATGGCGAGAGATCATTGACCATACAAGTTTGTGATGTTTTGAGAAAATTTTAATTGATCATTCGAATATTTTTTAGGATAATTACTTATTATACTTAGTAGTAACTCTACCTCCCTCTACTATTTCATTTACGAAAAAATCATGTATTTTAATTCAAATTTATACATAATATCCATAACCATATGCTATCACTATCACTATCCCTACAAATACCTACCTACTGACTTAAGGACACGCATAATGGTCCTCCGTAGTAATTTTATGCACATTTGCGAACGTACTAAGAATAACAATAGTGCGTAGTGCGTACCCTGAGTACCAATAGTGCAAATTTATTAATTATTATTTCTCTTACATGTTATAAATCAATCTTTTATATTTAATATAAACGTGGGTATAGCGTGTTGCGTGATATTGTATAAATAAATCTTATTTTCACTTTTGTATAAAAATGCTAGACGGGAGCCATCAGCCAAGTGTAAGCAGAATGTTTATTCTATTAATGTTTAAAATGAAGTTGTAGTGTTACTGTAATCCATAACATTTGTTTTTAAACAACTTAAAACAAGACTCATTTAGATTTTACATAGGTACATAATGTCACAGTGCAAACAAAGGCCGGGAAGTGTGAAAAGCTGTAGAGATTAGAATTTAGACCTGCGTTCGTCAAAGGCAACAACTTCTTAACTAAATATGTACATATTTTAAGATGACAATATCTTAAATAGTTATTATAAAAATGAATCGCTAAATGTATTGCTAAGCACAGAGCTCGAGAACGGCTGAACTGATTTCGTTAATTCTTTTTTATAATATTCCTTGAAGTACTAGGATCGTTCTTATGGAGAGAAAACATAAATATGTACCACGAGCGAAGCTGGGGCGGACCGCTAGTAAATAAATAAGTAGTAAACGTGTACCGTTATAAGTCACATTAATCATCATATATGAGTACATACTTCCCTCTTTGGCCTCGATACACAGTTATTTGTAATTATCACTGGAAACCTCATTATCGTCATGTTTGGTTTTGATGTTTATTTCGTGGTTCAAGAAAATGTGCTATGATGAAAACCTGGAAAACATTATAAGATAGAATATACCTGATAAAATATAGTAGTTAAAAGTTGTTAGGAATCATATTTAGGTAGAATACAAGGTGGAATAAGGCAGTTATGAAACTACGTATATTCAAGGTACAGATAAGAAAGTGATGAGTCAATAATGCACTATATTAGGATTTATTACGTATCAATGTAGGCCATTTGCGTCAATAGCCAATGCGGTAAATTGATGAGCTATTAGTAGAATTACTAATATACATATAGTAGTCATTCCTAGAAATCAGATGATGCTGATGCATAGAACAATTAAGATGGAAATTTTTATATTTGGTTCCGTCGATAGTTTCTAATTCATATGTAGTTAATTAGGAAGGTAGTAAGGTTGGTACAATTTCTTATTGCTTTGTTTGTTTCGAATAATTTATCAACAACCAGCTGGTAGTAAATAATGACCACCTTTTGGTTGGTAATAAGACAGCCTCGTAGATAATTATTTAAGTTGTTCATATTGACATATTTATGGAAAAGCATAACAAAAGTCAATATACATAATTCAAGTATTGCTTTCACATTCGTATTTATACTTTTGTTACAGTTATGTAGCCAATCGATCGAAACGAAACTATAACTAAAGAGTAAGGAGCAATTAACTATCCGACTTTGACCTGAACAAGAACCACTGATAATATTAAGATCAAAGGTTTGTCTCGCGTCTAATAAATACTTCGCGTATACTAGAACGATTACTACTAAGTAAGTAAGTAGTGATTTATCTAGAATATAATTCCTAAGTTATGGCTGCATTGTAGCTAGGTTAGTACTGTACAAAATTAGCATAAATAGGATATTTAACAGCCAGTGTTCGAGTGAGTCAGCCACGTTCTGATTTCGCTAACATATTCAATTGGTGACGAAGTGATTAGGTTCATGTGTATTCTTGGAACAATTGGCTGATAAAATTATGTGTTCCAGTGTATGGAGATGTGGAGGATTATGGGTATAGGATGTTCGTAAATAAAAATTGCATTTGGTGAATTGAGGTCTGTGGTGATCAATGATGTAATGAAAAAGCTCTTTCTTTAAAATACAATTAAAATTTGATAAAAGTGTAGAGCAATTTAGCACTTAATTTTAATGCGTTTCACGTTTTTACATTGTGTAGATTTTAATGTACCCGCATTTGCTACTTCAATAATCTTCAATCAGGCCTTTTACATGGTTAAGATAAATTAAACTGCCCAACACCGGTTTGTCAATAAAGAGAAATTACAATCAAGCAAAATGCAGCTCAACAAAGAGCAAAATTACGTATGGACTAGGGTCCGTTCAAATTACTTTTTACAAAATGCAAATGCCCACTGTCCATCTGTAGTTAATTCAGTTACATTGCTCATAGAAAAGGGGTAAGAAATCAATATTTAATGCGAAAGGGTTGTCCCCCTTTAATTTGACGCGTATGCAAACTATGTTTCAAATGAAGTATTGATCTCATCCAGATAGTCTATGAATGTACAATTTGTTTTTTACTTTGTAGTGTTACTATTTTTGGTGCTTTCCTTTTAATGTGAAATGTTAAATATAGCCATAACACGGTTGCTTTACATAAGAAGGTACTTACGTTTTTGAGTTTATGCTTATCATTTTTCTAGTTTGTGAATATGAACAAATAGATAAATTAATGTAGATAGGTATTAACTAATATGCATGCCCTTTTCATATTAACCACGTCTGCATAGCTTTTCTTTAAAGAGATTTCCTCCTATTAATACAGCCAAAGTACCAGGATCGCATAAAGCTAGACAAGTAGGCAGTATTCCAAACACAAATACACAAGTCACCCTGTCTGTACGCAGCACGCACACAGACAGCGTTTTATTCGTTCACGTGGGTCAACAGTCGGTGACTCAGTATTGGTGGAAAGGTGAGCTCGAGAGGATACATAATACGTCTTTCATAAATGCTGGTAATTGGTTTGTCAGGCCTCTTTGTTCTTGAATGTTTCTGGAAATAGATTTAATGGCAAGGGGACAGATTTGTTAATTAGAATGTGTCTGTTTATGCATTAAGTATGTCTCGGGTTGCACGAAGCAGCGAGGAAAGCAAGTGAAATTAAGATGCAGCAATAGACAAAGGCACCCAAGCCACTGCTAGCCAATACATCATATTAATTAAGTTGAAGTAGCTACACTTCGGAAAATGACCATATTGACCAATAATATTTTTTTTAGGATTTTATAGGAATTTTGTTCAACAATAATTACAATTTATCCGCAGGATGTCTTCGTTCAGATTGACAAACCGTATCTATTTAAGGACCTAAGGTTTCTTTCCGCAAGTTAAATTATAATTATGTGTAATACTTTGCGGATGAACTGTCGGAATCGGTAATGATTTTGGCAATAATTAATCGTGTAAAAAACCATATCCATAATACAATTGAAAATGTATAATGAGTTTACAAAATAATATGTACTTTGAAATTTTTGTAAATATGTAGAGACGATATTAGTACTTCATAAAAAACTATTTGTGAATACTATGTACATATTATGTACATACAAATGTTAAGTGTTTTAATTATTTTTACAGTTAGGTTATGAATAGTGGGAACTGTGAGTCACCAGCACCCGCTGGGGCCTCATATGTAAACATGTTAAGTTAATACTTTAATATTACTAACATTCCCATCACTTAGAATAAACCTCAATAAAAATTTATTGATTCGTAAGTTTAGCGGATTGTAGCCTGAAATAATTGCAGAGCATACATTTTTGAAACTTCTTGTGTGAATTTACTTAAATACCCGCACTATCTGCATCGTGCTTCGTATACTCTATAAAAAGCATTTGAAATAAATTTCATTAAATTTTCGCTAACCTGAAAATTAAATTATGTTCTCAGACGTACAATAAATTAAGTAAAAAAATGTTATCTTGAACTGAGAATGCGGTTGGTCCCACTTAATCAAGCATCAGCTACGTGACGTGGCTTCCGTATAAAAAGGCCTGGAAGATAGGAAGAATGAATGGGCAGCTAGATACAAACCACAATAGATTGCCTCCCGGCCAGACTCGTTTTGTAATCTGACCATAAATCTCACCCACACAGCGTCATTTACATCTGTGCTAATATATTATAAGGTTGAAGAGTTTGTTTGTTTGCTAATCTCAGGAACTACGGGTCCGATTTGATAAATTCTTCCGGTGATAGGCCATTTATCGAGGAAGACTATAGACTTTATATCATTACGCTAAGACCAACAGGAACGGAAAAATACGGGTGAAACCGCGGAGCACAGCTAGTCTAAGATAAAGTGTTGGAATCGTATGCAATTGTGTGCGGAAGCGGCGCACGTGCGCCCGCGCAGCCCTTGCTCCGCAAATAGCCTGCGGTAATAGTAAAGCCATACTAGTTTGTTTATTGCGTTTGCGCATAGGTATGTAACGGATTGGCTTTCCAGGCAGTTTATAGGATATTGATCGATTGTTTGAACTTGGCTCGTATAGTTTTTCATTGTTGTAAAATAACTTGTTATGTATTACTAGTTTTAATAATGGTTCAATAAACGTTCCTATTTTTATTTACATTCCTTCTTTTGTATTGTAAAGTATGATGTGCCTCAGCTTTAAAACGTGTTACGTTTATACACAAAACTCCTCATAATTCTATATCACAATTGTCTATATTGTTGTCCCCTTTTAATTTCAATGTAAACTGCATTCATTCATATAATATAGATAAGTACCTCCTTTTTTAAATGATCCTACAATCATAAATGCTGATGATTTAAATATCATAAGAAGTATTATAATTAGTAAATCAATGGATAAGGGATTATCAGCATCTGGTTATCATTGAAGGGATCAATCCGTCTGGAAAGTTCTCAACGGATTGCACGGATTAGTTCACGTGGATGCAATTTGTTAAACGAGCTTTAATTGCATCTCTTATAAAGTTAATAGGCACTCGGTTTTTATGAGTATGATATTTGGATAAGTAGAGTCGAAAAGTTATATAAATCTTTCGTAAATTAATTGATTGGTTAAACTGTAATATTAAGACACAATGCGTAGTTAATTAATAACATTTTTTTTTATTGGTCATCGGGACAATTTATGTGTTGGTACGTACCTACTTGTCTATTTCTACTTAAGAAGCTATTCATTGTGGGCTGGCTATTTAGGGCTGATTTTTCAATCCTTGGTTTATACTTATTCGTCGAATAACGTACTAAACTACCATTTCAAAAATGTATTCTTTGGCCGTATTTGACAGTTTACGGGTGACATTTTAATATTTTCGTGTAATACTTTATTGGGTGGATAAGTTTTAACTACGGATTGAAAAATCGGCCCTTAGTGTATTGTTTATGTGTGTAACTACTCTTATTAAAACTACATTTTGTTCCTACGTATTACGCATTTACAACTTTACAGATGGTTAAGCGCTCTACATTTCTATTTTAGGTCTAAACTATACAAATTACTGTATTTAGTACCTATTCTGGGTAAAATGACTTATCATTATTTCGCGCTAAATGAGCTTCCGTTGTATGCGTGAAATAATTGTTTTGTACAATGTAATTTTATTGGCTTTCAATAAATAAAGGGAAATAACCTATAAAATGAAATCATTTTAGGTTTCTAGTTTTTCTGAGATGGTGACTGAGTAGGTTAAATGAAAGAAAAACGCGTAACTACCTAGTACCTACCTGTCCCGACTATTGTAGTTAGGATACCAATTACAAACTAAATTTTGCGTCAATACAAAAAAAAAAACCTACAAATAGTTAAAAGAAGCCATTGACAAAAATCGATCTAAGATTAAATCCTGAAAACCCAGCCCTATAATAATTATTCCTAGCGCAAATTCTATAACTCTACAATTGTACCTAAAATGCTACAAAAATCATAGCGTTAAGAAAGGAGCAATTCATTTCGATATACATAATTAAATCTCAACAGTGGTTTCGCCACGCCTCCATGCCGGGTTCCGGCGCGGCCGCGCCGCGGCGCATTGTTTTGCTCTGCGACTTCACTGTGCAGTATACATGGTATACCGTTGGACAGTTATGCTATTGATTTTGTTTTTAACGAGCTGTGGATTTGATGTAGTGTTCTTTTAAAGGATTTTCAGGCCGAAAAATGTATAGGTTGACTGTTTAATAATGTTGGTGAGAGATTTATGGATTTAATACGGTTTGTTTCAAATAAATCCCGTTCTGATAAAATAAGGGCATACGTAGCTTTCAATCCTGTATATAGTTTAGGTTTATCTTAATACTCCAATGGAATAAAATCAGCATGCTATTTGACATCAATGTCCATATAAAAAATATTTGTAAAAAAAACCATAAGTTAACATAACAATTTATAAACGTCGATGATATAACTCCGCCATAACAAGGTTTACCATTTTGGTGCTCTCGGAAACAAACAGACAGTTATCAGTCATCTCTCACGCTGGGAATTCTGCGCATACGTTGACCTTATATGGTAACACCTCAACTATAGCTTATATACTACGTATATATAGTGGAATATACGTGGAATGTTCAATATTGCCTTTGTGTATTATAGTATATCCAGAGGCGAGTACCTACTCATTTCTTTGTCTTGAACTGTATATTTGTATCTTTGTATATTTTTATTCTTCCATGTAAAGATCACGCAAACTAGTGTATTTTAAAATCAAAATTTTGTCATAAGATAATCATCCTTTTAATGTGGATACCTATAGGTGGTAAAAAACTGACATGATTATGGTTCTTAATCTATGAACTATCTAAAGAATATTGGTTATCCCAATTCTCATTAACGAATGCCATTGATAAAATACCACCCTCATCTGGACAATCAACTTAATTATTGCAATTTATTAGCTTTAATGCAAGCCCTCAATCAGATGCTCTTTATTTAAATTGAAAATATATTTCAGCTCAACTCCCAACGCTGCTTTTGGGGAAGTCTGCGACATATGGATAAAATCAATAACATCACAGACAGCACATAACCATGACTTTCCACACTTCCACACGTCTCGCATATCATCTATACTAATATTATAAAGCTAAAAAGTTTGTTTGTTTGTTTGAACGCGCTAATCTCGGGAACTGGTCCGATTTGAAAAATTCTTTCGGTGTTAGGTGGTGTTAGATAGCCTATTTATCGAGGAAGGCTAGGCTATATATATCATCTCGCTAAGACCAACAGGAGCGGAGCACTTCGGGTAAAACCGCGGAGCACAGCTAGTACGTATATAAAATAAATAAATATTTTTCACTCGTTCGCTTGGGATCAGAGTGCAATCACACCGTATGGGAAACGGAGCATGGGAACCGAGCGGTACTCTAACGTGTTATAGCTTGGAGTACAGCCGTTCGCACGCTATTTACATCTCTGATTGAAGATGCGCTATTGCCCTTTGATGTTCACTTACTAATGAAATCGGCATGAAGCAGACGTGCTTAAGAGCTGAGTGGCCGTAATCCTTTCATGTTAAATCTACATAGACGAACAGATACACACCTTGCATGCATGCGGTTTTTTTACTTTTAGTAACTGTAGAGTTTGATCGATTTTTTTTACTGGGGTTGTTGATGATTTTCACGTCTTCTTGTTCCAAGGTTCACTGCATCACTATTCAGGTATACCATTTAACTTCAAGAGCCTATAAATATAATTTTAATACTAATAATAATTGCCACACATAGCGGCGAGTGAAAATGTCACACAAATTATTTTAAATGCGCTTTATTTTTTTATCTAGGTCAATCCGTACATGGAAATGTCAATTAATTATCCTATTAATTCTGGTTTATTCGAGATATTCGATGTGTTGGAAACTTTTTAATTGGCATAAAATATATTTTATTATTATTGAAGGTGCGAAGTGCTTACATAAAATATGTAAAAGTGTATTTTATTTCTTGCGTAATTCAATATGTCGGTTGGGTAAACAAATATTTGTGTTATGTAAACAATTTTAGCAAAAAGCAGTGACTGTCTCATTTTTTCTACTAAGGATATAATATTATTACTACAAGCATTACGCCTCGCGGCTTTGCTCTCTTTATGAATTTGAAGATGTTCACAGAATCGTAAAATAGGGCTCTTTGCAAATAGGACATGTACGAGTGTATTATATTACCTTATTACCGCTTTATAACCTTCACTGCTCCATTTATATAAACAGTTACGATCCTACATAACGTTACACACATTGTCTTGTATATTACCTATAACATCAACATGTTTTACCACCCCTTATAAAGAATAAATGTATAATGAGATGGAGTAGGTAATACAGATTGCTAATTGGGCATGTACACAAAGGAAATAATAATTCATCATCAAAGCTGCCTGTATCATCATTAGGCATGACAGGGGCTCAGATCTCCCAATGATAGTTTAGGCTAAAATTCATTTAATGTAACTTGTAAGTACGTCATTTATTCTCTCGAAAGTTCAGGCTTAGGATTTTCCTGCTATTATATTTCCTCTGACAATTCGAGTTGGTCGGTAGTAGTTTTTCGCAGAATATAATTTTAAGATCGAAACCAGAACAAATCAATTGCGATTCCTGACAAACTATCAAGTCTCAACCAATCAAATGAAGTTTAAATACAAACCACGCTCAGTGCAATACTACTGGCAAGTGTATTTTATAAATTACACTAAGGGCCGATTTTTCAATGCTTGGATAAAACTTATCCGTCCAATAAAGTATTACACGATAATATTAAAATATCACGTAAACTGTCAAATACGGGCAA
Organism: Colias croceus; assembly: GCF_905220415.1. Taxonomy (NCBI): domain Eukaryota; kingdom Metazoa; phylum Arthropoda; class Insecta; order Lepidoptera; family Pieridae; genus Colias; species Colias croceus. The sequence continues at coordinate 3,471,375 of NC_059562.1, forward strand.
TTAGAATACGTTTTTAAAATGGTAGTTTTATACATTATTCGACGAATAAGTTTTATCCAAGCATTGAAAAATCGGCCCTAAAGGATATGAATAATAGTCACGAATGTAGTTGATCCAGCACTTAGGGACGTCCGGTTGTAACTGTGTCACGCTAACCTTTGACCGGCGTGAATTTATCAATAATAGTCAATTGAATGTCTTATTTTGTGCTACACCAGTATCTTAAAGGATCATAAATGTAATGGATTCATCATTCATACACTTAGATAAAGATTTGGCTAGTTTGATTGGGCAATGATTCACTCTGTATTAGGAGTACTGCAAATTTTAACATAATGGGCAATATAACATTAGATGTACATATATTAAATGCATTTAATAAAATAATTGATAATTTTCTTATGTAAGAAAACTAGAAAGTATGTGCTACATTAAGTTATTTACATATATGTAAGGCAATATAATAAGGCATTGTCATTTATCATTCATCGACGTAGAATCTTATCGTATTTGATATATTTTGGTCACTATTGAAAACGTAGGTATCTTATCTCTCTTATCCTGTATCATAATAGCCCATTTACACGTATATTCGTGGTAAATAATTGTTTGTCTTTTATAATTACGTAATTATGCCTTGAAGAGGAAAAAATGTAGAAGGATGTTATTTCAGGAAAATGATAAAGTCGCGTCGTCACTACATAGTATAAAACAAAGTCGTTTCCGGACAGACCACAGTCCCTATGTCCCTTTGTATGCTTAAATCTTTAAAACTACACAACGGATTTTGATGCGGTTTTTTTTTAATAGATAGAGTGATTCAAGAGGAAGATTTTAGTATATAATTTATTAGGTTTTAGACAAAGCGGGCGAAGCCGCGGGCGGTAAGCTAGTATATCAATAAGATTAAGTAATAAGACCATTCGGAAACTTTAGATCACTCAAAATGATACAGTTTTTAAAGTACAATCATTCATATCTATATTCAAATATTATTTTATTGAACGTTTACCTTCATAAAAGAAACAATATTTTCCATAAAAATCTATCAGAACTATAAATAACCTACATACTTTACAAACGATCGTAAAATAATGTGTTATGTAAATTCCTAAGCCTATGGAAAGAAGCGAATAGACATTTTATCGCTGCACGGTTGGCGGATATTGTGGCATTTCATTAATATTACTTATTCAATAATTCTGTACGTGTTTGATTATGAATGAGTATGAGTTTCTATATTGTTTGTACATTTGTGGCATTAGGTATGTAACATTTGTGTCGCGTCAGCGAGATATGTAGGGCAAGATGGTGATATTATGTTAGTTATTATATAGGCATATAATATTTTATGGATTAAGCTATTTGTTCATTTGGATAGGAGAGTATTAATATTGTTGTAATGTTGACGAAACTGTTTTTTCCTTATTGTAACATGAACAATGCAAAGGTAAACAGCTAATGCAGTCATAAAAATGAATATCCTTCAATCAGGTATCTTCTATACTTTAAATATCACTACTAACCAGTACACAAAAATATCAATATTTAATTTTCAGATGGATAGCATGAGCTATTTAAATCACATAGAAGACAATACACGCCTTGTACACGCGGACGTTAAATATCATCTTATAATGAGAGTAACAATTGAATCACCGGTCACGATCAAGGTTAAAGGACAAGTTATATAGTTCTCCACAATTCCCAGAATCATACGTAAATACATCTCCAGTGATTTGTTTTCAATATAACATTATTCATACATACACTGCGTAAATAATACCGCAAGCTCATTTATATTCAGCCATTGTATGGTTTCCTAGTATTCCCCTAGACAACACGATACGGACGCAAAGGGGGTGTGACTCACGGGATTTGCGTATCATAGAGGGTAGTGTTAATATTGTATAATGTAGTGTCTGGGTTGATGCTCTTTTTAATTTGATCGTTTTGTGAGTGTAGGTGGAGTAGTTTTAAGACTGATGAAGTAAGGTAAAATGAAGGAGCATTGTTTGTTTCTCGACATGATAAAATATTGTTACATTAAATTTTACAGCAGGATGTTTGATATATCTAGGATTTTTAACAAGCTTAAAGTTATGCTTACGTTTTGACGTGAAAAAAGTGTGTGGATTAAAGATGTATGAAATTAATGCTATTATATATTGAAAAAAAAGAACAATGCCAACTGGTATTATATTTGATATAAGAAGAAAACTGTATTGATGTATATTTATTTATTACGTATGTACGTATTTGCACAATTGGTAAATGTGGTGTGGTATACCTAAATGTAAATTATAATAACTGGTTATGTCATACTTACAATACTTCTTTATATCCTTCTCTTTAATAACTTGAAAAACAAACTCTCATAAAAATGAAACCTTTCTTCCAATAATTCCTAATGTAAGATAGATCGTTACTCGTTCCAGGCATTTTATGGAATTCACTCTTCAAACTTTCATCCGTCTACATATTATATCATAATTCTCAATAATATAGGATCTAATTAAATAATAATAATATACTATCTGACTCATAGCGATAGGTACACCTCATAAATTAAATTTACGATAATTATTCAATTACATCTAATCGCTCACATATTTCTCGACACATTAGCATTAAAATATATATCACATGAGTCATCAAATTAATTTAAAATAACATTGTAAATGTGCTAACAATACAACAGTCACATATCACGAAAATATTAAATCAAATCGACCAATGTTCTGGGTCAATGGTCCCCTAATCGCATCATCAGAGGTCCTTGACCCCACTGTACAGTTAAGCCAAGTAATACTCGAGAGGAATAATAAAAAATTGCAACTCTGTACGCTTATTTGGCAAGTTTGATATCCAAATTGTACCATCTGGTGGATATCGATTGTATGATTGTTTTGGATTAGGTAGTCCAAGTGTCGCAAAAGTCTGTTCGATATAATTTAATTCAGTACCATATTAAGAATAACAAGAAGAGAATAAGATGTTTCATACCGAGTGTCGTAAAAAGTTGGTTTATTCTTGGTTCGGTATAATTTAATTCAGTACTATATAAATATAAATTCTGCTTGAATTTGATCGTAAAAATTAAGTAAGATAATATTCTTTTCACTTTTGAATTTAGAGGCTCATGTTTAACATTTTTAATTCCGCCTACTTATCGTATATTTGCAGAAAATAACATAATTGTTTTATATAAGTGTTGGAAATACACAGCTGTCCGTGTTTTAAAACTATTTCTACGCACTTATAACTAACAGCTTAAATAAAGTGGATTACAAGACAAATAAATTGTATTACATCGTGTTAATATTTTCATTTCGTGTTCAATTTAATAAACAACACTCAATGAATACGGAGGGACATTATTTATTAATTTTACACGCTTTTATTAGCTTCACCTGTATGTTTGTATGTGGTCGATTTGTTTTTGTATCGGTTACATACTAGTTACTACTAAAGAACTCGATAATTTGACATACTCTAAACGTACAAACTGTACACTTATCAAGAATGGGTGACAATGACAATACAATTATTTCATCAGTTTAGCGTGTTTTTTAACTATTTTAATTATTAAGTCTGTTATAGTTTTAAATAATTGCATAATGATACTTCGCATCACTATTTTTCAGAATACAGTCTTAATTAATTTAACAAACTCGTTGAAATTGGAGCAAGGGCTTCGCGGTCGAAGTGGCGAGTTATCAATCTTTCGAGTGTAAAAAAACTTCTAGATATTTGTATTAAATTTTAATTAATGTGATTTATCTTCTTGTTGTATGACCGCCTCCTTGGCTCTGTGGAAATCGAATCGAGTCGAGAGTTGTTTGGGTTCGAAAATAAAATCGATTGTGCGCGTGAATCGTAGTTAAATAGACGATTAATTATTCGATTGATTCTGTTTCACGTGGGAAATAGATGTGATCTTATTTCCTTGATTATAGCTTAATTATTAAAATGAGGAGGAAGATTTCTCCTACGTAGGTTTAATAAGCTGTCTTATTTTCTAAGGGCTCGTGTTGTCAAATAAGAATCTGCAAAAAATATATATTCCAGCTCAAACTTTTATCCATTCAACTAAGCATTCAACTATGATAATTTTAAAAGCATTAAAGTCTTATGTGGCAAGTAAGTAATATATGTAGCGTAATTAAATATGCCACTTTCACATACCCCCATGCTCAGGCGATCGCATTTATAATATTAACTAGGGTAATAGGATTGATATAGCTCTATGAAATTAAGGCTGATTACCATACCAACCCATAGAATTGATATAGGTTGTTTGTTATTAGGTCACTTCATAAAAGCATCGATATATTATAAGTATGTGTATTGTGTAATATGTACTTTATGATTCAGGCATCTACGTAAAATAATTTCGTTTGGCATATTAAATTATAATGAATAACTTTGATGTGTTGAATATTTAATGTTGAATGTTAAAAAGAAGATAATTTTATCAATACAAGTTGCAGGTCGAAAAAACATGTAAATGATTTGCAGATGTTCTACTTTCACAGTCAATAGAGACATTAACTCTGCGACGTCACGGTCACAGGTCACCCTGTATGCAATGAATAAAATTTAATCAATCTCGTGGGAAATGCCTATTTAAAAGCAATAGATACATAACACGGTAGATGTATCAATTGACAGATGATGTATCGAGTCCCACGAGAAACTGGCCGATAAATCCAAAGTTACGGTGGTTGAACTTGTTCTGTCTAGAGATAGATGTATAATGGAATCACTGTTTTATACAAAGCTATCGATCGTTAATTAGACGGGACGTTGACGGTTTTACAGTATAAGAACTAATGAATGATATAAGAATTAAAATATACAGATTAGTGCGGTCCGAAGGAACTCTGAATATGAACGGTTTATTGATGATGTATTATATTTGTTTAGTGGCTTTCTTTAATTCATCTCAGAATGAATTGAATGTGTAATTTGAGTAGTGTTTTGTTGTTTAAAATAGTTGAATTTGTAAAATTAATTTTGTTGAATAACGTCATTAAAATTAAATTATTAACATTAATTGTGATCGACCATTTTCAAATTCACCACTTATAATAGTAATTACTAATTACCAGTTTAATATTAATTTTGTAATTTCATTAAAAGAGTCAGCAAATTTTACGCTTATATCCATGCAATAAAAGTAACAACCATTAAATTTGCGTTAACTATTGAATAAACAGTGAAGTTATGAATACAAACGTGTAGGTGTTTCGCGCTATGCTAACTTATTGTAAAAGAAAAAATATTCATAATACGTAAAGTACATAACTCTATGTTATGTAAACACGACAGTAAGATAATGACTCATACGTGAGTCACTAAGAACCTTATACGATATATAGGAAAAACAGATAGGAATTGTAAATAACTAATGATGGTATAGTACTTACTTACTTACTTACTGGAGTGGCGCAGGGACCCAAAGTGAGTCTTGGCCTCCGACAATAAGAGCCTCCATTTTACTCTATCCTGCGCCATCTCTTGCCAGTTTTCGATTTGGAGGGTGCGCAGGTCTTTGGCGATTTCGTCTTTCCAGCGGTACCTAGGACGCCCAACCGGACGGCGTCCAGATGGCCGTCCCAGGTACGCTCGTTTCGCTGCTCGATCTTCCCCCATTCTTTCTACATGGCCGAGCCATCGGAGTCCAAAAATCAAAAATGATGGTATAGTAGTCAAATTAAATCTATGACGTATTTTGTTTTTTTAATCGTCATTCAGAAGTATAGTTGGAAATATACAAATTGTTATGCCCTATTATTTTATAATAATTTTAAAGTAAATCATTTGTTCCGTCGCGGTTTTTTCAGTCCAAATTGGTGCATGTGTCGTTAGTGCATGTAAAAAAATTACTTACACAGCAATAAGTAAATCCTCTTATTCACTCATATTTTATAACCAACTTTTTTCCGATTTTTATTAATAGTAAAAATTATGAGAGATAAATATTAAATACCATGTACTAGGCATGCATAAACACAACAATCATGCCAATACAATCAATAAATACCATAAAATACATGCATATCCGAAAGTGAAATAGTGAAATGAATAAATGAATTTTTAAATAATTGATGTAACAAGTTCCGTTAATGGATGCAAGGTCATTTGTAACGATTAATTAATACGAATGTTCTACATAACAGCGTAGCGTGAAGAACTGGACGGTTACCAAGTCTATACTCTATAGCAGTATTTTTTCTAGCGTGAGAAAGTGATGGCGCTATACGACCCATATAGCGCTGTCACTTTTCCACACTCGAAGTATTGCTGCTTTTAGACAGTACTAACTACTAAGTACAGTTGTAAATTATATCAAGTGGTGTACGCTTGCTTGGCTATGGGACTGTTATTGAGGGAATTTAATAGATGTAAAGTTTGTTGCAAAGTGGGGAGAAAGCTTGGTATTTGAGCTTGTAGGACGTATGTATATCGTCTTGGAGGAATTTGGTATGAGCTTCATAATTATTTTGGAAATCGTTATGGTAATTTGATTCATAATAGTATTATCGATTTGTGAATATGAATTTAATAACAATTCAATTTGAATGAATTAATGAATTAAATTGACTTCCGGTGACTGTCAAAGTAATACGTACAATTGTTGTGCTCCGCTATTTAAACCTCAATCATCTGTATAAGTTATCCATATTCAGTGAAAAGTGTAATTATTCATAAATAAACATCGAAACTGCACAAAAATCATCGGGAACTAAGAAAAGATAAGTTTTCAACAATTGAATTTACTAATTAATAATTCCTTAATTCAAAGCATTTCGATAACCAACAGCTGTTATTGACAGATGTCACATATTTGACAAGTGTCAAATACATACTGCCAACATAAGGAAAATATCGGGAGTTGCCATTCGAAAAAGATAAGGGATAATATAAAAGTCGGGTGACACGATATTGACCATAGACTAAAACTAAATTTTTTAAAATGAATAATGAAGCACTTTTTGACAAACTTAAAACCGAAATGCAAAACCAAACTAAAGAAGTCTTAAATAAAATGGATGAAAAACTAGCACCTTTCACACGAGAAATTGAAGAATTACGATTAGAAAATAAAATTTTAAAAGAAAAAATAGCGAATTTGGAGAAAAACAGCAGATCAAACAACATTATTATTTATGGTCTTAAGGAAACAGAATCATCCCAAACAGATCTTTTGGAAAAAGTAACCCAGAAACTTACTACCCATCTGAACATTACGGTTGAACCTAAAGATGTAAATAAGATTTATAGAATCGGAAAAAAAGATACTGTTGGAGGGAAAACTAGACCAATACTCATGGCATGTGTTAATGGTTGGTTGAAAAATACAATTATGAAGAATAAGAAGAAACTTGGTGATGTTTACGTATCGGAAGATTTTCCTAAAGAGGTCTTGCAAAAAAGAAGAGAACTACACGAAAGGGTCAAAGAAGAACGAGATAAAGGGAATTATGCGACTATTAACTACGATAAACTTATTATTAAAGATTATTCTACACAGACAAACAACCGGAAAAGGGATCTATCCATATCACCAACTACCCCAATCCAGCCAGAGAAAAACGTACCGACAAAAAATAAGAAAAACGCATTCACACTAATGAGAGGCCGATCCAACTCTACAACATCTCTAACTGGAAAAGTAGAACACAAAGCATAGCAAATACCTATCAGCCACCGGAACAATATAACACAAACCACAATAGAAGAACTTAAAAATACTTTCCCCAAGCCGGTTGGTCACCGTGGGGACAACGACCAACACCCTCACCCCTCAAAAATGAAGCGCAACCATCTGTTAAAAATCTGCACCTACAACGTAAGATCCTTAGCATCACAAGAACGATTAATTGAACTGCTGCATGCACTGAAAAGCGTAGACTTCGATATTATAGGACTGAGTGAAGTAAGGAGAATGGGCTGCAAAATCGAAGAATTACAGGAATACATACTCTGCTATACAGGAGAAACAAAGGGACTATATGGCGTAGGATTTTTAATCAAAAAGCATTATAAAAATTGCATAGTAAATTATAGTGGAATATCTGAAAGAGTAGCGGTATTACAACTTAATCTAAACAAACAACTTCTTACACTTGTTCAAGCATACGCACCTACCGAAAAAGCGAGCGAGGAAGAACTTGATAGATTCTACAACGATCTTAGGACGGCCCAGGAAATTGAAGGCAAAACCGTATTCGTTATGGGAGATTTCAACGCCCAAATAGGACAACCATCTAGTCATGAAAATTTTGTAATGGGTAAGTTTGGATATGGGAGACGGAATGCTAGAGGTGAAAGATTAATTCAATATGCTTGCGAACAAAAACTGTTTATAATGAACACATATTTTAAAAAGAGGCACAATAGGAGATGGACTTGGGTGTCGCCAGACCATAGAACGAGAAACGAAATTGATTTTATAATGTGTAATGAACCTAAAATTATAAATAATGTAGAAGTTCTGAATAAACTGTCCTACCCGTCAGACCATAGATTAGTACGAGCATCTCTTTCATTAAAAATACCGAAATTGAGCAGGAAAACTTTCAGATCGAAACATAAGTTACCTTCAACTGACCAAGAAAAAATGTTCTACATAAAGCTACTGAAACAAAATTTAGAAAATAATATAAATCTCAATCATGATACAAAAAACATACAATATTTCTACGACAAATTAGAAAACATAATCTCAACAAGCGTTACTAAAAAACCTACAACTAATAACAGAGACAATAAAACTCACATACTAAGCGAATCAACAATAAAACTACTAAACAGGCGAACAGAATTATTAAAAACTAAAAATAAAACAAAAGAAATTAAAGAGGAACTTAAAAAATTGTTTAAATTATCAAATAAAGAAATAGCAAGAGATTACAAAAACCATAGAAGCAAAATTATAGAGAAAAACTTAGACAAATACAGAAGCATCAAACGAGCTAACAAAGAACTTACTACACATAAAGACTGGATACTTAAACTAAACAAAAAGCAAGACACAACTAAAACACGTCAGGATATTATTAACTACGCAACTTCATTTTATAAAGAATTATATAAGAAACCAGAAATAATGATACAAAATACACAGAAAAAGTCCTTGAGTACGCAACATAAGGTAGATATTGTAAACGAATTTGTTAGTGAGGACGAAGTATTAAAACATATCAAAAAACTAAAATCTGACAAAAGTCCAGGCCCAGATAATATTACCAATGAAGCTTTAAAGATAGGTGCACCAGTACTCACTCCATATCTCGCACAACTTTATAACTTAGTACTTCAAACCGAAAATGTACCTAAACAATGGTACTGCTCAGAGATAGTTTTGCTCTACAAAAAAGGTGATCCATTAGATATTGCTAATTATAGACCTATTAGCCTTCTATCTAGTATTTATAAACTTTTCACATCCATACTTTTGAGTCGGTTAACACCACTAATAGATTCCCAACAACCAATTGAACAAGCAGGCTTTCGTTCAGCCTTTTCAACTATAGATCATATCCACACGTTAGACCAAGTACTAGAGAAATATAAAGAGTTCAATCACCCGCTTTATGTAGCTTTTGTTGACTACTCAAAAGCATTCGACTCCATTACTCACTGTTCAATTTGGAAAGCGCTCGAATCATGCAAAATAAGTACCACATATATAAACATTCTAAAGAACATCTACTCTCATAGTGTAAGCAGAATACGGTTAGAAAACAAAGGAGAAGAGATACAAATCGGACGAGGAGTTAGACAAGGCGACCCCTTATCGCCAAAGCTGTTCATCGCAGTATTGGAGGACGTCTTCCAGAGTATTGACTGGAAAAACAAAGGGCTGTGGATTTCAGGCCGATATCTTAGTCATCTAAGATTCGCAGATGACATAGTTCTATTTGCCAACTCAGCCAACGAACTAGAACAAATGTTACAACTGTTATCGAACTCCAGCCAGGAAGTAGGCCTACATATGAACCTTCAAAAAACTAAAATAATGACCAATTCTCGAACTAAATTAATACAAATATCCGGTAATAAAATCGAATATGTTAACAGCTACATATATCTAGGAAAGCTAGTATCATTTAACGAAAACTGTAATGAAGAAGAAGTTGATAGAAGAATTAATGGGACATGGAAAAAATTTTGGGCTCAAAAAGAAATTTTAAAAGGAGACTACCACATAGGATTGAAGAGAATAGTGATGGATACTTGTATTTTACCTAGTTTGACATACGGGAGCCAGACATGGACATATACAAAGAAAATTAAAAACAAAATTACCACATGCCAACGTTCAATGGAACGAAGTATATTAAAAATAAAAAAAATACAGAAGATTAGAAGCAAAGACATAAGAAATAAAACTAAACTAACAGATGCTCTCCGCCAAGCTCTACATCTCAAATGGCAATGGGCGGGTCACATATCGAGATATACAGATAACAGATGGACATTACTGACAACTAAATGGGCAGGACCAACAGGAAAAAGGAAAAAAGGTAAACCAAGAAAGCGATGGGCTGATGATTTAATAGAAACGGTGGGCAAAAACTGGATGAAAATTTCACAGGATAGGATTACATGGAAGAGGAGAGAGGAGGCTTTTACCCAATAAGGGGTCCGTGGAAATAAGAAAAAATTAAACTAACATTAGATACTAAAATAAATTAAGTTAAACTAACAACTAACAAAACATTTGAAATGTAAATTTTGATTTATTACACGGAATAAATGAGCTTTATTATTATTATGTGTATCTCATTCCATAATACTCGGGTACCATCATAAGGAAGGTACCCGGTCCTTTGGAAGGCTTACGTGGGGACACGGATCCAACACGCAGAGGCCCTTTAGAGAACTTTACTGTGTTGTGGGACACCAGCCGCAGCCTGCCCATGACTGCACTATAGAAATACAGCCCTAGGCAGTCCGCGGCCGATGTAGGACTATTGCAGGGTATGGAAATTTAATAATTGGGCTATGGATTGGGATGCTAAATGGACTGGTACTGGGGACTATAGGAAACTATGGCACCTGCCTTTCTACTAAAAGAAAGTAAAAATATGTTGGCAGGTGGTGACTCGCCCTCTCACTGTATGGGCCCCCGAAACAAGTCGCTGCAATAGTGCGACAAGGGGGCAACATATTGTGAGCAGCTAAGGGTGGAGAGGCGTCCCTGGACTTTAAACTCCGATCACGCGCTCCCTGAGGGTCCAGCATCACGTGCCCACTCGCCACTTACGCTTCGCATCCACCCTTCGAGCTAAAAGCTCTCGCGACTCCACTCTGGCCGGCCGGTTAAGGCAAGCCAGAGGTGGGGGTCCTGTCCTCGTCAGGCTTCACTCCAACCGGCCGGTGAAGGCAAGCCGGAGATGAAGACAGGGGCCTCCCCCGGGAGCACTCGGTTCCCGCGGGGTCGCTACTCCCCGACACCCCGCCACAAGGTGTCCTGCGGGTTGACTGATTGCACGGGTGGAATATCTATTATCACGTAAACAATAGATATCCCAACCGTGGGCGATGGGGTCGTCACATCCCTACGCCCTTATTATTATTATTATTAATGAATTAAATTACAATTATGAAATTAAATTGATATTATAAGCAATTACTTACACGTTGTCGTCTGCCTTTATAGCAATGTAATTGAAAGAAAATTTTCAAATGCGTAATAAATTTCATTATCTTAATCATAATGGGTGTATTATGACTAGTAGTACCTTCTGTTACAGAATATAAATAAAAATATTTACTTACCGTATATGTGTACTGTAATAATGAAAGTTTAAGATGCCAGACGTCTTTAGGGATGTAGGCTGCTGCCTGCTGCATCTTGTATAAAAATCAATGAATAAAATATACAACGTCTGCGCCAACCCAGGGAAAAAACGTGGTTTACGACATTATTCATCTCTGACCCTAAACGTAATAAATTTTATTTTATTTTCGTGACATAGGTATGTAATATTAATCCTTAGTCACGGACCTCTAGTTATATGTAAAGTGGTTTAATAATAAACCAAGAATATTATTTATTATAAAATTTTTAAAAGTTATTATTGCAAGTTAGATAGTCAGTTATTCAAAAATAATTTTCGTTTATTTTAATATGGTACACATAATACAGTCATATATAAAATTAAATAGAAAAAGTTGTATAAACTACAGAGCAGTTAGTGACAAATTTTGAAGTTTTTTTTTTTTTTAATGTTGGCACGTTGGTAACTTATATTATTCATTTTATAGAATTGATACCAGCATAGTTTATTAACAATTTGGTGATATCTTGATAAGTAATCTAAATAATATCGACTTTAAACTTATCTTAATTTAATAAGCTTTATTGGGAAAGATTAAGAGTTATCAGATTAATTGTAGTTTAGTGGAATAAAAAAATTATTTGTTTCAAACTAGACTATTAAATAATTTATTAAGGCATTTTGACGTAAATATTAAACGAGGCTAGACTTTCATTGATCCAACAGAATAAAAACTACTTTATAATTCGTACGACGTATCTCTGTGCCAAATTTCATCAAAATCTGTTCAGTAGTCGAGGCGTGAAGAAGAGACAAGCAGACAGACTGTTACTTCCGCATTTATATCAGTTAGAATTATTGAACAAAACTTATACACAAATTGGAATGTACAATCGATATAAAATTACGCATAATAATGACTTAATATTACATTATTGTTTTACAACTTGCGATAACAACGCGGACGTTTCGGTATTAGGTAAATACTAAATATGTATTGTTCATGCGGTATTGTTGTTTGAACATTCAAACATACACTTTATTGTTTGATCAAATGATTTGGATTGTACGGTTTGTAGTGCGTGTATTTTAATTTTATGTGATGGATAACTGTTGTAAGAAATTTGTGTGGAAAATGTCTTGGAGTTCATTGAACAGTCTTAATATAATCAGTTGATATTATTGATTAGAAATAATGATATAGGTACGTATCTGTTATTTGATGTAGCATTTTTAATATTAATTTACTTATCTACGTGTATTATGCAGCTTTGCAATTTGTATAAAAATATTATTTCTAATTTTGGGACAATTGCTTTCATTGCGACTTACCTATTTATCAAGATATAAATTTTTATAATCGATTTAAGATGCGGTTGATTCACTTTTGATAAGAGTTAGCCTTATCTATATTATTTGTTCCACATGTCTGGAAGGTCATGAGACAAGGTCACACATACACATAGATACCTACTTGTTCTTAAGAAAGTATAAAAATATAAAAGACAAATTGTTCACATAACTACCTCATACAAATAATACACTAGGCATATTATCGAGCTGTAATAAAGATTACTCTTAATGTAAATGTTTTTATCGATAGATTATAAAAATATAATATTAGATAAATATTTATTTTATAGGTACTTATAGGTATATAGTTAGATAGTAGATACACATCGCATTGTATGCATAACACAATTCTTTATTTCTGCCTGATATATTAAAACAGGTTAATGCCCTTTTACAACACACTGTCTTTTAAATATTGAGTTTCCGTAAAACTTAAATAACAAATATTTTGAAGAAAATTTCGGAACAAGCAAATGAAACATCATCACATTATTTCAGCTAGTAAAGATACTAACACTATACACTAAATACTGTCTCGACGATACAAGTTGTACCACTTTCAATTTTATCCAATTAGTTTTGTGATTTATGATACTATATACGTCACTATTGCTGTCATGTCCCAGATATGCCTATTGTTCATTTGAGTTACATAAATGGTCATAAATATATTATCACTACATAGTATAAAACAAAGTCGCTTTCTCTGTCCCTATGTCCCTTTGTATGCTTAAGGGGGGTTAGGCGGTCAGCGAAAATTCAGCTATTCGGGCCTGAGGTAAGCGGTGAGGGGGTCCGCGTTTAGTATGAAATCAACGTGCTCGAAACTAAAAATAGTAAGCGCCATTCACATTTATCAAAAAGTGAATGAAAATATTTAGTATTTTCGAAATCTAAAACAGTCAAGAAATCGGGAAGGTAAATACCTATGTATTTGTGATTTTATACGAATTATTATCGTAAATTACAGTTGTATTGAGCATTTATATGATATTTTAGAGGTAACTTCAGGATTTTTTTTTATCGAGCAAAATTTTTCCAATCGTGTTTTGGAAACAGTCATCCCATCACACATACGTTCTGTAATACGTATTAGAAATTTCAGTGCGAAAAAACTTCAATATTTTCAATTATAGCTCATAGAAAACAGTCCATTTTGCCGTTTTCACCTACTAAGGGCCCTTAAATCTTTAAACTACGCAACGGATATTCATGCGGTTATTTTTAATAGATAGAGTCTAGATAGATTGATTCAATGGGAAGTTTTACTTTTTAGTATATAATTTATTAGGTTTGAGACAAAGCGGGCGAAGCCGCGGGCGATGAGCTAGTTACGTATATAATATATTTTAACAGTTACAAAATGTAAAAAAAAACCGTTTACGGGTATTAGGTGTCTTTTACAGGTATTTTATACCAATTCATACTATGTAAAACAATTTTAAATATTAAAAACTATTAAAAACATTAGTTGGATAATATTTCCGCGTATGGTTTATACTTTATACATTTATTACAGTAATAAATTAAATTAATTATTCGGCTAAATCAATTTACGTTATCATAATGGGCATAAAATTAGTTACCGATAAAATTTTAATTATAGCTAACTACAAAGTCAAATATACTATATATATTATATAAATAATTAGTTACCTCATCAATAAATAGATATGTGATTCATACTTGTCATTGATAATGAATATCTTATTATAATAAAAATACATTTTATAGTGTTTATTTTAAATAGTAGGTATATTATATTTTTTTCATATCTTATTAGTCTTCAATATATGGCCTTCTTTCTCACTCGTAAAATAGTTGGTCATAATATTATTATCGAAGTAGTTAGAAGCGATAAAGTTTATCAATTCTGATAAGGCAATTAGACGTTAGTTCTCTTGATTCACAGCACCAATTAACCCAAGGGCAAAGGTTGTTACAGTTTAAATCAATTGCATATAATATGTTACCTATAAATATTAGTTTGTACAGGTTATGTTTTGATGCTGCATTTGTGTCAGATTTTATTCGTATAGGTATGTATGTACTTACTTAGCTCACGCTCGTAACTACGTGATTTTGTTTATAACGAAAATAAGCCGAAATATAAAGTTGTTTATAATGAAATTTTATTTAGTTTATCAGTATGTACTTTTGCAACAAATTTGTATTTAGATAGAGTATAGATTACCTAGTTCTAACAAATTCGTTAAAATAATATATATAAACGAACGACATGTATCGATTAAGGTGCGATGCATTTCCTCAACGTCAACACGATAATAGATTTAACAATGTAGAGATCTAAGGTAGAGATTATAAATTTACTTTAATTAAAATAATGACTAATGTTTATCGGATAATTATATACTTAAATAGCCATTCTTAAAATTAATTTCTTTTGTTGCAGTTGGACACAAGTGGAAATGGATTACTCGACTTAAAGGAACTGAAGGAAGCATTGGACTCAGTTGGATACAAAATACCACAATGGAAGGTACGTAAACAATACTCGTAATGTAATTAATTATTATTAACGGATTCTTGAAATTTTTCATCATTCAAAATCTTAAATATTATTTTTGGTTTGTGACGATTAAATTCTATTGATTAAAAAAATCATTTTATCGTTAGAAAGTTCGGTCCTTACCGATTAACATTTAACATACGCTATTAAGTTATCTTGTTACATCCCGAGCAAAGCCGGGAAGCATCTAGTTACTTTAGGAAACATTTGTTTATTTATGCAACAACACGTCCGACAAACATCACAACATGAAATATGTTAACTCTCCTGTTTGGTATACTTAGATAAAATAAATATTAAAATGCACTTCTAGAAAATTTCCACCCTGTATATTTTGCGTTAAACGTAAAACACTAGAGAATATAAAAATACCCGCATATTTTACATAATGTGTGTTATCTGTGGAATGTACTACATCTTGATAATATCTGCCGCTATTTTTATTCTCATGTAAGCCTTAAATCGATTCGATGCATGTAGGCCGTGCATTGTACACGGAAAGTAGCGTATTATAAGAAGGGTAAAGCCTATGATCGGATTAATATGTATGTGCCTCGCTAGCGGGATTAACTTCATTTTTTGTATAAACCACGTACCTTGTTTTGAATTGTATAGTGAATTTTGAAAGTTTTGGGTGTTGATTTTAGTTTAATAAGAGATAGAGCCTGTAGAGTGTAGTGGCAAGTTTTTACCAAGACATATTTTGGTGGTCCCTCTACGAATATTAATGATAAGGTTATTTTTCAAGGTATCATCGCGATGCAACTGTTAGAATGACAATATCTAATTTCGATCACCTTTTTTCTCAGTTGTATTATAGAGCAAATAGATTGATTGTTTGTATTTAAAGACTCAGAATGATTGATCCGATCATAAATAATGTTGTACCAGTAGAAATATTGACTATATCCATATGAAAACAAATTATTTTGAGGGACAAATCTTGCATAGATATTAATTATTAGATACATAGCCACAGCCATGTACCGGTGCGCGGGTATTGGTTGGAATTCGTCCGTGACCTTGGCAACACGTAAGACCTAAAACTGTCTAGACACAATACAATCAATAAAAACTATTCCCATCAATTCCAGGTGCGTTGTATGATAGAAGAATACTACGACAACGGCTCGAAGCACGGCCGCGGCGTCAACGGGAACGTGAACGGAGACGCGAGGAAAAATGGCATGACACTCACGGAGTTTGAGGAGCTATGCGCTAATCTTAAGGCACAACAGGTATGAATATAGTTACATTGGATTCTTATCTGAGGGCTGTTCAATCCGCTGGACGTTAGTGTTCCTGATAGCCTATTTAGTATTTGACCATTGAAGTAAATTTTCATAGATTTTTTAACATTTTAACTGACAACAGACACATTTGGCACTAATTGATGAAGAAACTGCCTACAGTGTCAGTTTCTCCATTAACTTTGTGTTTTTCATTTTATCGAGATTCTAAACAAAACAAATGCGTAGTCACATGTACGATTTTTTGGAAATAGCATTGCAAATGAATGTAGTGTTTTTGTTCGTTTATGAAAACTTCAATTTTCTCCAAGTATTTCACACCCTTTCTCATTAAGTGCACTCACGAGCGCATGAAAACATAACAGCGCATTTGACCTTGCCGCATCGTGTCTAAGAGTCCTTGGAGGGCTTATTTTTATGGCAAGCACGATAATACTACGAATTATCTTATACATCTTGTAACATATAGATAATTCTTTAATGTATTCTACTCTACAAAAACGTTTCTGGGAAGGGAGGATACCACTCAAAATTTTTTAACTGGACCATAATAAAACAATTTCCTATCAAAAACAAAAATAAGCACGTGTCAGAAGTGAAACTTCTTTCGGAAGATACCAAAATCATCGCCTTACTACTCGACGTGAGCGTGACGGAATTGCCGTGACGCGACCTTGCGAAGACTGTACACTGTAATATCATTTTTGTTTCTGGGAACGTAACGACGAACGATAAAAGCTTTTAAAGCTTTTTCTTCATTCTAAAAGAAAATGTGAATCAATATATTTTTATGACCTTAATAGAAGGGTTCGTTCAATAATTCCATCGTGTTAGCATGTGATTGAAGATATTTAACCCGTTAACTCTTGTTAAATAGCCTAACGCATTTTATTGATGCTGTGTCAAGAAGAAGCCTGTAAAGTCAATATAATCATAATATGTAAAGTTCATTATAGGTCAAAGTAATGAATTGATGCAAATTCATTTATGGTTTGGTTTTTCCAATTCTTCATATCGTGCAAAAATTATCTAGAGTAGGTCATTGGTTTGAATACAGAATTATGCTTAACATGTGAGTTAATATAAATAAAATATGTTGTATAGTTATTTAAAAAGTTATTTTTAAAGTAAGGATTTTAACTTATTATATTTTCAAAACTAGGTATCAAAGATTTAGTTCAGGTATTTCAAATGTATTCTTTTTAATTTTTTAATATTATTTTAGTTGTTCTCTTTACGCCAAAACTAAAATTGTTTAGTAACCGATGTTAGAATGCCAATCTAAAAGCTCTATTAATGTCGGTAATCCCTTTTATCTACATCCGTTCATTTGAATACATGACGATAAAAATGAAGCTAAAATCGTCCCCGTGGATAGTAATAACATATCATTTTTATATACCTACAAGTTTATTATAAGGTACTTTCATAAAATTAACTACTCAAGATGCAGATTAGAGTGTACAACGTGTGTACAAGCAGTTAAAATGATTACTGCACGCAAGCCCAGTGTAAACTGTTGAAGATTACTGTTTAATCTACTTTAGTGAGTTTAATCCGATTTACACAGAGTAGTCTATAAATAATTAATGTAGTTAAAAAATAAATTAAAACCACGCTTAAACTCGTATTGTATTATCACTGGTCCTTGACAAGTGTAAGTACAAACACAAAGTATGAATTAAATCTGTCCGTTTAAAGTTGGTCAAAATCGGTAAGAGTCGGTTTTATACTTACTTACTTACTTACATAATACAGCTGAAGCTAATAAAAGCGTGTTGTAAGAAGTTGAAAAAATACCTTAGATTAAGTAAGTTTATCAAGCGTACCCAATCAATTGTTAGGAAGAGTTCTTTAAAAAATGTAATTCAATTAGAGAAAGACAAGAAAAACCTGGTTCAAGAGTTAGACAAATATCATAGGGATCTAGAATATTATAAAATCTTGTATGATGTAGAAACAAATGAATTAAAGGAGAAGATAGACTCTTTAAGTCATATGTTAAATGATGTCAACCAGAAATATTCTGCTGCTCAAATACAAATAAACGAGCATATACAACAGGCAGATGACTTAATTAAATTGAGTACTGAAAATATGGATCGCTTTGAGTCACTGACCAATAATTATGTATGTCAGTGTTCAAAAAGTAACAATGAGCAAATGTCGCCCCATAAGCTTGACTGCACAGACATACATAGTGTAAAACCTGTGACAACAATTTCAACTAGTAAAACTAAACACCTTTCCGAGCAGGAAATTATTGTGTTGTCAGATAATATTGGTCAGGGTTTTGGCGCTATGCTCAACAATTTAGGGCTTAAAGTCACTAATATTTGCACTCCTAACAGTTCATTTAATTATATAATCAAATCACTTGACCATTTCAGCTTTAATAAGAATAATATTGTAATTATACTTTATGGAGATAGTTTAAATGTAAAAAATAAGGATATTGATGTAGGATTTCAAAAAATGTTGGAAATTAGTAGTAAGACTAAATGTAAATTTATGTTGTGTACATTGCCATACCTACCTGGTTTGACACAAGAACAAAATAGATTAATTCATAATATGAATTTAAAATTGTATAATGTAACAAATCATCATTGTGATGCATTTATTTACTTTGACATTAATTTGTGTATTAAATCTTTTACTTTGACAAAGAATACAGTGTATCTGCCATCTAGATTTAAGCGAGAACTTGCTATGTTAATAGCATATAATATTAACCAGTCTGGTACATGTTCGGTATCAGACCCTGGATCTACTATAATTTTATGTAGTAGTAATTATATACACCAACCTAGTGTTGACAGAAAATCTAGCCCTAAGCTAGATTTAAACTAGTATATAAGACAACAGCTAAGCAGACTTTTTCTATTGTACATCAAAACATTCAAGGCTTGGCTAGCAAATTATTAGAAATAGAATTGTTTTTAAATCATAATAGTATTAAGGTTTTTTGTGTAACAGAACATTGGCTTAAACAATGTCAGTTGTTAATAAATATTGATAATTATAAATTAAAAAGTATATACTTCAGGACATATGCTATTCATGGAGGTTCTCTTATTTTTGTTCATAATAGTGTAAAATGCAAAGAACGAACTGACATTGTTAGTCTTTCTGTAGAACGGACCATTGAACTGTCCTGTGTTGAACTGGAGCGTTACATTATTGTTTGCGTTTATAGACCCCCTTCCAGTGACTTTAATATGTTTGAGACAGTCATGGAAGAAATATTAAAGCGTTTAAGACGAAGTGGTAAGTAAAATATGGCGACAGAGGTGTCTTTGAAACAGTTTTTTGGTATCAAACTCTTAATTCTATGGAATGATATTCCTACCATCGTAAAGATGAAGATATGTTTTGTATTGTCATACACGTGGAAACACGATTAGAGTAATTTGCCTCGATAGAAAAAAATCCTGAAAATCGTTAAAAATCGTGAATTTGTTACAATTTTACAATTTTACGGCGATTGTAAGGGAAGAACAAGTATAAAATCTATATTTTCATAAACTGTACGTCAAATCCCATATGGTTCCCAGAAGCTTTTTTTTTATTATTAAGTAAAACATACAGCGCTCGCGCCTACGATGCACAAGTAGCTGTCTCAGACGGCCACGAGCCCTCGTCGCGAGTAGACACGTACTGCATCGTCGCGCTCGCCACTCTGTTTTGTGCTAATAAGGGTCACCGTACACCGGGTGTCGGCATTGACTTCTATCGGTATAATTTTTATTAATATTATTGGGAACGATAATAAGGGTACCTAACCTGAATATTTTTTTAGTGTGATTTGAATACATATTTGGAGGTTACTTACATTTGATAGATTAAAATAATATAGAAGACTTACTATTTTACAGATTACGAGCATTGGTTAGACAAACAAATATAACAGAATTGCGTCAGTGAGTCCTGTTCAAGTGCCATCTACGTCTAGTGTAAATTTATCAGCGTAAGGAATTCATTTATCAAATCATAAGGGAGTAACTAATTATGACCAACGTGCTTTTTAAAGATATAATAGTATATACTTATATTGCAGAACTCAATTTTCACTTGACCAGTACATCAATGGAACTGACTCCTATGTATTATTTTTGATTATGATTTTTTTGTTCAGTTTATTATCTATTAAACTGCAGTAAACTGACAGAATTTTTATTTCTTACACCGCAATAAACATTACCCCCTCCTTTCCTTTCATCTCTACTCATTGTTTAGACCTCGGAGAGTTGTTTGGAGATTCTCAACAAATATAATTCCTTCTGCAGTTGAGAAAGATTTATTGATTTCATTCCATTCTTATCCCTTTATTCAACCTTTTTCATTTACAGAAAAAAAAGTGGTTGGGAAATCTGTCTAATTAATACATACTATTATTTTAGGGTGGTACGAACTTTACTGTGTTACTAGTAAGTAAGTTACTGTTTCAGTATTGGCATCAATACAGGAAAAAACCGATATCAATACTTATAAAATATAAAAAAAAATATAATAATCTAGCTGACGAATAACTTTGTTTCGCGTAATAGTCAATAAATAAACAGATTTTAAAATTAATTCAAAATATTATACCGTTTTTAAATGTTTTCCTGGTACTTTAACTGATACCCGGTCAAATGTACATTACCCGTAAATGAGTATCGATACACAACAATACCGATATCACCGATATCCAGTCAAGTGAACGTTGACCCTAAATTGTTATCGATGCATAGTATTACCCGTACCGAGTCAAATGCACGTTGAAATATTTTTAGTCAACTTATACTGTTGAAAAATAAAGTGGTATCCATAAAGACAATACCGATAGCCGTTCAAGTGTACAGTGGTCCTTATCAGTATTTCTATTCATACTATAGGTCCGCGAACAACAAGCGCGGGGGGAAGACGGTTGCCCCGCGCATGCTTCCGCCGTACTTCATACCTCACCCTTCATAAACGCCGTGAACGCGTTCCCACTTCGTGTTAAGTAGGAGTAAAAAAAAAGTTATAGTATGTGGTGATTTTAATATTGATGTACTTTTACAAACACAAACGGCAACACGAATTGTTAATTTGTTTCAGTCATTTAACCTGTATCAACTTTTAAATGAACCCACACGAATTACACCTACTTCTGCAACCTGTATTGATAATATATACTGCGACTGCATCTGTTTAGAGAAAAATATTCTCAATACACTCACTTCGGATCACTGTGGCCAGAAAGTAGTTTTTGAATGGGATTGCTTACCTGAATTTAAAAGAACTAATGTTAGGCCTATAACTAAAAAAGGCATTAATAAATTTAGAGATAATATTAATAAAAACCTGCCCGTACTGAATGATCAATCCTGTCATAATAATCCTTGTGAAATGTTTAAAAATCTTTTTAATTTAGTTCATAGTGAATTTGAAAAAATATTTAAAGTTAAATCTTTAAATATTACCAAGGATTTACCATTTAGTAAATGGGCGACACCTAGCATACATAGGTGTAGGATTGTTCTTTATGAGTTATATGGTATGAAGCAATATAATAAAGATCCATCTTTTCTTAGTTATGTTAGAAATTACTCAAAAACTTTTAAAATTGTTTGTTTTACTGCGAAGCGTTTGTATATCAGGGATAAAATACGCGACTCGGATAATAAAGTTAAAACAGTTTGGTCTATTATTAATGGTGAAATGGGTAAAAGCAAATCAAGTAATACCATAAAACTTGTAAATAATGGCATGGTTATTGACAAAAATGCTGATGTTGCGCTTGCTTTTGAAGATTTCTTTAGTAGTGTCCCTGCTAGCATTACTAATAATTTAAATTCGTCTTCAATACTTGCAGAGACCTTTTTGAGGGACCATGTTGCGGGGTGCAGTACATTATTTGAATTGCGTCACGTAACTGCTAATGATATTGTTACAGCATTTAAGACACTTAATTTAAAAAATACTTGTGATCTTTGGGGAATGTCCGTAAATTTAGTTAATAATATAATAGAAAATATTGCAAACAATTTAGCTTTCATATTTAATAAGTGTTGTGACTATGGTACATTTCCTAATTTACTAAAGCTTAGTAAAGTTATACCTCTATTTAAAAAAGGTGATCAAGAAGACTGTAACAACTATAGACCTATCTCGATTTTACCAACATTAAGTAAAGTTTTCGAAAAGTTAATATTAAACCAATTGACTAGTCACTTTGCTTCTAATAATTTGCTGCACACCAAACAGTTTGGTTTCTCAAAGGGGCGCTCAACCACAGATGCTGGAGTTGCACTACTAACACATATATATAAGGCATGGGAAAACTCAAAAAATGCTTTGGGGATATTTTGTGACCTCTCCAAGGCATTTGACTGCGTTGAACATTGTACTTTATTGCGTAAACTTAATCACTATGGGATTAAAGGACAAGCTCAGAACCTCATAGCCTCATACCTTCATGATAGGATACAAACTGTAGTTGTTAATGGAGAACGTTCTAGCGGTGCGTCAATTAACATTGGTGTTCCACAAGGATCTATTTTAGGACCCTTCTTGTTCTTGGTATATATCAATGATCTACCTTATTATTTACAGGATAGGTGTGAAATAGTTCTGTTTGCAGATGATACCTCATTAATATTCAATGTGGATAGGCATGACCCAAATGTTGACGAAGTGAACAGTACTCTTTTACACATATCCGACTGGTTTACTGCTAATAATTTATTATTAAATGCCAAAAAAACAACTTGTGTTGAATTTTTACTACCTAACGTTAAAAAGTTGAGCAGAAATATTACCTTGAACGGGGAGGTATTACACCCTACAGAATCGACTGTATTTCTTGGGTTAACATTGGACGAGAAACTACAGTGGGGAGCCCATGTCAACACCGCTGCAGGTAAGCTCAGTTCAGCAGCATATGCAGTCCGAAAGGTAAGGCATCTCACCGATGAAGATACAGCTAGATTGGTTTATTTCAGCTACTTTCATAGTATTATGTCCTATGGAATTCTACTATGGGGCAGGGCAGCAGATATAGAAA
Source organism: Colias croceus (assembly GCF_905220415.1). Lineage (NCBI taxonomy): Eukaryota > Metazoa > Arthropoda > Insecta > Lepidoptera > Pieridae > Colias > Colias croceus. Next base: position 3,495,339 of record NC_059562.1, read on the forward strand.
CTATATTTATCTTACAGAAAAGAGCCATTCGCTCTATATATAATTTACGTGCTCGGGACTCACTAAGAGATCTCTTTAAGAATACTGGTATACTTACTCTACCATCACAGTATATATTTAATAATATTTTGCATGTACACAAAAACGCCGACTTACACACAAGAGTAGGAGATAGACACTGTTATGGCACAAGGAACAGAAATAGAATTGAAATGCCATTTTTCCGATTAGCTAAAGTTAAAAATTCATTTATGGGTCAAGGTATACGCTTTTACAATAGAATTCCTCATAATATTAGAGAGTTTAGTAGTTCTAAATTTAAAACTTATATAAAAAATGTACTAGTTCAGAGAGCGTACTACAGTATTCAGGAATATATGGACGATAAAAACCCATGGAGGGTTGTCGCGTAAAAACCACAGGACAGTTCTTTGTATATTATGATATAATATTATGTATTTAGATATAAGTTACATATTATGTAATATCGACATGATTTTAAAAGAGCAACTATGGAGTTTCTTGCCGATTCTTCTCCATAGATCACTGCTTTCCGAATCGGTGGTAAATGTTAAAATAATTATGTAATGACGATTCGAAAGTGCTACTAAATAGTAGTCTAATTGAATAAATAAATGTTTGAGTTTGAGTTTGAGTTTGAAAGCGTTTTATGAGAATCAGTCCGTATTTTCGTAAAAGAGAAATGGACAAAACAGCTTGTGTTCAAAGGTGTTTTAATGTTGCACGTATACCGTGGGCGTGGGACGCAATTTCGTATCTTTTAAACGCCAGACAGCCGTAAGCTAAATTTTGAACAAAGGCTCACTATAGTTACCTTGCTCCAACACTGGTTGGGATTTTGAAATACGGTCTCTACAGTCTACACTATATCTACAATGAAACGTTTTATCAAAAGCGTTAAAAACTGAAATCGTTCAGTTTCAGTATAAAATGAAAAGTTTTATATATAATAGGGAATGAATGGCTATAGGAGAGCACACGAGGATTTAAAAATGTCCAGTGGTTTTATTCGTGAAAAAATTTTGTTGTCAGGTTTCGAGCACATTCAAGCAAGCAGTCAGTAAAAAGGAGAATTTGGAGCATTTGGGCGGCATGAGCGAGGCGTCTAGTGATGGTATGTAAATATATAGTATTAGTTTAAATGTGGATTAAATAAAAATACTCTTAAAGAAGTATTCAAAAGCTGGTAAATTACAATGAATAGAAAGTTAATTCTAAAGTTAAATATAGGGAATATCACAATATTTATATTAGTGAATTACATCTATGCTATCTGCTCTCCCATTTGTTCTCAATATAAATATTTTGATGTCTAAATATTCTATTCAAGGAATCTAGGAAAATACCTGCGGTAGATTGAAAGATATCTACTGATTTTTTTTTTAATAAATTATACCATTATAAACTTCCCATTCTTTGTCGGTCAACGGAAAGTTAATCGGTCGATGACATCAAATTGTATTATATTAAAAATTGTCATATTAAATGTTATCTTGACAAAATTCCAGGCACAACCCACTCAGTGCGACTCGAGGAACAAATGGCCTTCTCTGGCTGGATTAATAGTAATCTCGAACACGATCCGGACCTCAAGCATCTGCTGCCGATCGACCCTGAGGGCAAGCAACTATACGAGAAGCTTAAGGATGGATTAATTTTGTGGTTAGTAGATTTAATCAGTTAGCAGTATTAAAGTTGTAGTAAGTAATAGTAGCCCGTAACTGCAGCCCGTTGTTAAGAGAAATTCCCAAGGGAATGAAATTTTTCGTTGCTATAAAATATGGAGTATATATTATACTAGCTGCTCCGCGCGGTTTCACCCCCGTGGCTCCACCCCTGTAGGTCGCAGCGTGTTGATAAATAGCCTATAACCTTCCTCGATAAATGGGCTATCTAACACCGAAAGAATTATTCAATTCGGACAAGTAGTTCCCGAGATTAGCGCGTTCAAACAAACAAACTCTTCAGCTTTATAATATTAGTATAGATTATATCACTCCATCTAAAGACACAAATATCATGCCTTGACTTGAAAGGCAGACGAACAAACAAACACAACCTTTTATAATATTAGCAGGGTAGTAAGAATATAAGGATAATGTAGAATGTGTCTATAAAATCATGACACACTTGTATTCTGCATAAATAAGCAACTTAGTAACAAATATACACCTTTGATTATTTTATAATAACGAATGAATAAGCAATAGCAATAAACATTGGAATAATAATCTTAAGGAAAATACTCTGTCTTGGTACCATTTAGTGTGTCAGTGATACATAATAACATACAAAATTATTGACTCTTTGTTTGTACTAATATTATAAATCTGAAATATCTGTTTAATTGTTCGTGCAATGTAGAAAATCTCAGGAACTAATAGCTAGAATCATTGTTATCGTTAGTTAACACAGTATAACAAATGTTTACAACTTTTTTGTTTCACACAAACTGAATTTACAAAATAAGATAAATTATTGGATATGGCACACATGTATTTTTATGAATTGTTTGCAACTGAAAAAAAGACGTGTGGCACTCGGGGACTGCCGCGGTAAAGCTATTGCATGCTATGCCTTCAAGCCACGCCCGTCGGAGTGGGGAGCGTGAGGTTTTTTCGTTACGGAATTTCTCGATTCGGTCCCCGCGCTCAAGGCCCGCGATGGAAGCTATGCAATAGCTTAATAATAATTTAATTGTATTTTCTCTACCTTATTATTCGATTTAACTTCCAGCAAAGTAATAAACCACTCGTGCCCGGACACGATCGACGAGCGTGCTATAAACAAGAAGAATCTGACGCTATACACCAAGCACGAGAACCTCACGCTGGCGCTAGTGTCCTCACAGGCTATTGGATGCAATATCGTTAATATCGATGCCCACGATCTAGCCAAAGGTGAGGAGAAATATAAAATACTTCTGCTGGTATGGGTGGTCAAAACCAAATAACCAGGTGGTTTTATAAATATTGGATTGATAGTTATTTAATATAGATAGATCTATTAGGAGACAAATGACATAGGTTAATTTAATCTTCTATCTCCAAAAGTATTCCGTATGTTTGATGGTCTTATATTATGTCCATGAGAAATTATATAAAGATTTTAATTATATTGGGTTATGTTTTTAGATAAATCATAAAAAGGTGTATTAAAATAAAATTAAAAGAATTGTACGCATAGTGGGTCGTTCTCAAAAAAGTGCCACAAATTGAATTAATTTATCAATTTTAAAAAATGTTTTAGATGTTGCGTTTTTGTTTACTGAAATTATGGAGGGTACATTGCTTAAGACGAATTTATGGAAGGGAATCAAATTTACTCATAATTGTATAAAATATAGCCTTTTAAAAAAATGATCTCACAGGTTAAAGAGACCATATTCAGGTTAATGAGAAAACCGTGCCACGTTTATGATTAATAAACAAGTTACAGGAAATAAAACAATGCGATTATGCAAAATCAACGTTTATTATAATCAATAACTAAAAAAATAACAATTTTTCTTCGAGAACGTATTATTTTTTTCGGTACATTAAGAGAAATATAAAAAAAATCAAATACTTAAACAAAAATTCTTCTTGAAATAATTTTTATTTATTTGATGCCCTTCTTTCCCTAAATGTGAATAAGTCATGTGGTCCCGACGGTATTCCCCCCATTGTGTTAAAAATGTGCGCCTCCAGTTTTAACGCGTCTCTTTCGGTGCTCGTACTCTTCAGGCACAGTCCCAAGCTTTTGGAAAACCTCTTTAGTGCATGCCATTCCCAAAAAAGGCGATCGCTCAGACCCGTCCAACCTCTCTGCTCTCAAAGGTAATGGAATCTATTATCAATCGCTAGCTTCTTGAGTTTCTTGAGGAGCGCCAGCTGATTAGCGATTGCCAATACGGTTTCCGTAAAGGTCGCTCAGCTGGCGATCTTTTGGCGCTCTTGACTCACAAATGGGCAACTGCTATTGAGAGCAAGGGTGAAGCTTTAGCATTTAGTCTAGACATAGCGAAAGCCTTTGACCGGGTTTGGCACAAGGCACTCCTATCAAAGCTACCATCATATGGGATCTCTCGGAAATTGTGTCAGTGGGTCACCAATTTCCTAACAGAGCGGAGTATCAATATCGTTGTCGACGGTTCGTGCTCCGAATCTAAGCCTGTGAATGCTGGGGTTCCACAAGGCTGCGTTCTTTCTCCAACTTTGTTTCTTCTGCATATCAATGACATGCTACTATCTAGCGGCATTCATTGCTATGCAGATAACAGCACTGTTGACGCACATTACACCAGCCGATGCAATATTTCTCGGGATACCGTTACGAAATATCGAATAATGTCCAGTTTCGTCGTCATCTGGAAGGAAAGGCTAAGCTAGCCTCCCAAAAACTTGGTGTGCTCTGTAGAGCGGGACAGTATTTCACACCCGGCCAACGCCTACAACTTTACATGGCTCAAGTCAGGCCGTACATGGAATACTGTTCCCATTTCTGGGCCGGAGCACCCAAGTATCAGCTCCTTCCTTTTGACCGAATCCAGCGACGAGCTACACGATTAGTGGACGACCCTCGTATTACTGATCGGCTGGAATCTTTGGCTCTCCGTAGAGATGTTGCATCTCTCTGCGTATTTTACCGCATTTACCACCATGTTTTCGATGTCGCTGGTAGGAGGACTATTGCAATCCATAAAACGTTGTATTCTTTCTTTTTCTTTTTTTTTTTGCGTTGATAAGACTTTTTTGCCTCTTCTCGCCACTTTCTTCTCAACATTTTTTGATCCCTCTGTGTTAAATTGTTTAAATAGACACTACCTTTCCCTCGTTTTTATTTTTATTTTTCCTCATTTATTGAAACCTAAAACTATCTTTTTATAGTATCAAACTAATTGTATTATTTATGATTAATTACTTCTAAATTTCTTTAGTAATTAAGCATTTATTCAAAAATAAAGAGTAAAAGTATCTTTAACTTGTCAGCAATCTCTTTAACCTGTGCATTTCGAACAGGATAAAGAGAGACAGTTTAATGAGAAAACGTAGGTAAACAGTCAATAACAAAGAAATGGTTAGGCTTTTTTAAATTTTGCTTAGGGAATTGTAAATAGGTACTATTTAACATCTTCTATCACACTAAATTACAACACAGTATATACAAAAATACAAAAATATTTTGGTCAGAAAAAAGATAACATACCTGTTACAAACTTCGATTGCGTTATCGCGATGTAATTTTTTAATAAACAGCTCAAGTTTCGACACGTCTTTCTTGACCATTGGTTAGCTAGATACTGCCGGCTCATTTTGCACGGAAAAGGGATTTTGCCAACGTATTAGTATTCGGGAAATATGTTATAATGTGCAACGACAGGTTATGGAGAAAAATTGTCCGGACAGAATTTGAATATGAACAACTATAAAATTAGACATATTTCTAAGTTATTGTTTTAATAATATTGATTGTTACCATATATAGAAAAGTATTTTATTTTATTTACACGTTTTTTTAAAGTATATATTTTTTTATTTCACCTCAAAGTCGAACACTTCGTTTTCGGACACGACAAGTTACTGAGAATATGACATTACAAAATTATGTCAAAGAAAATTGCTTACTTTAATCTTATTCTTATTACAAGGCCTCCATTATAAAAATCTCTTTTAATACATATAGTACATAACCAGATAAGTTACCTTTAAAGATTTTTTCGTAATCTCTAAAAATTGCTCGGCAGGTTATGGTGCCACTTTTTTGAGAACAACCCTAGTAAATTCGCATAAAAAGTATCAAACTTCAGATTTTATAATGTGGTCTGTTTTATATTGTATTCTCCAGGCAAACCCCACTTGGTGCTTGGTCTCTTGTGGCAGATTATCCGAATCGGTCTGTTCAATCAGATCACGCTCGAACACTGTCCCGGGCTCACAGAACTGCTCAATGATCAGGTGAGATAACGTCAATAGTTCAGGATACATCGCCCATTTTTGCAAGTGACTACTATCAAGCTAATTTTCCGTTTGTAGCTTTATTTTGATGAGACGCCCAATAATTTCGTGTACGCAAGTCTCGATTGTGGTAGCTAACAGAGATAACAAGGATTTTTGTTCAATCTCAAGATAATTACCTAAATTATTCGAAAAAATATTTGTCCTACAAAATCTATGGTTGGTTCAAAGAGTCCCCCTTTCCAAAGTGTATCGATAACGAGGTCATCATAAATGATTACTAACAAGCTGTTTTTTTTGTTTTCACTTAGTTAATGTTTATATAATTCAACAGACATATTGTCCTACAAATTGCGTAATAAATATTTGAGAACCATCAAATCAAAAAATTTTATCCGTGTTATCTCTGTTAGCTACCACAATCGAGAGTTTCGTACACGAAATTATTCGGTGTCTCATCAAAATAAAGCTACAAACGGAAAATCAGCTTGATAGTAGTCACTTGCAAAAATGGGCGATGTATCCTGAACTACAATATTTTTATTATTATTTATAACATGAGTAGCGAGGGAACTTTAGTTTGAAAGTGTTATGAAACAGTTGAAAGATAGTTTAAATGTAACAGCTCTTTAGTGTGACATAATACATAAAACAGTTATTATCTAAATTGTAATTTTAAATTACTTCCACTTATCTCAGTAATATTTTCTGTAAAACATCATTTGAAGTCAGATAGCAAAGAATTTATTGATTTTGTAATGTGCTGGGTGGGCTTAAAGTTTATCAAATCATTCTTACGACTTCTTTGAGTCAGGTAAATTATAAATCAGGTATATAACATCAAACTCACATGTCTTAAACATTTACAATTCCAGGAACGCATCGAAGACCTGCTGGCCCTGTCTCCAGAAGCGATCCTCCTGCGCTGGGTGAACCACCAGCTGCAGTGTGCCGGCATCACTCGCCGCTGCACCAACTTCCAGCAGGACGTGGCCGACTCCGAGATCTACTCGTACCTGCTGAAGCAGATCGCGCCTGACGATGCTGGAGTTACTTTAGATGCTCTACGGGTAAGGTTCTTGAAGAACTAGTGCCTGGTGCCAAGTTTCTGGGTGAATTAACAGCTGCAGAGTGCTGTCATCACTCGCCGCTGCACCAACTTCCAGCAGGACGTGGCTGACTCCGAGATCTACTCGTACCTGCTGAAGCAGATCGCGCCTGATGATGCTGGAGTTACTTTAGATGCTCTAAGGGTAAGGTTTTAGCAGTTCCAGTGCTTTGGACCAAGTTTCTGGGTGAATTAACAGCTGCAGTGTGCTGCCATCATTCGCCGCTACAAAAACAACCAGCAGGATGCATGTAGGTGGTCAGCTGCAATGCACTGGAATCTTGATTTAAAAACAATGTCGTAATAGTAATAAGTAATCTATAATCATTAAAATTGATAAGTTCTGTATTTGATTAAAGTTTTGTGAATAAGAACGTCACTCTAGAAGGGAAACTTGGGATAGATTCCTACGTTCAACCAACATTATGAAAGGATAATAATAAATCGAACATACGCAGCGGAAGACTTATATAATTCTTCCAGTTTTTTTTTGTCTAAGAGACACACGCGCGCCATCTATTGAGATAATTAACAACCATTTCAACCAATACGAAACATTTTTCAATGAATACAATATTGTAACGACTAACGATGGAACACGACCTTTTTATATAATCTATATCTATATCTATCACTTTACATAATATTTTTTATTTAATATTATATATAGTGATAGAGATTGAGCATGTATTCAATCGTTCCACAAATAAAATTTTTCGCTATATTCACAGGAAACTGACCTCCTCCGTCGTGCAGAAGTGATGCTCCAACAAGCGGCCAAGCTCCGTTGCCGCGCGTTCGTAGCACCCGCGGACGTTGTGAACGGAGTGTACAAGCTTAACTTGGCGTTTGTGGCCAATCTGTTCAATCAGCACCCTGGCTTGCAGAGGAATGACACAGATTCCGATGCGTATCATCAGCTGGATGAGACTAGGGAAGAGAAAAGTGAGTATCTTTGATATTTTATGACATATTGTAAGGTACAAAGGTTAGCTTGGCGTTTGTGGCCAATCTGTTCAATCAGCACCCTGGCCTGCAGAGGAATGACACGGATTCTGATGCGTATCACCAGCTAGATGAGACTAGGGAAGAGAAAAGTGAGTATTTTAGTCTTTTATTACAATTTTTGAGGTATAAAGGTAATCTTGGCGTTTGCGGCCAATCTGTTCAACCAGCCTGAAGAGGTGACACGGATTCCGATTCGTATCATTTATTTATTTATTTATTTACTCGACTGTAAAATGTATAGGGTCATAATTTTTTTGTCGCTGTTCCCAAAAAAATATTGAGTATAAGATATCATACTCAATTAGTAGTGTTTTTTCGTCAATTAATTCAACCAAATCCTCACATTGGTATTACAATAGAAGATAACAACTTATGTCAGTCGTCACAAAACCAATCAACAACACCAACATAATTGAAATCAAGAAATAGACCATAGGTCAATTTTGACAGTTGATATCATACAATTTAAGAGCTAGCGCGCAAGAGCAACTTTTGTCTCCGCACTTTCATACTAGCCTATGTAGTTGATGGGAGAGACAAAATAGTTGCGGAGACAAAAGTTGCTCTTGCGCGCTAGCTCTTAACGTTCAACATCCAGTACTCGTTTTAGTATAACAAATATTATAGTAGAGCCATTTTAATAGGCAACATTTGACAGTTCAACAAAATTCAACAACGTAACCTAGTAACGACGACATACAATAACATGATATTTCGTTTTGTTAGAACTGCACATTTGCTTAACTTTTTTAAATTACGATTACATATTTATAATAATAATGACCAATACAAGTAATTTTAAGATTTCATTTTACTGATAAACCATTCTAAACATAATAAACAATTTCTGAATTGAAGAACTGACATCGCTACAATTTTGTGTCAATAAACCTTTTTTCTTTTTAAATACAAGAGATGTTACTCTAAAAATCGAAATTTGACATCTAGAATCGAATGCATTGATTACTTGTGAATAAAAATCATCATAAATTAATAAATTCGATTGACAAATGTTTCAAATCCGTATCGATTAATTCACTTTTATCGATGTTTTTATGCAAGTTACATCTCTTCGAAGATAAAATTGATAGACGTCAAATGTTGCCTATTAAATTGGCTCGACTATAATGTTATCATTTCAGCATATCGGCTATCGCACCGAATGATCATTACTTTGTTTATATCTACACACCACACCTTAACACAAAACTACTCGCAGTTTCTATATTATTTTCTTCTTATTCTAGCATACCGCAACTGGATGAACTCCATGGGCGTTGCGCCTCACGTGAACTGGCTGTACTCGGACCTCACTGACGGCCTTGTTATCTTCCAACTATACGATATTATTAAACCCGGCATTGTTAATTGGAAGAAGGTACGAATATATTGTAAAACAAGGTTGCTTGCGACATTCTTTCAAACTATGCGACAGAATTTGTCTATTTTGCCGTTGATTAGTTCAACTGATATCGTTTGTATATCAAAATTTAAATCAAAGTATAACATACCCATAGGCTGGTATTGAAAAAATTTTGAAGTACTCTTAGGAGTTTCGTTTCAGCTTACGCGTGAGTGAGCCGTTTCGTACGTTTGAACGTCTTTCACACCTAAAAACGAAAACGCCTTGTTGTTGCGCTATTGTTGTTATCAGTCTACTAGCTGCTCCGCGCGGTTTCACCCCCGTGGCTCCACTCCTGTTGGTCGTAGCGTGATGATATATAAATTTGCTTCCTCGATAAATGGGCTATCGAACACCGAAAGAATTTTTCAAATCGGACCAGTTGTTCCCGAGATTAGTGCGTTCAAACAAACAAACAAACAAACTCTTCAGCTTTATAATATTATCACACATATACGCTTTGACTTATATTGACGAGATTAAGTACCTATTAGGAATCTTGTTGATGAATGTGTTTGTGTGAGTGAGCTGTTTTGAATGTTTTATAATAGGCCATCCACACGTCTGCCGAACAATGTGACAAACAACGAACACGTAGGGACAGCACTATACGAAGAAAAGAGATGTACTTATTTCCTTCTCGCTTCTCTCTGTATAGCGCCGTCCTTGTGTGTTCGTTGTTTGTCACGTTGTTCGGTAGACGTGTGGATGGCCTATAAGGAGTTACGATTCTGTTAGTATCGGTTAACTGTGATTGTATATTAATGTGTCCATCTAAATAACCCAAGTATATGGATACAAAATGTATGGGAAATAAAATGTATGGGGGCGTTTAATGTAACATTTTTGGATATTTCACGTTTCATTTTTAAAAATTTGTTATGGCCATTTTACTCATTAGGTTAAGTACTTTCGATATCAGTTTAAAGTTTTAAGATATCTGCAATAGTTACGGAATAATCGCTTGTGCACACTTAACGATTACACCCTGTATATTAATGTGTCCATGTAAATAACCGAAATATGTCGCGTTGCAGGTGCACCGTCAGTTCTCGAAGCTGCGCAAGTTCATGGAGCGGCTGGAGAACTGCAACTACGCGGTGGAGCTCGGGCGCGCGCTCGGCTTCTCGCTCGTCGGCATCGCCGGCGCCGACATCAACGAGGGGAACGCCACGCTCACGCTCGGTACGGGGTTTTTTGACGTGACAACGTCTTATAATTCGATAAAGCCGGCTACACGCACGAAAAAACATGACTCATGCGGCGTTACCTCGCTCTGACTCATCTGAGGCGTTCCATGTAAGGCTTGAAGTGCGAGCGAGAGCGCGGAACGAGCGACAAAGAAGCACAATCGGACGTTGTCACGTTCAACTATCGTCAGTAAACCGACTTTACAGACAACCAATTTTTTGTTATATTTTATAGGAATTTGAGTTTTTGTGTGTAAAGGTCTATGTTTGTGATGTTTTCACACGGAATCTATTTCGATTCTTTTACTAGAATAAAGCTACATTTTTTCTGATTCACACCATTGACGAAAATAAACAACTAGAGACAGAAACACGCAAAAAAATCTCCAAAACAAAACGCTGTCTACGCGTCTATAATGCAGAGATTGTTCGTGATGTTTAGTATCGAATCGTATCGGCGTTTTGTAGAAAAAATTCAAACGCGAATTATACATATTATAATCGTGCTCTGGTCATACAAAATATATTATATAAAAAAAAAAAACAACCATAACAGTCAATAAACGCGCACTTCATTTTGAACTACGAAATAGTTTATTAACCGATTAGATTCTCTGTGATGTTACTAAATCTCCTGAATATACTCCCTCTCTACCTTTTTTACCACAACCTAATTTTATTAAACCAATTTTTAAAAATATACTAAATATTTTCAGCTCTAATCTGGCAACTAATGCGAGCATACACGCTCTCTGTGCTCACCCGACTCGCGAACACGGGCAACCCCATCATTGAGAAGGAGATTGTACAATGGGTTAATAATAAACTGCAATCTGCTGGCAAAACGTCGAGTATTAAGAGCTTCCAGGTATGTTAAAGCTATTAAGCAACTAGGAAATAGTTTTTTTTTGTGTGCCATCCGATTTACTATGCGATAATGTAAATCAAAGTAAATGTAATGGTTAGTACTATGACCGAAATTTTAAATTAAATCAATAAATGACAGTTAATGTGATGGTTAGGGATATTGTTTATAGTAGACTATGTTAGTGAATTGGGTTAAAAAGATGTATAGAAGTGTTGTTTGTTTATGTTTATTTTGTAACATTTTATAAACTCAATGTTTCACTGATCAATTTGCTTTAGTCTGGCAAACGTTCAGTTTCCTTCTAGAAATAGATTTTTTAATCAGAGGAGCATCTGAAAAGTCGTTATTTTTTTGGTATAAAAAAGCATAAGATTTCAAGAAAAAAGATAGGTTTGAAATAAATATTGTTTTGATTTCAGGACGAGGTATTAGCGGACGGCAAAGTGGTGATCGACTTGATCGACGCGATAAAGCCCGGCTCCATCAACTACGACCTGGTGTTGCCAGGAGGCAATGAAGAGGTATAGTATATTTGTATTTGTATTAGCATCATCATCATCATCATCATCATCAGCCCATATACGTTCCCACTGCTGGGACACGGGCCTCCTATGAGGGTACAGGCCATAATCCACCACGCTGGCCAAGTGCGGGTTGGCGGATGACACATGTCGTCTAACTTTTTAATTCTTCGAAATGTCGGTTTCCTCACGATGTTTTCCTTCTCCGTTCGAGCAGTGGTGATGTTACAACATGCGCAGATAAATTGAAAAATCAATTTAATTCCTGCGCGCTCGCCTGGTCTCGAACCCCGGACTTATCGATTCGAAGTCCGAGGTCTCACCACTGAGCCACCACATTAGCATGAAGACAGTTAATAATTATGTACTTTTAATAGTTTCAAAATTATTACTAAGTATGTATTTGGTGAAAACTTTCCCCCAAGAAAAATAACGGCAATCGCCCGACTATAATTAATTAGTATAGGAAACCAAACATACAAACATATTTACTGTGATTAATGAGAAAAGCAGTTTCAAAATTTACATTATGAATTTTATTAAAAACATTATTATTGGTCACTGGTCAAAATTGGGGTAAAAAATCAACCGCTTGTCTCAGTGACTTACCATACGAAAGCCCTATAACAATTATATTTTTATTCTGTTATTTGTGTACAACTACAACATTTAATTTATACTTATTTATTTTTATTTTCACAGGAGAAGCTAGCGAACGCGAAATACGCAATATCAATGGCCCGTCGTTGTGGCGCACGTGTTTACGCACTACCCGAGGATATAACCGAACGCAAACCGAAGATGATCATGACCGTGTTCGCCTGTCTCATGGCGCTCGACTACATACCCAGCGCGCAGCCCGCGCAGTGAGTGACACACACACATACATACATACAAACAAACATACAGTAACACGTGATACACGCAAACATACATAGATACAAATATACGAAACAAAACACACTAAACACACACAAAAATACATGATACACGCAAAGACACATGCTTAAAAATATACGAAACTAATTTACGCAATAATACGTGGCATTCGGACACATACACTGACACTTATACACAGTAACAAATGATACACATTATACACACACACACACATATCTATATATACACATAAACACACGTAGAAACATACGAAACTAAACAGATGCACTTGCAAACACACTGACACGTGATATAAACAATAATAAACATACTAAGCAAGCGCGTGCACACCATAAATATACTTAGCTTTGTGCGTTTACACACACAAGGACATTTCATTCACAAATACACGCACACACAACACACACACATACACACACACATATATTATATGCCAATATACACACATAAATTACACGAGGAATGAGGATACCTTGGTCCTGGGCGCACGCTCGTGCAGGTTGAGGTCATTAATTTGTAATATATTTTATAACACTAATAATTCTGGCCCATGGCATCAAAAACCATGTTTGGTAGTGAGTCTGTGTGGTTTTATTTCATTTAAAATATCTAGATGTCAATTTTTTACTTAAAAATCAAACTTTATTTTTTTACACATACATCGAAAAAAATATTTTTAGATGTTTTAACAGATTGATTTTAGGTTTTAACGTGAAAAGGTGAAAAATATAAAGTACAAAATATCTTTGCATCATATCATACAGACTTACTACAATAAACAATATTAAAAGACATATAAAAAACATGTTTCGTCCTAAGTTTTGTGTTTAAATGGGAAATATTGCAGTAGTGAAAATGGCCATATTAGGAAAGTAACTGTAAATCGCTTAATCCAATGTTTTTGGGGTTTTTTGGTTTGAGCTTCGTGTCTTAGTGTAAATCACTATTTTATATTTAAGTGATGATGAAAATGTATGCAGTTCGATTGTTTTTACAAGATTTCTTATATATTTTCTATTGTTTTTATTTTTATTTTACACTATAACTACTTATGTATTATTTTTATATTAGTAATCAAAATCTTGATAAACATTCGGACTCAAAAGCGAGATTTGCTTGCATTTGATTTTTACATAAATCAATACATTTTTTCTCAAACGCAAGCATTTTGAGTTGATTTTAATTGTGTTTGTACAGAGGGATTTTTCTTGGATAAAATCGATTTTTATCGATATACACCCACCTACAGGTACAACAAAATAATATAATATAAGCAAAAAAAAATCATTATTATGGGCACACTATATTTTTTAATAAAATATAGTGGGTCTATACACATTCTGCAAAATTTCTGTATATTGTAATATAAGGTGATGGTCACAGTATAAATAGCACAGTTTCATTTTTCTAATCTTCTAAAAATCTATCGTTTCTGCCTAAACCTTTTTAATTTAAGATTGTAAATTTGGGTTATTATGAAATGCGAAATTATTTTGAAATTAAATTATTAGGTATTTTTAAACAGGCAGCGTTTGTATGATAATTATTTTTGATCTCTTTTTATGTAATATATTTTGGATTTCCCTCTGTTGCTGTTAATACTGTCGACAGGTGATGGAATTGTACTGTCCTGTGTTGAGTGTCGCCGGGTGGGATAACTAGTTAAGTTTGTAATATTCGTGACGTAATAAACATATAACTTATTTTAGGGCCTAAATCTAGGTAACACTAGGCTTTTAGATTAAGGGAATCAATTACCTATTATTATTACATTATACATTAGTAATGGCTTACGATTTTAGTACTTATTATAATAAGATGATGTTTTTTATACATTTTTACAACGAAATTGGTGTCGTATTTTGATCATATGAATATCGCTTATTATGTTGTTTTATCATGACATTAATTAGATTTCTTATGATTTTCATTTCGGGTCCAACATCATTATTCATTTGATTTTAAAGGTTGTGCGAATTGGCAATATCGTGCAACATATTCGGTGTGTATATTAAATATCGTTTGTCTGTTTTGTAATTATATACATTCCCCACAAAATTGATTCTGCATTCCCTTTGCATTTCTTTTGATATAAAACTTTATCATATAAAGTGTGTATTCTATAAGTTTTACGTGAGAGTATTTTTTAGAGATTTTTTAAAATAATTACATTCCTATGGGATACAACGATTTATTTTGATTATAATTTTAATAATTGTATATTATTTTTTTTATTTTGTTAGACGTTTTATTGAATATTTTTATTAAGTTTATTTTAACGATTATCTGATGATTAATTTTATCGTGGTATTTTATAAATGTACCCGTACATTGTATTTAGCTATTCGCTAGCAATTATTAACATAATACTTGTAAGCCTTTCAATAAAAACATCGGAATTGAATTGTATCTTTTATTTTACTCACCTCACTTTGCTAATCATATATATTCCATACCAAGGCCATAATTGGGTACAATTTTGGGATTGTAAATAATTGTTGGGTGTATATGTTGGATGTACTAAGTTGTGGTTTTATTAATCAATGGGAACCATCGGGACAATGGAGGTAAGGATATATTAATAAAAAGCTTAATATTTGTTTTGGGAAAATTTATTTTGTAAAATATTCAAACACATTAGTCGTTAGCACAGCTGGGTTACAAAAAATTATAAGTATTATAGATGCATTTTGTTGGGTATAAAGCGCGTCACACATGGTGAAGATACTATCTTTG
This sequence comes from Colias croceus, assembly GCF_905220415.1. Lineage (NCBI taxonomy): Eukaryota > Metazoa > Arthropoda > Insecta > Lepidoptera > Pieridae > Colias > Colias croceus. The sequence goes on from NC_059562.1 coordinate 3,511,029, forward strand.
CAATGTACAAAGATATTCTACACCAGACGAATAGATTCCTTACACCTGCTGCACAACACGCATCTTAAGGGCGCTTTCAATTTATGCGTTTCGTTTTGTATGAAAAAATAGGATCGTCCGTGCGCCGCTTCGGCACCGCAACCGTCCGACACGAAACGCACAAATTGAAAGCGCCCTAAACTGGCATATAAAACAAGCTAATTTAGTAAAGTAAATGCTAATTTAGTGCCAGAATAAAAAAAATAAAACAATGCTCGCATTGGTCACGAAAATTGATATTTTGCGATGCAGGGAAAGGATAAAGATACATAAGTACTTAATAGTGTTGTCCGTATGTCAGTGGTGTACACTGCTAGCATTTACGCGAGCCAATGTTCGACCGGATTTGACGATCATTGACTCGCGAGACAATTTCGCGCACCTTCACGCTAGCAATGTTTTTAAAATTTGGCACTAAATTTACTTGTTGTTCACATTTTTATTCTGAATAGAATATACGCTCTTCTAAACCTGGCGTTTCCAAGAGGCTAATAGTACCATAGCAATTTCTCAAGCCAATTAATGAAAAGCATGAAAGCATGCATTCACTTATGAGTAAACAGAATGGGAATGGTAATTAGATAGTTGTCAATATGGTAATTAGATAGTTTATGACAATATTACATGCTTGCATTGGTCGCACCATGATGGGTACACATAGAGGTTTTGAATTTAAATCGACTTTTATCTACTTTTATAATCATTCTGATAACTTTTTTAATAAATTCCAAACAGGCCCGAACCAACATTAGCTGTGCCTCTATCAGAAGAAGTTGAAGGTCTGAACGACTCTGTGGATAGTACGGTAGAAATAATAGACCAAGCTGAGGAATTTAACGACTCTGGTCTCGGCCCACAAACACCGGAGAAACCAGAGCTGCCTCCGAAACCTGATAACCTAATACCTCGTTCACTTTCCGTGAATTCAGAGAAAGAAGAATAATGGAGATTCTTGTGTGATAGATTATTGTAATACATAAGTCATTTGGATGTTATCAAGGTGACTACAGTATTTTGTAAGGGAAATTTTACAGCAACATATTGTGTTAGTCAATCAAATTGTTAAATTAAGTTTGAGTTAATTTTAAGCGAAAAGTGTTAACACAGAGATGTTAGATTTTACGAATTCTTTCTTTTTATATTCTGTGTATGCATCTATTTACTAATTTTATTCAGTCATAATATGACACCGTGTTTGAAGATGTGGATATTTTTGTAATAATTTATTGCATTTTATTGATTTTAACCCTTGTTAAACCAAATGTGGCCATTTATTTTATATATTCATCTTAATGTTTTAAAATTCAATAAAATACCAGAGTATTTCTGAAGTAAATTATGCAGACTGTATTGTTGTAAGTGTTTTTATATTTTAATAAAATATTTTTTACGACTAACACTGGTGTTTTAATTATTATCCTTACCCATATTGTAGTTTGTTAAATAAATAAAAAGGAATAGGAAATAAAACGAAGTAAATAAAATTGTGATGATTTTATTCAATACATAGTTTGAAACAGAACATGTCATCAGTTTACAATTTACTTACATTCCAAACAAAAATATAATAATTAATAAATTTACATTTCAGATACTACAGAATAGTTTGCATTCAACGTTCGTCCATGGTTTTATTAAACATTTTGTGTATTTTAACGTTACTGCATTTAACTTTTTCATATGCGGGTTGAATGCAATATTTTTCTAATATATTTTTTTGACGAGTATTCCACCCAATAAATTTAAGATCAATCATCAAATTACGCATATGAAATGAACGCGAGCGATGATTTGTTTTTATATTCTACTGATTTCCGCCCGCGGCTTCGCCCGCGTTTGCAAAGGAAAACCCGTATAGTTCCTGTTCTCGTGGCATTTCCGGGATAAAAACTATCCTATGTGTTAATCCAAGTTACCCTCTATATGTGTGCTTAATTTCATTGTAATCGATTCAGTAGTTTTTACGTGAAAGAGTAACAAACATCCATACATCCATACTTACAAACTTTCGCCTTTATAATATACTAGACTAGACTAGACTAGATGTGTGCATCTATTTACTAATTTTATTCAGTCATATAAAATCGTGTTTTAGTATTCAGAAGATGTAATTACATCCTTGTCAATATGTGAGTAATAATTTATTGCATTTTATTGATTTCAACTCTTGTTTAACCTATAGGTGGCCATTATATACATTGTTCTTAAATGTTTTAAAATTCAATAAAATATCAGTGTGTTTCTGAAGTAAATTATGCAGACTCGTTACTTTTAAGTGTTTTTATATTTTAATAAAATATTTTTTACGGCTAAAACTGGTGTTTTAATTATACTTACACATAATATATTATATTGATAAATGAATAAAGAGGAATAAGAAATAAAACGAAATAAATAAAATTGTGATGATTTTATTCAATCCATAGTTTGAAACAAAACATGTCATCAGTTTACAATTTACATACATTCCAAATAAAGTAATAATTAATGAATTTACATTTCAGATACTACATAAATATTGCATTCAACATTTTAATTTACATTTTGTGTATTTTAACGTTACTGCATTAAACTTTTTCATAAGCACGTTGAATGCAATATTTTTCCAATACATTTTTTGACAACGTGTATTCCACCCAATAAATATAAGAATAATACATCAAAATACGCATAATATGAAATATTACAATGAAACAATACAACCATCCATACCGTGCTGAGTAAAAAAAAATATTTACATAATGTACACAATAAACCGACTTAAAAAAATAATAATTTCAAGAAAAGCCCGGGCGTTTATATTGGGTTAATTTTCAATTCATCTAGAAGATCAGTAAGAAAAAATTTGGAATGTTTCCCTTATTACAAATTATATTATTATCAATATTATAAATGTTTTCCTAGGTTTAGATACAGGAGAGGGAAGTCTATAGTTTAATTTAAACTAATTATTGCTCTTGATATTCTTTAAAAATAATTTGTTTTTCAATATCGGTTTAAATCATGCTAGCAAAACTTTCTAAGTAAAATATATTCGAAACTGGTTCATATTTGTATACAAAATAAAGTTTAATTTTAATGTCACTTGGTTTTACAATAAATTAGCTAGACAAGAGTGACAACATCGCTAGGATGGCAACATTTTAACATTCATAATATAATTCCGTGGACCGGCCTTGTGTTGTGAGGGAACGTTACAGGACAATATATACACATTTTTAACCACAAGACCGATTATAATTGTTCTAATATAACGCAAATTATATAAAAATTTAATAAATAATTTAACATTAATTCTCGTTCGATTTTGATAATAAAGCTTTTGTAATAAAATGTGCTACCAATATAGTTCGTAAACAAAACTAAGAACTGCAGACCATTCGATCTAAGTTTTGATTAGCTTCGACATCATTTTATCGTATAGACATTAACGAACATCCATTTTGTAAAAAAAGGCCCAGCCTGATTAAACGATTTATTTATTAAAATATCAATTAATATCACAAATATATTCCACTTAATATTGACATTAATTGAAACATGAATAATAATAATGAAAAATTACCGTAACATAAAATTATATTTACACACGCGTACAAACACAATATACGCCTGAATAGATATAATAAAAAAATATAAAGATTAAAAAAAATTATGTCGTTATAAATGAATAAAATAAAATAATGTAATCGATAAATAAATTCAACTTAAAATGTCGCTTTACACCACAATATTAAAATACTAAAGCGTTTGTATTTCAAATAATGTACCACCACAACATCGAAATAATTGAAAATCATAAAAAAAAAACAAGAGTTTCTGTCTCGAGCAGAGCGTTGGGAGCTCCACAAACATTTGCAGACAATCCAAGGACTAAATTGCAATATCACGATTCGCCGAAATTATCAACCACACAACGATTTGCACTCATACCTGAAGTAAAAACAAACAAAACCAATATAAATAAATGAAAATAAAATAAAACAAAAATAAACAAATAAAATTGAAATAATAAATAAGCGGAATTTTATAAAATAAATAAATTAATTATTGCAATTGCGTCCGTATACGATACAATATAATGTAAATATTTCTATGCATTTATGATAATATTATGTATACATACGATAATTATTCATAAAGATTCTGCGAAACTATATGTTGATATGACTTAAGCATTTAACAATATGATACAGTATATAATACAAGCATATTTGTACAAGTGATGAGGAACGCTACTCATTTATAGTTATCGACCTGGTATTCAAACACGTCAGTTACAAAATTTAATTTTCCATTTGAATTTTTTATAAAAATATAAAATTATACATTCACGTACAAAAGCTATTTATTTGTGATAAACACTGAGTTATGCCATGCATTTCCACTACCAAAGTGTTACTGATTTCAAAGTTTGAATACCAGATATTTGCAAACTATAATAATTATACATTAAAATATATCTCCTTACACAAAAGGTACTATTAAAGTAAGTTCGTCTATTTGATTACGGAGGCGTTATACTCACAGATCTCCATAAATAAAATACACAATAAATAAAAAATATACAAATATAATAAAAAGTTCACTAAAGAGAAATACTTAATTGGTCTTTGGCTGACGCTACGAGTCACTTGCTACGTTTCAAAAATCATTGCGATACATAATAAATTATATAAAACGATTATAAACTTGTCAATATATAAGAACATCTCATAAAAAACAACTAACGTCCCTATAAAAATCCATCAAAGTCACAGTCATACGATTTGTATGTAATAAATAATTTTAATGTTCACTAATACATATAAACATCAGACTAGACATATTACCTTAGAATCAACTGCAGATAACATAGGTACTATAGTTACAGAACATAAATAATAACAATTCGAAAACGTAAAAAATTATTTCTTTACTATATTGATGCCTAAAATTGTGGGTTCTAGTTCAATGTTATTTCCATAAAAAAAGGCTGTATAATATTTTTTTATCTTTTTTGACTACACATACGAAGTAAATGATAAATTGAAAGGTTCGATTTTAGCAATATAAAAATAACTAAATATACAAATAGTTTAAGAGCACAAATTAATTGCCACCACCACTCATGGGCCATTTCCAAAAATTATTACGACCTTCAATCATTATCACATACATTCAGCATAGTCCCCGTACCCTGTCCCCCGTTTTACTTTCAATCCACGATGAGATAAATACAGATATCCTCCCCTCTATCCCTATTTCCAAACAAATATCACCGAACCCGAATTTTAAAGTAATGAACAGACACTTTTATACACATACACTTTTGTGTTTTAACGACAATTTGATTTAAAAAAGATTAAATAAAACCCATATTGCCTATCTCCCATCCCCTCTACCTGTCCTTCTAGAACCCACATTGCTAATCTCATATCCCCCCTACTTATCCCCCACTTTTAACACTAAACTAGAACCCACATTGCCAATCTCCTATCCCCCCTACCTATCCTCCAAGTTTAACACTAAGGCTGGTTGCAGAGCTTGACCGACCATCAGTGCGTACGTCAGTCGCGTTTGTCATATGTATGGAAATTCTTAAAACCGTTCATAGCTAGACCGACCATACGCACGCGTATTGTCATGCGCATAGTGTCATAGTCATAGTTGATGCGTATCGTCAGGACCGACGGTACGCACGGATGGTCGGTCAAGCTCTGCCACCAGCCTCAACTAGAGCCCACGTCCCTGTCACACCCACCCCGTCCCGCACCGGGTGTGTCACACCCATTACCTGTCGTGGTGCTTGTCGAGCAGGTACTCCTTGAGGCGTCGCGCGAGGTGCTCCGACAGCTGCGCCACCTCGGGCCACTGCTTCAGCACCAGCACGCCGAACATCACCGCCAGGCTCGTGGTCAGCACACGCACCCTGCACACACCACAATATGTTACTGTTACTTATTTCTTTGATACATTTGTAGGGAGAGAGGGCTGAAATCCAAGACACTGAATTTCAATCCACGATGAGATAAATACAGATATCCTCCCCCTATTCCTATAACAAATATCAGCGAACCCGAATTTATAATAAAGCATGTATTCAATATCTATTAAATTAGGTTACATGCTTGATAAATATATACTTAGCAAGCTTGTAATTTAATCTATTCACTAAATCTCACATTATGGAAAAACTATCGAGAAGTGATCTTTTATCGTGCTTGAGAAAGATGTAATCCTACTAATATTATAAATGCGAAAGTTTGTATGGATGTATGGATGTTTGTTACTCTTTCACGTAAAAACTACTGAACCGATTACAATGAAATTTAGCACACATATAGAGGGTAACTTGGATTAACACATAGGATAGTTTTGATCTCGGAAATCCCATGGGAACGGGAACTATGCGGGTTTTCCTTTGCAAACGCGGGCGAAGCCGCGGGCGGAAATCTAGTATAATATAAATATCGAATATAATCTATTTATTATTAGTATGCCTATTGTGTAGTAGAGCTGATCAGAGTAAACTATAATATGTATAATGACGGTATGTATGTGGAGTTTTATTGGCAATATGTATATTATGTGATGTTGAAGCATGTGCAGTGCTCGGAAAAGTTAGCGACCGCACGCACGTGTTTCACACTACATACATAGTGTGAAACACGAGCGTACGTTCGTGCGTGCGTGCGTACGTAAGTTCGTGCTTGCGTACGTGCAAGCGGGTGCGTTCGGTACGTACAGTGTGTAGTGTGCCGTGCGGTAGCGTGTGCTCAGCGGTGTGTAGCCCCCGGGGCGGTGCGAAACGCGGCAGTGCGTGCAGCATGCGGTGCTGCGTTGTATACTCTGTGCGGTGGCATGTGCACATGTATACCCTCTTTTTATAGTGGGGAAATCTTCCAAAGATACCCATGGTCCCCGGTGAAAGGAGCCGTGGGTTATGTCGGATTCTTACCGACTAAAACCCCACTGTGTTCCGTCGAGCCGCTTTAATGATGGGGCCGCGGGTATTGGTTGGAATTCTTCCGCGACTGCACATGTACACCCTTTTTTTATATAGTGGGGAAATCTTCCAAAGATACCCATGGCCCCCGGGGAAGGCGCCGTGGGTTATGTTGGATTCTTACCGACTAAAACCCCACTGTGTTCCGTCGAGCCGCTTTAATGATGGAGCTGCGGGTATTGGTTGGAATTCTTCCGCGACTGCACATGTACACCCTGTGGAGTGCCGTGTACCTGGTGCGCAGGAAGGGCATAGCGACGCCGGCGACGGTGGCGACGAGCAGCAGCGCGAGCTGCAGCAGCGTGAGCGCCACGTTGAGCAGCTTGACGAGCACGACGTGTACCTGGTGCGCAGGAAGGGCATGGCGACGCCGGCGACGGTGGCGACGAGCAGCAGCGCGAGCTGCAGCAGCGTGAGCGCCACGTTGAGCAGCTTGACGAGCACGACGTGTACCTGGTGCGCAGGAAGGGCATGGCGACGCCGGCGACGGTGGCGACGAGCAGCAGCGCGAGCTGCAGCAGCGTGAGCGCCACGTTGAGCAGCTTGACGAGCACGACGTGTACCTGGTGCGCAGGAAGGGCATGGCGACGCCGGCGACGGTGGCGACGAGCAGCAGCGCGAGCTGCAGCAGCGTGAGCGCCACGTTGAGCAGCTTGACGAGCACGACGTGTACCTGGTGCGCAGGAAGGGCATGGCGACGCCGGCGACGGTGGCGACGAGCAGCAGCGCGAGCTGCAGCAGCGTGAGCGCCACGTTGAGCAGCTTGACGAGCACGACGCGCGGCGGCAGCGCGGCGCCCGCCTCGCCCGCGCCGCCCGCCCCACCGCCCGCCCCGCCGCCCGCCATCCACTGCTCCAGCTTGCTTATCTGCGACACACACACACATACAAATAATTGACTAAATGAAAAAAAACGACGTGTGACACTCGGGGACTGCCGCGGTAAAGCTATTGCATGCTATGCCTTCAAGCCACACCTCCGCCCATCGGAGTGGGGAGCGTGAGGTTTTTTCGTTACGGAATTTCTCGATTCGGTCCCCGCGCTCAAGGCCCGCGATAGAAGCTATACAATAGCTTAAAAAACACTCACATTCCAATTTAAACTTAAAACATAATATATAGAATGACTGGTGAAACACACTTCAAATTAAAAAAATACTCGCAAGTTCACATAATAATTATGTAACAGTAGTAGATAATAAATTGGTGTGTCCCAATGTTTCTCCATTCCCAAAAAATAAAATGTAACAATCACGCGTTGCGCGCGTGCGCACGTTCCCCCGCCCCGCCCCCACCCCGCCTGCAATCCTTATGCATGTGATGATCGCCGCACTCCGGCACCCCGAGTCTTATATTCTATTGTAAATACCCTTATTTATAAGTGATATTTTTGCTTACGTATTTTGTAACTAAATAATTTCATAAATGACCATTTTAATAACACTAAATGTAAGTTTTTGAATAAGGAGATATTTCACACTGCCAAATAGCTATTTAAATAATATCATGATGCCTTTGACACGTGTCGATCCTGTCACACGCATCATGTGCACACGTATACATTTTGAACCGCTTTAAGATTAGTGTACGTTTGAGGGTGGTGTCGTACTCACTTTAGTTTGACACAGATCTAACGCCTCGTGTATGTCTCGTATCCGCTCTTCGCTCTGGTACTGTACTTTCTCTTCCACATCCGTTAGTGCCTGCTTTAAATTCTCTACCTGTGGAAACAATTAAACGATATAAACTTTTTTACTTTTCCGTTAAAAATGACTGCACAAAATCAAGAAAAAAATTTGAATTATCACAAAAATTGATAAAAGAAAAACAGATAATTGAAAATGTTCAATCACAGGAAAATTTTCAAAAGTACCTCGTTTTGATGTAACTCAGTGAGATCGTTGATTTGCTCCTCGAGTCGTTCCGTTTTGAAGCGCTCCTCTTGTAAAGCGGCCGATAGAAACGACACCTCTTGCGTTAAATTCTGAAAACAAATCAATTTTTACCAGTGACCATACAATACACAATTCATAATCAAAAGTAATTTTTTTCATTTTCAAAATGCATTTTTTTTTATTTTGGATTTGGAAAAATACATTTATTTAAGAATTACAAAAAATGTTTTTGTAATTTAATTTTTGTACAACTTTAATACAATAACATTACAAAGGACAACTCCATTAAATAATTTACACACACACGTAGTGCCACACAAAAAATTACAAAAAAAAAAAAAACATTTTTTGTGCCAAATGACCTTAAGTGCATCGATCTTCTCAGCCAGCCGCTCGTAGTCCTCCCGCCGCTCGCGCAGCTCGTTCAGTATCGGCTTGAGGCTGAACGTCGCCTCTGACATGTTGTTGGTGCCCGCTTGTGTGGGGTAACTGTATGTTAAACGTCACTTTAAACATTTTTAGTGTGCCTCGTAAAACCATACTGACAGAAAATAGGTATATTTTAAATCATAAAAGTGTCAAACAGTTATTTAGAAAGTATAGTCGTGCCAATTTAATAGGCTACATTTGACGTCTCAATTTTATCTTCGAAGAGAGGTAACGAGGTGGCCTTCCTCAATATACTATATCATCTATATCATCTCGCTAAGACCATTTTGCTGATCATGCCGTGTGTGAAAATTGTTCTGAATATTTTTTTTTTTTTATTTTTTTGATGCGCGCTCGCTTTTTACAATTGTCTTATAATATGTCCTATATTTTTACGATTGCCTGGAAGAGATTGCTTTTAAGCAATAAGGCCGCCTATTGTACACTTAGCAAGTTTATTCTTTTCAATTCATGATAAATGAAGTATCATAAATAAATAAATTATTTACCAGGTGAAAGGTAAGACGTTAGACAAATTTAGACAGGAGCTTCTACTCATGAAACTGAACTTTGTATGGATATCGGTCAGCTGATAAGCGAAGTTTCCTTACAAAGTCCAATTTTTTTTTTACGAATTCAGCAAAGTTGTACAACAAAAATTGTTCAGTTTTATGAGAAGAAGCTCCTATCTAAATGCGTCTGACGTCTTACCAGTCACCCTGTATATGTATGTGCGTGTATACTCACGGCGCGCCCTCGCTGGTGACGGAGGAGGAGGGCGAGGCGTCGGGCGAGTACTTGGGCGCGGGCGAGGTGGCGGCCCGCGGGAGCGTGGAGCCACGGGGCGCGGTCTCCCCCGCCTCGCTGGCGCGGGACCCTTCCGACGACGCGTTCGCTGCGCGTTGTACACACACTCAACATCCACATGGCGGGGGTCACGCGTTTATAGCGTGAAGCGTCATTGTAACGCATTCAGGCACAGAACACACGTGTATAATAGTAATGCAGCGTATTATAGTCCGGTCAAATTAGCCCAAAAAATAAGGGGGAAGTTACATAAAATCCCATCCAGGTATAAAATTGTTCAAAACGTCTTTTAAATAAAATTTTAAACTTCAGTACTTTGAAAACAATTACAAAGGTCAAAAATGTTTCTCACAATTTTACCAATATCAACAAGACAAATGAATTAATGTATTTTTTAACTAGATTGACCGGACTATATAAGGTCATTCATAAATATATATACGCTGCTTCATTATTAGCCTAGGCACTTGATTAAACAGTGCCATTCCATTTTTTCAAACGATACAACAGCGTATCATTTGAAACAACATAACTAAGCCGCACCTTTTAATATATGTAGTCTAGGCTATCAATAAAACTATTAATTTAACCAATTGAGCGTCAATATACAATAGAACATTACAGAAAATGCATAATAGATACATGGAGTATAATAGAGCATTGTACTCTTCGCCAATGGCATTGAAAAAGTTTCAAGTTGCAAGGTAAGTTTAAAAACATAACTTAGTTGTACGTATGTATGTTCTGAGCCTGAAGGTATACATTATTTAGACTTATGAATAAATATTTATGGTGAAAATAGTTATCTTAAAATATTAAAAATGATTTTTTATTAAGTCTTTATTTAATGCATGCGGCTAATTAAAATATTTATTATATCATTTTTTTATTATTATTGGATTTTGTTTTTAGGTCAGTCTAAACTCTAAACTCAATATGTAGGTACATTTCTTAGAAAAAAAAAATACATGCAACCCACTATAAATTATGTACTATGTTAAATGTATAGTCAGTTACGACGAATTTATTTTCAGAATATATTTCTAGGCTATTTTTTATATTTATTCTTTATATAAGCTTTAAAAGCTAGCTGATGGACATACGAAAAATAAATAAAAGCCATTTATAGAGAATAATGTAGATTATAGAGGCTAAAATGTACGCGTTAGTGCAAATAATTATAAATAATTTGCCAGAAAATCTAATAGATATGATTACATAATACGAAATATATATTTACCTCTCAGTTCCGTATGTTGGGGGGCTAGTGTGCAAGAACGAGACAAGAATATAAGCAAATAAATTTGAAATGCGACAACTAAGAAGTGATGAACGATGAGTCACAATATATATATACTATATTTATATGAATTTAGTGATAATTATTATAGACCAGATAGGTAAGTTTTACTATGTGCGAATATAAAAATTAAAACCGTGAAAGCAGTCTGATAATACTCTATGAAGTTAAAACAATTGCGAGTAGTGCATTACGCTAAACAATAAAACTAAAACGGTGCAAGTAATCTCCATACACTTATCTGAACATAATAATCACATCACTTAAACGAGTACCACGAAACCTTGTGTACTAATTAAATAATATATAGGTAAATACGAGAACAAAACTATAATTACATTATGTACTATTCAATATTATTACATTTCCTGCGACATTTTTTGCAATTCTTTAAAAACATCGCACGTCCGTCGTCACGTGAGTACCATTTGCAACTGAGTACTGACATAAAATGCTATCTAATATGAAATATCTATGACGTTTGCTGACAAGTGCTTATCTGCCATTACTGAACGATTTAACCTTGTGACAGATAATAACCTAATGTTGCAATGTACATTAATACATGTATGTTAGTAAAATATTCTAATATGTTGTGCATATGTGAGAAATTTTAATAGTTTCTGTTTAGGTAAAGATTAAGTGCTAATTTCTACTTGTGACATGTCATTATCTTTTATGGAACGGATTTTTTATAGAAATATATGACGCATATATTTTGTGTGTTTTATTTGCATGCAGAAACAAATTATTGTTACATGTTAGTAACTATTTTCTTATATATTTTATGTATATTTATGTGCACGGTTTATTATATATAAACAGCTACAAAACTAAAAACGCTAGATGTATTTTTTTTAAATCTACAAAATCTATGCAAGTGAGAATAGTGCATTGATGATTGCTTAAATACGTTATCTTTTGTTAAAATGTTAATAAAATTTGTGAGATATAACGTCATAGTTTAATATAATGATTTATTTATTAGCATAATGCTACTATATGAATGTTTCCAATAGCACTATGATATACTTACAGGGACCCGTGTTTTCTGTGAGACAAAATGGAAGTTTTAGCATACATATATACGATAATATATTATTACACACATAGATGATATCAATGACTACCAACATGTGTCATTTGTATCATATTTTTTTTGAACAAACTGATATTGTTTTAAGACACAAATACACTGTAAACATAATAAATATCCTATATTTTAAAATCTAAAAGCTGAGCGTGAATGGCAAGCTAATTTTCTGCCTTTTGAATGTTTGTCTAGCAAGCTTAGTTTAGCGTTTGAAAGTTGTTTATTTTTAAATTGTAGTAATAGTTGATAATCAAAAGTAGTGTGGGATACTTATGAGTTATGTATATATAAAAACCGTTATTTTCTATATCTGTATCTAAATAAACTTCTAAGAAAGTTCAAACACTTTATACGTTTAAAATTTTACACCAATATTATCACACAAATAGACAATTAATAAAAAGAGTAAAATTATAATATTGTGTTTCGAAGCGAGTCATGATTTTTTTTTAATAAAATCTATATTTTTAACCGACTTCAAAAAAAAGGAGGAGGTTATCAATTCGGCCGGTATGTTTTTTTTTTTATGTATGTACATCGATTACTCCGAGGTTTCTGGACCGATTTACGTGATTCTTTTGATTTTTTGTTCGATGAGGGATGGTGTCGAATTGGTCCCATAAAAATTTTATTCGGATAGGCCCAGTAGTTTTTATTTTATGAGCATTTTTGTCTGTGGGTATTTGTAAATGTTGCAAGTGCATGTTTGAAGTCGGTTGTTTTTAGTCGCAGTTATCACTTGTCTTGTAATTTGCAATAAGAGGGTTCCTTTCACATATTAACTATCAAAATTTTAAATGTAGGAATATTTAGGATATAATCTGTGTTTAACTGGCTGTTGCTATGCTGTGGTGTTATGAATTTTAACTTACAATGCTATGAATTTAGATCTTTCAGCGTAATATAGTAGCGCGGCCGCGCGGTTTTATCCGACTAACCGGCGGACAAAATCAAGTATTTTTATAGCTTAAATTTGTTATTCTGATACATAAGCTACATCACTGCAAGTGTCATCAAAATCCGTTCACTTGTTGCGCGTAAGAGACACAATCCTACATGCATGCATTCTTACAAACTTTCGCATTTCTAATAATAAATGAGATGGACGTGTATATAATGTGATATGTATCTCTCTCCCTCTTTTACATGCACGCGTAAAGAGGTAAGAGCACGTGCTCGTGTGTATTTTTCCACTTTTTGTTTCATCGCCTATGTATTTATATACACACGCTTGTGTTTATGCTCTTCTCTCATGTATTTGTTTGTTACCGAGCCGCCGACGGTTAAGCCGACGGTTACTAAAGTAAGTAAGTAAGTAAGTAAGTAAGTAAGTAAGTAAGTAAGTAAGTAAGTAAGTAAGTAAGTAAGTAAGTAAGTAAGTAAGTAAGTAAGTAAGTAAGTAAGTAAGTAAGTAAGTAAGTAAGTAAGTAAGTAAGTAAGTAAGTAAGTAAGTAAGTAAGTAAGTAAGTAAGTAAGTAAGTAAGTAAATAAATAAATAAATAAATAAATAGATTATCTACAGAATAAATAGACTATCCTAGATTATGCCGATGTATCCTATCCTGATCTCACCGAACTTCTATTGGATAAGCTCGAGCGATTTCAAAATCTATGCATTAGATTTATATTTGGGTTACGCAAATACGACCATGTATCCGGTTATCGTGCTAGACTCGGATGGCTCCCTATCAGATTACGCCGGGATACTCACATACTCCATTTGCTTTACAAAGTTTTGTTTTATCGTAACACTCCCTCATATCTCAAAGATAAATTTCAGTATTTATGTACTCACGGACTGAACCTGCGCTCTCATGAAACTCTATCTCTATGTATTCCTACACACAAATCTTTCTTCAATTCTTCATTTACTGTGAAAGCTATTAAACTGTGGAATGATCTCCCTGTCACAATTAGAAAAGCTCAAACTTTCGAGACTTTCAAACGTTTACTGAATAAACATTACATTAAAAAGTGATAACTTATTGTATTTAGGTACCTATATATTTTTAATACGATATTTATTTAATATATGCTTTATGTATATATGTATGTGTGTATGTATGTTTTTATTTATAATAATTTTTATGTACTTATGTATGTGTATGTTAATGTAGGTATATTGTTTTTTTTTTTTTTTGAATTTGTTTTTTAATTACCAATCTAATACAGCTTTACCACCACCCTCTGTCATGATTTTGGTTTTTTATCTTGTGTTTGGTTGCCTGGAAGAGATGGCTACTAAAGCCATAAGGCCGCCATTTGTGCATGTCTCTCTTCTGTATATGTATGTCTTTTCCTGTTTGTAATGGTGTACAATAAAGCGTTTTCATTCATTCATTCATTCATTCATTCATTCATTCATTCATAAATAGATAAATAAATAAATAAATAAATAAATAAATAAATGTATGAGTATGAGTATATGCGTCACGCACCGGCGAGATGCGCGATGTTGTCGGCGGATCCGAAGCGGTTGGAGCGCGAGAACAGGTGCGCGAACTCGCGCGGCGCCGCCATCACGCTGCCGCCCAGCCCCGTGATGCCGTCGCGGATGTTGCCGCCCACGTTCCTAACACAACACATACATACACATTTTGTATTGCTATTTAGTTAATTTTTTTTCAAATGTTAGCTCACTATTAACTGAATTTTTGAAGTTATACTTCTTTTGGCGCGATGGAGAAAAATGATGAGAGTGAATTTTTACGATGCGCGCGCACACCGACACCTAAATCTAACAGCATGAAGTTCTAGGTGGTATGAGAATTGATAACTATGTTCAAGTTGTATATTCTAATATTTTTTCCATGCGCCAAAGAAGTATAACTTCTAACGTACTCAGTATTTCGAATGCAGGGAATAGAGGGAAATAGCTCAGTTTTAGTTTAATACTGTCCAAAATTCAGTTAGATAGGTCAATAGCTTGTTAAGAAATAAAGAAAATCACAATAAATTATAGTTCATTTAACGTGTATTATTTAAAACAAATTAGCCAATCCAATAGAAGAAAACATTAATGATTAGAATACATACATATTGTATAGCATTCAATACCTACTTTAGACCTTGGCCCATATCCCGTAACACCTCCCGCGGCTGTCTGTGCGTCTGTCCGCTTGTGCCATGTTGCTAGAACACAAACGATTATTTGTGCTTAAAATATTAAAATAACCAGTTTATGTAATACAACACAGAATACCGTTTATACATTTAACCCATTGAGCCCCAAGCGACCCGATCGGTCCCAGACACAATAGATTTTCTATTGTGTCTGTGGTTCCGGGGCCTGAGTTATTACTTAGATTTAAAATTGTAAAGTTAGATTAAAAAAGTTATAAGTTTACTTAACAAATGTGTATCATTTCAACTAAATTATTGTTAAGAGCAAGTTAATTACATCGTAGATTAAAAATACTTTACACTTTAAAATATCATGTTTATCTCGTTTTCTTGCATCAAATAGGACTTAAAAAATATGCGGATATATTACCTCCCAATTCTTAATTCTCTTATTATAGCCCTCCAGTTTCTTCTGCAGCTGTACTATACATAGTGCGCTCTTCTGGTTTTTCTTCTCGAAGACTGCTTTAATTCGCTGCAACTGTTGCTTATCCGCGTTTGCAGCTAGCTTGAGGTATTCGTTCACATTGTCTGAAATATTTAACGTTATAATAATACAGGGTTTTGAAATTAATTATCTCGATAAAATCTTGATAAAACGAAAAAACATAATATAAAATACTGCGATAATGTATGTACACTGTACAATCTTCTATATATTTCAGTATTGATCGAATAGTGATTGGAGTGTTATTTTAGTGACAGTTAAATAAATGGTCAATGTTTATTATGCTTTGGATATATTTAACAAATAACAGCGATCTTTTGTGTCCCGCGTTTCCATACGCGAATAATTTAATAGCTTATGCCTTATGTGATATTCTTACCAAGTTTTATCAAAACCCGTTCAATACTTTTCGCATGATTTACTGATAGAAATCCCTAGCCTTCCAATCATCCAAACTTTAATAGTTATTTAAGTAGTATTAAGTTTATGTTAATAAATTGCGTTTTTAACCCGTTAAAAACCAACTTTTCCAAATAAAATTCGCACAAAAACAATCTCACCATCCCGTATAGTCTGTTCGAGCCGAATCAAGTCCTTCGTCCGTTCGATCTTGCTGTTGAGATGCGCGATCGCTGCGAGCGCTTTCGCTGACGTCACGTTTCCGCTGCCTTCGCTGTCTTCCGCTGAAAATTATATTATAGATTATAATTATTTTTGAAGTTATACTTCTTTTGGCGCGATGGAGAAAAATGATGAGAGTGAATTTTTACGATGCGCGCGCACACCGACACCTAAATTTAACAGCATGAAGTTAGTTATAGGTGGTATGAAAATTGATAACTATGTTCAAGTTGTATATTCTAGAATTTTTTTTCCATACGCCAAAGAAGTATAATTTCACACTCTTTTTTTTAGGGTGATTTTTTTTTATAAATATCCTTATAGAAAATAGTAGTGTTCATGGGTTTTGCAAAATATCTCTCTAAACACTACGTAATCGTTCTTGAAACAAAAAATATTCAGAGTAATTAAAAAGAAGGTAATAACTGGTGGACATTCTATAATCAAGAGAAAATATATTCGTAGTTGTTATAAATATAAATATTACTCACATCCTTGATTTAAGTAGTCTCCATCTTGACCTGAAATTATATAAACCTTAGTCAAAAAAATAAAAATCATCTCCATCACATATTATCTATATACATATACTAGCGGTCCGCCCCGGCTTCGCCCGTGGTACATATTAACGTTTTCTCTACATAAGAACCATCCTCGTACTTCAAGGAATATAATAAAAAAAGAATTATCGAAATCGGTTCAGCCGTTCTCGAGTTATGGAATTACAACGAAAAGTGGCATTGATTTTTATATATTAGATAAAACTCAAAGGTGACTGATATAGTGATCTATCAACGCACAGCCCAAACCACTGGACGTATCGGGCTGAAATTTGGCATGCAGGTAGATGTCATAACGTAGGCGTCCCCTAAGAAAGGATTTCCCGAAATTTGTATGGAAAAAATACGCTACACAGTAGCTCAGTCGCATAAAAACTAAGAGAAAATACACAGATAATATAAACATTTATTCAAACCGTATAATTGAATCAATATTCCGAATCGGCATACACATTTAAATAATTATTAAAAAGCATCAAGTATGGACCAAATACGGTAAACATCATGTTTCAAAATGAATAATTTATATGACCGACGAATATAACACGTTATCATTAAAATTGTATAAGTCATAAATATTAATATGCTCTTACACGGTAGAATTTATTTATTAGAAGTAATGATATCGCATTATTTATACATTGATCGGTCGTTTTTATTTCTACAGAACTTTGATAGTCCTATTATCATAATATGGTCTAAAAGAAATGTTATGAATCAAATATAAACGATACAATTTAGATTTAGATTAAGGTCAGGTAAAAAAGTGAACTTTATTCAATAATCGAATATGCAAGTCTTTCTATAGCAAGAAGTATATGATATTTATTTTTATGGGTAAATACAGCAGTAAACCTCTGAAACATGTAATTATTTTACTTTAAACTTGACTCAGTCCGATGTTAATTACTTGGAACACTCGGAATTTCCCGTGAGAACGTGTAAACGCAGAGAAAATGTACTTCATTTTTAAAAATATTGGAATGATTGCCTTGAAATGAATAGACAGAGACCTAGATATATAAATTTTCTAGACATGTTGATATTAAATACAAAATAAAGGTTGGTTTTTTATTAAATACTAGCTTTCCGCCTGCGGCTTCGCCCGCGTTTTCAAAGAAAAACCCGCATAGTTCCCGTTCCCGTGGGATTTCCGGGATAAAACCTAGCCTATGTTACTCGTGGATAATGTAGCTTTCGAATGGTGAAAGAATTTTTAAAATCGGTCCAGTAGTTTATGAGCCTATTCATTACAATCAAACAAACATACAAAGTTTTCCTCTTTATAATATTAGCGTAGAAAAGTTGTTTCTGAAAATTATTTATTGTGCCTACCATACCATTTAACGTATTATATGTAAATACACAGTAAAAGAGAAGAGATAAAGTGCTAAGGGCGACCTTATAAGGGACGTTAAAAACTAAAAAGTTTATAATCTCTGTCTCTGTGTATATGTATGTTTGTATGTATGTGTGTGTGACAATCAATTTTAAAATAAACCTAAATATATAATATCTCACCTCTATAAGCGGGAGACCCGTATTCGTCCGCAGACAGCCCATAGGACACGTTAGGACTGTACACGGCTGTGACGTAGTCGCCGCCTAGAACGTTCGCGATGGCCTTCTTTTGCGGCGAGTCTTCTAAACTGAAATGTTTCATGAGCATTTATTAGTATATTAAAGTATTTAGAAAGAAATTTTGTCGAATAATTAAACGCTTTCTTCAAAGATGTCTTCACAATGAAGCAATTTATATTATAACTAGCTGCTCCGCGCGGTTTCACCCCCGTGGCTTCACCCCTGTTGATCGTAGCGTGATGATATATAGCATATAACCTTCCTCAATAAATGGGCTATCCAACACCGAAAGAATTTTTCAAATCGGACCAGTAGTTCCCGAGATTAGCGCGTTCAAACAAACAAACAAACAAACTCTTCAGCTTTATAATATTAGTATAGATGAACAAAAAAAGCTCGCTAATTAAGTCGCACAGAAAACTTCAATCTTTAATGAATGAATAATTTACTCGGCATAGTTTGATTTGACTTGTTTAATTACATGATAGAATTCAAGAAAAAAATCTGTAGAATGCGAATACAAATCGTTAAAAATACTTTCTACTATATTATCACCAAATGGGCGATAGCGAAGATCTATTATATTTCACCTTTACAGGCCGTTATCAACCTTATACATATAACAAATCCTTACAAGTTACATACAAATCAAACTCAACCACCTAAAACAAACACAATTCCAAGCAACAAACAAAACTTAAGGACCAAACTCACAAATCTGCATTTGGCATTCACGTACCAAAGGTTATATTAGTTAGGATTCAATTTCCTAAAGTTTTCAAGTCTCCAATTAAAACTATACGAGGCTAGATTGCTCCGAAATAGCAGTAAAAGTCAAGGGGTCATGTATCCGCTTGATATTTAACTGATGGAAGCAAACTAATGCAATTTACTTTGTGCCGTTTCAAATATGACAATTATTTCAAATTTAGTAGCCGTAGGTTGTTTGTAAAGCACGAGTTATTTTCGTATACAAAATATGGCTTTGGTTTTTAATAATAATTAAAGGTTTATTTATAGATATTTTATATTAATATATAGTAGCATATGAAATGCTAAGTATATCTTTATTTTATAAAATTGCTTTTTAAAAAGGAAGGAATGTAATATTGGTGACAATAACACGAGTGAAAAAGTAGGTAAGCAATGGAATTAATAAATAAAAATTTAGTTTAAATGTGATTGATTAATCGTTAATACCTAAGAGCAAACATTTTTTACTGAATGGACCTCATACATACCTACATAGTACTGTAGTTAGAAGTACTTTGGCTGATAGTTGTAATGATCCGTTGCTGAAAGCTCATGCAAGCAATGTACCTCCAAAGCTCTTTATTACCATCGCATAAAATAACACTATACTGTATCACATACATAACACCTCTATATTCTATACAATATAAATACTTACTCTCTAGACGAATTGCCCGTAGTATTCGCGGACAGAGGACTATTGCCGAGATCCCTTGAATGCGACTTGACGTGGTGCGACCGAGGCTCACCGTGCCGTGACGTATCCTGCAACGAACACACACCATCGTTACACTTAATTAGCAATACGTACCACATAACCCAAGATTCTGATACTATGTACATTCCGATATATACATTTGAGAAACTAAAATAAAAAAGGAACTAAAACAAAAAGCTATTTATTTTTAACTGAAGAGTTCGGTCCATGTCGATCTAATGATTGTACAGACAAAAACATTGAGAACAAGCTTTCGGTTGCGTGTGATAAGATAATACATTTAGTTGAATGGCAGATAAAATTTCGTAAATAAACCATTGTTCTACTAAACTATTGATTTGACATGCGTTTTTGGGTCGTCTCTCGCTTCTGGACTTTGAACTTGTTTATTTATATAAAAAAACTTAAAATATATACAATGTATTTTATATGATGCTTATAAAGTACGGACTGACTCGTTATCTGAATTTATCATGAACGTGCAACTTGTCCATTCTTACGAGTACCAACATAATTGTTATTACTCATACTGACATTGCTACCTTGCGCTTGACTTCTTACTATGCTAATAGCTGACGTTTGTAACCATAACTGAATGAATTATCGTCATCAATTCTTACAGGATTAATATATTTATTTTCAACTTTTCATATGATCACAATTGACTTGTGGTGTATCCGGTATTGACGGTTTATGGTCACTGTAGTCACTCGCATTACCTACCCAAAGCTATTATAACCGCCTGAATTTTAATATCAATAATAGTTTCCATAATTATCAATAAAGAAGAACATGATACATTAGAAGGTTTGAAATTTTTTTGACTTGCAATTTATCCACTACTTGCCAATTGTTCCTATATTTTGACTTGCAACATAACCGTGAATATTATCAGCTGTGACGTCACAGATACTCACGCTGACATGATGCACGGTGGGCGACTGCACCCTCGACCTTATCACGGCGTCGTCCGTGACCGCCGGGTCCCTGGACAGCTCCGCGGTGGACGGCGACTGGCTCCTGCTCGACCCCTTGCTGTGACCATGGCTGACGTGCAACGTATCCATGCCTAATGGTGCCTTGCCACTGACATAGTTGTCACTTTAATTCCATGGGTTCCATTCTTTGTTACCTGCAAAAAATTGAGATGCTATGTTACGTATAAACTGAAAAATAAACACGAAACAATAATGTCAAGGTTGTTAGGTTTTTGTACTCTTATTACGTCTACAAGATTTCTTTATAAAAACGTGTTTGTTGTATTTTTAAAAATGTCGCGTCTCAATTTATTTGAGCATGTCTTATAATGAGAAATTACAAACGGCACGAACGATAAGAGCGAACTCTTAAATGTCGAGAGCAGAAAATCATATTATTTCACAGAGATTCACAAATTGTGCGAAACTTGAATAACTGCCAGGAGAGAGATATTTTTATTAGTACAATATATGTAATAATAATTTCAAATAAAACAAAAAACATATGTAACTATTTGACCGATATAGCAGTAACATTTATTGAGTTAGAACAGGTTGTTTCATTTTTTGGTCTACTTATGTCTAGATTGGCATACAATTTACGCAGGCATTATCTCGTCAGCTATTTTTATAAGAACGCGCTTTTCTAACAATTGTAGATAGACTCAAGTACAATATATTTAATCACTACATAGTATAAAACAAAGTCGCTTTCTCTGTCCCTATGTCCCTTTGTATGCTTTAATCTTTAAAACTACGCAACGGATTTTGATGCGGTTTTTTTTAATAGATAGAGTGATTTAAGAGGAAGGTTTTAGTATAAAATTTATTAGGTTTTAGACGAAGCGGGCGAAGCCGCGGGCGGTAAGCTAGTTGTTGATAAATTCAAATATTCATACAACATAATATCAAAATATTACGACCTCTATGCGTGTACACCACTTGAATACTAAAAGACTTTCCATTGCCGACCGCCATAATTGGTCTCTAGCCGAAAATACATTGCTTTATTCGTTCTGAACGTATTTTTTGAGTAACATGAATATTTTCTCCCGTTTTATTGTTAAGAACTCATTATGAAGGGATTTGTTACGTTGTCATTAAATTGTTATGAATACGTGTAAAAATAGAATAATTTCGAAAAAATGTAATAAGTGATGGCAATAAAAAAGGGCGTGTGTCAGAAGTGAAACTTATTTTGCGGTATTCAAAAGGACCAAAATCGTCGCCTTACTTCATGATGTGTCGGGATTGCCATGACGCGAACTTGAAATTTTACACTCGACACGCCTAAAGAAGTTTCACTTCAATAAGAAAATTTAAGTTAATTATCATTATTAGAGTAACCAGGGGCCGTAGACAAAGTAACAATTACAAAACGATAACGAAGTTAGAAATCGCAAAAATGTATGGGATAAACGCCGCGTTAGATCACGTGGTCTATCTAATGTCAATCCCATACATTTTTGCGATTTCTAACTTCGTTATCGTTTTGTAATTGTTACTTTGTCTAAGGCCCCTTATAATTTCTACAAATTACAATCATCCTTATTCCTTTCACTTTCTAGAGCGCACAAGCAACAAATTTCACAAATAGCGACTCTTCATAGCTAGAAAATTCTTGCTATTATAGTCTCTCAAAGAACTAAACGTAATTAAATTTTAATAATACCCTGAGGCCTAACTTTATAAGAGTTGCTGAGTTAGTGAGTTCATTAATTGAGATTAAAATCGTAATGAAAAACATTTTACAACAACGGTTTTATAACAGCTTTCAAGAATCGTACTTAATTATCGTATTAAATTTTGAATGCTTCTTGGTATATAGAATCTTCCAATAAATAACTCAAAGAAAACACGAGCAATATTTTAAGTTCATGTATGTATGCAGATCTAAAATAAAAGCCAATATATATTATTAATTATTAATCCTGTTTAAAATACCTTTGAAAAAAGGGTAGATACTAAATATCTGTATAAGAAGAAACTAATAAATCAATTGATTATTTATAACTTTGCAACATTGAATACGTCGATATTAAATTAACCCTATTTTCTAGCGTGCTCACTAAAAAGTGAAGAGAAAGATTATGACGTAGTGCACTTGACTTATTACATAAACTGTTTCACGAACCACGGTGCGTCCGTAACGCAGAACTCAACAGAACTAGATAAGGCAACCGTGTCAAGTGTAGGCGCAAAGAAGTTATGATTCAGGGGATTTTAATAAAATTGCTAAATGCATTAGAAAATAATTACAGTTCGGAATCATTTAAATCATTGTAAATGCAATACAAATTCTTGCATGATGTAATAACGCACCTATTTCTCAATGGTGTGAAGATACCTACAACACATTTTTATACATAATATGTACATAGTTACATACATATTCCCATAGTACACTGTTTGTAAAATCACGTTGACCATTGACGTAAAGCCAATACAAACATGAAATACGCATACTTGATTATACAAATCTAGTCTAATGGCTTCAATTGATCCATCTAGTATTTTATATCTGTGGCAGAATGTGCAATATCTACTATGTTGCCGACAAACGCGACGGGTAGTATAAACACTGCCAAGTTTAGAACTATTACTATAAATAATGTTACATCCAAATATATATTGTTTACGAGATATATATTTGCAGTGATATATTGATTGCTAACAGCTTACGACATCTTGAATGCATTGATTATAACAACATAAACATTAAACACAAGTCGATAAAAAACATCATGTTAGAAATCAAGACACTTTTCTGTACAAGTTAGAAATATCTCTAAATAGACTCGAGTACTAGGTAACAAAATAAATTGCGTTTATTTCTTTGATAAAATTCCCACCCCACGCAGTCTTTATATAGATGGGAAAGTCGGATCAAATATGAATCGAAATAGCTCAAAAGATATCCAGACCGTTAGTACTAAGGAGATATAAAGCATTAATATCTTTCTCGTTCAGTCTATCAGTAAAATTTGCGAAGACCAATATATACATATGAAAAGCCATTAATTCTCATGCTATTAAAATTCACATCGAGTAAGGTCCATTGAACTGTATTATTCATAAAAGTAATTAATTAACGAGTGACATGCTCAGTAATTTATAGCTCCATAGTTGATCCAATTCGCTAATCAAGTAGGTTAACGACAATCGATTTTATGGACACGTGTGTTTATACATTTTATAAATATTTACATAATAAATCGGGCGTTTTACAAGAAAAATACACGTAGATTTAATACTATAATACATGAAGTTTCAATCTCGTTGCTTTCTTGTACACAACACACAACAATTTTGCTATATTTTCTACAAAAGAATCAAACTGAGTTTAATAAACTGATAATTGTGTGCACCATACTGTAAATCCTTCCACTACGACATTAAATTTACTTAACTAGAGTGGTTCTCATAGAAGGTTTTGGTATATATTTTTTTAGGTTTTAGACAAAGCGGGCGAAGCCGCGAGCAGAAAGCTAGTATGAGAAACGTTACATTTGGTTTTTATGTTTCAGTGAAGATGCTATGTATAGCTAAGATGAGCTTGCTGCTTGAACAATTGGTAAGGGACAAAAAAAGAGGTTGTTTCTGAGGTGAAATATGAATATAATATGAAATATGAATATATATAATGAGTAAAATTATCGTAGGTAGATGTTTTATTTACATACGTACAGACCGAATATTAATTGCAAACACTAATTAATAAGAGAAAGTTTTATAAAACACAAACAGAGCTCATGAGCTCGAAAAAGGTTAAACCTGAATCGTTCAATTAAACCGAAAATAATTGGCGTTATACAAACTTTTATGATTAAACTGTCGATATCGATAAAACTGTTTTCGTTTAATAAATCATAGTTTTTACGTATTTTACTAACGTATTTACACTACCACCTGACTTGCTAAAGTAGTCACTAAGTATAGTCCTTTCTTGATTCCTAACTCAGCTATAAAAAACCTTATTTCGTAAAACTTACACACCTATTATACCTAATTGCTTTCATAGAAATAATATTTTTAAGGACATGGATGGATCCATCCATAATCGCTTTAAAATATAATCTTTAACTGAACTGTCTTCATTTTAAAGAACGATAAAAATACTCATGTACTTTTTATTTTAAAGATTTTTTTAAAATATGAATACGAAAAGAACTGTCGTTAGCATCAATGGCACATGCTTGAGATTTAACTCTCTGGGGCTTATCATAAAAGATTAGTCAGTTTTTAATTAGATACTTATAGAGAAATACCCACATTTGACTGATTAATTATTTATCATTGAACTAGCGGTTTCGTGCGGTTTTACGCGTATTCTGTGTAAAATTTTTATCTCATGCAGAAAATATAAGTGTATCGTTATACTTGATGCTTCGTTTAATCGTAATATTTAATTAAGTTCCCCTTTATTTAAGGGCGACCGACTCAGAAATCGTTTACATATAAATGAAACGAAACTAATTCCTAGAACACTGTAGGCGTTCTATATTCTAGGAATTAATTATAACTGAAATATCATTTGGATAGAATCTTGATAAATGGCCGAATACAAATTCATTCAGAAACTTCCATGTCGTAAGGACGTTTAGAATTTATGGCCAGCTACATCACTGGCAGGCAACAAATCGAGCTTCTAAAGATTGATTGGAAATTGGAAACGGTCAGCACTTTACAAATATGTACGTTCTTACAGAAAAAAGAGCGTGTGTGCCGTGCACACGTGTCAGAAGTGAAACTTCATCGACTAGATTTAAAATTATTAAAATCGTCGCCTTACTCCATGTCGTGACGGTATTGCCAATGCCATGATGCGACCCTGGAATTTTACTCTCAACGCGCCTAAAAAGTTTCACTTCAACAAACGTTTATTCATACAAACATTTTCCTGTCGTTTATTGTATGTAAAACGTATTAAAAGATTAGTGACGCGAATACCGTCAATATGTAATTCGACGCGTCATAAACGAACCTACACCTCGTCATAAACAGATAATGAAACATGTTTTTATTAAGGTGTTCCTGGAGTACCCTTGTCACAGTAACATTGCTTTATCTGATGACATCTCTTACATAAACTAGTAGAGATTTGAGTTACCTCAATATCCTATTTACAACAAATATGCAGTTCTTTAAAAGTATCTCTATAGTGCATCGTCTATAAAAACAATCACATTTCTATAGCTCTACAGTCGTGTGACGTCATCGCTTTTGGCTGAATATTTAGCAAACCCCAAGCAAAGGGTTATTGGCTGTATGTCAACAGACGTAAAACCATCAACCACGGTACATAAGAACGGTAAACAACCGTCGAATCGATATAAGACTGATAGTGAGAGCGGAATACAGTTTGATTAGCGGTTTTACGGGTATTGCTACTCGTCGAGTCTATTTATAAAGATATTATTATTAAATACATGAATATGACAGCATTTTTGCAGATTCGCGCCCTTGAAGTTCTTTAAATGAATATAAAAACGTTCAAATCTTTTTGCATTTTACGTTGATTACCTTGTTTGATGACTGATTAAGTAAGTATTTAGAAAAAAAGAGATGAAAAACTACTCATATTTTTTTTATAAAATAAATAATACATAAACAATGTTATAGACATTTGAAACTATAATCAAAACAAAGTTGCTTAATCTAATAAAACTAAGTAGGTAAATGGGCCCTAAGCGTTTAGTGTATTTGATAAGGGAAATAGAGATTTCCAGAAGGTTCCAGAATTTGAGGTCAATGTTATTCCATAAATGTACGCGCACTTTTCAACCTTTTCAAACAAAAATGGTTTTTATTTGTAGCTCAACTGAAAGTTGAACATAAAAATGGATACTTAACAAAAGTCTGGATCATGGATATCACATGATCTGAGATCAAATTGTTTGACAATACATTTCAAAATCTGAAGAAACTCAAGGTTTCTTTTACGTCTGTGTCACTTATCGATTTTTTATTTACGAGTAATGTCGAGTACAACGAATAAAGAGAAAAATACTTTGTCTTCATCGAGAACCAAACTGAAGACTCTTTAATTTTCTAAAGCTTCTAAGTAAATCAAGACAAGGGCTGTGGAATTGAGATTTGTTAGATTTATATTAAATATAAAAACCAAGTGATTTCTTTACAGGAAAGCTATAGTACTAGTAATTATTTTAATAAGAATCGAAGAAAAGAATGTATAGTAATAACATAGGTAATTGTGAATAGCTCTACATTTGTACCTTCAATCGTTTCCAAATTTAGGATAACGTGATTATAGGAGCGAATTCCCTCCAACGTACACCATTACTGTTTTCTTTTATGAAGAAACAATTGGAATTGAAGTACCACTCATTTGAAAAGCATTTCTTTTCTTATTTATGTTTGAAGGTAAGTTCTTAATAATTCTTATCAATCCCTTTGAATTCAATCTCCGATTCAAGCCACACATTACTAGGTATACAAAAATTGAAAATGAAAATTTTAGATACCTATTTGCAAACATCGTTTTCAAATACGCATCTACATTTCCAATCAATTGAAAACCGACCGTGTTATAATCCAATACGGTGCATAATTAAACGTTAGATACGCTACGTTCGGTGGTTTGGCAAACCGCAGTCGATTGCGTGCTTGCCTGTAACCCATCCATTGGTTTACACTGTACATGCTTCTGCTATTAAATATCTATTGGGAAGTTAAATTTGATGTTACTAGGCAATGATACGAAAATTATAAGCTATTGGATGGGATTAATAATATTATGTTGACGAGATTTGATAAGAAGAAGAATAAGAAAATTGTAACAAATTGTACAAAATGTTTTCATGTGGATAAGTTTTGAAAAATTTAGGGCTTAATTTTTAACATATTTATACTACCTTAATTTAACAATCTATAAATCTATGTAGTCTATATGTATCTTGGGTCAATCTACTTATCAATTAATGTCCAAAGCATCCCCTTTAATATGCATCATCTCGATTTATTTTTCGCTGAAGAAACCCCCACGTGTACTTAAGGAGCCAGTTTAATTCACGTCTCAGCCTTTATAATTCACAATAATAATCTAATTAGCTCTTATAGATAGTCATCTAATTGTACCAGCTTATGTAATTATCGGCAGCGTTATAACATTTGTACAAGGTGCGTACACCTGTACCTACGCGTTTTCTACGCAGATTTCTATGTTAAATATTACCCAGTTTATTTTTGTAATTTGTCTTATGTATTTGTATATTGTAAGAACATGTTTTCATGCATTTATTTACCGTGAACAAAATATCTTAATTCAGCTACATCAACATGTAAGTATTAAATACAAATATTGGCATGGAAAGATTTGTATGTTTGTGTGTAACAAATAAACTTAACTACTCTTTCAATTTTAACTTTTCGCAAGCTACATAGGTATATCTTTACCAACTTACTCAGGCTAAGTATATTTTTTTAACTCGAATGAACCCAGATAAAGCCAGGGCGATCGACACTAGTATATTATAGTTGTGAACTTTCGTCTTATTGTGGATAAGGTTAAATGTATTTTACATCTGTTTACAACCGACCTTTGGCAGCGTTTTGTCTATCGGTTATCGAACCCGAAATTGGATGGAGAAATATTGCAACGGATATTGAATTCATGATTTATGCCATTTCTTATACTTATACAACACAATCATATTAAAATATTACTTTAAATGTGCCGAATACTATCTTTGCTAGTACAATAAAACATTTACCGATGGATTTTCTTAACCATTTTCGCAAACTACATAACTATATATTTTTTTCTATAGAAAAAGCTTTGAATTATTTTTTATGAAAGAGAAGGTTCTATTGGAAGTAAAAATATAAACCTGTAAATACCGTTGCGATTGAAACGCTAAATTTTAACAACTATCTATTTTATTCATGTACATTTTATTAATGGCCAATAGCTATTAACTATTTTCTAATTATTAACACTCTGATAAAAACGATTATAGCCCATATTTCATTGAAATAAGAGCTAAATCGCTTTACACAATAAATCTCAACGGTTATCAATACAAGTTTTTGTGTGCCGTTGTACGATACATTACCTACTATTTGCTATTGAACTTTGACTTTTAACTTTGTTACTATGCTGTATTGTGTTAGATGTATTTAATCGTTTAATGTGATAATAAAACATTTAATAATGACAATAAATCAATACTAAAGAGGCCGTTTGTACAAACAGGAAGATATGTAACCTACATAATATTCCTCTATTCGTAAAAATAATGTCGTGTATAATTATCTATTAATTATGTATTAATTTAAACTTCATGAACGTTTTTAATTTCAAAATCTTATAAAATGAAAACATTTTTATTGTTTGTTGACAAAAAGTACAAAATTACTGTTAAAGCTTTTAATTTAGGTACTTACATTCACAACACGACTCGTTATCTCTTCATACACATGTCCTATATACTTAATAAATAAACTTCTTGACGAAAAAACATTATCTGATCACATCCGAAAATAAAAAATAATAAGCATATTATTTCTTTAATAACGTAACAAAACTAATTTAAAAGAAGAAAAATGGCGGTTCAAATTATTTCGCTGAATGAATATAATGAATTAACCTTTGATATAAATCTCAAATTGCCCTTTTTCAAGTTATAAACAGGTATGCATTTGACCTCAATCCGAGGCACTAAGCACTAGGCAGGTATGAGGTCATCCGAGACGCCCTTCCTTTTATCTCGCACGAATCTAGCGATATATAGCCACTTGATTAACATATTCCTAAAGACATCTTGAAATATCGCATGCGAACTCTCATAAAACGTCGTAGAAGGAAAAATTTAAAACTTTCAGTACTTTATCTCATAAATTATCTCATAAATTTATTGGTGCCTTGCATGTGCACGGAATCTAAAACGAAACGTGAAAGATGAAAGCTCGTCTCGAGTTTTTAATTCACGTGAGCTCGAAAGAGATTTTATTTTTTGAGAAAGTATTTAAACAATACTTTATTGGAAAGTTTAAAATTACTCTATATGTTGCTAAAGGATCTACCACTTCAGTATTTACTATTTACCTTTACGATCTCAATCTTAATGAAAAATGTGTACTTAGCTGAAAGTATTTCAAGTTTAGCACAAATTCTATCCTTGGAAGAAGCCTTTCCAGTTTCAACCCTATATCTGAATTCGCTTTTTCGACACTGGACGTTCTACAAAAAATCAAAACGGTTTTTTAAGTAATTTCTCCATTATACCCAATGTTCGTAAAGATGTACCAGAGAGGTCTGCTTACGTCGGTTCTGGCCACTTAATAATAGGCAGACAGCTTTTCACAGTCGTTTAAGCTTTTAGGAATAAAGGCACGAGCAAATGAGGGTCGTATTAGAGGGACTAACAGGCACTTCTGCTAGGATTTAGGTGGCATACCTAATTTGATGTTTCATAAGTGAGACATCTGACGTGAGGCTTGAAGATTGTTTACAAACATATAAATGAATGCTTTCTCGTCTTGAAATACATATTTGCATTAAATGCAGAGTGTTGTACAACTGTTTCTAATATACGAGTGCTTTTTGTTTACAATTTTCTGTACATGAGCGCGTTTCACGCAACTTCTTTATTTAAATAAATCCAACACTAATCACAGACGCATTACAAATTCAACCCTATCACCTTGCGAAACACCTAGCCCGCTATATTATACATAATCTAGCGAAACTTCGCAAACTACGATCCATTCTAACAAAAGCATAAACCATATTCTCACACGACAGTTACGTACCATAACGAGCACTAACTTGTATAACAACATAGTGTTGGACTTTGGCACACGTAGGTAACTGACTTCTCACAACTTATGTAGGTAGGTAGCTACTTATGCAGCATTTATAGATGGTGATTCATCTGATTTCAATGGACAAAAACGAGTCTGAAGCACGTGCGAAATGCAGAAGGTAGACAAAGAAATTTTCGCTCACTTCGAGTTGGTTTGAAAATGTTATTGTACCTAAATTCTAGATCTTTATCTCATTTTTGTATTGTGTTTGAATATGAATTCTGCAAACACGACAGTCGTTTAGCTACCAAAAACTGCATCAATGTTTTAGTCATTTTGAAAACGAAATTAGCTCCTTATTTTCGTAACACACGAAGAAATGACAACACTTAACTTTTGTCTTTGATCAGTGCTGAAGATTAATTATACGACCTGATCTCTTTACTTTCCAGATGCTAGAAGTAACCCCTGTCACCTTGTACCAAACAAATATTGAAGTGGCGCTAATCTATCATCAAGAATTCAAGACTAAAAGGCAGCTTTGAAGTACCACTAATTACAACCACTGTTTGGCTCAAAGCCAGCAACTACACAATGGAAATTACCATTAAATACGTCTAAATACGAATCATGTACTTGCAAGCAAAAAATATGTTCATAAAACTCATTTGCCCTTTTTTATGCGACTATACAGTTTAAAGCCATAAAATATGATCTAAATATAATAAGAAATAAAACACGTGATTTTATTTTTAGAATTCTATTAATGAAACTACCTATAAGCGGATAAACATATAGCTATAAGCTATCGGACTTAATCGCACGTGGCAGACATACTTTGTAGCGAGATTCTTGACCATTATCGATTGCAATAATACAAATATTGATAAAGTTTTGACAATGTAATTGTTGAATTTCTATTGCCTAACTAGGTACTTACTTACTTACGCACATTGAACAAAAAGTTAACAAATGAGCAAGTGCAAAGATGCTACAGTATTGTCTCCTGCCTGTATAAAAATTAAAAATACATTTTTTGCGTATCAAGACAATATTTGCTACTAAAGCTATATAGATAAACAACAACAGGCTTCCATAAACATGTATGGTTTTCCACTAATATCACAAAAATAAAATGCATAAAATAGTATCTATATATAGTGACGTCATATAATAAAGAAGTGGGTCAAATTTAACTCATAAGATTTAATGACGAACATACATCGGGACAGGTGGAGTTAATTAATAAAAACCTATCGGCAGAATGCGGACGATGGCATGTTCAATTTCATGAGTGTTGAAATTCGAGCCAACTGAAAATATGTTTCAAGATTCAAAACCTTTATCGTTTACTAGCCGCTCCGCGTGGTTTCACCCCCGTGGCTCCTCTCCTGTTGGTCGTAACGTGATGATTTATAGCCTATAGCCTTCCTCGATAAATAAGCTATCTAACACCGAAAGAATTTTTCAAATCGGACAGTAGTTCTCGAGATTAGCGCGTTCAAACAAACAAACAAACTCTTCAGCTTTATAATATTAGTATAGATGGAAGGCAAAACGAAATCAGACTAAAAAGATGAGATCGTGGGATGGGATAAGTTATTTAACGGCGTAGGGAAATCCGCGGTCGCTAATGCCAAAAACTTAAAAAGAGTAGTTTTAAACTATATATAAAACTACTTACTGTACGCCTTGATTGCAACGAAAAAAAAACAAAAAGTCCATATCCTATTACAAGGGGAAGGGAACATACAGACTTCCGCATATAATATTCCTATGGATAATCAAAGATAAAACAATATATGATATGATATCACGTATCACAGTACAGCAGAACCGATGATCGCACTTACTGAGAATTTTAAGTCACGATTTTGCTAGATAACAAATGAACGATTTATACCCGTTTTGTGTTTACAATACTAATTAATAATTATTGTTATTGTAATTGTTTGTGCACTTTTCTTATTGACTTTTACGGATGAAGGTGTAAGCTGATTAAGATATTTATCTTAGATGGCATAGGTGCCTATTACGATGCTTAGATCAAACGAGCAATGCTTATTCTAACCCCACTATGTCAAATTATTTTTGTGTAAACAGGCTTACAGCTTTCGTTGTTCATAGTGTGTTAGAAAAGAGTTTATGCAATAATCTAGCACTGAACAACACTGAATACGAATTTTCGTTTGCACTAAAAGGTTACGAAAGAATGCTCATACTCTAGCTCTATATTGGTTTAGTTTAAATGCACCGTTAAACAATGACATGAAACATTGCATTTATTGCATGTAATTGAAGAATAGATCAAAACTGTGTAACATGAAAATTTAATTAAAGCAATTTAACATGAACAAAGGCCGTAACTATTTATTATGTAATTTGCATTCAAAATTTCGTTCGTTGTAGTTTGGCTCAGTTTAATTAATGCTACTAATATAATACATACATTGGTATTTGAATAATGGTCTAGCAAAACCGACTGTGCGTATTTGGATGAGATTTGCTAAATTTTATGTACTAATTGCTTAATATTGCTTGTTGTTAAATTATTTATCGCATTTTTCTTCCACTTGAAAAAAACTAAGATTGTTGTTAGAATAATTCTTATGATTGTACATTCCGCACATTAAACGCTATGTAGGAATTTTATAGCCATTTTTCTTGAAATTGATAGAACTTTTATGTGCATTGTTCTAAAGTTAGATCTTCTATATAAATACACATTATTTTCCAAATCAAGTCAACTACACCACGGTCAAATACACCAAAAATGTTTCATACAAAAACAGATTAGGTTTACGTTGACCAATCTATACACATTACACAATTACCAACACATGTATTGCTATCGTTATCAGCCGAGTAAAACACATTATTTTTTAATCAGCGAGTCTATCGTAACAGTTAAATTACAAACAAATATTAAAACGATTGGAAATTTAAGTTATTTGAAACTTGCGTTTAACGTTGCGTTTTTCTTTAGGTAATCTTCAATTCCTCAAAAAAGTATGAGTCCAATAATATTAGGTATTATGATGTGATAAAAGACTAATAGAAAAGGAACAAAATATAGCAATTTGTAACAAATTACTTTAACAATAAATTGACATTTAAAGTTAAAGTAAAATACTGCCAAGAACATACGTACAAAATGAAACAACGAAATAAGTCGTCTTGAGAAGCGGGCTAAAATGTTCGAGTACGATATACATTCTATGTCACTGATTCTTTTAAACGGCAAATAGGTCAGTGGCCTTCATTGCCCTGACAGACGGAGACAAATTAAGTCCCTGATGGGACAGAACCCTTTTCTCGTAGAACTATTGTATTCCAGATCCCACTTAATATTATGAATGCGAAGGTCTGGCGATACGTCGATGTTTTGTGACTTCTTTTGTATGATATTTCCAAAATACTTAATGAATACCGCCTACGGATGTACACCTACAGCATATAATACGGACCGTTCTCAAAAATTTCCAAGATATATTTAGTCATCATTTAAATTTAGCTACTCTTATAATTAAAAACTTAAACAACCTTATATTATATTTATGCTACTATTCGAATTGCAACAACGCCAAGTAACAATATTATATGAGATTTGTTATTGGATTTTAACACGTTGTAAATCCTTAAAAGTAATTCGAAGAGAAGGGTAATATAGGTTGATAGTTTTGTTGCGAATAAAAACATTTTCCCCAATAACAACAAATAACTTAAAACTATAAGCAATTAATTGTATTGTATCTAATATAAAGTTATCAGAATCATAACAAAATGTTACAATGCAATCTTACTCAATATGAAATCGATGTCTTGTTTATTCTCATCCTATGATATATAAAAGAGCTAGATACGTTACCCGCTCTCTATTTTGGCAAGAAAAAACTCAGGTAAGTGCCCGAGTTTCACTTAGTCACGCACCATTCAGCGTCGTGGCTGGACGTTCTTTTTGTATTTTAATCGGCAGTTGTTATTACGAAGTACATGAGTGAGACATGTATTATGTCTCGTGCGTGAGAGTGAAAGAGAGAACAACTGTATTGGTGATAATGCGTTAGTAAGTAGGTATGTATTAATTACGCTGTTTTTTAGTGCAATGATGTTGGCGTATGCCGCGTCTACTAGTATAATAGGTCATTGTTCTCATCTACTTCCCTTGGCATATTACTCCACTCCTTTCCATAAGTTCACTTGTTTTCATTTATTTCATTATCCCTTAACACAGAGTCTTTTAGCCTCTAACAAATCTGCCAATTTGGCTATATCACGCCAAGTCACGACGCTAACCTACCACTTCCCACAATACAATACTAAAAAGCGCTCGATTGCCTCTCTTGACATATAGTCCGTGTGAACCCAATGCACCTTATAAAACTGCGGATCGATTGTGCCAAGTGTCGTGAATGGCCTTTGTATCATATCGATTACCGTTACCGATATAATGTATAATGTTCTCAGGTTGCAGCTAACGTATACCTACTTCTATCATCTTTCGACCTTTGAACTGTCCTTGCACACTTGTGAATTATAAAAATACAATCTATTCAGGACGAATCTTAAGCTTTGTATCTGGTTTTCTCAATTCTGTAGAGACATAACAATGTATGGATGCAGTAAGAAAAAGTTACTAGAGATTTTTATTGCTAACTTTTTAATATGATTTCCAAAAACTATAGTTGTTAGTACAGGATAAAATGCTTATTAGATGATAACGTTTCAAAAAACAATGTGGATTTAATAAATGAACATATTATCAAACATACATAATACGAACAGCTTATTGGATATATAGCATAGCAAAAAAAAATAGCAGAATAACCTCAAAATTAATTACCATAAATTAAACTCCCAATATATTAAAATTTACTTTAAGTGTCAACGCAAAAACCTTGGAAGTGCCAAAGTCATCTAAAATACGCAAAGTAAGTCGAAATGTGAATAGATTTGGCAAAAAAATGGGATCACTCCGGGGCTAAAGTGGCTTATCCTTAACATTAGTTTTTGGCAAGCCTAGAATTTAAAAACAGACCGTAATTTTTGCTGATAAAATGTGGGCATAAAACGCTCCTAAAATGCGCTGCAGATTGAGATAAAAAGTTTATGGCTGTGAAACAAACCAGTATTTCCGTACCGATTAATTTTCCAATTCTTCCTAAAACTCAATATAGTAGATTCCACTATTATGTATCATCACTTATTATCACATCAAAAACAAGGTAGGTTATTGCAAATTAAACATTTTTGAGCATTCCAAAAACTTCATGAAAACCTATCAGCGCCAGCTTGCATTCACATTGTATCATGCACGCCACAGCTTTAATTAGTGACGTCATACTGCAGCTTTGTAACTTTCGAGTCTCGGGTTTCACGGAAACGTCTATTAAGAGGGGTCAAGCCGAATCTAATTAGTCTGGGCATGGGGAAACTAAATTAATCATGATCGGAAAGCTCAATCCTGAATACGAAACAGTAGTTGAATTTATATCCGTAAATGCTTCAGTAAATGTTACAGAGAAAGAAATAAAGGTATACTCGTTTAAACACATTATAATAATAATAAATTTTATATTAGTAAAGAAATCTATAAGCAGGTACTATAAATTGAATAAATTTAAACAAAAAAAAAGTGCGGAAGATGCAAACACTAGAATCATTTTGATTCTGAGCCAAGTGAAATTATTCTGCGCACGCGACCGTGACTTTGATACTATCGCTTGACATTTTTTTGAAGTTTAATTTATACATTTTTTGCCAGTTCAAACTGACTCTCACATACTGGCCACTACGTACACAGACAGACAAAACTTTTAGGTACTTCACAAAAGTATTTCTCGTCAAGCTATCACCATGCATCACTTACAACTAATTCATCTATCTACGAGTGTTATGTTGCATTGTAATACAAATTCAAAGCACGTACCACTTTCATGCACTTGACAAAAAAGCGTCGTGCGTCACACGTACGTAACACGTTTTGACGTCTGCCGATCGCATTCTTCTACTTATTATTATATCTAGTTCCCAAGACCTATTTCTGTTTAGATCACCTAGCAATGATCGGTATGTAGTTTAGATTATACCTACAATTGAAATACTCGATATTTTTTTTTAATTATTCCTTAAATTTTCCGTGCCCAGAATTATGGAAAACCCTCGAAAAGACATCTTATAATTCTTACTGAGATGCTTTGATAAGACTTCCAATTTTCTTAAAATCTTTAAATGGCCGCCAGAATCATATTTTTATCTAAATTCTAAACCTATCCATAAAACTAGGCCTAGGTTACATTAACTAGTGTTCATTTCATGGATATAATTAACTGACAAACGACTAGATACAGGGATATTATTCAATGTCAGATCACGTGAAGCACATCATGTCTAGTGACCATAAAATTTGCTTTGTCAACATTTAATTGTAAGGTATTACATAGATACTACTACTATTACTGAGTGATTATAGTTGTGTTTATGTTTGCAACTAGTTACAAGTTGTTGCCCGCAGCTTTACCCGCATGTTCATGAAAATAAATTGTCATGGTACATTATCTATACAGTATAACTTTAATCACCTTGGTGGTCGTATTTTATCAAATCCTTACTTAGCTGATGACTACATAATAATGGCTATCAACAGTCCAAATTTCAGCCCGATAGGATAAAGGATTAGTTTTGGATAAGTCACTTTTACGTTTTATAAATTACTAGCTGTTGCCCGCGACTTCGTCCGCGATTACGTCGTTTTTCGTCATTCGTCGTTTAAAAAAAAATACGTGACACTTTATTTTTGAATGTTCTTAATTATTGTCTCTTATAAAATTTAACTACATTAAAATTGAACACTGATAAGAAAATCTTAAAATCTAAAGACAACATGAATGAATGTGATTTAAATTCTACATTACTTAGTATTTCAAATAATAATCTAAATTAAATGTAGATTAACAGTTTGAGCGCACCATTATAGAATATGTACCTAAGTATTAAATTACGTCAGTATACATAGTAACTTTACTAAAAACACGATGACTTTCTTTCGCGCTCGGTACCACAAACTAAGCATGTTTGTGGTACGTGGCCCGCGTCACTTGACCCCCCGCGAGTTCCCCTCCGTTGCTATGCGAAAATACATTCGTTGCTCTACTGTAGGAAAAATTGTAATACTGTGGCCTGGGCGTTATAACACGTCCAGGGAGTTCCTGAGTGCCGATATCACCATCTTGAGGAAAAGCTTCTAATGTCGATTTAAAACTGCATGCATACGAATTAACCTGTTCTAAAATAATTGTGAAATGAGTTCAGTTTTAAATTTGAGAAATATTGATTTCTTGTATTCCACTATTCGTTGTAGTCGAATACAAAATATATTTAAACAAACTTAGGTTGGCCTTCAGGCAAAAGGGATCCTATCAAATGGTAAACTTGACCTTGTATCTTAAAAGTAAGCATGAAAGGACCTTCTGATAATTATTGAGCACCAAAGGATCATTTGAAACGCACTACTATAAGAGCGAATATTGTCTAATAACAGTTTAGATTGCACAGTATGTTCCTCTAAAAGTAGTGATTTCAAAGGTTCCGGTGTATCTTCAAACGAAAGCCGTCTCCTTACTCCACTTTAAAGCATGTAAAGCATGCAAAGAACATACTACGTTAATATCGCCTATACAGAAGATGTCGTTTCAGCCGTGGGACGTCCACTGCTGGACAAAGGCCTCCCTCAGGGTTTTCCACCACGACCGGTCACCGGCGGCCTGCATCCAGCGGCTCCCTGCCACTCGGACCAGGTCGTCTGTCCATCTTGTGGGTGGTCGTCCCACGCTTCGTCGCCCAGTACGTGGTCTCCATTCGAGAACCTTTCTGCCCCAACGGCCATCGGTTCTGCGGGCTATGTGCCCAGCCCATTGCCACTTCAGCGTGCTAATCCGGCGAGCTATGTCGGTGACACCGGTTCTCCTACGGATCTCCTCATTTCTGATTCGATCACGTAGGGAAACTCCGAGCATAGCCCTTTCCATAGCACGTTGAGCGACGCTGAGCTTGTGCACAAGGCCCTGGGTTAGAGACCACGTTTCTGTACCGTATGTCATCACTGGCAACACACATTGCTCGAAGACTTTTGTCTTCAGGCACTGAGGGATTTTGGATGAAAAGATGTTATGTAACTTCCCGAACGCTGCCCATCCGAGTCGGATTCGACGATTGACCTCTTTCCCGAAGTTGGACCTGCCTAATTGGACGGTTTGTCCTAGGTAGACATATTCGTCAACAACTTCGAGAGTAGAGTTTCCAACAGAGACTGGAGAGGGCACAACATGGACATTCGACATGATTTTCGTCTTGTCCATGTTCATGCTAAGGCCCACTTGTTGTGAAACTCTGTAGAGGTCATCGAGCATTGCATTAAGGTTTTCCAGGGATTCTGCCATGACTACGATATCATCGGCAAAACGAAGATGAGATATGTACTCGCCGTTAATATTGATGCCAAGTCCTTTCCATTCCAACAGTTTGAAGGCATCTTCCAAAGCAGCGGTAAAAAGTTTGGGCGAGATCACGTCGCCTTGTCTAACACCGCGCTGCAATGGGATTGCCTTTGTGCACTGATCTTGTACTCGGACTGACATTGTGGCGTGTTCGTACAAGCTTCTCAATACTTCGATGTACCGATAGTCAATACGGCACCGCTGGAGAGACCTTAATACGGCCCAGGTCTCGATCGAATCGAAGGCTTTTTCATAGTCCACGAACGCTAAGCATAGTGGCAAATTATACTCCTCGGTTTTCTGTATAATTTGCCGCAGCGTGTGGATGTGGTCTATGGTGCTAAAGCCTTTACGGAAACCGGCTTGTTCGGGAGGTTCGAGAATTTCAATTCTTAATCTTTCATTAAACAAATATTAATCGTTCTTGTCTCAAATAATTGTAATATTCGCGTCCCTACTCTAGTCATTGCTTATGCTCATGTTCATCTTCAAGAGATCGAATAATATTATGATACACCCTATCATTTGTCAAACGGTCTTCATATTGAGTAAAGTTTCAGATTCTCGAGATAAAATATGACTGTCGTGATCAGTAGTGAGACGTAATTCCCTCTCAGTGAGGGTTTCGGTCTAACGGGATAATAGGGGAAACCGGGTTTGTTTGTCTCACGGGTTGGTTGTCACAGCGGTCTTAACACAAAACTGAACTATCGAATAAGTCTGTTGAAAAGCGTGGCAAAAGCGATACAGTGACAACGCTGTCCCCACTTCGCTTCAGACCGCCCCGATCTGCCGTGAGGGCCTTTTTTTTTAGTGGGGAAATCTTGCATAGATACCCACGGCCTCCGGGGAAGAGGCCGTGGGTTATGTCGGATTCCTACCGACCAAAACCCCACTGTGTTCCGTCGAGCCGCATCAACGACAGGGCCACGGGTATGTGTAGAATTCATCCGTGACTGCCGTGAGGGCCTCACAAGTGTTTATAGTTTTCGCACAGATTTTTAATGATGACCGAATATGGTCCTCATAACATCACCATCAGAAAAAAGGAAATATTTTTAATTGTGAAAAAATATTAATATTATGATTAACACTATTTTAGCATAAAATATTATAAGTCTGTGAGTGTGTAAAAAAAAAGACGGGTTGCACTCCGGGAGTGCCGGCAGAAGTGAAAACTTGATTATTAACGTTCAGCATGTTTGATATTTTGGAATGGTAGGTATCTGTCTTACGCATGGAATATAAGGGCTAAAAAAACTAACATCCGTCTTACGCTTTTTCGATGGTCACGTGTCCTGACGCGAGTTTAAGATTTTATACCCAACGCCGCTAAAAAAGTTTTCACTTCAATAAATCCAGCTAATAACACATCAAACTTATGTTTATAATTAGGTATACGACATGAAAATATATTAATTACCAAGCAATAATAATACAGATAAATACTGAACATAAGTATAATAGTTAGTATTAAGTAGTATTAGTTAAAATATACTTTGACTGTTAGTCAAAGTTTATTTTAACTAACAACATGTAAATGAAGAAGAAATAATAATTACCAACGAACTAACCTTTTCTATAATACTTAACACGGCACATTTTTCAAATTATCTTGCTCAACTCTGCTCAAAAATTTGAGGGGTTTGTTGGAACTTTAATGTGTCAAAACTATGATATATCTAAACTACGATACTACTTGAAATAACTTGCATGCGGAAATGCTCATTACAATTGTGAATCTAAAGAATAACTAACAACATACTATTCAATTTTATTGAGCTGATGAATATCTTTTGCCTGGAAGAGATCACCGTCTCCTAATAAATATACTGTGTTTTCTTATAAAATCTTTACATAATTTATTTTATTTAGTAGTTTAGTTTTTGTTATTTTTTTGTAAAAATGAGCTTGAGCAATGAGCTTATACATATTTGGCAAAAGTATACATAAATTTTTTATAATTTCAGGACCGCAACTTAAATGGGGCGCTCGGAAAATATGCCTATGGGTTATTAATAGAGAAATGATACACAACAAAGTTATGTTGGATCCATTTTATTTATAAATAATGAAAATTATATATTTATAAAATATTAGTTATGTAAAATGATTAAAAATAAATAAATGAAGCAACTACGATTCAAAGAAAACATCTTTTTCAGTGTGAAAATGCTCTTAGCAATCCTGGATGATGAACTGTATATCATGTACTCTGATCCCAGTACGGTCGGTACCTCGATAGCCATAACGATAAATATTATAATCAGATAACCGCAAAGTCAAAATAAAAACATTACTTGTACAGTTGTGAGTGCAAAATTTACGTTTCATTTGGCAATAACATTTTTTCGGTACTAAAACGTAGTAGTTTGATATGTGGCTGGCTGCCCCTCCTCTCCTTCCTGAAAAATATCCTCCAAAATTTCCCGAGATACTTCCAATGATTGAACCATTAAGATTAACACTATTATTGATATTGATCAATGATTGAACCATTGGACGTTGGACATTAACTTCAGTCAAAAATTAACGAAGCGGATGATTACTAATTTCCACATAATCCTCGCTGCCACTATCTTTATCATCAAATCATCAATTTTCAAGTGGTGTTGTAAAATTGTCAGCAGAAATCGTCTTCCAAAGGCGATATAATTTTATGAGCATTGAATCTGTAAATAAAAAAATCAAAAGTTAACTGTAAATATATAAAAAAAGCTACTTACAAATAAAATTTTATCAAAAACTACTGTTCCCAATGCACCTCAAAATCTTGTAAAAGTCATATATAAAAGAATTCATCAATTCATCATTTTATTATTTCATTCAAAAAGTGTAATAATATAATACCAACAAAACACATGAATTGCTATCATTATAAAAAAATAAATACCTGTATGTAACAACTTACCTTTAGTGGGAACGCATGATGGTGAAAATTCACAAAACACTAAGATTGCATTTGATATTTTTGGTTTTATGGCATTCAATAGTCAAAAGTCGATTTCTCTGTCCCTATGTCCCTTTGTATGCTTAAATCTTTAAAACTACGCAACGGATTTTGATGCGGTTTTTTA
Source organism: Colias croceus (assembly GCF_905220415.1). NCBI lineage: Eukaryota > Metazoa > Arthropoda > Insecta > Lepidoptera > Pieridae > Colias > Colias croceus. The sequence goes on from NC_059562.1 coordinate 3,553,700, forward strand.
AATAAATAGACTAATTCAAGAGCAAGGTATATAATTTATTAGGTTTTAGACAAAGCGGGCGAAGCCGCGGGCGGTAAGCTAGTAAATTTATAAAACACGAAGATTTTTAAAATTGTAACTAATGAACACAATCAATATTAGATTAATTACTGTAGATAATGGTGTCTAGTTTTACTTAAAATAATAAACATCTACCCTCACTTTAAAAAAATGTAGTATATTTATTATTTACACGAAATATACCATAAGGGAGGGAAGGGAAGATATGGGTTAAAGAGTTAAATAAATAACATGATTATATTTAAATTATTAATTTTCAACAGTGTATTCAGTAGTGTTAACATGTAAATTGATTTGATTTTTAGAAATATCATAGATGGCGCTGTTACAAAATTAACATTATACAACTTACATTCTTTAAACTATGTTTCTCTTCCCAAGTTACTTAAATGGCATAATTTTTATAGTTTCAATCTAGATATTGTCAAACAACATTTATATATGCGTCATTTAATTATTAATTTCCAATAGTTAATGTGTGTTTGATTTTTATAACACTGGCTATAGATGGCGCTGTTTCAAATTTGTCTTTATACTGCTAAGATTCATTTAACTGTTTCTCTGCCAAAATTACATAAATGACGTAGTTTTTATAGTGTAAAGGTAGATAATAGCATGGCTTACTCAAAAACAACATTTAAACATGAGTCTTTAGATTGTACGCTGTCGTAGTACACGGAATATGTAAGAAAAATAAAGGTTCACAGCTCCTCCCCCGTAGGTGATAGCTTGATAATATGTAGCCTATAGCCTCACCCGACCTGTTAGTAATATTCATGCAAAATTTGAAGTCAATGTATGCAGTACTTTTCGAGATTAGCCCAGACAAACATACAGACAAACAGACAAACAGACAAACAGACAAACAGACAAAAATTCTAAAAACTATGTTTTTGGCTTCTATATCGATTATAGATCACGGCCCAAGTATTCTTTTAAAAAAATATTCAATGTACAGTTTTGACTTTCCTACGATTTTATTATATGTATAGAAAAGAGGACGTTTAATTAGATAGGTACTGGGAAAATAATGCAGTCTTACTGTCCTGGCTACGAAGTAATTCTACAGAATTCACATGTTCTTAAAAGCTGACCAGAATAGTAATAGGCAATAGACCTTATCAGATCGAAGGACGTGAAAATGTCAAAGGACAAAGGGTTCAAATAACTTTTACGTGCACCTACAATCACGCTAGTTAGGTGTAAATATTCTAATGCCTATAAATTAACTCCTTTTTGGCGTAATGTGACAAAACTAATAGAAACGAATAGTAGATAGGTAATTATATCCATTGGACAAATCGTATTCGTTAGATACATTAAAGAAGTTTCTTTTTCGCGTAATTTAAAAACTACTAATCGCGCTCCATCTTAAACCACATCTTCGCTTACCAGTTACCACCAGGCGAGATCGTGGTCAAGCGTTTCCCTATAGTCCTTAAAAAATAGATCTTCTACACCTTATATCTTCGAAGGAAATCGCGTAAAACAATAAGTTAAAATGGCCATTAAACTTTGAACGCGACTCGCGGGTCAATCAGTACTGAAATAGGCTAAAGAATTCTTGATGACTCAACGAACAGACTGAGAAAGGTTTGGTTATTTATTATTTACAACGGAGATAAAGCTTTGAGCGAACAAATCCATTTTGATGAACACTTTGCTATAAGTATTTTTTGCATACATTTATTATTATTTTATTGAGTTTCGTCGAGTTTTGTCGTATTATTAGAAATAGTATGTTGTGTACACTCACACTTCTGTTAGTTTGGTAAAACAAATTATAAAAACTGTTGAAAGTAATCTACTTATTTGTATTTAAACAGAAGGACATATACAAAGGCTAGACACGGAAGTGTAATCCCATTTGTACCAAACCACACCCAATAACCGGTACTAGAGAAACGACTTAAACTCAAAGAATTACGACGCCCTGCCTTTTATCTAGATCAGTATTTCGTGATTATCGACTCTCTGATTAGTCTACGGACTACACGATAAAGCGAATTTATTTAAAGTGTATCAGTGTGTTTGGAAATTGCTGTAATTTCCAGGATTTATTTCGAAACTGAAAGAAATAATGGATATAATATAGTTAATTGGATGTTTTTGAGGCTGAAATTTTATAAGATCAAAATACAACGTATCCAAATAAAACGCCTTTGCGGTAATAGTAAAAATAATGATCTACTTTATTAATTTGTTATCTTTACCTCACGTGTGATTTTGCACGTTTTAAAGAAACCAGCGATAAGACTCTTTGTTTTGAGAATAATATAGAAGTAATATCGCAGTTTGCAGTTAAAAAGAAGCTATATCAGGAGATAGTAATAGCTTATTTTATACGCGTGTTCATGATCTAGAGCTCTCCTTAATCAAATCTACAAATATTTTACGCGAATTACGTTTATAAGAATATGCACTTAGCACTCGGCAGTGAACTTATGAACCAGAATAAAACAATAGCTTGCTTGCATTTGCGGATTCGTCCGTAGCTTAGGTGAGACCTTGCAAACATAACCTTTAGGAAGGCTTGGTTTTGCTGGTATGGTGAGACCGCGAAGCCCAGCTAGTAGTTCAATATCTTTGTCATAACCAATACATAAAATTGAACGTATACCTTATCACGGGCACTCAGTTATTGTTTACAGAGTAAACAGCTTAAAAGCCGAATGCGCAATGTTTACTCGGAAACTCGATTCATCTATCTATCAAAGGAAGTAATGGCCGTCCATTACAATAGTATTATTTTTATCTATATTATTATATAGAATGCGATATGTATAGGTAGTTGATGACTTTACGCTGACAATTTTTTCATAATGTCCTCACAAAATTAAATAAGTATAAAAATAACTATATTGTGCTGTCAGATTGATCATCATCATCATTATCAGCCTACATTTGTCCACTGCTGGACATAGCCATGGCACGCCACCGAGCCCGGTCGTTCGCTGTTAGATTACTATCGAATAAACTGTTAGTGCATCTTTCCATTCAATTTTGTTTCCAAGTAACATTAAACATATGGGTCAGAAATTTCACAGCCGAATATTTCTAGTATGTTATTACACTAGCATGCCTTAGATGGCAACATTCGTGACCATATTGCGTAGAAGACGTCAGCAACAGCTGGTTATATAATTAACTAGTTTAACTCCCGCGGCTTCGCCCGCTTTGTCTAAAACCTAATAAATTATATACTAACACCTTCCTCTTGAATGACTCTATCTATTAAAAAAACCGCATCAAAATCCGTTGCATAGTTTTAAAGATTTAAGCATACAAAGGGACATAAGGAACAGAGAAAGCGACTTTGTTTTATACTATATAGTGAAAATAGTTTCAACACTAACATATTAATATCCAAAACTTCCTGAATCGCTGCATACTCTCTATTTTTATTTTCATTCTTTTATACATTGGTAAACTGCACTGAAAAGGGAAGAGTTTAATATACTTCATTTACAGGAACCTTTATTTCATTCCACTAGTCCAGTATTTAACTTGTAACACAATGGAGTGAGACAAATAAAGGACAATTAATTTCCTGTGCTCGACTCTCAACTGCAAAGTGCAAGTACACAGCACAGAAACTTTACAAGTACGCTTTAAACTTACACAATTTACATGTTAGTTATATTTTAACGCTTATATAATAATATTAATATTACAATGAAATAAATTGGCTATGTTCAACATCAAATTTCCGTGAATTGTTGCATTGTTAACCGTACCTAAACCTTGAAAGTCAGTTTGCATCTACGATAGAAAATCTACGACAAACTAAAACTCCGAATACAGATTATGTGTTTATTACTAACAAGGCATATAAATACAAACTTGAACAACAATATTCCAAAACACACTAACCCTTTTTGGAGTCACGTTTCACTATCTCGGTTATATGGTTTATTATGGAAGTTAGCACGTTACACATAACCACAAAGGCCAAACAAATTTAATGAGAACCTCTCATACATTAACATTATTAACGTAATTAAATAAAACGGCCATTATAACACTCGGCTCAAGGCTGCCATATCAATGCGCTATCATATTTTAAAATTTTTCCCTAACATTTGTTGAATAAATCGGTAATTTACAACAAAAATGCATTTTCAATATATAATGAAATAAGACACTTTTAACCCCAGTTTACAATTCGAGACTTAAGCCAAGTGAAAACAGTATTTTGTATTAATAATAAAACCCATACAAATTTCCCACAGGTGATTTGAGTGGCCCTACCTACGGATGTAAAAAGTAAAAGTAAAAAAAATATTTATTAATAACAAAAACATACAATATCGTTGATATTTATGGCAATAAGGCTGTTAACACGGTAAATTATTTGATCCAAGTTGCCCACACCTAGACTCGTGGCCTGTATTGTGAGCATCAATACAAAATACAAAGAAATAAATTTAGGTTTAAATGTTTAATATTTATGCAAAAGGGAACATCGCTTATCATCAGGACGCGTCCATTCCTTTATTTGAACCAAAAGCAATTTTCGCATAAAAACCGAAAAGCAATTTGTAAATGCACTGCTTGTTTTATACGTGCATGCGAGTAAACTGCACGTCTAGACATCGATTATATTAATTAACTTTATAAGTGGATTATTATATACTCTAAGAACACGATTATTAGTTGAAGGTCTTAATTTTTAATACTTTAACATACCTAATAAAATACTTATATAAAACTTTTTCCACATTAAATCTAAATGTTACGCAAGTCGATTTGATACGCATTTCAGCGAAATGGTATTGAGCCACTTTAATGGTGTTTTAATGGCTTGAGAGGAAGCCACTATCCCATACTTTCTAAAAATAGATACACTCGCCCCCTTTTACGATTTACGATTGAATTTTACGCGTTCTTAAATGCCGAATACCCCAGAAACGCGAGCGTCCGAATCTTAATCGATCGGAACAAAAAAAAAATAATATTCAATAATATTATGGTTTTGTTACACACCGAACTGCGAACATATAAATACAGAAGACTCGCGGTATTCCGACATTTGTTTTGAAGACCTGTCGGATTACAGGGGCGGCAGATAAGCCAGGGGCCGATATAACGCGGGTCCGTTGTATTCCAATAGTTCCCTAATTTATTTAGATAAAAATTTCATATTCAGTCATCAAATGGAATCTGAATAAAAACATCAAACCTCAGACTAACACTATCGACAAACCAGTAAATATATAACCATCCACAAATACCATAATCACCAGCGCATAGGTCAGTAGTCACCCCACATTGCCACAAAGGGAATCGAAAAGATATAAGAACTCATACGTCTGTTTGATCAACGAACCCGCATACGCCCGCTTACTCTTTATTGCATATAGAATAAATACAAGCTCGTTTGATAGGGGAGATATTAATATAGCCCATCCTATAAAAAAAATTGTTACTATCAATTGTTAAATAATATTTATTTAAGCTAGTTTGGTTCTTAGGCATTCAGCTTTAAGGTTGGATATTTAATTTCAAAAATGAATGGTATTTAAATAAGTTAATTATAAAAAGGTGATTCGCTCATGTAATTAAAAAGTAAATTTTTTAATGTTGTGAGTAAAATTTCAGGGTCGCGTCATGGCAATACCGTCACGTAATGAATTATGGCGAAGATTTTGGTAATTGGTATCTTTGAATCTTGCCAAAGAATTTCACTTCTGACACGTGTGCTCGGCACATACGCTCTTTTTGAATATGTATGGAACATAACTTTAACAATATTCCGTACTCATGAACAAATACCATAATATACTATATCAACTAACTTAACATAAATTATACAATGCATTATTTATATTACAATATTGGAAACAAATTGTTCCAAATAGGTGACTAGTTGTTTACGGTTAACAACTGTAAATCTATTGAGAAAAGCAAAACAATGGTTCAAGTTTCCTTATTAGCAAAACTAGAAGGAAGTAAATTGTATGTTGTTTACAGAATTACAAAGCCTAGCTTGATAATAAGCTATTACGAGAATCACAGCTATTGCTTAGCTTACGAGGAATGTAATTCTATCCTTAGTCATGATCTGTGAACTAAATGTTGTATAGAAAAATACTTAATATATATATACAGTGTGGAAATTTTCGATGGGCCCTGGAGGGAAAGTACTAGAAATACTGAAAATAGCAAATTTTGTCGAAAGGAAACATTTCTTTATTTTTAAATAGAAATAGAACTGGGAATCGAACTAACTAAAAATAATAAAAAATATATTTTATTCTTAAAATCGACTCAAACAATGTTAACACAAAGATGAATAGAAAAAGATGTTAACGAAGTTAGTTAATTGAGTTATTTAACATGAAATCATAAAAATAAGCACATACTTTATTTTATAGAATGAGGAAATTTTGGGAAATTAAGTGTGGAGTATCCTACCTTATTGTTTTTCAACAAATATTGAGTTATTTTAAGTGAACTATGCTACTATGGAAATTAAAACATGGTAAATCTGGTACGCTTTTAATAACACTAATCCTACAAATGCAATGTGATTGTACTTTGTTTCTACATAATTCTACAAAGACGATTAACAAATTTCGTATTTTGTACAGAAATAAGTCTTGTTAAACTATAATTAAAAATATCATAACTAATTGACTTGTCCAGTTAGGCCGCTGAAATATGTTAAGATTTGTATTTCTTCATTTGTCCTAGTCTCAAAACAAATTGATGTATTACCACTCTGTCTAAAACTTTTGTATAAAAGAACCTTCTTTAATAACCATTCGTTCATTTAAAAAAATCATCATCGAATCTGTTGCGAGATCTAAGTATAGGGGAGGACAGGCAGCTGGAAGCGGCTTTGTTTTATATTATAAAGTGCAGTGCACAATTTAGCTTAAAGCAGCTATTGTTAGATATAAAATTTAACTAATTTTATAAAGGTTTGTTTTTACAATTTCAAAATGCTTGTTTTTACAATAAAATTTTGTTGAGGAGCCGGGGCCAGCAACTAGTTATTAACTTTTATTCACTTGATCATTATATGTTATTCAATTAAACATATTGAAATTATTGCATGATTTTCTTTATTTTAATTCAATATTGTGTTTTAAATTCATAAAAAATCAATATCCTAAGCAGAGCAAAATTATAATTGTACGATAAATAATTGGAATTACATGATGATCAAATAATTACTTACAATAATTTTTACGAGTAATAGAAATCTGTTTTTACTTTACTGTATTAAAAAAAAATTAACAGCTACTGGAATATTGATGTTATTTTTGTGTAAATTTAATATATAATTATTCGCAAGTAAATAAATTCATGTTCATATTGTATATCAATATTATGGAAAGCTAAATGTATCCCACATATAAACAGTAAATGGAGAATGCAAAGATAATGGTTTTAATCACTCCACAATACAGCTTGTTTTCTTATGAAACCGTTTGGATTTTAATGACTCACATAAACATAAATCGCTACTACATGGAGTAAATGAATCACCAGTATGGTTAATAACAAAGCAAGGCTTATCATTTAAGAGTGCATAATATCTATACATTTATAATAAATATATGCATGTATAAGTGCACTGGCGGCTCTCCAACTCTTAGACACACATATGACATGTCTTATAAATCTGATTCCAAACGATCCATAAGTAATTTTGTTACCATATCGGCATTCTGTCATTACCTTGAAGACTACATAAATGATATGATCTTCGATGACTAAATCTACGCTGTAATAATTGTTGTAATTAAATGCAGCGATTGAATTATTATTCTAAAACATTCCGACACTGATATATTTTTAATCTCGACAACACTATTAAAAACTGTTTAACTGTAAGTTAACTTAACGCACTCGGGGGTGTAGTTATTCATCACATTAACCGGAAAGAGTACAAAAAGGGTAATTTATAAGATAAAAAAATCACTTTGTAAGATGGAACTTGAAAGAAAAAGATTTACTTACATATAATTGACGATGCGTTCTAGTATTCAAACTTAACAACACAAATAAACTTAACACAATAATCTCTTTTCATGTTTCCCGAGATAATAAAATAAAATTACCACATAATTACGATTGTATAAAATGTAAAGTGACAGAAAATAGCGAAGTGAAAAAGACGTCTGGATTGGATGGATGATGCACTATTCATTGGGTAAGTTTGTGCCGATAGATGGCGTAACGAACCAGCACCAGAGACAACGGAGTCTTGAGGATGACCTAATCTAATAATTCAATGAATTCGTGTTTTATTTTATAACTTGGCAATATTTTTTTGTGTTATTATTAATTTATTAATTTTGTAAGTGTATGTTGTACCGTGTAACTTATTATATATATTTGTTATTTACTATACAAGTTGTAAATAAATCACCGAACGAATTTTTCCCTTCTTATAAATATCAATAAATAATTACTGGACTTACCGAATCGCGTTGAACTCGTTGTGTGTATTAGTTGAATATTCTTTACTGGCTAAAAAATAGTATCTCTGTTTTCAAATAAGACTTAATTAAAAATTGTAAGAATTGTATGATCTTAATAAATTTTCGATTCAAGATAAAGTAGAATTTGCACTCCAGATCATAATTAAAATAAAAACTTCACCAAAGCATGATATAAATTCTTAGCAATTTTCATGATGAGCCTTAGACGTAATTGTTCAAAAACTATTAATATAAAAATAAATTACATTTACATTCCTCCAGTTTATATATTCAACTAAATAGTTGATATAAATCGTATTAGGTACTTTAAAAAAATCTTAAATATTAAAGAAATAAATTATAAAAATAATCATGAGTGCTTGGAATATTGTAATATTGAAATTCACAAAATATATTGTGCGTACCAAGTAATGTTTATATATCTGTGGTGCGTACAATACGCACAATATGTTTTTCACTACTTTGAGAAATATTCTTTATCCTTTATCAAGTTGAGAACAAAAAGCTGTGTGAATTAACATGGCTGTATGTATAATTTTTTGTTTTATATAATTTAGTTATACTTATTATAAGTTAATCAAAAATTTTAACACGAAAATGTATAGGTCTACCAGAATCTGATGGCATATTTATATTTAAGAAATAAAAGATTTTCATGTGGCAATTTATTTGACAACTATCAAATTGGTTGTCAAATTATTTGTCTTTTTTGCAGTTGATGAATAATTTTTAGGATTTTGTCTAAAAAATCTTCGAAAATGTCGAAAAAGCCGCTGCGATCACAAGCAATAGGTGTTGTTTATAATATGTATAGAAAAACATTCGAAGCAAAAGGGTCAAACACATCACAATTTTCAAATTTGAAGATTTTATTGGTACATTGGACTTACCCGTTTTGATACTTTAAATTAAAATAATATTATATGTAGGTAACTATAATATTGTTTGTTGATTAGAATATAATTTTATGAAAACTTATTACAGGAGTTTCCAATACGGCTAATAGTCAAGTCCAAGCTGTCCAAGTCAATTTTATAATGTGTGTATCTGTTAATACTTACGAAAATAAACATAGTTTTATTTTATTTTTTATTTTATTTAATAAAAAATTATGAGCAGTTTTGATCTACATTATGATTATATCGATATTTTCACATGGCATACTGGTAATGAATAATATACAAATATAGGTATGTGTTAATAATAATATGTATTACCTGTATAAAAGTAATATGTATAATTGTATATTATACATGTAAGTATGTACCTACATAATATTAAGTGGATATCTCATTATTAAGTACAGTATTGTCCATTTATGTAATGTGACAAATGATATTGAGGACAAAATAAAAAATAAGCAGTATCAAGATCGTTCAGTCCATTTTCCCTAGGGTTGCACACTCCAAATTTTGATTTCCCTAATTGCCATCAGATTCTGGTTTACCTATACTTTAAAAAACTTTCATAATAAATAATTAATTTATAAAGTGGCAACAGAAATTTCGGTCCTGCAAAAAGCTTCTGTCATTAATATAAACGCTAGCGCCATCTAGAATAGCACGGCGGTATTAACAAACGTCATAGTGCCTCTCACTCGCACTTGCGTGGTCTGCGCAGTCGAACGGTTCAATGACTTTGGCGACCAGTTTCTATTTTCTCTCTGGTCCTGTCGTCAGGTCGACACGCAAGGAAGGGGGTCTTTGTTTGCGTTTCACGTTCGCGTCGCACGGTATCATCACTGACGGCTCCATCACATTGTGTCCGAGACGGAATGTGCCCGCATAAGTGGAAGCGTGGTTCTCGCTCCTATCGGTTTATGTGAAATGTGTTGTAGTGCTCCAGGGTGGCGCCGTCTAACAGTGCAAGTGCAGTGAGGTGCAGTGGTGTGTACGAGCGAGCGTGGGTCGGAACGGCCACGGCGAGCGAAGTGCGCGGAGGTGGCGGCGGCCGTTCGGCCATGACCGGTGATATGCCTCTAGGGAGCGCGCACGCGTTTGGGCGCGCGTTGCTCCGGGACGGGGCTCTGCCACCGCTGGAGCCGGGCCCGCCCGCTCCGCCCGCGGCCAATGCGCAGCCGCCCGACAAGCGACCGCCGGCCGCCGCCGCCAGCCCCGAGCAGGTCATGAAGCTCTACATGAACAAACTCACCCCCTACGAGCACAGAGAGATATTCGATTACCCCCAAGTGTACTTCATAGGCGCGAACGCGAAGAAGCGACCGGGCCTCGTAGGCTTCCCCAACAATTGCCAGTACGACAACGAGCAAGGTTCCTACATCCACATACCGCACGACCACATAGCGTATCGATATGAGGTGCTGAAGGTGATAGGCAAAGGGAGCTTCGGACAAGTCGTCAAGGCGTACGACCACAAGAAACGCGAGAACGTCGCGCTCAAAATGGTCAGAAACGAGAAGCGTTTCCACAGACAGGCTCAGGAGGAGATTCGCATCCTGGAGCACCTCCGCGAGCAAGACAAAGATAATACGATGAACGTCATACACATGTTCGATTCGTTTACGTTCAGAAATCACACGTGCATCACGTTCGAGCTCCTCTCGATAAACCTGTACGAGTTGATAAAGAAGAACAAGTTCCAAGGGTTCTCTTTGCAGCTCGTTCGCAAGTTCTCTCACAGTCTGTTGCAATGTTTGCACGCGCTGAACAAGAACAGAATTATACACTGCGACATGAAGCCGGAAAATGTGCTGCTGAAGCAACACGGACGCTCTGGAATTAAGGTCAGTATGCATTCAAATAATAGTACTATACAACTGAAGTAGTTAAAACGCGAAACGATGCGTATTTAGTAATGTTTAGAAGGGTGTGTTTTGCTCTGGGAAATCGATAAGCGTGTATTATAAACAGCTGCGTTGTTGCGATCAGCTGACCACACCCGACATCTCATCTTAACATTGCGAATCTGGACAATACGTATCGTATGCGTTTTTATCGAGAGTTTGTTATCGTTTCGCGTTAATGTTTGTGAGCCGTGACGCATTTTGGTTATACAGAATACAGATAAATGCTATCGTACAAAACTCAAGCGAACGGTTTACGCCGCGATCTATTTTAAAACTTCCCGATACATTTTGTCGACCGACATGTGATATAGGGGTTTATTTACGTCAGCGTCGAACAAGGTTTGTTGGAAATCGGAGCCAATGTCATATTATTGCATTAGCGAATAGATTTTAATGCAAAAACACGTAAACCTTCAAACGCTCACTCGAATGCAACAAAAACTCTGACCTACAGTTTGTTTGTTCGCCCGCTTCTTGTAGTTAACTAATTAAATGTTTTTACTATCGAATAAAACAGTTACCTACCTAGGTATATTAAATTAAAAACAATAATACGTTATTAAATTATTATTGTTTTCGTATGACGTAGGTACGTTTTATAAACGTGATATAATTTACATGCAACGACAAAGAAAAGTGTTTGCATAGAATCCATTGTATTTAATAAAATGACGGGATGTTTGTTCAATTGAGTCCCACTTAGATGCCACCTGATATCCCTACACCTTGATAAGATAATTTGTATCGGACAGTGAATTTTTCCCGATAGGTTCACGAAATAACCAGAAAATCGAACTCTTTATTTTCCTATGTGCCCAGTGCCAATATACATTTAAATACACTGATGAGGGATAAAACTTATATTCTACCTATAATTATCAGATTTATTTTCTAGAACTAGATTTGCCATTAATTAATATAGTTTCCATGAATAATTAATATCAAAAAGATAATCTGCATTTGTCTTACATAAAATAACTACATACTTAAAATATTAAAGTTTATCTCTAAGATAGACTTGTAATAAACACCAGATTTCAGAGAAAAAAATATCTATCTAAGGTACCTAAAAAGTACGTCCTAATACATTCGTACCTATTTCGTTCATAATTTTTCTTGTTTCCATTTAAAAAAGTCGTATTCAAAGTTTCAAAGATAAATCGGATAGAGCCTTATCTTTATTTCTAGTGCATTAAATCTTCAATATAATATGTAAAATAGGTAATTAAATATATTAAAATTTACGTTATTCGAAAACGGTGATTAGATTATTGATGAATAAAGCCTAACTATAATCGTTTGCTTTACTAAATCGATGGTACATTTCTCTAAGCGACGGTAGGTAGGTACATAGCGGTAGTTTTTTTTTAAACCGGTCGATCAGTTATGGCTGTTGCTTGAGAAACTTCAACACTGTTGCAACTTGCAGTGTAATCTTTATAATTGTGACGTAAATGTTTAGCTTTATAGTTTACTAGCTGTGCTCCGCGGTTTTACATTGCGCATTGCAATGTTGGTCTTAGCGAGATGATAAATAGCCAAATAGCCTTCCTCGAAAAATGGGCTATCTAAAACCGAAAGAATTTTTCAAATCGGACGAGTAGTTCCCGAGATTAGCGCGTTCAAACAAACAAATAAACTCTACAGCTTTATAATATTCAATTATAGTATAGATTCTGTGTGCAATTAGAGCTTCTACATTTAAACTTATGTTAAAACTCATGATATCCCTATACCAACTGTAAAAGCTGTACAATAAAAGTTTGGTTATGTTTTACAAAAGAAGATCGATAAAATATAGGAAAATTACTTCAGAATTTATTGTGATTTTACAAGTTTTATGAACCTATTTACATCTAGATTAAAATGAATTTATTAAAATTTAATTGAAATACGAATTAAACAAAAGAAACATGAAACACTGCATATTTTATTAACTTCAAAGAATTATTGAATTATGTCGCATTTCCTAATTAATATTGCTATTTATTAATTCATACACATAATACCAATAAGGTCGTTGCTATAAGGTTAAATAATTCTATCTTTTATTATGGTTAGTGTTTCAAATTATTTAAATAGACTAAGCTTAGGCACTAACGTATTCCTGAGGTTTTTGGGTTCACCAAAACGGCACTCAGTTTTATTCATAGTTCATGTATTCTAAAATGTGGTTGTGTAATGGTTTTGAAACGAATTAATGGTAGTTACTGGTTAGTTGCTTTTGTTCTTTTATTATCTTTCTTTTTGAAGCTTTGTCTTAGGTTAAACCTATTGAGTCAGATTATTTATTTGTATAAAGATGAAACAATGAAAGTTTAGTATCTTATTCCTATATCCATCATCCAACTTGTTTAAATGAAAAAGCATCGAAGTACCTAACAGAAAAGCAAAGAAAGTATTGAAAATATTTTTAAAAGCATATTAATATTAATAATTAATGCACATTTGAACTATATAGGTACGAGTTTTTCCTTTTACATCGCATATTTCAGCGAGCCTTTCCAGCGTTGCTTTTTGCTAAAATTTTTGTAAAACAGTTTTTACATTTTCGTTCGTGAAACGTTCAAAACTGTACTTTATACTGACCCGGTGACACAAAAACCCGATCAACACATGCTCACAAACTGGCGAATTTGCACCTGTCTCTTTCGCGATCATACTGAACGATAGAGACGAAAAATCTTTTGTTGCAGCCGGTTCAGGACTAACATGCTTTCAGACATTCGAAACCACCACGCTTCACATTAACAATACATTGCTGTTTAAGTTCACAAACGGGTAATGTGTGAAATGATTTTGTAGAACGCACAAAGCAATGTACGCCGCGACAAGTTAAGTCCGCATCCGATCCGGTCTGTTTGTGCTGGCCTTTAAGACACCTGCTTCTTTACCTGTGTATATAAACATATTGTAGCAGGTTTGCCTTGGTGCCTGGTCTGACGAGCCACTTTCTATGTGAAATAAATATTCATTTTTATAAGCCTAACGGATCCGGTATGAGTGCTAAGCGAATGGAAACTAAAGATTTATAAAAAGTTGTTTGTTTATGACTTTTAATATGCTTTCAATGGTAAACCTATGTACATTTAATGTTTACTGCAGCTAAGAGACTTCCTAGAGCACTAACGTCTTGAATATCTATAATTTTTTGTACTAAAATGTTTAATCATTGTTCATCTATAAATTGCCTGTAAACACACACATTTAAATAGAAAGTAGGTACCAACTATCGATATATAACCGAGAGTTAAGAACGCATGATAATTACAAAAATACATAAACATCGGATCGGCTATTAGGATGTATGGAAAATGGCTAAAAGCCGTCATTATTATCGCGGAAGCTGCAATCATTAAACACTTAACTCATTGCACGGTGATATCTATTTGCTAACGTAGTTCGCTAACTACGTAGGCTTTTAAATGTTCTATGTTCTTGTAGTTAGAATATAAAGGCTTTTATCAAACTAGAGGAAATATAAGTGTTTAACTAATTAAAACTTTGAAAGTAATTTTCCACATTTTGCTATGTTACCTTAGTTAATACATATCTATTACAGTTTACTGCTTACTAGTTACTAGATGTAACGTCCATTCGTTTATTATAATAATAATAAATAAATAATTATTTTATTAGACTTTCAAGATCTTGGCCTATTATGTCATTGTTGTTAATTAATTTGGGCAAAGATGATGAGTTGACAGAAATCAAGCTATATCAATGGTAGATAAAATTTTACGGACATACCTAACTATTAATTTTGTCTTTAATATGATTAATTTACGGTATGAACACGGCCTACATTCAGTATGTACGTAGTATTTACTATTTTGCAATACAAATGATACTTATCTTGCAATCTCTTAGGAAAGGTTTAATTCATAATAATACAGTTTCGTACATTTAAAATGATAACAGGCTATTGCACTTTAGTTTATTTCCTTATCATTTGCTTTGCATATAATTATTGTACCTGATATTGACTAATAGGCGTTTGTATTAAATTTATTCATACAAGGGATTGTAAACTGAATTGTTAGTCGTAAACTGTGGTGGTCTTTGTTATTAGGAACCTACGTTATATACCTTGTAGTTTAAATTACTTATTTCTTTATACAAAACCACCTTTGAAATATAGAAACGTGTAAAAGCAAATAAATATGCCTAAAGACAAATTGATAGAATGACATTTAATCACTTTCCTACGAAAATAAATTCCTATAACAATGACATGCACAATGCATACTATCATTGCTAAATATTAATTCCGTTCCAATTACATTTGTCATTAATCTCATTACCAAACCTGACACATCATGCAGATAGATATGCATATAATTCCTAGAATTGAGTTATAAGCTCATGTCATTGGAGTTAGTAATGCGTCACGTTAAATTTCATAATATGTAATTGTTCAGGCGGGTGCATACAGAGCGAGCAGCCTCGCGAAGCAGCTTGATGTATGGGCATGGGTCAGCGGAAGAAAAATACGTGTTTTTCGGCTTTCTCGTGTTTGTTTTGACGTGAATATTATACATTAAAAAAGGAAACGTTGGCTTATATATTATTAATATGATGAATAAATTACCTTCAAATTCCGTTAAAACTATAAAAGTATTTTCTCAATACGCTGTCATTTTTCTCGACCGTGCCCACTGCTATGCGCAACATTTGTTTCACGAGGATGTTCGCGTTCGTATTGTGTGTACCCGCCTAATGAAAATTTAATCTAGACTCAATAAATTCACTTCGGCGTTCATTTGGCGGCGAAACAAAAACACGAGTTAATGACGCGTCGTTATCTATATTGCGCCTTGTGTAAAATTTTGTTTTGATGGTCATTGTATGGAAGTGCTGCTATGGAAATCTAATTATCGATTTTTACTTAGCTGCGGCCGGGTATCGGGATTATTGTTTTATATTAGCTTTGTGGGGAAATGGAATTTATGTCCTTAATATGATGTGTGGATAGCGAGGGGAAATAATGATAAAACATGATCGTGATAGTTAGTGATTAAATGTTTGTTTAGCAAATATTCGTTGTGCATTCTCCGAAGGTATACAGCGTTTGCTATATGGGACTAAGGATAGTTTCTAAGATTAGGAACCTGTTAAGTTGAAGAAAGATGTAATACGGGTTTATCAGTGGTATTCCAAAGGAAGTCAGCTGTCTCATTATATTATACTTATGTTGAAATTTTAATTATAGCCATTAGTTAGCCAGTGTTCATTTTTCCTGAGGTTATTTACAGGAAAGCAAATGGGTTTATGCGTCAACTGATGGTAAACATTCTGCTCATTGGTAAACACAGTAGTTAGAAGTTTATATTTCACAAAAGTATAAAGTAATTTTCCAATTAATAAATAGGTAAGAATATAGATTTATCTCCACTTAAAATAAATTAACTATAACTAGATTATCCCATGGGATTATAGGGCTCTTATATTTATGTAGAAAACATCTGCCCACAACATGGTCAGATATAGCACTTATTTATTTTTTTAGTAACTAAACATTTTTCATAAGTGTTTTACTAGTTGTAGATGGTCTTGTTCAGTCAATTTATTTTTTATTTTTTTATAACTTTTGTTCTAAAGGTATTATTTATAAAGGTATATTTTTCTATCCTAATACTAATCCTCATATAATATGTAAATGCATATATAATGTTTTGAAGGATTTTATGAAACTTTACAGGGATTATTCATCTTTCATTATAGTAGTTTATACTTATAATAGATAGTGCATTTATAAGCTTTAGCTTTTTAGCTTTTTAAGTCACGTACTAACATTAATGGATCCCTGTAATCTAATTGTTTAAATAAATAAATAAATCACTACATAGTATAAGAAGGTAGTGCATACAAGCTAGCATATTATCATATTAATTCAGGATATGCGATACATCGAGTGGCATTGACACTGTTTTGACGTATCATACACGTAATTGTATTGGCGTTTGATTAATTTGGTTGGATTACCGATTCGGCGGGTATTTGTAGTTTGGTTTCGGGGAAAGAGGCGGAATTGGTAGTGATATTTGTGATTGATATTAGTGCAAATTATGAAGTGAGAGGCTTTAATTTGGTAATAACTTCAATGATATTATCTTATTCTTTTTAATTTGTTCAAATGGTAATAAATAGCCATGATCAAATGAAATATAAACTGCCGTGTCATTTGAATACCAGGATATTTAAATGGACATAATGAGAAGAAAAGCATAAATTAACGTGAAATGTGATAAAGAAATCTCTCTAGGAAAATAATGAAGGAAGAGGAAGCGTATTATAGCTTAATTAATGCCAACATGGATCGGAATTACAATGCTCATGAGCATCATTAAACCTTGTCTTCAAATCTATACTAGTAATATGTATTATAAAGCTGAAGAGTTTGTTTGTTTGTTTGAACGCACTAATCTCGAGAACTACTGGTAAGATTTGAAAAATTCTTTCGGTGTTAGATAGCCCATTTATCGAGGAAGGTTATAGGCTATATTTCATCACGCTACGGGCAACAGGAGTGGAGCCACGGGGGTGAAACCGCGCGGAGCAGCTAGTAAGGTTATAACAGTCGAGTTTGGTATTTTCAATAAAAAATACTTTTCTCATATCTAGGCTATGAATATTTATCGAGAATAACTCGAAATGCAAATGTTCCAGCTTGCATGATTAAAGCAGTTAAATTGCGTGCGCCTGAATTTTAATTCGACATTAAAATTCTTTTATGGTAATATAATACGTATTGTTTGGTATTGTAACCTATATTTGTGTGTTTAGTTTAGTGACACCGTTTGCTATAGGGTGACTTTTAAGAAATAGAGCGAATAAAACTATAAGTTGAAGAAGACGTGACTTTTGTTAAGAAATTTCTGGAAAATTGACGGCACAAATATTTCAATTCCCAACTGAAAAATAGGTTAGTGCGATAGCGGTTACAGCATGAAGTGTACATGCCTTGAGCTGATGTTAAAAATTGTATCATTTGTTCTCAAGGCTGCATTTTTCCTAGTCTATTTCGTATATATACCTTTTAGTTCATTTGAATATAATAAAAGCATGGATATATTTTTATTTTATAGTGCAAAGTTTTAATAGTAGGTACACTTTAAAGTAAACTGTAAATCCAACGATGTATAAAACACGAATAACTGTAAAAACTTCGTTAATTAAAATGTGCGGTTAAATTGGCAGTAGGTACAACAAAAACAGCGAGTTTAATAAATCACCAATTACTTACAATATAATAATACAGTCGAGTCTCGTTAATTCAAACCTGCGATAATTCGAACCTCTCTATAATTCAAAGTTATCACGAGGTCCCTACAAAATCTCTTTATATTTCGAACTAAATCCATACATTTTTGTGCACTTGGTAATTCGAATAAAAATATCATTGCTATAATATAAGAAAACGACGCGTTAATTCGAACTCATCGGCGTCCACCACTCTACAATTCAAAGTTGCAGAGAGAGAGAGGCGGAAAAATTGTACGCAGGTAGTCAGGTAGGTACATTTTGTGACAAGTTCAAACTTGTTCAATGAGCCGTTGTTTTTGTTATGATTAGTTTGACTTTACACTTCTAACGAATTGGTATGTTTAGTTATCATTTGGTTACTGTAGAATAGCATTTAATAAATAAAACAATTGATTTACAATTAATATTTAATAATTCGAAGTTTTATTTATTTCCTCTCACAAATTTCGAACCATTTGATATTTCAAACTCTTGCTAATTCGTAATATTTTGAGAGTCCCTCGAGTTTCGAATTAACGAGAGTCGACTGTATGTGCATAATGAAAAAAAAACTCTTATCGTTAACTTTGACGATTTCAACGTTAAATGCACCTACAAAAGTTCTTAGTATCTCAGCTTATCTCTGAAAAAATTGGGGTACATTCATAAAAATTCCAAGAATCGGGTAGGTATTGTATGTTTTTATAGAGAAAAGAATGATAAGTTTAAAAATATGCGATAATCGCGTTATCGCTGCAGTGATCTTGCGACCCAGGTTTTTATCATTATTTTTATGACATGAACGAAGAATGTTTATCTATCTGCATTGTTTTATATTGGAACGATTTGTAACGTGAATTTAATCGAGCTTATTACCTACTTAAATTTGAGCTACTATTATTGTACAAATGATTTGAAATTAATTAATTTTGGTTCATAATACAATGCAGACATTTTGTTTAACCCTGTAGGTACTATACACAGCCATATTTATTTTTATAAAATCGTACACTATTCGTACAAGCACGAACTCCATACATACACATAGTCTTCTACAAGCTATAGGGCTAATAAACAGACATTGACAAGCACTCGTCGGATTGTCGAGTCAAGTGGTATTATTTGGGTCATCCAATCGCGACGAGTCCCATCGATTTTTTTGTATCTTACGCAAATTGTACGCCGTGGGACATGAGGTAAGAATTAAAGGATGGACTCGTACTGTTATTTTGTTTTATTTGTTAGATGTATTTGCTTGTGTTGTACTGATTTGGGTGTTTGGATGAGGTTGATACATATCAAACGTTAAATTGAGTACCATGGTGTTGGTGTGTCTATAGTATTATTATTGTAGTGTTAACGGCTTTAACTAGAAAATACTGTGTTTAAAAAAGTGCTTTAAGTTTCAATCAAATATTTATTTAGGAATATTTATCGTAAATACCTATACGAGTACGAGATGATATAGAATCAAATAGGTTTAATTGATTCAAAATATTTCATCAACATACTTAGTTGTTTCTAATGAAGATACAGTCGGTTCATAATGCATAACCGTCAGGCATTTCGCTAGGTGTATCTAGGCAGGCTAAAAACGGATCGGGAGCGGAGCGGCTGAAGCATTCGATGTAATTAGGTCAAAGTGATAGATCGATGCTAGAATACCATAGCCAATTAGTTTAACGATGTCGGTAATGAATGCTTTTTATAGTGCCATCTTTCTTGGTTATTATTTCGCGCTCTTTTTAATTGAGTACGCCGTAATGGCGGGAGATACGGTTGAGAATGATTATTTGTATATCTGTAGGTACTGTAGAAGCTTCGTGTAGAAGTCATAAAGTGTGAAAGATTGTTTTGCTTGGTGATTTGTCTGTTTGCAACAATAATAAACAAGTAAGCGACTATAAAACTAGCTGCGCATCGCGGTTGCACCCACGCGCACGTAAGAACAGATCCTGTGAGGCAATAAGAGTGGATGTTTATAAACAATTTGAACGAATTTAAATTTTAATTACCTTCTGTATGTGAACAAAATGAGTCATTAATAATATTACAGTTTCTTTTAAAATAATAGGATTTTGAATATCTGTTAAGTGGATTTGAACTTCGGTTGGTATTGTCATCAACTACAATTAAATCTCTTTTCATCAATATATTAATGTAGATAGGTAACTGCGTGACATTTATTGGGTTTATCTTTATAGTCGTAATCGGATCTTAATGAGGATAAAATAATTAACCTGCAAATATTGTTGTTTTATCGGCAGTAATCAGCAAAACATGGCGCTTATTACGTGACGTCACGTGAAAATATTGAACATTTTAATTGTATTTTCATATCGTTTGGGGTTACGAAAGTTCATGAAAGGTGGTCGACCGTCAAAGTTCGTTGCTGTAGGTAATATATTAGAATAACGGTCATTCCGTCATTGCTTTTAATGTATCGATTCATTCCGTTACTCATAAAAATAAATGTTTGAGCCGTGTGTGTGCGGTGTGGATTGACCGAGTTATTGATATTTGATACCTATTTTGGGAGGCGTGCTTGGAGATATTTTAATTGATTAAAAATAAACTTGATATAGTTCAGAAAAAATAACATGTACGTTTTAGGATGAGACAATGGTTCATGTTATCAATTATTTTTGTGAAAAGACAAACAATGTAATAAATATATTAAATAATAGAATAACAACGTAGGTTCATTGTTTTGATAAGTGTACCTAAATGTCGAAATTGTCATATTATGTAGCTTGTATTTAGATAAATAAATAAATTTCGCTGATAAGCTCTCGACGAAAATTATCGTGTCTAGACAGAGCCAGACACTATACATTTCTATTCCCGAATTTATTAGAATATATGGGGAATGAAATAAAGTGATTCTGTCCCGGCCGTAGTTCTGAAACTACAAGTTTATTTTCATTTATTTTTATTGAATGATAAGGTAGCGAATAAAAAAAGGAAATATACATTATTTATGTTGCGTTCTTGGTGTGAGAACATGACTTGCAATAAATTAGCAATTATTTATTTATTAGTGAATTAATCAATGGCATACGTGTCCTGTTGAGAAAACGATATGTTCATTGTCAGAAATTCTTACTATTTCTTGGAATTTAGTTGTTTTTAGAAAGGTAACAAAGGATAGTTGGAATACAAAAGAATATAAATAGTGACCACTCGACTGGACTTTGGTTGACCTACTTGAAACAAGAAAGAATGGCCGTCTTCAGAATATGACATTCCCTTTAATTTTTCATATATTGTCCGGTGTTTAGTTTTCTTTGACTCGTTTGAAGAAAAATTATTATACTATATGAATTTGGTCCCGCAATTTTGAAGTGAAACTTAAGGCGCGTTGAGCGTACAATTTTAAGATCGCGTCATGTCATGCGATTTTGGTATCTTTGAATCTTGCCAAATAAGTTTCACTTTTGACACGTGTGCTCGGCACACACGCTCTTTTTTATATTTTAATAATCTGTTTCCGGCAGAGCTGCTGGCAGATAAACTGACAAAAAATCGACCAGGAAAACAGGTGTAACATACATCTGCTGCATGCATGGCTTACCAAATGTAATGTATGAGTGGAATCGATTTTGGGTCAAATTTTATGAACATATAAGTGACCGTTCAATTTAAATAAAAATCGATAAAGTTTGCATATATTATGTTGCATTATTTTATTTCGCTGTAGACGATTGTCCTATTAATTTGCATATAAAATTAGGTATGTGTATGTACATAATATAACATACACATAAAACATGAACTTAGGTACTTCATGTTAATATAAGTAGGTATATATTATTATAATGGAACTTGTTACTTCGTATAACATATTTAGTTTGCAATACTACGAACATCACGATCAATGTAATCCATACTTAATATTATAAATGCGAAAGTAACTCTGTCTATCTGTTACTCAATCATGCCTTAACTACTGAACGAATTTGCATGAAATTTGGTATAGAGATATTTTGATACCCGAGAAAGGCATAGGCCACTTTTTACCCCGGGACATAGGATAGGTTTTATCCCGGAAATTCCACGGGAACGGGAACTATGCGGGTTTTTCTTTGACTGCGCGGGCGATGCCGCGGGTGGAAAGCTAGTAACGTAATATTTTTAGCCATGCACAATAAAGTACTAATTAATCATTCAATGCTATTCAAACAACTTGTTTTATTTGTTAAGCAAATATCTAAGTATTAACTATTTATCTATACGGCACCAGAGTGTAATGGATGTCTGTGCATTGATCACGTATCTCTATTACGATAAATCAACATAATTTATCTTATTTACAATTGTTTACTTGTCTGTCTGTTTGGACAGCTGATTTGATATTGTGTTTGGGGGTTAAAATATGATTATGGAGATTATAAAATATATGTAATAGAGAAGTGAGGTCTATGAAGCTTGACGATTACGTTTAAAATACCTACCTATGTTGATTAATTCTTTTTATTAAAGCTTAGGTATATGCCCGGTTAATTACCACAGGATGGTCGGTGTTCGAAGGTAAATTGATAAGTAGTCTTATCATTGAAGGAAATTATTTACATAGATGACCGGAATCTTCACGAAGACGCGAACGGTATATTGTTTTTCTTTTTTTTAATGCATACTTTTAATTGACACTGTTACGAACATAAACCGTTAATTCGGTTTCAATTTCAAAGGATTCACGAAATCCGTTGGCTTCTAAATGTTTTGACGCATGATTCACTCGTTTTAGTACGTGACGGTAATAATGTTACATTGAGGTCTTTGCCCTGTACGTAGATACCGACATGGTAATGTAGCAATAAGTATTACTATAAACGCTCCAACGACATTAAACTTTATTTGGACATAAATTCACTAGAAAATTTTGGGTGCCGTTTTGAATAGGAATCGCTGGCGAACTTTGAAGTATGCGCTAGATTTAGAATAGAGATGAAAATAAAGATTAGACCGCTGATTTAGGAGATTTAGTAAATGCTCCGTGCGGTTTCACCTACGAACGAACCTGCTGTCAAAATCGAGTATTTCTACAGGTCATGTTTTATTCTCCTTTAAAGTTGCATCTGAATTCGTCCAGTGGTTTTTTCTGTAAAAGAGTAACAAACATGCTTCCATCCTCACATACTTTCGCATTTATGATATTGGTCTATTGTGATATTTAATCTGCATTTAAATTTTAAAATAGCCTGTTTCCTTTAGCAGCTTTGTATGTAGTTCTGCTATGCATCACTGGTTATTTAGTGAAGGGATTTTTTTTTCCTTAGAAAGGCTTCACCTATTAATATCGGCTTGAGGTCTTCGGGTAATCTGATCCCGGTCTAGAAGTCTCCTGGAACGCGGTTAATGTATATGGCACGGTTATGCGTTATGGTTAATTTAACTTGGTTATAGTTACTGCACGTTTGTTTGTTTTTTATAAGTTGCTCATATCTTTACAATAAAATAGCTAATCGAAATGTTAAAGTTTTTATTGGTCTAAATTGCCAGAGTTAATTATCTTATTTTTTTAAGTGAGACTAATTGAAGATAAAAATATCCCATATTATGTAACTGAAATATAGCATGCAATGCAATGTAATGGCTTGAGACAAAATGCGTTTTATTAGAGGAAGGTTAGCTACGTCTTATCCCAATTCACTAGTGTATTCGTTGTAACGCTTTGTATGTCATTTATCTATTTATCTATCACTGAACGATATTCAATAATTTTCACGAAACGATATTTAGATAATTCGGCAAATGTAGGTACAGTGCATCAACCCGGTATCTCGTTGCGTGCCATCGATCCCAACTGTGACCCAGTTCGTACGCACTTGAAGCCCTTTACCTGCCTTCGCGTATTTTATTTAGTTCACTGGAAATGGAAATGTAATATGTATGTAATATGTATGTAATGTACATATATATGTATGCATTATGCTATTTATTTGAGTGGAAGTAAAGTAATGAGCGTGATGCGTTGTTTCTGCTTTCGATGTCATTTGGGAAGTTGTAAATGGATGACAAATTTTTTAAGTATTATTGTTGGAAATAATATTATGTTTTTTTCTGACTCCTATAAAACTGGATATAAAATTGGATATTAAGTCGTGTTTAATTTTGACTATTTGAACTTTACAATGATCAGCGTTACAATTATATAACGTAATCGATTTCACACTTGAAACTAGCGTAAATAACCTCGCAGTTCTCAGTTACCTTTGTGTGGAAATATCACATAACACGTTCGCGGAATTGTAATAAAAAGCCGTCTAGATCTTAATCTTATTCAGAATAAACACTTGATGTGAACAGACATGGCTATTATCTGCAGAAGGGGTTTAAAAGTTAATTGGATCACGAGTTGTGACGTCATAGAGATGCTATGAATTATAGTGGACGGGAATGCTTATATTTTATTAATATCTTTTAGTTACTGGAGATGAAATGTTGGTTTTGAAACAAATTGAAGTTTGTTTGAAAGCGAAATGAAAACATAGTAAATAGAAGATATGTTTTATCACTTTTTTAATAGGTACATAGTTGACATTTGACATGGATGTGACCTTTTCAATGTTGTTGGTAATTAATAGAACTATAAATACAGCTCTGTTTGTCTACATTAGGTGATGGAAATATTACATTTAATTTATTACAAGTAGGTAAAGAAAGTACGTATTTGTCTGGGACTTTTTAAAATGTTTGTAACTTGTGATATTATTAATTAAATGTTTTACCAACCTCACCGTCTTATAACTTTCAAAATATAAAATATACATATAGCTATAATGGTATGTTTTGTAATAATCATAATAATGCTTTGAGCCTGGACCATTTTACAGCCATAGCACATAATTGCAACTATTTATTGTTTTTTATTTTATTTTATTTTTTGTTTAAGTTAATTAATTGCATCCTAGTTTATTTGTCTTTTTTATTTCTTATTTTTTGTTTATTTGTAATGTTCTGTGTTTTGTCAGTTATTGTGTGTTATGTTTGTAAATAAATGTGTGTCTATGTCTATGTCTTTGTCTATTATGAAATAGACAAGCCGACAATTATAATTTAAGATAACATAACCGCAAATCATATAACACGACGTTAAATAAATTAGCCCAGTAAATAATTGACTTGTTATCAGAGCAAATAAAATGCTATCTTTACGGCGTGATAAGGTAATGTGGGTCGCGGAAATTTGCAGATTGTTTGCGAAAGAGCACCGTCTGTTTGTTCATGTCAATAGCGGAGAGTGGACGTTTTGTACGGTTTTTTATATATGGTAGAAATATCGTTGGAAATGATACTTTTTTAAGTGTTATGTAGGAGAATATATTTTTTTTAGATTGGTGTTGGTTAAATGTATTTTCTATGTAGGATGTATTATTTTGTATAGTTCTACTATTGGAAAATTGTATATATATCGTGAATTAGAATGAAAACTAACTATGAATACAGTGGAAACTATAAATTTTCACACGATGCAGCAGGCCCGCAGTTTGGATGTGGTCCAATTGCGAAATGTCTTGAAATGTAAACTATTAAAATTTAAGACGATATCGATCAAAATATCCGTAGGTATAATAATTTTGAAAAGCTATAATGCAAGGCCGAATGCATAACAAATTTAGTAGGTACGTCTTATGTGCTGATAGTTAAAATTTGTGGTAAAATAATAAAGTTCAAGATATATTGCATTTGGTCGAGTTAAAGCCTCGTTAAAGCTCTTTATGTAATTATATTAAATCCTTTGAGTATATGTGTGTAGTTATTACTCTAATTCAATTAGATGTGTTCTCCGTGTGGCGAGGAAATCTAGAAATTTTATCAGAATTAATCATTTTTTTATATTTTGACGCTGTCGAAAAATCTCTTAACCAAGTCACCATAAAAAAAATAGTTTATGTAGGAGGTGTCATAGAAAGTATGCGGACAGCATAAAACAAAATCATAAAAATTTAACGGTTTACAGCGTACTATAAAATCGACATTCCCTTTAAAATCTAATCCATCTAATGTGGGTTCAGTAGAGATAAGATTTACTTGTACTTTTTCCCAACATTTCGACCTCCCACTAGCGATATAAGTGGGTTAATGCCAAGCCCACGCCGGTTGCCAGCGTGATTGACAAACTTCAATTGTTTTGTATGTAGTATGACTGCATGAGATGCGCTTTTTTGTATGGATAGTGTATGGAAACATGGTAGATTGTGAGGTAGGATTTGTAGTATAAATAAAGATAAGAAACTTCTAAAATCTTGTGGTATGAGATGTCTTATGATTGAGTTTTGTTTTGATACTAGGTCGACTTCAATTGACTGTTAGGATATGGAGTAAAAGGTTGTAGTTTATAACCTGGTGAGAAAACATATGCCTACCATTGCTCGCATATATTTGAATTTTATTTTCCTATCGTTCTGAAGTGTTTAAAAATATTACATGAAAAAGTAAGTACAGTGGTGGTCACATAATTGAAGACACCCTCTAATTGACCATAAAATATTTACATTAGGAAGTACAATTATCTGAAAAAAGTATTATATCTAGTATTATTTTTATTAAACCATATAAGACAATTTATGTTCTTTAAAATGAGGGACAAAAAATAGTTATATTCCTTGTTAGTTTCGACACTGCTCTCTGTGGGAATGTAACACAAACTTTGTTTACGTACGTCTAGCTGGCCACTTAATTAAAGACAACAAGAAATGAGTTACAATTTTT
The DNA here is from genome assembly GCF_905220415.1 of Colias croceus. Taxonomy (NCBI): domain Eukaryota; kingdom Metazoa; phylum Arthropoda; class Insecta; order Lepidoptera; family Pieridae; genus Colias; species Colias croceus. The sequence goes on from NC_059562.1 coordinate 3,580,982, forward strand.
TATAATTAAAAAGAAACAGCATTGTGCTTTACTTCCTTTTGTCGCGTAATTTCATAAATCGTTGACACTATAATTTTTTTGGTTATTTTTAACTTTTAAAATTAAAATTCATACGTTTAATAGTTTTAATATCAATAACCATGGTTAAAAACAAGAGTTGCGACTCCTCCGCAAGAAAAAATATTTCTAACTTCCATGATAATTATAATAGTTTCAAGGATATGGTTATGAATGCTATAAAATATGTCGAGATGTTCCACACGACCGAAAACGTACTCAGAAAAGCAAAACCAAGTGAAACTACTCGGCCGAAAGATTCAAAAATGGTGTTGTTGGCTAAAAAGATCCATTTAAAGGGTCGGAACTGATACAGTTCAGAGTTGTATGGTGCAGCAGGCTTGAAGGAGGGTCTGCAAGCACAATTAGACAGAGACTGTGTGAGGAAAACTTCACTGAAGAGTATCTCGGAAAGTAGGTACCACTTTTAAAAAAACAAAATGTGAAGGCAAGATTTCACTTTGCTACAAAATACGAACACTGGACTGAACGAGAATGGAAACGTGTGCTGTTTCTGCATGAAACTAAGATTAATATGATTAATTCTGTCAGAAAACAATATGTAAGACGCCATCTCAATAAGGAAATGGATCCAAGATACTCTAAAAAGTAGTCATACATGGGGATGGAAATATCAAAGTGTGGCGCTGTTTTTCTAGACTTGGTGTTGGACCTGTCAAAAAGACAGAAAGCAACATGGATAAATTCCAGTACAAGTATATTTTAGAGCAATCCATGCTGCCCTATGCAGAGGAAAATTTACCTGTTGTTTGGACTTTTCAACACGATAATGATCCCAAGCACACAGCAAAAGTAGTGAAGTGCTTGTTAAGGAACCAATCTGTAACTGTTTTGGATTGGCCCCCTGACAGTCCGGATTCAAATCCGATCGAAAACTTATGAAATCAAGAAAGAAAGAAGAAGGCGATCATCAAACGTCGACTAACTTTGCAAAACATTTTCGAAGAATCGAACCAATTTAGTGATGCAACTTGAACAAAATTAGTTGCTTCCATGCCCAAGAGATGTAAACCGTCATTACTGCCAAAGGACATGCAACCAAATATTGAAAAGTGTACAAATGTTTTGTAAATACGTCAGGTATTTTGTGTTGTAAAAATAATCTCATTAAAATAATATTTTTTTATATTTCTTATAAGCGAGTCTAATGTCTTTAATTATATGGCCAGACCTTTGCTAGGTTTAAACTGCTAGTAGTAAGGATGAACCGAATAAAATCTAACAAACCGACAAGTTTTGTAGATAAAATTTAGTTTAGCATTAGACAACACATACCTGAATATTTTAAAATTATTTAACAAGTTCCAATGGTAGTGTAAAAAAAAATGTTGAGAGAAGTGTCTTGGGTAGTATAAAATGTTCTTAGTGTCTTTAATTATGTGACCACCACTGTATATCTAATATCTAATATATACCTCTATTATAAAGGCGAAAGTTTGTAAGTATGGATGTATGGATGTTTGTTACTCCTTCACGTAAAAACTACTGAACCAATTACAATGAAATTTATCACACATATAGAGGGTAACTTGGATTAACACATAGGATAGTTTTTATCCCGGAAATCCCACGGGAACGGGAACTATGCGGGTTTTCCTTTGCAAACGCGGGCGAAGCCGCAGGTGGAAATCTAGTTCCATATAAATCAAACAATGCATACTTCATTAAATAAAAAAAATATAATTAAACCTACATGTAGCCTAAAACTATGCGTAACATAATTAAAGTAGGCACAATCGGTATCATATATCTAGGTTTTTAGATCAGATGAGTTCAATGAAGGAACGGTGTCGTTTTTTTCTCAAGACACTTAATCTTAGCCTGTATCCGATACAATGAGTGGGTGTGACATAAAATTTTAAAATGGAATCTATCATATTAGATTATAGTCGTAAAGAAAAGATAAATGGACCGTATTGTTTTATGATGTGTTATTAGTTTTGAGACCTTATGTTTGGAGAAGTTATTGGGGTCGATATTATAAATAATGATTTTATATTGTTTCTTCCGGATGATGAACGAATCTTTTAAGAATGTAATGTATTGAATATATATTTCAGTTCAGCTGTATTGTAATTTCCAAATTCAATATTCCTTTATTCTTTCATAGTTTTTACATTTCATATTATTTTTTTAAATAATACGTAAATCTCGTACAAACGCAAAGAGAATAACACAAAGCAAACAGTACACAAGCATGCGATTAAAATCTGCAGTTGATATTGGATAAAGCTTTTGTTCCGATCACGGGTATTTGCATATTGAACCGAGTTTATTGGAAACAAATATTTGTTCCAGTCTCAAGTTTTAATTCTGTTTCATCTAACAGTGGATGAGATGATAGGAAGGGTTTTTATTTGTGTTCTCGGCGAGGTATTATTATGCATTTTGGTAAATCTATATCCTATTATATTATATATATTTAATATTATAAAGCTGAAGACAAACTCTTCAGCTTTCGTTTGTTTGTTTGAACGCGATAATCTCAGGAACTTTTATCGAGGAAGACTTACCTAGGATATTTATCATTACACTAAGACCAACAGGAGCGGAGCACTGCGGGTAAAACCGCGGGGCACAGTTCGTAGAGTTAGAACTTAGAAGGGACGAAACATTGTGTTAATGTTATTATAAATATATTTTGTTAAAATTGAATTAAATTGATTTTGGATTGATTCTTTAGAAAAACATATTTTTAAATATGTTGATGCTAACAACAGACTTCGAGAACCGTATATTACCGTTTATTGTATAAATCATAAACTTTTTGCTAAATATATCGTGCTTACTTTATTGTTCATGACTTATGTATTTACTATTTTAGTTTTCTGCAGTCGTTACGGATTGTTGATTCAGATATTCCAGAAAGCTTTTTAAATTGCTTTTTAGTTTCTTGCAAAAAGGTACAGTTTTATAGTGTTTTGCAGCTCTCTTTTGATTTACTATGTTCTATGTTCACTTTGTGTGTACATTGTACAAGTAGATAGTAATAACAGAGGGAATAGAAAATTTTTTTATTTTTTAAGAATTATATATATATTACCGGCAATCTATATAATCAGATACTCTATTTACCTTGGCAATGTACCTATAGAGTACCTAAAACATATAGGTAATAATATTTCATACATTGCCTGAACGCCCTAGATATTATATACATTGCCTAGGTTTTGTATAGAATACCTGGATTACATAGATAACATATGTACACGAATAGATGTTAAAGTAATTCTAAGAATAAAATACCGTAAATATGAAAGCGCAATTCGGTATCAATACGAAACGTTAGGTTTAATTTGGCCTAGCCAAAGTAAACGGAGGCTAAGTAATTGAAAACAACAACTTTAATGGTTATTACGTTATTTTAACCATTCAGTCACGAATGATTCAAGGTTTAAAATTAGCTAAATTATATACTTGGTTGTTTTGTAACAAAAACTTGGATTCAAAGTGTGTTTTCATGGTATTTTTTTTTTATTTGCAAATTTTTTATTACTTACTTTACAAAATATTAAATGAAATAACCAACACTTCACGATTTGAACTGGTTTCTTGTGCTTTTAAAGGAAGCTTTAAAATAATTTTTGTTTATAAACGTACGTTCTAAATGCATAAAAAATTACGTCACGGTTAATACAATGATATTTTGAGAAAAAAAAAAATCTTGTAAGACAAAATAAATGCGTGCGGAATCCGTTGGTTCGTTTCATCCGTTTACATTGCTTGGTAATAACTACCTATATTATGTTCAAATGTTCGTAGTTTGCAGTTCTTGTAGTGACTTCATTCATAAGTTGCTACAGTGATAATAAAAATAGATCCCGCTTCTTCTGGTATATTATACTAGTTAGTAGATAATTTATTTGTTTTGTATAACTATTGATATAAACTGCTAATATATTATGCTCTTTCGTAAAAAGGCTAATCTATAGGTACTTATATTAAAAAGCTGAAGAGTTTGTTTGTTTGTTTGAACGCGCTAATCTCGGGAACTACTGGTCCGATTTGAAAAATTCTTTCGGTGTTAGATAGCTCATTTATCGAGGATGGCTATAGGCTGTATGCCATCACGCTACGACCAACAGGAGTGGAGCCACGGGGGTGAAATCGCGCGGAGCAGCTAGTATGGAAATATTAGCCTTAGTATTCTACACAATGCCTCCCTAGTCCCTACGAACTAATAGAGATGAAATGTATCGCAGCTCCTTATTATTATAGATGTTTATGTTTAAAAAATGTAGAAAAATCCATGATCATGCGTATAACTTTGCCCAATCATTATAACCTTCTTCAATTGTGTATTTATTCGTGAGAGCCATAAATACCGTTTGAAAATTGATTGTATCCAGGTCGTAATGCATCTATTATTGGCAATCAGCGGCAGCCACAGTATATTGTGTGTGACTTCGATCCAACGAATGTGATCACAATATCACCGTCTCAATTCACTGTTGTCTGTCAAATGAAATCAGCATACATTCATATGAATGTCTTGTGCGTTGAATACACGAAAATATGCTTTACAGCAATAGACTTAAAGTTGCTTTTCATCAGTGGAGTGTCCTGTCTATTGGTGCAGAATGAATTGCTTGAGATATGACCGCAATAGGATGAAGTGTGGCCTCGGCAAAAATGTCATTTTGATGCTGTGTTGCGAAAGACATGGGTGTCATGCGGGTTCGTTCAGGATGGGCGTCATTTGTGTTACAACTGGATCCTTCCCGTTGTCTTTGATTTATATTACATCTTTAGTACTATAAAGATTTATCTACTGCAATTGTATTCGCGTGTTTTAGTTTAATTTAGTTCATTGTCGTATTAATTTATTGTATTCCTACTTCTTATTTTGTCCGTAATCTGTGTGACGTAAAATATATGAAATGTAAATAAGCCAAATGTAAACAACTTAAATGTTCACTGCCAAAGGAATACTAGGGATTAAAATAATAATCAAGCTTGCTACAAGAGTAGGTAACTCTCTAACAATCTTTGACTTCTTTTAAACGTCTAATACATAAATATTATTTAGATCTGGAATATGGCTCTGAGTAGTGACCTTAATACTTTAAGTAATTAATAACTATTAACTATATTTTTATATGTGTATGTTTATCATTTAGTAGGTATATATTATTATGTAATTATTAAGTAATATGTATGTTTGTAAAATATTGTTTAGTTTTTAAAATAAGATTTTGATGCCTCCCTTTATACAGCAAACACTTGTCCTTTGCCTAAGGGGTCGCCTGGTAGAGATCACTCTGAAGTGATAAGGCCGCCCCGTTACACATATTAAGCTGTAACATTGTGACTTATTAGGTATATACTTTTATATTTTATAAAAACAATGTGTGTAATGAAGTGTTAAATAAATAAATATATAAATAACTCACCATTGCTTATGAATATTAAATTAATAATTTCAATACATAATTTCCTCCGTCATGTTGAGCTCTATGTAAATCGCTAGACGCGTGGTCGTGAACCAATACTTGTCGAACCGATAAACCGATTCAAAGTAAAAGTCACGTTGGATATTTATTTTTAATGTTTTCCGGTGATTGTTATACATGACACAGACAAACGCCGGAATCGGTTTTCCTCCAGAATTGATTAGCCATTGTTTTTGCTCTATTTTTAGAAATTTCTATGTATTAGCTGGTAGTATACAGATTCGCAATTAAACGCAATTTGTGTTGAGATAAAAATATGAAAATTGAACAACTTGCGTCGTGTGAACGTTGTGTAAGATTTGCATTGTTTGCTGTAACTATGAGTAATTGAAGGCTATGACACTAAAGGTTAAATAAAGTCCTCAAAGGATGTTGGGAAATGGTTAAGAAGTAAAGATCGATCCGACCGCGGTCCATCGAACGTTCTGCAACACTTGATAACTGGGCTAACTCTGCTATGATCACATTGTTAGTATATAGTCATGAGAGGAGCGGAGGAGGTAGCGGGAGCGGGATTAATGCTTTAGCTAATTGCAATGAAATTTCGGAATAAATAATAATAGAAAAGCGTACATGGATTTAATAATAGCTGACTATTCATTGAGAGAATAATGCGGTACCTACCAAGTGGTAGTATCTACCTACATATGTAACTTTGGGATGATAGATACTCAAAGCGTTCGCGCAGAAAGTGTTATTTAATTAGTCGTTTGATATAATAAATAATGATTAAAACTATGTTAGTTTCTTCCTAATACTTGTACTATACATGTACATATTATAAAGAAGTTGCCAATGCCCAATATTACTAGTTATTTTCAACAAGACATAATGCACCCATTGCAGTATCTCGCTAATCGCTCATGTTAGATCGTGGCCTTAGCCACAGTTGCGTATTACGATCGCTCTTATCACTATTATTAACCCGTTGTTAAGAAATAAGATCTTTTCATACGTTTGTTTGGTCAGTGTCGTAAGTGGTCGTTATTCGTAATGTGTACTGTGTAAGTGTGTAGTCTAGACGCCTTTGTTTTAGTATACTTTTATTGTTATTGGGCAATAGAATGATTAATTTATATTCGTTATAGTCGACTCTTATAAACTTTGATTAAAGTTGTTGGTACACATGTTATATTATCTTCTTTGATTAGGATATGTTATATGAAATTATTATATTATTTGAACATAATAATATGTAAAGTCTGTGTATTTAATACATTAATGAGAAGCTTTACATTACCTACTAAAAAAAAAATTCTATCATAATAACATAATAGGTATTGTAGACCGAATAAATTATCTTTGAACCATCACAGCGAATCTAAATACGTTTTGTACAGGTAATAATGATTGGTATATTATTACGTTAGTGATAGTAATACAACGTAAGATAGTTCATAGTATAGATGTAAATAATATCGCTTCTTACGTAATAGTATCACGTAATTAACCTTGGTGGTGAGAAGAATATCGTAAATTTGCACCAAAACGTTTCCTCGTGACATTGAAATGTTTAAAATTTATAATGAATCTTGAAAAGTACGGATGTATTGAAAGAAATATCTTATAGAGTTATATGAATGTATGAAAAGAGGGCAGTGTTAAAAGCGGTAGTTATTATACGAAAACTTTAGAATATATAAAATAGTTAGTGAATAGTCTATACTGTGTATTTATTATTTTGACTAGCCATAGAATGCGGCGTTCGCTTGGCACGAATTTGTTTTCTTGAATATCGCGAAATGTTATCATGAGCTAAATATTAGCCAAATCTATACTGTAGTAGGATAATTTATTGAGACTTACAGCTTCAAATTAAGCGTAGTTAAGTAATTCCTTATAAACCCTATTATTAGTGAACATAATAATTAACAAGCATACTATTTTATAGCTCACATAAATATATTTATTGTATGATATATAAAGGGCAACACTAGATACTGTATATGAAAATTATTTATTATCTTATCGCCATTTTAATGTTATTATTTTTGTTTCAGGTAAGAACGTGAACTTCTTAATCGTCTTGTCGTGTCTTCATACACTCGTAATGTAGTACAAACTATAATTATAATGTGAGTAATTGAATATTAAACAGATAAGTGGTTAGAAATCCTCACTGAGTATATAATTGCGGATATGGGGCTTCTGTACACGTCATTCTAAAAATAATATTTTTCCTATTAAATCATTTCTATGAAAAGCTTAACGCTCTGTGTAGTGTGAAGTATAAATGCTCTGTTTCATGAAACGAAAGTTTCGAAAATCGGTCTACAGTTCGCGGAGACATCGGTGAACATACATAGAAACATACATGAAGATTGAAGGTATTATTAATACATTGGAACAGTTATTCCTCATTTTTTGAAATAACTTAAAAAGGTTAATGTTGTGTAGGTCACTCATACAGTGTTGCGTCCTTAACCTTTTAATGAGACTTACAATAGAGTTATGATGATTTTTCACACGTGTTAGCAAAGTTCAAAATAAATGATATCAGCCAGTCAGCTGTTGTGTATTGGCGTAACGTTTTGCGTAACTAGCGTGACATTTTGATGGACCGAAATAGTGCTATCGGCCTATTTCTATAGTTGAGCTAGTGTCAGCGGCTGAGGTGCTCTGTTCGTAGTTATGGGTATAGTATAGGTATTAATTAGGTTATGCAGGTAGGTAGGTTGTGTATAGAGTTTAGTAGTTGGCGGTTTCGTATGGTATGCAATGTGAATATTTTGAATTAGAATAAGAACATTGCATAGAATCTTTTCGAACGCACTTAGAACAGCAAAAGAATGCTCTACGCCTGTATACATTAAAAGATTTTGATATAGTGGGGTTATAATGAGCATTCGCTCGTTTGATGTAAATGCACCGTAATATTTAGTTAAGTGTACGATGGTGAATTAATGTTGTTACTAGTATAGGTATAATAATATAATAAAATTGTAACTTTTTCATTGAAAACCAAGGTTTCACGTTTCTAAATTTACAGGACGATAATAACCATAAGTTGAAATCATGACCAACATATTATGATAATTTTTTAAATGTACAATGAAGTCATTAAAATAATTGCAGTAAAAAAATGTAAATCCACAAAATTATGTAATGTAAGTAATGTAACCTAGAACTACTTTCAAGTGGGGTCAAGGCGAATGGTTATCGGCTTGAAATAAACCCGCTTTATGGCTATTTATCGCGATTTATTTTGAAGCAATTTAACTTTATTGTCAAAACAATGGCTTAATTACGATAGTCGTTATGTAAGGAGCAGATAATTACTAATTTTAATAAAGAAGTAAGTAGATATACGTAAGAATGTATCAGAGATCAGAATATTAAAAGCGGATGAGGATAAAGGCATTAAGTAAACAAAATTAATAGAATTTATTTTATGAAATATATGCAAATGAAACACAACACTGAATGTGTTGTGTCTGTATAGGTACATATATTAATTTGTTCTTATACCTAGCTATTTGTAATAAAGCTTGTGTAGTGTGGAGCTATGCAAAAATATAATCCATTTTTTTATCAAATATTAACCTGTATAGTGTATAAGCTGCATCTCCGATCGAGTGTATCAAGTAGGTACCTATATATAGGGTTGGCATTTACCTCTAAGATGCTGTCGACCTTTCCACAACCCTTATATAAAGGGGTGTTCACGTCTGATCAGCGGTTTACAGCCCTAATAATGATTTAATTAGCCGCCTTTGAGGGAGTCTTAATTGGACTTTGCACTTTATGGTTGAATTATATGCATGTTAAATGTATAATATGATTGTGGTTCGTTTTATGTGTATTTGAAGTCTGTGGAATAGGGGTAACGATTGTGATTAGATTTTGCTTTTTATCTGAGTTTTGAAAGTACGTAGGTATATATATTTTAAGTGATGTTTAAAGTATACCTAGTACAAATTGAAAAGAGCTATAGTTAAAATTATTTATAGTATCACACAATTTCGTCATTATTAGAGTGCTGCTTTTATTATGCTATTAGTTTCACTATAAAATTAATTTGCTAGGCTATTTATACACTCCATAAACATTATGCATTTGAGTTAAAATAACGTAAGAACGTGTTTCTATTATTCTTTAATTATACCTTGTGAGTTGTGATTGAAAACTGTATAGAAAGAAGTAATATGTTATTATATTACTAAGTAAATTAATTGCAGTGAAATATTTTTTTTATACTTTCCTATGTATTACGAACACGTGCAATGCTTAGTTCTATACCTATTTTATAATTTATATTTTGTTTCAAACGGCTTGCAAAACAAAACAGCGTAGTTATAAATCAAACACAAGGAAATCTAAGCTTCAATTTATGAACCAATAGCTTTGTTTAATACACTTGAATATATAATAAATAACGGTGAAATCCCAGTGCTTGGAAAGTACAATTTTATTGTAAACTTTCCCTCAACCACAAGTTGCATTTTCTACAATGTAGAGTTATATGAGAACAGAGACCATATATCACTGACTGAGATCATGTGTAGTTAGAAAATTGATGTTAAACTGATGGTTTTTAATACTTTAGTGGATTTATGACGCATGACGGTTTAATTACCGTGAACAACACTAGGTCTGATGTGTGTGGTGGTATTACCAAATTTAAATAACCTATGCACTCTGGAGAATATTAGTTGCTTTTTGTAAGATGTTCTCTTATTGGAAGAATAGAGAAGATATTAAATGTTGTTTATAAGATCTTCTTTTCTTTGAATATCGATAAAACAAAATGTGTAGTACTTTTATAAGTAGATTTCACTTCAGCGAATTGTACTTACTATTTATTATTTGAGGGTTTCATACAAATAAGCTAAAAGGCAACTGCAAAAATATCAGTCATAAAATACCTCATCTGTTTATTAGTATTTCTTTTGAAATAGTGATCGCGGAGGATCATGTCAATTAGCAACGCTTTAACACGTGTATCATTAACTTAATTTTCAAAGAATTCTCTAAGATTTTAATCTTTTCATTGTGAACATTTCGGTATGAAAATTACACTTGGCATCACTTCAAAGAATTATATTGCCAATGTTCTGTGTTTGTTCATAAATTGTGATATTAACAAAAAGTCCGTGGTATTTTGTTAAGCTGACAAAGGATCTGTTTCCTTGTGCTTTATTTATTAAATTAAATTACATATTCGTATGGTCGTTGTGTTTATTTATCATATTCATACTTGAATTTATGGAATCAGATGGCTTTATCCTTTAATTTATACTGTCGTTTTAAACACGAAGATTACAATATATTTTTTGAAAGCGCGGTCATTATACCGTAAATACCTGATTTGTACGATGATCAGCATAAAATGTATTTTCACAAATAAACTGCTTTTATTATTCCGCGCTTGTAATTCATAAGAAATAATTCGTTAAAGACCCGTGGTAAATCTGGCGTTAAATTTAAAATTGTCTTATGTAATGTGAGGTTATGTAAAGGCGTGATAATCAAAATGCGTGATTGATAGCTGAGACCGATAATCGACGGTTTCGTAATAAATGTAAGAGAGACGATTATTGGTATGATTTCTATACTGAGATTATGAGATGAATGAATACTGCATTGTTCACTATCAACTCGAAATTTTATATTGTAGGTTTATAGAAAAATTGTGATTGAAAAATGTGCACAAGGAGACGTTTATGAACATTTTACCATTTAATTTAAACAAACGAAGAATAATTATGGCTGGTCTATTAAATATTGTCCTTTTATTATTGAAAATAGAAAATTAACAGTATGTATTAACATAATTAATGAATTCATAGCCAAATGGGAGAGTCGATTTTGATTGAATTAAATTCGAGTATAATTTAAATCTGAGAGCTAAAGTCTACATTTTCCATGATCGATAAAGTTGTACTAAAATAGAAAATATACGGTATTCAACCATGGCTACGTAATGGCATGATCAATTAAAATGACACTGAGATAACGCTATCGGTACAAGGAAGACGAACCTTGACAACCGGGAATGTTGGAAGATAACGCGGCGTAGTGAATTGTGACGTAATGCGTTATGTTTAATGTTTCTACATGTAACACATGTAAAACACGTGTTTTAGATGAGCATATAAGGTAGAGGTGGTCCTGGTTGCGTACGTGATGACTCTGGATATAGAGAAGCCTATATTACCTATTGGATAGATAAAAAGGCAAGTTTTAGGAGCTATTTCCCTTCTTGATATCATTATATCATGTTACCAGCCCCCCTAGCCAAGTGGCTTTAGATACGTTTATCCACAGCTTACGTCAATCTCATACATTCGTAGTCTATTCTATGGAACGCTACGCTAACAGAAAGCCACTTGGCTAGGGGGGCTGATCAGTTAAATATGTGGGGAGCCGTGAGCGTGAGATGAAGTCATATGGCTATTATTCGTGTATAGTTTTAAATTTTAATGTATAGTTAATTAAATGTATAACTAAAGTTGCTCAAAGAGTCATTTACTTTAATAGAAAACATTTCATTATCATGAAATCTAAAGTAATCTTTGTTATTTTTATGTTTTGAATATGTTAAGATACATTTAGAACAAAACCTCAGTCGCATAGATGCTGAAAGATGATGATACTTGAATGAATTGAGAGTCGCTTTGAGAATATTAGCCCACTCTAACTGAAGTGGAAGCATATTTAATACACTGTAAGAGGGCTGATAAATGGCAGACTATTCTATGACCTTAATTATAATCTTATTTAGAATGGATAGGACTAAATCGACTTTCATATAGTATTTTAGAAGCAGTATATTCTTAAATGTTCCCTTAATCATTCGCTTTAGTTATGTCTTTGTATCCGACTGCGAAAGAAGGAAGTTCTGTTTTTTGTTATAGAATAATACCTGCCGCAATAATTTGAGTACATCCGTTATTTTTTGGAAACATCTGCTAATAATGTAAAAAGTTGATTTGTTCTATGAATCTATGATGTAAGTGATAGGTGTAAAAAGCTTCACTTTCATTCGTTTTTGTATTACTCATTGTAGGTACGTGGTATTAAGCCACTCATAACGGTATTAATCTAGAGGTCGTCTAAGTTCCGCTTGATATCCGTAAGGTAATGAAGTTGAAATAATATGCTTGCGGGTTCCGTATTGTTATTTAATATTTTATTTTGGAAATGCAAATAAACTTAAACTTAAATTGAAATAATGCGTTGCTCCTATAAGATGCTCAGAACGTTTTGACTGAATAGCAGTTTTCTAAAATAGAGAACTAATGCTTGTAAGGTTGCACTTGCTTATTTCGTATATTACAGCTTGTCGTAATTTATGCTATCTACATTAAATAAAATTTCTCGTTTAAACATGAATTAGACGCTTATCTTAGCTTTTAGATTTTTTCTAATTTCTTTATCTTCTTAATATATATAAATCTCGTGTCACAATGTTTGTCCTCAATGGACTCCTAAACCACGTGCAGTTCGATCCAACTTGAGAGATATGATAGGTATTATCCCGGAAATCCCTCAAGAACGGAAACTATGCGGGTTTTTCTGTGAAAACGCGAGCGAAGCCGCGGGCGGAAAGCTAGTTATATTCTATATTCATCTTTATCTGAGATAGATAGTATTGCGTGTTAGAAGAAGACCCTGTTTCAAAGAGAAGACTACGGAACCCTATTTTATTTATTTTTCCTTGACAATATTGATGTATTAATGTTCGAAAGAGAAAGTGGCTTATTAATCGCGGTAACTCACGTCGAATTTCACATTGGCTTCCTAATTATATGTGAATCAAGAAAGCTCATATTGGAAAAGTAAAATTTATTTGTCACTTTCAAATCACCAGCGAAAGTAAATATAGGCTGAGATGGTGTTGAATATTATATTGTTATTTAGATGAAAAAGTTCATGGTTTTAAGTTATGTTCAGCTCTTATTGTGATAGAGTCAGTTATTTTTTTCATTTTGAATATTAGTCTTGTAAATGTAATATGTAGGTATAAATGATGAAAGCATATAGGTATAAAAACTCATAGGTATACATACTTACTAAATCCTTGTATGTGTATGTAGTTTTCTAGCTTTAGGTACAAAATATGTACTAGCTAAATAATTTAAACTTTCTGATGGATAATTTCAAATTTGATTAATTATCGATGTTTTTGATTTTCTTATAATTTTATTTCCTTTCAAAGGATTCAACTGATATCCAAACCAAATCTCACCTGTTTACTTGCTAAAAAGTGACAGCATCGCGTCACTTTCGCACATCTATAGTGTTAATAAGGAATTTTACGGCCGCCGCTCGGCCTACACATCGCTCAAAAAATATATGCGTGCCGACCTAGAGACTCGTTCGCTGTGGCCTTGACAGCGTGTAAGGTCGTTACATGTGTGTGTGTGTGTGTGTGTGTGTGAAACTTTGCTCGCAACTTCTAAATGTGCTGGGATGTGGGTACAAGTGTTACGCGCATGTGAATGTTTTTAGTGTGATGGATGGTAGTGTTTTCGTTGTTGTAATGGTTTATGAATGTGATCTTTTTATAGATGAGCAAATGTGTGTTACAATTCACCTGATCGACTATTAACTTTTAACCAATTGACGAGGAAACTAAACAAGGTAATAAAATGAAGTAACTTGTGTGTGTAGTTAGTGTAGAACTGTATTTTTATTTTTATAATAGGTAGCTAATATAATATATTTCATAATTACAATCGTTATATGTTGAAGAAATTTTGAGTCAAAAAGTAAAAACACTACAAACCGCATCCATTCATTGCAGCAAAATCAATGACGACACTTTAGAAATTGTAAAATTAATACGCACCAAGAAAGTTTCTACAAAAGCTCCTCAATGTCAAATACGAATGTTTCATTGCATATAATATGTGTACAGTAAATTAAGCATGCTAATGTTTCTTTGTTTATTATAATTCATTAAATAAAGGTCGGCCGACAATACCTAAGTGCATGCAGCTGCAAGTCTAGATTGTACAATACTGCTCAATCGTTGAATCTTGTTCTAGGAGCATTGAGACAATTGCATGCATTCAGATCGGGTGCACTGATTTGAGTATACTAATTGTTAAGTACTGCGTGTATGGGTATGTGTGTGTGTGTGTGAAAATTTTTAATGTATTATTTTGTTGCGTGTGTAACTCGTTTATGAATGAATTAATACTGTGTTTGGTAGAATTTCAAATTAATTTCACTGTATGCATGTAGGCTTTATGTAAATGTTAATTATTGAAACTTAAATATGTCAATAGATCGAGGAAAGTATCAAATAAGTTTATAGATTGATGATAATTATTCGCTTCTTTCTTTTTGAGGGGTACGTGATTTCTAACTTCTTAAAGTGTAAATCGTACGTAATTAACGTAATGATCAATATTAATTTGAGCTTTTTGCATGTTTCTAGTAAATACTTTTACTTATAGTGTCCTTAGGAATTATACAAAGAAGTGTCAATTATTTGAAACCTATTGCTTATTGTCACAATATAA
The DNA here is from genome assembly GCF_905220415.1 of Colias croceus. Taxonomy (NCBI): domain Eukaryota; kingdom Metazoa; phylum Arthropoda; class Insecta; order Lepidoptera; family Pieridae; genus Colias; species Colias croceus. Next base: position 3,595,986 of record NC_059562.1, read on the forward strand.
GGCTTATATTACAATACAAATACCGTATATCATTTCACCAAACGATTATTATTTGTGCTAATAACAGTAACACTATCTTGCAATCGCGGCCATAATTTATTGTCTATATGCAATTAACGTAATTAGTAGATAATGATGTAAATATAGGTTTATGTGTGCTCGTGACTCTGTTCGCCTTGGACACAGGAAGTCGTAATTGTGGTTATTTTAACCAGTTTTGTGGTCACTCACTTGAGTGTGCTCTCGAGTTGAAGCTTGAGTTGGAGTATCTTTTGTGTCAGTTATGTAGTTGTTTCTTATTAAACGTTTCTGCACATGGCAACTGCAGCACTTGATGTCAATGTGTGCAATCGTTAAGAATTCACCATAACATGTAAGGTTTTATTTAAAAAGAAATAAATAAATATGTGTGCGTGTACTAGTATACACACGTAAGAAGTGAAACTTCTTTATGACCTTATTTTTCAAAAAATAATTTACTATATTATTATGCAACTTTACAAAACTACGTCGAATCACGCGTGGTAGGGATAAGAAAAAGATGGCGCGTAACGGAAAAATGTTACACTAAATTTTTTTCCAACCCCGATAAAGAAGTTTCACTTCAATAGATTAATTAACTCGAAGCTAAATTTCATCAAGAATAGCTTAGCAGCATAAAGACATTACAGATCGAAAGACATCTTAACATATTATAATATCTATCGCATTAATTTATTCCATCTCTCACATTACTTGGCCATTTTTATTGACACTCAAATTTATATTTCCTCATTTAACGGACATATTTACGTATAATTTCTAAAGAAAGTACGATAAGAGTGTCGTTAATTCCCATGTTAATGAGATTAAAAAAAAATGATTCAGCAGTAACAAGGACATTCTTACGCAATGCGAATACAGTTAGTTTAAATAATTAAAAAGTGGAGTATTGTGTTGTTTCGCTAATGTTGGTACCGTTATAATCAGTTAATGCTAACGGAGTATATGAAAACAATTAGTGATTTTCACGCTGGTAACAATAAGGAAGCCTTTGTTACTAGTCTCTTGTTAAGACTTTGTTTAGACGTGTGTGGAACTAAGTTATAAGGAAGAAGTGTGCATTTTGGAAATGGTTCCCGGTGTACTAGTATGGACTTATAGAATTATGAAGTTGTTTTGTTTTGTAGTATAGCTGCAAGTCAATATTTTGCGGAGATTATGATACTCTATGTTGGTTTCTGGAGAGATAAATTGTATGTATATGTATTGTATATGGAAAGAAAACTTTCTGGAAAACGTTAATTTGATAATATCCAAATGTAAAAAGTTATAAGAAAAATTGTATTGTATTTCTCATGAATGTAACGAGATTAGTTTTGCCGTATTAGCAACCTAACCTCCAGTTAAATAGGCTTTCGAAATAAATTATCTCACGTTCATACAAACTTAACAATTTAATGAAAAGATAATAAAAGATCCATCCGGATTAAATAACTAGCGAGCGTGCAACGGAACGTATGTGCGCGTTTTTATGCTCTCACCATACGTCGATATATTTTAAACCTTCTGTATTAGTGAATAAAAGCCATTATCGTGTGTACGTGTGTAGCGTTTCTCGGGCGATATGATTTCAAATGCAGGGAAAGCAGACCATGATTCGCTCGGAATTGTATCTTTCCAAGTATTTTATAGCTTTGTACAAGACATTTTTATCCCTACGATGAGCTTGATATGGGTAAGGCTCGGAATAATCAAATATCTAAATGTTAGGCGTGCAAGTGAAAAATCTTATAGTGAGACGTGGGGATTGTCAATTTGTTCACTGTTGAAGTTATACTTTTTTCTTCCATGGAAAAATTTTCACTAAAATGTATTTTTTTTTAATCCGAGGTAAATAAATCATTAGATATCAGGGATAATGGTTTGCGGTTGCTCTTACGTCTTGTTGTGCAATATTAATCCACTTGGGTTGTAAAATTTGCTTAGATTTATTAAAAAATTTAGTCGCCAAATTGATTTGATTATATTATTCTGACATATAATCAATCATACAAGTGGTCCACCGATGATCGTTCCATGCATGCACTTAGCAGCGGCGGAATACGCATTACCTTGTCCATACTAGATTAGCTCTAGCCTGCTCTCCAGATAATCCCACGATGACCTACATATACTGCACTTTGACGGCTTTGTGCAGAATACTCGGTATTGTAATCGCACGTTTCAATTGTTTTGTGTTTTCACGAAAAGGACACATAAATATTGGTGTTAGTTGAGGATGATTTACTTATAAATTGTATTGTACTTAATGCTTGTATAGTTCTTGTTCCCTGTAATGCACATTACGCAATATAAAATGTAAATTAAACCCCATTCTGACATTTTATTTTAACGGAATCACGCCTCGGCGGCACCAGCAAAGGTTTCCAGGTCATATGAAAATTAAACACAAAACCCAAGCATAGTTCAAGCGCATCGTCACATCGGTGGAGGTTGCGAAATTAGAAAAACAGGGAATGAATATTCAATTGCAGGTGCTTGCGCTTTTTGCAACGCTCTGCCATACGGCATAGAGCCCATTTTGCTCTGGCGTGTGTTCGAGGAGGGTAGTGGAATATGTAAATGCGTCAAGTCTGTGACTCTTGGCCCGTGACGGCTGCAGAGTAAGCGCTGTCAATTCGTGCGGGAAATACACAAAAATGAATGGAGAATATCTCGATAAATATGAAAATACATATATTTATTTTTAGAAGATGCTCCTAATATGGAAATGTTTTAATAGGAAACATCGTGGTTTTATCTTATAGGTGTAAATTTCTCAACACAAGTTCACAACTATTTGATCACACGGAACTCAGGAATTGAATGCTATCGTTTGTTTTTATAAGATTATCCTTATGAGCGCAAAGATTCACGTCTCCGTCGCAAGTGTGTTTTATCAGGCCGCAGCCGTGTCTATAGTATAAATAATAATATTGTAGTGATAGCGTATCTAATCGCGAGAAACGTGTCCTCAATACACTGAGTGACGACTGATAAATATCGTTCTCCCTTTATTTATCTATTTATGTTATGTACGACATTTTTAGCAAGATCTCAAGATTGAGTTTCACGTGGTTTCACTATAAGTTACGTAATATATAGAAACTATTTGGCTGAAGAAACTAGCACGTTTTATAATACAGAAAGTGGAGGAAATAAATCGCGTGATGTTTAAATGATAAGATAAATAAACGCGTTCTTAATAACAATAAATGGACAATATTAAGTTAATATGATATGATAAATGTGTTATGAATTAGATTATGGCAGTACGTTTGCCCTCAATTACTTGTGATTTCAGAGTTAAATGAGTTCCCGGAGTTTTATTATATCTAATTTATTGTAAAATAACGAATTTGATATCAATTAAGTAATAGCTATAATGTTTCATAAAGCACTAAAATAATGTCATTTATAACCCGGATCTTTAATAATAGACTCGCCAGGTGTTGCTAAATGATCTAGATTTTGCAAGGAATTCGGTTAAATTGCGTTACACTATTAGTGGACGATGAAGTTATTAATAATTTAAGTACCCAGCATAGCTTGTGTGGCGGTGTCGTTTAATTACAGAACTTTGATAATAACTGACGTGTTTGTGATACGAGTTGCAAGGATAGTTTGCACATTTCTATACTGAATTAAAGACAACCCATGTATGTATGTGAGGTTTGAAGGAGATGGTTTTAACACGACCTTACTGATTAGATTACTTGAATTTGTTTTCGAATCCTGGATATTTCGGTTCTATAATCAACTCGACGGTTTTACTGGTGGAAACTATTTTATCGTAGTTTATAAAATATCTCTGTAAAACGTATGTTTGTCATGTTGATATTGAAAGCAGCATTATTTCTCTAGGAATTATAAATCTATATAGACCGTAAAAAAATAACACAGAAGGCAAATTTTTGTTGATACCATATTATTCTGACTAAACTTGCACGAAATATTGTTTCTGTTTACAAATTCTTAATGTATCCAGAAAACTTATAACTATGTACATAACTACGTATAAAGGGATGTTAACCATTAGCATATATCTACGTAAAGGTGTCTAAACCTATTCAAAGAGGTATAAGGAAACATCAAGTGCTTACAAGGAGCACGCTTACAACGGCATCTCTTAATTCCACCGCGGAGGAGCTCAGCACACACTATAATATTATGTTACACTTTGAAAACTTAAACCTTCAAAGGGAAGACAACTTTGCACAGAACTTTATGACCTATTATGCAGTGATAGAGACGTTTATTCTTTACAATTCTTCGCGTGCAATGAGCCGAAAACGTGATTACAAAGAACGTCTTAAGCGTTTGCGGTAATGCACTAACGAGTTTTGTGATTACTATCTTAGCGGCTGGAAGTTAAGCGTTGTGGGGTGTTTGTATAAGAAATAGGTTGCGTATGTTTACCATTATTCATATTGAGATATTTATTACATAGGAAGGTTTATAATGTGTGAAAAATCTTTAAATTGCTTATACTTTTAAAAAGCATACGTGTATTTTTATGTATTCGAGAAGATAATTAAATATGGCAATGGTTTTACGTTCATTAGGCTTATCTCCATTCACTTGGTATAGCGTTGCGACATTCAAGTGATAGGTTTATTTTAATTAAATTAGCTATGCATAGATAGACTGTATTTTTCTGATTACTGCTGCAGTGAAGCAGATAAATCACGCGTCACACTATCGGACATGCAGACATTTTGAATAAATTTGAACATTGAATGATTCATACGGTTGCGGTAAATTTCCGGTTTCAATTATTTATTTGTATTAAATTGTATTTGTCGTGTTGTATTGTAAATATTTGATATTGTAAGTTTACATGTTTTCCGTTGTCCTACTTAGGTATAAAATTTTTGCACATTACATTTGAAAGACGTGTAATGGCTTTTAATTTAATATCTATGTATAAGATATTTATTCTTTGCATACAAAGAAACTTTGCACGTGTTTACATACTTTGCATACATAAAAGTGATATAAGCAGAAACACATAGGGAAGTTCTTGATTTTATCATTGAATCACCGTTTCACGGAATATAATACGGTTAAACTACTTTAAAAGAACATTATATACTATAGATATTATTGTACTTGATGGCCTGCAAGAAAATAATCCCCCTTCTGAGTTATCTCTCGTAATATATTATCATCCACTTGAGTCACATTTTCCAAGAAGGTAAATAGTAATAATAATTAAAAATCGTATGCATCAGGAAATGCCGTTCAAGTTAACTGAAACCATATATGAGTCAGATGAATGTTGATGCATCGCTGGAGATGCATGTTATCTGTATAAATCTTTGAGATAATACGATTATGAGTATGTGTGTTATTTGCTAGCTTTTAGGTACTTGCTAGTCTTTCTATATTTTTTCTTTTAGATGATTAGTACTTTTACCATATATTTTTTGTAGTATTCTTGATTAAAGTAAAATAGTTATCTGTACAGAATAAATGATATGTTGATAAAATAGAGGATATAATTTGGTGCTTCTATTCCTTATATAGAAAATACTATTTCGTATTACGCGTATTACCAGTATGACGATGTGTGATTGTAAAGTAAAGAATACAAAAAAGGGAATTGGTAATTGATTAAAGGTGATCTACAAGTAGTTTTATATAAATAATCATGAATACGCTGAATTTTACATTTGAATCGAACTTGCAGCACTTGATTTTTTGCGAATGAATGACCGTTACATGTTTGTTCAGTAAAGGAATGAATAATACACAGTTACTTGAGCTTAACTGCCGTCTTGGCTCCAATTAAGTTTATTTATGACGTGTGACTAACAAGAGCGTATCCTTTCTATTTATGTTAATAGCTCTCTAATGCTTGTTAAATGGTTTTTAATGGGAAAAACTTATGTGACAAACGTTTAGGCTTTGTAGATGATGATTCAATTCTTTGCGTTTTGGTCATGAGTTTGAAAAATGTTGAGTGACATTAATAATATGTACTTTATAGCTATTTTGGATATTAATCTAATGATAAGTGTTTAAAATGACACGAACTAAAACTAAGTAGGTACCTAAGTACAATTGTATTTACAATAACATAATATTATCTACTTTCGTTACTGATACAATTTACTCAAAACTCATTTTCTTTCAACAATAAAAATTCACAGGCATTTGCAGCATTAGCAAAAGAGTAAAATCACTTTAGGACCGATTTAAATGCGAATTAGTGACTCAACGTTTTATTACCGTATCATCTTACTCATTTGTCATCCGATACAGATTTATGCAAAACAAAAAATGACCCAAAAACATTTGACTCGTAACTTGGTCAATACAACATACACGATTGTGCTCGCTAATCGGGGACAAAGCAACGGTGTATAATATCATTACAATAGTCCTCTGATTCATTAACCTGTACACCCACTTCCAAATTACTGTCCCCATTTCGCGTACGTTGGCTCAATCAATCCGTCATTACGATGTACGATGGTAACACCGTGCGAATAAAAAATTGACACCCACGCGCCTGTCGCCAAATTCGGCGCGAAAAAAAAAACAATTGGCGACCATAACGGCGCGCGCTGTCGGACCGCGGGAAATATGTGTCATCTGTCAATTGGAACGAGTTTGTCAACTGAGTATGTACATACTGTTTACAGATATTTTAACGGTTATTTATGTTTTCTTGGGATACAACGTCTTAATTATTGTGCAAGATTATTATTACAATGCGAGTTGGCACGGCTACAGATTTGTTTTGTATTGATCTGTCTGTTAGTTTACTTTGTTTCGGTTTTATTTCGTCTGTATCCTATTACATGCAAAATGATACTTTGACCTAAATAAATATAATTTTCATTGTGTTAAATCAACAAACATTATGCGTGATACATATCAGTAGAGGCGCAGGCGTTTTATTGCAATGCAACATTAGAATCCGCGAATTAATGTGCATGTCATGAATATCTCACAAGGTACTGTATAATAGGAATATCCATCCATTTACCGGAGTAACATCGTTTTGAAATTACCATTTGTGCTATTTGAAGTGGAATAAATTTTGATGATTTCAATATTAATCTTGTGCCATCTGCTTTCGAAATTCGAAAACAAATGAAATTTGTATTTCAAGGAAACACATTGCATATTGCAAAACACATGGTTTCAACTATTAAGAACGTGTGTAGATAAAAGAAAAAAAAAAATTATAAACCATCATCCAGTTGTAAGGACTTACCTAACCTAAGGAGCAGCAGAATTTAAATTTCAATGAATTTGTCAAAGACTTCATAACTACATGTCATATTATGTAACACTTTTCTTACAATTTTTTGTAACAAAAGTAAGCATTTCAAAACCAAGTAATGAACGTATTCACATAAATGATACAATCTCGATACATCACAATCGCGCGGGAGAAAGCGTCAATGATTTCGTTCTTAATATGGCGTGATATATCCGCTTTGTAAAGGTCGGGGTTTTGCACCTTTTTTCTTATGTCAGCCATCTTTGCTATTGTGTACGACCTTCGTTTTGGGGTTTTTGAAGGGGTGTTTAATGTTTATGGGGTGATGCAGGTAAAATTTGTTATGGATATTGAATATTACCTATAGAAGTGTAAATAAAAATCTTACTAATCGGGATTATTCTATTAGTTTCAATAATGATAGTTTTGGATGGAAGTACGATACTTAAAGCCTTATTGTAATATATTGAGCGGAGCCATCACGCATTCATGATGCCTTCTAAGTGTCGCGTATAAAATTGCGTTTGTTTTGTTTGTTAGGTGTTTTCCATTGGGCCTTTTCTGATGACAATATTTGAACTAGTTATAAAGTGAAATTCAATAAACCATCATAATGGCATATTGAGTTTGTACAATGTACATCCTATAATGAAATTGTAATTTTACCTTTAATTTTATACCTACATATGCCTTATTATACATGTTGAATTGTTAGACTATCACGCTCAAAGTTACCTCGTCCTCCAGTCTGCCCTCCTTTGTTAAATAAAATTGAACCGGTTCGCTTGGCTCACCATCCAGTGCATAGAATAACCATGCGTCATGCAAACGGTCCAATATAATTAATCGTTGCGTACCAAACTGATCAGCCAAACACATATGGGTATCGGCAAAAAATTACTCAACGCACGGACACAGAGGAGCCGAAAGGTCCGTTACTTTGTTTTAAAATGTTTCCGAGAACACGAATGCAGGTATAACGGTAATGTTGCCAGACGGTGTCAGAATGCACAATGAATATATCCCGAGATGTATGCGGAGATTTATACCGCTTGTGTATCTTGTAGCGTGCTTAATAATGAATCTTGTGACAATGGTAATGGTTCGTATGACAGTCTAGATTTGCATTCGGATTTAACTAATGCTGTTGCTAGGTTAGGTATACCACTTAGCTAGGGATTCGTTCAGGTCGGATGCGTTTTGTCTGCTTCGATCAAGGGTTGTTTACCCGTTGTTTTTGTATTATATGTTTTGCTTTTGTTGCAAATAACTCAAAATGTTATGCAGTTGATGGTAGTTTTATTTTTATCTAGAACGAGCTTATTGCATGATTTCATTTTCTACCAAAGTGTTTTTCATTATTTATTATGAAAGTTCCTCAAAAATATTCGCAATGCTATTCATATCAGTATTTTGTATACCACGATGATAAGTTAAAAACGTTTTGCAATTCGAACGCATCGTAAATCAAAGTCAGCGACGATTTATGCATCGACAGCTATTTTTTCTATTCCCGATTGGCGGGTATCCAAAAAATGTGACCTTTAAATTGCATACATTGCGCGGTCGGTATCAGTGTAGCAACGTGATTGTTAATGCAGCGGAGTAATGAACTCGTCTCGCCGGATCGTGAAATTAAACCGTTTAGCGGATAGTGAACCGGGTGGTGAGGAGAACTTGCTCAATGGTCGGAGGCGATACCGCGTCTGCCAGCTATCGGTGACATTTTGTGTTCGTGCTTTATAAAATATAGAATTTATTGCAATATAAAATTGCCTTCTTTCATTTTTCTGGGCGATTATAAAATCTAGAGTATATTTGTTATCGTACTCTGTGGGTATAATTGTCAAGAAACATTTGGTAATAGCTTTGCAATATATCAACAAAGATGCATCGATTTAGACTTCTACTTGCCTAGTATATCACTCTTATGTTCTCCAAAGGTTCTTAATAGAAATATACTACACTAGCTTTCCGCCTGCGGCTTCGCCCGCGTTTTCAAAGAAAAACCCGCATAGTTCCCGTTCCCGTGGGATTTCCGGGATATTAAAACCTAGCCTATATTAATAATAATAATAATAGGGCGTAGGGATGTGACGACCCCATCGCCCACGGTTGGAATATCTATTGTCTATGTGACAATAGATATTCCACCCGTGCAATCAGTCAACCCGCAGGACACCTTGTGGCGGGGTGTCGGGGAGTAGCGACCCCGCGGGAACCGAGTGCTCCCGGGGGAGGCCCCTGTCTTCATCTCCGGCTTGCCTTCACCGGCCGGTCGGAGTGAAGCCTGACGAGGACAGGACCCCCACCTCTGGCTTGCCTTAACCGGCCGGCCAGAGTGGAGTCGCGAGAGCTTTTAGCTCGAAGGGTGGATGCGAAGCGTAAGTGGCGAGTGGGCACGTGATGCTGGACCCTCAGGGAGCGCGTGATCGGAGTTTAAAGTCCAGGGACGCCTCTCCACCCTTAGCTGCTCACAATATGTTGCCCCCTTGTCGTACTGTTGCAGCGACTTATTTCGGGGGCCCATACAGTGAGAGGGCGAGTCACCACCTGCCAACATATTTTTACTTTCTTTTAGTAGAAAGGCAGGTGCCATAGTTTCCCATAGTCCCCAGTACCAGTCCATTTAGCATCCCAATCCATAGCCCAATTATTAAATTTCCATACCCTGCAATAGTCCTACATCGGCCGCGGACTGCCTAGGGCTGTATCTCTATAGTGCAGTCATGGGCAGGCTGCGGCTGGTGTCCCACAACACATTAAAAGTCTCAAAGGGCCTCTGCGTGTTGGATCCGTGTCCCCACGTAAGCCTTCCAAAGATCCGGGTACCATCCTTCTGGTGGTACCCGAGTATTATGGAAATGAGAAACATAATAATAATAATCTTTATTTATTTCTTCCTTTTACAATACATATTATACATACAGGCAACATATACAAGGTGTAGAAAGCTGGTGCCTGTGGTAGGTGTAAAACCTGTAATACAGGTCACCAGGTCTCCACCACTCGGATGAACAGAACATTATAATTAAGCCAAAGAAAGAAACTATGTAGCTTAAAAATTAAATTACTTTAGTTACATTAGCAAAAAAATATAAAAATAAAATGATACAAAAAAAAAAAAAAAATAAAAATAATAAAATTAAACATGCAAAAGTCTACCCGGATGAAGTGTGAGTGATTGTGACGAGTGAGTGAGTGTGTAGTGTGAGTAAGTGTGAGTGAGTTTGAATGCGTGTGGTAAACATCTGAAATCTTAATTTGAACGAATTAGATAAATGAGTCTAAAAAGGTCTCAGTCTCAGCGTATGAAAGTCCCTGTAGCCAGTTATCAAGTAAAATTTTCAGTTTGTGATAGTTTAAAGAATGTACAGATAGAATATTTTGGAGTTTATTATAAATGTAAGGGCCAAGAAATAAAAAGAATCTGTGACTGAAAGAAGTATTTAGTCTAATTGTCGGAGCTAATAAATAATTGCGACGCTCAGTAAGGGGATTGTAAGGAGTAGAACTGTGTTGTTTTAACGCGATTATAAGAATAAATAATTGGCGAACTGTTAGTACTTGAGATAGTTTGTATAATTCTGCTGTTGGATATAATCGAGGCTTATGAAAGCAAACCTTTAAAGCTGCCCTTTGGGCACGTTCAAGCTGAATTAGATAAGATTTATATGTACCACCCCAAGATTCAATTCCATACAATATAACAGACTGGCACAGCGCTATATATACCATTTTCATAATTGAAATGTCAGCTGATGAGCGTAGTTGCTTAAAAATGTACATAAGTTTTCGTATCCTATTACCAACAGTTTCTATATGCTCCTTAAAAGCTAGCGAAGAGTCAACAATGATGCCGAGATATTTGATAGATGATACTCTTTCGATAACAGCTGGACTCGATGGATTCATGATAGAAGGAACTAAAATTTGGAGGTGATTAATATCAGATTTGTCATTGCGTATTGCAAAATTTACTAATTACTAATTACTCGTAATGTAGCTTTCGAATGGTGAAAGAATTTTTAAAATCGGTCCAGTACTTTATGAGCCTATTCATTACAATCAAACAAACAAAGTTTTCCTCTTTATAATATTAGTATTATATACTACATTAAATTGTTGTATCAATGTAACGCACATATTACAACGATACAACTAGTTAAATTAAAAGCAAGTTAATAATGTTATTCCATAAAAAATGGCCGCATATCGACTGCCTGTAATAAATAGCGAAGGATGGCCCGATACATGTCTCGCTCGTTCAATATTAAACGTGATTAAGTGCACGTTATTCTAAGCAGGATTTCAGTTCTCGTTATAAATAGCGCTCAATTAATGTTGATTTTCTAGTTTGGTCTGGAGCGAGAGTTGCGCAAGAGTGCGAATGTCGGGTCATTGCACCAGACCTATAAAGCCAACTAGAAAAATATCAGTACCTGGCGCCCATCCCGATTTATAAATAACAAGCTGTTGTATTATTTCAATTAGACGTATGAGTCTTTGATATGTTTGCTTGGAATTATTTTGTACTAGCAGTCCGCCCCGGCTTCGCCCGTGGTACATATTTACGTTTTCTCTACATAAGAACCATCCTCGTACTTCAAGGAATATAATAAAAAAATAATTAACGAAATCGGTTCAGCCGTTCTCAAGTTATGCGCTTACCGACACATTTTGGGATTCATTTTTATATTATAGATGAATGTAGAAAATAGAAATCTTCCTAATTATGATGTTACCGGTTCTTACGAAGATGGAACGTAAAAACGATTGCTAAATTATAATTGGATATTTGTTAATTAAAGATTTAATTGTGTTTTATTACTATAATACTTCTAAAGATTTCCAATAACTATAAGTTTTCTCATGAAAGTGTGAGTTTTAGCTTCAATTCTCGTCAATTTCAAGGTCTGCGTTAAATTATTTCTCGTAATTTGCGCGAACAGAATACTTTGTATCCTGTACTGAAAATTAACGGCATATTGCACGCCTCATAAGCGAAGCGTTGAGGTGGGTACTACTGTCACTTCGCGCAAAACATCTGATTTTTCAAACTTAAAATGTCTTTATGTATCATACATTGCACTTGTAAGATAATACATACACACACATATTAAGAAAAAACACTATTTTTAACATTCATGATATTTTTGATGTCATTTTTGTTATTTAAACTAGTTAAAAAACAGTTTAAAAAAGTTCTGTCTTGGACGTCCGTGTGTCTGTATGTGCGGAGGATTTTCTTGTTAACACGATAGCGACCGAAATACTTTACTAATCGAGTCTTTTTTTTTCTCTTACGCTTGAGTATGCTCAGGAATAGAACCCTTTCATTTTTCAGGGTCTGATTCGATGTGGTTTAATTGTTATTAAATAAACAAAAAAAATATCGACTTTTTTTTTTTTATAGTGTACTCAAAATTCACCATTATAAACTCGATTCTTTATACTATAAGCCAAGGTTTAAAAAAATAAGTTGGTAGTCAGTCCCTTAAACCTGCGCAGTTTCACATCTAGGTGGGGCCACAAGAAAAATAGCTCAATTATTACGGTACCGCTTTCTTTACTTTTCCAAATGTTTTATTTTATTTCTTTTTTATATTTATAGTCACGTACTCTTTATAAATAATCAATTTTATTGTAAAGGATGAGATTATGAGGCGTGCACTTTTGGATTTTCCAAACTATTTTCAATTACTGTATAAATCGAATTTGAAATATTATTGTAATAATAAATTTAATATTTTCGCATTTGTTCTTTCATCTAAACTGACCTTGACCTTGTCTCTAAACGACTTTTAATTAAGTCTATTCAATTAAAATACATTTTGTGTAACACTCACCTAAATAAATTGTCATTTACTTAAAACTCGAAAAAATGTGCTAACGTTAAAATTAAATTAAAGACGAATGTTGCTCGAAGCTTTGCCCGCGTTGTCAAAATAATTTTTCATAGTACAAACTTTCATCCCCTATTTTAACCTCTTAGGGTAGAATTTATCAAAATCTTAAACGGATGCCTTCATCATAGTGGCCAGCTAGAGGAGTATGGTTATTGGTAACTAACATTGTGACACAATAATTTTTCAATTTATACACATATATATATGTATAAGGTGTTACATATGTATATATATCGTTGGTTGTAAAAACTTCCTATATTCATTAAATTGGGTGACGTTGAGCATTTGCAGATTTCAAAATAAATTAAACGTATGATATCTATAAACTATACACTTTTATATCTTATACCTATGTAATTAAGATTTTTATGGAACGCGTATATTTTAGTTTAAATTATTGTATAGACTATAGAGGTGTCCTTGTATGGATGTGATATCGTTAATTCGAATTTGAATTTTAAACGACGCATAATTCTATCTATAATAGGCTTGTTTAGATAGACTTAACATAAAGCCCTCGTTTGTTGAGTGATAATAATGTTAAACCGTAATTATCTACATAATTTGAATATCGATATTTACGTTACGGTTGAAATAGACGTAGAAGTTATTAGTACATATTGTTGAAGAATATTAAGTTTTCGAATTTCCGTTGAGATTAAATTTCTTATCTAGTATACTGTATATGACAAAAATAATTTTATTATTTGTTATGCAAGATGCATTTGCCCTCCCGCTGCGTCGCTAAAAATAAAACACAATACGTTGTTTATATTATCGAGTATAATATAAGAGAAATATGTAATTACCAATGATTGGTAGGAAAGATAAGAAATTGAACGCCTAAACATAATATTTCCAAATCGATTAGTTAATTCTTGCAAGGCGGGACCTGTTTCGGTCCAGTTTATTAAGATTGGAAAATATCGGTTTCCTATAAATTATGATTGTGTAGATATAGGCCAATCGTTATGCTATATTATGTAGATACTATTAGCTGCTTTCTCAGTTGTATTTTGTGTAGAAACTAGCGGTCTGCCCCGGCTCCGCCCGTCATGATTTCGCAATAAAAGGTAGCCTATGTTCTTTCTCAGGGTTTAAAACTCTAAAGATTGTCTCTGCCAAATTTCATCAAAATCGGTCCAGTAATTTATGCGTGAAAACCATACATATATACAAACACACCTTTCCTCTTTATAATATTAGTATAGATTACCGTCTTAGCTTCCACTACCGAGCGTACTTCGGGCTAAATTTAGACCTAACCGGTTCAAAATAAGCTGCTATGAATAGATAGGAATTAACTGAAATAAAAATTATAGTCAAAGTAGTACAATAATAAATCAATTATATTTGCAGCCATCTGGTTAGAACATTCTTTATAATAAAAAAGAACCTAAAAATGTTGTATCGAAAACTTCCGTTTAAAGGTATAATGTGCAGAATCACATCTATACATATAATAAATCTGTAGAAGGGTCAATTCTGTACATTGAAAATATTGAAAAAATAAATACCAGGGGGTGTTACTGGATCGATACCAAACCCAAATATGTGATTAAAAAATTTTTTGTCTGTCTGTCTGTCTGTCTGTCTGTCTGTCTGTCTGTCTGTCTGTCTGTATGTGAAGGCATCACGTGAAAACTACCGGTTCGATTTCGATGAAACTTGGTATAATTATACCTTATTATCCTGTGCGTAAAATAGGATACTTCTTATCCTGAAAAAATACGTATAAAAAAATTAATCTTAATTTTTCAGTTTTATTCATAGACGTTGTTCTGTAGAACCGCGAACACACGTTGCGTATTATTTATAGGCCTAGCCGTATTTGGGTCCAATAGATATTTATAAGATGTCATTGTCAGAGTTACTCAAAATGGAGAAATAAACCATCCACGCGAAGACCGACATCCGCGCGGACGGAGTCGCGGGCGGAAGCTAGTTACTAATAAATGTATATATCGGTGAAATTGGGTCTTAGCTATTAACATAAATAACTGCAAATATCCAAAGTGGCATAACTTCCCAGTTACTTATCCACGAAATTCATACGTAGGATATGCGGTAGCACGCGGTATGGCATTTTTTCATACAAAAAATTTGCACTGTAGCGTGGAATGGCATTTTTTTATACAAAATTGTACTGAAGAATTTTGTTTATATATGTTTTAACTTTTAAGTTTTTCATATAGGTTTATAATTATGAGTAGTCACTCGTGAAAGGCCCGGGTTTCCGTTCATGACTACCGTATTGTATATTGCTAATTGCTGTTACGGATACCGTTAGTTTGCGATTTAAGTGCGGGGAGTGCAGTGTGCATTGCACTCGATGCATTATCTTCGGGAAATGAGTTTGTAACGTAATGGCACCGAATACCGACCACTGATTGATACGGCTAAATGAATCCCTTAAAAGATAAATTAAATACTCTAGAGGTCATAAGAAAAAATGATATTATGAAAGATTACGAACTTATATTTTAAAATATGCACATAATTGTATTTCATAATGGCTTTTTATAACCTAAATTTGGATTTTAACTGTCACGACTGGAAATTAACTGAAAGCACCATTTTCCGACCGACTGAGTACAAATACACGTGTTTCCGACCACTGAGTAGCTAGATTCCGACCAGTCAAATATTTTCTACTAAAATAAACTTTATGATAATAGAAATACAATGGAAATTCGTAAAAACCCGTTTCGTCTTTTCACTGCATCACGCGTGGACCGATTTCGATAATTATTTTTTTATTATATTACTTGAAGTACGAGGATGGTTCTTATGGAGAGATATTTTAAATATGTACCACGGGCGAAGCCGGAGCGGACCGCTAGTTTTAAATAATATTTGAGCATTTATTATAATAACAAAAACTAACTCTATGTTAGACTGTAGTAGTTTAAAATTACATTTACTCAAACTCAAACTCATAATATGCCTCACTGGTCATCCACACTAAATTAGAATGTCCCATTGACTACTTTGCCCAATTCTAAAATCCATTTCACCAAAAGTATTATTTCAGCTAATGAGAATACTTCAGCCTCTTTTTTATCACTCATGATGATGACCTGAAATAAACGCATGCAATTTCACTCAAGCACAGCGCAAGCAAAAGCAACCCAGTTGGACGGAAACAGGGAAATATATCGCACCTAGATTCCGACCAAACCTAAATTTGCGTAATAAAGCCTCTAAACCGAAATTGATATTCATTTTTAGTTCATTTCTATTTCATATGTACACTTATAAAGATCTCACAATTTCGTAGTTATGCAATTATGTGTCATAAACGTAAAATATAGGGGTTTTAAACCAGACCGGTCTTTGTAAATGAATAACGAAAAAATCAAAAAAGAGTGTCAGTTAAAACGTATATTACAAATAATCCATTAAAGTTAGCATTGGTCGCATACAGGTGTAGTATATAAGCATAGCGTTTAGAATAAATAACTTAATACGAAACCTCCACAAAACAACATGCATAGTAGATAATTACCTTCTTTTACAAAGTGCGAAATTCCGTTTACCGACCGATTCGGTCGGATTTCGGAATGTTGTTATTTTGAAAAGCTCCTCATTCCGTCCATAATTATTTGTCCAAAAAAACCTATAAAAACACGCTATCTTTGCATGTATATTTTAAAATTAATAATTTAAAACACCAATAAAACGTTCAAAGTAAATTAACCACAAACTTACCAGAGTATTTAGCGTAAAAATCCAAATGTTTATTTTCACCGTTTTATGTTTTTTTCGCATTCAATTCAATACAAACTACACCCTCGCCTAGCTTTTCTTGGATTGACGAAATGTCGGTTAAAGTTTGAAACCCAATTTTGGACAGATGACGTACGATAAGTGATTGAATCAAAAGCCTTCAGTTTCACGAGTGTCGCGCGTATTTTAAACGTTTTATCAAATAAAAATCAAAATGGTCGGATAGAGGAGGCTAGTCGGAAACCGGTGCCGTTACGTTATGCTGTTTTCTACGATTTTGTATTATGTATATTGTAAGCCATGGAAGCTATTATATAGGTACAGGAAAAAAAGTTTCATTAGATAATAAACTCATAAACTTAAACTTCAGAAGAATTAAGCTTTAATTTTACCTTAAGCAATTTGATTAGGAATGCAATAAAGTAGATACATATTTCTCATTAATTCATTAGTTAATTATTTATTCAGATCAATTCAGACGAACGTAATGCAATTTCATACTGCGGTTTAGATTTGATTATAATAATATGCTAGAGAATCAAGTATAGATTCTTCCTTTTATTTTACTTTGTATTTAAGTCGATAATCTATAGAATAATCTATTTAAATTCTGTTTTCCCATAGATATTATGCGACTATATTACGAAAGGTTTCTGAGAGCGTGATTAAATTTTACGTGTCAAGCGCACTAGAGTCCCTAGTTAGCCCTCGCAGGAAAGTAGAAGGATGCTTTTAAATTTTATATCCTGTAGTGCCATCTGAAAATGTTCTATAATACTTTGCGGCTTTTATAGATGGTGGTATGAATGTTGATTTTTCATTTTAGTGAACTGTAGATACCATTGAAATTCCGTTCGATAGTTCTGGACTGGTAATGAGATTTAGAAATGCTAATAAATAAGTATGTAATTTTCTGTATTGACCATCAAGTATTGTTTTGAATTGTAACTATGTAGATGATGACATTTGAAATATAACTTCTTTACTGTGTATCAGCTGTACTGTTTTGTTATTTTGGATGTGTTTTTCTTCTTCTTTCACTAAAGAAGTAACTCATGGTGCCATCAAGGATTGATTCTGTTTATGTCATAAAGATGTACCTGAAACACGTGGATTCCTTTAATTACGTATTCTTATTATTCCTTGTTCTTTATAATATAGTGTTTTGAAATAAACTCGTTTTTATGTTAAGCAGCTTATTTGGGAGCATCGGGCAACGGAAACTAAATACAAATATTCGAATCATGTCTATCTTATTACATTTTTTATCGACGCCGGCAACAAAGGGGCTCTTTGTAAAACGCACACGATCAAAGTGAAGGTCGTGTTAGAGGAAATGAGTTTTTGTTGTAAGTTTCAGGTCTTCGAGTTAAATAGATGCTTTGTTAGAAGAGATGTGTAGTGTAGTTTTAGATTTTAGACAGAGAAATAACGAATTGATTGGGAGTCATGATTCGCCTTTTGTTAAGTTGTGTAACTTTTTCGTAAAACGCAATGCTTTTTGTTAAAATATTTCTATCTCATTCCATAAAAATATACCTAAATAAAAATGTAGATAATAAAGAGAAGTGGTGTTTATGATTTGGTGAAAATTTAATAGCTCCTACCCCACATTAAGCTAATCGCGGACGACGGCGCGGGTAAAAGTGAATTTTGTATAATAAGAATGTTTAAAAATAGAACCTCTTTCGAGAATTATTTCTCTAAAAGTGAAACTGTATATTTTAATGTTTTATAAACTGCTTCATCGTGTGTTTATAGATTTTAATTGGTTAGATAGGAGTGATAGTCTATAGAAAGTGTATGTCATTGGACTTTGCAAAGTTTCTGAACAATTAATAATGATTTTGTTATTTGTTCAGAAACTTTGCAAAGTTCTTAATTCATTCATTTCGTTCTATGCTCTTCCTCATTGGTTAGATATCATTGAAGTGAAACTTCTCTATCGGGGCTGGAAAAGAACTTAGTGTAACATTTTTTCGTTACGCGTGACATTTTTCCGTTGCGCGCTATCTTTTTCTTATCCCTACCACGCGTGATTCGACGTATTTCTGTAAAGTTGCATATAGTAAATTATTTTTTGAAAAATAAGGTCATAAAGAAGTTTCACTTCTTACGTGTGTACACTAGTACACGCACACATTTTTTTATCTAAATTTATTATATAGGATTTATATTTTATGTATAGAAAGTTCATGTCATTGGACTTTGCAAAGTTTCTGAACAAATAATGATTTTGTTATTTGTTATTATAATACCGCTAGTCTCCCACTTGCATATAAAAGTGTTGTGTCAATTGTACACCGTTATATGAAATAGTGAATACATACAATGATCTACAGTGGGAGGCATTGAAGGATATGTAAATAGGAACACGGTGAAAAAATATGCTGATTTACATACTCGATAAAATAAATTAGAATATTTTTTACGAAATTAATAAGATATGTGTACCGTTAAAATATCTATAATCTACTAGCGGTCCGCCCTGGCTTCGCCCGTGGTACATATTCACGTTTTCTCTACATAAGAACCATCCTCGTACTTCAAGGAACATAATAAAAAAAGAATTATCGAAATCGGTTCAGCCGTTCTCGAGTTATGCGCTTACCAACACATTTTGCGATTCATTTTTATATATAACTAGCGGTCCGCCCCGGCTTCGCCCGTGGTACATATTAACGTTTTCTCTACATAAGAACCATCCTCGTACTTCAAGGAATATAATAAAAAAAGAATTATCGAAATCGGTTCAGCCGTTCTCGAGTTATGGAATTACAACGAAAAGTGGCATTGATTTTTATATATTAGAAGATTACTCTATAGTATAAAAATAAATCGCAAAATGTGTTGATATGCGCATAACCCGAGAACGGGTGAACCGATTTCTTTAATTATTTTTTTATAATATTCCTTGAAGCACGAGAATTGTTCTTATGAGGAGAAAAAGTAAACTAGTACAACGGCCGGGCGAAGCTGGAGCGGACCGCTAGTAATTTAATAATAATTAATTCTTGTAGGTAATTTAAATTTATTCAATAAGTTGTATGATGTAAACTGCAAGTTTGTCGCATTTAAAACGTGCTATGAGATAAATATTTTATAACTTTACAATATTCTAGCACAATTTTACACCAAACTTAATAAAATTAAGCAATAAAATACTTGACTTCTCCATACCTACAGGTTGGAAAATGTTAACTTTAATTACTTTGTGATACAAACGACAAAGATGCTAAAACATTGTGAAAATTAATATGTAACTTTAGAAATTATTATCTATTTTACCACGTAGCTAGGTATCGTAAAATTTTACATTTATATTAGATTTTTAATCACTTCACCTGCACTAGTTACAATGTTCTCTGCTTGCAAAATGTATTTCCATCGTACAGATTTATAATATACCTATGAATTAAAATTATAATTATTCGTGTTATGTAATGAAATATTTATGCTTTTAGTCACATATGTAGTAACAACCCAAAACCGTCTGCGATAATATGAAGACTTAAAAATATGTTCTTTTGAATAAAGCCATCCACAAGATGGCAACACAAATACAAAAAAATAAAGTTCCACACATATTATATAGGTAGGTACGTACCAGCAATGACGTCACAACCATAACCCATTTCACCGGTCGTCGCCCGTTCCAGTCCGCGGCTCCAGACCTCCATTATATTATATATTTTATATATTTATCAAGTTTACCGCCGCAGCCTCGGAAATATTTCATTTAGTACGAGAATGCAATATAAATTAGTGTCGCTATGTGCTTTTGTTGTGGTAATAGAGATGGGTATTACATGTTATTGTGTAGGTATGTAATAAAGTTGTTAGTTGCACTAGGTGCTGTTGCAGTAAGAAATCTATACATATAATAAATCTGTAGAAGGGTCAATTCTGTACATTGAAAATATTGAAAAAATAAATAGCAGGGGGTGTTACTGGATCGATACCAAACCCAATATGTGATTAAATAAATTTTTGTCTGTCTGTCTTTCTGTCTGTCTGTCTGTATATGAAGGCATCACGTAAAAACTAACGGTTCGATTTCGATGAAACTTGGTATAATTATACCTTATTATCCTGGGCATAAAATAGAATACTTTTTATCCCGGAAAAATACGTAGAAAAAAAATAAATCTTAATTTTTCTTAAGTTTTCCGACGGACGGAGTCGCGGGCGGAAGCTAGTGTAAAATATATCTTCCCAATTGCTGATAAAAGCTACTAATATCTTTTACCATGTTTTATTAATCATTATTTATTTACACATGCTGTATTATTAGCTCTTTGTGCCTTTAAACTTTCTCATTTTTAACATTGGAAATTTTAGTTTTGTCTCACTTTCTGGGTAGGTTTAATCAAAATGATGTACATGAATACATTCACAGTTCACACTATAAACACAGTGTAGTAAAATTAAACTACATTAATATGATTGCGTCTACAATGTACGAGAGCTTGTTAAAGGCATGTGATAAAAATTAAGCTATGTAGGTTAACTACTCCAATAGAAATTGTAATCAACATTATACTACATGTTCACGTGTGACGCCTTGGTGTTAAATTATTGCGCATAACTCCTTGTTATTATTGTGCTATGTATAATTATGCTGATGCATTCATAAGGTACAGACAAATGCTTTTTTAAATCAATCATATAAGGTTCGTCATCTAATCATCATCAGGGTATGAAAAGACAAGAGAAAAGATTAAGAGATGTTACCGACACTTTTGTTCTAGAACGTGTTTCTTTTTTCAGTAACTTTTCCCTTCACATTTTATACCAGGCTACGTTTGTGCAGATCAACTGAAAATATCAATTAATATCCTTGCAAAGAAAACTATTGTCTCGGACACAATTGCATTTAACTGTATCAGTTAACCCTTAAATGGACAATGTTGTTTTTAAACAACATACTAAACATCACAGATAAAATTATCTTTATTTTATTTTTTTGTTAATTTTGACAACTAGTTCTTATTTCTGAACGAATTTTGTACTTTTTTTAATGTTGGCACTATCCAATATTTTTATGCATTAAAAATAAATGAATGTCAAATGTCACTTTGAAGAAAACTTTTCTAGTGGCGCGAAACTAAGTTTTGAAGCTGTGTTCGGACTTTGATAAAATATAATGTAAGTATATAACATATTTTTATTTGCTTGATTATATCTTCAATTACATGTTCATTTTGTAAAACATTGAAAATTACTTGATGCTACTGTCGAATTCCGCGAAATCTGGTATGTTGTAGGAAAACTACAATGCGCATTGCCTGCTAAATAAATGCATGTTTGGTGAAGGCTTTTTATTTTGCTTTTCAGCATGCCGCGATTACTAGAAAGCGAAATTACAAAGTATTTAGAAACTCTTGAAGATTCAGAAGATGGCTTAGACGGCTCGGACTCCGAAGTAGAGGATGAAGGTCACTATTATCAAACAGCTCGAGATGTTCTTCGGGACCTTGAAAATAGTGATGAAGGTGAGAATGCCCAGTCTGATGAAGTGGATGCTGATCCTCCTCTCGTAATTGACAACGATCAAAATATACCAGACCCTCCTATTTTGGAAGCCGGAGAAGCAGTACCCCAGAGTAGATCACAAGGGATTTCTAAGCGACCTCTGGTTTGGCGAAAACGGAATCTTGTTACTGCTGAAGACAGCCTTATTTTTAGGGGAGAAACTCAGATAACGGAAGCATTGATGTCTTGTAACACGCCGTATGATTTTTTTTCATTTTATTTTACATCAGATCTAAAAAAGCAAATTGTAGAACAAAGTAACTTATACGTGGCCCAGAAACAATTGGGTCTACCTGCAAATGGCGCTAAACGTGGTCGACCTAGTGGGAGCACAATACAAAGAGAACTTGTAATGAAGAAGTTCCGAGGACCAGCTCAAGCAATTCCTTTGAAAGACGTCAGATTGGATCAGACATGTCATTGGGCAGTTTGGCTGTATAAGCAGCAGAGGTGCAAATTCCCGAAATGTTCAGGATTTACGTTCAAAATGTGCCAAAAATGTCGTGTATCTTTATGTGATACGAAAAAAAGCAATTGTTTTTATAAATATCATAATTTAGAATAAATAAACACATTTCAAAAACAATATCCACTCTTATTTTACCCATACTTGCAAAATGTCATTGAATGCGCAATGTAGTTTATAAACAACACTCACATTATTGCAAAAAAAAAATAGTAAATTCATGTCTAGATTTTTTTACTCATTTTTCCTAGACAGTAATACATGTTTATTACACAAATATATTTTTTTAAAACGTAAAAAAAAAATCGTCCATTTAAGGGTTAAAACTATGTTTGTTCTAACTGATATATTCATAGCTAAATAGTAAATATATGCATTTACTAATAAGCCTATCGACGGAAATGGTTTCGCAACCGCACACAGTCTGTGAACAAACACACAGCACAGATAATATAATACTATATTAGTACAGTGTGTCATTGCGTCAACTGGTTTGAGTCGATTGTACCAGTTTTGAGTTAACTATATACATAGTTTTGTTTAAAACAAGTAAATAGGAGATGAATGTTTTTATAATGTCGAGAATAAAGTATTTTATTTTTGCTCGATATACGGTGATATAAGTCATTATCATATTTTAATTTATTTTCTTCAGGTATAATAAAATACGTTATCTTGCTTGATTTCTATAAATTCACTTGAGTTTCCTGTTGGGGGAAGATATCCATACTAATATTATAAATGCGAAAGAACCTAACTCTGTCTGTCTGTCTGTTACTCAATCACGCCTCAACTACTGAACCAATTTGCATGAAATTTGGTATAGAGATATTTTGATACATGAGAAAGGACATAGGCTACTTTTTACCCCGGGAAATTGGATAGGTTTTATCCCGGAAATCCCTCGGGAACGGGAACTATGCGGGTTTTTCTTTGACTGCGCAGGCGAAGCTGCGGTTATAAAGCTAGTATTAAATAAAAATTACCTTATTCATCGTCGTTACACAACCTTCTGTTAAACAACAATTCATACAAATTCTCCTTACAACGTAAACTCTTTATTTACATTATAATATAAACAAAGACTTTCTCAAACGCCATAAATGTTCAACATCAAGTCATTCAATTATGCAAATGCAAATTATTATTTGCTCAAGCTTTCGATATGACAAAGATTAATATGACCGGTTTGAGCACAATAAATTGTGACTTGATAAACAATCAATATACGAAAACATTATTATTATCTATTCATAAATAATTCTGGATGTAAACATTGTTATCGAAGCGTGCTAATTGATGGTTGTAGTGTCAGTTTGTGGTGAGATGCGGTTTGTATTAAATTGTAGTGTTTCTTATAATTTGTATTAGGGCCGATTTATCAATCCTTGGTTAAAATTTATCCGTCCAATAAAGTATTACACGAACATTTTAAAATGTCACCTATAAACTGCCATATACGGACAATTAGAATACATTTTTTAAATGTTAGTTTAATACGTTATTCGATGAATACATTTTAACCAAGGATTGAAAAGTCAGCCCTTAGAGAAAATACGTCTTATAAAATGACTGATTTAACGAAGATTGAAGTGAATTGAATTATTGTAAACAAATTGAAGCTTTTCCTTGTGTCTACTGTACGTAAATGTGTTAACAATATTAATAGTTTTAAATATTCTACTCATTCAAGAAATCGTAGCAAAATTGGTGTTTTATCTAAAGAACAGCTTCAGTTCATATACCTCAATAAAACAATTATACTAGGAACCAAAGACATAGCAATTCTTGCAATAGATTTGCCATAATAACCAGGTTTTGATCGTTATTCTGTGGTAAAGACAATATACTGACTAATGATACACAATGTGGATGCAACATGTCTAAAAACAGCTTAATGAAACCCCTCGGGGTAGAAGGATGCATTAAAAATGTACAACCATCTGGAGTCCTTATGGACACTTGCTATCTTTGCTCTTAAGCCATACACTTTTATACACAACGGCTTCGTTATAGTGAAAACGGTGGAAGAATTTTGAAGTATTATGAACAAGTTTTATGATGATAACTTTTGCAGATTATTTTAGAGTCTAGACAAAAAAAGTCTATGATGTAGTGATACATATAGCAAAGATAACAACTTGTTAATTTATTTCTTAATACTATGAGGGAATGCATTCCAATTTCTAGTTTTATTTTTTATTCCTAGTTTAATTGAAGGGAAGCGCTTGACCACAATATCGCCTGATTTAAAATTAAGATTTGGTAGAAGATGGTATGGGCTTCCCTAAAAAGTACTCTATACAAAATACATGTAGTTACTACGCCTTATTACTCTTATTTCAAGGAAAAACGCACAAGTTCTAGAGTTCATTAAAACGAGACATACAGCCAATAACATCCTTGATTGTGGTCAGAGCCACCGTCGCCTTAGAATCGGAAATATAACATAATTCTTGTCCTGTGCGTTGACCTGATGGGACCTTCAGAGTTCGATGAACATGTCTCGTCATCTGTTTAATATTCTTCATATATGTTTCCGGAAGAATTGAAAATTTAGCATTAATATCTAAGGAGACGTAGATTCAACGTGATGTTTAGTGGTATTGCTTTTGCAGGTATGGAGTTGTTGTCCTTTGCTTGTATTTATGTTTGGATAATATCATAATTCTTGCAAAGTTATTAGTTCGTAGTAAGAAAACTTTTACCACAATATTGGAAATTGATTAGTAAAGTGTTATTCCAAGGATATGGATATCTTTATCCTTGGAATATTCGATAAAGTAACATAATAATTTTATGTTGAAACTTATGAATTCAGGAGATATTATATAGAGCGGATAAAACCGAGGGCCACACCTGGTAAAATCTATTGATCTATACAGAGCAGTTCACACCGTAAAACCAGATGTATAAAGCATAATCTCGATTGAAACGTTTCCAACAATATCCGGAAATGCCTACAATACGTTTCAAATATTTTTATATTATTTAAATCTAGACGGTTTTGGATTTCGTCCAGTTTACATTTGAACACGTGAAAGTGTACGGGCGTTGAGCCGTGAAATTGCGTTTAGTTTTTGTGCGAGATGTCTGATGCTGTGGATGTTTATCAATAAAGCATAATAATAACGCTCGGATCCACCAGATTGCTGATATAAAGCCAATCTGTTTAGAACACGCCAGAATTTTTGTAAATTCAACGAACTTACTAGCTAGAAATGATAAGAATTTTCATTTATTAACGTAAGAACATTTTCTAGAACTAAATAGAAAGGGATGCTTTTAAATCTAATAATAACCAAGGGTATGTGAAGGTGAATTGTACCTATTAATAATCATCACGAGGGACTAAGGATACAAAATATAATCATCAGTAATTATATTGAATTAGCATTCTATTCATCACATTAAATATTTTATACTTTTATACAATCATAACAGTCTAATATTGACATTTGACACACATTTGTCTCAAAACGTCGCGAACGGTAGCGCGAGTTTGCACAATTAGCGAATGGTAATGACCATCGAGCGAGCACCGGTCGGTCATCGCACTCGGATGGTATTGTACGATGTACATTGTACACTGTTCTGTACAGTGCACCACTGACACGGTAAACATTGATCCCACGCGTGTGCGCACGTGTGTGTGTATGGTGACGAATGTGATGCATGATTTGAAGGTTTTTGAATAGCGCCATCTAGCGGGAAACAAAGTTTGGATTAGATCACTCATACATAAATATAATATGTTACGACTACATACAATTGTTACTGTAAAAGCAGAGGTTCGTGATCCCCGTCCAGAGGGACGCCCTTGCACATGTCCGGATTGAACCTCCAGTACGCGCATGGTAGCCATTATATGGGCTTACTTAGAAATTCAACAAAAAAAAATGAATAGAGATGTAACTGTTAGATGTTAATTTGAAAGAATTATGTTGGACGTATTGACCTCTAGGTTAAATGTGCGATTAAGATATCTTTAGTTGCATTTATCTGTGATATATCCTACACTTTAAAATTTAAAACATTTCTAAATGAAAATATATAACTATAGGTAAACGCTGTGGATATTAAAAAAAGTATTGTTGAAAATGAAACCTATTAACCCATTGAGCCCCGAGCGGCCCGATCTGACCACGACACAATAGATTTTCTATTGTGTCTGTGATGTTGGGGCTGAGTTATTAAATCGCGTACTTCATACTAATTGTTTTGAATAAAATTTTCCAATTCAATCGGCATGGGTAAATGTGCTCGTAACTTATGCAAATATATAGAAATTTAATGATAGTGTCTAATTGGCAGAAGTGATGAATTAAGTTCATATTTTATTACAATAATAATAAGCAGTCAGAAACTTTGCTCTATAATTAAATAGACATTGAGGTTAATTAATAATTTTGATGGGAATGAACAATTTTAAGAGCATCCGGAATTAGAAAGTGCGAGTGAATAAACCACTCGGCTTATTGAAAATGCTAAATTAAATTTACTTTCGAAGGATGAGTAATGTGAAAGTAGGTGTTTTGCGCAAAATAATTGGACTTTCGATGCTGGTTTATTAAATGGAAACAGCTGTGTTATTGGCGAGAGATAAGCCGGTATGAAATCCCAAAAAGTCACGTTTGTGGAGTTTATCAGCTATCGTCTTTTTGTACCGTTGTTAGAGGACGCTTATTAAACGTGTTACAGGTCATGTTAGAAAACTGGACTAATAAAAATAATCATAACATAATTTTATTAAAATACTAGAAACAGTTACCTTGTCTATACTTTGATGTTTGTGAAAGTCCGTATATATACTTTTATGTTTGAAAAAGAAAATTGTGCTTCGGGTATATCTGGATTTATAAGTAGTTACTTGAAATAAAATAACTGTTCAAAACAACAGTTCTGTTGTTCTTAGCTTTCAAATGAATTCTACTGTCTGGTCTGGCTCGATAAAGATAAGAGAAGCGAGTTCTATGATACTTCATACAGCTC
This sequence comes from Colias croceus, assembly GCF_905220415.1. Classification (NCBI taxonomy): domain Eukaryota; kingdom Metazoa; phylum Arthropoda; class Insecta; order Lepidoptera; family Pieridae; genus Colias; species Colias croceus. The sequence goes on from NC_059562.1 coordinate 3,623,875, forward strand.
GGTTTCAACCATTTATTTTAGTAATTTCACGGGTCATATTTCCACATCTTACCATCGAGATATACTTTCCTTTGTTACACAGGGTGAACGGCCACAGAATGTGCAGGGGTCTAGACTGAAGTGACTGCAAATTGTTATGATGCAGTTGATTGATTCAGTGCAGTGTTATATTTCATTTTGAATCTGTAACTATCGCTCATTTTTATTACGAAACTTGATTTACTCTGAATTATATGGAAAAGCAATTATAATGTTTCCTTATATGAACTTATATTGGAATAGAGTTGATTCTTCTATGACATTGCTACTGGGTTGTAATTTTTTTGTGTACTCAATTGTGTTCATGATTTAACAATCCTTTTTTTTGCATTACAGGTAATTGAACTTAGTCCTTGGCAGTGTACTAGGAATTAGGCTAAGGTATGTGTACATTGTAAGTAGATTCTATTGTTGAGGCGTTATCCCAAAAAAATAAGCAATCTTAGGGTATGGATACAAAAATATTTTCATTGCATACAATACTTTTGTGTTAATTTCAGCAAACGATGTCCTCTGAATAAAATTCCAAGAGATACAATTATGAATTAATCTCAATTTATATAAGCTTTTTCATATTGATTGTTTTAGATTTATGAAGTGTGCCATGTGAACACGCCCTATGAACATTTATAAAAATAATTGTTAGCCAAACTACTATGTGATTAGCGATGATATCTTATATTTTTTGTTGATTAACATACCACTTGGAACAAGTAATAAATAATTACTATGAATTTTACGAACTCGATTGTTTTAACCCTTTAGTATTTTGTATTTTAATCACAGTGTTTTTTCTGACAGTGTCTGCACTTGCTTTAATATGTAAGGTCAAATACCTGTAGTTATAATAATATGAATCGAGTTTTATTTCTTATGGTAAAATCAAAATAGACGTGATTTTTTGTGAAAATGCATTTTTATTTAAAACTAGCTTCCGCCCGCGACTCCGTCCGCGCGGATGTCGGTCTTCGCGTGGATGGTTTGGGTAACTCTGACAATGACATCTTATAAATATCTATTGGACCCAAATACGGCTAGGCCTATGATAATACGCAACGTGTGTTCGCGGTTCTACAGAACAACGTCTATGGATAAAACTGAAAAATTAAGATTAATTTTTTTCTACGTATTTTTCCAGGATAAAAAGTATCCTTTTTTACGCCCAGGATAATAAGGTATAATTATACCAAGTTTCATCGAAATCGAACCGTTAGTTTTCACGTGATGCCTGAACATACAGACAGACAGACAGACAAAATTTTTTTTGATCACGTATTTGGGTTTGGTATCGATCCAGTAACACCCCCTGGTATTTATTTTTTCAATATTTTCAATGTACAGAATTGACCCTTCTACAGATTTATTATATGTATAGATATAATAACTTGTAAAGGCGTCATTAGAATCCATTTATTTAAATGAATTTCAATGCGACAGAAATAAAAGTTACGCAAACCGTAACGGAATGCCACTTGTTTTTTTATTGAAATGTAATACAAAATACATCAGAAAAACGGAAACCACTGAACGTTTCAACTTGCTCTAGTTGTTAAATACAATATTAAAAAAACACGACACTCTTGCGCAACGTAGAAAGTACGGTGTGTTCGCTTTTGTCAGATTTCGTATTTTTAGTACTATTGTTTTAATGGATTTTTGCAGCTTTGTTTTGTAGATTGAATTTAGCTTTTTTGTGAAACTAAGAAATAGGATAGGGATTTCAAATATGTATTGGGATGATTCTAAAACTAACTTTTTATATTTGTTATCTGATCCCCTTGTAGATACTACTGAACAGCCTTGTCTTTCAGTATATTCAAAGAATCTTTTAAAATAATAATGTGTATGTCGTATAAGACATAAATACGTATTTCATTGAATTTTGTATCTATAAAAAACTCAATAAACGAATCTTCAAGTAAAATAATAACAATAAAGAAATTTAACCTTTATTTACTGTATTTGCAATTGTTTTGAAGTTTTGATTTTAATTGTGTTACATAACTTTCGTATATCTCATAAAACTGCCAACTCTCTAAAGAATTTCATTACTTCCCCGCGTTGGAAGTTCGCGATACTTAAGAGATTACTGCAGCATAAAATATAAATTATGTGCTTTTTTATTTGTCGGTGTTATAAATCTTTATTTCGATTTTGTTTGAAGACTGAAGGTACCTTTGGAAAAGTTTAAATTACCCATTCATTCGCAGCGTTCGGTTTGATATATTTTAATTCGCATTTGAAAGCCAAAACGCTATTACATCAACTCGCCAGCCTTGCCAAATTGCCGGCTATATATTATTGGATTTGGTATCAAAGCGGACGCGTCTGTTCGCAAGAGAGTCTCGATGTGAACTGAGCATAATTTTAGATGTAGTGATGTGCATTTGTTTTCGATTAGAGTGTTTATTCATGTAAAAATTGTTACAAATAGTCACATTTATTTTGTGTTGTTTTCTGTGTCCCCGAGAAAATCATCAAGGCCTTCACCGTATCGTTTGTTCTTATCGAGGATTATACATCGTTTGATGGAATAAAGGAACACAAAAAAATCAAAGGATTTATTCAGTCAGACATACATAGAATAGGGTTAGAAATATTATGGTTATTTTATATTATACACTGAAGTTTTTGAGAGATACTGTTACTTTTAACGTACTACTATTTATTCAAGTCAATTGTAATTTTAATTATTTATGTGAAGTCCTACAATTGATGAGAGAATAGTGTTTTTAGTAACATCCGTAGGGGTTTATTCATCGTTAAAACTATCGACATTCAACATCACTTCGTCTATTTTTGCATGTTGTAAAGCTCGGTTGCGCCCGCGCAGTTACAGCGTATAAATAACCTGAGTAAAATTTACATGTTTCCTACTCGTGTTAACCTAGTCCTACACGGGTTCCCTTTGAACGTAAATATACAAAACTAACGTCGGTCTATTATTAAATTATTTGATCGAACCTGTATTTTTAACATTTAACATTTTTGGAGTCGCTTATAAGATACCCAGGTCTATTTATTTATTTATTTATTTATTTATTATCTATTGTATCTTTTATGTTGATAGTGTTAGCATTATAGTTCGCCATAGGTACATAAATACGTACCAAACTAATGTAATTTCCATATATACAGTAGTAGGTAAAATTCGTCAATCTGTTAGTTTGAATATACCACAATAAAACGAAAAATCATATTACATAAAGACACATCTTGATTATTTATTTATTTTTAAATACAATCAATTTTCGTAATATTATACTAGTAGGTTAGTAGTATTTTAACTGAATCCGAAACAGTATACGCGTAGTACGTAACGTGAGCATTTATAGACGTCCCTTTGAAGATATAAAATGCAAACGACTTCGTTTTTGTACGCTTCCCTCGTGATCGGTCAAGGTTTTGAATACATTTACAGCAATGTTATAAATATGTTCAGTTTGCTATGGATTTAACAGATGATTCGGGAAACTTGTTGAAGTTCATATTTTGTTAGAAGTTAGGACGATTGTTTGAGGTGCAACAAACATTTAATTTAGATAATTGAAACAAAAAACTGAAACCTTGTTTATTACGAGATGCTTTTTTTCATTCATAGGTCTTTTACAATTTTCAAGTTGAGCAGTCTTCCTGAAGATAACGCAATAAAACCTACTAATGGTAGGTAGGTAGCTTTGAGTGTCTTTTCTGCGAATTCATAAAACTTTAAACAGAAATCTTGACCGATTTAAAATCGACATATTTTAAATGTTGTCTTTTTAATTATCAGTATTTATTTACATACTTATGGTTAACTCGAATATTTATTAATAAATTGGAATTTCAATCGAACACTGTTCGGTATTTAGCGCAGTGCTGTCAAAATATTATATCCGAGTGAAATAATTTAAGGCCAAAGCACTTCATCCCATTCCATTGGTTTATAAATGAACATGCCAATCGAATTAAATGAGAATGAAACGTAAAATGTTCTTTATTATTATATTTTAAATTCGTATTATTATATTATATTATTCGTCATATTCACCAAGGATCTGACAGTGACAATATTGATCGATCGGATTTATAAACGTTATGAACTGGAATGAAGTCCAAGTCTTAGGGCAGGCGCAGATATGCCATCAAAATAATATTCAAAATCAAATAACAACAATTTATTCCCGAGGAGCATCGAAGCGTCACATGCGAAAGATAGCGCGCTGCGCTTTTGAATATTACATATTTTATTGAGGACAATGTCGATAATAGTTTGACAATGAAAAATGGTCTGCGCTGCGCTCCGCCATATCTGTGCCGGCCCTTACTCTCGTATGTATCTATATTAAAATAGTCAAACAACAAATATAACGATGTTTTCTCCGGCGTTTTATGGGGAATCCTCATGGATTAGTGAGCGGGATATAACTAGTTTTCGTCCATATACAGACAGGCCACAAAAACAGTTGAAACTCCATGGTGCATTAAAATTTAATGACGGAAGGTTAAGGTCATTCGCCTTTGCTCGATTGTTATCTTGCCCTCGGGAGCTTGTTTAGAATTTAAAACGTAATGCTTTTAATTACTCGTTTGTGACACTTGAAATTAGTTAGGTTCTTCTTTCGATTAATTACGTAATGACAAAGTAAATGACTGCCGCTTTATAACATCTTGTTGTTTTCATATATATATATATATATTTTTCAAGAGAAATTATCACTTCCATCGAAGAACTTTCAGTGTTTAAATTTATGTAGAGGTATTTTTTAATTTTTAACTATTATTTATTTATTATTCCCATATTTATTAATTTAAATATCCAGTATATGTAGATTGCTTACGTGTTCATATAGAACACGTATAAGAGAATAAGTATTCTAATATATTACTATTAAAAAACGATTCTTCTCCTTTATAGTAATAGCACTAAATGATACGAACGGTAGACGGTATTAAAGTGCATGAAATATAGTCGTTTTTATTGCCTGCTTTGCATTCTGCATCTGCTCAACAATTACAATATCTATAATTCTAAACGGTAGTGAATCGCTTTATTATTCTTATCGCTATTTACTAGGAATTACTAGAAGTACAGTCCCTGGTTTTCTTAGAAATGGTCACCCCACAAAAAACACATATTCTTTGAACATAAAGGACTATTTACTGAATATACCTAATAATGAATCGAACACGATCGTTTTAAAGATATTCTTAATGATAGGACACTTTGTATGATTTTCTTTCATATTAAAGAACCTTTTATAAACACTAATAAGTTCACATTGACTAAAAAACCTTAGCAGGAGGCGGTCGTAATCAATTTTAATCTCTGCTTATTAGAAGTAGAAGAAGCTTGTAGTATTAAAAAATCTTATTAACCATAAAATATTTTGCAGTGTTTTAAAATTTGTTTTAATTAAAGTGCATTATTCGCAAACTTATCACAAAAGGTAAATGCAGTAAGAATGAAAGTTGAAACTTGAACAAAAATAATAATTAAAAAAAATAATTTTATTATCTTGAATACAATAACTGTGGAAATTGTGTGCTGTATGAAAATGCAATGAATGGGCGAATGTAATATTAATTTTATTCCATGCATAAGGGTCAAGCTTTTAAGTAATTGTAACGACGTTTATTATGAAATTTCGTCATATCCTCTGATTTTGAATAAAAATTTACATTACTGTATGATTTGTAATTGATTCGTGATATTAATGTAATGCATGGAATATTTTGTTTAATATTATATCTCAAATATTTATTACGTCGCGTAGGTATAATAACTTGGCAGTGTACATAGTCCAGGAGGTGTAGTTAAAAATAACCATCGATCGGTTTTTTCACTGTCTCGGTCGGTAACGAAATTTAGGGTTATGATTAAACCTCAATAAGGGTGCGAAATCTAGGGCTTTTGAAAGGGTCATTTGATTAGGGCTGCGAAGAGACAAGGGAGTGTATTACGTGGTATTGATTTTGTTTAATTATGTTAGTTTGTTACCGGTATTTTTTAAAGTAATTGTATGTACGTATTTATATACCTGTACCTATCTTTTTGTGAACGATATCATGAATTCCGAAACAATATATTGCAAAATATTTTGGCAAAATATTTCTGATTCAAAACTTAATTGTTTTAAAAATGAGATAGAATTCATTAAGGCTTACACAATGCAACATTATGATCTGAAAGGTCACCGATTGTTGAGTAATGTATGCAAATATTCCGTTGTATTTTAATTACGAGTCTTAAACTAAGCAGTCAATATTTTAAATTGTTATTAAGAAATCAAAAATTGTTTTCAATAATAGTTTAAAATATCGGAGCATCTTAAAGTCAAACTCCGAAGCCATTTTCTATTCAAAAAGAAGTCCTTAGGCTTAGCACGCACTGCGGTTAAACGCGAGCAGCACAGGAATAGCTGAAAACGCAAAACCGCATACGAACACGCATTGCGGCTCGCGTTTTGCTTAATTTTATGTCAGTACCATCATGGATTTCTGGCGAGTAGCATGTGTTGTGGCTTTGATTTTGAAATATAAGAAGCAAAAGTCGTAAACAACGCCGCCGCCATAAGTACTGGGTACATCCGCTAACAGATCAAAGACATTTAAAAGGATACTTTTGCAAAATGTACAATGATGTGCGAGAGCATCCCGATACATTTTTTAATTACTACTGAATGTCTATTAGTACCTTTGATAAATTATTACAAGCCGTAGCAAGCAATATAAAACCGAATGCGGTTAAACGCTGTGCGTGCGCTACCATACTATTACTAAAGGACACAAAAAAACGCGCGTTTGCAAACCGCGATCAAAATGTAGCAAGTTACGTTTTTAAAATCAGTCACTAAAAAACGTCACTAATGTGTGCGCTTGTGTAGAAAACTATGTGTTACATTTTTTTGCGGTTTCAGACCTACGATAAAACGCGTACGTTTAACCGCAGTGCGTGCTAAGCCTTACAGTATAATCTCTTACAAAAGACAGCTTAATTTTTTTATTTACACGGCAACGACCTTTCTTATGTCAGAAGGGACGTGCGTCACGCTCTCCCGCGGGACTTCGTGTATGTCTATCTCTGTCTATCCAATTTCACGAATTCTACACAGCTGAAGACGATTTGTCTCGCCTCCTCCTATTGAGATTGCTTCGGCGGTTGTTTTTTTGTCTCGCTCTGTCTTTGAACCTGTTGTGTTGGATTTAATTTGCCCTTTTTTGCAGCGGGAGAAATGTGGCAACGTCGGAGTCGGTGCATGTGGACACTTGCTTGTTGGTTCGGATTCATAAGATCTAAATCTAATGTGTGTTCGTTCGGTTGCGGCCATAATTGTTTATGTTCAGATATTTTTTATGTTATATAAATTACATATTATTGGATAGTGGGATGTAAGATTATGTGGCTTGAAGAGAAAATCTACTGATTTCCAATAAAGGCATTAATTTGAATCAATTTAGACCCGTAGCATTGATTCCTACTACGTATATTAGATATTATTAACTTGTAATTATTCAGTTGATGAATTTGATCTTCATGATATTAAAGTCTTCATTTAAAAAGATTCGTTTGAAGTTGAGTAAGCCGAGTGTTTTTATTAGAAAGCTGTGTCCTTAATCGTGACGGAAAGATTAAAACTGTCACGTTCAAAGACATTAACTTAATTAAAATTAAAGAAAATAAAGAACGCGAACATTGAAACGAGAAAGTTTATGTTTTAAGATCATATGTGATGATAATGTTTGTGGGATTTCGTTAAGCAGGAAGATGTATTTTTAGCTATTAAAGGAAATATAAATTTCTAATTTATGATCGTGAGATGCTCTTAATTTATTCATAGATTTAAATGTGTATATTTTTTATTCGCTGTCGTTAACATATATGATTTTTTGCGAACATAATATGGCTACCGTTTTGCAGATATCTATGACTAAAATAGATTTTTCGTTATTCTTATAAACACGTTTCATGATAGGTACACGATGGCCATGTTTCATTGTATCACATTATGAATGCATGGATGAAAAGTGGGGAAAAAATAGTCAAAAACAATGTTTGAAGCGGGTTGGCTACCGTGTAAAAATCTGCGCTCGACCGATGTCGAACTTTTTGCGGCTTTGAAATTTTAAGCGTACACAAACAAACAAATATTTTTATGTAGATTATGTGTGTACAAATTACAATGAATTGTTTATTTGTTGAATTTCTCTTTTACTGCATGATTATTAAAAATGGTTATACAAAATTTGTTTTTTAATGTTTAAAACCAATTTATTTTCGTTAAATGAATGTTCGTTTATTATAGCCCTGAGTCATTAGTTAGGTATATTGAGATGCGGATACGACTTATCGAGTCTTTTAAATAAAGAGTGGTTTGTTGCGTTAAAACTAAGTGACCGTTTATTTATAGTCCAAGAGCTGATATTGTAATGTAATTAAAAAAAATGTATATAATGTACGATAAGTACTTATGAATATGTCTAATATTTTACCATGTGTGGACGAAAAAAGTGAAGTCCCATATCCCCTAGTGGGGAAGGGGCAGATGCATTATACATCTGTTTCACTGATCGATTTTATTTAGGGACAAGTAGGTGATCAGCCTTCTGTGTCCTGCCAGACCGAGACATTTTTTTTTCTTCGTCTCCATCGGGAATCGAACCCAGGACCCCTCGGTGCTACGCTCACGCGTCAACCACTGTACCAAGAAGGTTTTCGCCATGTGTGGAAACAAATGCATATTATTTTATGCTTGTATACGTACAGTTTACTAGTCTAAACGAATTCAAAAGCAATGCTAAATGTCTTACTACGTATATACTTTTTATTACATATCAATTATCATATTCAACAACTTGTTATGTATGAAATGTAATCCATTCTGTCGGAACAATAGCTATTTCAATTGAAAAAATACTTAACAAGAGATTAACTCGTTAATCATCCAATAAATTTAACTATTTATAAATGAAAAAATATTTATTTTTCTTCATAATCGCTATCTCTCAAACTACAATAGATAAGCGAAGACGATCAATCAAGTGAGGAGATGGGGTCAACGGCCTCGGATGTCGATGACACGTCATTAATACGACTTAATTGCTCTAAAGCACATATATATAATTATACGTCTGTCTGTATATGGGTAATTTATAGACCCACAGTGAATTGTATGGTAAAAGCTTTAGTGGGTTCGTTGATTTTAGTTTTGAGATAAAATATTAACTAAGTATATAGTAAGTATCTAATTGATTTGCCTGAATTAAACTTGAAAGAAAGCTCCAAGCACAGCTCAAATATTTAAAAAAAGGTAGGATTTGTTTATAAACTGGAAAGTTAAACATACTAAACTGATATCGATAATTCTTTCACTAGTTGAAAATTGCATTGTTCCTTATTGACATTAGGTACCTACCTTTATGAACTATGGCGAAAGGCTATTTGTGCTAGGTGGCGACCACATAAACCAGAGACAGCGCGGTTAATGCGTCAGCTTAAATAAGTCTCGGGATCTATTCCCGTCGTATTTCATTAGGAAACAGAGAGGTTATAATATACTAATAACATTAACCAGAAGTAGTTAATTTATGAAAACCGCACTGAAAATGTTCAATCCGATTCAGTTCAGCACAATAAAGTGACGATTATTCAATTAAATTACTGCATTAGAAAAGATATACAAACTTATCACTTACACCTACACTACACACATGTGTGTGTAAATACATATAAATGTGTACGTATAGACGAATAGATGTCGGTTAATTAACACTCATTAGAGCCTCTAGATACTGGTCGTCAACATTGTATCGCGTATCGGCCATTAACCTAAAGATCCATTGACCCACTGCTACTGGATTTATTTAATTGAACACATTCTATTGACGGTGACAAGAGTTTTTACAAAGTCGCTAAATACGTTTGCTGTAGGCCATAATCGGAATTTTATCAAATTGTACTTTCTTACGCTAGACGCTTGGAAATGTAAAGCATTATAAGGCAGGCATGACATTAGCTTTCCGTTGGCGGCTTACGCTTTGTATAAAACCTAATAAATTATGTACTGCCTCGAGAATCACTTTATCTATAAAAAAAAACCGTAATATCTAATCTTTAAAGATCTAAATATACAAACACACAGAAGTGACTTTGTTTTATACTAGGTATGTATTTTTAATGCAAAAGTTGGATATTGCAAGTCCTAGTCCATGTCACATCACATGTTATACACTTGTTCCAATCCATCAGGATAACCTTAAAAGGTAATAAATAAGGTAATTAGTTTAATTAGTTATCTCATTAAAGTCTCATTAGAGCTTAACTTCTGTGTAGGCGCGGAACAGCCTAATAAATTGTATCGAACTTTCTCTATAAAAGTTATAACAGACTAGCCGCTCCGCGCGGTTTCATCCTCGTGGCTCCTTTCCCGTTGGTCGTAGCGTGATGATATATAGCCTATAGCCTTCCTCGATAAATGAGCTATCTAACACCAAAAAATTTTTCAAATCGGACCAGTAGTTCTCGAGACTAGCGCGTTCAAACAAACAAACAAACTCTTTAGCTTTATAATTTTAGTATAGATAACGAATTAAATATCTATACTCTATACAGTCTTTACTATGATCCTCGATTTACCTTAACCTTAACATTTCATATAATCACAATAAAGATTATATCAGATACAAGATTTAAAAAGAAACCTATAAAAAAAGCTTGTCCAGTCGTGCAAATTGTGAGTCGTGAGCGTTTATCTTGATGGTAAACTTAATACTTAGCTTAGACATAAATCTATTGTTCCAGAAACAGTGCAATTATCAACCGGTCGTTGACCTTTAAGAGGCTCCCATTTCACGCATGTCCGATAAAATATATCTGAAAGCTGACATAGTTCATATCGATTGATCGAGTGATCTTTATTGTGATACAAGTGCATGCAAATGTTAAGGGCTATTGAACTTTAGGATTTAAATGATATTAAAATAGAAAGAAAGGTACATTTATTGTATTTTTAAACAATTTTTAAAAAATTACACAATACACATGGATAAAATACTGATTTGAAATACTGCTAAAGCTAAACAATAATTATGTTGGCGAATTTAGTTGAATTCGCTAATATAATATTACATCACAATTTTAAAATCGCAGATGACACAACGTCTCGTAATTAAAAAAAAGGAAAGGAGCTCGCATTGTGGAACTTTTTCCGTAATTCGTCGTCGAGACAACAAAGAATTGAATTCGCAGCGTCTGATTCGACAGACTGCTTCAAATGTAATCGTGATTGACATCGATGGCCCGATTGAAGTTCATGGTAATTCAGTGCAATCAGCAATGTGTTGCTGTGTTATGCTACTGGTTTTTGTACGCTTTTCTAATTCCAGGATGAATAGAGCTGTTCTTTATCTGTATAAAATTATACTAGTGAAATTTTAAAACCAATGGGTGAGGATAAAACGGCTTTAGAGCGTTGCATTGCGTATGTATGTTTGCGACTCCAATTTAGAAGGAACTAATATAATTAGATATATTTGGCAATATGTAGATTATTATTGTTATTTTTTTCGTAATATGTTTCATTACGTATAAAGCTGTTTTATAAGTTACACATCATGATTCATGCGGTAACCTCTTGCCGTAATTTGCCTATTTACGCATTTTAACTAGTTTTTAAGGTTACGTATATAATATTTAACTTTTATATATCTTTACGCTGTCTCGTAGCATGTGAATAAACGGTGGTTATTAAATATGAATGCAAATGAGATCTGGGCCTACTTAACGAAGGTCTAATTATGGAGCGCATGCGAGAGTGTCGAACAAAGACGGGACAGTCGGGATGTCCTTATTAATGGTGGAACAATAAACGCAGTTATCACTTATTTGGATTAATTTTAAGATACAAACAATTTTCGACCTTATAGTTAGTATAAGATATACGTAAAATAATCTCCAAAAATTTTTGCAAGATTGTTTACTTTGTTACGTCACTTATTGAACTTAGATTGGCTTTTCGATGCCCTCGACCTTACTGTCTTATTGTTATGTAGTTAATTATAGAATTCTAAGGTATTATGTATAGATGGAAGGTTTTTTTTATAAAGAAATTCATAGATATAAGTAGTGAAAGCTTGGACAGTACGACACTTGCATATTGCATTGAACGTACAGTGAAATAAAAACTATTAATCATATTAATGGTGGCGCGGTTGAGCTGAACGATTTAATCGATTTTGTGGGTTGTGGTTATGTGGGGGGAGGGGGGCGTCACAGTGACACTCTTCGGGAATTAAAACTGCAAGCTTAAATGTATGTGAGCCCTTTTTAGTACGGAGAAATTGTAATTTGTTAACGGGTTTTGGTTGATGATTGATTTGGGACATATGCATGTGTTGATATTGATTTCTATTAGTTAATTGTAGAGTATGCACCTAATTCTAAAATGTTTCTGTGGCTTTCGAGAATGAATTTTCTAACTACCTCCAACTAAATACTTTCTTTAAGCTAAACGCTATACGCGTTTAGCATGAAGGTTTTCTTATGTCAATTGTTTTTTTGGTAAATAAGGACAAACTATATGCTGTTGAAATCAATTAATATTTCGAATAATATCAGCTTCATTTGTAAGGCATGCCGTCCATTAATCTTAATTATTGATATTAATTATTTAACTCTAAAATGCATCTTAATTATTTAGACGTAGACAAGAATGCGGACAAATGTCAATAATTAACAAAATTATAAGGTTCTTAAAATTATTTCATAAGGTCGTAACTTAAGTGGCGTGCACTCAGACCTCCTTGAGGCTCCCCAGCTTTGCACCTTGAACTTACAGCTTTAATATAATTATTATATTAAATTAAATATTATAATGATAATGCATCGGGAAGTTATTTCAACTTCCGCATTCATGTGGGTCAATTATTATGAATGAGTGTTGAAATTTTTGGTGATAATGATGAGTTAAATGTTAGTAAATAAATGTTATAGTTGTAGGCTGGTTGCAGAGCTTGACCGACCATCAGTGCGTACCTACGTCAGTCGCGCTTGTCATATGTATGGAAATTCATAAAACCGTTCATAGCTAGACCGACCATACGCACCCGTATTGTCATCCGTATTAGTGACATAGTCATACAATTGTTGATGCGTATCGTCAGGACCGACGGTACGCACTGACGGTCGGTCAAGCTCTGCAACCAGCCTAATGTTATCACTGATATTTTATGTTTGCTTCCTGTTTGTTTATATAGTTATCAAATTATATTCAAATGCAGAATGAAAACGTATAAACAATAGGGACGAGACTATAACATCTTTTATAAAGTACATACTATAAGCTACTTTAATGCTTAAATAATAATAAAATTTTGTTAACTAATGAACATAACATAAATCGATAATTATTGATTACAATTGCTTGTTTTTTTTATTTATAAATAATAACAAGTACCTAAGTAAATGAATCATTATACAACAAAGTATCTTTAATATTAATAATGATAACGACAATTTATTCCTTATTTATGCCTGCATTAAAAATAATACAATAACTATCATACTCTATACTTCTATAGTCTATATCATTACCATATAAATTATAACGCGTTAAAAGTTGTAATAAATTATATATCTAATTACGTTGCCCTTGTGTTTAGTGTGATCAGTCGTGTGTGTGTCTGTGTGTACATATAAAACGCATTAACTACGCACTTGCAACTTCCTGTATGCAAGTCATGAGTCAGTTCGATGGGTCTCTTACTTGTTATTGCAAGTTGAAGGTTTTTGTGATTCATTGCTTATCATAGCCACTGGTCACCTCATAAATATACGGATTTTAATAATGTGACTTTATGGAATGTGTTGTAGGTAATTTACACTAGTTGGAGTTGATTCTTTGTTATAATGGGTTTATGCGTGTTTGTAAATGCTGTTATAGTTTTCAATCAAGTTGTGGGGAACAATCGAAGGTAGGATTATGTACGATAGGATTGGGTGTTTGTGTTGGTAAAATTATTGCTTTTTATTCAATACGTAGTTTGAGTAGCTATGAATGTAATACGACACAAAATAAAACAATAAATACTCAGTATATTTTTTTAAGATTTTCCGTACATCCCCATTTGTTCATCATTAAAATCCTGTGATTATAGATAACATCTATTTAAGTTAATAAAACAATCTGTTCCTACAGAGGTTTTTATGAAGTTTATATAAGTACTCATTCATACTTAGATAATTAATTAGAGTTAGATCCTTATAAATCACACCCCTTTTTGATCAGTCGAGCAAGTGATCGCTGTGTGAAACGTTCTAGAAAAAATTAATGAGTTTCTCAATAAAATCAATAATAGCAGTTATAAGAATAGACGCGAATGTGAATCGATTAAGTAACATAGGTGCAGAGAGGCACGTGAGCGGACAAACGTGACGGGGGAACAAAGATGTTTGTTATAACCAGGGCTCGGAACCGGTTTGAAAAGAGCGGTTAATTTAGATTATATACCGGTAAATATATCGTTCCTTCATTTACCGGTTAAACAAGTGAACTGTTTATAAGTAACCCAAATGATTAAGGTTACCGGTTACTTCTGCACAAACGGTTTTGACACCCAAATTAACCGGTTAATTCCTTTATTATTATTGCCTCATTTTTTAACGCTTGCCACAAGATATAGTGAATCTAATATCTATACATATAATAAATCTGTAGAAGGGTCAATTCTGTACATTGAAAATATTGAAAAAATAAATACCAGGGGGTGTTACTGGATCGATACCAAACCCAAATATGTGATTAAAAAATTTTTTGTCTGTCTGTATGTTCAGGCATCACGTGAAAACTAACGGTTCGATTTCGATGAAACTTGGTATAATTATACCTTATTATCCTGGGCATAAAATAAGATACTTTTTATCCCGGAAAAATACGTAGAAAAAAATAAATCTTAATTTTTCCGCGCGGACGGAGTCGCGGGCGGAAGCTAGTATCTAATATATCTAATATATTCTATTCTAAAATATAGTTTGTAAGTATAGATGTATGGATGTTTAGCACACATATAGAGGGTAACTTGGATTAACACATAGGATAGTTTTTATCCCGGAAATCCCACGGGAACGGGAACTATGCGGGTTTTCCTTTGCAAACGCGGGTTAAGCCGCGGCGGAAATCTAGTTATCAAATTCAAATTTCAAATATAAACTAAAATTGCGAACTTGAGTGCGATTAAGAATTTTGTAACTAAATGACTTCGCAACGTCCAGGCCCGTCGAGCGAGGGTAGCGGGGGCCGAGGATCCTTATGTAACTTGGTTTTAACCGGTTAATTTTCACCACCAAAACCAATATTAATGAAAAACCGGTATTTCGCATAAACCGGTAAAAACCGGTAAAGTACAACCTTTAACCTAAATCAATTTCGGTTTGGGGTCAATGACCGAAACCGGTTAAGAATTTAAACCGGTTTCCGAGCCCTGGACTTATAACATTGGTGACGGTAGTACATATTATTTAAATATATGTTATGAAATGAGGGTAACTATGTATAACGTGTAGAGGTTGATATGTCGGTGGTTTAAGGAAATTAAAAAAAAATTGTTGACGTTTTTCATAATTTTAAATGTATTAACTACAAACGTTCGTATCTATGTTTGTTATGGTCGTAAATTATAATCACTTTAGTTAGGTTCTTAAAAGGTAATTTAATATTATCTTCCTACAATACGAACGACGTTGAGTGCACTACATAGTAATAATATAGTAAAAAACATTAATGCTATTAAAATACATAGCGTAATTGCTTGGCAAGCGGGCGCCTTGGCAGTGCCGCTTTACTTAACTGAGATTTATATGCTCCTCATCTTCCATACATATTAATAGCATCACCTCTTTTATGGAGATATTATGTCTAGGTTATCTAACTAAAGATCTAACTGTCTGCGCGTCAGTCTGATGACCATACGCGATAAACTTCAAATGTTAGCTGAGATATGGGTGCGATCCATATTAAAATGTATAATTACAGCTATAAAAGTCTATGCCAAGCAGATGTGATAATTTTTAGGAATGTATCGTATTTTAATGATGATAAATATGTTACTTAGTTTGGTTATTACTTCTTACTCTAGTTGTAAATTGTAATATGTATTTATCGTAGAAAAACATGATAAGTAGTAGGTATAGTAGTCGGAATAACTAGAGAAATTTCTTAAAGAAAATCCCAATTTTATTATATTCTATACGAAAATTATGCAATATTAACCCTGGATATTAATGCATAAAATGAAAACATTTTTCGTAAATTAACTTAAGTTTCATACAAATCTAGCAATTAAAACTGCTCTGAAATTCAATCAACATTTCCTGAAAAAATACAACAGCTAACAACAAGCATGTTCCATTTGGACAACCACGAAATTAGCCGTGTGTTTAAATCCCTGTAGCTAGGCACTAGGCAGGTAATAACAGAGCAAAACGAACGTCTAACGAGGTCCTCATGTGCTCGCGTTTAATTGGGGCGGGAGGCAAATGTGCACTCCGGACGGTGCCGTGGGAACTTAGCTAGCTATATGGTGTTTACATGTGTGATGTCAACGCATGTGGTGTGAATGGTGAGAGGATGGGATTGGAGAGGTTGGAAGTTTGAAGGAATGGCGAGTTGGATGTGATTGGCGCATGTGGCCAAGATATGAATAGTTGTAGGTTGCTCTGAAATCATTTGAAATGGTGGGTAAGATGGTGTTAAAAATAAAGTCAATCGTGTCTTTACCTAAGTCAGAAATAATTATCAAAAATTTTAATAGCTATCGTCCCTATTAATTCTATTACCTAAGTAATTTTATTATACCATTTCATCTGCGCTGACAATAATTCTAATTATAATTAAATTCTGCTAAAAGGCAAGGCAAGGTAGCTGGTCAATTTCAACTAATGTTGAATAGCCGAGAAGCCTTTGAACCAATTTCCATGATATATGAGCCGTGCAGACTTAACTGCTTACTATAGAGTCATTAATTCATTCATAATTCGCGCGCTAACATTATATGTAATAGTGGTCTATAAAAAATAATGAGAATGTCGTTAAACTAAATCAAAAGTCATCGAGCCTAAACGAAGGAATTAAAAGAGGCTTTAGCGAATCGTTCTGTGTAGTGACGAAGGAAATAAGGTTGAGATCACATATATAGCGACTAGCGTGTAATCGACTGAAAAATATAGGATTAATCATTAAAAATTGTTAAAAATTATTAATGCGGTATGGATGTAATAATACTAATAGGTAATTGCGTATTAAAACATTTTATTACATTAATGTTCTGTTACATTCTACTACATTATTATTATGAACTCAATATTTATTAATTATAATCAGGAATATAATAATTGGTGTATAAAGTGACTGGTTCAGGTGTTTTTAAATCCATTTTAAGCGAAATATCTTTATTTTTTTCTTTGACGATTTATTCCTTTGACACAAAATATTTCAAATACAGGTATAATATAAACTATCTATGAATAAATACATATAGTTCCGAGAATTCCCCGGATTAATGTATTTCTTGTATCCTGTAATGCGACCTGCTTACCGTGAAATGTTTGGAAGCCCTGAAGTAATCCCTCTGAGATGTACCTAATGTTGTTTCGGTAAAGAAACCGACAACTATATTACACTACTCTCACGCTTTTTGCCCGTTAAAATGTCCATAAATAATGTATGAAACTATATCCTTGCGGATGTGGTATGTTGCGCATGGTATGATTTTTGAGATTTGTAATTTTGTACAGATATTTCTTAATTAATAACGTGTGAATAAAGTTGTTCACATTTGTAAAAATTGTTACGCTAGTTCCTTATATGATCTTTCAATTTATAACTTGTCTTAACCGTTTTAACTTTAATCTTCCAGCGTAATCTGTAAATTGTAAAACGAACTTACCTCCAGTGGCGCATATAATACGTGGTTTTGTAGAAAATTAAGAGACTATTATTTAGTTCGATATTTCTCATCCCAAACTTTTGTGAAAACAAAAAGTGGTGTACGTTTCTTTCCGCTAATCGCTCGTTCCCATGCCACTACCTCGCTGGCAGGTCTCCAAGCGCCCGCACACTGCGCCTTTGTCACTCCGTCTGCCCCTTTGTCTGCCATAGCCCGTAACCATTGTATTGTCCCACAAGGGCGCATTAATGAACGCACTTGCTGATGAGTGTATCGCTTCTTCGTATTGCCACTGAATACTAACGTAGTATTGTGGTGTGATAGTGAGCTAGGTAGATAGTCGAGGTAGCTAGGTTTGGTCCTTCGAGGTAATGTGGTATGTGGTTGAGGTATGTTTGTGACATGTTGGTATGTTAGGGTGATGGTGTAACTGAAATAAGTAAAATAACAGCGCTTAAAGATTTAAATTGGTGTAATAAAAAGATAATTGAACCTCTTATAATATGAAGCAGTGAAAATTAACGATACAGAATATTATCATAAGAAAAATTTTGTGTCGTTGGATATTTGTGACAAGTTTAATAAGATATTTGCAATTAAGACTTTGAGAATTTGACTTCGGTTTTTAAAAATTCTGTTTTTCAGAACATATACAACTTAACGTTTAAAAACCTTGAGTAAAAGTCTATTGAAACAGGGTAAAGAAAGAACATAAAAATCACTCACACATTTCACACAAGAAAATAAAAATAGTGTCCAGTATAAACCGGCCACAAAAATACACAAGGGACCCTAAAATGGCTGACAAATCGACCCACTTTGCTCACAGTGATGCAATCAAACTACGCACGCCTCCGGGACACAAGATACGGGCACAGACCGCAACCGCAAGCGGTGTAACATCGGACACGGCTGTTACGGGTGTATAGATAGATATACATGTACATGTGGATGCTAGATGTGTGTGATGAAAGGTGTATCGAAATGTGGATATGTTTGGTCAAAATACAAGTAATGAATGAATAAAATATAACGTTCATGGTTTTTGTTATGTCCAAATAATCTATAGCCTGTTGTGTTTTTACTCTTCCATTTAACTTTTGTTTGTGTACAATAAATAACATGAAAATAATAAACAACGCGTCCCAAATATGGTAGACGAATAGAATTGAGTAATCGTTTACTTTCTTGCCGATTACTCATTGGAAATAACTCAGGGCCCGGGATCACAGACACAATAGCAGCGAGCATGTACCCCAATTGGGGTACATGCTCGCTGCACAATAGAAACTCTATTGTGTCGTGGACCGATCGGGCCGCTCGGGGCTCAATGGGTTAAACCAATTTGTTGATATTATTAAGCTTGTGAGGATTTATGAATGGATGGCTATTATTAACTGCTTCACGCATAAAAAGCTGATTTTGTAATTTGTATAAAATTGGAACCTGAGTTTTCGTTTAATATCTGGATTAACAAAAAAGTTTACAATTACAACTGTAGTAGGTAGAGTAAATTCACAAGATCGAGCGTAGTCACTACATAGTATAAAACAAAGTCGCTTTCTCTGTCCCTATGTCCCTTTGTATGCTTAAATCTTTAAAACTACGCAAGGGATTTTGATCCAGTTTTTTTAATAGATAGTGTGATTCAAGAGGAAGGTTTAAGTATATAATTTATTAGGTTTTAGACGAAGCAGGCGAAGCCGCGGTAAGCTAGTTAACAATAAAATAAAACAGACGCTCAGATAATAATTAATTTATCTTGTTATTTACTATTCATTTTCTGACCTACATACATTGTTTTTCGTTAACGAAATAACAAATTCCGAAGAAACATATTAGTCACAAGTCAAGCTCGCCCGGGACAGGTAATCTAGATGTTATTTACACGTCTAGACTTTAGGGACTTCTTGCTAAGTATCGTATTTGCTATTGATTTTGCTCGATTGTTATTTACTGGTAATTAGCGTGTTTTAAATGTGTTAGTAATACGTTGATAGGGAGAGAATGAAAATGGCTTTGGTTATAGTATCGTGAGGAAGAGTAAAACTTAAATTATTATAATCAATATTTGAATATTATAGTATGTTAAAAAAGCTATAAGTCAAGGACGTTTTCCGGATTCGTTAAAAATAGCGAAGGTAACTCCTATCTATAAGAGTGGTTCAAAATTTGAACCTGGTAACTATAGGCCAATTTCGGTGTTGCCAGTGTTGTCAAAAATATTAGAGAAAATTTTACACACGAGATTAGAAAAATATTTAGACTCATTTAATTTTATTTCAGTGCGTCAATACGGTTTTAAGCCAAAAAGTAACACTCTGTCAGCGACTATAGACCTGACTACTAAAATAAAACAGAACATTGACGCAAAAAATTTAGTTTTGGGAGTATTTATTGACCTACAAAAGGCCTTCGATACCGTTTCTCACGAACTTTTAATAAAGAAATTAGCATCCATTAACATTACTGGTAAAGCACTAGACATGCTGAAATCATATTTAAAAAATCGATCACAAATCGTTAAAATAGATAACTACAATAGCATTCCCTTACCAATTACGTGTGGCATACCACAAGGTTCGATTTTAGGCCCATTGCTTTTTTTAATTTATATTAATAATTTACAAGATTTAAAACTAAATGGTCATCTAACACTTTATGCGGATGTCACCTGTCTGTTTTATTTTGGTCCCTCTATACATGACATGATAAAGCAAGCACAAAATGATTTAAATAAATTAAATAAATGGTTTCAATACAATCTACTAACAATAAATATATCTAAAACGTGTTATATTAAATTCAAAGCTCAGAACAAAATTATTCCACCACACGCTCCACTTAAAATTAACGGTGTTGTATTAGAACATAAAACCCACGAGAAATACCTAGGTTTGCGAATCGACAGCTCTCTAAAATGGAATTATCACATCGACCACCTAAAAAATAAATTATCAGCACTTCTTAGATCTCTGCGTAATATCACTTCTTGCATTCCTCATAAATTACGCCACACCATCTACAACACGTTAGTCAAACCTCACCTAATGTATTTAATAGAAGTATGGGGTAGCGCTTACAAAAATAAATTAGCGCCACTACAAATTTTACAAAATAAAATTATTAAAACCATTTTTAAATATCCTTTTTTAACTTCTACAAATAAAATCTACGACGATACTAAAATAATGAATTTAAAACAATTATACTTTTATAATACGTGTATGTTCATCCACAAAGCGCTACATAAAAACATAAATACAAATATAATATTCTCAACATCAAATCGCCACTATCCTAATAGACGAGCTAGCTATCTTGCCCTCCCGAAGATCCGAACGAATTATGGAAGGCGAACGGCAACATACGAGGGAGCACGTTTCTATAACGGATTGCCAAGCAAATTAAAAAGTGTAAACTCATTCATTGTATTCAAAAAACAATTAGCGAAACACATCCTGGAAGACCACACGCTCAAACTTTGAATGCAATGAATGAGTACCTAACCTAAACTTATGTTTATAGTATGTAACTTACTCTAAATTTTTAACTAACGAATGATATTTTTTATAAATACCTATGTTTAAAATTTAAGTTTCTCATGTAAGTGACTTAATGTCTTAATGGGAATAAATGTCTTTAAACCTTTGTATGTAGTAAAATATTGGAATAATACAAGAATAGCACGTTTGGATTATCTTTATAGTTGATAATGAATTGGCTTATTTGTTTTTTTTTGTGAAAAACGTAGCATGCATCATTAAATGCATGAATTACTCCTGCATAATTTAAAGCTCATTAATTAAAAAGTCGTACGAGATAATGATGATCAATAGAATATTTTTGTATTTTCTTTAAAAAAATAAATTTAAAAGAGTTTCGGTTTTGCATTATCAAGTTTTAACTTTGCATCAATATGAACCCTACGTGTGATAAATAACTACAAATTACAATAATATAAATAAGCTGTAAGTTACAAAATATATATCCCACCACGACACAACTTTAATAGTTCGAAACTCAAATAAAGCACAACAATGGAAACTGCTCGTGGCCGATTTTCCTAGGAATTGACTCGTTACACAGTTGTCTAGCTCACCTTGCTGTTATATAAGCTCGGTTCTTTATTGCCATTACTATTCTTCTATTCTATTCAAGTTGTACTGTCAAGGGCGGCACGGTCACGCGACCGTCGTCTGAGATTCCACAATCGATTTATGGAATATTTGGAAGTAACATGTTTGTTAATGTACTCAATTTAAACTATACTAATATTATAAAGCTGAAGAGTTTATTTAGATAGATAGATTGTGTTAGATAGCCCATTTATCGAGATACCATCACGCTAAGACCAACAGGAGCGGAGCAATGCGGGTGAAACCGCGGGGCACAGCTAGTGCGATATAAATGTTGTATTTGAAGTATGAAGGAAGAGTTGAAAGAACTGTTGAATATTAAAAAAAAACTACTAACAATAATGCAAAGCTAGTCTGTTTTTGTTCACAACCTACATGCAGTCAGGGCGGATACTTATAGGAAATAATAACAACTTCGTTATGGTTTTAATTGTTGCTCTAACATTATTTAATTACAGTACTTTCGTTCTTATAAGACATCTTGAGCGTGTGGGTCTTCACAATGGAAAAGTTTTGCATAAATTTTTCTTTATTATTAAACTTGTTCATAAAAGGATATAGCTATAAAAACAATAGACCTTCTTATTGTCCGTTTAATTTATTTTTGTTTTCTTTTGTCCACAGGTAATTAAATAATGAACAAAAAGAGCGAACACAGAGTGAGCGGGGTCGTTAAAATAAGGAAGTATTTATTTACTCATTAATACGAGTTTACTTTTATTTAATTACTTTTAAATGTAACTATCGTTAATACCTATTTTGGCGATGTGTCATTAAATAAAACAGTATTCTATATCCGTTCCCTCAGATATTATCTGTAAATTGAAAATGTAAAGGTAGGTACTTACTTATTCTATATATTGATTCTTTTTTTATAATATTCCTTGAAGTTCGAGGATGGTTCTTATGTAGAGAAAACGTGAATATGTACCACGGGCGAAGCCGGGGCGGACCGCTAGTAATAAATAACACGATAACGAATGCCTTTACAAGGAATTTTTTATTAAATTAAAGATTTAAATAATACCTTTAAAAGTGCGTATAAATCATCATTTACTAGTTCACTAGAATTAAGGACGTATAATATATTGATATGAGAAAGCGATAAAGATTAGCTAAATTTAAATAAATATTAGTATAAAAATAATTGCTAAGTCATTAATAAAAATCAAATTATCTCCTTATAGAGGCGTTCGACTCGATATATGGACCTTTCCCATGCCATTTTATGCCTAATTAAATTTATAATCCGATATAATATTTCATAGCGGTTTTTTATATATTTGTGTGAATGATTTTGTCGCCCAAAAGGAAAGTGTACATTTTATTGTCGCTATAAATGTTATTTTAATGTTTGTGTTATTCGTTCCGTTCTATTTGGAGCTTTCGTTTGTGTCAAGTTCTTGTTTGAAGTTTGTGTTTCGATTTATTTCCGGTATGCATAAGTTATGCGCGGTTTTATTGTCTGTATTTATACTATTTTTTCAAACAAAGGTGAAATTAGAAGAGCATCTTTTATTTTTTCTAGGCCGAAAATAAAACACCCAATGATTTTTAATGCGGTAGAATAAAAGCTTGGTACACCGACAGCTTTTTATTTATCAAAGAATTGTACTAATTGTAGAGTATCTTGCTGTCTATGGAATAATAAGACGCAAAGACTCAGTAGACCTAGTAGAACAGAATAGTTAATAGTACAGCGAGTAGGTACTTATAGTAAACGTATAAATACGTATATACTTATATAAAAATATAGAAGAATAAAAACTATTTACAATTTTAGAAAATATCAGCGTGAGTCAGCTAGTACGATAATTATTTACGATGGCTCTAAACATTGTGCATTCAATGCACTTTTCGAGTTACCTTGCGTGACCCGACATGCATCGTTTGTGCGAACTTTGGCGGTTTTTGTAACCAAATATGGATAAGCTTTGACGTTGATGGATGGATATATCGTTGAATATAATTACTCTTATTATGTTCTTATAATACTAGGTATATATGCTTCTATACTAATCAATTAATAATATAGAGCTGATGAGTTTGTTTGGACGCGCTAATCTCAGGAACTAATGGACCGATTTCAAAAATTCTTTCACTGTTAGATAAATACGTGATTCCTGATTGATATTGGCTGTAAATGAACCACGGACGAAGCCTTGGCGGACCGTTAGTTATAGATTTAATAGTGTCTACGTTCGTTTATTCGGCTGCTTACGAGATTTTTGTATGAGCCTTGGAATAGACATAATATTCTATTGAAGTTACACGTGGCAGACGGCTAGTAAAAAAAAAACAATGTTATACAATTATGTAGTGAACCCGGAAGGTTAATGCCTAGCAAGTTAGCAATCAATTGTGGCCGTGCGTAATTTACTAGTGTCTAGATGTTATCGATACATTTGCAATCATATCTTTGATTTCAAACGAATTCATTTTAATCTATTCTTATTTAAAATTACTATCTCGATCTTGATAGACGGCATCCTTGTTATGCAATAGAATAGAGCTATGGAATTACACAAAAAGTTTATCTTATTACTGTAGGTATAGATTTATTCTTAATAATTTATTTTAGATACAGCTGTTCTCAACTTAATGGTTGCATATTTTAAAATTTAAACATAGTCTAGCGCTTTAACAAATTTCAAAGACGACGAGAGATAACAAGCATATCATAATCTATAATGCACGTACAAAATTTACTAAACTATTTTAGCTTGTAAGTACTTATATCTAAACAACGCGCAAACTGCAAGCGTAGTTAACGTAATGTTCTAAAACCATCGCGTGTAAAGTGCACCCCCTGTATAATGCAGTGGGTAAAATGTAATGCATTTTCATGTTCAAGGTGAAGGTGTCTCGTGCATACTGTCTTTAGACTTATATGTAGGTGCTAGTCGCCTGTTGACTGAATAACCTGATGGGCTTTACACAATGGGCAACGTTGGACGAGTAGAGGCAATCAAAATGTCTATGATCGGCCGTAATTGTCGATGTTATTCATAATCCCCGTAATGGCGGCAAACATCGACGATCATTTGTTGGGCCAACACTGCCCATTGTGAAGGGGCATGAGGGAATTATGTTTGTGGTAGTTTGTAATGAGTGATGGGGTGCGTCGTGGTTGGTTGAGGGCTTGACATTGAGTTGTTGTCGAATGTTTCGTTAAATTCGTAATAAAGTGGGGAAAGAAGTGGCATCGAATGTAATCTTAATGTTTAAATTGTTAAATTTACATAAAAGTGTTTTCTAATAGACCGTCAATTCCATAGGCTATTTAATATAGATATTATAAAAAATGACGTATATAGAGGGTGAATTGTTAGATATTGACTTCATAATATTATGTAAGCTGTTTACGTAATTTAAATTTGAATCAAATATGACCCTTTTGAAGCGGTTTCTTCAGCTCAGCTTTAGTTTTATTTGTTTTGTTACAAATTACAAACGAAAATGTCGATGTCTTTCTACAAATGGTTAGAATGCGGTATTCGAAAAGCCTTTTATATTTATTTAGCTCCTCTTTGATATTTTCTGAGTATGTTTTTGGATAAAAAATAACAAGACTCGACTGAAGGTATAGCAAATGCCATAATGAAAAGTATTGCGATGGTAATTGGTAACACATTTTTTCTGATTAATATTTTTTCCTCTTACTGGGTGGTTACTACGCATTTTCCTGCTCCCGGATGGTTATTAGACGGTTCCATCTGCTATACTCTTTTAATAACATGAACAAAAACAGAACGTTTGTGCCGAGAACACGTGTCAGAAGTGAAACTTCTTTGGCAAAAATCGTGACGTGACGGTATTGCCATGACGCGAAATTTTACTCTCAACGCGCTTAAAGATTTTTTATTTCATTAAATCCTGTCTTGTGTCCCTGTCTATAATTTTTTTATATTTGCAGTGTCGACACTTTATCCGCCAATGTAACCGACCTCTCAACAAAGGAGATAATGTCATTGTTACTGGCATTAATTCGGCAATTTCTACGCGAAGGCCTCGACCTTTGTTGTAACACTAATCAAGCGAGTAATTAACTAAACAAAACGATAGTCGATATTTTTAATCGATCGATTTGTATACAATCGATTTATGGTATCTGTTAATCTGTTTCATAATAACGTGTGTATCGAATTTCAATATTGTTCGTTTCGACATAACAAGATCAGGTCATCTCCAGATAATATCTCGTGTATGTTTCGTGAGAATTTTACACAACAAATATAATACTATTATTATAAGGGAGCTTAAATCTATTATATACCTACCTATATATATGTACATTATGTTTAAACGGAACTGACGATGGTAGAAGCGACCCCTTTTCATACGCATTCTTATTTCTTACCTGTACATGTCTTTTCTCTACGTAGCGAGGTTTTAAACTAAAAACCACAAAACAAAAAATAGAAAATGTATAATTTAATTCTATCGTTTGTAAGCGACAGCAGCGCCCCATTGGGAGTCGAGCCAAAAGCGTTGGGAATCATTACAAGTGTTTATGAATCGGGAACATATGCTTGGAACTAATAACATCGATTCGGGAACAGTTAGTTCTGGCGGGGATCGGGAGATGGCGGTAGGTGTTGTGAATTTGACGAAAAATAGATTGTTAGGTAAACTTTTTATTTTTGTGGCATAAATCATTTGGAACATAGACGATTTTAGATGCGCCTCTACAATGAAAAAGCACTGCGTATATTTTGGTAGTTTACTTTTTTTTAATAAACAAAACATTAAAATTAACTATTGAATAAAATTATGTTTAACCAAATTCTAAATCAACAACACATAAATTTATGAACAAGATATCAAATATCAATTTGAATACTCGAAAGCCATATATAAGTATCATTAGAATTTCCTCAAAATAAATTAATTGCACTCAAGTACAAAGCGACGTGAACTTTTCAAATTTCAGAATTTCCTTCGCCCTTAATTTAATGACGTCACGCTTGCAAAGTATCAGAGCGGTGTCAGACGCTTCTGCAGTCACAACAAAAGTTTAAAGGGTATCGTTTACTTTCTTTAAGTTTTATTGTGGTTAAATTACTAAATTAATATACTTATTTTAGTTGTATAAAACATCCTCATTGACTACATTTATCTTTAGTTTTTCTTGTAATGCTGTGTTCATTTATAATATGGTCAAGCATTAGAATATTATTACTCTGTATTTATTATTAAGGAATGATGTATGCGCGATCTGTCGATGTACCCAAATAAATAAATAAACTTATGTTTTGTGACACAATCTTGTACATTTAAATCAATAGAAATCTTGTACAATAGAACTCGCACGATATTTTCCTGTAGCTATGTGCAATATGTCCATGCCAAATTTTTATATAAATAGATTCAGATTTTGCCTGAAAGAGTTACAAATATCCATCCATATTAGCATAATAATAGCAAAATTCAATCTCCATCTTCAAGTAGTTTTCTCGGTCGGGAATGTTATCTACGTTGTAGAAATATCATCCTATCATATCCCACAATTTTATATGGCAGAAATAATAAACTGTATTCAACAAAAATAGCCATTTTAATAACGATAATAATATGTAAATATAAAGTTAATATAGATAAAATCGCTACAAAATGAGCAAATCAATTTTAAACACAGTAAATTTGATAATAATCGTTCCATTGAATTTCGTAATATTTAATTTAAAATGCAAGTTAGCACGCTATGCTAGTATCAATTAGATTAACTTTACGCACTGTGCAATATTATTTCATTCCTAGTACCAACTGCGTTTTTATAAATAAATAATAAACAGAAGTACACTATGTGCGCTGCCCTATCAAACCATTATTAATTACTAGATTTCCGCCCGCGTTTGCAAAGGAAAACCCGCATAGTTCCCGTTCCCGTGGGATTTCCGGGATAAAAACTATCCTATGTGTTAATCCAAGTTACCCTCTATATGTGTGCTAAATTTCATTGTAATCGGTTCAGTAGTTTTTACGTGAAAGAGTAACAAACATCCATACATCCATACAAACTTTCGCATTTATAATATTAGTAGGATTGTTACAAGCACTGTTTTTAAAAGTTCATAAGCTTATACGTTTCACAACGAGATTTTATTTCCTTTTCAATATAAGAGTCGAAAGAGTTTGCTGTATACATTTATCAAGCATGAAATTGCGACTTGTCACTTTTTCAAATCCAATATGACGTCACGCTCTTCTCTGCATATATAATGTACATAGTGTATCAAAGTTCTAATATTATAAATGCGAAAGTAACTCTGGTAAAGGTTTTTCGAGCGGGCGAAGCTGCGGGCGGAAAGCTTAAAGGATGTATAAGTTACTAGCGGTCCGCCCCGGCTTCGCTCGTGGTACATATGTATATAGCCTTCCTCATTACATGGGCTATCTAACACTGAAAGAATTTTTTCAAATCAGATCAGTAGTTCCTGAGATTAGTGCGTTCAAACAAACTAACGTTTCAGCTTTATTAAATTAGAATATCCAGGATAATATTGCACAGTCAGTAAGTACGATAGAACAGGGAAGCGACCAGGATTTGGGGCAATGATATGCGAATGGTCCCAAAACATTCGTAATGAAAATTAACATGACTCCGGGCTTATTCCACGGTTTTATTCCGTTTTATTTGCATAAGTAGTTAAATGTGCATGTTTTAATAATGCTCTCTGTTTAATCTTTTGTTCAGCAAGCGGGAATGGAATCTCAGTTTTGTTTTTCTAGGAATATTTATAAACAAAAATAAGCATGTTCATATGTTTACAGACTATCTACTGAATTCATTAAATTCAATGGAAATTTTGACTTTTAATAAGGAGTTGGTAAAAATTGTTTTATTTCAATAAAAAAAAAAAAAAAATACTTAGGTAACCAGTTTTTTAATGATCAAAAAGATATTGATGTAGGCAATTAGTTATGTTAAAATTACATAATAGCTCGAAACAACCATTACAAGTTTTATTGCATTATTCTAAAAATAATTAGTTATTATGTATACAGTTTTAATGCATACGGGTATATTGTAAGTAATTTGGTCAGCGAAGGGTCGCCAGTTCGGTGCCTGGTGCGGGCGCGTGGGAATCAATGGGGTTACGATTCACGCTTGACTTAAAAGTGCTAAATATCGATAATAACGTTGCAATACAGGGTATAAATCTATTTGTATAAATATTATATTGGAATAATTATGAAGCAAAATATAAAGTACATCTTCTTTTTTTTTAATAGTATTAAATCGCTTATAAATATTTTGAAGCTCTAGAAATTATAAATATCTTCGTGTTTTTATGCTAAAAGAAATTACATTTTTAATGTAAGGATCAAATCGCGTGTTCTAAAATATTATACATTTTATCTTTACTTATTACTTCATAACCCTTCCTTGCTTGCTAAGCATACGAAATAAAACCCTATTTTTCATTATCACTGTCTACTACAACCTTTATATTTAAAACTAAATTCTACGAATCAGCAGCAGGATATATAGCAAGACAATAGTCAACTCCATATTCTATAAGATAATACATCATTTAAATAAACTCAATTAAACAACATTACATTTGTTGTTCCTTGTTAAGACACCAATATAATACATCCTTTAAATAAACTACGTTCTACTGGTTCTACGAATCAACAATACTACATAAAGCACAACCATGGTCCTCTTGTCACACCATAGCCCATAGAAAATAACAAGCTAAAATCCAAGATACTTCTCACGACGTATAAGGTGGTGTTGTTAAAACAACTCGCCGCTTTCGGAGGCGAGAGGGTCACACTCGCACCTTGAACTTAACCGTTAACTGACTTATAGGCTGTGATTAATAACGCTAACGATAAGGTTGTTTAAATTGGAAAAGATTGTTTTAGAAGGGTTTGTTAAGGCGTAAGGAGTGATCGGAGTAGTTTATGTTTAAGAGTTTGTTAGGACTGTAGAAAAGAATTGTATTTTGTAGGTAACATTAGGAATTTGAAAAGGTTTTACATAGGACTGTAAGTAGTGAATCTTGTAGATAAAATTATAGATATTCGAGTAGGTACCTACTACCTAGGTAGTAGAAAAATATGCAATAGTTCAAATATAGAAACTTGATTAGCTATAGACTTACACAATATATCTGAATTGTTGCATCGATTAGATTTTGGCCACGTCAGGTATTGAATTCGTAAAACACATAGAAAGTTGATGATATTGTTTTGTTTACATATAAATCCCAACGAGGAAACCCAAGTTACTTTAAAATACAGCCTTCTAATAAACTACCGTTTCTTCTCCTTATATATGATTCATATCTATTAGCCAAGTTTGCGTTTACAATAAGCAGCACTCAGCGTGATTGTCCAAAAATTATTAAGGCATGATTTGTTAATAGTTAGTCTAAAGAAGCAATGCGCTATTAGATAGTCTGTACATGTCTCTATTAAAATTGAACAGTCATCGTTATAAGAACTAGAAGCCAAATCGAGACGAAGTGGCGTAGTCAATAGGCTTCATAATATTAAAAAAGTTGGGTCCCGTATGACGTCATGGGCCGATACTCGCTTCGCTGGCTTTTTGTGTCTGCCGTGCAATAGAAAATGTGAAAGTGTAATGGAAAAAGTTTGGCCAATTGTCCAGAATTTGCGGTGAAACTGATTAGAGTATGGGCAAAAAGAAGTGTAGTTTCGTTTTCAATCCGATGACGTCATTAGTATGATTAACGAACGAAAGATTTTTTGTTTAATTTAAGTACACTAATTGAACAAAATTTAGTATCTGTTTTAATTTGTGTAGTTATTCAATTTCTGCTTATGCGTGTGATTGGTTAAAAATTGTGAAATAATTTTGTATCTTGTAAAATGTTTTCTCGTATTTTATGGATGAAAAATAAAAATGCATATAAAAGTTTTAAAACATTTTATTTATTTCCTTAATATGTACTATTTACTGAAGATACAAATTATTATTATTACTATAGATTGGTTCTTCAACTTAAAATATGATACCGATAATTAATTATTCACTGCGACAGATATGATATTAAAATTCAATTTGTTATTTTTTTTATGATTTTAAACTTACTTAAATGGTTATTGTTTATATAATACAATAAGTAATAACACAAACGGAATGAATATAAAATATTGTATAATTATTTTGTAAGTTCATTTACATTTAAGTAATTATAAATATAAAGAATTACATAGTTACTTACACTCATTGTTCAACAAACAGCTTAAGTTAATGAATATCAACTTATTTAATACTTTAAATTCTCCTTTGTAATCTATATTAATTGAAATACAATTACAAAAGCAATGTTTAATACTTTGTAAAATAACTTTACAAAATTTATACAAATAAAATTGTAAAGTTCTACACTACTATGAAGAAATAATATAAAACTATTTTTTTATCAGTTTAATACAATGAGTGTAAAATTCCTTATAAACTAGTGCTAGGTTATCAAAATTTATAAACCCTTGAATAGTTTATAAATCGAAACCTATTATTAATATATCACAACACACAGTAAATATCACGATTTAAGTACTGTACAGACCAATTCTCTAAATTACAATATTGAGAAATTATTTCTGCTCTACATTGCAATATCCTACAATATGTGACAAATACTAAAGGTATAAAATATGTAACGTTGATAATGATGTTGTATACCTACTCAAAAATATTTCTACTTAGACATGACTAATCTCAAATTAAGTGAGAAATGGCCGTTGGTACAAAAATAACACTATTAACTAGTTAATTCATAACTATTAAAAGCACTTCAATGTACATTCAATAAATTTGTTTCTCTTTAAAGCATCCTGAGCAACGCTATCACAACAGAGTTAGTAAAGTTTTTTATAACCCAATCTCAAAACGGGTATTGTATTTTTACTTTACGCCTCTTCAATCATCCGTCCCACTAAAATGCATTAAATTGAGCAACTTATCCTCTAAAATATATCTTAATGTCTAACTCTTAGATGAGAAAATATTTAAGAATTTTGTCTTGATGTTTAATAATGTCGTAATGGACCTCTTCACTTTCCTCTTTGGCGTCCTCTCAGGCCTCAGAAAAGGTTCAGATTGTGATTTCTGTAATCCATACTGACGGGGCATTTCATCTTCTTTCGGTACCTGGTATTTGTATTCTTTCACAACCTTCTCTTCATTGGGATCATAGCGATAGAGCACTGAATATGTTCGCTTCACCTTCTTCGGGATTCGAGGAAGGTTTGCGGTTCTTTCGCTTTTGCAACGCTTGACCTTGTTGCGGCCATAGTAATCTTCATACGTGTCAGCATCGACATAAATAATCCGCTTGCCCAAAGCTTGCTCCCGCTCTTTCTTCAAGCTCCTCCATGATGCTATCACAGATTCGCGGCGGAAGGTCTTGTTCGGGTTGTGGCGACTGATCAAGTATGGTTGCTCCTCTTGTATGTTGGAAGTGTCTTTCAACGGCGATCCCCTCGGGCTCTGACTGTAGTCGACCTCGTAATCATCGCGCGAGATCTGGAAATTAAAAGTGTTCTATTAATAAATAGATTCTGTAACAACTCATAAATAAATAACTGCTGTCCCATAAAGTACGTCAGAGATCTTAGGGATTATTTTAAGTACCGATATCATAAATATCGTACGTGACTGCAAGGGCGACGTTAGGGTTATGTGGCTGTCCTTTTCTGTTAATGGCTATTCTGTCAGCCGTCTCTGTTCGTGTCGTCATTCGAGCCCTTCGCGCTGTGCCCGCATGTCTGTTGCCACCTGTCGGCCTAACCATATGCATGACAATGCTGGAGATGCTGGCCAACTAATGCTATTTAATAACATTCGACAGTGAACTGTCGAGGAAGTTTGTACGAAGAAATGTCGTTTTTTAAATATTGCTTTCCGTTCCAAGGTTCATAAACCAGAGGTTACAGACGTATAACGTCACGATTCAAAATAGTTTATAGCTACTAAAGTACCAAAGGTTGGGCAAGGCGTTAAATAATGTCACCCGTTTACATCGCTTGAAACTGTAAAAGCTTTCAGATTAATGAGATTTTATCGGTCGAACGTTTCGAAATATTGATAAATATACCTTTTAATGTTTATCTGTGGTTGTGCAACGTTTGTTTGTTTTCACAAATATATGCAATGCTATAACGGTTTTAGAACGGGTCAGGCAAAAATAGCTGCTTCGCTATGTCAGTTTATTGGAAAACGTTAAAGATTGAACGAAATCGTAACGTGGAACTGCTGCTGTTCTATTTCGTATCAAAATATTTGGGTTCTATTTTCAAACTATCATCATTTTTTTAAGTCAAGATAATTAAACGCTTTTGTTACGTTTTTCAGGTTACGCTTGTCGTTTATAATTTGTATAAATAATCTTAGCCCGGATTCTTAAAGAAATTGATACATCTTGCAGTAAGATATTTCAATGCCCGTTGGTCTTGACACGACAAATCTGCCTCGATGCTTGTTTTGACAGCTCGCGTTTTGTAACATTATTTTAAATGGTTTCGTGTAAAAAGGTGCACTGTCGCGAATTTAGGTCGTACAAAAAATGGGTCACACTGAAATAGTTTTTTTTACTAGGAATGTTAGTTAACGCGGCCCAATTAAACGCGATTACGTCGTGCGAATATAGGTTACGAGGGAATTGTTGTTTGCTATTATTATGTAAATTGTGTAATCGAGTTAAGCGGTCGTTTTTCAACAATAAAATTAACCAAAACTTTCTTTTTCAGGTAATGCAGTTTATTCGGAGTCGCTTACTGAGTATCAAACATATTCGTTTACTTGTGCAGCAAAAGTATGCACTTTGGTAAGTCGTATCCACGTTTAGCTTTCTCGTGCCATTTTAAGTTCGTGCGGTGATATTTCGTTAAACACATCCAGTATTTCTGTCCCAGTGTTGCCTAGTCCTGTTATTTGTGGAGGTTATTAAAATCCGAAGGTAAAGTACTTACTGGTTAAATTCGTCGCAAGTTATTTTAGACAAGCGATTTTATGCAACGATGATTGTATCTGTGTTTATCGCTCGCGAAAATAGATCGTTTAACCTTATTAACAGTGCTTTAAGAGTCAATAAAATGCGAATAGATAACAATTGGAATTTTTCGCAAGTGTTACGTGGATTTGCTCTTGTTATAATAATGGAATGATATCATGAGATGGTTGTTGATACTTGAAATAAATATAGATGATGATCTCAAATATATGGTTTATGATTTTTCTCAATTTTAATGCTACAAAGCAGGATTTGGCTTAACAGAGTAAAAATATATCTTAACGTTTTTCAACGTCATTAAAGTTTTTTCGGTTGAGCGTTGAAACCCACTTTCGTACAACCGTTATTTCATATGTGCTCATGCAAAAAGCATTACGATTTTTTTCCGCACATTTACAGCTATGTTTCGCCTGAGTTTGAGCTAGATTGTCGATACCTCGCCTAATTTATCACTTTAGACTGTGACTTCTAGGTAACTGTAGTGTAATTTGAATGGTAGTGGTAGAGAATTGTAACTTTTACGTGCTTATTTCAAAGATTAATAGGGGCTTTTAAATCACATTTTCTAGTAGTTTAATTTAGGTGAAGGTAATTTGTTCGTTTGAAATTGAGTATTAAAAAATGGCATCATAAGTGGTTTGGTGTCACTGTCAGGTTCAATTTAAAAGTTAAATTATTTAATGTTATTTGGACGACATAATATTGCATATATCATCATTATTTCATTTGTTTTCGTGAAACTAACTTTCTGTTTGGCCTTAATGTGCATACGATAAAACGTATTTATTTATGTTAACTTTGTAAATATTTACGTGAGAATAAAATTCTAATATTTTACACGTTGATTTAGTATTGAACATGTAGAAAATGTAGGTATGTAATGTATGTATGTATTTATATCGATTTGCGCTATTCTTGTCACAGTGCGACTCGTTTTATTTTTAGTATCTGTAATCTATTAGTGTTATAATTATGAAGGTTAGTAACCGATGTAGTTATTTCAACGTCTATTGTGTGTATGAGGTTATTGCATCGTTTTGTAACAATTGTAGAGACATTTGCCCGATATACATTGATGACGTTTTCACTTTCATTAAGATTTTGTAAAATTATTTGCGGCTTTTTCGCTGTATTGTATATAAGTATGCTTGATTCTGACCATCTTAGTATTTAATAAATGCGTCAAAAGTTATTTTTTTAATGTTGTGGCAGTTTATAATTAAAATCGAATATGTGAAAAAGAAACGAGTTTATCATTGATCAATTTCTCTCATAGCTAAGTTGGTAGATATTTACTTATTATCCTATCTCATGTTATTAACATGAGTGATGTTATATTTAAGCAACAAACATTTAATTATATGATTAATTCATAATTCATTGCTGACACACCCTCTGTATTAAGAAAGTGACAGATAATTATTTAGTTTTTTAAGTTTATCATGTTTCAACATTATCGGAATTTGTGACGTGTTTTCTGACTAACTGTGACATGCCCACGCGATCTTCACACATTTAACGTAAGCTGTGACTAATAGATTGTTTTTATAATAATTGCTCAATTTTTACATACATCTCTCAGAGGGCAGATAGGTCGTTGTACCCTAGTTGATTTCCTTGAAGTTGCCGAGTTGATTTTAATGTCATTTTTTGTAGGTATTAATTATCAGTTCGATTGATGGGAGGAAGTTAATTGGTAGTGATGTTCGCTTATCGATAAATAATTGACAAAACTTTATATGTAAGTTAATTGGCAGTGATGTTCCCTTATCGATAATTTATTTTATACATTTTTACGTACGACATTGAAATGAAATAAGTGTGTCGTTTGGCCGAGCCATATTTAATCTTCATTAGTGTTTAAAATCTTAAATCTCTTGGACACGAAATAATGTCGGTGATATAATTCATCACGCGCTGTCGATAATTTTTAAACTGTCAACCATCTTATCTTACGATCGCAGCTTTCGAAATTGGAGGGAGTTGAAAAACTAGATACAGTATTAGCTGTTAGTTTCTTATTACTTATGTATTGAGATTAATATTAATTTGTTTCATATAATTTTGAAGATTAGGTTTCTTAGAAAAAATTGATGTCGGTACTTAAAGTTTTTTAAACGTTGGAAGTTATGTAGTTTGATTAGTCGTATTCAAATCCCGAATTATCCTTTTATTTTATTATGTACTTATCGATAACTTCTTGATGAGTAGGTATTAGTAGATTTTATTCACAGTGAAAGTTCATATACTAAACTGGTCTTACCGATGAGCTTCAAAGATATCTTATTGACATTAAATACAATTGATTCTTTTTTTATCTTTCATCTCTATTGACGAACTTTCTATTTGCACAAGCACTTATGATCTAAGAAACATAGGCATTAAATATAGTTTGCATATTATTTATTATGAAATTGTAAACTTAAATGAATAAGAGAAATTTGAGGAGTTCTCATTTCCTTTCTTTCATGCGGTCGTTTAGCAGCTCTGAGAAATGAAATGCGCCGTAATTATACTCGTACTAGTTTCAGTTAATTTATTTTAATTAGTTATTCGTATTATTTCGCGTTTATAAAGTTTTTAATGCACGCAATCTCGTATGATATAATTTTTATTAAAAGTATAACTTCCGTTATAAAAGTTTATTTTTGATACAGCCGGGTTTTTAATCTTTTATTGTAGAGTTTAATCGAGGTTGTTGTTATTTAATAGCTGCGAATCTAAAGCAATGTCAAGATTGAAATAAATAATGAGCTAAGCAAGATGGTAACAGACATTTGTATGGGCAGTGAACTCGCTTCAGTAATGCGCTGCATTTGCGCAGAACATTGTTTACATATAGAATTCGATCTGATCGTATTGAATGCACCTTATAATGCTTCACAAAGCCTTTCATTACAGACGGACTAATGCTACTAATTATTCCTATTAAATAAGCAATTTGTTTGACAAACTCACCACACTCTCCCAACTGCCTCCCAGAATCGTCTTGTCCAACATTTTGAAACACACACGTCAACACAAACGATATCGCTTTGATATCACGCCAAATTACGAAACGGATTGAGTAATGGGTCAATTTGTTGTAGCGTAAACGGGATGAGAATCACGTTGTCACTCGGGAAGTGTGAGTATTGGCACGGTGCTAACACCTCGAGCTCTCCTGTTCGACTGAGCGGGACTCGTGTGCCGGACATATTTATAGGCCGGGAGAGGGCGGCTTTCGGGAACTTGGATCTTCCACTTAACGTATAGTAGTCATATGCTTTCGGGGAATACTATATTCAAACTATTGGGGGTAGGTGCGTGCTACTAAGTTGGTACGAGGAAGGATGGGTCACGCGTGTTAAATTTCGCGTATTGTTTCCGGGACGTTGACCGAATTGTGTCACGTTTATTGTGTAATCAGTAAAACGTGTTTCGTTTGTTTACTTGAAATTTAGTAATCGTTGTAGATAGTGTGATACACGTGGAGTTGGAAAGTATTGTGAAAATTTCAGGTGAGAAATTTCAATACGCAAATGAAGTTGTATGTGGTCGTGTCATAGGTTTGATCTGTATTTTTTTCAATCAATTTAAGCATCGACTTTTATGTTTTAAACAAATAGTTTGACATAGGAGCCGATAATCTTCCTACTTCCCTGAATAGACAATCAAAATGTGAAATTAATGTCCTCAGGCTCAATATAATGGGCGTTCCTTTAGTGACCTTTACTTAGATAGTGTAGTATGTGTGTGTGAACACAGACCTTCCTCAGCTACAAATAACTAATGATTTAACCGTACAATTTATATGTAGCTTTTGACAATAACTAAATATAAACAGTTTAACTAGATGCGATCGAATGTTTCCGTTTTACAACTGGTTAAAGTGCACCCGACCACTTCACTTGGAAACGTTTGACGTCATCGTCTGCAGCCAAACGTAGAGTCAATGACATTACTGCCTGCATTCGATAATGATGCCTCATTAATATATTACTTACATAATAAAGAACTAATTTGTATGCATTTTTTATGTTATTGGACGGTAGAATTGTAAACGCATCGCTAAAAGGAAAACCTACTTAGAGATTTTACTTTTTTGTTTTGAATGAATCGTGCCATTTCAGGTAAAGTTTAATTTAAGATAGATAAAGTTTAAAGTATTGAAAGTATCCACGATATTTTAAATAAATATAGTAATAAAAAAAACTATAAATATGCTGTTAAATGCTACATAATGAGCGGTAAAACGTCAATGCGTTGATTAGACTCACTCGCTGAAGTAGGAGTCAAGAGATTTGCACTATTTTAATAGTTATTAGCATTATTTTTATAGTTCTGTATTTAAGTTACGAAAGAAACTCTTAGAATAGAGGAGATTAAATTCATCACTTTTGTTCTATATTTATTTTTAGTTGCTATAATGTAATTATTAGGAAAAGACAATCATTATGTTTAATAAATCGCTGATGACAATATTTTTCTTAATATATTTCTCGAAAAAAAAAATCCAGCCGGAAAACAGAAGACCCCATTCTTTCCGTGAGGAATGTAACAAGGATTTTTTGTATTATGGCGTGATTTATGCTTTATAAATAATGTGAGGTTTAGAATAACTACTGTATATGGACTAAGAGTATAATGAACTTTGGGGCTGTAGCCCTTGGTCGCGGAAATGTCATTGAACTTTTCAGGGACACGGTTTAGTTTTAGTAACGTTTTATACATTAAAGATATTTTAATTGGAGCTGTTTGATTTATAACATGAAATTTGATATGTGAGAAATATAAGGAGTTACTTCCTATTTAGTTCGTGGTATGAAAAGATTTGTTCTAGCTCCGATATTAATTATTTTCCTCTTAGAATCTGGAAATATAATATTGTTGTCATGAATTCGAGAATAGTAAATGAACTTTTTAGTATCGATAATATTTAATTAGTAATAGTGTGTACTTTACTTACTAATTAGAGAAATTAGAGCTAGAATTATCAATTTTAATTCATGGAATATTCATTTGAATTAGGTATTATCAGCCAATACAATATTTTTGAGGTTTAAAAAGGAAAAATTACATACAATTTGTATTAGAATTTGGATGTTGTTTGATGTATAATTAATTGTTCCATAGAACATATAATTGCTTCCAGTGGAGTAGAGATAGATTTTACTGAACACTATTTAAGAATTTTATTGCTTTTTCTACGTAGTATGTTTTAACATTCGTTATGACGTTGCTAAAATAGTTGTAAAAGTTTTCCGAAGTTTGTGTTATATTACCCAAAGTTTATCATTATTTTTCTTTATATTTTGATCCTGTCTCTTGTGATTTTTCGATCTCGCAGTAGTGGAGACTGTACTTAGAAGATTTTTATAGGCTTTGAATTATTATGGAATTAAACTTGAAGGGGTACAATAGTGGGTGAAAATTTGTAGGCTGTTACTGGCATATTACCTAATAGATTTGAATTCATCTCATATCATGAAAGTGTGGGATTGAGCTAGTTAATATCTCCCCATACACATATTGCGTATGTTTGAATTTTTAATAAACGAATACGTAGAGCATACGCAGCAGTATTAGAAGAAATTGCTTCACAAAGTACAATATGCTTTCATTCATTTCATATGAAAGTTTCATAACAACGGATTTATTTGCTTACATTATTTCTTACGTCATTAGGCACGGTTTACAACGGGCCTCGTTCCGGGAATGTTGTGCGGCGGGCTGGTGTTGAATAAACAATTGTATGAACACGTTGTTTTGGTATCGGACCCTTAGTTTTCATGGGAGCCTGGTACTCTGAGTTTGTACCGAAGTTAATTGATTTTAGTTAATAATTGAGATTTCTGCGATTTTCGTGAATGTTGATAAAATAAAAGTGGTTATATTTATTCATAATGTCAATAATTTTGAAGTGAATATAAAAGAAAATCATGAAAAACCAGCTTGAGTTTTTCCTACGCAAAAGGCCATTTCACAAATCTATGTATTTTTAAATAAGTATTTAATATGATTAATTACGGTGAACATCAACTCTTTCTCATAATCATGTATTTCATTTAAATTCATAAGAAATTTTCTTTATACGGATGTTCAAAGTGATCGTTTGTAGGCGGGAAATTGTAAGGGACTTATTTATGGTCGTATCAAGGGTAGCTCGTACAGTGCTAATGAATACGCGCCACGCCCAGCCTTTTGATGAATTATACACAGTCTGTGCTTCGTTTTTTAATCTGTGTCATTATGTGTCACTTGATGGTAATTAATGTTTAGATACACGAGTTTTTTATGTTAATTTTTGGATGTAAATTTTGCATAATTTTTAACTTGGACAATTTTCTTTAAAAACAACGTTAAGGGAAAACTTTTGAAAATATGATATTTAATATAGTGTAATAAGGATTACTAACACAGTATACTGTGTACTTAAAGAATAACACCTTACGAGCAATGACCATGATATAGCGGACAATAAGAGCCTTAAAGAGCATATTAATTGAAATAGAGAACTCTATAACAATTCTATGACGTTAAAACAACACATCTACATACTCTACAATAGAACAATAGCAAACACCCTTTACACGATACGATAATCGTTTCGTCGTATCGACATAATTTCGGCGACCACGTGTCGTTATGTTTACACGGCGGTGCATTGTGACGTGCGAGCTGCAAATAACGTGTTGACCCAGTAACTGAATTATCGTTTGTTAATATGGTACGCGGTGATAGCGCACGACATTGTAAACGGACTTTTTTAT
This sequence comes from Colias croceus, assembly GCF_905220415.1. Lineage (NCBI taxonomy): Eukaryota > Metazoa > Arthropoda > Insecta > Lepidoptera > Pieridae > Colias > Colias croceus. Next base: position 3,664,720 of record NC_059562.1, read on the forward strand.
GATTTATGTTGGAAATTTTAATTAAAAATCTGATTAAAAACCTTTTTTTTTGTATTTTCTGAAAAACGGATTATTTTTTTAATTACGAGAAAAAATGTTGCTTTCTAAATGGAGTTGTGTGTTAATTGGCCTCGTATTAATTAAAAACGTCAAAAAATAGGGAAGTGAAAAAATCATATGCAATTTTATTAGTGTTATGAGTGGAGGAATAGATTCGTATTTAATTTAAAGCGATAAATTCAGAGAATGTATTATTAATTTATTATTAAGTTATAGGTACACTGGACTTTTATTAAAACATCTGTCTTTTGAACACATTTGCGACCTATACTTGCATTCAATCCTTGAACAAAACAAACGGACGGTTTGTTTTAAATCACGATCCATTATTTATTATTACCAACATATCAACGTTTTTAGTTGGAGCGCGTTTAAGAGAAATAAACAAGGATTTAAATACATTTCGATATTATTGCTTTTCAATCTGTTGTTTCAATATTATCTTCGAGTTATGGGAGAGAATTATAAAATTTAATTGCATCGAGGACAATTCCGTGTTGATATAACGAATTGTTTTTACATACAAGTGCATTTATCTGACAGTAATTGATTTTGTATTTCAGTTATGAATGAAGTTTACTATTATTTTGTACGAACTTTTTATTCTTTATTCAGTAAAATAACAGAGTGGCCTGGTTTTGCGTTGATTGCTTTTTCATTTTCGATAACTATATTCAGGTGCTTTAAAATTAATTGAATATATTATGTATTATAGAATATATTGCCTGCTTAAGTGATATTAAAATAAATATTGTACACACAACTCCCACCGTATTAATACGCGTATATGGATTTTTTTCATTTTTTTTTTGTTCTTTGAGTTCGAAATGTTTGACTCAAGCCTTTATCCTTTATTTCGTTTTAGTTGTTTCAACTTTCTCGTATTATCAATTTATTTCCATTTCCCGGTAAACCGAAAGTCACATGCGTGTCCCACATATTTGCTTGAGTCACACTTCGCGGTTTTTTGATATCCGCAAAAATGAGATCAATATGGAATTACTTAAAAATAATGAAGACGATTGGTGAAACGTAAACTGGTGTTTTACTTCGAAAATGTCACGATCTGTCCGTCCAATTAAGGGCACAGTTGTTTCGCGTTTTGTAGGAATGCTTGAGAGAAAATATTTTTATATAATAACATGTGAAATATAAGGCTGTTAATGTCACTGTATTAAATACTTTGTAGTAAAGTTTGTTTTATAGTTCAATGTTGCTATAATGGGTACGGTATTCCTTTGTTGGTAATTGTTTCGTTTCATAGTTGTTCGAGATTTGCTTTTTTGCTTATTGCTTTTAAGTTTTTAATATTTACCTATATGATTTATATTAATTGACGAAGAAATTAAAATAATTTTCAATTGTTGCGATAGTTGTTTATTAGTGTGACAGAAACTAACGAAAGATTATTAGTTCTGACTTTTATTTGTCACATTATAAAAACATGCACAACCCACCACATTTCCGCCATAAAAGGGAAAGAACCATAAAATATTATTGCCATATTAAAAAACTAAAACCCGATTTTATAACTTTGAAAGATATCCACTCTACATACATAAGTACAAATTTATATAATAATTTCGTATCTAATAATCGTAATAATATTAATATTATGCGTATTCTAATTCTATCGAACACCTTACGATCAATTGCGAATGCGTTTAGCCTCGACGCACAGAAATACGCAATGTCGAATAGATTTAGTTTAATTATAGAGTTATGTATTGTTGTGCTAAGTTGTTGTGAATCTTATTAAATAGCTTATAATATCTCCCGTAAGATGTGCGGATTGGCTAGTTATACGCAATATCATTGCTTCGTAAGCTTGTTATGTAAGATTAAATATGATAGTTTAAAGCAAAACCTAACAAATATAAGTTATTGAAAATATCTTTGTTTCATAAAAACGTTATCAATTATCATCCAGCAAAGTTTCATATTTACAAGTGTTTGCTCCTCCTATATCGCTTATGAAATTTCGATAAATAAACGATTATAAATGACATAACAAAGGAAAAAATAAAATGGAGGGCCGGAAAGCTTAACTACTATTAAATTTGCTGTATTTTTTTTCAAAATCACCTAGTTGATAATAGATAAAAATCGTCCGAAACATGAATCGGTTGTCAGTAAAGAAAATTCTCAGAAAAACGGCGCACATAACTATAGGTAGGTGCCTACATTTAGCGCGGTGGCTCACCTACCTCAAGCGAAGTTCCCTTGCCAACACCACACCGTTTTCAGCGAAACAGACAGGAAAATAACTTGTCTAAAACATCCACTAGTTCCGAATAATGCCAGGATTAACCACAGATGTATAAATTGTAGGATAGACTGTTGTGAATACGCTGGGTATGTATTCGGCTCGGGGTAAAGTTTAGAGTGTAGGAGAGCATATATGATTTATATTTTGGACGAAGTATAATATAGTTTGTATTGTATTGGTGCAAATATGATGTTACTTCTTAACTCATATCATTTAAATGATTGTAAAATAAATACCGACTACAATAAACGAAACAATATCAACAATACCCTATAGAATCCTGTTTTATTGGTTATTTTGCTCACTACATTTAATAAATATTGAAAAGCATTGGCGTACTTTCAGAAATATTTCTGACTAAGTTAAATATTGATGTTAAACGAAAGTAAGTTAAAGTTATAAATCGTTAATAGAATAATTGTTACTGCTAATTAATGAAACATTATGATGGTAATCTTGAAGACAGTAAAAGGTGCTTTCAAAACTACTTTTTAACGACCTGTAATAAAACGACTTAATGAAAACATTCATTGAATTTTTATTACGTTTAGATTCTTATAGTTAATTAACTGTCTATTTATTCTAATGATGTAAATTATCGCAAATGCAATTAAATAAATAAACGTATATCACATTATAAATAACTAGGTCGCGGCTTCGCCCGCATTTTCAAAGAAAAACCCGCATAGTTCCCTTTACCGTGGGATTTCCGGGATAAAAACTATCCTATGTGTTAATCCAAGTTACCTTCTATATGTGTGCTAAATTTAATTGTAATCGGTTCAGTACTAGGTATTTGCGTTAAAGAGTAACAAACACATACACATCCTCACAAACTTTCGCATTTATAATGTTGGTAGGATTAAAATAATTGTAAATTTGCACAATTGTAATTATGTATTTGTAAAATTGTAAGTACAATAATGGTAGTCTACGATGGTTTCAAAATGTTTTGAGTGCTACAATTTTGGGCTTGAGTACGTTTAATTGTTTTTACCGGGACGTGGGTACTTGTGTTGTATGGCTTTACCTGCTCTATTATGTAATTTGCAAATACAAGTTTTAAATTGCGTAAATGCATGAAAACAAAGAACAATAAACAAGAAAAGTTTACCGTATTTTAATTATCTACCAACAGTTTTTGAATTAATAAGTAATTTTTTTTTTTAAATCTTCTATGCAGTGTACCTATGGGTAGTTTTGTAACAATTAATATAATCTCTAGTAGAAGAAAATACTGTTTTAATTATTATAAATGAGTAACTCTACCGCGAAATAAGCATCTAGGAATAGTTCCCGTTCCCGTGGGATTTCCGGGATAAAACCTATCCTATGTGTTAATCCAAGTTACCCTCTATATGTGTGCTAAATTTCATTATAATCGGTTCAGTAGTTTATGCGTGAAAACCATACATACATACATACATACAAACCTTTCCTCTTTATAATATTAGTATAGAAGTATAGATGTAGTATACAAAAAGCGGTTAATGAACATATTTGTCATAGTTTAAGAGAAACATTGGTAATGAACTAATGAGGCACCCAGTAACTCGCGATGCGTATTAGCTATGAAAGTGAATTGCTTTTTATTCGTATGCTTGTGGTGTAAAGCATTTTCCTTTTAGTACTTTAGACGATGCATTACTTTCTTTGAAAGGGGTAAATATAAGTATAATGTAGATGAATATGTATTGAATAATTTTTTGGCAGGGTAAATATGAGTAGGTAGAGTTTAGACGAATATTTTTTTAATTGTGTGATTTGGAAGAAACTAAGCACGGTGATTTGGATTAGAAAACACGTTAGGTAGTTGACAAATTATTCTACCGTTAGTAACGTAATAATGTTATGAAAAATACCATTCAATAAGGAACAATTTTGTTGATTCCGTTGAATATTTACATACAAATCTTCCAGCTTCTAACGTGGCTTTCTCATTTCGCTTCCATACATCGCGCACATGCCAATTATTTTCAATTGTACCACAGAATTGTGTCACGTTTTAATGAGGTTTCACATATAATTGTGACGTTTTATAGCTATCGTATATTTTTGTGGATCCCTTAGTTTCTCGTCCCATATAATGTTCCCGGAGATCGTTAACCGGCTTATTAAAAATGTTATTGCATAAGACTGTACTAATAAAAATGATTTGGGTTGCCCTTCGCTTTTTAAGTGCATTATATACGGGAATAAGGCCGTCCCGTTTTGAAGTGGTGATGCGATTTAATCATAAAAACATTGGTAATAACGGTTTCTTAAGTCATATACTTGTAAACATGTTAAAAATTGATAAATTATTAAGAAGTTCTTTTGTTTAATATTTAAATATCAGCCAGTGTTGCCTATAAAGATTTAAATTATATGCACATATCAATTTTCATAGAAAATGCAAACTAAAATTTTATACAAGTTCGTGCTTTTAACTCTAAAGGCAAAGTCAAATACTTTTTGTATCCTACCGGTATCGGAGCATGCTATCATAAACTCATGAACATTTCTTGTTAGAATGCATTTTATAAAATATGTGTAGGTATTTTCCGTAGGTACAAAGTATCATGCAAAGTTTTAAAATTTACACTAAGAATCGCCTACGTGTTTTTTCATTGATATTTTTATAGTTATCTTCATTCTTGTATCCTTCGATTTTGCAATATCATGGTGATTTTTAAAATCAAATGCTTAATGTATATTGCCTCTTGAATAGATTTCACTTAGCGTGAAATGTTTTTCATCATATAAGTTGTTCGTCTGGAGTTTATCTAGGTATCGTTAGCACATCGTTAGTCATTATAGTTATGAAATAATTCTCGTTTAGATTTGAGACGTGCCGTCTAACACGTAGGTAGGTTGATACAAAAGTCACAATTTGAGTAGGGAGTCTTATTTGACCCTTAAATTTTAAATGTTACACTTTCGCATCAATTAGAGTTATCCTTTTATAGTATTTACTGTGATGGAAACCAGGATTTTTATAGTAGCAGAGAAAGGTTGAAGAAGATGTTTTATTTATTTACTTAAGTAGGTAGATGGTTGTAGTCATGGAAATGAATTTTTTATGGAAATGGATTTTTTATCATTTTGTAGACTAAAATCTTTTGTTTCGATACAAAGACTTCATAAATACGAGCACACCTACTTCTTTAATGAAGGCGGTAAATTGTGTCTTGTCGGTGCCGCGGTTTGTGTTACCTACATAATATGCGTCACGGTAAAAGCTTCTCAACTCGTCTTTAAATTAGTGGGAAATTCATATTTTTTTAACCAAGTTTCATCATATTGTGCACAGGAAATGTTGAAAAAATAAACTACACTTCTGTTCTCTTATACCGATTCGCTCCGTTCGAAATTAAAAACAATTCGCATTAAGTGCGCTTTGACACCAATAATTCTTGATTTATTCCCTAATTATGTAAATGTTGCGTCTCGCATTATTTCCCTTTAAAATGTCCCTAATAGAGGTACATAAAAGGAAAAGTGATTAATGCCTAAGCGTGTAAATTATAAGGTAAACAAAATTCAGTTTCCTGACATTTTTATGTGCACTTACGTACTTGATATTGACATGTTTATCACTTGGAAATTGCTCGACCCCGATATGAAAGTTTCAAGCGGCTGACACGGTCAGCGAGTAATTAAAAAATATTAACGGCCGGTAATTTTTCTTCGGAAAATCGATAAACCTCAAAATTGGCCTGTAAAAAGTTTTAACGATTGTTTTTACGCAACATTTCGTTAATCTGTAAGGATGCGGTATCATTTCTTGGAACGAGCAAGTGTCGATACAAGATTTAAAAATTATTAAGGTTGTATAAACACTTGACCGCGTTTTTACGATTTATTTAACATTGAAGTTGTTGGTAAATGGTAATGCTATTTCATTTTGGTCGGTTTTAATGAATTTTACGTTTGCAAATTTGTTTAACGTGATTAAAGTTTAAACGTTTTGCCAATATTTACCCTGTTAACATACAGGTTCATGTGTACGATACTTAGAAAAGCCTTAAATAACCTGTAGTTGGATAAATAATAAGTAACTGTTGTATAGATAGAACTGCGACTTCGATTAATAGACGTAGTATCGATTTAGCTTTTATTTTATTTTCTGATTGATAATACAATCTTTAACTCAGTTAAGATGCTGTAACACAGTGGCGTCAGCGACTAGCACGGAGGGAAGTATGTTTGTTTGTACCTAATAATTGTTATGTACCTATATGCCTTATGTTGTAATGTAGCTTTCTAACCTACCCACTTCAATTTAACTATAAGAAAGATTGCATATATTGCCTAAAAACTAGTTTCAGATAAATAAATATATAGCAACATATCATTTTTATCATTAAAAACAAATAACACTGAACTTTTCTGTTCCAAACTTCGGCAAGGAGCTAATAGCTTGCATGTGAAATGACGTAGATTGGCAGCTGGCACGCCGAAGACAAGTGACAGAAACAAAACGATCACGACGGTAACGCTAACAGAGATTTAATAGGTCAAATCTTAATCGTTAGCAATTTAACATGACAATATTTCCCGCAAAAACTCAGCTGACGAATAATTAAACAGCTGTTTGATTAAAACTGGTGATTCACGAGATTTGCGATTGCGCAGGCGCACGTGCCGCTCCTATGACCACGTGTGACGTTATCACTGTATACAAACAATACACATGTGCCACAACCCGTTATACGAGCTGTTTTTATCATTGTTCGGATTCTTGCCATTTTTTTACCGCGCATTTTACGTCATATATGGTCTGTGTGATGATACTTGATGGTATGTCATGTGGACACAGATGGTGCTTATCGCGTAAGGAAAATAAATGAGCAAACGTATTTGTGAGATACTGTTTTTGTTCATAAACATTACGTTAATTCGTCAGGTTACTCGGTTTTTAAAGCAGTTCTTGACGGATTTCGTTCACGTATTATCTCTAATCTCAATAGAGAAGCAGGATTTTAGGAGTTGTACAGCACAACATAAGTGCACTCTATATCTCTCGGTTCGTTAGATGGGACTGACATGTGCAGAGCCAGCTTTATGTTCACGCTTAATAGATTAAATGAGAGATTGTTGGAAAGAAATAGAAGTCTAAATTTTGTACCAATTGATAAAAGGTGGAAAAACAGCTCTTGAAATCCGATAGATAGCCATTCGGTTGGAACAGAATTGAAACGTATAATACTGGACAAATGTTTTCACCAGTGATATTTCTAGTATGATATTGTTACAAATATTATGTAAATATATCCCGCACTACGAAAATATCGCTAATTTTCTAAATCTGCATTTCTGTTTTAATAAACAACACAAGCGCTCTTCATTCTAGCACTATTTAACACATAAGTAATTTTTAATGTCGTCGGTATAAATTGCACGGAAAAATCGGTGATGTTTGAAAAGAAGACGTGTACCGACCCATTTACTGGGTCAGTGTGGGAATACCGCGAATTTTATTTGATGCGAAATCTCAATTTATCTCCTGTCTAGTTGACACCGATGTACAGTGTCTTTTAATTAAAAAACTTGACGTTATAAGCGAGTATCGGGGACGCCATGTTGAATTAGGTTGGTTTTGCATGGAACGTGCGGGACCATATCTTGAAGAGTAAACTGCAATTTTAGATTTTTAGGGCATGTTGAGTGTGTATCTTTTAAACGATTTTTAAATACGTTTTTTTAGTCGTTATAAACTGATTTGATTAAGTGCTCTCACTTAATGTTTATTTAGAACGTGGTGAAAATTGTAACTTTTTTAATTTTCTAGAGGCGTAAAGGGCCGTAAAATATCTTCCACCGCAAATAGAGTTTAATGATCTATATATTAGTATAATAAAATTATATTTAATGACTGTAAAAGATGTAGCATTATTATTGGAGACTAATTAAATAAAGTGAGTCAAATACCGATGACAACAATCATCAAATTATAGTACATATTAGAAATGTATGCGTAAATAGAGTGTAAATTATTTGATCGTGTATCACGTCTGAAATCTGAATATACACAATAGACTAATTGAGATGGTCATTGGATAACAAATCACAGCTAGTTGAGTACACACTGATGAGTAATGAGGCATATCTATACTAATATTACTTTACTAATAACATTATAAAGAGGAAAGGTTTGTATGTATGTATGGTTTTCACGCATAAACTACTGGACCGATTTTGATGAAATTTGGCACAGACAATCTTTAAACCCTGAGAAAGAACATAGGCTACCTTTTATTGCGAAATATGTACCACGGGCGAAACCGGGGCGGACCGCTAGTTCACTATAAACTTGCATATTATGATGTGTGTTGTGATTTGATACGATACGACAAATTGTCAAGTTACATCTATTGCTATTAGAAAAACAACATCTTTATGAAGTGGCATCTCGACCTTTTATCCTGTGACAGGAAAAACAAGTTCTGTAGAGAAAATTAATCTTTACAGGAAAGCATAGGCTTATATCTTATCCATATCATATCTGTTATGTTATCCATATTATCGCGGGCAAGAAGGGACAGCTTATTTAAAAAAAAGTAAACAATTTGCAAAATGAAACTTGAAACAGCATACAACACTACATTTTCCACGTAGACTACAATGCCTTAGCGTTTCAAACGTCCCATCAGAGCTTAGTCCGAACTCATAAAGACGCGTCTATTTTTTTCGGCCATTACATTTTTCGCGCAACATCCCAAGGTTGCGGCTTACGGTTTCTGATTGCGGTTTCCATTTTCCTGACCCCATTCCCGCCGTCAAAATAAACAACGTGACGGATTTAAATTCTGATATCGTGGAATTAATGGATGGAAATAGATGCCATTGTTTCGCTCTGTTTAGCAACGATTATGTGGTGGGTTGTGAAGATATGTGTATGACGAGAGCTTTACTTTGAGTATTGTGACGCGGTCAGAATTAGGCAAAATATTTGGTATTACTTTGGGTATTGTTAAATAATAGAGGTGATTGTTTTTCTATATTCATGTAGTTTGTTAAGTTAAGTAACAAACCGTATTGATCATTTTTATTTAATTATTTTGTGTTAGGAACCTTATTGATTATCTAATAATAATTAACCGTTAATATATAAAATTATAAACAAACAAGTCATTAATCACGATATCGCTATTTGTAATTCATAAATTAGTTTAAAACTATTTGCAAAAGTTTTTTAAAGTTCATCAATGTTATATGTATTCATAAATTGAATTAGCCAAAAGTAGTAAGTAACTAAATGTATTTTTCTACAGCTTCATAAAGAGATAACAAAGATTGTATTTAAAATTTACATCTATGAGAAGTTATACAAATCATGTCTTCTGTATAAACATATTCCATCATTTCTTTCATCTATCAAAATGATTAATTTTATAACACAATACATATAGCGTTACTATCATATCTGTTAACATCTGTTAAAATCGGAAGTGATCAAGTCAAGGTAGTCGGAATGCCGGAATAAGTTGCTTCAGGGTGAGGCGTGTTTGTAGTTATAACAATTGATCGATTCGTTTGTTTGTTTATCTGCTTTATGTGTGTGTATGTTTCTGTTTTCGCAGAACTGTTTTTTAGTTTCGGCCTAATGTCTTTGAGGGTCTTTGTTCGGGGAATAGAAGAGTAATTTCGATTGTTTGATAAGTAATTTAGCCTAAAGATGTTCCAGATTTTGAAGGTTGTTTTTTCTTAATCATGGATTTTTCTTAGATCTCATAAATGGTAAAATTAAGAAGTTCGATTGTTGTTGTTATCTATCAATGTACGTATAGAATATAGATACTGGTATATGTAATATTTACAGTTTTTATCGTTTGTGATGAAAACTAAACATAATATTTTCATTCAAAATAATATCAACATGACAAATGTTTACGTAAATCCCTTAGCGTCATTGTTTTAAAATTGTTTTCCCTTGACTAATTAAAACATATTTCAAGTACATTTAAACCAATGCAGATTTTACTGAAGATGTAAAACCGTGAAGTGATCGTTAATGCCCACGCGAGGTAATATTTGGTTTATAGCGTGTTTAAGATTTCATTTTAGCCGATGCTATTGTGTTTGAGAATATTGTACATTATAGGTGATTATAGGTGACTAGCTTTCTGCAAGCGGTTTTGCTTGTGAAACATACTTTAAACGCCATCTCATAGACAAATCATAATATCATCCCTATTACAGAAGTGAGTATGTGTACCTTTAAGGTTAATTAATTCCTTTAGGGTTAATTAATAGGTTAATTAATGTATATCCTCGGATGGATTGCTAACTAGCCATGTTTTTCATCAAATTTCATTGTTCGGCTTATCGTAAAGGAGAAACATATCAAAATAAGTGATCATATAAGTATGCTATGTAATAGTAATATGTAATTCAACAATAGTTTTTATTCATTTACCTAAACTTATTTCTCGTGTATCGGAATTGAAATCTAAAGTTTGAACTTTAAAGAGCTGAAATATGTGACGAAAGGATTCTAAATTATCAAATAGGAATGCGTATTGCGCGAAGAATTCGTTATTCAAGTGTGAAGCTTGTATCTTTGTAAAAGATTCCCGTACCTTAGCGTAAATATAAGGTGTATTACGGTAATAAAATAGAACGAATAAGAAGAAAAGAGCTCTAGAATATTGTAAGGAAAGTATGTAAAGTGAAACTAGATGCTAGATGTATTCATAGTCTATACGAACACATTCCTAAAATTTTGTGCATTTTCAATGGAAAATACATTGTGCTACGTCCATTATTTAGTTTTATTATATTGCATTTCTGGGAAAGCCCCAATTACGTGTGAAATAATTTCTGGCAAAGATCCCCACTTCTACATAGATATAAGGTATATACATACATATAATAATACTAGTGGTTCGCCCCGGCTTCGCCCGTGGTACCTACATGTTTAAACTATCCTATCTCTCAAGTTGGATCGAACTGCACATGGTGTGCGAATTTTATTATAATCGGTTAAGTGGTTTAGGAGTCCATTGAGGACAAACATTGTGACACGAGATTTATATATTATACTAGCGGTCCGCCCCGGCTTCGCCCGTGGTACATATTAACGTTTTCTCTACATAAGAACCATCCTCGTACTTCAAGGAATATAATAAAAAAAGAATTATCGAAATCGGTTCAGCCGTTCTCGAGTTATGGAATTACAACGAAAAGTGGCATTGATTTTTATATATTAGAAGATTAAGATTAAGATAGTGACAAATAGGACTTTTGTTTTTGAATATATGTCAACTGGCACTCACAACACACCTAAATCATTTACCAACTAGTGCATTATTTATATTGATAAATTATTTGCAGCTTCCCTTACCTAAAATTCATCTTTCTATATTTCATAATTCCTTTCGGATTTTCTGTTTTTCATCATTTATTTTCTTTCCCAACAATATGTAACATGAGCATTATAAACAATCGAATGCCCAAAGGGACGGGTGTCCAATAAATAATATTTCGTTTTTTTCTTAATTATGATTTATCCCCTCAAGCCAGAGTTACACAAGTGGCTTTGACGTCATCTGCCCACAGAGATCGTAATTCCATCCTTGCTGTGACATTCACCTAATTCGAGAGCATTTGTTTGTGGCTATTGATGTGTTATGTCAGCGCTTTAATCGATGTTTACGCTTATGTTCTTTGTGAGATTTGTTTACTTACAGCGCTTTTTATTGATGGAAGCGGTTGGAGGGCTGTCGCTGTTTTTGATGCGTTGACAGGAATTTTGCTTAAAGTGGCTTGTTAATGTTAATTAACGATAATATTACATATATCTATGATAAACGTTTTGTTCTGTTGTTAAGAAACGAGCTATATAATTAATCAAACATTTGTTGTCTTAGATACAAAATTAATTGAGAAGTCTCTACAGGCTTTCACGACTACCAAAATTATGTTGCTACATTTAAAACTCATTTGCGCGTTAATTAAATTACTAATTGATTTTAAGTCATCATTTACTACGAATTCAATATCTAGGAAGCGACGTATAATGAAATGAATCCATCGTAAAGAATACTTCTGAGAAGTCATCGAGACTCAGAAGCGATCAATCAGCCGCTTGTCAACTGTGTAAGGCTAAGCGCGCACCACGATTTTAATTTTTGCGACACGATTTCAAAATCGCGCTGTAGAAAATCGCAGAGAGTACGGTGCGCGCACAGCGATAATTTAATAGTGATACTTACTCACTTTCATCATGGATTTCGTACAAGTTGCTTGTCTTTATTTACTACTTCGGAGGATAAGAAGAAAAAAAAAAAAGAAAATTCGTCTATATTGGACTCATTCTTTTACAGCAGATAGAATTGTCAAAGGTTTCTTTTATCCATACTATAATATTATAAATGCGAAAGTAACTCTGTCTTTCTGTAAATTTGGTATAGAGATATTTTGATACCTGAGAAAAGACATAGGATCGGTTTTATCCTGGAAATCCCACGGGAACGGAAAGGATGTATCCCAAAAAATTCTTTGGCTATTATAGAGTGAAAATTCCGCCAAAAGGCCGCCCTTTGTGCTTTTTTATTTTTTTTTATTATTGTAACCTTTATGTATATTTTGTTTCTTGTACAATAAAGTGTGAAATAAATAAATACATTCAAACCTTTGACTGATTACTGAGTTTATGTTTACTAAACAGTACCTACCTATACCACTACGATGTTTACTGTTGGACAGACGAAACACAAGTGAAGTGCCGGCCGGGCCCGAGTGTGCGATTTTATTATCGCAGTGCGCGCGGTACCATACAATTTCATATTCTGCATTTCATTTTGGCGACAATCGCGTCGCGAGCAGTCGCAGCAAAATGTGACAAATCACAATTTTAAAATCGCTGCGATTATTTAAACGCATGTGCGCGCATTGTCATAGTAACTCATACGTTGTATTTCTGCGATAAAATAATCACGCTGCATAAAGTCGTGGTGCGCGCTTAGCCTAATGAGTGTTTGCGAACTTTGCCAAAACTTACTGACGCCTTATTACGTTTCAATTTCTAGAGAAATTACGTTTTTATTTAATTAAATGTCGTGTTTATGGTGCAAGGGAAATTATGTCTTATGTTCGAGAATTAAATGCTTATATTGAGTTGTAATTCAATCATAACCGTAATAAAATTCCACTTATATCGCCTCTTAATGGTCCCTTTCCATCGCGGTATTTAGCTCGACCCCTATTCATAAGTCTTCCCCAGAACGAACGATGCTCTTTATCACCTCTGTTGCGTAAAAACTTCAAAAACACAAGGAATATATATAATCTCTCGTTTTCTGTTACATAGTGTCCACTGGCCACCCGCCAAGAGACGAGGTTTTTTCGCGGAAAAATTGGAAAAATCGAATATAGGGCAATATATGTTACATGTCACCGATTTTCTAAAGAAGCTGCATTTCTTCGGAATCCGAGAAATGACATGGATCAATGACTGGCCCTTTTCGGGAGGTGCCCTAGTTTTCACGGCCATTTTTTTCGGAATTTGTTGAAATAATATCTAAAAAAGTAGGAAGAAATTTTTCAAGAAATTCGTTTATTAGATTACTTACTTCAAAGTAAATGAGAACTTTTTGTTAATATACTAGCGAACATAATGTTTAATGAAGTTGTAATTTCTATATTTATTGATATGGTTTTTGCCTCTCCTATTAATGTAGTCACAAATTATACTTTTTAAGTTACGAGCGGTGCGACGAAACTCGGCAGAATAGTCCTCTAAAATATTCCGTCCAAAATAGAATTCCATGTCAATGACCCGTATGAATGAAATCTGACGTGAAATTATAACTGAAATGTCGAATTGATTGAGCCGTTCGTTTGATTTTCCCAAAATTCTAGGGCAATCTGTGAATTTCAGGTTATTGCGGCTTTAGATAACCTTGGCACATGATGTCGGAGAAATTGATTAATTATAAACACACGATTATTACTTGTTTACATGGTTTATACGCTTTATTGATAAAAGATTAAAGAGCTCATGTTTTATTGCAGTTTTCTGAGGAAGCATACATGTCAGCAGGTAATAAATCCGGTTTTTGAAATTAATTCTACAAGTAGGTGAAGTTTGTCTAGTTTAATTATCAAAGCTTTCTTCGAACATAATATTGAGAGAGTATAAAAGATGACATTATGAAGAAAAAGCTTTTCACGGAACATATTTCAATAAAAATATTCAGTTATATTACACAAAGTAGATATTATGTAGAATGTACAATAATACTACAATCTACTAGCGGTCCGCCCCGGCTTCGCCCGTGGTACATGTTTACGTTTTCTCTACATAAGAACCATCCTCGTACTTCAAGGAATATAATAAAAAAAGAATTATCGAAATCGGTTCAGCCGTTCTCGAGTTATGGAATTACAACGAAAAGTGGCATTGATTTTTATATATTAGATAGTAACTATGTAGAAATCTGTGATAGGTACTTTATCCAAATATATTTCTATATTACATTCGGTTTAATTCTATGAAGTTATCTTCCACAAAAGTACGAACAATTTGTTCAATAAAGACTCTATTTCTAAATACTTAATATATAATCGTAGCTTTATTATTTATCAGAAGATCTCCAGGTAGAAGTCCACTGACCATTAAGTCAGCGCACAATGGCCCATATAAATGTTCTTGCGTCAATCTCGTGCGTGCTCGATGTTTATACAATCGATTACTTTAAATCGATTCGCTCGGTGCATCGCGTCGGTTAATCGATTTGTTTTTATTCGTATTTTGCTATGCCATTGACCACCATTGTAATTTAAATGATTTTAAATTTGTATTAGCTTCTGAAATTGCTTATGATAGATTTCTTTGTTCGAAATTAAACTAACTAGTTGCAATTTACAGAAATACCCACGCTAGAATTGCAGCGTAATAAAATTAATAATTCATCCTAGAATGTTAGTGAAACCCAAACTAGAAATAAATCTTCTGATTCATGTGTAAGTAGGTAGGTACACTATAAAATTACGTCGTAACACGAAAAATAACAAACTTGGCAACTTACAAGAAGACTTCATTTATTATGAGTAATTTTACTTACGGTTGGCTGTGTTTTGACTTTTGTCTTGGCCGAAAGTAAAGGAATAAATAATGTTACCTGATAATAGATACCGGAAACTAAAGGCCCGGTGCGTCGACCTCTTAATATTTTCCTTGTTCTTTCACACATTGTGTCGAATACTTAACACAATGTTTTGATTCCTCTAAAACAGCACGCGATCACGATTTCATCTGAATCGTAAACTTCAATGTTAAAACGATACTAATGGAACGCGAAATGTTTTTAATCGAGAAACGTAAACAGTATCGAAAAATAATCAATAGGATTTACATCTTCACCTTTTGCACTCGATTTGATTCGTGGAATATTATCGGTATAAATAAAGATTGCTTAGGCCGATCCGGCTGTTACAATTGTATCGAGCCCACGCTTTCCTGCGCCTGTACCTTCGCTTGAGATATAATAAATTCTAGGACCAGTTCGGTATCGGTTACTTATCTTGCGAAGGCGGCGCGTTTCCGCTGAATCTAAATTTTTGTCTAGTTTGTTATGTGCAAGTACTATGTAGAAAAAGATTTAGGCTCGTTTTTGAAAACCGATATATTTTATCTCGTTTTATGAAGTAGGTAAAATTTGAATAAACCTTGTTTATGTAGCTAAAGCACGACATTTAGGTAATGTCAGGAATTTCAGTAATTGTTTAATTAGACCTCAATTATAACTCGCAGCCCGCAGTTAAAAATTAAATATTTATAACACTTCCTTGTAGCACTTATGTTTATAAATGCTGTTTTAAATACTATGTTTACTGAATATGGGTTTAAGAAAATTCTCAAAGCTTTATTGGCCTAAATTTCCTCTATCCGAAACCATTTCTGGTCTACTCTATATCTTAAGTTGTGTACCTAATGTTAGTAGACACATATGCCTTTTAAATACGTCCTCATAACCGCAGTTATGTAACAAATGTAGAAAAGTGACCAGATCGAGGAGCCAGATCTTATCCATGCAGAAAGATATGTCTTATAGATACCCCAATTTAATCAGATCCTCTCCTTCCAGGTGATAGACTTCGGCAGCTCGTGCTACGAGCACCAGCGCGTGTACACGTACATACAGTCGCGGTTCTACCGCGCACCCGAGGTGATGATGGGCGCCAAGTACGGCATGCCCATTGACATGTGGTCCCTCGGCTGCATACTGGCGGAGCTGCTTACAGGTACGCTATAACTTGGTCTGATGAAGACGTTGAAAATTGTTGCTTAAGTCAAGAGTTGTATGTTAACGTTGTCACTGAAAATCAGTTTTACAGAGAGTCCTTTGTAAGGTATACTGAATCGGAAATCTCTGAATCGGTTATATCTTGTATAATGAGAGAATATATTAAAATGAATCACGTTGTCCAGCTGGAGGACCTTTTGTGATCAATGTTGAAATGAATGCCTTGGTCAAGCCATGAATTAATTGATCGCTAAATTTATAAAAATCATGGAATAGTATAACATAATTGCCTAGCATATTCAATTAAAATCTCGAAATAATTCGGTTGTAGGAATCCAACCAAATTCTTTAAGATCAGCTTCGAACTAGCATGTAAAGTATACAAATGAAATCAAAATACACATCACCTCCGATTTTATATTAACGAATTCTCTAAATAATAACCACACGCTTCGAACTGTCTTTTAATTTCCATTTCGTTGGAAACATCTTCTGATTTTTGAGGAAAATTTTAAAGAAAATACAAAACGTGAATATTCTCGCAATATAAATTGTTAGAAGCCGTGTCAGAAGAAAGAATTTCTGATAATAAAAGTTGGTACACAATACACATGCTCTTTTTCCCTAAAGCTGTAATTTGTATATTATTACATATTGTAAGAACATTGTTCGCTAGAGTTAAATAAACACTGGAAAATTACAAGATATTGGCATACAAATGCATGAGTCTGGTATCGTTATTACTTTGTAAAAATTTTTAAGCGAAAAACTAGCTGCTTTATAATTGCTGCATAATTTTTCCATGTAAATAATATCTGCTGAGTAAGCTGGTTCAGCCGGTAAAGTGTCTACATTAGTCACAAGGGAATTGTCCTCATGTTATATCCTTTTGTAATCATTTAGATTTCAGACAACTGTTTCAAGGATATAATTTTTGACCTTTAAAATTCCAGGGTTCCCACTCCTACCAGGAGAAGATGAAGCGGACCAGATGGCGTGCATCATCGAGCTGCTGGGCATGCCGCCGCAGAGGCTGATCGAGCAGGGCAAGCGGTCGAAGAACTTCATCAGCAGTAAGGGCCTGCCGCGGTACTGCACCGCCACCACACTGCCTGATGGAACCACGGTGCTAAGTGGAGGTAAGGATATGTTCTTGGTGTTAAACTTTTAGGGTTTTTTTGATTTTAATGCATTTGTATTCAAGATAGGAAAGCTATAAAATATACCTCGAGTTTGAGAAAGACATTAAGCTTGGAATAGATAAACCTATACA
This sequence comes from Colias croceus, assembly GCF_905220415.1. Taxonomy (NCBI): domain Eukaryota; kingdom Metazoa; phylum Arthropoda; class Insecta; order Lepidoptera; family Pieridae; genus Colias; species Colias croceus. The sequence continues at coordinate 3,682,556 of NC_059562.1, forward strand.
TTACTTTTGAAATGTTAAGGGACAGAACATCAATAGGTTAGAAGTAAGACTATTCAAAAAAGGACGCTATAATGCTTCACGAACATGGACATCATCCCTATACTTTAAATCTTCTGTGATGATTCACAGTTTAAAATCAAAATGCTTCATACGAGTAGATACTATAAGTTAAATCAAAGCAGTGCCTCATTATCTGCTAATAACTCAAAATAGTCATAAAGGAGTGTCGTCATAATAAAGTTGAACCATGCATCTTAATTACACGGGACGACCAAAACGCCTGTGATCTAACCTCTTCCTGGTACAATAAATCTGAATCAGTTTAAAATGCTGCTTCCGCTATTCTCACTTCGTTTTGTGTTACGGCATATCTATTTATATGATAACTATCATCGGGATAAAAGTTGCTGACGTCACGGGTGCATCTGAATCACGCAGGCCAAGATCGGTACGCGAATGTTTTGACGCGACTCTCTCATGACACACCCTTGTCTGTGTTGGTGACTCGCCAGATAGACGAGATTCCTGGCGAATTCCTGACTCGTTTGTTGGTGTTTTTTTTGTTGTGTGATTCGGTAAAGGTTAATGTGCTGGATAACTGATCTTTGAAGGTATTTGGTGTAGGAAGAGAAAATTTTGATTGCTATGGAATTATATCAATTTGAAAATGTTATGGCAATCATTTAGCATCTAAATACAACTTTGGTCCGTTATAATCCTTACATTTTAGTAGACGTTTTATAAAATATGGACCAATTTACGCATAATCTTTGCATAAAACAAGCCCTTTGTCGCGTTGATTGGTCGATGCAAGTGAATTATTAGTGCTTTAAATGGTTATAACAGTTGAAATGGTCGTTTAACTTAATGATTTATTGCGGTCGCTGGATATGAATAACGTTATTGTCCGAATATTTTGGTATATTGCAAGTGACAAGTGAACAATGATGAAAATGAGTCTCGTTGTAAACGCAGTTGATGTCTAGTAAATTGGTACTGCAATCTAGGAATGGTTATAATGGTGCAATTTGTGCACATCCTTCCGTTATAAGATGGTTAGTTATTGACTTGAAATTATTCTGTAAATGCTATTGGGCTCGTTAGATAGGTAATAACGAATTCTAATTTCTATCAAGTGTTTATCATGTTTCCCAAATTATATGTATTGGGCGTCTTATATTTGTTATATTTCAGATATAAAATTAAGTATGTAGAAGTGCTAATATTTTATCAAGAGTCAAGACTTCGTTTAAATTGTGGTTTACCTTTAAAACGAATGGAGCTTTTAGTTCGAAGATAAAAACTATATATAATTTTAACTAGTTATTCTTTCATTAACGATCTAACAATAGAATGTCGACCTTTTTTAAGTGTTCGGTCGACCTCATCAAAATATATTATCTATAGTATTTGTTGTCAGAGTTGTGAAATCAACACTCTCGGCAAGGTTAACTTTAAAATCATTAGTTGTTAAAAACTGTTAATAGCCACACACCAATCTTCATAATCTTTGATTCTATGATAGCACTATTAAAAATACATAAAACGTTCGCTCCAATAGTTGTAATGATTTCAACAAACTTGTCTACGAGTAATAAATTAGCTCCTTCGTACACTTAAATCGTTAAATCGCGTACAAGACTCTTTGTTTCATTAGTGGTGTGTTTTTGTTTGATCTTTGGTGTTTGGAAATGCTGGGCGCTGGCCAAGTCTTTTGATTATTCATTATACTTTGTCTTGACCACTATTATTTGATCCCTGAAACTGAGACAATCTGACAGAGCTTGAGCTTGAGGAATCCTTGGGGATTTAAAATTAGGCCTTCGAGGAAACCAGTTTTTGTGTGATTGTGGCATTTGCGAACCTAACCTAATCTAGTCATCTTCACCTTACATGCTCTCACTCAGAATTTATCTAATGCTCATATCTTATTGCATTTCAAAGGCTATAATTTCATACATCGTCTTCTTTTCCACTTTCTTCCTTCTTATTACTTAATGTAATGAATCTTCTATTTGTCAAATTCCCTTTTTTGGACCCAAACGGGCATGATTTATGAAAAATGTCACAAACAACGCTTTCTTCATCTAACATTTAGTTAATTCAATGTAAACATAACGTTTGATATATCTGGAAATGTGCCAAATATAATGCGTAATGTTTCAAGTAATCCTATAATGTTTATTTCGTGTTGGATTTCGTCTCGAGTGCGTTCGTTCGTACAGTAAGCCCGCGTATGAAGTAGATTAATTAGTTCGGTGTCTGGTTTCTTTGTTTCGTTTTCAAAGTTCAAGGATAGGCATTAAATAGAAAGCGTAGCGATTATTTGTGGAAATTAGATGGAATTGCTTTAAACGGCCAGCGTTAAAAGAGGTTTTATTCTTAGTGAAGTTGTGTCTCGAGCGAGACACATAGGGTTTCAGTTTAGAGTTTCAGCTTTTGTTTTACTGCATAGCTTTTAATTACCGGAATAATATTTTAGTTGCATGTTGGTAAGGTAGTGCTGAGAATAAACTTGACCGAGCAAAGTTTTATTGGCTTGCAAGTTTAAAACAGAATTCATTAATTATTATCAAAACTAGCTGAAACACCCTAGGCACTATAACTACTAGTAGGAACTATTTACAAGCAAAAAAATAAATAAATACATATATAGCATCTACAAATAGCATATCTTAACAACACCAATAACACACTATTGAGTCATTAAATAAACGATCAAAATGTTTGATTTCTCAATACAGAAATCAGAATTAGTTCTGTCCTTTTATGTCACGTTGATTAGCAGATATAGGAAGAGTGTATCGAGATGTTCGTGCTCAGTAGTCACGAATTAATATAACCGGCGCAATTAAGACGCCAGTATGATTCGCTTGATGTGTCCGTCGAGTGGCATTTGGTATAATGCAGTTGATATTTAGAATTGATGATCTTTGCGAATATGATAGCGCTACGTAATATATTGAGGGTTAAGTACTTATTGTGCAGTGAGATTTATGATTTCTGAATCTTTGGTTGCAAAGACTGGGAGTTAGTTTGCTAGATGTACAGGTTTTTGATTTGTGATATTTAACTGAAAGTTTAAGTATTTACATAAGGTTACGAATATTTTATGGGGGTGCTCACTGGGGTGCATTTTTTTGTTTTATATGCATTAGGCTGCCATCAGACAGACTGCAACACAACAACCGCACGAAGTCGCATTAGTAACCGCACGCAGTTGCTATACTCAACTGCACGCAGTTGTCTGCAGTCGGGTCCGACTTCACGCAGTCGAAACCAAGCATGTAGGCCAAGAGTTAGTGTAAGGTTTGACGTCGAAATGGAAGCACACACGTTACGTCTCTTAAGGCGACTACACCACCGAAACTAGCGCCCCCCCAACATTTTATTTTTTTACTCCTAAACCAGATCAAATTTAAAAAATCTAGCTCGGTACTTTGCTAGTGTTTCATTATTTTGCATTCGGTAAATAAGGAGAACTTTTGATTACCGCCAAAAGTGGCCACTTTTGGCGGTAATCAAAAGTTCTCTAGAATAATGAACAGTTAGAATAGTGAAAAGTAATACCAAAAATACTACAAGTAATATACTAGCAAAGTACCGAGCTAGATTTTTTAAATTTGATCTGGTTAAGGAGTAAAAAAATAAAATGTTCGGTGGCGCTAGTTTCGGTGGTGTAGGCCTCTTAATATTATTACGGCGCCGCCGCCGCCGGCGATATAACCGAATTAAAAAACTGCAAAATACACCACGAATGTGGATTGATCCTTTGCTATTATTTTGCCATACGGAATATTATTTTGCTATTATTTTGCGTTCGGTTCTTTGACTGACTGCACACTAACTGTATGCAGTAGCGGTGGACAGCATGCGGCGACGCTACCCGACTTCAGCCGACCGCGCGAAGTTGAACGCGCGACTGTATGCAGTTGATATTGACTTCACTCGACTGCAGCCGACTGCGTGCAGTTGATATCATGACAGCATGAAGTCGAACACACAACTGCTTGCAGTTATATATATCGACCGCGCGCAGTTGCTGCGATGCAGTCTGTCTGATGGCACCCTTACAGTAGAATTACATCAACAATATCATGTTACATATCGTAGTAATTAATACAACAATTTATAATTTCAGGAATGTCAAGGAGAGGCAAGCCGCGAGGCCTGCCGGGCTCTAAGAGCTTCGTCACAGCTCTGAAGGGCTGCCAGGATAAATACTTCATCGATTTTATTAGGAGGTATGCTTGAATTAGATTTTATTTCAAAACTATCTTATACAAATTCGTACACTTAATTAATATAAATAAAACAAAAATTGAGAAGCCTGTAAATATCTACTTCTACATTCTACATGAGTGTTCATATTCGTGATGTACTCAGTTAAGTTGCTAAATGTTACATACACGTTTCTTTTAATCAATCAGTTAATAATTAATATCCTAACGTATACATGTACGGTTTCTAGATCTGGTACTGAACACTAATGTGATTCTTACTATGTATATTTTTTTCTTTTCCATTATTAGTTTTTCATTATCTAATATACCTCTTTCACAGGGTGACTAAAATAATAAAAAATACGTTCGCACTCTGGGTCTGCCGCGCTGAAGCTATTGCATAGCATAGGTTGGAGTGGGGGGGTGTTAGTTTTATTTTCGTTATGGAATTTCTTGATTCGGTCGCCGCAGACCGCAATAAAAGCTATGCAATAACTTAAAAAAAAAAAACACTTTTCTTTTAAAACTTGTATAAATTGTCATCACCACGTTCCAGATGCCTCGAGTGGGAGCCGGAGAAGCGGCTGACGCCCGCGCAGGCGCTGCGGCACGCGTGGCTGCGCCGCCGGCTGCCGCGGCCGCCGCACGACGACGAGCCGAACCACGTTAGTATGGGCCACCGCCGCGCGGCGCAGACCGCGTGCGCTGACAAATAGGTTTGTTTCGGTTTCGCTTGCCGTGGCCAGGGTGTGACGGTGCCTTTACATTTGGTCGGGTTATATCGATATAGGTTAGGTGTTACTTGATAGGTAATGTGTAGTTTTGTTGTGAGCATAGGGGTACGTGCGATATTAATAGAAAGAAAGAAAGAAAACGTTTATTTAATGGCACATAGCCTCACAAGTACATAATGAAAACAATTTATACAAATACAAACAAATAGGTTAATTTACAAAACTAATTGGGTCATCCGTTTGGGATTTTATGTGGCGATGCGTTTTAATAATTATTTCAGAAAAAGAGATTTATTATTATTATTACTATATTTGGTATTATGATTTATAACAGTACGTGCGGTGAAAGGTTAAATAATAGTTTATTATAGAAACATATTGCGACGGGCAGTTTTCATGCTTTTAAAAAAATGGAAGACTTAAAAAACCTTTGAAGAAAATTATGACACTTGATAACTAGATATTTTTTTTTTAATTCTTTTAACTATATTTTATTATACGAAATAATAACCGAATTGTTTTATATAGAAAAAGTATGAAATTTCTGTATAACAGCGATAGAAGTATCGGCTAGTTTTCTGCTTAAAATACAAATTGTTTCGACGCTAATAAAATATTGAATTAGTTTAAAGTAGATTATTCTTCAGCTTCATATATATATATCAAGATATATCAATTACCAAGTAAAAGCAATATGTGTGTAAAGTGTGATATTTAGTGCCTAAATTTGATTTGCCGTAGTTACACTTTGGCTTGATGCAATACAACAACACTGTGTGCTACACTTTAATTTTAATTTCTTTAAAAATATATTATTTAAAAGGTGAGAAAAGTCGTATTTTAAACCTATATCATAGCTTTTAAATTTGAGTAATCTATTAAATTATATCTTCAGAGTTGTTTATTAAATAAATAATTTTAACTGCATTAAATATGTAATTATATCTCTCAAAGTTAGCAACGCCCTGGCTATGGTTTTATTTTTTGTTGTTTTATTTTGTAAAATGCAAAATTTGTGGTCGCCATTTGGGTTTAATTTGAATCCACAAATTGACCATTTTATGTTTTACTTTCTTTATTTTATGTGGCATTTATCTTTTGTTTTTACCAAACAACTTGGTTATATTTATTATATGATTCAAGGTTCATATTTATTTAAGAAAATTTGTCAGCGTATTAGATTAGTATTAGTCAATATGTAATTTCAAATAGATCTAATGTGCTTTGGCCTATCAAATTGTATTAGTTATATTATGTATAATGTATATGGTATTAATATTATCTCTATTAGACACAATATTCGAGATTTAAGATTACTTTATATGTTATTCCTATAATTAATTATTAATCGTAAATCATATGAAGTAATCTACAAATTAATATCTACCTATCTAATTCTAGTAGGTAATTTCCCGCACAATTAAAGCAAATGACAGCGCACACAGAATAAAAAGTAGGCTTCGCGCGCACAGTTGCTTGAGAATGTGAAAACATCCTTATAAATTCTGTATTAAATAAAAATAAAAAGGAATACAACTATGGAATAGTAAAAAAAAATATTATTTCGTTCAGAAATGATCCTAAATCAACATTGCGACATTGCGATTTGTTTTGTGGATCTGGCATTGAAATTTCATACAATTAGTTTTATAATTCGAGTTTCACATACACACTTCACAAATGTTCCCGCGTATCTTATGTGTACGTGAAGCCTATTTGTATTAAATGCGCGCTGTTGTCTGCTGTAAAGATTGGCGTACAAAAAATCTATCGAAAAATCTTCTATGTATATATAAAACATTCAACCAAATTAACACCTTATTTCGTAGCAGTAATGTTCAAAGTCTAATGCACACATTCATTAGAAAACTCTGCTTTATAGACGCGTAGGCAGAGTTTTGCGTCGTTGTTTATAGTTGTATGGTATGCCTCGAGCATAAATTGAGTCACAAGGCTGCGTTTCTACCAGATATATGCGATAGTATCGCTTCATTTACCTGTGCTGACCGAGGCGAGGTAAATGGAGCGATATTGTTGTCTTTTTTTGCAAATACATCCCCTCACATATCTGGTGAAAAAGGACCCTAATAAGGAAGTAGTCAATACGACGTGTGTTTATAAAGTGTGTGTGTTGCGCAGTCGAGTAGCGGTAGCGGCGCGGGCGCGGGCGCGGGGGGCGCGCGCGGCGGGTCGCTGCGCACGCCGCTCGCGCGCACGCCTGTCACGTTCAACGCGTCGCAGGTCGCCAGTGAGTATGCGAATACATAATATAATGTTATATAGTATATACCCTCGTGTCTGCGTGTAGTGTTGAGCAAATTTGTACCGGCAGTGGGGCTGGCGCGGGTGGCGGCATACTTCAGTATTTTTAACAGTGATCCGTTCTCGTGGATGAATCTGATTGAATTTTCTTATTTTTGAAAACAAGGAACAATAATTAACTGCTTGCCTTGTTTCTTCAGTCTCCAGTTATGAAAACGTAACAAACGGTTCATTAATTTTTTGCCGAAACTTGTTTTTCTATACAATAAGCAGCACAGGTAAGCTGAAATATGTTTTCATAATTTCCAGAAGCGAAACTGCAAGCGGCGCTATCAGAGGAGAGCGGCAGCGTGGTGGGCAGCGTGGGCGCGGTGAGCGGGCTGAGCGGGGGCGCGGGGGCGGCGGGCGCGGGGGCGGGGGGCGCCGGCCGCTACTGGGCGCCGGGCAAGCTGCCGCACCTGCCCGCGCCCTCCTAGCGCCCGCCGTCCGCGCGCCGCCTGGCGAAGGTGAGACAGCTATACACACATGTACACACACACGCACACGGACAAAGATCTGTACATACGGACGTGCACACGCACACACATAACACTCTCACACGGGTCAAAGATATACATTAACATGAAGGCACAAAACACATGCATGCAATCTTACACGCACATAGGCACATATACAATTATACATGCATACAAAAGCACGTATACACGAGTGGACTTCTCCACGCACTTACACGCGCACACGTGTGCACGCAGCTCGTTAAATTCATAACATATACAATAAAAGATCCTTGTTGGACTCGGGTACAACATTATTTTAGTAAGTCTATGCATGTAGTACCACATCTTGCAACAACACTGAATTAATGTCTTGAAAGAAGAATGTACACATTTATACAGAAGTTTATTGCATTTGCATTTACTGGGGTAAACATGTACACTGTTTTACATAATAATACACAATTATTAGGTTAAGTATATCATATCTTTATTTGTAATGTAGCATAATTTAATCATATTGTATATTATATGAAAAATTACAGTTAAATAATGTGTAACTTTTTAATGTCCTACATAATTCATGATAAATATGATAATAATCGAGTAAAAGAGGATGATGAGGTATGTTGTTTTAAGAAATTGTATTTTTTCTTAATTCTTTCAACTACTTTCGATCTAAATATAAAATTTCTTGAATGTTTGTGTGTCTGAGAGCATGAAACCCCCTTTTTTCTGATATTAGTTATTAAGCACAAATTATTTGATATTACTTAGATCCTCCCACACTCTTTTTTCCCCCTGTATTGTCTGTTATGTGTCTGCTTTCCCCCCTTTTTCTGAACTGGAATAATTCAATTCAAAATAAGCCCTGGCTAAATTAATAAGTCAATTAAGAAATCAGCCATCAAGCTCAGCAGCTGCATTTAAAACCCATTGGCTAGGTACCTAGCTTGCGTTCGATGGGGCAAAATCAATATTCTGAGGCCGTATTATGACCTCTTTAATTTCCAGACAGAATATTACACCGTGAATTCAACTGACTGGCAAATCCATATTATAATCGCAATAACCAGCCATGGTTAATTATGGTATTAGATGAATTTGCCAGTCAGTTCAATTTACAGTGTAAACTGACTGGTAATAAGAGGTCATAATACGGCCCCTGATGTTTAGACCAAACTTAACGAATCGAATTATTCCAGTTCCATCTATGTGATCGCACCGCACGAGCCGACGGCAGCTGACCGACTGATAACAGTTGGTGTGTTTCAGGTGTCGTCGCTAGAGACGCCGCGGCGCGCGGCGGGCGGGCCCGCGCGGCTCGACCTCGAGCGGCGCAGCCTCGACCTCGAGCGCGAGCTGCGCGCCGAGCGCGACTCCGACGCGTCGCTCGACGAGCGCGACCACCTCGTGTGATGTGCCGCCTGCCACATGCTGCTCTCAGCGCCATCTAGCGGCGAACGCGCGAACTGAACAACGCGCCCGTTTTGAGCACAGCGCCATCTAGCGGCGAGTGCGCGAACAGGGCGAAGTGCCCACGTTGAGCATAGCGCCATCTAGTAGCAAGTGTGCGAACTAAACGACGTGCCCGCGTTGAGAACAGCGCCATCTAGCGGCCCGGACAGTGATAGTGATCTGTGCTAGTGAAGTTTGGAATCCGCGCGCTTTTCTACGTCACCGTTGCCGCGTTTTTGTTTTTATTCTCTAAAATAAACTACTCTATGTAGTGACCTTTTGTATCGTTTAATACTCGTGTAATGTTCATTTTAAGCTGAAACGAATTGAATTGTGACGGCAATTCATCGGTCGAATGATATAATATTAATATTGTAGGTAAATACACAGTGCTGTATTTTTGTCTTATTCGATTCGATGGTTGTGCGAAATTGTGCTCGTTGTACGTATACTGATTTACATGTTCCTAATTAATAGTGTACTCCTTGTGTAATATGAAACGTGAAGTTGTAAAATTGACTACATTGCTCGCAGTAGAAAAGATAAATATAGTGTAGCTATACCTTTTGTCCTTTTTGGGTTAAGAATAATCTAGTTAGTTTTACGACTTCACTTTCCGCGGCAACGATGGCGGAGAATGATCGTGAGACATTTTCGCTTGACGGCGTGCGTTTAAAAGAATCTAGTGCGTAGTGGCAAAATTGATCTCAATAAATAAAATAAAGACTACGAAATGAAACGTAAATAAATACGAAAAAATTTAGTGGAATTGTGCGAGTAACCTATCGTGTTTTACTGTTTTCTATGTATTATACATGTAACGTAAGGACATTGTGTCGTTGTTAGTGCCTGCTAAGTCTGGTTTAGTGTTAGGGACCTCGACCACTGTTTAAGGATACTCTTTAAACAAACCGAACGACTTGAAAACTTTCGAGAGTTTAATTTTTCCCGGCTTCACGCTTAACGTACAAATGAATTCTTAGAATCTTGCACTGATGATACGCAAGATTTTAACAGAATTTAAAATTTAACTCGAGTGCGATAAAGCGATTACTTTTTAATTTTTATATAATAAAAAAAAAATTATCTCTCGAAACATTAGTTTAAGTGAACTATTAATGTGTGTGACTAAACAATTTTCTACTGAAACAAAAATGTTTTAATTTTAATTTTATAACTCGACTTCTTGTAGTTATATCCGAGTGATGTATTTCGCTGTATTTCATAGTGAAACGGTGACCTTATTATTGGAATTCTTAATGGATATAAGGGTAGATAGATACAAGGCCTTCTAGTTAAGGAGCTAAGCGATTTTGTTTGTGAATAGGCATAGTTGTGATTTTAATGTTGTATACAGTGGATTGTAGACGAGTATTTTAATTGTATCGGCCATTGTGTATCAAATGAATGTGTTAAATAGTATCTGTTCTGGTTTAGACTGTTTTGAAATTATAATTCATATATTATGTTGATGTAATTATGTAAGGATGTATTACGTCATTATCTAAAAGCAGACTGTCCTTAGAAAAATAGTTTTGAAATAATTTAAACCAGATATATAACTAGTACATAAACGGCATTTTATTTATCATAACACAATGTTCCTTTTGTAATGTACAGTCAAACATATCAATGCATGAACAAACGTGAAATGAACAATAATTGATTTTATGTTGACTTTACTTGTGCAATTATTATTAAGTGATGTTTAACAGGTTTTTCTTATTTTGTATTTCATTGCATGAAAGATGCATAATACGACGGAACGGCGTTGCAAATATTGATAAAAAAAATAGCAATAGACAGAATTGAGTAGTTAATGAAGCTGTTGTTACTTTCAATTGCAATGCCGACGTCGTATTGTGTCAGATATATCGAGATCTTTTATGAATAAAAGTGTTTCACCCCCGTGCAATATGTTTGACAAAAATATAATTTTTTTTATTGCTTAATTTGTCTTCCTACGATAATTGTACCAATTACAAAGGCCTATTATCTGTATAATCGTAATGCATTTTTATTTTCGTTTAGTTTATAGTCGATTTCTTTTTCATTATGTATGTGATTACATAGTTATAATAGTTTATAAATGAAATGCACATGATTATTGTGATTTTGTATATGCGAGAATTTGTGAGGCGAAAATTACCAGTGTTGAAAATGAATAAAACAATGTGGTCAAGGAATTTGGAAAGTGTTTTCATATTGGAGTTTATTTTGCATTTATATTATTATTTTTTATGATTTTGGTCCTTCGAGTATTACGCAATATTAGTACGCACAATCAGTATGAAGACATTTATTTTACGTTTAATAGAACATTTAAGAAGCTATTAACCAAATAAAAGTGTTTAACTGATTGGATGTGTGTATAAATGGTAATTCTAATCTACTAGTAAATTAAAATGTACTGTGATCATTTAGATTTAAAAATAACTTTAAATTTCTATCATTGGTAATTTTCGTAAATATAATATGCGGTTAAAGTTGTTTTGGAAATTTATGATTAATCGCGTGTTTTTAAAATTGACAGTAACACTATACTCAACGTAGCATTTTTCGGGTATCATTTAATTTGACTGCCTTTCGTTTATTATGCTCAATAGATTGTAGTGGTCAAATAAACTCGTTTAAGTACAGACAGGTGGCGATACTAGTTTATTTTTACCCAAATAGCGGTTTAAGGTATATAGTCAATTACTATAGCTTATTTTAACTGGAATGCTGGTTGATTGCGGTTCGTAACCGAATAAATGACGGTAGTTTTTGAAAACTCATTGGCAAGACTGCAGCGACATCTAGAGTGATTCGTCCGAATAACAAGGTTTTGTTTGCACTGTAGAATATTGAAAATTGTAAATAATTGTTGTATGAATTAATTTTCTTACAGTTAATGGATAAGTTTGGATTTTTTTAGTATTATTTACTACTCAAACACCTTTTTACCTACCATCTTGTCATCTCTCTGCTTGCGTATTCCGTCCAATGATCTACTCTTGCCATTGACAGTTCTTTTTCTGTAACTCTTAGATATTAATGTTCACGTCTAGAGTAGGGAATGTGTGCCGTCAATAAACTCTTTCGACACGAGAATATATCCGATTAGTTAAGTACAAACACTTCTAGAGACAGTAAAGGTTTCCACCGGGATGGTTCACTCAGATGGCGCCACAGTCGGACTCCATCTTGGCATTGATCAGTATTAAAATAATATTTCGTTGAAAGTCTCGCATCGCTACTGCCAAGTACATTTAATTAATTATAAGTTAAATTTGCTATATTTACATATAGGAAAAGTCTAGTTACTATTATTATATAGCTTTTGTTCGACCGCTGCATTTCTCTTATACCCTAGTTATTTTGTAACGTTGTGTTCTCATTTTGTATCTAAAGCTGCTGTTTCACGCGTTGAAACTCGTAGCGACAATGTGAATACTATACAATTTAAATAAATGAATTATATAATGAATTTGGTTGTTTTATTGATGGTTATTAATTGTGATACTTACACAGTGCAATAAAACTTATGCAGGAACCTGGCTGTTACCCGCAGTTTTCATCCGCGTCCTCAAAGAATATTCCTATTGGATTAAGTTATATCACTCACTAGCCTTTTTAGTTTTAACTATCTCCAGGCAAAAAATAATTCTATATATATTAGATAAAATCACTTCATTGCGAAAGGAAAGAATGACAAAAATAAGAAAATCGGCTTGTAGACGCCTTTGATCTACTTTTGATCAACCTTATGAAAAGGGAAAATAGTAAATGAATAGATATAATCTATTTTTTCTTCAGTTTCGCCTTATGAGAGTAAATAATTTTCAATTTTTTTATGATATTTTAATTTAGTCACAAAATCAAAAATCAGTTCAAGGGAAAATCAGATTCTGCAGTTACCTAATGTTTAGAATTTGAGTTTTATTTAGTTTGGATCGTGATTATAACTCACAAAATATTGTTGTTATTATAACGATGCAGTCCTTCATAATACTGAATTATAATATTATTAAGGACTAAGGTCGATCTGTATTTCCTGTATTCTTTTCTGTCTTTTCTCGCAGGTAACTAAGTAAGCGTTTGTGTAAAATCAGGTTTTTCAACAATACAATTAAATATTTTTATTTTATCGTAATTTTATGATAATATAAAATGATAGGAATATGATGCAAACAGTTGTGAAGATGACCTTACTTGAGAGAGGGAAAAACAATAATACAGAGACAGAGGGATTTTCCCCTCAAGTTTATTTGCGCAAAACATTCTAAAATCCAGTTTGTTTTCATACTTTTAAAAAGCATGCATGTAAGTTCAGTCAAATTATATAAATCCATTATACCTAGCTTCTTTTTACTAATAAATGATCCAAATAAAATTATCTGCTTATTTAACGCATTACCTGCTGAATTAATTGCGTTATTAGGCACGAAACTTCCACCAAAACGTTGGTGTTCATCTCCGAATCGCATTACGTAAGCAAATAATTACAATCATTTTTAATATGCAAAGACCACTTCATATTATCAGTTAATCGAAGTGTTGTAACTTGTACATTGATTACTTTCGTGAGCAATAGTTTCGCAATGCACACTGACATCAATACATGAACATCTAACAATAATAATAATATGATATTGTGTTCAATAAAAGGTATGCTAAAGCGTTAGTCACGATTCCTTTTATTTCCAGTTTTAAGTATGTTGAAAACTACTTAGTTAGTAGTAATAGGTGTAAGTATATCTCTCTTTCATTCAAAAATTACTGAACAGATTTTGATGACACAGTAACACTTTTGAATCAAACTCAAACATTTATTAATTCAAAGCCTTCAGTAGCCTGTAGAGTAGAATTTACCACCGGATCGGAATGCAGAATAAGCTGTTGAAAAAAAATGTCCGTGTTTTCGTCTTCGAGTGAAACCGCGCTGCACTATTTTAAGATTTAGGTATTGTTTTCTATTTAAGTTATTATAAAAATACCATCTTCTACCAGCTAGATTTACATATTTTTAAAGCTAGTCCGTAGTTAACATAATATATTAACAATGTTATTGTTTTCAGGGAATTTTGTTATGTAGATACATTTTTGAAATAACCGTAGAAAACATATTAATTATAAAATTATTATTAGCCGCACTCGCGGAGGAGGTGGCTCATTTTGTTTCAGACGAAACGTTATGCATACAAATTATTTATACACAAACTGGTTAAATTTGTAACGGAGTCGTAGAAATGTTTTGCAGAAGTTGTATCTTCTGCAAAACATTTTTACAACGTCTTTGTGATCTTGTGTCCTTTATTTAGTGATATGTTACAAACATTGTAAAACACTTATTTTCCTTACCTATTCTGAGTAAGCGGAATTTACAACAATAAAATTGAGCCACCTTTACTACCAACTGTTGATGGAAGGCGAAAACCAAGCAAATAAAGATTTAAAGCCAGAATATTATGTTTTATTTTTCTCCAAAATATGAACGAGCAAGAACCCAGAATATTTAAGCAGGTAAGTCATAATTATTATAGGTAACTGGTAAGTAACTAGGTATGTCTTACCCCTGTAATTTTTTTAATGCGAAAATGTCTGTCGGTCTGTCTCTGTGTATTTCACTTCTTCACGCCTAAACTATTGAACCGATTGCCATGAATTTTGTTAAAAAGATAGTTTGAGATGTAACCGCGGGCCGAAAGCTAGTACCTATATGTATGTATTATGATGTTCTTATATACAAACCGCTACAACAAAACAGCCTTTTTAAATCCGAACAAGCAATCTGAACGCTCTCTAATGTAACTTCTAAAGCTCTAGTTCCGTTCTTCAGACGAACAAACAATCTAATTCTATAGAAGTTTTGCGAACTTTTGTGGATAGAACGAAATAAATCTTTGGGTTTATACCTACACTAAAATCATTTATTAGAGTGGAGATAGAAAGCTCGTCTGATAAATAAGTAAATCTGCTTTAATAAATAACTAAAGTGTGCTTTAATTATATTTGCTCTCTAGCTTCGTTTTATCTGAGAGATTATAGATAGAGTAGGCCACAGAACATATAAAAGAGGTGTAGGCAACGTAAAGTATCTTTAGAATGCTTCTTATATAATACTAGTAGTCCGCCCCGGCTTCGCCCGTGGTACATATTTCGCAATAAAAGGTAGCCTATGTTCTTTCTCAGAGTCTAAAGATTGTCTATGCCAAATTTCATCAAAATCGGTCCAGTAGTTTATGAGCCTATTCATTACAATCTAATAAACCAACAAACAAAGTTTTCCTCTTTATAATATTAGTGTAGATTAGCTGTTCCCAGCAGTTTCACCCGCATTACTTCGCTGCTGTTGATATATGAGTGTGGGTATATAATATATGAGCCTAACCTTCCTCAAAAATGATCTAACACCGAAATAATTTTTCAAATTGACCAGTAGTTCCTGAGATTAGCGCGTTCAAACAAACAAACAAATTCTTCAGGTTTATAATTAATTTTAGTATGTAGGAATACATATTACATAGTAGGTATAATGATACTAAACTTGAATTATATAGATATGCATTATGTTACTCTATATTGACGAGTTGTAGAGTCACTTAGGTAGTAATCGAAAAATTATACAGTGCTTTCTCTGCGTCTCATTCAGTGATACAAAATTGTAGAGTTTAGAAGAGTTAGTTTTAATTAAACTAACTTTAAAAAATCATTAAGGATGCGAAAAACTGGTCTTTACAATTAAAAATTAAAATGAAAATCATGTAGTTAGGTCAACCTTAAAAAACAATCGATGTGATTATAATTTATAATTTGTATCTTTCAACACTCGATGTATGTTATGTTTCTACATAGAGATTCTTCTCATCTACTTAGAAATTTCGTATTTCCATAGTACTTACCTACCTAAAGAGTGAAATCTGCGCAATGCAAAATCTGAAACCACTTTAGGAAGAAGAACATAAAACTTGACAAAAAAGGAGACAATTACAGATTACTGAACCTCTGTTGGAATTGTATAAGCAGGCAAAAGGCCCGCTTTAATTAAAATGTTTTATCACCTGAATGGCTCAGCTCAAAAGGTAACACAATTCAGTTGCAAGCTGTACGCTATCATTGACGCTTGTGAATGTTACGCGAATCGTTCGCGACGTGACAATGGTTCTGTGATTGTGATTGTATTGTGACGGTATAGACAAACATACAGGTAATCTTGTTTGTTTATTATGTTGTAATCAGTAATCTAAATTAAGTGTAACTAACGAAGGTTAAACGAAAGTACAGAAATATTTTCCAAAATTTGATTGCATTTTTGTTTATTGAAGTTATTGGGCGGACGGAAAATACACCTCAACGAAGTTTTATTCTGTAAAAACAAGTGTTACTTGCCGAGAAATATTACGGTTATACCTCTATCTATAAGTACCGTTTTGCACCAGTCCTGCATTATTGGCTACTGCAATATACGGAGGCAGTGTTTTAAAAATTATATATTTTCAAACAGGGCAGGAAATAACTAGAGCTGTTAAATTTAACGATAACTGATAACTCTACATTCACAAGTGAACCAACGTTACTAATTTAGTTTAATTACAGTTATAATTAGCCGATATTTAATTCTGAGAAAGTAGATCTCACAATGCTCGTCATTTAACGACTCTTACTTATATTTTACTAAAGGTACTTATTACATGGTAAAATAAATAATAGACATTACATATTAGGTCAAATAAATCGGTACATCCCAGTTCGCACGCTGTATCTAGGTGTGATAATGTGTCGAGTTCATCTCTCCCAGACTTTTCTATTTGTTGACTACTAGCGAGTAGCGGTCCGCCCCGGCTACACCCGTTGTACATGTTTACGTTTTCTCGAAATCAGTTCAACCGTTCTTGAGTTATGCGCTTACCAACACATTGTGCGTTTCATTTTTAATTTTTATATGTTGACAATTAACTGTTGATATTAAAATTCTTCTGTATAAAAAAGATTATACCAACATTTTCGAGACGTAAACCTAAAAGACAATATCATTTGTCATTAGTAGGTATCTCTACATTTGGAAAATTTCTGGTTTGTGTGCATCGAGGTTTATGGGGTATATGTGTGTCGAGTATGTAACCAATTTGGATTAATTTGCATACAAAGGATCGTGACTTAGATCAAAAGTCAAAACATACAATAATTACCGGTTTCTGCGCAGACGCTGCCCAAATAGAAAAGCTAGCTAGAAAAACATCCTATTTTCTAATATCTATCATTTATATGTAATTGATGACACCAATATATAATGAGAATTTCCATTAGTAACTATTTAGGTTCCCACTCATCGATTACACTGGTCTGCAAAAAAATTTTTTTTCGCGCTCCTTCTTATTTTTGCACAAGATTATTATAGAAGTGATACTTCTGAACAGAAATTAAGTTTTAAAAAATTTGTATCACGTCTAGATTTTTTGTGGTATAATTTGAAAGAAACCCATTTTTTCTTCTGAGAATACATCGTTATTTTAATAATTAGGTTTAAACATTACAAATAATGTCAAAAAAACTATTAAAAACTATAAGATAATTTAATTACACATTATTTACATTGTTTCAATTAGTAGTTTTCTTTTCTTTTAATATTTTATAAGGAGTTTCGCGACGAATCGATCAAGTAAAATCAGCAAGCTTTGCTGCCAACTTATTATATATATATTTTACTATATTTTCAGTTAGCTTTTCCGTATCTCCTCTCAAACTTCTGGTGAAATGTTTAGTGGTCACCAGATACTCTTTTTACAGCTTTAGTCTGCTTAATTTCATAATTTAAATCTTATCTAAGCTCCCGCATTTACAGTCCCTTAGAGACCACACTAAAGACTCGCGCTTTCGATGTTGCGTCGTTTAAAAATCCATAACACCTGATTCAATTTTGCTTCATGGTTGAAATTATATACAAATTTTCATCAATATATCAGAACAATATAAAAATGTTACTAAATTATTAGGATAAAATCATCAACCGTCACCTTAAAACTTTACTTTGAACTGAGCGCAGCGGAGTCATGATGAGAACTACGGAAGCCGATAAATTCCCTACAAATTAGTGTAAAAATAATGTCTTCAGTAGATATCGTTCTAGTTTTATAAATTCAAGTCGTTTTTGTGATGAAAAATATCATAAAGACCGAATAAAATAACATTATTGCAAGAGAGACTACCAAACAATACAGAATTTTGAGGTATTTAAAAACGACAATAAAAAAAATGTTAGACGTGATCCAAAAAAACTGAAAGCAGATCTAGATTCAGCATGTTAAGATCTCCATGTTTATCATATTTTTATTCAAAGGAGGATTTCTTTGCAGACCAGTGTTATTAAATCATTAATTATTAATTCTCTACTAATAGAGCAGAGTGCAGACAAGAATGAAATAAGATTCATTTTTGGTTTCATTGACGCACAGAAAGTCATTAAGTAACGGTTCAAATATATCTTGTGGTTACGATTAAATATTGAGGTCGTCCTAACGAACCTACATAGGTTCTACTAATGAATATTGTTATAACTAATTTGTTATTTAAAACTTGGTGGACATGATTTTATATTCTATGCATGCATCATTTGCTAAATAATGTAGAATTGTAGAGTGTATACATAGCGTAGCAGACCTATACACTACAGTCTACACCTACAGTTCATTTAAATTAGTATTCTCCCTCCCTATTGGAATTTGGATATTTATATTCCTATTACAATATGAACATATGTCCATATTTTATCAAACATAGGATAAAAAGTAAAAAAATATATACTAAGCAAAAAATACATAACTAGCTACCTTTATGATAAACTTATCTAAAAAAAATTTTACCCATTTGTCGATTAAAATAAGACATTGTCTTTTATTTTTAGAATAGGTACCTACCTACTTACATAACTACATTTTATTTCATGCCTGAGATAAACGATATTTCGTTCAATATCAACACAATCCATTGTTGTGTAAACATTGATAAAGAATTCGTCAGCTTTGTTGTTGATTTTTTTAATTCCAATTGCGATAGCTGACTTTTTAATTGCGACAATCGTGGAACGTTTTTTAATTTTTCTGTATTAGAATTTAAAAACTAGGAAATAATGTAAGTAGTTAAGTAGATTAATTAGTTAAGATTCCGAAAATTATTTTAATTTTTTACTCAAAACGAGGTTAACTATTTAGAAAATAATTGATTGTTTCATACCTAGATTTTTTTTAGAAATACCTACGCGTGATATTTGCACTTCATCTCATTATTTCACCAAAGCTCAAGGCGTCATGTGTAATGTGACACCGCACACGGCACAATCTCACAGTCTGGTATTTTATAGCATACCTAACCTTTAAATTACCTCATTAATCATTTATAACTAGCGACTGCAACAAAAAACTTAATATTCAAATATACTTTTAGTAAGTAAATTGCATAGGTACAATCTAATGCTTTCAAAGAGATATACTTAGATAGTAAAATAAATGTGATTTTAAATATATTTTGTTTTTATTTATAAACACCTATTTTTCGGTCACCGATTATCGTTTCCAAAACGAATGATGTTGAGGTCAGACAGTCGATACGAGGTTGAATTTTTAATAAGCTTGTAAATCTTACCTGTCTACAGAGTACAGAGTGGGTAGAGTCCTTAAATGTGAAAAATAAAATACGTAACCAAGTTTCAAAAGCGAGGGGTATACCTTTTACAGACTTCCAAAGATAAATTACGTATTTACATATTATAATAATATTTATTATTTGTATGCACAGTTGTTACAAGAGGTAAATGACCTGTCTTTAGTAACAACTCGTTTATGTGCAAGAAAATCATGCGTGGGTATGAACAGCTGTTTCCATATGCAATAATTGGCCAGTTTCTCCTTATTTCTTAATTTCATATACCATACTAGTACATATTATAATATTATTATATCTGTGACCATACTAATTAACTTCTGTTCCTAATTATATGTATACTTAGGTAAGTACCAAGTTTCTACTCGAACGAAATCAGTGAAAATTTCCTTCTGGAATCGTGTCACGTGTAGTCTTTTTTTTAAACACATACAAAACTTGTCAATTTATATTACTTGCGGAAGTTGTAAGAAAGAAACAAAAAAGAAACTCCAGTACCTACCATGTAAATTGCATTTTTTATACTATATCCTCATAAATGCATTTTCAAAGAAAAACACTTTTATTATGCGACTGAACATAATAAGAAAAATGTATAATTTACGACGTTGAAACAAGTAAACAAACACGGATACTATTGATGTTATTCAACGATATTCTACGTGATGTTTAATTTAAAACTCTATCAATATTTACTGTGAAAGCTAACCGGCCAGTTTATTAGGCTGGGTATTTATTTATTTTTTAAGTTGATTACATTGACAATATGTAATAGACTGTATTCTTAAGTATAATAAAGCCTTTGCAAGTAAACATACATTGCAACTTCCGGTTTCATACTCATAAACATTCTTTAATACGCTACATAACAGCATGGCACATTGTAATATACCTTTCATAAGTACTTATTTACAAAATTATTTAACTTATATAACTACAGAAAGAAAAAAACATTCCATCAATGCATTTAATAAACATTAGTGTTCCAAAACTCATTTCCGTTACCAATTCGATTAAATTATCATCTTAGAAGTGTGCATAACGAATTCACACATAGTCACCTTGTATGAAGGTCTTCGACCCATCTCAGTATTGAACTTGACACAGTTTGCGCAGCCCCTGCCTGCCAATTATATCACATGACAGACAAGTACCCATAATCGTGTACAATTTATTGTAACCACCCATATACTTACCTGGGTACCATTTAGGGCGGCCGTACAAGGACCATTTCAAGCAGTTGAGACCGACGCGACGGCTTGAAGCTGCGACCGCGCGGTGAACTATGGTCATTCATTCACTGCCGTACGCGGACTTCTCGAGCCGTCGCGAGCACTTCAAGCCGTCAACTGCGCGGTTTGTAGCGACAGCTCGAGCAGTCAATAACCGACAACTCGAGCAGTGCCACCCGTGTACGTACGGCCGCTAACTGTTTGTACCCAACATCACAAGAGTAGCACCCATACACATGTACCATTTATTGTAACCCCGTAAAAATTATTGATTATCTCAGGGCTTCCCAAACTTATTTGTACTGTGACGCCCTTGGATTTTTACCATTTTTCTACGACGCCCCTAGCAACCCAGCCCCCAAAAATACTTAGCAATTTTAGTACCAACCACAGGTTATCAGAAAAACACTATTTGGACATTTATAATTTTTATTAGAAAATAAGAACGAAATCAAAACAGAAGCATAAAAATAAAAACATATATTTAAGCCAGCAAAGCTGTTAGCTGGCTAATGTGAAGGATGTACTTGCTTTTCTGAGCATAGCTTCTGAATTCGGGGCTTCAGCTTGGAAATTGCCACTCTCATTTCCTTTTCTACGTCTATTTTTGACCTGTACTTGTTTTTATTACTGCAACTGCAGAAAAGCCTGTTTCGCACAAGTACGAAGTCGCAAATGGTAATAAAACCTTTAATGCAGCAGTCCCGATGGCACGATATTCTTGAGAAACAGAGGTCCAAAATTCAAACAGTTTGCCCTTGTCATGTTGAATTTTTAGGCTGGAATCACAGGACAATTCTATTAATATTGTTCTTCTTCTTCTGTTGAAAGTGTTGATGGTGGTGGCGACTGAAAAGGATTTCTGACCCAGTCATATTGCTCCACTGCTCCAGATTATCGGGGAAATATGGACATGCGACGCCCCCGGGACAATGTCGCGACGCCCAAGGGCGTCGCGACGCACAGTTTGGGAAGCCCTGGATTATCTTATTTACCAATTGCACTCGTTCAGTGCTATGATTAAAAAAATGAACAAGTTTCTCCATAATACTTCTCAGACAATACAATTCCTTTCGCACGACGTATAAATCACGGGAAATCTAGACATAAGGGTCATCAAAGTCATATTAGTTTCAGCTATTTCTGATCATCGTTTATATGTATTAGACAGACATTTCACGTCAACATTTAATTGGAAGGGGACCTTGTGCCCCCCTCGATATGATATTATGTCGTGTATATGTCGGAGGCAAATTGTATAATTTCGCCATTTACAAACGGTATCGTTAGTTTACAAACGCTAGGCATTTTGTAAGTTTGGGATCATAAATGTTTATTCCACAAACAGCTTGCGAAACGGTGCTCCGTCAGCTCGCAACAGGCTCCTTATAGACGTTCTGAAAAAGTAAATCCTCGGTTCGTTTGTAATCAGCGAAATTATCAGTTTGCCTGTAACATATATATAGCAAACTGTTGCCATCGTGTGACCAACATTCTCATAGATATAGGTACTATCGCTGACTCGATTATCTGCAATATTACACAAGCAGGATTTAAAAGAAAATAGTACCTACTTACCTAATACTATTATCATTGACTGTGAACAAACCAACATGCCTTAGTAACTTACAAAACAAAGTAGGTACTTAACTATATTAATTAGGTAAGTAACTAGGTACAATTTGAAAAAAAAAATAAGCAAAAGTGTACCTAGTTGGAGAGTGTGAATACCTACATAATTATATGGTGTGAATGTTTTTGAGTGTTTTCGGTTTATATTATGATTGATTCAGGTAAATGAATCAAGTAAGGTCACGTCCAAGTAAAAGTTTCATAGCGAGTTATTAAGTAACGTTTGCAGTACCTAGATGATAATTTAATGAATGAACAAATAAAATGCTTTGATTTTTATCATGAACTAGCTGTGCTCCGCGGTTTCACCCGCATTGCTCCGCTCCTGTTGATCTTAGCGAGATGATACACCTATAGGCTATATAGCCTTCCTCGATAAATGGGCTATCTAACACCGAAAGAATTTTTCAAATCGGACCTGTAGTTCCCGAGATTAGCGCGAACAAACAAACAAACTCTTCAGCTTTATAATATTAGTATAGATGTAGGAGAAATCAAAAGAATCTGTGACTGAGGTCTTAGGAGCCACTATACTCTAGTAGATTTGCTCAGTTAGATGATTAATCCTTTATAAGTATGTACTTAGAAGTAAATTTTAAGTGGTTATGATGAAGAAATTTTATCGTATCTACACATGCTTAAAGAATATCAATGAATGTTGTTGTTATCTATCAAGTACTTGCTATTAAAATTAAAAACCTATCACGCATTCATTCATCCTTGAACTGTTAAGTGCTATTCACCTATAGTAGGTAGGTATATAATACACTTAAGGTCTCATAATTTCGTATTGTTTACTACAAGGTAGTTACCCTTAATTCCTATTACATAGTTTCAATATAATAAACCTACCTACTGATAAATAAACTATAATATCTTGTTACTTATTAACCGACTTCGTTTATTACCATTTGTCAATATTGGGTCCATATTGGGTCACTTTCCAATACTCGAGTCATTGAATAAAACTTGTTTGAAACCCATCAAAACTGGTTGGCTTGGTCATTAAATTTTTACTTTTTTGGATAATTTGCTTTTTATTTTAATATTAATTAGCTTAAATATTTAATAATAATCATAACCGTACAACTTATAAGAACTCACTGTTAGGGCAAATTCAATAAAAAATTGCAAGGTCATATACATATACATATATATATACCTCAGTTAGACTGAGTCAAAAATGTTGCAAGTTTTTTAATACATTAGCTTCTACTTCCGCATTTATTAGATACCATAATATTCAAATTCAAATAGATTCTCGATGTTAAATGGATCCGTCACACAATTTTTATCAGAAAATTAGTTGGCTTTCGTTAATTTATGTTCTTTCAACTATAATTGTTTTTTCCAAGTAGATATTATACCTATTTGTAGAAATAATAAAGATTAAAGAATATACAAATTAAATTTACATGTAATAATACTCCGCTAATTTCCATTCGCATATTGTGTCCTGTCTGTTTTGATCTGGTTTTGACTTTCAGCTTGTACCTACCTAAGGTACATACCTACGCGATTCTACCATACATATAAGTATAATAAACATTTATGAATGCACATAATTTGAGGTGGAATTTTTTATTTATTTGATAGGAAAATTCTTAGTGTTATATTATTTCACTATACCTACATCTCCGTTAGGTATAATGTTTACGATACATGTCAAGGGTACTTCTCATATAGATATTATGTATTTAAAATATTAAAAATTAAAATGTGTTTATAGGTTTCCCAATTAATAAAGCAATAGTGCCACCATGATATAGTGATAATTTAAAGTAATTTTTGAAACAATTACTTTGGAATGAATATTTTGAATATAAAACGTGAGTTTTAATCTATAAGGGTAATTTATTGTAAGGTTTTTGTGCACAAATTTGCATCGTAAAATATCTATCATTAAGCAAAGTTGGCAAACCTTGCAGAATTTACCTGTTACGATATTTACAAGGTTTCGTTTATTTAATACTCTGTGGATATTTTTTTATCTTCAGCCAAAGGATTTACCTTTTGTTACCGTCAGGGACATCCCACCCGCTTGAATCAGTTACCTAACCCTAAGAAGTAGACGTGCCTGTTTATCACTACATAGTATAAAACAAAGTCGCTTTCTCTGTCCTTATCCTATGTATGCTTAAATCTTTAAAACTACGCAACGGATTTGGATGCGGTTTTTTTGAATATACAGAGTGGTTCTCGAGGAAGGTTTAAGTATACATATAATTAATTATTTTTAGACAAAGCGGGCAAAGCCGCGGGCGGAAAGCTATATAAATCCTGGAGTCCTGGCTCCTTAGCATTCCTATGGCGATGTCTTCTACAACACTATGGGGTTTTGTTACCCACGTAAATGAAAGTGGTAGATTGTGTTAATCCTTTAATATACCTTTCAGTTACAACATTATTTAAATCTATACACATGTTTCAATCAGTCTAGTTAACAGAGCACCGAGCCACCGAGCAAGTCAAAAGTAATGAGACAAAGAACAATGGCTACGTAATAACTATTGCGTAATAATTAGCTAGTGAAAATTAACGGTCCAATCCCATTCGAAATTCGGCCAAGCGCGCTCCGCTTCGGAACGCCACAGATAATAAAATAAAGATAATATAAGTAGCAACGCCACACCACCCCCCTACGGAGAGAAATAGGCTACGGTGAAAAAAAAAATATAAGTAATTAAAATAATAATAAAAAATAAGCAATAAACAAATTAATTAAGTAATTTTTATGGATGCTTAAATTTCACTCGTCTACCTGACCGTGTGACATAAGGTTGGGAAGATGGAATGGGCGCGGGAAGTTGCGGAGGTGATTGAAAAGAATTTCTTGCTGTAGGTATTTCGGCAGGTTGCTCCAGTGGTGCAGATTCTATGTATGCCGGTTTCACGCGGTTGATGCTGACGGTTGTGCGTTTGCCCTTTATTTCCAGAGTAATCGTCTTGCCATCACTGGCTCGATCAACTACCTGGAATGGACCCGTGTAAGGCGGTTGCAAGGGGCGTCTTACGCTGTCATCTCGTAGAAAGACATGTGAAGTTGTTTTCATGTCTTTGAAAACGAAACTAGGAGTTTGTGAGTGACGAGAGGCTGCGATTGGACGTAAATTAGCCATTCTTTGTTTTAATTGTGAAACAAAATCAGCAGCATCAAATATGGTGGCAGTATCGGCAGCTGGCACCAGAAGCTCGCCAGGAAGACGCAGAGTTTCGCCATACAGCATTTCGGCTGCAGTGGCTCCTATATCTTCCTTAAACGCGGCTCGCATACCTAAAAGAACTAACGGTAGAGAGCGGACCCATGTGTCACTGTGGCACATAAGAGAGGCCTTAAGTTGCCGGTGAACTCGCTCAATCATGCCGTTAGCGCAAGGATGGTACGCTGTTGTTCTGAAGCGTTCGGTGGCAAATCGCTGCATCAGTCGACGAAAGAGATCGGACTCAAATTGAGTTCCTTGATCCGTCGTGATGATGTAAGGGACACCGAAACGTGACACCCATTCCCTTGTGAAGGTTTCTACAACCTCATCCGCAGTTATAGTGCGCATTGGCCAGACCTCTGGCCACCTGGTGACTCTATCGATTGCCGTCAAACAATATCGGTACCCGTCACATGTTGTTAAGGGCCCAATAATGTCAATATGGACGTGGCGGAACCGACCAGGTGGAAGATTAAAATCTCCAAGAGGAGGAGAGTTGTGGCGCGACACTTTGGCACGCTGACAAGCCTCGCAAGTGCGTGCCCACTCCTTGCAGTCTTTATTAATCGAAGGCCAGACGTACCGCTCGGTGATGAGTCTGACAGTGGCTCTACCACTGGGATGGCTTAAATTGTGAAGTTTGGCGAAAATAATGCGTCGCAAGTCAGGGGGCACGTAAGGACGAGATTTTCCCGTGGAAATGTCGCAAACCAATGCCATATCAGTGCCTGGGACAGAGACTTCTTGCAGTTTAAGGTTGGAAGAACCAGACTGAAGAAGTTCTGCCAACTCAGAATCACATTTTTGTGATGTTACCAGGCGTTGATATTCCTGATCTAGGGATATGGCATCGATCCGCGACATAGCATCGGCCACGACGTTGTCCTCACCCTTAACGTGTTTAATGTCAGTTGTGAATTGACTAATGAAAGTCAGCTGGTTTAGTTGCGAAGGAGGAAGCTTCTCCCGGCGCTGCACGAACGCGTACAACAAAGGCTTATGATCTGTAAAAATAGTACAGTGCTGAACTTCTAAAATATGGCGGAAGTGTTGTACGCTTTCATACACCGCTAAGAGTTCTCTGTAGTAAGCAGGCCATTGCGACTGTGGCGGAGTGAGTTTCTTGCTAAAGAAAGCTAGAGGAACCCACTCGCCTTTGTCTTGTTGGTGCAGACAAGCGCCGATATGCACGCTAGAGGCATCGGTGAAAAGCCCAAGTGCCGCACCAGCGATGGGGTGCTGGAGTAGCGTGGCATCGCATAAACTTTTTTTGCAGGCATCAAATTGACCCAACAGCTCAGGAGACCAAGGGAAAGGTTTTGCGCCTTTACCGTTAGTAGCCACTATCGCGCTTATTAACGGAGCCTGAAAACGTGCAGCTTGTGGAATGAAACGGCGATAGAAGTTTATCATCCCAAGAAATCTCCGCATCCCTTGCACGGTTTCTGGTGGTGGAAAATCCAGCAGATTTTGAATGCGATCTTGTGGCGGACGTGTGCCTTCGGCATTGATGAGATATCCCAGAAAAACGACCTCGCCAACACCAAACATGCATTTAGAGGGGTTTATTACCACTCCGTATTCCTGAAAGCGTCGGAAAAGAATGCGAAGATGTTTCTTATGCTGTTCTTCATTAGGTGAGAATACCAACACGTCGTCGATATACGGGAAGACGAAATCGAGACCTCGTGTGACCTCATCGATAAAACGTTGGAAGGTTTGTCCCGCGTTGCGCAGACCAAATGTCATGAATGGAAATTCGAAGAGGCCAAACGGCGTAACGATTGCCGTCTTCGAAATATCACCTTCAAATACTGGTATTTGATGATAGGCGCGCACAAGGTCGATTGTGCTGAAAACCTTAGCTCCAGCAAGACTGTTGGCAAAGTCATTAATGTGCCGCACAGGATATCTATCCGGAATAGTTCTGGCATTCAGGGCGCGGTAATCGCCACATGGACGCCAGGTGTTGTCTTTCTTCGTTGTCATGTGCAGAGGAGATGCCCATGAACTTTTAGAGGGACGAGCCGTACCGCATTGCACCATATCCTCAAACTCTCGCTTTGCAGCAGCCAGTTTATGAGGAGCCAAACGACGAGGGCGGCACGACACGGGTGGTCCTTCTGTGGTCTTTATATAGTGGACTGTATCGTGTTTCACGACCCTGGGCAACCCTGGTGGACGGGTTGTATCAGGAAACTCAGCAAGGATTTCAGCGAATGGCGAATGTGCAGAAGACACAGCTTTGACGCTGTCCTGCTGAGATTGTGCAATGGAAGCACACACAGATAGGCTGGTGTTTCCATCAATCAAACGCTTACGTCTGCAGTCCGGCAGCAAGTTGTAATGACTTAAAAAATCGGAGCCAATGATGGGCGTGCTGACGTCGGCGATGACGAAATTCCAGCGAAAATCCCGGCGTAACCCTAAATTGAGATGGAGGGGAATATTACCGTATGTCTTGATGTTGCTCCCGTTCGCTGCGCTGAGTTCATAGTCTGCTGAAGAGAGTGGACCCTTTAATAGGCGTCGAGGGAAACAACATAGATCCGAACCCGTATCAATAAGAAATTTGTTCTTAGAATTTGGGTCGGTGACAAATAAACGGCGGCCGGGAGAGAAACAATCAGATGCCGCCTCTACTGATTGTTTTTCTAGTTTTCCGCCTTCCAGTTGCAAGGCTTTATGCACTTGTTAGCCTTGTTTTTAAATTTCTTGTGATACCAACAAACTCTCTCTTGGGAAGGTGTAGAACTATGTGACCGTCTGGAAGATGAAGATCGAGCACGTGTCACTACACGTCCTCTATCCTCTCTAGAGGATAATAAAGCACAAACCTGTCTCGACAGCTCCTCTACCCGCTGTGTCAATTTATCCAAGTCTGAAGGTTCAGAATGAGTTGGAGCAGAAGATGTGAAAACCTGTTTTGGGCTAATGACATCTGCTACCTTGTCAGCTAACTCTGCCAATTTATCCAGAGCAAGCTCTTGTTGCGATGCTAGGATCGCTTGTACCTGTTGAGGTAAGCGACGCATCCACAATTGGCGCACAATGCCCTCGTCTGTGAGTGCAGTCCCAGCTAGTGATTGCAGATGCCGGAGGAATTGGGAGGGACGACGGTCACCCAGCTCCTCATCTGATATGAGCTGCCTCACTCTCTCTTCCTCTGACATAGACAGTCTTCTAACAAGTTCTCTTTTTAGAGTTTCGTAACGTTGGCCGACTGGCGGAGGCCTGGTAATTATATCTTCCACTTCTTGTGCATACCTTTGGTCAAGGTGACCTACAAGGTAACTATATCTTGTGCTGTCCGTCACTATGCCAGCTATTTCAAATTGTGCTTCCACTGTGGCAAACCAAACCGCAGGCTTATGAGGCCAAAATGGTGGTATTTTGGCGGAAACTTTATAAATTTGAGAAGTTTGAGTGCTCTGAGCAAGCTGTAACTGCAAAGCAGCATTATCAGCTTTAAGCTGTTCAATTTGAGCTTTCTCATCAGCCATGGTAACAGCCAGATAGACAGAGTGAAATTAAGAAATACTTAAAAATTGAAACCGTTGAAGGATGGGTGTAAATATGATCAATTATTTGTAAATATCAAAATACTAACTAAATGTAGTGCTTGTATAAAAACCTAAACAATATTAAAAACTAACATTTATATGCACAAACATCAAATAAAATTAAAAATAAGTTTTTCTATACTTAAATTAGCTACAACTTGAATATAAGATTGTATTATAAACACAAAGTTAAAATATATTACACATGCCATATAAGAACAATACAACAACACAATATAATTACATTTATAGAATTTTTCAAAAACAAACAATGCACAATTTGTTTTAAAATTATAACAAGAAATTATGAAATAATAACAGTTAGTAAGCAAGCATGATATCTTTAAATTTAACACAGGTAAGTCTTAACAAATATGAAGCAAATATTTAACAATGTTTATTTGATAACACATAAGATTTAAGAAAGAATATGCATTTAACTAAACAATGCTAGTTTATTGCACCGCTAATTATTCTATATGTTATATTTTAAGTAATTAATAGTCAATAATGGCAGTAAGATGCAATATTGAAATTGTTATTTTAAAGTACTTAATAATTATAAAGTATTGATATAATTAAAAGTCCATACCCATAAGCTTCATGTATATGTATAATATAAGTTGTTTCTTACTCATGCTAAGCACCACACAATAACACAAACACTGAACACAACTGGGACGTGCACCACGTAGGCAGGGGCCTGGACCCAGGCACCGGCAGTGGCACCAGGCAGGCAGCAAGCAGGCACGGCACACTCAAATATGCGCAGCAATGTGTCGACAGCAGGTCGACAGTTAGCGACGTGAAGATGTGAAGGCAGAGAAACAGGCAGGCATGCCAAGTTGCAATTGCGTAGCAACAGTTTCTGTAGACCACCTCTCGGGAGCTCATTAGTGCTCAACCGAAAAGCAGGCCGCGAAGAAAACACGAGGTGACTGATGGTGAAACGTATAGATTGCTTTCGACTATCACGTCGGGGTCACCAATATGGGGTTTTGTTACCCACGTAAATGAAAGTGGTAGATTGTGTTAATCCTTTAATATACCTTTCAGTTACAACATTATTTAAATCTATACACATGTTTCAATCAGTCTAGTTAACAGAGCACCGAGCCACCGAGCAAGTCAAAAGTAATGAGACAAAGAACAATGGCTACGTAATAACTATTGCGTAATAATTAGCTAGTGAAAATTAACGGTCCAATCCCATTCGAAATTCGGCCAAGCGCGCTCCGCTTCGGAACGCCACAGATAATAAAATAAAGATAATATAAGTAGCAACGCCACAACACCATTACATTTTTCGATTTTCAATGCTCACATGCTGAAGTCTCAAATTAAAAATATAAATGTCGACAATCGTCACTGATAAGTAGATAAATTAATTGTTTTTACTTTTTAGTATAAAATAATTTAAATGTAAATTTTTGTTTTTAACCGACTTCAAAAAAAAGGAGGAGGTTATCAATTCGGCCGGTATGTTTTTTTTCAGTTATCACTTGTGTAATCTGGTTTTTAACCACATATTTCTAAAAAGTTAAGTACTATTTTACTAACAACACGAAGACCACCAACAAATAACATAATGAGCACACAAAATTTATTTAATTTCCAGCACGACAATCATTTTAAACATTGCGTGACCGGATCCACCGCGACAACAATAAGTGTCATCATGAGAACATTTTGTTTTGTAACGAGATACATATTATGAAATCTAAATATCACCCGAAAGGTCTTATTTATTGTGACAAAATACATAGCATAGGTAATTACCTACACTTGAGTAGAAGTACAAGTCCGCCCTAGCACCTACATTATTCTACACATTACCTTTGCACAAGCCCCATTTGATTACGAAAGAAAAGGGGGAATTAAAGAAAAGGGGGAAATCTTTACATTTTACAATCGGAAATGAATACTAAACATATAGCTAAACTTGGTTTAATTCGACACGAATGTGTGAATAGAAGGGTAAATAAAATTTTCGTCGGGATTTGACTTAGGATTTGATATCAATCTATACTCATATTATAAAGCTGAGTTTGTTTGTTTGAACGCGCTAATCTCGGGAA
This sequence comes from Colias croceus, assembly GCF_905220415.1. Taxonomy (NCBI): domain Eukaryota; kingdom Metazoa; phylum Arthropoda; class Insecta; order Lepidoptera; family Pieridae; genus Colias; species Colias croceus. The sequence goes on from NC_059562.1 coordinate 3,714,073, forward strand.
CTACTGGTCCGATTTGAAAATTTTTTTCGGTGTTAGATAGCTCATTTAGGAAGGCTATATATATATCATCACGCTATATTATATATCATCACGCTACGACCAACAGTAGAGGAGCCACGGGGTTGAAACCGCGCGGAGAAGCTAATTGTAACATAACCGGAGAACCCTTCACAAAAGAGCTCTAAAACATGCCCTACGTCTATCAATGCGTGCACACTTTTTACACGTAAAAAATATATAAATAGGATTTAATATTGGCAGTAGGCAGTAGCACACGAAGGCTCTCCACATTTGACGTTGCATCTAACAAACGCCTAATCTACTAACCTTAAGTATAATCATGGAGAAGATTAGGAAAGAGAACTAGTTATAAAATTTATAATCTCATCAAACATTTTCTCTCATTGTTTATTTAGGTATTACCTGTTTTTCTAAATTAAAACGCAAAAACAAATACTCCATGTAAATGTCGCTGTTCACATAAAATACATGTAGTTTTTATGGTCAATCATGAAACATTCGCGAGGTGTGTTCGTTCCGGTCGTTTAACTTGGATATTAACCACATTTTCTGACCTTCGCGATTTGTACTGCACTAGTTGGGCATGACTGATGTCAATTGATGTATTACAAATGACGACCCAGTTCTAAAACACCATTGTTATCTTTATTATTCCTTCACCTTCAGTGAATGAGTGAAGAGGAATAAAATCTGATTATTCGTTATGGCCATTAACTGAAACGCAAAAGTTATTTTCTGCATTTTATTATAGAGCGCAATGAGAACGCAATTTTCCGTGGTAATTAGGTGGTAGTAATATTGTTTATGTACTTACCTTATCAGTTGCCTACATCAATTATAAATTTCAGTTATAATACAAAATTTTCTAAGCACATATTATATTTCTAATAAATAAACGGAAGAAATGAGAAATGCCTTTTTCTGTAGTCGTCCGCGTCGACTGAACCGATCATAATCTCATCATCATATTTTACTCTTAGTATTGCATTTGTAGTCCTGTAACGAATCTTATAGCAAAGGTGATTGTTTCGTTTTGAAGCTGTACACACATTGACCTTTATGCATTTAGTTATGGCTTTACAACTTTTGTAACATTTCCGTGTCCTCAATAAACAAATAATCTTGCGCAGTTCAGTCCGCTCTCTGGCACGTTGTGAGATTGCAAAATTTTATGAGTTGTACAAAGTAGTACCTAGCTAGGTATAGTAAAAATAACGATAACCAAGAGTGTTTGCGTATTAAATCCAATGATAAGGTACCTAATGAGTCGAGTAATTATAGCACTAACGGTTTTCAACTGCAGTACATTTCTACGTACTGAAAAATGTATCTAGAAAAATTTGACGGTAGATAAATTTTAAAGATACCAGACCTACATGAGGGAGGCAATTTTTTATGATTTACTTGATATCGAAGTCTGTGTTTTAGACGTCCAATATTAAAATATAAACGTTGTTTTAAAGTAGTTATTGTACAACAATGAAATGGAAATTAAAATGTATTTTATTACTTAACTTAAGCCAACTGCAGGTAAAACTCAGAAACACTAAATTGTACAGTGTACACTGACTTAAAATGTCCGTTAAAAAGTCATATAAAAGCGACAAAAAGAGATGGCGCCACCGTAGCTGTACGATTTTATGTACTGAATTTTTTTAACTGTTTCAGCAGATGAGGTTCCTTTATGGTTCATTTTATTGCAGATTAATCACCTCAGTCAAATGAATATCATTTATTTTTATCTCAAGACACTTCCTTTCATTTACAACTGTTATATTCCTGATTCATGTATTTACTTTCAGCGTGGCGTTATCACTTTGAGTTATAGTTTACACTTTTCAGCATAGTTACAGCAAAGACTAAATTCTTAAGGAATACAGTTTACAGATAAACAATGTATCGGAAACAGATATGAGTGTGTTTTTATCTCTACCTATAAGCTTTTTTTCCACTGGAGGCGTTTTCATGCCCTGTTCGTAAGGGCAGTTCATTTATTGTATACGAATTAAAATGATACATGTAATAAGAATATAACTATCTATTGCTTGTTTTGCGTCAGAACTATATGAACCAAACTTCAGGTTTCTTACTTTTGGTAAACGAAAAAACACTATCTACTATACTAATATGTTAACTACTAACTACTATGCTATTACGAAGTATACAGGTTGTAATCGTTAAGTGTGCACAGGCGATTATTCCGTAAGTATTGCAGATATCAAAAAACTTTATACTGATATCGAAAGCCCTTTACCTAATGAGTAAAATGACAACAATAACTTTTTTTTAAATAAAACGGGAAATATCCAAAAAATTTACAGCAAACACTGCCATACATTTAGTATGAGATATGACTATCCTAAACATGTAATATGAAAAATTTTGGTTCTTTTTTTTAATTTGTGCTTAAATTACTTCGCAAATTTTAATAAAAAATCGTTTAAAAACTGTTAACAGAGCTCGATGTGGATTACAATGCTATTCCAAAACGGGGACATAACTTCGAACATTTTCTTTGAATACAAAATGTATGGAAAATTCAATGTATGGGAATGTTTAATGTAATTTTTTTGCATATTTCCCGTTTTATTTTTTAAAAGTTATTATAGTAATTTTACTTATTAGGTAAAGGGCTTTCGATATCAGTATAAAGTTTTTTGATATCTGCAATAGTTACGAAATAATCGCCTGTGCACAATTAATTGATTACACCTGTACCTATAACAGCGCGGCGGTCGGTAGTCTTCGTAATATTTTATATTATACAATACGTCGTGTAAGGTAAAAAATCTAAATATAATACTCATGTAACATCATCAATATCTATAAATAAATATCACGATTAGGTTTTTATATTTACTATTTATTATAAAAAATTATGTACAAATTAATCAAACCTTTGTTTTCGGTATGTTTTGCATCATTGGGATCGCAGCAATTACAAAACCAGTTAATCAGCAATTTATTATAAAAACTAAGCTTTAATCTACTTTTCTAAAGGAGCGTAATTGAGAAGTTTTTCAATCAAATCCACGTGACCCAGCAACATTCGTCTGCAGCAGTACCTCTTAAGACCAAGGGCGTCTAACGCGTCACTGAAACAATAAAATTTACGTAAATCTCCTTTAAATATATCACTGAATAATCCAATAAGACAATTGCTATAAAATGGGTTATTTTACTTGATGTGTTTACCTACGTTATATTAATTTTATCTAATGCTAAGGGTATTTACCACTATGTTTTAAAGCAGTACTTTTTCTTGTGTAGGAAGTGTGAAGGGAATTACTAAGATGCTATTTTTAAATATATTAATTCGCTTAAAGCTAGAGTGCACTGCATTCTGCAATATGATATGTATTTATAGACCAAATAATAAACAGAAGTATTTTTCATAATGACTAGGTATAAATTCTTATCGGTTGTAAAAAAAATTATATTAAACTCATTCCAACTGCTAAATTATGTTAATAATGAGATGTTAATAATCATTAAGTCGTTACCATTTATATCTATTTCTTAGTAAATAAGTTCGTGTGAAAATATAACTTAAAATCCTTTAATAGAATTATAATATATTCTTTTATATAAATGGAACATATGAAACAGTATTGTGAAGAGAATAACAACTCGTCATGCACGTAAATTATCTTCAGTGACTGGTTATTGTCATGAAAATGGCTGCTAATCTTATGCTTACATAGACGATAACAGTTTACAACTTGACTTTTAAAGACGGCATTAAATTATATTATGAGTTCCGTTTTTCAAGGTGGTTTAGTAAATTTTTCATTTGTTTAAACTATGTTTAGATTATGGCTAAAAATAAAGTTTAATCTTTGTTTAAAAGTTGTTTGGGAATTCACGCTAAAGATAATTTACTACATTTATTTTAATAAAATGAACTAAGCAAGTATTTCTATAGTTTATATGCATATGTTATGCAAGTACATAAGCAACAGCACCAACTTCCAAATATCTTCAAAATCCATTCAACAGTTTTCATGTGAACAAGAAATTATCATACACTAGCCGCCTAATTCCACCTAGGTTGACCCAGCATAAAAACATCATAAAATATAGCCTATGTATGAACACAGATGACAGGGATGATGGATTCTAATAGTAAAAGAATTTTATAAATCGGTTCATTACTTTTGGGAGTCTATTCAATTAAAACAAACAAACATTCAAATCTATTGTCTTTATAATATTAGTCTAAATTCATAATCCATATATTCTTACAAACTTAATTTCCATCATAAACTAGCGGTCCACCCCAGCTCCGCCCATGGTACAGATTTACGTTTTCTCTACATAAGAATTATTCTCGTACTTCAAGGAATATAATAAAAAAAGAATATTCGAAATTGGTCCACTCGTTCACGTGTGATGCCGTGACAACGCAACACAGGTTTAATTTTTATATAGTAAATAATAAATAATTTTAACACTTACCCCTCTGTATATTCAGCTTGAAGCAAACCAAGATACGCCTCCCATTTATTCCCAATAACTTTTCCACATGTGAAACAACGCACTGGTATGATCATTGTTGCCTGTAACAATAGAATATTTATAGAAAATATTCTCACACTATTTAAAAGAAACAATGCCTATCATTAAGTGCTGGTTATATTTACATTTTCTTTCTCTTCATTAATTTTGCATAAAATTGTTTATCACAGTATTGGTATTAGGTTCAAAATATGTAGACCAGTTTTTATTCTAATTACAATAATGGCATCTTATAAATACATACGATATTTGCTGCATCAATATTTAATTCATTATCTTTTAATTCAATAGGTGTAATTTTCATAATGTAATATCATGTATGGATTTGCAAATGCATTGGCATTTTTTTTTAAACTAGTTAGGAACACAGACCAAATTGTTTAATTGATTAAGTTTTCTAATTACTTATACATTTAATAGACTTATAAATAATATAGGTATGCAAAACAAAGAAATTTGCAATAAGTAGAAATTGAGGTTAGAATAAATTATAGTAGTGTATTTCATATTTCGTATTTATATATGTATCTTAAGCATATTACATTTCAATTCAATTTCGTAAAAAGTAATAAGTTGAAATATGCCACTAATAATCTTATAATCAAGAAATAATCAAAACATAAAAATTATGTTTAATCGTTTGGAGAATCAAAATCTTACCTTTTAGCGGTCAAATGGTGGACAAATGGACAAGTGTTAGAAATAAGAGTTATAAATTAAATACACAGACTCAGGATTACTGAAATATTTTAATTATTCACACAACAAATTACAAAACAACAAACCACATGAACCGCTTGTTATTTCATTGGTTATTTCCATTTGTTTTTTGTCAACTCTGTCACTTGTCAGTGCGAGTTGCGACTGTGACGTATGACGTTTCGGTGATTTTGCGATTTATCCTTGGATTTATCGAATATGTTCCATTCTACGAATAGGTAACTATTTGTTTCTTTTATATTATTATAAATGTTTTTCCTTTTGTTTTAGATTCCGGCCAAATCATGAGGTTGAGCATGGAACAATATCTAAATTATGACGATAGTCAGATGGTACGTTATGATTTATTATATACCATTGGTTTTTTTTTGTAAGAGCAAACAAATGGGCAAGTGGGCCGCGGTAAAGCTGTGGGTAAAGCTATTGCATGGCCTTCAAGCCACACCTTCGCCCGTCGGAGTGGGGAGCGTGAGGTTTTTTCGTTACGGAATATCTCGATTTGGTTCCCGCGCTCAAAGCCCGTGATAGAAGGTGGATAGAAGCTATACAATTTGTTTTTCCTGTTCTGTGTTTGAAATATTTCGTGATATTGTAAAACTGTTAAAATATGCGCAAACCTGTGGTACAAACAATAGAAATTATAATATTTTATGTTAGTGGTTAGTGCCTTAATAAAAAGGGGATTGAAATCAATTAAAACGTGATTAAAACAATACTTTTATGTTATGAGGTTCGTTATGAATAGTTTGTATGTTGTATCAACTTGTATTACAATATTATGTTCACAAGCTGTGTTCAGAAGCATGTTCACCTAGGTATTTCTCATCTGTGCAAGTTTGGCAAATGTAAAATGTCATGTGACTGTCAATTTGACTTGCTACACAGTACACACGACAGTTCACTTATGTCAATTTCCGACTTCCGTGTTTACATTGATATTTACAAAGAATAGATTTCTATTTTCTAGTTATAAATACATATAATGAATTATGTATAATAATTAAATTCAATTAGTAACGAACTCTTCTCATATTCTGTTACTAATTGAAATTAAAAGTCTCAAGAGAACGTGCATTAAGTAATATACCATAGTGTCAGCGCGCTGTCTTCGAATTTCGAGGTCTCAAGACTCAACGCCCCTATTACTAGTCCTATATATTTTTTAGTGGGTAATTATACGTTTGCAGTTCTATATTCATTAGTTAATTACTCAATATAGTTCTTCAAGTTATTATTTATTGCTATTTCATTACATAAACAATCATAAAATTCCATTCAAAATAAACAAAGAAAAATCTTAAATTTAGCTAATTATCTAATCGCGTTGAAAACCAGACATCGATCCCATAATCTAAATATGGGAATATGAATTGAAATGGCTAGTGATAAAAATTAAGGCCTAAATAAAAAAAGAAGACCTATAAAAAATGGACTCCGATGAAGATATTCAGCCACTTATACAGTATGGATCAATTGAGAGGACCGATTTATTATTGGGAATTAATAAACAAAATTTGAACATAGATCCTGATTTTGAACAGGTAATAAATATTATTTTATTTGTATAAAAACCTTGTTTGGTGGATATGAAGATGTTAGTTTTTGAAGTTGAAGTTGATTGTAGACAAAATAATATTAAATTATTCAGGTTTTAGTGTGAAATTAATTATCAGAATCTGAGTTGAATACAATATTAGCAGTCATTAACAAGCTGAAATAAAATATAGTTTTTCATCGTGCAAGTGATCTTTTTTTTAACATTTAATTTTTTTTTAACAACTGACTGTTTCCCGCGGGTTTTTCCGCATTGCTCCGCATTGTTCCTGTTGGTCTTAGCGTGATGATATTATAGCCTATGGCCTTCTACAATAAATGGGCTATCTAACACAGTAAGAATTTTTCTAATTGGGCCAGTAGTTCCTGAGATTATATCGTTGTTCTACATATTATGATCTATGTAGAGCATGTTATCTAGAGACTAGAACATAAAACAAGACCTAAATATGTAAATTATCTTGTTTATGATGTTTATTATTATAATTAATTTAACAAAGATATTTATTTATATGTATTATATAGCTTGTTAGATAGATTTGTCATCAGCATATAGGATTTCTCTTTTGTTTGTGTATTTTAACCCTTATTGTATAAAGGAAATCCAAAACTAAAAACATTTTTTTTTTTATAAAATTGCATCAATAATCATTTAAACATAAATATATCGAAACAGTCTTAATAATGATGAAACAAGTTATGAAAAAAATTACTATTATACTCTTATCACTAAATATTTCTGGCATTATCTTGTATAATAAAATGTAACAACTGGCCATTTGTATGAAAACAATGAGATTATTATGTAACAAATATCATATCATATTTTGTAAAGCTAAATGAAATGTTAACATGTTTTCATGATACCATGAATTGCAAGTTGTTTTAGTTAAAATACCTTCTAAATTTGTGATGTAATAGTGAGAATACAATAAAAAAATCACTCAAAAAAATTTAAAATAGACGCTAAAAAATTATATATTTTAATTAGTGTATTGTATATGCTTACATACTTAAAAATCACAGCTGTATTAGATATTAAAGGATAATGTTTAATTAAAACATATTTAACATTTTTAGTCACTTTTTTATGAAAGAAGGCAAATGAGCATGTGGATCGCCTGATGGTAAGCAATTTCACAGACCAGAGGCATCTACAGACGGGTCCGAAGATGTATTGCCGACTTTTTTAGGTGCAGGTAGATTCTCTTTTTAAATGCCTCGATGTCATAGGCGTTCGGGAATATAGCTTTTGTCACTAAAAGAAAATAAAAATAGTATAAACCATAAGTTTATATCTACTGTGGCACTTGTCTGTAAAAAGAAATACAATAAAAACATAGGTAATTTAACTAAAATGGATATCATTTCTTCTTATTTGTAAGCCTTTTCTTGCAGAAGTAGGCTTAGAGGATGAAGGCCTATAATTAAATAAAGCAGTGTTATTAGATTAGTATTTTAAAGGAAATATGTTTTACAATTTGTTTCTTCTATTGATGAAAATTGTATTTTAAGATACAGTATGTATAAATTATATTAAAATCAATAATTATTTAAGTTTCACAGTACATATTTCAAACAAATACTATAAACAAATCTGGAAAAATAGCAATTATGTATTTTTAAAAGACCAATTAGGATAATACTAGCATTCCGCCCGCGTTTTTTAAAGAAAAATTCGCATAGTTCCCCGTGGGATTTCCAGGATAAAACCTATCCTATGTGTTAATTCAAGTTAACGTCTATATATTATGTGCTAAATTTCATTGTAATCAGTTCAGTAGTATTTGCGTGAAAGAATATCGAACATACACACTTCTTCACAAACTTTCGCATTTATAATATTAGTAGGATTATTGCGACTTTGATTCTATTCATTTTTAAATTATGTATTGAAATAACATATGAATCATTTTAAAATTTACTGTAGCTTTTTTAGCTAAATTCATCTCATTTTACTTTATATACCTAACACCTGTACATCATATAAGAAAATAATTTATTAATGTTTATTGTTCTAACGAAACATTTACTAGCAATAAATACAAAGACCTATATTTTATATTAAACAATGCTATGATGGAAAATACTTTTCTATTGTAGTAGTTTTTGATATAGGTAATACCTATTTATTTATTTATTTATTTATAATTATAGAATTTCCAACAAAGGATACAGTTCACGTTTATTACATCTTATTAAAATACATAATCTACTGTACCTTTAATTACAGGAAATTACAGCGTACCTACAACATACGTTCAATGTTCACTACAATTCAACTACAATTTGTCATTTTATTAAAAAATATTAGGTATATAACAATAATAATTAAAGAGCCATTATATAAATCAAACAAGCATTACTATTGCAGATTTTAAATTCAATAATATGTAAATTTGCTGAAAAATAATATAATATAAAAAATTAATTTTTATAATATAATAATAATCTAAAATTTTAATGTAATAATATTTTAAATGTCAAAGTGCTTGAATATTCCAATTAAATTCATTACAATTCATTCAAACTCCTTACATAAAATACATTTAATAAGAAGAAGACAACCTATGTTTATATAAATTCTGTTACTCCATTACTAAATCTGGAGATTTAAAGATCTTTAGCTATCTTGAGCACAGAATATAAATCCCATTAAAGAATCGAAAAATAAGTCATAAGAGACACGAAAATGATGCAGCAAGTCATGAGACCTCATATATCCTACTAATATTATAAATGCGAAAGTTTGTGAGGATGTATAATATGTGAGTGTTTGTTATTCTTTCACGCAAATACTACTGAATCGATAACAATGAAAATAAGCACACATATAGAGGACAACTTGGATTAACACGTAGGATAGGTTTTATCCCGGAAATCCCACGGGAACGGGAACTACGCGGGTTTTTCTTTAAAAACGAGGGCGGAAAGCTGGTATTAAATAAATTTAAAAAAGAATGTTTTCAGGTCGTCTATGGTTATCGCAAGAGTCGATGGAGGACTTACATAACATATTTCCTGTCAGTACTAACATGTGGGGTTCCGTTTCTGGTGTTCCACTGGGTGCCGAGACTGTTGTTATATGCATCTTCAGTTAGATCCAGTTTTCAAGAAGCTGACCAGGTTTTGGTCATTGTAAGTGTTTGCAAATTTTCGACACACAATAAACCTGTTTAAATTAGACATGAAAAGACTTGGAGACTATAATTATTTTTTCTTTTTCAGGAAACATATCAGAAAAAATGTAAAACTCATTATATACACAAGATATTAGTTAAAAATATAGCAGATCCTAGGTATGTACATGGTAAAAAAATTGAATTAATCATTAAAAAATATTTTGGTATATTATTGGCCATTTATGATGATACTTATTTATAACTAAAGTTAATTTTGTTTATGTTTTAGTGGTCTTTTAAATGAAGGCTTTGAAGACGAATTTGGAAGTGAAAAAGTTCCTATAGACAGTGCTGATGATCTCTATACTCCTATACATTTGGACGATGGCACTACTTTAAGTAAGTACATAATTATTAGTTTATTTCTTCATATATTTGCAAACAATTACATACGCTTACAATTTAACAAGAAATACGTACATAAACTAGTCTTTGGTTAATATTCTGATTTCTGATAATGATTATTAATTAATAGTTGGTCTCTACGAATAATCTATATTTAATTGCTTCATAAGTTTCGTAGCAGAACTAATATTAAATAAAATTTATTGCTACTTATGTTCAAAACTCAAACTCAAACTCAAACATTCATTTATTCAATTAGACTACTATTTAGTAGCACTTTCGAATCTTCATTACATAAGTATTTTTAACATTTACCACCGATTCGGAAAGCAGTATCTATGGAGAAGAATCGGCAAGAAACTCCATAGTTGCTCTTTTAAAATCATGTCAATATTACATAATATGTAACTTATATCTAACTTATACATGTTCAGTATATATGTTCAGTATATACCAATAGCTATTTGAGATACATAGTTTATATTGTTTAGCTCTTTCTTTAGGAAAGGGCTAAACAATATAAACTATGTATGTACACAATATATTCATGTACTTATAATAGTTTTCAATATAAGGCATATTATTCATCTGTTAACATGACTTATTAAACCAAGTTAGCACTAAATCGAGACTGTATGTACATTAAACTGTGCCTTTTTTTGTAAATACATTTTATTATATTTTAATCCTAGATGTACAGCAATTCCAATACTTCCGACACAAGAAACAATGTATAGTATGGGATCCGGCTAGATCGAAATGGATAAGACTCGCGGGTGTGGAGCGCGGGGCCACGTGCGCTCAACTACATTTACTGGCTGCAAGACCGCCGTGCACGGAACGACGGCTTCGCATGTACGATAATTTATTTCAATATGCCTAAATATTAACATACAACAAAAAACAAAACTCTTAATCGTCAAATCGTGTGCAAAATGCGTTGTATAAGACTTTAATTGAAATTAACAACTTATTTCTCGGCAGTAATGTTCAAAATCGCTAAATACTCTAATTGAAAAACTATGCCTAATATGCGACTGGGCAGAGTTTTGATTCAGACAATTTGATTGAATGTGAATTTAGTTGTTTATTGTTAATCAATGCACATCACAAATTTAATCTAAATAACCTATTGCAGGTTAAACATCTATGGCCTGAATGAAATCAAAGTTCCAGTACAAACAATATTGACTCTAATCCTTCTAGAAGTTTTCAATCCCTTCTATGTGTTCCAATTGTTCACAATAGGAGTCTGGTTAGCTGAGCCTTATTACTATTATTGTGTTGCTGTTGTATTGATGTCGACTTTTGGTGTTGCTACTTCAGTTATACAGACTAAAAAGGTTAGTGCTAATGAATATTTTATATCTGTGACATTCGATCTATAAAATTCAAAGAAAATATATTGAAAAAGTGTTCTGGCAAGATTTACCTTGTGGTAGTTTTATGTGATACATATTTTATTATCAAGTAACATTTACTGACCTAAACTTTGTTCATTTTGCAGCTTCATGTTCACTTTTGCTTTATAGAAAGTATTTATTTGAGAGATATTTATAGTGTTTTGATAATTTCATTGTTTTGTTTTTTAAATTGTAGAATCAGCAAAGTCTCCGAGCGACCGTGGAAGCCCATGATACAGTGGAACTATGGGGTGGAAGACGTGTGGATAGCAAGGCCTTGTGTCCAGGAGATGTTCTGGTGCTACCAGCTCATGGCTGCCTGCTGCACTGTGATGCGGCACTGCTTACTGGCTCCGCGATTTTGAATGAGAGCATGCTCACAGGTAAGGTGGTAGTTTTGATGGTCGGGTCTGGGTGGTCTCCGTTAAGGTGGGATTATACATTTTTGTCCCATGTACCACGTGTCTCGAATTGTGATTTGATGATTAAATCAATAAATAAATAAAACTGTTCCACTAAATTTCCTCCGCGATTTGATAGATGGCATATATGCCTTACAAAATTTTTAATTTATTCGACTTTAAATATCGTCAATTCAAAATAGTTAATATATTGACTCATACAATAATAACATTTATATTTTCCCAGGTGAATCGGTTCCCGTAACGAAAACAGCGTTACAGCGAATTGACAAAGAGTTTAACTTGAAGGAACATAACTCTAGCGTTTTATTCTGTGGCACTAAAGTTATTCAAACGCGTTACTATAACAACGAACCGGTAAAGTAAGTATATAATTTAATACACTTCTACTAGCTAAAACTTCAATTTATTTATTTATTTTTTGATAGAAAAATAAATTATGTCATACAATTATCAGGTGTGCCCCAAGGATATGTTTTTGGACATTTTTCTTTTAATATTGATAAGTTCTTTTAAAATTTATTTCTTGCATTGTAAATTATTGATTTTTTTTGTTTTAGAGCACTCGTATTACGCACAGGGTACAATACAAGTAAAGGCCAGCTAGTTCGCAGTATATTATACCCGGTTCCAGCTGACTTCAAATTTGACAGAGATTCGTACAAGTTTATATTTATTTTGGCTTGTATCGCCGTATTGGGACTTGCGTATACAGTCGCACTAAAGGTTGGAATGTTATGACAATTAAATATTTTTTTTATGTTTATAACACTTTTATATTTTACTGATTCGATAATTTAGTCAATATTGATTAAATTAATTGAAATATTGAAATATTGAGGGCAGTTATAATTGGAAATAATCGTAAATATTGATTTTTAGCTTGAATATTTTAGGTAATATTGTTACAATGCTTTATTTAAGTTACTCAATATTTTATAGATGTTTCATTAACTTTAATTTTAACGTTAATGTTAGGTATTAATATTTTTCTTTCGCATTTAACTATCTAATGTTAACGTTTACCCATACTTTCACTTATTTTTAATGTTTTATTTCACAGGCAGCCAGATCGCTAACAGCCCGCGACATAGTGATCAAAGCGCTAGACATAATAACCATAGTAGTTCCCCCGGCGTTGCCCGCGGCCATGACAGTTGGACGTCTGTACGCAGTGGCGCGGTTGCGACGCGCGCGTATTACTTGCCTTAATACGAGAGCGGTTAATGTTAGCGGCTCACTGGATTGTATCTGTTTTGATAAGGTGACGATATTTTTTAATAATAAGTATATTTTTATGAAGTGAAACTTCTTTCGGCGCGTTGAAAGTATATTCTAGATGTCAATTTATTAGTAGATAAAAAAAAAACTTTTTTTTTGTACACATACAGTAAAAATCTTACAAAATAACAATAGATAATAAAGTATGCGAAAATGTTGGGATGTATAATAACGCATATAGAATATCGTTAGACACTGAGCAATTATGCAAACTGAATTGCACTTTGTTGCTTAACAGTTAGAGTCGCTATTTCTATAAATTGTTCAGCGAAGTGTTGCTTCTCTACCTCTTTATTCTGTGTCTTTACTATGTTGATATTATAATTAAAAAAAAGGGGTAGATTGATTACATTTTACTTTCCATTCTACTTTGACGTTTAATCGTGTATGGTGTGCCGTTTTTGAAGATCGAATGTTAAGGTGGTAATTTATCTACACCTTTTAACTTATAATTTAATGGTTATATGACTAATTCTGGTTATTAGACGGGCACATTAACAGAGGACGGTCTGGACATGTGGGGGGTGGTGGCCGTCAGTACCGCGACCTCCCCCCCACTGCTGGGCCAGGCTCAGCGGGACCCGAGGCAGATGAATGATCTACACGAGCTGAAGATCGGTATGGCCTCCTGTCATAGCTTGACGGTACTGCATGGTGAACTGGCTGGTGATCCACTTGATTTGAAGGTGGGTAAAGTGAGGGTAGTTTCGGAAAAAAATGTAAGGTTTTGTGATGGTTAAAAAAATATACAGTGAAGAATGCTCTACTTCTTACTTCTACTCAGGTATAATATTGTTGAAGAACGCTTTTAAATGTAATTTTAAAAGTGATGATGAGAAGTTGAGTTGAGACGATGCATACATTTCTATGTTTACATGTATGAATAATGATTTATATAATTACATACCATTATTTTTTATTTTATTTAAAATGTACTATAACAATATTACTGGAAATACTTCATCAATGAATGTTTTCATCAGATGTTCGAATCAACCGGCTGGTTACTGGAAGAGCCAGATGTTCCAGAATTATCGAACTATGAAATTTTGACGCCTACCATTGTGAAACCAAAGGGATCTGCTAATATTAACGTAGATGATATGCATGTAAGTCGAATTTAACTTTAAAATGGCAAATGTGTTTTTATTAGGTAACAATTTGTGTCCTACTAATATTATAAATGCGAAAATTTGTGAGGATGTGTATGTGTGTGTTTGTTACTCTTTCACGCAAATACTACTGAACCGATTACAATGAAATTTAGCACACATATAGAGGGTAACTTGGATTAACACATAGGATAGGTTTTATCCCGTAAAACCCACGGATACGGGAACTATGCGGGTTTTTCTTTAATGTTATAATTAAAATATTACAGAGTTATGTTTTTGATAGTATGCTGATTTTATCTTTAAAATCATTTTAAGGTTTCCCTAAGAAACCAGTGAAAATTGATTCTGTGTTTTACAAATTGAGTGAATATTGAAGACCTTCAAAATACATTATACCTTACCACAATACAATCAAATTTAAGGTTTTTCTTTCTTACTTTTGGGCATTTTATGACAAATGTTGCCATGTATCATAATTATATTTATATTTTTACCTATTTCAGATGCCACTAGAAATAGGGATAGTGCAGCAGTACCAATTCGTGTCATCACTACAAAGATCTTCAGTGGTGGTCAGGTTACTGGGTGAAGATGTACTAAGGGTGTACTGTAAGGGTGCCCCAGAAATGCTGAGGGGTTTGTGCAAACCGGAAACTGGTAAGGATTTGTTTTTAATACATTTTATTGGAAATGTTTTATAAATATTTTTATATGAGTAATAATGTACAACTGAAACTCTGTAAAAATGTAATGTCCTGATTTCCTTTTGGTTATTTTCGATTGGATTTGTCTATTTTACTACTCTGTTATAAACATTGTATTGTATTGTATGTAATGTATTGTATTGTATACAATACAATGCAATATTTGTATTTATTTACAATATTTCAATATTTATTTTATTTTGATTTGTCTGTTTTACTACTCTGTTATAAATATAATATAAAATATTATTGGGAATTAATTATAATAGATGTTACGAAACCGAAACTTTTTTCTGTTTTAAGTAGGTATATAAAGGACAAAGTTACACTAAACTCGATAAAATTATTATATGACATGTATATTTACATACTTAAAAAAGTTATTAAAGAAAAATATCTTTCATTTGTAGTTCCGAATAATCTAAATGAAGTATTGAGTTCATACGCCGAGAAGGGATACAGAGTAATAGCAATGTCGACCCGCATTATGGAAACTACGTACAAACAATTGCAGAAAATGGACAGGGAAGAGGTAAGGAAAAAAATAATATTAAACATTTGATATTTTGGTTTTATGGCATTCCAATGTTTTATAAATATAATTTTTCAAAGAATAGAAAAAGGGTGGCCGAGTTGTTCAGGCGTCGCCCCGGAATGGCGGAAAGACGCGAACTCGAATCCCGCCTCGTGATCGAATTATTTCTATTATTTAAAAATGTATAATATTAAACATTTTCAGTTTTTTTTCGCGTGGAATCAGTGAAAATCCTGAA
Source organism: Colias croceus (assembly GCF_905220415.1). Taxonomy (NCBI): domain Eukaryota; kingdom Metazoa; phylum Arthropoda; class Insecta; order Lepidoptera; family Pieridae; genus Colias; species Colias croceus. The sequence goes on from NC_059562.1 coordinate 3,730,111, forward strand.
TAATTTTTTTTGTTAAATAATTGATTATTATCATTCTAAAAAAAGTACTAAGTTACAATATTATGTCGATATTGTTATTCAATTTATTTTAATGTGAGTAACAGAGTATAATATTAAAGATCTTTGTATGTATTGACATATTAAGTTACAATCTTATCTCTTTAGAAAATGTTTCTCTGAATACATAAATAGTTCCTAAACGTGACAGATACAAAGTAATTTCTTTATTACTTATATAATTTTAAAATAGTGTTTTTGTCACGCCATTACAATTCTAACAATTTCAAAAAGATTTCAAAGTGAAACAGACAAAATATTGTATTGCTAAACTCACATAATTTATTTTTTAAATTCAGGTAGAATGCGAGTTAGAATTTCTAGGATTAGTAATAATGGAAAACCGACTTAAAGCCGCTACAACGGGAATCATAAGGGAGCTGAAGGAGGCAAACATACACATAGTCATGATTACAGGTATTTATTGTATACTAGCTGTGCCGCGCGGTTTCCCCCGCGTGGCTCCGCTCCTGTTGGTCTTAGCGTGATAATATATAGCCTATGTTACTCGTGGATAATGTAGCTTTCGAATGGTGAAACAATTTTTTAAATCGGTCCAGTAGTTTATGAGCCTATTCTTTACAAACAAACAAACAAAGTTTTCCTCTTTATAATATTAGTGTAGACATATTATATTGTCGACTTTTCTTGGGAAATTATGTTGGAAAACTATATCTAGATTATTCAGTCGAATGATTGTTATACTAGTACAATGTTATACGTTCGTTTGTTAGTTTCGTTAGTTCTAATAAACTAACAAACCAATTTTATAACTTTACTAGCTGCTCCGCACGGTTTCACCCCCGTGGCTCCACTCCTGTTGGTCGTAGCGTGATGATATATAGCCTATAGCCTTCCTCGATAAATGAGCTATCTAACACCGAAAGAATTTTTCAAATCGGACCAGTAGTTCCCGAGATTTGCGCGTTCAAACAAACAAACAAACAAACTCTTCAGCTTTATAATATTAATATAGATTGGTTTGTAGTTGTTATGTGTTTAGTTTGTTGTGTAGTAACTACCTACATTATTATGTGGTGTATTAAAATATATTCATGTAAAAAACTGATGTTATTTATTTTATTATCGTAGACACGGATCACCTTGTTAATGATATTAGGATAAAAATATCTGAATATTAACTTACAGGTGATAACATACACACAGCAGTGAGTGTGGCCAAAGAGTGTGGTATATTAGCGAGCGGAGAACGAGTGGTCCATCTCACTTTACATCAAGAGAATGGCGGACCCGTTCTGTACTGCCAGAGCACGCTGCATGGGGTAAGTTTATAATAATAATTGATTTATTAATAAAAAATCTATGTTATTGTTACTAACAATATTTTTATAACTGTGTTAGTAATTTTCTAAGTTTAATCCGCAGTATATTATTTCTAGTCTGTGGTTAAATACATAGTGGTATAAGTTAAAAGGCGGGTAGATGCAAAAATATTATCTGTTATATAAATGCGTAAAAAACGTAATGTAATATCTAAAGAAAGCCTCAATCTTATCACTATCTAAAGCCTTAGTGACTAGTGTAATAGTATTAAGTTCATAACAAAAATCTGTAAAACCATTCAGAAAGAACGAATTCTTTTTTTGTTTGTTTACATATTTTTTTAAGAAATATAGCATATCTCAAGTGATTTACATTTCTTTTAGCAACCAATATGATTCAATATCATATGATGCAAATATTTTAAATACAAATGTGTATTCTACGACCTTATCGAGTAGTTTTGGTCCTTCGAGCCGGATCTTATCCATTTCTCTTTATTCTAGGTGCCAATAGGCAAGCGTGTGCCGTTCACGGGGGCTAGCATGACTGAGGACAGTGGGGTGGGGTCGTGGGGCGCGGGGGGAGACGGGGTAAGCGGGAGAGGGGATTTGGAGGCCCCGCGGGGGGTGGGATACAAGTTTGTGATGAGCGGGGACGCTTGGAGGGTGAGTTTTTTTTATTCATTTTATTTTTAAAATCAGTTTTTTAATAGATACCTCACATATTTATTTAACGAAAAATATAAGTGTATTATAGAATATAATTATAATATACTAGCGGTCCGCCCCGGCTTCACCCGTGGTGCATATTTCGCAATAAAAGGTAGCCTATGTTCTTTCTCTGGATCTAAAGATTGTCTGTGCTAAATTTCATCAAAATCGGTCTAGTAGTTTATGCGTGAAGCTGGCTAATAAAGTGGTATTTATACATTGAGATAATACTACTACGTATGCAGGAGACACCACGAACAAAATCTGTGCGCTATTTTTTTGCTCTAACTAAGTTTTAAAAATTATTATCTAGTTAGGTACTTACCGATGAAAGTTATTCCTTTGCTCTTTTCCCTATTATTTGTATTATTTGTGCAATATCGTAACACACACGAAGGCAAATTTGATGCGTTTCACTTTAAAACAAATAAAAAATGAGCGTGCAGTTACGCCATATGGCGTATGTTGAGCGGAACATAAGTGATGTAGGCGGTGTCGTCTCCATATGTATATCTCAATGTATTTATAAGCAAATGTTTGTTTTAAGGCTCTCCGTGAACACCACCCGTCCAGTGTGGGTCGTGTGATTGAGAGAGGCGCGGTGTTCGCAAGAATGTCACCGGATCAAAAGCAACAATTGATAACTGATTATCAGGCCCTTGGGTATTATGTTGGTGAGTTATTTGCTTACTAAGTATTTATTATATATAAAGATACTGCTTTCCGAATCGGTGATAATTGTAAAAAATATATAATGACGATTCGAAAGTGCTTCTAAAAGAAGTCTTATTGAATAAATAAATGTTTGAGTTTGAATTATTCATCATTATTGAAGTTATAAAAGTTTCTTGTTTGTCATCGATGACGATTTGCGTCAGATACTATAATATTGTACGGAATTAAATCCTAAAAAAAATGTTACACTTAGCAATAAATTAAATTTATTTGCTTGGTTTTGTACACACAGGACGAAATGAGTAAGGTTCATTCGAAATAACCTAACTTATGTTTAAAGGCTTGCAAATGTTTTTATCTCGATTAATTTTGTTAACTAGCGGTCTTACTAATAAAATGTTTCCCATTCGCTATGCAATGAATTAGTTATTGCAATAACCTGTCTTGTTTTTATGATTGACGTTTCATGTGAGCAAGAGCAGGACACAGCTATGGTATTAAATGGTTGAAATTTATCCATTGTTTAATTTTTTATTAGTAAGGCCGTTAATTTGCAATATTCACTACAGGTATGTGCGGTGACGGTGCGAACGACTGCGGAGCCCTACGGGCCGCTCATACGGGAATATCTCTATCAGAACTTGAGAGCAGTGTGGCCGCGCCCTTCACTAGCTCGCACCCCGACATCGTCTGCGTTTCCCGAGTCCTACGGGAAGGAAGAGCAGCTTTAACCACCAGCTTTGGCGTCTTTAAATTCATGATCGCGTATTCCCTTACAGAATTCCTCTCCGTCGCTTTTCTGTACTATTTCGATTCGAACTTAACAGACTTCCAATTTCTATTCATAGATGTCGCTCTGATCGTTAATTTCGCATTCTTCTTTGGTATGACCGAAGCCCATACTGGCAAATTGTCCAAAATACCCCCATTGACTTCTCTACTTGGTATCGTTCCCCTCGTATCGCTCATTGGACAAATGTTTCTCATAGCGATCGCTCAATATTTGAGCTATCTAGCGATCACGTACTTCCCGTGGTACGTGCGTCATACGTTCGAAGGTGAAGAGGCCAATAAGTGTTGGGAGAACTACGCTATTTACACCATTTCTATGTTCCAGTACATTATTTTAGCCATCGTTTTCAGTCACGGAGCCCCATATCGTAAATCCGTAGTGACAAATAAACAATTGATGATCAGCATTCTCGTCATGTTAGCGATTTGCATTTACATAACCGTGTCTCCCGCGCAATGGTTAGCTGATTTCTTAGAATTACAGATGCCAAAAGATACTTTAATGGCGTATATTGTTTTGGCTTTAGCGTGCCTCAACTTTGTATTAGCCCTGTTCTTTGAAAGGGTCATCGTTCAGTATTTAATGGAGATTAAGCAAATGGTGCCGAACTTTGTAAAGGAACAGCACGTTAGGAAAACGCCTCATTTATTATTGAAAAGGCAGTTAAACAACATGGACTATTTGGAAGGAAATAGCTCCGTTGATTTTGTGGGCGAAGACACCTCAGTGGAGGGTAGATGAAAATTATTTTCGCCGTGTATACGGTATACTTTTAGGCGCGTTTTAATATGTTACCTCGATTTGAAATTCGCTTTTAAGCGTTCGAAACGAACGAAATTATTTCTACATTCCGTAAATGCTTTTTTATTATTGTTTTTGTTTTTATTAATAATTTACATGATCGCGTATTATTTATGAGTATTAAAACAGATTTATATGTTTTTGATATTATTATTTGCTTAACAGATTCTAGATATAGAATTTATTTTATATTATTATTTTTGTTGTGAATGTTTGTCACAATTTCTTTATACGTAAGTTGTTTGAATGCAAGATTTTTATGCATTATTTGTTTAATATAAGTATAATACGAATGTTATAATCTCATATAACACTATAAATATTATTAAGGGATATTATATTATGATAAACTTCGTAATATTGCATTACGCATATCTTTATTTTTATTAATAAAAAATTCTTATAAAATAATATCTGTATGAGAAAAAATCTATAATTTTATAAGTAATTAGTGTATCTTAGTTAAATTCACTCTTCTCTTTGGTTTTATAGTTGTTTAATATTTTATGAACATTTCTAATGTATTATCTTATGATTAGTGTTGTTAAAGCACAGTGTGATAATTAGTTTTATTATATAAGTGCCTTAATAGTTTTAAGATTTCGAACTGTGTTCAATTTTAGACCTTATCGCCTAGATTATAAAAGTAAAGTCACGGTAACCCAATTTTTTAGAAAAATTATATTCCTGTATGTGTGTATCTAGCAAAATAGTATCTAATGCTAAGGGTGCTTTTCCACCAATTAGGATGCTAGCTAGGATGTGTATCCACAGATTAAGTTACTATGTAAGTGTAGCGAGGAATGCTTCTGTAAAAACCAAACATATCGCTGCATTTAGTTTGAAGTTTGAAGCAATACTATTGGTTATTTATAAACACAATCCTCGCACATTATTGGTGGAAAAGCACCCTTATAAGGATGCATATTTCACAATCCTAAAATTTTAGTATGTTTTTGTAAATTCAATTGACAATCATAATACATATAGACTTTACTTTTATAACTATTAAAAACTAAAACACAAATAAAGCATTTGAAACTGCAATATGCATAAGTTAATTTTTTAAACTTAACTTGCATTTGTAGTTAATTTTGTATGTTGGTGCTTAAATTAATATATTTGAAATCGAATGCGATTGTTACCATCAACTTTTAGTCAAATTATAAAAAGCTGATTCTAGCGTATACAAATATCATAAGTTTATAAAATGGATATAGGTATGTGATAAAAGTATGATACATTGTTGATAACATTTGAAATATATTCAATATTTATTAGTAATAGTCTCAAGTAATAATTATTACTTGTTAGCAGGTTTGTCAGTTAAATTTCACAAATCGTGATAAAATGTAACTATAAAATTAAGTTACGAATTCATCTATCTCAATTTTATAAAAATTGGAGACAGAATCTGCCACAATTTTAGTATACCTAGATCCTGAGTGTAATTTTAACTACAAAAAATTAGTTTGCACCATATGTCAGTATTGTAATACATATTTCAATTATTGAGTGGAAATAAAGGAGTACAATCTCGAAAGAAAAGTATCCGCTAAAATGTATCAAATACGGATGACTCTACGAAAAATGGCGCGCTTTTTACAATTTAATTGATAAAGACTATGTAGTGTAATAAACACGTTCTAATATTATCACAGACTATATAATAATAATATACTACGTACCTATATATTAGAGATAAATACACTTTACATTACTATTAAAGAAATGATTAAAGATTTTCTTATTCTAACACCACTATTGTTGGTTCTTTGTAACATGTTTTGGCGGTCTCTTCACGCAATATATTATGTACCTATGTAGGTATATGACGTATTGTACTCTTTTATCTACTCTCCTTAATTACAATATAATTGTAATCGATTTTATGAAATACCTAGATAGTGTGTACTGTGTGTAATATTAAAACGAATTCAAAATATTTAGCGTTTTTTATTGTGCCCCAATGACCTTGAATAATGCATTGCGATACCTTGTTTTATAAAAAATCACAAAAGTAATTAAAACAAAAGTTACGTAAGTACCTTAAAATATGTTTCTAATGGATCAATATGTTTTTAATAGTCAGTAAATAATTTTATATCTAATAGTTATAAAATTATTTACTGACTATTAAAATACATATACCTAGGTACTTAAACTAATAACAAATTATAGTTGTTTCCGAATTTTTGTTAAAAATTAACAAACATATCTTCAGTATTTGGAAGACAACTAGGTAGTTACCATTAATAAAATATGAGTGTCAGTTTTTAATATTGAAATATGTAACCGATTTTTTACTAAGTAGATTAGAATGGATATGGAATACTATACCTAGTTATGTATACATATACCTACAAAAATAGTAATTTTGCGATTTTTCTCTGTCTCTCTGTTTGTTCCGCCTAATCTCGGGAACGGCTGGACTGATTTTGACGGGATTTTCACTGACAGATAGCTGATGTTATAAGGAATAACTTAGCCTATTTTTTATTAACTCAGCCCCCGGAATCACAGACACAATAGAAAATCTATTGTGTCGTGGTCGGATCGGGCCGCTCGGGGCTCAATGGGTTAAACCGATATTCTCACAGCATGCGGTACGGCAGCTCACAAGTAAAAACTCAATCACGCGCGCGGGTGAAATCGCGGGACGCAGTTATAGCCTATACTTACGTTAGTTAGCTTGGCTAGCAAATTATTAGAAATAGAATTATTCTTAAATCATTATAGTATTAAAGTTTTTTGTGTAACAGAACATTGGCTTAAACAATGTCAGTTGTTAATAAATGTTGATAATTATGAGTTAAAAAGTATATACTTTAGGAAACATGCTATTCATGGAGGTTCTCTTATTTTTGTACACAATAGTGTAAAATGCAAAGAACGAACTGACATTGTGTCTATCTGTAGAACGCACCATTGAACTGTCCTGTGTTGAGCTGGAGCGTTATATTATTGTTTGCGTTTATACCTAGACCCCCTTCGTTCCTTGCGTAAACTTAATCAATAGGTATGGAATTAAAGGAAAAGCCCAGAACCTCATAGCGTCATACCTGCATGATAGGATACAGACTGTAGTTGTTGATGGAGAACGTTCTAGCGGTGCTTCAATTATTAACATTGGTGTTCCGTGTTCCACACGGATAAATTTTAGGTCCCTTCTTGTTCTTGGTATATATATCTTCCCTATTATTTGCAGGATAGGTGTGCTGTTTGCAGATGATACCTCATTATATGTAATTATAATTATAATTTTTAATGTGGATAGGCATGACCCAAATGTTGACGAAGTGAACAGTGCTCTTTTACACATATCTGAATGGTTTACTGCCAATAATTTATTATTAAATGCCAAAAAAACCACTTGTGTTGAATTTTATTTTTCCGATTAGGTAGCTAAAGTTAAAAATTCATTTATAGGTTAAGGTATACGCTTTTACAATATAGTTCAGGATACATCGCCCATTTTTGCAAGTGACTACTGGTGACTACTATCAAGCTAATTTTCCGTTTGTAGCTTTATTTTGATGAGACGCTCAATAATTTCGTGTACGAAAGTCTCGATTGTGGTAGATAACAGAGATAACAAGGATAAAATTTTTTGATTTGATTGAGGATTTGATGGTTCTCAAATATTTATTACTTTTTTATAAATTTCTTTTTTGTTCAATCTCAAGATAATTACCTAAATTATTCGAAAAAATATTTGTCCTACAAAATCTATGGTTTGTTCTGTGGTTTGTTCACAGAGTCCCCCTTTCCAAAGTGTATCGATAACGAGGTCATCATAAATGATCACTAACAAGCTGATTTTTTTGTTTTCACTTAGTTAATGTTTATATAATTCAACAGACATATTGTCCTACAAATTGCGTAATATTATGAAATATCGACATGATTTTAAAAGAGCAACTATGGAGTTTCTTGCCGGTTCTTCTCCATAGATACTGCTTTCCGAATCGGTGGTAAATGTTAAAAATAATTAGGTAAGTACCTATGTAATGACGATTCGAAAGTGCTACTTACTAAATACTTAGTAGTCTAATTGAATAAATGAATGTTTGAGTTTTGAGTTTAGTGCCACAGAGTTATGTCTCTATGCAATAAACCTTCCCTTTTTTACTAGTCATTACATTGTATTATGTAAAAAGTTTGGAAAATCCAAAAGTGCACGCCTCATAATCTCATCCTTTACAATAAAATTGATTATTTATAAAGGTGTATATAATATAAGTATGTAGATACACTTGTTCTCATTTTTTTTTTTTTTTTTTGTATGGTGTTTCTCAATGTTAGCCAGAAGGGCTACTACATTTTAACGCGGACGCGGGGGTGAACTGAAGGTTCACCCTGGTAGCGACATGCACAAGGGCGTCCCCCCTTGACGGGGACCACGAACCTCGGCTTGAGCTGTCGCTTGAGTGGAGGAGGCCAGAAGGGCCCTAATCGGACGGGACTTGTTCTCATGTGCCAATGCTCTTGTACTGTCTCAAAACAGTTGGAAAAGTAAAGAAAGCGGTACCGTAATAATTGAGCTATTTTTCTTGTGGATGTGGATTTAACTCCCACCTAGATGTGAAACTGCGCAGGTTTAAGGGACTGACTACCAACTTATTTTTTTAAACCTTGGCTTATAGTATAAAGAATCGAGTTTATAATGGTGAATTTTGAGTACACTATAAATATATAAAAAAGAACGATATTTTTTTTTTGTTTATTTAATAACAATTAAACCACATCGAATCAGACCCTGAAAAATGAAAGGGTTCTATTCCTGAGCATACTCAAGCGTAAGAGAAAAAAAAAGACGCGATTAGTAAAGTATTTCGGTCGCTATCGTGTTAACAAGAAAATCCTCCGCACATACAGACACACGGACGTCCAAGACAGAACTTTTTTAAACTGTTTTTTAACTAGTTTAAATAACAAAAATGACATCAAAAATATCATGAATGTTAAAAATAGTGTTTTTTCTTAATATGTGTGTGTATGTATTATCTTACAAGTGCAATGTATGATACATAAAGACATTTTAAGTTTGAAAAATCAGACGTTTTGCGCGAAGTGACAGTAGTACCCACCTCAACGCTTCGCTTATGAGGCGTGCAATACATATTATGATTTATGAATTGATCATGATAACTAATTAATAGGGAATTGCTAGAATATAGAATATTAAAAATTTCACATTTTTGGTGTGTTTTTCTGAATTTTACGTTGTAATATGTTGGTATATTACAACTACACATTACATTACACATAACATTACATTATAATACAAGTCCATTCTATATATACAGACTTTAGGAAAGCCTTCGATAAGGTTAATCATAGGCGACTACTTGGTAAACTATTCTGCGAGGGAATCCGCGGTAATTTGCTGCGTTGGCTCTCTTCATATATATTAAATAGATCTCAGATAGTCAGAATACTTGGAAGTTATTCTCGTCCTATTCCTGTATTATCGGGTGTTCCTCAGGGCTCAAATCTGGGCCCTTTATTATTTGTGATTTTTATAAATGATTTGTGCAATAATTTCTCATCAAATTGTTTACTTTATGCTGATGATTTAAAAATATTTAGAAAAATTTTCACTATAAATGACTGCATTGAACTACAAAATGATTTGAATAAATTAAAAGATTGGTGTGTTACAAATGCTATGTTTCTTAATGTAGATAAATGCTATGTTATGGAATTTGGTAGTACGGCAGTAAAAATAAAATATAATTATTCTCTGAATGCTAAAAATCTGATATGGAAGTCAAACGTACGTATTTAGGAATTATCCTTGATAGCAAACTCTCATTTTTGGACCATTATACACATATTTATAAATCATGTAACAGATTGCTAGGGTTTATTTTACGTTCATGTAAAGGTTTCCGGAATCCTAAATCTTATATTTGTCTTTTTAACTCTCTCATTCGTAGCAAATTGGAATATGCAAGTATGATTTGGTCCCCCTTTTATTTGATTCATATAAAAAATATAGAAAAAATCCAAATCAAATTTTTGAGAATACTTTCATATCGGTTTCATCTAAATAAAACGCTTCATACTTATGAGGAAAGATTATCTTATTTTAAACAAGTAAAACTGTCAGATCGACGAAAAATATTGGAATTAATATTTCTAAATAAAATGATATGTGGTCAACTGTCCTCTGCAGCTCTTTCCCAAATCTCCTTTCATATACCACTTAGAAGTAATCGAAATAATCGAACTTTCACGTTGCCAATCCACCGCACCCAAAGAGCATAATATCATAGCACTCTAAACAGAATCTGCACAAATTACAATAAGTTGTGCGAGATAATTCCAGATCTTGACATTATCGCGAGTAAACCTATTAGATTTCGGAAATGCCTATTAACCTTACTATACTGTCGCAGGTCCTTCAATAGTTTAGAAATTTGTCTCTAGTAGTATTGTACCATTCCCCTTTTTAAATTACCTATTATCTGTTAATTAGTATATTGATTAGGTACTCTTTGTTTATGTGTAAGCGATTGTAATTTATAGTCTAGTAGTCAACACATGTTATTGCAATAACAATTAGTCATTAAGGTTTATGAAGTTAAATAAGTATTGTACCTATATTATTGTTATATGTGTTTGTGTTGCAAATAAAATAAAAATAAAAATAAAATATTACATATTATTTATCCAGAAATCTAGAATAGATTTAAAGTTGATATAAATGATCATACAGTTTTATCTGTTTTATTTCACAGATACAAAAAAATAATTTAAATACATCTGACATCATCTGACATTTATTTAGTCCATAGACAATCCTAATTATAGACAATGACTATTATTCATTGATTATAGACCAAGTTATAGACCAATGAAGAATGCAAAGAGTATAATGTATATATAGGAAGAATGTCAAAGTGCTGAATACAGATTTTTAAAACCTATTACAAAATCAGATTATCGGCTTCGGCAAATAAAATAAAGTACGTACTAGTGACTTTTAATATAAGATAAATTAAACAACAACTAGCGACCTTGCAAATTGTGATGCTACGTCTACTATTTTGATTTGTTGTTACGCCCGGTTTTTTGCCAGTAGACATCCGAGTGCTGAACGAGTTATACGGTCCCTAGTTTGCTAATAAAGCGATTTATGAATGAAATTATCAATTATTATCGTAGGAAGACTCCGCAGTTCCTATTTGGTCAGATCTGACCTTAGTTTTAAGTAAGAAATAACGTCCCACGCCGCGTAATAAAGCTTCCTACGCGCCGCCAATGAAACTAACTACGTTGCGACAAAAAAAACGATGAAATACATTCGAAACTATACGAATTGAAAATACTTTCCAATCATTAACCGTGCACATTCATTATTACTAAGTAAAAGTGCAGTTTGAAGTGGTGTGTTGTGTTTTTTGCAGTGATTCTAAATTGGCGGACTAGTCCTATTAGCAGGTGATTTTCGTAACTTGTCAAGGTTAAAACGCATTAAAAGGAGCTGGCTTCTATTTATCAGAACAGATGGTAAGAAATGTAATTGACTATTTTACTTAACTTTAAAAAGATTTATCTAGACTTCATTCAAGCTTTTATCTAGACCATGAAATATTGTTTGATTAGCATAAATATTAGGGCCCAAAGCTATTGTTTAACGTATGCATATCTATTTTAATTAGTTGCTAACACTTTATAACTGGTTAAAGACTGAACTTGCAACAATCCAATGGGCAAATTTACTGAAAGTGCAATATTATAATGATGTAGGTATAAAAGATTGAATTTACTACTTATTTATTTTGGAGGAACACCAATAGCTGAGCAACATCACTCACTACTGGACCCTTTGATAAAATTATTCTTTGAAACACTTTACCCAATTTATTAATAATACTACATATTGAACTTTAAATAAGAGGCATTCAGTAGAAAGAAGTAGTTAGCATGCATTCATGCTATTTTTTGTTTCTTTAATCTTTATTGTTTTATTGATCTCATTGAAAATAATTTTAAAAAAGCACATTTTTTACAGATGCATCACAAAATTAAATCAAAATGGATTCCAATAAGATGACTTACGGATAAACAGTAAATAGAACTAAGATATCAGAGGATTGCAAGATAAAATAAATTACTTTTTATGTTACAAAGTGAGAATGGATGAGAATGATGTCATCATATCTTCCACTGAGATTATAAGAGGTAATATATCTAAGCATTTTATTTGGATTTTGACTTGTGACAAATGTAGGTGTAACAATGATGTGCGCTTCCATCTATTGTTCATCAAAATAATAACAATCATGTGAAATATAAGTTACTTTTTGCAGCATAATTTCTAGTATATTAGGTGTTTGATTATATGCAAAAGTATTTCATTGAATAATTACTTAACTTACCCATTAATAATGAATTGCAAGATTTATCACATCGGAAAGAATAACGGAATGCAGAATTTCTTCTTTATTAATATATACGAAGGCTCTGCAATACAATTGTTTTGCAAAGCATTTCTGCAATTCTATATCTTAGCATTTACCTACTGTGTAATGAAAATATCAAAAATGTAGCGAAGGAATTTATAGGCAACTCAATTTTTGTTAAAATCTTACTGTCTTCTTGTATGTTTGTCAAGTATTCAGACAGTTAATTATTATAACTGTACTGTAAAAACTGTACCATTAAAAATAAGCACTTCTAATTGGTTAAGCTGAGATTTTTACACAATATTAATAAGGTTCCTTCCTTTATTCATTCCTTTATGTAGCACTCTCGGAGCGCTATGCACTATGGCATATTATGTAGTGTCTATATCGCATCTATATGTATTAGCATTCCTTTACTTATTTCATTTATGAGTTAAATAACTCCTTAATATTTTTAATTTATTTAATACTTACTCCTATAATACTTATTTCAAAATGAATCCAATCGGGTGTCCCAAATGAAACATATCAGACATTTTTTGATTATAAAAAGATAATACTATCTTTACATATGTTAAACAAAGTATTATTTATGATTTAATGAAATAAGAAATTAAGAATACAACTTGCTCATGAATACACTGAGCTATTTGGTTCATCAATCTAATTCTATTAGTCTATAAATTGTTGTTTGAATAAAAAATATAAACCAATAATGCAATACACATAGAAATAAAACAATTTATTGTTTGATTTATTATACTTCACACTAGCTGTGCCCTGCCGTTTTACCCACCTTGCTCTCGCCTTGCACTCCTATTGAACTTAGCGTGAGCCTATAACTTTCCTCGATAAATGGTCTAACTAACACTGATAGAATTTTTGTATTCAACCAGTAGTTCCTGAGATTAGCGTGTTCCAACAAACAAACTCTTCAGCTATAAGTATATAATATAATATTTGTAAGCAATTTACCATCAATATATATATTCTCTGATTGTTTTTAACTTGAACAAGGTTGTAAGTTTCATAATCATAACAAATTCCAAAACAACAAAAAGCTGAATAAAATTTTACTTCCAGTTGTCGGGTTAAATGAATCTGTATTTATTTATTGAATAAACATTCCAGTTAATAGATTCGATTTGATAGTTTCAAATATCAGATCATCTACAACAAGAGTAATCTCTCGAAATATGATCGAGTTTAGTATATCATCATCATCATCAATATATTAAACTAGCTTGCCGCCTGCGGCCTCGCCCGCGTTTTCAAAGAAAAACCCGCATAGTTCCCGTTCCCGTGGGATTTCCTTTTTTTTTTTTATAGTGGGGAAATCTTCCAAAGATACCCACTGCCCCCGGGGAAGGAGCCGTGGGTTATGTCGGATTCCTACCGACTAAAACCCCACTGTGTTCCGTCGAGCCGCTTTAATGATGGGGCCGCGGGTATTGGTTGGAATTCTTCCGCGACCCCCTCGGCGGCAGCCCATCTCTAGGCCAGGCGCAAGCCAAGAACAGGAAAGATGGTTTGCCTGCTCTTCCCTCCCGTTGGCGGCATGAGCGGAACACGTCTCAAGCCGCCTCACCGAACCGGCCGATGGATTACATTCCCCGTTCCACCGCCCGGCCCCGTGGGATTTCCTGGATAAAACCTAGCCTATGTTGCTCAGTGAAGATGCAGCTTTCTAATGGTGAAAGGATTTTTAAAATCGGTCCAGTAGTTTATGCGTGAAAACCATACATACATACATATACATGCATACATAATTACAAACCTTTCCTCTTTATAATATTAGTATAGAATATAGATAATCCATTTCGCCTTAAAATTGTATACGAATGTCTCGAAATATGATCGAGTTTAGTACATAATAAAAACATCCTTGGCAATGTATGCACTTGCACCATATACATATTATCATAACATAATACAATATTTAACTGTGACATCAACATAAACAAAGTGAATTACATCACTCCAACACTTTGCAGTTACACAGTTTCTAGTTAGCCTTCGTTTTCTAGTTAATCTGTCACAAATCGTTATGGTCAGGGTCAGGCAAATGGGATTAAAATTGAAATACGAGACAAATATAATATAGGTATATTGTTTAGTTTTTGTTATTTTACAAAGTACCCCCTTTTGACTTAACTAGTCGCTTCTTCGGGGTAACTCTGGTAACATGAATCTTGTTACGGTTAGAAATAAAAAAATACCTATATATAATACTAGTGGTCCGCCCCGGCTTCGCCCGTGGTACATATTTGGCAATAAAAAGTAGCCTATGTCCTTTCTCGGGTATCAAAATACCTCTATACCAAATTTCATGCAAATTGGTTCAGTGGTTTAGGCGTGATTGAGTAACAGACAGACAGACAGACAGAGTTACTTTCGCATTTATAATATTAGTATGGATTACCTATGTTCAACAATTCCCTACGACGAAAACTAGGTACATAGTTTTGGTCAATGTCTACAAGATCTTAATGATAGCTGGAAAAGTTATCTTATTGCGATGAGCAAAAGCTGTTAATAATGCTGTGAGACATAGTAAGTATAATTCAAAAACTAATATAAATGTTGATGTAATATCAAAAATATAACTTCTATCCATTATATTGAAAACTACTCTATTCAAAGTCAGAAACTTCCAAGTTTCACCTATCAAAACTTTGTTATTAGAAGCTCAAGTTTATCAATTATCACGCAACCGCGAAGGTCTATTCCCTTACAAGGAGCTACTAAAAGTTTATTAGCTACTAAAGGTTTTCAATGTTTTTAAACTTCATATATTACCTACTTTTAATAAATCACGAACGATTTCGATGACTTGATTAAACTATTTTCCATAGATAACATCTTGGTGTATTTTCATTCAAAAACCGTCATTAGAAAAAGAGCGTGTATGTCGAGCACACGTGTCATGAGTGAAACTTCTTTGGCAAGATTTTAAATATACCAAAATCGTCGCCTTACTCCATGACGTGAACTTAAAATTTTACTCTCAACGCACCTAAAGAACTTCAAAATATTAAAGTTTAAAACCTATAGCTACTTCTCGATCGCGATTTACTTATTCATGTTTCTGCACTCGGGTATTATTTGCAAGCGCATTAAACATAGCAATTGCATACTGAAGCTAGTCGTAAAATGCAACTACACACGAAATTAGAGTTCTACATTATTCACAAAATTATCGTGGTCTGTGTAATGTGGTATTCAACTTGGTACATAACAATTTTATTCGACTACATTTTATGTGCACTTGCTGCCTGAATGATTATACTAGACTCTAGAGACAATATACTAGCCAAATTTTTTGAAAGTTTCTTTTTTAACACGCTTTAAATATATTATCCCTTAATTCAATTTTATTCAAACTTTGTACACTCATCAAGGATCAGTGACAACACAATAATAGTAAATAGTTTATCTTATTATATCATGATTTTTGTTGTTAACTAGGTATATTTACCTTTAATTAAATTGTATCACAAACCTCGCAGATAGATTTTAAATAAGCCTATAACTTTTAGGTACTATTTAAAGAAAGAAAGTGAGTCGCATACTATTCAAAATCAAATATTTACACGTAACTATGTAGTGTAGCTCAGGTAAACATCCTAAACAAACTACATAGAAATAAATTTGGTTAGAGTTTGGACGTTACGACGGGCATTGTCGAACTATGAACTTTTTATTTATTTTTGAATAACCGCACATTCTATGCACGGCACGAATCCATTTGTTAAAAAAAGCATACATATTTATTTAGACGACGTATTATTTTGATCGTTGGCTCGTATTGAACGTGATAAAAATTTGTGTAGTATGTGTAATTTCCATTCTAGTTATTGCTGTAAATTAATCTATGTTATATTTTTTAATATTGTAAAGCTGAAGAGTTTGTTTGTTTGAACGCGCTTGTCAAAGGAACTACTGGTCCTAGTTGAAAAATTATTTCGGTGTTAGATTGCCCATTTATCGAGGAAGGATGTAGGCTATAATATATTATCATGCAAACCAACAGGAACGAAGCAATGCGGGTAAAACCGCAGGGCACAGCTAGTGTGTTAATAAAACAAGTAAAATGTGTAAAACCTTTTTTTAATCTAATCCCATCCTGGTTACTATAACTAAATCACATAATAAATCTTAAACCTGGAGATAGAAAATGTACATGTACATAATATAATACATAGGTAGGATTACGATTGCATGTTGCATAAATAGCGGGAGCGTGTAACTGAAATACGTAATAGTTCAACTATAACATACCTTTAGTTACATATAACCATACCCTTTAAATTGGTAAATAATTATAAATGACACGAGAAATACTTAACTTCACTTATAAGATTTTACGTTTTATTGTTGCTCTTGTTTATGTAATACTAGCTACGCTCCGCGGTTTCATCCGCGTGGCTCCGCTTCTATTGGTCTTAGCGTAATGATACATATTATCACAGTATTACCATATTGTAATACTGTGATATTATATTCTTCTGATTAGCGCGTTCAAACAAACAAAAAAGCTTTTCAGTTTATAATATTACTAGCTGGTGCGTTGTGCGCGGGCTGCAAGCAGCCCGCGAGCCCCTTTTGCCCCTGGGTTGAAGCAATAGGGCAGTCATTTGAAAATATATTCGGATTTTCTGTCCATTTGTTACATCTGCTAACAGCGATTCTACAGTCAGTCGTTAATGCTTATAAATTCCCCATTCAAGTATTTTCCACTCCGGGAGGCTGTCCACCTTCGAGGGAGCGTAGTGCGCGGGCTGCAAGCAGCCCGCGAGCCCCTTTTGCCCCTGGGTTGAAGCAAAAGGGCAGTCATTTGAAAATAAATTCGAATTTTCTGTCCATTTGTTACATCTGCTAACAGCGATTCTACAGTCAGTCGGTTATGCTTATAAATTCCCCATTCAAGTATTTTCGACTCCGGGAGGCTGTCCACCTTCGAGGGAGCGTAGTGCGCGGGCTGCAAGCAGCCCGCGAAGCATCCCAGGACAGAAATCTTCAGTCATTTGAAAATGCATTAAAATTCCCCGTCAATTTGCTATTATCTGCAAACAGCGATTCCACAGTCAATCGGAAGTGCTTATAAATTTCAAATTCAAATATTTTCTATTCCGGGGGGCGGTTTACCTTCGAGGGTGCATGGTGCGCGAGCTGCAAGCAGCTCGCGGCTCATCCCAGGGCAGAAATCTTCAGTCATTTGAAAATGCATTCAAATTTCCTATCCATTTGTTACATCTCCTAACAGCGATTCTACAGTCAGTCGGTAATGCTTATAAATTCCCCATTCAAAATTTTCTATTCCGGGGGGCTGTCCACCTTCGAGGGTGCGTGGTGCGCGAGCTGCAAGCAGCTCGCGGCTCATCCCAGGGCAGAAATCTTCAGTCATTTGAAAATGCATTCGAATTTCCTTTCCATTTGTAACATCTGCTAACAGCGATTCTACAGTCAGTCGAAACTGCTTATAAATTACTTATTCAAATATTGTTAAATTTTTGAAACGTCTTATCGATAGCGGGCAGTGACTTTTCATAATAAACTGTTCAAGAGTTAACCTAACACGCTCGTCGCTTCGCTCCTCGCTACCTATTTGAATATTTAGGCCGGCCGCTGCCGCGACTCGCTCGCTTCGCTCGCTTGGCTCGTGCGATAGGTAGTTCAAAAGTTAACCTAACACGCTCGTCGCTTCGCTCCTCGCTTCCTATTTGAATATTTAGGCCGGCCGCTGCCGTGACTCGCTCGCTTTGCTCGCATGGCTCGTGTGGTAGTTCAAAAAGTTAATAAATATTTTCTACTCCGGGAGGCTGTCGACCCTCGAGGTTGCGCGGTGCGCGGGCAGCAAGCAGCCCGCGGTGCCGTCTTTTGCCGATGCTATTATACGCTCGTCACTTCGCTCCTCGCTACCTAAACTGCTTATAAATTACTTATTCAAATATTGGTAAAATTTTTTAAACGTCTTATCGATAGCGGGCAGTGACTTTTCATAATAAACTGTTCAAGAGTTAACCTAACACGCTCGTCGCTTCGCTCCTCGCTACTTCTTTGAATATTTACGCCAGCCACTGACGTGACTTGCTCGCTTCGCTCGCTTGGCTAGTGCTGTAGTTCGAAATTTAACCTAACTCGCTCGTCGCTTCGCTCCTCGCTACTTCTTTCAATATTTACGCCGGCCGCTGCCGTGACTCGCTCGCTTCGCTCGCTTGGCTCGTGTGGTAGGTAGTTCATAAGTTAACCTTACACGCTCGTCGCTTCGCTCCTCGCTACCTATTTGAATATTTACGCCGGCCGCTGCCGTGACTCGCTCGCTTCGCTCGCTTGGTTCGTGCGGTAGTTCAAAAGTTAATAAATATTTTCTACTCCGGGAGGCTGTCGACCCTCGAGGTTGCGCGGTGCGCGGGCAGCAAGCAGCCCGCGGTGCCGTCTTTTGCCGATGCTATTCAATTACCCTTCCTACTATGGAAATTTCCATACAAAATTTTCGAAAAAAAAATTTCGCTTTTTAGCAAAAATTTTTATGTGCCTGGAAGCGGATCAAGTTTTTAAACATTTTTTACCTTGGTGACCCCAACCTAAGTGCCACCAGTTCAGAGAGCCGTTGAATTTCGTGATGTATGGAAAATGGAAACCGGGGGTCGGAGAGAAATTCTGAGTATGCAGTTTTGTAAATCTGACCAATCAGAGCACAGAAGTCAATTTTCAGACCGATCGTGACGGAACCGGCGCCACCATCTTGCTTTGAAAAATTGGCCATTTTTGAAAAAAAAATTGCGTCCAATTTGAAATTTCTCGATTGCCCTGGTAGCGCCCCATCTTCCTGATCATTTTTTAGTTCTACACACCCCACCTATCTCGCGCTATTTCGGAGAGCCGTCGAATTTCGCGTTGTATGAAACTCGGAAACCAGCTGTGGAAACTCGATTATGAGTACGCCAACTTAATTTGCGGCTCGATTAAAGCCCCTGAGCCAAGTTTCAGCGCGATCACATCAGCGATGGCCGTTTTAGAATTTGTATGGCGGCGGCCATTTTTTCCGCCATTTTGAATTTTTTTCACACTCTGTGGTAATTGCTCGAGGTCTACTACAAGTTTAGTTCGAGCACCCCAGATGCAGCTGCTACCGTTTGCGCGGGCCGTTGACCGTCTTCGCGAGATGTGGGAAAGTTTAAGATTTCGGATTTTTCTGGATATCCTGGGAGTTGGGCGAGTATGAATGCGTCATTGGTTTATTTCTCTATTGCACCACCTCGGCTAAATTTACGTTTTTATGTTTGCGCCAAAAATGGAAAAATTCCAAAATCGAGCATCCCACTACGGCTCCCTGGTAGCGTCCCAGGGTGGTGATCATTTTTAGTTCCGACACCCCCCACCCAACTCGCACCGTTTCCGCGGGCCGTTGGATTTTACGTTGTATGGAAGTTGGAAACTGGGGCCCGGAGCCACTCGAACGGGGCACCGATCGATTCGCCGGCTCGAACAGAGCACGTGTGCCAAATTTGAGACGTAAGGATTCATAAACGGCGATTTTGGCAAAGTACGGCGGCCATCTTGTTTTCGCGAAAATCCCCATTTTTCCACCACCCCTGGTAATCGCCACCAGTTCCGAGCATTTTTTGTTCAGACACCCCCCCTCCAGGTGGCACCGTTTTTGCGCACCTCCAGGGGTCCACTTGGTTTTCGAAGATGATCGAGATCGCTATATTTTTCCTCTGGTCACTCGGCGCACCTCTACACGATCACGTCGAAATCCCCCCCACTTTCCACGTAGTTTCCGAGAAAACCGATGTCAGTCAGTGAGTCAGTCAGTGGTAGTGTAGCTTTATATATTATAACTAGCTGGTGCGTTGTGCGCGGGCTGCAAGCAGCCCGCGAGCTCCTTTTGCCCCAGGGTTGAAGCAATAGGGCAGTCATTAGAAAATGTGTTGGAATTCCCAGTCCATTTGTAATTTCCTGCTAACAGCGATTCCACAGTCAATCGGAAGTGCTTATAAATTCCCAATTCAAATATTTTCTATTCTGGAATGCTGTCCACCTTCGAGGGAGCGTAGTGCGAAGCATCCCAGGGCAGAAATCTTCAGTCATTTGAAAATGCATTAAAATTCCCCGTAAATTTGCTATTATCTGCAAACAGCGATTCCACAGTCAATCGGAAATGCTTATAAATTTCAAATTCAAATATTTTCTTTTCCGGGGGGCGGTTCACCTTCGAGGGTGCGTGGTGCGCGAGCTGCAAGCAGCTCGCGGCTCATCCCAGGGCAGAAATCTTCAGTCATTTGAAAATGCATTCGAATTTCCTTTCCATTTGTAACATCTGCTAACAGCGATTCTATAGTCAGTCGAAACTGCTTATAAATTCCCCATTCAAATATTTTCTATTCCGGGGGGCTATCCACCATCGAGGGTGCGTGGTGCGCGGGCTGCAAGCAGCCCGCGGTACATCCCAGGGACAAAAATCTTCAGTCATTAGAAAATGCGTTAAAATTCCCCGTCAATTTGCTTTTATCTGCTAACAGCGATTCTACAGTAAGTCGTTAATGCTTATAAATTCCCCATTCAAATATTTTCTATTCCGGGGGGCTGTCCACCTTCGAGGGTGCATGGTGCGCGAGCTGCAAGCAGCTCGCGGCTCATCCCAGGGCAGAAATCTTCAGTTATTTGAAAATGCATTCGAATTTCCTTTCCATTTGTAACATCTGCTAATAGCGATTCTACAGTCAGTCGAAACTGCTTATAAATTACTTATTCAATTATTGTTAAATTTTTGAAACGTCTTATCGATAGCGGGCAGTGACTTTTCATAATAAACTGTTCAAGAGTTAACCTAACACGCTCGTCGCTTCGCTCCTCACTACCTATTTGAATATTTAGGCCGGCCGCTGCCGCGACTCGCTCGCTTCGCTCGCTTGGCTCGTGCGATAGGTAGTTCAAAAGTTAACCTAACACGCTCGTCGCTTCGCTCCTCGCTACCTATTTGAATATTTAGGCCGGCCGCTGTCGCGACTCGCTCGCTTAGCTCGCATGGCTCGTGTGGTAGTTCAAAAGTTAACCTTACACGCTCGTCGCTTCGCTCCTCGCTACCTAAACTGCTTATAAATTACTTATTCAAATATTGGTAAATTTTTTAAACGTCTTATCGATAGCGGGCAGTGACTTTTCATAATAAACTGTTCAAGAGTTAACCTAACACGCTCGTCGCTTCGCTCCTCGCTACCTATTTGAATATTTAGGCCGGCCGCTGCCGCAACTCGCTCGCTTGGCTCGTGCGGTAGGTAGTTCATAAGTTAACCTAACACGCTCGTCGCTTCGCTCCTCGCTACCTATTTGAATATTTAGGCCGGCCGTTGACGCGACTCGCTCGCTTCGCTCGCTTGGCTCGTGCGGTAAGTAGTTCAAAAGTTAACCTAACACGCTCGTCGCTTCGCTCCTCGCTACCTATTTGAATATTTATGCTGGCAGCTGCCGTGACTCGCTCGCTTCGCTCGCTTGGCTCGTGCGGTAGGTAGTTCAAAAGTTAATAAATATTTTCGACTCCGGGAGGCTGTCAACCCTCGAAGTTGCGCGGTGCGCGGGCAGCAAGCAGCCCGCGGTACCACCTTTTGCCGTTGCTATTCAATCATCCTTCCTACTATGGAAATTTCCATACAAAATTTTCGAAAAAAAAAATTTCGCTTTTTAGCAAAAAATTTTATGTGCCTGGAAGCGGACCAAGTTTTTAAACATTTTTTACTTAGGCGACCCCGACCTACCTGTCACCGGTTCAGAGAGCCGTTGAATTTCCTGATGTATGGAAAATGGAAACCAGGGGTCGGAGAGAGATTCTGAGTATGCAGTTTTGTAAATATGGCCGATAAGAGCACAAAAGTCAATTTTTAGACCCATCGTAAAGTAACCGGCGCCACCATCTTGCTTTGAAAAATTGGCCATTTTTGAAAAAAAAAATGGCGTCCAATTTGAAATTTCTCCATTGCCCTGGTAGCACCCCATCTTCCTGATCATTTTTTAGTTCTACACCCCCCACCTATCTCGCGCCGTTTCCGAGAGCCGTCGAATTTCGCGTTGTATGAAACTCGGAAACCAGCGGTGGAAATTCAATTATGAGTATCCCACCTTAATATGCGGCTCGATTAAAGCCCCTGTGCCAAGTTTCAGCGCGATCACACCAGCGGTGGCCGTTTTAGAATTTGTATGGCGGCGGCCATTTTTTCCGCCATTTTGAATTTTTTTCGCACTCTGTGGTAATTGCTCGAGGTCTACTCCAAGTTTAGTTCGAGCACCCCAGATGTAGCTGCTACCGTTTGCGCGGGCCGTTGACCGTCTTCGAGAGATGAGGGAAAGTTTAAGATTTCGTATTTTTCTGGATATCCTGGGAGCTGGGCGAGTACGAATGCATCATTGGTGTATTTCTCCGTTGCGCCACCTCGTCTAAATTTACGTTTTTATGTTTGCGCCAAAAATGGAAAAATTCCAAAATCGAGCGTCCCACTACGGCTCCCTGGTAGCGTCCCAGGGTGGTGATCATTTTTAGTTCCGACACCCCCCACCCAACTCGCACCGTTTCCGCGGGCCGTTGGATTTTACGTTGTATGGAAGTTGGAAACTGGGGCCCGGAGCCACTCGAACGGGGCACCGATCGATTCGCCGGCTCGAACAGAGCACGTGTGCCAAATTTGAGACGTAAGGATTCATAAACGGCGATTTTGGCAAAGTACGGCGGCCATCTTGTTTTCGCGAAAATCACCATTTTTCCATCATCCCTGGTAATCGCCACCAGTTCCGAGCATTTTTTGTTCAGACACCCCCCCTCCAGGTGGCACCGTTTCTGCGCACCACCAGGGGTCCACTCGGTATTCGAAGGTGATCGAGATCGCTATATTTTTCCTCTGGTCACTCGGCGCACCTCTACACGATCACGTCGAAATCCCCCCCACTTTCCACGTAGTTTCCGAGAAAAGCGATGTCAGTGAGTGAGTGAGTGGTAGTGTAGCTTTATATATTATAACTAGCTGGTGCGTTGTGCGCGGGCTGCAAGCAGCCCGCGAGCCCCTTTTGCCCCTGGGTTGAAGCAATAGGGCAGTCATTAGAAAATGTGTTAGAATTCCCAGTCCATTTGTAATTTTCTGCTAACAGCGATTCCACAGTCAGTCGGTAATGCTTATAAATTCCCCATTCAAGTATTTTCCACTCCGGGAGGCTGTCCACCTTCGAGGGAGCGTAGTGCGCGGGCTGCAAGCAGCCCGCGAAGCATCCCAGGACAGAAATCTTCAGTCATTTGAAAATGCATTAAAATTCCCCGTCAATTTGCTATTAACTGCAAACAGCGATTCCACAGTCAATCGGAAGTGCTTATAAATTTCAAATTCAAATATTTTCTATTCCGGGGGGCGGTTCACCTTCGAGGGTGCATGGTGCGCGAGCTGCAAGCAGCTCGCGGCTCATCCCAGGGCAGAAATCTTCAGTCATTTGAAAATGCATTCAAATTTCCTATCCATTTGTTACATCTGCTAACAGCGATTCTACAGTAAGTCGTTAATGCTTATAAATTCCCCATTCAAGTATTTTCCACTCCGGGAGGCTGTCCACCTTCGAGGGAGCGTAGTGCGCGGGCTGCAAGCAGCCCGCGAAGCATCCCAGGGCAGAAATCTTCAGTCATTTGAAAATGCATTCGAATTTCCTATCCATTTGTTACATCTCCTAACAGTGATTCTACAGTCAGTCGGTAATGCTTATAAATTCCCCATTCAAATATTTTCTATTCCGGGGGGCTGTCCACCTTCGAGGGTGCGTGGTGCGCGAGCTGCAAGCAGCTCGCGGCTCATCCCAGGGCAGAAATCTTCAGTCATTTGAAAATGCATTCGAATTTCCTGTCCATTTCTTACATCTGCTAACAGCGATTCTACAGTCAGTCGAAACTGCTTATAAATTACTTTTTCAAATATTGTTAAATTTTTGAAACGTCTTATCGATAGCGGGCAGTGACTTTTCATAATAAACTGTTCAAGAGTTAACCTAACACGCTCGTCGCTTCGCTCCTCGCTACCTATTTGAATATTTAGGCCGGCCGCTGCCGTGACTCGCTCGCTTCGCTCGCTTGGCTCGTGCGAAAGGTAGTTCAAAAGTTAACCTAACACGCTCTTCGCTTCGCTCCTCGCTACCTATTTGAATATTTAGGTCGGCCGCTGTCGTGACTCGCTCGCTTCGCTCGCATGGCTCGTTTGGTAGTTCAAAAGTTAACCTTTCACGCTCGTCGCTTCGCTCCTCGCTACCTAAACTGCTTATAAATTACTTATTCAAATATTGGTAAAATTTTTGAAACGTCTTATCGATAGCGGGCAGTGACTTTTCATAATAAACTGTTCAAGAGTTAACCTAACACGCTCGTCGCTTCGCTCCTCGCTACCTATATGAATATTTAGGCTGGCCGCTGCCGCAACTCGCTCGCTTCGCTCGCTTGGCTCGTGCGGTAGGTAGTTCATAAGTTAACCTAACACGCTCGTCGCTTCGCTCCTCGCTACCTATTTGAATATTTAGGCCGGCCGTTGACGCGACTCGCTCGCTTCGCTCGCTTGGCTCGTGCGGTAAGTAGTTCAAAAGTTAACCTAACACGCTCGTCGCTTCGCTCCTCGCTACCTATTTGAATATTTATGCTGGCCGCTGCCGTGACTCGCTCGCTTCGCTCGCTTGGCTCGTGCGGTAGGTAGTTCAAAAGTTAATAAATATTTTCTACTCCGGGAGGCTGTCAACCCTCGAAGTTGCGCGGTGCGCGGGCAGCAAGCAGCCCGCGGTGCCGTCTTTTGCCGATGCTATTCAATTACCCTTCCTACTATGGAAATTTCCATACAAAATTTTCAAAAAAAAAAATTCGCTTTTCAACAAAAAAATTTATATGCCTGGAAGCGGACCAAGTTTTGAAGTATTTTTTACTTCGGCAACCCCGACCTAAGTGCCACCAGTTTAGAGAGCCGTTGAATTTCGTGATGTATGGAAAATGGAAACCGGGGGTCGGAGAGATATTCTGAGTATGCAGTTTTGTAAATCTAGCCGATTAGAGCACAGAAGTCAATTTTCAGACCGATCGTGAAGTAACCGGCGCCACCATCTTGCTTTGAAAAATTGGCCATTTTTGAAAAAAAAATTGCGTCCAATTTGAAATTTCTCGATTGCCCTGGGAGCACCCCATCTTCCTGATCATTTTTTAGTTCTACACCCCCCGGCTATCTGGCGCCGTTTCGGAGAGCCGTCGAATTTTGCGTTGTATGAAACTCAGAAACCAGCCATGGAAACTCGATTATGAGTATGCCAACTTAATGTGCGGCTTGATTAAAGCCCTTGTGCCAAGTTTCAGCGCGATCGGACCAGCGATGGCCGTTTTAGCATTTGTATGGCGGCGGCCATTTTTTCCGCCATTTTGAATTTTTTTCACACTCTGTGGTAATTGCTCGAGGTCTATTCCAAGTTTAGTTCGAGCACCCCAGATGTAGCTGTTACCGTTTGCGCGGGCCGTTGACCGTCTTCGAGAGATGAGGGAAAGTTTAAGATTTCGGATTTTTCTGGATATCCTGGGAGCTGGGCGAGTACGAACA
The DNA here is from genome assembly GCF_905220415.1 of Colias croceus. Lineage (NCBI taxonomy): Eukaryota > Metazoa > Arthropoda > Insecta > Lepidoptera > Pieridae > Colias > Colias croceus. Next base: position 3,756,443 of record NC_059562.1, read on the forward strand.
CGGTGTGAGTGTATTTCCGCGATGCGCCACCTCGGCTAAATTTACGTTTTTATGTTTGCGCCAAAAATGGAAAAATTCCAAAATCGAGCATCCCACTATGGCTCCCTGGTAGCGTCCCAGGGTGGTGATCATTTTTAGTTCCGGGACCCCCCACCCAACTCGCACCGTTTCCGCGGGCCGTTGGATTTTCCAATGTATGAAAGTCGGAAACCAGGGCCCGGAGCCACTCGAACGGGGCACCGATCGATTTGCCGGCTCGAACAGAGCACGTGTGCCAAATTTGAGACGTAAGGATTCATAAACGGCGATTTTAGCAAAGTACGGCGGCCATCTTGTTTTCGCGAAAATCCCCATTTTTCCACCACCCCTGGTAATCGCCACCAGTTCCGAGCATTTTTTGTTCAGACACCCCCCCTCCAAGTGGCACCGTTTCTGCGCACCTCCAGGGGTCCACTCTCTTGTCCAGGGTGTTGGAGATGTCAATATTTTTCCGGTGGTCACTCGGCGCACCTCTACACGATCACGTCGAAATCCCCCCAACTTTCCGCGTAGTTTCCGAGAAACCCGATGTCAGTCAGTCAGTGAGTGGTAGTGTAGCTTTATATATTATAACTAGCTGGTGCGTTGTGCGCGGGCTGCAAGCAGCCCGCGAGCCCCTTTTGCCCCTGGGTTGAAGCAATAGGGCAGTCATTAGAAAATGTGTTAGAATTCCCAGTCCATTTGTAATTTTCTGCTAACAGCGATTCCACAGTCAGTCGGTAATGCTTATAAATTCCCCATTCAAGTATTTTCCACTCCGGGAGGCTGTCCACCTTCGAGGGAGCGTAGTGCGCGGGCTGCAAGCAGCCCGCGAAGCATCCCAGGACAGAAATCTTCAGTCATTTGAAAATGCATTAAAATTCCCCGTCAATTTGCTATTATCTGCAAACAGCGATTCCACAGTCAATCGGAAGTGCTTATAAATTTCAAATTCAAATATTTTCTATTCCGGGGGGCGGTTCACCTTCGAGGGTGCATGGTGCGCGAGCTGCAAGCAGCTCGCGGCTCATCCCAGGGCAGAAAGCTTCAGTCATTTGAAAATGCATTCAAATTTCCTATCCATTTGTTACATCTCCTAACAGCGATTCTACAGTCAGTCGGTAATGCTTATAAATTCCCCATTCAAGTATTTTCCACTCCGGGAGGCTGTCCACCTTCGAGGGAGCGTAGTGCGCGGGCTGCAAGCAGCCCGCGAAGCATCCCAGGGCAGAAATCTTCAGTCATATGAAAATGCGTTAAAATTCCCCGTCAATTTGCTTTTATCTGCTAACAGCGATTCTACAGTCAGTCGTTAATGCTTATAAATTCCCCATTCAAGTATTTTACACTCCGGGAGGCTGTCCACCTTCGAGGGAGCGTAGTGCGCGGGCTGCAAGCAGCCCGCGAAGCATCCCAGGGCAGAAATCTTCAGTCATTTGAAAATGCATTCGAATTTCCTATCCATTTGTTACATCTCCTAACAGCGATTCTACAGTCAGTCGGTAATGCTTATAAATTCCCCATTCAAATATTTTCTATTCTGGGGGGCTGTCCACCTTCGAGGTTGCGTGGTGCGCGAGCTGCAAGCAGCTCGCGGCTCATCCCAGGGCAGAAATCTTCAGTCATTTGAAAATGCATTCGAATTTCCTTTCCAATTGTAACATCTGCTAACAGCGATTCTACAGTCAGTCGAAACTGCTTATAAATTACTTATTCCTATGTTGTTAAATTTTTGAAACGTCTTATCGATAGCGGGCAGTGACTTTTCATAATAAACTGTTCAAGAGTTAACCTAACACGCTCGTCGCTTCGCTCCTCGCTACCTTAACTATACCTACCTATTTGAATATTTAGGCCGGCCGCTGCCGCGACTCGCTCGCTTCGCTCGCTTGGCTCGTGCGATAGGTAGTTCAAAAGTTAACCTAACACGCTCGTCGCTTCGCTCCTCGCTACCTATTTGAATATTTAGGCCGGCCGCTGCCGTGACTCGCTCGCTTCGTTCGCATGGCTCGTGTGGTAGTTCAAAAGTTAACCTTACACGCTCGTCGCTTCGCTCCTCGCTACCTAAACTGCTTATAAATTACTTATTCAAATATTGGTAAAATTTTTGAAACGTCTTATCGATAGCGGGCAGTGACTTTTCATAATAAACTGTTCAAGAGTTAACCTAACACGCTCGTCGCTTCGCTCCTCGCTACCTATTTGAATATTTAGGCCGGCCGCTGGCGCAACTCGCTCGCTTCGCTCGCTTGGCTCGTGCGGTAGGTAGTTCATAAGTTAACCTAACACGCTCGTCGCTTCGCTCCTCGCTACCTATTTGAATATTTAGGCCGGCCGTTGACGCGACTCGCTCGCTTCGCTCGCTTGGCTCGTGCGGTAAGTAGTTCAAAAGTTAACCTAACACGCTCGTCGCTTCGCTCCTCGCTACCTATTTGAATATTTACGCTGGCCGCTACCGTGACTCGCTCGCTTCGCTCGCTTGGCTCGTGAGGTAGTTCAAAAGTTAATAAATATTTTCTACTCCGGGAGGCTGTCAACCCTCGAAGTTGCGCGGTGCGCGGGCAGCAAGCAGCCCGCGGTGCCGTCTTTTGCCGATGCTATTCAATTACCCTTCCTACTATGGAAATTTTCATACAAAATTTTCGAAAAAAAAAAATTTCGCTTTTTAGCAAAAAATTTTATGTGCCTGGAAGCGGACCAAGTTTTTAAACATTTTTTACCTTGGTGACCCCAACCTAAGTGCCACCAGTTCAGAGAGCCGTTGAATTTCGTGATGTATGGAAAATGAAAACCGGGGGTCTGAGAGAAATTCTGAGTATGCAGTTTTGTAAATCTGACCAATCAGAGCACAGAAGTCAATTTTCAGACCGATCGTGACGAAACCGGCGCCACCATCTTGCTTTGAAAAATTGGCCATTTTTTGAAAAAAAAATTACGTCCAATTTGAAATTTCTCGATTGCCCTGGTAGAACCCCATCTTCCTGATCATTTTTTAGTTCTACACCCCCCACCTATCTTGCGCCGTTTCAGAGAGCCGTCCAATTTTACGTTGTATGAAACTCGGAAACCAGCTATGGAAACTCGATTATGAGTATGCCACCTCAATGTGCGGCTCGATTAAAGCCCCTGTGCCAAGTTTCATTGCGATCACACCAGCGATGGCCGTTTTAGAATTTGTATGGCGGCGGCCATTTTTTCCGCCATTTTGAATTTTTTTTGCACTCTGTGGTAATTGCTCGAGGTCTACTCCAAGTTTAGTTCGAGCACCCCAGATGTAGCTGCTACCGTTTGCGCGGGCCGTTGACCGTCTTCGAGAGATGAGGGAAAGTTTAAGATTTCGGATTTTTCTGGATATCCTGGGAGCTGGGCGAGTACGAATGCGTCATTGGTGTATTTCTCCATTGCACCACCTCGGCTAAATTTACGTTTTTATGTTTGCGCCAAAAATGGAAAAATTCCAAAATCGAGCGTCCCACTACGGCTCCCTGGTAGCGACCCAGGGTGGTGATCATTTTTAGTTCCGGGACCCCCCACCCAACTCGCACCGTTTCCGCGGGCCGTTGGAGTTTACGTTGTATGGAAGTTGGAAACTGGGGCCCGGAGCCACTCGAACGGGGCACCGATCGATTCGCCGGCTCGAATAGAGCACGTGTGCCAAATTTGAGACGTAAGGATTCATAAACGGCGATTTTGGCAAAGTACGGCGGCCATCTTGTTTTCGCGAAAATCCCCATTTTTCCACCACCCCTGGTAATCGCCACCAGTTCCGAGCATTTTTTGTTCAGACACCCCCCCTCCAAGTGGCACCGTTTCTGCGCACCTCCAGGGGTCCACTCTCTTGTCCAGGGTGTTGGAGATGTCAATATTTTTCCGGTGGTCACTCGGCGCACCTCTACACGATCACGTCGAAATCCCCCCAACTTTCCGCGTAGTTTCCGAGAAACCCGATGTCAGTCAGTCAGTCAGTGGTAGTGTAGCTTTATATATTATAATAATAGTATAGATTTTATTTAAAATGTATCGACGTATTAAATTAATTTACTAAATGGTAATTTAGATAACAAACGTAATTTACAAGTTAATTTGCTTTCACGAGTTCCGATAATTGACTATTCATTCAGAACAATGATTGCTCAGTGATAAATGCATACCGGTTTACCGTTTATGAGTTAATTCATTGATGATTTTCAGATTATCAAACGTGTTATTTGTTTTTAAACTAATCAAGCGCAAATTTACCAAAGTCTCCTGAATTAATGTCTGCTACAGATCTAAGAATACTGTTTATGATAAAAAACATAATCTCTACTCACCATAATCTACTCTAAAATAAATCTGTTTATCATTATAAAATGCCGCTATTGTAAACATGTATATCAGATATACAAGATTGATACCGCATTCTTGCAAAGTTGCAAATGTTATTCGATACTTTATATTCTAGACTCCGCCCTCGGTGACCTGTAGTGATTAAAAATTTAAATAAGCTACCCTTACGGCGTATAGAAATAGCCATAATTTCCTACCCGCTACACAATACACATGCAATAAGGGTGGGGTGCAGGTGACAGCGTGGCCTTGACGTTGCATAAGTGGTATGGCCCAAGAAAGAATTATTTACATATTATCTTTTCCGAATTCATTATAGGAATCGATAAGATCTTATGTATGCCGGTTCGCTCGTCAAGTTTGACGTGATGTTAGGAAATAAAGCATTGTTTGAGTTTTGCACAAACATCTCTGGCAATGAAAAATGTTAAGGCTATGTTATGTCATGCTGCTATTTTTGTAATATTTGGATGGTATTCTAAGCTGTATAATGCAATTTTTTGACATGCATAATAGTGTTATTTAATACAATAAAGAAGAATTAAAACTCTTAAATAAATATTCCGGAAAATCTACTACTTACTTATTTAAGTGTTGAATGAAATTATCCTCTGATGCATGCCTTTTAAAATGTTGAAGTTGTTGTTGTAGTTGTTTCAACGATAGCTGACTTACATCAGAATTCATATAAAATTTTCCAAATAAAATATGCTTTTTTCTAAAAGGTAAATTATTTAATACACTTAGAATCCAAATACCAAGAACGTAACGTTCTTGATATTTGTGGTTAGGTAGAAAATTCACAAATTGTTTTAACATTTTGATATTCCAGAAGTTGCTTTAAAATCATCTATTTAAAAATGGCTGTTGCTAGTTGCTATTTATACAGCAAATCGCCTTCAGTTCATACCTTCCACTTTTACTGCATCTTCCGTTTCATGTTAATAATAGTGTAAGGTAAAGTAATCGCCACTTAACGATGCAGGGTTACCCGTCACTGCCTGAACAGCCACTTGGCCGCTATAATTAAAAATTGATCTAATTTCCAAGCTCACCTTGAAATTCAAAGTATCGGATAACTTTGGCGTGCTTTCTTTTGGTATTCAAGGTGATTGCGATTTCATTTTCAGCGTTCCTGACATAAATGGGTCGGAAATGTTGGTTGTAATATTGCTTTGCTTGGTTTCTTTCTTTGTAAAGTTTTTATTCATTCATCCGTCGATAGAGCGTTAGTATTTCATATTTATGTTGAAATTAAAATTCAACATTCCGCCCACGGCGTAATAAAAGACAATTCCCTCAGGGATGAGGTGTTTCACAGCGGGAAAAAGTAGCCTTTATCACTCTCTAGCCTTAATATCTCCAGACAAAAATCTAATCTTTAAGTCGTATTTCTAGTTCCTATGCCAGTAGAATGTTTGTTAAACGTTTTAATTTAGAAGTTAGTACCTACATAAAACTTTTTGCGCACACGTGCTCATTCCCCACATAATTGAGCAAAATATTTAATTTGGTCATTTAATAGTAATGGACCCAATTCGGAGTAGTTTTATATGCATGTCCCAATTAAGCGAATCAGCGCTTGCCGCATATTGATGGAGAATTCGGAGTCGAAAGAATAGGTAGCTTCAATTAAAATGAAGCCGCGGATGCAAGACCAGATTTCCAATGTTTGGTTTCAATTAGCAGAGACTATTGATACCTTTTTTTTTTTTTTTTTTTTTTATAGTGGGGAAATCTTCCAAAGATACCCACGGCCCCCGGGGAAGGAGCCGTGGGTTATGTCGGATTCTTACCGACTAAAACCCCACTGTGTTCCGTCGAGCCGCTTTAATGAGGGGGCCGCGGGTATTTGTTAGAATTCTTCCGCAACCCCCTCGGCGGCAGCCCATCTCCAGGCCAGGCGCAAGCCAAGAACAGGAAAGGTGATTTGCCTGCTCTTCCCTCCCGTTGGCGGCATGAGCGGGACACGTCTCAAGTCGCCTCACCGCACCGGACGATGGATTACATTCCCCGTTCCACCGCCCGGCGCCCTTCGTCAAGGAGGCACGTTGCGACCGTGTAAAGCGGCCGCAACACGGCGACGACGCCCAATAAGACGTCTGCGCCGGATCGGGTCCGCGTGAGGATCCCTCTCGCGCACCCGCTCTGCCTCCTCTTTCTGCGAGATCACACTCTCCGAGAATGCGATCACCGCACGCCAGGATCTGTCGCCATCCACCATTGCGCGAACAACGGAGGGTAGAGAGAGATCCGGCCCGATTATCGCGACTAAGCGAGCACGGGGCTCGGCCCACGCGGGGCACACGACAAGGGTGTGATCAGCCGTGTCCTCCGGGCAGGCACACCAGTGGCAGACCATGCTGGGTTCCCTCCTCGCGACTTTACACAGGTACCGCCCGAAGCAGCCGTGCCCGGACAGTATCTGCGTAAGGCGGAAGGTTATGGCCCCGTGCCGCCTGTCGCACCACTCTTGGAGGACTGGACGTATGGCCGCAACCGTCCTCTCACCCGCGCTGGGCTCCTCGAGCCGGCGTTCCCACTCCCGGAACCGCCGCTCGACAGCCTCGGCCCTCCACTCCTCTACTTCCTCGTAGGAAGGATTCACCCCATGTGACCTAGACGCCGAGACGCGGCGATACACGTCCGCTAGCATCTCGGCGTCCAGATCCCATGGCGGCGTTCCGGCCATTACGCAGGCAGCCTCGAAAGACACCGTGCGGTATGCCCTAACTACCCTGAGCGCCATGACCCGCTGCGGCCTCCGCAAGAGGGGTCTGGTACGGGCGCTCAGGGTGTCTGCCCAGATGGGGGCCCCGTAGAGGGCCATGGAGCGGATTACGCCAGTGTATAGCCGGCGACACCCACCCCCAGCACCTCTAAGGTTTGGCAGCAAACTTCCCAGTGCTCCGGCCGCCCCTACAAGACGGGGGGCGAGGCGACGGAAGTGCTCCGTAAACCTCCATCGGCTATCCAACACGATGCCTAGGTATCTCATGGTGGTGGTGACCCTGATCGCTACCCCATCCACCCGGATCTCTGAGCCTGCGCTATGCAGCCTCCGGCGACCGGGAAAGAAGATGGCTTCGGATTTCTCCAGCGCCACCCGTAGTCCCAACCGCCGGATGCGGCACACCACCTGCTCAACTCCCGTGGTAGCTAATAAAGCTGCCTCCTCATATGTAGCCCCACGCGCAGTCACCAGAGTATCGTCGGCGTAACAAGTTACGCCAACACCTGGGAGGTTAGTGGCGCGCAGGACCCAGTCGTACCCGATGTTCCACAGAAGAGGCCCGAGGACCGACCCCTGTGGGACACCGCACGACATTTCCCTCTCACTCCATCCATCGCGGGTTGGATAGGCAACAGTCCTATCTGATAGGTATGACCGCAGCAGTCGCACCATGTAGCCCGGCACGCGATGATAGTGGAGAGCTTGCAGGATACTGCCCCACGGTAGGGTATTAAACGCGTTGGCGATGTCCAAAGACACCGCCAGGAGGACTTCTCCACTAGCGGCCGCATCTTCTGCGGTGGCTCTCACGCGAGATATCGCGTCGAGTGTTGACCGACCACGGCGAAAGCCGAACTGGTTCCCGCTGAGGTCTGGTCCCACTCCCTCCAAATGGTTGACGAGGCGAGCTGCGAAAACGCGCTCAAAAAGCTTGCTCACCTCGTCAAGCAATACAATAGGCCTGTACGCTGAGGGCGAATCGCGCGGGCGCCCCTCCTTTCTTAACAGGACCAAATTCCCTGTCTTCCACCTACGGGGAAATTGGCCCCGCTCAAGGCAAGCCGAAAACAACCGCTCCACACGGGGCCCGAGGGCTTCCAACGCTAGCACCCACGCTCGACCAGGTACCCCGTCAGGTCCAGGAGCAGTGTTTTTCCCTTTAAGCCGCGTAACTGCCGCCTCCAACTCCTCATGGGTAACGGCAGGGATTTCTTCTGCAAGCTCCTCCTGTGACGCAGGTGTCGCCGCCATCGGCGGGGGAGAGTATCTTCCTCGGTCCGGGAACAGAGACACCACAACCTGTTCTAGCAGACGGGGCTCGAGAGACTGAGACAGGGGCGGAGCCCACGGGCGGAGCTTCTGCCTCACCCGTTTATACGGCCGACCCCACGGCACCCGGTTCAGACCCTCGAGCATCTCTTCCCATGCTCTATCCTTGGCGCTGCTGATTGCCTCTTGCAGAGAGGTAACGCACTCCCTGTAGGAGGCATACAGTTGCGCTTCCTCCACTTCATCCCGTCCACTCCGGCGCCGGTGCCTGGTGTACGCCCGCCTCGCAGCCACGCAGGATGCGCGCAGCTGGGCAATTTCGGCGGACCACCAATACATCGGTCTTCTGCGCGGATTCGAGCGAACTCTACTCATGGCCGCATCACACACCTGCGCCATGGCATCAGCCATCCACGCTGCATCGTCCTCTACTGTTGTTGCGATCCGCGGTGCAGGGATCCATGCCTGAATAATGGCAGCCTCAATTAGGAGTTCCTTATCGAGACTACGAATCGACCAACGCGGACGTCCACCATTTAGGGAAGGCTCACCGCGAAACGCGGATGGCGCAGAGACGCTGAAGCGGATGTATCTGTGGTCCGACAGCGTTTCCACATCAGTAACAACCCTCCAGTCAGTAATTCGCCTTGCAAGGGGGGGGCTAGCGAAGGTGATGTCGACGATGGAGCCCCCTCTTTGCCGCACGCAGGTAAGCTCACTCCCGCGATTTACGACCGAGAGATCAGCCGCGACCGCCCACTCCTGCAGCACCGCACCCCGCGCATTTCTCACCGATGATCCCCATGCCATTGATTTGGCATTGAAATCTCCGGCCAGAAGCACGGGCTGCGAAGGAGCTAGGTCAATCAGTTCCCCCAGATCTGCCAAGAACCGCTCGAATTCATCCAGGCCACGGTTGGGAGAGAAGTAGACCCCGATCACTGTGTTACCCTTGATCGAGGCCGAGACACAACCCCGCCGCCGGACTACCCTTTCCATTACTGTGCCGCCCTGCGTTACGAGCGTCACCAGTCCATCCAAGTCAGCCGCCCAGTTGTCCCGGGACGGTACGAAATAGGGCTCAGCCACCACCGCCACATCTATCTGCCACTCCGCCAGACTCTGGAGAAAAAGATCCTGGGCTCCGGCGCAGTGGTTGATATTGCCTTGGAGGAAATGGAGTAGAGCCATTACTGCGTTTCCATTTCGCTAACCATCACATTCGCCTCGACGGGCGCGGGACAAGGACACGGCGCGGTACCTGGACCATCGCGTCCCCGATTTCCTCTTTTCCGCTTGGGAGCCTTGCAAGCTGGGCCCCCGAGCCGATGGCCTGCCGGTAGCTTGGCCTCGGAGCATAGAACGCAGCGAGCGGCGGAGGCAGAACATTCCCCGGCCTTGTGGCCTGTTTCTCCACATCGGAAACAGACGTTGCTCCTATCTACGAGCGAATTGCACTCGGCTCTTACGTGCCCCACCTCTAGGCAGCGGAAGCAACGCTGTGGCTTCACCTTGCCAAGCGTGACACTTGCAGAGATCCACCCTACTTGGATACGGCCTACCTGTGCCACCTTCTTTGCCGCGGCTATCGGGCAGCTCACCCAGGCTGAAGTCGAGCCGCGAGAGCCCACGCGCAGTCCACTACACTTAACGTGTTCTGTAGGGCATTCTCCTGCCCGAGAAATCGCAGCCACGACATCTTCAACAGCCGCCGAGTCGTCCAAGCCGATGATGTGCACTTCAGCGCATTTCACCGGCCTGGAAACCTTGACGGTGCCTTCGTCCCAAATCTCCCGCAGCTTTGCAGCGAGAGCATCTGCCTCCTTCGAGCTTGCGGCACCAGGGACTTCTAAGATCCTTGCCCCAGTCGCGGCACGCTTGAACCGCAGCGCACCTACACCGATTTCCGCCAAATCAATCTTTTGGCGTGATCCAGCCATTATAGAGGCATAGGTGACGCCTTGCTCCACTGCGCCTGGCTGCAGAGCAATAACGACAGCCGAGGACGAAGGATTGCGCAACCTCTGCGCCCTCGAGCGCACTCGCGCCGGCCCCTTTTTCTTTTTCGCCTTGCCCTTCTTTCCGACGACCGTCCATTCCTGCTCCAGCCGTGGCTGGAACTGGGGAGCAGAAGAAGTGGTGGGCACAGCCTTGTCAGCTGGCTTGGTCTTTTCCGGCTGCCGTGCAGCCTTCCCCTTGCCCTTCCCCTTGGCTTTTGCAGCTGGACCCGGTTTTGCAGGCTGCGCAGCAGGCTGTTCCGGTTTTCTCGCCTTTGCTGGAGCAGCACCTTTCGCTGGTGCCCCATTAGGGGGCTTTGGCGGCGGGAGAGGAGGAAAGTCCTCGGTTGGGGCTTGCCCAACCGCCATTCCCTCAACCCTGCCATCCCCCGCCAATGGGGGCCTTACACACCTTTTTGGAGGCAACTCCAACGCTTCTAACCGGGCGTCCACCATTCCCCCGACCTGCCGCAAAATCTCCGCGGTCAGATCAGAGTCCACTCGCGTTTGCATGGGCTGTGCGGTCCCTATGATAGCCCTAAGCTCTCCCATCTCTTTTCGGAGGCCCGCGATTTCCGCCTGTAACTGGGTGTTCGCAGCTTGCAGCTGCCGCGTCTCCTCTGATGCAGTACGCTGTGCAAGAAGCACCGCCGCTTCTTGAATGGTGTCCGAGGCTTCCTTGAGGGAACGTTTGAATGCCACCCTTAGGTTTGTCGATTTTGCACGCACCTGCTCGATGGCATCCAGGCTCTCCTCTATACGGCGTTGGAGGGCCGCGGCAGAATCGTCGGCAAGACGTCCGTCCCCAGTTTCTCCAGCGCGGGAGGTACCGGCTCGAGAGGCTCGGGTGACCTGCGTTTCCTCGCTAGCCTCGAGCTCCGATTCCCTCCGTACGCGCGACAAGGCCTTCCTAGCGGCTGTCATGTCCGCTAAGGTCTTTCTTGCAGAGGCTGTACCTGCACAGAATCCCGCTGCTGCAGCCCCTCGCCCTTTGCCCCTTTTCGAGGCTTTCTTGGCCTGCCGCGTTCGGCCTTCTTCCGTGGAGGAGCCTGAGCAGCTCGCTCCAGAGGACCGCTTTCGCTTGGCCCACAGTCTATCCTCCTCATATGACTGGACCGTCATGAGACTATCTACGGACGTTGCCGTGGACAACCCACTGGGTCCAGTCTTCCTCCTTCTGGTTTCAACACGCCCCGTTTGGGTGCGCGCCTCCACCCCACGTTCCGTTTCGCTAAGCTTATCGGTCTCCGTTAGTCGTTTGCCAGTGGTCAGTTTCTCAGTAGCATTAGGGCCTGATGCATCACCCATATGGCGGCCAGTGCCCCCTCCAGAATACGATGGGGCTGACGGTACTGTCCCGTCGGGACAGTCCCGTGAGGGATTCTCCACACTCGAAGCGAGGTGGTACCCTCCTGGAGTAGTTTTAGTTTTATTGACCTCCATTTTTGCTTTTTTTTGTTAACCAGGGGGCGCTCCCCTGAGACATCTCTATCTGCCGGATTCCCACCGACCATTCATCCTCTCGCCGAGTGTCACTGACTTAGGATTGGGGTAATTTTTATAGGGGTTGTCTTTCCCGCAGTCCCGAAGAACTCCCGGCCCTGTCTGCTATCCTGCGAGCAAAAGCTCCGCTGGCCCCTTTGAGCCACAGACACGCGCCAAAGCGCCATGCATCTCCTATTTACTCTTCTAATAAGAGAGGTACAGAGAGCAACCAGCTCGGTCCATATTCGCTTCACTCAAGGTGCTGGCTTGCACCCCAAGCTACTGAGCCCCTCCGCCGCGACAAGGCTTGGACCACGGGGGGGAGACTATTGATACCTGTGAAAGTTCAGTTTTGAATTGCAAATATCGAAGTATAAAGTTGTGCATATCGTATCTATCATAACGTATCTATATTGTATCATAACGATCTGCAGTTTTGTTTGTTTTTAAGATTCAAATCTGATAAAATTCAACATGCTCTCTGGTATATTGAACGTACCAGGTAACGAATAACGAAACATAAAATGTTTTTAAAAGCTCGAAGTCGGGCAAAGCTCTACATCAGGATTATCGCGCCAATAAATAATCCTTGCTGGAATAAAACGGAGAACCTAGAATGGCCAAGGCATTAAAACAGTTCCTTTGCACAATTGTACGCTAAAGAAAACATTAAGGTTTTATACCGTCTAGGTAAGTTGGCTAGAAACTGCCGGGAAGCATGCAATAGCAATGTTATGTTTCAATTGTCTACGTGACGTATATGAGTAGGTAATTGAATGTCTTGATGTACTAGTCGCGATATATTCAACTTTTGGCCTTAGTTTTGAAGTAAAATGTAAACACATACTCGATGTGTTTGGACAAAACCATTGTAATATTTCACATACCTATCAATGAATGAATGAATGAAATACTCTTTATTGTACATACACAGTAGTAAATTTTGTTACATAGATAAGATAGCTTATAATATAGATGTACAAAGAGCGGCTTTATCGCTCGTGAGCGATTTCTTCCAAGCAACTCTATGTATGTATAGATATAGTGAGCAAGAATTAAAGAGTAGAGTAAGACAAGGAAAGAAGAAAGAGTAAACATAGAAAAGAATTATACATAATGAAGGACACATAAGTTGATACATTAATATTACAATAAGATTAAAATTATACAGAAGGAAAGCTTAAATTTAGATTTATTTTAATGATTTGTCAGTGATCGAGCGAAGGTAGTAGTTCTTCAATTGACTTTTAAAGGAGTGAAGGGTCTGTGCTTTTCTTTTCGTGACTGGCAAGGAGTTCCACAAGCGGATTGCTTGAACGGAAAAGGAAGAATGGAAAAAATTGGAAGACTGGGAAGGTATATGAAGGGTAAGATTTTCAGCTGATCGTAAGTTCGTATTCCTAGTGCCAAGGAATTCAAAATTAGCTTTTAAGTAGGAAGGTGATGTGGGATTAAAGATAATGGAATAAAGAGAGGCAAGGATATGTGTATTCCGGCGGAGGCGGATGGGGAGCCACTGAAGTCTTGACCGAAATTCCGAAACATGGTCATACTTGCGCAGACCATAAATGAACCGCACAGCAAAATTTTGTAACCGCTCAAGTTTATTAAGTTGTTCTTGAGTTAGATTAGTAAGACATACGTCAGCGTAGTCTCAAGGATTGGCAGAAGTAAGGATTGGGCCAGCAAAATTTTGGTGGGAATGGGAAGCAAATTACGCAATCGACGCAAACTAGAGGCGGCAGCAAATACTTTGGAACTTATGTTTTTAATCTGCTGAGACCATGACAAAGTTTCGTCTAGTATAATACCGAGATTTTTAACAGATTTACTGTAAGGAACAGTAGTACCATCAAGTACAATCGGTGGCAGAGTCCAATTAATCCTAGAAAGGAGACTTTGGCTGCCAAATATAATTGTTTGAGATTTTGAAGGATTTAAACTCAGCCCAAAAGATTTACTCCAATCAGATATGTGTGAAAGGTTACGTTTTATACAGTTCACAGCTTCAGGTAAATCAGTCAAAGTGGCTTGTGAATAAATTTGGAGATCATCAGCGTATAGGTGATAATGTGAGGTCAGTCTTGTGGTAACACAATTTATAAAAATCGCAAATAAGAGAGGTGATAGAACGCCCCCTTGTGGTACACCAGCACTTACGTCACACCAGGAAGAAAAAGTATTTTCAACCTTAACGCGTTGTCGACGGCCGTGCAAGTAGGAACGAAACCATTCTATTGCCACAGGGGATATATTGACGGAAAGCAGTACACTCAACAATACATCATAATCAACTGTATTGAACGCATTGCTAAAATCCAACAGTGTCAAAATTGTAAGCTCTTTGTTATCCATTCCTCGACGTATGTCATCAGTAATTTTCAAATATCAATATAGGAATATGTCGGAAAATCTACTAGTTACTTACAAGTAGATTTTCCAGCAGTCAATACTGCTGATAGATTTAGGGTCTTGATATTGGAGCTTCGTACATTTCCGACTATATCCTTAATTATTATATTATCTATATAATTTTCTAGTTCTCTTTTCTTATCTTCTCTTTGGGAGGAGTATCAATTGGCCAATAACTGCAAGTATTTGAAAATTATTGTATTTATAAATGATAAAATATACAATATAGGTACATGCCTTCTACAAATATTGCTATTTTCAGTTGGAAACAAAAAACAATAGAATATTTTCCTCTTAATTGCGTTTCATAGACGCCTGGATTACAACGCACGACTCACGAGGCATGAGGCACGGTAATTGGCTTATTCTCGTATACATAAGGTTTTAAATTACATAAGCAATTGACTAATAAAAACTGTTTAAAACGTACCAACGTCACCATTATTTCATTCAACAATAAGTTTAATATTAACACAGAAATCTATACTATACTAAATACTAATATTATAAAGCTGAAGAGTTTGTTTGCTTGAACACGCTAATTTACGCTAACACGCTATATCATATTGTATTGTCACGCTAAGACCAATAGGAGCGGAGAAATGCGGGCAAAACCATGGGGCACAGTTCGTTTAAGATATTCAGTCTCAACTAGTGTTGCCCAAATTCAGTCTTGGTCTTGCAGTCTTGGTCTTGTTCTTGCGTTTTTGCAAGATCAAGACCAAGAACAAGACCGCGTATTTTTAGCAAGACCAAGACCAAGACTGACCGTGCAAGACTTGAGCAAGAACAAGACATAGCCTGCAAGACTCTTGCGTCTTGCAGCTAGGACTTTGATTTTTCGAATTTCTTATCAAATCTTCAGTTATTTATTAATCTGCTTGATCTTTACCATGGCTATGTTAATTCAAGCTCACAATGTTCCAATTGTAATACGTTTTTCTAAGATTTAAAGTAAACTTTAATAAATAGTAATACCTAGACTAATAGGTAATTGCAAGACTTGCAAGACTCTTGCTGCAAGACCAAGACCAAGACCAAGACTGAGAGCGCAAGACCAAGACCAAGACCAAGACCAGGTGTATTGGCGCAAGACCAAGACCAAGACCAAGACCAGGTGTATTGGCGCAAGACCAAGACCAAGACTGGCTAAGTCTCGTCTTGTTCTTGCATTTGGGCAACACTAGTCTCAACAATATATCTTTAATAACAATAATAGTATGTAAATAAAATCCTTGGAAGATAATCGATAACTTCGAACGGGAATCTTAATGATATGCTCAATATGTCCTACAATGTCTTCTGCTTTTCAAATATGGCATCTTACATAAAAACAGATTCGTCCAGTGCCGTACGAGGATTCACTTTGACTGTTTTTTCTTTTTGTTGTTTGAACTATATATGTATAACTATATGAATATTCAAAATTAGCAAGATTAATTTCTAGTTTTTAACACTGTAATGTAGGTATACAAAATGTCAAATAGTATGCGAGTAAAAGTAGATTGAATAAATTTTAACTTACTTTAATATTGCGGAATTTCCCTATCTCTAAATCTGCGATCGAACCGTGTCTCTTTAAAAATACTTTAAAAATAAAACTGCAGACACTTTTTCATGTTTAAATAGAAATGTGATACAGTTTGCACACTATCTGAATTAAGGCACTTTCTCATAGCGTTAAATTATGTTTGAATTACATTCTATGAATTTTCTTCATAGCTCCATAGTCTTAATTATTATTGAGCCACTATTGCATTGGATTATCTAACTCCCAGAGTATGTTAAACAATTACATATTATGATATTAAGTAATAACTCAGCTACCGGAATCACAGACACAATGAAAATCTATTGTGTCGTGGTCAGATCGGGCCGCTCGGAGCTCAATGGGTTAATACATCCTGTCCCTTTCATTTCCAAGTTATTAACAAACTGTGTTACAAATGTGCTTCCAAATAAAATAGAGTTATAATTATAATAGTTATCACTAACATACCTATAAGTCACTATGTACCTTATACTCGCCCTTTCAAGTAATTATAGATGACAGTAACGCTATCTTTCTTTCAGATAGATTATACTTCGCAACCCTTAAAACCGGATATAAGCCGAAGCCGACTCGAAACAGTAAATACTTCCACATCGAGGATGAGATCGTTTACGAGAACTTCTACTTCGACTTTGGACCTTATCACCTGTGCCATTTGTACCAGTTTTGCAATAAGCTCAACGAGGAACTGGAGAAAAATCCAAAGAAGAAGATCGTATTCTACACGAGTAACAATGAAACGCTCAGACTCAATGCCGCCTATCTTATTGGGAGTTATCAGGTTAGATATTTAATATTTTTCATATAAATAAGCTCATTTTGTTGCCCTTAATCACTACAATATAAAGTCCTCAGTTGAACCTAGCTGTTTGTTCGCTAAACTCAAAAACTGCTGCACCGATTTTTATTCAGTTTTGCGGACAAAACCGCGGACAGACATATTGAAGGGCGTGTCATGCAAAAGGGTTATATTACTAAAGCAAAAATTTCATCCGGTCGACGTCAATTCTTCACGATTGGGGAAAACATACTTTCGCATTTATGATATTAGTGAAATAAAATTGACGACCGACAGTTAAGGTTCACTTATCCATATTGCTTTAGTACAGTTTCGATTTTATGTATACTGAAGTAATCTTTTATGTACGTATATAAATTGTAATGTAATCTTTTATGTACGTATATAAATTATATTATGAAGTTACTTAAAATATAAAATATGTATGTTTAGACAGAGAACTTAGAGTTTCATTATGGCATTTACAATCTAAAAATACTTTTTTAAATCATCAGTTACGTTTGTACAACCGACATGAATTAGGTCACGCACGCACCACACCCTTGCAAGATCGACAAAGTGGTACCTTACCATAATACCACATACTCGCATAATTACTATGAAAACGCGTGTTAGGAGGCACGTGGTTGACTATCCCTTTCGGGTTTTAAATTATTTATTTATTTATTAATTTATAAAATAAAGTATAACAAAAATAATATGTATTACAAAACAGGCATTAGCCTTATTGCTAAGCAGCAATCTGATGGGAAAGGAAATGTATAAGGTTCATGGGATAGTGCAAAAAAATCTAAATTGCCCGTGCCTCGCGGAAAATCCACTCGTTAAACTTCTTCCCTACGATTGGGGTTGATTTATGGAAAAAAATGAGTAGGTAATTTTTTTTTTGACGGTTTTTTTTTAATCACGGATCCTTCGCTATTTTCAGAGCAAAATACATTTATATCCGTGCTGTCGTTTGGGTGTGAAAGCGTTACAGACATACGGACAAACTTTCGCATTTGTAATACGTATTAGTTGGATGTTTTTTCTGCCATTTAAGACGTTGGTTTTTTTTATAGGGGTGAATCTAAAGCGTTTAATTTTGCGAAAAAATTAGCCATCTAACATCCATGAGTATACGAATATAGGTTTTATGTATTCTATCTCTATTCATTGGATAATCGCGTTGCGTGGGAACAAATTGTACACCTACAAAGAAATAAACCAGTTGCTTTTATAATTTTACACGTAGGTACCACAGACGTAATAGAAAATGGCGTAACTGCCTTAAATTACTTCTTTAAACGTGACATTATAACAAATTTTTAGTCATGTTTTCAACTTCCGTACACTTCAAGAGAATGAAATGCGCTTTTGTATAAATATCCTATAGTTATTATTAGCATTCCAACCTCAACTATCGTACCTAGAGTTACTGTAATTTTGACTTCGGAAAAAACAAGCACGTCATTTTAACACAGGAGTATGTATAGTTAAAAATAAAAATAAAAAAGTACGATTAAATAAAATCAAGATATGGTTTTGGACACCTCCAAAAGCATTTGGCAATATATTAAAACAATTAAAACACATTTCACTCATCACCATTAAACCAGTAACGAAATTAAACAACACATTGTCTCTTCATTGTAAACGAACATCAGTTAAAATAATTTACAATCAGCAAAAATACTTCAAGAACAATTACTGAGCTACACAAATAGTATATCAGTCATCAGTGTTCGCGACGCGCAATACAAGGATAAAGTAACTCCTTACAATTCTAATTAGTAAAGTGAACATTAAGACACCATTTAGTAACGGAGCATTTACATCAAACGAAAATAGAGCTAGAACAAGAGCATGCTTTCGTGATATTTTAGTGTAAACGAAAACTCGTATTCCGTATTGTTCATTAACCTTTTCGAACGCATTAAGAGCAACGAAAGAATTCTCTACGTCTGTTTACACTTAAACATAGTGGGGTTAGCATGAGCATTCGCTCGTTTGATGTAAATGCACCGTAAGAAAATCGTCAGTTATTAGTTAAAACAATGTTGAAGTTAGAGATAAAGTTCAGTCGACAAGCGGGGTCATGATTTGCATTGTTACTCTAAGCTCTAAGCACGGATTGTTTTCATTTCTTATTAATTTAACAATTTCTTAACGTCAGCTCCAACTATTGAGTTTATTTTAATAATTAAAGCTAGTGGATCATCAAATATTTGGTAAAATCTGCATAATATACTTCCTCGCTCATACATGTTATGCTGATTAACATGTAAACTGTAATACAAAAGTCCCACTAGATTCGCATCTTATTAAGCTATTGCATAGTTTCTATCGCGGGCCTTGAGCGCGGGGACCGAATCCAGAAATTCCGTAACGAAAAAACCTCACGCTCCCCACTCCGACGAGCACGGAGGTGTGGCTTGAAGGCATAGCATGCAATAGCTTTACCGCGGCAGTCCCCGAGTGCCAAACATCCAAACGTCTTTGTTATTAGTTTTAGTTGTCTTAAACAGTAACATGAAAAATTATCTTCTAGATAATATATCTAGGCAGTTCACCGGGCGCTGTGTACAAGCAGCTGACGGAGGGCACGTGGTCCCTCCTGAACTTTCGAGATGCCTCCGGAGGTCCGCCGCTCTTCGATATATCCCTGTTGGACGTCCTGCAGGGAATAAAGGTGGCACACGATGCCAGGTTCTTTGATTTCGAGCACTTCGACGCCGATCAGTATTTGTTTTATGAGGTAAGTTCATGTGTGTATAGTAATTGTTTTATTTAAACTTCGTATTAATTGGCTAAACGTTGAAGATTGAACTCTCTTCAATCACGAAAAAGAATTACAATTTATCTATATTTTGAGTGGGAGTTATGCCAAAATGTATGACTGGTCTATTGTGTCTGTGATGTGTTTGTATACAGTGCCACAAACTTATCTGAACCGGTGGCAAAAACTGGAACTACGTGCCGCCATTTTGAAATGTCACATTTTCACAGACTTTTCATACGGATTATTTTTGTTTACATAAAAAAAAGCGACATCAGTGGCACCGTCACCGGGTCAGATAAGTTTGTGGCACTATAAATTAGTTGTTCTTTGTCACTGAAACTGATTGCGTTTTATTTGAAATAATCTTCCAGAAAGTCGAGAACGGCGACCTAAACTGGATAATCCCAAGCAAAATGCTAGCGTTCTCCGGTCCCCACCACCGCTCGCGGCTCGACCGCGGCTACCCGCTCCACAGCCCGGAACACTACCACGAGTACTTCAAGAAACACCACGTGACCACCATAGTACGACTCAATAAGAAGTCATATGACGCAAGACAGTTTACATCACACGGCTTTGAACATAGAGAACTCTTCTTCGTTGATGGTTCAGTGCCGTCAGATTTGATCGTGAACAGGTTTATACGGATCTCGGAGATGGCGAAGGGCGCGGTGGCTGTGCATTGTAAAGGTTTGTACGATTGTTTTGACGAAATAAGTTAAATTTGTCTACAGTTTTATATGAAATAGGCAGCAAAAAATTCATAATTTTTCTTTCTCTAGTTTAAATTTTTTTCAATTATTTTCCTCTATATCTTTTAGGGAATTATTAAGCTATTTTTTAGGGAATTTTTCCATCCATATAATGCGACTATAAAATATTAAAATATTTAAAGTAAATACTCATTGGTATCCTCACATTCCATAATCTTCTATTCCATATTATTCCTGACTCGGAAAACGGAGATGCTTTTTAAATTAAACCTTATTGCCATTTTCATAAAGCTCTTTTTCACTTTAATTTCCAGCTAACTCGAAAAACGATGACGACTTTTTAAATTGAACCATATTACTACCATAACAAAGCTCATTTTACATGGCTAGTCTCGGCTTTTTATATTGAACCATATTACAGTCATAATAAAGTTCTATTTTACTTACATGTCCAGCTAACTCGGAAAACGATGACGACTTTTCAAATTGAACCTTATTACTATTACAATAAAGCTCATTTTACATTTCCAGCTAGTCTTAAACTTTTTTGAATTGAACCTTATTACTATTACAATAAAGCTCTATTTCGCTTCCCGTGGGTCTCGGTCGTACGGGCATGGTGAAC
The DNA here is from genome assembly GCF_905220415.1 of Colias croceus. NCBI lineage: Eukaryota > Metazoa > Arthropoda > Insecta > Lepidoptera > Pieridae > Colias > Colias croceus. Next base: position 3,777,137 of record NC_059562.1, read on the forward strand.
TAACTATGAAAATTATGACATTTTAAATTGAACCTTATTACTATCACAATAAAGCTCATTTTCCTTTTCTAGCTGGTCTCGGTCGTACAGGCACGTTGATAGCATGCTACATGATGAAGCACCACGGGTTCACTGCGCGCGAGGCGATCGCGTGGCTCCGTGTGTGCAGACCGGGATCTGTGATTGGACACCAGCAGTGGTTTCTTGAGAAGTTAGTGTTTTTGTTGTTGAATGTATTGTTGTTTTTGTTGTAGGAGACTGAAAGTTTATTGTAATTTCAATTAAATTGTATATTATGTGTCACATACACACAATACACAATTTAATTAATGAAATGACGAGAAATTAATCACTATCACTGCATAGTATAAATAATAAAACAAAGTGACTTTTTCTGTCCCTATACCACTATGTATGCTTAAATATTTAAAACTAAGCAACGGATTTTTTTAATAGATAGATCGAGGAAGAGTATTAGGATTTAAATAAAGCGGACGAAGCCGCGGGCGGAAAGCTAGTCATATATATGCGAGAAAGTGTTTACAGCATATGTTGCATTAATGTTTTCCATTTCAAATGTTAGTTTAGACATTGAAGTATATATTTTAAGTTTATCTATTATACCCGTTGTGCCATATTTCAGCAGGATGTTTTACTAGCTTCATTGAACTTTTTTTTATATTATTTGCAGCATCCAACCACGCATGCACGCGGAGGGCGAGTCGTACCGGCGGCGCAACAACATTACTGCGCTTCCTGTATTCTCTCGTGGTATATACTCGACGGCGCCCGTCGCCCCCGCGCCCTCCGCGCCCCACGTCGGCGCCCCCGCGCCCGAGAGACCCGTGTCGCTGCATGCTATACTGGGCAAGGGCGCCGCTAGCAAGGTTCGTATGTGTGTGTTTGTGTGCGTGTGTGTGTGCGTGTATGCGTGCATTTGAACGTGTATATGTACGTGTGTGTGTTCGTGCCGTGCGCACGCGTCTTTTTTGTAAGGTGTTTCTCAATGTTAGCCAGAAGGGCTTCTACATTTTAACGCGGACGCGGGGGTGAACTGAAGGTTCACCCTGGTAGCGACATGCACAAGGGCGTCCCCCCTTGACGGGGATCTCGAACCTCGGCTTGAGCTGTCGCTTGAGTGGAGGAGGCCAGAAGGGCCCTAATCGGACGGGGCGCACGCGTCTTACTACAGACAATATTGGAGAACAAGTATGATTGTAATCGACAAGTTTTTAAGGCTATTATTACCAAAACGTATGTTTTAGTTGTTATGTCCAATTTAATAAAAATTAATCTCATTCTTGGAACCAACCTGTAATATACCGGTTACTTGTATGCATTTAATAATTATTATTTTTTTGTTGACAGTTGGATAACGCTAACGCACTAAACGCGAACGAAACAGACACAGAGAACAACATAACATCAGTGATCGGAAAGTATAAAATCACCGCGTCCCCGATGTTGCCGGCAAAAGTGTTCACGCCGAAAATGAATTACATGATGCCAACCAACAATATACGGAACGCGAACAACACGAATCTAAAACCACAGCCGAGGTTGATCAACTCGACTCTAAAGTCTCACTACGCGGCCAAAACGTCCACTTTCCCGCCAACAAGAGGTGCCAACTCGCAAGCCAATAAACTGACCGGTGTAAAATCACCCTTCACAGGGAAAAGTAGCTTCCACGGACAACGTGCCAACCTCGCCCGACCGGCCAACTACACGCACGGAACTAGCCCCATCAAAACGTTCACCAGAAAAGCACTAAGCGTCACCAAAATGACCACGAACGACACAAACACGGTCACCACCGTCAGCGTAACTTCAACCTTATCTGCTATGACGGAGAACTGCCATTTGAATGGCAAAAATCGCCTCCCCTCCGAACCGAATCTCAAAGCGCAGAACAAAATTCCAGTGGTCAATAACACGAGGAAGAAGCTGATAGTTCGGTCGAATTCCAGTTCGAGGAAAAAATTGCCAAAGAGCGTTCCGAAAGGCAATCTAGAAGCCACACAGGATCTTTCTTCCAGTGATACCAACATTACGAACATTTCGGTTGACTCGTTGGACGCTCCGTTTAGGTTTAGACGAAAACGGGATAAATCTAGCAGCCCCGAGCCGATGGACACCTTATCAAACTCTATAATAACAGCCGACGTGACGCCAGAAAATTACGAGGAAACAAACAATTCTCAAGGGAATAAACTGTATAAAATAAAAGCATTGCGAAAGAAGTGTCCCGCGTTCGGTGTTAGTTTGTTGAAGAAAGACGGCGTTCAAACTCGCTCGAGTAGTTGCGCCAGTAGCTCGACCGTTAAAAAGAAATGATCTCTATGAGTGTTACTTACGCACGTTCTAAGTTTACGAGTTAGCTAGTACTTGTCACGGTGTAATTAGCGTCTTAGTGGACATTTTAAAGAAATATATACATATTCGAGTGTCTAGCGTGTAGACTGAAATATGAACTGTTTCGTTTTTACTGCTTTTTTATACCACTGCAAAGAGAAGTGTCGAACATTTATTTTAATTTAAATCTTGCCTAATTTATAATTAATCTATATTAACTCATAAAATTTTCAAATTATAAGCAAGTTACAAAATTACAAAATATTGTTTTAAACAATATTTTGTAATACTTACTTGCTTATAATTTGAAAATTTATTGACACTAAAAAAAATAAAGAGTGTGTGTACTTATGTACACGCGTTAGAAGTTATACTTATTTGGCGTATGGAAAAAAAATACTAGAATATACAACTTGAATATAGTTATCAATTTTCATACCACCTAGAACTAACTTCATGCTGTTAAATTTAGGTGTCGGTGTGCGCGCGCATCGTAAAAATTCACTCTCATCATTTTTCTCCATCGCGCCAAAAGAAGTATAACTTCAAAAATATAACTATTGACAAGTACTAAACTCGCGTAAACTAGGCCTTAGATATAGTTAGAGGTGCATAGCACATGTTGTAACGTGTAGGTCTATTTAGATTCGTGCCGACTGACTTAATAACCCATATCACAACGTTCCCTATTAAATTAATAGTTGTCTAAGAGCCAGCGCGCACGAGCAACTTTGTCTCCGCAACTATTTTGCGTCTCCCATCAATTGTATGGGGAGTTGCGTCGCTACGTGCGCGCACTTTCATACTAGCCCATGGGTGGGAGAGACAAAATAGTTGCGGAGACAAAGTTGCTCGTGCGCGCTGGCTCTTAAGGAAATTATCAAATGTTTGTATTGTATAGAGATCGTTCGCTGATTAGACCCCAAAAGACAAGCCTAAATGTTTGTAATCATTTTAATGTTTATAGGTCTTCGTTGGAGTGATTGAATGTTCAATATTGTTTTTTTTTGGTATGTTTATTATTTTTTGCATTTTTTTGAAGTGTAACTTCTTTATTGGGGTTGGAAAAATATTTAGTGTAATATTTTTCGTTACGCGTGACATTTTTCCGCTACGCGCCATCTTTTTCTTATCCCTACCACGCGTGATTCGACGTATTTCTGTAAAGTTGCATATAGTAAATTATTTTTTGAAAAATGAGGTCATAAAGAAGTTTCACTTCTTACGTGTGTAGTGTGTACCTACACTAGTACACGCACACATTTTTTTTTTTGATACAAGATTTTTACGTTGTAACGACTAGAAATGGGCTGAAAAGTCTTTGTTGGACGATTTTTTTTAAAATATTTCTTGTATTTTTGTAATCTTTTTAAGTTTGGAAATAATTTATATTTTTTATGCATTTATTTTTGTGACCTTAAAAAAGATGACATGAATTTTTCAGAGGCCTTATTGGATATTCAATCACTCTTTTTAGTTTTAAGAGGAAATATTTTTGTAATTTAAAATACTTATTATAGATCTATAAAACGCCATTTTATTAGCTTTTATTAGGCTTCCTTGTTATTTACATAATATGATTTATTGTGTTGATAATATGTTGTTGTATTTTTGATTATTTCTCGCAATAGATAGTTTAGATTATATGAATACAGAGTTTAAATTAGTTTTATCATACAAATGTATAACGTTTAACAGGACAGAGAATACTGACAGCTTTTTTATATAATATATATTATAGTACATACAGTGCCACAAACTTAACTGACTTGGTGATGGTGTCACTTTGTCGATTTTAGTGCCGCTTAATAGTATTTCCCCGGATGCAAGGGTAAAAATAATGTCATGGCCAATGGTGTAAATTAACAATTAACATTAATAAGTAACTTTTTATTTATACAAAATATTCCGTATGAAAAGTCTGTGAAAATGTGACATTTCAAAATGGCGGCACGTAGTTCCAGTTTTTGCCACCGGGTCAGATAAGTTTGTGGCACTGTATGTCATATATGACATAAAGTGCACTTTATTTCAATGCAAGTTTTCATTTACGATTGTTATATTTTCCATATTGAATATGAGAATCAATGCAATTGCTTTTTAATAAGTTGCCACAATCTTGGACTTTTTATAATTATTGTTTGAATTTTTTTTTATTTAATAAGAGACGGCTTAATTATTTGATTATATAGTTTCAATCAGATTTATCTTTTGAAGTAAACGATTATGTTTGAACATAATTTAGGTACATAAACCTTTGTATATGTATTTGATTAAAATACATTCAAAACACTTTTCACAGTAAATTGTATGTGAAAAAGAGACTATTTTTAACTAAAATAGATAAAAAGGAGACTTAAAAATCAATATAACTTGTTCAATTTTCCATATTCATTTTTATTGTGTCATGATTCTGGTATTGGCAGAAAGAGGCACTAGATATAACAAAATACATTAATTATACAAAATTTAGAATTAATAACATACTTTATTTATTCTGCAAGAGGTGCGTTAAACGATTCAATAAAAATTGTCTAAAATTGTATCAAATGAAAATATTCACATCACCATCATCATCGACCGCGCAAGGTGTGCGCACTGAGTCATTATTTAATATTATTTCAAATTAGCTTCCGCCCGCGACTCCGTCCGCGCGGAACAATTAAGAAAAATTAAGATTTATTTTTTTTCTACTGGTCCGGGAGCCAGAAGCAGATTTTATGACCAAGTTCCTCTCAAGCGGTAATTAGTAAAATGCATCAAAGTATAGTATTATGAAGCCTCGTGAACGTCAGCTGGAGCTCGGTTGGGGGGGTGAGCGGTTGTAGCCTCCCACGCACGTAAGAAAAAAAAGTATATTCATTCACTTCCTCTCAGCTAAAAATTTGTCAAATTGTAGCTAACCCAATATCTCAACGAAAAATAATAATCAGCTGGTTACAGCATGGTGTATTATACGTCAGCTGGTGTCTCGAATATAATGAGACATTAACAAAATCATCGAGGTACGTGGAATTCCATCAACATAAGTCCCCGGAAAAGATAAGTAATAACTTTATTAATTATATATTAACTATTATTTTTTTAATAATTATAGTTAACTAATGTTTTTAGTGGGTTATTTCATATTTGTTACACTTTTAGGTAATTATGTGAATTTGATGATATGATAGTTATTTTTAAATGCAGTTTATAATATTTGTAAAAACATGTTTACCGATGTGGCTTAATGTACGTAGTACCCCGATCATGCGCACAACTAACCACCTCCAAGCGTATCTTATTACTGTCTATATTATGCTAGCGTGTGTTGCTTGAATTTTAAAAAATAACGATAATAAAATTAAAGATACGTCATTTCATCTCAGATGAAAATTTGTGAGCTGATTGTTAATATACTGATGCGATAAATAAAAAAAATTAGCTAGCAATAATTCGAGGAAAACCTAGTCAGTTGATGCATATAAATTGGCAATAGATGCTTCTGTCTAACTCCTATGTAATAACTTTCAAAGTATCAGCTGCTATGATATTTAAAAGAGCTAGATACGTTACCCGCTCTCTATTTTGGCAAGAAAAAACTCAGGTAAGTGCCCGAGTTTCACTTAGTCACGCACCATTCAGCGTCGTGGCTGGACGTTCTTTTTGTATTTTAATCGGCAGTTGTTATTACGAAGTACATGAGTGAGACATGTATTATGTCTCGTGCGTGAGAGTGAAAGAGAGAACAACTGTATTGGTGATAATGCGTTAGTAAGTAGGTATGTATTAATTACGCTGTTTTTTAGTGCAATGATGTTGGCGTATGCCGCGTCTACTAGTATAATAGATCATTGATCAGCTGACGGTTTTTCCACCAAGATACAGCCAGCTGACCTATATATATATCCACAGTTACATATAAGCTATCATCAGGTAAATTTTTGTTTGAGAGGAAATCACGGAAAATAATTTTATTTTTTTCATGTTCGAGACACCAGCTGACGCATAATACACCATGTTGTAACCAGCTGATTATTTTTTTTCGTTGAGATATTGGGTTAGCTACAATTTGACAAATTTTTAGCTGAGAGGAAATGAATGAATGTATTTTTTTTTCCTACGTGCGTGGGAGGCTACAACCGCTCATCCCCCCAACCGAGCGCCAGCTGACGTTCACGAGGCTTTATGATACTATACTCTGATGCGTCTGACGAATTATCTCTTGAGAGGAAATAATTAACCAAATTTGCACCTGGCTCCCTAACCATACGCATTTTTCCGGGATAAAAAGTATCCTATTTTATGCCCAGGATTATAAGGTATAATTATACCAAGTTTCATCGAAATCGAACCGTTAGTTTTCACGTGATGCCTTCACATACAGACAGACAGACAGACAAAAATTTTTTTAATCACATATTTGGGCTTGGTATCGATCCAGTAACACTGCTATTTATTTTTTCAATATTTTCAATGTACAGTATTGACCCTTCTACAGATTTATTATATGTATAGATATCTACCTATTTATAATTATTTATGGAGAGTTATTTAAATTCTCCGACATATACATATATGTATATCTAGTGCCTTTATCTAGCTGAGATCATATTATAACTTCTTGAAAATACATTTGTTTGATCACTTTAATGTTGAAATGTTACTATGCCAGATTTAACGTACGCATAGTTTTAGATAGCTGTTTTATAAGACTGTTGTCTTCGCCATTTTTATTAAATAGTTTACTGTTAGGAGAACTGTACTTACAGTGAGGCGTCATCGTATACGTTACGAATAGATATTTTTTTTCTAAAATAACTATTATGAGGAAATAATTATATTGGCATATGCATAATGTTTTAAGTAAAAAAGTGTAACTAGGATAGCGATCTGGGAGTGGCACGAGGAAATGTGGTTAATTAGCCAGATTAGACAGTTGTCTTTTTCGCTCACGATCGACTCATGCCATCTTACTTTGACGGGTGCTTTAGTGCACCGTTTTTTAAAGTCGAATGTTGTGTTGGTAACCTATCTACACTTTTAAGTTATACTGTAATTGGTTTCTACGCAAGATCCATCCATTCTTCTTGCAGAAAGCGTGCGTATGAAATGCCTATTACTCAGACATTTCATACGCACGGCCTTCGCAAAGGCCTTCAGTTCTCAAAAGTATGTTCTAAGCAGTCTGTGTAATTATGTAAGGCGACAATTGCTATAATTCTTTCACCTCAATGTTGTCTCATTGTTTATCCCTCTTTTTTTTACCTAAAAATATATCATGTACACTATACAGATAATGTCCTGATTTGCAAATAAAAATATATGTTAAAAATCCTTATTGTAAGTACAGTTTTGTCGGTTGTTGTTGAATTAGGCAGCTGTTAAGAGTGACTAATAGATAGATTCTGGGAATGAATGTGGTTGTGCATTTAGAGATGTTATATTTGAATATTTCTTCATAACATCAATAATTATTAAATTTATTTTTGGTTAATCAGTAAATTTTAAGAATAATACCGTAATTTATCGTATTATGATTGTCTTTCGACTAAATATTTGTCGGTTTCGATTTTATATAACACTAGCGGTCCGCCCCGGCTCCGCTCGTGGTACATTTTCTCTCCATAAGAACCATCCTCGTACTTCAAGGAATATTAAAAAAAAGAATGAACGAAATCGGTTCAACCGTTCTCGAGTTATGCGCTTACCAACACATTTTACGATACATTTTTATATTATAAGATAAAATGAGGAAATATTTAAATATCGTCGTGTAAAAATGGTGCAAGATTGAATAATAGTTTTGTTAAATATTATATTTGTATTATACTTACCATTGTTTGTACGGCTTAGATATTCGATTTATTTACACATATTTTGATTGCATATTCATTTGATGAGACATTTAATTATTATAGTATTTAATGTTAAACGATATTGAATGTAAGTGTATATGAACCATTTATATTGAAGTAACAAAGTTTTGATCGTCAAATTGTAATACCTACTAGAATCTAGACTTACTTAAAAACAAGGTAAATAATTTTTTTTTCAATATAATATACGATATGGTATGAAAAAATACTTGATTTTCTATACTTTCTTGTTTTTTTTCTATGATAAAACGAAATCACAAAACCGGCGGCGGTAGGATACTAGTATTAATGATGAATACTTAAAACAAAAATCGAAATAATCGGAAAAACTAAAAATCATTGAATCAATATAATTATTGTATATTTAACACATTCTTTTATGTTACATTATAAATGGTTCATAAAAACGGTGCGTATTAAGATGGATTCGGGACCAGAGTATAGGGTATGAAAGTTTCCCCAATATGTTGAGATAATTTGAATTATTACATCTATTAAATGTTTTGTTGTGGTTGAGAGCTAATCGTTTACTAATGCACCATTACATAGGTATGTATATAATCAAGTGACACCTAATGAATGTGGTGTAATGCTTGCGCTTAATAAAAAGATATATTACTATTTATTTTGTGTTTTATTTTATTGACTACTAAGAATACTTTGGTTTCAGGTTTCAACTATTATTTTAGCACGATTTACCGGCCACCAGGTTGTAAGGCCAAAGTAAATGAGCCGAGAGATTTAAATATTTTTATCATATTTTTATATATGAGCAACACCCGTATTGCAGTTTTGCAACACAACGGGTTATCTCACCACAATCAGATCAAAAATAAAAAAAACAAACACATACAATTTTTTTTATATATTTTAATCTAGTTACAAATAAGCTAAAAGTCCTATTCCGACACAATAACGACCTATCTCGCAACAGCACTGCCCGCGAAAACCGCGCGTTGGTGACACAGACTCTAGCTCGGTTTTTAGAACTTTATAGTTAAGGATCAACATTCGTTCAAAATACTTAACGTTAGCCAGGTAAATTTTCCGGATGGCAACAGGATGGCCGATGGGTGTACCCGTCATAAACAATTCAAATAAAAAACCAAACACATTATAAAAAGTTTTATTTAATCTACTAATAACTTAATAAGCTAAAAGTCATATTCCGACACAATAACGACCAGTCTCGCGACAGCACTGCCCGCGAAAAGCGCGCGTTGGTACAAAGACATGGTGAGCTCGAGCTCGGCCACCTGCGGCCCGCCCAGCGAGCACACTAGCGACACCACGCAGATGTTACCTGATGGACGCATGCTGCAAACATTCGTGGGTTAGTACATCACTACATAGTATAAAACAAAGTCGATTTCTTTGTCCCTAAATCCCTATGTCCGTATGTATGATTAAATTTTTAAACTACAAACGCAGCGGATTTTGTTGCGGCTATTTTAAATAGGTATATATATAGAGTAATTCAAAAGGAAGGTATATAATTTATTAGGTTTGAGACAAAGCGGGCAATGTGTGGAAAGCTAGTTACACTAGCTAGTTTTACTGCCATCGTGACGAGCGGAGCGCATAATAAAGTAAAAAGTTTTATTATAAAGTTATTTCACTTAACATTTTAAAATAAAAATAATAATTTATTTGTGTAAAATAAACGTAAAAACTTACTCGAAACATGACAAGTCAGCAGGTTTGACTCCCGGTGAAGCCTGCACCTCGATCATCCGCATTTCGAAGCTCACCACAGAGTCTTGCCATGAAGGGCCGTGCATTGTGAAAAGGTCCACCTTTAAATAAATAATAAAGGTTTTATAATATATTTATAATGCTCTAATATTTTGAATAAGGTAATTAGTGTTCTGTGATATTATTTTATAAAAAACATAATAAATTTTAATGATGGTAAAATCGTTTTAGGTATTATAACTAATCTGACTTAAAATACTTAAAAATATAATCTTCAGATCTAGAAGCTTTAAAATAAAACAATAGCAACTCACACTTCCCATAGGCAGATATATATTAGACACGAAGGTGATGAAGTTATAGCTGTACGTGCTTGGCTGTTGCAGGCAGTTCCAGTCTGACACTAGGCACGACCGCTGGATGCGGCTGCATTTGCTGAAATTTACAAATACATAGGATGAGCAATTTCAAAGGAAGATGAATAATACTGTATAATCATTCTGTGGTCAATAATTCAGTTATTAGTCTATAAAAGATATATAGAATTATATTCCGCTTTTGCAAAAAAATGCATTACTGCCTCGTTCTATTTGTCGTGGCGTGCTATGTATTCTTTCTCAACAAATAAGCAACAAATGGGCTAGCAGTAGTGTTGCATACACACAAAATTCAAGTCAAATCAGTGGTTCGTGAGATTAACACGTTCCCTTTTTATAATACTAGTGTAGAAGAGATCGCTGCATACTGTTTCCCCTCGAGGCGGTATCCTGGCGGACAGCGGATGTGGTGGCAGTGGAAGCCACCTCGCGTATTCTGGCACACGGCGCCGGGCTCAGCGCCGCAACCAGCCTCGCCTGTCTCGCACTCGTCGATGTCTGAAATGAGTACATAATAAGATTTTTATATTGGAAATAGAAATGTATGCTTATTTGTTACTGTATACTGTATATTTGTATGAAATCTTTATGTGTTTTAGTAACTACATAGATGAAGTCGTTCGGTGTTGACCTGCCTGCTATAATATCGAAGCCGCTCATGGCATTTAATTTTAAGTTTTCGATTTTGTGTGTTTAAAAATATATATTTTTTTAGGAGATTTGGAAACCATCATAACCTGATGTGCAGGGCAAAATTATGAAGTTTATCTCACCAATACAGCTCCTCTCATCATCAGCGAGCCGGTACCCAGCTGGGCAGGCGCAGCGGAAGCTCCCCGCAGTATTCACGCAGCGGCCGCCGCAAAGCCGTCCGCGAGTGCGTGAGTTACCCCATTCAGAGCACTCGTCTATGTCTTCGCAAGTTCTGTGGAATTAAGTATAGGTATCATTAACATTGATTTATTGATAAAATTTAGAGTATTATAATTTTTATTTGTCTCTGGTAGTAGTCTTGTTTACAGACTACAGAGATATGTAATATTACACCTGTCTAAAGTCTGTATTACATCGGTATATTTAAGTTTTAATAAACACTTTTCTGTGACCCATGTCTATTTCTTTTGTTTATCATTTCCCCAATAATATAATACGTCTTGAAAATGTACACCATGTATGATATACTGCATAATACGTACCTATTATCACTCCTCAGCCTGTATCCTCTATTACAGAAGCACCGATACCCTCCCCACACGTTAGAGCACCCGTGTTCGCACGCTACAGGTGTCTCCGCGCACTCGTCCACGTCGACGCACACCTTGTCGTTGGAGGGCGCGTTGCGGAAACCGCTGCCGCAGGAACAGCGGTACGAGCCGGGTGTGTTGATGCACCGTGCGTTGTAAGAACATGGCTGGAGAAATAGTTCAGTGAAATAAAACTGCTATAGCACTTATTTACGCTTTATGTTACAGGTATATAATAAAGCTAACTTAGTAATCCATACTAATATTATAAATGCGAAAGTAACTCTGTCTGTCTGTCTGTCTGTTACTCAATCACGCCTTAACTACTGAATCAATTTGCATGAAATTTGGTACAGAGATATTTTGATACCCGAGAAAGGACATAGGATAGGTTTTATCCCGGAAATCCTGTGGGAACGGGTTTTTCTTTGAAAACGTGGGCGGAAAGCTAGTTATTGATAAAAGGTAAATGTTCGCAATAGATAAACTCGCAAATCTATTTAACTGATCTGAAGTAACAACATAAAAATATAAAGAGTGAATACATATCGAAATCTAGTTACCTACAGAAATAGTAGAAGTAAATAAGAAGAAATATAGTGAGGGTTTCCCAACAACCGAATCAGAATAAAAGAAGATAAAACTACACTTACATTGCCAAAGTTGCACTCGTCTATATCATCACACTGCTTGCCGTTGAGTCTGTGGCCACTTGGACATTGGCAGGAGTAGCCGCCGAAGAAGTTCTCGCACTTCTGTTGCGGGCCACACTCGGACACGTTGCGCGCACATTCATCGATATCTGTGAGTATTAAAAAAATATATTACATATATGTATAAATATTACATTTTAAAGGAATATTATCAAAACTTTAATGAAAAGCACTATCGTGAAACTCCTATGTGTAAATAAAAACAGTATATACAACAAATTATTTTACGAAGGTATAAAATAGTATTATTGTTCCTATACAAAGGTATTTTAAATAAAATTTTCAACTCAAATCATACCTAAACAGTGTTTATCCGGGGTGAGTTTGTACCCCCAGGGGCAGGTGGTCACAATGGCACCGGTGCCGGGCAGGCGTGCGCGCGAGGGGCGCAAGTAGCGCGGCCCGCGGCGCCCGTACTGCGCGCCCACCGTTATCACGTTCGAGTCCGGCCCTGGTTGGGACTCTGAAATCGTATGTAATTAATTGAACTACAACGGCTAGTATTTTTTACCGAATTTTTGCTTCTTTTGTTGTTAATAAATATCTAAATCAAAAAAATGAACTAAAACATATCGCGAAAAGATGCAGTTTAGATTCATGTTCGAAATTATTAGAAAAGATCCTAATCTTAAGATAAAACTCGTGCAAGTCGGCAAATTTTCAATTACATAACTAACTAATGTTTAGTGAAATAAATGAAAACCTCGAAATAAGTATGTAAACTGCACATAAGTATATTAATACAATGTATTGGATTTATATATTCTGAATCATAAATAATATAACATTCAGATGTTACTAAACATAAACATTATATTATACTGTATACACAAAATAATATATTATTATAGGTATTACCATAGGTAGTTTCCCCGCGACAGGCCCGGCCGCACGCGCAGCGGTAGCCGCCCTCCGTATTGATGCAGTCCTCTTTGGGCGAACAGTTAGCTCGGTTCGTGGCGCACTCATCCACATCTGGAGTTTGAATTCGTTTCATTTTAAACACAATATAAGTTTTTAATATAAGTAATTTGTAATTTTTAGAAAATGTAATATAACTACCTAATTTGTAAAAAAGTTTGAATTTCATTTTGTTAGAGCTGTTTGCCAAAAAATTATTGAACAGAAGTGAACTCATCATCAATGTTATTAACGCAAAATTAAACGAGGAATATGATGTTTTGTAAGGAATCAACTGAACAGAAAACAAATAGTAGGTGTAGGGGTAATTTTAACAGATTTTGTCGAAGCATATTCACACGTTATTTAGCTAAGAACTAATTCAATAGTAATAAAATAATTGTAATATTTTGTAACATTTCACTCAAACTTACCAACACATCTGCCCTGGGACGAGCTGAAGGTATATCCCTGATCACAAGGCTGCGGGGGAACCCACCGGGAGGGGGGGTAACCCCACTCAGGAGTTGTGGATGCTGTAATAATATCGAATTAATTTTAGTAGAAATATGTTTTTACTTTTTACTTTAATGGTCTGTGTCCAATGCAGTTCGTATAAAGGTTCACTTCATTATTTTTCTTTAGTATTTCGTACATACATAAAACGTTATTTCCTAAAACCTTTCTGGTGAAAATTTCAATTCAGGTCTGTACGTGCAGTCGAAGAAAAAGGAAAAATAAATAAATACTTATATAATAATTTACGTGTAACGGAAAACTTTACTGTCCACTATATTTTTAATAACTAAAATAAAACTTACCCGTTGTACTCTCGGTTTCATAAGTATAAACCACAGTGCTAGTGGTAGGTCTAGCAGTGGTGGTAGAAGTGGTAGTGGTAGAAGAAGTAGTGGGAGTGGTTCTCGTGGGTGTGATGGGTGCGCACCACCCGGACTCGTCCCGGGTGTAACCGGGGACACAGACGCACTCGTAACCACCCGGTCTGTTCTTGCAGTACTCTAATGTACTGCAAATGTGGCGGCCTTCGTCGCACTCGTTTATATCTGAATTTAAAAAGTAATCATTAAAAAATTTGTCTATCATCTTTGTTACTCAGTATACGGTAGTTTTGAAGTGCTGAAAGTAATGTAAAGTTTTAAAGAATCTTTACGGTCAAGGTGTACGTTGAATGTTCCAATTTTATTCGTATTGTTTTACTCATAAGAAAAGTTGAAAGTACTATAAAGTTAAACATGTGTGCTTTATTTCTTATATTGCATTTAATTTAAAAATATTATGATTCAACTTGTTTGACCTGGAATAATTAGAAAGTAGAGCTGTCTCTTCCCCCAAGAAGATCGAAATGATTACTTTGTCTAAAGATAAAAATAACAAATATAGTCTTACCAACACATTCGCCCCTTTCGTTCCTCTCAAACCCGTTTAAACAATGTACCAATTTCGGATCGAATTCAGGCTCATTTTCCTTCTCAATAACATTCGTCCATTTATCCTTAGGAATGTCTCCAGTATCAATTGCATAACTGCCATCTGGGGCTCGATCTCTTTCTATTGTATTTATATCCGTGGTAGTCACTGTAGTTTCGACTGGAGTAGTATACGTAGTAGATGTAGACGACGTCGGTCTTCTGGGATAGAACTGTGGCCTTCTATTGTATACTCTTCTGTCCGAATTAGTAGGTGCATCTGGTTTGTCATCTGGTTGCCTCGGATAACCCGGTGGTCCGGGGTAAGTACGTGGATCTGGCGTTGTTGTACTAGATGTAGTTCTCGGTCTTGGCCGTAAGTTGTGGTATCGTCGCGGTGGCTGGTAAGGTCTGGGTCGTGGTGTTGTCGTTGAAGTAGTGGTTGTACTGGTAGAGGTTGTTGGTGGAGGTGTTGTCGTTGTTGATGTGGTTGTCGACGTTGTTGTTGAAGTTGTTGAAGTAGTTGAAGTGGTTGAAGAAGTTGTTTCTGATACAGGCGCTGGTGCTGGTGCGCGTGCTGGATCAGGTGGGCTATCATCTTCACTAGATATAGAAAATAAATAAAGTCAATAAATTACTAATAGAAGTAATAAACATACAAGTTAGTTGTGTAAGTTATTTTTAATTATAGTGTAGATAACCATAATGAGAAAGTTCCTGAATCTTCAAAAATTGAAACCAAATAAAATTATAGTGACTTACCCGGATTCATAATACTCATAATAATAATCTGGCGATAGAGTGGTACTGGTAGAAGTGGTGACAGCGCGCTGAGTGCACGTGAACGAACCCAAAATGTTGAGACAATGCTGACCAGCTTGACAGTTGTCTAGTTTTAACGCACATTCGTCGATATCTGAAAGAAAAATGGTTAGTTATTAAATTATAGGTACAAGGTTTAGATACTGAATATGATATAGTTAGGTAGATAATATGAAGCAAAATAACGTTGGAATGGTGCTTTAATTGAAAAATGGAAACGTAGTAAATTCTCATAAATAATCAACTTATTACAAACCGACACACGAGCTTGACGAAGAATCCAATTCGAAGCCATTCTTGCACCGACACTCATGTCCACCAAAAGTGTTGATACAATTCTGGAATTGGTCGCACAAATGAGTGCCTTCACGACACTCGTCTATGTCTGAAAGAGAAAAATAATACCCATGATGTTGAATTTACATGGATTTGAGATTCTTTTTCATTATGAAATCGGATAGAGGAAAATTTAAGCTAATATAAGTCATACTGACTGACAAAATTAAAATTTATCCTGTTATAATGTAATAAACATTCTTTATTCTTTCAGGGGATTATAACTTCTGCCGTTTTTGTTTCTTCTTATTAAATTATATCTATATACCTTCACAAGTCGTCCCACCAGGACGCAATCTGGTTCCTTCTTGACACTTCTTTGATGGTGCTAATCTGAAAAAAACGTTTAAAGCATAACTTAGCATACATTCTTTTCCATTTTCATGGGATATAGATAATAAATTAAGTACATAATCGCTGAATAATTCGATATATCGTTTCCAGTAGCAATAATTAATGTTCTAATATTGCAAAGATATTAAAAAAATACATGCAAACATCGTACGAATACTTGTAACAAAGCACTTAGACTTGAAGCTAGAAATTTAGGTACTTATTCATCTCTTGTACATCTCTTACTTAGGTAAAGTGCTGATCTTGGATTTGCAGTTGTAAGCGCCGGGCAGGTTGACGCAGACCTCAGTGCGTTTACATACTTCCAGACTTTCTACGCACTCATCGATATCTACAAAAAAAGCGTAATATAAAAGGGACTTGAAAATTCAAACAAAAGCTCTTATTCAACAATTATACTGCTTTGTCTCAAAGTCCAATGATAAGAAAATACAACAACATTAGAAAATTTCATCATTTTCATCAACATACCTTCACAAATCCCAGTAGCAGAGTTAACTTTGAACCCTGGAGAACACCGCTTGGACACGTGGTCCTGGCAGAAGTAGCCGCCATGTGTGTTTATACAATGCTGGGACAGACGCTGGCAATCGTCCACTCTTTCCTCACATTCATCGATATCTATAAAAAAATCAAGTTATTTTGAACTTTAATAAGGAGGACTAGGGAGATAATTAGTATTTTATTCATTGAGTACTTTAACACGTACCTAAGGAACGCGAAGAACTAGAACAAAAGGCAATTTTTGACAAGCCAAGGATAAGTGTAAATCGATCATTTAAATAAAATTGCACGTTATTGAAAAAATAAACTTCTTTTAACACTAGACATATAGTTAGTAGTCATTTTTATTAAGTTTAAATACTTAATTTGCTTCTGATAAAATGTAATTAATTAGTAAATTGTAAAATGAGCATAAAAAGGGCTTTTGAATTTTCCAAATTTTGCATACCCAAACATTCATCATCCTCCCCAGCTCTGAAGCCAGGAGGACATATATCGTTCTTAACTTCTGGTACATCATCAGGTTTAGCAGTGGTGGCACTTGGAGCATCTTCAGAAAACGGCTTCCCAGGTTTTCCAGCACATTTGTACCCTCCTATCGTGTTCTCGCAAAGGTACTTTGGACACGGAGGCCGGGGTAACTGGCATTCGTTGATATCTATGAAGTTTAAAATTTATTTATTGCAGGATAGAGTATTTTTTGGTGTGTAGTAGTAAAATTATTGCTACAAAATGTTTTTTAAGCTATTGCATAGCTTCTATCGCGGGCCTTGAGCAAGGGGACCGTATTTCAGTATTTCACTGTTATAATATCAGAAATACAGTAGGCGGCTGCTCTACTTTCTATAACAGGATCTCACCATCACAAACTTGGTTGATGACGTTCTTCTTAAACCCTGGCGGGCAACCAGAGCCAGCTTCCCTCTTCTTGATGGGAACACATTTGTAGGAGCCATTCGTGTTGTGGCACACTGTGTCCTCCGCAGTGCACAAATCATCGGTTGATTCGGCACATTCGTTTATATCTGGGAAAGAAATTAATTTCGTTACATGATATACTAATACTTATTTTCGTTTCCGTTTACTTTCCATTTTTTGTCTGTGGATAATAGAACAAGAACTGGAGTATAATTATATTTTTATCTAGACACGTATTAGTAAGTTAAGAAAAATTGTTTACAATAGTAACGATTTGTCTTCAAGATATCACATAAAAGACGATGTGGGGTACCTACTTAAACACAAAACAAATTGAGGCACACGCTGAAAGCAAAAGCTGTAATTGATTACATACGCAATAAGCAAAAAGAACAAGCAAGCAAACAAAAATGGTGACCAACCCAAAAAATCCAGACCACACCTCACAATGGACAGACACAATAAACTATCTCAAGTGGTACCTTTACACGATCTCTTATCAGGCTGAAGCCTGTACCCTTCGTTGCATTGACATTGTACCTTCCCATCTTGCTCGCTACAAACATGCTCACAAGTGTTCTCCTTACATTTCTCTTTTTCTTCCGCCTTCGCTGTTGTCGTTTCTTTCTTCTCTGTCGTTGTCTCTTCTTCTTTTCTTGAGTCCTGAAATGTATGGGTTTTGAAAATATGACGAGAAGTATCTATAGTTTATACGAACACAATGTTTAGAGTAGTGTCGTTTTGAAGAGACACATTTAAAAAATATTTTGCAGGATATCGTTTCAACTATAATTGAAATCCGTTATGTACCTATCATACAATTAAAATCTTATATAAGTGGATTTGGAGATCTTATATAAGTGGATTTTTCTCTGAACTCTACATTATGAAAAATGAGAGGAGAAGCCGAGTAACAACTAGTATGTAAAAAAATTAACTATAAGTACCATGCAGCATTGGTAAAAAGCATGCCTCCTTAGTGCAGATGAAGACGAGTAAAACTCTTCTGTAGGCTCTCCGCACCCCGCCTCTCCTTCCAAGCCGCCGGTTAGACGACCAAATGTACATTCGTTGCAGCAAGTCTGTTCAGTATTATTAAGTATCAATTAAAACAACTATCGACAATGAAAAATATTGGAGCTTCTAAACATGGGAGATTAAATTTTAAGCAAATAAACTGAAAAACCTACCTTCCCAATATCACTTTTTGGACTGTTACATTGCTTTGAATCGGCTAGTTTTATGCCGGCTTCACATTCTTCTTTATCCCTGTAATAACAATCAATTTAAAAGATGCATTATAAATATCATTAACTTACGCCTTAACTGTTAATTTACTATTATTTATCTTGAAACAGCTAAAATACTAACTTGAATTGTTCCTCACAACAACTGCTCATTGCAGACACACACGCGTTCCTCGCTTCATCCTCTATATCTTCCGGAAGATCAGCCTTTGAACATGACGCTACTGAAGATTGTGTCATGGCATATGCCTGCCCGTGGGTGCAACATGATTCTTGCACATCTGCTACTTCATCCGAAGAAAGACCTGGAACATGAATATAGCAAGATTTAGATAATAAGGAAGTATCCTTTCATAATATATATACTTATATACTTATTAGGAAATACACAGTCAGTGGTGCAGTTTTGTCTCTACATTTTAATGAAGGTCTTAAAGTCCCTAGTCGTACGAGATTTAGATGACAGAATTATATCCTTAATCCTATTGTACCTATATCAATTTAGTATTTATCTATGTAAGAGAGAATGAGTTTCATAGATTCATCGTCCTGCAAGAAAATTTATTTGTAACATTTTCATTGCTGCTCCACTCCTATATACGTAGCGTGATGGTATATTATAGCCCTCCTCGTTCAAAATTCAGGCAACAAACTGTTTTGCACTATAATATTACTCTATAGATTTATTTTAACATACACAAACGGAATTGGCACCAATGCCACAGCCCACATTGCCTTAAACACCTCTACTATAATTCCTAGGATTCAGTAAATTGATGCGTTACGATGCGGATGATGCATTTTAAATTGTAGGTACCGACGATAAGTCCATAACCTACTCCAATATAGTACTTCTACATATATTTCTTTGGACGTAGGTTTATGAAATACATAAGTTTTCAGTGATATCTATAAATTGATAACATTACGTTTAATTAGAAAAGGACCTAAAACGAGGTATGTCTTCGCCAATATCTTATGCATTGAGCTCAGAGCTACCCTGCATTCAAGTCACTAGATTATATTATTTATGTATGTTGTATAACAGAAAGTATTCTAATATTTAATAACAGAAGCTACAATGACCCTTGTTTACATGATCTCTATAATATAAAAATGAATCGCAAAATGTGTTGGTAAGCGCATAACTCGAGAACGGCTGAACCGATGTCGTTAATGCATGGTTCTTATGGAGAGAAAAAGTAAACATGTACCACGGGCGAAGCCGGGGCGGACCGCTAGTGTTTTATAAATATTATACATATTGACAAAATACAAAAATGTAGAGATACCTTGGAAAAACTGAATACTGACCATTAAGGGCAATAAAATAAAATTTCATCATTCTAGGTCATTCTTTCAATTCAGTCCATCCATGAAAATCACTTCCATAAAACTTATATAGGTTAAGTGCTAGAAGCAGCATTAAGAAAGTAGGTATCAATGAAAATGCTAACCTAAATATTTTTATTTTTTGCAAATTCACCTCGGTACCTAGTATAGCTTTGCATGTTGATGAAAGAAGAGCAAAATATTGTAGATAGGGAGGCGAAGAGGGGAATTTTCTGCAATACTCGAGCGTGGCAGTTTAAGATATGAGAGATACCTTAGACCTAATAGAACAACCTTGTTAACTATTTAGCTCTATATGTAGTGACGCGCGCCCAGGATAGACGATCAGATTAGTAAAAAAAAATCGATAGTCTGAAATACTCGAGCGCGTCAGATTAAGATATTGGGGGTTGATTTTAGTGTTTTAAGGCTAATTTTAACTAATCTGACCATAAGTCCTTGACGTCGCCGAGTTATAGGGTCGCGAACTTGTAAAAAAAAAAACGTTAATCCGGCATTCTCGAGCGCGATTTTTTTTATTTCTATTTTGAAGAATATAATCTAAAAATTACTAAAAATACAAAATCTGCCGGTTTCCGCATGACCGAAAGTCTGGAGGAGCCATTTCGTCTTCCGAAAAACGCGTTGTAGCATATAAGTCGCGAACTTTACTTTTTCCAAAAAAAATAGTTTAAATAAACAAAAAAGATAATTTTATTTTACAAAAAGGTCTCTTCTAATTTCTGTCCAAAGTTAAAACTTTTTTTACTTGAAGCATCAAGAAACTCAAACTCCCGGTTTTTTGAGTATATCTCGAAAACTGAGGGTGTTAAGAAAAATTGATATGAAATAACGATGATTAAAAAAAAGAAACCCACAAACCTTTTTCGGTCAGATTAAGAGAACCCACCAACATTTTTGTCAGATTAAGAAAATATGCTTTCAGGATACCGAGATAAACCTCCACTATGAAAATCTGACGCGCTCGAGTATTTCAAAAGGACTTTTTTTTTCTGCATTTTCAAAAATTCATCGTAACTTATCGTCATGCCGTAATCGTCAGTTTTTTTAAGGGGAGCTTTTTTGGGGCCTACTTAACACCCCTTCCGAAAATCTGACGCGCTCGAGTAAATTTTTTTTTTTGTGCATTTTTGACTAATTTATATGCCTAGCTAGCCCCACCACGCAAACCGGCAGATTAGTATACCGTTGTTATCAGAGGCACTTGGGGCATACGTAGTATGAATATCTGACGCGCTCGAGAATGCCCAAGTAACTGTTTTTTTTTACATTTTTGAAAATCCGTACACGCCAAACCCACCGCTAAAATAGTTTTTAGCATAGAAGCTTTTCTTTTCGAAATTATTTTATCTTTCGATTTTGATAAGTCTCGACGACGCCGTTGAATTACGCCATTTAGCTACCTCGCCTCCTAGATAGGGAGGCGAGGCGTGACGATAAGTTACGATAAATTTTTGAAAATGCAGAAAAAAAAAGTCCTTTTGAAATACTCGAGCGCGTCAGATTTTCATAGGGGAGGTTTATCTCGGTCTCCTGAAAGCATATTTTCTTAATCTGACAAAAATGTTGGTGGGTTCTCTTAATCTGACCGAAAAAGGTTTGAGAGTTTCTTTTTTTTAATCATCGTTATTTCATATCAATTTTTCTTAACACCCACAGTTTTCGAGATATACTCAAAAAACCGGGAGTTTGAGTTTTTATGGTGCTTCAAGTCAAAAAGTTTTAACTTTGGACAAAAATGTAAAGAGACCTTTTTTGTGTAAAATAAAATTACCTTTTTTGTTTATTCAAACTTTTTTTTTGTAAAATGTATCGTTCGCGACTTATATACTGCAACGCGTTTTTCGGAAGACGAAATGGCTCCTCCAGACTTCCGGTCACGCGGAAACCGGCAGATTTTGTATTTTTTGTAAGTTTTAGATTATATTCTTCAAAATAAAAATAAAAACAATCGCGCTCGAGAATGCCGGATTAACGTTTTTTTTTTACAAGTTCGCGACCCTATAACTTGGCGGCGTCAAGGACTTATCGTCAGATTAGTTAAATTTAGTCTTAAAACACTAAAATCAACCCCCAATATCTTAATCTGACGCGCTCGAGTATTTCAGA
Organism: Colias croceus; assembly: GCF_905220415.1. Taxonomy (NCBI): domain Eukaryota; kingdom Metazoa; phylum Arthropoda; class Insecta; order Lepidoptera; family Pieridae; genus Colias; species Colias croceus. Next base: position 3,799,349 of record NC_059562.1, read on the forward strand.
CTATCGATTTTTTTTTACTAATCTGATCGTCTATCCTGGGCGCGCGTCACTACTTAAAGAGCTAAATAGTTAACAAGGTTGTTCTATTAGGTCTAAGGTATCTCTCATATCTTAAACTGCCACGCTCGAGTATTGCAGAAAATTCCCCTCTTCGCCTCCCTATCTATCCCTATCTATTGAAAACGAAGGTCTTAAAAAATGTAAAATGATTTGATAAGTTTATACTTATATTTTACCAGCCGCGCCCCGCGGTTTACCCGCGTGGCTCGGTTCCTGTTGGTGTTATATAGCCTATAGCCTTCCTAGGTAAATGAGTTATCTAACACCGAAATAATTTTTCAAATCGGACCAGTAGGTAGTTCCTGAGATTAGCGCGTTCAAACTAACAAACAAACAAACATACAAACAAACAAACTTTTCAGTTTTATAATATTAGTATACCTAATCCTTCTAATACTGTTTTACTAATTTGTTTTATTTATCCCCGTAGATAAATGTATAATTCCAAGAGCTGTCAATAAAATCATGAAATCATGTGTGAAATCATCAAGTGGTTGGATAATAATGAACTTCTAAACAACATAGATTTCCGTCTGTTTACAATATACATTTGCTACTTGAGATAATCCCGCTGACCCGAGATGCAGTCACCGTCCAGATACGCAATTCAGATAAACAAGAAGTACCTAAGTATCATATCTATACTAATATTATAAAGCTGAAGAGTTTGTTTGTTTGAACGCGCTAATCTCGGGAACTACTGGTCCGATTTGAAAAATTCTTTCGGTGTTATATAGCCCATTTATCGAGGAAGGTTATAGGATATAATATATCATCACGCTACGACTAACAGGAGTGGAGCCACGGGGGTGAAACCGCGCGGAGCAGGTAGTTTATAATATGTAGATACTTATCGGTAATGGGAGAGTATATTTTCCTGCCTACATTTTTACTAAAAGTGTTCTTCCAGGAACTTTTGTAGAGACAAAGATTTTTCTGTCTCTACACAAATATGTATTGTTTCATTTCCTTCTAATATTAATGTAAATCAATCTAAAATCGGTATAATTACAAAGCGTGTGGTCTACTTTTGGGATTCCCTACATAAATATGAATGACGACACCTCACACTATTTAAATTTTTATTGGAAACATTCTCGGTATCCAAATTTAATTTTCATTTGTCGTTATCATGTTTCGGAGTTATTTGTAACGATTTCAAGAACCTAGTCCCTTACGCTAGTTTCTTAGTATGTCATTATCTTTAGCTGATCACAATAGAATGTGGATTAGACACGCGATACCAGATAATCGCCTGTATGGGTTCTCAATACGTGGACCTAATTAACCGATAAATTTTATATTTTAAACGTCTTTTACGGGAATCTAATTTCTTAGAAATAACATAAGTAATTGAATTAGGAAATCTACCTAACTCTGTTATCTGAATCTCTGGATTAATCAATAAATCTCTTGCACTTGAATCATTGTTGTTTCCTTCCACTTCACGAGCAAGTAGGATATTTACCAGCTGTAATAGGTTTCGCATATCAAGACTATAAATTCATAAATCTATTCCGAGCTTTGCACAAACTTATACTATCACTACATACCTACTTAGTCTAAAAAGCTTTCTCTGTCCCTATGTCCCTTTGTATGCTTAAATCTTTAAAACTACGCAATGGATTTTGATGCGGTTTTTTTAATAGATAGATTGATTCAAGAGGAAGGTTTTAGTATATAATATTATTAGGTTTTAGACAAAGCGGGCGAAGCCGCGGGCGGTAAGCTAGTTGTAATATATCTCCAAGAAATAATCAAATAATCAAGAAATAATCAAATAATCAAATAATCTCCAAGAAAACACTCGTAGTGTTTTCTTGGAGACTCGCATTATTTTGATCATAAGTAATTTAAGTAACTACATATTTTCGAATTTTCCATGATATTATCATGACGCATAATTACGTGCATCTGTTTAAACATTGGATTATTAAAATTCTCAGCAGGAAGGTTCGTCGGCGATGATGCAGATGAATAAACATTAAACAGACCTATGACAATACAACAGCCTTGGATAATCTTACTAATATTATAGAGGTAAATGCGAAAGTTTGTGATGGATGTTTGTTATTCTTATTTCTTTCACCTTAACGCAAATGCTACTGAACCGATTACTGTGGGTTATATAACAAAGGCAGCTGAACACCCAGAATAAGACATAGGCTACTTCTTAGATCTTATCTCAAAAATCCCCCAGGAACGGGACTATCAGACCTACCCAATAGGCCCACTAATTTTCATGAGAATTGGTACAGCCGTTTCGGAGAAGTAACTAGTTATGGTAGTTAGTTAACTGAACGAGAATTTTATACATAGAGAAGAGATGGGTAGTAAAAATTTACATAATAACCAGTAGGTAGTAAAATTATCTAATCTAAATATATAATAAGAAAATAAATATTCTAAACGGCTCAAACAACCACTAAATTCAATACAACTACAAAAGTTTACTGTTATCTGTTCAATACATCTTGTTTTTCTCACTGTTTTCCTTCACCCAGTAAAGCAATGTTGATAGGGATAGTGATTAGTTAATATGCAGATAAATTGATAGATAATTTCGTTTTTGCACGCTTCTCTCTTGAACCCTCGACCTTATAGTCAGAGGCCCTAGTCTATTCTACTTGCTTAGATATCATTGGATTATTATTTTGGAAAAACTTCAGAAATATATAAACATATATATCACTTTTTGACTTTTTCAGTAGGATCCTACTAAAAAATCTAAACTGTATGATCGATTCGTTTCGTTTTTCGACACAAGTAGTTAGTTATGTAGAAAGCTTTTAAATTAAAAGTAAAAACATGATATGCGATAATTTACTTAACAAATTATATTATATTACTGAACCAAAGTAATACAAAACCCTCCCAAATAATATAATAAATAATAATAGATAAATAATTATGAATTTTTATTGCTTGGCTTGACTTCCTTTTCCAATAAAATACGTTATTTCAAAATATTAACTTTTCAAATTGTACTGACGCTACTACGCTATTTTAACTTGACTTACCAAAAACATTCCTATCCAAAACCGCACACAGCACTGTACACACAATAGAAAATCTCATTTTCATGAATAAATAACTTAACACTAAACTAAGTTTGTTACGAATTTACACACGACATGACCGCGGCTTGCTGACAAGTGTTATGGGTCAAATGATAACGTTCCGCGACGTACTATGTAGAGCGTGGTCTATTTATAACAGACGTCTTATTTTATCTATCATTTATGTATTGATTTTTAATGAGCTTCCTGCAGCCAAACATGCACAATACAGTTTACCACAGAGTGCACTATCAAATTAGTAAATACGCGGGAGGCTTGTTTCCAGTAGTAGAGGATTGTAATGAGAGGAAATATGTTCTTCGAGCATTGATCTTCATCGATGCAGGATGCTTCACAGTACAGTATCCGGTATCGTGTAGGTATACATATTTACAAAGATAAAACAGTAGTCTGTCTGTCTGCTTAAAACAACCGATTTAGATACGGTTTTTTAGAGCTTACTAGCTTGCCGCCCGCGGCTTCGCCCGCTTTGTCTAAAACATAATAAATTATATACTAAAACCTTCCTCTTGAATCACTCTATCTATTAAAAAAAAACCGCATCAAAATCCGTTGCGTAGTTTTAAAGATTTAAGCATACAAAGAGACATAGAGACATAGGGACAGAGAAAGCGACTTTGTTTTATACTATGTAGTGATTACTTATTAGTCCGAAATAGAATTTAGTTTGGGATTAAATAGTGATATACTTAATATTGTCTCAAAATATTTCTTGTGTATTAATTCTTAAACAATCGTCACTGATAAATGATAATGATAATATATATATCCTTAGCTTATATCTATTATAATAATTGCATATACCTTCCAGGATCATGTGTAAAAATGTATGACATAATGAGAAAAGTAATTTTGAAAGAGCATTTTTTTTCTTATTTTCGGCTGTAGTGCTGAACAAAATTGGATGAATTTACTTGCTCTACCATAAACCCTAGTAAATTTTACCCTTTTATTCACTGGTAGGTTTATTTTGTAGTATTATTATATATCTAATGTTAGCATGAAGCGTTAATTTTCCCATCATTGTGTAGAGACTCGGAAAAATGAAGCGCAATATACGGAATTCAATTTACATATTACGACGTTAGGTAAAGTAAAATGTGTTGCTTCCGATACGACACTTGTGTTTATATCGGAATAGACGCATTTTCGTACATGGGCTAGAATAGCAATACTTCAATAAAAAAACATGAATTGAATAAATAAATGCAAGGAATATAGTACCTACACACACATTTATTTTTTGCGTTTCATAACGTCCGCAGGTTTCTTGTGAAAAATCAGTTTAGTTAATACATAAAACAGTAGGTATAATCAGTCAAATTTTTATGATTTGAATCTGAAACTTAAATTTTTTAATTTAAATTATTTTTGTAAGTACGCTGCTTGTATTAGATCTTCTTCAAAGATATTGTTTTCTGTGAAATGCAACGTGGTGACGAATACATTCAACAAGGTCATTTTAAGTAGGCATTTAGGGCATGATACAATTTTGTCAATGTATAGGTACCTAATAACTATTTTTCCTGGCAGACAATTCGCTTCTCTGGAATTACTTATTCGTCAATAGTAAGCTTGACTGTAATAAGTCCCTCGTGAATAAAAGAAAAGTGCCTAGTTGAAGAGGATAGGTAGGTACAGTAGATACCTAGGTCCTTAGCCTTGATGGAAAATTATTATGACATTTACAGGTAGGATTTATTGTAATGTTCAATTCATGTAAATTACGACATATAGGTAAATATATACATTCATGACACAAAAATAGGATTTATCGAGGAAAAAAATATGTAGGTAGGTAGTTAATATATACCTACCTATAGTTACTTATATTATAAAGCTGAATTTTTTTTTTGTTTGAACGCGCTAATCTGAGGAACTAACTACTGGTCCGTTTTGAAAAATTATTTCGGTGTTAGATAGTCCATTTATCGAGGAAGGCTATAATAGGTACCTAGTCTCTATTCTCTAATAAAACGTTGGGATTTGGACCGAAACTTTACGATGGCGGGTGACATTTCATGAACACTAACATTTATAAAAATCATGCTCGTTCTACGCTATTGTCTTTTATTTCCCTTTATAATATAAATTGGACAAATATAATATAATATGTACAGTACATTGAACAACTACTTTATCGATAATTCTTGACCTGTGGGCTACGTGTTATCCTACGATTCAAATAGATAACTAGAGCAAACATACCTAAGTACATTCATAAATTAGAAAATTAATAAGACTTAGATACTTCCGAAAAGACAGCTGTATCCTTCTGTATCATATTCTTATTCTACAAACTGTACAGTAGATAGGTACCTAGGTAATTACTTAATGGTTCCACGAATAATTTAGGTGGTATATCATCAGTCTTCACATTTTAAAATGTCTTCCCATTCATAATAAAAATGGGCTAAGCGCGAGTTGGATCTGCGTATTTTTTTGTGTATGTTGTAACTTATAAGTTTTTCGCAATTTTTCCTGTATCTGTACTAACTATAAATGTTGCTGTATACAGTATAAACTTAGTTAACCTAATTCAAAATTCTGACTTCAAGGGAAGTACCCTGTAGAAAATTAGCAAGCGACGGTAAACCGCAGTAAACGGTATTTGATATGAATTGATACCTCCCTGCGTTTCCGAGATAAAGGGTCTTAAACGGACAAAAATACTATGTTTCCTTTTGTGGTTCGGTGACCTAACAATGGGTACAATACGATTGTACCCATTGTTACTCTAGATCGCTTTGAATCTCTGCATTCTATTCGTATTTGGTCTCCGCAAATACTCGAAAGTTTCCAAATTCCACATAAAAAAAATATAAGGGGCTTCTATGTGTTGCAAGTGACAGTCTTAATATAATGCATATTATGATGTATTTGCTTCTTTAAAAAAAAATCATATAAGTATCGGATATATTTTACTTCCATGGGTAGGTATAACATAAAAACGAAAGAAACTTGACATATTTTAGACTGCAGAACAAAATAAAAAGAATTAAAATAAAGCCACTCCAAAAGTATCAATAAGGTTAAACATAAGTAGGTTTATAAATAGTTACGTACTTAAAAAAAATAACATTTAGGATAAATTTTTTAATTAGGTACATACATATTTTGTCACATTAATACTGAATGAATACATTGCAAATTTTTTATAATAAAATTCTTAATATAGTTATTAACATCTTTAAAGCTGCTGTAAATAAAGCTTATCAATGTTGTGATATAAGGACAACATGAGGTTCTAATTCATTGCCAAGTTTTTTTAATGTAACATAAAATTCATTACCGAGATGTAAAAGTTTATGTAATTGATTAAGCCAAATTTGATTTTCAATGGTACAACAACGCATGCTTATCGGAGGATATAGAAGTCTCTCCGAGATTTGTTTTAATTTCAAAATTGACAATTCCATTGATTTTCCTAAATCTACAAAGTCAATCAGTGCTTTTGATTCTGGAATGGTAACTTTCTTAATTAATCCTCTTTCATAATTCACATGGTCCAGTGTGACCAGAACCGGCATATTTTCTGTTAACTCTTCACTTATTAAAGCTTTCGAAAGTTTAGCATTTCTTGATATTTCTTCTTTATGTTTTAAATATTTTGCATAATCACACTTTTCGGCAACAAAAAATTCTTGTAAAGTTTTCCCAAATTGAACTCTTACATGAAGTTTATCATCAATCTTCAGATTCTTTTGGGAATAATATATTTTCTTTGGTGTAGGATGCCCAAGTCTGCTAACAGCTGCAGCTGGTTTGACATATCCAAATGTGGAGAAGCCAGTTATTGCAAGCATTGTTGCTATGTCATCAGGGTATGTATTAATCAGTTCTACAGTCAGCTTGTTGTTATTTTTTCCTTTGATAATTATCTTTGCTCGTTCCCTGCCCACACATGACTTCATGGCTTCAATAGTTTTGTTCGTCCATGCACTGTCTTTTACAGGTTGACAGTGTTCCAACTCACAGCACATAGATAATGGTGGTACTTGCAAGCAAATATTACTGCTTGTCCATATATTTTTCGATTTTACTTTACTGTCAATAAAACCATAGTCTACTGCAAATATGTCGTACAAACAAGTATCTTCTTGTTCAACGATACCAATTATTTTACCCCTTATATACTGTTCACATTGCCTTTTAGTATTTTTGTACACAACTACGTCTCCCTGATATATATTATCAGGCTTCTTTAGTGCGCCGCGGCCGGCTAGATTAGTACAAATCTTCTCAGTTAAAAATTCACTTAAATACGTCAATCGTACGTAAAAGTTATGCGGATCATTTATATGGGTTACATGAACCCAATGCATTGATCCTAAAGAAAAATTTGTAGGAGATAATTGACGAAAAACACCACTTACTACTTCATCCATAGTTTACTACGAAAATTAAACAAAAACTATCTTATTTTTAAAGTGATGAATGAAAAATATATTTATTTAATTAAACTCAATTGTTCATAGATCTCGAATTGTCATTTCTTCATAAATAAGGAAGACTAAAATAAAAACAACAAACATGTAAATATTTGGTAAAATTGACAATTTGAGTGATTTGACATTATATTTGTCTGAAATGTCATCGAAATTAACATAATTTATTTGCAATTCAAATACTTGTCTATTGGCCACTTCAAGTCCAAAGGTCATAAAATGTTAATCGAAAATTTTCAAATTTTCTCATTTTAATCACTTACCTATATAAAATACATAGGTAATCATCGAATACTCTAATATGAAGAAAAAAAGGGATATAATCCTAGGTACTCTTTAGTAACTCTAATACTTGATCACCCGTTCAAATTCGTCGAGAATTTCTTTGAACAAAAAAAAGGGATAGGTATTAAAGTGTCCATCTCCTGTTTTTTTATAATTATTTTATAGACAGCAATATCATTAAGAAATAATATGCATACAGTCTTATTTTTTAATACAAATAGTGTGCAATAAGAGAATTTAAAAATAATAGAAGGTACATAATCAGATGAAAAAACATCGAAAATTGTATAGGTATCTTTTTCATGAACTGTTGCCAAGTTTACGTACTTTTAAAGAGTTTTTGGGGTACATAGGTACATACCTATTATCCGATGTGTTTAATGGCAAAAATGTATATTAGGGGTGCTACACACGGGTAGTGTGAACTAGCATACTACTCTACCAGTTCTCAGTACTCGACCAGTTTTAGTAAAAATATACATTAGTCCTAGTGTCTACATTAGTCTAATAAGTAGGATAGTTAGTACTCTACCGGTCTGCTCTACCGTTTACTCTACGGTCTACCCGTGTACAGCGGCCAAATTATGTAATGTCAGTGTTGTTACCTATATTAAAATACTTACATAAAAAACAAACCTCTTCATTTTTTAATTCAGTAAATAAAACACAATTAATACTTTAGAATATTTTTATTTAGATCAATACGAGGTCCATTTTATTTATATATTCATTAATTACTACTTAACTATAAGTTCAAGTGAAACAAAGCATAGTTACACAGTACAAAGACGAATGATAATTAGTTTACGTCGGACACACACAGTTAAAATATTATTTCCTAACATCTCTATTAACTTTCCCATATATTTCTGGAAAAGCATCTTTACAGTACGGCAGTGTATCTCGTATCTTGTCGTACAGCGTGTGATCAAACATATCTCTGAACTCGTCTCGGGTAGTATACGTGTCTGCATACAACATTTGATAACCATTATGCTGAGTGACGAATTTTTCGATTCGCCTCGTCGATGATACCTTCAACAAAAATATATTAGGTATTAACATTTATCATTCGATTTTCCTCTCGATTACAGTAGTTAAGTTCGACTTACCGTTTCAAAGCCATCAGCTTTAGGCACTCCATAAACGCCGATATCTACGAACATTTCCCACTCCCGGCCAGAACGGATTTTTAGCTGTCCTGGATTATTAAACAATTTTAAGGGACACAACCATATTGGATATACCTAAAATGAAACAAACATCAGTGTTTTAAGATAAATAAGGTATATGCTAAATAAACTGTTGTTTATTTCATGTATTTTTTTTTTGAAAATCGATGAAGAATATTCTTACTTCAAACTCTTTATGGAATACTTGTACCGCGCTTTCTAAGGATTGAATTGGCACCAGCATGTCTTGTATAACGTGCGCTTTATTATAAAGCTTAGTGACGGATTTTGGTTGAGTAAGCTTCAGTAGAGATACCTCTGGAGGCATCAACCAACCGAATAGGAGACGGAACAACAGGTGATTGCCGAATGGGATTATATCCTGTAAATAAAATAAGTATTACGTTAGCTTTACAATTCATTAATTTCATTATCGTAATTACTTTTTTTCCGATCCGAATCCGATTGATTTCAGCGTTTGATACAAGCAGAAACATATTGTAACACATTTTGATGAAGGACTAAATGTTTCATTTATTGTTTAAGACTTTCCATTATATAATATTGTTCGCTATTATCTTAGGCTCGGCGCAAACGGGCCACCGACCACAGTCAACTTGTCCCATTGTTTCGTACATAATGGCTGTTTTCCAATTACAGAGCAATTACAGAGCAATGCGAGTCGCATTATGCTCTGTAATTGGAAGCTGTTATAAGTGGCGCACAATGCCGAATTATGCTGATGCTTAATTGCAACGTGAAACGCACCAGCAGGTTGCGCTAAGTTCAGTGTTGAAAAAAAAAATATTCATAGAGTTAGCAATAACCTCATTAATGTGTAAATAAAGTGGTATACATAATAATTGGTTGAAAACTATTTACGGTTATTTTAAGTAATTTGGATTTTGATTATTTCATTAACATTTTTTTCAATGTTTGTACCTTCATCCATACTTATATTTATTTTTTTAACACAATTTGAATTAACTTTGATTATTTCGAAAAAACTACAATGAAACGAAAATGTTGCGAATGCGATCTATGACCCGTTTGCGCTGACCCTTAAAAATATAAATACTGACCCGCAATTCCCAAAAGAAGCTGCGCGTGTGTCTATGATAGTAGTCCCGAAGAGGAATGTACTCCACATTGCTTTTCTGGTTCTTTCTAGTCAAAAATTTCTCTACTTGCGTGAAAAACCATTCAGAATACCACTTGCCAATAGGGTTAAACTAAAAATAGTATTAAGTATTAATATAGTGTAACTTTTACACTCTAAATAAAATGCTGCGTTATGGCCATACCTGTCCATCACTACCAATTTCATCTACCATATCACCTGTCATCACAACACCACTATCTTTATCGTAAAGAAGAGCTTCAGTAAACTGGTTAGGTCTATCTTTAAGAGACTCCTGTCTAAATTTATTTGCCAGATCTGATAAATTGTGGAAGGGATGGTATTCCAGACGAACATACCTGAGAGAAATAATAATGATGAAGAAGAGAGAATTTAGTTATTTATGGTAAATAAGCTTTCGAGCTGTGCTTACTTCTTTGCCGGAACCACTTTTATAGTCGCAGATGTTAAGAAGCCTAAAGTTCCATATGACCATGGTACAGCATAAAATAAGTCAGCGTTTTGATCCTGAAATATGAACGCGCTTGGAGATTATTATAAAAAGTAATACTCAACGATAACGACTATTAAGGATTCAATAAGATTGTATTAATATGATAATATGTATAAACCTTATGTACTCCTAACCTTACTGCACGTTACCACAGACCCATCAGCTAAAACGAGCTCATACTGGACACAAATGTGCTGGAACAATCCATGAACGTGTGACGACGTCTCCACCCCCGTCCCCATCACCAGCCCTCCCACTGTAAGCTGGTCCAACTCTGGGACCACAGCTAACGCAAGACCCAATGGTTCTAATGTTTTCGATACTTGACCCATCGTGACTAAAGGCTCGCATCGTACCGTCTAAAACAAATAATTATTTGAAACTAGCGGTTCATCCGGATTCGCCCGTGGTACATGTTTGATGTTTCTACGTTTTCTCTCTTTATGAGCCATCCTCGTAATTCAAGGAATATTATAAAAAAGTACGAAATTGGAATGCGCAAAAAAAGCCTTCACGACTTATTTCTGAAGACTGAAATGAGTGGTGAGAACTTTTTTTGCGGTCTCTCGTATACCAAGTAACTAACTATATTATCGTACAAACCATATTCTCAGTATCCACTTCTAGTATATCTACGAGATCAATATGTATATTCGTGAAAGTTTTCTTATACAGTCCTCGTCTGAAAGACATGGTCTGCCATGATGGTCGAGCGGTACATAGTCGCGTGCTGCGGTCACCAGTTAACCAGGTTTTTACCTGAAAGTATTCAGAGGAATTTCCTGTTTAGGTTCGTAACGTTCTAATGTGTCGGTTTAGTAATAAAGACATTTTCTTGGAGTCCGTTGTGGATGAATTAAACTTATACTCGGTAACTCAGTGTCGTTATAATAACAAAAAAATTAAGCATGAAGCTATCGACATAATCGAGGCGACTATAAATCTATTGGTAAATCTATACTAATATTATAATGCTGAAGAGTTTGTTTGTATGTTTGTTTGTTTGTTTGAACGCGCTAATCTCAGGAACTACTGGTCCGATTTGAAAAATTCTTTCGTTGTAAGATAGCCCATTTATCGAGGAAGGCTATAGGCTATATAATATCATCAAGCTAAGACCAACAGGAGCGGAGCCACCCGGATGAAACCGCGGAGCGCAGCTAGTGTTAAATATATGTACCTATAAAAAAAAATTATAATGACGTTGCAAAAGTGCTTCTAGAAGACGTATAATTGAATAAATAAATGTTTGAGTTTGAGTTTATTCAAGAATAAATCAAATCAAAATTTATTTATTTATTCTTCTGAATAAATTGATTTTCCAAAAAATAATACCTATCTAGAGGCACGATTTATTTTTGACGCATGACTTTAAATTCTGAATATTGTATATTGATACCCAATTTGAGATTGTAATCTGAAGTTCCCGTGTTGGAAGTGAGTTTTTTTCCGCTATGAAATTGATGTTTTCAACTGCGTTTGTCGATACATTTTTTATTATTTGACTGTAGTTAGGTATTCACTTAAGAATATCTACATCGCGTTCTTGGTACCGTAGCATAAAATATAGTGATCCTGCGCAATATATATCCTCAGTAAAATGGGACAGAATCTGATACAGTTTAGGTCAAAACTATAATTTATTAAAAAACACAATGATTAATATCTGAATTATTCTGCTGAACAATATTTCTCCAGAATGTACAGAACTAGACGACTTGTACTAAGATGTGTAGGCGTAGGTACCTACGACCATATACCAATTCACACCAATTATAAATCAACTCAATATCATGCTAGACAGGTACTTTTACGCGATTGGCTTGAAAATTCATTGATGATGATATTAGCAACGTAAAATGCCTACATTTTTTTTATTTTAGATATAACTTAGAATTTCATTTAGAATTTGTTCAAAAATCAGAAATGAAAAAAGAGTGTCGAAGTTGGTGATCAATGTTTTTATTGAGTTTGAGGTTTTTTGCTTACCTGCCTTTGAACATCCTTAACTTTTTTCTCGTGTGCTCGAGGAGCTGTGTTCAGTTTGAAAACCACATAGTTTCTTGCAAATGACCAGATCTTCCACAGGAATGAAAGGGGCATCAAAACCGTTACAGCAAGGAGCCATCTGTACTCAATTACGAGATATTCAACTAATGATTCTGGCTGCACTGCAGTCATGGTCTAGGGACTGAGAAAACATTTATTTAATTTTATTCAATATGTATACTTACTTACACCGCGAATTTTTTGTACTCAAGTTAAAGATTAAACTTCTATAGAGTATCTAAGGAGACGAAAAAATGCTAATACTAACGAAAATCTATATGAACATCTCAATAACATATAGAGCGTTTTAAGAGGTGCTCTGGCAAAATTTGTGATAACATAAATATAAACAATTGCTCGTTAATTGCAACAATCAAAGCGAGTTTACAATTTTGATAATATTGCAGCACTGCGAAAAATATAAAGAAATAAATCAAACCTAATTTTAACTAAGTACACGTTACGACAAGGTCGCGGCCACGCGAGATGTGAAGATCTCGGGACTCGGGTCGGAAGCTGTAATGCGTAAAAATATTCTGCACGCAATTCTCGACTGTAGTCCTTTACAATAAGATTCTTTGACACAGTTTTTGTCTTGACGAGATGGTAATTGATCTTAAAATTATGTACAATCATTACATGTATGGTGTAAGTTTTTAAAAACGTATAATAATATTATATCATGAATTATAATAATTTTAGGTAGCAATGTAATATCATCGTGCGAATTTTGTACTGATAACTTTTGACCTTTTTCTTAGCCTTTTTCATATGTTCAGCGTTTTATTGTGGTTTTATCCACTCAGCTATTGTCAAGTAATAAAAATTATGAAACTTGCAATCTAATAATCTAAACAGGAATTAATAACTTGAACATGAATCTATGAATGGGATGATAAGGTATGTACTTTTATTATGATGATACATTTTATATAAATGCATATGTGTATACATTGACAAAATTTATACCGTAACAATTAGGTACAAAACGATAACGAAGTTAGAAATCGCAAAAATGTATGGGATTGAGATTGACTTGGGATTGACATACGCCGCGTTAGATCACGTGGTCTATCTATGTCAATCCCATACATTTTTGCGATTTCTAACTTCGTTATCGTTTTGTAATTGTTACTTTGTCTAAGGCCCCTGAATAGGTATTTATTTATTTTATATCAAAAATAACTGCCCGGTAATTTTATTAATAAGTATATAATATAAATTGACTAGCGAGTACCTATGACCATTGGTGTCACATAAATGTTTATAATGTAAAGAACAAAATATTATTACTATTAAGTCTATAGAATTTGGAACTATTATTTTATGATGATGATGATGATGAGTAAAGGCAGATCTCAGGATAAATTTCGAAATTGTCAATACACTATGAATAAAATAAATAAAACAACAGGTATACAATGGAATGATATTTATTGAAAAAAAATAACATATAACTACTAACTAATATAAAATGCTCATGACCCTTTATAAAAGACCCATAAATTTAAAAACAATAAATCAAACACCCTTAACTATACAATTACATATAAAATTAAAAAAAAAAAAACATTTTTCCTTTAACACATATTTTCGTCGATATTTCATTCTTCTCTATCTTATAGTTTAGATTTAACACCTTCATGAGTAACTGGTATGATAGTGTCACGCTTAATTTTTTCTTTACGTGGAATGGCTATAACCAATACGCCATCCACAGTAAGTCTCGACTCAACACTTTCTGCTTTAACACCTTCGGGTATAGCGTACCTTCGAACGAAATGTCTAGAAACATAGCCATGCTCATCTTTTTTTTCTTCTTGCTTACCTTCAACAACGATAAATCCGTCCGTTGTTTTGATGGTTATCTCTTCGGGTTTAAAGTCCTTAAGATTCATTCGAATTTCATATTTACTATTTTCTGCCCTCATAGAGCTTTCGTTTCTCCAAGGGAAATTTTCCAGCCAATCGATAGATCTTAGAACAACTTCATCCCCAAATAATGGTCTTGCCGCCGGCCACAGAGACATCTTTATTCTTTTATTGTTTGCTTTATAATGATCAGTGATCACTGACTATATAGCGACTACCAAATTCTAGAAATCTAGATCGTTCTTGAGTAAATAAACAGGATAACAGCTGTAATCAATGCGCAATGATAACATTAAGTTCATAGCAAAAAATGTCAGTTCAGAGTTGTCAATTTGACACAAGACAGTTGACAGTCAGCTGGTGTGTGTTTCTTCCAAGTTTCTTCTGAGCAAATTGTTTACACGCTACTCTCTGCTGAAAAAGTATGTAAGTAATTTCGTGTCGTTTTAATATTTAGCTATTTTGTTAATTATTTATTTTAAAACTATTAGTCAGTATGTCATAAACTGATATTAGGGCTATAAAAATGCAAATATTCAATCACTAATATTTATTATGGAAAGTTGTCATCTATAAGTAGAACGTTCCATTAGGAAGATATTATTATATTGTATAGGTATTATCTTGTATTATATTCCAAAGAATCATGCCATTGTTAATGATAAATATACCGATAACCCTATGTGTATAGATAGGTTTAAATGAAAAAAAAAAACAATTAGGTATATAGTAGGTATCAAAATTAATCTTTATCTTGGTTCTCTGTATATTCAACAATGTTAGATAAAGTAGGCACGTGCGTTCTTTGTATTTGGGTCGATCAACTTTTATTGGTCCGACGTGTACGGATCATGTCCCTGAAGGATAATTAATAAACATGAAATCATAAAGAGTTAAATTCGTTTTAATTATATTCCTTTTAATATTTTCTAGCATTATTGCGAACAATATTTTACTTGTTTTATTAATTTGTGCGTTGTTTCATGGTTGTCGAGGGACTAAATGCAATTTTCCAGTACTATCACATTTGTCCCCATGCCACAATGCATTAACAAACTTCGCATCACGAACACATACTATCACGACCATAAATACCAAATACACTCCTTGTTTCAGTACATAATTATTGACATCCAAACATACAAACCATTTTTTTTTTATTGGATATAATACGATTTTCAGGCATTTTACTTTTGTCCCCATAAATCACCTACATGACACAAGTCTCACAGACAACCGTAATTTAGTTATGAAACCAAAACACATATGGCGCGGTAGATTCCTAAACAACAAGCTAAACACAATAATTAACTGTCGGGCTCAAACGCCACTTTGATTTGTATAAAATCACGGCAACAGTCGTCCGAGCGTTGTTGGTGAGTGTGGGGTGGCTTTTTTGTCAGTCCGTCAGACAACTGTGATTAAAACGTAAGTACTTGATGCATTGTTATCAATTATACTACACGAGATGCGCTTTCGTCTATATTTTAGTGTGAGCTGAGATTAATATATAAAATAACAATAGTATTTGCTTGGCGGCTCAAAATTTAAAAAATGTCCCGCGGACAACCAGTCACTTGGTCAACCAAAGTGGTTGTACCATGGACAATTTGGTTGTCCCTAGGACAATAATTATATAAAACTTATACTTTAACAGTTAAATAGTTCATGTTTTGTTTATTACTCGGCTGTTTCGGGAACACATTTTTATTACGCGATTTTATGTCTAGTTTAATTGTAATTTTAACATTTCAAAAATCAAGACGCTACTACTACAACTAAGATGTCCCCATATGAAAATCACATTATACTTCATTCATTCAGTTTTATCGAGAATCAGTTCATTTTAATTAAGTAAAATCAATAATACGATACGTAACAACCTCGCCTTAATAGTTTTTTTGTAAAAAATATCACTATTTCCGCTTTACTGAAACTTTTTTATATATGAAACATTATTTGGTTGTTCAAAAGACATCATTCGTTTCAATTTTAATAAAAATATTTCGTATTTTGGGTGTAAATAGAACAAATATCAAAATATTATTTATTATTTAATATTAGAAGAATTTGTTTTAATTCTTAAGGGAATTTAACATTTAAAAAAGTACTATTGTGTAAGTTGTCCAAAGGACATTATTTCCCGTGAATAGATCGGTTCGTGAAGTTAAATCCACAAATGTATTTAATCAACATCACTGCTGCTTATATAATCTTAATCTACGAAGAATTATCTTCTAAATGAAATAGTAAAATACTGAAAATTAAGTAAAAAAAAAATACGAGGAAATTATGATCGGGACCTTTAAAAATTGATTGACCCATTTATTATCTCGTAGGTATATGTCGTTCACCCTATGAACCTTATGCCTACTCCACACTACTCGCGAAGTTCCTCGGCGAAGTACTCGGCCGAAGTTGACTGAAGTCCGCCGTGCTACACTACACACTCGTTCAACTTCGCGAGGAACGCATAGGTACGTTCATATTCAGAACGAACTTCAGGTAACTTCGTGCCCTTTGACTCGGGCGCAAAAACCGACAACAAACGGAAGTCGGCCGAGGCGAGGTAAAGTTGGACGAAGTAAGCCGAAGTGCCTCTCTACATTATTCTATTCGTCTAACCTCGTTCAACTTCGCGAGTAGTGTGGAGGAGGCATTAAGATGTTTTTAAAGTAACAAGTCATTGCCAAAAATATTAAATTCAAAGAAGTACTTAAACTGATTAATCTACTAGAGCTCTATAAAATAAACCCGGGAAATCTCCCATATTTAAATTCGTTAAGTTTTTGTTTTTAATTACGTAGTAACTTGCGAATAATTTGAACCTCATATTTTGATTCAAGATAAGAAGTACTGAGTTGCTTAATTAATTATTTTCTTGTTCGTTACCCATACAAAATTAAGCAAACGTAAAAAAGTACTTACTTACCTGTTGACTTTCAGCACACCTTTTTATCACACAGGTAACTACCTTTACAATTTGAAAGTATGTAGTAATAGTAATTTGAACAGCGACGTTAATCAAATTTTTAATTTTTATAGAATAGAAAAAAAAAATAGAATAAGTAAACAAGGCGAGTTCGAACCCGCGTCGGTCGAGAGCTGAGTGGTCAGACGTTGCCCCGGTCGCGGTTTGGCGGAAGACGCGGGTTCGAATCCCGCCTCGTGATCGAATTTTTTCTATTCTTTTTAAATTTATATTTATAAAGCATTCGAATGCTATAAAAAATTAAAAATCAAATTCAAAATTTTTATTTTCAGTTAAATATTATGGAAAAGAAAATTGCTGTTGTGACTGGGGCGAATAAAGGGTTGGGCTTTGCTTTAGTAAAAGGGCTCTGCGAGAAACTAAATGGAACAGTTTATTTAACTTCAAGAGATGAAAAAAGAGGCATTCAAGCGCGAAATGAATTAAATAAAATCGGGCTTAAACCTGAATATTGTCAACTGGATGTAACAGAAGAAGATAGCATTCAAAAATATATTACTAATATTAAAAGTAAACAGGAAAAAAAAGACATATTAATAAACAATGCAGGAATACTGTTCCTTAAAGATGCGCCAGAACCCAAAGTCTTTCAAGCAGAACAAACAATCAAAGTTAACTTCTCTTCTTTGGTGAATTTTACTGAAGCTATATTGCCATTTTTAAATGATAACGGTTGTATCTTAAACATATCCAGTTCTTCTGGTCATTTATCGAGAATACCTTCCGAAGATATACGAAAAAGATTAAGCGCGACTGATTTGAGTTTAGAGGAATTAAAAACGTTAATGCAAGAATATTTAGATGCTGTGAAACAAAATAAAGAGGTGGAACAATGGGGATCTTCACCATACGTGACGTATGATACGTCGTATCTAAAGTTGGCGTCAATGCATACACCTTCATGTTAAATAGAAGACTGAAGAACAGAGGTAGATACCTACTATTTTTATTAATAACTCAGGCCTCGGAATCACAGACACAATAGAAAATCTAGGTATTGTGTCGTGACTTGTGGACCGATCGGGCCGCTCGGGGCTCAATGCGTTAAAAACATTAACTTAATTGTAAGTTATAATAATTCAGACCCCGATCACAAAGGTATGCTGTAGTTAAGTCAGTAAATATCTTTTCTTGTAATAATAATAATTTTACGTGTGACTTCATTTTTTTAACTTGGACAAGTTTCATTTCGTCGCGTCTGCATAAACTTTTCTTCTCTTATTAGTACATCACAATTTAGTAAACTTTTACTGTGCGATCCAACTAAGAATAGTATCAATTCATCGCCATTTTGTGACGTCATAAATGAGTAAGTTTTATAGTATATTAATGTGTGCGTCAGGATTGCTCCGCCAAGTTATCAAATCAGAAAATGGTTTCAGCCAAAAATTTGTCAATATTTGTCAAAATCGAAAGAAACAAACCCCGTATTTGTCAAAGCAGAAATAAAGAAGTTATAAGCGTTTTAAGTTGGCCGCGCAATCCTGACGTCAAGGACTGCGCGGCCACGGAGATCTCAGCAACTACTTGGGATAGAGAAATAATTCCTTTTGTCAACTCAAGTCTGTATTTGTCAAGATTTGTCGAAAAATGAATCAAAGCTCTATATCAGTATTATAATTAAATATTCGCCTTGAAAGTCATGGCCGCGCAGTCCTTGATTTGCTATTTTGTTTTTAGTATTTTTTTTATTAAAATTGAAGACTTCATATAGTATAGGAGTTAAAAGGAGAAAGGTCTTAATTTGTCGAAACTGACAAAAGCTTTAAAATACGACTAAAGTGTAATTAAACAGACGAAATCAATTTAAAACACAAAACTCGTGGCCGCGCAGTCCTGACGTTACTTTAAACCATGATATCTCAATAACTATAGTAGCTAAGATTTTGCTGTAGACGTCCATATAATCCTTATATTAACCCCATTAAAATGACATATCCTTTTACCCTCAACACTGTTTGGGACGCGAGTAATCTCAAGAATTATGTTACCCCATACAATGTTCTAGTAGAGTGACCATAATGTCGATTTGTTTTTAATCTTTGTCAAACTGGCTATGACAGCACAGTTCAAGGGCATTCTGTTCTGTTAGTCAAAAACTTAAATAAAATACTAAATAAGACGAAATAAAAAACTTGTTTAATATTTGAATATTTTTATTCATTGCACAAATATAAAGATTTCAAAAATCAACAAAATCATTATTCTTCAACTTTAAATGTTTTTCATCGGCTCTTACACCTCTACTAAAACATAAGTTAAAAAATGGATATATACAGAATCGTTTGTACTCTCTTCTAATTTACTCTTGTTATCGTCGTAACAAAGCATTCCGCTATTTCTTATAATATGACACTTATAATGCCCTATTGTTCCAAGTATTGGAGGAACATATTCTACGGCACCTAATAATTTATAAATGTTTTGTTTAATTATTATACTTTTAGGTACCTCATGTAAAAACACCATTTGCGTGCCATTTAAATCGAATGTAGTTCAATTTTTGACAAGGTATAATGAAATAGAACTACTTCATTGCATTTTCTGCATTGCTTGTTTTCCCAATCATGAATAATAATAGAATCTTCCAAGTTACTGATGGTGAAAATATTAATTATATCTAAATTTAACTGTATAAACACATGTTTTCTTCTTGATGGGGTAGAATTTATGCACGCACTATTTGAACAGTTACTTACAGAAGAAGCACTAAAAATAATATCATTTAAGACGTGCTCATAAATAAATGCAGCGTTACATTCACAATCATAATGATTGTTTTTGAAATGTATCGAAGCAATTCTTATTCTTAATAATTTGTTTGCTTCTTAACTGTTATTATCAGAGTTACAGAGGATTTGTAAAAACGCTGTTATATCCCTATTTCTGCAATTATTGTCAAATAAATCGCGTATGCATGAATACTCTTTAAATCCGTGGGCCAATAAAAAAATACGGAATCAAATGCACAAGTGTTTGTTAATTTAATATTTTTTTCAGATATATCTTGTACAGTAAAATTACTATTTTTTAAAAACATTATATTTACAGATTTATTTGCAGAATCATCTTTAGGAACACCTTCGCCTCTCCAGTTTTCAACATACGTAGGAATTACTGAGAATACCGAATCATTTAAAAACGTTTTGGTTACACTAGGTTTTTCTTTTTTGCAGCATTTGTTTTCAAATGGTAACATTTTTCGCTTCCTAGTCTTACCTCGTTTTCTTTTAATGTTTTTCTCCTTTTTGTCTACAATGTCGGCGAAATTATTTAAACAATTTAAAGCAATTTTTGTGCAAATGAAAAGCAATATTAGAAAGAGAGCGCAATAGGCAAACTCGCGTCGATGCTCCTGTAGTGCGGCCGAAGAGACCAACTTAGAATAATGTTAAAATAGTAATTTTACTGATTTATCTGTAAAAAATATTAAAACATTTAAAGTTGAAGAATAATGATTTTGTTGATTTTTGAAATCTTTATATTTGTGCAATGAATAAAAATATTCAAATATTAAACAAGTTTTTTATTTCGTCTTATTTAGTATTTTATTTAAGTTTTTGACTAACAGAACAGAATGCCCTTGAACTGTGCTGTCATAGCCAGTTTGACAAAGATTAAAAACAAATCGACATTATGGTCACTCTACTAGAACATTGTATGGGGTAACATAATTCTTAAGATTACTCGCGTCCCAAACAGTATTGAGGGTAAAAGGATATGTCATTTTAATGGGGTTAATATAAGGATTATATGGACGTCTACAGCAAAATCCTAGCTACTATAGTTATTGAGATATCATGGTTTAAAGTAACGTCAGGACTGCGCGGCCACGAGTTTTGTGTTTTAAATTGATTTCGTCTGTTTAATTACACTTTAGTCGTATTTTAAAGCTTTTGTCAGTTTCGACAAATTAAGACCTTTCTCCTTTTAACTCCTATACTATATGAAGTCTTCAATTTTAATAAAAAAAAATACTAAAAACAAAATAGCAAATCAAGGACTGCGCGGCCATGACTTTCAAGGCGAATATTTAATTATAATATTGATATAGAGCTTTGATTCATTTTTCGACAAATCTTGACAAATACAGACTTGAGTTGACAAAAGGAATTATTTCTCTATCCCAAGTAGTTGCTGAGATCTCCGTGGCCGCGCAGTCCTTGACGTCAGGATTGCGCGGCCAACTTAAAACGCTTATAACTTCTTTATTTCTGCTTTGACAAATACGGGGTTTGTTTCTTTCGATTTTGACAAATATTGACAAATTTTTGGCTGAAACCATTTTCTGATTTGATAACTTGGCGGAGCAATCCTGACGCACACATATTAATGTATTTAATAAATGTTTGTTACTCTTACCTACTACTGGACGGATTTTGATGAAACTTTACAGTGATATTAATAGGTCATTAGAATAAAACAGAAATACTTTATTTTGCGGGTGTAACCGCGCGGCACAGCTAGTTAATCATATATTTTAAACTTGCAGGTATTCGCGTTAATTGCGTACATCCCGGCTATGTGATGTCAGACATGACAAAGGGAGTCGGTTCTATAAGCCCTGATGATGCTGCAGTAGTTCCTTTGCAAATTGCTTTGAATCCTGAAGACGGAGGCTTGTTTGTATGGCATGATGGTTCCCGCGTCCCTTGGGACGGACCTGACCCTAGAGGCTATATGGATAAGATGATGTAACTGTAATCTCAGCTTATTCTTGTGATTAAATCAAATATAAAACTTTAGACAGGCCTTTTTATTAAATTTATCTCCTTTGTATTACTCTTACATACCACTTTTCTTCTTGAAATAGATAATAATCTAATAATTCAATAAATACTAGTATTTTTTTTAGAATAACTTCAATCCATCCTTCTCTATCCTATTCATGCACTACAATTATAAGTCCTAGTATTTTGTTAATACACAATGCTTTGTGCATTTTATTGTTAGTTACCATGCTTTCAAATAATATTATCGAGTTCATCGAGTATTTAGTATTTAGTAGTTGTTGAGTTTCGGCAATACTTACCATGCAAAAAATATCCTCAGACCACAAATTAATTACTGTTAGTAAATATATATATTTGAATATTTACAAAAAATAGACATGCATATGCACAGTTGTTTGGATAAGGTGTCGCATTAAAAGAGCGAATGATAATTCTTTAAATTTAATAATTTTTATCATGAATAATGGCTCAATAAGGTACAAATTCAACCGAGTTGGCATCTCATTTAATATAGAAAAAAATAATTTCAAGTAACACGTAGACGATCCTAGCGCAATATATAATATATTAACAAATATACATATATCATCAGTCGCGAAACGAAAAGACTCAGAGAGGGAAGCGACAGCGAGCCGAGACCGAGACAATAGTAAAGAAAAAAAAAATTCATGATAATATAATAAAATATAAATCAAACTTTTTTTAAATAAAACAAATAGGTTAATTTATTTTACAAATTCCTTTGTTATCATATTTCTCTCGTTAAAATATGCTCTCTTAATACAAAGATTTATCGATCACATCACCAACGGAAAGAGGCTAGGTATAAGAAAATATAATATCCAGTGTCGGGAGCGGGGGGGAGGGGTTCGGATTGCACGTTTACTTGGCGTCGATGCACTCGGCGGGGTGCTGGGAGGTCTTCGGGGGGGCGAAGCCGGGGGGCAGGGGCATGTTGTAGGCGACGCCCCAGGGCTTCTGCGCGGCGGGCCAGGGCGCGGGCTGCTGGTGGGCGTGGGCGTGGGCGTGGGTATGTGAGTGCAGCTTGACGCCGTTGGGCTGCACGGCCAGCTGGTTGAAGCGCGCGAACAGCTCGTGCTGGCTCAGCGCGCCCTGCGCCTTGCCGAAGTTCACCGACGTCGACATGATCGCCGGGTCCATCTGCGTCCAGTCTGAGAACATCGCATTGCTATTGGTGAAACCTGCGGATCGGTACCGTCAATTATTTGCATCTATTCACTCGTGGATCCGAGTAAATATTCAAATAATATATTGTGAACGGTGAACAGAAAGTGACACAAAAAATTTGGAAATTTTAATCACATACAATAGCAATCATACTGAATGCCTTCAAGAATAATTTATATATCAGTTTTTAATACAATTGATACCTTGTTGTTGTGGTTGTTGTCTGCCGTAAACGCTCAAGTGACTGAAGCCGGGTGGGGGCAGGCGGGTGCGTCTGACACGGTCCATATTGTCTCTGTAAACGAAAAAATTTAATAATAAGTAAGTTGTAACACGTATTTTTTAAACATTGATCTTTTATCGTGTTGTGTACAGGATGATTTCGAAACATTTTCCGGTAAAAAGTGATAAACACTAATTGTAAAAAAAATTGGTATAAATTTGGCGTGCTTCAGGCGCGTTGAGAGTAAAATTTCTAGGTCATGGCAATACTGTCACGTCATGGAATAAGATTTTGGTAAAAGAAGTTTCACTTCTGAAACGTGTGCTCGGCACACACGCTCTTTTTTATGCGTTAACTCACCCGCTAGAGATGTTGCTGAGCATCATCTCCGTCTCCATCATCTCTGCCAAGGCCTTCTGCGTCTCCTTGAAGGGATCGAAGTCGAGATCATCGTCCCCGTCGCCCGCCGCTCGCCCGCCCGAGTTGTCTGATGCGCGGTAGTTGCTCATTCTGCTGTATATATCATTCATATTATATCATTAATACATATTTATTACTAAGTTTCCGCGTATTCATAGATAACGCATAGTTCCCGTTCCTGTGGAATTTCTGGGATAAAAAGTAGCCTATATCTTATCATGGTCTTCAGCTACCAACATAGCAAATTTCATATCGATTCAGGAGTTTTTTCGTGAATGAGTAACAAATATACAAACTTTCGCGATTAAATTAAGTAGGATTAATAGGGAAAAAGAGTGTGTGTACTTATGTACACGCGTTAGAAGTTATACTTCTTTGGCCTATGGAATAAAAAATACTAGAATATACAACTTGATCATAGTTATCAATTTTCATACCACCTAGAACTAACTTCATGCTGTTAAATTTAGGTGTCGGTGTGCGCGCGCATCGTAAAAATTCACTCTCATCATTTTTCTCCATCGCGCAAAGAAGTATAACTTCAAAAAACGTCGTTTGAAACGAAAAAGCTGGTGATCTTTTCTTAAAATTTACTCAACGATTAATGAAACATAAACATCGTGTGCCCACCTCTTGTGCTCCATCTCGAGGCGCTCCGCACTGAGCATGTTGTGCGGGTAGCGCGGGCGCTCCGCCCCCGAGCCTGCGCCCCCGGCCACCAGCCGCATCTGCTGCGCCTTGTGGAAGTCCGTGAAGAACTTGTCCATCGTGTCCGCTTGATATCGACCCTCGCTCTGAAATGTGTCAAACCTCATTAACTCGAGTCAAAACAGAAGAATAAAAATGTTAAAATTTTTTCGTGTTCAATTGTTTTTAAATCACTTTGGATTAGAAATAAAAAATAAAATACGACAAGGAGTAAAGTATAAAACGTTATAAAACAGCTAGAGATAATTATTGTAAAAACATTAGAATAAAACTCATTATTAGCACAATACTTTCATATGGTCATAATTAAAAACTACTTCACTCTAAACAATTTTCTATAAAAAAAAGTTAATGTGTTATTAAGAAATATACTCACAACACTCTGTGGCGAATCGAATCCGTTTACAAGTCCACTCTGTTGCATATGTTGCTGATTCTGCATCTGCATCTGTTGATTGTGTAGCATGAAGCCGCCTATTGTGTTGCCCATTGCATTTGTCCCCATTGAATTTACGCCTAATGTGTTCGCTCCCATAGAATTCGCGGCTAATGTGTTCACACCCATAGAATTTGTTCCTAACGTATTCGCCCCCATGGAATTTGCACCTAACGTACTTGCCCCTAACGAATTTGCCCCCATTGTATTCGCACCTAAAGAACTTGCCCCGAGTGTATTTGCGCCTAACGAATTTGCCCCGAGTGTGTTTGCGCCTAACGAGCTTGTACCTAGTGTGTTTCCGCCTAACGAATTGACGCCTAGAGTATTCACTCCCAACGAATTTGCCCCCAACGCGTTAGCCGACATAGAATTACCACCTAGCGAGTTAACTGACAACGTGTTTGATAAATTCATAGATAGGGAGTTAGCTAATGTGTTCGCCGTGTTGCCGAGGGAATTTGTTACTAAAGAATTGTCTACTCTCATTCCGAACGGTGGAAGCATATTGGGGTTTGGATGATAATTAGCACCTGAAAAAGACATTTTCTTTGTAAAATGTTTGTCATTTTGTAAATGCCATTAGAAAGCGTTTGTCACATTTTTTCTGAATATTTATCATACATACTAGATATATTAAAATATTGTTTTTTTTTATATTTTCTTTTGTAAGCCATAGTTCAAAACTGCACAATACGTACCTAATAATTCACTAGCCGACTCCATTCCTATACTAGACGAAGGCATATAATGTTTGAGGTCCACCATAACGTTGTGCTGGCGGGCCAGCAGCTCGTTCTGCCGCAACAGCATGCTGCGGTTGCGTTCCCGCATCAACAATTCCTTCTGGTCCATGAGACCTTGGCTAATTTGACTAATCTGTCTATCGTTGGCTAGATAGCCCATAGTATCCCTGTCTAATAACCCGTAGCCGTTCATGAGCGGGGCCTTGCTGTGCATCCCGTTGTCCACGAGCCCCGCGAGCATCTCCCTGTGCCTCTGCATCATTAATACTTCATTGTTGGCGTCGTTCAGCAGGTTGTGTGTGTCGTCCTCGAGCAAACTGTGATCGCTGTTATCTAGTAAATCGTGGTTCTCCAGGAGGCTGTGTCTATCTGATTCTAATTCGTCCAACTCGTTCGTTAAGAATTGCGTGTCATTCTCGAAAACGGACGTGTGCGTTTCCGTGTCCGTCTTCTCTGTGGCCGAACTGGATTCGCTGCTTTCGTTGCTAATACTATTCTTTGTTTTCGATTTGTCCGATTTACTCTTCTTCGCCTGTCCGTTTGTATTGCTATTGCTGTCTTTATTGCTTCTATTGCTTTTTTCCGTTTGATTATTATCTTTGCCGTTTTTGATCTGTGATTGCTGATTGTGTAGTGTTGGACTGGACGATTCTGATGTGCCGTTTTCTTGTGACTTTGCTGTGGAAAGATAGAAAAATCTATTTAAATGTGTGTCGGTATCTCAGTTACTAGATGTTTCAGTTGTTGTCGACAAATAAAAAGAAAATAAACTAATTCAACATTTTTGGTCATTACTTATCGAAATTAATTTTTATAAAAATGAATATAATCTTACCCGTAGACTGTTGTGGTTTGGGACTGAGTTGTTTTCTCGCGGGACTATCGGAAGGTGGCGACGAGCCGAGGCTGGGCCACGCCTCTTTGCCATTGCCACTATTGCCATTACTGCCATTGCTACCGTTGCCAACATTACTACCATTTGTGTCCTTTTTCGATCTAAAACAGCGCACATTTTTAAACCCTATGTATTAAGTCATAAGAGCGAATTTAAGTTGTCAATGACGTTTGTTTGTAGGTTTTTTCAGTAAGTATTTATCCAAATATCAATCAATTGTATAACTAATAGGTGATTAATATCAACAGAGTAATAAAAATATATCTTAGATTTACATAAATATTCCTTGTTGTAAGTGCATAAGTATGTAGTGTTTCATATTATAAGAATAGTTTCTTTTTTGGCAACAGTTCTGTTGTTTAGAAGGAATTGCTTAAAACAACCATAACTCTGATCGAATCGTAATGTAAACAATGTTGTGTGTTTGTGGTTTATGAAACCACGGCAAAAGTGAAACTTTTTTTCACACTATAAACTAAAAATTATCGTATTTGTACGATAATTATCGTACGTATCGTGCGTCACGCGACATGCGCTACACAGACCAAAAAGTTTGAGACGATGTAATAAAAGTTTCACTTTAAAAATTAAAATTTTATCATATCTAAGTTTTCAAACAATATCAGTACATCTTTAATAATATGTTAGACTTCAAGTATAATTTTTATGAGAAATTTGAAAATATACCCTCAAGTATTTTAAAAGAGATGGCCACATATCACGGGCTTTTTTATATTTGATGCATGTGAACAATACTCACTTAGATGTACTGACTGAATTAATTTGAGACGATGTGACCACTGTTGTTGGTATAAAGTTCGATTGATTACCTGAAAGAACACGAAATATTAAAATTTCAAGTATTAAAACTATTTATACGAATTATTCATAATATTTTAACGCTTATTTACAATATATGTATGTAGAAAATAGAAATGGAAAATGTAATTACCATATTTCCGTGTATTGTTACATCTATGATTATTTTGAACAAAATTAAATATATATAGAAACAAGATAAGTACTCACCATCTTTTGTACTGCCTTTATCTGCATTCGTACTAGAATTACCTGCAATTTTAAAACATTGTGTTATTACAATATGTTCATTTATATTGTTCCTACTATAATATTATAAATGCGAAAGTTTGTGAGGATTGATGTATGTGTATGTGTTTGTATGTATGTTTGTTACTCTTTCGCGCAAATACTACTGAACCGATTACAATGAAATTTAGCACACATATTTTATCCCGGAAATCCCACAAGAACTCTGCGGGTTTTTCTTTGAAAACGCAGACGAAGCCGCGGGCGGAAAGCGAGTTAAGTATAGTACCTAGTTGCTTGTCGTCTGGCTTGGCGGCGAGCAGCTGCTGGTGCAGGCGCCGCTCGTACACCTGGTGCAGCCCCGCGTGCATCTCCTCCTTCGTGAACGACGCCTTCGGATCACCTGCGTGTATTACCAAACTTTACATTTAATGGGAAAACAACAATATGTTAGTGTAAAACTACAATATGCTATGGTAGTTGCAAAATCTTGTTTCATTTTTCATAGAAAATTAATAAGATTGGAAAAAGTCCGTAGTTTAAAACACTCATAATATGTACATTGAAATAAAATGTAAATTTATCAAGTTAAAATGTGTACTTTTGTTTGTTCTTGGTGCACTATTGACACTTAAATTTCAGATGATCATCTTCCACGATCTTTCACGTCACGTCACGTAACACAACGTCACGTATCGTCACGCCATGTCACGTAACGTCACGCCACGTCACGTAACATCACGTCACATCACGCAACGACCCGTCACGCGAAATCACACAACGTAACGTCACGTAACGCAACGCAACGTCAACCCACGTCACGTCACGTCACGCAACGTCACTTCACGTAACGTAACGTCATGTCACGTCACGTAACGTCACGTCATGCAACGTCACGCCACGTCAGTCCACGTAACATCGCGTCCCGGCACTCACCCAGCTCGTGCAGGTACATGCAGTCGGGCTTCGGGCACGGCTGGTTCTTCATGAAGTTCGCGCAGTACTTGGTGGTGCCGAGCGAGCCCTTCAGCACGCGGCCGTCGAGCGTCACGTTGTTGACGCCCTGTATCGCGCGCAGGGCGTCCGCCGGCGACACGTACGTCACGTACGCGGACGCGGACGGGCTCTGTGTAACAACGATAAAGAACACGTTTAGTTATCCATTATTGTACATTAAGGGCTCATTTTTCAATGCTCGGTTAAAAAAAAGAGCGAGCACACGTGTCAGAAGTTAGAAGGCACGAGATCGTCGCCTTACTCCATGACGTGACGGTATTGCCATGACGCGAACTTGAAATTTTACTCTCAACGCGCCTAAAGATGTTTTACTTCAAAAATTTCATCAAACATATTTTAGAGATGTATCAAAGATATTAAACAACCTTTACAAAGAAGTATCCGTGTTCGAATTGTCGGTCAAAATGCCAAAACATTTTTATTGAATATTCATTCAGTTGCCAATTGCCATTTTAAGCAACGGTATATTAATATTAAGCAAGCATTGAAAAATGGGCCCTTAGTATAGTAAAAATGTATGACTTATAAATTGTACTTAAAAATTTCATTTAGTGCAATGTACAACCTTTGTATCAGCAAAAAACCTTGTGTTGTTGATGTTGTATAACTACATTCAAACCAATTGTGCATTGGATTTAAAATAGTTAGCAATGTCTTCTAAATGGCATTTAAAAAGTGCATTTAATTTGTTCAATGCACAACCTTTATCAGCAAAAAACCTTGTGTTGAAGATGATGGATAACTATATTTTGCAACTAATGAAACCACTCAAGTATATCTTACGCTAACGGTAGCAAAAATTAAAGCCTTTTTTATTGAATTTTAAGCAAATAAAACTCTTAATCTAACTTATATAATAAAAAATAATAAACAAAGTCCATACAGTGTGTACCTGTGACCCCGCATACGCTGGACTCTGATTTATGACTACTTTGTGAATTTTTCCGTATTTGCCAAAGTACTCTTGCCGTTTGAGAATCTGAAATAAAAATTAAAATATTTTAAACATAGTATTTGTGGCGTCTTTACATAAATTACTGCATTGTAACAAGGTGAATTTTGTTTAACCATGGGGGCAAAACCACGGGTTAAAAAAAGTTTAGCTTCACCACGTGGTCGCAACCACGGGTTACAACAATCGATGAGTTGATTATCACTATTGGCTATATAATCTATACATGAATGCGATAGTATATAAGCACCACATTTAACACCAGAGCGGAGAGTTATATATATTTATGTATCGGTGGTAAATGTTAAAAAATGTTATGACGATTCAAAATAAGAAGTCTTATTCAATAAATAAATAAATATCTATAAGGTTAGGTATAGTCTGGCCTACCTCGGGGTCCGCGAGCCGCACGGGCAGGCCGACCACGAACACGAGGTTGTTCTGCACGACGCGCACGTTGGCGAGCGCGCGCCGCGACTCCAGCGTCTTGTTGCGGCGCTTCTGCTCGCGCGCCTTCTTCTCCGTCTTTATTGCGGCTACCTGCGCACACATTCGACGTTTAATAATATTTATTTATTAACCGACTTCAAAAAAAAGGAGGAGGTTATCAATTCGGCTGGTATGTTTTTTTTTTATGTATGTACACCGATTATTCCGAGGTTTCTGAACCGATTTAGGTGATTCTTTTTTTGTTCGATGCGGGATAGTGTCGAATTGGTCCCATAAAAATTTTATTCGGATAGGCCCCGTAGTTTTTATTTTATGAGCATTTTTGTCTGTATTTGTAAATGTTGCAAGTGCAAGTTTGAAGTCGGTTGTTTTTAACGCAGTTATCACTTTTTTTATTAAGCTATTGCATAGCTTCTGTCGCGGGCCTTGAGCGCGGGGAACGAATCGAGAAATTCCGTAATGAAAAAACTTAACGCTCCCCACTCCGACGGGCGGAGGTGTGGCTTGAAGGCATAGCATGCAATAGCTTTACCGCGGCAGTCCCCGAGTGCCACACGTCGTTTTTATTTGGAGAACACACAGGTACAATTATTATAAACATAATAATATTATAGCAGTATTGTAACATTAGGTTATTAAATCTAAATTGCACCCTCAACGTCTCACTGTGAGCATATTAAATACATAAATAACACAACAAATCAGAATCTACGGCAAACAGTTATCTTAACAACTTCAAATAATTATTTTATTAGTTTAAACAATTATGCTGACTGACCAGTTGGCTTGGTGGTGACCCTGCCTTCCAAGCCAGAGGTCGTGGGTTCGATTCCTACCAAGGGCAAATATTTGTATGATGAAAATCGATGTTTGCTCCGTGTCTGGGTGTTAATTATCTATATAAGTATTTATTTATAATTGTTTTATATAATCTACAGTTCAATTTGTCCTCAAAATATTGTGTATTATGTGCCCAATGCACTATAATTACCAATTTGCCAGATAGGCGTCTGGCAATCTGAGAAGGAGGTTCAAAAATTGTCAACAATTGTCCACGACGCGTGGTATAAAACATACATTGAAATTTACACGTTATCTCGAGCCAGTAATGTTCAAAGTCAATTGTATTATTTAAAACTGTCTAATTTTGAGCGTGATTTTAAGATATTGTCATAGTGTAAATTAATAATGGTGGTATTCTAATAATTCGTTTAAGTTATTTGCTATGTGTTTGTTATGTCAACAACAAATCGTATCGGAAGTTTTAACAATCAGTACATTTATTACGTATAGTTTAACATTATTTACAACACATTGTTTAAATCCCCATAAAATAGACATAATTATATATTATCTATACTTAATATTATTCATATTATAAAGCTGAAGAGTTTGTTTGTTTTAACGCACTAATCACAAGAACTACTGGTCCGATTTGAAAAATTATTTAGTTAGATGGCCCATTTATCGAGGAAGGCTATAGGCTATATATCATCTCACTAAGACCAACAGAAGCGGAGCACTGCGGGTAAAACCGCGGAGCACAGCTAGTTACATATATATAAATAGACATATATATTACCTGCTCTTGACTGAGTGGTGTGAAGTCTGCAGGGTTCTCCGGGTAGGCCTTCCGACACGCGGGACACAGGCCGTTCTCTCCCTCCCTGATTCGATTCCAGCAAAACCGACATATCTGTCGAATAAAAAATGGCAATTATTACAAATATATTTTTATAATACACAAACAATCACGATTCTTAATGCTTACAATGTTCATATAGAACAAAATATAGAAATTAAAATAGAAATAGATTTATATCGATGTATATTAATAAAATGATACATTTATAGTTTGTACCTTGTTGAACACGATTAATTATAACACGATGTAATTGGTAAAATATCGATGATTAAAAATGCATACATTGAAATAGGTGAATATCTATAAAAAATATAACTATGTCGGTTATGCAATTTTGTATAAAATAAATCTCTTCAATAAACTGCGATTACTTTTTGTATGTTTATAAAAATACTGTTGTTATTTTACAAACGAGAAAATGCAAATATAATAAGTCTTGACGCAATAATTGCCTTTTTATCTTAAACTTAAAATGGCGCAATCTTAACGGAAATTATAAGTAAAACTAATCCGTTCTTAGCAAGAAAAATATATTTCAATGAGCGCACATATATTCCGCTCGTCTTAATTTATTAACAGAGTAACACAATAATGTATTTTACAATAGACTTGCCGACCCCAGAATCATTGTTCAATCAACGACATCATTATCAAATAGGAGGATTAAAAATAGTTTATGACCTATTAATTACCAGTATCTCATAAGTTAATATGAAAAAAAAAATCTATTTATTACCTCAAATTACAGTCAATACTAGAAAACGTAAATGTATTGTTATTTATTTATTTATTTTACACTTAATTAATTGTACAAATAGGAAACCTTAGAATCATGGTAGATCTAAAATATATGTCAAGCATGCTTTATTTATTTTTCAACAATTTTAACGTACCGCGATAAAGATAATAAATATTACAATACAGTCACACGGAAATATTATAAGTATAATAATATTATTGTGACGACGTCATACACGTAAATTCAAGTTATCTTGATAAACTTATCAATATGTCTTCAATTGATTCAAACGACATTTTGCACTGAGTTTACATTGCAATTAAAATTGATAAACTTAAAATAATTGAATTGATAATTTTAAATGTAAGTATGTTGCATGAGATAAATACCTACTTACTTTTAACTTTAAGATATTCAAAATCTAATATGTCCTACTTATTACCTCTATTTTAAAAATAGAAGTACATATATTCAAATCTCATATCATAGTCTTAGAAGGTAATTTAGAAATTCGATATAATAAGTAAAATTTAATAAATATCAAAACCTAAGTTATGTCTATAATTCATAGAGTATTAGATGAATAATTAATGCAAAATGCAAATAACCATGCAATGGATTTACTATAAAATGTTACTTGAGTTATTTCCATATTACAACTTTATTACTTGCAACTTTATTGATCCCAATTACTATCCTCCATACATAAATGATATTTATTCAGTTGTGAATTTTTTACACACAATTTTGTTTATGTTATTTGTTGTATTATTATGAGTTCATTGAACTAATGATGCACTGTACTTTTTATATAGTTTTGTTAAAGACCACTCTCATAAATTAATTATTATTAAATGCAGTCAATGTCACTAAATTACAAATGAATAAAATACAATACATTAAGCCGAGTTTACAAGTAACACTTGACTTCTTATTGCTTGCACTATATCTATATAAGCCGTATATGCACCATACACTAAGCACTATGTAACGAACCTAAACATACTATTTAAAAAAAACTTGAGCGATGTCAAGGACAACACAACAACAAGACATCCGGATGGAACAAAGTGTTAAGATAGAGAGAGACAGACAGAGAACCACGTGCACGGCTTACAACTCTAGCAAAAAGTGTCGTTACAAATTTTCATAAGAATTTTTCTGTCTTTCACAGCGATAAGGAACTTCGTTCCAAAAACTTAACTAAAAATTTGTGTTATTTTTCATATACATACTTGATATCCACATGTGCAAGGATAGAAGTGGAGATCGTCCACCTCCAAGGGTTCCATACACAGGGGACATTCCACCTGCAAAATAGAAGAAATTTTTAACACTACATTTTTTTTAATCCTATCTGTATAAAAAAAAATATTGTCGTTAGGGAAGCGCTTGGCCACAATCTCGCCTGATGTTAAGCTGAGATGTATTCTAAGATGGAACACGCTTTCCTAGAGGGTTGTTCACTCTACGCTTGAAGACCCCCATATTGTGGGTAGACACAGATTTAATAATTTTTATGAATACTTATCACTAAAACTTAGATTATCTCCTAAAAGTTGAAAATGAGTCATAAAAATCTGTCATGATATTAACATGTTTATGCAAATAAATAAATGTTATGTAAATATAAACAATGGAACGTATTTGACCTACATAAATCTATTCACTCTTACTAGTACTGATATAATTTTGTTGAGTAGAAGATACCAGAAGGTATACACTTGTTTTTGAAATGAAGAAATCTCTATATATAAAAATGAGTCCCTATTTCCCTTGGTCACGGCATCACGCGTGAACGGGTGGACTGCTAGTGGTTTATAAAGGAAAGCCACAAACAAAATTTCTTAGTCATCTATACTAATATTATAAAGAGGAAAGGTATGTTATGGTTTTCACAAATAAACTACTGGACCGATTTTGATGAAATTTGGCACAGACAATCTTTAGACCCTGAGAAAGAACATAGGCTACCTTTTATTGCGAAATATGTACCACGGGCGAAGCCGTGGCGGACCGCTAGTCTTTTATAAAGAAAGAAAGAAAGCATTTTGTAGGATTGAATCATATTAATATTACCAACTCTCTTTACTCATGAAAATGCTTTATAATTCAACAAAAATAACTAATATTAATAATATGGTTTGTTACCTGTTCTTCGCCACTCTGGTTCAAAACTGACATCCTAGTCCCAACAGCCTATTGTTATGTACTTCACAGCAAATACAAACAAACGCCAGCCAAAACGTAATATTGCACCACCAACGTCTGTAAACAAAATAATATTATTATTCAAAACAGAAACTCACAGTAAGATATCATCTTTAATAATTGTCCATAGGCTATTTTTTAACAGTATAATTATTATAATAATGTTTTCGTATTTCAGGGGTAAAAGAAATAAGACAATTGTCTGTCTACACTAATATTATAAAGAGGAAAGATTTGATTGTTTGTTTGAATTGAACAGGCTCCGAAACTAATAGACCGAATTAAAAAAATATTTTACTATTAGAATTATCCCTGATTTTGTTTTTATCCCGAGTCAACCGGCAGAGCCGAGAAGACTGACTAGTCAGTTATATTGTTATGATTTGGTTAGTCTTGTACAATTTGACAAACATTAATTTGGGTATAATATTTATCTATATACCTAGTTATGTCGGGGCAACCCGCAGTACATGCATGTGATATCGTATTTGTTAACGCAGCATAACTACGGCCACCCTGCATCGCCTTAATGCATTTTGTATAATTCTTAGAACATAGATTGCAGCGTTGCATTTTTGTTTAACGATAAGTTTATAGTTTAAGTTTTCATTCTGGATGTAGAGAGCACATATTAAAGACGTTTAAATTAAATCTTGTCTTTTTAAAAAACGTCCTTCGGTCCGTCGAAATTTGAGTGGCGCAGCCGGTAGGATACTCGAAAATATCCTGCTGCCGAGCTAACACTATAGCCGAAAGGATCTGTGATAGTGCGGTGCTTGTACGAGTATCCTCGAACCAAATAAATAATTCTCCCGCGACGCGTACGCGTAAAACTCAATCGCTGAAGTGAAACGCGTACTGTGACCTCAAGGACGAGCATCCAGGATCATAAGTGAAGGACATGGGAGCGAGCAGTCTGTGAGTAAACCTCTTCACTCCTGTTTTTCACATTCCCTGTTTTCACGAAATCCCCGACCCAAAATAGTCGGCCTAATCATTACGATTATTTGATTTTGTTCGTTGCAATTATCGTGATAATTCGTAATTTTTAGTGTTTAATTTTAAGTGTTAGTTATTAGTAAAAAATAGTGTTATCTTTATTATATTTAGAGTTTTAATCGCTAAAACTTTATCTTTATTACATTTAGAGTTTTAATCGCTAAAACTAACTAAAAGAACCAAAATGGAAGAGATTAAACTCATACCAAGAGAAATACTATGTATCATCCCCAAATTTGATGGAGATGAAAAACTGTTAAACCTATTTATCAATAAAAGCGAATACATTATAAGATCATTCCAAGATGCGAACAATAACGCACAAAACTTATATGTATATCATGCCATAACGAGTAGGCTTATCGGTAAGGCAGCTTCACTGCTTAGTGATTACCAAAATATAACTTCATGGACTGAATTAAAGGAAATACTTACCCAACATTTCGGAGACCCGCGATCGGAAGAATGTATCGCACTAGAGTTAGAAGGGTTAAAAATAAAACAAGGTGAAAGTTACATACAGTTTTGCCACAGAATACAAAATATTAAAAGTTCCCTATTTTCAAAAGTAAACCGCTTCACGGATGAAGGAGTTAAAGCCGCGAAGATGATCATATACAATAATACTGCGTTAAATGTTTTTCTGTACAACCTCCCGGAGGACATGATCCGGATTGTTAGATTAAGGGGTTGTACAAACTTAGAAAATGCACTTAGCGTAGTTACAGAAGAAGTAAATTTTATACAACAATATAACGCAAAGATTAGTAAGCCAAAACCTATAACTCAAAACGCTTTCCAAAATTCATTAAAACCTAATTTCAGTACGATGCCTTTAAATCAAAACTTTAAATACGGCAGTCCTCAACAGCCAATTGGTTATAGACCGAATTTCGCTCAACAACCTCGACCAAATTTAATGCAACCACCTCGACCAAATTTTATTCAACAGTTAAGGCAAACACCACAAGCCCAAGGCTATAAATTTGGCACACAATCTAATAATAACCACCAATTGCGACCTTTTCAAAATTCCGGTTATAAATTTGGAATCCCAAATCAACAAACAGACCAACCTCGTTTTAAATTTGGCATACAACATGCCCAGGCACCGAACCCCGGCTTAAATAGCGATGTATCAATGCGCACGGCACCTATAAGGCACAACGAAACTCATAATCTATATTACTGCGATGAACCAAATTATGAAAATTACGATAACTCAACTTTAAATTATAAAGAAGACGCCGCGAACGAGTTATACGATTCTACCGATCCGGAAGTAACTGAAAGCAATTTTAATGAAAATAACGAATTTCCTGTTACCGGCCTCCGACGAGACAGTGAAATAATTAATTTAAATTATTGTGACAGCATCTTAAAATTACCACATATTATAGTTCCCGAAATAAAAGCAAAGTTTCTCATAGATACAGGAAGCAGTCGTTCCTTTATAAGCCCGGCCAAAGCAGAAGAATATTTTAGAGACCATAAACAGTATGAACAATTTACAGTTGTTAGTACACATGCGCAAAGCACTCATGATGAGGTTATAGTAATTCCGTTATTAAAAACTTTTAGAAGCTCACTTTCCCACAAATTTTATGTATACAATGTAGACAGTAAGTATGATGGATTAATCGGATCTGATTTACTTAAGAACCTAGATGCAAATATCGATATGAAACACCAAGTTTTAGAAACATTTAACGCCAAAATACCGATTATTTATAACCCTCCGTTAAAAATCACCTTAGAGCCTCGATCAGAAACTAGAGTATCAATTCCAACTAACTTTCAGAACGGTGACTCTACATTAGATTTTCAGACTTTTCGTGAAAGCGTTCGTATGCCAGCAGCAATAGTTGACGTGTCAATGAAAGTTAATGTAGATAAAAAGGAGCGAAATCTTCAAAAACACTTAACCGATGCAACAGACGAAATAGTAAAAGTTAGTAACAATCAGGCTGGAACATGTGACCCGCGACCCCTGACGCCGAATACAATTTCGTCTGATTCAGACCGAACAGTGCCTATTACTAAAAATAATTGCCCGAGATCCCCATATTCGATTCCGTCACTCGATAGTAGTATAATAACCGCGGAAAGCAGCACCTTGACCGCGTCTAGCAATAATAGCGAAAATACAGATACGGTTCGCTCAGCTCGCGATCTTGATACGGAAGGCATACTGATTCTAGATGAAGCTGTAGATTTTAATAAAATATTAACTCAACAATTTGTAAAAGATCACCACAAACGTACAACATTTTTATACAAATATCTTACAGACAAAATTATTCATAAGACACAGGTTATTAAGGATAAGCATGGCGGTGAAAATGATTTTAACATAGACATAGGAGATTCAGTTTACATTAAAGGAGTTAACACGAGACGTGCTATAGATAAGGCTAGGTATCAGAAAGCGATAGTCACGGGACCGATCGATAAAAATATTGTGCCAGTAACGACGCACAATCGTGAAACTAAAGTTCCCATTAAAAACGTTAAGCGTCCTCCACAGGTTACTAATTTTGGCGATCCACGTGATCCAAAACCAGGGTCTTCAACTGCACCAGATTAAACGGAACCCCGGAATACTACCTCTCCGTGAAGGCTATGCAGTCGTCAGCAATGACACATGGAGAGTTATTAAGGTTTTAGATTTAAAGTTAATATATGACGATTTAGAATTTAATATAAATAGTTATCTATCATTTAGAAATCAGGTTCATAGTTGTATTGATGTAAAAGCGTTAGGTTCCGATTTTATTACAACAGAATTACAAACAGATTATCATATGAATTATACTATTGATAAATTTGAACAATTAATTCCGTCTTCTAGATCTAAACGTGGTTTATTAAATCCACTTGGTTCAGTTATAAAAATTATCACCGGTAACCTCGACAACGAAGATGCTATACAATTTGAAAACACTATTGAAAAATTAAAGACTAAACAAGACTCTATAATACATAAGATGACGATCGTTACTGAGATGGTGGGTTCGTTATTAAATGTAGCTGAAATATCTAATAACAATTTCATTGCAATCCAGAATAAGCTAAATGTAATTGATTCGCTTTTAAATGACACAAATTTACATCAAAGGACTAATGAAATTATACATACATATTCTGCATTCTTACATAATTTTATGTCTCTTTACGTTAGATTAAGTGAAATAGAAACTGCTGTAGCTTTTAGTAAAATTAAACTTTTACACCAATCCGTTGTAGATACTAAGGAATTATTACTTTTATTAAAAAACATTGAAACTAGCTCTAAGTTGCCATTTCCAGTAAATTTAGATAATGTTCTTAAAATTGAACAATTAATAGAAGTACAAACTTATGTAAAACAAAGTCAAATAAAATTCGTAATGACTATTCCATTAATTACTGACGACATTTATTCATATTTTAAAATAATACCTTTACCTATATTTAACGAAGAAAAAGGTCAGACTTCCCTTATCCTACCCAAATACCCATATGTCCTTGTGAAGGGGTTGAAAACCATGCCACTTTCACAACCATGCAAAGAAATAGATGAAGACCGGTTCCTATGCCCGGAAATACTGACATCAACATTATATAAAGACGATTGTTTAGCTGATCTTTTGCGGCTATCTACAAATGTTTCCAGTTGTCAGCCGATTCCCATTTCCATAGATGACGTGAAAATCGACAATGTTCTGCCAAATAGATGGATACTATACGTAAATGTGGAAACAGTACTTACCAAGGTCTGTGAAAACGAGGTAACCCAAGAATTCCTTCATGGTACCTATTTATTGACGTTAGACGAGACTGGCTGTTACGTGAAAATCGGAGATATAACACTAAAGAAATATGAAGTAAATGGAATTGATATTATATACCCAAGTTTACCAAAAATTATATTACCAAATTTGATGAACTTCCCGACCGACAGGAAGCCTGTTAACCTGAAGGGTGCAAATTTAACTGACATAAATATGCTTAGGCATTTAATTGAAAATAGTGAAAATAGTGAAAACCAGTTTAGTAGTACAGTGAATAGTGCCGTCGGAGTGATTAACATTATAACTTTTGTATTAATCGTAATTATAATTGTAATTGTGGTAGTAATTAAGTCTAAATTAAGAAAAATATGTATTCAAGAAAATCCTTCAGATTTTCTTGAAACTGAGGATGGAGGAGTTATGTCGGGGCAACCCGCAGTACATGCATGTGATATCGTATTTGTTAACGCAGCATAACTACGGCCACCCTGCATCGCCTTAATGCATTTTGTATAATTCTTAGAACATAGATTGCAGCGTTGCATTTTTGTTTAACGATAAGTTTATAGTTTAAGTTTTCATTCTGGATGTAGAGAGCACATATTAAAGACGTTTAAATTAAATCTTGTCTTTTTAAAAAACGTCCTTCGGTCCGTCGAAATTTGAGTACCTAGTAAATAATGTAAAGTAATTAAATTGTTTGTTTATTTAGATAGTGCCACCAATTAACCTTTAAATTAAGCATGATAAAAAACCTGCTACTTACTATACACAAATAAATAATAATTAACATTGAACTAAATAAAGTCAGATTTAAAGACACCATTTTACTAACAACATCAACTCAATAACTAGTATTAAAAATCTCTTACATAATATTCTGTCAGTTATTTTTAATTATTAAATAAATATATGACTAGCTTTAAATAGATGATGAAAACAAAACAAACTTTTATCAAGAGATTTACAAGTGTTGTAAGAACATCAGAAAATAGAAATATGCAACTAATATTGATTGTTATTGTCTTAACATTTGTTATTGTTTTAAATACAATTTTTTTTATAATGAATAAAAAAGTAGAACAAAAGTAATAGATTGGTTATACATATTACAATTTAGGACATCCTAACTTTGTAAGTAAACAAAGAGTTATATTAAGATATTGTAATAACATTATGAACTAAGATTTGTTAATGATATTTTAAATAGTACAATTTGCATCTCATTGAATATGCATATTTAAAGTACATATAATTCAATATTATTTACATTTATATACTTGGCCTATGAAGGATATAAAGGAAATCTATTGGTTTCGCATTAGGTATGGAATGTTATTTCTACTTTAATTATTTTGTTGTTCACTAGTGGTATAATATTAAATATTGTGTATTTAAATTAACAACAAGAATAAATCAAGTTGTTCAAAAATAAACCTACTAATGTATATTTTTTGATACTTTGGAATTAAACTTACTCCTATAGATGTAAAGCTTATTTAAAATAATATGTATTGTATTATCTAGAATTCTAGACCATAGAGATGTATAAACTTAACATGTTTTAAATACAAATAAAAGTTTCAACAATAACAAAGGAAATTAAAAATAAACATTTTAAAAACAAATCATTGAAAGTTTAAGTTTTGTTTTAATCTCACTGAGATGAACAGAATAAGTCATATATATTATTTATTTATTTATTTAAATTCTTTATTTAACACACACAAAAAAGATTAACACAAAAATAAAAAGAACAAAAAAGAAAATCATAACATGTTAAATAGGCGGCCTTATCGCTATAAGCGATCTCTGCCAGGCAACCTTATATATATTATTTAGTTACACACTTGTATAGCCATTCCATTTCACATAATATGATTGCAAAGTGATAGTATTTGATAATAGTCAATGTAATGCTGTATTATATAATCTCTATTCCAAATACTGGGATCATCACAAATTTACTATGCAAAAGTTACTTTTACATTCATTTTCATAAGATCAGTAATAATCTAAATAACTTGAAAGTGAAATAACTTACTATTGTCAGAATTTATTATTAAACCGTAACCTGTGTAGACACAATATAATATAAGAAAAAGATATAGTTGAAAGATAATAATTTGATTTATAAATAGTTTTTAAAAACAGTATGGATTTCTCTATTTATGTACACAACCAACCAACCCACCTGATTATTGTGGTAACTTAAACATCAACCAATTATAAATAAATTAAAAAATACACTTAATATACTTGTATATTTTGAAAGAGCTTATAATGTATTGAGGTATAGCAAATTAAACATGACTATTACATTGTGACTAATATATTTTGTATGTAAGTTTTGTTTTTAAAGCCAACAATATATATATTTTAATGTTTCTAATTTTGCATTTAGTTCGGTTATTTTATCATAAATATTATCATAAATTGCCACAATTGGCCAAACGTGAATCTATGGGGAAAGTAAATATGCATTAGTAATAACTTTGCATATTAATGAGATTAGCAGAAAAGAAATTTGAAAACATAAAATATTAATTCTATTATTTCAAAGTGTGTTAATTGACAGTTTCCTATGAATTATAACATATGTAAATCAGCTGATTTATGAAACAATTTTATCATTTATGTTGTCTTCTACAATGCTAAACAATGAAGTCTAGTGAACAAAACAAGTTTTACTCTAAGATACAAGCTGACAAGAAAGCTAACTTTACTTTTGATATTTAGCCAAAATATCTACTTTATACAATTGTTAATAGAGAGTGTTTATAATTTATTACACCTAACAGTAAATTAGTGTGATAAAAGATTGCTCTAATGACTCAACCCAGCTTTGACAAGATCACATTTTGACATTTTACAAGGGAAAAACAATTCAAGCCCCTGTTTTCTATGCGAGTCTGGAAGGTTTCCAAAGATCTTTACATTCGAGCGACATTAAAATAAAAACATATCCTAATCGGCGGACAGTTTACGTTGCATCGTAAGTACCTACTCCCGTGTTAAAGGTACGTCCGCCAGCTGCCATTCAGAATATGTGGCATAAGTCAAACTTTCATTTCGTACAAGGATGCACTATAAATAATTATAAACACTCATAACGTTGAATAACAGAACTAAACGTTTTAAAGCTTCAATTACCCACTATGATTTCACTTTTGAAGAAAATAAATCGATGTTTACCTTACGTCTCCTTTCAATGCAAATCTTTTTTCTGTTGCAGAATCAAGACTGCTAACCCTTCCGCTAATGTCGCAGATGAATCCTTTCCAATAGACCTATAATACGGTTCACGATTCAATTTTAAGAAAATTACGAAGCTGAAATAAATATAACTGCCCCGAAGATATTTTCTGCGAGTTACTATACATTTGTTTTATGAAATGGCCTAATCTTTTACAAGATTCCGTTCTGTGATTCCATAGACAATCCCTATTATTTTTAATTTCAATGAATGAGTAATTTTCCGCTTTCGTCAATAATTTTTTTTTAATATTGTTTTGTATTAAAATCGTACTCTTTAAATTAAATATTAAATCAATTAATAAATACTGTAAGAAACAAATTAAACTATTGTTACGTATTCGTACTTCGTTTTTTAGTGTTAAAGATTATAAATTTTCTCTATGGAGCTTATGACAGTTGACAGATAAATCTACTCTCGGTATTTTTTTAAATTACTCTGTGGTTCTTTCCAAATTGGCTGTGGAAATTGGTCACCAAACCAAAGTGACCAAAGTTGTAAAAATTAGTTTAATTATTTATTTAATGTATATAGTATAGTAATGTTAGTTTTTTTTAACTATTTAATTACTACTAGATGAACTCCAAAACATTATATTTTCTATAACAGTTATTATTTGCAATAAAATGTTATATCAGAATAAAAAAAAATGCCTTTTCCATCGCCTGAGTTATATTGTGTAAATGTAACTAGCAAAAATATTTTGGCACTTGGATCACACGGCTAGAGGGGCAAGAGCACGGCAAGAGTATGAAATAAGGACTGCCGATGCAAAAGATCTCCCATTTTCCAGCGAAATTATGAACGAAGCTATTAATCTGATGTACTAATTTTTAGGACCCAATTTTTGTTAGATACTGTATGTACGTGAGCGTAAGTTACTGGATATTATGGGATAGGTACAATTTGTAAAAACATCATTTTGAATATTCTGTGCTTAGATTAAGGATTGGTCTCCGCGCGCGCTACGACTAGATACCGCCGGCGTACTCGAAAAATGAGGCAACTAAAAGTACGCCGAAATCGGCGTAGCCGAGCCAGTCGTGCATAGAGTATAATGTATATATAGGGCATAGAG
The DNA here is from genome assembly GCF_905220415.1 of Colias croceus. Taxonomy (NCBI): domain Eukaryota; kingdom Metazoa; phylum Arthropoda; class Insecta; order Lepidoptera; family Pieridae; genus Colias; species Colias croceus. The sequence continues at coordinate 3,843,457 of NC_059562.1, forward strand.
AGCCCTCTTGAAGCATATGAAGGCGAACCTATTTGACTTTGACATGCGACAATGCGCCCTCTGGATTTTGGGGTTAAAACTAATTCTATATACCTACGTATACATATAGGTACGTAATACTATATATATATATAACTAGGTATATACCTACCTATTTTTTTACTACCTACTTGATAATATAATATGTTGATACTTGATAGTTGAAAATTGAAATCAAACTTCAAAATATGTGCCTGCTCACATATATTTGCGTCGTTATTGAAATAGGAGAGCTAACTGAAATATCATTTATTTTCAACATTTAAGAAATAAGACTAAAGATCTAAATGATTACGAAATGGATGGTGTTTTAAATATTTAGGTGATTTAAAAAAACTTTTCACTTATAATAATAATTACAAGATTATTAGTATATAAATTAGTTTCACTAAATGAATATTACCTACGGAATCTATAAAAATAAGATATTTGGAAGTGCTAAATAATATTATTCAGTCAAATTTCTTAAAACATATTGAAGTAGGTATGTATTGAACTAAGAATAATGAAGAAAACGACATTAATAGAAATTAATACTTTATTTTTTAAATGCTTTCACTGTAATCTAATATATAAAAATCAATGCCACTTTTCGTTGTAATTCCATAACTCGAGAACGGCTGAACCGATTTCGATAATTCTTTTTTTATTATATTCCTTGAAGTACGAGGATGGTTCTTATGTAGAGAAAACGTTAATATCAAAGGTTAATATGTACCACGGGCGAAGCCGGGGCGGACCGCTAGTATTACATTATATATAGGTACCATAAACAAAACTGTCCGTGCACATAATTTTCAGTAGAAACTTTTGAAAGCCTGAACGTAGGGCTCCATTCAACGCACTTTCACCACACTCACGAGAACTAGAAACTTCACACGATTATCAACAAAATGAACTAAATAATAAGTTAATAAACTTCACGTATAGTAGCCGCCATTTTATGACAGCAATGTAAACAAAATATTTTCTTTTTTTTAATAATTTATTCATAACCATGGATACAAGTCCTTCAGTCGCAAACTTAAACAAAATATTTTCAGTTAGTCAATAATAAATCATATTTTACACTTTTCATGTCAATTAATAAAATGTTTTCAATATAATTATTAAATCAGACGCAGTATTTTTTATGTAAAATATTTTCCTGAATTATAGTTCTATATGATAGTGAATTAAAAATCTGAGATAATTGTTCTAATTCATTGAAAATAGGGAAAATAGAAAGGTTTTCATTTGTCTTATTTTACTACATTGATTTCTTATCATTATATGACGATAGACAACACTGAGAAGCTTTCAGAAAATGTTTACTTTAAGATTGCGACTGAAGAACTTGTATCCATGGTTATGAATAAATTATTAAAAAAAAAAATTCAGAAAATGTTGCAAGTTTATTAATTTGCTACCATATGAAAATATGAAACGATTAAAATCGCAAAATTATTTAATGGAATTTAAAAAAAAAGCTTCGCATTCGATCTATTAAAATAAAATAATGTTTCAAGAATAACTGCCATTTATTTAAATGTCTTTAAACAATTTCCGATAACTTTAGAAAGTGCGATGCCATCTTTTGGGGATTTAATATAAACTGATTTAATACGTTTTTACACGCCAAAGTATAGATGGCGTCGCTTTCTTTGATAAATGTCAGTTTGTTCTAGCCTCTAGGTGTCCCCCATAGAGGAAGGATGTATAACGGTGTCCCCCCCCTGCAGTCGTGTCACAAGCATTGTGTGGAGAGGGCGTACCGATAGTTTCTAAAGATTTTGGACAAAACCTGAAGTAAAATGCCTGTTTGTGCCATAAAACTGTTTAAAAAAAATACAACAAATAATAAGAAAGACACTGGGATTACGTACCATCAGGAATAATCGTATTATTAAATATTTCACCTGTACCACACCCCGGACACTCCATACAAAATTATAGTTTTGACAGTCACACTGTAGAGACTGCAAATGTGTGTGTAAACTCTTTATGGTTGGCACATTTGTGACTAGCGTAAAAAAAAATTCGCGTTTTTCTGATGAAATACATCCGTAAACAGCACAATATCTAACCATTTTCTACGAAAAACGATAATCACAAATCCAAAATAATAAAATTGCTTTAAGTCAATTTGATTAATGTTGTCAATCTTCGTTGCGTTTCGTCTAAAGACGTCGTTGGTATCGTCCTTGCGGGGAAATGGGTACCATTTAAACGTCTTATTCACGGTCCATCTTGACGTACGTCCCGCCAAGGTCATACACGATGCACGACGCAAAACGACCGTGAATAGTATTGACGTACGTCAATAATTATTATTATTACGTTGCTGGATGTGCACGACCAATTTTTCATCCAGCGAGCACCCCCACCACCGCGAACGTCGTGCAGATGGACAGTGAATAGGCTTGCTGTACAGCAGATCAGTGTTGCCAACAGAAATTAATGTAAATACTTGGAAACGTGGCCTATTGATATGATTTTTTTGTGATAACTTAGTAGTTTAGTTTTGTGATAACGTAGTGAGTACATGAGCAAGCAAGAAACAGTTATTTTATGTTTTTACGTACACAGGAAATACCCAATTATCATTACTTTTGGATCAACCTAGTACACATGGACAGTTTATATTCAGAAGTTATTATTTTAAAAGAACTCCAAGGCGAATTGTTGAATAACAAAGATTTTATGCAAAAGTCCACTGCAGAAAAATGGCAATTTATTTTAAAAAAATGTCCTAACGAATTTGTTTGTTTAAAAAAAATGATTAGCTATATTATACTCTCTGTTCCCGCCACTTCAGCATTTACTGAAAGAGTCTTTTCGGTCATGAATGTGAAGTGGCGGGAAGAGAGAAACCGAGCTTCATTAAAAATTAATTAAAAATGAGCTCTTGAAATAAATTTAGATTTGGAATGTTTGGATTCATATAATTCATTTAAAAATAATGAAAAATTCTTAGGTACTGCAAAAAGTACAAAAAAACACATTTTTAAAAATATTTATTTACTCTTTATACATCCAGCACAGTGGATTTCTGGTGGTTTCAGAGGTCTCTTCTGGTGGGTAGCTTGATACTTCGGTGGCAACACTGGCAGCCTTGAGCTGACGTACAGCGGGGATGGACCGTGAATATGCGTCGTGCATCGTGGATGACCTTGGCGGGACGTACGTCAAGATGGACGCGTCTTATTCACGGTCCATCTTGACGTACGTCCCGCCAAGGTCATACACGATGCACGACGCATATTCACGGTCCATCCCCGCTGTACGTCAGCTCAAGGCTGCCAGTGTTGCCACCGAAGTATCAAGCTACCCACCAGAAGAGACCTCTGAAACCACCAGAAATCCACTGTGCTGGATGTATAAAGAGTAAATAAATATTTTTAAAAATGTGTTTTTTTGTACTTTTTGCAGTACCTAAGAATTTTTCATTATTTTTAAATGAATTATATGAATCCAAACATTCCAAATCTAAATTTATTTCAAGAGCTCATTTTTAATTAATTTTTAATGAAGCTCGGTTTCTCTCTTCCCGCCACTTCACATTCATGACCGAAAAGACTCTTTCAGTAAATGCTGAAGTGGCGGGAACAGAGAGTATAATATAGCTAATCATTTTTTTTAAACAAACAAATTCGTTAGGACATTTTTTTAAAATAAATTGCCATTTTTCTGCAGTGGACTTTTGCATAAAATCTTTGTTATTCAACAATTCGCCTTGGAGTTCTTTTAAAATAATAACTTCTGAATATAAACTGTCCATGTGTACTAGGTTGATCCAAAAGTAATGATAATTGGGTATTTCCTGTGTACGTAAAAACATAAAATAACTGTTTCTTGCTTGCTCATGTACTCACTACGTTATCACAAAACTAAACTACTAAGTTATCACAAAAAAATCATATCAATAGGCCACGTTTCCAAGTATTTACATTAATTTCTGTTGGCAACACTGATCTGCTGTACAGCAAGCCTATTCACTGTCCATCTGCACGACGTTCGCGGTGGTGGGGGTGCTCGCTGGATGAAAAATTGGTCGTGCACATCCAGCAACGTAATAATAATAATTATTGACGTACGTCAATACTATTCACGGTCGTTTTGCGTCGTGCATCGTGTATGACCTTGGCGGGACGTACGTCAAGATGGACCGTGAATAAGACGTTTAAGACGCTTTATGTCTGATCGTGCGGGGTGAGGTAAGTGTTTAATTTTGGCGGGAGGCGGAGAGTGTCCGTTCTGTAGCGTTTAGCTACTATTATGTATTCTGTGCCTGTACTTTGAAAATGTTGTTCACGAAAATACGACGCCATTTAGTGTTGCCGTACTGCATATCCCAAAAACACACTTTTAATTTGCTTACTTATTTTATTCATAATGTTTTTTTTTCAATACTATTACTAACGCATATTATAAAAAAATGATAATAACAATAATTTATTTCTGTTTAACCTTGTTTAACTGACTCATATATAAGTATGTTATTTTTTTATTACCGCTTTTTTACTTTAAAAAAACCTTTGTGATAGTATAGTGGCATCGCAAGTGGATTTGAGTCACATGTTCATAGGTTCGATTCCCGGCAAGGCCAAAATGAAATAAAAATATTTTTCAAACTTCTTTCCAAGATAGCCCATTTCCCATTTATGGGGTAAAATTTATGTAGCTGGCAGTACAATTCTTCACACACACTAGCGTCCTTACAAATCGCCTTACACACACTACAGAACTGAGTTGCCGCACTCACGGAGCTATTGTTTTTAGGTGGAGCGGTATCTAGTCGTAGCGCGCGCGCGGAGACCAATCCATAATCTAAGATTCTGTGTTTATATGTGGATAATGTTGGTTATGCATTTGTGCATTTCCATTGTATACGATTATTGTCTATTTTAATGTGTTAATGTTTTATCCCAAATAAAGAAAATAAGATAATTATCCGCATCAAACAACCTTCAAACAACTCACTCAACGATCACATAAAATCACAAATGACGTTTTATATATAAGTGACCGATTAGTTCCGAATTTCACCACGTGCCGAAATATCCTCGTAGCCTTCTCGTAGCACTACATATAGGTAGGTACCTGTGGTAGGTACTATAAGTTTATATAGAGTATAGACAGCATAGACAGTAAGACAGTATACTTTAGTGTCCACAATTAATATAATTTGTGGTCACTTCAAGTGTACTATGGAGAAAATGTATGACTACCTATATACTTAGTAAAGAGTCTTTTTCTAGCCATAAAAGCGAATAGTGTGCTTTATACTTTTTGTTTTCCTATTTTATATGATACATTTAATAACATATTATGGAGGAATCTGATGGAAAATAATTTGAAAATGAAGGGTTAACACAAATGAAACATGATTTACAAGCATATTATATATTTTTTTTATAATAATTAAGAATAAATTCTTACATCACGAGTTATAAAATAAATACATTTATTGCCTTAAATTAAGTCCAAAAGTACTCTGTACAGTTATTGTTAGTGATGTACAAACGAGAACGACATATAAAAAAAATGTTCAAAAAAATAAAAAGGGCCTTATCAAGAAAAATCAATAAGTTTTCACATTTAATAATCTGTGTGACATAACTACGAACAACTTAACAAATTGTGTCAGAATCACAACCAATAGTTTGCATCTTAATTTCATTTCTTATTTAATATTACACAAACTATATCATTGCTCTTCACTTATCCTAAAACAAGAACCATTCTTTACCTTATAATAATTAATTACATTTAAATTACAACTATCTAATTTCTAGCGGGTGTTTCCTTGAGAGCTTGTGTTATAGCCCTTCGTAATCTCAAATACATCTCATACGGTGAGCGATTTTTTTACAAACATATAGATATACTATCCAACAAAGGCGTTTGAACTTTGAAATGTTTACTAGTGACACGTGCATTTATAATACGGAGTTGATTCACCAGCTAGACAAGTGGCTTTCTATTAGCGTAAAGTTCAATAGAATAGACGAACGAATGTATGAGATTGACGTAAGCTGTAGATAAACGTATCTCCAGCTTACGTCAATCTCATACATTCACAATCTATTCTATCAAACTTTATGCTAACAGAAAGCCACTTGTCTAGGGGGGCTGAATGCACTATCATTGAAACAAATTGCACTGTTCATCCACCTTGGTGAAATAAAATACTTATCCGTTGAGCGAAATTTTTACTAACACGTCCGCACGTGCGGGGTTCGACGCTTCGTAAAAAGGCATTTTTGTCAAAGGCCACTGTGTGTTTCCACAATGTGCTTCCCTAAACTAACTAACACCTCTATTAAATACAAATTGCGGTTTTCAGGAAATAATATCGCTCGAAGAACAATAAATTAAAATAGTTCAATATATCACGAAAAATGTGGCAAATAATATGGCATCAGTATTTTTAAGTACTTTAAAAAGTATGACTAATGAAAATTGTTCAGCGAGTGTAAAGAATGCATTGAGACCTGTTTTGATGCATCGTTTTATAGAAAATGGAAGACAGAAACCATTGCTATCAGATCAAAAATAAGGAATAAAACTTTTCACTAAGAACTAAACAGTTCCATGAGCTACTGGCCAATGAGCCAAAAAAATCATTAGAATTAAAACCAATTTCCCTAATTAAAATAACTAAAACTAAAATGGACAAAAATATTGTTACATAATAATTATGTACTTCCGTGTCATCGTAAGTGACCAAACCGTGGACTCAATCGTTACACATACATAACACAGGGTCGGGCATTAATTTCAAAATTGACTAGATATCTGCGTGCATAGGAATCATATATAAAATAGCTAAGTAAAGGAACCGATACACTGAAATTCTGGCATATCTGCATATAAAAATGATAAATTATCGCCATTAGCAAAAATATACTTAAACCTGTACTTTTTAAATTATGTATACTACGTGTAACACTTTAATTTGTACAATTTGTACAAATCTCACCGCCTAACGTAAAACTCGTTCAGTCAGAAATCTAGAACAGACTACGCAAAATCGATACGCTAATAGACGCAATAGAGGAACGCGACTCTCCGAACGTCGCCTTCCGAATCTCAATAATACGAGAACAACTAAAAAAATCGCTAACGAAAATATTTGATCTCTCGTTCACTGGGGTATAATTAAGTACGTCCGCACACTCCCGTCGGAGTAACGTCCAACTCAACAGTAACAGGCCATATCGTAGCTGCGCTGGCGCGGCGGTCGCGCGGCGGGCGGGCCGGCGGGCGGCCCGACGGCCTGCGCGGCGGGCGGCCCGGCGGGCGGTCATCACTTGGACGGCTGGTAGGGCGGGTAGCCCTGGTGCGGCTGCGCGGCGCGGCTGCCCGTCGCGTACAGCTGCTGCTGGAAGTTGTGGAACTGCGCCGCGTAGTTGGGGTCCGCCGTGGACGGCACCGCGAAGCCCTGCCCCTTGAAGCCCGGGTTGGGCCCGCCCATGGACGGCGGCAGGGGCTGCGCGGCGCCCATGCGCACGTTGCCGGGCCCCATGCCGCCCTTGACGCCGCGGAAGTTGGGCCCGCACATGGGGTTGGGGCCCGGCCCGCCGAACGGGTCGCCGGCCATCTTGGGCGGCGAGTTGAAGCCGGCCGGGTAGTGCGGCATGCGCAGCATCCCGGGCGCGCGCATGACGCCCCGCATGCCGCCTTCCATGTCCATGCCCCTCGCGCCCGGGAAGTATTGCACGCCGCCTTTACTGCTGTCCATTTGCATCGGATTCGTGACTCGCTGCAAGAAATCTAGACTGGGAGGCCCCCGGGGCCCCGTGTTGCACGGCATCTGCGGCCTCGTGGGCAAATACTGTATCGTGTTCGGTGCGCTCGCTTTGACTTGTACGTTTGCCCCGTTGAAGGGAGGCATTTTCCCGCCACCTGACATGCGAGGCCCTAACATTGACGAGTCGGGTCCCATGGGCCCCATCGGCCCTCCCATAGGTCCGCCACCCATCTTCGGACTGAGGTTCATATCTGGTGGGAAATCTCCACCGCCCATCATTCCTTCCATGGGACCACCTAATCCTGGCCCACCCATGCCTTCCATATGGCAACCTGTGACAAAATAACATTATGTCATGAATAAATATTAAATAACGTATTTTATCAACGAAGTTAAGGCTAAAATTCTTTTCATTTATGAAAGCACTAAATAAAACGTGAATCTCATTTTTCGTAAATGATAAATCACGAACAATATTTGAAATTTTTAGTACAATTCTTCATAAAATAATTGAAATGACACTGTTTTTTATTTGCATATATTATGCATTATATTTATGGTTATGTCGTCATTACTTTAAAATGGCTGAATAATAGTTGATAAAAAATTTAGTATCTATAATACTGATTTATATGAATAATTTATTAACTATGTTTTTAAAATGAATGATGGGAAACCGCGACCTATAGAAATTTGGACATACATAATTACATATGTACTTCTCTATTTGTTATATTTTGCGGACCAAACTTCCTTCAATAATGTTTATGTGAAAATCACTTACCCAAATCATTCATCATCATATGCGGGTGTCCATGCGGATGCATAGAATGGTGATGTTGCATGTGATGGGGCCCGGACCCAAAGGGCCCCATGCCAGACCCGTTGGGCCCCATGGGGCCTGAGGAGCCGGGGCCCCCGCCGACCGTGTTCGTTAGCTGCTGCGACATCTGCGCTAACGATGAGATCGGGTCGAACGACGACGTGGCGGTCATGGGGCCGTTGGGGCCCTGGTTCGGGTTGATGGGAATGTTGTCCGGCCTGTTCATACTGCAGGGCCCCGGGAACGGGCCCGGTAGGCTCGTGCTGTTTGGACCGCCTGATAACGTCGTCTGGAAGAGAAAAACATTTATATAGAACTGCGTGGTTTAGTAGGCTATATATTATGTGAAAATAAATAGTCATTACAATTCATAATTTAATTTAATTAAATAAATATTAACTTATCGCCAGACTTAGGAAGTTGTTTATAGCAAAGTAAATTACTGGAAAATACTAATAGTGAATTAGGCCGGGCATAAACAAACGTTTTTTCGAATTATGTCTAGGTAGAAATTATCAGCTTATATACAAAATGAAAGCTTATTATTTTCGGAAATAACCTTACTTTCGCTGGTTTAAATATTTTCAACGTCTATTTATTGAATTTTATCTATCGCATGAAATAGTAATCTCTGCCAATGACGTTATCTATAAGTCGATGTCCGTATGAAACTTTTCCATGTGGACCGATTAATGATTTTTTGTGTCCCCAGGTGGATTCTCGTCTTGTTTAGTGTTATCTAAATATCTATATATTTACGTACCTCAGTGCTAGACGCCATGGTGTCGTCAGCATGCGCCTGCGACATGGTGGTCACCGCGCAGCTGCTCTTCGCGCACGACACCGCGTACCCCTGGCTGTGGGCAACTGACTCGCGTTGCGGCGTTTTCGACGCGCTGTCACTGTTCGACCTGTTCGACGACGGGCTCGGCCGGGATTTCTCATCTGTGGATGTGTTATTTTAAAGGATGGAGGACATGTTTAGGGTTATAATTTAATGTTAAAACAATAAATAAATAAATCATTTATTTACACCATCATGTGTTATAAAAACTTAATGACCCAGGCTCCTAATATAGTTGTAAACTGTTTCAGGAGCCTGAAATACAATAGTTTAAAAAAATCATAAAAATCACAATAAGACTTAAGAATTATTTCATGCCAACTGCAGCAATGAAAATTTATAACAATGTTAATAATTATTTATTTCAAGAAGCTAATCGTGTTTCACTTATTTATTTATTTATTTAAAGACGTACCAACAGTAGCTCAATTTGTTAAATAATAGGCAACCAGTTGCAAAATTAATTTTTTTATCAACTACTAGCTGTGCCGCGCGGTTTCACCCGCGTGGCTCCGCTCCTGTTGGTCTTAGCGTGATAATATATAGCCTATATTACTCGTGGATAATGTAGCTTTCGAATGTTGAAAGAATTTTGAAAATCGATGCAGTAGTTTATGAGCCTATTCATTACAATCAAAGTTTTCCTCTTTATAATGTTAGTGTAGATAACTATTGTAATACCTAAAAACGCAAAAAATTACTGTTTTATTTATTACAGATTTTTTTATATTTTTTTTTCAATAAACACATACCCTGCGAACACTTGGACGTGGGCGTCTGCGGGTTGTTGAAGCCGGGGCTCTGCTCGAGCGAGAAGCGGCCCGCGCGCTGCTCCGCTAGCGAGCCGTGCGGCTCCGGCGTGCCCGGCATCATACTGGTATATATTATATACATATAATTTTAGGAAAAAAGAGTGTGTGTACTTATGTACACGCGTTAGAAGTTATACTTCTTTGGCGTATGGAAAAAATACTAGAATATACAACTTGAACATAGTTATCAATTTTCATACCACCTAGAACTTCATGCTGTTAAATTTAGGTGTCGGTGTGCGCGCGCATCGTAAAAATTCACTCTCATCATTTTTCAATGATGAGAATTTCAAAAAATTTACATTTTTTCCTAAAGTAACTTCAATATTATTTTAGGAAAAAATGTATTTAACAGACGGACTGAATAACGAAAGAATGCTCAGAAAACATGTTCGATTTGATAAATATATAAGAAATATTTTCAAATGATAAATTTCCAAAAAGAAAGAATTTCCAAATGCTTATTTTACTGGATAGTTTAAAAACACAGAGTAGATATGTTTGACAACAATACAAATAGATTATGCATTATTATGAAAATTTAGAACGGATGCCAATAATAAAAAGAGGGAAAAATACTTTTCTTACAAATAGCGGTAAATAAAATAAAAATTTACATACCCAGCAGGTGATTTTTGATTCGAATTTGACTGAGGCGTTTGTCCTCCACTGTTTGAAGGCGGACCGTTGTCTTTTAACGATGTGTTCGGCTGCTTTTGTATCGTTAACTCTTGTCCTATTTGAAATAAATGCACAAATAAAAATCTCGCCACGCCTCAAAAATAAACCCTATGTCTAAAGCATAAAGTTTAAATTCCAAAGATGACATGTTTTGTACTAATAGATGGCGTCGTACACATTTACCTACAAGTGATAGAACGAATTAGCCATAGATTATGAAAATTATGTTAGCACATTTTCACCAACCACCACCAATGAAAACATAACGGAAAACACACACACAAACAAAACAATATCCAAAAACAAAAAAACCTTAAAAAGAAGGTGAAATGAGGGTATATTACAGCACCATGTATTGACCGAAAGAATATTCGAAGGGTATGATAATACGGCATGAGTATTTAACCCTCTTTCTAAGGATGCAAGCGTTGTTTTAGCGTAAAACGAAACGATTACCCGGCAAGCGTTTAGGATTACTGTCAGCGACATACAAAGCGTGTTACCTTCGAACTGGTTGAGATAGGATATTTGTTGTGGCGACGGTACGGGCATCAAACTTGGCTCCTTGCTCTGTTGGTTCTTCTGCCGCTGCGCTGCCAGACATTGGAGCGTTCGAACAAACACACCGTCGTCCAATTTCTCTAATATCTCTATTTCGTGTGATCCGAACGAATCGATCCATATTTTTACATATTTGTCCGGCCGTTACGATTTAAGGCGTTGTTATTTCGTCACACGGTGGGATTTCAAGCGTCAAGCGTTTGCGGAGGGGAGGGGGAAAACAAAAAATTCGCATTACAACTACAGAAAAAAAAAAACGAAAATAATAACGGAATGCATTTTCAAAAACAAGCTGTGTTGAACGTAAATTAAAAAACGTGGTTGGGGAAAATGTCTAACAACAAAAACATCATGCATTCTACTTCTATGGCTATTATAAAATGGTTGTTATTTATTTGACGTTGGAACATTTTAAAGTGCTGATAGCATTTATTTATGCCATTAATTGAGGCTGGCAAATAAAATTTGCTTGCTTGCCATGTTAATTATTTTTATAGTACTTTTTGCAAAGGCATAAAAATACACTTTGGTTCAGAGACATAAAACATAAGTAGTATTTGTGTTTGTACGAAAAAGTTAATGTTGTAAGTGACTGGTGAGTGTCCATTAAAGTGTGGTGACCATCTTTATTAGGAAGTTTATCTTCGAGTATAAAACTTTGATTGCTTTTTCTTAATTCATCGAAAAAGTTAATTCTAGACAAAGTTTATAACCAACTCTCATATAAATAGCTTAAAATTTAAATAAAAAAATATGTCAAAAACATCATATAGTGCGTGACTGTTACTTAAAACCAAAGTGTCTATCACACTGAACACATTTACTAACTACAAATACTAAACTGTATGTATGATGCATTTTGTGCGTACTCGTATGTGCGTGTATATGCGTGCGTGTGTCTATGTTTTCATTTGTGTAAGCTATGTCTGTATATTTTGCGAGCGCACATATGTTTGAGTATTCTGCGTGTATACATTTTTGCGCATGATAGCGTATAGGTACATGTATCTGTGTCTGTTTGCGAGCGTGCGTGCGTTTGTAGGCCTGTGTGTGTATATTTGCGTTCGTGTCTGCGTGTAAATGTATCTACATGTACGCGTGCACTGAATGCATTATACGTGTCTCTGTGTACTAGCGTGGCTTTGTATATGTGTGTGTGTGATATACAGGGGGGTTAGACTTAATGGCTTTCTCATACATTCATAATCTATTCTATTAAACTTTACGCTAATAGAAAGCCACTTGTCTAGGGCAGTTTTGTATGTGTATATTAGCGTGCATACGTGTAGATATAAGGGCGGCCACACACCTGGCGGGTCGTGTTTGTGCTGCGGCTTGCAGTGCGCGGGGCTGCTGAGCGCTGAGCCCGCTCTCGGCGCTTCTGACGAGTTGCCGCCTTGTGACGGGGATTGTGTTGCTGTTTGCGGTGGAGGAGTTATTAATTAAAGTGTATTAAAAAAAATCATGGGTTTAAATTTTGATTATTGAAAAGCTGAAGATAAACAGATTGATAACTGAAAAATGAACGGAATGTATTATTTGGAAATTAACTAAAATAGTCGTCGCCGTATCCAGGCTGAAATCCTATCCTAATATTCCAACGTCGTTTCTTCAAGTCTTAATAACTTTCTTGCAGTCCTAACAAACCCCTTATAAAGTTTGCCACTCAATTCAATATCTTAAATTACATCACAGATGATTTCCAACAATTTACTCAATCCGGTTTAACTTATTTTAATACCAATAATGTTACCTATAGGCACTGAAGCAGATCTGTGTAAAGGTGACGCTCCATAGGGCGGCGGCGGCAGGCAACCGCCGCGCTCTGAACACGGCGATTTTACTTGTGTACCTGATAATAAAATATATTTATAAAATAATCAATATATTTCGGGGAAACGTTTGATATGGTATATTCTATCCATAAAAAGACATCTTTAATTTAGAGGAAATCGCGGTTGAAAATAAGCTTTTTCTGTTTTCGATCTACTCTAAAAATATGTCTGTTTCAATACATGTAAATTTAGAAAATCAATCGTTTGTTAGTGAGCAAAATTATCTATGGGCACAGCACTATCAGAGAAAATAGCAATCTTTAATCTATAGTATGATATATTATGTATTTAGATATAAGTTACATATTATGTAATATTGACATGATTTTAAAAGAGCAAATATGGAGTTTCTTGCCGGTTCTTCTCCATAGATACTGCTTTCCGAATCGGTGGTAAATCTTAAAAATACTTATGTAATGACGATTCGAAAGTGCTACTAAAAGTAGTCTAATTGAATAAATGAATGTTTACATGCACTATTGGTCGTTTCTTTAAAAGAAACTACAATTCGAATTTGACAATAAGAGTTATACATAAAAAAACAACACTTACTTAATTCCGGGTCCATGCTCTTGTTGTCGTCGAAGAACTGATGGTGTAACTTCTGCCAATCAATATCAGCGTGCGCGTGCGCAGGACTCTTCGGACTGCGCAGCGAGTTCTTGTGGTCGTTGCCGCCCATCTGCAATTTGTACTTTTAAATGTTTTTTGCATTTAATTATTTGTCAAATTAAAATGGATGATGCAAAAAAAAATGTATGGTATAGTTAATTATGTCTTGCATGTCAAGATGGTTGCTTACTATTTCATATTTTAAACCGACTTATCGTTCTTCATTCGATCGTAAATATATTTATAAATTTATAAAGAATAGAAATAATTCGATCACGAGGCGGGACTCGAACCCACGTCCTCCACCAATCCATGGCGACGCCTTGGCATCTCGGCCACCCGTGAAAATTTATGTCATTTCACTAATATTATAAGTGCAAAAGATAAAAGTGGTAAAAATGAGTATAATAATTATACATACATTCCTCCCCCGGCCGTAGTCGTCGCACATGCCGTGGTGGTCGGGCCCGCAGTCCCCGTGCACCATGCCGCCCATCATGCCGCTCTCCATCATCATGCCGCCTGCAATTTTTTATAATTCATTATTTTTAAGCTATTGCATAGCTTCTATCGCGGGCCTTGAGCGCGGGGACCGAATCGAGAAATTCCGTAACGAAAAAAACCTCACGTTCCCCACTCCGACGGGCGGAGGTGTGGCTTGAAGGCATAGCATGCAATAGCTTTACCGCGGCAGTCCCCGAGTGATACACGTCGTTTTTTGTATGTAACAGGTTATAGCAAACAGTGACACATTATTATGAGATTTTTTTGCATAACAGTCTTATTAAGTTGTTCTGTAAAATGTTAAGAGATGAATAATGATGATGTTTAAAAGGGTTCAAAATACATGTTTGCATCCAGTTTTAAATGACTTGTGGTTACGGAATAAATACATATCAAAATATCAAAAAGTTGAAAAATTATTTGTCTCTTTTTCTCATTAAAATAAGTGAACTAATACAAAGTTAATTTGTTTTTCTCAATACATATTTAAAAAATGTGACAAAACTATAGAAATTCATAAATAAATACCGTTCATAGCCGATAAGTTGGGTCCAGGCATCATCCTAGGCCCCATGTGAGGTCCACCCATCATACACGGTTTAGGACCTCCCATACCGCCCATAGGATTCGGCATACGCTGTAATATGTTTCAATTGTTATTACTTTTTACATCTTTGATCATTAGTAATAAGTTGATACGCAATCAGCGACAAAAAACATGATTTTATAAATCAGACTTTAAATCATGCGAATAAGGTTGATTATATTTTTTATCACCTGCTAGTATTTTAGGCTAAAATGTATTGCTTTTGTTACGTCTTGCGTATATAACTTAAAGTTATGCTAATAAGCTTTGATTTGCTTTCATGTTTGTTTCTTTTGAACAGAATTGCAACAAAATATGTAAAGAAGGAAAAATGTATTTGCAATATATTACTATAATAATAAAATGTATCTAGCATATATAAATAAACAAGCAAGGTTGTGGTGAAATTAAATTAAATACTATAAAAGTTGATAACTTACACCCATAGGACCTCCGCAGCCTCTGCCCATATGCATATCTGTACACATGCCGGATTTCATATCTGGCCCGCCACACGGTCCCCTAATGCCCTTCATGCCGCACGGCCCCATAGGGCCCATCGGCCCGTTGGGTCCCATACCCGACATGATCGGCCCGTTCGGTCCCATCATGCCGTTAGGTCCCATCGAACCGTGGCCACCCATGTTCATGCCCGACCCCATGTTGCCCATCGGCCCACCCATCGGGCCGTTCGGTCCCATCGGGCCGGGTCCCATGGGCCCGCCCATCGGCCCGTTCGGTCCCATAGGTCCCGCCATGGTGCAGCTCGGCCCTGAATTCATGCCGCTCTGCATGGACACCATGGGGCCGTTGGGGCCGGAGACCATGGGCCCGTGGGAGGACATGGGCGGGTAGGGCATGTTCATGTTGGCGCTGGAGTTGGGCGGGTTGATCTCCTGGCCCTGGCCGTCCTGCTGGTTGGGGTTGGAGCCGCTCTCGGGGAACAGGATCTGCTGCATCTTGCGGATGGTGGCGAGCTGCTCCTCGCGGTGTGCGCGCTGCTGCGGCGTCAGGTTCTCGTCCGGGATCTTCACGCCTACGGACGAGACTGAAGCTAAACATTTAATATGGGCTCATTGCGGTAACACATGCTACACAAAATAATAAATATATAAGAATATATGACAGTTTATGATACTTAGATAATTAGTACATATTGAAAACTTAACTTGATCAAAAAAAATAATAACAATAAGTTTAATATATTATGTATCGAAATACACCGACTAACTTCCATAGCTTATTTTGTGTTGAATTAACACAGATTCAATAAGAAAAATGGCACGCAATTTTCTGTCAATTAATTGTTAACAAAAATATCATAAACATAGTTAAAATAAACTAAATCATGTGAACAGACCTTTAGAACCGGGCTGGCAGGATATATTATCGCCGCTATTGTTGTCTCCCGAGCCCGCTTCAGAGCAGGGCGGCATTTGGGAGGGCCCATTTGCCATGCCGTTCGACATTACGGAGGGGTTTTTCTGTGAAAAAACATAAGTTTGTAATACAAATATATTAAGAATAGAACTTTTCTATTTTGCATTCTGCAATTATGATTGATAAGAACGCATAATCGTTTGGATAAGTCCATGTCATGCAAAAGCTTGCATTGTTTCGCGCATTATACTCAGGGTGGATTGACTTTTCAAGTTTTGTGACGTTTGTTTTGAACTGCATATGAAGCCAAAAAATAAATGATCAAAATATTCATAGTCTGTTATGAATACATTTAACAACTTATACTTTTCATTATTTTTTACGTACATATATGGCATATGCATACTGCCACTGACAAAGTTAAAGATGAGTTATTTTTTAATTTAAAAAATACTGTACGAATTACTCACGGTGTCCCAGGGCATTTCACCATCAGCACCGAGGCCGTCCATGACACCGCAGGACGGGGTGCCCCCTGGAAACCCATCCATGGGGCCCATGCCGGGGCCCATCTGCCCCATCTGCCCGGGCCCGCCCTTCATCATCATCATCTGGTTGCCGGGGCCCCCCATGCGGCTGGGCCCCATCATGTTGGGGCCGCCCATATGCCCCATGCCGCCGTGCCCTATCGGCCCCATGTTGGGCCCCATGGGGCCGCCCATCATGTGGCCCATTTGGTTGGGCCCGCCCATCATGTTTGGACCGCCGCGCATACCACCTCGCTTCGCCATGGCGAGGTTGTTCAACCACTGCGCGGGGTTTTGTTTGTTAAACTGGCCGATTTTTAGTGGATGTTTCTGAAAATACAATAGGTATGTTCTTATTTGCAATTTCAATAGTTTTATCTTCAGAAAGTTAACTAATTTAACTTTTGTTTAAATAAATTTATTAAACATTAAAACAAAACAGCCTTTTACTTTTCTATTAATTGAAAATGTTATAAATGATCTCAGTAAAAATGATTTGTCTTATTTTCACATATTTTGTATATCTGTGTAATGAAATGGCTATTTATATTTGCATAGAAAGTTCTTTCAAAAAATCTTCAGTCCACGCAATGCATGTGTGCGTTTCGATACCTATCTTTTTTGAGAACGCGTCCTAAGTAATTTAAGTTTAATTTATCAATCAATTACTTCTGTAAATTTCTTCTATACCTATACTACGGTCTACTTCTATCAAGCAAAATAAACAATTTAAACATACCTCAAGATACTTCTTCGTGTTAGGCTGTGCACAATGATAGGCGATAATGGAATGATTCTGCCCCGATATCACCGCCTCCGCCGCTTTGTTCGCGAGCATCGTCGAGAACACGAATATTTGACTTTGCTGCTGGGAAATTAATTTGTTAATAAGCCTTCCAAATTGAAACACGAAAAAAATGTTTAGTCTATAAACGTCGTGTTTATTTTTTTTACAATTCAGAAGAACCGACTTCAAAAAAATTTACGTTACCAATATGACGTGTATGAAAATTTAATGTTTGTCCATGCATAACTTAAAAAGTATAAGTCAGATTATAATTATTTTTTTCTTATGTTGGGTATCTCAAACATAAGGCAATCAATGAAAGTTTCATTACAATCGGCAAATAGTTTTTAAGGCTAAATAGTAAATATAACAATCGCAACAGTTTAAACGCCTTCTTCACGCGCTTTCTAACGAGATAATATGTATTGTCAGTTTAATTTTGTAAATTACTATTTGTACAAAACAAAATCTAAACCACATATTACCTCCATGCTTCCCGACTGCTTGCTAATAACGTTGGAGGGCAAAGTCTGGGCCTCGCTCGACATAGGGCCCATCGACACGCCGGGCCCCATAGGGCCTCCGCCCATGCGACACGACCCCATGTTGTCGGGCCCGTTCGGGTTGCGACAATTTTGATTGCCATCCTTTAAAATTATTTTTAATGTGTTATTTGTGAAGTTAGTAAGGCAATAAGTCTTGTTTATACAAAATCAGTCAGCAAGAGCAATAATTCTTATAAATTAATTTTACACAATGTTTTAAATGTGTATTATTGTTTCAGAGCTAGTTAGACCTCTTCATAATATAATGTTCTGTTTAGCTCAATATGCGTCAATTAAACAACAAATAAATGTCACTGGTATAAAATAAGAAAACAGTGAGTTTAACAGCATGTCTTTTAAGTTTAAAAATTAATCTCAAAAATGTATTATTACTTGTATATTTCCAGGGTTATTTCTGAGGCCAGTTTGTGGATCTATAATATCATTGGAGTCTGAAGACAGACGCTCTGACTTTAGAGAGCCTGGGCCCCCCAGCTCACACTGTGGGGATTTTGTGGGGTCACCTGCAATTTAAATAATAAAAGGGAGATATTAACGCATACATTATTGTTTTTGGAACAATTTATTTATATTATTAACTAGCGGTCCGCCCCGGCTTCGCCCGTGGTACATTATTACGTTTTCTCTACATAAGAACCATCCTCGTACTTCAAGAAATGTAATAAAAAAAGAATTAACGAAATCGGTTCAGCCGTTCTCGAGTTATGCGCTTACCAACACATTTTGCGATTCATTTTTATATTATTATAAACCTACTGATTCGTAGAAGGTGCTATTTTCGTTCAGTATTTGATAAAGCATATGCTCATTTGTCTTCTATACAATAATTAGTTTACTATATTTAAAGCAGTACTAATTCTACTGTGGGATAATGACAAAGCTAAATCACACATCCCACACAAATGTGATTAAATAAAAAAATCGAAGTAATATACCGGATGTAATCGTTAAGTGTGCACAGGCGATTATTCCGTAACTATAACAGATATCAAAATAACTTTAAACTGATATTGAAAGTAGCCTACCTAACGAGTAGTTTACCTAACGAGTAAAATGACAATAATAACTTTTTTAAAATAAGACGAGAAATATCCAAAAATGTTACATTTTTTTTTTTTTTTAATGTGTTTCTCAATGTTAGCCAGAAGGGCTTTTACATTTTAACGCGGACGCGGGGGTGAACTGAAGGTTCACCCTGGTAGCGACATGCACAAGGGCGTCCCCCCTTGACGGGGATCTCGAACCTCGGCTTGGGCTGTCGCTTCAGTGGAGGAGGCCAGAAGGGCCCTAATCGGACGGGAAATGTTACATGTTACGCGTATTTCTATAT
Source organism: Colias croceus (assembly GCF_905220415.1). Taxonomy (NCBI): domain Eukaryota; kingdom Metazoa; phylum Arthropoda; class Insecta; order Lepidoptera; family Pieridae; genus Colias; species Colias croceus. The sequence continues at coordinate 3,863,079 of NC_059562.1, forward strand.
GTAAGCCAATCCAAAAAAAATAATTCATTTATAACCGTCGAAATTAAGCTTACGAAACAAGAATAACTAAGATGAATATGGTACATTATGTGTTTAAAAAATAATAAATTTTAATTATGGAGAATAATCATAATAACATGTGCATAAAAGTTATATTACTTCATCATACTATTATTCTAGCATGCAATTTAAACTTTTTTAATACAGTTAATTTTTGAAGAACCCATTTTTTATGCAAAATCTTTTCCAAACCATGTTGTTGTGTTAAACTCTTTTATCTTAATTGTATGATAAAATATTCATACATTTTTCTTTTATATAACAAATTCTAATGAGCTTTGCTCTAATCCTCTTTACTTACACATTTTAATAAATTATCTTTAATTGTAATAGATTTAAATATGGACAGAACCTTTAGAAACATTAAAAATTTTAAAATATAATATGAAGAAAGATGACTCACATTTTAGAAAATAAATCTTCCGTTTTACAGGCATATCTTAATATCTTAATATTCTTAATATATGGATGTATGGATGTTTGTTACTCTTTCACGTAAAAACTACTGAACCGATTACAATGAAATTTAGCACACATATAGAGGGTAACTTGGATTAACACAGGATAGTTTTTATCCCGGAAATCCCACGGGAACGGGAACTATGCGGGTTTTCCTTTGCAAACGCGGGCGAAGCCGCGGATGGAAATCTAGTCATTTCATATATCCAATACACTATCATCATATGTGTGTCTTTTGGTGTAACTACACATCCCATGTCATTATCTAGTCAACTTCTTACTAAATCCAGGAATCTCAGTCTATTTACACTAACAACATTCACTTACCATCGCTATCCATGAGGCCATCAATTTCAGTTTTAATCCCGTCCACACCGAGGTCACCGGCAGAGTCCTCCGCGCTTCCCTGACTGTGGGGCTCCAATTTGACCCTGTGTGGTGCTTCATCCGGCTCCTTTTTTAGGGCTGCCGGCGTGGGCAACGACGCGGACGGCGGTCTGGAGCCATGCCCTGAAGATATAAAATTTCACTGTGTTATATTGCAATTCATTTAAGAGGATAAATTATTTACCGAAACTTTTGAACACAAACATTCACTAAAGACTTAGTCAAAATTATAGAAAAGCAGTATTGCCATAGATAAAATATTGACTTTTTTAAAGTAATATTAATAATTATATGTCTTTGTGTAAAGATATTTTTATATAGAGAATCACTTTAATGAGTTGTTTATTTTGATACTTGTTCACTGAAATAGAAGACTTCTATGCTGATACAATATTTTTGACACAGTGTTAGTAACTCAATAATGTGCAAACAGCAAAAGAATATATTAACGCACACACACTCAAGAATCAAGACTTTATATTAACTTTGATTTGAACATAAAATTGGTACAACATTGTTATTACATTTAACCATACACAGTTTTTATTTTTATTTTTTATTAATAAGATATCATTTTTTATTTAATAAATTTGTTTCCAAAAATACATTATTCTTGTTTAATTTAAGTAAAGCATTTTATTCTACTTAAAAAAATCCATTAAAAGTGAAAAATTGGTATCTACTTCATAAAAAATATCAAAACTACATTTAAAGAATTACAGTTTAGCCTTTAAATGATGTTTTTTAATAATTCAGTTACAACATCCGCTGTATTCATTAAATGCTCCATTGAATTCACTACTTTCATTTTGTACCTGTTTTATGTATTATAGATTTATCATTATTTTTTATAGAGACACTAGCTTACTGCCCGCAGCTTCACCCGCTTTGTCTAAAACCTTATAAATTATATACTAAAACCTTAGATTAAGGATTGGTCTCCGCGCGCGCTACGACTAGATACCGCTCCACCTAAAAACAATAGCTCCGTGAGTGCGGCAATTCTGTTCTGTAGTGTGTGTAAGGCAATTTGTAAGGACGCTAGTGTGTGTGAAGAATTGTACTGCCAGCTACATAAATTTTACCCCATAAATGGGAAATGGGCTATCTTGGAAAGAAGTTTGAAAAATATTTTTATTTCATTTTGGCCTTGCCGTGAATCGAACCCATGAACATGTGACTCAAATCCACTTGCGATGCCACTATACTATCACAAAGGTTTTTTAAAAGTAAAAAAGCGGTAATAAAAAAAATAACATATATATGAGTCTGTTAAACAAGGTTAAACAGAAATAAATTGAAGCATTGGGTGCAACAAGGGCGTATGTTGTAAAATAGAGTTTCGAGAAAAATGATAATAAAAGTTGTAATGCCTTACATTATTTTAATACTTATAATTTGACTTACATTTACTGTATAATTTCTTAGACCCATGATTTAGCAAAAAGATGAAGGTATTATGATTATTTTGAAAAAATCAGAAATATCATAAAATCAATTTTTTTTAACATGTGTTATCCGCCCTTGTTGCACCCAACTGGTAAAACAGATAGGACGTTAATTTTGCTATTGATTTTGCGTTGAAAATAAAATAAGAAATGTAAGTTAATGTGTATTTATTACAACCACCGTTCAAATATTCAACTTAATCATTTTTTCTGACTTTCGTGGTTTTAATCAGATTCATCAAAATGGACTTTGGACTATTCTTAACTGTTTTTCCGAGATTTTTAGTAGCGACAGTAATTTACTTTCTGCAAATGTTTATCTTTAATCCGTCTACTGTTAAAAAGTATTTCCATTGAAAGTTTCAACTTATCAGGCCCAACATTTTCTCTCAACTTTAACACTTTTTCTAAACACAACATTATGAGGGTATCTTGCTGCGCATTGTCACCTATGTTTCAAAAGTTACAAAAAAATCTTCTCTGTGCATTTTTTTGGAACAACACGTGGTAATATGTTTACAAACTTTTCTAGGTATCTTCCTTCCTTGAGCTGATGTATATTCTTCACCAAAACTTCTCTAACTTTCGGCACGTTTTTTTTCACATGTTTTCATTCTTCACCTTTTTTCTTCCCCTTTTTTTGAGGGGCTCATGTTCGCTCTGGTCAGCATCTGATCTTAAGTCACTTGAATCACTCGTTTCAATCATTTTTTACACAATAAGTTTTTACAAACTGCAGACAGGTCGTAAAGGGTTCGAATTTAAACGCACTTTTGATATCTATGCAATAAGGGCGTAGTGCCACCTTTGACATTATTGATTCTCACGCCATCAAAAAGCGGCTGATCTAAACAAGTTTTCGGGATACGAAACTAGATGGCTCTGTGCATGTTTTGATGTAATAACATCAAAACGGACTTTGGGTACCGAACGCCCTTGTTGCTCCCAATGCTTCAATTATTGTTATTATCATTTTTTTTATAATATGCGTTAGTAATAGTATCTATTGAAAAAAAAAAACATGAATAAAATAAGTTCAAATTAAAAGTGTGTTTTTGGGATATGCAGTACGGCAACACTAAATGGCGTCGTATTTTCGTAAACAACATTTTTAAAGTACAGGTGAAATATCGAATAATACGATTATTCCTGATGGTACGTGATCCCAGTGTCTTTCTTATTATTTGTTGTATTTTTTTTTAAACAGTTTTATGGCACAAACAGGCATTTTACTTCAGGTTTTGTCCAAAATCTTTAGAAACTATCGGTACGCCCTCTCCACACAATGCTTGTGACACGACTGGCTCGGGTACGCCGATTTCGGCGTACTTTTAGTTGCCGCATTTTTCGAGTACGCCGGCGGTATCTAGTCGTAGCGCGCGCGGAGACCAATCCTTAATCTAAGACTAAAACCTTCCTCTTGAAGATATAGGAATATTAGTAGGGATTAGTAAGATATAATTTTTTGTTTAATTAATTTGATTCCAAATTATACAAAGGGACATAGGGATAGAGAAAGCGACTTTGTTTTATACTATGTAGTGATAGTGAAGACAACAAGGTTTTCATATATTTAACTAGCTGTGCCCTGCGGTTTTACCCGCAGTGCTCCGCTCCTGTTGGTCTTAGCGTGATGATATGTAGCTGTCCTTGATAAATAGGCTATCTAACACCGAAATAATTTTTCAAATTGGCCTGAGATTAGCATGTTCAAACATACAAACTCTTCAGCTTTCTAATATTAGTATAGATGATTTTCAACATTATGGGAACATTTTAAAACAAACAATAATACAACAAATCTACCTGGTTCTGTGGGATCATTGGGCTCATCTTTCAGGCGGGCACCTCCGCCCTTCTCCTTCTCCTTAATCATACCCCTACGTGCCTTCGCCAACTTGACTGTGTGCAGACAGGAATCGGTTAACAATAAATAATAAGTTCTTTATTAAAAGTATGGCAAATCTGTAAAAATGTTAGTAATTGAGTTTGTAAGGACCTTGTTTCTTATGTAACCACAGTATAAATTTATTCTATGTAAAAATTATTTATTTACATTGCATTATTGGATTTTGCTGATTTGCCTATAAATTATAATTTTTGATACAATATTTTTATTTTAAACTGTCCTGAATGCTTGTATTTTCTCTTAATTAATGTTATTTAAAATGTAAAACAAATATGTACAATACAAAAAATACTGAACAACTAGTCAAAATGAATCACCATATCATAGAGTATATGTATAAGAATTAATTATATGTATTACTAGAGGTCGCCCCGGCTTCGCTCGTGGTACATGTTTACATTTTCTCTCCATAAGAACCATCCTCGTACTTCAAGGAATATTTTAAAAAAAGAATTATCGAAATTGGTCCACCCGTTCACGCGTGATGCCGTGACAAAGAGAAATAGGGGTTCATTTTTATATGTATTATATAGCTAATAGCTATCCTCTACCTTAGGTGGTCTGGAAGAAATCGTTTTTAATTGATAAGGTCACCTGGTGTGGTATAAGAAATAGTTAATTTAATACATAAGAATACCTTTTTCAATAAATTTAAATAAATAAATAGTGGCATTATGTCATGTGTAGCCCTTATGTTAAATAAATTTGTGTTTCGTTAATTTGACTGTATTTTCATACATTTAATGGCTAGTATTTAGACTATATTACTTATTACATAGTACCTATCTAATTAAAAATATGAATGATATAAAAAATGGAACATCCTTGAAATTAATTATCAACATAACTGTTTACATAATGAATTTTATTCAATGGTTATAAGCTATTCAAATTCTTATGCAGTTTTATAGCAATAAATATGAATTAACATTTTATTTATAACTGTTGTATCATCTACAAATGTTGTTTTGTTTTGTCAATACAACACAATCTTGCTTATTCCTTGCTATTACTATCAAAACTGCACTTTAGTGGCAAAAATACTAATATTATAGTAAAATATTATAAACATACAGATAACCATATCTATTACAGTGATAATCTATAATATAAAAATGAATCACAAAATGTGTTGGTAAGCGCATAACTCGAGAACGGCTGAACCGATTTCGTTAATTCTTTTTTATAATAATCCTTGAAGTATGAGGATGGTTTTTATGGAGACAAAACGTACATGTACCACGGGCGAAGCCGGGGCAGACCACTAGTTCTTCATATATTTGACAATAAAGTTTATATGTAGCAATAGTACATACAACTGGTATAAAAACAAATATCAGAAAAAAATCACCTCAGGTAATCTTTATCAACATTGTATAACATTAATAACACATATTTTTTTATAATAACAAATGAATTCAAGGTTATGGGACATTATAATTTTATATTGGATTTTTTATTTATACTAGTTGTTTTATATTACAAAACTTTATCACACAAATCTGAGAAGTAATTAACCTGTGTAAATGTTACAGTGCAATAATACAAATTGAGTATTATCCATATTGTATTGTGATAAAGTGGAATATTTTCACTTTATAGCAAAGGGATCACTGTATGGATTCATTTGTAAACAGCACTAAATAACTATTGTATACATACAAATTTTTCGCGGACCTGTCGTCACTGGCGTAATAATTGGCACATATCCCACAAATTAACCAAGTGGCACTTCACCTCAAGAATATCATTTTACTGCAGCGTACGATCGAAAGATTATTATTAATAGAGAATCTAATGAAACCTTGGCGACAGCTAGACGCGCGACAATTCTCGGTACCTTTCCAACCGGCCAAGCGATATGCTTGTTATATCCAAGTTATTTGTTTTAAATAATATTACTCCGCATTACGCTATTAAAATTCCAGGTTTACTCTCCATACATAAACAATGAGATAGATCGGGTGTAGACAGGCGCGAAGCACATTAAACGCACGTTTATTATGGCCGATTTATTGCTATGGGCACGCCGTTTCGACAATATAACACCTCCGGAGAAAGCGTCTTACTTTAATTAATATCATTCAAGTGATCTAATTAAGGTTTATCGAGGGGTATGCAGCGCGAAACAAAAAATCGGGATCGCTGACATTTTTGTTTATGGTACATCGACGAGACGAGATCCAGAATCCACAAATAGCCAATAAACGTACATGATTACCGCCTCCTGACGGACTCACTGCCACTTGATAACACAAATCACAACGTTTCTTCACATTTATGCAAGTTTATCATCAAAATATCTTCATATAACTATTTTCTTTCTATAAGCATTTAACACAAATCACCACGCACACACAACACAACATACATAATATATTATGTACACCAATACACATGGGATGAATACTTCTCACTCACAAATTTCCTTTTCTACACAAAAACAACAAAAGTGCGAGACTGTAAGATCTTCGTTCGATTCCTCGTAACAGCATACCTAGTTCGTTGCAAGTGGCACTATTCTATAAAGTAAAAACGATATTGTTTCTGTTTTGTTGGTATACAATAAATATAGAAAAATATAGAATAATAAGTATTGAATGAGTATAATGTTAAAATAAAGTTGAATGTATATGAAGGCTAACCAAAAATGGTTTTTATAGTAGATATTATATATATTTTGACGCTATTTCTTTAAATTATTGAATTTTTAACGCGTTGAGAATAAAATATCAAGGTCGCGTCATGGCAATACCGCACGTTATGGAGCAAGGTGACGATTTTGGTATCTTAAATCTTTGATTCTTTGAATCTTGCCAAAGAAGTTTCACTTCTGAAACACGTATGCTTAGCACAGACATGTTCTTTTTCTTTACTAACTTAACGTTGTGAAACATTGTTGTTATTAAGGTAAAAAAGTATGATATTAAAACAAAAAATATAGTGTCACTTTGTCTACTTTTTGTTAATGTTTAACCATTTTATTTCATCTGAGAACTATATTTCTATTAGATGATTTGCAAACCATTTACAAATTATTCAAATTTAAATCTCGAAATTAGCGGTCAGAAGTAATGTAATTTAATTATTGTTTTTTCATATGCTAAATGCTAATACAATACCACGAGTATCAGAATAGTCATCCCAAACCAAGCGTTGCTATTATTACATATTTTTGGAATATATAAAAAATAGGACGAAAACTTAATAATTTGTAAATGGTTTGCAAATCATCTAATAGAAATATAGTTCTCAGATTAGAATTAATCTCATAAATATGGAGCAGCAAGCGTAACTTGCGCTTCATTGAATATTTTTTCTTTGAAAAAGGACTAGATTAATTCAAGCTAAGAGTAAATTTTTTATATACAAATGATGTTAATTTTATTAAATTAATTTACGCGCAAATAATTTATTTTATCCACTTCATAGATTAAAGGAAATTAATTAAAATACAATTATTAATAGTATTGCCAGCACTGAAAAATCGTTCAAACATGAAGCAAATATTGTCTACGGTAATTTTAAGGTGAAGGGAGGAGGGATTACGCTAAGTTTCGCTTCGTTGTCGTGTATTGAAATTTTTGTGTGATTTGTGATAAAATAATCTTCAATTGAAAACTATTGAACATTATAAATTAGTGCTTTATTATTGTTTCGGACGTCTATGCTGCTTCATTTACATCATTGCTGACTACATTTCGACCGCTCCCAGTGCGTAAAGTACGTACGTCAATCTTCAGATATTTTTCATACTGTTTGTAGTACTTGCGTATAGTAGGGGCCGTGTGATAGTAAAAGCTGTTGGAAAGTGCATTCATACAGGAAATCGTCGCCGTAAAAACTTATCTCACGTTCCATTAAAATTAAAACGTTATGAGCTATCGGCAGTGTTAGTAGTACGATTTTGATGTTTGAAGCCATTTTCAAGGAGTTCTCAATTTCGTTGTATTTACGTGTCAGTGGGAGATAATGCTTAATTTTGTGTTAAAATGACTGTATCAAAGGTTCATGGACCTGGTATTTACATATTCATACCTAAACGTGTGTATGTGCAGACACCACTTGTGTAGAAGTAAGGTATCAATTCAATTTGTGTATCACATTACTTGCTGTGAGCTTTTTGAGTTATAAAATACAATTATAAGTTCGGTTGGTATAGTTGATCATACAGATCAAGATCAATTTAAGTACACTAGTATGCTATATAATCATTTAATAGATTTACAGGATGGTCTTATTGGAACATCTATGTGTTTATGCTTAAGTAAATAATAAATTGAATGGCACTTTATTGACTTGATAAACGACTCTACTAAGTTTATTAGATATAAGGAAAGTATAAAAACAATTGGATACATTGTTAATCCTTAAAGTACTCCTTAGTTAGGTAATATGTTTGATTGCTCTTCTTTTTACCAAATTTACCTTTACACTACTACATTTTACCTTACCTTATCTAGGTATTTATTCAAAGTTTTCTTATAACTTTTTGCATTTTTAAATATATCACGTTAATAGGTTAAAAAATTACAAGATAACTCTTAAATTTATGTTTCGATAAGGTTTTGATGATCATTGATCATTAATATGTAAACCAAACAATATTTTAACTTTAATTATAAATCTTGGCGCTTCTTATATGCTTCGCACATGGTAAATGTATCCAAAAGGGATTTTTTAAAAGGAGTACCGTATTTCCTGCGATAAGTTTGTATTGCAATTACACAAGACAAGTTAAACAAGACAATTCATCAGCTTTATATCAATAGTGTAGTATAGTATAGATTGTTTATTTGCACCATATTCAGGGGCCGTATTATGACCTCTTATTCCCAGTCAGTTAATGCCCTGAATTGAACTGACTGGCAAATCCATAATTAACCATGATTGGGTATTGCGATCATAATATGAATTTGCCAGTCAGTTCAATTCACACCATAATCTGTCCGGAAATAAGAGCCTGGCTTAGATTTCAACAAAGCTGCTGGAGATAGATTTGGAAATATATTTTGCTATAATTTATTGTTGTTTACTTTTAATGTAGTTTTTTCTGATTCTGTACTCAAAGAATCACTGCTATTAAGGCTCGGCCATTGGGTTACAATTTTACATTGATTCATATTCTAGTTTGGGAAGCCTCAGCTCGGAGGCCTACTTGTAGTGGACTGAGTGATGGACTTTATGTTATATTTTATTGTCAGTTATATAAAATGCAAGGTTCATGCACATGGTTGAAACGTTTAAAAATTCGTGCACATTTTAATGCGCAATATGTCTTCCATAAACTTATATTCTTAAATTAATACTTACCATATCACATTATTATACAGCATAGACTATGGATTCTTTTTCCTCAAAATAGTGGCTCACAGGCAGAACTTCATTAATTTCTGCATGGATTTATTACCTACAAATACTGTCGCATTTATAATACATGTGCTAATAAGTAATTATTATTCATATACTTATTTCAATTCTATAGGTTTAAATATTATATTTTCCTTATCAGAAATATTGTTTCTCTTTTTGGAACATTATTCAATATTGATTCGATCCCATGAGTCGCAGCGTAATATTACATAGCCTTCCTCAATAAATTGACTACCAAACATGAAAATATGTTTTCAATTCACAACAGTTTTTTCGTTTCGTTAGCTTTTCAAAGTTAATTAATAATAATAAATCTCTTCAACACTGTAATATGTATGATAGAATGATTTTATGCGTTACAGGTGATTTTTAAGAATGAACGTTTTATTTTTACAATTAGGCAATTTTTGCACAAGTACTTTATTAAGCAACTAGCTTACCGCCCACGGCTTCGCCCGCTTTGTCTAAAACCTAATAAATTATATACTAAATTCCTCTTGAATCACTCTATCTATTAAACCGCATCAAAATCCGTTGCGTAGTTTTAAAGATTTAAGCATACAAAAGGACATAGGGACAGAGAAAGCGACTTTGTTTTATACTATGAAGTTAAATAGTGATGATGATATTCGCGATAATTAAGTAATATTCGCAATAATATGTGCTTGAACAAAATGAGAGATCAAACAAGTTCCTTTTTTTAAGTATAAAGTTATAAACGTTTGTACCACGAAATCACCACCTAATTTTGACTCATACAAATGGAATGCGTTTCGAGAATAAAGTTACCGAGATAGATGATTTATTTATTTTTTCCGATTGTTCCTTCACTTAGTTGGATTGCATCCAAAAATATAATTCCGCCTTGTATCTCCCCTGCATTTCAAATATGGGACCGTTAATATTGTTCATGTGTCGCCGGTTAATTGTTAAGGCAATTACTCTTTTTGTTAGATTACATACCTACTACACGGTTTTAATTATGTTATTCTTATTTTTCCGTGATTTGTAAATAGGTAGGTATGTACTATATGTGTACGTAATTTCGTATCATAAAGTCACTTACAGGATTTTACGATTACCGTAGTTAATACAATTAGATTGAAACAAGCCCTCAAAATTGTGATAAAATACTTCATAACAGAAACATTTTACAACCGCAACCCTAATACAATTACAACCATATAAAACATTATATTTTCACTTTTAATACCAAGAGTATTACATAAAGTACGTCTTATAGGTAGGTACTTTGCGGTCATATCGATTTTCGTTGATCGAAGTTCGTACAATGTTGTACAATGTACAATCGTCACATTATTCTTATCACATAGTTACCTACTTTGATAAAGGTATTCGTTTGTATGCGCGTATGCATACAATTTGACCTTTGATTGTGTCTTAAAGGTATAAGTCATCCGTCTTTGTGCTTTGTTGTATGTTTACGATAGGAGAAATGACTCTACACATAAATATAATATTAACTATGATATTTTAGTGCGTAGATTTTTATTTTTAGCTAGGTATTCTACCTATTTGTATTTTGTAATATATCGCCAGATTTTTTCCTAGTTTTCCAGAAGTATTTTCTAATTCAGTACTATGTAATCTTACAGTGTTATTTTGAAGAAGATATCATCTGCGGGTCAAAATCCATATGTGTACCAAAATCGATCATCAATCAATCAGATCGATCGGAGGTATGGGCTAAACAGAAGTACACCCGTATTTTCTTTGTTTAGATATTGCATATAGATAAAGTAGCTTTAGAATGCTTCTTATGTAAATATGCACTATTTTGAATTACCGTTTTTACAGCATAGTAACATAAATGATAAAACACATGCCTATCTATAAACTAACTGGAAGAAAAATTGTTTTAATTAAATATGAGTCAACAGCTATTAGATTTGCGAAGTACAAATAAGGAAACATTAGAACTATATCGATATGATAATATAAAAATAGGCGCAATCAAGACCGTCTTCGCGAAACGACGTCCCTAGCGAGGGAGGAATCCGAAAATATCTTGACTTATCCTTAAATCCGTTCAATTTATTGAACAAAGATACGATGGAAAACGGTATTTTGTACTTGTAAAAGCTAGACGACCATTTTTAAGGTAGATTTTGTAGATTTTTCTTACGCTTACAATATAACTTTATAAGGGGTATTAAATAAGATAATAAGTCCAAGAAGCTTCAACAATGATCATTACCATAAAGTAGGTATAAATTGATACATCATTTTTGTACATTATGTAATTATGTGTAAATTGAAATATGAAACAATTTTGCCGTTAAAAAATTCTGGTTAAATATCAACTACAAAATTACATGAATTTTTGAATAGCACCCGTAGCTCCATTATGCCTGGAACGGCTCCGTCATTACAATTGTTCGAGCTAACGATGTTAATTTGATTAAACACAAGTCTACATAGAACGTGAAAATTGCCGGTATTTTTTAGCCTTATATTCGCTACGTGATTAGTTTTCGTGTACTACCTATAAGAAGAGCAATACGAAATGCCAATCCAATATATGGATCTACGTAATGTTAAAAATTTTCTTCAATCTTGGCCATACATCGATTCGTTTTCAGTTTGATTTCCCGTATTCTGTAGTAGCTACTAGCTAGATAAGTTAAGAAGACGTGACTTGTTGCTGTGTCACTGATCTTCCTTCGGTGTTCCAACCTGACTAGGTTGTATCTTTCTTTAGAATCTGGATGAAATACTTACCCTGCTATCTATCTATGTAACGCAAAATTAATTCTCTCCGCGTCTATTTGTTGATTGCGCAATTTAGCTAAATTAATTTTGATGCTGTAGGTACCGATTGTAATAATAGTGTTCATTGATCGCATTAAGCGTGCTAATATAGCAAACAACCGTCCAATTTAGGCGGATACACGTAGCTAGGAACCTTTGTCAAGCTTACTCCAATATACAATAGTGAAATTAATGATTCGGATTTGTATTACAATGTTTTATTAGGCGGGGATGACTCTGTTTACCCCGGTCTTCCTGAAGATATTTTGACTGTAGATGTTTTCTAATTTATGCTTTCCTAAGTAAATCTCAAGTTTTAAGAATAATAGCTATCTATGACAGTATCAATAATATCTCTTTTATTAAAAGAGAATACAAATTTCGTATATCAAAAGTATTTCTTACAATCCGATCCTAATAACCAAGCGACATATGCCTGCCAAATTATTGTGGATCCTTACAGGCTGCGTCGATTATAGGAAATTGCTTCTACTCACAGTCCAATAAATATGTATCATACTGTATATTGTGTAGACAATAGATAATGGTTTAGTAAATTACGGTCATTTATTGTACACAATTAAGACATTTATAAGTCTGATGAAGCATTTTTGTTAGCTATTTAATAAGCGATTGATATACGAATGATTCGAATAACTATTAATTTACCGGATGATATTGTTTTCTCACTTAAACAATAGTTATAGTTAAAGATTTCACGCAGAGTTTGGTCATGAGCCTGTCACTTTTGTTCCAGAAAAGCCACTGAAGAGCGCAAAATGATGTTGAATTGCGTACCAATACCGGCTTGCTAAGCGACCCGACCAGGCGATGGTAAGGACACCACGGCAGACATGGATGGCGTGAAGAAAATACACTCGGGAACATTGTACCGGTGAGTTTCCTCCAAATATTATAATGCACTATGGCATAATGCGGTCAAAGTGCAAAATAATTTTAAAGAGGAGATATTTCATACGTACATTTTGCCTTATTTAGGTATGCTGAAGAAACGGTTCGTTTATGTAAATTGTTGAAATGCATCTTTATGATGTCGAACAAAGAGAACTCGAAAAAACGAAATGCATTTTAAATACAATTAACTAGTTGACTCGTATGAGTTTAAAGTTACAATTAGTTAATTATCCTCTTTAGGTAACTCGTGGTAACTTTTACTAAAATTTAAATGTATTAATGAACTTTTCCGGTGTTGTAGTTAGCAAATCGCGCTCGCACTTCACAGTGGAACTTTGGAATTTGAACAAACTAGAAACTACGCATTTGGTCTATTTTTATAAGTTGTGAAGTTAATAAATGGGTACGGGAATGAGGTTAATCTGCCCACTTTTTGTCATTGGCAGGTGTGTGTTAAAAATAGATGCATATGTATCACCGTGCGCATATTGTTTATGAATAGATAATTATTTCGTATCTTGAGCATTGTCCTACATTTGTGTGTCATTCTTATGCTTATTATTCTTGTCCTTGGAAGTGTCTCGAGATTTTTGGTCCCATTTTAAAATCCAAATTGTAACGAAATCTGAATGACGTCTCATTTGTTTAAGCTTATAATGGCTTAGATGTCCATTTGCGTAAATTTCAGCATCAATCAAATTTTTGTAAAGAAATATCTAGCTTGTTAAGTTAAAGAAACAATATATTTGAGTCATTTTAATCCATATTCCATAAATCTGGATGATTTCACTAGAGGTTTTCTATGAAGGAAATGTGCTGGTGTATATTTTTCTATTTTTAGTTCTTGAATTTGATTTTTTTCTATATAACCATCATTAACAAATTTTAATGAAGTATTTTCACTTACATTGAGACAAAAATTAGCTGAGGATTTTTAGGTCTTATTTAAGGTGAAAATCTGTTGCGTATTTGGGCTAAAGTTTAACGATTTGGTTGGTACCTGTTGAACATCCCGATCACGTTTACCACAAAATAAATTACTTTGAAATTCACGGTACCTACACGCTGGAAAATCGAAGTCTTCGCAATAAGCCTTTTTACGGGACATTTCTTTACTATTCAGAACTAGTTTTAGTCAGACATTTTCTGCTTTTAAATGTGTTGAGCGTGAATAGAACTATTGTATGTTTTGCGTATTTTTTTTCGGGTTCTTTGGACAAAATATTTGAAAATAAAATATCTCAGATCCATTTATAGAGGCTATTGCAAATGATCATGGGTGGTGGGTACATTTATACTTATAGTACTACCATCAGGCGCCCCACCGACTTAGCAGATAACAGAAAAAACTTTTTTTTCAAGTTTTTCTCATAATTTAACTCAATTTCTTTAAGTACATTATTATAATGAAAAATACAAATTACCATTTCCCGCACTATTTTAAGTGTATTTACCTGCTTATAATTCTTAAACATTTGCATAAAAAAATAAAGTACTTCCATAATTTCACACGAAGTTCTTTTGAACTTTTTGTGAATAAGTTAAGAAAAAGTTCGACGGCATTTTGCATGTTTTGGAATGGGTATGGGGACTTCGTGTATTGTTAATTTTGCCCATGTGTGATTACATTAACAATTTCATAAAAAAAAAAAATCTGAATCACTATAATCGACTTTATCGCAACTGTGATAGTAAAGATGATATATAGTAACAATTAGGAATGGCAAAAGGTGATGATGTGATACATAAAAAATAATCCTCGTTATACTGCTGTGTCGAGGCACGATTTATAAACGGAATTATGACGGTTATTGGCGGTCATGAGGTGAATAAAGCTCGCTTGAAATTCCGTAGCGTACTCTAAGAAACCCCAGTATAATTTCATTGAAATTCAGTATCTAAAGTGCGGTTGCGGTGCACGTTGAATGCTACATTTCAATGGACGGTATGACATATTCATAGTGTCGCTACTGGGTACCGAATTATGCTGAGATGTCGCTTTGAAATTATTATGTTATAATAAGGAACTTGCGCGTTAGTGCTGGTTGTTATAGTGGTGTTTTGAGTGAAAATAGTTTAGTCGTTAGTGAAATATCTGGCGATTTAAATGAAACACTATAGATGTGGTACAAAATATTAATATAATTAGGGAATACTTTTATTATTTGTCCCAAAATTACTACGGGATATCGCAATCCTTTTGATCAGTAATTATTAATAAAATTTATGTGGGAGGTGTTCCTATTGAGATTTCTAGATACGCTGAGCTACATCTAAAGACTGAATCCTGTACAATTTTAATATATCCAATATTAATAGACCTAATAATATCCAATATGATCAATTTCAATCGATCAGAACAATAACGCATAGTCAAACATTTTAATTTCTCATCAACAAGTTTATTCAATTTTTAAAGTGTATTAACCACTGTTGAGAAGAGTAGATCAAATGCCTTGCCCTCGTCGGTTCGAAGAGTCAAACAATGTCAAGTAGCCGTGAACATATTATAATGTTGAACGTTTGTTAAGCCGCTTAGCGAGCGGAACGGTGTGACACCACTCGTTTAATACTTTTTGATTGATATCGATTCGATGTATCGACGCTGTTCCCTTCTGGCCCGCTTTAATGTCCCATATGGCTTATTTACATTTGTATTTGGTGCGTGAAACGAAATTCCAACAGCTCTTTATTGTTGGTTGTTCGTATACTCTATTGAATATTACTTCGTTAAAAGCAACGATTCCAAACTTTCTCTTCTTCCTGCTACCTATCATTTTTCAAAACGATAGTCATGTGAAATTTCATTCAGTTCATGTGAAAATACATTTTTGGGTAGATTTTTTTACGTAGATTCTTGTGGAGGAGCTAGAGGTCAACGTTTACCACTTTGAGAATTGCTGGTTTAAAGGATTGTCTCAATGTCATGGACATTGTGGTAATAAGCTCCGGTGACGGCAGGACGTGGCGTGAATAGGCCGTTTTAGATCTCAGTAGGATTATCTATCCGCAGAATTGCCTCGTCATGTAATAGGCATTGTGGTGTATGAAACGGTTGCTGTGTTTAGTGAGCATAGTGAGCAGAGTGTTAGTAACAAAGCCCTTATTTCTATTACCAAATGTTATATTAGTTAGGGTTGATTAATTAATGAAGTAATATTGTTTTCCATTCGACACCCATCTGTCATCAATTGGGGCAGATGTTCAGTTTCTTAAGTGTTGCTTTTACACGATGTTTTGGCGATTTTGTTTTCCGGAAGTAGAAACACATAAGCTTCTTATAGTCTTCCTATATGACAGCATCTTCAATGGCATATAACATTTTAGACATTGTGACTTTACATGTACACGCTACACCTTGAAAGCCTAGATAGAGTTTGCACACGTAAGCTTCCCAACGCCAAAATTATAACGTTGAAATTTATTAAAGCAAACCTCGTTAATATGTAGATCGTATGTACATTGGTTAAAATATATCATAACTATTCCGTGAAGTGCATTCGTAGGTAGGCATGTATTTGATGTAACGCTTCACACGTGAAATTGAATTCTGTCGTGCTGCAATTTAATTAGCCCGTTTGAAATAATTAAGCGTTTTTACATTTTTTGATGAACTATTGTTGTTTTTTATTATTTTGTAATCAGAGTTAATCAAATAAAGCTCTGTTTTGATGGTATTGTGCGAGATTATTATCAGAGATCATCCTGTGTCAATGCAGTAACATGCAAGAGCATTGAATATTCAGGATGATCTTAGGTAATAGGTACATAATCTGTAGTGCAAATCCTTGATACCAGGAAGGTATACGAGTGTACATGTCACTAGATTCTGAACATACTGCTCTGTCTCGCCGCAATTATTGGTCGCAGATAATTTATGCAATTGGCCATATCAATTATGATGATTATTGCCTATATGGTTATTACATGATGGAAAATGAATGTGGAATTTAATGTCTCCTAAAATCTCTTGACATGTGAACTATATTCCATACCTTCAACACGGAAATTATATGAGGGCATAACCTAAATCTTGTATGCACTGTATGTCACATATCGTCGAACTATTGTACATGTTCATTTCCTAGTGAGGCTTTCTTCCGATTGAAGCTCTAGACTATAAATTCTAAATGCCAATATTATTTTCAATTTTAAGCTAAGTCTAAGCTAAGTGTCTTTAATCTCTAAATTTGTATAACAGCCTATTCAATTATTCAGTCAATCTATTTATTGACTTATTCAAATATTTGTCAATTCAATTTACTACACTGAAAGTCGATTTTTATGCAAATTGTTCAGCGGATATGGAGGGGAAGGGAAGAAATCTAATTGCTTTTATGTATTTTCCGATGAGTCAGGGAATTATAATTATATAGCTTTCCACTTATGTCGTTCGTTTAACTACAAGATTGAAAATGTAAAGTCATAATATTGATTGTGCACTTATTATTCAACAAAACGTAATTTTCGGTTTCATATTCAGCTTAGAGGTGTTTAAAGCGTACTAAAAAGTTTATTCCAATGAAGAAATAATGTCTTTATGATATAAATATGAGCAAATTTTCATCAGACAAAGATACTGTATACATTTTCCTTTCCAAACTGCTCCATAATCCATCGAGTACCATAGTGAATATTACGCAAGAATTATGACTTATGATCCTCAGGAAACGTCGGTTTCTTAGCAAACAAAAGGTAGCTTAGTTCTGCACACATATACATATTATATATGTGGACATATGAAGTGTCAGTTTGTTTAGGTCGTGTCCCATTTCCACTGACCCATTCGCGAGTGAGATCATTGTTTGGTGACGCAACACCACGCGGTCACTGAATTACCTCTGCGAATAATTTAAACTTTAACGAACTCATTTAAATTAGATGGAGGGAGTTGGCGAAATTATAGTTGTGGATAGTAGACACGTTTCAGTTGGTGGAACGTTGTTCTAGCGTAGCATCAGCGAAACGGGGATTTTGGGCTGGGATTTAAGTTTGGTTAATAATGTTAATGGTACATAGTTACTACTGATCCGCACAAGTGTGTAGATTTAGTTTTAATGGATAAAGGTCTTCTTTTCCCCAAAACGTCATGTTTTTGATTAAAAAAACTGAGCTTTTTTTTTTTGTATCTGAGATGATGCGCCGAATCTCTATGATGTTTATTTTATTTATGTGATAATATTAACTGAATTATATAAAAACCTTTGTCACAAAGATTTCTCCATATAGCTGGTCATCGTGGAACCATTAAATAAGGAATGGCACGGAAAATGCTGAACTAGGATGACTTAATATAAATAAAAAAATACTCTTGATACAATTGCTTTTATTTCCAATCAACGAAGCTGAGAAGTAAGAGCCATGCTATCATACAGGACTCGATAAAGAATCGCATCCAAATTGGACCCTTCGTTTCCGACCAACTACAAATACCGTCAAACTGTCGTCAAAGTGATATAATCTTGCAGTCTGGAGATTAAAGTAGTGACTAACAAGAGGAGAAGATACAATTATTATTAGCTATTGGATATGCATTTAAAAACATATGTCACAAATAGTACAGACTACAGAGCATTTCCATTCTCGCCAACTAACTTATTACCATGACATCATGGTAATTTGCAGAAGTAATCAAAGTCATTAGTACCATTAAAACCAATTCTCACTAATTTATCGTATGCAATCTTGCCTACGGCTATTCTGTCGTGTCTAGTATGCGACTGTATAGACAGTCGCATGTAATCGCTGTCTGGAAGAAATCGCTATTCAGCGATAAGACCGCTATTTGTCTCAATTTGTAATTTTGCTCAGAGGCATAAAGGATGTATAAATAAATAAATAATATGCACGTGCCGACTATGTAAATCAAATAAATATTCATTACACTATACATATTATCTATTATACAAAGTAAATCGATAGTCTTGTTTTTATTTAATTGTTTTCTGATTATTGTGGTTGCGATCAGACAGGGTACTTAGGATAATTGTTATAAGAGATAAAATATCATATGTCAGCCCCAAGATCCAAACAATTAGTTACTTTTATAAGACAGATATTATATCACAGATGAATATCGTTTTATTTTATTCATGTTATCAGAAATATAAGAGGTGATAACCATAATACTGTTATATTCGCAGAATTTCAGTACAAAAGCAAACATCGATCTTGTAATTTCTAAGCCGGTATAGAAGTTTCTGAAGCTTAAAGTTCAAATCTGAAACAACTTCAACAATGGTCTTTTGTTCGTTTATTTTTAAAAGTTGGCATACATGCTTAAAATATTTATCGAAAGAGGTGGTTAGAAATTTGCTCGTACTGTGATTGTATCTTTAATATGTGAATAACTAATGTTGTCTTAACTCATTCTGAAAAATATAAATAAAATAATTTGTAAATAATAATAATCTCTTCAATACTAAATTGAAACATTGTATTGATCATAAACATCACACTTAATAACTAAACATTATTCTAGGAACTGCGATATTTAATAAAATTTACAAACAAAATATTATGTTTCGGATAAAACACTTATAAACGCTGCAATTTTACATCACTACAATATTCGTACATTCAAAGTTGAAACGCACAATTGAAGTGTTCAAACAGTTGGCAAAATAATAAAAACTTGGTAAAGAATACAGATCACGTTCTCCTATTGTTATAGTATTATAGTATACAGTACATGGCCTGCACTTCGCAGTCTAGCCAGGAATTCAAAGGATCTACGCTGCGAATCCGTTATTGTCAAGAGATATTTTCAAATGGGATTTTGGGCAATGTCATTTTGAGCCTCGGGCATAGTGTTCTGTTATGTAACCATCGTATGTTTATGGTTGTAACGTGTTCAACTGTATTGTGTGATTATAAGTTATATGTACATGAGTAATTCCTATTTTCGAGGTATAATTGCGTTCTCTATTACAAATGCAATGTTATGCGCATTTGTAATGGCCAGAGATCAGAGTATCGATGTATGGTTAATGTACGGTAGCCTTCAAAATATAAAGTTGATTAATTTTTTTAATGATTATTTTACTAAGTTGGAAATATACAATTCATTTCATTATATTTTTCACGCGGGTGTTTTCTAAACTTTTTTTAGATACTGCTTTCCGAATCGGTGGTAAATGTTAAAAATATGAAATGACGTTTCAAAAGTGCTTCTAGAAGAAGTCTAATTGAATAAATAAATGTTTGAGTTTGAGTTTAAAAAACTGGTGGACACTTAATAGACCCATATTTCCTTAATTATCTTCTTTATTCTGATGTAAATGAGTTCTAGCTACTTGAATTCGGACGGAAACGTAGAATAGAATAGATGTCCGGTTTTTTTATTTTCAGTAGGAATTTTTATCGCATATAATATTTAGTAAGAAAAATAGATACCTACTTGTATGGTTTAATTTATATTTATTGTATTATTGTATGTTTTTTTCTAGTTGTAAAATTTTCAAACAACCTTTTCAAATACAATTTACATTTAAAAAGCCAACACGACGTCTATATGTGTATATTTAAAGTATAATATGTTTAGTACAGCAGTGTGTGTGCTATAAAGCTCTTTGAAGCCTATCAATATCGATGGTTTACGCAAAACACAAGAATTCAATATACCAAGTACCTATAGTACCAAGGTGTTTACTGTTTAGTACATTTTACTAAAAGCAAACGTGTGTACAAAACTATTGAGTTTAGTTATTATACAGTATACTGATAAAGATTCAATACATACCTACCAAGGAATCCTTCGATGATTGTAATATGGATGTGACGGGATTCGCTATAGGCATAGTATAAATAGGTTTCCAGGATTTAATTAATACAGAAGACAATAGTTCCTAGTGTAGGTACATTCATAGTGTTTCATAGACGTTACAACGTGCGGCTAGTGAATGGGATCCTACAATCAATGTCCATTGTGAAGTTGTATAATTGTACTCGTATTAATGTATGCTAGAAGGATTTCAGATTCATTTACTATGGCTATTATTTATACAGTCCTAGGCGATTAGAAGATCTATATACAGTCATAATTATGTTATTTTAACACTTTGTGATAGGGATTTGCAAACAAAGATGATATAACGTTAATAAAATATTCGGTTTTAGATGTGTAAATAAACGTTTAATATTATAGATTTCAAGCCGTTCGGTTGGCTTGAAAGGTTTGTCTCTGAACACAGAATAATCGACGCCTAAATAAAATAGTAGGGATTTTTACGCTATTGGTTTGTACCAGGAATTCGATTCACAAGTTGATTGAAAAATCAATACGCTGCCTTAAAATCGGTGGCTTTTGAAATTAGCGATACAGCAGATATAGCGATATAGCTCCATGAAAGTCATACATCACACACGAACATACAGGATGTATTCCTTTTGAGCATTGCTGAAAGCGTATTCTGGTTTAAAATGAATTAAAATTTAATCGAATTATACTTGCACGATGAGTATGTACCTAGTATGTACTTGCGAATAAGTTTAAACGTAGTTATTGCAGTTTTCCGTCTAAAGCTATTCTCAGCGTAGGACTGCATAAAAAAGTTTACGAGATGTCACTTGCAGTGTGGTGCTCGTTCGTTTCTCTTTTTTTTATCTGTGTGTTTTTGTCGCTCTGCAAACTTACCAAGATGAAACGTTGCCGTTCCTTTTTCTTAATTAGAAAATTTTATAAAGAACGGACCCACTTTATTTTATATTTTTTAATTTGGGTATTTCTGAGAAATAATACGTAGTAGAAGTATTTGAAACAGTGCAACTTTTATTAGTATTGTTCTTGGTTATTTATTGCCTTTTTAAAACTATGATATGTATTTAAAAAACCTTAATAGTTGGTATAATTCGAAAATGCACGAAAATATTTCGCTCCGTGAAAAACCTCTCTTCTACCTTCATGTTAATGCAATTAGTGTTATGTTTAAACGTTAATAGGTTGGAATTAAAGCGTCGACAGTTTTCCCATAAATCAGAAGTGTTCGATAGTTGTTGCGCTCACGAGTTAAGTAGAAGAAAGTTTGGTGCAATTAATATCTACCCATTAGTATTACATTGACGTAGTTCTCGTATCGATTCGATGTACCGCGGCCTTGTCTTTATCACGATATTGAAGAGGTTTTATGGATTCATGAGTAAATTGTCGTATAATAATAATGTGTACACGAATGAACTCTAGGCTCCGTTCCAAATATGTGAAAAGGGTGGGTGGTCTTCTATGGCGTTTCCTGTTATGCGCATCGGATAGTGTGCAGTCAATTCTTATCAGAATAACTTCAAGTTTAAAGATGATTCAAATTTCAATGTGAATGTATAAATGAAAGGCAAACGAAAGTACAATGCACAGATAGTATTTCGGTCGAATCTGCAAATGTATTCAGAAACTGAGTTGTAGAATTTAGTCGATCACATTCTCTGTTGGATGGTTTTTTTCGATTTGCGCAGCAATATGCAGTTATTTTGTTTCAATAAAAAGCATTGAAAGAAGAAATATATGGACTAGTACAATTTTTGAATCATTTGGATAAATTTGAAAGCGGCGTGGCTCTCTCTTGGGTACATTTGCCAAGAGTGAATTGCTTGATTTCGTAAAGGTATCTTGGTTTCTCGAGAGAGCTGAATAGTAACATTCTAAGTGACATGCTCGGTTTGCTTGGACACTTTACCCAAATTAGGTTTATCTGTCCGAATTCAGACATGTTTGTCTGGTATTTTGGCAATTTATACAGATTTTAAAGAAGGTTTCACACAGGCTATTCTCTACTACATAAGAATTAGATATTGTACGAACCGTGAGCTTGAACTCAATAAATGCATATTTATTAATAATGAATAACAGACAAATCAGTGGAAAACCTTACTCGTCACAAAAACTGAAGCACACTCTCCCCGTGTGGTTAGTAATAGGTGGTAATTAGCTTGAACAATGAAACGTTAAATTTATTTAACGGTTATATTTTTAAACGTTATGGGATGTTGCGTAGGGCGAAACGTACATTAAAGTGCATATGGCCATTTGGCATTGGCACAAGCAGTTTGTCCAATATGCGATAAAACTAAAATGTAGGCTCTTATCGGGAACGTATTCGACACCCTGTAAAAATATTACGCCATGTGAAAAGGCATTTCTATCAACTATATAATTGGTAGAGCTTACATTGTCTTTTACAGCAGCACATAGGAGCTCTGAAGTAATAGCGAACTACTGTTTAGCAGCAATGCTAGAAATTGAATTTTTATCTGTCCTGTGTTCGTCTTTGTTGCTTAATTCTGAAATAATATATAACATTGTCTCCTGCATAGAAGTATAAAAGTTTGACCATGAACCTAAATACCCAACTTAACCTAGTACTTTTTTATTGTCAGGTTTCACGACGAGATTTGAGGTGTTTGGACCTCCCGTTAGAAGTCACATGATAAATTTGCAATTTGAGAGATCAGCTTTAAAATCGTAAGGTGCTCGTGTTGCCATATCTAGCCGTTCTCGCTGTTTTCCTTGACTTCGTTCTAATGGAATTAGTAATTATCTTCATAAGACTTGTCTTACCTTAAAAGTGGTTATGGCGCGTCTCCAAAACTATTTATACTTTACGCAAATTTTGTACATTTGCTACTACGATTCGTATGTATGTTCTATCTCTATGGATATTTACAAATAATTACTCTTATTTTATTAATTATAAGAATGATTAGGTTTTATGAAAGTTATGTTAATTGAAAAAATAATGAATATCCAAATGTGTTTTGTACTTTTTTACAAAATCACGTTCCGTCAGAAGCAAACAAGATTTACATTATATAATTCGTGCAGTGTAGTACGAAATAAGTAACATGTTTTTGTCGTCGTCCCTCACGCGTGTAAAAAGTTTTCTTATTATGAAGCAAGCGCCACTAACAAATTGGATAAATTGCCGGCGACCACCTGCGGCATTTTAACTGCAGATTAAGGATTTGAACATGGACTATATTAATCTTTATAAGCCGTTGAATTTCTCAGCATGATGCTTTTTGAATTTATCGGGCTTATTAAATTTAAAGCTAATTATAATCTGCCTGAATATTCAATACTTTCGTACTAATATTGTTCCTAAAGAGGAAGTATATTTAGTTTAAATTCTTTTAAACATTTGGGCACTATCTTCCAGTGGTTGTGTTTTTTAATTTACATCGTATGTATATTGTATCTACGATCCCTTTTATTGATAGTAGAATTTATTAAAATACGATACATTTACAGTACTCCAAAAGTGATAATACGCATAGAAATCTTCGTCACAGTTCGGCAACTGTCATATTCCCGGAGCCTCCGAAGACGATATGTATATAGAGTGGTTAAATGCATTTTCTTCATGCATAATTTAGTAAAATTTGTTTAGTCAAATGAAATACATTTTGGAATTACGACAATTAGCGAAGATTTGCATGCGTATTATTAATTTTGGAGTACAGACTGTACGAGTATTTTATGTGCTGTCGAGAAACTAAGTTACCTATAATCGTAATGAGTGGGGAAAGCGTACAAGAGAATAATGAAATATTTATTCAAATACATACATAATGTTGAAACTGCTCCAAGCATTTAATATTACCCGTAAAATAAACAGAGACCACACTTAAAAGTCTAGCAGGAGATACATTTACGTAGCATAAGAGAAATACGTGACAATAAAAACAAGAGGTGGGACTAAATTAAGTGCTCCGTGCGGAAACGTGCGGTGTCGTAAATCTCCGACACGGAAAGCTTCCTCAATTTTCAACTGCATCCAGGTACAATGCAAACATTTATATTAACAATTCAATATATCGTGTATAATTATGTACGGTAATTCAGTAATTTATATCACCTAAGGTTGCCTGGAAGAAATCTCGTTTATGTGAGAAGGCAGCCAAGTTGTACATATCGCAACAGTTTTGCATTTAGCAGTAGCGCTTACTAAGTTTGTTTGCAAATTGACACAAATAAAATCAAAGTTTTTATTAAAATAATATATTATGATTTGTAAAAGTTACGTGAATGATATACGAGGGCGCCGCGGATCCGTCCAGTTTCAAATTAGATTGCTTAGTTTGGATTCGTATGGGAAAGTTTCCGAGCGAGGAGTAAATTAAATGTGTTTGGATATTGGCTCGATATTGATATAGATACGAAGATATTATTTTATTGAACCTTAGTGCTTAACAATTGGGTAGGTAATAGGTAGATGGTATATCAGCTTACCTTTTAAAGGAAATAACATCTTCATAATAGATATGAAAGTTTAGTTTAAAGTCGAAAGTATGAAGGTATTTATTTAATGTTTGTGTTACGTGAGCTTGCAAAAATGTAAAAGCGTGTACTATGTTAAAATTTTGCCTAGTCATATCAATGTGAGATTCATTATTGAACAGTACATTATAATTTGTTCGACACTACGAATGTGATACTCGGAAATTATGTGGGTTAATGTCGTAGAAAGTGATGGCAAAATTACACATGTAAAAGGGGAATTTAGACATTTTAATTACATTTATTGCTTGATAAACGCGTAGAAACGGTAAAAATATACCGGTATATTGTCG
The DNA here is from genome assembly GCF_905220415.1 of Colias croceus. Taxonomy (NCBI): domain Eukaryota; kingdom Metazoa; phylum Arthropoda; class Insecta; order Lepidoptera; family Pieridae; genus Colias; species Colias croceus. Next base: position 3,888,963 of record NC_059562.1, read on the forward strand.
CCGAAAAACCACTCTGTAAAGTTATTATCTCATTCAAACCGTCGAGAAAAATGTTTAAACAGCTAAAATTTAATGCAACTCAAACATTTGGCGACGAAAAGCATTGGTATAATGCTCATTGCATTTTTTGCGATCGTCTGATGTTTGAAAATTGGTGTTTCAACTTAATACTGCACTATAAACGTTGAAAAAAGTATTATATTCTAAAATCCGTTGGCAGTTCCCAAAAGGAGTTAAAATAATCTTTTAAAATATTTGAAACTTTCTGTTTGTTAAATCTTAATTGACGTTTCCCTTAGGCAGACTATAGAGACAAATTTCGGGATTTTCATATAAGTAGATAATAACAATTATTATCCGTAATTGTACGTTCAATATTATAAATTTATATTTAGTGAAATGCAATACAAAAATAAAATGAAAACGAACATGAACAAATTGAGATACAGTAAATGATAAATCCCTTATAACGTAAAGGGCTACTTATATTTACCCTGGTAATACATCAGCAGAAATATACGTATCGTATATCACAGTTCTTTGTTCAAGCGTCCAAAGCAATTACTCCTTTCTTCAATATTTTCATCCGTTTCTATTCACGTTGGTAAAAAGGAAACGTGAAAAATACGTTTCTGCTAGCTAGTCGGTCAAGTGGCATTGCTTCAGAGAATTTTCTTATAGCTCCATTTGTACAATATTGGTTTTTAATTTTCATTTATTGAGATCTCGATTTGAGTTACAATCGATTAAATAGCTAGTAGAGTAGATAGCTTTAAAGATTTCATTTTAATAAAGAATTGAAGGGTGTTTAATATCGAATGATATTATTCAAAGGAGAAATGAATTATGATTGGAATTATCGGAAGTTAATAATCGGAGGTGTATATTAAAAGCAGTCAAGATATTAATTTCATCTTTAGTTGTAAATCTCTCGAGAATTTCATTCAACTATAAGTTGTATCCATCATACACTTTTATATTGGATTCCGCTTCTAGATTTACCTTCTTGGCTCGTTCGTTTAAAGATCCCTAGTATGTTGTAGAACTATATTATAATTACATACTAGGCGTATAAGCCCTATTACACAGTGTCGTTTGATGGATAGAGTAACAGGCTATTACCACATCGTCATTCGACAATGGACCCCCAATGTAATGAGCGCTCGGAGCGTAACCAACCATGCCCGAAACGAGTCATGGTTGTCTTTTCATATATGTGGACAAAGAATTGACCGCTATTTAGTGGTTGCTGCAGGGTTCCGTTTTACACTATTATAGTTTGTAGTACAATTAGTGTGGTGCTCTGTCCGAAGGTTGTTTAACAATAAAGAGTTACTAGCAATTGCAGCAATAATGAAAAGTGGTCTTGAGAAAATAGGAAAAGCCGGATTGTAAACATCTATCTAATATTCCGAGAGGCGTTCCTTCATTTTGATCATTTCAATTATCATTATAAAAATTTCGAAGTTTACACATACATTGATATAATACCTACTACGTAGTAAGTAAGTATCTTTACACTTGAATTAGAAGATGATGATATGAAACATGATAAAGTTAATAAAAGGAAATAACTGGTTAATTAGCTTGCAAGTGAAACAAATTAGTTTGATGGTGTTGCACATGAAGCTGTTTCAATGATTGCAAATCAATGTTTGAGGGCTGAAAACGAGAACACTTGATGAAGCAATTCAAGTTTATGCCAACGAGAAAATGTATGCAAACGATCGAACTGGGACAAACGTGCGAAAATATTTTTCCTCATTGCTCTGTGAATATACATGTGTGTGACGGAATAATGGCTAATTGGGATATTGTTTTTGTGTGTGTTAGTGTAACACAACATGGGGTTAATTTAAAGCGAAACCGAATTACTGTAAAAGTAGTTTGCGAATGATAAACGGGATAATTAATGGACAATATAAAGAACAGTGGTTTAAATAACGTTTTAGTTCTCTTGTGAATAGAAAGGTTAGGGTAGCAATATTTACCTTATTTTGATGTCATCAAGCTTTTTGTTAGGACTACTTCAAGACAAGTTAGAATAATGATTCGGTCGATTCGCATGCATGAATTATAATTTTATGGATTTTATTTTGTGTGTGGCTTTTATCGAGTATATTCGTAAAACATTTTAGTATTTATAGTATTCACCCATTGAAAAAATATTCACCCTCGCGGTAAACCTTAATGGTAGAGGGTTTTAACATTAAATATTACAAAATAAATGATTCCTTTTTACATTTCTGTTTTTGTGACGTGTAGCGGATTATATGCGAAGTATTGTTATTACTTATTATAATAGATGTTAGGTACTACTATGTGATACAAACATAAATTATTATGTCTCCATAGAGCCGGTGTTGATCATTTCGAAATGCCGTAACATCACCCTGTTTGACAGTTTGCAGAATAGTTAATAATTTTGTGCTGCGATGAACGTTGAAATGTTTAGCTGGCTCCTGAAACTAGTTGGGAAGTGAATGAATATTGGAGTCGAGTCAGGTCTCAGTGTACCACCATTCGAGCGTCTCTTGTTCAGCTCAATCGATATTCCTGTCGCGAGATTCCTCAAGTCGTCGTGATGAAGTTATTACGTAATTGCATGGGATTATTTTTGCAAGGCTGTGGTTGGAATTGTATTTTAATACAATTTTAATTAAATGCTGGATTGTCTTAAAATACTTTGATGAGACTTTATGTTTCAAACTAAATGTTATTGAATGGTATTGGCGTGATCGTTCAGCAGTATATTTGATAACTGGTTAACTATTTATATATTTTTTAAAGAAAATATCTAAGAGCCAAGGAAATTACCTGTTAAAAAGCTACAGAAAATAAATATTTCAATTTAAAAGACAAAATATGTTAAACACTTTGCCGTAAATATTTAGACATAAGTTTGTTCCAATAAAACTGGACTACTTATCTCAAGCGGAAATCTCAATTAACAAATGTTAGAGTAGATTAAAGTTTAAAACGTGCAATCCGTACATGTTTTTCAGTGGGAAAAGTGTTGAGTTAGCACGCCTTAGTTTTGTTTGCGAATATGATCGATATCCTTCCTATACGCTCGTATGAAAATGAAAGGTACAATTCTATATCGCCTCATTTGATACGCCTGAAAGGGAATTTTATTGATGTATTGAAAACTACTTCAACTAGTAATAAATATAGGACGAAGAATATTATGCATAATGTTGAATAAAATGTTTTTGTATGGAACTTGGTTGAAAATTATAGTTGCTAGGTATTTATGATTTAAAAAGATAATATATATTTACCTACACTTTCTTTTGCACCAGCTCGTTTACCATAGACATACTTTTTAATCCATAAAGTTTTTTCATGGCAAAATGTAGTCTATGTGATATGTCCTTCTCCAATATTACTATTATTTTATTAGTCGGCAACTTCATCTAAATCAATTCAGTTATTAATGTTTTTAAATGTTGGTATTACATAAGTCTACATATTTTCTTACGTTACTCATTAAATTTAGAAAACAACTGGGTGCACAAAAGTGCTCCTGCTCAGAACGGGGTGCACAAGTGGAAATTAATTAAAACGACTAATTGCTTTTACAAACGCCGATAGTATAACTATATGCGGAAATCTCCATTGCCGGCGAGGTGTAAACAGTTGCGTGGATTAACGAGAGATGTTTACACGGCTGGTGGTGTGCAGCGGCCGTGTGTGATTACAGGAACTGAGGAATGTTTTGTTGGCGCTCGTGTCTATGTGGCTTTGTGTTCGATTGGATTTTATACAAATACTAGCTTACCGCCCGCGGCTTCGCCCGCTTTGTCTAAAACCTTATAAATTATATACTAAAACCTTCCTCTTCAATCACTTATATTAAAAAAACCGCATCAAAATCCGTTACGTAGTTTTAAAGATTTAGGCATACAAAGGGACATAGGGACAGAGAATGCGACTTTGTTTTATACTATGTGTTTAAGATTGAAACGTTGGGTCGTGGGATTGCAAGTAATGTAGTACATGCTTATATTTCGACGGGTTATATTCTAGGTTCAGGCTGTAAGTCTTTTGCCGTTGTACAAAGTACATATCAGGCAGCTACCGATTTTTTTTTCGTATCAAAATTGTTATTATCAAAGAACATGGCAAATCCCAGTGTTCCCAGTTTCCCAGTATAACTTTATTGGACGGATAAATTTTAACCAAGGATTGAAAAATCGGCCCTTAATGTGTTAGGTTGTTAGTTAGTTAGCCTTTTGCCGTTAGGGGATGCAGAAAAATGGCAATGCCTATTCACTAGAACTGACCAATTCAGTTCTAGTTACCTAAGGTAAATTATTAAAAAAATCTTGTATTGAAAGATATATTCCTCAAATGGATTTCGAATTGTGAGTTGTAATTTCAGGACATTATATATTTAAACAAGTAAAACGCGGTTCTTATTGTATTATATGTCCCAAATTCCCAACGTAAATGATGAGCAGCTTCATAGAACAAATTTATATAACGAAGGTATCTCGTCTAGATTATAATCTTGCTTGGTCTTAAAGAATTAAGAAGCTCAGGTGAGCCTTGGTTTTCTGTTAAATATTTAATTAAAGGCATAATGCCCGTGGTTTATAGCTAATTAGCGTTTTTCTTTGGTATTTAAAAGAGTTGAAAATCCAAGATCGATTGAGAGAAATAAATCCAATTAGAAACGACACTTTCTCGGCCGTTTGTCGGATGTGAGCCCGTTGCGCGTCCTGCCTCGATATTTTATGTTCTATTTCATTTTCCAAGTGTAAATATCTAAATATGTTCGATCATTCTAGGAACGGTTCATCCGCTAAATGGCCAGTGTTATACTTTGCGTAAACTACAATTATTTTCCATCTAATATGGTAAAAATATAACATTGTTTGAGCTATCAATTTCCTCATTTACTTCCTACAAAACGAAATAACATATTGTATTATGTATGTATAATTTACATGTTGCTAATTGCTAAAATTGTGCCAAAATATGTAACTATCCGGTGCAATTTGCGATCGTGACGTAAGCAATTTTTCACGTTATACCTATGTATGATTAGAAATGCTCTGAAATCAAAAATGTATTGAATACCTAACGATACTGATAACGATAATTTTTATGTAAGTATTATAAAATTTTATGTAGGGAAGTAATCTATTTTATCATATGATGCTACTGATACACGTTATAACGTTCAGCTAAAGCAGTTTTTAAATAGAATTTACCGCACAAGAGCATTGTCGCAAGAAATCCTTTGAGCGAACCTTTTACTTAACGCTTATTGTACTTACTTGCATGTTTGAATAAATGCACTAGAGGTTTAAGTGGAAATTAGGTCGTTGCATGCGGATGTCTAAAAATAATTGCAAATACGCAGTATTATCGACTCCACCTTTCAATTGATACGTGAAATCGATGATAATAATAGATAATTCATATTGGTAAAAAGTTTTAATTTTAAAATGGAAGTAAAACCTATTCTGTTGTATTTGATTTGGCTTGGTTGGTAGTGGCTCTGCCTTTCAAGCTAGAGGTCTTGGGTTCTTTTCCCACCCAGGGCAAATATTTGTGTGATGAACATAGATGTTTGCTCTGTGTCTGGGTGTTAATTATCAAATTAAGTATTTATTTAAAATTATATAACTATGTGTATGTTTATCAGCCATCTGGTTTCCATAACACAAGCGAAAGCTTAGTATGGGATTAGATCGTCCCGTGTGTGAAAAATTGTCCTAAAATATTTATTTATTTAATAATTAACTTAATAGGATGGAAGATAGTGTTCAAGTTACCGTAGACATATAGGTAAATAATTGAGTAAAATTGGAATCACTGCGATAATTCAGATTCTTTGGCGAATCGAAAACAATTTTCTAGGTTTACAGTTCGTTAAAACCTTGAAACGGAAAATGTTACGATTCGGCAAATTGCGTGCCGTAGGCGGATGCTAACAAAACAGAGTTGAATATAGATTGATTCCAAAATATACTTCGCGAATTACCTAATGCTGATGGTTTAATCATAAAACTGAAGTCTCGTATCCCCATTATACGAATACTAGCTGCTCCGCACTTCTGTTAGTCGTAGCGTGATGATATAATATAGCCTATAACCTTCCTCGATAAAAAAAGCTATCTAACACCGAAATAATTTTTCAAATCGGACCAGTAGTTCCCGAGATTAGCGCGTTCAAACAAACAAACAAACAAACTCCTCAGCTTTATAATATTAGTATAGATATAACATTATTGTTAGGTATGAGCAAGATACGTTTCACATCTGTTTCACGGATCGCTTTTCTTTGCGTGTAAGAACGTGAGCCTTCTTGCTTTGATAATAATTATTATTGTTGAAATATATTAAACTAGACACTAAAATAATTGGTTTTAGATAAACGCTACTTCCAGTTTACAGTGTCAATTATTTAGCAATTTGAAAACACTTTCTGTAAACTGAGAACGGATCGATTTCCAATAACCTTTATTGTATTAAAATTTTAATTAAGTTTATACTTGGGGGCTGTTAAGTTTACAGCCGTTTATTTTGTGTAGTTTTTGAATAGCCAATTAACAAGCTTTGTCGTTGACCCATTTTATAATATTTTACATTTTTAGTAATGCTGTAAAGTGCACAGTTTTTATGGTTAATTCTTATCGTTGCATACCTTAAAAAAATCAGGCTTTTATAAGAGAAATATGCGACAAGTATGCGACTTTTTGGCATTCTGTTGGTAATATTATAAGCATAGTTACTAGCTGACTCGCAAACCATATGCCAGGACAACCTTATCACTTACGTATACAAATAATTTTCAATCTATTCTCTACATAGACGAGACTCTTGATTACCAAATTTGGTCCAATTTTTATATTAAACAATAAACACACATTCAAATCACTGAACACAACACGTGTTAAAACCACGTACGAGTCATATGTAAACAAGCTCTTTGAATAGCTGACGCGTTGTTTATTTAAAATAAACAACGTTTTTTCTAAACCATTTGTGGTTTCGCTGATACATGCTGTCTGTGAACAAATAAGATTACTATTTGTTTGTATCGATTTATCCTATTGTTTAGGGTTATTAGAGTCAGATGTTGATGGGAGTTATATTTTGGTTGTTTATGTATTTATTAGATTTTCGTATTTGAAAGATAATGATCCAAGATAGATATCGTATTTCATAACTCTCATGAATTGCGAAAAAATAATAGCATACCTATCACAGGTAATAGATTATTATTTGTTTAATATTCACAGCCCACACTGTTCTGAGAAGGTTTATTTGCTTTCATCTAAAATAAATATATCTATTGAAGCGTGATTAAGATAATATTTATCGTATACTTAATGAAAATAATAAAATTATAGTATGTTCTCAGTTCCGAAATTCAACTAAAAAATATTATAGTAGTAAATGATTGTAATGTTTACGTTTAAGATATATGGTCCATAATCTTTAACGGCTTCCGCGCGGTCGTTCATCATTACACTTTTATTAGCACTTTTGATCTGTAAAGTAATTGGAGTTCCATAAAACGGCCACATGGGCAATATCAGGCGGCGCTATAGTTAGGGAATTTTAAATGTGACTCGGATTTTAAAATTAAATAAGTTTTTACAACATGAATTGACTTCCTTTTTATATTTTTCTATGCCTCAAAGAGTAAAAATACATATATATGATGTAAAGTAACGACGCTATTTGAGACGAATAAACATCAAGACGCAAACCTGCTCTGCATAGATAATGTTGTGCTAACTTCTAAAATTTCTTGCTCAACGCGATCAACTAAGTCCTTTTGATACATAGGTACCCTAAATGTTTTTGCGCGCTGATTTATTACAACAGTAAAACAGCATGAAGGCTTAAACTTGGCACATGTAGAAAATCTCACTTCCAGTATTTGACTTATCGTATTACTACATTACTCGAGTCGTTGGCGTAGTCGTATCGTAAGCGTATCGTCTACAAGCGGAGTACGAAGCCAACACCACGTTCAATGTTAAAATCAGCACACGATATAGAGACGTCTTGTATATGAATTCTTATGATACAAGATGTCTTATGTCTAGTGTGCGAAGGGGGTTGGCTCTGCTGGCTCTTACACTATACCCGACGCACGGCTAGACGCGCTGACTCCCGCGACCGCGTAGGTAATTGATTCATTAAACTTGTGACGCGAATTGGTTTTAATCGATCGAGTTGTTCGAGAGCTACGTCAACGTTAATTGAATTTCCCCGTGATATGGAGGCTCGATAAATGATTTATGGTGTGGCCGTTTCGTGTTCCATTATTTATACTGGCTGTCACTATTCTTTGATTTCAATGGTCAATCAAATTGGAATTAGCTTCAATGTTTGGGTTTCGTCTTTTAATTTATACATTCGTACATTCGTACCTAAATATTCTTCCTTATGATTTATGGGTTTTTAAACGGTGATCATCTGTTAGAATGTCTAATGGCTTGCTGCTACTATGCCTTTTGAAGTCATCGACCATAATAATTATCACCTGCCACAGATTAGGAATAATGGATGCCTTTGACCTATACTTCTCTGATGATTCTTGTACTTATACTTCTCTTCTCCCCTTTATAAGAAAGACAATAATGTTTTTTATGTATTGTTACAGTAACGGACCGGTGGAAGGCGCGTATGGTCCACAACACAGCCCCGTGTCGCGGTCGGACGCCTCGACCGAGGACGCGGAGCTCTCTGCTGCGCTTGCGCATCAACACCATCTCGCTATGCAGGTCTGTATGACAATATTGTATATAATATAATTATTTTAAACGGGGAGGTATTATACCCTGTGGAATCTACTGTTTTTCTTGGTTTGACACTAGATGAGAAGCTACAATGGGGGGCCCATATTACCACCACCGCTGCTAAGCTCAGCTCAGCTGCATATGCAGTGAGAAGAATAAGGCATCTCACCGATGAAGAGACGGCTAGATTGGTTTACTTTAGCTACTTTCATAGCATTATGTCCTATGGAATTCTACTATGGGGCAGGGGTGCAGATATAGAAACTATATTTATACTACAGAAAAGAGCCATACGCTCTATATATAATTTGCGTGCTCGAGACTCACTAAGAGATCTCTTTAAGAATACTGGTATCCTTACTGTACCGTCGCAGTATATATTTAATAATATTTTATATGTACACAATAACGCTTATTTACACACAAAAGTAGGAGATAGACATTGTTATGACACAAGAAACAGAAATAAAATTGAAATTCCATTTTTCCGGCTAAGTTAAAAAATTTATTTATGGGTCAAGGTATACGCTTTTACAACAGAATTCCTCATAATATTAAAGAGTTCAGTAGTTCTAAATTTAAAACTTATATAAAAAATGTACTTATTCAGAGAGCCTATTACAGTATTAAGGAATATATGGACGATAAAAACCCATGGAGGGTTGTCGCGTAAAAACCACAGGACAGTTCTTTGGCATATTATGATTATAATGTACATATAACACATATAATGTATTTTGTAAAATTAAATTGTAAAACTGACATGATTAAAAAGAGCAACTATGGAGTTTCTTGCCGATTCTTCTCCGTAGATACTGCTTTCCGAATCGGTGGTAAATGTTAAAATATGTAATGACGTTTCAAAAGTGCTTCTAAAAGAAGTCTAATTGAATAAATAAATGTTTGAGTTTGAGTTTGAAAATATGACAATGATTGAAAGCTGATTAAATTCGCTGATGGCAGTGGTTCCTTTAGTCCAGAAATCGGTCCCTTCCGAGCCAGAAATCGGTCTAAATTCCACTTGCCTAGCAAAAACTTTATTTTCTCTGATATCTGTGGCCTAAAGAGCGGTAGGAAAGCGAGCCAAAACAGTAAGGAATTCTTTTATACAAAGTTATATTTGGCAAATATCTCTTGTAGGCCGGAGAATATCCAGTGGGCGGAGGCGTGGAGGCGGAGTACAGCCAGTACGTGTCGTCGCCGGCGGCCCACTACAATCATATGGGACACCTTACAATGGCGCCTTCGCAGAAGTACCCTCATGTAATTATTATTTTACCTCAAACGTAATTAATATTTATGTGTCTCTTGTATCACAAAATCTTTCACAATCACAGTATTTAATACAATTGTGTACAAAAACAACAAATGACATTTGTTACTCTGTGTAAGACGTTTAAAACAAACCTAGCTATGCGTTTTTAAATAAATAACAATTACACACAGCACTTACCTTTACTTACTTGGTTAAATGCATTTTTTTTAATAAAACTTGCCTATGCATGCAATCTCAACAGTTTTAAAAATGACAAACATTACATTAAAATAAAAAATGTGTGCGTGTACTAGTGTACACACGTAAGAAGTGAAACTCCTTGACCTTATTTTTCAAAAAATAATTGACTATATGCAACTGTACAGAAATACGTCGAATCACGCGTGGAAGGGATAAGAAAAAGATGGCGCGTAACGGAAAAATGTCACGCGTAACGAAAAAATGTTACACTAATTTTTTTTTCAACCCCGATAAAGAAGTTTCACTTCAATAAACTTGTTTTCTGCAGGTGATGGAAGCGGTGTCTGTGGGCGGCGGGTACGCGGGCGCGGGCGGCGCGCACTACGGCACGTACGCGCACTACGGCGCCGCATATCCGGCGCAGCCGTACCTCGTCGATACGCAGATGCCGCCGTATATGACGCAGGTAGGGTAGTAGGGTTTTGGCTATAGACTGTGTATTTTTTGGAGAATAATTCTTTTGAAGTACAATTTTCCTTTAAAACAACTTTAAAGTTACAGTAATTGAATGTATTGATAGGAGACATTCAAGAACTTATTACAGTGTAATTTAACTTATTTCCATTTAAATATTTGCACACCCAGATAGTGGGTATGGGAATACATTCTAATTTATTAGCGTTATAACATTGTAATAATAACATCTATGTTTGTAACTACATTCTTGCAAATATGTAAATGTAATTTGAACTTGAATTTTAATTTGAGGTTTTATTTTTGCAACATCGAAGCTGGTCATTCAAATTTTTAAGCTCAGAATGTAAAAATCTAAATAGAAAGATATTAATTAATTAAACATTATTTTCAGGAATATGTCGAAGGCGGCGGTAGCGCATCGCCCCGCAGCGCGTCGCCTGGGGCCCTCCCACCTCAACACAATTTACATCTACAACAAAGGTATATTTCGTTGCATTCATTATATATTTGTTTATTTAAAATAAAGCTTCACTGCCCAAAAATAAATATGTTTTTTCTCTATACCATAAAACAATAATATGTCAAAGTCAATTAAAACTCTTTCATACTTCATTCAATCATTTTTAAATATACAAACTTTGCAAGATACTTAGCAATTAAGAATTAACAATTAATTGTATCAGATACGACTCGTCATCCCTCGAGCAACTGGGGCGGCACTACTGCGTGACGTCACCGCGCGGCGAGTACGCGGCGGACGCGTACTCGTACCAGCACTACCCGCCCGCCATCGACCCGCACCACCCGCACCCCGCGCAGCCCTTCAAGGTATACATACATACAAATACATTATACCCACCTGTGCGCACACATATACGGACATGTGCACGCACACATATACGTCAAAGTACACGCACACCTATGCACGTACACATACGAGCGTGTGTGTGCGTGCACGCACACTTTAGTACTCAAGTAAACATTAAGTTATAGCAGCACATACTTGTACGTGCTGCGATAAGTAACTTAATTTAATACGACGATACATATTATACGATCTAGGTTTTATGTTGCGTAAGTGTTTTCTTATCCACTACCAAAATAAAAACATATTTTTTTTAATTAAATTTGTTTCTTTTATGTGTGCTTACTTGTAAATAATATAATAATGTAACTTTTGGTTGCTAATTAAGTACTATAAGTGTCCCAATTAAAATTTGAATAATATTTTTTTCTTACACGAAGTTTGCTATTTCAAAGTTTCATTACCAACTTGTATTTTTAACCGACTTCAAAAAAAGGAGGAGGTTATCAATTCGGCCGGTATGTTTCTTTTTTTTATGTATGTACACCGATTACTCCGAGGTGTCTGAACCGATTTACGTGATTCTTTTTTTGTTCGATGCGGGATGGTGTCGAATTGGTCCGATAAAAATTTTATTCGGATAGGCCCAGTAGTTTTTATTTTATGAGCATTTTTGTCTGTTATGTGTAAATGTTGCAAGTGCAAGTTTGAAGTCGGTTGTTTTTAACGCAGTTATATAGACTTGTAATTGATATACATTTGTTACAGGATTCCCAAAATGGCCTGAGTTTAGGTAGTACCGGGGGTCAATCTATGTACGGCGATGAGGAAGAACTGCAGAAACAAATGGCGGGGATGGCGTTAGGTGTGTTCAATTTAAATGCATATTCCTTGTTATAAATTTGCCCGAAAATAAAAATATTATGCAATGGGTTTAAAAATGATTTTTTAATAACTGTCTTGTTTTTACGGCGAGTATGTACTCTCGCTATATGATTGTTTGTATAATATGTATAAGAAAATTTTAAAAACAATTTCCTCCAGTCCACGGTGGTGTAGGCGTGGGCGTGGGGCGGGAGGAGGGCGGAGGCCTACAGTGGCGCGACCCTAACCTGCCCGAGGTGATCGGCTTCCTGAACTCGCCGTCCGACGTCGTGAAGGCCAACGCGGCGGCCTACCTGCAGCACCTCACATACATGGACGACCCGAACAAGCAGAAGACTAGGAGCTTGGGTATGTTAAAAACCTTTTTAATAAATTAAATTTACAATGCTAAATTAAAAAATTAAATTTACATTGTCAGAAATTTGTTTATGCCATAAATAAAATATTTCATTGTAAGTATCAATTTTAAAATTATTTTTCTGTAAGTATAATTAACTTAACATAACTCATGCGGCGCGTTACGCAACCTCTCCTTAACTTCATTCTCGAACCCTTATTATTCAAACACATACTTCTATTTAATTACATACTTTAATATGTTTGTATATCACTCATAATATATTTCCGTCACCCGCAGGCGGCATACCGCCGCTAGTGCGTCTAGTGTCCCACGAGAACCCGGAGGTATCGCGTAACGCATGCGGTGCGTTACGCAACCTCTCGTACGGGCGTCAGAACGACGAGAACAAGCGGGCGATACGCGACGCCGGCGGGATACCGTCGCTGATGGCGCTGCTCTGCCGCACTTCGGATATGGAGGTGATGTATTGATGCTTATGTACTAAATTATTTATTAAGCGTTACGTGACACTTGACATTTGACACTTAGCTCTTAACACTTGACACTTGACAAAACATACTTGACACTACGCAAGACACTTAACTCTTTGCACTCAACACTTTACACTTAGCACTTGACACTTTTATATGATTCTGAAAATATATTGTACGAAAGTGTGCTATTTTTTCGTTACAACGGAGATGGATTTTATTAATACCTTCATTATGTGGCATTATTCTATTTTATATCTTATTTTAAGTGAAAACATATTGACTATCAATCTAGAAAAAACCAAATACTTAACCTTCTCATTGTATAAGTGTTCACAGCCAAGAGAACTCGAAATAACAGCACATATGTGTGATACTTTTAACTATATACAAAAAAACCATTCGTGCCAGTGTAGAAAATTAGAAAGTGCTTCAGCTATAAAATACCTAGGTGTGTACTTGGATAACCAGTTAACATGGAAGCATCATATTCAAACTCTGGCTTCACGCGTTCGGAAACTTATGGTAATATTTAGGAAGCTTCGCGAAATCGCTGACATTGACATCCTAAAAAAAGTATATTTTGCCATTTGCCAATCAATATTGGGATATTGTATTCAAGTGTGGGGCGGAGCTGCAAAAACTCACATGCTCAAAATTGAAAGAGCGCAACGAGCCGTTCTCAAAGTGATGATGGCCAAGCCAATTTTCTACTCAACTTCCACGCTATACAATGAATGTAAACTTCTCTCTGTCAGAAAACTTTTTATATTAGACTGTATTCTAGACACCCATAACCTATCAGCTCGAAATACAAACCTAACGGAAAAAAGACGCAACTATAAAATCTTCGACTTACCTTTAGTTCATACTGTAGCAGCCAAACGTTGTAAAGCCTATATGGGTCCTTTTCTCTATAACAAACTTAATAAAATTTTGAATATCCACAACTTGACGTCTTTTAGCCTTAAATATAAAATCACAAACATGCTACTCACCTTATCATATGTGGAAACAGAAGAATTTATAAAATGAGCAGATGATTATAAATATTGTATAAGAATTGAAATTTTACAAGACTAATGTGTTGCAAAGATAATCTATATAAAGCTCTCATTTCACGCATACTTACCCATGTAAACTCACGCACAATGTTATAACTATAGAAACAAACAACACACACTAACACACACACACACACACATACACACACACACACACACACACATACACACACGCACACACAAACTTTTACACACGTTATAATGCTGGCACTATGTCTAAAGGAGTGGAAAGCGTCGATCGACTATAGCACAGGTCTAGTACCTAGTTTAGTCGATCGTCGTGTCTTTTATTATGTAACTATTTATAATGTGTGTATAAATAAACGTTTTTTCATTTCATTTCATTTCATTCGCATAGCATTACAGATTTGTCTTTTTCCATAAAATTTTTAAACACTAAACACCTTAAACAAATAATAACACATGTTGTATCATTACATTAGCAATATAACTTTTTGTTTACAGGTTAAAGAATTAGTAACGGGAGTGATATGGAACATGTCATCGTGCGAAGACCTCAAGCAGTCGATCATAGACGACGCGGCGCAAGTAATCGTCAACAAAGTGATCATACCGCACTCTGGATGGCATCCCACTAACCCGGGGGATACGTATTGGTCTACGGGTATGTTTGATTGAATATATATTTTTTTGTGTATAAAATATCTACCCAAAAAAATTTGGAATAAAAAAAATTGCAACTTTTGTATTTATTAAGAACATTTAAAAATGAGCTGTTAGTGTTCAATGTTAATGTTGAATCTTTATTTAAATCGTCGCTTGAATATTATTTGAATTTATATTATATTTTTTAAATTAAGGTTCCACAAAACAGAATGTAAACTAATAAATACCAGAATTACAAGAATAAAATCAAATTCAATAAATTTGCATAGTGTTTGTATGACATTCCGTCAGTTTTGAAGCTAAAATGTGACAAATTTTCGAAAAATTCGATCACCAAGCGAGATTCGAAATTGTGTCTTTTGCCTTACCGGGCGAGGCGGACGCCTGACTGCTCCGTCACTCGTAATCTCGCCAGAGCAATCGAATTTATTCCGTTCTTTCGGTTTTATGTGTCTTTGGGTCAGCTTAAATGTGTACAAAATCAACGTAATAAAATTTGTACTATAATATATTGTGTTGTAGTGTTCCGCAATCGATGTACAGGTCAATTAAGGAAAGCTGGCATGTTCACAGTACTCACACTTATGCAATTTCACTTACAGTATGTTCAAAAATAAATGCGACTCTAGTTTCATTTTAGACTTGAATTGTAAAATGGGTGCGTTGTAGATAAATATCTATACATATAATAAATCTGTAGAAGGGTCAATTCTGTACATTGAAAATATTGAAAAAATAACTAGCAGGGGGTGTTACTGGATCGATACCAAACCCAAATATGTGATTAAAAAAATTTTTGTCTGTCTGTCTGTCTGTCTGTCTGTCTGTATGTGAAGACATCACGTGAAAACTACCGGTTCGATTTCGATGAAACTTGGTATAATTATACCTTATTATCCTGGGCGTAAAATAGGATACTTTTTATCCTGGAAAAATACGTAGAAAAAAAATTAATCTCAATTTTTCAGTTATCCATAGACGTTGTTCTGTAGTAGGTACCGCGAACACACGTTGCGTATTATTATAGGCCTAGCCGTATTTGGGTCCATAGATATTTATAAGATGTCATTGTCCGAGTTACTCAAAATGGAGAAATAAACCATCCACGCAAAGACCGACATCCGCGCGGACGGAGTCGCGGGCGGAAGCTAGTATGCAAATATAATTATGAAAGCTCTCATAATTTACCTGTAAAATTATAATTTAAAAGTAAATCAATTGATGAACTTAATTATTTATTCTAAAAATAATCAATTGGATAAAAGTATTAATAATCATTCAATTATCAAATAATAATTAAATTTCAGGTCACAAAAACAATACAAATAACACGTGCGCTCACTCCCAAGTCCCAACACACGGATGGTTGTTTTGATAATGATTTAAATAACGGACGTCTTCTGCAGTTGCGGAGCAGTCTTGTCCTGACTTTGGTCGAGTAAAAATATCTAAGAAATATTATTGTAGCGACACCTCGCTCTGAATCGCGCAAGCGAAATGTTTTCGCTACAGAGATATATATACAACTTTCCGACATCATCCATCGGGGCCTTTACGGCCGGCCAGTCGAGTTGACTGGTCGAGGATCCTCCCTTTTTCGATGGAGGAATTCCACCTTCCTTCCTCCACATTATATATTTTGTAGTAAGTACGTAATAATACGCGCTAACAAATATATGTTACATGTTTATTGTATAATTTTCACACTATTGGTTTTAAACTCAAACTCAAACATATAACAAACATATAGTATAAATACTATTAGACTTCTTCTAGAAGCACTTTTGAATCGTCATAACAGTTTAACAGTTTTAACATTTACCACCAATTCAGAAAGCAGTATCTATAGAGAAGAAGAAAAATCTATTTAATCATAATCGTAATCTTCTACTTCACTGAAACTTTCATCGCTCGAAGAACTCGATGTTTCGCCGTCGGAATTTCTTAATGTTATTTATTATAAATGAGTCAGTGTAATTATCTACTTTTGGTTCTAATTGAATATATTTTTCCTCATGTTCTAGCGTCTTTCTCCAAACGTCACTAAACATATCCAGACTAATGGCATTTGCTTCCTTTCTAAATAATTCTTCCACAGTTTTCAAGTTAAAGTTCACATTTTGTGATGCTCTTTAATTATGCCCCATAGCATAGTAACTTTATTGGGTTGAGTTCTGGATGGTACGGTGGAAGGCGCAATACACTATGTCCATGATCTTTGAGGATTGCATCAAGTAAAAATTGTGTATAGTTTGGCTTATTTTTTTAATAATGTGGATAACTTTGATTATTAATTAGTAATTTGATTTTTGAAAAAAAAAATGCCGATTTTAGTCAAAATTTATATTTTTCTAACAAGATCCTTATCATCCCAATTTCCACCTTGGTGAGAAAAATTGACATTTCTAATGAAAATGAACAAAAAATTAAATGATTTTATTAAATACTGTAAAATAGTATATAATTCTTCCATTTACTGTATCACAAAATTCTTCATAGATTTTTAGATATTCGTACTACACCAATTACATCACCCTGTATTTATAAACAATTGCAAAATATGACACATACATAGGCCGGGAGATACTGACACAAAATTTCGGGTCATTTGTAACAGAATGGCGGTTCTACAGAGGTCTTATTACGCAATGACAAAAAGAAAAATGATGGTCAGAACGCTGGTACCGGTGGACTAGTCGCGTGGGCGTAAGTCACACTCGTCGGATAAGTAAGACCCCTCTAGACCGCCATCCTGTTACAAATGACCCGAAATTTTGTGTCAGTATCTCCCGGCCTAACATGTGCAATGTGTAAATGTGTTGACGTTCCAGCTCTTCTTAATATACCTATAATAAAATTTCTATTTACTTTATTATATTATTAAGCTATTGCATAGCTTCTATCGCGGGACTTGAGCGCGGGGACCGAATCGAGAAATTCCGTAACGAAAAAACCTCACGCTCCCCACGGGGACGGGCGGAGGTGTGGCTTGAAGGCATAGCATGCAATAGTTTTACCGCGGCAGTCCCCGAGTGCCACACATCTTTTATTTTATTTTAATTTCTATTTACATTATTAAATATAATATTGTGTGGCAGTGTTCCGCAACGCATCGGGCGTGTTGCGTAACGCGTCGTCGGCGGGCGAGTACGCGCGGCGGCGGCTGCGGTCGCTGGGCGGGCTGGCGGAGGCGCTGCTGCACGCGGTGCGCGCCGCGCTCAGCGCCAACGCGATCGGCACCAAGATCGTCGAGAACTGCGTGTGCGTGCTGCGCAACCTGTCCTACCGGTCAGTACACACATACACAGACATACACATTACACACACATATACATGTGCACGAAAACACGTATGCATTGGCGAGAAAGCACGAACAAAATACGAATACATATGCACACGCACACGTGTAGCGTGCACATACGCATACACGCACATGTGACGCGTGCACGTATGTAATCGTGCGGGCAAATAACAAATAGAACTGTGTGCAGCGTACATACCGCTGCGCAAATATACACACGTACAATGTACACGATGATGTGAAACATACACGCACGTGAAAACATGTATGCGTACACAACGAGCGCACGCACAGTGCACACGTAACTCATAATTACATGCGGCATATTTGTGCGGGTAAGCATGTACAATGTACGTCTGCATGCTGCGGACCGCTACGCGAACATATTACAGTCTTGTTTCAATATGTAAAGAAAGTATAAAGATGATAACAAAAGATAGGAAGTAATAATAATAAACGTTATTGTAGGTGTCAAGAGATAGAAGACCCACTGTACGACACGAGAGCGCCGCCCACACAGTCCACGGGACAGGCGCGGATACAGGCGAGCGCTTCCAAAGGTAAACATATAATTTTAATGAAAAACATAAAATACGTTGATTTAGCAAAAAATACTTTACACGCTTATCTTTAAAATCTTAGAGTTGGAATAATTACAAAAACAATAAAAAGTGAAAAACACTATAAATTCAACAAGTGGCTTTCGTTTAGCGTAACGTTTGATAGAATAGATTATGAATGTATGAGATTGACGTAAGCTGTAATATTACAGCTTACGTCAATCTATTACAGCTTACGTCAATCTCATACATTCATAATCTATTCTATCAAACGTTACGCTAATAGAAAGCCACTTGTCTAGGGGGGCAGAAACAAAGATTCCTGTTTATTTCAAATGATACATTTTAATTGAAATAACAGCAATATGATTTCGTTGTATATAAGTTTGTTTCACCCTAGGCGAGAATCTAGGCTGTTTCGGCGGCAGTAAGAAGAAGAAAGAGGGCTCCTCGTCCAACTCTACGAGTCCACTCGGCAAAAATGATTCGGATACACAGCCTATGGAAACGGGGACTAATTCACAGTTGGGGTATAGTGTACCGAAGGGAACTGAAATGCTGTGGTCGCCTGAGGTTTGTCAAATATTATTTTTGCGTTAAAAAAGAAATAATAATGCTATAAACATCGTGTAATGAATTGCCTTGACATGTTCATTGTTTTAATTGCTCATACTTAACATAATTGAAAATATTTCAAATTCAATATTAATATAATAAACATTGTTCAGAGTGTCATAACGTTCCAACTGACGAATCATAAGTTCTTGTAAAAGCTTAGATGAATAAAAAATGTTTTTGCGTTGAGTTTGAGCGTAAATAAATATCATTTGTTTGTTTGTTTTGTTTTTATATGCCAAATCAGATATTACAATTAATTCGGTTCTTTTTATTATTTTTAACCTAATTTAATTTTCTACAGGTGGTACCTTTATACATGGCGTTGTTACAAACTTGTTCGAACCCGGAGACCCTAGAAGCGGCGGCCGGCGCGTTACAGAACTTGGCGGCTTGTTATTGGCAACCCTCTATTGATATACGGGCAGCTGTTAGGAAAGAGAAAGGTAATATCATTGGGTACATATTTGTTATTTATTTGTTTATAAATAAATACAATTGCGCTCAAAACGTGTGCGTGACAAATCTTGCCACCGCGCAATGGCGTGACTAAATTTATTTCAGTCATGCAACTGAAATTGTACCTTATTTAAATATTGCATTTGCACTGTCGCTACTCGCTCATCTAATTTTGAACCTTATTTTAATACTGAAAGGGCTTTATTTTGATTGTATTCATTTTTTATGATATTGAATTTATAACATTGAATGCATTTGCACTGTAGCACAACTGATATTGAACCTTATTTAAATATTGCAATGGCCCAATTTTTATTAACTTACTTTTTACTCGTATAAGCGGCTTTCGGGTGCGTTCTTTCTCTTTTATTTTACGTAATATTTGAATAAGGCGTTTTATAGGCAGTTTTTAGGGCATTTGTAGTGAATTAAAACTGACTTTCCCTCTCCAGGTCTACCGATCCTCGTGGAACTGCTCCGCATGGAAGTAGACCGCGTGGTGTGCGCGGTGGCGACTGCATTACGCAACCTCGCCATCGACCAGCGGAACAAGGAGCTCATCGGCAAGTACGCGATGCGCGATCTCGTGCAGAAGCTGCCGAGCGGCAACCAGCAGCACGATCAGGTTAGTGTGTGCGTAGCTTAAGTCGAGAGTGTGAACGTAGCTTAAGTGGAGTGTGTGGATATAGCTTAAGTGGAGAGTGTGGACATAGTGCAAGTGGAGTATGTGAGTGCTGCATTATGAGTAAAGTGCATAAAGTTATGTATGGATGGTGACTTTTTATAGTGTATAGATTTACAGTGTTTGTGAACATAGTTTAAGTGGTGATGTAAGTGTTGTACTACGACTAAAGTGCGTAACATTAAATAGGCATGTAATTTTATAGTCTATTGATTTTTAATATTTTTGTAATTTTCAAGGTATTATTACAATTTGATGAAGCTAATATCACTGTGTCAAAAATGATTTTGAAATTTCGAATTTTTTAATTTCGGTTATTTTTATAATTAGTCATGCGTTCACAGGGCACGTCGGACGACACGATAGCGGCGGTGCTGGCCACGCTGAACGAGGTGATCAAGAAGAGCGCGGAGTTCTCGCGCTCGCTGCTGGAGGCGGGCGGCGTGGAGCGGCTGCTGGCGCTCACCAAGCAGCGCCACCGCCACACGCCGCGCGTGCTCAAGTTCGCCGGTGAGTGCATGACACGTGACGCTACGCCATGCCACGCCACCTGATGACACGACGTGCCTCGTGACGCTATGCCACGTGACGCTATGCCACGTGACGCTATGCCACGTGACGCTATGCCACGTGATGCTACGCCACGCGACGCAATGCCACGCCACGTGACGCTATGCCACGTGACGTCACGACACGCCACGCCTCACTACGCTACGCCACGCCACGCGAGGCCACGCCACGCCATGACACGTAGCGCCACGCCACGTCACGTACAAATAGACAAAATTTAGAAAAAACTATATTCGACATCGACAGTAGATCACGCCCCAAGTATTCTTTTAAAAAAATATGTAATATACAGTTTTAATTTTCCCACGATTTTATTATATGTATAGATCTTATTACATGTAGAGACAAATGATTTCTCCATACGTTGCAGGTCAAGTGCTGATGACGATGTGGTCGCACGCGGAGCTGCGTGAAGTGTACCGCAAGCACGGGTGGCGCGAGCCGGACTTTCTGACGCCAGCACGGGCCGCACAGCCAGCACGGTCTTCTAGTGCTAGCGGTAAATATTATTATGGATTTTATAAAAAAAAATATGTAAATGTGTGAGAATGGAGGGTAGTTGTGTGGATGTTGTGTGAATGTGGTATTTTTATGCGATAAGACTTGGATTTGATCTCATATAAAATAAATCATACTTATATTTATAGTGTTAACACTAAAATATTTAGTGCGTGGTGCAAGTGCTACGCACTAATACTAAAAAAATAGCAAGAAATACTGTCACAAAAACAAATAAGGTTCAAATTTCATTTAAAAATATTTCCATTGTAAAATCACACTAATTTTGTACGAAAATAGAATTAACCTTTCTCTCCCTTTCTAAATAATATTTAACATAAAAATGTGCACGTGTTAACCATTATGTGTAAAATAAAATAAAAAATGTCAATACCGCAAAAACAGCCTATTTGTCATTACAATTTACACCCACTTAACATTGTAAGTACACAGAACTAAATCTCATTTAACATTGAATGAATGCCTAACTGGATGTGTATGTAAATAACTGTATTGTTACGTCTGTCCGTCGACCTTGCTATTGTGTACAAATGTGTATATGCGTACTCGCCGCTGCCACGTGGATCTTACGCTTTGTTAACGATATTGAGTCATGCTATTGTTATGTAACCGATATAGGAACTTGTTTGATACGAAATATTTAGAAATATTTTTTTTATTTTCGATTTTGGGGGGAAGTGGGGAATGAAAAAAATAATATTAAAAAGGTTTTCGTTGTTTAGGGGGAGGATAAAAAAAAAGAAAACAATTTTCTAATATCATTTTATTCCATTAACATTTGAACGATCCTTTGGAGCTTTTGCCACGCAAAATTGACACGTATCACTTGAAGCATAAGAGCCACAATGGCGTGTACATATTCACCGGCGCTTCAGGTCAGGGCACGCCGTCGTCGAACACGAGTGGCGCACCGCACTCGCCGAGCAACGCGAACAGCACGCTCAGCCGGCCCATGGCCTCTACGGGCGGCACGCGCTACGAGGACCGCACCATACGCAGGCATCGAGAGGTAACCGTAACCGTGACCGTAACCGTAACCGTGACCGTGACGTGATCGTGATCATGGCCAAACTGGTTCTACAGCCGCTAGCAGCAACGCGAACAGCACGCTCAGCCGGCCCATGGCCTCTACGGGCGGCACGCGCTACGAGGACCGCACCATACGCAGGCATCGAGAGGTAACCGTAACCGTGACCGTAACCGTAACCGTGACCGTGACGTGATCGTGATCATGGCCAAACTGGTTCTACAGCCGCTAGCAGCAACGCGAACAGCACGCTCAGCCGGCCCATGGCCTCTACGGGCGGCACGCGCTACGAGGACCGCACCATACGCAGGCATCGAGAGGTAACCGTGACCGTAACCGTGACCTTGACCGTGACCGTGACGTGATCGTGATCATGGCCAAACTGGTTCTACAGCCGCTAGCAGCAATGTGAGCAGTACGCTCAGCCGGCCCATAGCCTCTACGGGGGGCACCCGCTACGAGGACCGCACCACACGCAGGCATCGAGAGGTAACCGTAACCGTGACCGTAGCAGTGACCAAACTGGGTGCATAGTTGCTATCTGCTACGCGAACAGCACGCTCAGCCGGCCCATGGCCTCTACGGGCGGCACGCGCTACGAGGACCGCACCATACGCAGGCATCGAGAGGTAACCGTAACCGTGACCTTGACCGTGACCGTGACGTGATCGTGATCATAACTAAACTGGGTCTACAGCGGCTAGCAGCAACGCGAACAGCACGTTCCGCCGCACTGCGTAACTACATTGGCTCTTAGATTGCAGTACACACAGAGCTACGGTTAGGTAACTACATATTATTTTAATTTTTACTCCCAAGCTCTGATGGACACTACGATCAAATAATAAGATGGTAAATCTGGCAAGTATTGTATTCATAAAAAACTTATTGTCCGCTTATGCATCGATGTTCTTGGTACATGTGTAACATGTTCATTTGTGCACCTCACGTTAAATGTACAAAATCAAAATCCATACATACTAATCAACAAAACAACAATAACAAGCGACGCGATGTTCTTCTATCGTGTCTCGTGCAAAGCATTTTCTCATAAATCTTCTCCATTTGTAATATAATTAAACATAACAATAAATTTCTGACCAAAACGTTTGTAAATTATGTTGTTATCTAAAGTATGTATTATGTTTAAAATATTCCAGAACGATGACATGCCAACAATGGACGTGAACAACTACTCGGAAGGGCTCGGCATGGGCAATCCCAACGGGCGGCCAATGAACTTACAAGGTGTGCAAGCGCAGATGCCACCTCCAAACACACGTTGAATTGCTCCGTGTCACATTTTTTTGTTGATTATCTCTTCACAATGCAAGGAAAATGGATGGCAACAACTCGGAAGATTTTCAGTGACGCTCTGTTTGCTCGCGTATTCGTAACGTGCTGTTCTTATTCTGTGACATTCGTCCTAACTCGACTCTGACCTAGCAATTAACAATTGCTGAAATCCGGATTCGTTTTCGATACACAGCGGTTCCATTTTCACGATCACGTGGTTGTTTTGTTCCCTCAATACACCAATTACGATAAATTTAACAAATAATCGATAAGTAATTCATGAAAACTTTTGATATTTAAATAATTTACGAATTAGGATTGTTACAGTAATCTATGCATTTATATTCGCGATTAAATTCGTGTTAATGTAAGATAAATATGATATAATCATTAAAATATAATGAATTACCATTTACAGTGCTAATATTTAATGATGACAAATTGTTTATATGGATTTTATTTATAACAATGACACACTCTAGATAAGTAAAAATACGGCAGTTTTTAAGGTATTTAAATCACTCGATCATTAGTCGGTTATAATTTGTTTTTATAATGTGATCATGTCAATTCCCCCTGTAATATATTCGTGCCATTATTGATGTTTGAAAAGGGTTTCGTAGGCGTTGTCTGATTGTGAATAAATCATTTTATTAATTTACTATGTTCATTATTAACTCCTCTTGAGTTCTGTCGCGAGTTTTTATTTCTATTCAATAAACAATACATTGAGTAGTGTGTATCCTGTGACTCAAAGTTTTTTTACATGTATGGATACGCAGACCTATCAGTTTTAAAGCATTTTTTCAATCAGCTTGCTAGACGCAGCTAGGAACATAAATTGTCAACTTAAGCTACTAAAACATGATAGTAATAACTGTGAAAAGTATATTAATACACTTGGAAAAAGGGATATGAATTGGAAAATCGCAAAATACATATTGATTCAAGAGATCCGACTCGAAGGACCAGAACCGTAGTTGATGTATATGTACCTACCCAATTTTTTTCAAGTGAATGAATATATTTTAACAAGAGACAGCGTCATAGTGGAATACTGTTATGATAAAACCATAATAATACAGTTTTAAATTAAGCAATGTTTGTAATTAAAGTGAGAGTCTTACGAAAGTACTAAACGGTTTTTATATAACATTTTGTATCCATTCCATAAACACGTACGTGTTTGTCCCGGAGTTAATGATATTTGTAAGTTTAATAATATGTCGGAATTGCTTTAGTTTGTCGATTTTTTTGCCCCAGAGTTTTGCCATTTGTTCACAGTAAAGAATAACAAAAAAAAAAAAAACATGCAAAAGATTTTTGGTCCTTTAAAAGATTGTGATGATACAGAACTTAGCGGGATGCTGATTTTTTGGTCATCGATAAATAAGTCTGACTTTAAGTAGGAAAAAATAGAGGCAAATATTTCATCTTAATGAGACGATTACATTTTTACCGCATGATCTTATTATTTAAGATCTCCGCGCAACGTGCAACTTAAATTAATTTTCCCTCCGTCTTTTAGATTATTAGTGATAAATTATTTATTTTTTTATTAACAAATTATAATTTGTTATATTTGATTTCGAGGTACGTTAGTTGTGAGTAATGTAACGTTTGATATTAGGTAATATTAGTTGGCTAAATACATTGGTCACACATTTTGAAGCTATTGTATGCACAAGTATAGAGCATTTAGATGTCCGCGTCGCTTCGACTGACCTGGTACAAAACTACCCTCATCCAGTGCATTATAATTTAAGTAAATAACTTTTTATGATAATTTTATTGTAAACGAATACAAACGATTGTAGGTACAACAGTTGAATGCTTGCCAGGGCGACGTCGCTTCTATGAAGCGCTTATAAATTCCACATATTATATTTTTATTTGCGTAGAAGTAAGAGAAGTTTATTTAATCATTTATTATCTATTTATGGTTTCCAGTTGTGAGAGTTTTAGATAAATTTAGACGTTAGAGTATTGTTTTTTATTGTATTTTTATCGATAAATAATGTAATGTGAATTTATGTACCACAGTCGTGTAAGTCCTGTATAGATTACTTTTTTACTATGTACATTTATTCCTGTCTCTCTTCCGATATAGGCTGAGTGATAATGGGCTTCATTGCATTCCATGAACGCAAGTCTCAATGCCTCAATATCGTTTGGGTATTGAAGACAAACCTACACACATAACTAATAATGTTATATATGAAGCCCATTTTCGCTGAATTATACAGATCTCTTTTAAAATTTAATCTAATCTACGACTTGGTATCACGGTATTATTGGGAATGTAACTTAGAGTTACGTAACGTTTTATATTATATCGGTGTCTATGGTATGTGATAACCATAGATATGGAGTTGTTGCAACAGTAATACTCGATTATTTATATTTTATTTAACTAAAAGATTATGGAAATTATTTAACAAATGTATTCTTCATTTGTCGTTGCGACATCGTAGTTGTAATAAAATACATAGTTATGTCTTACGTCATGTTGTATGTAGTTTATTAGAGAATATTCTTCGTGCGTAAATAAATTATATTATATCTGTACTTCACAAAAAATAAAAGAATGATTTTTTATTATTTTTTCTTTTTATTTTCCTTTAAGTTTTCCTTTTTTAGTGGTTATTTGATGATTTCGATTGTTTTGTGGGTATTTTTATAAAATGTCTCAAGTTTCTTTTTTTCAACTATTTTTTTTAACAATGTACGCACATTTAGATAGTATGTACAAGCACGACTACTAGATGGGTTGTCCTTGTGGTGTTTATATGATTTATTTATAATAATAACGGGCCTATATGATATAGGTATTTGTTTTAGCTCAGAATTTTCTAAATAATTAAATGGATTTGCATGTAAGACTCTGTAACTATAAGACTCAAATGTTTTTATGACTTATACATTTCTCTTCTGTTAGGTAGTCGGCTGTTCTGTTGTTTTCTTAGTGAAATATTTGAAAGATGTTTTACTTGATACCGTTTTCTACATTGAATCTTTTCAACGTTAAATGTAAAAATTAAAAGGGTTTTTTTACAAATGGCAACATTGTTAAAACTCAACGTACGATTAAATGTAGAAACTGGCAATTGAACATCGTTAGTTAATTCCATAGTTTTAATGCAGTAGGCCGAATTTGATTATGTTCAACCATTGGAGAGACCCTTTCGGTGTGAATGTGTGGACGTTTGAGATGTTTGTCGGAGTGAAATGCCGGTCCATAGCAAGAATTGAATGTTATCGGAACATAAGTCGGGACAAAAATCAGTCACTAGATTGATGGCAATAATCTCTCATAATAAGGGTTAGCGTATACGAGTTACCAACCACAGCGATAGTCACTTGACACTCACTATACATAAGTGTCAAATATATGAAAAAAAAAAGGGAGCAGTGGTGGCTCAGTGGTGAGACCTCGGACTTCGAATCGATAAGTCCAGGGTTCGAGACCACGCGAGCGCGCAGGAAATAAATTGATTTTTCAATTTATCTGCGCATGTTGTAACATCACTACTGCTCGAACGGTGAAGGAAAACATCGTGAGGAAACCGACATGTCGAAGAATTAAAAAAAAAAAAAGTTCGACGACATGTGTCATCCGCCAACACGCACTTGGCCAGCGTGGTGGATTATGGCCTGTACCCTCATAGGAGGCCCGTGTCCCAGCAGTGGGAACGTATATGGGCTGATGATGATATGAAAAAAATGTGTCAAGTGGCTGTCGCTAGCCATTTGTGGCTGTGGTCGGTGGTCCGTTTGCGCTGAGCTTAAGTTGTAACATGGCAGCGCTCACACACACTAAACGAATTGTAATAAATTAACATGAATTTTAAGCAAAATCCTAACCTTTCCGTCTTACTAACGATAGTCTGAATCTCTATCAAATTAGTTGATGTAGCTAGACACTTCTAATCATTACATATGAATGATTGAACGAATGAAGAATACAAAATTTTACTTTTTATTTGTAGATAAGTCAAAATGTGGCTACACCATTTTTTATTTTAGTAGCTCGCTATAAGGTGTTGGTACATATGGGTGTATAACAGTGCAGTTAGTTTTATTGCCATTCGTATGATTTTACAATTAAAAATGTCACGGCAATAAATCTATAGATCAAATGTACTAGCGCCTTAAACATTTCTGCTTTTTTGTTTTGTAGATTGTGATATTTTATACAGTGTAGCCGCATCTTAGCAATCAAAATCGTATTATATTATAATGTTATTCGAAACTTATAAAGCGTATTAAATTTCTTCTTACTATGGATCTGCTCGTATGAAACGTTAACAATTGAGATGAATTTAAAACATGTATTAGTCGAATATATAAGTAAAAATCTCTGTGTATGAATGCTCACGTTTTATATCTATCAGTAGTGTCAGTTATTGAATTTATAGGTGTAATAGACGCATATGAAGTTGTATTTAATGTAAGGCATATTAGTGCGTGCACGGTTTTGGTGATTATACATTTTGTACTAAGTACCTACTATTTTGGACACAGTTGTGGGGCGTATGTTTGCAATAATAAACAACAGTATTATTCCAGTAATCCTCATGTACCAACGTTGCTAATAAACTTAACTACGTTTAAATAAACTGTTTGTTTTATTTATTTTTTCCTTACATAATACACTTACTTTATATATTTACTTAGCTTACCGCCCGCGGCTTCGCCCGCTTTGTCTAAAACCTAATAAATTATATACCTACTAAAACCTTCCTCTTGAATCACTCTATCTTTTAAAAATCCGCATCAAAATCCGTTGCGTAGTTTTAAGGATTTAAGCATACAAAGGGACATAGGGACAGAGAAAGCGACTTTGTTGTATATATTATGTAGTGATACGACAATCTCAGTACCATTTTTTCCCCAAATTCTGTAGCTTTATCTATTCAACCTATCTTTGTAAAATTTCGGCTAAGCCGTGTAATCTGTCTTACTTGAGATAAGAACATTACCCTAGCTAGGCAGTTTCAAACCGAAAAGTAGGGCTAGTATACATAATCACTAGTTTTAGACCCTCCTAAAATCTCACTCTCTTCACGCTCATGGGTAAAAACAGTTGTTCTATTTAAAAAAAATCACAGAATAAGAGAGATTTTTGAGATTTAACAGGCCAATAATTCAAAGCACAGCCTTTGTGTGTCTGTGATGCAAATTGCAAAGAGCACCTTTCTGTGATGTGGCGCCGTGGCGTGGTCAGACAGTATGATAACATTGCAATAAAATTTTAATTAAATAGGTAACATTCTTTCTGCGGCGCGGCGGGGCGGTCCCATGCTCGATGTATTCCATATGAAAAAATCTAATGATATAATTAGGTATAAATAGTATCATTAAAAATCACAAAAATATATGGAACGAATACATAATGATTGCATAAATTAAACAGGTTTTTTTTTTAAATCTACACTTAATATTATAAGCTGAAGAGTTTGTTTGAACGCGCTAATCTCAGAAACATAGCCCAATAATTTGCAAGGAGCGGAGCAGTGGAGTAAAACCGCGGGCACCGCACAAGCTAGTTTTTAGAGAAGAAATCTTATATTGTGATTGAGCAAACCAATCGCATTTTTGAGATGTTATTCATTGTCTTCCAGTTGATATTAAACCTATGTATTAAACTTTCAATATTTACTATGACTAAGGAGACTCTTTATTTTACATTGACGATATATTCATGATAAATTTATGTATTCTATGATTTATTTATATATTCTATCATTGTCTGCTATTCACCCAAATGTCAGGTGGGTGTCAATGTCGATGCGAACTGCGAACACGGAAATCGGAACGTCAATGTTTGTATTTTTATTGCTCCATTGTGTCAGCGGTGTATATTTTTAATATTGGCGAAAACGGCTCAATTTACAGTTTTTTAATGCACGAAAATATTTAAAGTTTAATAATAGCGTAACATACAGTTTGTATACTGTTTACATATTCATGTACATGTAATACTTGAACAAAGGTTTGTTTTTTTATTGATATATCGTAATTTTCTTTGCAGTTAGTGGAAGTGTGGTTTTTCTATTATTTTGTATTAAAATTGTATTAAGATGCGGTGGACTTTGCACACTGAGGGTGGGCCCAGGAGAGTGAATCACGCCGCAGCCTGTGTCGGTGACAAAATATTTTCCTTCGGTGGATACTGTTCCACCGAAGAATATCGAGATTGGGAATCGATTTCCGTCCATGTATTAGACACTTCAATTTTCAAATGGGCACTGGTGGAATATAATAAAACTAATGCTCCTTTTCAAAGATATGGACACTCAGTTATCGCTTATGGAGAAAAGGTAAAGCGTCAATAAATCTTGATAGTGTTTCCCTTGAAGGGTGTCCCTAATTCGTTTCTCATCATAGAATTACTTATTTTTCTTACAGATTTACATGTGGGGTGGTAGGAACGACACTGTGGCTTGTGACACTGTATATTGCTTTGATACAAGAGAGTTAGTATGGAGTACACCTCCTGTAACTGGGATGATACCAAATGGAAAGGATGGTCATGCTGCCTGCCTTATAAAAAATAAAATGTACATCTTTGGTGGCTTTGACTACCTAACTGACATGTATACAAATAATATTCACTGCCTAAATTTAGATACAATGGAATGGAGCTATGTTTACGTTAAGGGAACACCACCCATATCTCGAGATTTTCATACGGCTTTGCCTTATGGGGACAGAATGTACATTTTTGGTGGTAGGGGAGACTTTGAAAGGCCGCACAATGCACAGAATGAAGTATACTGTGATAAAGTATTTTATTTAGATACAACTAAAGAAACTTGGGTAACTGTTGAGATCAAAGGCATAAAACCTGATGGAAGAAGGAGCCATTCTGCCTGTAAGTATAATTATTTGACAATTCCGTCTCACACTATCACACAAAATTATTTAATTTTCATACAATATGATATAATTTTATATAAATAAATAAATCGTTATTTTGAACAATTTTGTAGGGATATATAATGATTTTATGTACATTTTTGGTGGATACAATGAAAAAACCAAGACACATTTCAATGATATATTCAGATTTTCATTGAAAGGAAATTATTGGGAGCTCGTCAAAACGAAAGGAACTGCACCATGTAAGAGGAGACGACAGGTGTGCATCTTGTATGACAATAAAATATACTTATTTGGAGGAACTAGGTAATATACTTTAATTAATATCACATAATTTCATTTTTATTTATACTGGGGAAGAAAATTAATGATTACAATAGTTTTATATTAATATGGTTTAGTGTATTGTTTCCATTACTCCCAGCAATACCTAATTTAAATTAAAACATATACAATCAAAATATTTACTATCAACTTTTGTTAAATAAATATGCAAAATGTCTACCTTTTGCTGTTTATATTAAAAAAATAACTAGAAAACATTAACTGTATATTTTTACACAATATTGTGTTATATGTATAAAAAGGTAATATTAATGTTTCAGTCCAGTAAAAAATCCGCCAGACACAAATCCAAATGATCCTCATGATGTTGATGAAAATAAAAAGCTTTTGGACAACAATGATCTTCATATCTTGGATTATATGCCGAGTTTGAAGGTGCTGTGTATCAATTATGTATTGGACAATAAACTGGATACTTCCAGTCTGCCTAAAGATATATTGTGAGTATCACTACATAGTATAAAACAAAGTCACTTTCTCTGTCCCTATGTATGCTTAAATCTATCAAAATATGCAACAGATTTTGATGCGGTTGTTTTTAAATTAAGCTCCCAATAAGTGATTCAAAAGGAAGGTTTTAGTATGTAATTTATTAAGTTCTAGACAAAGCAGACGAAGTCGCGGACGAAAGCTAGTTACTTTATAATATAACTTATAATAAAATACTAGGCAACCCAACAGACATTGTCCTGATGTCCTGAAGTTTAAATAGCTGTTAAGTTTTCGCTTTTTCTTACTTTTTATGCGCAAATTACTGGGATAATAGTATATATTTCTTGTTATTAAATAAGAGCTAACACTCTTTTATTAGCTTCACCTGTATTGCTTGTTGTTTATATGTAACAGACACCTTTATAGTCGATTTTGACCCACTTAACATGGACATGGATTGATGATGTTAAAAAATTCAGCATGACTATTTTTCAACTACAATATTAATTATTATTAAATTGTATACTTACACATATAAAAAGGTCTTATGTAACCAAATTAAATATTTTAATACAATTAAATAGCGTTATATATTATTACATGTGTATTATATATGGATGTATTCAATCCATTGTTACTGCAGGCAATGACATTGAATATAAATTGCTTGATATTTTATTTATATAATACACATATCTATACTAATAATATAAAGCTGAAGAGTTTGTGTTTGTTTGTTTGTTTGAACGCGCTAATCTCGGGAACTACTGGTCCGATTTGAAAAATTCTTTCGGTGTTAGATAGCTCATTTATCGAGAAAGGCTATAGGCTATATAATTATATATCATCACGCTACGACCAACAGGAGTGGAGCCACGGGGGTGAAACCGCGCGGAGCAGCTAGTAATAAATAAATTTGAATTTGACTGACCGGTTGGTTTAGTTGGAAGCTACCCTTCCTTCGAAGCCAGAGGTCGTGAGTTCGATCCCACCCAGGGCAAATATTTGTATGATGATCATTGATGTTTGCTCTGTGCCTGGGTGTTAATTATACATTTAAAATTATATATACATATGTTTATCAGCCATTTGGCTTCTATAACACAACCAAAAAGCTTAGTATGGCATCAGATCGTGCCGTATGTGAAAAAAATATTCTAAAAATATGTATTTAATTATGTTTGCTTGCAGGATGGACATCAGAATAATGACACAGCCAAATCGTATCAGCAGGCCCATCAATCAAACTGGTTGAAATCATTTACATTTACATCATAAGTAGAAATGTAACATAATATTAAATTTAGGAGGATATTTGATCTGAGTTGTGCAATGTTTTATCGTGATATTTTGTGCACTTGTTGACAAACATGCAATTTTGAATGCATGAAATACTTATAACTTTTTTTAAATCGCATAATAATATCTATGTATAATTTATTGGATTTATCGTTTTACCAGGGACTAAAAAATTTGTGAATATATGTTTTATATACAAGAAGTGACGGTAAGAAGAGTAGGATTGTTTAGAATTGAAGATACTACAGCAGAATGTTGAACCGGTATTTAATATAATATATGCTTATTATTATTAGTCAGATCATTTAATTGTTTATCATGAAATATCCAAGTGTTTGTGAATTATCTATAATATTATGAAAGGGAAGTTAAATGGATATAACGATTTTAGGCAGTCATGTTTTGAATCCTTAGAAAGTATGTAATTTCAAGCATAATATATAGCGTAGAGCCCATAGAGTGATGTCTATTTGATTTAATTTAAATTGTTGATATTATAATAAACGTGCAATATTACATCTATACTAATATTATAAAGCTGAAGAGTTTGTTTGTTTCATGTTTGTTTGTTTCATGTTTGTTTGTTTGAACGCGCTAATATCAGTAACTACTGGTCCGATTTGAATTTTCCATTTATCGAGGAAGGCTTATAGGCTATAATAATATTATAAATGCGAAAGTAACTCTGTCTGTCTGTCTGTCTGTTACTCAATCACGCCTTAACTACTGAACCAATTTGCATGAAATTTAGTATAGAGATATTTTGATACCCGAGAAAGGACATAGGATAGGTTTTATCCCGGAAATCCCACGGGAACGGGAACTATGCGGGTTTCCTTTAAAAAGGCGGGCGAAGCCGCGGGCGGATAGCTAGTAGGCTATAAATCATCACGCTAAGACCAACAGGAGCGGAGCAATGCGAGTGAAACCGCGGGGAAGAGCTAGTATTATATAATAGTGCTTTTAATATTATTAATCCTTCTACACCTATATTATAGTATTTTATAGAGATTAATCTTTAGGTATGTTTGCAATTTTTTTTTTAAATCAATGTTGATACATCTTAAACAGCATTGTCTTGGTTTTATGAATTTTCTTGCTCAGTGCACTTTTGCTTTATTAAGCTCAGGATTATAACAAATTTGTGATATTTTTACACTTATTATTTTATTTTACATATTTATTTTAGTTTTTAGCTTCATAGAAATAGTAACATCTTAATTTATGTTTTAAAAGCGCTATTGTTAGCTATGTTTATTTTATAGCATTATCATATTTGTTTTATCATGGAATACATAAAATACAATGTAATAAAATAAGCCCTGAGTTAATTGTAAATATAAAAGATGTATTATAAATAAATTATTAAAAAATTATATGTGGTTTAAATTTAGTTACCCTTCCTTTCCTGAATCACTAACTCTAACAAAAATACTATTACATAAACGATACATGACCATGATGTTTTAATGCAGTGCTAATTCCAATGTGGTAAACATTGAGATAATATTACTACGTATGGAGGAGACACCACGAACTAAATCTGTGCGCCATTTTTTTGTTCTAAGTTTTAAAAATTATTATCTAGTTAGGTACTTACCCATGAAAGTTATTCCTTTGCATTTTTCCGTATTATTTGTGCAATATCGTAACACACACGAAGGCATATTTGATGCGTTTCACTTTAAAACAAATAAAAAATGAGCGTGCAGTTAAGCCATATGGCTTATGGTGAGCGGAACATAAGTGATGTAGGCGGTGTCGTCTCCATATGTATTATGTATATCTCAATGGTGGTAAAAGACAGAGCTATGTATGTAAAGGGACCCCTTTCCCACATTGAAAATTAAACTGCTTTAAAACAATATAGTAACCCTCTTGGGATCACCAAGGTTGCTGGCTGAATCTGTTAAACGCCACAACATGGTGTTGAGCTTCATGGAGGAGCTTGGTTTGTTTCAGCTATATTCTCCCTCCTTTTTCACGCTAAATGTGTGACTAGTTACGGATATATTTATATTCCCGATTCTATTATGGCCTATGGGTATATTTGCCTATTCAAATAGTTTTGGGTGAAGTCAGAGTTTAGCGAGGATTATGCAATGTTATATTACATAAATATCTCTAAAGTTATCTAAAATGGTACATAGGTACCTACTAAGCGACGCGATCAGTCTGTTTACGTCAGTTACAGTTTCTAACAATACCTACATTATCAATGCGAAAGAAACAAGGAAGAGTTTTTTATTTGAATACAATTCAATGATACAGGAACAATTTAACCGAAATTATAATGAATCAATTAATTTATTATAATTTAAATACGAAATTTTCATTATTATTTAACGCGAAAGACGTAGATACTTATATAAATTACCTACGGGTAGTCTAAATATTTTATATAGCATTCTTTTAATAATTAATGTAATCTTTTGAACATATTTTAAAAAGTTCGCATTCTCATCATCTGCACAATCTTTCTGCTTTTTTTATTAAATGTTTTGTTTATGTACCTAAGACCGGGCAATCAAGCCGCCAGCCGGTGTCTTGTCTGATTGTAAGCGATCGGATCACCACCACCTATAAAAATTTGCGTAGAACCTCTACGTTGCGTTGCCTGTTTTTAAAGAATAAATTGACCCAATAAACGAATTATTATTAAAAGGATACGGGTCTTCGGATCGTCTATCTACCGTACGAAATGCAGTAGAATTTGCATGTTCGTACTCGTACTCGTATTTCACGTATTTCTGTTATGGTGTGGTAGGAACTAGGAACCTACTTTACCCGATGTGAGCTGATCCAGTCCCTGTCAAATCTCGACCCCCGCATATTATTTGATATGATTAATAAAATAAATAACTTTACAATTAAAGTCTATAAGTAAATAAAAAATAGAGTCACATTACATAGCGCCAAAATAACTCTACCTAGTCATTAAATGCATAATTCTAGAGTGAATTGTAAGGCATTCTTATTGAAAATGAATAACATAAGTGCGTTTCAATTATTAGTCTTAACATTTTCATATTTTAATGCATAATCATTTCATGTTTTAATAGAATATCGCTTGTACCACACACCAATTTTCAGTGCACAACTAGGTACTTAGTGTGTAAGAATTATGATCTAATATTTTCACTTCAAAATACGTTTACGATCCCAGTATTAAAACCATAGACAACATGAATATTCTCGCCTCTCAAGAAACTTAAGTCAACTTCACATCTCTGGCGGGAAACTAATTAATTTAACGCTTAACCCCGCCCATTACAGTGTCCATAATTTATAGTAGAAAAAGGAGAATGAACGTTAAACAGTTTAAGTAGCAAGACGCTAATGTAATCCCGGTATTTTACGTGGAAATCGCGTTGCATTTCCCATCTCCCCGGTGTCCATTCGTGCTATGAATGCTACAAAAAACGATTAAGCGCGGGATGAAGTTTTTACTCATTTTACCTTCTTGATGACGTCTGTTAAAGGTATTTTAATTTTTAATTAAAATTTTAGAACTAAATTCTTAAGGAATACGAAAATAAAGTCTTTAGACTGATTTAAAAACTTACACGGTCATGTATCATGTACTTTGTGCTTAAATAAATAAAGATATTTCTATCAATAAAAATGCTTATTTTTATTGATAGAAATATACAGAACATCTTATTTATTTATTCATTTAATGGTACGTACACCTTATGGCGAGATAACACAGATACCAAGTGCTCCCTGTAACTCCTGACTACACTTCGAGCGTCACTACTTCAATAGAGTGAAACCTGTACCGGTACTAGACTAGGTACACCTGTTTGAATTAGTCGGCTGATAATGGAGACTACAGAGCTTTAGTGTGAGGGTTTGACGTAAAACATCCATCCAGGTACTGCAAATTGGATTTTTTTTGTGCCTGGTCTTCTTTATGTAAAAACGAAAGCTCCTACAGCTCCTAAAGCAGCTCGTTTCGTGTGGGTGTAGTTTCACTTTGGTACGGAGATAAATTACAATAGTCTGAATTACTTAGGTAGGACATAGCATCTTGCTTCTTATCCGGTTACTCCGAACTGCAAAGATTGCGTATTTTTATATTTATAGAGACTATTCTTAAAAACTGAGCGCCTACCTTATGCATTTAACTTCCTATCGAAGAGAAATAAAAATATTTCAAATTATTTGAATCTAGGTTTAACAAAGCAATATATTATGCCTGCAACTGCATTAACTAGTTTTTACTTTTCACATTACATGGGAGCAGGCATGCCTAGAAAAATACATGCCCTTACTTACGATTCTCATCTGCACTCAGGTGGACTGCTTACAAGTGACGTCATAATGCTGAATCTTCTTATTTTATGCTCTTATGTCGTTCTAGATAGGTCACCTGGTGGGTTAAATGACCCTTAATTTTTTCAACACGGGCCTGTAGTCCAGTAGCCCTATTAACTTATACTTTATACTTCATATCTCTAGTCTCTAACAAAGCGGGAGGAATTAAGAAATTCCATCGATGGTAATTTTTTCCACTTTATTCCTCGGACTGGTATTTATAGGAATATCTACTTACACGTCGAGTTATTGACGCGAAACTATCAATTTAGCTGACTGCATAGATACATGGCCCACAGCGCGGCATTACGATTTAATACAAGGCGCCTATTATAGATATTAAAATTACACCTCCTAGCCGCTTTATACGTAATACACTTACAATTTATTGGACACGATACGACTACGACACGATATCTGTTTTAAATGGTGAATGAGGATTAAATAAAAGAAAATAAAACTTACAAACAAGCAGTATACTCATAATGTGCATTGTATTTTTTTTTGTTCTTCTATACTTTGTTACATAGTTTGTTTGTTTATTTGAACGCGCTAATCTCAGGAACTACTGGTCTGATTTGAAAAATTATTTAGAGGGTTAGATAGCCCATTTATCGAGGAAGGCTATGGGTACCTATAGGCTATATATCATCACGCTAAGACCAACAGGAGCGGAGCTACGCGGGTGAAACCGCGGAGCATCTTGGTAGCTTTACTTTTAGTTCAACTTTTTGATGCAGTATCTTTTTTAATATTAATTTAATAATAAAAATTGTTTCATAATGGATCTATTTTTTCTCATTCACTTCATCAAGAACAACAGATTAACTTGATATAAATGAATATCAATCGCACATAAAATAGTGATTCTACTATTTAACAAGGTTTTTCACTCTTAAATTATTTAATAATTGTTCATGTCAAAGGTGGTACATATCAACAATTGTATGTATATGATTACGTAATTAATGAAAATAAATATCGTGAGATGTAAATGGTAGGCCTATAATAAAAACGTGGGCGATCGAAGTCTTGAGTTATCGTTATTTTATGCGTCAAAATTGACATCTTAATTAACTGTGCTAAACAATAAACGGTTTTAAGTAATTTTGACTTGTATTAATGTTTATGATAGCTAGTGGGATATTTATATTATTTTATCGGTGTATGAGTCAGGTTATTATAATACTAAAATTTGTTATTTTGCGTAAATCTATATTCAAGCCTTAAAATAAAACATGGAAGAATTTTACTGATACCTCTCTATACGTAATCCCATAGTTTTATTTTATTTTGCTTTACAATTACCTAGTACCTACTAGGTACCTACTTTCAATGTTTCTGATCTGGTTAAATTGGATAAATATTCACAGTGCCTATTCTCTAATACCAATTGTGTTAATACATTTCTTATTGTGTTTTTTTCAAGCATTTTACAAAAATAATCAAAAATATTTTGCGTCATGTAAATAAGCTTACTATATCAGTCATTTGAGCTTAACTTAAATGACTTGTAAATTTTACATGAACAAAAGTTGAGTTTGATTTTCGATTTATGATGATTTACGACTAATATATCACATACTGTCAGTCACTTAGGAATAAGGATAAAACTATTTGTATCCGTTTAAGCCAACAGAGTAATGATTTA
Organism: Colias croceus; assembly: GCF_905220415.1. Lineage (NCBI taxonomy): Eukaryota > Metazoa > Arthropoda > Insecta > Lepidoptera > Pieridae > Colias > Colias croceus. Next base: position 3,927,840 of record NC_059562.1, read on the forward strand.
TTGCTATGCAGACTGCAGTAACTTCTTGCAATTGGTAGAATATTTCAAATTTCATAACATTAACGTTACATGTAACTATAAAGTTCATTTTATGGTTCACAATCAAAGCTGGCCCCAACGCACTTAATATTATGGACGTCAGCTAAGTGCACTATATTCGTTGTCTCTACAATGAAAGAGCAATATTCAAGGTAGAACAGCGTTAGAACAAAGTTGCTTGCGGGTAGTTTTTAAAGCTTAACATTCAAGAGACAAAGTAATATGGTATAGCCACAAACGCTTTTACGAGATCTCGGAAAAAATCAACTTTTACATTTCTTGTTCTGCGAATTTATAACGACCAATGTTCTAGAACAAGGGAGGCTATTCTTAGTGGTTAGTAGGATAAGCAAATTTAAACATTGGTTTTGTACTAAGCCTCAGGCTCATATGAATAAGAATACGGTTAATGTGGGCGATTTCTGAAATCTAATTGAGTGGTTTAAGTATTTATGAAAGAGTTTACAATGGTAATACTTTTCAAAGGTCTATGTTTTCTAATTACTTACTGAGAATTGAATTAAAGAGTTATTGTCTCTACTCCTTGGAGAGTATTTCAATAGATAATATTAATTAATTATCTATTGAAATCATTTATATTGGAATATATTATGAACAATGAACTTTGAAAATATAAACAAAAACCAGTATCCATTTCAGCCCTTTTAGTTTGCCAATATTCGCCCAATCCATTCAGCAGCTTTTTCTATAAAAACTAAAAAGAGAAAATTTATATTTAACCCAATCAAACAAATCTCGGAATTATAACACTGGGCTAGGATTATAATATTATATGTACCAACATCTATAGTGCGCTGTGCGTATTTTAGATACGTATTTTGGGCATGTGTTTGAAAAATTATGTAGGTACTTCTAGGAATAGTGGTAGCTAGTGGATAGAAATTAATGAATTCTGAACATGTGATCAATTGACAAAGTGATATACAAACAAGATAAAGTAATACTTAGCAATCATTTTACAAGTGGTAGAGCCTGTTTATTTCGTTGATTTATTTCTTATAATAAATCAACGAAAACGTTCGACAATAATAATAGATGGGTGAACTAAATTGTCACTTGTATATTAAGATTATCCTGCCCGTAACCAATAATTACCTAACTCGTTAAAATGGGATTGTTTTCTACTTTCTACTATAAATTAGGTTCCTATTCTGCTGCGTTATTGAAAGAAAAAGATGATAATTCGCCTAATTATTTATGTTTTAAATTATTATTCATTAGGGCTAGGCTAATGCATTTTTATAATGCGTAAATGTCGCAGCATCATAATTTGGCGGGAAACAGGTAAGTATGTCAACGACACAGGCTAGAACCATCTAGAACACAGCTAGTATTCATAGCACGCCTATTTTGCACGTCCTAGTTACAATACTTGGTCATTCTGTTTTATGAGTGTCAAAACTTAGTTTATCACAGTGCTTTTCAGAATGGAGATAGAAATGTTAGAATTTATAAACAAAAAAAAATACAGCCTTGATGTTATTTTTTTGTGTAAAACGCGAAGTTCATAATGTCAAAGAAGGGAATAGAGTCAATCTAATCAATTAATTATGCATACCTAATGAAACCAATGTAACAAAAAAAAAATGGAAAATACTTTATCAAAGTTCCACAACAGCCCTGTAAATTATAATAAGTTAAAATATCCAGATTATTAGATTTACTTTCTACTTAAGTTAAAACTTCAAATCCCAAATACAAATAAAAGCGCGGTAAAAATTTCTAGCGAAATGTAGCACCATTGTTAAAACTTCGTCTTTCTTAAATAAAAGCCAGTTGCAAGTTTTCAAGAAAATCTTCTGAAAGGTTTCTATGCATAAAATAAGCCAGGCCACGGCATCGAGTTAAAAACAGCCACAAAGTTACCTACTGTTGAAATTGTCCATTCTGTACGTAAATGCATTGACAACCAGTGTTTTAGGTTCACCATTCTTGTCTTTTTTTGAGGATAATAAGTGCGTAAAAAAGTATTAAGTTTTATTTTATGTCTTTATAATATGTCTCATGTTTTTCAGTTAAGATGTTTTGCGTAGGTAGACAAATAAATAAATCAATCAATCTCAAATAAATTGAAATAATTAAGATCTTCATTTTCTGTTTCCATTTGTGTTTTTTAATCAAAATCTAATAAATGAAACGAAACGTGCATCACTGCATAGAGGATAATTTATCACGAGACTGTAACACCTGAAAGTTTTCGATCGTATCGTGATTCAACGAAAACCCAAGTTTCTTGTCTAAAGCTGGAAGAGCTGTTAGAGGCTTATTACCTGGGATAGGACAAACTTATATGAACTGGGATTATCCCTTTCTTTGCGAGAAGTGTGGACACCGTCGTTTGGATAACCATTATTATTATGGACCCTGTATCACCATTTTTAACCCTTAACATCAAAATGGAGATTTTAGAAGTTTGAAAACTTGTAAGTAGTTAGGAAAACAGATTTGCTTTGCATATGTGTGGATATGCATGAAATTTGCTACGAAAATATTCATACCGATTTCTTTTCCAAGTTAAAATATATAAAGATTGAACTCTCAAATACATTGAAACAACTTTTAAAGTAGCATGAGACCCAAACATCGATTCTCGAACTTCTGGTTTAAAAAAATTTATTAGTAAATAGGGCAAAAAGAACAACATATAATGTATTCCAGGAACTCTTGCCTCTTTTGTAAGAAATGAGATATCATTGACCAGTCTGCGCTTAACTGGTCTGGTGGTGGATTAAGCAAAATAACATTGTTTTACACTCGAAAATCCCGCTTACCATTAAATTAATTTTAGGCTCTTTTCATATTAAAATAAATATAGTTCTTAGTCTCGCGAAAATAGGTATAAAAATAACCTGCAAGTAATTTTAAGCAACGTTTTCTGTTTATAGGTTAGTGGGTCGTGTCTATCCGTTTCGTAATGACTACTTAGCGGTAATAACCATGCTGTTTTGTATGAAATATTCATTCGGGTTCTTCATTTACTCGGCAAGGAGAATAAATAATAACTATATACATTTCTCTATAGAGCCATCACGTAGTTTATTAGAAGCGACACAATTGAGAGATGGAACCCTTGATTCAGCTAGGCCCTTGTTGGATGAATATTATTCGAGATTTAAATAAAGGAGTTGTGTTTGCTGTTGGTATTTTTAATTATTTAAATAAAATGAGAAGTTAGGTGCATATTTTGGTGCATTATTATTTATAATGTTAGCACACTGACAAAGTTTCCGTGTAAAAAAAGACCGTGTTTCCGTTTAAATTTTCTTGTCAAATTGAGTTGTTCTAGAACTGGTTAGAAATATGTAAGTACCAACGAACAAAAATAAAGTATATAAAATCTATCTATTATTTTAATAACATTAGATTTTGAATAACGGCTTCATACTGTTCCGTAATGAATTATGGAAATAAAGCTGATTCACGTAGGGTAATTGCGCTGGTTTGCCGTCCAGCTTCAATTTTCGTCCATTTGACTGACCTGCTACAATCACGTGCGTAAAACTTGAATACAAACCTACCTTCCCGCGCAAGTTTGCACTTTTTACGGTCCATAATGTTTAAGCAACAGTACTATCAACATGAAAATTTGATTTGACAAGAAGAGAGTTCAAAAAATTAACGTAAAAGTGGCCGCTTCGCATCCGTGCCTTGCAGATGTCATCGCGCGAGAGAAAAATTTGCCGGCGAGAAAAGTTCATGGTAAGGTAAATCACTGTTTTAGCTAGTTTACGTAATGTTTTTGGTACGTATGTTTATTTATAAGCATAATAAACGCAATTATAAGTGTTTATCATACTTTTTTATAATACTCTTCGAAATATTAAGTGGACGGATACTAGGTTACCAAATTCTCAAAATATTTGGATTTCGTCCAAATGGACGGAAACTCAAACAGCTACGTGAATATTTGTTAGGGTCATTTTACTTTATCGGACCTTTAAAATACTGAATAGTTTCTCCCAAAGTGATCTTTACTGCTATTAGTTTAGATTTTTTGGTTTCCGTCCACTGCCATGTCAGTGCTGCCAAAATAAAAAAATATTTAAAGAAGTGGACGAAAACTAAATTTAGCTTTAAATGTTTTAGTTTTCGTCCATGAATGAGTATTGGAGTAGACAAAAATTAAATATAGCTATTCTTTTGCATTACTTTTCGTCTATTTTTACGTATTGAAGAGTTTTCTATTCAGTATCTTCCTTATAAATAATTGGTGAGGGCCAGAGTGTTGTAGGTACATAATATTGTCATTCATTCAGTCATGTATCATTCTCCTTATGTGAAGTAGAGTCAATTATTCGTAGCATAAATGGGGGTAGGTCAGACATGAATAAACTGTATTTTTCTTGATTATCATTCACTTGGGTGTCATCTTTTATTCTAGGTCTGTTTTGCCAATGCAGTATTTTTTTATTATACTTAGGTACTCAACGTATCCTCAGAAAGATCTTATTGTTTTTAGATGGCCTCGAAGGAGTCTAAGAAATCTAGAAAAAAAAGACGCTGCGTACACTGAAGAATCTTTAGTAAAAGCTTTAACGGCAATACGGAAAACTAAGGCATCAGTAGACAAGTCTGTAGAGATTAAGGGATTCCTAAATCTATGGTCCTCGATAGAATACACGGCAAAACAACTGATATTTTAAAGAAACGTGGGCCAGAACTCGCGATTATTAATGCCAAATAATAATCAGTAAGGCAGCATAGTTTATTTTAGTAGCTAAAACTTATTATTATATGGCTGTGTGTGTATAGTAGGTAGGTACGTTTCATCTGATAAACAAAGTATTAGAATGAAAATTTTTGTTGTTAGAATGAATATTTCTGTTTTTTGATGTTATTTCTTAGTCCTGTAATTATAACTTGATTCATTTACATTGTAAGGAACGCATTCCTTTCTTTATTACGAATGATTATACAGTCATCACTAACGCCTATAAGGACTGCCAAGTGCTACATAGATCTCAGTGTTGACTAATTATATTGATTATTATTAGTAAAACCACAAGTAAAACTAAACCTGTAAGGTAGTGAGAAATTGTGATGTTAATTAAATAAAAGTATATATTTACCTGTAATTGATTTTTAACTTAATAGTTGACCTACCCTCCTTTTCTACACGGTGGTCGAAAACTAGCTTACACTAGGACGAAAACTAGTTTTTTTGGACGAAAACTAGCATTTACCCTACTTTTGCAGAAAATAATTTAAATTAAAAGATACATCAAAAAGATTTATTTTCACTTAATATTATCTTAAAGAAGACTATATAAGGACTTAAAAAAAATATAATATGTTTAAGGAAGGGTGCTCCAAAATATTTATTTCGTATCACAAAGTTGGCAACTCCTATAATTGGACGAAAACCAGCGCAATGACCCTAATAAAGCAGTGTAGAATATTTCAACTGTTTGCATTTTTAAGCCTCAGATTAAAGATTGTTTATGTCCAATGTTATTTATATGAACAATAAATTAATCATTTCGTGACAGATTGGCTAATGACTGTCCATAATAAATAATTCTGGTTTTATTTATTAATCGTAAGATTTTGCCGCTAAATCCATCTTGATCGATGGATACTGCGGGTCCAATCGAAATTTTGATGGATAAAAAATTTCAGAGTTCGTTTAATATTTAGAGAGTACGATTCTAATTTCTTATTTATCATTACTTGCGTCGTAATATTTAGGCGGTAGGTACCTACTTAATTCATTAAAAATGCTGTAAAAAAAATGAATATAATAAACATATCATAATATATGTATATTCAACAACAAGAAAAGGATACTAATTCATAAAAGTTTTATTTTAAAATTGAAGTAAGACTCTCTCAAATCATATTCATATTTCTATGTTGCTTTTTCTAAAACTAGTCCGTTTATAATATGACTAAAAATAAAATGACGTGACCCACCTATATAGGAACTTCAAAAAAATAAACTACATTCTTTATCTCGTGCGACACATTTTCTATCAATTAAGTTACACGTGTTCGTTAATTTATCGCACGCTCCAATAATAAACCCTGTATTGGTACAGATTAATGTCACAAAAGATTAACATCGTTACGCACATGATTTATTTAATTTGACAAAATGTCGGTCTGTGTATCGGTAGCTGGCTGGTTTCAGTTTACTGACGGTCGAATTGGAATCATTTTCCATGTTACTTATTGTTCTGGGTAATTATTATTGATGTCATTGAAGCGATTTAACTTTAAGCCTTTTATGTTGGTATTTACGCCCGCAAATTCGCCATTTGATATTTTAATTTGTGAAACTGAGATTTTTTGGTGCTTCGTTGACAAAAGCAAGCCTGGATTTAAAAATAGATATCTATGTCATTGGATCATGGATGCTACTTTCTGAAGTGTTTGAAGTGATTTGTAGTGATTTTGGTATCTTTGGATCTTGCCAAAGAAGTTTCATATCTGACACGAGTGCTCGGCACACACGCACTTCTTAGGTACATTATTTTATCAGGTGAATCTATATTCTAAATCCTTTGTCCCTTTGCCTACGAAATTGAAACCAAACATGTTCATTTATTTGAAAGTGAAATATCAGACTCAAAAAATTGGCAATACAAAAATTGGAAAAAAAGAACGTGTTATAAACATGAAGTTATTCGTCGATAGGTTTTATGTTTTCCATACGCGCGCTTGAACTAAAGGGATTTGGTTATATTTACGTTTATTTGGCGGCAAAGGGTATGTAGGTAACCTATTTCACGGTAGAGCGGTGTGTCTGACATTTTACCCTTCCGGTTGAGTTGCCATCATTGTTGGAAATGTCAAAACTAGTCACCTGTTGTAAATATTCGATCTTCGGATAAAGTTTGGTGTTGCTAGTTAACTATGCGTTGAGACAATGTTTTTTATCACGTTTTTTGATTTGTGTTTCTGGATATAAATGTTTGTTTAATAAAATCATACTAGGTACGAATTAATTTGTTTTTTTTATTTGTTTATTAGAAAAGTCAAAGGTACTACGCTGAAAATCTTTAATTTTACGTCTTTATTTGGTTTTGTACCATAGGACTTAATTTTGTAATTAATTATACCTATATTATTAATCGACAGATTTGTGTAAGGGTGACGATACTTTTTAAGTTTTTACTGTATCCTCCAAATCAACAATGTAACCATACATTACAACAACTACACTATACTTAATGTGTTATTCATTGGAAAAAGTCTGCGCATAACTACGTATACTGCAAGAAGCATTTAAATGTGTATAATAGATCACAGTTGAGTTATTTCAGAATTCAACGATCTGAACGCTGATTGACACCGCGACCTACCCTACCTCGATGGCATACCGATTAGATCAGAAAATCATCTCAAAATAGACCCTATAACATTACACTTACGACTAATATTAATAAGATAACCAATATAACCTTTTAAGTTGGATTTTGAATGCAAACGTTCACTGCTTAAGATTTACGCAATTATTCTGTTATCGAGTAATGTGATTTTGATATTGGTCATGCGTAATTATTTACATATTATATGCAAGTTTATAATAAGGGTATTAAACCTTTAACCTGTAGTATAATAGGTAATTAAATGATGAAAACTTTGAGAGGCAGCTTATTAGATTTAGGTATTGAATAGTGTTTAGAACTTAAAGTAAAGAACGGATGATTTATTTGGAATTTGATAGGCTTAGTGATTGATAGACACTCCCTGATGGACCGTGGTGTAAAATTACCAGTCTTATTTTATTACGTCTACTTCATTAATTAAGATGTAAAACATAAAATTGAAATTTTCGAATATTTTGGCTACTTTATTACACTAGAACCGATTAACGGATCTTGATGAAATTCGATACATAAATGTTGCCATGTGATTTTGTAAGCCGAAGCTATTTTTATACATAGGTAACTACATATTTAGTTAAACGTGACCTAATCTTGATTAGACACTACCATACTATGACGCTTACTAGGTATATATTTTTTAAAATTATAAGGATGCAATCAAAGTCGTTTTATTAGCTGCTCGTAAATAAAAATTATTTTTAGTTTTTACACAATGAAGAACACACAATTTTTCATAACCGACTTAAAAAAAAAAACAAGGAGGTTATCATATTATTATGAATTTTCTAGTAATCTCAAAGTCCTTGCTATTAAAAGATAATCCCAATTTAGCTTTGAAACGCATAATATCTTTTCATAGCTATGGCTTCATAATTGCTGAGAGCCGCCGCTATCCTCTATTGTCCGTGGATGTAACTGGTACGGAATCATTAATAGAATGCACAGGGCCGTTTTAAAGGGCCCGGCTGGGGCCCTGAAGTGGTAAAGAAAAATATTGTGTAAGGAGGAAGGGTGTGTTAAATGCTTATGCAGGCTGTATTTGAAGCTTTTCTTTGTAGGATAGGAATTATAATTGTAGTGATTATACGAGGTTATAAATAAAAAGCTTTAAAAATTACATTCGTATGATTTTGAAAGAAAGAAACGAAGAAATAATTTACTGTCATCAACTCCACTACATCACACATAAACTGGTTACAAACAATAAGAAAATATAAAATTTTCTACAAGTACCTATTGATTTTATTTTTTATTTATTTGATTAAATGCATTTGAGCACGTAATTTTAATTATTAATTGTATAGTAACATAAAAATGTAAAGGGACATATCACTTTACCTTGATGGAAGTTCCTGTAGTTAGAAAATAAGATAGTATTCACATATAGATTGATAACGCACAGTTGTTAACAAACATAAGAATATACACACAGTATTCGTACACACAGTAGTGTGTGTACACATCATAATGAAAATTAAATGATTGTTATCACAAATTCAGGGCCTCTAAGCATCAGAGTTCATCCCGCAACCACTATTGAATGGTCCCAGCCGGATTCCTTACTCGGCAGAATTAACTGCTCATTATATGATCGTCACACTGACAGAATAATCGCTGATAAAACCACCAATTTAATGGATTTCCAAAGCCACCATGACGATGACGTGATTACATTTGTTAACCTTATTAAGAACTATCTAGCTTCTGGAGTTGGGGTTATGTCTTGCTAACTTTTAACCCATGTTGCCGTTATTGGAGGAAGTTCACAAATCGTAAAGCTTTTTTGGTAGTAATGCAGTAATAATTGTTCAACAAATAGTGTATAATTTTTGATGATTAATTCGATTGGACGATTGATATTATTCTCTTACTATTTAAAAGATGTAGCAATCAATCAGTTAATCTATGGCTTTAAAGTCGATAATTATGTTTCTTTTTTCCATTTTATTTGGGAACTACTTGAACCCTTTCTTGTTACAAAGGGGACGCATAGAACATAGGTCCATCACGTAGAGACCTTTTTACTTTTACATTATTTACTTAGCAGTAAATAACTAAATGTTATAACTAAATATATTGACAAAATAAATGCGCACTTACACTTTATATACAGATAAAACTTCTCGAAATAAAAGCTTCTTACAGCATTAAGCATATATTATTATTATTATGATATTCTTATTTCTTCGACGTTTTATTGCGTAATCAACTCCCTATAAACCGAAAGAGTTATAGCAGTAACCAAGTCAATAATCCTGCAAACAATTGCTCCAAATCTGTAATGTTATCCATCATCTTTGACGTCACAACATGGCGACTAATCTCCGGCCGATGATTATTTGTGGTCGCCAAATCTATTAGCTGTACCTACTACGTTGTATTGGTTCGATTAATAGTGACGTCATCGTTTTCGGTAGTCATATATATCTTGAGCAGTTCCAATTGATATCTTATAGTAGGTTGCAGTTTGTATTTTATTTATGGAGGCTTATCTATAAACTATAATCTAGAATATATACATAAATTTTGTTTAAACTACACGATATTTATATAATAATTATTGTTTAATTTACATATCTTACTTAATAATTGATGCATGTTCCCAATGAAAATTTTAGTATGATTCATTTAACAAGAATTTCGTTTCGAAATCTGACTTCTTGGAACTTATAAATCCAATGAATGCAACTTCAACCTAATAAACATCAAACCAATTTCATCAAAATATGTTTATAAATATGTGTATGTGTGTGATTGTCGTTGAATTGTTATAATCCTTTTGAAATCAATAAATTATTCAAAATAGCACAATACAAACATTACTTATCATTTGTAATTTTAAATAATTGGTAAAGCATGACAGTGAAAATAATAGATTATAAAAAGTAATATTACGGTAACGTAATTTAAGTCTTCATTGTTGAACTAACGCTTTTTAATCGCAGTGACATAGTTTTTTTCAATCAATTTCAGTACATTGTTTGATTTACTGGCTACAGCCAACATTTGTACAGAGACATGTAATTATTGTAGATATAGTACACATAGATAATATAAGTAGGAACGTGCTACACAGAATGCCTTGTCGTTTGTGCATTCGATTCCTAATAAATTGATTTTACGTGCCAGTGTGTAATCGACCTAAGGCTGGTTGCGCATGACGCGGTTTATTATATTCTAGCGGTCCAACCCGGCTTCGCCCGTGGTACATATTTCGCAATAATAGGTAGCCTATGTTCTTTCTCAGGGTCTAAAGATTGTCTGTGCCAAATTTCATCAAAATCGGTTGAGAGTGAAAACCATACATGCATACAAACAAACAAACAAACAAAAATACTTTATTGTGCACCACAGAGAAAAGTACAAGTAAGGACACAATACATTGTTAATAAAAGAGCACAACAGGCGGTCTTATCGCTCAGACAGCGATCTCTTCCAGACAACCTGGTGGACAAGGAGACGCAGTGCAAAAGTAATAAAAAAACAGGGCAAAGTGCACTAAAAACAGAAAAAAAAAAATAATAAAAATATATATATATATAAATAGATATTAATATAAAGCATACAAATATACATAAACATACACATATAGTATACATAATGTACATACATAATATAATCACTATATAAATAGATGCAAACATATATATTACAATATGAAAATAAACATATACATATATATAAATACACATACATAAAATAGAAAACGCACACAGACACAATAGGCATGACGACAGTATCCATAAATGATCATATTAGTGTTTTCAAGGGAAAATGTATACTAAATAAATTAAATATAGTGACTTAAAAATCTAAAAAACATTAAGATTAATGAGATTATCAATAAAATAAAACATTAAAATTCTGCAGTTGGCCATTTTGACTAAAACACGCGTGACGTCACGTTTAAATAAACAACTCACATCAGATGTATTTTGTTGTTATGAATATGTTGAGAACACGCATTTTTATTTATTTTCTTTTGTTTCACGTATGCTTTATCGACTCATAACAGAAATATAATTGCGAATTCACAATACGTGGTTTCGGGGTTCTCCGCGCCCACTTTATACAATCATTTCTTATTATTTTCTCGCTTGAAATAATTACTAACACATTTTTGAGCATTATTTTTACACTGCAATACTGCACACTACTTATAAACTTTGAAATTCGTTTCTATAACACATATTAAATAAATATTTATTTAATTTTCTTCGCAATGCGTACAAATAATTACGTATTTACTAAAGAGTGACGTCACGCCTACGCCATGACACCTGCGAGCTGTTTTGGCACAGTTAATAAATATTTTTTGAAAAATGGCTTTTATCTTCGTTAAATTTAAGTATATTACCGAAATATAGGGTTTTTCTTGTATAGTAAACGTATACACACATTATGGAAGAGGATTTCAAAATCTTTCGTCATGCCTATTGACTAATAAAATAAATAATGAATTACCGACTAATTGGATAAATAAAATTGCTTCAGTAAGTTTTTGAACGTAGATAGAGATTGAGCTGCTCTTATGTCTAAGGGTAAAGCATTCCAAAGTCTAATGGCACGCACAGTGAACGAAGAGTTGTAAACATGATTGACATGCGGTGGCATTGCTAGACGATGTTTATTAGAGGAACGCGTCGGGTTGACGTTAGACACAAGGAACTCAAATCTCTCTTTTAAGTATCGCGGAGTTCTCGGATCGAACAGAACACAGTACAGGAGGTGAAGGATATGAGTATTTCGGCGAAGACGGATGGGAAGCCATTTGAGCTTAGTGCGAAACTCGGAGACGTGATCGTATTTGCGCAAGCCAAACACAAATCTTATGCAGAAATTCTGAAGGCGCTCAAGGCAGTCTAGGTGGTATTCGAAGAGGTCAGGATAGCACGCATCAGCATAATCTATGATAGGTAAAAGGAGTGTTTGGACGAGCGCAATCTTAGTCGGTATCGGCAGAAAATTACGTAAGCGACGGAGCGAACCCGCAGCAGCAAAAACCTTTCTACGAACCTCCTTTATTTGGTGATTCCAAGATAGACACGAATCAATCCAAATCCCCAGACACTTAATTTCGGAACTATACGGTATAGCAATCCCATCAACTATTACCCTAGGCAAAGTAGAAAAGTCTATTTTGGATACAAAGTATTTCGTACCGCATATTATACTTTGCGTCTTTTTTGGGTTTACATTTAGGCCGTGACTAAAACTCCAATCAACAATAGTGGATACGTCGTCGTTCATTTTAGCAATAGCATTCGGCAGGTCTTCAAGCGAAGTGTGACAATAAATTTGAAAGTCGTCGGCATACATATGATAGAGAGAAGTGATGTTGAGGGATATTGAATTAATAAATAAACTAAAAAGAAGAGGAGAAAGCACACCGCCTTGCGGAACACCAGCAGTAACGTCAGCCCAAGAGGAAAAAGAATTATCAACTTGGACACGCTGCTGGCGTTCCTGTAGATAACTACGAAACCAATCAATATCTGTTGGAGATATGTTAAGAGAACTAAGCGTGCTGAGAAGGATATCATGGTCAACTGTATTAAAAGCATTACTAAAATCCAGAGATGTTAGTAGCGTAAGCTGTTTTTGATCCAAATGAAAGCGAATGTCGTCAGTGACTTTGACTAGAGCAGTAACCGTGCTATGACCAGGACGAAAACCGGATTGGCAAGGATTAAGGAGATCAAACTTATTAAGGAAGACGCTAAGCTGCTGTTGTACTAAGCGCTCTAGGACTACATACACAGGCATACATACACAAATACAAACGTTTCCTCTTTATAATATTAGTATAGATTAATTTAAACTATGACATACAATTTGCTGCCACTGCTACTAGGAAACATAACATACTTTTAAAGCCGTTGTTATAATGTCTATGATCTAGACTAAGGAGTCAGAGGACAAGAGAAATACTCGCATCACGCATGTTAGATTCCAATATGTTTTAATTTCTACAAATTCCTTTATACACTAAAGTTTCGTAAAGTCACTAATTAAACCACCTTGAGTACAGGATAAGATGTCCTGAAATGTATTTATTATGCTACAAATTTGGCGTTATTTTCTGAGTAAAAAATTATTATCACATGCTAAATACATACTCAGTTTGTAATTATATGCATATTATAGCCTAGTCTAAGATATATTTAATTAAAGACTAATAAATAAAGCTACATGCATAAAGAGCCTAACCTTTACACTCCAACTAAGCGACTATTACCCAACAGATATGTTGCTTAATTTATGTTTAATCTCCTTAAGAATTATGCAGCCGATCATTAGGACAACACTTGTGAGTAACCAAACATTGTGCTCACTAATCGCAATAAAACCCTAATTCAAAGGACTAAGGTATAAAATCGAATAAATAAGATTATTTAGTTGTAAATAAGTATTGTTTCACGGTTTGAAAATTACATTCACTGCACCTATTTCGACCTTTTCACAGCGGTTCCTTATCGAAATTGTTGTTATTAGCTAAATTAGTAAGTAGGCACGCGTTTATTTATCGTTTTTCTGATTGTTCCCAACGTTTTTGGGTTGGAGGAAATAGTTTCGGCCATTAATCATGTGAATTGTTAAACTGTAGTTAGGAGTTGCGTCTGTCGGATAAATGCTCGGATCTTTATTTTATACAGTTCTTGGGTTTTTTGTTCTTGGTTTTTTGCTACGTTTATTCGATACTGTTAGAAAATATATACGTTTGTCAAATTTTTTGAAGGAGTAGCAGCTAAAGTAGTTTTCTGTTAAGAAACAATTGAGGTTTAAGAAAGAATCAAAACACGTCATTTATTAAAAAAATAGTAGATTAATACAAATAAATAATTTGAAGAAAACCATAGGTACTAGAAATAAACATTGTAAATTTTTATCTAGTGAATGATGAATTTTATTTGCACTAAAACGTTATAACATTTAGCCGCATGCACTTTGCATTGAACTCGTATTATTTTCACGTGCATGCATCGGAATCGGCCAATTTTATCCGGTTCATTCCAGTTTCGGAAAGTCCATCAAGTTGTAAACGATCGGAATCCTCTTTCCGAATGATTCCTATTTGCTGAAAGTTTACTGGGTCAGCGGTAAAAGTTGTGAAAAACAGAAATACACCTCTTGATTTATTAGTGCCGTAGTTGTGTACAGTTGGCAGAGACCATACATTGTGTGGATTGAATTTTGTTGCGTTTGATATAAACTTATGTGTGGTAAATAAAATACCTGAAACCAAAAATATTTTATTTTATTTCACTTAGTTTATGATTAAAAAAACGATAAAGTTTATAATATTATGTGAAGTTTATTCTAGTTCTTAAATAGCTACTTGGAGCGATATAATAAATTACCTATAAATATGTACTTTCATTATCATCATCATCATCATCATCATCAGCCCATATACGTTCCCACTGCTGGGACACGGGCCTCCTATGAGGGTACAGGCCATAATCCACCGCGCTGGCCAAGTGCGTGTTGGCGGATGACACATGTCGTCGAACTTTTTAATTCTTCGACATGTCGGTTTCCTCACGATGTTTTCCTTCACCGTTTGAGCAGTGGTGATGTTACAACATGCGCAGATAAATTGAAAAATCAATTTAATTCCTGCGCGCTCGCCTGGTCTCGAACCCCGGACTTATCGATTCGAAGTCCGAGGTCTCACCACTGAGCCACCACTGCTCTACTTTCATTATCATAGCTTTATAATTTGACTGCTATAGGATAATTATTATATTGCTAAAATGTGTGATAGAAAACACAACTTTGTTAAATATCAAAATAGTATGCAGTATATAAAATATTTATTGGTGTTTGTAATACATATATCGTAAACTACGAGTCAGCGTTTCTTAAAATACGAATAAATCAGATATTGCAAGTACAGTAACTATTTAAGGATCCTTATGTACACTATGTTTTTGTGTTAGGATACTTTATATTTTTAATGATAAGGCTGGAAATATTAAAGAAATAAGAGCAGGTATAGCCTATAATAAGTATACTTAAAATCAATTTATTTTGTTAGTTTACCAAGGTATTATGTAGCTAGAAAGTAATTTTAATTATTCTTCTTAATTAGGTAAGTCTTAAACAAAAACAAACGCATGAAACATTTTATTGAACATAACACTAATGAGATAATAACAAAATATCTAAATGTTTAAAATCACAACCGTTATATCTCCAAGAAATATAAATTCTTCTTCAATCATAAAATTCAATTGCATTTCCTTATTTCACAAACGCGTTAGCTCGACTAATGTAATTGATCCTTTATAGGCTTGAGTATATAAAATATCTTGCAAACATCGTTTAGATATAAACTTCAGGCACGGAACTATATACATACTGGAACCCACACTCCCAAAGAAAAAGTGCAGTCAAGAAATTTGACCTTGAAAATTATCGTTTCCCCTCCGTCTCTTTCTAGCTAGGATGAGTCATGGAAATATATATAGTATATCTATATTTCCGTGGGGTGAGTATAAAGATAAAAAATTCAGGATATTAAGTAAAAAATTATGGATACATCAATTTTATTTGTATAAAAATTTTACTGTAATACTAGATTTAAGGATTAATGAAGTAAAATATCAATGCGTTTTAATAATATTTATTTATCATTACAATGCCAACTGCCTTTACAAATTTGCAAATTATAAGATACAATAACAATAAAAAATAACGAAATCGGCTCACTGAAAATATTTTAATTATTCTATACCCTTTAGTATTTAAATAGTTTTAAGAGTACTTGAAATATGAGATCGTGGTCTTGCGCTTCCCTATGATACAATAAAAAACAAAATATATAATATATTCAGGGTGTAATCGTTAAGTGCACACTTAACGATTACACAGGTGATTATTCCGTAACTATTGCAGGTATCAAAAAACTTTAAACTGATATCGATATGAAACTTTACGTAATGAGTAAAATAACAATAACTTTTTTTAATGTAACGAGAAATATCTAAAAATGTAACTTTAAACCCTCCCATACATTTTATTTCCCGTAACGTATATATTACGTTCCCACTGCTGGGACATGGCCTCCTATGAGGTTACAGGCAACATCCGCCGCACTGTCCAAGTGCTGGTTTAAAATGAATGTTGCATAATATCTTCGCTTTTTCAAAACAGGATATTTTTAATTCTACTATATTTAGCTATTTAGCCATGTATTACGTTCCGCTAGATTGGACGGAAACCTGTAAAGAGAAAAGAAGATTATTTGCAAAATATAAAAATGTCATTTAGATACAGAAAACACAAAATTTGTGCTGTTGTCTAGTGCTTCTATTTCAGTAGGTAGGTACTATTTATTATGTACTTTGAGTTTTTGATTTTACAATATATCATTATATAAAAGTAGTAAACAACGTTTTTATACCATTAACTGTCACGCCAATTAAGACGTAACCAGTGGAGAAAGACTTCTCCTTTTCTTTTACCTCATATAAAATACCGTACCGAAATATATTATATACACACAATTTTATAAAGTATGGATGGACACCCTAGTCTAATATTTACTACAATCATGAAACATTTAATAATAAGCAAATAACAATGTTAAATGGAAAAAACCTAATCGAAATTAACATTATAATCACAACTTCGATCTATTATTCCAGATTTAACAACAATTAAAGTAGAAATATTACTAAACTACAATTTTACATGAAGCGTAGTTTATGGATGGTTTTTTGTACTTACGAATGAAATATAATATCACATCCTGGCTGCCACTCACTTTTGCAACCGCGCACAATATATTTACAATCATTTCTATTAATTTTGGCTCAGAATAATTCCAAAATACAAGAACAAACTCACGAAATGAATATAAACATCCGCCATTTTGCAGTAAACATTATTTGACACCTAGAATTGGGGCTGCCGCGCAACGATTTTCATAACATAATTCAAAATATGGGAAAAAAATTATGAGCGTGCTCGATAAGCAATCCATTTTAAAAGTTGTAAACCTTTGTTATTTCAATGGAAAAGCAAACCTGCATGAATCTCGTTTAAATTTCATTTTTTTTAGCGGATTTTATTAATGATTTTTGTCATATAGACCTATTATACTGACAGTCGATTTTTAATGCACGTCAATAGGGGAAAAATTTACAATCACACTGGCTACCCTATGGGGAAAACAGGGGTTACTTGCGGTCATTCTATCAGTTTTTTATTTTTTCTTAGGAGTTTGGGTTCCAGTATGACTATAGTTCCATGACTTCAGGTATTTCCGTCTCTTTTCACACAATAAACAAAGAGTGTGTTAGAAAGAGACGCATAATAAAGCACTGTTTCACATCACAGCATTTAAATGTCAACGCTTTGGGCGGGAAAGGAATGTAAGAGTAGATAAAATTTTAAGTTTGTCATTTATTTACTGGTGATAATGCTTCCTCATAAAATTATACATATTATGAAGCATAGAAATAATAAGATGTTTTGTATTAAAATTTATAGGTATTAATTATTTATAGCTCTTCCTTGGGTCGCTGGTTAATCGACGGGACCTTGGTTCGCTTCTTGGTGACGAATGGTTCGGCTCACAAGATTCACGACCTGTAAAAATAATAGGGAACATGAAAAATTCAAAAATAGTTATTACAACTGTTATATTTTATATATGTCTACCTAAATTTAATAAAGATTATTTACGTTTATTTCTCAACTGTAATTACTGTCTTTGTATTTATTTTAATTTGAAAGCATGCAGCGTTAAACCATTCAAAATAATAAAAATTCTGAGCATCTTTGGTTTCCATATACCTAGATATATCTTGCTTATTATTGTTATTTCCCTTTAGTTTCTTAGATATAAGGATGCTGTAAGATTTAATTATGCCGCGTTTACTGTTTATTATGATTAATGAGTTATTGTTATGTTCTAATAATAATTGATAGCGTTGAACATTTTAGCATTATAATGAACAATTTTCACATAATATACGATATACATACATTGGTATGAAGAGATCATTAAATTTTAATACAAAGTGGTTTCAACATAAAACAAAACATCAAATGGTTATTTTTAAGATGTAATTAAAGAGAATTAAAGTGGATCATTCACTTAGGATAAAACCATTCATTAACGTATAAAGAACAATCTAATGTTTCTTTCTTAAAGTTCCCTAACTCTAAGTAGGTAACAATAAACTTATTGAATTGTTATTAAAGACTTCCCTCATTCTTAAGATTTTTGTATGATTACAATTCATTAGGACGATACAGAGGTTTTTAAACGGCAATGTATTACTCGTTATTAATGTATAATGGTTACTTCAAATTAACAATGTTTAAGGATTATTCAACATCCCTATCTTAAGATTATATCACCATAAAAAGTTACAAAAGTTAGTGTAAACTTTCTTATCAACAATTAATCATCTATTGACAACCGAGAATTGTCGTTGCATGAATCCTGCATAAATTATGAAAACGAAAACCAATACACAGTTATTATATGAATGCAGTCGGTGACATTATAACCCCAGCCGTGCCTATTTCCAGAAATCATTAGATTTATAAGCTTGTTTTCGCAACGACAGGTTTCCTTTCACTGGGAAATGTAGGCGCGACGACCCACGGGCCATCCCGTTGCCAATAGCAACGATTATCTAAGAGCAGCAATGATATTTTAAGTAAAAAGGTGTGGATGGGTTATTAGCGCTCCGGAAGTGGCACTTCGAAATATGGATAATTAGATAATTAGCCACATTTTATTTTAATTGTCTCAATTTCGCTGACTATAGTTGAATCATGCCAACCCACTTTGACGCCTAATCGTGTGTGAGGGTTTTGGTAATCTATCTACTTACAATTTTATTACTTATTGAACTAGGAATTGCATATTCATCTTAAATATTGTAATTTCGATCGATGCATTATTATGTCCTTATATTTTAAATCTGACCATCTCCAGTTTCAGGATACTTTGAGATTTGAAGTTAAAATAAAGTAAATGACGATTAAATCTTAGAATGTACACGCGTTAGAAGTTATACTTCTTTGGCGTATGGAAAAAAATACTAGAAATTAAAATATACAACTTGAACATAGTTGTTACATACCACCTAGAACTAACTTCATGCTGTTAAATTTAGGTGTCGGACTCGGTTTGCGCGCGCATCGTAAAAATTTACTCTCATCATTTTTCTCCATCGCGCCAAAAGAAGTATAACTTCAAAAATAAAATTGTTTTATTTCAGGACTTATTATTGCATTCCCATATGCAAGTTTCAATGTAATAGAATTGATTAATATTATGTTACTAATGGTTGTATGTCTTGCAGTCATCTGATGTGTTGCTTCATTCAGTTAAAATCAATTAAATAATAGTTGTTTGTGTATAAATTATGAAATGATGATGTAATTGATAGGTTACAGTGAAGATACACTTAAGTGATGAAGTCTTGGTTAAATATAATATTTACACTCTTATAATAAGAAACAGATTATTATTTGCTTTTGATAATCATTGTTGATATTCATCGTTGTTTCCTGAAAATATTCGTTAGATCTCTTGTTGTTCAAATTGTTTATAAGTTATTTTCATACATTTCTCACATAAAATTAGACAAACCTATAGGATAGAATATGCAGTTAAAAATGTAAAACCTTGTTCCAATAATTCCTCATAATAGTCAAGTATATTAATACCAAAGAACTTATCACCATGTTTTTGTGAAATACCTACTTCTTATGCGTCGTCATTAGCGTAATCGCTAAACATTGAATTGCATTACGTAAAATATATGCAGAATTCATGAGGAATTACTGTTGGCAATCAATGGTAATGGGTAAATTATTCTGTCACGAAGATTGATACATATTCACAAGTTTCGCTTTTGCCGTGTTCATGTTGTACTGACTGTTAATCAATTATTTGCGGGAATACATTTAAATTTGTCTTTTACAAAACGATGGCGGGTAGACCGTAGAAGTAACATGCTGTACAAATTTTTGGGGTTCATAATTGTCTGTTTTTTTAAATAAGTCATGAATAATGTTATATACTATATAAGTACTTCTATTTAGAAGTACCTAAGTATTGTATGCATAAAATGATTAAATTAATAAGGATAAGGATATGTTTCAGTTTTAGCTGTTTTGTGGTGAAAATATTAAAAATAAGATTAAAATAAAGTCTTTCGTAATCTAGCATAATTACCTACCATACATAAAACAGCATTTTTTTTGTTATAATTGAATTTACGTTTTCTATCTTTTAAAAGGAACCTATAGGTAAGGCGTGGTAGACGTTAATTTTTTTTATTTTTTATTATTTATTTATTTATTTTATTTATAACACTTTATTGCACAAACAAAAATTAGGACAAAATAACATTAAAATACAAAAAAAAGGCATAGTTTGTACAAGAGGCGGCCTTATTGCTGAGCAGCAATCTCTACCAGGCAACCTGATGGGAAAGGAAATGTATGAAGTTAATGGGATAGTGCAAAGAGAAGAGAAAAAAAAATAATGATAATAATTATACCTAATAAATAAATAAAATTATTTAAGTATCAAAGATACCTACTATATAAATGCATAAATTATAATACAAATAAATAAAATACATAATATATACATATACATATGATAATGTTATAAACTATACATACATATTATTATATAAATAGAATACATAAACATAAATATATTATAGCACAAAGACAATAAATTTATACAAAAAAAACAATGTTTGATGACGTCAGCAAGCAAAACAAAAAGTAAGGAAAAAAAAAAGTATGATAATAATAAAATCTATAGCAAGGAAAAGTAGTGGTCTTTTAGCAACACTTTAAAAGAGCTGAGCGTTTGAGCACGTCTAATACTTTCTGGTAAAGTATTCCATAGTTGAATAGCCCGGACTGTGAAAGAATTGTTAAAAAATTTAGAATGATGGAAAGGGGTGCTAAGCAATAACAAGTTGGAAGAACGAAGAGAGAGAGTATTACTAGAGCTTAAATAGTCGAAGTTATCCTTTAAGTAAGAAGGTGTCTTAGGGCTAAACAGAATACAGTATAGAAGATGCAGCAGATGGGTATCCCGGCGATAACGGATAGGAAGCCACTTAAGCCTTTTCCTGTATTCAGAAACATGGTCAAATTTACGAAGACCGAATATGAATCTGATACAGAAGTTTTGGAGCTTCTCAAGGGTGTCAAGTTGATATTGGCGAATATCAGGATAACAGGAGTCGGAAAAATCAAGGAGAGGAAGGAGAAGGGATTGAGCTAAAGTAATTTTGGATGGGACTGGAAGAAAGTTGCGCAAGCGCCGTAAGGAAAAGGCAGAAGAAAAAACCCGTTTTTGTACCTGCTTTATTTGTTCATCCCAGGAAAAAGTTTGATCCAGAGTTAGACCAAGATTTTTTACCTGAGTACTATAAGGGATGAGAACACCATCAACGACAACGTTCGGTAAATTGGTCCAGTCAATTTTTGAGACTAATTGCCTACTTCCGAATATGATAACCTTGGTTTTAATTGGATTAACTGTTAAACCATGACTCTTGCTCCATCTGACTACTGCTGCGAGGTCAGCGTTAACTTGGAAAATCGCTTCAGGCAGTTCAAGAAGTGACGCGTGATTATATAATTGGAAATCGTCCGCATACATATGGTAAGATGACACAATATCCTTGGAAATGGAGTTTATAAAAATGGAAAAAAGGAGGGGAGACAATACACCACCTTGAGGAACGCCAGCAGAAACATTGCACCATGTTGAAGAAACTTCCTCAATTAGTACACGCTGCCGACGTCCCTCTAAGTAGCTTTGTAACCAGTCAGTAGCCGAGGAGGATAAGTTAAGAGAGCGCAGCACTGCCAGCAGTACGTCATGATCGACGCTATTGAACGCGTTACTGAAATCGATCAGCGTGAGTATGGTGAGCTTTTTGTTGTCGAAACCTCGTCGGATGTCGTCAGTAATTTTGATTAAGGCAGTGGTCGTGCTGTGCCCTGGTCGAAAGCCAGACTGGAAAGGATTTAGGAGTTGGTGATGATTTAGGAAAATGCTCAGTTGTTCTTGAACCAGCCGCTCGAGAACCTTGGATAGGAAAGGGAGGATAGCAATGGGGCGGAAATCAGACGGGGTCGAAGGATTCGGATTTTTAGGGAGAGGGAGAATATGGGCATTTTTCCAATCACTAGGAAACTTTCCTGTAGAAATGGAAGAATTAAGGATATGGGTAATGACAGGATTAATGATAGGAAGGATTGGGATGATCATGCTTCGACCAATACAGTCACTACCAACAGCCTTCGAGGTAATTGACAACACGCTCTTCTTAACACTGCACTCGGTGAACTGACGGAATACGAAAGAAGGAGAGCTGGAGAGAGGTAAGGTGTTAAGATAGCTTAGGGTACTAGATTTTAAGGTTGGAAGGAAATCAGAAGAGGGATTAGAAAAGTGAGTAATAAGGTCATTGACATGGACTGTACTAGGAACAGAAGTAAGGGGAGATTTGCCAAGTCCAAGGGATCGGAAGAATTTCCACATTTTCGACGGGTCACCGTTGTCAATAGATTTGGCAAAGTACTGACGTTGTGCATCCCTACATAGCGTATTGCAGCGATTTCGAATCATAATAAATTTTTCCCGATTGGAATCCGAATTTGACAATTTTAATTTAGACTTTGCCCGCGCCTTCTTTCGTAACAGTTTTTTAAGATCATCTGTCATCCACGGGGCTGGTAAGTGTTTTAACTTAACAGGACGGAGTGGGGCATGTGCATCGTAAAGTTGAATAATCAAAGAATTAAATAAAGACACTTTCTCATCGATAGTATCGGCAGAGAAAACAACCGACCAGTCAATGTTACTTGCGTCTTCGCAAAGTAGCTCAGTATTCATTTTAGCAAAATTACGATGCATGGCAATTTTTGGTTTTAACTTAGGGGGCTTTATCTTATACGAAAGGAAAATAAGGTCATGTAAGGAAAACATATCAGCCGAACACTGTCCGTGCTCGGTGACATGCTCAGGAGAGGAAACAATGGCCAGGTCAAGGAGGGAAGGAATACAGTTAGGAGCTGTATGAGTAGCTTGTGAAGGAAGGACTTTTAGATTATAAGAATCTACAATAGATAATAGCCTTTTACTGCGATGATCACCCTTGAGTAAGCAAGTGTTAAAGTCTCCTAAAAAGATGATATGCTTATAAAGTGGCGAAAAGGATTCAAGGATGTGATCAAAGGACTGGAAATAATTGACTGTAAGGTTAGGGGAATAGAAGACACCAAGAAGGATTTTAGTATTCGAGGAAGTAATCTCAATAAGAAGATGTTCGGCAGCATCACCAGGCGGGGGCTGAGGAGATAGGCTAATAATGGAGTAAGGAATTTGTGAACGCAAGTATATAGCCACCCCTCCCCCCGTTCGGCCGATCCGATCATTTCTTATCAGATTAAATCCTGGAAGACTATAAGAAGAGGAAGGGAGACAGGGCTTTAACCAGGACTCGGATACTAAAATAGCGTGAACAGGGATGGAGTCGAAAGTAGCAAGGAGATCAGGATAGTGTGCCGGAATACTCTGCGCATTAATATGTACTATATTTAAGTTGTTTTTAAAATTAGAAAAAAGAGAAGAAAAGCAAGGAGAAGGAGAACAGGTTAAACTATGGAAACTGTCGTCATCTGAGAAATCATTGTTTGAATTTAGTGTAATGAAACTTTCATTGTCTGTGCTACAATTTAAAGTCATAATATAAAATATATAATATAATAAATATACTACGAAAATATATTTAATTAGCTACTAATAAAAAATAAAAATATGTAACGCTCAAACATTACCTTTACCACCAGTTCCATTTAAATAAAAAAAGAAAATTAAAATTACAACAAAGAACACAAAATTAAAACAATTACTATCTGTGACATTTCAAATATGCTAGTATCCACACAAATGACACTATTATATTATATATAAAAAAAAAAAAAATATATAAATAAATTTGACATTTGACAGTTGGCAATTTGTCAAAGACCAAAGTATGATCGTTAAATCGGGTATCTAAATAACTAGCAAATAGCAATAAAATAAAAGGGTAGTATCAACTAAAATTAACTATATATAAAGTGAAAAGATAAAATATAAAACTACAATTGAGTTTAGAATAAAAACTGACAATACTTAAAAATATAAAGCAGCAAAGTAATTGAGAGAAGAGATACACAGTGATAACTCATATGACAGGAAACTAAATTACTAATTCATTTAAGGGCAAAACATACAATTGAAATAAACATGCATTACTTAACTTTGCCGAGCCTCTTGGGTCTAACATTTGACACCGGCTTTGAGTTATTGGCTTGTTGTGGCAAATTAGTGGAAGTTGAAGCTGAGCACGTCCCGGCAGTTGAAGGAATGGTTTCAAGTTCAGCCATCGTTGTGACCTTATGTCTTGAGCCGTCAGAAGCTTGAACAATGATATAACCATCTTTGGTCCAACAATTGGCTATACCGAAGCGGGTTCTTGCAGAAATGAAAACATCATGTCTTTCCTTCATAAGAAATTCCGACAGTGTGTATCCCGTACCCTTCAGAGCAGTCTTAGAAAACCAGATGGTATCTCTTAAAGAAACATCTTTAAATTTAATTATAATGGGCCTGGGCTTATCTGACTTTGCTGAACCCAAACGATGGCACCGGGAAATAGATTCCTTTTGAAATTGAGAAACTTTTAAGTGATCCGTCACCACTTTTGACACCAACTCTGCAGAATTCTCTTTTGAAGCTTCTGGTATTCCATGCAATAATAACATTTTCCTCCGACTTCTCATCTCCCATCTAATATACTGATTTGAGAGGAACTCAATCTGCGATTGCAAAGTATGCAGAGAAGATACAACAAAAGAGCGGAAGGTGTTGAACTCTGCTGCTAATTTTGAAGTGGGGCTAGTAGAAGCAGGTTGGGAATTATTGGTGTTATGAACATTGTGCAGGTCCCGCTGAAATTCAGCCATTTTTGCATTGAACAAGGCTGCCATGTCAGTCATAGATTGTTTGACAGATTCCATTGTGTGGTTTCAAAGTGAAGTAATAGTTTTAGTGTGTAATTGTTGGATATTTATATATGGAGATTTAACTGGTAGGTGAAGGCACAAAAATTAACACATATAGGTAAATTAATACTATGAGTTTGTATGAAAAATCAAATTTTAAATATAACAGCTTACGAAAAAACGTGTGTCTTTTTTTGCTCCTACCCTCGAAAAAAAATTATTAATTTATTATCAGAAACAAAAAAGGTTTACAGATATATTAGTGTACAGTTGTGAATTAAAAAACCACTGAGGTTTATAGTAATGTTCGTATACAATAATTTATAAACAAAACAATTTCGGTTTAACTGTAGAATACATAAGTTGAGTCTAAAGTTTGCACAGAAATAACAGTTTTTTTTATACTTATAACTATAACATCAACTACAACTTGTCTAGATAATATTGCTTAAGTTTACGTTTTATGTTTATTTTAGTAATACAATTTCTTAATTTAATATCCAACCCATTCAAGATATGGTATCAAGAACGCGGTACGTCGTTGGCCATAGGGGAAACTTGCCTAATTCGTACCACTTAAGGAGAACCTCAAAAATTTTGGAAATGAACAATGATACACAGTTATTTATATTAAGTAATTATAATTTCACTAATGTTCTATTAGTATTTCAACAAAAAATAACATATATCTTATAAACTTCTGAGAAATAAACAATTTTCAAAAACTTAAAAAAAGTACGATTTAAGACCATTCATCTTAAATCGTACTAGTATATTCTTAAATCGTACTTTGAGATCCTATCATTGGTTTACAGTCTTAAAAATCACAATCTTAATAATCTTCTCCTCTTTTTCTTAATTTTAATGTACCTAGATTAATTCTTATTAATACAGCGGATGGTCTTTGCCAAATCCTGACAGTCATCGCAGTAATAACATTTTGTTTTTTTAGTTGTCCCTGCACATAGCTCATGTAGGTAATTGTGAAGTATGGGTAGGTACCCATACTTCACAATTACCGCATTTAATCATGTTTTCTTTAACGTCTTCTTGACATATTTTGCAATACCAACTGTCATTTTCATCTTGTTCTTGTTTCTTTTTCTTGTTTCCTTTTTGAGGTGTTTTCGTTCGTTCGTACAGGTACGTTTTAAGAAGTTGCTGCGAGTACGAAATAGGCACAAATATCAAAAGAATTTCAAATTTGCCGCAAAAAAAACTGTCAACGAACAAGCCGGCTTTACTATGTGAAATATATTCATAAATATACGCATAAATATAAAATAAACAGTTAAACAACTTATGAACGGTATACTTGGAAGACAGTTCTTGTGAAGTGTGCGAAAAAATTACTCAAAAAGTAAGAAAAAACTTACTTGATAAATATTTTAGTCGGGAGCAACGTAACAGGTATTTATTTGTCACATGGCAATATGGCCGACTATTATTGACATTTTATGCCACCAGAGGCGCTGGTAACTATTACCCAAGCCGAGATATAGGCGAGGTACGATTTAAGCGCAGGTACGAATTATGCAAGTTTACCCTACATGTTTTTTGAGAATGGTTTAATTAATTTATTAAGAGTAGTGTTCCGTGTATGGTAAGAGTGTGAATTTAATGTTTGATATTTTGTGTTGAAGAAGTTTTCTTTGAGCAACTGAAATTCAAATTTATAATTACATTTGACTTTTAAAAATTAACCGAATAAATTAATACATAGATTCAATTAAGTAATTTAAATTGAATTAAAGTAATAAAATCGAAAAATAACACATTAATATTCAGAACCATCAATTAAATTAATTTTGTAAATAGACAACGTGTTATAAATGTTAATAGCGAATAAACCTGCTTACCATAAATTATTATAATCCGATTAAATATGCCTTAAACTAATGCGGCATTCATTTGAAGTTATCATTATTCGCCAATAGATTAGAATTTGAGCTGTAATAGCGCTCTTAGTTAGGTCTTAGGTTAGGTCTTTAGATACTAACGATAGTGCATATTTTGTAATTACACAACCAACAGTATGCGGTGCTTTTGTGATTGGTGTGATATTGTAAAATATTTGGTAATTGTAGGTATAATAGATAAATTTAAATCCTAATTGATAACAATTTACAGAATCAGTCGCTTGAAACCTTTCCTTGTATGGCTATTAACTTCGAATTAGTATTTATTGATGACTTTTAGTACATAAATGTTAAGTGGTTTTAAAATATTACAGATAATATGCAATATTCGTTGGTATCTTAAATTGGGATAATGTTCCAAATTCTATAATAAACTTAGCTCTATGTAGAGACTAGGTTTTCAGTACGATGTTATTTATTCACATTAAAGTAATTAAAATAAATAATAACTAAAATACACAAGGTCTGTTAATTTCATTTCGGATGTATCTCACTTTAATCTTGTTTAACTTTGTACTAACGCTGCATAGAAAATTATTTAGTGAATGCTGAAACTCGTTGAATTATGTACATATACGTTAGATTTATGTTTATTATACTCCTGATTATGATATCACTATAATACATACAATGTTATTTAGTCGGGTAATATTTCTGTATATGGTGTGGAGTTGAATCTAATCATATTACAGCCGTAAATGGACGGTAGCGCGATTTAGAGATGTTATTCTGAGATAGAGAAATTTGATAGCAAAGATTGGGTTAGACTTTAGAGAGCAATGTATTCAAGGTATAATGAAAATAGAGTATTCTTTATGTTTTTAATTGATTATTATTGTATTTAAATACTAATATACAAGTAAGTTTTTATAAGACGACATAGATATAAGTAACTTATATTTGAGTTTTCTCGTAAAAACTTGTTTGGATGCTTTAATGAATTATTTTTTCAATCAGGATTGCGGTATGTGTTTTGAGATGGTTTTTGAATTCAAGAAGTTTTTATTTTTAATTTTATTACACTTTATTTACACGTGGTTCTAGTTTGGTATGAAAGCGAAAATGTTCGCTAAAAATGCCACTAACAGGTGAACGTAAATTGCAATGTTTGAGACTCAAGGCGACAAGATGTGTATAAAGATTACTATTCACAGCACGAAACAGGTCTCGATCCATTAAAGTTGTTCGATCGTCGAGTTACAATGTTGCATTCAGACAACACCGCTTTCGTTTATGATCAATGCGACGAACGTGTCGCATTACTTGCGCTGTGTGATTGGCCAGCTTTATTTGTACACAATTCTTGGTATTGTGGAATGTTTCCCCTTTGTTGCTTTTAGTTTAAACTAGGATAAGATAGCTCATTTTTTATAACAATATCGATAACAGTACTTTGGATATACGTTGATATTGTTGATGGGAAAGTTTTAGAGGATGTACCATTATGTACTTCATTAAAATGGCTGGACAGATTAGGCACGAACAGAGGTCACATATAGATAAAAACATTTGATGCTTGAAAATTATTTTTCATAATGATGATGCAAAATATGAATGCGGATATCTGAGACAAGATGAGAGAGAGCAGACTGCGATGGTTTAGGCATGTGCAACGCCGTGGCCTTGAACACATGACCCAGAAAGTAATGTTTATGACCACGGTAAACCAAAAAAAAAAAAAAATAGGAAGAGGCCGTCCACCGACTAACTGGACTTCGACTATCAAAAAAGAACGAAGAGTCTGACGCCTGAAGCTACAAAGGACAGAACAATGTGGAGAAAGAGTGTTGGTTGTGCCGACCCCAAATAAATGGGATGAGGCAAGGTGATGATGATGATGATGAATGCTGATGCACATTTAAAATTGCTATTTTGCAGTAAATTAACATTATCATTTTCTACTTTCTCGTTACCTGCATCTATAAGTAAAGGAAATTCTCGTTGGCCAATATTCTAGGGACTTATCCTGATAAGTCCCCGCTGTGTGTACCTAGTAAGTCACACCTGTGTGTAGGAGATTATACAATAGTCACTATACTATGTATCTTTACAGGTCATTACTCTTTGATATTTAGAGCTTAAGAAGCCTTTCCAGGATTAAAATTCATATTAATTCATGCATTCGAAACCATGTACTAACAGAGCAAGATACTATAAATTTTGATGCAATTGGCAGGATAATAGACTAGTCTTTTAGTATTTTCCTAAAACACCTAAAGCGGGATACAAAGTCTATTAAGAGTCAGTATTAAGTGTCATTGATTGTTATTCCTAGTTATTCGCAGTAAAGTTCGACCTCTCGCGATTTGCTGATAACATTTGCCTAACGGTGTTAAACTTAGGGTTGCCTGAAATAAAATACTAACGATTGTTACTAGGCTTTTGATATGGTTCTAGTACTAAGAATTGAGTTATTTCTTGCATAATGTTGAAACCATATCATGGTTTACGTTACAAATTACAAGGATAATACAAAAGGTAGTAGGAAGAGCTGGTGTGGGGCTTTTCACGTTCATACTGGTACAGCTAAACTTTCGTGAAATACTTTCAGATAAAAAATAAATATTAAAAACTTACAATTCCAATAAATACAAAGCTATATTTCCACGTATACCTCAATGTATACTACTAGTAACTTTTACATTTGTATAAAAAAACTTCGCACTATTTTTATAAAAAGAGCGGTAAAATTTTATGAATTGCACCAAGATATTTTAATGTCAATTTCTTATATTTGGAAATACCTTCACAATTATTACTACTTTGTATTTATATAATGCATTGTAATTTATTATTAACTGGTATCGACGGTTCAATTAACACATTGAATTTTACAACATTCTTAATTTCTTAGTTACCTATCCTTTTATTAAAATGTCAGCCCTAGATGCAGAAAACAGGATAGTTATCAGTTGAGATCTAGGTGTCCCAAAGGTTGTTCTGCTATTTAGTAGCTGGTTCGACACCGGACACGACACGTCACTTAGGGATTCAGACGTGCTAAAGATTTATATCCACCGCTTGTATATAATGAGCCGATCTTTTTTAATGATTCTAGGTCTTTTTGAAACTAGTTTAGGATAATTATAAGATAATATAATACATATTGTTTGTCTAATGGTGTAAAAACGATAAATAAAGATATCCATTAGTTTTATGCTAGAATATCTTTGATGTTTAGTTAAGTTTCGAGTGATTAAAATCATATTTGATAAGTCATCATGTTATGTTCTAGATTACCTAGTATGTAATATGTATCTAATTATAAACCTACATGTAGGCACCTACATTATTGAAACGTTTTTAAGCAGAGACAATCAGTAGCTACGTAAAAGTGAATAACACAACGTATTTTTATATTAATTAATGTTAAATTGGTAACATTCAGTTTATAATTATTTCACGTGAGCGTTGTGTTCCTGTTAAGCGTAGGCAGAAATTTATTATTATTTCTAAGAGAAGTTGTCACTTACTGTTTGTATACAGCTTTGTTTACTGTTTTGCTTTTATAACCAGTTCATTTCATGAACACATTTTGCCTTAATATATTTTCTAGTTTATTTTATTGATAAAATTGACTTCAAAGAAATAATATATGAACGTTAATGAACTAAATTCATTGATTTGAAACTTAAATCTTTTTATCGTTTGAAAATAATATGAAAAACGACTCAAATAATTGATAATACAGCTTCGATTTTGTAAAGAGTTTTAGAACTAGCGTCCACTAAGTTTTGCACTTTGGAAAATTCAGATTATAAAGAAAATTATATCTCGATTTACCATGCATACGTTTTTATTATACTAAAACAATTTAAACACACAATGGCTACCAAAGTTAAATGGTTTCCCACAATATCGCAGAGCAAGCCACATCCCAAACTAACTTGCCATAGAGACGTATGACGTACTTTATAATAAAATATCTCCAGGAACAGGTTTCATATTGAACGTTTAAAACTTTCGTCTTACCTTTGAAAATATTTTTAAAGAATTTCATAAAGGAAAGGATCCTTTGCAGGACGCGATTGGGTAACCACGTAATATAACGCCATTTCATAAATTGTGGACGCTTATTAACTAAATATTTATGTACTAAATACCGAAGGAGGTTATTCAATATAAAACTACTTATATGGTACTTATTCTATTCTACTATTGTCTATTACTGATAAGAAACGCGAATATTTTGAGGCAATTTTGATTGTACTAACGTTGCTTGGAAAGAACGATTCTGGATGAAATTTGGCACAGAAATAGTATATTTATGTGCGTATTAGAAATGGAAATTAGGTACTCTTTATTTTATTTTATTCTAACAGAAGAGTGAGTATCACACGACTTAAATAATGAATTAATTATATCATTTGCCCTATATTGGATAAGATAATAAATGAACTTTAAGCCGTAAATAAATATAAGTTAATTAATGTACCTTTTATACATATGTATTTGATATCTAAGCCTTTCAGTTCATGATATTTCCATACTTCAAAATACACTCGCAAATAAAAACAAAGGGTTGCACTCGATAAAAATAACATTTTAAATATTTTCCAAACATAAAGCACTATTGCAGTTTGACCACATACATCGCCGATCCTCGCATAAATCCGATACTTTATCGGACAATGACGTCATCGGTAATTCAATAAGAGCGCAATAAATTGAAGTATCAAAACTGAAAGACCGCAGTATATTACAGAGGTTGATAGCATGCGAAATTAAATACTTCATCCGATCGCCCGATGACAATGTAAAATAAAATGTTTTGATTGTAATTTATATTACGTGCTGAAGTTTATGGGGCGGTGTAAGGTAACGCGATTAAAGCAGAATGTCTACACTTTCACGGTTATTATAGATAGTGGTTGAGTTATGTAGAGATAAACGAGAGCGTTTCAAATGTTATTGTTAAACAATATTAATAAATAAGTGTTTTGTTTCTTTAAAAGCCGATTTTTCAATCCTCGGTTAAAATTTATCCGTCCAATAAAGTATTACACGAACATATTAAAATGCCACCTGTAAACTGTCAAATACGGACAATTAGAATACATTTTTTAAATGGTAGTTTTATACATAATCGATGAATAAGTTTTAACCAAGGATTGAAAAATCAGCCCTAAGTTACCTATTATAATTCAACCATACATATAAGTTAGTAAGAGTTAAGTTATTTTCAATAGAAAGTTGGGAAAGCATTATTCCAATCGTTTTGACTTTTCAATTTAATTTAAAAATTGCATTCATACGTGTCTATATACTTTAAAATTCTAAGATTTTAGCTCAAAATAAACAAAAAATATGATTAAAGTTGAAAATTCATGATAAGGGTTAGAAATTAATTGGCGCAACAATTAAAATATAATGCTTGCGTAAAAACATGTTCAAAGTCCGAATAAAAATTCATACAGGGAGTCAAAATCCCATAAAAAGCGTCGTTATCTTTGGAGGCTATAATTAAATTATGAATTCATGCATAAAACATCTGCAGCAGATAGGATCTGACGATTAAAATGAGCCCTGATCCTATATCGACAGGGAAAAATCTTAGTGTATTGAACCCGACCTGTTGAAGCCTACACAATATTATGAAAATAATATAAGTACTATGTGATATTGATCAAAATTGCATAGAATTTTAAGATTTCTACAATTTACGTTAGAAGGAACATAGTACATAATATTTATTTTGTTAATGTAGAATTCGGAAAATATAATATTGTAAATAAGAATGTTTTCATTTTACATTTGTTTGTATTAGATAAAATCCAGAACTACTTACTTGAAACAATTTTCTAGGCTGCATTATTTGGGCTATATTTTTGTTGTACCCTGGGTCAACGGATTGTGCTTTGGCTAGCTGAAACAATGTAAAGTGCTCTGGAATGCCAGAAAGAATTGATATTTAAGCATATTATTCATTACTATAACACGGTAAAGACAAAGAGTCTGGTATCATATTTTAATACTTTGATTTAACTATTTAAACGTAATCAGTATTTGTTATTGATATACTTAAAAGGAACATTTTGTACCCAATGTTTTCGTTATTAAATCTGATTGAATACAATCTATTTACTTTTATCTTAACAAAAATGAAATTATAATTAAAAAGTACGAAAGAGAAATATTAACAGCGGTACGTACTTAATATGTAAAATGATTGCAACGGACCAAATGTATTGCTTACATTATTCAATATTTAAAAATCACTTCGTTGAAATTCGATTAAATCAAAATATTCCTTTATTTAACATTCTACGTACCTCATGCCAAATACCTGATATCATTTCGCATTGAATTGTTAATCGACGTCCCTTATCGTTTGCCGCGCAAAAGTACACAAATCACACCTCTCTTTCGCGCGTCTTTTTTATTTTTTTTAATAATTCAACGCATTGGAAACGTGTTCTTCCAGCCAGTGATTTGTTCTTTTTTTACTACAGTTAATGCCTTTTAGACTGTATATAGTCTGTGTTGCGATTAAAAACAATTTGTGGTACTTATTCTTTTAAAATGGCGATTTGGCGGGAATTTTTTGATAGCCCATTTAGCATTTTTATCTTAACTTCGTTTTTGATTTTATCGGTATCGGTTGGTGGTAATAATAAATACCTCATAAGTTATAATTAAAAATGTTATTTAATGTGAATCTTGATACACATTTTTTCACTTAAGTTATGGGAAAAGTAAATCGATATTCTAAAAAGTCACCGCTAGGTCTTTCAATCTCTCTATGAAAATATTTTTAACAATGGAAGCGAAGTTCTATAGTTTTCCGATAACAGATCTTCTACAATGGCAGCAGTTTTCTAAACCGAAAGTGCATATTTAAGTAATTACTACTTACTTAGTAATTATTTGTTCAGTCCAATCTTAGAGTCCAATACTTATGTGATAATATGTCCTAACGAAAAAGCATTATCATTTTTTCGTTAGGACATAAGTAGCAACATTGGGATTTGAAAACTTAATTAAACATATTGATTGTGCAACGATCTTTTAAAATTAATTTTGAATAAGTCTTGTAATTGTAAATACTTATATCACAAGAGAAGCTATATAAACAGAAATAAACCATAATTAAAAGCTCTTTATGAGTTCGTGCAAATTATAATGCATCTTCAGATATATCTTAAGAGACAATATCATATTATAATTTTCTGAAATGTTGGTAAAATACTATATGTAAATAAACGAATAAGAGAACGGTTCCTTAATATTCACTAACTGTAATCGTATATTCACAACATGGCTAGCATATTTCTGCATTTAAAGTCCACTTTAGTTCCAAAAGGTGTAAATATGAGTCTTTATTATGAAACATCATGTAGAATTACTGTGAAAGGGCTCATATAAGATCAAGTGTTGATAGCAGTAGGTATTACCATAAACTTGTATTGAGAATGCGATATACTTACCATACGTAGGTAGTTATTTTATACCATTCTACATATAGTTTTACAGTGCATTTGCAATAAACGTTTAAGTATTGTATATATTACTTATAGATAAGTTAAAATTATCGCTGTTATGTAGATAATATGTAAGCGCGGAATTTCGACGATGAACTAAGTACTGTACCAAACAGTTTTATAATTCTTTTTTAAAGTGTTTAATTGGAAATATACATAAGAAAGGAATAGAAAATTTCAAAGTGGGCAGTACCACTGCATATATTATGGGTACCTATGTTCATTAAATGTCAGTAGGTAATGTCATTTCAGGTATAGCAACTTGATAGCAACAAATAGCAACAAATTGACAACCACAGAAACCGAATACCGATTTCCGATTTATAGATTAGAAGGATAAAATTATAAAAAACAGATGTATATGTAGATGATCCTATTTGAGTAAACTTCATTTACTAAACCGTGTAATACAAAAACCATATTACCAATATACACGATTCTTCGAAAGCATTCGCTTCCACAAGAAAACTCCCAATATGTAAATATGTGTAAACAGCAACAATTTAAATGAAAATAAGTTGAAATTACACTTGTAAAAGAAGATTAAAGATTCGTCGGACGATACGAAACTAGTTTGCGTTTTCAATTTTAAGACGATTTAAGTTTTAAGTCGCGTTTAAATCTATACAGATTCGTCTCGAAACTTTCACGTTTGTTTGACGACTTTCCTGTAAACGTATGTTTATTTTTTAAAAGGGCAAACGCGAAGAAAACGTATGATAACTTTTGCAGTTCATAAATAGTCTTTTGAGAAACTTCAATTGTTTTTATACGCCGTTAAGTTTAAGCGAAAGGTACTTTTTAATTTCATAAGTGATCCAAGTATGAACAATTAAGAAGATAACAGGTTTTTTAATTAATATACGTATACTGCGAAAGATAAACGATTTTACTACAAAAGTGCTTCCTAATACAGGTGCCAGAATGGTCACTTCACTAATAAATTTTATATACTTTTAATCCAGACTATAAAGGCTTAATTGGGGATGTTAAAAATAATTGGTATTCTATTTTCACACAGCTATTTAGTAGGTGTGATTAAAATGATACGAACCGGTAATAATCGATTTTATTGGCTCCAGGTACGGCGGCTGGATGACGCGCTAATAATTAAATTTGTTTCGGTTTTATTAACCGTCAGATTGATCGATGTATCGAATAACTCTCGATTAGCATATTCTCAAAAATGTTAACAAAATGCAAGCGGCATTTTGTTCGGTGCCTTCATAATGTGCGATGTCATTTTAATAGCCAATTAAAGTAAAGATGTGATGAAAACATATTGTTAATTTAAAGTTAGGGATGGCTACGAAAAAGAGCAAAAATCTATAAGAATCGTTGTTTAAAAACAAATTAAATTAAAATAATACAGTCTTTACAAGAAATACACGCAGAATTCATTCGACAGTCTTTAATTGTGTTAATCATTTTATAATAACTGTTTAATTAACTTTTCTTTAGAACAATAAGGTAACAAGAAAACCCTGAATATTTCTTTACATCCAGGCAAGATTAAATTAAGCTAAAA
Organism: Colias croceus; assembly: GCF_905220415.1. Lineage (NCBI taxonomy): Eukaryota > Metazoa > Arthropoda > Insecta > Lepidoptera > Pieridae > Colias > Colias croceus. Next base: position 3,964,222 of record NC_059562.1, read on the forward strand.
CTGTTCTACATCTTACAATGTGGGACATTCTCACTCCAACCACATTGTTCCGCAGAATTATTCGTTCCGAATATTGAAGGGAATTTCTTGAAGCATTTAATTTCGACCTGTCACTTTGTGCTTACACATCAGCATGATGAATATGAGTAATTAAGAAAATTCGCTTTACCCACGTGATTTATATGAATTTTATCGAAGGGGTTTGGAGGTGGTATAAATTTTGTTTAGCTGAATCATGTACCTTTAAATCGCAGTTTATTGTCCATTGTATGATCTGTTGAATTTTCCTGGTTATAAGTAGGTATACAAATTATTATGATTTATATACCTTCATCATCACTACAATATTGCAGGAAACATAATATATCGTAATGGTCAACACATATTACGATTTCGTTCTTAGAGATTAACCTTTGTAAGTTCCTATATACCTACCTTGCCTTTCTTCCTACTTTTGAAGCCATTTCGCGATACACAAGCCTCAATCACTATTCCATTATATTAAACATTAAAATTAAGTATGAACATTAGCATAGCCGATGGATATAGCTTATCAGTGTGAGGAATGTTTGCGAGTGCCAATTACTTGGCCCAACAAATGAGACCGGTTAGTGGCTGGTGTATCCTTGTTATTGCGTTTATTTTAATTGTTATAGTTTTATTTTATAGTCTGTGGATTGTGTGTAGGTGTGAATACCATTGTTGTGTTTTGTGTTTCTTTATAGAATTTGTGCTTGAACCCTGCGTAGGACATCTTTAGGTTATGTAATTAATGTTTGTTAAGGTATGTCACCGTACCTATATTACAAACACGTTAGCTTATAATATGACACACAAAATTATAAACTAACGAAAAATATTAAATTGAAGTGGTTTCTTATAGTTCATAATTTTTGGTGCTGATGTGTTTAAAATCTTATGATGACAGGTAAATGGAATATGATGATAATAATATTATGTGTGTGTAATTAGTGAGATTTCTTTCTCTTGAAGATCGCAGGGCCGCAATGTTTTGATGATTCTTCGTCTTAGAGCATTTTTTTGTTGATGACCTCGGCTTTGTGATGCACTGAAATAAAAAAAGAATTTGTTACTATAGACTAAAATTAAACGAAACCAAAGAAAAATAACGATCCCGATGTAAGGTCATCATCCGAAAAGCATTTTAAAACATCTGCTAACAACAGTTTTGGAAATAAAACTAGTGGAAGTAAATCTTAATGGATTAAAAAAGAAATGTAAGTATTCACTTCTACATATTATTTACATCCAGTCTTCGTGTATCTGTAAGCAGACATCAATCCACACTCGTTCTGTTTAATCTGTGGATTATAGTGGCTTAGATTTTTATTGTCTATGCCGTTGTGAATGAGAAATCAGTTGGAGGTAAAATGAAGGTAGCCATTGTGTAGAGCTATTGATTTTATGCAGTATAGCTTTTAAACCATGGAGTTTATTTCACAATCAATATTATGTGAAAAGTTGTAGATTGATTTGAAAATATTTGAGGTTGGAGTGAAATTACTGTATTTATTTATGTACTTATAGCTTTTATTATATTGAAAAGCTGAGAATAAAAACGACATAGTTGAATAATTGAAAGTTAAGAATTTGTTCAGAATGGTCCCTTTTTGAGTAATAGTGTTCTGATACGTTCTTACACAAGTTTTAAGGCACGTTGTACAATAAAGTATTTTATAAAAATACTAGAAAGAAAACCGTCATGGACTTTTATATTCTTTTTACCGAACATTTCTTCACTGAATGTGAAATAGCTAACCACTAAGAAATATAATAATCCCAGCGTCATAATTTACCATTTGTTAAAAGGCTGTACCATTATGTATCTAATATTCAGCCTCGAGAATTATGAGTTCAGCCGGCAAATAAAATGTATAACGATTAAAGAAGTGTCAGTGTGGTAATTTTATTTCGCTCTCGAACAAATTTAATACCGCCTGTAGGTGATTTAATGGCGACTAATAGCCCCACCAGTTGCGCAACTAATCGGCCAACCGGTCTTCGCATGAGTTCAGACGATGCTAATATCCTATAGGTATGCTCATCGTAGAGTACTGATTGAAACGAGTATTGCATTGTTTTTAATTAGCAATAGGCAGGAGGTCTGTAGAAACATTATATAACACTTTGTTTGGTATTTTTTAACAAAACAATTTCTGAAGAGTTTATTTTAATCAATAAAACGGGAATATTTAATACGTTGCGAATAAACTAAACAGATACCATGCTCTATAAAAATTATTAGGTAGGTTTGTAAGGATGGATGTAGGAATAGGAAAGTTTGTTACTGGCGCGAAAGCCACTAATCAGATTTTAATATATCTTGGCAGTGATTTGGCTTATGAATCAGAATAACATAGGCTATAGAAAAAGCTTTGCTTTTGCCCTCGGGTTCGACTTCGTCCATAGGCTTAAACGCATGGCACATGTCGTATTCTATAAATCATATAATACAAGTGTTTTGTATCTTCACTACAATGCAACATTATTATTGTATAATTATACCTCATGTACAATGTAAATAAAATAAAATAAATAAAAATTTATTTTTCAAATAAATAAAAATTTATTTTTCAAGTAACAGGTACAGCATTGCAATGTAGCGAATAAATACATCTTGATAGACTTTCACTTATAAAGATCCGGCGTTTCTATTTTTACATAACTCAAGTATGATGTCAACAAACAATAGTCAAAAGGTCGCTATAAAATTTTATGCAACACTTATGTTGTGTGTAATTGTGATCGAATAGTTATGAACTTTGTAATGGCTGTGTCAAATGGCCGACAATCGATGTTATTTTGTGGGTGGAGTAGAGATATATCGGTACTGGAAGTGCCTTAGCTATTGCAATAAAAAAACATGTTTTAATCTTACTGCAACAAAGAATGCATGTATGCAATTAATCATTTTACTATACAAATTTTCAGCACACTTGTCAACTTAATATTACTCATACACAAAGATCAATTCATTGCAGCTATTATATGTATAATACACGTTGTGTATCTATTGAATCGTGATAGATATAAAAATTACAAAAGTATTTTATTGTTTCTTTTAATTAAAAGAAGTACATTTAAAAACAATTATTCTCAGTTCTTTTTATCCACGACAATATCCAAGAAAATTAATAAAAGTTGATTATTAATTAACACCAAACGATCATGTTAACTACCGTTACTACTTAATAGGTCTGTCACAATCAGAATATTAAGGCTCTACAACAAATTTTCTATCATATCTAGTTCTATACATCAATGTCACGGAATTCTTTTAATGTCAAGCGCAAGCCTCTCTGCAGGGAACGCGTATAATTGGTTAAATCACTTACGTTAGCTCGATCTGTTCTATTTATAATACACGCTATTGTATTCTATTCGATTTTATAGCAAGGATTAGATTATTCCAATGACCTCATTGTGATGAGGGTTTAATTTTCGATGAAATACATTACGTTTCATTATTTGATTAATTCTTAGAAACATATCTTTATACACGAGTATGAAGTTAATAAGGATGATAACAACTTTCAGCAGATTATGAATTTCAACTTAGCCACAAATTATTTATGAACTTATTTAGACTTCTAATTGAAGAAGTATAACATTAAATTAATTATTTATTAAATTAAGATTGAGGTACATAATATTAAGATTTAAATGGAGGTGCATGTATCTAAATATTCAGATTTAATATTTGTAGAATAAAATGCATTTTTGATTTATTACAACCGTTCCGAAAAACTTTTACCTAAGGTATAGTGAGTCATATTTGACTCATAAGTATAATGACACATACACATCATGATTAACATAAATTTTATACGAATCAATATGTTTATTGTTTCGACATATTTTGAAAATTAGTATAACTATATTTTTAACTCGATATGTAAATGACTGCAGTTTAATGGACTGCCGTTCGAATAACTTTGTTTTGCATAAAAGCAAGCCATTTACTTTTATTGACATCCAATTTACATCTAGAGGATCTGTCTTTATATGGAAGGTGTTATGTTACCTGTCAAAAATTATGAATAGGTTTTTACAGGATTTACGGGGCACTAACATGCGCGTCTGTCGTAACTCTTGGTTTTAGAATAATATTGTTAATGGTCGGGGTCAAGTCGGGGTTTTACAGAATGGAGAGTATTGTAAAATGAATTCGCAAAAATGTTTTTGGCGGGAAAGTTTTGTCGCTTATCTTGTCCATGTTTTGTCTTGTCATTTCAGCTGTTTAAATTATTAAATTAATTTGTGCATTATAAAACTTACAAGTCAATATTTTCTTCAAGAATTCATAACTATCATGTAGGTAGGTACATAATAATGTATAGATTTTGTTTTTCTAAATAGAAATCAATAAGAATTTGTATTAAATGCAGTATATAAACTTTAATTCCTAAAAGTAAAATCCGTAGATATAAAGCCCTAACACAAGAAAATACAAAACTCACTATTCCATCTATCTCGTTTTTGCTCGAGAAGCAATCGTTTATCCTCCTTCGCAAACTTAAACATTTAATACTAAGTGGGTATCTTTACGAAAAGGATTTATTTCCGTTATATTTATAGAATATAAATTATAATTATTGTGATACAAAAATCCAAATAAAAACGTGTGGCACTCGGGGACTGCCGCGGTAAAGCTATTTCAAGCCACACCTCCGAGCCCGTTGGAGTGGGGAGCGTGAGGTTTTTTCGTTACGGAATTTCTCGATTTGGGTCCACGCGCTCAAGGCCCGTGATAGAAGCTATGCAATAGCTTAATAATAAAATAATTTGTTTCTTTTAAGTAAGTATATTGTACAAATCTGCAAATCTAGCCGTGCCCCGCGGTTTTACCCGCATTGCTCGACGCTCCTATTGGTAGCGTGATGTTACTCAAATTAGCGCATTCCAGCAAACAAACAAACTCTTCAGCTATATAATATAATTATACATATTTAATGGCCTTATGTATCATCAACCAGATTTTCATATCAACTACGAAAAGAAAACATGTTTTCCAAAACTCTAACTCGTTTAAGTAAGAAAGTTGTACGAAAGCTATTTTATAACAGTCATAAATAGATATACAATTATACACGGCCTACGCACTCCGCGAATCTTTACGTTTACACTATTCTATGGCCATTTATCGCCCGTCGACCCCCATTAATGACTCTTAATGAGTGTTTAAGACGCCGAGAGAGCCCTACGATTGTTTTATTGTTGTAATTAAGCTCCACCTGATCTATAGATCTTTTAGTAAGCGCTTGGGTTATAGAATTTTTTGTGCGTTGGCTTTGGTACTTGCTATTATTGTTGTTTAGTTGTTGAGATGGCAATAAGTTATGTAAAAATAGTAAACGCGATTATGAATAATTGATTTATAATAGTGAAAAAGTCGTAAAGTTCATTTCACAAATGACGTACCTACCATATAAAATCTACCAGTTTTGGAGAGTAAAGTATTTTTAAAGAAAAACTAAATATTTCAAATTGCACCATAAAACTGTATTCTTTTTAAATTACTATAAGTCAAGTATTTTTGAGTATGGTGTAAATTTATATTAATTTTGGCCTTTAGATGAGACATTACATTTTTCCAAAATCAATTTGAACATTTTGATCGAGATTGTATTCAGTTTTTTATGTCACCAATCACCTAGATTTTTTTAGATCACATTTAAAAACCTCATGAAGTAATGCACCTCAATCTGACATTTCTACGACTTCCTTACAAGTTAAGACTGTTTGGTATCGGTTTCAAGGAAAAATGTGTGAAAATATAAATGTTTTCATTATTTCTTATAGATATTTTCATAATTATATCTCTAAGAATTAATGCACATATGGTTTTTCATATTATTGGTATTTGGTAGGTTCTTTGATTTGGGTATATTATTTGATATTTCAGTAGAAAAATACCCTTAAATTTGTGATAAAGAATTTATTTTAGAAAACCTTAAATAAATATTAAATAAGAACATTTTTTAGTTATTTATGTATGGTTCGAAGGGCTACAAAATGGAAGAGTTTGGGTGTCTTTGGGCCTAAAACTTGTTGGAATTGGAAGGAACAAATAAGAATATGGTGAGAACTACCAATTTTTGAAGAAATTTGTAAAACAGATATCTAATGCATATGCCTCTTACCTTACAAGGGTGTAATAATCTTCGGAAGCATGAATTTTTTATTTTAATTACTATAAGATTTCAAAGGGTTAAGAGGTCAAAGCCATTGCGCTCAACAATTAACGTAAACAAAACATAAAATAGGCAGAACACAAAAATTAATCCGAAAAAGTAATTTGTACGACATAAAACAGTAGTAGGTAAAATATCAATCGGGTCGCTTGTAGTTTTTATACCGAGCGTTGTTAAACATCAGAGTCGCGTGTGTAAGCGCCTTATGTGAGGTTCGCACGCGATGGTACAGGCGAGAGGACAATGTATACGAAATATAGGATAATGGTGGAAGTGGTCTATGGAGAATGATGTTGCGAAGTTTTTTTGGAATAATGCGATTAGTATAAAAAGTCATGTGTAAATAAATAACTTCTTTGCACCTTTAATTGTGCAGTTTTGGAGACAGCTACATAGTTTTTACAGGTCAAGGTTTTCGATTATTGTACAATAGTTATGTATTACCAAAATTTTAATGAGATCTTTTAATTTTTAAGAAATCGATTATTCATCGCTACAATCTTTTAAAACTGTTTTAAAAGATGATTTAAAATCTAATATTTAAATAAATAATCCAAATCATTTCTAGAAATTACTTAACTTTCAATTCAAAACCAGACTGTTACATTTTTCTGCTTTAGCCTTTAATATTTGAAAACTCGCTTCTACACGCACCTGTACCTCTACCCTTTTATTTTTAAAAGCAGCGCCTTCGCCAGGAATGATCGAATGTCTCGTATCCGTGTTATACATTTAAACTTATCCCTTTTTAAAGTCGCTAATTTGCTCGCTATTCCGACCACATTGCAATATGCCATATTCCACCCCAGGGGATGCACTAGTTTTGACGTGTGGAGTTAAAGATATATAGTTTTCATTTTTGTATTATCTGTGGTCACTTTTACGACTTTTACTAAAGCGCCTTTTCTAATGCCTTTTATACTTTCTAGCACCTTTTGACCTTTCCTAGGACATTAGAAGATAGTTGCAGATTTAGTAATTACGTTATGTGGAAACTTTACTCGTGACAGATAAACAAAGGCTTGAATTGGTAACTTTTTTTGCAAAAATGCAAAATTCTCATTTATTAGACAACTTTTTAGAAAAGGTGTTTATTATGATTATGCATATGGATCTTGATTTCGAGATTTTGAAGGATAATTGATGTATTTTGAATCTGAGCAAGTTTTTTCAGAATCTGTAACAAACGCGAGGGGAACGGGGAGTGTAGCTTTGTTTTTAGTATGTTTTCAGGTTAAAATATTTACAGGACTAGTTTAATAGAGAGGCTCTGGCAAATTTAGGAAAAATGTATATTATGTAATAAATAAATATCACATGTGGGTAAACTCTTGTATGTCTTCTGTGGGAATAATAATAGGATAATGATAAATATGAATGAATATTTTATTACCTATTCGGTTGGAAATATGGTTTCTCTTCGTTATTATTTATACGAAAAAATAAAGTAAGTAATTAAATTGATGTAGGTATCTGCTTATGTTTCTTAGAATTTAAAATAATTTAAATTTAGAAGAATTTATTGGAAGTTATACAAAAGAAGCCCAATTGGTTGAATAAATTTAAGAGATCGAATTGTAACTCAATTATCAATTTGTTTGAATTCATAAAGTAATTGAACCGTTTAGAATTACTGATATCAAAACCATGTTTTATTGGACATTTGATATTTATTAGTGACTAATAAAAATTTAGTTATTTTTGTACTGATAATTCTGTACTATGTTATTTTAGTGACTTATGATTTGAGCATAGAAATTCAGTGACTCATGATTTTATCAGTGACCTAAATATTTTTTTTAGTACAGCTTTAATAAATTAAGGTATACACAATAATGTTTTTGCACATAAATCGGAACTGCGACCTTCTAGAAACATTCGCAGCCATTAAACATTGCTGTTATTGGCTAAACAACTACTTTATATCTGAGATATAAAATAATAACACAGTGTGGGTTGCTAAAGTTTCTGGTATTACATTTTCATATCATTTATATTCAAATTACGGAGGGTTGAAATGGCGGTGATAAATAAAAAACGCGTAATAACTTAATTCGATACTCGTGACTGGAGCTATAAAACTACGTGGAAATTAAGAAAGCACGAGTTTGTCATCGTAATAGCATTTATACTATGGTAATAGGCCAGTGTTATGGCCTTATATAATTATAAATGTAATAACTCAATATTGGTCTATAGGTATATAGCCCCTCGGAAATTGTTCATAATTTCAGTTGACGAATTAGTTTCAGTATCGAACCGACGTTATTTTTTTTAATATGTAATCGCTAAATCATACTTTGTAAACATACCTAACTAAAATCTAAAAAAGAACGATCTTCAAACAGCATATTGTTTCCCTGAAATATTTGTGAGAGTGGCTAGCGGTTCATATGAAATATAACCCAAGATACTGGCTTCAAAATTGCCACCACCATTTAAGAAACAATTTTTTAATATTTCAATATTTTACAAGTCAATGAAAATGCATCGATATGAAAAATTAAAAGCCCATTCATATGCACGAAAATATTTTGAATTATTTATAAACACAAAACAGTTTACATGTCAATACGCCATTATATAGGAGCAGTAATTTAACACCACAGTATGTCGTGTTGCACCAACATACTGACTTGAAACTAATTATTTTTATTTAATTTTATTTATCGGTACTGAACACACGCAAGCCCTTGCGTCTTGACCATTTAGAATGATCCAACATCGATGTACATCACCTCATTTGTTTGTGTCTTTTAATTAAACGTTTAACTCATCAAGCAATGTATTTCGTCGTGACCGATAGTTTCTTTTGTTCGATGTAGGCACAAAACTGGTAGTGAAATAAGAGCAAAGTTATTCGAATCTTGTCCCATGAATAAACATTTCTTAAACGAACTCTTTCGCTTAATTGCGACAAGTTTTTCAATGTATCTTTTTCGTGCCGTATTTGGATCCAAGATGTTTGGAGTTTAGTTCATTAATTTCGACTTGGTTGAAATCGTTAATTAAAAAACTAATTTTTGAGATGTTCAAGCAATGTGGTTTATGTTATGTGTAATATTTATTTTGAAAACAGCGGTAGATTTATTGCTTTCGTTAAAGTAGGTTGTCTCTTTTTGTCATAGAATATTTTCATTTGTAAAGTACATGTCTTATTATTTTTTTTTTGTTTTTAGGCTTGGATACGCGAACAATATTTTACGAATAGGTCTAAGTTTGAAGAAAAACAATTTTTCACTACGTTTTTAATGAACGTTTCCGAAAAGAGCGCATAAAGTCGCAGGCAACAACTAGTCTCACAACAAAACGCACAGGATAATGTAAATACGTAGATTGTATTAAGTTAACTCGCCACATAAATTGCAATTTCATCCACAATAAATATCAATTTTGCGAGCAGTATGTAACAATTCTGTAGGTATGGCGCTCTTCAGGAAATTCCTGTGACCTAGTTCTTGTTATAAGTCTAGTGTTTGTTCTGGTCCGACCTAGGCTTTATGAGGAAATTGTAGACGAATGATGCGAACACTCATTTTGCTTTTCGTCTTACTTATAATTTGAAATGTCGTGGTTCTAGTGAATGTTTAGAACGAGGTCAAAACAAGATAAAGATGTCTTTAGTATTTGAGAAAAAGTAAAGCTATGTACGGAAATACGTAACAGTTAAAGTTATATAATACAAATACTACAAAAGAGGACACAAAACCTATGCTATTAAGGCACAGAAGGCTGCCTTGTTGTTGGCAGGGAGTCAATGCCAGGCAACTGAGCAAAAAGGTGATGGCGCAATTATAGAAACCGTAAATAATTAATTAAAAATATTTACTTAAACTATACATATTTTTTCTTAAAAACCATCAACAAGATCGATAAACAGTTCAACTGTTTTCATTCCAAAGTTCATTAAAATCTGTGCAGTAATTTTTAATATTAGCCTGGATTTATGTTTAGAAAAAGAAGCTACTAGCACTAAAATAATGTGTATTCAGTTGGATAGAATAGACGAATAGCTAAGAACGGCGTTACTATCTTGATTGATGACACTAAAGATGGCCGCGAGTCAGCAAAAGCGATTTAAGACGTTAACGAACTTGAGCAAAAACTGCACGATTTACTTGTAGAAAGTATGCGGATTAAATTGTTTAATGAGATATAAGTATTATATTGAGATGTTAAAAAGAACGCAACACTAAAATAAAATAAATCAATAGAACCAAATGTAAGTAGGTACCTACATAAATGAAAAATTTAAACTATTAGACTATGTGAAGTATGTATATGAGTATTATGGAAAGGCTAAGATTAGAAATTCAAATAATATCAAATTCAGATTTTCGTAAGCAATCCCGTCGTAACTCAATTTGTTCTTATGTATAATGCCTTTATTTTATAAATCTGCGACGGTACTAGAATACAAACCACATTATCCTTAAAATAATTGTAGCAAACGCAATTAAAACGTAGAAAAACATCAGCATATTTTTAAACATAACTGAAAGAAACTCATAATGAGATACGTAAATCAGAATACGACATAGTTGCTCAAAAATTTAAAATGTGTTCGCGGCAAAAAGGAAGGCATCTTAAAGGTTACATTCCCCTGTCTGGCAACTTTGGAGGCGGTTTTTGTTAGATATGCATTCTTTGCTTTTAACTAGAAGTAATTATAAGATTTTATTGCAAATATTGGTGCTGATGAAGATTATTGTCAAAGGAAATACAAGCATTATAGTCGGTAGGTTTATTAAAATTGAATTTGCAATTTGTTTAAATGTAGAATGTAGTAAAACGATGTTCAATTTATTCTATTCTTTATTATTTTATATCACGCCAAAATATGTACTTACATGTAGCACGTTAATCCTGCAGACAGCATCGATTTTCAATCGATTCGGATTTAAAGTATTTGATCAATGATATAAATACTATTTAACATTAAAATTAATAGAAATCACAAAACAAACATAAAACAAAAGCTATTTTTTATGTCACACTGAAGCACGTTCCAAAGACATTCTAATTAAAATTTAAAATTTGTTTTTTTTTTCTTCACTACCGCTACCGTTCCAACCAGCCAGTAACATTTTCATACAATGCAAATTTGACGTTTCTTAAAAAAAAAAAGAAATGTCAAATGCGTTTAAATTATGGTCTATTTTTACTATAAAATAATTTGTACAGCACAACACAACATGTGATTATTCTAGAAATTAGATTCAAATCGTAGTCGACGTCGCGCCAGCGTATTATCTGAATGGAAAATCAAATTACTGTCTGCATCGACGATAATAATTTACGTTTTCTTAGACATGATTTATTAGCTATTTTCTCGTGTGTTTTTCAGTTTGACTGCGTTGGCGGGAAATTTGAATTGTATTCTATCTGTGTAAGCATTTCGTTTTATAGGTACCGATTTAAAAGGAACCGAGATTAATCATTATATTTTTTAACCAAATCGTCTTTAATGTTTTTTTTCATGAGAAATTACAAATAGCATAATAAGAAGCATTCAGTGAGATATAAGCCGGCATTATGAACATCAGGTAAATATAGTTCTTTTGTTAGTTTGTTTCTTTTTAAAGCTGCAATAGAAATACCTAATTGAAAAACTTGATAAACAAGCTTTTGAGCTTTTTTTCATATAGTTTTGAGTAGGTAAATACGTTATTTTCAATTTCATAGACTGTATAGGAGGCTACATATTTTTTTTTTTGAGAAAATAGTGCAATTACTTATAGGTTGGTACATCTTATCTGTGGTCGAACTGAGAGCTACTTTAGAAAAACCAAAGCACTAACCACTTCACAACGGTCAGTTCTAACAAAAATAGGGAGAAATAAGGAAATTCTTATCGGGTGCTTTTTCTTCATTCGTTTGCTCTGATCCAGTAATTTTGTCCACTAGATAACGTTTAAGCGATGTATACGCACTGTGCAAAATGAAGTTGGGGTGATATCACTTTTCATTGCTTTTTGGTGTGGAAATTTCGTTAGAAAACAAATCTTTGCATCGTATGTATTGAAATAAATGTTCAAATAATATCTTTTAATTATTTTATTTAATCTTATTTGAGTCATAAATGTTCCTAATGTTTAAAACCTGCAAGTTACGACGACGAATCTATGTAATTAGATTAATACAGCACATTTGAATAAGAATTATTTTCAAACATTACCACTACAGAGTGAATAAAAGAACATACGCATAAACTTAAAACCGTCGATGAAGCACGTGATTAAAAATAACACATGCTAAGCGATATCACAGTGGGTAAAGTGGCTCACAATTACGGGTCCAATAGAGTCAGTAAATCAACGTTAGCACTTGGCTGAAAGCTCGTGGTCGTTGCGATGCATTCCTCTACGTCTTCCATGTTACTGGGATTCTTTGTGACCTGAAAAATAGAGGATATTATTCGTATGTATATTATGTAATATATTGTAAACAAGTAAACCTTGTAGGTTTGTATGTTAGGGGTAATCTTCGGAAGTACCTACGTAGGTATATCCAAACGTGAAAATTCTTTCACTAACAGAAAGTTATTGAGTTTTCTCTTGTATACGGGTAACTACTTAAAAAAACTTTATAATTATACATAATATGTGGCTCCCAAACAAGGAAAAAAAATACTGTGAATGCTTGATTAGTTTCGTTATTTTTGGGTACGTCGCTTTTAAAATTAGCCTTTACGAAAGTAGTATCTTGTAAATAAGATCAAAGAAAGTGAGTAGAAATAAAATTATTACATAAATATGAATTAAAAATCACGTCACAACAATAATAGCACATATTATCTTAAAATTTTCCTATTTCTTGACCTTTAACTCCCATAATTAAATAATTGATTTAAAAATCATTATTTATTAGACAGTGGGAGGACATATAATATTTATAACTCAATCGAGAATGTCATTAAATAATATTATTAGCACCTCATACAGTATGCCGCCACAAAATCACATAAATAATGGAATCGTATACATAATAATAAATTAAATTTATTTTTTGCAATGTCATTTACTTTTTATAGATATTTATGAGAATTATAATTATACTATTTGGCTTTTACACAAAAATGTCTTGACTATTATAAGGTTTTATATGATTTATTTTATTAATAATAAATAGGCTTTACATTTTGATAATCAGTAAATTAAATCCTTATTCAGTAGTTCGTACTCATCATCACTACATAGTATAAAACAAAGTCGCTTTCTCTGTCCCTATGTCCCTTTGTATGCTTAAAACTTTAAAACCACGCAACGGATTTTGAAGCGGTTTTTTTAATAGATAGAGTGATTCAAGAGGAAGGTTTTAGTATATAATTTATTAGGTTTTAGACAAAGCGGGCGAAGCCGCGGGCGGTTAGCTAGTAAGTTATAAATGCATATTATTAGTAAGCTAATATTAGTAATTATTTGGATCAATAATTTTAAAATGCAATTAAATATAAATAACAGGCTAAATAAAGCTAATCAGCATTATTTAATGTGAACGTTTTTGAACGTAAAAATGTTCCTTACTCCAAGTATTTAATAACGTTCAGGATTTTTACAAATTGCATACGTGGTACATTACAAGAGGAGTTAACCAGGGGTTAATTGACACTTACTGGGGGTAACAACGCAAAACTTGAGAACCGCTGGCCCGGCATAATCTTGTAAAGTGGCCTTTAAAGATGCCAGAATATTGCATTAATCTCTTGTATGTTAAACACTGATATTGACGTAAAGAATATGTAGTATGATTTAATCATGTGATATTTATTAATATTTTATACTTTGTTTTGTATATGTAGATAAAAATAATTAAAATAAGAGTATGTCACAGTAAACAAAACAAATGTCATTAATTATAAGTGTATTTGATTTATGTATTAAAATAAACTTGAACCAGAAACCGACAAAGGGTCAACCAAAACAAAGTATTTAAAGAAATAATTAACAATGTTAATTGTCAAAATATTCGCGTAAAAAGCTTCCGGTTTTGTTAAAGTAACTGTGGAACTAATCCCAAATGAGGCCATTAGAGTAGCGGGTTTTAAGTAAAGCTGAAGCGGTAACTTTTCTTTGCTATAACAATCCTTCGTTAATAAACATAATTTTTTATATTTTGATCTCTTAAGTTGTGCAAAGTGTCAATTATTATTAAACTGAGGCATAGATAAAATACATTCTAAGGCATTATTGAGTAGTAGAGTGAATTTATACAGAAATAATTTAACAAAATAGTTTTAAAAACATGTAAGAGGTGTGTTTCAAAGCAAAATCTTTAGAAACCCTTTATAAGATATCATGGAACGTATACAACGATTCAAAAGAAACGAATACGATGATCAAAATAAACTTGCAATGTTTTTGTTAATGTGTACATCTTTACAAATAAACATATTATAAAGATATAACACACACAACATAAAACATTGGTTATATGAACAGCCTTATGAAATAGGTAAACATACAAATAGAGAAATAACATACACGACATCAACCACACTGCATTAAAAGTTAAAACATCGTCCAAAACCTGATTAGTTTAAAAGCGTAATCAAAATCCTTAGGTGCCAGTTTAATGGCCACCTGCAAAGCTCTAAAAGTTGACACGTAAATCTTTTGTTTCGCGCACACTTCAGTGACAGGCAAAGTTTGGATTTGTTTAAAATTTATTCTCCCGGATGGTCGTCATTTTGTTTCCTCTATAGCCGCTGTTTGAATTTTAATTAGAGTTTTGTTACCGAAGTTTATTGTGGTCGGGAACTAAAGATGATCTTTGTTTCGTTACTATTTGGTAAAAGCCCTCCCCAGTTTAGCTCAGGCGTACTTGGAGTTGTTAATTATCGTGCTCTCTGTTAAATCAATGAATATAGATATCTAGAACTCTATTAGAAACAAGCAAAACGGCAAAATGATATGAAAGTGGTCACTATCATAAACTTAAACACAACACTTGGGATCTTGATTTAAGTGATTCTTTCCATAATATATGAAAACCGGTAATATATTCACCACCAATAACAATTATACTTTTAATACCTGTGTATGTTAATATATAATATAATATGTTTACTATATAATGTTTTGTAATGTAATCAAGTGTTAAAAGACTAGTATACAATACTTATTTAACCAGACATTTACTGAAAGGAAAAATAGCTAAATATATTTTTGATACTTATACACAGCTGTTATGAGATTATGTACAACATTTACAATAAAGAGTAATCGCAAAATATTCAGAAATATTTTTATGTAGTTAAGTATGTGCTTTTATGAAAAAGATCAAACATCATAAACTTATGAATAACTTATCTTAAATTACTTTATTTATAAAATACTTACATAAAATAACTTAAAAATCAAATTATAATTCCAATATTTTCGCAAAGAAGCATCTCAATTGTCTTGTTTTAAACGGTTTTTAACGACCACAGCGGCACTTACAAGGCAATCAAATTATTTTATACGCAGCATGTATTTTATACGCAAGTTATAATAAAGTTAAAAATCGTAAAAATAACAGCATTGAATTAATTTTATGTGATTCTAAGAAACATGAGTGAGTGAGTTTGCGATTTAAAAATTTTGTGCAGCCAAGAAACAACTAATATTATTATATTAATTATTATTAATACTACATAGGTACTAATATTATAAATGTGAAAGTTTGTGAGTATGTATGGATGTGTGTTACTCTATCACGCAAATACTACTGAATCGATTACAATGAAATTTGGCACACAAATAGAGGAACTTGGATTATCCCGTTTCCCGTCCCATTAGTCTCTACAACTCTGGTGGGTCTTTTACCAAAGAAAGATGAAGTGTTTTTAAAGATATTGTCTAGCGAGCGAGTTGTCTTGTTCCATATTGCTTGCTACCGATTTCTGGCTAAATATCGAGTAATTATTATAAAAATAATATTCAGAAAACAATTTTCTGTGGCTCCCGCGTAAATCCTTGCTCAACTATCTGACCTTACACAATTTCAACAAGATATTTTAATATTATTCCAATTTTAATATAATAATTTATTCGTAATACTTCGGACTATTCAGAGACTTGGAAAGTAATTGAAATTCTATGAATAATTAATATTTAGAAGTAATAAAACAAATTTGGGTTAACTGGTGCCTCGATTGTCTTTGGAACTACTCCAGTTTATTTATTACGAGTTTTAGCAAGTTCTGTACTTAGTTCATATTTGCTTTTTTGATAGTTTTAAATTTTAGTTTTTAGATATTTTAATATCTTGCATACAAATGCGGGCTTTTTATTAAAATAACGTAAATAATCTTCATTAATCTGTCTAAATTTGCTTTTTCATTTAACGCCTGAAGATTAGGATGCAGGATAAAAACAACATTTTTTATCAGTACAAAGTATGCATGGAGTGAACTATGGGATGAAATTTGTATGGGGAACGTGAAGTGAACTGTGAACGTAACTTTTGCGCGGGCAGAAAGCTAGTCTCTATTTATAGAGAGGCTTTCTTCTCATGTGTGTTTGTTCGTACAAAAGAAACTCTGAAACAAGTGGACAGATTATGAAAATTATCTAACCGTAATTACATTACTATGTACTAATTAAATAAATAAAATTCATTTAATTCAGGCCACATAGCCCATAAAGCATTAGCAATTTAATTGCATTAGCACATTCTTTTTGTTTTTCCAGGTATGAACTGGGCGGTATCGTGGCGAGTTAACAGTTCAATAAAATTAAGGAAATATTCACACTAACTATAAGGAAAGCGCGCATCGTTAAAACATAAAACGGAAAAATATCGAAACGAAAATAACAAGCGGTTATTCTTGTTATTAATAGAAACTCTCTTTCGGAGTGCAAAATATTGTTGGCTGTCAGTGCTGGCTGTACAATTCGATATTCCTGTTATTACTTTCGGCTAAAATAGACTTGCTTTGTGTAACCAATATGAAGCGAATGGTCTTTTACGTGACTTCTGGCTAATATTTTCCAGGTATTTCGATTAATTTAATTTTGCTAAGTAAAGATCTTGGTATGTCGTCTTATAAGATGGTCTGCAGTCGCTTTTGAAGTCTCAAAATTAGGTATAACTTTATTACTTAGTATTAAATTATTAACACAGCGATGATACGTTACCAAGATTTGAAATATAGAGTTCATTAGGTTTGCCGATAAAATATTACGTATTCACAGCCAAAGCCAAAAATTGTTTCTATATACCTTGGATTTAATCCAGTGCAGTCACACCTTGATGGAGACGAAAACATATTATTTAAAGCATAAATTAAAAAAAAAAAAAGGTTAAAAATACTTCTTCTTCTTCTTATTTTTTTCAAATGGCAACTCCCAATCCCAGAGAGGACGGAGTAAAACAATTAATGCATATACGTTGGGTGTCAATTTGACATTGTTTCAACTGAACAGGATTTTTATTCAACTACCCACATAATAAGTGACAAAAGTGATGGCGATGCGGATACTCGCCTTTGCCAAGTAAGTTTTTTTTTAATAAATAATATTAGTCATTATAATGATAAAATCAAAGACTTAGTTGATGTGTTTGTCTATTTGATAGGTAAAACACACGACAATACTGGACACTATTTCATTGATTTACTTTTTAGCGGGCAAATCTATACTAATTACTAATAATATTATAAAGCTGAAGAGTTTGTTTGTTTGTTTGAACGCGCTAATCTCAGCAACTACTAGTCCGATTTGAAAAATTCTTTCGGTGTTAGATAGCTCATTTATCGAGAAGGGTTATAGGCTATATATCATCACGCTAAGACCAACAGGAGTGGAGTTCTGCGGGTAAAACCGCAGGGCACAGCTAGTAAGTGATATCTACCTACCTGATAAGTCTTATTTAATTAAGTTCTAGAAATGAAAATAACATGATTATTTGACTTATAATAATTCATCATGATACTAACCCTTTTTGACAACCACGTTTATATCATATCTGTTTACTGTAATGTTAGGGAGGTCAATAACCTCTTAAAACGTTTGAAAATTTTATATATTGCATGTAAAGTGCTATAGAAGGCTCAGTACTATAATTTATTAGGATATGGGCTTATTAATACAAGCCGTCAGGGAGCTATAAGATTATCACAGGAAATTGGGTCGAACCGAGCCATAATCCTTTCGCCCTGGTATATAAAATTTTTTGAATATTTTTATAACTTAACAAGGAAAACATAATATTACATTATTGAAATATAATTTTAAATATTCCTGGTTAATATTATCGATTGATAAAATATATACCTATTCATTATTAGCAGTGAGCATGACTTCCAGACGTCCTAACGGAAAACCTTTCATCAAATCTTTTGTGGTGAAATTTCGGCTTCATATAGCAAATGAAGTGAATATATTTGAAATAGACATCATTATAGACTTTATACTTCAATTTTAGTCTCAATATATTTGCCAAAAGAAAGATTATACGACAATTAGCTGGATCACGTAGGTACGTGATACATCACTGGTATAACTGGTATTTTATTTGAATTATGTGAAACATATTTTTGTAACTGTATTTTGGTTCCGAGGGCGGGGACCTGGTGATCTGTGACCGGTTGAAACCCATTTCAGACACCAGCTCCTCCAACTCCAGCTTATTGTTTAATAATTTTGTATGCATGTAGATTAATTTATGTGATTGGGAATTTGGTACTATTGGTAATTGGTATTGATATGCTATCAATACCAATTACCAATAGCAAAGATATCATAATAATACTAGATTTCCGCCCGCGTTTGCAAAGGAAAACCCGCATAGTTCCCGTTCCCGTGGGATTTCCGGGATAAAAACTATCCTATGTGTTAATCGAAGTTACCCTCTATATGTGTGCTAAATTTCATTGTAATCGGTTCAGTAGTTTTTACGTGAAAGAGTAACAAACATCCATACATCCATACAAACTTTCGCATTTATAATACTAGTAGGATATCTTACCGCTTGTGTTATACTATTCGATAAAGATTACCTGATATATTTTGTAAAGCTTCACGATAGTAGAATTATCCAATACAACAATAATTTTTCATTTCTCATTTCCTGACTTTAGCTTATTCAAACGACCATAGAAACTTTTCAGCTTCATAATGCGAAATGTATCTATAAAGTTAAATAAGAATAAACATATATTTCTGCTATTCATCCATTATTACGTCTCACAATAACAATACGCTAAAGTATTTATTGTTAGAATTGAGCAGGCTTTTGTACAAAATTCTAAAATATTTCTCTACTCACCGTCTATATGTAAAATAGCAACCACTCAGCGTTATAGTACTGCAATCATCGCTTAGTTCGGCTTCAGGGAATGGTTGATACATATGGGCTTGGAGGTTATGAAACAGATTATATACGTATACATTACAGATAAAAAATGATGGAGTACTTAAAAAAGTTAATGCGACTTTAGAAGTAAGTAAGTACAGTATTTAAATATGTACTTTGTTTTGTAGATATAATTATAAATCTTACCTGCAATTATAATTTTATTATTCTAATTAATTCGCATAACTTTCACAGGTTAATAATATTATAATCCTTTTTTTTTTTTTAAACAATAAAATTTGACACTTCTTTCAGAAGTACTGGCAACAAATGCGTCGCAGAAAAAAAAAACAACGTTCCATTTTCAAAATGCTTTGCGTTCTTAAAAAAAATGTGTCCCAGTACATCAGTAGCGCGGTCTGAGACGGGACATGTACCTGAACAGGGCTATTGTTTCCGCGTTGCCTTTTTTTTAAAAGCACAACAAAGCCACAGGCTTGCATCGCGCTGCCTAGTGCCTATGTTTGATAGACATTGAGCGATATACAGGATGTATAGTGTATTTAAAATAAAATTTAGTAGGCGTAAAAGGAAATTGCGAAAGTGAGTATTCCATTTAATTTATATGGTTAAAATCTAAATAAAAGTAAACAATAGTGTTTCGTCTAATTTCCACAAATACATAAAAAACAATGCGTTGCACTAATAATTATTTATTAGTAGGTACTTATAACGTAGTATGCTGCAAGCTGGGAAATCAGATAATGGTTTGCCTGAAGGAATGAAAAGCGATTACCACTTAAGATTATCTGTTTTATTGTTACATTACATTTAATATCAACTCTCGTCTATACACAAAGAAGCTACACTTATACGATAATTCCCGCCTCTTAATATAATATTTTTGAAATATCCCTCCCAATCAAAGTAAATTATTACGCATACCGAAAAAGCAAGGTAAAAGCGTAATTATTTTTTAATCCCCCCGTACACTGCAATAAGGCAGAGTGCAGACAGCGCTTTGTCTGTTTTCAATACGTCTGAAGGGGCACCCTTTACATCATTTGCCTTTAATTATAAAAGGGAAAGTGATATTATCTTGCCTGTAATGTGTTGTGTACAAGCCCTTGTTTTGTGTCCTGAATTTTTAGTGCGTGTGTACGTGACTCAAAGTTGTTCTGAGGAAGCACTCAGACACTGTGTATGACTTGGACTTTATAAATACTAGGCGCAGAAACGACAGAGTATGCGTTATTAAATATCGCAGAACAGCAATAGCTAGTCGCCACTATCTTTTCATAAGTTCGTTAATCTACAATAAAATTAATCAAGTCCTCAATATTTACCCACTCTGTCATTATAAGCTAAAAACCATACTCCTAAATTGGCTTCTATCCCTCTCGTATGATGAAACTGAACTAATTATTAAAACCACCATCTAAACTTCTACATTTCTCACTCAACCTCACAAACTCACATAATCTCACTCTCGCATACTCACACACATAACATTCACACACTCTCTCACAAACACATACCTGCACATTTTTGTCTTTTTAATTTTGTATAAGTAAATCGTCTTACTTACTTTTATCATTACTTTGTGTTTCTGTTTTGGAGATATGAATGTTAAAATTTGATTAGTGGAACTACTAATGTTTGGAGGCGGGCGTTGGCACCTGTGCCGCAGCTTATTTAAGCTTTTATGGGTGCCATCGTGCATAAAGTTTTTGTAATGTGTTGTTGTGTTCCAAATAAACAATTTTGATTTGATTTTGATTTTGACTTTTTACAAGGTTCACATGTGCTTGCGTGTGTATTAGAGTAATAAATATAGTTTCCTCAAAAATTATATATATTATGTACACATTTTAAACTTTTTATGTTTTCAGATCCTACTACTTTATATTAAAAATTAGAAAGTTTATGATGATGGAAATGGCAAGGGCATGTGATAATTACAAAAAAAAAACTTTCACCAAATGAAAAATACTTGACGGAATTGGATGGAACTTTACTGTAAGTATAGGTATATCATGATAATTGATAGTAAATCAGAATAACACATGAGCTATAGAAATCTATGCAATTATAGCATTTCATTCCTTACACGAATATTTCAAACCAATCGTAGAACCGCATTTAAAATTGACAAATAATAATAATCAATTAACATTTTTGCTGCACAGATGTCATCATTTGGATCGGTGTATTTAGCACAAAATATGCTTGATAAGCAGGTTTGACCGTAGTTTCATATTTTTGGTAATAGTCTGATAAATGTATAACTATATATGTAGGCAGTTTATTTATCTTTTATGTTGTGATATAAGTTACATAATAATAAAATTCATTTATTTATTATCTATATCTATTTTTTTTTGCAACAATACATATCGTCATCATCATGCATACAAATGATTTATTCAGAAACAAAACATAGGAAAAAAAGTATGCACTATAAATAATTAAAAACAGTTGTTTGTTATGTAGTGTTCTGCGGCTAGGAATTTTATACCGTACTAGCATTGTCCTGTGGCTTGAGGAATATCAATTAATTCATACCCACCATACAATAAAAGCGTCTAGCATTTAGTAATAATGACACAGAGTAAATAACGTAGTAGCGAATTCCAACATAATGAGATGGAAATTAAATAGAATTAAGGTACTTTTGGTTGCAGTCTAATATTTGCAGTTCAGACAGGAGTGAATTTAAAACAAGTGAGTTTTGTTTGTCTGTTGTTTTCGCTACGTAGACTAATGAACGGTTTACGTGGGAACTAATGGGAATTTCAGCGGTGCCACAGAGTAAAAAACCAGATACTAATTATATTTGAATTGATATAATTTTTCATATTAAGCGTGACTTGATCTAGAAAATAGAAATGGATACATAGAGGGTCAGATGTGAGTGTGATAAAAAATTGTAGTTATTTAAAGAAAGATGCAAAAAGTATTTTTTTAAACATTTTCACAATTTTGTTTGACGAATTTCTACTAGTTATTTGAAGTGTAACAAATAATATGCTTAATCAAATGAATGTAGAATATTTTTTACTTTTAAAACAAACAATACTATTCTATGATGGTTATCTTTTTCTTACTGATTGTTTTTACAACTAACATTACCACTAAACATGTAATTTCCGGCGACTGCATCTCGAGTGTCGTGTCTGCGTTACCTACTCTATGCCACTTTTACCTTGTAAACCCAACTAATGGTGGTATGTCCAATTGACGTTCCCAATTCAGACTTGCACAAGTATGGAGCAGGTGTAAGTTATTGATGTCTTCAGTAATGGCCGTGTTGAATACTTTAGAGCTCTAGTTTTTATCTTGTTAACGATTGCACTGAAACCCTGAGTTTTTTTGAAGTAATACTTTATTTATAACTTTTATAAGGGTAGACTAGAGAACAAATAAAGAGTTGGCTTGATCCCTTAATTTTTACATTTTCAAGCAAATTTTTGTCTAATAGTTTATCGGTTCATCTGTACAAGCTACAATACACCTACTATGGATATTATAAATGTACATTAATTTACTAGCGCAGCTTCACCCGAGTGGTTAGAATAAATTCGAACTTTGACCCCATCATTCAAACTTTTATGTCATAGTTGACAGCCCTAGTAAACGCTAATATGAAAATTCTATATTCCCGTTATCCGTTTACTGATCTTGCTTCCGCATTAAATAAATTGGCTCTAACGGAGAACTAACAATCGTTACCAGAATACAAACATTACATTCGTTCACAAATCCATTCGCAACGCGTGAAAAGTGCCCCGCATTGTTGGCTGTTTGCGGATTCCGTAGGGTTGTCAACGCATATGTTTAAGAGAATTTTTTTTTCTGAATTTCGTTTATATTACTGACACAACTTCGACGTATGGTTTAGCATTTTATTTGACGTATTATTTCGCTTTTAAATATTATGCTCTGAATGTATTTTGAGTAGTAATGAACTATAAAAGGAAATTCATATTTGTTTTTTAATTATTAGATTCAATTTCATATGTTAATAGTCTTATAAAAAACACGCGATGTAGGTACAGCCATTTATCACACTATAATTTGATTTTTACTGATAATTAAATCAAATAATTAAAACTCAAATACTCAATATACGTATGTACATGCACACATACACTACTTCCCTAATACACACAATTTATTCTCTATAATCGCAGCCGGTCGAAACCCCTAGCCGGATAACAATGGCCGACCGATACCCGGCTTTGTTTTCACTTATCCGGGAGCCTCGCTCGTTACTCAAATAGCCGCCCCGCAGTTTCACCCGGTTATTGTTCCGATGCAGATTTTGAAAACCGGCTAGGTATTGGGTTTAACGATGTACCGTATCGTATTGCACTCGATATTGTTTAAACAATTAAATATTTAGAATTATCCGGTTTATCTTAATGTTTGATGCTCAATGGTGTACAATGTTTGACTGGATTTGGGTGGATTTTCTATGGAATAAGAATGAACTTTTTATCCGGGCGAACTCGGGGCTCGTGGCTCATAGTTATAATTTTTCTTATAAAAATTATGTAGATATGTATCAGTCGCAGTCATCTGGTTAAATCTGCTATTTGATTGAATGACTAGCGGGTTCATTGAATCAGACATTTAATTGTATGATTAGGTGGAACCGGCTCTGTATAATCAATTGAAATGTTTAAAACTTATTCGTTTAATAACGTATAAAACTCCCTTTTCAAAAATGTATTCTAATTACCTGCATTTGACAGTTTACAGGTGACATTTTAATATTTTCGTGTAATACTTTATTTGACGGATAAGTTTTATCCAAGGATTGAAAAATCAGCCCTTAATATACTGTTATGGGTTACCAAACATAACAATGAGTAATTTTCTTGAAAGACTATGTGTTAAGAATACAGAATATATATAATACTAGCTGTCCGCCCGCGGCTTCGCCCGCTTTGTGCTTTAAACTATCCTATCTCTCAAGTTGGATCGAACTGCACATGGTGTGCGAATTTTATTATAATCGGTTAAGTGGTTTAGGAGTCCATTGAGGACAAACATTGTGACACGATATTTATATATTATATTAAGATTAAGATAAGATAATAATTTTCGTTTGACTGTCGAGTGTCGATAAAACAAAATATTAGAGGTAAACTACATATTATATATTTTGGTTTCCACATTGAATCAAACCTATAGAGGTACTATCTTATAAAACTTAAGCTTTAATCAATCTATACATACTTACTTATAATAAATCTGTAGAAGGGTCAATTCTGTACATTGAAAATATTGAAAAAATAAATACCAGGGGGTGTTACTGGATCGATACCAAACCCAAATATGTGATTAAAAAAATTTTTGTCTGTCTGTCTGTCTGTCTGTCTGTCTGTCTGTCTGTCTGTCTGTATGTGAAGGCATCACGTGAAAACTAACGGTTCGATTTCGATGAAACTTGGTATAATTATACCTTATTATCCTGGGCGTAAAATAGGATACTTTTTATCCTGGAAAAATACGTAGAAAAAAATTAATCTTAACTTTTCAGTTTTATAGACGTTGTTCTGTAGAACCGCGAACACACGTTGCGTATTATTATAGGCCTAGCCGTATTTGGGTCCAATAGATATTTATAAGATGTTTAATTGTCAGAGTTACTCAAAATGGAGAAATAAACCATCCACGCGAAGACCGACATCCGCGCGGACGGAGTCGCGGGCGGAAGCTAGTAAAACATAAAAAAAGTCTAAAGGTGCTAGGAAATAAAAATTCTATCCTATTATGAAATAATAGTAGAGACTTCAATATTTTATTAAATATTTTCTTGTGTTTCTGGCTAATTCTTTAAAAGACTGGAGAAGGAAAGCCTCAATAAAGTCCCTTGTAATGAAATTTCTCCTCTCAACAATCAATTTATGTAGAGTTTTTAGTACAGAGAAAGCTATGCTGTTTTATTAATTTATTAGATTCCTTCAAGGACTGCTCTTATTTATCACTTGTGAGGAGATTTAAATGAGATTTTCATACTGGAAAGATGCCGTCGCTTGTCACTTGTTGTGTTATTTTTAATTGTATTTAGTTATGAGCGAATGTACAGTTAAATATGTATTGAAAAATATAGCTTTGTAATAGCCTTCACTGGAAATAAATCTTAATGAGACTAGACAGCCATTTTTACATCTTTTTAAGCATTGAATGGAACGAAACCCTTTGACTGCTTTTGCTTTTTTAATGAGAACATACAAAACATTAATTAAATTTATTTTTTTATAAGTTTAATTTAAATGCATATGATTATTTTATCGTTAGCAAAGCTTAGATTGAATTTTCAATTAAAAAATGCTTTGATGAATAAATATTGAAAAAAATTGTGAAAAACTGATTAAACTATTGTTCTAAAATCAACCAGTTTAACCGTTATTGAAAATTTGATCTCTCATAAAAAAAATACCAAATACAGGCAAAAGAAGGTTACTCCATTCATCAAATTCGGAAATTATATACGCCTGGAAGATATCGCTTCTTAGCGAAAAGGCCGCCTATTTATTCATATTACTTTGTTTGGGTAATATTTTTCTTTGATTTTGTTTTGTTTTATTGTGCAATAAAGGGTTTATTATTATTATATAGACCGTACGAATAATTTCGGGTATGTGATGGATGCATCTTTATCACTGACTATTTTTCTTGTACAAGTAGGTGATAAGAATAAGCTGTTTTTTGTACTGAAACTGTACGTCGCTTTTATTAATCTGGCGCTGGCCAATGTACGAAGGAATCAACTTGATTGTAACAACATTTTAGCCCCCAAGAAAATAATACATATTTGAAATATGTGTAGACTATATTGTTTCTTATTTTATGCGAATAAGAACTATTTTCGAATGCAATAGTGATATTATTAGGTATATTATCGGTTCCCTTGTTGTTTGTGGAAAATTATTCAATAGTAAAAATAAGGCAGGTACCTAATTATAGGGAATTTTAAACTATGCACTTATTTTATTAGTGATCTGTTTTACAATTTTAATTTGTACATTTACATGTATCTTGATCTATAATTAGTTCAAAAACATTAGTGTTATTTGTAGTAGGTAGGTACAAATCTCTAAGAATCTTAAAACACGAAACAAATCTCAAAGGTTATTTTAAAGACCTCATTTATTTATTTATTTATCAATTTAATATACCACACCAAGTAAAATATTTACAATTATACAAAACGGATTAATATGGTAGGTACATAAGGCGGCCTTATATTTATCATTAACATATATTCCTAATATTATTTATTCTTTATAACCTACAATCGTACACGAATATAATAATTAAAACGAAAATGTCAGCTTTTTGTAACATCTAGAAACGCTTTTGAAGGTAGATTATAAGCATTTATAAAATTGCTACGTTAAAGTGGATAACAGTTTTTATTAAATAAAATAATATATATTATGTATTTTAAAATTTTAGTAGTGCATAATGGATGAAATATTAGTTTTTGTGCATTTAGGTTCCTAGAGTTTATTCTAAAACTATTACTTATTGGAATTTAAAAAAAATCTTGAGATAATTAAGCTTAAAATAAGTTTTAGCACTTACTTAAAGTTAAATTAATGAAACTAATTAAACTAAACTATAAAACATGAAGGAATAATATTAATTATTATCAAAGCTAAAATCCATGATTTCATACCAGTTATACATATAAATAATTCTCTTATCATAACATATTACATAATATTTGTTACGATTTCCCTTAAATTCATAAAAAAATCTTAAGAAATTCCATCTCCATGTTAACAACATCTTAGCTGTAATTTAAATCGTGGCGCGCTCCACAATTGAATTTTCACAAATGGAAATATAAAAGTGGACTCCACATTATTTAGCTCGAGCGGGCGTTAATTCAGTGCCCATATTGAGTTTTAAATAAGCCTTCGTACTTTAAAGACTCTTTAAAAACACCTTTCCATGAGTTTTTACATGAGTTTCTGTGCTTTTATGTCCGGTGTGCAGTGGTAATTACGGTCAGCGAAGTATAAGTTATTTTTAATATTTCATATTATAATTTTGTATCGTAAATGTTTTTTTTTTTGTAATCTTACCTTGGTAAAAGCACTCGTTGTTATATTGTTAATCCAGCTCTAATGTTTCTAATTTATAGAAGGGTAATCATAAATTAAAGGCCTATATTAAAAGTAAATGTATGGGGTAGTAACTAAATATTTCAATGTGATTAGAAAATGTCTTTGAGATCTTTTAATTTTGATGACGATTAATTATACGAATTATAATATGACGGCAAAACTCAAATACGTTATAATAATAATATATATTCATTTATAGCAATGTAACAAAGTTACCGCTAATTAATTAGTGATTTAGAATCGTAAACGTGCGAAAATCGTTACAAACCACGCGCCATATAAAGACTTGGGCGTTGCACTTATAAAAATAAAATCCATTCAAATTTATACCTAAAATTAATTGGATAAAGTCTAAATTATTACGACACTTAAAACGTTACAATGTTTCCATTAAAACAAAAACGTGTCTGAGATCTTTAATGTTTATTCTGAATCGCAAAAGGTTCGATTTTATGGTCTATCAAAATTAACGATTTAAATGGATATATTATACTGATAAATATTTCCATTGTAAAATGAGTTATGACAGATTTTAAGCATTCTTTGTGTAATTTATTATGAAATAAACAATTTACAATGCAATTAAAATGGACAAGTTTATTCTTTGATTTCGATAAAGTATAAGCTGTGAAAATGACTTCGTATTTAATTAAAAATGCTCTCTCGATGTGCTTTTGTGAAAATGAAGTAGGTAATCCTTGATGCATCTGAATATTAAGGTTAATAGGTACCTAACCTACATACAATTGTTGTATTTATAAATAATTGATTATCACTACATAGTACATACCTAGTATAAAACGATGTCGCTTTCTTTGTCCCTATGTCCCTTTGTATGCTTAAATCTTTAAAACTACGCAATGGAATTTGATGCGGTTTTTTTAATAGATAGGTAGTGATTCAAGAGGAAGGTTTTAGTTTATAATTTATTAGGTTTTAGACAAAGCGGACGAAGCCGCGGGCGGTAAGCTAGTTTTTAATAAAATAAAGAAGAAAAGTCTTTCTGTAAGCCCCCTTTTTTGTGCACATCATAGAAGCACATGCTTCCTAAGATGATTTAGTACATTAGATACTACTCAACCAGTATTATATTATCTGTGCCCTCAACATTAACCAACCTTATTGAAGTTCTATACGACATGATGCTTGCAATAAAGACTATTTCTGTAAAACTGGTTGACTGGTTGCTATAAAAACATTTCAAAGTATTCTTAACATTTTTGTATAAAATAAAGTATTTATAGAAGATATAATTTTATTATTACGACAAGGAAACTGTTCAGAAACACAGCAACACAGTAATATTGCATTAATGACTTAATCCACAACGTAGTGACGTTACGAGTCAAATCGAGGTTATCGATAAAAGTAACTAAATTCAAGGCAAATTACTATTATATTTATGAAAAAAAAAAATAATATGTAGGCAAGTATCGAATATTTACAGACGTTATCTTATTAAGCAGTTAAGATCGATGTAAAAAGTAATAATTAATTTTATGTCGTTATTCTCACAAAGATTTGAATATATACTTCACACTAACTAAATTTGTCGTCATTTATATGCTTGCTTCTTTATTTATTTATTTATTTATTATTTATTTATTTATAATAAGGTACCTTACAGCTAGTGATACAATTTTTGAGATGAATTAATACTAAGCTACGCCAATTAAAAGGTACACCAACAGGTAGTGAAATAAAATATGTATGTGAACAAAGACTAATTATAAGAATTTTACAAAATATGAATATTACTTAGGGGATTTGAATTTTTTGAAGGTAAGCATTGATCAAGCCCAATAAGTATTTATAAAGAAAGAAAATGTTATAAATATCTACAAATCTATACTTATAATAAATCTGTAGAGAGGCCAATTCTGTACATGAAATATATTTAAAAAAAAACTATGAAGGGGTGATAAGGGATCGCTACTGATGCCAAAAATGCAATCAGTAAAATTTTTGTCTGTCTGTCTGTCTGTCTGTCTGTCTGTCTGTCTGTATATTCGTTATAGAAACAAAAACTACACGACGGATTTTAACCAAATTTGGCACAATTATTCTTCATACTCCTGGGCAGGTTATAGTAAAAGAATCATGTAAATCGGTGTAGAAACACCAAAGTTATACATGAAATACGCTATAAGTCATCGCGCGTGAATACAGAATCATGCAGCCATAAGGATTATTTTTGTGTATCAGTTGCCGCGTTCGACGCGCTTCGCGGCGGGAGCTATAAAAAGGCGGCGGGTCTGCACCCGTTTCGCGTTGTCATGGCATCACGTGTGAACGGCTGAACCGATTTCGATAATTCTTTTCTATTATATTCCTTGAAGTACGAGGATGGTTTTTATGTAGAGAAAACGTAAATATGTACCACGGGCGAAGCCGGGGCGGACCGCTAGGAAACTGACCGATATAAGTTGCGTTGCTACCCCAATCTACAAAACTTTTTTGGTCTTACATTAAAGACAAAAAACGCGCTTCGTCCGTTCCCACGCTTACTCTGGGTAATCGTTCAGCACATACAGATATTGAAAATAAGTAATATGTTCGCAGAGTTCTTTTCATCTGTCTGGGAAAAAGACTCATCAGAACGTGCACTTAGCCATGGCAATTAAAATAAAAATAATTTCGTCATCAGATAATGCAAACACGTGTTTACGTGAGTCATAAATTTATTATGGTATAGTCCTAAAATGTTTTCTAAGAAACAATAGTGTACTTACATTGTCGGCAAGTTTATTTTATTTTATTTTATTAAGGCTCATTAGCAGCTGTACATCGATTGTTTTACATAAAAAGTACACAAAAAAGTTCAAGTTCTTAAAGTCGGCAACTTATTTTTGTTCGAACAATAGAGATAATAAATTCCAAATGATCAAGTTGTAGATAAAGGTTGTAAAATAAAACGTTGCTATGGTCGAGATACAAAGGTGAAAGTTAATTTTTCGAGTTATTTTATTTTATTTTATTTTCTTTATTAGGGATAATAAACAGCAGAACAGTGGTTAATTGTACAATAAAACTTAATCTAAATACAGGTATAACTGTCCAACCAACAACATTATCCACAGTTTGGATACATACATTTTTATACGTGCAACAAATGCGAATAAGAAAAAATAAATATAAACGTGCACTTAGCCATGGCAATTAAAATAAAATAAATTAAGAATTGGAGATAAAAGTAGAGGGACGCAAAATAAGATAGGTTATTGCATGTTTAAGAGCAGATCAACTAAACTTCTTCGAACGGTTAAAGAGTGAAAATATGTACCAAAATGGCTTGGAGGGACTCGGTGATTATTTCAACTAATAGAGGGTCAAGATTTCAAGTAATGGAGGTTTTGGTGTTTGAGGGGAAGGGAACAAAACATTTTTTCTAGATTTGGAGGTATTTGACTTATCGAGGTTCGACTAAACGAGGTGCTACTGAACATGAAATACGCTATAAGTCATCGCGCGTGAATACAGAATCATGCCATAAGGATTATTTTTGTGTATCAGTTGCCGCGTTCGACGCGCTTCGCGGTGGGAGCTATAAAAAGGCGGCGGGTCCGCGTGCGAGGTTCGACAGTAACCCGCCCGTATTAGCGGGCGGCGCTATATACCTGCTGCAGGGGGCTTCCCGCCCCGATCAGCATTCCCCACGCAGCCTCCTAACGGAGGCCGCGTGTGTGAAGACCCACTCGTGCGTGCGAGGTTCATACAATATTTGGCTGTTGATGCGAATAGACGTTCAGAGTGTTCGACCTTATTGACAGATTTCTTTTGTTGTTGTTGTTGGTTTTAGTAGTGTTAAAGCATATTATTAGTTTACATTTTATTTCTTTATAAGTGAAGTACCAGTAGGTACGCATTTTAGTTATTTTGGAAGTGTTTAATTATATTAATAGTTTTTTTTCGTAATTATTTGTTTTTCTATAGGTTTTGGTAGTGTTTAAGCATATTATTAGTTTACATTTTATTTCTTTATAAGTGAAGTAGCAGTAGGTACGTATTTTAGTTATTTTGGTAGTGTTTAATTATATTAATAGTTTATTTTCGTAATTATTTGTTTTTCTATAGGTTTTGGTAGTGTTTAAGCATATTAATAGTTTACATTTTATTTCTTTATAAGTGAAGTATCAATTGGTACGTATTTTAGTTATTTTGGTAGTGTTTAATTATATCAATAGTTTATTTTCGTAATTATTTGTTTTTCTATAGGTTTTGGTGGTGTTTAAGCATATTATTAGTTTACATTTTATTTCTTTATAAGTGAAGTAGCAGTAGGTACGTATCTTTGTTATTTTGGTAGGTATTAATAGTTTATTTTCGTAATTATCATATATTTATTATAGTAGTGTTTAACTATAATTATTATAGTTCATTTATAGATTTCTTTTGTTGTTATTCTATAGGTTTCGGTAGTGTTTAAGCATATTATTAGTTTACATTTTATTTCTTTATAAGTAGTAGTAGGTACGCATTTTAGTTATTTTAAATAAATAAAATTC
Organism: Colias croceus; assembly: GCF_905220415.1. Lineage (NCBI taxonomy): Eukaryota > Metazoa > Arthropoda > Insecta > Lepidoptera > Pieridae > Colias > Colias croceus. Next base: position 3,996,370 of record NC_059562.1, read on the forward strand.
ATTTAATTCAGGCCACATAGCCCATAAAGTGTTAGTAAAATCTTATCCTAGTGTTAGTATTACAATTACCTATTACCTACATACGTTTATTACTACAGCTTAATTTACATATCCAATGCTTACTAATGATATTATCCGAATAATTTAACACCTTTAACACAATATTTGAATTTTTACGTATACGGTCTCTAATAGAAAAAATCTTTTTTCTCATAATTGCATAAAAGTCATTTACTCTATATAATGCAAACATTAAGGAAGCACTACAGTAACGCGGCAGGCCCATAAACATCCTAAAAGCATTGTTATATTGAACTCTTAGAATGTTCATGGTCCTACGCGTATAATTAACCCAGAGGTTGCTCGTATAAAAAGACTGACAATACGAGGTAAAAAGAAGCTTTTTAACATTTCTACTGCACTGCTTAAATCTTCTTATAATCATATTAGATCGTACAGCTAAACCTCGCCTTTCTCTCTCTATGTCAACTTCGTCGCTTAGAGTACTGGTGACAAAGTGACCTAAATATTTAAAATTTTCTACAATTGCTAGTTTCGTTCCGTTCAAATAAATAGGTGGGATGTTATCGGGACCCTTTCCTGAGCGAAATACCAAGACATTACTTTTCTTCTCATTGTACATTAACCCGTGTTCGCTAGCAAAATTTTGACATATATCTACCAGTACTCTAAGACCCTTGATCGAGGGACTAAGGAGCACCATGTCGTCCGCGTAACTTATGTTATTGACATTAAACCCGCCGATATGACAGCCGGCATGGGCTGAACTCAGCTCCTCGATCAGCGCGTTGACATACAGATTGAATAGGATCGGAGAAGTCAGTCCGCCCTGTCTTACACCACAGTTCAATATGTATGTATCTGAATATGACCGCTGCCACTTTACAACATTCTTTTGGTGCTGATACCAATATTTCAGGATACGAATAATACTATTAGGTACACCCGCGTTAAACATTTTGTCCCATAACTTATTGTACACCACTCTATCATATGCCTTGCTTAAATCTAGAAAACACGCATACACAGAAGTTTTTCTAGATTTATAATAGTTAACGCAACTTTTCAATGCAAATATCGCAAGATCCGTAGATAAATTTTGTCTAAAGCCAAATTGACGATCATTAATTTTTACAGTCTTTTCTATGTAGCCCAATAAAATAAATTCAAAAACCTTTGATAACACAGTGGCCACTGATACCGGTCTATAATTACCCATGTCAGAAAGGTCACACAACTTACTTTTTACAATTGGGACAACCGTGGTCATCATTAAACACTCCGGCAATACGCTATGCTTAATAAAATGGCCAAACAGATAACTTAACAACTTTACAAAAGTCGGTCCAGCATATAACAGATGCTCAATGTTCAGACTATCATGACCTGATGATTTTCCTCTTTTGAGATGTTTAAATGATCTTATTACATCTTTTTCTGTGATTTCTATATCAATCAGGTCACCACACTCTGTTTCACATTCTTTGACGTTCAATAGCGGTTGTACAAGAAAATGGTCTTTAAAACTATTTGCAATTTTTGTGCAATCACTCTCACATCCTATTGTACTAGAAACAACCCTATTTTGATGACACGTATTTGTAATTTGCCAAAATTTAACAAAATTTTGATTACTGTGATGTTTAGCTAATAAATCAAACTTAACCTGTTCTTCATTTTTTTGACACTTTTTTAAAGCTGCCCTAAATCTATTTCGCGAAGATCGCATTTGTTCGTACACTGAACCACAACGAGGCTTACTACATGAAATCCACATCTTAAAATATATTCTGGCCTTTTTGTGTAACTCTTTGACGTGATCGTTCCACCCTAGGATACGCTTTTTATTAATAACCTTATTATTTATATAACTATAAGCCGCACCTTCCTTCAAAATGTTGATAATATTATTATACATAGATACTAAATATTCAGAATGATCTTTTATGAAACAATGTGAGTTGTGACTTTGACATTTTAACTGCAGGTTTATGGTTTTAAATTTACTTTCACAATATTTACCATATACTTCAATTTGTTTTAAAGTTCTATTACCCCAAACTATCTTATTACATTCTATATCCTTACTTGACACTATTACCTTTGGTGGAATACTCACGTCTAATTTACAAAATATTAACAAGGGATAATGATCTGACCATGTTACGTCGTACAGAATACTACACTTTTCAATTGTATTTGAGGCCAGCCTAGTACACACGCAATGGTCTAGCCACCTCAACGTTCCGTGCGCCTCACTTAAGAACGTGTAGGACGATTGACTATCTAACATTTCTATATCCGAGCATCGCCAGTCTACCTCCTCACAAAAAGCCAAAAGTTCATGCCCAAACAATGCATCAGGGTGCGCATTATAATCCCCTAACATATACACTAATTGTACACAACTATTCTCGACGATAGCATTCATCGCACTTAATGTACTCGTAAACTCCGGCACATTATCGCTACAATCACAAGGCATGTACACACTCATCACGATAAATGATATGTTTTGCAGCTGAAATTCTATTGCCACTATGCGAGAGTTGTCATCTGCCACATCAATTATTTTAGTCTGTTGAAATAGATTCTTTCGCCACATCAAAGCTACACCACCATAAGGTCTGCCACGCAAAATACCCGCGGACATATCAACGGCTGAAATTCCATGGAATGAGAAGTCCTCATGGATTTGACTTAACAATCCAATATCACTTGGCAAAAGCCAAGTTTCTTGAAGTGCAATTATATCGGAACTATAACACAATTCACGAATGTGCTCAGCAGATCTTTTTGCCGATTTACAATTAAAAGATGATAGTTTTAAGGTTACAGCCATATTAATTATTTATATCACGATTATCATTTTCACTAGCATTATTGGGCAATTTATTATATCTTTTATATATATATTTTCTGTACACAATGCCAGGAGGCCAAAAATCTTCATTTAGAAATACATTTAATTTCTGCGCTTCTATAGTAACAACAAACGTATTAAAACTTGTTTGATTCATATACGACTTCAGGTGCTCAATTTTTATAATATTTTCGCCTTTCTTTTTTATGTATTCTTTTAGTTTATCGGCTGAAATATCCGAGCGTACCCGCGATATATACAGTGCAGATGTACTCGGTACTGCCGGCAATAAGTCGTCAGCGTCCCCCTTCCCTCTCATATTTCGATTTTTTAAATAATTTTTTCTTTTTGTGACAAATTGAAAGCCATCGGCATCTACTAGATTTTTAGATTTTTGTTTATTTATATTTTCTTCCGGAATGGTCACCGCATCACGGTAACTGTGTGAACCGGCCTTTATGTTAGCGTCCACTAAGCCATGCCTCCTTCGTGCCATTTCATTCATGCGTACATCAGACTGAGTCGATTTTATTATTTCTGGTGCAGGTAACGGTGAAATTACTTCCTTCGGACTACCTTCAGTATTCTGTACATTTTTTAACGAATCATATGATTGTTGTACAGTACTGCACAAAGGTTTGCGTTGATTAAAAATTTCCGTTTTTATTGTGACCATATCGTTTTGGATTTTAGATATTTCATTTTTTACAACCATGTTCATTTTCATAAACGAAACTTCCGATCTTAGGGAAGTTAGCTCTTTTAAAATTTTAGTGACATCTAAGTGATCGAACGTTACTGGTGGAATTTTGTGTAAATCTTTTGCTACAAAAATCGGTAAGTTATCGGGTTCGGTGTCTTTTAAAATCTTAATAATGTCCTGGACATTTTTGACTGACCTTGTTTCGCCCTTTCTTGTAGTGATTCTTGTTCCCAAATTCTCACAAATAACCGCCTTCGCACTTTCTATTTCTTTTTCCGAAAAACTCGACGTACATATTTGAGTTATTGCTTGTTCATCAATAACATCTATTCGATTACAAATATAACATAGTACTTCATTAATTATAATTTCTTTATCACTCATTTTTAAATAAATATTTAAACTTGTTTGGCTAGGTGTACAACATTTTAGACGTCTGTTCAAACCAACTGCCAAAATCGTATCCAATGCCAATCAAAATATATTTTAGTAGTGTTTATATTATATAATATTAATAGATTTCATAAGTGCAAGGTAGCTTCAGTTACTGTTGATTAAAAATACACAATGCCACCTAAAAAAAGACCATCTTTATCTCGAAATTCTAGAGATGCTAAGAGGATGAGAAATGCGCGTTCTCAAGAATCGGCAGAGGAAAGAGCATATCGGTTAAACTCTATGAGAGTTAGTGCCTCAACTTCTCGAGCCAATGAAAGCTCTTCAGAGAGAGAGATGCGATTAGCAGCTGACAGAGCGAGACGAGCTACATCACGGGCGTCTCAAAGCTTTTCTCAACGAGAGCTAAGGCTTACCATTGACCAAGAACAACATGTGTTATCCCGAGCAGCTGAAACTGCTTCACAACGAGAATTGCGTCTCACAGCTGACCGCGAACGACATACATTATCTCGCGAGTCCGAAACATTTACTGAAAGGGAATTACGTCTCACAGCTGACCGCGAACGGCATACATTATCTCGCGAGTCAGAAACCTTCACTGAGAGGGAATTACGTCTTACAGCTGACCGCGAACGTCATATATTGTCTCGCGAGTCAGAAACCTTCACTGAGAGGGAATTACGTCTTACAGCTGACCGTGAACGTCATATATTGTCTCGCGAGTCAGAAACCTTCACTGAGAGGGAATTACGTCTCACAGCTGACCGCGAACGTCATATATTGTCTCGCGAGTCAGAAACCTTCACTGAGAGGGAATTGCGTCTCACAGCTGACCGCGAACGTCATATTTTATCTCGAGAATCTGAAACTTTTACTCAATATGAAGACCGTTTGACAAATGATAGGGTGCACCATAATATTGTTCGATCACTCGAAGATGAACATGAGCATGAACAACGACTAGAGTCGGTACGCGAACATTACAATTCTTTGACACAAGAACGATTAATAAGTTTGTCTAATGAAAGATTAAGAATCGAAAATATTCGGTCTCTTGAAACGGACGAACAGCGAGAGGCCCGTCTTACTGCAGACAGATTTCGTCATAGTCTTAATAACTTAGATGTACACATAGAAGATCAATCTAGAAATACGGTGGCGTGGTCAGACAAATATAAAAGTGGGTTTGCTTATAATTTCACAATTGATTACAGATCATCTTCTGTAATAGGCGATATGAACGTGGTATGTTCTTTTTGTAATGCTTTAAAGTGGAGTAAGGAGTCGGCTGGATTCTGTTGTTCTGGAGGTAAAATAAATTTGCCTTCATTCGAAGACCCACCGGAACCTTTGAAATCATTACTTTTAGGGGAACATGTGCAATCTAAACAGTTTTTCGACAACATTCGCACTTATAATAGTGCGTTTCAGATGACATCCTTTGGTGCTCAACAAATCTCCGAAGGTCCTTTCATGCCTACTTTTAAAATACAAGGTCAGGTTTACCATTTGATAGGATCTCTTTTGCCTGAAGACCAACCTAAGTTTCTTCAAATATATTTTGTATCCGACTACAACGAACAGTCGAATATAAGAAATCAATATTTCCCAAATTTAAATGCTGAACTCATTTCACAACTTCAGAACATGTTGCATCAGATTAATTCGTATGTATGCAGTTTTAAATCGGCATTAGAAGCTCTTCCTCGAGATGATGATAACAATTATAAAATTGTTATAAATGCCGATAGGCGTCCAACGCAGGAACACCCTGGGCGTTATAATGCTCCATCCACGAATGAAGTTGCTGTGGTATTGGTCGACCAGGAATGTGATAGGCGTGATATCGTTATCCGTTCCAGAGACAATCGTTTACAACGTATTTACGAAACCCACAGGGCTTACGACGGTTTGCAATATCCTTTGATATATTGTCGAGGGGAAGATGGTTATAATTTTGCTTTATACCAAACTGATCCGCATACAGGCGCACCTATTTATAATAAAAAGATTTCATGCCTTCAATTTTACTGTTACCAATTGCAAGTAAGACGGAATAGGTTTGTATACTTGCAACGTTTTCGTGGCTTATTCAATCAGTTTATTGTAGACATGTACGCAAAAATTGAAACCGAAAGATTAGTTTATATACGATCTAATCAAAGGCAGCTGCGCGCTGAAGAATACGTGCACCTTCGCGACGCCATGCAGCAAGATAATGATACGGTGAATATGGGCCGTTTAGTTATTTTGCCCTCTTCTTTTACTGGTGGTCCACGCTACATGCACGAACGTACTCAAGATGCTTTTTGTTACGTAAGAAAATATGGACGTCCCGACTTATTTATTACTGTAACTACCAATCCTAAGTGGGATGAAATCACTCGGGAGCTTCTTGAGGGTCAAGCACCGCATGACCGCCATGATATCATCGCAAGAGTTTTTCATTTAAAATTAAAATCAATGATAGATCTATTTACCAAAGATAACATTTTTGGAGAAGTATTGTGTTATATGTATAGTGTTGAATGGCAAAAACGCGGCTTACCCCACGCACATATCCTGCTTTGGTTAAAAGATAAGGTTCGACCTAATGATGTAGACAGTTTAATCAGTGCCGAAATTCCAAGTCCGATTGCAGATTCCGAGTTATACGACATTGTTAAAACTCATATGATACATGGTCCATGTGGTGCATTTAACGTGAATTCTTCTTGCATGCAAGACGGTCGTTGCACTAAAAGATATCCAAAAGCCTTAGTGGAAGAAACTGTAACAGGACATGATGGATACCCGAAATATCGTCGCCGTTCAAGAGATACTGGTGGTTTCACTGTTGAAAAGCGAGTGTCTGGACAACAGGTTATTTTAGACAATAGGTGGGTCGTTCCGTATTCTCCTGTGTTGTCCAGAGCATTTCAAGCTCACATAAATGTTGAAATGTGTAATAGTGTAGAGTCAATAAAATATATTTGTAAGTACATTAATAAGGGCAGTGACCAAGCTACATTTGCTTTGAGAAATGAAAATGATGAAGTTACAAGATTTCAGTCAGGCAGATATATAAGTTCTTCAGAAGCTGTGTGGCGGATCTTAAGTTTCAACATTCATGAAAGATATCCACCTGTGACCCATCTGGATGTTCATCTTGAAGGCGGTCAACGTATATATTTCAACACCGAAAATGTCACAGAACGGTTAGAGAACCCTAGACAAACAACTTTATTAGCATTCTTTCGACTTTGCCAAACTGATGATTTTGCAAAATCTCTTTTATATGAAGAAGTTCCATCGTATTATACCTACGATAAGCAACGAGGTGTCTTTAATCGTAGACGCCGTGGCAGGCCTGTAGATGGCGAGTCAGGTATTTTCAAAGAACATGTTCTTGGTAGAGTATACACCGTTCATCCTAACAACGCTGAGTGTTTCTATTTGCGATTATTATTACATACTGTGCGAGGACCAACCTCATTTATAGATTTGAGAAAAGTAGACAATGTTGTTTATCCCAGTTATCATGCAGCTTGCCAAGCGCGTCATTTGCTTGAAAATGATCAGCATTGGGATGACGCTTTAGCAGAATCCTGTGTTAGTGATAATCCAAGACGGTTACGTCATTTATTTGTAACATTACTTACATTTTGTAATTTGTCAGATGCTGTACAATTATGGGAAAAATATAAAGACAAATTTTCAGAAGACTTTCTTAGAAATATATCTAACAATGATGAAGGCACAACTAATGATAATTTCCGTGATCTTGCCATAAATCAGTGCTTATTAGCTCTTCAGGATGAGTTAACAGCAGTTGGCGGTAAATCACTATGTGAATATGGTTTGCCAACACCAACCTCAGTCGGAGAGGTAACTAATAGGGAATATTCCGCAGAGATTGGTTACAACTTAATGGAACTGCTGACAACATTAGAAAACGGTGTCCCAATGATGACTGCAGAACAACGTTCAGTTTATGACCGTGTGTGCGGAAGTGTTCAAAATAATTTGGGAACAATATGGTTTTTAGATGCACCTGGAGGAACTGGGAAAACCTTTTTGACTAAATTAATATTGGCTTATGTTCGAAATCAGCGTAAAATAGCTCTTGCCGTAGCTTCATCTGGGATAGCTGCAACATTGCTACCAGGAGGTAAAACGGCTCACACTATGTTCAAAATACCAATTGATTTAGATCGCACGGAAAGTCCAACCTGTAGTATTTCAAGAAATAGCGACAAAGCAAAGGTATTACGCGAGTGTAATTTAATCATATGGGATGAATGTACGATGGCCCATCGAAAAGCAGTAGAAGCGGTAGATAGAACTTTAAGGGATATAAGACAAAATGATCGACCAATGGGCGGTATCACGGTTTTATTTTGTGGTGATTTCCGACAAACCTTACCGGTAATACCACGGGGAACCCGAGCTGATGAGGTTAGGGCTTGCCTGAAAAGCTCTTATTTGTGGCGTGATATACAATCGGTGCATTTGACTATAAACATGCGAGTGAGAACTGGAGATAACCCGGATGATAGTCAATTTTCTGATTCATTATTAAAGATTGGTGAAGGTACCTATCCACAACTACACCAAGGAAAACTTATTCTGACGCCTGAATTATGTTGTATAGTGCAATCTCAACCACATCTTATATCGTCGGTTTACGGTGACGTAACAAATATATTAAATAGGGACAATTCCTGGCTATGCGAAAGATCTATTTTAACTCCTCGCAATGACCAGGCATCTGAGATTAATAACAAAATACTGTCGAATATACAGGGGGAAAGCAAAGTTTATAGATCAATAAATAGAATGGTCGATGAACAAGAAGCAACTAATTACCCGATAGAATTTTTAAATTCTTTAAATATGCCCGGACTTCCTTCTCACGAAATTTGTTTAAAAATTGGCATTCCGATTATTCTACTCCGAAATTTAAGACCACCACAACTTTGCAATGGAACTCGACTAAAAGTAACCCAGTTGCAACAAAATATAATCGAGGCTCAAATTTTAACAGGTTGCGGTGCAGGAGAAACCGTCTTTATCCCCAGAATACCCTTAATACCAAATAATTTTCCATTCCAATTTAAAAGGACGCAATTCCCAGTATCGGTGTGTTATGCAATGACAATAAATAAGGCTCAAGGGCAGACTTTTCATGTTGCCGGAGTAGATCTCGGTGTCAGTTGTTTCTCGCATGGTCAGTTATACGTTGCTCTTTCCCGTGTTAGCAGTTCTAGAAATCTTTATGTTCACGTGCCGGACGGGTCAACTTTCAATATAGTTTACCCGGAAGCTTTGCGCTAAAGTATTTTGATTCTATAGGTCCTTAAGCCTCATGTGAACCTGATGTAAATAATATTACCAATACATTTTAAATTAATAATACACAAGGAGTTACACGCTGACGTAGTCGCGGGCACAGCTATCTATACTTTTCTGCCGGAAGTCACTATTCCACGCGGACGAAGTCGCGGGCAAAAGCTAGTTCATAATAAATTAAAACCAATTTAATGTAATATTAAGTAAGACCTGGTTAGTAGAATGTGATTGTGTGTGTGAGTGTGTGTGTGAAAGTGCATGTATGAGAATGTGTGAGTGTAATAGCAGTGAGTGTAAAATGCTAATTTATTGTATTATTATGTGAGCTGAGATTCAGTATTGATTAATTGTAAGATTTGCTTTTTAAAACTAGTACGTGATAAATAGAAGGGATCCACAGAAGAGAATTTTTTATTATAAATGTCCGGGAGCCTGTGGAATGGTGACATTTTTAGATAATTAGTTGATGTAGCCGGCACGTGGAATAGGCGTGTGTGGCGAGTACGCTGTGTGGGTACAAGATACTTTATATTTTCCAACGCTGTGGAATAGTCAAACTTGTTGTTCACAATATCGTATAACAACATAATATCTATTATATCTCTCCTATCCTCCAAAGTATTTAACCCATAGTGGGAGCAAGACTGTTCATAATTCAACGAATATTGTTTTGTTTTATAATTCATTTTGTTCACAAAAATTTTTTGTATTGCTTCCAATCTTTTGATGTGACATTTATATTGCGGTCGCCAGATCACACTTGCAAATTCGAGAACACTACGTACGTAGGCAAAATAAAGAACTTTCAAGCAAGTAATGTCTTTAAATGGATCAGCTTGTCGCAAGATGAAACCAAGATTTTTGTAGGCTTTATGAACAATAAAATCCACGTGCGTACGATATGCTAGTTTGACGTCCAGAATCACACCTAGGTCCCGTACTGAAGTAACAGCTGGTATACTTTCACTATTAATTTTATAATCAAAACTAATAATATTATTATTTTTATTACGGGTGAAACTTACTTTTTGGCATTTTTTTATATTAATTGATATTTTATTTAATTTATAATAGTCACATAATCTATTAAGATCATCTTGAAGACATTGACAATCGTAAAAGGAAGTGACTTTTCTGAATATTTTTTTATCGTCAGCATAAAGTAGGAAATTAGAATTTACAAAGCAGTTACTAATGTCGAATAAGTAGATGTTATACAATAAGGGACCGAGATGCGATCCCTGCGGGACGCCCGAAGTAATATCAACAAAATCTGAATTAAACCCTCCTAGAATCACCGATTGACTGCGGTTCCTGATATAAGACTCTATCCATCTGAGAAGATCTCCCCTGATACCCACTGCATGAAGCTTACGGATAAGGACATTATGACTTACTCTATCAAATGCCTTCTCGAAATCTGTGTAAATAACATCAACCTGTACTCCTTCACTCATGTTGTTATTTATGTAATGTGTTAAGTCTAATAAGTTAGTGGTAACGTTCCGTGATTTAATAAAACCGTGTTGTTCAGTTGGAATACATTTAAGTGTATGAGTGTAGATTTTTTGGTATACTAGTTTTTCCAGCATTTTAGCAAATATATTAAGAAGAGATATACCCCTATAATTAGTAATATCTTTCTTCGAGTCTTTTTTATGTATGGGCACAATTAAAGCCTTTTTCCATAAGTCTGGAAAAATTCCTTCGGTTAAGGAACGTTGGAAGAGTATGCGTAAAGGTGTTCTAAGACTAGTCCCACAGTTTTTAATGAAGACAGCCGGTATGCCATCGGACCCGGCTCCCTTTCTATAGTCCAAATCCCGAAAGAGCTTCATAATCTCTTGATCTTTAATTGTGATTGAGCAAAGGCTATCAGCAAGCTCAAAATCGTATACAGTACTTATTGGGTCAGTATTATCATCGGATTGAAAAACGGACAAAAAGAATTCACTAAACGCTGAACAAATGTCGTTACCATCAGTAAGGTTGCGTTCACGGAAAACCATATTGCATGGGTAACAAGAGTTATTTCGTTTGTTTTTGATATACGTCCAGAATTCTTTAGGCGTAGTTTTAATAGATTTTTGACAGCGTAAAATGTATTTTAAGTACGCTTCGTCCTGAAGTTTTTTTACTCTAGTTCTAAGCAGTGAAAAAGATGCGTAATCGTTCGGATTTTTGTATTTCTTCCAACGAAAGTGAAATTTATATTTTTCTTTTATTAAATTAATTAATGCAGGCGTATACCATTTCGGATATTGACGACGAGATGAAATCCTAACAGAAGGTACGTATCTCTCTATTATAGAATTTAAAACATTATAAAATTTATCTATGGCAATATTAATTGATGCGGAATTTAAAACGTCAGTCCAATTTATTTTACTAATTTCACTATTAATTGTTGTATAATCAGCCTTATAGAATTTTTTTATTTTTGAAAACTGGGAACGTAACGGTAGGATATAAATATCTTTTATTTTAATTAAAAATGGTTGATGGTATCGATCAATGTTGACTAGGGAATCGGAGGAAATAATATCATTACAATCAATAGATAAATTCGAGAACACGAGATCTAAAATATTACCACAACAGTTAGGTGATTGGTTGTACTGATAAGCCCCCATTAATGTTGTTAAATTCATTAGGTCCAGAGAGGCATCTAAAAGATCATTGGTACAGGGATCTGTAATAATAAAAGAGTGATCCTTCAACCAAGTGATAAACGGCAAATTAAAATCGCCCACTATCAAATATTTGTTATTAGGGTAACTTTCATACAAGGACAGTAACGCTGCGTTTAAAGATCTTAAATTACCAGGCAAATCAGTATTAGGAGGCAAGTATACAGCAACAATATGAAGGTCACCTTGACTTTTACCGAATTGACGGTTAAAATACTTACCAGGTATAGTTAGCCAGACACTTTCCACGTTACCGCACACAATATTTTGAGTTAAGTAACCACAAAACGCTTTTTTAACGCATATAACAACGCCTCCGCCTTTCATTTTATGTTTCCTATCAAATCTAAAAACGTCATAGCGAGAATCACAAATCTCTGAGTCAAGAATTCCATCACACAACCAACTTTCCGTTAAGATAATAACATCATAATTGCTTAATACGATATTTTTATGCAGTTCCGGTAATTTAGTTCGCAAGCCGCGAGTGTTTTGGTAGTAAATGTTAATAAAGTTACGTTTGGAAGTCATTGAGAAAATTATAAAACAATTTAAATGTTAAGTAAAGTACAATAGCAAAGTAATCGATTAAATCGAAATAATATTATAAACTTACAAGTTAAATTATGTATTATCGCGGCAATACATACACCTATCTTAAGTTTTTTTATTAATATTACACTATTCACATGAATATAATTATAGAATAAAACTATCGGAACGCGACAAAAATTGTTAAAAATGTTGCGGGCAGTTCTGAAAAAAGTAATACAGTACAGAGGAGCGGAACCTTTTATAATGAAGTCGTAATAATAATTATTTTTAAATGAAATTGACGTAAAATAATTTACTGAGAGCTCACGTATATTGTAAATTAAAGTGTATTTATATTGTGTAGTGTATAAGTGTGTTAAAAAATTGTAAGTGGTAGATACTGAAGATATAAAAACGTATATAATATGTAGGGCATGATCAAGACTAAAAATTAATAACATAACTAAAAGAAGTGAATTGCTATTGAAATAAATGGTTAAGGGCAGGTTTCTAAAAAATTCTTCAGGTCTTCATCCGAAGCTATGACCTTCGCCGGCGCTTTCTCATGTGCGCGTAAATATATGGTGCAATTTCTGATCCAAACGAACTTAATGTTTCTTTCTTTGGCACGTTGCTTGCAGTTGTTAAGTAATAATTTATTAGCGATTGTAAGATGTTCATTAATAAATATCTTCAGGGAGTTACCCGTGAAACCAAGGTCATGAGATGTTATGCCTTTTACTTTGTTAGACTTTTTAAAGTTATTAATCAAAGTATCCTTTGTGGCTTTGTCTTTCAGTTTGACTATTATCTTACGTGGGCTGTCCTTCTTGTCTCTGAATGATTGAACCCTTGTAATGAATTCAACATCTTCCTTGTTGAGGTTACAGCTAATAGCGGAAGCTAGACGAAGGAATACTTTTTGTAAATTTTCATTTGATTCTTCAGGCACACCGATAATTTCCACATTTAAAAATCTATTCTTTTGTTCTGTGCGACCTTGTTCAAGTTCCAGGGCAGAAATTTTCGCTAGAAGAGTATTTATAGTGTTACGACTCTTAGCTGCTTCAACTTCAGACCTTTGAAAGCGTTCTCCAAATCCCTTCATATCAGACTTTAACTTTTTCATATCTTCGTTTAGACTGTCAACTATGGATAACTTGCAGTCTATATCTTCCAGTCTTTTGTATAAATCTTCAATCACATTTGCATTTATTTTGCTCGTTAAGTCGTTCAGATCACTCCTTAACTTTTCAACCTTTTCCGGCAAAGTAGAGAGTGGCGATAGCATTTCCTCAATCCTATTCAAAGATGACTGATAGGAATTAGGCTCAGTACAAGGTTTAACGGCTTCACCGGAAGAGGCAGAGTTTCTACAGTCAGGACAGCACCAAGAATTTTGTCGTTCAGTGCCAAGTCTCCGCCAGCCGATTTCAGATAGGCTCGCACAGTGGAAGTGGTAAGTGTTACGGCAGCTCGAACAAAGAGCACCATCAGATACTTTTTCGCTGCAGCGCTTACAATTATTCATACCGAAGGTTGGGGACACCACACAAATCTTATACGACGTACGTAGATAAGCGTTCACGTATTTCGCGCGGAGTCTCTTAGCATAAATAGCTGCGCTGACGTAGGGTCGGACTGTTGAATTAGAAATCCGAGTTCTAATCCACACGGGCGCGGTGAGCAAAAACTTTAATTTTAAAAATTTTTAAACACTTCAAACAATAATTTAGGAGTATGTCCAGTCACATACGATACCAGATCGTTACTGAATTATAATTATATTTTCATTTGATATTAGTATATTTTGTTTTATTCGATAACACTTTTTTCTATTCTTTATAAATTTATATGTATATCGATAACACTATTTTTTTAAAACGTTACGAACTATCCATAGCAAATAGGAACCTACCACGGAATAGACGATCTTTTAAAAATCGTCGTTATTGTTATCGTTTTAAATATTCACGAACTATGAAATGAAACCTAAAACTATCGACACAGTTTATCGACCGCAACACAACCCTAAGCTTGTAAAAATCCGCAAACCGCTTTAAAGGGGCTGTTTTGCAATCGTAAAACATCGACGCCTCAAAGTTGCCGCCTGCAGGCTAATGAATGGCTAACAAGCGGCTTATACCCCTTCGATCGTGGTTTATATTACAATTATTGTTAGAACACGTATAGAGAACAACTAAGTAAAGGCTTTTTTTAATAAGGAGTAATAATAATTATGGCTATTTTGGAAAAAGTGCTTCGATTGAGGCACTAATTATTATGGTAAAAATTACAGATATTTCACATAGTACAAATTGTATTTAGCTTTTCGAGCTGAGTAGCTTATAAAACTGTTTCGATTGTATACAATAGAGCCTGCAGGCTCTTAATATTAGTCATTGTTAGAGCACGCTTAAAACATTTTAAAAACTGGTTTTTGGTTCATAAAGCTTTATATCAGAAATAATTACGGCTATTTTGAGGGAAGTGGCTTATACCCAAACTTATACCACTGATTCAAATCATATTACACATAAACCTAAATCATTCCCATCTGTCACATTGAAAATACATTTTTAATTATTCATACTAATATTATAAATGCGAAAGTAACTTGCATGAAATTTTGTATAGAGATATTTTGATACCCGAGAAAGGACATATAGGCTACTTTTTACCCCGGGACATAGGATAGGTTTTATCCCGGAAATACCACGGGAACGGGAACTATGCGGGTTTTTCTTTGACTGCGCGGGCGAAGCCGCGGGTGGAAAGCTATTAGTACATAATAAGATATATTCCTAAGAAAGAGCTAATACCTAATTTTCCTGGAACTCCTGATTGCGCTAGTGACAGGCTCTTCCCTATAGAATAAATGAAAAATATGTCACAGAAAAATAATTCTCCGATAACGTTCAAATACATATATCTAAACGTTGAGGTAATCGGATATAAACAGGAATAAGGAAATGAAATGCAACTTCCCTTCAAACGGGAAGTTTACATACATAGGTAGGCTAATAACGCGAGAAAACTAGCGTTATTTCCGATACTAAATCGAATTTCAATCGAAGAGAGCTTCAAGGAGTTATCCTGACCATAATTTATTGAAGCTTCGAACAGGTAAGTGTATAAAATGTTTCGAATATACATACATACTTAGATATATTTGAACGAAAATTGCTTGCAATACGATGCATTTTGACACACTGAATACATAATAGTAGCTGAACGCTATTTAAACTGTAAGATGACGTGTGGTCCTGGATTCGATTCCAGCTGGAGACGAAGAAAAAATATGTCTCGATCTGGCTGGACACAGAAGGCTCATCACCTGCTTGTCACTAGAAAATCGATCAGTGAAATTAAGTGTGGGATACACTACCCCACCAGGAGACATGGGAATTCAGTTAAGACAGTTGAGAAAAAATCAATTTTACTTTAAATTTAAATTGATACTAAACATATCTATTATTACAGGTGCACAACTAAATAGCTATGAAATTTTAAAACAAACAACGACATTAAAAGTTTCCAACCCCAGCTTACATGAATACACTATAAACCAATGTAAAAACAGTTATTTTTATTCTAATTCTAGGGTATTATCGATCAGTCGTTAACTATTAATACGTCGCAAGTCAACTGAAGACAAGTCTAGCATGTCGCGTGCACTGTTTTATTTAATCTAGCCCAGTATCGATGCAGTGCTATTAAAAATGTATTAATTCAATTGGCGTTCGAGGAAATAAGTCTATTATTGCAGGAATTGTTACGTTCTAAAGAGTTTTAGTTCGTACTGAGATTAAGGAAGCTTTTGTATTATAGTTTAGATCTAGTGTAGTTAGTGACTTAGGACAAAAAGTGTTGGTTTAATTCTCGTTTCTGGTTATGCATTGTGTGACTAATATTTAATTGTGGGATTTGTATGTTCAAATCTATAGATACTTAATATCTATAGCTGCAGAGTTTGTTTGTTTGTTAGTTTGTTTGAACGCGCTAATCTCAGGAACTACTGGTCCGATTAGAAAAATTCTTACGGTGTTAGATAGCCCATTTATTGAGGAAGGCTAAATATCATTAAGTTAAGACCAAAAGGAACGGAGCCACGCGGGTGAAACCGCGAAGCGCAGCTTGTCTTTAATAATAGATAATTAAGTAATTTATTTGTCCTGTTTTGTTTTGTAAATTCCTTCAGCGAATTACAAGTTAAATAGAGCTAAAGAGTTATTAGTAATTATTAGGGATGCCATTCAACGCTGTATGTATACGTTATAAAATCCTAAATACACAATTGTTGTTAATTTCACAATCCCACCCGCATTACACAAATATGTAGCTTAGATTAGCCTTTAGTATTATCAACAACGTATCATTTGCACGTGTCGTATGTCCCGTTTCGCAATAATTTTAACAATAGCGTCGCAAACATCTGATTATTTCCATACCCATGGAGCTTCCTTGCTCTTAGTGACTCACTACGACTGGGAGGTCGCCGCGGGTGGCCGTATCAAAACCAACATCTCTTGACATCCCAACCCCCCTCCCACATGAGCAACAAAGCACGCACGCAGAACATTCCCTTCCATTGCAATAGCTCATCCTAAACTGGTCATTTAAACCCGTTGTTCAAGCTATCATCGAAATCTTGGCAAGCTTTTTCGCGATTTATGCTCAAAGAATTATAGCCTTAGTTTCGTACGTGGATAGTCTTGTTTTTGCGTATGATAAATAAATCTTGGGAGAAACTCCGCTCGGATAATTACTGCATTTCGTCGGCTACTGTCATTTGTGAAATATGATAACCTAATGGGTATTTCTTAGATGGTTTATGTTATTTTACGAAGAAATCTTGTTGGATTGTTTTTAGTGATTTAAAAATACATTCTTGAACTGTGAATTCTGAACACGTAGATAAATTTATATGTGACTACGGTAGTGTTATTATAACAGATAGAAGCTGTTTATTTTGTCAATTCAACACATCGTTTCAGTGCATTTGGTAAAATCACAAATTACTCATAACTTAAATGTCAAAGAAATAATATAATAAATATCTTTTAAAAAAGCAATATGTATTGAAAAATATTTTTATTAAATCGCAGACATTCTCTTAACAAAAATTCAAAATATAAAACTCCATTTAAAAAGACTTTAAAAGTCACCTAATGTAACAGTTTGAAAGGCAATATGGCGGATGAGTGTATGATGACAGTTGACAGAGGATTTGGCGGGAAACGCGCTTTCAGGCGCGAAATTGTACTTTTTCAGAGCTGACGTGACTCACGTGTAACCTCTGTGAAGATAATAAGAAAAATGGAGATTTTGTTTCATGCTATATGAGGCACTTAGGTACCTACATGTGTGATATATTGGTGCTTATTACTATGAAGTCTTTTCAAATTACATAACGTGGCGTTCATTAGGGTCGTATTTAAAACATACTAAGTATAATAAGTCTTGTATTCAAACTCAAACATTTATTTATTCAATTAAACTTCTTTTAGAAGTACTTTCGAATCGACATTACATATTTTTAACATTTACCACCGATTCGGAATGCAGTATCTATGGAGAAGAACAGGCAAGAAACTCCATAGTTGATTGATTATTGATAAAAGTTTGTAAAATTTCAGTTTTCATGATTTATTTTTATTTTGAAAATAAGTTTTTCTATCTCTAAAGTCTAAACAATTGCGTAAATGAACAAGTGAAACATTTTCATAATAACGGACTTTACAATAGAAAAAAACTCTAAAACACGGTGTATGTTAACAACTCTTAGATTAAACGGTTCCCCGCAGAGAATGTAATATTCCAAAGAATAAAGTGGCCGTATAAATCATTCACAGGCCAGCGGTTTCCTTCCCCCAGGTTCAAGGTTTGGGACTATGTACTTTTATGTGATTTAAAAAAAATTGCAGCTATAATATATTACTGTAATTTATGGCAATATAACAGACTATTATTAAAGATATTTGATAGCAGCTGTTGTCCGCAAGTTCTTTTGGATAAGGTAAAAATAAATAAATGTAAATATTATAATAATATATCACTAACTGACACTACATAGTATAAAAGAAAATCACTTTCTCTGTCCTTATTGAGTTAACTATATATGCCTAAATCGGTAAAACTACGAATGTGAAACTATTTTGATGAGGTTTTTTCAATATAATGTGATTCAAGAGAAAGATTTTAGTAGGTACTAGGTTTCCGCGCGCGGCTTTGCCCGCGCGGTCAAAGAAAAACCCGCGTAGTTCCCGTTCCCGTGGGATTTCCGGGATTGCGTCATTTTCTCAGGATAAAAAGTAGCCTATGCCCTTTCTCGGGTATCAAAATATCTCCATACCAAATTTCATGAAAATTGGTTCAGTAGTTTAGGCGTGATTGAGTAACAGACAGACAGACAGAGTTACTTTCGCATTTATAATATTAGTATGGATATAATTTTTTTTAGTTTTAGACAAAGCGGGCAAAGCCGCGGGCGGAAAGCTAGTTATATTATAAATACCTTTAACCTTTTCAATCAATTTAGTGAAAACAAAATCGGTTGAGTCGTTCCAATTTAGATGATCCCGAAATAACAGATAGACAGCCAAATAAAGTAAATTAAAATAGATGTCAATAACGCCAATGGATTAAAAAAGATACAGTTTTTGTATTTTTGAAAGATTTATTTAGTTTGAAAGATCAGTTTAAAGTGCAATACGGTGTTCGTTTTAACAATTTAGTGTGAGATGTTGTTTAAGAAACTTAAAAAAATGGTATTTAAAGCCATGGACATATAAATAATGAATAGAATTTCAAGAAAATGTATAAAGTTTCACCATTAATTTTGTTTTTAAAAGGTGTGTGTGTGTACATATCCCTCATATATCGTACTAAATTCCTTAGCATGTTAAGATTTCTTTGATTGTGTAAAAGCCTTTACAGTCAGTATGACGTTATTTTCTACTTCAGAGTTATATTCAGTTCACAGTTACGGTATAGGTTAAAGTCGGTTCAATAAATTTTTAGATAAAGAAAACCAAAATTCGATTTAAAGTCGCGTTTTAGTCCTAACTGATACATGTGTTATGCGAACGTTTTTTCTAAATCACTCTAAGATAGATACAATAATATATTAATACTTTCTACACCACATAATTTACAATTACTATGTACCTAATGTAGCTTTACATACATGATAAATTGACAGGTAAGGGTTTCCTTTGAAACATGTAGCTTGTTTGTGTTCGTCAAATATTGACGGCTTTGCTAACCACTGGCGTATCGGCATATGTTGATATTATCGTTTATATTATAGCTCTGCTTGCGATATATTATCTCTTTGATCTGTTAGACTGTTACCTCGTAAAGCGGGAGATCGATAAAAAAAAACAAAGAAACTATTTATCCATAGACAATTTGTTGTGAGTTCGAGATTTGAATTTTATAACATTCTCTTCTATTTTTGACACTGGCAAGTCTTCGCTAAATGCCATCTCGGTGGTCAAGGGGTTAATTGAAAAAAAAAAAATCTCGCATATGACAATTTGAAGGTCACAAGTTGGGGTGTTTTCTTCGGTTGTTACATACAATTTTCTGTCCGAATGGAAGAGGTAATGAAGAAAAATTTTCCTACATACAACATAAACAGTAAGCACTTAAATCTAATGATATACTTTTATAGGCAAGAGAAAAGTTAAAAACACATTACTTACTATAATTATTTTATTCGTAAAGCTACATACATAAAACACAGATTTTACTTCGTAACTCATTTACAAAAAAAATCTTACATACCTGTACATTACAATACACTTTATTTAAAACACATTTAATAAAAAAATAGAAAACAAAAGACAAAGAACATTTATATTATAGACAGGACATAAACTCTAGAACAGAACTGTGAATCGAAAATGAATTGCGCATCGTCGCAGCGTGACATAGATAACTTTAGTCTCTTGTTTGTTCTAGTTATGGTTTGTGCGAAAAATATTATTGAAAAGTATTAGTATTTCAATGTTCCGTGATGCTAAGGTAATTTGAGTTTACTATGTCTTGTCGGGTCGATTAATAAAATATAACATACTAGCTTATCGCCCGAGGCTTCGCCCGCTTTGTCTAAAACCTAATAAATTATATACTAAAACCTTCCTCTTGAATCACTCTATCTATAAAAAAAAATTGGTTGTCTGTAAAGTCGGTTTACTGACGATAGTTGAACGTGACAACGTCCGATTGTGCTTCTTTGTCGTTCGTTCCGCGCTCTCGCTCGCACTTCAAGGGTTACATGGAACGCCTCAGAGCGAGGTAACGCCGCATGAGTCATGTTTGTTCGTGCGTGCAGGCGGCTCTATCGAATTATAAGACGTTGTCACGTCAAAACTGCATCAAAATCCGTTGCGTAGTTTAAGATTAAAGCATACAAAGGGACATAGGGATGGAGAAAGCGACTTTGTTTTATACTATGTAGTGATTATAACAATAATTACAAGTAACTTCAGGTTACAGCTTCACTTGCTTTCCTTCTAAAAAGTTATTAAGGTATTAATCCGAGCTGTTTTTGGTCAAAGAGTAAAAAACAACCATACAAAATAGGTATATTGTAACTTTGTGACCGTACATCGTCATAATATTTCAACCATATTTAATTACAACATTTAAAGATGTTTTTGCATGAAGGGAAAACCAACTCCAATCCCATAAAGTCATGATAATAGCGCTGAAATAAATATGGTATATGCTTAGGGTATATGTAATAAAAATAATAAAAATATGAAGCGGCAGGAAATATTTTCCACGCGTCGCTGTTTACAAACGTCCAAACTCCAATACAAGATATCAGCCGAGCGAAAAAAGTCCTCTCACAATGGTGCGTGGCAAATAAAAATAATAAATGCGCAATTCTTTAGGCAGGGCTGTAAAACTGTCGGTCGCAGTTGTGCCCTTGAGTTCCGACCTGAAGTTTGTAGCCCCTGGCGGCGATTGATCACATGTCAGGGGTACGGAATTGTTTTAATGATCCTCTGCCCTATTTCCACGGTGTCTAGGGAAATTTTGATACCTGGTATTGCGTTAAAATTGAGAAAGCGTAATAACCATTTGTGGGTGTTGGTAATTTATTAGTTATTTTGTGAAACTGATATTTTTTGTGTTTCAGTTTTACAACATCGGTTGGAATTTTACAACATAGTGACGAACGGGTTTGCATATTTTGATTGTGAAGATAAAGTGGCTACTATTGGAAATATCGATAGCTTTTCCTTATTACATTATTATTATCCGCGCCATGTCTACTTCAAACAAGTACTTGAAACAAGTAATCATTAATTTGGAACTATGTTTATTACTTACCATATATTTATATATACCACTTATAACCTATCAGTTATCACTTTTACCAACTTTTTCTCAACACACTGCTACTGTCAAACAGTATTTGACAAAGTTGTTGAACGGCAAAGTGATTGATACGTTTGTCAATTCATTTACACTCGACGCCATCCTCAGAGGGTTTAAATCTTTGACAGTTAGACGGATCACAAGCCTTTCTAATGAAATGGGCTCCATGATAACTTGGCCGCGTGATTTGATTGATTTCTCCACTATTTGTTTACGGTTCTAAGTTTTTGAACTGGAAACTGTAGGAGATTGTGTTGTTGACGCACTTGTTATATACTACCAAGCCTATAGTTAAATCTACAAGTTAAGCCTCTATGCCATTACATAATCTTTGGCATATTTTATGGTCGCCTCTGCGTACATACATATTCATCGGTAACAAACATTTTGCTGACTTCGCGTCGATATCGAAATTGGATCGCCGCTGTGGATTCCACCTTACTTGGCCTCCAACCTCGAGCCAGTCCATTGGTATTTAAAGTAATTTTAATGTATAATTTTTAATTGTAATATTTCTTCAATAAAGTAATCTTTGAAAATTGGTTTTTTTTGGGACTCTCGGGCACGATAAATATAATTGGCGCAGTCGGTAGGATTTCCGGGTCCCCCAGGATAGAAAATTAGGGAAAATTCTGGAGGAGATAGGCGTTTCCAGCCGAACCGGAAATTGGAAGAACAACGTGGCCGAGCATCCAAACTTCGATACCTCCCAAGAAATGCCAAGATCTATGTGAGTACACTTTATTTCAGTGATTGCTCCTTTATTTCCTGTGTTAGTTTTAGATTTTTTTTTTATTTCAACACGTGTTATAAAATTTTCGATCGTGAAAATTAACGAACAGTGTAGGAATATTTTATAGGCGTATAGGAATTTAAATTAATAAGAATTGAAATTTTCTTTTGATTTAATAAATTTTAAAAATTAAAATTGAAGGAAATTAAAATCATTTTCTATTATAATAATTATTAAATTTAGATTTGTGTTAATATATTAATTAAATGAGTAGTAGGGAAGAATTAATTGATAGATTAAGACAACTTGACGATTCAGAAATTAGCGAAATTAACAGGGATATTTTAGTTGATAATTTAAGACAATTTGAAGAATCTAAAATGGCTACCCTAGATGATATCTGTAAAGCCCTCCGTTTAGTTCCTGAATTTGATGGAAATTCTCATGTTTTAGTAAGATTTATTAATATTTGTGATCAGTTAGTTGCAAAGTATGGTCAGGCCGGTGATCAATTAATTAATTCGGGTCTTTTAAATGGAATTTTGAACAAAGTAGTTGGTGCTGCCGCGCGACAAATTAATGCCAACGGTATCCCCAACGATTGGACTAGCATTCGTAATTCTTTAATAAATAATTTCGCAGACCAAAGAGACGAAACTGCACTATACAATGATCTAGCTTTATTAACACAGGGGTCTAACACGCCGCAAGAATTTTATGAACGTTGCCAGAACTTATTCAGTACAGTTATGACTTATGTTTCACTGCATGAATCTCTTGTTTCCACTATCGATGCTAAACGAGAACTTTATAAAAAATTAACCCTAAAAGCATTTTTACGTGGATTAAAAGATCCTTTAGGTTCCCGTATTAGATGCATGCGTCCAGAAACGATAGAAAAAGCTCTAGAATTAGTACACGAAGAAATTAATACCATGTATATTCAGAATAGGAATTCACACGTATCAGATAGAAAACCTAGTGACAATAATCAGCCTTTTAAAATGCCTATTCATAGTTTTCAGCCCTTCAGGCCTAATAATTTTAATATGCCAGGTCCGTCTAGATCACAATTTATGCATAAGCCACCATTTTCACCCCAACATCAATTTAAAATGCCTTTTAATCAACCTCGAATGCCCACGCGCACCCAACAAATTTTTAGTGCACCACTTCCAAATAATAATCAAGGTTTCCAAGTACAAACTAGACCGCAACCATCATCTCAAGGCCCTAAGCCTATGAGTGGAGTTTCTCATTTTGTGACTAGGGAAAGACCGATGCAACCAGGTCCTAGTGGATGGAATTGGTCCAAGCAGGGCAATCCACCACCCTCTAATTATTTTAAACACCGAGATGTTAATGTGAATGAATGTGCAAGCTTAGAATACGATACTCCTGATTATTATAATTGTGATGATTACTATAATTACTATGATGATTATTACAATTATGAAGGTTATTATAATGACTATCCCGTAATGAACCAATATGAATATAGTGAAAGCCCTATAGTTGAGGAGTTAGTAGAACAGCCCCAGTCAGAACCAAACCCATCAACAAATGAAAATTTTCAGAAAGTTCAGAGTACAAAAAAGTTAAAATAGAATTAAATCTCCAAACTCAACGCCAATTGCCATTTATTCGCATTTCCCTCGGAAATGGATTCTATTTAAAATTTTTGATAGATACTGGAGCAAATCAATCCTTTATTAGTCCACAGGCCGTAGAACAATATTTTCCAGGCATACCACTAAATTTTGATCCGTTCGAAGTCACTAACGTTCATGCAACTAGTAGAAACAATTATTCAATTACCTTACCTTGTTTTGAAGAATTCAATGATGACTGTAATATTAAATTATACTTATATAAATTTCATAATTATTTTGAAGGTCTGATAGGGATGGATTTGTTAACTAAATTTGAAGCTAAATTAGATCTTAAAAATTCAACATTAATTACTAAAAATGCTATAAACCCAATTAAGTTATATAATTCCCGAAATTTAAATTTGTATGAAAAGATTATTCCAAGTGAAACCTCTTTACTTCTTAGATTACCAATAAACGCCGCGGATGGTGAAGTTTTAGTGCCAGAACAAATAATTTGCAATTGCATTATAAGTGAATGTTTAACTACAGTTAAAAATAATAAAGCCATAGTTCAGGTAACCAATCATACTAAAAATGACATAATTTTTTCATTAGAACATCCGACAGAAGCAACTATTTTTAATTCCGAATTTTCACAAGAATCTACAAACCGTGCCAGTGACGTTATTTCACGTTTGCGAATAGACCATTTAAATGAGGAAGAAAAAGCCAATTTAACAGCACTTTGTAGTAAATATGCGGACGTTTTTTATATAGAAGGAGAATCTTTGTCTTTTACGAACAAAATTAAACATAAAATCCGTACACATGATGAGGTCCCCGTATATACAAAAAGCTACCGTTATCCATATATTTTGCGTGATGAGGTAAAAGACCAAATTTCAAAAATGCTAAGTCAGGGCATAATTAGACCATCGGAATCTGCCTGGAGCTCTCCGATCTGGATTGTCCCTAAAAAAATGGACGCCTCGGGGAAGCAGAAATGGAGATTAGTCATTGATTTTCGCAAGGTTAACGAAAAAACAATCGACGACAAATATCCCATACCTAACATCAATGATATTCTTGACAAATTAGGGAAATGTCAATATTTCACAACCTTAGATCTAGCATCAGGTTTCTATCAGGTGGAAATGTCGGAGGAGGATATACATAAAACCGCTTTCAGTGTAGAAAACGGCAAATATGAATTTCTCAGAATGCCAATGGGCTTAAAAAATAGTCCCTCCACGTTCCAAAGAGTTATGGATAATATCCTTAAAGGACTTCAAAATGTCATTTGCTTGGTTTATCTCGACGATATAATTGTCTTTTCAACTTCATTACAGGAACATATAATAAATTTAGAAAAAGTTTTCCAAAGATTACGTGAATCTAACTTTAAAATTCAGCTTGACAAATCAGAATTTTTAAAACACGAGACGGCATATCTAGGACATGTAATAACTAAAGAAGGAATAAAACCTAATCCCGATAAAATTTCGGCAATTCAAAAATTCCCTATCCCTAAAACATCTAAAGAAATAAAATCATTCCTGGGTTTAGTAGGCTATTACCGAAAATTCATTCCCGATTTTGCTAAGATCACGAAACCATTAACTCAATGTTTAAAAAAGGGAAAGAAAATTACTTTTGACTCAGATTACGTTAACAGTTTCGAACGATGTAAGACACTTTTAACTAATGATCCTATTTTAATATACCCTGACTTTGACAAGGACTTTTTACTGACAACTGACGCTTCTAATTTTGCAATAGGTGCAGTACTTTCACAAGGACCCATAGGATCCGACAAACCAATAGCGTACGCTTCTCGTACTTTGAATGATAGCGAAGTAAATTATAGCACAATTGAAAAGGAATTGTTAGCCATAGTATGGGCAACTAAGTATTTTCGTCCATATCTTTTTGGCCGTAAATTTAAAATTTTAACGGACCATAAACCATTACAGTGGGTTATGAGTCTGAAGGAACCAAATTCTAGACTAACGAGATGGAGATTAAAATTAAGCGAGTTTGATTTTACTACCCATTATAAGCCCGGCAAAAAGAACACAAACGCCGACGCTCTATCTCGTGTGGAAATCTTTAACGAAGAGATAAGTTCAATAGTAGGCAATACATCCAAAGTATCTGTAGCCGACGACTCCGAAAGTACCATGACCGCCCATACCTGTAATGAAAACCCAATCCTTGAAATACCTATATCCTTTGAGCCCTTAAATAAATTTCATCGCCAGTTAGTTTTAAATATTGTTAGTGATGTAAAGAAACGTGCAATAGTTACCAAACCGTTCGATACTCATTCCAGGATATCTATACAATTATCAGAATCAAATTTAGAAACAGATTTAATCAATGCTATTAAAGAACATGTAAACCCTAAAATAAAGACCGGTATACTTATTAACCCTCCGTTAGGTATGTACAAAATAGTCCCAATATTACAAGAAAAATTTAAAAGCTCTTGCATGAAAGTTTTCATAGCTAAAATAGAATTAGAAAACGTCAAGGAATATCTTAGGCAACAAGAAATTATTCGTAATTATCATGAAGGCAAAACCAATCATCGCGGGATAAATGAATGCTACCTTGCACTTTCAGCACGTTACTTCTGGCCTGAAATGAAAGAACATATTACAAAGTATATTAATGATTGCACAATATGTGGTCAAGCTAAGTATGACAGGAACCCTATAAGACCTAAGCTTAATTTAGTACCCCCAGCTACAAAACCTTTTGAGATCGTACATATGGACACCTTTACAGCTAATAATGAAAAATATGTAACCCTTATAGATGTTTTTTCGAAATATGGACAGGCATACTTACTTAGAGATGGCACGGCACTAAGCGTCATACAGGCTTTGTTAACATTTAGTACTCACCACGGTTTACCACTTACCATAATTACTGATCAAGGTACAGAATTTAATAACCAGATGTTTTCAGAATTTTGTAAAATTCATAAAATAATTCATCATCAAACTCTGGCTCATTCCCCTAACGCTAATGGTAATATAGAACGTTTTCATTCGACTTTGCTTGAACATCTCCGCATATTAAAATTAAAACAGCGTGATCAACCTGTAATTAATTTAATGCCTTACGCTTTAATTGCATATAATAGCTCCATACACAGTTTTACTAAATGTAAACCCTATGACCTTATATTAGGGCATACTGATCCACGTGACCCTACTGACGTCGATTTTACTATTCATTTACTTCAACAGTATATGCAATCTCATAGAGAACAAATGAAACAGGTTTATGACGTTGTAAATGAATCATCATTAGCTAACAGAGAAGCTATCATTGAAAAACGTAATGAAACTAGAGAAAATGAAGTAGATTATGAACCTAACCAGCAAATTTTTGTCAGTAACCCCTCAGCTTCCAGATCTAAACTCGCACCTCGATATACCCGGGACACTGTTTTAGCAAACTTACCTATTCATATTTATACATCCAAAAAGAAAGCTCCTATAGCTAAAAATAGGCTAAAACGAATCCCTAAGACCGCCAAATTGTTGCAGGGTGCTGATCATGATGCTTCTCACAACGACACTAGCTCTCGAGATAAAACTTGAAGATCTTGGGGAAAGCCCTGGAATTTTACCCTTTAAGTTAGGTCCCATGCAACTAACCCATCATTATCATACATTTTTACAGTTTATAGAATTAAGGGAAATAGATTCTAACATTAGTTTAGTGCAGTCTCAGTTAAGTGAAATTAGAAATAAGTTAGATAACCTTACTTATGCTGTCTATGAATCGCAAATAGATTATTTAAGTGATAAACTTGATTTTGCTTTGCAACAATTAAAAACTCTAGAACCCTTAAGGTTTAAGAGAGGCTTAATAGATAGTCTTGGGTCAGTAATTAAGAGTATAACTGGAAACTTAGATTATTCGGATGCAGTAAAGTATGATCAAGCTCTTTCAGTACTTAAGAAAAATCAAGATAAAATAGTTATTGAACAGAATCATCACATCAGTCTTAGCAAAGATTGGATGGATGAACAAAATAAAATTATTGCTGAAATTATAGAAAGTCAAAATAAAATTAATAAAACATTATTTATGATATTAAACCCTGACTCATTTCCTTCACCGGATATAGTTAAATTTGCGAAATTCGCACAAGCATTAGCAATAAGCAGTAATAATGTAGACAGTTTAGTAAGCGAAATAAGTAGGTTAGAGAATGCGCTAGCATTTTGCAGTGCTTCGCGCACTCATCATTCTATGATAGGTATAGGTGTAATGAAAAATATGTTAAGTATGTAAGCTTAAGACATTTTATAATAAAGAAGAGATATTAGATTTAGAAATTAGAGACTATTACGATATAATTAAGCCAGCATCTTATTTTAATGGAGATCAGTTAGTTTTTGCTTTTAAATTTCCTATAGTTTCACCACTTGAATATAACTTTTATAAATTAGCTATTGTTCCTAATAAAAATAGGCAAGCTATAATCCCTCCTTCTCCTTTCCTTGCAATCACTGGTAATATGCACGTGTATATAGAGGCAGAATGCCCGAAGTCAGGCATGAGGTACTTATGTGAAGACGAGCTCCACCACATGCTGAAACCTCAGCCGGACTGTATCAGCAACATCGTTGAAGGAAATCTCCATGAAGAAAGATCCTGCGAAAGAGAAGAAATCATTAACCTCAATGGAAGCTACCTCGCCACAATACCACCTACCTGCAAGCTGCACACAGAAGACTTCACCATTGTCAACACCAACGATCATATCAAAGGACAGCCCATAAAAATTACTAAAGTTTCGGCTCATGTAAAGGAGCCTACCTTATCCTTCTCTATTAAAAGTAATTCAATCAGCCTGAAGAAACTTCATGAAATTCAAGACAAGATTCACCATCAAGAACCTATTCAATTAGAACAAATTCCAATGTTCTATAATACAACTATTCCTTTCTATACTATATTATGCAGTGCTATTGCACTTTCTCTTATAATTTTGGGCAGAAGATTAATCCTGAACAGAAGAAAGAAGAATGAAGAAAGAAGCCAATCAAGCAAGAAGTCTCGCCAAGAACAAACCTATGCTGAACCTGGACCAAGCCAAGACTGTGGAAAGCTGCCAATGACATTTTTTCCTGTCGTTCAAAAATAGTCCTTGAACTAAGGGGGGAGGTGTTATATACTACCAAGCCTATAGTTAAATCTACAAGTTAAGCCTCTATGCCATTACATAATCTTTGGCATATTTTATGGTCGCCTCTGCGTACATACATATTCATCGGTAACAAACATTTTGCTGACTTCGCGTCGATATCGAAATTGGATCGCCGCTGTGGATTCCACCTTACTTGGCCTCCAACCTCGAGCCAGTCCATTGGTATTTAAAGTAATTTTAATGTATAATTTTTAATTGTAATATTTCTTCAATAAAGTAATCTTTGAAAATTGGTTTTTTTTGGGACTCTCGGGCACGATAAATATAATTCACTTCTAAATATGTACAATGAAAGGAATTACATTGTTGTTGATAAGTAGTGGTTTCATTTCATGGTTTCCTTGTATCTTGTGACTTCTGTATGCTAATAATGTTTTGTTTTATGTTTGGTTTAAATACAAATCGATTTTATTAAAATTGCATTTGTTATGTATATGTACTAATTTATGATATTATATTTGCAGTTCCTGCATGAAGCTCTCGCATCTTTCTTCTTTCGACTGGACAAGGAAACATTGGACGTCAGAAGAACGGAAAGAAATGGCGAAGGTTGTATATTACCAATATTCCTCCTTAAAAACCTACAGCTAATAATAACACATCAAAGAGAATAAATAAACAGTTCGTTCAAGAGTGAAGTAATTACATACGATTGTAAACTCTTTGATATTAATACAAAGGTTAATTTAAATATTTCGCAGCGTATTTGTTGCAATTACAAGTTGTCAAACGCAAGTGATGACGTCACGCACACCGAACGGCTTTGTCGGCCATGTTTCAAGCGTGCTTGACAATGTTGACTGCTTGCGAATGTAAGGGTAGGTTCACACTGTTGTACTTATAACAGCTATTTAGTTTGATAAGATTTAACCGTAGGATTTAACCGCTTTTAAATTGTCAGAAGTGGACAAGTTTTTGTAACAATTGTAGAGAAAATTTAAATGGGACTAAAAATTATTCAACGAATTTTGATATTGGTTTCAAAAGATAGAGCGGTTCAAGAGGTTGGTTTTAGTATATGTATTTGTTAAGTTATTCGACAAAGCGGATGAAGCCGCGGGCGGAAATCTAGCAATAAGGCTGTATTGATACGACTTGGTCGTATATTTATAAATTGTAATGGGAGGAGATGAAAACCAAGCATTTCGTGTTTTTATTATTGATTTTTATAATTGTTTTTTTACTGAAATCGTGTTAAATGTACCTACATATTTTCTTTCCGAAATTTGTTGAATGCTGAAGCCAGCACAATGTGCGCGTGCCTTTATAATTGGAATTTTCATGTTATAATTTCGGGCTATTTCTCTCTTGATTTCTTTAAAAAAATATTTATTTAAAAAATGCTCTGAATGTGACAATATTATAATCGATTGAAATTATAACCATGAATTGCTTGTTTAATTGATAATGATATTGTTAAATAAAGATTTTTTTCGATTCGTTATATCATAATAGCTGGCTAGCTGCGCTCCTCGGTTTTACCCGCAGTGCTCCGCTCATGTTGGTCTTAGCG
Source organism: Colias croceus (assembly GCF_905220415.1). Taxonomy (NCBI): domain Eukaryota; kingdom Metazoa; phylum Arthropoda; class Insecta; order Lepidoptera; family Pieridae; genus Colias; species Colias croceus. Next base: position 4,027,381 of record NC_059562.1, read on the forward strand.
TGATGATATATAGCCTTCCTCGATAAATGGGCTATCTTATACCCAAATAATTTTGCAAATCGTACCAGTAGTTGCTGAGATTAGCGCGTTCAAACAAACAAACTCTTCAACTTTATAATATTAGTATAGATTACTTAAAGAAGGTATTCCGCATTACGCATTCAAGGTTCAGAAGGCTAGGTGTTAGGTTACCGGGCCAACATAATACTAATAAATCTATCTTGACTTTGACAAATGAATGCGAGTTTCTAGGACTTGCGAGGGTGGTGCGGGGTATAAGCGATTACGAGATTGGAATAGTATCAAAAATTGTTCTATAATTTATATGATTTTGTTTATATGACTTCTTATTGTAGGAGAAAAGTTCGTAAGCAATATTACAAGAGAAAGATGAAAAACAGGACATTGGTTTGTTTTGTTGTATTTCTATCATGGCTCATTGCAAGGAAGACTATCCAACAGTTCAGAATATAGATACATATTATAATAGTTATACTACTAACATAACAAAGCTGTATTATGTCGAATAGTATATGTGCTCACTCTTCAAACCATTTCATACCTTTGCATTTATAAAATCGGATTCATTTAATATTGAAAATATGTTCGAAAAACTCGTATAAATCAGTGGATTACCAGATATTTATGAAATTGCAAAAGCAGCCAAACCGCTTATAACTTAAGTGTGTCCGTGTGATTGCAATCACAATAAAAAACGCGTGTTTATCTCGCTCCTGAATTTAAAAAGGCCCGTCTAATTACCGTTAATCTTTGTAATACTCGAAAAGCCAAAAATAATTACAATGTTGCCCTTTTTAAAATATCCTGAACGTTTTTCGGAGGGCACTTATACATTTTTAATGTGAGGGATTATTTAGACGTGTTTTAATTTAATTTTACAGTTATGAATTACGGTGGTGTAACGAGTTTTGGAGTTTCAGGACACATTTGACATAATATTATAGTAAACTAGATTTCCGCCCGCGGCTTCGCCCGAGTTTTCAAAGGAAAACCCGCATAGTTCCCGTTCCCGTTGGATTTCCGGGATAAAACCTATTATATGTGTTAATCCAAGTTACCCTCTATATATATGCTAAATTTCATTGTAATCGGTGAAAGAGTAACAAACACACACACACACATCCTCACAAACTTTCGCATTTATAATATTAGTAGGATGTACTTTAACTATAAGTGTCACATGAGTAGTTTCTACTCATGTGCTAGTGTTAGGAAATCTAATGGCTAAAACAGTCAATGCAACATACAGATGCTATAGGTATAAACTTGGTATAAACAGGTGTTGACGCTAATACAATAATAATTAAATGAGTGCCGTGAACGCAATGGACTGCATTTGGACGATATTATTTTTAAGAAATAAATTCCCATATTATGCACTTTAATAATTAATAAACATTTTTTCAATACACCGCTTACTTTTTTTTATTCATCCACTAAATATAAACTTTCTTTTGAGACACCCTGTATTATAATCTTCTATAAATAATATAATATTTCTTTATTATAATTTTATAGTAATTGTAAAATAAAAGTTCGATAGTATTGAAAATCTTCTGTTATGTAGGTACATATTGTAATAGTGAGACCGGTGTCGGAATTAAAACACGTCTTTTTTTAATTTCTTATTTCCAGGTTTTTAGTATACGCTGTATAATACTTTATAAGGTACCTACATTTGCATTATAATAAGTATTTCTTAAATTCTCAATTAATGATTCGGTTGTTAAAAGGACGAAAGCGAAACTGGGATTTAAAGTTAATAAGAAAATATTAAGAACAAGTTACGAAGAGAAAACGGAATATCATGCTGTTTGACTGTTTCTCGGTTTTTAGTTGATTATTGATTTATTTATGTAATTACTAAAAGCCAGAAGTTACAACTTATATATAATGAAAGTTCTTTAGAGAAAAAAAAAATATTATTATGTTAACAAAATGGTGTATAAGATTGTCTTGCAAAATTCATATTTAATAAAACAAAATATACCAAAAAACAATTATATTATAAGCAGCTAACCCAAGAGAGAACTAAATTTTACCAGGAGCGTTTTATCAAATGACCCTTTCTGGACCTTTTCGTCCGTAATTTCGGCAAGTCTTCAAGAAATATGAACTAAATTTATTAGAACTGAAGTAGTAAAGCTCTAACAAGTTCTAGATAGGCGTAGTGGATAAGAGGTTTTATTTATTCTGTAATCAGAGTTTTTGGGGTAAGAAATATAGCTAAAATATTAATGTTGTTTATGGTAATAATGTTTCATGGTTGGTTGTTGGCACTTATCAATATGGTGTGTTATTGAGGTTATGAATTAATAAGCTTAGAAATTTATGAGCGTGATTTCCACCCGCGGCTTCGCTCGCGTTTTCAAAGAAAACGCCGCATGGTTGCCGTTCCTGTTCCATCGGTTCAGTAGTTCTTACATGAAAGAATAACAAACATGCATCCTCACAAATTTTTCATTTATAATATTAGTAGGATATTCTTTATTATTCTGTTTTAAGGCTATGTTATTATGGGTAGTAGTATGTACCTGCTTATTCAAACTTAACATATTCCTAACATTATCATACCATATTTATAATATCCGATAAAAATTCTATAAGATTTTTAGTGCAAATAAAAAGTTAGTTTTTAAACAGCCCCAACTCGAAGAACATCGCGTTATAAATACACCATAAACAAAACCCATAAACTACGAAACGCAGTTAAAATTCAGCCATTTATTGGTCTAATAAAATTTTGTATCGCCACTTGTAAAGCCGATATGGATCTGTTATTTCCCCATATTTTAGGAAAGATTCGTAGGATTTACGACTTGGTTCATAAAGATATTGATTTTTCATAAGCTTATTAGTATCAATAGCGGATTCTATTTAGCGTTTCTGCCATTTGTCTAGAGCCCAGGTTGAGGTCAAAATTCACAACCTGTATGAAATGTTTAAAAATAGTAAAACTATAACAATCAAACTATAACGTAATACTACGACCGAACACTTTGGTAGTTATTCATTGAGATATTACTACGTATTGAGGAGACACCACGAACAAAATCTGTGCGCCATTTTTTTGCTCTAACTAAGTTTTAAAAATTATTATCTAGTTAGGTACTTACCGATGAAAGTAATTCCTTTGCACTTTTCCGTATTATTTGTATTATTTGTGCAATATCGTAACACACACGAAGGCATATTTGATGCGTTTCACTTTAAAACAAATAAAAAATGAGCGTGCAGTTACGCCATATGGCGTATGTTGAGTGGAACATAAGTGATGTAGGCGGTGTCGTCTCCATATGTATATATATCTTGAAGCAATCATCATACATCGATATGATTTTTTTTAATGACTATGTTCAAATAAATAACAAATCAATAGGATGATTATTGATTACTTATATACAGGATGTAATCGTTAAGTGTGCACAGGCGATTATTCCATAACTATTACAGATATCAAAAAACTTTAAACTGATATCGAAACTATTTAACCTAATGAGTAAAATGGCCATAATAAATTTTTAAAAATAAAACGAGAAATATCTAAAAAATTAACTTGAAACCCTCCCATACATTTTGTATGAGATACGAATATCTCATGTACATGGGTTGATCCAAAAGTAATGATAGTCAATATTAAACAAGGTCATTACAGTTATATTAATTATGTAGTTCTCTAGATAGTCTTCTAACTAGAAAATGTACTTCAATTTTTTTTTCCTAAACTTAAAAAAAAAAAACTTTGATTTCATCCACAAAAACCCCTCCACGCGGCCATCACTTCGCTATCGTCTTAAAATAATTTATTGCTAAGAAAGTGTTTCTTGTGCCGAGGAAAGAGATAAAAGTAAATAGGAGCTAGATCTAAAAAATAGGGTAGGTGTTCAAGCATTTGTAATGCCGATTTTTGAATGGCAGCCATCGCAACTGACGCTTTGTGATCTGGTGCGTTGCTTGGTGAAACAGCGTTCAGGTCCGCAGTTTGCCATGTCTCTTTTCCTTACTAACCTACCGCAATCTTTTAATTTGGTCTGTTTAGTAAGAGCCCAATAAAGTGGCTACCTTTTTAAAATATTCCACCATAATTATTCCCTCAGCGTCCCAAAAAACTACCGCTTTAAACTAACCTACTGATTTTCACTTTGAATTTCTTCATCGTCACTTTGGAAGCTCGCATCCAGGACATTGATTGTTTTTTGGTTTCAGCATAAACATGGTGAACTCGGGTAACGTCCATGATCACAAAACGTGACAAAAAATTATCCTGATATCATTAAAAATTTAGAAATTTACCCTCTACATGTCGAATCGTTGTTTCTTCTTTTCGTCGGGAAACATTCTGGCACGCACGGTTCACATTCAAAGTGGATTGGTGGCCTGTTGATATGATTTTTTTGTGATTACTTAGTGAATACATGACCAAGCAAAAAAAATTTATTTCATATTTTCATGTGCACAGGAAATACCCAATTATCATTACTTTTGGATCAACCTAGTACATTTAATATGAAAGATTTTAGCTTTTTCTTTCTTTTTTTGGTTTTCTGCTTTAATTACTTCGCAAATTTGAAGGGAAGTTCATTTAGAAACTGTAAATAGAGCTCCTCATTTTACACATTGAGGACATCACTTCGAAAATCTGCTATGAATACAAAATGTATGGGAAATAAAATGTATGGGAGCGTTTAATGTAACATTTTTGGATATTTCTCGTTTTATTTTTAAAAATTTATTATGGCCATTTTACTCATTAGGTTAAGTACTTTCGATATCAGTTTAAAGTTTTTTGGTATCTGCAATAGTTACGGAATAATCGCTTGTGCACACTTAAGAGGGCTTATTCAATTTAACGCAAGTCAAAATCTCCGCGATCTATTACGATAGATCGCGGCTTGCGCTATCCTTTTACTATGAACAGCATAAGTCCACAGGAGAGCGCCGAGCAACATGTCCTCTCTCTGGAAAGGCTCGCTGCCGACTGATTTTAATCGGGTCGCGCGCAGTGTTTTATAGTACTTTAAAAAAAAATTGTAGAAAAATAATAGAGGTACCTTAGTTGATTTTTTAAATTTTATCTTATAAGTAAGACGTTCTTTTATTGCAATATGTAAAAATTATATTAAACTAAGTCAAATATCTTGGTGAAAATAATCATTTTGTCGACTATAATTTCTAAAAAAATTCACATTGTTCGGATTTTAATTTCGTAAGTTAGGAGTCCAAAATAAAAAAATCTTTTAACTAACTATTTTAATAAGGATTTTTGCAGTTAGTTAAAAAAAATTGTGTGTTAGATCTGTCAGCGATTTCAGATATTTTTAGCTTCGAAATTGACACTAAAAGCGAAATCAAGTAATCATCGGCTCAGTTATCTTGATGGTATTCACAAATACTGTATTAATTGAAAAAAACTCTTAACTAACTATATAGACAATAAAATTTCCTAAAATTATTAGTAATTCATATGTTTGTACGATAAGTGGTTGATGGACAATCTGGTTTGAAAAATCACATATTTGAGCCAAACAGCGCACGGACCGCGTACACGGCCTTAACGATTACACCCTGTATATATGTATTAAATTTTAATTAAACTAATTAACAAAAAGAAATAATTTAAAATCACAGTTTAAATACGAAAAGCAGTAAAATTCGATTCCCAAGAATCCCCAAGTTCGGAAAACACGTAACGCGTTTAAACAATTTTATCAATTAACTGTAGTTTCAGCTCATTTGTTGCTGTTTACTCGTTAAGTGCCCCGGCTTTGTCCGGAACAGAGTAAATACGCTTTTTCCAACTTAAAACGGTAATTGGTTTAAAGTTTTAAATTAACTTGTTTGAAAACGTATGTACGTGCCTCTTGTTTAGTGTTTACGTGATTACAATTAACCGATAGAGCGGGAAAGGGTAATAAATAATAATGTTTTGATTGCATGTATGTGTGTAATGTATGAATGATCAATTCGGCAAGTTTTTTTAAGGATTTAAGCTTTATCATCGTATGAATGGGCAGTAGGAATATAATAAAAACAGGCGCTATTTCTAGAAAATTAATGTGTAATTGAAAAATATCCTATGAAGTTGATTACTGTTTTTATAAATTTCTAGCTTTCCTTCCGCGGTTTCGCTCGCGTTGTATTAAACTTGACAAATTACATACTAAAACCTTTCTGAAGAACGAAGCTTTCCATTGGCGTGAATAAATTAAAATCGGTGCAGTAGTGTGGGGCTTATCGCGAACAGACAGACAAACATTTTGCTTTTTATAAGTAAAGTTTGTGTATTTTTGTTAAAAATTATTTTCCCAATTAGATTTGTTAGTATTATGCCTATCAATATTTTTCTATTAAATGAAAAATGAACAAACTAATATTTTGTGAAGTAATTATGTAATTATTTTTATCCATAAATGTGTAATAAATCAACAATAAATATTATATTTGACGATACACAACTTGATCCCTTTAAAACTTTAAATAGCTTCTCAAGTATTTTCAACGTTTCGTTTTGATTGATGAAAGTAGATAATATTAAACCACGAAAACATTATTTATTATTACGTTTCCAAAGCGACATTCAAGATGGTTAGTGAATCCATTTGATATTTAAATTAATATTAAAACTAAAGTCAGCTGGTACCATTTTTCAAAGCAAGTACGCTAACAATCTTTCTTTGTCTCAGTTATCTGGCATGCTACGAGCTAGTGTTGTGCCTGCATCGATAAAAATGTTTTAATTAAGAATTATGTATTAATTTTTGGGAAATTATTTTTTACTGGTACATATTTCTCTTAAATTACAAATTTTTTTGTCATGTACTGTACTTTACATTTGTAGCAAAGTTATTTTTAGTTTTAGAAATAAAAGATAATAAATATCTATTTAAATATAAAATTCAATTTGCAAATTATTAGTTTATAAACGAAAAAATTCAAAATACCAAATGTATCCTATTAACAAAATACTATTATTTTAATTAAATTAAATAAAAAATTATTATTTTATTAGTTAAACTTACTGTTAAATTTAATCTTTGTATTATAACAACTTTTAAATTGACCACCTATACAGGGTGTAATCGTTAAGTGTGCACAGGCGATTATTCCGTAACTATTACAGATATCAAAAAACTTTAAACTGATATCGAAAGTATTTAACCTAATGAGTAAAATGGCCATAATATATTTTTAAAAATAAAACGAGAAATATCTAAAAAATTAACTTGAAACCCTCCCATACATTTAGTATGAGATACGAATATCTCATGTACATGGGTTGATCCAAAAGTAATGATAATCAATATTAAACAAGGTTATTACAGTTATAATAATTATGTAGTTCTCTAGATAGTCTTCTAACTAGAAAATATACTTCAATATTTTTTTTCCTAAACTTAAAAAAAAAATTGACTTCATCCACAAAAACCCCTCCACGCGGCCATCACTTCGCTGTCGTCTTAAAATAATTTATTGCTAAGAAAGTGTTTCTTGTGCCGAGGAAAGAGATAAAAGTAAATAGGAGCTAGATCTAAAAAATAGGGTAGGTGTTAAAGCATTTGGAACGCCGATTTTTGAATGGCAGCCATCGCAACTGACGCTTTGTGATCTCGTGCGTTGTCTTGGTGAAACAGCGTTCAGGTCCGCAGTTTGCCATGTCTCTTTTCCATACTAACCTACCGCAATCTTTTAATTTGGTCTGTTTAGTAAGAGCCCAATAAAGTGGCTACCTTTTTAAAATATTCCACCATAATTATTAGAGATGCACCGAATATTCGGTTCCTATCCGGTATCCGGCTTATCCGGCCCTTTTTTACTATCCGGCCGGATGCCGGATGGTAAGGTACTATCAGGCCGGATACCGGATAGTAAACTTGGTAGATTTTATAAATAGAATCTAAATAAAGACACAGTTGTAATTGAAGCTTTTTATTATTTTTAACGAAATTTTTTTAACGAAATTGTTTCGTGCTGACTGACACGATAAAAGTGTATCTACCAATATCTGTGACCGCGCGTACGTTCACTACGAAACAAGTCAAAACCTGCACGGCGCGGGCGGCCGCGGCGTGCCGGTGCGCGACACGCACCTACGAAACTCAAAATGCCGCCGGCCGAATATTCGGCGGCCGGATACCGAACATTCGGCTGGTGGTCAGGCCGAACATCCGGTATCCGGTATCCGGCCAAACAACTATTCGTTGCATCTCTAATAATAATTCCTTCAGCGTCCCAAAAAACTACCGCTTTAATCTTACCTACTGATTTTCACTTTGAATTTCTTCATCGTCACTTTGGAAGCTCGCATCCAGGATATTGATTGTTTTTTGGTTTCAGCATAAACATGGTGAACTCGGGTAACGTCCATGATCACAAAACGTGACAAAAAATTATCCTGATATCAATAAAAATTTAGAAATTTACCCTCTACATGTCGAATCGTTGTTTCTTCTTTTCGTCGGGAAACATTCTAGCACGCACGGTTCACATTCAAATTAATGTAAATAATTGGAAACGTGGCCTGTTGATATGATTTTTTTGTGATTACTTAGTGAATACATGAGCAAGCAAAAAACATTTATTTTATATTTTTATGTGCACAGGAAATGCCCAATTATCATTACTTTTGGATCAACCTAGTACATTTAATATGAAAGATTTTAGCATTTTCTTTCTTTTTTTGGTTTTCTGCTTTAATTACTTCGCAAATTTGAAGGGAAGTTCATTTAGAAACTGTTAATAGAGCTCCTCATTGTATTGCACATTTGCACAATGAGGACATCACTTCGAAAATCTGCTATGAATACAAAATGTATGGGAAATAAAATGTATGGGAGCGTTTAATGTAACATTTTTGGATATTTCTCGGGTTAAGTACTTTCGATATCAGTTTAAAGTTTTTTGGTATCTGCAATAGTTACGGAATAATCGCTTGTGCACACTTAACGATTACACCCTGTATATTACGATGTCCAAGCTCATAAAGAGGAAAGAACGAATTATATCAAGACATGTATTGGGGTTATATTGGAAAGATATTGAAAATTCATTTTGTTCAAACTACCTCTTTGAGTATACATTTTTTTATCCCGTTTCAATGCTGGAATAGCCGGTACGTGCACTACAAACTAGAAAATATAAAAACTATATTTTATCGACAAGCTGTCCCATCACTAATATAAAGTTAGCTCGCAATGTCACACCATCGCCAGCGGGATCGCTTAGATTAAACTCTTTTTACATTACCTATTCTTCTAAAGAAAAATAACATGAATACATACATGACTTTAATTAATTTAAAAACTACGAGACCGTATTTAAAACTGCATTTACAGTTGAAAGTGGAAAAACGTCGCATTCTAGTATTTCTATGTTATTATAAAACACGTAATGGATAGTTAGTGTTTAAAAATATGGGGGTAAAGTATGGTTAGTTTTTAATATGGGTATGGGTAAAATAAGGTGTTTTTAATGAATAGGCTGTGAAAAATAAATGTTATTAGTGGTTAAGTTCAAAAATTCTCTCTTCTATACAATTTTTCCTACGTAATACCTAATTTTGAAGTTATGAAAAACTAAAGACCAAGCTTTTCATAATCAACTGAATATTTATTTATTTGATTTCTTGGTTTTTATTTTTTATCGAATGTATTATATTAAAATGTACATTGAAATTTACTACTTTAATAATTATGAACTTGTTATTTTTCAGAAAACTGTAATAAAGATACCAAACCAACTTGTTTGTATTCAAAGCTATATTTATCCATAAGATAAACCAAACTAATATTTCACTAATAACAGTTTTATCTTCCCACCTGGCATCAAACAGACACACAAATAGACATGTAATAGTGCAATAAAACTAGTGACCTATAAAATTAATACTTATCGAGTTTAATGCAGGCCACGACCTCACTCTATACATAAAACGAATGTTGAAATAACATGGATTTCGTAAAAGGGGTTATCGAATATTTTAATAGTATATTAATATAGCAAAACCAATAAGTTACCACAGATAATATATTAGATATATATTATTAGTACAACAATGATTTAGTTTCAGAATTTAAATTTCTGTGATATTTTATCTGTTATGTTTGAATCATATTTTTCACTTTTATGACTGTTTTCTACACTTCCAGACAATGTCCTGATTATTATTTTATATGTATAAATAATTGTCTTTTTAACTGATGGATAAGGTTAACAGAATTCTAAAACTTAACCGTCATTACCAACTATTACATCAGATGTAATTTTCATCAATACCTTATTAAAAAAGTCTCATCTCAGTATCTAATTCATGCAGATAGCCAGACTTCAGGTTTCCGCTTGAAAAATACCTTTTTTATTCTCTACTAGCTTCCGCCCACGACTTTGTACGTGCATCGCCGTTTTTCCCCGTTCCCGCAAGAATTTCGGGAAATCCTTTCTTAGCGGATGCCTACGTCCTAACATCTACCTGCATGCCAAATTTCAGCCCGATACGTCCAGTGGTTTGGGCTGTGCGTTGATAGATCACTATATCAGTCACCTTTGAGTTTTATATATATTATAGATTTTAAGGGAAAACTAGGTAACATCGATGCCAGCTGATTCTAAATAGCCTACTTTTAGAAATTGCGTCCAATACGTTACATATAAACCTAGATATTTATGAAAGAAACTTCCAAAACAAAAATAACCACACAGCGAGTCGATAATTGTTCAATATACCAAGAAATTGGGGTCAGACTCATTATTGTTTTACGCTTGTAATTATACGATATTACGACCACCGAATAATATAATAAACGATTATTTTCTCTCCATTTCATTAATTCAGAGTTTTGTTTAACTTCACTGGAATATTTGTTACAATTAAAATTTCACCTATAATTTATGATTATGGGCTTTTTAATTTCTAATTAAATGACTATTATTGAAGTGAAACTTCTTTATCGGGGTTGGAAAAAATTTAGTGTAACATTTTTTTGTTACGCGTGACATTTTTCCGTTACGCGCCAACTTTTTCGTATCCCTACCACGCGTGATTCGACGTATTTCTGTAAAGTTGCATATAATAAATTAATTTTTTGAAAAATAAGGTCATAAAGAAGTTTCACTTCTTACGTGTGTATACACGCACACAAATTTTTCTTTTTAAAGATCATAAGCATAATCAGAATTATCTTGCATACATATTATTAATCATCATTTACATAACATAGTTTTTCAATGCTAAAAATCCTTCGATGATAATGAGTATATCCATATATTATCAACAAAAATGTGTCTTTGAACGTCTTAATTTTGCTCCTCGAGAACCTAAGACAATATTTACATTATAGCGTACTAACTAGACCCGCGACTTCGTTCGCGTGGGAGTCAACAGATTATCCATACTAATATTATAAATGCGAAAGTAACTCTGTCTGTCTGTCTTTTACTCAATCACGCCTAAACTAGTTCAGTAGGCGTGATTGAGTAATTTGCATGAAATTTGGTATGGAGATATTTTGATACCCGAGAAAGGACATAGGCTACTTTTTATTGCGAAATATGTACCACGGGAGAAGCCGGGCGGACCGCTAGTACTGAATAAATGATCGTAAGGTTCACTGAGAGATATTATATAGAGTGATACAGATAGATATAATGAATAATCATACCATACATTATGGTCTTTCATAAATTATAATCCTCCACAGTAAATGGACTATCTAACAGAGCATTTTTCCAAGTTCATACTTATTCTAAGAAAATTATAATTTGCAGATTTTTCACACTCAAACTTCCAAGGTGGTCATAACAAAAAATGATCGACATCAAAAATCCAATATATTTAGCGAGGTAGGTACATAAAGTTTTACATAATGTTCGTGTTCATTTTTTGCCCTGACCTCTTTTATGACAATGGCCCTTGAGGCAAGAGGGATGACAGCCCTGTTACTGCTAGGTAAGAGATTATCTTATGAATGTTACTAACAATAAAAGAGATAAAACTGCCCTTGTCTTCAAGATGTAATATAGGCTTAATGATAATTAAGTTTTCATGTTTACATGTACTTTTTGGAAACATGAAAGTTCTTAAGATTGTTATAAGTTGCTAATTTTTAATCAGAAATTGCTTTGCCTTTCAAATCGGGCACTATTAATCTTTAAACTACAGAGGAATCAATTATTTTATATTACCTATTTATTTACATCAAAACTAAATCTTTTTTATTAAGGTGCCTAGTAGAGCAAAACGCGAGTTTGCTGCTAAATTATAATGCTTTAAAGTATAACTGCAGTAAAAAATCTCAGATAAATATATGATATTCTTCAGGAGATAAACTAGTTCGATAGTGTGTTGAAAACACAATACAACTTATTTTACTCGATAGAAAAAAATCTCAAAGGTACCTCTAAAAAAATCTTTTGATGCTTAAAAACCATACTAAACTACATGCAATCATTCTGTTTTTTCGGCAAATAATTCTACAAGCAACATACTAATATAATACTGTGTTATTTTTTTAGTCCAATCAATAGATTTCGTGTAAATCGCAAATTCTTATTCCCAAACCAAAAACGTACGCATGTGTGCGTGAACGCCTGTGTACCGACACTACCGGCCGAGGCCCGTTCGTAATGATTCGCGTATGGCGTCGGGCTGCAGCTGTGGCGCGGCGTATGTGTGTGAGTGGAATGAAATGCTTGCTCAGGGCAGCGCCTTAAATAAAATTTAATGTCGGGAATCGGGATATCGCTATTGCTATTTTTGTCGATTTTGCTGGCCAAATTGTTTTGTGCTATAAATATTAATGACCATCTAACTTGAATACTTATTATGCTATGCCAAATATTACTATTTTACTGATCTTCATTTTTGTTTAAATACCAAATTTAAATCGCTTATAGCAATTAGACCAGTTTTCTGTACCTCTGTTTTTCGTTTGTAACGTTCAAAATAATTGTTTTAACCACTTTCCTTGTTATTATTATTACGCCCCAATAAGAGCAATTGACTGATTTGCAACCCCTAAGGCGTCCACTGCTTTGATCTTTCGGTTCAATTGTAATAAGTGACAGGAAATAATAGAAAAAAAGACGTGTGGCACTCGGGGACTGCCGCGGTTAAAGTATTGCATGCTATGCCTTCAAGCCACACCTCCGTGAGCGTGAGGTTTTTTCGTTACGGAATTTCTGGATTCGGTCCCCGCGCTCAAGGCCTGCGATAGATATGCAATAGCTTAAAATGTTCATATAATATCATGTTAGGAAACAATCATGTTTTCCACAATAGGGGAGAAATAAGATTTGAATCCTTAGGGAATTAAAACTTCTTGTGATGTTTTTGAAAACAAAAGCTGAACTTCTAATCTCTAGAGGAATTCAATCCAAAAAAGTTTTTGAAGGTGCCGGTACAAAAATTTTCCGATGTGATTGGCGACATTTTCTCTTACGATTTAACCACAATATCACCTAAACTTATAAGCTTACTATAAAACGTAAATCAATGTATAACCCGATAATATTATATAGTTGGAGAGCTTAGTATTACAGAAATATTTTAAATATTGCTTGTTTTGATATTTCTTCTGGATTGTGAAACTCTATCATAACTTGGTTGTAAGAATCTAAACATTGCGTGAAATTGAAATGCGTCAACAAACCTTTAGCAATCTTAAACTATTTGTGCATATAATAAAACCTTTTAACTTTAACTTGCTTTTATTCAAGCGATTCCTTCACATTGGATTTCGTCAAAATAACATTTAAAAGCATTAGCGCCCACGCCGTTTTAAAATTAAAATATTTATAAAACTTTTTGAAAAGTCAGCGCACAAAATTGGATTGTTTTTCTGTTTCATATGAGAAGCTTTCGGAAAACAGCTGATTCACTGTACATTCATAAATAAAGCATTTGTCTAGATTTAATGGTATTACAGTAGGTATTATATTGTATGAGGATTATTTTTAACCCTCGTAAACGAGGGGTGCTATAAGTTAAACATGTGTATCTGTCTGACTGGAATTATAGTTCCCAAATGAACCTAGCGTCAAGTCTTTCTAAATTATCTGAGAGTTATCTGTGACTTATTTGAATAGTAGTAGTCTGGTATTCCAAGTTTCCAACTATGATTGGAATTGAAGATACAATGTTAGTAAATAATTTTGGTGATATACTTAGGTGGGTACTAAATATTTTGCTTTTATTCATATAACTTTTTTTGGAATTTGTAGTATTTTCCACGTTTTGAGTGTTCTTATCATGTTCTTATAGATTTAATTTATTAATGACCATACATTATAAAAGAATTGAACAAGGCAACTTTTAACCAAATACGACGTGAAGAATTTTTAAATTTTAAACATCACGAATTTTCTTTTTTCTTGAAATGCAATTTGCCTAACTGGCAACCCCGAGGTCCGATAATTGAATAAAAAATAAACACAAGCAGACAGCTCCTAACACAATGAGTCAACCGTTGAAAATTTAATTCACTTCAAAGTTGCCAGCCTAATTCGTTTACATTCGGGAAATTAAATAGATGGGTAATTTGGCAACCCCATAAAGGGCTGACTTAGGGCACAAACTAGGGGCAAATTTATGGGAACATCACTTAATTGATATGTATGTGGGAAATTATGTTTGTTTGCTATGAGAGTGTCCGTTAGTTTTGAAAATATAGAGCTGATTGAGGGATTTTTTTAAAACATTAGTTAGGTACATATTTTAAAAGTAAATGGTGGCCATTATATGGAAACTGTACATATTATCTTGAAATCCGTTGCGTAGTTTACAGATTTAAGCATAGATAGGGACATAGGGACAGAGAAAGCGACTTTGTTTTAAAATATGTAGTGATTTTTAGGTTATCTCCACATTCTCAATTCTCTAAATTTACTCAAGTATTTATTTGTAAAACATCAATTAATGTTATTATGTAATATTACGGGATAAATTAATGGATAGAGCTTCTTCCTAAATAAAATTTGTACAACCGTTCCAACCATTGTAGTCTGAAAAATATAACAATGCATAAAGACACTGTTGATTTAAAATTAAATCAAATAACATGCGCACTCATCAGCTAAGAGCAATACAAGGCGATTCATAAATATCACAGCGGGATACGATCACCCTAATGTGATTCAATTTATACGCATTTTAAATACATTACTCGCAAATAAAGTTTTTTGCACATTCCGAATTCATTTAAAGCGTTAATGGAGACGAATCGTGCTTGGCAAGATGCCAATTCGCCTATAAGTTTTGGATTTACTATGGGTAGTCGATAGAAACTCGAATTTATAGTTCTCGAAAGTTCTGACGTTTGTAAGTGATTTTTTGATTCTAAAATGACAATAGTTGATACGTGTTCAAGCCTTTGTTCCGCGTTTAAATTCTATTCAATATTAAAACCCGAAAACATAGAACTGTGATGTTATTATAATAAAACTAATTTTATAATTCATGCCCGTTATAGCCTTTATATCTATAACTTCGTCACTGTTATCTAACAGTGAAGAAATTTTATTGAGAAAATGAAAATTGAAACCTTTACCCTCAATAATATAAGCTACTGCCTACTACACAGTTTATCTAACTATAACCTAAACGGCTTATTTCTAAAATGTAACAAACATTTTGGTAATAGCACAGAAGAATTCACTATCCAAATGAAAACACGAAACAAATTGCAACCAATAATCAAGTGGGGTTGTGAGTCAAACTGGAAACTAATTCCAAACTTTTATGTAACGTAGAGCAAGGTGCTGTCCTAATTATTTACCTTTAAATCAATCACAGACAAAATTGATCATAATATATTTGCACATTACCCATGTGACAATACAACTTTTAAAAAGTCGAATCGAGAACATAGTGTACGGCCTTTTGTTTTTAATGCTCTGGTTGGGAGGGCGCAGAAAGCTTGTTAAATTATTTTATGTGGCTCCTCGCATCCACTGGATTGAGTTTTGTAAGCGGACGATTAACGCATTGTGTCTAGACTTTTGAATTATTGACCTTTTGCAGTTTTAATACTAATGTAATTAATGATAATGCACAGGAGAAATGAAAAGTGTTAGATACTGCTTTCATTGGACTCGTAAAATTTTCAAAATATGTTTTGGAGAAAGTTTTTTGGTGTTGTGAAGTATTTTATATTCTGTCTTAATGGTTAAGCCTTAAGTTATAACAGCGCAGTAATCATTAAAAATAATTGTAACTGTTTATAGGGGTAGGTTTATAATATTGTTGTTAGTAACATAAATGTTGTTGTTAGTAAAATGAATAGGTGTAAGGTTAATAATAATGTTTTTAGTAATGTTATGTTTTTGTTTCAGAACCTCTCATATAATAGAACACGTTTAAAGAAGAAAAGCAACACCATAACAGAAGAGTGGAAGAAGAAGAAGAGAACTGTATAGATGGTCTTAAACGACACATACAGATATCGAGGAAGGAAAAATAAAAATCATATTACAGCATCAATTGTGTTACAACGGGATAAAGACAATCACTTTAAATTGCCTGTCAAATGAAGTTCACACCTCGTAATGAATCTGCAATGAAATTTGTATCGCATCAAACATTAATAAAAACACGTAGCAACGATTAATAATAAATATTTGCCGTGTCAAATTTAGCATCGACACGGTGGTACTAAATGACATTTCGCTTGGTTATTTAAATAATTCAACAACGGGTTCGCAGTTCACCCGTGAGCGAAACAACCGATTCATCAGAATTAGCTCTGATTGGCGGAGAGTGATGACGTCATCAATATGCAACTACCCGCCGGTAGTTTGATAGGCTGAGGTTACTAGATCTATGAATAGCTTACAACGTTTTGATTGCTAAATATTTTGCTTTAATTTTCATGGAATGTGCTGATGTTTTGATGTACCCAAATAGGGTTGGGTTATTTTAATATTTTTCTTGTACGAGTTGAGAGTAGTTCATGATAGAGTTTAGTAGTAGTAAGGAACATTTAAGAGTTAAGATAAACACTGAGAAGAAGCTTCATTAACTCCATAGCGACATAAAGGTTCCTGAGAAAGTTATTGGTATGTGGTTAGTTTATAAGAATACAGTAGAACGTATATGGGTTCGAAGCTCTATAATACGCCCAAGAAAATTCCTCAACGGTTAGACGGAATCTATGGCAAAATTTATTTTGCTTACGACAGACCTTTGATTTGAATATAATAATCCATACTAATATTATAAATGCGAAAGTAACTCTGTCTGTCTGTCTGTCTGTTACTCAATCACGCCTTAACTACTGAACCAATTTGCATGAAATTTGGTATAGAGATATTTTGATACCCGAGAAAGGACATAGGATAGGTTTTATCCCGGAAATCCTACGGGAACGGGTTTTTCTTTGAAAACGCGGGCGAAGCCGCGGGCGGAAAGCTAGTTTTTCATAAATTAAAAAACTGAAATAATTTAAAAGTAAGATCGATATTTCGAAAGTTGGAAAAAAATAGTACCTACTAGTTATTACATACATTATACATACTAGATACTAGATAGGTACGTAATACGTATAGCTTTATAGGTACCTTTTAACATTTTTATAAAATAAAATACATTTCTTTCAGCACCCTTCCCTTCAGTGATCAAATATCCTATCATACATACTCTCCTACATCTATAATAATAATAGGTCCACCAACCCACGTCTGTATTAAATGAAAATTAGTCTCATGCGTTCAATACGCCAATAAAACGTTACTCTGCCCTCTGAAGGACCAAATAACATAATGGAGTCATCTATTAGCTACATTCAACCGCAAATAATTTAATAACGCTAGTAGTCTGAGCAGACAATATTAATAACCTTGCCAATACGATATTTTATAGCTACTCAAGTCAGTTTGGATATTTTTAGTTTTATTATAACTGCAATTACAATAAGAGCAACTTATGATTTTTCAAGGGCATCTTTTATAGGATTTATTGAAACTACTATTATAAAGCTGAAGAGTCTGTTTGATTGAACGCGCTAATCTCAGAAACTACGTGTCCGATCTGAAAAATTATTTCAGTGTGAGATAGTCCATTGATCAAGAAAAGCTATATTTTTAGCATTATGTCATCATGCTAAGTTCGATAGGACTGAAGCTATGCAGGTAAAATCGCGGGGCAAAGCTAGTAGGAAGTATACCTACTTGATCTACAACTATAATTAGATATACCTACAAGTTTTCCCAATATTAACAATAAAGATTGTTATAATTATATATGCCGTATCGGTATTTTTTAGCAATTTAAATCCAAAAACTAGTTTAAATAAAGATTTAAACTAGATAGTGTATTATGACTTGTTGTTGAATTAAATCTTCCATGGCTATTAAAACTTTCTAAGTTTCTCAACCATCACTTAGTCCATTGTTCATTACAAACAATAAACAAACAAACTAACCAGACAACGCTACATCACCCCCTAGTTCTGGAATGTTCTGGAATGTAACAAATTTGAATTTCGAACTAACTGAAATCAGTTGAGCTGCGCGGCCGCGATTGGCGGGCTGACTTATGACGTCATCAATACCTGTCGATAGACCAACCACAACTCGCTCGTGCCGGTAAGTTCGTGACGTTTTGAACAGCATGATAAACAATGCACCGTTGTAGTTTTTGGATTTAAATTGCTAAAAAATACCGATACGGCATTTCAATGTATGTGCATTCAGTAACGTGCATGCATATTGTTAATGCGTAATGTACCTATATAAACATATAACGAAGGTGTAATTTTTATTATGTGTTTCATTAAAAGTGCACTAGGTAACACATAGTCTATACGATAAAATATATAGTCTGTATGATTTTCATAGTTTTTTCAGACTAATTAAACAGCAAACATTAGACATAAACATAGGTACTTCAATTACGATACTTTTTGACTTCACTTATTTGATCATATAACTTTAAAAAATAAACAAGTACTTTCTTATGAGTAAAGTACATTATATCCATCGGTCCGTTAGCAAACTTTTGCGTTTAATATTGTAACATTCTAGCATAACACAATCCAGTTCAAACGATAACCAGAACATTGAAAAAGGAAATGAAAAACATATCCAACTCAGAACATTAACCTAATTCACATAAAAGGTGTCTATGTAATACCCTATTATGTGGATCAAAACAAATGATTCCATTTGTCGGTTAATATATTCCACTCATTTTCAGCAAGGGTATAAGCTAACGGTTCGGAAAAATCCAACCAACCTTAAACAGGGATAGATGTATACTTCACTGTGCGTTGGAAAGGGATGGGTAATAACTAGCTAATGTTGTTTTAGAGTTGTGTTACATTGTCTATAAATATCTGGATGTAAGTACGTGAAGTTAATCATAGTTTGTAGCCCAATTGGAGACAATATTCTATGTTTTTATTTGGATAATGTGATTCCTGAATGTAATATGTACTATAGAAGCAGATATCCTTTTGCTGGCCTATCCCAAACCCTTCTTTTATTCCTTTTCTCTTCAAAAATCAATGACACACCGTCAGGAATCTCACTCGAAATGCTCAGGGCAAACGTGATGGCTTGCTCTTAGGGGACCCACGGGCTCATGTACCTACTACCTACCCGTTCTTACAAAAAATGGGAATTAGTATCTATATTAGGCTCTAGCCTACGATTGTTGCAGTAGCCATCAAACAAAATATGTTTGATGGTAAGTAAGTCATATCTAGAATAAAGTATAATATTTTGGATCAGTAAAATGCTGTATTTTCGAGTTATGTGTGACAGGTTAGTTTTTATCAATTTTCAAACAGACTTTACCTGCAAAATAAAGTGTAAGTATATGATTTTCCCTTTTATATCTCCTAACAATAACCCCGAATTCGAAGCAACATTGTCATCCAGGTCACACATAATGCTGCGACTGGAAAAATCTAGTAATAAAGCCCTCCCAGCTATTGGGGGTACTTGAATTAATGACCCGGATGACGGAGGGCTTTTCAAATAATTGACGGCTTTGCTTTGCCTACCAAATTAACGAAATTAGCATCGCCTTAATGACGTAGGATTAGTGATTGCGTTACAAATGGTAGTCGGTTCGAGTTGTAACGGAAAAAGTAAAATAAAAATTGGTGAGGAATCGATAATTGTAACACGGACAGGATATGAATGAAAAATTTAATAGGAATTTAACAATTACGTATGAAATTCGAAGTCGCTTCGAGTCGAAAAATCAAATGTTTCTTAAATATGTACAGTTAGGTACCTATATTATTTTAAGTAGATGTGTAAATAATTCACAAATTCATAGATAAGCCTTATACTGTAAAAGCTTTCGATTATTTAGGTTAAAAAAGGATTATTATAATTCCTAGATTGCATGTAAAAACAGAAAGATATCATTTATAAAAATAAGAAATAATACAATAAGGCACAATAAACCTAAACCCATATAATTTGCTTTGTACGAACTTATATGCTTAACTGGCTTTAAAAATACCGAGATTTTCGCATCGAATAATAATAGATACACATCTAAGTACCTACTGCAACTTTTAGTAACAGATATTTTCTATTTTCATTGCTTTTTGCAATTTCGAAAACCAGTAAGAAATTAGAATTCCACGATAAATATATTTTGTAGTACAAAGTAAATTCAGGTTTAAATATTTGAACTTACAATAAAAAGACTGCTATATCATTTTAAAAGAAACACAGTATATATGCTGTTTAAGCCAGATGAATCTAATATATAAAAATCAATGCCACTTTTCGTTGTAATTCCATAACTCGAGAACGGCTGAACCGATTTCGATAATTCTTTTTTTATTATATTCCTTGAAGTACGAGGATGGTTCTTATGTAGAGAAAACGTTAATATGTACCACGGGCGAAGCCGGGGCGGACCGCTAGTTGTTTATAATTATTGTCACTTGATCTTTCATAATGAAACAGAAAAACAAAAAACCGCTGGTATATTTCAACCAAAATATACTTCTTGATAAATATTGTAATTTTTATTCAGCGTGAAAACGGCTATTTACCGGGAAAAACCTTACATTTTTAACTATACGTTTATGAATGACACCTCATTAGTTTGTAATGAATTCAACCTATATTTTTTGGCAACTCAGAATTCAGATTTTAATAAGAATTTTGTACTGAAAACGCGAAATGAACTTTTTATTTTCCGTTATACCTATTCGTCTATATAAAATTTATATGGGTTTTCTTTTTGCCCATTCATGAACCGTGAATTGAGATTTATTATGCGTTAAGTTAATTAAATTATTCTTAGGTTTAATTTGGAGCTAAATCTAAATGCTTCTCTTATTTTAATTTCTTTTGGAGTCTAATAATATAAATAACTTTATATAACTTTTATATATTTACATTTTAATAAGTTTTTGTGACTTGACTCGGTTTATTCAAAAGAAAAGCTTTGTGTATTTTGTAAGATTTTCTATAAAATTTCATTACTTAAATTAGCCTCGGAAGTATTTATTACTGTTTACAAAGATAATATTTTACTAAGAATAAACTTTAGATTTTAATTAAAATGTATGCCTTTAGTCTATAGAAAATTTCTATTCACTCTTAATAATTACATGAATCTTATTTACATTTTGGTAATTGTTTGCGATTAATAAAAATAAACTGTGTTTTCCGAATTCTATAATAGGTACTTACTTGGGAACTTTGCAGGTTCGGGTTATGGCCGCAGTGGATAACATATTATTATGGAGTAGGCTGAAGGTGAAGTTACGAAGTTCATAAATATATTACAGTTATCAGTAATATTATAATTTCTATAGTCATACATTTCATTACACACACTAGATTAAAAAAAAATAGAAATACAACAACTTATAACAGTGACAAAAACTTATCAATAAGCTTTATAAAACAAAGACAAAATACCTAAAAATGTATCTAAGTGCTAAAATACAGATGTTAACAGCACCTTAACGAAATAAAGCAATATCGTTAAGTTATAGGCGAATATTTTTTATCTGTAGCACTCCACAGCTGCGCCATTGTAAAAGGCTCACAACATCAATAAGCCATTCAGTGACGCCCTAATGGACCTTTTACACTCGTAGTTTTTCCCGCTGAAAATTTTCATTTCAATTTTATATAAATGGTATGTTTATGTTACATTTTTATGTATAAGGCGGCTATAATAATACATATGGGTAATTTTCTTATATTTTTTTATTTTTTACGTAAGTAAACCTTGCAGTTTCTACTAATTGTGCTATAATAATAGAGAGAATTTCATTAATGTGTGTCAATACAATGTACGCAATTTTTGTTTTATAATCTAAGTAGATTTACACTTATCGCAGTTGAAATTCGGAATAAAAAGGTGGAATTTCCACCTTGGTTGGCTAAATATCATAAGAAATATTGTTACTGAGTAGAATACATCCTAAAATATTCTTAGTTGTATGCATTAAATCTTAGAAATGGTTCTTAAATAAATAAATAATGTACATCTATTATAGTTGTAGCTGAAAACTATTTTTGTAACACGCTATATTTATATTAAAAGTATTACTTACGCTCTACATTTAATTCTACCAAAGCAATTTCTCATTGTACATAATACAATTCATATTATTGCAAAATTTTCAAACATTTCAACCAATGTGCAAGTTCCCTAACAATCACCACATGTTTATTTATAGGGTATTAGAAAAGACGAATTCGTATCTTGCGAGTTCTTTTTGGACCGTTAAAGTGTTTCAGAACATTTGGGAGACAATGGGATTGTTCTCAAATGAACCGTTTTCTTTCTGTGTGGGATAGGGTTGGTTAGCGAGCATTATAATATACTGAGTTACTAGCTTGTCAATCCTATTGATAATATGTATAAACGTCGAATTTAGTTCAATTATTCCATGAGCATGTAAGTTTCGTCAAGTTCACGTTTAAAGTTTGTTACTCATTCACGCGAAACCACTCTATTTTGATGATAGTTAAATTAGAAAAATAAAACAAAATACAGAAAAATAAAATAAATAGTTGGTAGTGATATAGCTTTAGTATCAGAATAAATGTGTGTTTATCTTCTTCATGTCTAAAATACTGAAACGATTTGGATGCAATTTTGGCACCATGTCTTGGTTTGAGACATGAAAAAGGACAAAGGAACATTAGGAGGACAGTTATTATTTCGAAAATCCTTCGGGAATAGAAGCTAGCCGACACTGTCTTTTCCTTTGAGTATACAACGACGCCTCGGGCAAAAAGCTAGTAAGCTATAAATGTATTCGTCAGTATGAAACCACGCGACAAGTCTAGAAACTAAGTTCTATCTAAATATGTGCAGCTATTTTTGTTAAATCGGGGAACAATTATGTTGCTACTTGTTCTAGCGTTTTCTTAACGCTACTCCTTTTTTCTATTAGCTTTCTTTTCCGTAAGTAATTAATTAATAAATAAGTAACCCATAAAGGTGTGATGTATCTTACCAGTCCGGTAAATGTGTCATCAATCAATATTTGATAGTGTTTGAGTATATAGATTACAAACAAACAAAAAATGAAACCTATCTTCTATTACCCGCCTCCATCTATATTAATTCCCTATTATTGATAAACCGTAAATCCATATAACTACTGCATAATATGAACTCATACGAGAACTGTCAAAGTTGAAACGAATAAAATGCCACATGCACAAAAGCGAATCAGGTAATATAGTAATTATCTAGTTATTATGGTAAATTGCGAAGCGGCTAGTTTGATTTATTTATAGTCGGGCTATAAGCCGGCTAGCAGTAATTAACCGTTAGTCAGATAGCTTATACAGGATGCTATTTTGGAATGTCCTTTAAACGCATTGGTAAATTATAAGTACCTATTTAATATCTTTAAAGTAATTGTTCAGCGGAATAGAGAATACAGGAGGTTTTCTTAGATTGATATTTAAATTAAAAAGATATAGTACGTGTATTATTTGAGCATTTTAAGAAGTAAAAACTATTTAACGGATTTATTGGACTAATAATTACTAATTGTAGCAGTCAAGGAGCCCTGAAAATCTGGATAGTTTCGGATTTTTGTACATAAATTTTTTGCGTAGGTCTATGCCAAAATAGGTCTATACAAAAAAATATTGCGTTTACTATTCACTTGCCTTATGTAGAATGTTATCAAATACATAATACTTTGAACAAATATATTTCACGATGTTTTATTTATAAAATAATAATTTAAAAACTACCTAATTTCTCATCTTTATCTAACAGAAATTATTCATGCAGGACGCGCATTATTGTATCACACCACTATCTTAGTGCTTACGTGACAAGCCTACAACATTTAATATTGTTTCTTGTACATTTCACTTCAAGTTACGTAATTAAATAAATATCCTTCAAACTTTCCCGACAAATTGACGTCCTAATAAATTTCAATATACTTTTTTTTAATAATGTGTGGTTCAAATCATAATATTATGATGGTTGAAACTTGAAACATGATACATACCTACTTGGAAAAAAGGAAATGTTAATAAATATTGCGAAATAATACAAAAAATATACAAAACTAGCTTTCCACCCGCGGCTTCGCCAACGCATTCCCGTGGGTATTTCAGGGATAAAATCTATCCCATATGTTAATCCAAGTTACCCTCTATATGTGTGCTAAATTTCATTGTAATCCGTTCAGTAGTTTTGTGTGAAAGAGTCACAAACATACATACCCAATTACCCACACATACGTCCATCCTTACAAACAAATACGAGTATTCGATTTCTAATTTGTAAAGCATTTGAATGCAAACAAAAAATGCTTATTAAAAACCTTTGTTTTATTTTAAAACACCCTGTATTCCAACCAATAGAAATTGATTGGTTAATCACATCGCTTCTCGTGTTACATTTTTGCATTTGTCTGGGCTATTTAAAACTTGCAATCAGACTTAAATTTCTACAGCTATTTAATAAAATAATTAAAATGTCACCTGATAGTTTATCAATTACAATACATTTTTGAAATGGCAGTTTAATACGTTATTCGATGAATAAGTTTTAACCAAGGATTGAAAACAAAGTCGCTTTCTCTGTTCCTATGTCCCTTTGTATGTTTAAATCTTTAAAACTACTACTTTCTTCAACGGATTTTGATGCGGTTTTTTTAATAGATAGAGTGATTCAAGAGGAAGGTGTTAGTGTATAATTTATTAGGTTTTAGACAAAGCGGGCGAAGCCGCGGGCGGTAAGCTAGTACTTTAAAAACTAGAATTAGCCGTTATTCTGTGCACAGATAAAAACAAACATGTACACACAGAAAACATGTAAATACATAATATTAATGCGCTAAAAACTATGGCTCACGTCCTATTCTCATCTCATAATGAAATTACGACGCATGTTTTATTCATTGAGCAGACGCTGGGCGACTTATCTAGAACTTTCCATACAAAACACGGAGCGTCCGAACTTATTGAATAACTGATGACCCCAGTTCCTGCAAGTTCAAAATAACTAAAAAACTCTTGGATGGATAAACTATGGTTAATGTGGAGTAATTATGTAGAATGTGTTTACAGGTTTTAGTGTTTTTTTTACATTAAGATTTTGAAGTGAAACTTTTAAGCGTGTTGAAATAAAATTTCAAGGTCGTGTCATGGCAATACCTTCACGTCATGGAGTAAGTCGACTATTTTGGATACCCATATCTTTGAATCTTGCCAAAGAAGTTTCACGTCTGTCACGTGTGCTCGGCACACACGCCCTTTTTTTTGTTCTATAATGTATTGGTAAGTAAAGTAAGATGTATGTAATTGTTATTATGTATAGTTGCATATTATGTATAACAATTTATAAAACAAACTATCTCTATTATAGTGGGAGAGAACAATATAAGAGAGCGCCCATGTTAAAATATATGAAGGTACAAAGTTATCCCCTTTATAGGTTATGGGAATCTTTAGGGTATATAACATTATTTTGTTGCAAAATATATCAATGTTTCGTATAAATTATGCTTATAATAAATAAATAAATAAGCAACCACATGTAACGCTGTGACTAATTGAAATTAAAGACCTTATAGCTTCCATTTTTCTGAAACATAATCTACACTAATACATATTATAAAGAGGAATACTTTTTTTTGTTTGTTTGATTGTAATGAATAGGCTCATAAACTACTGGACCGATTTTAAAAATTCTTTCAACATTCGAAAGCTACATTATCCACGAGTAATATCGGCTAGGTTTTATCCCGGAAATCCCACGGGAACGGGAACTATGCGGGTTTTTCTTTGAAAACGCGGGCGAAGCCGCAGGCGGAAAGCTAGTCTAATATAAAATATATAAACATAACACATGTTTTTATAAAAAACAGTCATCTGTATGCCAATTTCATTGGCGCCGCATATCTTAATAAATCGTTTCATATAAGTAATCTGAATTCAAATGAACTAGTTTATTACAAGTTTGCTATGCATTGCAGAGGAGACGGTTAATTTCCAATTTAATGAAATCGTAAAAAGGGATTAGTCGCAATTTTATAGTTGGCAATGAAAAAATCGTTCACATTGGAATGTGGCAATTAATATCATACAATGCGAGGCAAGAGACGATCCACGTTAAATTGTAATGTCTGTTTTATTTGTGGAACGGACACATTAGCAATAGCCTATGTCTAATGAGATTACGTAATTGGTCAGTTTATTAGGGCTTCATAAATGATTAGCAGGATATTCCATTGAAGTTGAAAATAAATTAAAATTTACGAGTTTTCTTATTCATTAAAATGATACTTAACGACGTTATCTAAGATTATGTAAAATATAATAAGACCTTATGTGCAATATCTGGGTACATATATAATAAAATCAGGAGTGATGACGTAGGCATATAGTTAATTAAAAAAATTATAGAAATCAGAATGTATTGATCTGAAATTAACAATTGTACAATCATTTTAGCGTCTGAAAATGTAGAGTATAGAAACATTGTCACACGACATTTCTTACAGATCTACAACTACATAATATTATCATTCTAATTAAAAAGAATACAGAATTCATAAACTCTAGTTTATGTTGCAAAAAAAGCCCTAGCTTTTCATAAAGATGTAATAGTTACCGCACTAACACATAAACCTTGCAAAATACATTAACGAATTTCCATCGTTACTTTTTCACGACCACACATTTCAACTCATAAATATAACCTTTAAAAACATATTAAAACCCCATATAAAACACGTGAACTACACAAAATGTGAAGAATTTATAGTTTTAAAAGCGCGCCATTTATATCAATACGCCATAATTCATTCGACCACAGATTAAATATTTCGTCAATAAAGCCTGTTTACGGTATCGCCGTAAAGTAAATTTTGTTGAACATATTTCATGTAAAAATACCTGGGATTTTCTTTGGACCCTTTTACGGAATTTCTATTCACAGTGGAGCAATTCGTAGTTACCTACACAAAATAATATTTCAGTTATTTATGTTTTTTAATGCATTTAATTAAATTTATGTTTATCATTACAAGATCATTACTTACAGGTAATTACAGACATTTGGCTTTATACAGCTTGTTTAATTGTTTAAGGTGATCTTTGAATTGCTACAATCTCCCTTATAATAAAAATAAATCGCCAAATGTGTTAGTAAGCGCAAGTAGAGAACGGCTGAGCCGATTTCGTTCTTTTTTATAATATTCCTTGAAGTACGAGGATGGTTCTTATGGAGAGAAAATGCAATCATGTACCACGGGTGGATCCGGGGCGGACCGCTAGTAGATACATAAATTATATAGGTTTTGTTCGATGAAAATAAATTTCCTATAAGCTTTAATTCCCCCTAGACTCTAGGGGGAATATAGCATATAGGAAATTTATATATAGCTAGGGCCTAGAGGATATTGATTTTTATTAATACAATTAATATTTTTAACCGACGTTAGAATACGGATAGATATAATATCTATACAACTTTATGTATTTTTTTTTCCTATTTACTCTATATCTTTAGCTCATTCCTTCCTCAATCTTGCCATATTACGTTTCTAAATTTAAACTTGAAACGTAATATGATGAGAATCATCTTATTTGTGCACATGGAAATTAAAACGAAGCTCTTACATTATTAATCGCGATATCTTATAACAATAAGTAATAGCCAAAAGTTATTGCGACAACTTCGCAGTCTTTATGTACATCCTCCTTTGCTAAAGATAGTATATGTATATCCTTAATGTAGATAATTACAGACTAAGAAATGAACAAGGTATGTAAATAATTCCCGCTGTATTAGCGCAAATTACACCAATAACACGGCATTACGTGCATAGCTGTCATAGCTGATATGTCACATAACTCAAGTGGTAACATAGTGGTTAGGGGCCTAGGGTTAACAGTGGCACAGTAATAATAATTAGCTCACGTGATCATTCCGCGGTTTTGGCATGCCTGTGTACAGGGACGGATTCAAAGACTAGTCATTTAGAAATAAAATACTACAAGTTGGTTCATAAGTATGGCATTTAATAAGCAATCAGTTCATGGTTTTAGCAATTCTGGGTTAAAAATTAATTAATTTTTATAAGAAGCGTTTTATTAACTATTTCGACCTCAATATTTAATAACAGACTTAACACTGTTTTCATTTTTAACAACAAGTTTGTATTACAATAATTCCTGATTTGGAATATTGCATGCATGAAAAGTTACAAAATACCATTTATTAATTATTATTTTTCTCTTTATATTTATTTTTTCTCCTCTTTCGAGGGTAAAATTAAAACCAATACACGGGCCTGAGCCAAGTGCATTGGTTTACATGATACTTAAGTAGATGTAGGTGTATTGCTAAGAAATTTTCTTGTGAGACGACAGGTATTAAGAATGACTGCTTTTTGTATAAGTGAAAGTGTAGATAACGGCATTTGGAGTATTTTCAGATTTGAAATGAGTGACTTTGGGGTGACACCGGTTGTAGATATTACAATGGGGATGATGTTAACAGTGTGTACTTGCCATTGTCGTTTAATTTCAGTAGCGAGCTCAATATATTTTGACATTTTTTCAGTGTGTGTGTTAAGAAGATTGTGTGTGTTACATACTGCTATATCAATTAGTAATACTGTGTTTTTAGTTTTGTCAAATACTGTTATGTCCGGCCTGTTAAAATGTATAGTCTTATCTGTAATGATTGTTCTATCCCAGTAAATTTTAATAGAGTCATTTTCGAGGATTGTGTTAGGCTTATATTTGTAGTAGGCGATTTTTTTGGAAACAAAGGAATGTTTGTGAGCTAAATTTTGATGTATGATCGCTGCCACCTGATCGTGTCTATGTTTGTAGTCCGTTTGTACTATGGATTTGCAAGCACCGGTGATATGATGACATCTTCTGCACAAATCAGTTGGCAAGTTAGGAATGCGGATGATATGTTTTTGATAATTGCGGGAATCTATGACTTGATCCTGAATGGCGATCATGAAAGCTTCAGTCTCCGGGAACAGTTCGCCACGCTTCAGCCATTCGTTCGATGCATCTCTATCCACGTGTTGTTGACCAAGGTCGGCATGATGTCTCCCATGTAGAGATTTCTGTGACCACAAATTCAGTTTCTGTTGTTTATTGTATAATTTGGGCTGAAAGTTTTTATTACTTAAATTAAGTGGGGTTAGTTTAGTGTCTATTTCTGTAACGTATTTATGTAATTGTGAACGTTCTGACATGATTTGAAAGTATGTTCTTAGTTTTACTATTAGATTATTGTGCAAATTCTGAATGTCAATTAAACCGCGCCCTCCATCGCAGCGTGGCAATGTAAGGCGTTGTATGCATGTCCTAGGATGGTGTTTTCTGTGTGCTGTCATGTGTGTGTTGATTATACGTTGTAATTTTAATAAATCTGTTTGGGACCAATTTATAATCCCAAAAGAGTAGGTAAGAACTGGTATCGCGTAGGAGTTTATAGCTTTAACAGTGTTGCGTGAATGAAGTTGTGTTCGTAATATTTGGTTAAGTCTTACTTTAAATTTTTTTATTAAATCTAATTTCGCCCGTTTTTGATGAATTTGCCTTGACTGATGGAAACCTAAATATTTATATGTACTGTATTCGTCCATGGGTTCAATTTGCTCACCGCTATCAAGTAAATATGTATTATATTGTGATTTTCCTTTAATAACTGAATGTATTTTGCACTTGTCCACCCTAAACTGCATTTTAATATCTGTAGAGAATGTCTGTGTAATGTCTGCAAGTTTTTTAAGTTCCTGGCTATTTGTGGCGTATATTTTGATATCGTCCATATATAGTAAATGTGAAAGAGTGAAGTATGAACCATTATGTTTTAATTTAAAACCTAAATTAGTGTTATTTAGTAATTCTGACAATGGATTAAGGGCAATGCAAAACCACAGTGGACTGAGGGCATCTCCCTGGAAGATACCCCTTTGGATTTTAATCGATTCTGTAGTTAATGATACATTTTGATATTGTAATTTAAGCTTGGTTTGCCAATGAAGCATGGCTGTACCTAGAAATGATTGAAGCATAGGATGAATTTTATAGTGTTCTAGAATTTGAAGTAACCAACTGTGAGGAATAGAATCAAACGCCTTCTTATAATCAATGTACATAGTGTGAATGTTTCTGTTTTTGGTTTGTGCCTGTTTCATTACGATTGCGTCTATAGTTAACTGTTCCTTACAACCCTGTCTGTTTTTTCTACAACCCTTTTGTTGTTCCGCGAGTATGTGATGGGTATCAAGATGGTGGTAAATTAGGTGACTAATACATCCTGTTATTATTTTATATATAGTCTGTAAACACGTTATTGGTCGGTAATTTGCAGGGTTTTGGGGGTCTCCACCTTTTGGTATCATGTATGTTACTCCATGTAGAATAAATTCAGGTAACATGTCTGGTGAATGTATAAATTTGTTTATGTGGGCGTGAATAAATGGTTGTGTGCATGTGAGTTTCTTGTACCAGTAGTTGTGTATGTTGTCAGTTCCAGGGGCTTTCCAGTTGTGAGTGCGATTGATAACTTGAAGGAAAGTGTCTATGGGAAGGTTATCAAACTCCATTGACGTTATGTGAGTTGTATCAGAAGTTTTTGTTAACCATTAATTATTATTATTATTAGTTAATTCAATCTATGCTGGTTCGTCTGTTATTAGTTCCCAGCTTTTGTATATAATATTTTATATTCTATTTTTGTAAACGTATGTATGATATGAATTCCACATAAATTATCGTTCCGAGGATCGCGTCAAGTCCGCCCCGTGAAATCATTACGGATCAGGGCTGGCACTTCTGAAGGGATTTCTAATTAATTTTAAATTTGCCTCAACTGGAAGTTTTGAGTTTATTCCCGGATAAATTGGATTATCATTACGAATATGATTTAATCTTCTTTAATGTGACCCGGACCTTCCAATCATTCGGATAGGTGAAGCGAAATGGATTTAAATTGTGGTTTAATTGTTATGGGAACTTTTTATGTCCTTTTTGTAATGATAAAATTATTTTTACTCAATTCCCTGATGTGATTTCATGGGTTTATTAAACATTTTGTTTCAATCTACATAAAGAACAGTTAATTTACATTTTAATTCATTTATAATTAATACTTTTTTTGTTTTTCGAATATTTAGTATTTACTTATGTAATATAATCAAGACAGAAATCACTACTAAATGTTTTTATTTATCTACAGGAAATTAAGCAGACCTTGAAGAGAGAAATAGCGAGTGAAACAGAAGGCAGTAATTTATATAAAGAACACTGAGCAGTTGTTCACATATCTTGCAACAAGCGAAGTCAAAAAATGAACTTTACCTGGTTTTATCTCAAGCATACCCGGGTGGCAATGATAGTCAAAAACGAAATAAAAATAACAAACGCTGATAATCGTATCTATCCTCCCCTATGAATACTTAGGCACGTGCGAAAGTATTTGTATATCGGCCATCGAACCCACGGACACTCAGGTTACTGTTGATTTTGGATATATTAAAAAGACAATGATACTGTTTGTTCTTATTTATTTTAATGTAATTGATGGGTTAGTCGATAAACTATAAAGCATATTATAAACTATAAAATGTTTATGTTACCAGCGCTGTTATATTCTAATAATGGCAGATTTTTAAATTATTGGTTGATTCTTCGAACATCGAACCTCCTCAACCATTTCAAAGGAAAAGATGAGCAAAAGACACGTTTTGCCCATCTTTTGATATTTTAATATTATGTTAGGTACTTATAATTATTGGACAGATAAGTTTTAACCAAGGATTGAAAAATCGGCCTTTGATTAATAACTTTTCACGATATCTCACGAATAGAAAAATCAAACTGTCTAGCCATTCCCCAGTCATTTCAATTCAATAAAAGGTTATTACTATACACTAATAAAACTATAAACTTATCCATAAAACTGAGACTAATATTATAAAATGGAATTAATGGATTTTCACGTGTTTGCAATAAAAACTCAAACAAAGGGATCGATCAATGCTGGAACATTATCGCATCAATCTTTCGTACTTACAACTTATTTGTAAGTTTTCAGGTTGAATATGAAACACACAAGTTTTGTGCTTGAATAATGTTGGCGAGACTTGTAAATTGTTTTTATACGAAGTGCCTACACGTACCTATCTATACTATCTATACATTATATAATATAAAGCTGAAGAGTTTGTTTGTTTGTTTGTTTGAACGCGCTAATCTCAGGAACTAATGGTTCGATTTGAAAAATTATTTCGGTGTTATATAGCCCGTTTATCGAGGAAGGCTATTGGGTATATATTATCATCACGCTAAGACCAACAGGAGCGGAACCATGCGGGTGAAATCGCAGGGCGCAGCTAGCTATTATAATATATTTTTTTATTCTAAAAATGTTTACGTAAGTACAATTTTACGAATACTTTAGCTGACAGATAAGTAAGTACAGAAAAAATATGCAGAAATTATGAAATTGGCTATAAATATAAAATCAAAGAATCGAATCCCCGACCTAATGATAAAAATCTTCACGCAATATTTAGGGATATTCTCTATATCAGATCAAGCAAAGAATCGTATTATATTGTTTTCAATATTTCTAAAAGAGTATTCGTCGCAACTCTTTCAAAAGTCCCATTTAACAAACAAACGAAAACACCCCAAGTGTTTACAAATAAATAAAGCATAGGTCACACTGCAAACAAAACTATGAAGTCATCGCGAGCAGCACTCCGGGGCTATTACTGTGCGCTTCGTATGCAGAGTGCGTTCGCCGTGTAAATATTGTTACCACGTGTGCTGTCCTGTTAAAGCTTGTGGACTTTGGTGAGCTATGCGATATTAACCTAATGCTTATTGAAGTTAGTTTTATAAGATTTTTATTGATAATATTATAAAATTATAATCAAAATCTTCTTAATCTTTTTTCATAATTTTGTTATTTATTTCAATTACTTATTGTTCGTTGTTTCATTTATAATCAACACAAGATACCGATGTGTTTTGCAGCGGTAAGTTAACACGTTTAGTATTATTGCACTACAGAGTCAATAGACCTTAGAACCTATATACACAAACTGAAACAAATAAAAACACTGCCACAGGAACCGATTTATATTTGTAAGTAGAAAATATAGTACCGCATTCGGTGTGCCACAAGCAGCGATTAAAATAATAAAGACGTGGCGTCACGCGCGCCTCCGTCTCATTACCCTGAACTGTTTCTGTTGGCCTTAAATAAAGCGCTGGAAGGTGTGCAGCCGCCTTAATGAGATATGCCTAACGAGGCTTGAGTTAAAACTAGTTGTATCAAAAATAATAACGCGAAACGAGCAACACCTATATTTTTCTTATAAGTTATTCTTACCTTGTTTGGCATTTTTATTACATAGAATGTAAACAAAATGTATTTATAGAATATGGTTTTTATTTTTTAAATACATGAAAAACATAGACCAAAATCTAAGTGAACTCATGGACTTTGTAAAACAAGAAATTTTTGTTGTACTTTCCATTTTCTATTGATTCCTTCCTTTCCTTGACTTCTAGATTCAGTATAGAATACAAAACTTACTCCACTGATCAATCAAAGCATGCAAAAATGATTTCTTAAGAACTAAACATCATCATCATTACATAGTATAAAACAAAGTCGCCTTTTCTGTCCCTATGTCCCTTTGTATGCTTAAATCTTTAAAACTACGCAACGGATTTTGATGTGTTTTTTTAATAGATAGAGCGATTCAAGAGGAAGGTTTTAGTATATATTTTATTAGGTAAAGGGTAAAGAGGGCGAAACCGCGGGCGGTAAGCTAATTATAAATATAAACAGTTTTTAATATTGGTCAAAACAGGTCATCGAACTAACCCCAAAGTGTGATCGTTTACGACTTGTGTACATTAATTTATGAAGGGACACTTATAAGGCTAATTCCAACGCTTTCCGTTTAACGGGAAAATTGCCCCTTTTCAGTGATATATGGGCAATAAAGAAGTACAACATAATTATGGGGCACGAAATTTTCCGACTTATGCTAATATTTGATTATACTCGATATCCAATAAGTATAATTTGTTGTATTTCAGCTTTAATATAGAGGATTATAAATCTAATACATATATAAAATTCTCGTGTGTGTGTAGAAACGGTACTCAGAAACGCTTGATCTTGTCTCATGTAATTTTGTGTGGATATCGGGTAGGTTTTAGAATCAAATAACGTCTGACAAAAGAAAGGCAGAACAACGTTGGCCGGCACAGCTAGCAAGAAATTTATCAAAATAATATCTATACTGTAATACTAATATTATAGAGAGGAAAGGTTTGTAACTATGTATGTATGTATGTATTGTTTTCACGCTTAAACTACTGGATCGATTTGGATGAAATTTGGCACAGACAATCTTTAGACCCTACTATTATTGCGAAATATGTACCACGGGCGAAGACGGGGCGGACCGCTAGTTTTTTATAAAATAAGAACGTTATATGGAGTTCATTTAGCTGAAACTAAGGTCATAATTTAATTTTAGGATTCTGGACAGCTTGAGTTACAATATATCTAAGGATTTTTCACACACCAACGTCAACTATGTTTTTGTTTCAAAAATTAAACTATACGGAATTATAAACTGAAAAATATGTAATATAGCCTCCGTGGCGCAATGGCTAGCGCGTTCGGCTGTTAACCGAAAGGTTGGTGGTTCGAGCCCACCCGGGGGCGGCATACTTTTTGAACCTTTTTTGAGAAGTAAGTATAAGAAACTTTGCAAATTCTTTGATTTACAATCATTAGTTTAAAAATGTAGTTTCCTTCAAAATAGCTAAGCAAGACATTAATTTTATTACTAATGAGATTTAAAAATAATTTCATGATACCATCGGACTTATCTGGATAAGTCAGAAAAATAGATTTAAATAAAATAAAAGAAAAAGTTTTATGAAGAACAGATCTAGAATGTTATATTGTATTTAATTTTGGAATAAATAGATCGATTTATAAGTAAAATGAATTCATGAAATGTAGTGTGGAAAGACAAAATGATATATCGTGGGTACTATCCTTTAAATTAAATCCATTTCTCCAATTTCGGTTTTGAGGTCTCAGGCTTGGGTTTAAGGACTTCGTATAGCTTAACAAATGGCTGGCTTAGTGAAGTAACAAAGCCATATGAGCACTCGCTTGCTAGACCACCTTTAACTGAACTAGAAGGTTAATTTAAACTAAGGTGAACTGTACAATATAAAAATATGAAGATAGAAGTATGCAGTTTCTTAAGAATGGAATTTAGGACTTAATTTCATTAAAAATGTAGCAAATACAGGGAAATTCCTAAAATCCTGATTTTCAGAAGAATCGGGAAAAGTGGCAATGGACTGACATAATTCTTGGATCTTTTGGAGAGTTATTGTTCGCTAATAAATTTTGCTTCTGAAAATAATTAATTCTTACAAATTTTAAATATTTAATATCAATACAAGTGTGTATAGCTTATTCTTAGTAATAGATATGGCCTCCGTGGCGCAATGGCTAGCGCGTTCGGCTGTTAACCGAAAGGTTGGTGGTTCGAGCCCACCCGGGGGCGTCTTTTTGTCCAACTTAATCATATATTACTTAGGATAAATGCCTTTTTGGTAGAGTTAAATGTACATTTCATCTAATGTTCATGTAACACATGCCTTAGAGAACACGTGATCGTATAACTGATAAAACAACTGAAAAACAGAAATGGAATATGAATTTGGAACATTAATTGAGCATTAAGGTACAGTCACAGTACAGTCTCCTCATTGAACGTAACGTGGAAACTAAGTAAAAGTGTTAAATGACGAATATTTTAGTCAACATTATGTAATGTAATAAACTGAAAACGTACGTAATATTTATTCAGCTGCTAGAGCTATGCAATATCACATCACCTCACAGATGTACTCACACAATATTTTGTATGTGGTGTTTTTCTTTTGGTCCCAGTGACCTTGAATAGTTTGAAAATACATTTCTATCGCATGAACTGGATTGGAGCCAGAAAACTGAAAAGAATGAGCATTATATAATATTAGGGAACATTATACAATAAAGTGCTTTTGTGTGAGGGACTATGGGTTCCTATATTCTAACCTTTCTTAAATTCATTTTATATATGAATATAATCTTCCTATAACTTAATTGCGATACCTGACTCATGAGATAAAATAACTCGAATTTTACTATTTAATGTATAGAGTTTAATTTGATATCCATATTTAAAATGTCAATACAAGTGTGTATTGCTTATTGTTAGTAATATATATAGCCTCCGTGGCGCAATGGCTAGCGCGTTCGGCTGTTAACCGAAAGGTTGGTGGTTCGAGCCCACCCGGGGGCGGGAAATCTTTTTATCATGGTATTTATACATATTATAAAGAATGTATAAATTAATTTGAACAACATTTTTTGCATCGCTAGGTGAAGCAAATTAGGGGTATTAGGTATACCTAGATTGCAGATGATACTTACAAACAGCTGCAGCACATCTTCGCCTATAATTTCATATTTTTGCAAATAAGTGACAGTGATTTGATCGGATCTGCGCGAAAATAATTTTATCTTAATTTTATAAACTTCACTCAATACCTACTAAAATTGTACGAGTAGAATATAAGTAATCAAGTTTATATTTCTCCTATTATTTTTTGTATCAAGAAAGACGTCTTGCCCATTTCAGGAAACTAGAGAAATTAGATCTGACAGGAAGCCTTCGGAGATACCTGTTTCATACTCCATATTCTATCAACTCCAACAACCTCTACAACCACATGCTTAGCTATGAAGTTACCTGATACTTAACTAGCTAAGAATACTCTTAAACAGGAAGGTCCAGATGATAATACCTAGTGACTCAGTAAATAGCGATATCAATGAAAATGCTAGGCATTTTAAACTAAGAATAGCTAATGTACACAATAAAATTATAATGATGAACAATGATTTAAAAGGTGTCCAAAACATTGCTGATACTAAGACACAGCCTCCGTGGCGCAATGGCTAGCGCGTTCGGCTGTTAACCGAAAGGTTGGTGGTTCGAGCCCACCCGGGGGCGGGATTTTCTTTTAAACATAGTGTTTGGATTAGAAGTTACCTTTTAGCATCGCAAGGTGTAGCGAAATAAGAAATCTCTAAAACCTCCCATAGCTATGAGCTTATTTCTTATTTTAGCATGAAGTTTCACTGACCTCCGAATGAAATATAGAAATCTGATTTTAATCTTTCCTACTTATCATTAGTATTCCCAATGAAATTATAAATAGTTTGCCAATCTCCATCAAATTTGGAATTATGCGAGTAAAACAGAAGTTCATTTTTCTGCTCTCATTTCTTGTGTAGAGAATGTTTAACAATTTGTCTATTTCATGAAACTGGAGAATGCCTTTGGAAATGCATGTGTCCAAACTCAAAACAGATACTTAACTAGTCAAGAATGTTCTACAAACAGAAAGCAAAATCATAGAGGTCCAGGAATTAACGTCATCAGCCTAAAATGTATGCCTATTGATAATTTTTTTCGTATAACTAAGTATCGCTAATGTACACAATAAAATTATAATACATTTAAAATGTGTTTTAAACATTTTTTACTATAGATATAGCCTCCGTGGCGCAATGGCTAGCGCGTTCGGCTGTTAACCGAAAGGTTGGTGGTTCGAGCCCACCCGGGGGCGGGAAATCTTTTAGAAACATTATGTTTTGCATGTAATAACTGAGTTCATTTCATAGAAGAATATAAAAAGCAAAAAGATTTACTGCTATAAGTACATTAGCAACATTGCGCTCTGTTTATCATGATGCATAATGTTGCACAAACGTTACAACATTGTTCTTTGTTAAAACATAGAGCAATGTTGCAAATGAACCTATAGCAGTTAATCTTGTCTTAATTTATTAGTCCAATAAAGTTATAATCACTACATAGTATACAACAAAGTCTTCTGTCTGTCTGTTTGGGATTAACTCAAAACCTTTTGCACCGATTTTCATTCTGTTTTCATCAATAGATAGCGTGGTCCTCGAGGAAGGTTTTTTTTGTTTGCTTGAACGCGTTAATCTCAAGAACTACGGGGACGATTTCAAACTCTTTCGCAGTTGTACATGGTTTTTGATTCCTATAAGTTATCTAATATTATATATGTACCACGGTTGAGGACAGCGGACTGCTTAAATGAGATACACCTAAATAAATAGTTTCCTCCATTTCTGATAAGCATTATATTTTAAAAAATCTATTAAAGTGTGCTAAATTTATTGATACGTAGATAATATAGCCTCCGTGGCGCAATGGCTAGCGCGTTCGGCTGTTAACCGAAAGGTTGGTGGTTCGAGCCCACCCGGGGGCGGGAAATTTATTTTTATTCAAAAATGACGAAAAGGTTCGATTAGAAAAAGGAGTTTCCAATTTGATAATTTGATATGAAACAATTCTAGTCTATAACAACTGTAGTAACTCTAATTTCGTTTGGACATTTTTTTACACTCTAATTAGTTAAGTGTCAAAAAATATTTAGCGAACTTTGTCAGAATCTAAACTGAAGCTAGATAAAATATAGTTATTATTACCTCTATTTACCTTTCCTTCTAAAAATTTAATCTGTATTTTATGAACAACCGCTTTTCATTAATCTAATTGAAGTCAATTTGAGGTAAACTCAGCCAAAAAGATTTCCCGCCCCCGGGTGGGCTCGAACCACCAACCTTTCGGTTAACAGCCGAACGCGCTAGCCATTGCGCCACGGAGGCTATATCTCTAGGTATGAATACAAAATTCAAGCTTTTGTTTCAAAATATGATTCAAAATTTCTCCCTTTATATGTTTGACAACACAATATCTTACTATAAAATCTTCCCTATCTACTTTAGTTATTATAACTCTATCTTCGAAGGCAAATATATTGCTCTAGATTTTACAGATAAGCATCATAAAGAGTAGAATAATAATAATAAAAAATCTTAAGAAGGAAGAAATCTGCTGTCTCCGGTAGAGTTAAGTAAATTAATAATTAAATATAAATAAATGTTTTGAAATAAATATGGCGTTGTTTTTTTAAATGGAAAATTGAACCATACAATTCATGTTTCTTGTAATAAGCAAGAGTAAAAGAAAACATAAAATGAGAAATAAAAGTTCAATTGATTAAAAATTAAAATCTTTGCTCGCATAAAAAATTGACATTGATGTAAACCTTTTCAGGATAAAAACTTTTCAATATAAAGTATTGCCGGTTTCAGAAGTACAATTTAACAAAATGGAGTAATTACTTAAACAATATTCTTACAAAGTAAATGACAAAAATAAAGAGAAACATCTGTTTAAACTTTAAATGCCAATTAAAAATAAAACCTATTGACGATCTATTTATTTGTTCAGCTTATTATACGTCACAAAATGGTACATAATTTGGAAAAAAGCTTTATGAAATAACAGAATAAAATGAAAATAGTATATCATACATTAATGTTGGCAATCGTATTTGCCGTTACGCTACCAGATAAGAAATGTGGGTGTAATGAGGGTAGTACAAAAGAGCTAATGTTAAG
This sequence comes from Colias croceus, assembly GCF_905220415.1. NCBI lineage: Eukaryota > Metazoa > Arthropoda > Insecta > Lepidoptera > Pieridae > Colias > Colias croceus. Next base: position 4,067,444 of record NC_059562.1, read on the forward strand.
GCGACACAATACTATACAATAATACAAATAATGTTTCTTGCATTGACATCTTCAATGCTAAACATGCTAAGAAACATTCAACCTTAACTAATGACCTTAGGGTTGATTTTGCTAAAATAATCATAATATTTATAATCAAAGTGACCTCCTACGGGTGTACACTATTAATCTTAGCGTAACTAATTTTCTTTGTAAGTTAATGGAAATAGAAAATAATTTATATTATGCCGGTAAAATAGAAATGTTCTCAAAATACACATCTGCCTATAGAAGCACTTAATCAAAGGAAAACTGTAGAATCTTTTAAGCAAATTGTTTCAATAACAATTTACTTTACGTCGAAGTGAAGGCTATTTTCTACAATTTTCTAGTGAGCCTGATAGTCTAAGAGCTGGCGGGAATTAAAAATGTAAAATTGTGAGGATAGATCGATTTATTTATGTATGTATGTATATTTGTTCTTTTTGCACACGAAAATCAATACACGGATTTTGATAGTACCAGATTAACTATAAGCTATGGAAATACTTAGGTACCTTTTTCCACAGGTTCGGCCTTAGGTGAAACCGCGTGAAACCACTAGTATAATACAATAAATGCGAAAGCTCGGTGCAAAAGCTTGTAAGAATTTATTGAATGAATGTTTGTTACTCTTTCACTCGAAAATCACTGAACGGATTTTGATAATACTTAGCATTAATATATCTTTAAAAATAAAAATCATTCATTAAGTAACAATACATTGACGTAACACAATTTAAACTCGACGATCGCCTCAACTTGGTTTAAATCTTTGCTAGAGATGACCGGCGCCTTCCACACTAGACATAGCCAGTATTGTACAGTATACAAACTTCTGAAATTTCTTTCTGTACAACGTATGTAAGCTTTAGAAAAATTTGCTATTGCCCGCGAATTCGTGAAACGGCGCTCCACATAGTAGGTATACTCAGTATAGCATGTAATTAATACACTACTTTATTTTATTTATTACTAGCAGTCCGCCCCGGCTTCGCCCGTGGTACATATTTACGTTTTCTCTACATAAGAACCACCCTCGTACTTCAAGGAATATAATAAAAAAAGAATTAACGAAATCGGTTCAGCCGTTCTCAAGTTATGCGCTTACCAACACATTTTGGGATTCATTTTTATATTATAGATATTACTTTCGCTTTAAATCTTATGTCACCGTTTTTATCGCCATCTCTCAGACCACAAGTCAAGCTTCAACAAACACTAGACTTTTATCATTGAATCTAGGTCACAAGAAACTCTTGAAGAGCAAACACTAGCATAGAAATTGTTATATACTGATCCGTGTTATCGGTTTTATATAGTTCGTTACAATAGTTATGACCTTATTAAATTCGTCTTATAGTATCCAAATCTCTTCTCCAGTAGTATCCAAATTCTCCTTACTAGCGGTCCGACCCGGTTTCGCCTGTGGTACCTGCATGTTTACGTTTTTTTTCATAAGAACCATCCTCGTACCTACTTCAAGGAATAGATTCCGCAGCGCACGCGATGACAGAATTTTTATTAAGGAATTTTATACACCTTGGGTTACATTATTGCATTTTTGGTAAGAATCTCTATTTTTTTTTGAAAATGCAATATAGCCTATGTTGCTCAGTGAAGATGCAGCTTTGTAATGGTGAAAGAATTTTTGAAATCGGTCCAGTAGTTTATGCGTGAAAACCTGTATGGATACATACATACATACATACAAACCTTTCCTCTTTATAATATTAGTATAGATATTATCCCTAACCTACTCATTTTTTTTTTAATTTATGTTCACTTTCATTCATTTACATCTTAAAATCATTTCGATAATATTAATAGTATAAAAATGTAGAGACAACTCTCCTTTTATTATTTTGTTGGTAAGGTCAACAAAAAACAATCAATAAAAACAAATACAAAGAATATATTTAAACATAAACTATTTCATCCAGAAAACTTGACTTTTTTATATTGCAGATTTCTGAACGCATAGATTTCACATAGCCCGATATAACACAAAGTGACATACAACTAATTGCTTTTCTGTCCCTTGTTCTACGGAGCCATTAGCGTAAGTGACGAGTTTATCTCTCCGACATCGACCATATAAATATATTTTAAATCTTTTATACGGTATAGCAGAAGAAATTTAAGTGACTTCAAGGATATATCGATGGTATAGTAAAATCTATACTTTAATATTATAAAGCTGAAGAGTTATTTTTTTAATGGTTTGAACGTCCTAATCTCGGGAACTACTGGTCTGATTTGAAAAATTATTTCGGTGTTAGATGGCCCATTCATCTCGCTAAGACCAACAAGAGCGGAGTACAGTTCTCGTTCTCGTTCTCGTGCTATAAAGTTTATAAATAGTAGGCTATAATACACGTTTTTTGTGTAGCTTAGGAATAAGACATCGGTCATAACTCATAATCCTCCTATTTCCTACTAATATTATAAATGCAAAAGTTTGTGAGGATGGATGTATGTGTTTGTGTATGTATATTTCTTACTCTTTCACGCAAATAAAACTGAACCGTCAACCGATTACAATGAAATTTAGCACACACATAGAAGGCTACTTGGATTAACACATAGGATAGGTTCTACCCTGGAAATCCCACGGGAACGGGAACTATGCGGGTTTTTATTTGAAGTTTTAAGTATATAAAGTACTTAATTAAAAGATGATATTATAATAGGAATAGGATATAATTTTAGAAATAAAGAACATACAAGGCACACTATTATAATATAACGTCTAACGAAAGAAATATAAAAACGAAAAGTAATAATGGCAAATATTATGCAGTGTGCTAATGGAAAAGGAGATTTAGATATATTTTTTGTTATAAATAATATTCCAAGAAAGACATTTTTAATTCCATTAAATGTTAGTATAGGTACTGTTCTCATTTTACGACTATTAATAATTAATAACCATATTATAGAGATGAGGCCTTTTTAGAGCAAAACACAGGAGTAAATTATTTTTTCAATGCTATATTAAAAACCATATTGATTTCTTTCATACAGATCATTGACTATAATTTTTTGTCTAGAAGTAAATTACATTTATGATCATTATTATGTTTAGGGATTTATACATACTATAATCTATCTTTCTTCTTTTCTAAAAATAACATTCTACACTCATAAATCCCAATTTTTGTTCATACATACGAATATATAATTTTTTTTTCATTTTTCTCTAAGCATTTGTATTAATACTTGAAGTCACATACAAATCAAGCATTTGAGAATAAAACTTCAGTAAAAAATGTCTGAGTCATCGAGCTAGCGAGTCTACTTAATATCTTTTGTAACCTAGCTGGTACGTACGTAGAGTAAATAAAAAACAGACATGGCAAAATATTTGTATTTATTTATCAATTACAACGTGTTCTTGTTACAGATGTAACATTGAAAAGGCTGGTGGAGTGGTTAGTGACTTGCTCTGCTGCACGTGGATCCACTGCTGGCTTTGGCTGCCTCCTGGTGTCCCTGAAAAAATAAAATTTGATTAACATTCTGGTGTTCTCTTCCTGGTTTTCATGTACAAAAAAAAATGATAATATAGTAGTCTACGATTATTTAATAATTCTTTGGTATATTTTGATATATTATATAATTTCATATCATGTAAGATTAATTTGTATCTAATATTGACATGATTTTAAAAGAGCAACTATGGAGTTTCTTGCCGGTTCTTCTTCATAGATACTGCTTTCCAAATCGGTGGTAAATGTTAGAAATATTTTATCAGTTATGACGATTCAAAAGTGCTTCTAGAAGATGTCTAATTGAATAAATAAATGTTTGAGTTTGTTTGAGTTAAAGTTTATTTTGTACCTGATTAAATACAATAAACGGATTTGCGTATAAATTACTAAGTTAGTAATAGGTACTTGAAATGATAACAATATCCACATACAGTTGTTTTATCGCATATTTTAGTACTTATTTTTTAATATTGTAAAACGAATAATTAATATGTATTTTCTTTAAGGTAGGTTTTCTTCTAGGTACACATCTGTTCATAGCTTGCTCTATGTGGACGCGTCACTTTTTTGTCGGCACATAACAAAGTTTTTGCCGACGTCATTAAGAATTGTACTCGTTTTAATTATTGTATTGAGATCTGATGTATATCTAGCGATTAGTGAATTGCTGGAATATCTGTTTTAAGCTAACTTTGATTAATTCATAGAGAATTAAGATATTTTACCGTTCATTTGTTGTTTTATTTTAATTCTACTGACAATTAACCATTTTAACAAATTTTATAAGAATAGTTTCATTATGTAATCAATATCACTTTACAGTATGAAACGAAGTCGCTTCCCGCTGTCTTTTTGTATCTTTAAAACTGCGCAACGGATTGTGATGCAGTTTTCTCATAGATAGCGTGGGTCAAGGTTTATTTGTTTATTGAATACATAGTATATATTTTGTATCAGTTTTACTCCCTTGAGAAGCCAGGGTGGGTCGCTAGTTTGATATAATATAGTAGATTAGTAATATTTTTAGTATCGTAATCTATAAGAAAACTAGCTTTCCGGTCGCGGCTTCGCTCGTACTACATAATTATATGCATATACATATTATAATGTATACCTCTTGTTTACTATGAAAATCATAGAAATGCTACAAAAAATACTTCCATTTAATTTTACATCAATATTCATCTCAGCGTATAAAACATAGATAAGGTCCAAATGCGCCGAATATATTTAACAACTATACAGTCGTTAGCACATAATCTAAGTCGTAACTCGCAACTTGAGTGGAACAAAGTTGGAACAAGTGTTGGTGTTAGTTCCATTCGAATCGGAACACGTACCGCGGCTGGCAACATATTTACTGAATGTAAGTGAAAAACAACGGACGCTATACTAGGAAATTTACTAAGTACACAGTTTTAGTTTATTAATTTCGGTTAGAAAATCTATTATAAAGCTAAAGATTATATTATGCTTGTAAATAAGCTATAAGCTATAAGCTTATCTATACTAATAATATTATAAAGCTGAAGAGTTTGTTTGTTTGTTTGTTTGAACGCGCTTATCTCGGGAACTACTGGACCGATATGAAAAATTCTTTCGGTGTTAGATAGCTCATTTATCGAGGAAGGCTATAGGGTATATATCATCACGCTACGACCAACAGGAGTGGAGCCACGGGGGTGAAACCGCGTGGAGCAGCTAGTAAATTATAAAGCTGAAGAGTTTGTTTGTTTGAACGCGCTAATCTCAGGAACTACTGGTCCGATTTGAAAAATTATTTCGGTGTTAGATAGCCCATTTATCGAGGAAGACTATAGGCTATATATCATTACGCTAAGACCAACAGGAGCGCAGCTAGTAATAAATAAATATTTCAGGACAATTTTCACACACGTCACGATCTTACTAAGCTTTCGCTTGTGTTATGGAAATCAGATGGCTGTTATACATACAATATATATACATAATTTTTAAATAAATACTTATATAGATAATTAACACACAGACACAGAACAGACATCTATGTTTATCACACAAATATTTGCCCTGGGTGGGAATCGAATCCACAAGCTCTGGCTAAGAAGGCAGGGTCACTACCAACCGAGCCAACCGGCCAGTTAATTGTCTTTCAACCGCCCTAATAAAGAAGGTTACGTTTAGATAGTCGTCTATTTTATTTTTTTGGGTTCAATGATTCTTTTCTTTTTGAAAGCTGATTCCATATATACTTTGTATAGTTTGACAATTTGAAGTTAGACTTGCATATTTAGTAGATCGTTTTTAATAAAGAATATATATGTACGTCCACATAATATTTTCTTTGTAACATTTAAAAGAACTTAACATAAAGGTGGTGAACTGTGAATCCATTAAGATATCCTACTACATATTAAAAGTGCCTCCATATGCCATTTAAGCTGTAAATATTATTATAATAAAATACGCAATTAGCAAGTGAAATATGTACTGATGCAAAGTCGGATACATTCCAAAGTATAATATTTCAGTTCACTTTAGATGACACTTATCCGATGCGTTCATATTGCAATAAAAACATCTTATACCTCTATAAATGCAATGCAAGCTGATTTAATCGCTATGTCGTTGGATTTAAATCGATAATTGTGTGAAGTGTGGATAAGGGTCTGTATACACGAGTTTGGGTTGACCGTGACGGTCTATATTCGATAGTCATTCCTTTGTATCAAAATGAGCGAAAATCTCCATTAAATCTTCCGATATTTTAAAGAACAATGGATCAAGTGGCTCTGTGTTAGGTTTTCTTAATACACATAAAAACGATAAGACCGAAAATGATAAATTTGGGCACATAGTAACGTTTTAATCTGTAAATAGGAGTCATAAAATTACTGGAAATTTATTTGACAGCTACCTACCACTTTCTTAATGTACTGTTGATATATTTAAATCGCGATTCTTACATTTCTAAACAAATACTATTACTAGATATTAAATACATATTTTCATACATTCTAATAAAAACTCTACTTCACCTTTTACTCGAAAACATTTCAACCGCTCGTGTATAGCAAGCCTTAATCTGCATGTATCACAGTGTAGAACAAGTATTATAATAATTCTGTTCAATTAAAACGCGTGATAGTGCCATCTCGTTACAGGCTCCGTAAGTTGCAATTTATTTTGCAAATTAATTGCGAGAATACTTGCCAAGTGAAAATCATGACCTTTTGATCTTGAAAATAGATAAAAACGGGAAATATATACCTAGTTATTCTATAATATTAGGCATCCATCAATTTTATGTGCGAAATACTCTATTTTTTATAAACCATTAATAATGAAAACCTTATACTAATTAAAGAACGTATGTACACTCGTTTAAACCATGTATAATAATATTAATACAATAATGCACAAAATATAGTCTTAAGTTAAATCTAGAACATAATGAATAGCGACATATTATTACACACGTAAATTTACGCTAAAATATACCGATATACTTATACGTGTTACATACCATATACTTAGCCAACCAAAAATTACATCATAACTACCAACATTCAAAAACCAACAAGCCACTTCACAAAATAAATTCAATTAAAACAGTTTCCAGGGGCTATAACATCCCTTCTCCACTGTAATCATTGATCAAAGTACACTTAAATAAATGTTCTTGACTCTGTCCTAACTAACGAGCAATTTAGAATGCATTTTATGTCAAATAAACTAACACGTGCTTCAACAATAAATAGATCTTGGCGACGATGGGGCGCGGCTTAAGTTATAAGAAAACGCGGGAAGAAATTAATTTATTAAATGACGGTAAAAAGGAATTATTGGAATTGTACACGGTTTACTCTGTTATTACGCAAAGGATGGCCAAATATACAAACTTCGAATACATTTTTATGTAAAAGTGAAAAGTCGAAGCCCAAAAAAAGCCCATGAAAGCTCTCTGTCTTCCTATACAGAGCTTTTTACACTTTTTATATTGCATTTCAATGCTGAACCACGATTTTATTTATTTTCTTGGATATCCTAATATAATAAGCAATTACTTTAACATTAAATACTGAAGAAATAAGCTAAAAGAAATGAGGCAAATGTACTCTACATATACAGTATATTTTTATTTTATTTAATACACTTTTTGATAGTCATACACTTACGCAAAAGTGACCTTCATGTATAGAGCGTATACAATATATAAGTAAGTACTCGTATTTATTGTAATTACCCCAATTACAGTATAAAATACAAAGTCAGTAAAAATAACACTAAACATTATCCCCTACGATGAAGGTAACAAAGTAGCGCCTAACTATCTCTACCAGACAACCTTAAAATTAAAATCTATCAACTTATACCATAGCCCAGCTTCACCCGCGACCAACAGCTGCCTTTACAGCTAGTGGATTAAAACAATTGATTAATTCAAGTGCAACACTGAATGGACTTTCTGGATCCCTTCCAGATGCTAACATGTCCTGTACACTATCTGGTTCTCTTTATACTATGCTATCTGTTAGTCTGTCTATCCGGTTCTCAGAAATGGCTCTCATATTTACCCGTAAGTGCACTGCGGATATTTTATTGTTAGGGTAATGATACTAATGGATTAGCTTGGAATAAATGTGTTGTTTTAAAAGTTGTTTATGGATGGAGTAGTTGTGTTTGAAATAATGTTCGGACAAAAGCTTGTTATTATAATATAAAAATATACAAGTACAATGATTGATGAGGGTATTTTACCAGATTTCCACCCGCGGCTTCGTCCGCGTTTTCAGAGTAAAAACCGCATAGTGCCCGTTCCTGTGGAGTTTCCTGTATAAAAATAGCCTATTTCTTGTTCTGGGTCTTCAGCTACCTATATAACCAATTTCACTGTAATTGGTTCATCCATGCATCTAACCATTTGTGAGGAACAAACATTCGCATTTATAATATTAGTAGAATTAAAACATAATTTTTTTTATCAAGATTGTAAATAAACGTTTCCATAAATCATAACGTACTTGTTATCTTTTTACACGCTTTATATTAGCTTCACCTGTATGTTTGTATGTTTGTAACCGACTTCTTTGGGCGCAATTTTGACCCACTTTAAACGGCCAGATTTCGTTCAAACTTTGTAGATTTATTGAGGACCGATGACAATACACTAATTTGTTTAAATTTTCTATTTTTTAGTTCGGTTTTCTATAAAAAGCGTGTTTTTTAGTTTTTTTAAACTATTATTATTATTACATTATGTTTATAATAAAATGTAAACATGCCAAAATTTGTTTACATTCTCATCGAACTCTAGCGAAGTAGATAAGATACAGTCGGCTTCATTGATGCAATTCTAAATAATATTATAAATGCGAAAGTAACTGTCTGTTTTTTCTTCACGCCTATTAAGGTACGACTGAACCGATTTGGATGAAATTTTGTGAGAAGATAGTTTAAAATCTGAAGGAGGATATAAGTATAGGATAGGTGTTATCCACGAAATTGCACATAAATGAGAGATGTGCTTTTCCTTTGACTATGCAGGCAAGGCCGCCGGCGAAAGGCTGTGTTGCTAAACGCTAAACTCAAGAATGGCTGAACCGATTTCGTTAGTCCTTTTTTTAAGTTATTTTTTGAAGTCCACCCCTGCTTGTATTCTGTAAAATTAATGTCATCATTATTTAATAGTTTTAAATATAGATTAAATCTATTTCCAAGCTTGAACGGAATATTTGCGGTTCAATCTTCAGTTTAGTATTTGAGAGAGAATCAATTAATAAATAGTTTCATTTGTAAGCCAGAATTACAAAACTAAGTATAGGTTTTTATATTATATTATGTGGTATTTATTATCTTATCATATAACTGAGGCGTGTAGACGTGTAGACGTAGCGGCGCCTTAAAGCTTCGAAGGGAAATAAAAATACTTATACAAATAAATAAATTCAAACAGATGATAACCGGTTATTAAGAAGATTAATTTCCTTATGCAAAATATAAGCTAAGTATCTCACCAACACAAAAAACGTGGAAATCACATTTAATACAGGCATACCTTTGAATAATCGCGAAATAAATTACTACATTTTTTACTCATCATTTCGTTCATTTTAAAATCCGGTGTGACGAATTACATGAAATTATTTATTAAAAATGTCCTCTGATGCAAAAAAAGATGACGTATTTCGGGTTATTGACCTCGCTTATTGGATGTAAAGGTATCGTACACTTGCCACTGTCCAATATTCAGATTTACAAGCGTCAAGCCAGATTTACGTATTTTTAACGTTTATACAAACGAATTCTTTTCAACACAAAAATAAGTTTATATATTTGGTGCGTTTTATCAATTTAAATTAGATATTTATGTATATGGATTGCAAATCTATATGAGAAATTGAAAACTGGTATTGATATGATTTTGGAAACAATTTATATTTTATACTGATATTGATATTTGACTAGTCAAAACCACTTACAAAAATCGAAGCTTTTGAAAGTTCCATGATATGTTGCCTATTTTATCTATCACTAGCGGTCCGCCCCGACTTCGCCCGTGGTACACAATAAAAGCGTGCGTGGTTCGCAATAAAAGGTAGCCTATGTTCTTTCTCAGGGTCTAAAGATTGTCTGTGCTAAATTTCATTAAAATCGGTCCAGTTGTTTATGCGGTAAACCATACATAGGTACATACATACATTACATACATACATAATTACAAACCTTTCCTCTTTATAATATTAGTATAGATATTGTAAAGTTTGTTATGTCAAGTTATAATAAGAAACTAATATCAATCTGTTTTCTCAATTATATTCTTTTTTTTTTTCATTTAAATGCATTTTTTGTAAACATATGACACGATTGAAACTTGAAAGCAGATTTAGCTTAGCCAGTGAATTCTAAGTGTGAAACAATCTGACGATATTTATAAAAACATATACTAACATAAACATCGAACCATAGTTCTTTTTAACAAACACGCAAATATTATGTTTAGCATTAATAAACAATATGTTATATATTCCGTATTCATAGTAACATAATTCGATTGGCCGACCATAATATTGTTTTGATATTAATTAAATTACAATTATTAGTTAGTAAATTAAATTGTAACATATTTCAGCTTTTCCGGAACCGAATTGTTTGTATGACCACTATAATAATGCTATTATTGAGCGGCCTCATTGAAAGTGTTTAATGATATTTTTGCCATTAAACAATTTTAAACAATTAACTGTAACAAACAGATTTTTCGTTTTCAATTTTAATAATATTCGCCAAGTAGCCAGTAGGTTCTTATCTATAGTATCTTTATAAAATGGGCTATTTATAAACTTAAGATAATTTTATAAATTCACTAACTTTAAACATATTTAACCCTACAGTAGTCGCGTATCTAAAAGTGACGTGTGTGTTCGAGTGGTCTACAAGGTTATACCATTTTTAAAACAAGAAAAAGTACACAAATAAATTAAAAAGTCTGTTTATTTATTCATAAATCTTTATTACAATATATTTTCTATTTATATCTAATAATCAACAAAATATACAACCATATCTTTTATGATAAAATAACAACTACAAAACTATTTTTGTTGATACCTCGTTTTCAGTTGTAATATCACACAATTCACATTACATGAGATCAAAAAAATATATACTTAAAAAACCTAGTCTAATCAGTATTTTACAAACAAAATAAGCATACAATATCAAAATGGTCAGAACATAATATAAACTTTTTGCACGTACTGCACACCTTTTGTGTGTTTAAATTACGGGCTCCATTGCAGTCATGGTACCGACCAAAATCATTTCTTCGAATTGGTCCTGAAAATAAATATTTCTTAGTTCTTCCACACCAAGAAACCCGGCCATCGACATTCTTGGTGTGGAAGAACTAAGAAATCATTTATTTTGTGTGAAAGGATTCTTGGCAATGGTATAAATAATTTAAAAGTCTGTAACATTATTTTTAAAATCGACTTTAAAAATAATCTTACAGACTTTTAAATTATTAATTCAATAATGTATTTATTTATATTTGCTGGTATGAGACCGCGAATGTTGTTGTACAATCACACGCACCCGACTCTCCGCGTTGCACTGAGTGCATGCAGCAGTTATTCAACTTAGAGTAAACGAAGGATGAAATAACTGGAGCTAATAGATTTTTATAAATTTGCAATTTTATATGATTGGATTACACGTGTAGACCACGCGACAACCGTAGGGTTAAATTGGTTTATTCTACATGCTTATATTTACTTATTTATAAGATTTGAAATTATTTTTGTTAGTTTGTCTTACCTTCACGCCGCACATTTTTATATTTGGAGAAAGAAAAGAGGAGTAAATTAAGGAGGGTAGATATATAATATAGGGTACCTACTTCTTACCGTAGTGAAACATCCCATTTCCATGGGAATATCTATTGAAATATAGAATTATTAAATCTAAAATCATCAATACAAAAAAAATATACCGGCCGAATTGATTACCTCCTCCTTTTTTTGAAGTCGGTTAAAAATAGACGTCTCATCTTTAGGTACCTAATGAACACACGATCGAACCCACGGCACATAACTAACACAGCCCACCAACGATTTAATAGACCCCTAAATGATAAACATGATTGTTCATTTCGGTCTATCACCCCCAAATTGTTATCGCTTCAAGTGTTTTGTTCCGGGAGTGACCCCTGGACATCCTGTCACGTATGATTGATGAACTCATCACTTTTGGCTTAATTAGACGGTCCAAACTGATATTATTTTGTTAGTGCCTATTTATGGGCAATATAATTTGTAAAGTTTGTTCATTGTTCATTTGATTTAAATGTACCAACAGTTTATTCTTTACGAAAGAAAAGTGCAATGAACTTACCTTTAATGTATCTTTTATATTGTAATGGTTTTTCATCACCTTTGAATGTATATTAACAACTATCACGTCCAATTGTCTTGTATTAACTACTTCGCTCTGTTAATCAATAAAATATTGATGACGGATGAGGGTAGTCGTGAATTAATGCGAATGTTATTAATTTGCCTACCCTCTTTATGTGAAATGAAAGCGAATGTGGTTACCAGCCTATACGTTTTTATAACTATTAATTTAATTTAGCAAAGTTACACAAAAATAGCGAACAGAAATAGATTTTAAAAATTTACCAATGCCGTGTTTAATTTCTAATTGACAGCGAGATAAACTTTAATGATTGACTTTATCATCGTTATTGACGAAATAGACAAACAAAGTAACAATAAAATAATTTGGTGTTTAATTTCCTATTTTCAGAGAGATAATAAAATTTGAATGATTGACTTTATCAGCGTAATTGATGAAATAAGAATATAAATAAACTAAATTCTAAGATAATGAGGCGTCAGATACGTCTCTCATATTCTATCATCGGGTCTATTTGTCAGCGTGAATCCAATTGACCTTGCTGACACCTAGTGTGATAATTTTATCTATCCCACACATGTATCTAGGTCTAAACTCTAGACATATCTAAACTAAGGGGACACTGTATGTAACCTTTGATCTCGATAATAGAGTTAGAGAAATATTTATGCAATAAGTAACATACTTATAAGTAAATAAAGTAAAAATGAATAATGGTGAATGCGATATTGATAACTATTTTTAAGTTTAAATAAATACAGACATAACCCTTACCTGCTATATGTGTTAACCACTAAAATTATTTCTCTGTTATGCGTGTTTTACGAATCCACTGCGGTTATAAAACTAAGATCATAAAAACTTATGCATATACGTGGTGTTATGTATAAAGTTTATCCAAGACGTTCCAGTATATCATAAAATCACTTCAACATTAATTTTCCTTCTTAAAAGACTAACGAACGTATACATTACTATACTAGAATTCATTATTCATAATTAGCTCCTCATTAGATCCATTCATAAGGCCCTAACTTCATAAATAATGGTGCATCTACACACTCGAGATCGCCAATTGCCTCGTCACTGGGCGAAACAGTTAAAGTGTCTTCACGAACCACTGTTCACACATTCGTAGGTAGTACAGTAAGTTGGTGTTTGCCATTCGTGCCCTTTTATTAATGAAACCCACTCTTAACGCAAATAGGCGATACTCAATGCTAATAAATAAAATACTGTTTTTATATGCGTGATAATTCTTAGACGGGCCCGGATCCACAAGACGATCAGCCTCGCGAAGCAATTTCTACGCGAAGCAGCTTGGTCAGTAATGACTAATGACGTAGCTCGGACGAGGCAAACGCGCGTGCCGTCTTCGCCTCGCTATTGGCACGAATGTAAATGCACCATAAAAGTTGTATTCCACCACAAAGCTATTAAGTAGCTGACAAGGCTGACGTCACACTCGCGTGTCCAATAACGTACAAACGAACGTCGAAGCGATTCGATTTACAATTTTGACGGTCCACTTGACGTCGCGCCGCTGACGTCTGTAATTACATGCGGCTCCGCGTGGCGGCGCTAGTTGCCACTTCAGTTTGGATAGATTAAAAATACGACGCCCGTGAAGGGTTGAACTGGTTTTTTTATGCTAAGGATGATACAGACAGGTAGGTACTTTGGTATATACATAATAATGTACGAGTGTTAATTAAACAATATTTATTAACAGTCATACCTTCAATTATTTCTACTCTGAAATTGAAGATTTAATCATAAAAGTGCAGTGTAACCTTAAATACTTCTCACTTAGTAGAAGATACTAGATATAATTTTGTTTCATGTCCTTTTTGTAATATTTATAAGTAACTTTAATTCCTACGAGAATAAGGTGTTAACTAATAGCGAATTTTCTTTACAGAAACTACATTGGTCCTTACTTTTGCAATATCAAAATTATAAAGCTTCATCTTACAAGAATTTAACCCTGAAACCGCCAAATCAAAACCATCCCAAGATTTAATTCAGTAAATGACAAACAGAAAACGCGCCACAAACACAATATATAATAATTTACATACAAACACCGAAGGAACCCGGTCCCAAATCCAGGGATTAACATCAAAGGACCACCGCAATTCTGAAAATGCGTTTTTATAGAATATCCTCTTTGATGAAGATTTTGTCGTGAAACACTCTGGAATTGAGGAGTTTAGCCGATTATATTCCATCTTGTTTCATGGGTTAGATACTTTGAGACGTTATTGGATCTCAGGATAGACTGGGCTTTTTTAAATTAAACGTTTATAGGTATCTTAATGGTGATAAGCTTTTCGGAGTTCAGGGATATCGAGATACACGTGCAAGTTATTTTGAAGTGTTTGCGCGTGATGGTGACGTAATTATGCTCATTAGGCTAGATGAATAATTTTCTTACATAAACTAGCAATGAGAATTAGGCGCGTCACACACGGTGAAGATACTATAATATTTTATGTTAAGATTCTCTAATATAAAACGTTATAGTATCTTAAGGTATCCGGTATCAGCGTTCTAACCATCATTTTTCTTTTTGTCATTGCGTACTAAGACCCCTGTAGAACCGCCATCCTGTTACAAATGACCCACAAAATTTCGGGTCATTTGTACCGGATACCTTAAGATACTATAACGTTTTATATTAGAGAATCTTAACATAAAATATTATAGTATCATCCGTGTGTGACGCGCTTTAGCCTACTCGTGTGATATTTTCTCTTATCTTCTCAGTAGAAACACATATTATTCATTTAAATGTATGTAGACTGCACAAATGTAGGTATTATTAATTTTCTTATTTTTGTCAAATTATTAAGTAAATTCATTTAAATCGTTTACATTTAAAGTCTTGTACTGCCGTAAAATTGTGGTAAATAATATTCACAAATATGAAATGTATGTAATTAGGTAAATACATGACTATTCGCTACATTAACGCTGTTTGCTTGTTATAATAATATAATACGTATATATTTTGAGTACAAAATCACACTACCATTAACCGTAGTAAAATAACAATTTTAATTGTTTGTTTGAACACGATAATCTCCAAATTTAATACGTTTTCAAAATTTGCACTGTTAAACCCTGTTAAGCTAAGATATACCTATTATCATGCAGGTACATAGGTTCACCGTTCATGAGGATCTATACGTTCATTATTACCTAACCAAGTGCAAATATATGTATAACATTATCCGTACATTTTACAAAATATATTATAGCATATAGCATTTTACATACACAGTTCAAATAAAATATTATTTATGTATAACTCATTCGATTACTCAAAACCAAATTGGATGAACGTAAATATTCGCCGAATATTGTATTCGCCGTTATTGTTAATCCAATAATTCGCCCATTAAATAAAACCGATGTGAAAATAAAATATCTGCTTGACATGTGAGAGCATTTTAATGTTTTATTTTTGATTTTTTAAATGTAAATGCGCATTTGGAAGTTGGTTTTGAAACTGGTTTGTTGTTCTATGTATAATGCACACACACAAAAACATATTGTAACTGCGAATGGCAGCTTTATTGCTCAACTAGCTACTCCGCACGGTTTCACCCCCGTGGCTTCACTTCCGTTGATCGTATCGTGATGGTCTATAGCCTATAGCCTTCCTCGATAAATGAGCTATCTAACACCGGAAGAATTTTTCAAATTCGACCAGTAGTTCCCGAGATTAGCGCGTTCAAACAAACAAACAAACTCTTCAGCTTTATAATATTAGTATAGATAGCAGTTTCTTTCATGCAACCAGTACTTACAAGGTAAGGACAGATAAAAGTATACGAGAAGATGCGTACAAAAATCATCACATCGTATCATGCGTACAAGAATATCTATTGGGCTTTTATTAATGGTACTTATATGAGTAAATAAAGGGCTAAAATATGACAAAAAAATGAATTTCCGTTAAATACCTTAGAATCAAATTACAAAGACTACTTGTTTAACCATGTTTATGTTAACTAGCGCTTTCATATGGCTTCGATTGTAAGACCTAGGGAAGAGCGGGTAAAAACGAAAAAAAATAATAAGCCGTTACAATATTCAATACAGAAATGATACTTTGCAAATTGCATCAGGATGCATTAGGTATTCAGAAATTATAACCTTTTATTTATTTATTTATTTTATTTCATAATAACAAGTTTTAAACGGTTTAAAATATTGAATTAAGTAGATACCTACGTAGTTCATTTTGTTCTAGTAATGTTTTCTGTTTCATTTGGCTCAGTGCAATGCATTAGTATACCTAGTATTATTTTTGAAAAAGCTGAGATTTCTTTTTTATTGTTTATAATCGTTCAAAAAAATTATTTTGTTAATTATTAGTTATCAAAAAGTTATTTTGATGGTTTCCTACTATGAATGAAAAGTGGCGAATACTATGAAAATTTTCATATTTTTACGTAATTTACAATCTACATAAAGCAATTTAAAATAGCAATCTAATGGCATTGGCAGAGTGCACTCAACTCCTCCATTTCGGTTTAATCCTTCTGGTGATATGCACAGCGACCGTTCGGAAACTACATAGATTAGCCGTTTTTGACGTGTTCTGAATTAATTGAAACAAACATCCATTTTGTTTTGCTATTGCAATGTAAGTGCAGGTTTGTATTGTTATACAATAATAAGGACTACTTTTGTAGGCGTATTAGTTTAGATAAAATGGACTTTTTTGTAAAAATGTTCAAAGAACATGTTATTTTACTTTTTTTTTAATTTAATTAATAACAACCTAGTAAAAATTCAACTAAAAACCTTAACTTTTAAAATATACCTATATCCAATATTGCAATGTGTAATTGCTTCAAAATGTTAACATTTTGAAGCAATTACACAAAGATTACTTCTTTGTATACTTATTATAATTATATACCTATTACCTACTTAGGTAATGAATAAAAGTCAAGTTTAAGAACTATTTTTTTTTGTTACCTACTTGTTTCTTAATAACGACATAAAATTTGTACCACTCACGGAATTATAATTTACTTCTAAATGACCCTTAAGTGCATTTAACGTCGGAATCTTTCAGTAGGTACGAATTAAATCATAAATGCTATCAACATTATACAATATTAATTATGAAGAATGTAAATATTTCAAACTGTGAGTTATTTGACTTTAACCAAAAATGCTCTAACTTCTAAGGTCGTATATAAAGAAGTACATATTTTTGAAATATAGGTAGGTATTAAGTAGGTACCTATAAACTACATAAATGTATAAATTTAGAATAAAACATTCGTTTTCATACATTCAACAAAACTATTCAGTTACACATAAATAATTTAACTTTGAATATTCCAAAAGTTCTTATGCAAATGAATCTTCGTTAAGTTTAGATGTCTAACTTTTTTACGACACTGTAGATGTTGTAGATACTGCATTAAAAAATGCATTAAAAGCAATTCCTCATGTCTGTTAACATAATTTTTAATGAGGTTAATTTAATCTTCGACGTTCGCTTCATTAAATTTTATGTGCTCGATGTACAAGTATGATACTCAACCTAGATTTTTACATTGAAGATGATGCAAGAAAAAAGCCTTTTAAATACTCTTTTCATGTTATGCTACGTTAATTTCTACGTTCTTTAATCTATTTGCGTGTTATCAATATCCAAATCAAGATAATGCGTCCAATAAGAAACTTAATACCGAACCCACCCAAACGCTGTAAATTCGATTACAGATAGCATTAAGCATAGCAAGCGCCAAGCGCTAAGTCGCTGAGCTTTTGCTGTTGAATAGTTAGCGTAGGCAGGAGACAAAGACCCCACAAGCCCGGCCACTTACCGCGACTACGTAGGTTTTTATTATCTTTATCTCCTTACCAACGATGCTGTTCAATCGAAGACTACGAGCGGCCGACGCACTCAACATAACACGTGCATTACTCACAAAATATTTTCATAAAAGCGAACCAAACGCACCCGACCGACCGCACCCCGCCCCCTTCGCCCGCGCCTCGCAAAACCAGTTCAGTCCGTGCCCGGTCGCCGTGCGCGTCGGTAGTTCGTCGAGGTGCCCCGCTATCACGTTACGATAAACCATACAAAACCAAACCAGTGTTGTGGATTTATAGTGTTCCTGTGAGATTGTGCCATTTCACCTTGTGATGTTTTGTGTTACGTTCGTTATAGTGTTGGATTTCTCTTAAAAGTGTTGGACAGGTTCCGCCTGCCGCGGCCAGACGCCTTTCCTCCGATCTCGGGATATCATTAAGGTATTTATTGTTACACCGGCTCATTGTTGTAAGGAATTCTTTCCAACATCGTGTAGTTGAATCGATAGTTTGAATTCGGTTGCCCGCGAGTGGCTGGCTTCGGATGCGTGCTTGTAAATGCGGTTTGTTGGATATTTATAAGGACCAAGGATTAGCGTAGTTGATGCGCGCAGCGTGATAGCAGGCCGTAAACATTCAGGAAGCAGGTTTAGACTCGGTGTTCAGAAATGCTCATTAACGGTATTGTAAAGATGAAGCGATAATAGTTACTCATCATTAGTTAGCAATTACCTAATATTTCACGTTTACATGTTTGATGTAAATAAAAGGTTTGAACTCTGAGGTGCCGCGGTCGAGTCAAATATCACAATACATTCAAGAAAAAGCTCTCACCAAAGCTTTTAGAACGTGAGCTTTTATTTTTTTTTAATCTCATACCTCATATTTTGTGCTTTTGAGCTTTTTAGAACAGTGCACTGATATTTTACAAGCTTTTATTGTAACGCATAGAACTTTACAGAGCTACTTATTAAGTTTGAAACGTTCTATTTTCAAAAATCTTGAGAGGGTATTACCTATTACCTGCGTTTTAATACGAAATAAGGTATTAGACCTTTTTAAACAAACTAAAACGAACTTAGCGAGCTTTTACTAACATTACCATATTATTTCATTCATTTTGTGGTAGATACCTACCTATATTCCGAAAAAAATATCAACACAACAAATAAGTACCTACAAAAAGAAAAGACATTTCCCCAGCCTAATTAAAAAGATGCGCTTGTGAGATTTGTTATCTGTGCCCAATAGATGGCGTAACTCCCGCGAAAACAAAGAGGTTTCATTAATTCGAAGGCACTAACAATTTGAATCGAAGCCTGCTAATTAAACAAGACATAATGGATAGCTCTGTTAACCCGATTTCAAAACAGTAATCAGTAACGGTAGGAAATTTGGATTTTATTGCTAGGTATATTACAGATTCAATGAACTTTGTGTTATGTAAGTTACGTCTTGTAGGTATACCTAGGTACCTATAGTTATTTCTTGTCTTTTTTACATGTGGAATTATCGAAGGTCGGTAGAAATGTGTGAAATACCTACCACGAGTGTATAAAATATTTACCATATTTATCTAGCTTTGAGGGTAACGGTGGAAATTTAAGGTCAGTTAAACTTTAAAGGTCCGGGTATGGTCTACACCATACCCGGACCTTACTACCACTACTGGTTAACATGCAACATCGTCTTAGGTTCGATCTGTATTGGTGATGAATAAAAAGCCTACATAAAGGTAAAAGGGTCATCTAATTGCCCGTAAACATATCGATCGGTGAAGCAGATTTTAATTGCGTCTCCCTAACCCCAAAATGAACATAGGTACTAACCTTACATATTAACGAATTACCTCGGTACCTATTAGATTAGATAAAAAATAATGTAGGTAGGTATAAAGTTCGTAATTTTATCTTGTCCTTTATTTGTCTAGATAAGTTTCAGTTTACGTGGGCGCTTTACTAGATCGTACTTTATGTATTTTAAAAGCGTTTAAGTATAGTTAAACAAAATACTTACCTACCTATATATTATATTATCCATTTAAGAAATATTATATATATACATACCTATATAGCAAAACCAATAGAACTTAAAAAAAGCTTTGTCACATCTCATTATGTCAATAAAATTATCTTCCTCACCTGGCTATCAATACAACTCGGACATTCAATACTAAAATAACTACCTATATGTTCAACATTACCTTGGAAATACAAAGAAATCTATCGAATTTAGTCGTAAATGTGATAACGTTTGGTAATAAGCATTCATGTTGTAAGCCATACCATAAATGGCTAGTTTATGATTATTTTATGCATTTAACATAATATGAAAGTAAAGTTTTTCAATATCTATTTGTTATATATTTTGTTTGAGACGATGTTAAAGCGATGGTCTATGAAAAGACGCATAAAATATTATTAGGTACCTCAAATTAAAGATTTATAGGATGTTAAATTCATATAGTTATAGGTAACTATAAGAGGTAAACCAGCAAATTGATAATAAAACTGTCAAACTAGTAGGTAGTTCTGTAAGCGGTTTTGCTTTAAAATTTTTGACCAAGGTTTTACTTGCTTTGTTAGCTTCGATTTTCAATTTCTTACCCTCCACGATTTTCAATCTCTTGAAAGTTGCAAGAATATCCACAACATGCTCATTTGACATTCGTAGTTGAAACTGCACGTGTCGCAGGTTTCCGAACGCAACCCCAAGCATTAATTTGCCGCGTAAAAAATCTCGAAAGCGTCCGGAAATGCGTGTTTCATTGGCAGCCGAACAGATGTCGACATATGTCGCGGCACTCGCGCTGCGTAGCCGTGGGCTAATTGAGTAGGAAAATAAAATTGTGGTTGCATCTATGTCATGGTGGAACGCCCCTACGATTGATGTATTGCCGCGCATTCTTTGGGGCGGATTTTGGAAATTTATGCGTTTTAAATTTAGAATTTTCGGCCATTGTATATCGTGCGCCTTCGATGAGCGCGTTTTTTTTTTTAAATGTGTTCCAAAATCTTCTAGATGCAAAGCATAATTATTTATTTATATAACACCAAAATAAATAAAGATTAAATAATAAATATACAGATTCACATAATAATTAAGCTGATGAAACAGACCACAATATTTGTGTAGGTAACTAATATTTAAAGTTAAAATGTCATCTGTATTAACGAATTACAAATAAACAGTAACAGTGTCCAAAACAAAATTAGAAATCGTGTTAATTATATAATTAGTTAATATAAAAATTCTTATTAAAATATGTTAACTAGTGCACGTTGATGAAAATTCCGAACACCTTGTTTAACAGGTGTTCATTTTAATCGACCCATACGTAGTTTATTATTTTAATTAACATCATTGCAATATCTATAATCTAAACGATTTACATAAAATATGATACAAATATCTGTGCACCATACTCATTCATATCCTGTCACATATAAATGTTGGCTGTGTCACAGATAATGTCAAACGATTTTATCTGATATAAGGATTCAAATGAACACGCGGCATGTAGCTATTTATTATTGAAATGTATTCTTGGCAACCCTTTGGCTTTTGTTATAATGCAAAATGTTTGTATTGTTTTTATGCTTTTTGTTATATTGTTTGGGGGATTAATAAATAATCCCTGTAAATCTGCATTTATATTTTCGTTCCCAAAACCGAAATGAGTTCTGTTTTATTATAGAACGTTTAAACGTATACGAAGCCCTTTTTATAAATACGTCTTGCATTTTGAATAAAGAAAAATATTTTAAATTTTGAATTCAATTTATTCTTAAAGTATCGCCTGATATCGGATACATGATACAAAAGGATAATGGCGTCTTAATGTCAGACCACTAAAAACATGCATTGTTTCTTATGGGAATATAAAACGCGCTACTGTTAACAATTATGAACAGAATAAGTACCAGTCTGACGAGATGTAACTTATCTCAATGGTATTTAACAGTAAAAAATACTGGATCATCCAGTCCCGTTATACAGTTATGAATTCTGACCATAGATAACGCCTTGTGGTCTACTTATTATGGTCACTTAATACTCAAAGGTTTATCTAATAACATTCGTGATGACGTCATGTTTTAGATTCGTGATTTGTTATTTAATAATTATTGTGTTCGTATTGTTAAGAAACGGAATAAAACATGCTATTTGAATAGTTATGTATTTGAATTAAATCTATTTCTATGAAAAATTTGAATTCCGGTTTACGTCACTTTATTTTAATGTTAAAAAATAGCACAAAGAAGTTTAATAATTCTCGTGTACTCAGCTAATAAGCAAAATATTAAATTATATATAAGGCAGCACTATTTCTAGGTCATATCGTTGTTATGATGTACTGTGCAATTTGTTTATAGTCTGTAATTTTGTACGACGTTTGCAAGCCAGTGACATCACTGCTAATAAAAAAATAAACCAATTTTTATGGCGGGAAATTGAACGTCAAACTTACTCGCCGAAGACATTATTATTCATAGAGTCGTCCCTTCAATGAGCGTTGGTAACTATTTATGTAACAGGAAAATGTTAAAATTGTGATGTAAGATTGAATCATGATTTTAAAGTGCTTATGTTTATTATTCAAATTACATTGCCACATAGAATGTCTACTGCAAGTGCAGTATGGATTGTTAATGCGTTAGTACTCGTTTTTACATTACAATTTACATTTGTTTAACAAATCAAGTTTATATTAATGTATAATACGCAATAGCTTAAAAAGACATGAAGTGAATATGATAATGGAAGTAATTTATTTTAAACTATGCGTAAACAAATATTTATAGCTGTTGATTTGTTCATTGACATTGTTAGGTCTGTGGTCGCAACTCGCATAGGATGACGATGCATGTTTATTGTTTATTTAATCTTAATATTACTTGGAAATATTTGTGGGACACACACAAGAAACGGTAATATAAATAAATCAATGCATTACAATACTTTATCGATGAGAATGTTGAAATTAGGTAGGTACTGAAAGTATACAATTTTTTTTATCGTTAAAACATCAAGAACTAATTCCGACTTAAGTTTAAACGTTATTCATTAATTTGCACCACCGTGATAAACAGCAACATATAAATAAAACAAAACTTTAAATGCACATTGAGTAATGAGTTAAACGAAGACTTAAACCCCGATCACAGTTGGCATTAATACGCATTTAAACGCATCAAGTTAACTGGACGTTCAGTCAGCTGTTTAACACTTTAAATTACACCAATCTGTTGAAATTCCCAAACACTTATTGTTTTTTTACCAACTGCGTAAAGTTACACTGGGGCACGCCGCACGCCTCAGGCTACATGATTATAAGAAAGTTATTTTATTGTTACCGTTCCGTTCCCTACAATTTTGGATCTCAGGTTTATTGTATATTGAAAGCGAATATCAGAATTCAGGTTGTATAGAGTAACTAGGAATACGTTTATGGCTTATATGATAATTACTTGGAATACTGTTCAATTTTTTATGGATGATCGTGATCTTCACGGGTTATGAGGGCCAGATTTTGTGACAAATGTTTAGTGGGAATAGTATAAATTTGTGAGTAGGTATGTAATTTATATCAATATTCAACCAAATCACTCCTTAATAGCTTATTATTGTTATACCTAAGCAAAGACGGCGTTGTACATAATCATACACTTAAATAAGCTATTACGTAAAGAGATAATGAAGTTTTAATAACGTTATAAAGAAAATTATTTAGATATAAAGCAAAAGCGCCATATAATAAAACTAAAGCCTTAGATTATAACTTTCGACAAAGGCGACGGTGTGCGTAAAACTCAGATGAGCGATCGATTTACGTAACACCACTTTATGAGGTTCTCACCAAAATTTTATACACCGTTCGACGTTCTTGCGAGCGGTAAAACTTGCTATATATATTGCCTTTTTTCCTCACTAACGCTGTCCGGATTTGCGTGCGAAACGAGTAATGTATCAGCCTCGGCGATACCGTCGTTAAATTCAGACGCAATCGAGACAGTGACTCTGCCATCTTGTTCCCGGGGTTTTACGAGTTTCGTATGACTCTGAAATCGGCTCGAAGGTTATTTCCGCAAATTCATTGCAGGAGTTGCTTGCTCATCAAAATTTTGGAAGCTGCGCGCTATTAAGTCGAATCGTTCGGGAACGATCTTTAAAACAAACAAGGTTTATGACAGCAATCCGGCTGAAAAACAATTTTATTGTATGACGAATTTGATTAACTAAAGCAATTCCGTCACGTCATGCGATTATTATTCGCGTGCAACGTTGTAATAGGCAGTACTTTATGAAATACATACTAATTAAAATTGCTATAAATATATATAAATTTAATTTTTTCTTGATAATAAAATGAGTTATGAAAGCTCTGGCGTTAGAACTATGTTACCATTAGAGATGCGCCGAATAGTGGTTTCACCGAATAACCGAATACCGAATACTATTCGGTTAGAACCTTACCGAACCGAATATTCGGCCGAATTATTCGGTTCAATGTTTTGACGTGTTTTGATGCGTAAACCGGTTCTAACGGGTCGCAAGTAGCTGCCGGCTCGGTGGCGAGCGAGCCTTACCTCACCGCCCGCCACCCGCGTATGTCGCCCGCGCACTCCGTGCCGTCTCAGTTGTGTTGAAACTTCGCACAAAATATTAAAATTTTTAAATTGTTCAAAAATTTTATATTTTTACTTTAAGTTAGTGTTTGCAATATGAGAGGACGTAATGTCATTTTCTATAGAGACTAAAAGCATTGTCTTCAGACTTCAGAAGTGTGCACAGGCGATTATTCCATAACTATTACAGATATCAAAAAACTTTTAACTCATATTGAAAGTACTATACCTAATGAGTAAAATGATAATAATAACTTTTTAAAAATAAAACGAGAAATATCCAAAAATGTTACATGAAACGAGCTCCCATACGTTTAGTATGAAATATGACTATTTCAAACATTTAATATGAAAGGTTTTGCTTTGTTATTTGATTTTGTGCTATAATTATTTCGCAAATTTTAATGAAAGTTCATTTAGAGACTGTAAATAGAGCTCGATGTGGAATACAATGGTATTCCAAATCGAGGATGTCGTCTCGAACATTGTATGGGACAATGTATGGGAGCGTTTCATGTAACATTTTTGGATATTTCTCGTTTTATTTAAAAAAAAATATTATTGTCATTTTACTCATTAGGTATAGTACTTTCAATATCAGTTTAAGGTTTTTTGATATCTGTTATAGTTACGGAATAATCGCCTGTGCACACTTAACGATTACACCCTGTATACCTAAGGTTCAAACATTCTTCATAGGATTTCTTTGACTTGTGTATAGTATGACATAAATCATTCATAATAATATGAAGTTATTTATTTAGTTCTATAGCCAAGAAAGTAGAAATACTCATACCGAATATATTCGGCACCTAAACCGAATAATTCGGCCGAATACGAATAGTGAAAAAGATGCCGAATATGCCGAATACCGAATATGTATTCGGTATTCGGCGCATCCCTAGTTACCATACATAAAACTTTGTAAAGCAAATAAAATGCGATCGCTGATTTGTTTCACGATCCCTTATTATTTCTGTGTTTTTATTTTCTGTTGAACACCTTAAGAATGTAAGTGCCTTCTGTACGGCAGGGAATAAGAATAAAAAGAATAAAATGTGTCACTGTTTCGCATCCCAAGTAATACCAATGTCAACGCCAGCTATAAACATCAGGTAAAAATTGGATCCCAAAGTCGCCCCTTTGCATTCAGGCCGGGATATCGCGTGTCTCTTCCACTAATTGGCTCCACGAACACGCTAGCTACACTCCGGACAAAACGGAACACCAAATATTTGTCATTTAAAAGAACCCGAAAAATTTAAAAGGTATTTAAATTAGGCATGTTACGAAATAATTGCACTTTTATTTCGCTCGTAAGTATCCCGTTTCGAGACACTCTAAACGCAATCAAGTTTGCGTCCTTCCCGAGTTAAATTGAGACATTGAATGTTTTCCATTTTCTTTTCTCTCCAATTCCGAGCCAATAGCAAAAGTAAAAACGCTCCCGATACCACCAACGTGGAAAGCAATATACGACCTCGTCGGAGAGAGCCGTTTCCTTTAATGTTTTCATGAATCTCGGAAACTAAAGAGCGTGTAACAACGTATTTGTTCGTTGCCTTTTAATAGCTCGAAAGCGAACAAACTGCCAAGTATTAAGTTTTATCAACCATCTGCACGAGTGTCACGTCTTTATTACTACTTATTCTTTGTCCTCATGAATGCAGCGGTCTCATAGATGCGATAGATGTATTATTGCATCCCGTTCTTCACGCGTGGCCTGTGCTGCGTGCAATGCGGTGCGGTTACACGCTCCATCTCGAATGCTTGCTTATGGTAAAGCGAGAACTACGGCGCTATGCAGGTTTGTGCATGCTTTAGTTTGGACCCTGCGTACGTACAAGCTCGAATGCCACAAGGAACTGAATCGTCTAGTCGTATCATAAGGGACGTACGACCTTTCGAAGCTGAGACCCGTATAGGTGTTCGATTTAATAAAAAATGGCGTACCTGAACCGGTCCCTTGGCGTGTTTGTACATTTTTCTTACTCTTGTGTAGGGTTTTTGTTACGGATTTCGATTGAGATAGAATCGCAAGCGTTATTAAAAAAGTTTCTCATGTAATTCTCGTGGCGACTCCCGGCGCCCGCGGATTTTTTGGCGATTTATCGTTTTCACTTCGGTTTGGGGTTTTCTTTATTTATTAGGAATATTGAAATGTTGAAGTGTGGTTCTAACTTTTTAGCTGTACAATGTTTTATGAAATATGTCTTATCAATATTTTGAATGATTACTACGAATACCATTATTATTGTAGAAATAAGGTAGGTACATGATATAAAACAGAAACGGAACCATATCTATTACACGTACATAAACAAAAGGTTTTCGATCCCGCTCAAATCGATTTCCAAAAATTCCCATACGAATACAACAACGTTACGTGTCCAAAGGAATCGGAGCATGTGACGTGTTGGCGCAATTTAAAAAATAAAAGCTCCAATATGGCCGCCCAGTCACAGCTGACTCAGCGTCACCTTACTATCGTCTATTGTTAATATTAGGGACTTTTGCTTTATATGCGTTTGTTGAGTACATTTAAACTGTTCACTTCAATGGTCGGGTTTTAACAGACTAGTTATTGACCGTTACTCTGCTTGCGATTGAATTGATATTTCAATCGTAAAATTAGGTTGTAGCTTGTCTTTCTAATCAAGAAACAATATTGTTCTTAATCTATTGTTTCAGTTTCTTTAAAATAATGTTTTATAAAACTATTTTAAAACTTTAATCGCGTGAGTTCATTCATTTTGGTTGCGAAACATTTGTAGTTTCAGAAATAATGTTGGCATATGTTTAAGTAATTTGTGTTCTTTTAAAGAAATAGATGTAAATATATAGGTAGGTATGTTAGTTGTGGTATTGATACTAGTTATGTATGTAGGTACAATTCTGTTATCATGTATCATCCCATACATACCTGATACCATAACATCCTAGTACCTATTTATTATTTCTAAATACAATACCTAATACCTATATCTGCTAACTGAACAACTATTGAAATACCCTTTATATCCCTTCAGTTTGCTACCTGCGAGATAAGACCGTTTGTTTTAGATGCAGTATTGTTCTCTTATCGCTTATCAATCCCTTTGTAAACTTGTAGCTGAGTTTGAAAAATATTTCGCAGATGCTTGGAATAAGTTGAGATTTAACGTTTGGACGTATGATTTAGCATTTGGCATGCTTATGCTAATAGTAAGTATTCTGTTGTATTTTTAGACATTTAATTTGTTTATATATTAAGTAAGACATAAATAAAGATTTAAAATACATAGAAACAAGTCGTTGATAATATTACAAGTTTAGTTTGCTTTAACGTCTTGTATTTGTTAATCATATATTATGTAAAATTAATTTGTTTCAGACTAAATTAAAGTGATAGGTCATTTCTATACCTACCTGGAAATACCTATGTAATTTTGTAAGCCTTGCGGGCTATTGAAACATGATAAACCGTATGTCTTGCAAAAAAGAAGTTCTCGGAAACGTATCTCTCAAATGGATGGCCCGAATTCAATGCAATTTTTTTACTTGATGTCATTTAACATTGAAATCAGTTCATTGACACGAAGCCAACCAATTTTATATATGGTCTTATTATTACCTTATTTAATATACGGATCATGTTTGATTCGTCATGTCTGTATGTCTGTATGTCAGTGACAATTGAATCTAATAGAGGCAGTACTCATTGTGATGCTAATGTTATTTGTTACATTTCGTAACTTCAAAATGGAGAGGCGGTTATATTTGTTATGTTAATTTTGTAACAATGTTTAGCGTTCGCTAATGCCAATCGTTATTTATAGTTTATAATAAATGTAAATAGAATAATAATTTTTTGAAATATAGCTAACTAGCTTTCCGCCCGCAGCTTCGCCCGCGTTTTCAAAGAAAAACCTGCAAAGCTCCCGTTCCCGTGGGATTTCCGGAATAAACCTATCCTATGTGTTAATCCAAGTTACCCTCTAAATGTGTGCTAAATTTCATTGTAATCGGTTATATTTGCGTGAAAGAGCAACAAACATACATACATCCACAAGGATGTGTAAGGACACATCCTCATAAACTTTCGCATATATAGATACAATATTAAGATTGTTAAGTGATAATGAACTAGAGTAGAAAAATGTATTATTATTTTTGTTATATTTTATGTACCTACATAATCAGTTAATGACTTAATGGATATTAGATAGATAATAGAAATTGACTTCATGAATTATATTTATGGTTGTAGGCGCGATTACAAAGAATACCTACTTATTGATGATGAAAATTGCTTTTTCTTCGTCACACTGTCAATATGTACTCCTATGTATGATATTATGTATTTAATTACATTAAGAATTCCACAATTAAATAGTACAAGACAAGACAACACAACAAAGCATGCAGAGTGAGCTTACGTGAGTACACACTAAGTAAACACAGTTTGAGCTTTATCTAATGTAGCTGACTAGTGACTACATTATGTAGCTTAGTAAATATGTAATGATAAGGAATTGTGAAATATTTAAATACCCTGAATATTTCTAGTGAACTTTACAAACTAGGAGTGGATACTTTATGACTGTTTTAACGTCATTTTGAAATTATCAGTGCATATACATTTAAATAGCTGAGCAATAGGTTTCGATTTTGTAATAACTTTAGGTGATATGAAATTTAAATATTTAACGTGATATTTATGAACTCGATACAGTGTTGCGTATTTATCGTAATCTGTGACTTCGGACATAATCGAAAACTTATTGTTTTCAAATATATCCATAGATACTTACACTTAAAATGCCCTGACATTTCATTTTCCCGGTAATTTTTAATTCATTCATTTTCGTATAGTTCTCTATATATGCACAGACTAACAAACATCAGTATCATAAACCAGAACCGATGCTTTAGTATGAATTGAGCTTTGATACATAGAAATAAACCCTAAATAACCGTGTGAAATATTCGCAATACTTTTTACCTGCACATAATGAAGACGTGAAAGTTCTTTGAACGTATAAACTTATTGTGCAATCATTCTATCCCGCTCTTTAATCGTTGTAATGCATATGTGTAAGAGAGATATTAACATCGCTTATGTTTCGTACAAAGGGCAGATGTGCCGACTAACAGGTATGAGCCTGCACTGGTCATTTACTGTTAATATGTTTTAATGAGAGTTATAACGAAACGTTTTAGCTTGTGTTGGTAAGGTAAAGGTTTTAATTTTAACCCTCCAGCGGTCGCGCGCGGTCTCTGAGTCCGCAATGAACTTGTTTTAGTCAATATACTGAAACTGTAAACAATAGACGCTTGCGCTTCCATGATACCTTCGAGGGGGTGAGGTAGCACCTCTCAGTAGCCCTGTGACATTCGTCGCATGTACACGTGCTTTCTTATTTGTGTTTGCGGTCTCAGATTCCGCGCGCGACCGATTGTGTTCCAGAACAATCCAGTGCAATTAAACCGAAGCCGAGGTAAATATTTTATGTTTTTTGTATCTTATTATAACTTTTTATGCTTTAGACTATAATAAAATAAAAGTATATTTTTAACAATGTATTTTTGTTGTAGACAATGAATTACGAAGATTTAGAACGTCGAATATCTCGTATGTTAGAGGAGGTGGAATCAGAAGATGAGGTCTTCGATAACGTTTCGGACCAAGAAGACGACCCAATAGAAATTTCACCAGCACAGGATGAGTGTGTTCATGTGATGTTGTGTGATGTTATAATTTAGATTATTCTAGAACTTTACGTAAAATGATCTCAAAAATAGATGTCATTTTAGAGTTCCTATTACACAGTGCCAATTGATGATGAATGTGATTTATTTCTAAGATTATTATAGTCAAGTTTATAAGTTGTTAATTGTAAAAAAGAAAATTCCATTTTGTTTTGTTTAATGTTGATTTATAACGGTGATTTCCACCCAGAGTCAAAAATTTTGAGTTTTTATAGACCTTTGTTTTATTAAGTACAAATAAAAGAAGTAATGAGTAATTAAGTTGTTTTTATTTTATTTCACATGTTTAAGACCTCTTTTTAATCATGTGCTATACAATAAGTGGAAATATTCATTTGTTTTCCCAAACGAGACACTTAAATTTGCGGAATCACAGACCGCGCGCGACTGCTTGTGTTCGGCGCAAGGGTGCGACCGCTGAAAGGTTAAGCTTGGTTTAATAGTTATTATTATAGGTTGGTAACTCATAATAAACCAAGATGAAGTAGAATGTGCTTTATTCGTTTGCGAAAATTTTTTCAGTAAAAAGCTATCTATCGTAATGTACTATTTTTTGTATTATACTTACGTAGGTATACCATTGTCATTTTTGTTATTGGTAATAATTATAATAATACCTTCCTACTAAACAAGTTAATTTTGCATCTGTAATGAAAGTTACGATTAATAGTGACCATAAAAAGTTAACACAACTAACACGTTTTAGTTTATAACTAAAATGCCACTTACTAAAATAACATAAAAATTTCATTTCCTAAAACATTTAAATGTCACAAGAAAGCCGTAGAGATACAGTATCAAAAAGACGTCTACATAAAAAATAATGAATACACACGTCGAGAAATGTTGACGGGTACAAATGATGATCTTTTGTAACTTGAGTGTTATCATGTTGCAATTATATGGATTAAGTTATGTGAGATAGCGTTACTTGAATTGTTTTAACATTTACGACGGTTACAGTATGGGTAGTAGGTACTATTAAGTATTTTGCGATAGTTAGAACTTAGGGTACTGGTAGTATGTATTCTGTGGTATTTAGTATTTGCAGATGTTATTTTATTTGCCCGAACTATGAGCAGAATTTGGAAAACGTGTAACTTGAAGATCGTCTTTGTATTTATTAGAATATTCAGCTAATAAAGTTAATTTGGATTCAAGTGAATTTATGTGTCGCTATAGAAATAACAATTAAAGGAATGAAAAGAACGTCCATTTCAAATTAATAGATCTTAAATATATAAACATTTGTAAGTACATAAAACAAAATCAAGAATTGTTTGAGCTTAAAATTCGATATACCTTTACCATCTAAAACATAACGCCTCCGAATGTTTTCCAGTGATTTTCCTCTGATATTCTCAAATATATTCGGAAAGCTATTGAAAGACAGGTGAGGTGACCAGTTCCTGGTAACGACATAGGACATAGAGATAGTCGTTTATATGCGTAGGTACATAGAATTGAAATATTGTTATTATTTATTTGAAATTTCGTATCAAGATGGTTCTTGGTAGAAATTTTGTATTGTAGTTGAAAATACCCAATTTTTGTTTTAATATCTATACATATAATAAATCTGTAGAAGGATCAATTCTGTACATTGAAAATATTGAAAAAATTAATACCAGGGGGTGTTACTGGATCGATACCAAACCCAAATATGTGATTAAAAAAATTTTTGTCTGTCTGTCTGTATGTGAAGGCATCACGTGAAAACTAACGGTTTGATTTCGATGAAAATTGATATAATTATAGCTTATTATCCTGGGCGTAAAATAGGATACTTTTTATACAGAAAAATACGTAGAAAAAAAATTAATCTTGTTCTGTAGAACCGCGAACACACGTTGCGTATAATTATAGGCCTAGCCGTATTTGGGTCCAATAGATATTTATAAGATGTCATTGTCAGAGTTACTCAAAATGGAGAAATAAACCATCCACGCGAAGACCGACATCCGCGCGGACGGAGTCGCGGGCGGAAGCTAGTGTGTAAATATTTTCGGGATCCGGTTTTTAGGCTTTCTAATTAAATTATAAGTAGTATGTGTGCTTAGTAGGAAGTAAATGTAGTTAATTGTGTTAGTAAGTAGTTATGCAAAATGCCACATCATATTTGCGCTATTCCAAACTTCAATCCTGCTAGCTTAGATAACACATTGCTAAATAGTTATCATTAATTAAAAGTCCATACAAAACATACCGTGATCAGAAATGAAATTGCAACATTTATAAAAGAATGAGGGCACGTCACTTCAAATCATGAATTCGACTTGCGCAGACGCCTACAAAGCCGGGTTAAAGGTTGGTCCTCTTTACAAATGGTAATGGATGATTTAGAGTCTTCAATTATTGTTCTTTATTACTTAAATATTGAGTTCGTATCATTTAGTTAAGAAATCATCAGACTATGTTTGTGAAAGCTGTTACAACGGTTTTAAACAACGAAGAATCTAAAAGACAGGATAGGTATAAATTTTCTACTTCAATTAAAAGTGATTTTTAATGATTGTTTTTCTTTTGCTTAAAACTGTTGGATTAATGTGAATGAAATTTGAAACATTTATTGACTTCGCCTATAATTAAGGTACTTTTCCTTGTTCAATCTTCTGGTATCTCATTTCACTGTTTCATTTCTTTTAATGGTTGTATCCTTGTTGTTTTAGAACATTTATATAAGTTGTTTTCGTTGAATTAATATTATTACGATATTAAAATATAATGTTTGTGATGTTAGAAGTAAAACGAATGAAGTCCATTGAACGCTATTCTTTATTTTATTATTTAATATACTTACATATTACTTAGGCACATTTTAAATAGATATAAACTGTACCTATTGTATATTTGTAGATATTTTATTTATTTATTTGGGACACTTTTTAGATATTGAATAAATCTTTAATTTGAGATATTATAACAATTTAGTTTTTTTAAACGAGCTCCTAAAGAATTACAGAAACAAGTCAAAATCACTCTAAAATCGATACGGCCTCTTAAGGGCCCTTAGTAGGTGAACACGGCAAAATGGACTGTTTTCTATGAGCTATAATTGAAAATATTGAATTTTTTTCGCACTGGAATTTCTAATATGTATTACAGAACGTATGTGTGATGGGATGACTGTTTCCAAAACACGATTGGAAAAATTTTGCTCGATAAAAAAAAATCCTGAAGTTATCTCTAAAATATCATATAAATGCTCATTACAACCGTATTTTACGATAATAATTCGTATAAAATCACAAATACATAGGTATTTACCTTGTCGATTTCGTGACTGTTTTAGATTTTGAAAATACTAAATATTTTCATTCACTTTTTGATAAAAATGTGAATGGCGCTTACGATTTTTAGTTTCGAGCACGTTGATTCCATACTAAACCCCCTCACCGCTTACCTCAGGCCCGAATAGCTGAATTTTCGCTGACCGCCTAACCCCCCTTAACTATTTACCACGTGTAATAAAAAACAAGCATTCTTCCAGTTCGCAAAATGCAAACACGATAATATTTTTCATCATTGAATTTATTAAACTTAATGCACGAGTAATAAAATATTCGCCAATAACGAAGCTTATACTCAATTTATTTGCAAATATAATTAACATCGTTTGTGTCGTACATTGGTCGTACATATGACACGAGTCTTTAATTATTTTTAAAACGCCATTATTTTACGAGATTTTATATTCTGCA
Source organism: Colias croceus (assembly GCF_905220415.1). Taxonomy (NCBI): domain Eukaryota; kingdom Metazoa; phylum Arthropoda; class Insecta; order Lepidoptera; family Pieridae; genus Colias; species Colias croceus. The sequence continues at coordinate 4,101,782 of NC_059562.1, forward strand.
TTCCGTAAGATGATATCATTTCTTTTTAATTATGAGTCAATTGTTTGTGTTGTTGAATGGATTGAGTTACCGTTTTAAAGTTGTTTAATAGTTAAATGATGTGATTCTTAGGTATATAGGTACCTATGTATCGTATGGTAACTAATTCGTTTATGTGTATTAGGTATGCATTATTTTATGATAATATATTTATGCAAAACCATTGATTTATAGCTTATAATATGTACAATTGTACAATGCCTTTCAAATGTACCATAGATTCGTTTTATTCAAACAAAAATTTTACTAACTATGAAACTAACATTAAGTTCACAGACTACTAAAAATGGAGCGATAAAAACTTGCTAGTTATTCAGCTCGTGTAGAACTAAACCTACACAACTAGAGAATCACTTGATAGGGACAGAAGTCGATCAAAGAGGGATTTGCGCTGAGAGCCGAAGACGAAGGGTTGCTAAGTCTCCCGAATTGAATCGCTATTTATTCAGTTCTGCAGGTAAAAATAATATGCACAAATAATCTCGCAATTTGCGTGAGATATGTTGAAGGTATTGAGTACTTTACGAGGGTAAATATTTTGCCCCTTTTTTGTTATGTAGGTATGTATTTATGTGTAGCACTGTATGATGGAACGAATATTTTTATTGTATTGACTTTAATGAAAAACAGTTTTGTTTCGTACAAGTTATAAAATCAAATAATCGACACTTTAAAATAAACACAAAGTTCCTAGTTTATAGAATACAACCGTCTAAATTTTTGCAATACATACCTATCAATGTAATTAATTGTTCATAAATTGTAAAGCTACAGCTCTTAAAATTCACGATTACGTAACATAACACCAGTCAAAAATGAACCTTACCCATTACACAATTGATCATATTTTGCAACCCACCCGTTTTTTAATATTCCATCCACAAGATGCATAATATAAATTGGCTCAGCCCTACTTGACGGACTAAATCCTGACTCAGTAACTATCCATGATGCTTCCATTTTCCCGACCGGTCCTGATTTACATAACTATTTTATCCTTATCTTGTTATTCCTGGTACATGCAATCTTGATAATTAAAGATTTATTAACCGCTATTAAAGCTATAGATTATCTTGCGAAATGAGGATTTAATAATGTTTTAAATGAGTTGCCTAGTTCGTTAATGGTGTTTGCTATAGCTACAGTTATTTTGTATAGCTGTAGGCTGGTTTAGTGTATTTTTAGATCAATGTATTTACTATACCTACACTACCTACTTAGGTGCGCTGTGTATTGTTTCGATTGGGAAATTCATTCTTTACATTAGTTATTATCATTACTTTTTGGGCGCTTGAAACATATCTCACGAATTTAATAATCTTGGAAGTAGGTAGTTTGTTATTCTTATTTCGAAAAAAAAAGCTTAACCAATTTCGCTTATATTTGGTAGGTACGAATGTAGATTACAGCTTGGAACATCTTCATGCGTGTTGCTTCGTTCTGTATTTTTATTTAACTTATTACGACGCCATTATTCATTCGCTAACCGCAAGCGTTTCGTATATCATTCAGCGATATAATTAATGTGACTCTTTGTAAACAAAAACTTTGTAAACAATGCGTTGTGTACAATTTTAATAATAAATTAATGCTTCAACATGGCATCAGCAATGCACTCAATGTCTGTCAGCGGCGTGTTTTTTAAACAATTCTCTTCATATATTATGTTAACTAGACAAGCATGTGTGTTTATCTTGCATTTAGCGTCGAATAATTCGTTTTTCATTGACATAGAGTCGAAAATTGACCCGCAGCCCAATCAGGTCGAGATTTACCAACAACGGTTTACAATTGCTCAGCGGAATATAGGTCTTATGTAAATTGGTATAAGAGCTGTTTTGTTTTCCAATTTCGAAGTTTCTGGAAATAGACATTCGCTTTTGTTTGCATTGAACAGATGAGAAGCAGCGGGTTTGAGCAGTTTTGTTAACAGTTTTCAAACAATTTTTGGTTCGTTAATCTGTCGTCATTGTATCTTCGTTGTTTATGGTTGGTGAAGTTTAACTTTTACGTCGATTGGCTGTAATACATCATTCTTGTTGCCATGTGGGTGAAATGTTGCTTGGTGGAAAGATGAATTGTGTAAGAATTTAAAGTGATGACAAAATACCATCCAATTTTTTCACGACAGTCAAGATCAATTTTCGTTAGAGCAATTTTTAGTGTGGCTAAGTAATTAAACCTATGACGTGAACGAGTAAGGAATAAAAAATTCGTTATTTAGAACAAACTTGAATGAAGAACTATTATGTTTCGGCAAACAGTGAAAAAGGTTATAGGTACCTACCTACTTAGATTCTATTTTGAACAAAATAATGAAACTGTCCATTAGAAGATAATGAACTATTTCAATACAGGGCCACGGCCATTTCTATTGTAACAAAAAGTCCATTCACATCAAAGTACCTCACATTACTTGGCGGCGTTTCCTTAAAAACTTTACCACAAAAAGGTTCTCTGAAAGAACCACTTGGAAAGTATGAAATAACGCGCGGCATCCTACCGGAAGTCGGCCGGAAGACGAGTCCAGGGTTTCCCGGAAGTGCTGAAGGGCTGTTCCCGAATTTACCTCAAGAAAATTCATGTGCGAATTATTTATTTTGACCTTCCCGTCCCTGTAGGTAATGTGTTTAGCGTTTTTAAGGGGGTGATTAAAATGCTGATTTCTTTTTTTTTATTTAAATTTTAAATATACATATTTTATAATTAAAAAATGCTTTTTTGTTCGAATGAGTAAATTCAAACCGAATTCTAATTGAATAAATAAATGTTTAAATTTATTTATTCAATTAGAATTCGGTTAGAAGCGCTTTTGAATCTTCAAAATATGAAAAAATAAAAAAAATACTGCTACCTAATTACAGCATATTTGATTAAGTTATCGAATTATAATTTAGAGCGAATTACATTTGTTATGTTACAACGTACTTTATTAAATTCGAAATGTAATCATAACCAGTAATTTGTTGTTATTAGGTACCTATTTTCTAACAAGTTTCGCAAATAAAAATAAACTCCAGTGTAAACCAGTACCGCGATATTATAGAAATGAAATATTTTATCGTATTCAATATTTACAGACCAATTAATTCTTAATGAAGCGATAAATTCATTGAAATAAATTTTTTTACCAGTACATAGAACTAAAAGGAGAAGTTTATTAACATAAGTAATTATGAACCTAGGTATCTTACATTGTATCTATTCTAATTTTCCCAGAGCGTCATATCATATGTGATCATTCCCATTTAAAAAAAAAATGTCATTTCTCCTGCACAAATATTATTCAGGATTTTTATTCCGCGTCAAACGCAACGTTGGCGGCCAGCCAATGAAACTATTGTATTTCAAACTATTCGAATTTCTACGTTAATAGCTTGATGTTGGTGTTCCGTGCTTTGTAATTAAATACTTTAAGATGACGTTGAGAGTGACGTTAAATAAAGAACCAGGTACACTATAGCTACTTGTTGAAAGCGGATAGTGTAGCTTCTTCGTTATTTTATTGTACAAAGCTAATTATGAATGAATTCCTTTGTGAAAGTGGTTTGATATTTGTTAAGTTATCTAATTCTTTTGCTTGTGATGGAAAAGATAAAACATCTATGGTTGGGTACCTAGAGTGTTGTTGACTTGTTGCCCTATATGCTCTGCTTCAAGAAGATTTCAATGAAAGTGTTAAATCAGTGGATTTATGTAGGAAAAATTCAGAGAAAACTATATAGGTATTAAAGTAGGTATTTATTTTTACTACTTTTATCGGCACTAAAAATCACAGACGTATAGTTTACAAGTACTTTCTTAAGTGGTGTTAGTATGGAAGCGCATCTTAAAATAAAAGTGACAGCGCGGCCATTTTGTTTTTTAATATCCCGCCGTGTTCATGTGACAGCTTTTGACAGTTATACCTTTGGTTGATGTATGTAGATGATTTATGAAAATCGTTTTGTATTCGGAGCAAATAAATATAAACAGTTACAGATATTTAATATTTACAGATATTTTTAAAACAGTTGGGATTTATTTGCATGTTTCTATCGATTTTAAATGTTTCGTGTATTTTGTATGTTTTATGATACCTACAGTTTGCATTTTATACTTTTTTGCTGCTAACGCATAATCTATATACTAATATTATAAAGCTTAAGAGTTTGTTTGTTTGAACGCGCTAATCTCAGGAACTACTGGTCCGATTTGAAGAATTCTTTGCGGTGTTAGATAGCCCATTTATCGAGGTTATATAGGCTATATATCATCAGCCTGACCAACAGGAGCGGAGCAATGCGGGTGAAACCGCAGGGAACAGCTAGTAATTTTATAAAAAAGCTTGTTAAATGTAAGTGGGAAGAAACTACTGTATTTAAGCTTTAATTTCGTTGTCGATAATTACACCAATTCTACTTAAAAAACGAACATTAACTATATAGGTATCTTTAACATTCAATTGATATTTTATGTACGTGTTTTTTTAACTAAATTATTATAGCTGTGGTTAGTGATTTGTAAGTGTATTTACTATTTAATAGCACTTATAGAAATAATAACAAAGCTTAATATTAATAATAATTAGCAAAGTAGTCTAACAATTATTATCAAATCAATTTGTTCGACTCGGTCGTGCACAAAAACTAAATTAAGCCGTTCGATACAGTCATTATTTGTGACCTTATTTAGTTATTTACTCCAAGTGAATGGTTTTATTCAGCTTTTATTGTATTTGAGAATGAATATAGTGGCTTCGTTTGTTTGTTTGACGTTATACAGAAAAATAGTGAACATATTTAAGCTTAAGTTTTATATAAAGTATCTAAGTATTACTTACTGAACTTACTTACGTAAGTAAGATGCTAAAAATTTAAAATAATAGAGATTATAATGTTGATTATAAAACTTCAAATACAATACAATTCATAAGCAATAATCGTTCGAAAATATTAACTTCCCCCTACTAATCTTGCTCAAATCTACTATATCTACCAACTGTTAACTATATATTTATTTTAGATAAATATAACAATAGTTATGTTAGCACCTCATTACTACACTTGTCAATGAAGTTATCTCCTAATGAGAGGGGTGAATGACCTGAGGAGGGAATTTTGCAACCGCGTAAGTGTGACCTCCTTGTGAGCAGGGCTGAGGGATATAATAATACATTATTTAAGTATTAAATTTATTGATAATAGTTATTGTACCTACCTACTAGAATTGTTTAAGAACATCTTTTGCTTTTAACTACCTACGTATTATGGATGAATAATCATTTTTAACGATAGATTAAAAATATAATGCTGGTAGTTATTCAAATTGCGGAACTTATATTCTTTCAAGTTGTACACATAATTCATTATTAATTAATATTACAACCATTTTTACTAGAAGAAGAGAACAGTAAGGAATACTTAGGTACTCTTACAAAGGACTCGCGTCATCACCAGATTTTTTCCTTCATTCTCGATATGTAACATCACAGCATGCTTTCAGATAGATACGTTACTCATGACGAAATATACCATCTGTTCTATAACGTCCTTTACAAAATACGTGAAATTTACCTAATAAATCAACATTAATATAAAAAAGATATAAAAATAACCCAAAACACACTAAATTTATACACGCTTCAAAAACACGGCGATTAGAAAACAATTACATGTAATCCAAAATAAACGCGAACATCCACGATTCATTGGAAGCCCTAACTGAAGCTTTAGCGATATTTTCCATTACGTTGACATCCCTACAGTTCAATATTTGAGTGCTTTCATCGGCTTCATCCCCCCTGCGTGTTTAAGACAGGTCGCGGTAGGGTTGGTACAAAATAATTATAATTTTTTTGTAATTTGGATAATTTTTGCAAACGAATTAATGATTTAAGTGATGTTAAGAGTCATATTTTTATTATATTTAGTCGATACAATACACGCCTAATCATATTTTCTGTACACTTCCTAAATTGCTACTTAAAGATAAGTAATTTCTAATCTTTATTTTAACACTATAAAGATTTATCAAATAGTCTATGTTAAACACTTACCGAGACGTTTATTCTGTAAGCACTTGGCACTCAATTTTGCGTATTGGCACAATTAAATGTCCAATAGAAACTCGTCTGGCAGGGTTGCCAACCCTAACTGTTGCCAGCATATCCTTGTTTTAAGGGAAAAAAGTCCACGATTCAGCCATTCAGTTTTTATTAGATGCATCCTGTCTACGATTGAGGAGTTACGATTATTTTTAATTGGTGTTAGTTATTAGCCGCGGAAGCGATTATGCTGTAGCCGTTAAATTAGATAATTAAATAAATCTGTTCGAGTGATATCTTAATTATTGTTTGTTTTAATTGACTGTGTTCACGCTTAATCCTTTAGTTTATTGCGTGTTTTGTGAACACAAATTGTTTAGTTATCGGTAACAATATTGTAGTTGATTCAATCTTTATCTATATAGGTAATCCTGCAGAGTATGTATTTACGGAAAAATAATTCAAGGAAATAAAATAAAATATGTTTCGTAGAAATCCGTGAAAGGCCAAATTAATCAGCTTATTATTCTATTTTTTTTATGTTATTGTTAGCAAAGGATAAATTATTTTGTTATCTCTGTTATACGAGCATAAAAATATCTTAAGAACTGGACTCATTTCTTAGCCTTGACCCTTAGAGGGCGATAAAAGTGAATCATATATTAACTATATCACTATAATAGGTACTAGGTAAAATATTACACGGCTATTTGTTGAATATTTTAGTGGAAATACTGTTTTCTACGGATTGCTTCCATTTTATTTATTTATTCCGTCATTTTGGCTCAATGTTGATATTACTTGAATAATAAAGAAAGTATGTAATTACTTATTATGTTTCTCTGTGTTGAATGAAAAAAAAAAACATACCTAAACATGTACAACGTGCGAAGCCGTGTATTTTACTTATAAAATGCCGGAATTAAATCCATACTAATATTATAAATGCGAAAGTAACTCTGTCGGTCTGTCTGTCTGTTACTCAATCACGCCTAAACTACTGAACCAATTTGCATGAAATTTGGTATGGAGATATTTTGATACCCGAGAAAGGACATAGGCTACCTTTTATTGCGAAATAAGTACCACGGGCGAAGCCGGGGCGGACCACTAGTATGAAATAAAAAACAACTTTATTGCGTAAATCATCTTTACACATATAATACGGTTACATACATTTAAAAATACACGCATACAAACTCAACATTATGAAGAAAGTCCTTCCCAGATTTTCGAGAACCTTCCTCGAATATTCTTATATTAAGGTAAAAACAATGCTTACTCATAACTTTATACGCACGTATATTTTGATAAAGATGTGCCTTATCTCTACGAGAGGATGACCACTTCGCTTGATTGTGAGGCTGTTGTTGGTATTTTATTTAATAATACTGAGTTATGGCTATCCTGTTTACTTTATAGGGTAAGATGACTTTTTCCAAACTTTATTGTAAACTAGCTGTGCCCCGCGGTTTTATCCGCAGTGCCCCGCTCTTGTTGGTATTAGCTATCTAATACCGAAAGAATTTTTCAAATCGGACCAGACTTAGTTCTTGAGAGTGGCGCGTTCACACAAACAAACAAATTCTTTAGCTTTATCATATTATTATAGTATATTAGATATATAATAAGGTCGTAGTATTATCAATTATGTCAAATGCCTTATTTATAAGGAAAATAACTTGAAGCCAAAAGAATAGCTAGATTTTTATGAAAGTGCTTTTCCTTTAGTCGAGGGCATTGGACCTATAAGTACTAATAGGAAATAAGTTCAACCAATATTATTATATCAAACGGAAAATTAAAAAGCTCACCTTTTATTTACGATAATATATTTATTGGTCGGTAATATAAGTGTCGAAATGTCAAGTTAGATAAGCTTAGGTACAGACCCATAGTGGCATTTCAACGGCCTAAATCCTAAAACCTTTTAAGGTAATATTTCTCAACGTTGACGCAGGTTCAATTATTATTGTTTTTCGTCAGTGACGATGGATTCGAGTTTCTTTTATATACATTTTTATATTATTTTTTCACTGCTAAAGAGGTGGTTTTTGTATTTTTTGGGAAAAACCTTTGAGTACCAAACCGTGTCACAGTTATTATAAAAATAGAACGTCTAGAAAGCTATACAAACCCTGAATATGGTAAGCCGTTTTATTTTTACAATATTAAATTTGTGGGAGAAAAGGGCCCGACCCTTATAGAGTTACTAACGTACTAGCTTTGCGACCGCGGCTTTACCCGTGTTTCGGCCTGATAACGTTCAACATTTATTTACAAGTTTAAGGAAGTTAAAGAAGTTTCTCAATGCAATACCGATTAAAATATATCCCAAAGTAACATGATAGAATACATCATAAAATCATTATTTTTTACGTTAAGCAAAACACGAAAAATCCGTCTACAAATATTCGTCTAAAACGAGAGCACCTGTATTAAACCACAAAATTGATATTTTCGATAAGGCAACTGAGGAACGGCCCTAATCCCCAATCTCGTTGGTAAACAACACTGTTTGTTCCACTCGTACCTGACCCGGGATTTGCCTATAAATTCAAGGCTCTATAACTTTATAAACCCCCGCCTACATTGCTTAGCGCGGTTTAAGTATCTGTGCGCTGGGAGGAATCTTGTTTTGTTGTGTATATTATATCAATTATTGATTAGTAATTTTGGCCGTTTATTATTAAACATACTTTTTTAATATTGTATGCAAATGAATGTTATTAATTTCATGATTTTATTTTCAGGTATGAATTGGCGTTTTGTATTTAATAAATTGAAATTGAAAGAAGATAACGTAAGTTATGATTAATCATTTATTTGTAGGTACCTACTTATATATACATATATGTTTTTGTATGTGGTAAGAGCCACATTGAAATTGTACTTTCTCAACACCTGATCTGAATAACGTTTAAAATATAAAGAAAATGTCGGCTTTTAAATAACCATTAAGAACTGTGAAACATATCCTTAGCATAGTAATTTGAACTAGTTGTTTTGTCACACATAGAAAATAACATTTTAACAGTCCTAATACGTCTATTACTGCGCAGGAGTTTCACACGAGGAGGGAATTAAAACCTCGTCAGAAACGTATTACAACTTACACCTTGCCACCCAGGCTACTCTACCGCCCAGCTAGCGGTATTTCAACCTTATACCGATTACATTAAGCCTCCAATTTCGGTGACAAATCCCGCATTTCCATCCATTATGTAACTTGAACTCTAAGTCTTTGTTGTTAGGGTGGATATTAGTTCGGTAAGGTTTCCCGGAAACATCCCACAGGTTTGGTACAAAACAGGTTTAAGCGTTTTTGTTCCATTAAGTTCAAAGATTAAGGTTATGACTGGAGTTGCATCGGACTGGCTTCACCATGACACTTCCATACATTTTCTGTCAGCCTAGTACTTCTATATGAAATTATGGTGTTTTGTTTTTAGATTTAGTGTTTATTAAGGAATATAATTGATTCCAGCTTTCTTGTGAGTAGGTTGGAATGTTCTACAGTTATGGAATTCTTGGCAGTAATTTATTATCTGTGTTATGTTTATAGGTAGGTAATAGCCAATAGGTATGCTGCGTTCTCTACGTTCTAAATAGTTACAAAGAATGTAATAGATACCTACCTATTTACTGGTTATAGTGAATTTTAATCTACTAGTACTCGAATTGTGTTGAATTCAATGAAATTAAGCAGTGGCTAATAACTACTCTTGCAATATATTTAAAACTAGTGATCCGCCCCGGCTTCGCCCGTGGTACGTATTTCGCAAGCAAGGTAGCCTATGTCCTTTCTCGGGTATCAAAATATCTCCATACCAAATTTCATGCAAATTGGTTCAGTAGTTTAGGCGTGATTGAGTAACAGACAGACAGACAGAGTTACTTTCGCATTTATAATATTAGTAAGGATGTAGGAACCTAGTTCTTAAAGTATCTATTAAGTATAATGAAAAGCTCGTATTTTCCATTAAATTATACCCACTAGATGTTAATGTTTAATAAATAATAAACACGTACCTTTCGTTCCGGCTTTGGCTTCAATGTCTCAATCTTATAAGAATGTAGTGTCCCCCATTACATTTCACGGTTTTTAATTTTGAATTATTATTACACCTTAATGCGTGTGTGAATAAGTTTAGTTTTTAACGGATAATAGTTAATTGGGTTTGAAATATTTGCTTGTGTTCTGGTACAGAAAAATTTATAATGTTTACAATATCTAGATACATAATGAAATTAGTAAGTAGGTATGTATAAATATTCCTAATCCATACTAATATTATAAATGCGAAAGTAACTCTGTCTGTCTGTTACTCAATCACGCCTAAAGTACCTACTCAACCAATTTTCATGAAATTTGGTATGGAGATATTTTGATACCCGAGAAAGGACATAGGCTACTTTTTATCCCGGGAAAATGACGCAATCCCGGAAGTCCCACGGGAACGGGAACTATGCGGGTTTTTCTTTGACAACGCGGGCGAAGCCGCGGGCGGAAACCTAGTAGTCAATAAATTTTATATCTTAATATTTACAAGTTATGACTAGGTCTCAATTTTGATTCTTGGATGAGACCTAGATACTAAAATTATCTGAACAACAGTTTAGGTAAACTGAGATCTTTCTACTTCCTAAATAAATCTAAATTAAAGCACGATAATGATACAAAGTGTTTAATATAAGCTAAAGGGTCTAAATAGTGAAGACCCAAAGCTAGCGTTACTCCATCACGTCCAACGACTTTTTATTTGATGGCTCTGTAACCATGGTTTATGGTAAACCGGGAATTTGGTAACAATTTGTAACATAATATTTTGTGAAGATTTGTAGACATTTCAACAAAAAATTATAAGTTCCCTTTTCTTTAATCTTAAAAAATAATAAAATTCGATTTCTTTTAAATATATGTTCCTTTATGTTTTATTAGTTTATGTACCTATCTATAATATTTTACGAGACAAACACAAAACAGGTTAATTTTAAATTCGTGTGATGTAACAAAAAATGTCACCATCCTAAACTTACCAATAACGAAATTTCAACTCCGTTCTCGCCAAACTTATTAAAACCTACAGACCAATTCTCTTCCATTATCACAAAATAAAACATAAAAATTCAAATTCGAGGACATTCCGAACCGATGGTCGCCATACAATTAAACTAAGGTCTCGGTTTACGAAGCGAGGGTTTTGAATTCATACAACCTACTTGGGATCTTTACAACTTTGTCTTGACCGCTCTGGAGATATGAAGATTAGAATTTTTTTTGTACTTTACAAACCGAATGTAGTTTTATATATCGATAATAATTTTGCTTTTTACCTAGTGTTGCTTATTGTATTGAGTTTTATTATATTAAAAATAAATTTTTAGTTCATGATCTAGGTATTTTTAGTGTTGCCCAAATTCAGTCTTGGTCTTGCAGTCTTGGTCTTGCGTCTTGCGTTTTTGCAAGACCAAGACCAAGAACAAGACCGCGTATTTTTAGCAAGACCAAGACCAAGACTGACCGTGCAAGACTTGAGCAAGAACAAGACATAGCCTGCAAGACTCTTGCGTCTTGCAGCTAGGACTTAGCACTATTTCACTGAGTAGTTAGGTGTAACAGTTCGGTGTATAACTAGGTAGGTACGCTTAGGAATTCTATGAGACGCAAAAAACTGTATCAAATAATATGAAAAACTGGACCTATGCGCATTACTAGTTATTTATTAATCTGCTTGATCTTTACTATGGCTATGTTAATTCAAGCTCACAATGTTCCAATTCTAATACGTTTTTCTAAGATTTAAAGTAAACTTTAATAAATAGTAATAGACTAATAGGTAATTGCAAGACTTGCAAGACTTGCAAGACTCTTGCTGCAAGACCAAGACCAAGACCAAGACTGGGAGCGCAAGACCAAGACCAAGACCAAGACCAGGTGTATTGGCGCAAGACCAAGACCAAGACCAAGACCAGATGTATTGGCGCAAGACCAAGACCAAGACTGGCTAAGTCTCGTCTTGTTCTTGCATTTGGGCAACACTAGGTATTTTAAATAAGATAATCTTGTAAATATATTTCTCTTTATGTAAATATATATAAATATACCTAACGTCGTCATCGGTTTTTCAGCCAACTCAGAAGCGAAACAATACCAAAAAGATAAATGGCAACCATATCAAACATTACATTACCTAGATTAAACCAAATTGCATTAGCTATTTAGAAAATTTGCCTCTATTAACTGTTTCAAACTTTAAAGGTCGCGTTTTAAACCCCTTAAAAGCATTCAATTTCAGACAATTCACGTCATAATAAACTTAAGAAACTTTATAACTTAATTGAGCTGATTACCTTCTGCCCTGGTTGCCTGGAAGAGATCTCTACTAAGTGATAAGGCCGCCAAATACACTAAACTGCCCCTTGCTTTTATTTTTGTATATTTTAGTATGTAAGTCTGTTTAGTTGTATTAAAAAGTAAAATAAATAAATAAATGAAATAAGAAAACTTAAACTCATCGCATGTCATAACCATGCATCATTAGCCAGTTTAATGGAAAATTAACTAGGTAGCCCATGTCGTATAATCCAGTGGGATGGATTTAGGATGATTATCAGTATAATTCAATTTCCTACCGCGATCTACTGCTCCTGACACTAGGTTCTATCTAGATAGATTATATGCTAATCAAGGATTGAATTATAATATGTAGTTAATTATGGGCTAGCTTCTTGTTCTTGTAAGCAAATAAAAATAAATATACCTATCTACAGATTGGGAATTTTTGGCGAGCAAGTCAGAAATCAATTAAGAGTTAAGAAATATTAAATGTACTTATTATAATTTTTTGGTAGTTTAAAACAGATACCTATACCTTTTTTAAGTGGGGAAATACCAATAATACCTAATAATTGATAATTGGAAACTGACTAGGCAGGTACCTACCTACTGTAATAAAAACTATTAGTTATTAATTCTAAATTACTAATAGATTAACATCGGAATTTGGCCGTATTACACCCCTGAACATTTAATACCTATAGCTTTTGCGAGTGACAAATCCCCAACACCAAAACATAATGTTAAACACTCGGACAAGGCATAGCATGTTTTATGTGTTATCAGCATATTAACATATATAACCCATTTACTTGTATTATACAAACATATGTCGAATTAACATAAGTTCGGCGTAAAACAGACTATATTTTCACTAAGAACGTACTAAAATTAACATATTTCTAATACTTATTAAGATATATGGGATACCTTAATTGAAGATTTAAAAAGAATGTGAGCTTTTAGAAAAATATTCCAATAAAATTATGAGATTTCTGATAAATTACTTTATCTTAGGCTTATTCGTTTTGATAATAATTAATTGTGTAACGACATTTGTTTCTCAAAAAATTCTTATCCTTTTCTAAGAGATTTTTTATCGTAAAGACGATTCAAACCTGAAGCTTTTTATCTTCTTTTGCTATTATATTGCGTTTATCTTTTTGTTTTCATTATATTAAATAAATATATGTATCTAAAATTGTGACTAGATAGACAAAATAAAAGTTTCTTGAACCTTAAAATTATGAAGATTTGCTTAAGAAGCAAAAGGCTTCAACAATAAATCCGAAAAAACTTTACTATTTCTAGACATCTAATTAATAAATACAATAAGCATTCCAACATCCACGTGCAATAATCAACATCTAATAAGGACGATGTTAACAAAACTGATAATAAAAAACTTGGCAAACTCGTCTCCTACAAAGCTTTTAAATTAATTAAACACCTAAGCGCTTTTTGCGAGTTTTTCAGCATTCTTTTAGAACAACTGCTGTATATAAACAAAAGGAACTATGGCGATGGAAGTGCTGACAGGTTGGGGAGCTAGTGCTAGCGGGAAGTACATTATTATAGGTACCTTTAACCTTTTCCACCAAAATTAGAATGTGTTTGTAAATAACCAATAGTATCGCTTCAAACTTCAAACTAAATGAAGCGATATGATTGATTTTTACAAACACATTCCACATTCCTCGCTACACATCTTCGCATATTATTGATGAAAAAGTACACTTAATACAAAATTTAAATACGCAGTGAAAAACTTGTTTGAATACTTATATTTATAGGTACGATAATATGCTAGTAAAAACAGTAAAATTCGTAGGTATATAGGTACCTACTGACCGAAAGAGCATGTTTCTGATAATATCAAAGGCGATTAAGATATCTTTAAAGTTCTGTTATTGTGATGCAAAGCAATCGTAAAATATGTTATCACAATTTTCTATTAAGGTCCATTATACACATGAAATACAAAAACCTAGCATAACATAATGTTGAAAATTGCATATCCAAATCATGTATCACACATATAAAATAATACTGCAAGTTACAATCCGCTGTCAGACAAACTGCAACCTTATCGAAAATTTTAAGTGTTCCCGAGTAAAGTAGAGAAGCTAAGTGTTGCTATAAATCTGTAGACTGTACGTAGAAAAACATCCTGCCTCTGTTGCCAGAAATTGATGCGAACGCTAAAACTTTATTATTATATAGGGATATTTCTTATATATAGTTATTAAACCTGCTTCGCGAAATACAATTATTTATTTCTTATGTAATGTGTTATTTGAATAGCGGGTTATACACTGAAAAATAATGTTTTTTTAGCTTAAAACATTGTTACATGTATTATAGCCCTATACTTACTGAGTCATTCTTAACATTTGAATACAGTAAAATCATTCATATTATTAAATTAAACATATAAGTAGTTAGGAACTTTCTTTGATTAGCAAACATAAATAAAAAATTACTAAACTTCGTTTGTAGGTCCAAAATTGTCACACATAATTTAAACTATCGTCTATACATTCTAGTCCTAATTTAATAACAAACTACAATAATTAGTAAACACACAGTTACAGTTCTTTCTCAAGTTTGAGTATGATTAGGTGGAACATTCTACAGAATTCAGAGCGTAAAGTCTCGGTTATCTAAGACCTACATTCCGAGGTGCTTTAGTATTCATCGTTCACCCGAAGCATTTTAGTCTGGTTCTGTTTGAATGGATTTAACCAGGTAAAGAAATTATTTGAACTGTCGCTTGTGGAATTCTAACGATTTTATGAAGTACTAGCGCTCCGCCCCGGCTTCGCCCGTGGTACATTTTTACGTTTTCTCTCCATAAGAACCATCCTCGTACTTCAAAGAATATTATAAAAAAAGAATTAACGAAATCGGTTCAGTTGTTCTCGAGTTATGTGCTTAGTTGGTAAGCGCATACATTTTGCGATTCATTTTTATATTATAGATTATTTTTTCGTTGCAAAACAATTTTTGGAGAAATAGGATGTGGTGTCAGTAGATTGATTTGATAGGTTCATTGATCGATTGTTTTTATTTAGAAACAGGGTTCAAAGGGCCAATAGGATGCCATCAAACATCAAGACAATGCTGTAACAAAATTTCGTTTATATATAGATAACTAGTGGTCCGCCCCGGCTTCGCCCGTGGTACATATTTCGCAATAAAAGGTAGCCTATGTCCTTTCTCGGGTATCAAAATATCTCCATTCCAAATTTCATGCAAATTGGTTCAGTAGTTTAGGCGTGATTGAGTAACAGACAGACAGACAGAGTTACTTTCGCATTTATAATATTAGTATGGATAAAAAATAATAAATAAGTAACATCAAGTTTTACCCTCAGGCAAGTCAACACCATATGTATAAGTATGTATAATAATCTTTAAAAGCTTAAAGGATGAACGTATTGTAAGGAATTACATTTAACCACACAAATATACGAAATTAATATGTAATGATTTTCCGACGAATCGGAAGAAAATACTCTTGGGTTAGACATCGTGTTATTAATTTCTGATTAAAATCGTAATTGAATTTAGGAGAATACCAGTTTTTTTTTTTCATCCAGAAAGATTAATATGGAGTACTTTTCATAAAGATTAAATTGCCAAGAGCATTATAAAGACCTTATTAATTGTAATTTTCAAATCAATGTACAAAAGGTTATATTTTATTGAGTATGTATCTTAATGGAAGAAGCTTTATATTCCTACGTATATTGGCATTTGGCATTTCACTTAATAACGGATTTAAACTTAAATTAAATAATTACTGCTTGCTTCTTACTCCTTTTAGGGCTGATTTTTCAATCCTTGGTTAAAACTTATTTATCGAATAACGTATTAAACTACTATTTCAAAAATGTATTGTAATTGTCCGTATCAGACAGTTTACAGGTGACATTTTAATATGTTCGTGTAATACTTTATTGGACGGATAAATTTTAACCAAGGATTGAAAAATCGGCTCTAAGACAATTAGCTTAAATATGTAATAGTCAAAACTAATCCATGACTATTAAACGCAAAAATACCTCTAAAAGTAAACATTTGTCAAATATAACAAAAATGCACCAATATTGCTTCATAACATTCGCACGAATGTTTTCAAATATATCATTTGTACTACAAACGGGTCTTAAATCAGGAAAAAACGCTTATTGAGAAACTTTGCGAGATAGTTTCACGAACATTCGAAGGTAATAGTGTTTCGGAGTTTTATAGCTCTCTCGGACGTATCGGTAACTTCGCCGATTTGTAGATTAAAAATGATTCTAGAACTTTCTTTGTTTACTATTTTTTCTTCTGCTTAATTGTTAAAAGTAACGATTACTAATACAATATTCTTAAATATTTCAATGGGTCATATTTTATCAGATTTTTCGTTAAATATCAATTATTATATAAATGATTATATAATAGTACTAGTCACTAGAAATGTAATATTTATTGATTACTAGATTTCCGCCCGCGGCTTCGCCCGCGTTTGCAAAGGAAAACCCGCATAGTTCCCGTTCCCGTGGGATTTCCGGGATAAAAACTATCCTATGTGTTAATCCAAGTTACCCTCTATATGTGTGCTAAATTTCATTGTAATCGGTTCAGTAGTTTTTACGTGAAAGAGTAACAAACATCCATACATCCATACAAACTTTCGCCTTTATAATATATGTACTAGATTTCCGCCCGCGGCTTCACCCGCGTTTGCAAAGGAAAACCCGCATAGTTCCCGTTCCCGTGAGATTTCCGTAATAAAACCTATCCTATGTGTTAATCCAAGTTACCCTCCATATGTGTGCTAAATTTCATTGTTATCGGTTCAACAGTATTTGCGTGAGAGAGTAACAATCATACATACCTACATACACATACATCCATATTCACAAACTTTCGCCTTTATAATATCAGTAACAGGAATAAGTTAGACAACATAATAAAGAGCCTAGAATTTAGACATTCTTTACCTGTCAAAAATTCCATAGTTATAAAGATCTTATCTTTATAAAACCACAAAATTATACTTATATTTTTTTGCATAATAATCAGGTTTGCGTCAACCATATTTCTCGGTTCCACAAAATTAACCATTAAGTTATATCTCATTAGTTTATAAAGCAAATGATATATGAGTCAATTTATTAAAATCGCCCTCCGTAATATATTCGGAATTAATATTAAAATACATCACTATTCGTAATGTGTTTTGACTAAAATTCAAGTGGCAGACATTTTATCATTTGATTGTTAAATCTTCGAATGAATAATTGTTGTAATTTTTCTCAAGAGACGTATCAAATTAAAGTCGAATATAATTTGTATATAATTTAAAAATATGTAGGAATATGTTTATTACCAGAGTGTATGTTGTATTTCTTTGGCTTGCCATAGAGCCTAAATGGCTTGTCATATTTTTATGAGAGTGGTGTCAAAAGATTCATCAGTCGTAAGAATGACACTGGGTACATACACATAAATAAATGGCGCCAGAAAATAATTAATAGTAAACAATGCATGTTTTGTTTTTATATCTTGTTAAAGATGTTGCTTTTGTATGAAGGAAAAGCGGAATGTGGAAAGTTGTCCCTCAAAGGATAAAACAAACCTATGTGAAGTTGGAAACTAACTGAATAAAAATGAGTGTTTCTCAATTCTATACGATTGTACTAGGTTTGTACCGGATTGTACCGCTTTTTATTTCGTTTGTACCCCAAAGAGGTGGGGAGAAACATAGGGTCGTAGTTATATAGTTCGCTGCTAACTGAATAAAAATGAGTGTTTCTCAATTCTATTCGATTGTACTAGGTTTGTACCAGAACGTACCGCTTTTTATTTCGTTTGTACCCCAAAGAGGTGGGGGGGAACATAGGATCGTAGTTATATAGTTTGCTGCCGACCTAGAAATACAGCATTTTTTTAATGCTAACTCAAAGCATTTCGTTTGTACCGGATTGTACCGTTATCAGAACCGAAAAAAATATATAAAAAAACTAATATTCACGTTTATATAAATATACATGAAGATACTAAAGAAAATTCGACTAACTGAATAAAAATGAGTGTTTCTCAATTCTATTCGATTGTACTAGGTTTGTACCAGAACGTACCGCTTTTTATTTCGTTTGTACCCCAAAGAGGTGGGGGGAAACATAGGGTCGTAGTTATATAGTTTGCTGCCGACCTAGAAATACAGCATTTTTTTAATGCTAACTCAAAGCGTTTCGTTTGTACCGGATTGTACCGTTATCAGAACCGAAAAAAATATATAAAAAAACTAATATTCACCTTTATATAAATATACATGAAGATACTAAAGAAAATTCGACTAACTGAATAAAAATGAGTGTTTCTCAATTCTATTCGATTGTACTAGGTTTGTACCAGAACGTACCGCTTTTTATTTCGTTTGTACCCCAAAGAGGTGGGGAGAAACATAGGGTCGTAGTTATATAGTTCGCTGCTAACTGAATAAAAATGAGTGTTTCTCAATTCTATTCGATTGTACTAGGTTTGTACCAGAACGTACCGCTTTTTATTTCGTTTGTACTCCAAAGAGGTGGGGGGAAACATAGGGTCGTAGTTATATAGTTCGCTGCCGACCTAGAAATACAGCATTTTTTTAATGCTAACTCAAAGCATATCGTTTGTACCGGATTGTGCCGTTATCAGAACCGAAAAAGATATATAAAAAAACTAATATTCACGTTTATATAAATATACATGAAGAAACTAAAGAAAATTTGCCTAACTGAATAAAAATGAGTGTTTCTCAATTCTATTCGATTGTACTAGGTTTGTACCAGAATGTACCGCTTTTTATTTCGTTTGTACCCCAAAGAGGTGGGGAGAAACATAGGGTCGTAGTTATATAGTTCTGTAAAAAAACATTGTCGCTAATTCTTTGCTGATTCACATAATATTTTTGAATCATCATTGAGCACTCAAGAGCACCACTTCCACAATTCAATTTCGACCTACTTGGACTATATTACGTGATAATTGAATATTACGATAAGTGTTCCGTTTCTCATCGTTTGTACCGCTGGGCAAACCTTCCATACCTTCTTCCAATAGAGAAAACCACCGATTACGAATGTATTCTTGGGAAACTTTCGTAATTCCACAAGATTACAACCACAGTTGACAGATATACAGGGTGTAATCGTTAAGTGTGCACAGGCGATTATTCTGTAACTATTACAGATATCAAAAAACTTTAAACTGATATCGAAAGTACTTAACCTAATGAGAAAATGGCCATAATAAATTTTTACACAGTTAGTCGAATTTTCATTATTATTCAGTTAGTCGAATTTTCTTTAGTATCTTCATGTATATTTATATATAAACGTGAATATTAGTTTTTTAATATATTTTTTTTCGGTTCTGATAACGGTACAATCCGGTACAAACGAAATGCTTTGAGCATCGACCACACAACCACTTTGAGTTAGCATTTAAAAAAAATCTGTATTTCTAGGTCGGCAGCGAACTATATAACTACGACCCTATGTTTCCCCCCACCTCTTTGGGGTAAAAACGAAATAAAAAGCGGTACGTTCTGGTACAAACCTAGTACAATCGAATAGAATTGAGAAACACTCATTTTTATTCAGTTAGCAGCGAACTATATAACTACGACCCTATGTTTCTCCCCACCTCTTTGGGGTACAAACGAAATAAAAAGCGGTACAATCCGGT
Source organism: Colias croceus (assembly GCF_905220415.1). Taxonomy (NCBI): domain Eukaryota; kingdom Metazoa; phylum Arthropoda; class Insecta; order Lepidoptera; family Pieridae; genus Colias; species Colias croceus. Next base: position 4,121,917 of record NC_059562.1, read on the forward strand.
ACAAACCTAGTACAATCGAATAGAATTGAGAAACACTCATTTTTATTCAGTTAGCAGCGAACTATATAACTACGACCCTATGTTTCTCTCCACCTCTTTGGGGTACAAACGAAATAAAAAGCGGTACAATCCGGTACAAACCTAGTACAATCGAATAGAATTGAGAAACACTCATTTTTATTCAGTTAGCAGCGAACTATATAACTACGACCCTATGTTTCTCCCCACCTCTTTGGGGTACAAACGAAATAAAAAGCGGTACAATCCGGTACAAACCTAGTACAATCGAATAGAATTGAGAAACACTCATTTTTATTCAGTTAGCAGCGAACTATATAACTACGACCCTATGTTTCTCCCCGCCTCTTTGGGGTACAAACAAAATAAAAAGCGGTACAATCCGGTACAAACCTAGTACAATCGTATAGAATTGAGAAACACTCATTTTTATTCAGTTAGTTGCCAACTTCACATAGGTATAAAACAAAGCTTGGCTTTAGGTATCCTAAGAACTACCTTGTTTGTTACTAAGTTACGTACTGTAATAGGATTTGCCTGAGCTCATTATCTGATACGACAAACGCGGTCAAATAAACCAACAGGCTTACATTTAATATTATATATATAATGAGATATGAGACGACTTTGTACAGAAAATAAATCCGCAAATGTGGGACATATTTGAAGGTCTTTTTTTGCATGTGGCATCATTATGGTATATAGTTTTAAACTTCATAGAGCTCGAATTTTACTAGTCCAGTTTCAGTTTTTGGATTTATTTATCTTTATTTTTTACAAAGTGGATTACAGAAATTCGTGCAGTTTTAACTTAGTAATATATCAATCAGTAGCTAAAGATAAAATCCCTACTTATAGCATCATTCACTTACAGCACTTTAACTATTGATATATGTAGTACATATGTATCACTTTGTCCATATATTAACATAAATATATAAGCTACTAGTACTGACATAATCACATGTATTAAGCCATGCTAATCTTGTGAACATGAACAAATCAATGTCCAAATATTTACTTAACAAATAGGTAACATAGAGCCCGCATATGTCTGCACAAAATTACTTTAATTTTAGTAAATAAATATTTAAGCTTCTCTTTTCCCTATTTCTTAATACGAATAGTGAAAGATCTTTTTGCTTATTAATATTGCAATTTGTTCAGAATGCTTGCCGATAAAAATAACTATCGATGAATTAAACTTCTAAGAAAACACGTCCTTTAGATTATCTGTATGGAATAATAATATAGACTAAATATATAAATATCCAGTAAGATAACAAGTCAGCATATAATATCGATTTCTGCATAAAACCAATGCTTGTAGTTAGGTGTATCTTGGCAATACTAAGAAATCAGTAAACCTTTAATTCATAGAAATTTGAATTTAATGATAACTTCTTGTATTTATTATAATAAATGTTCTTTATCTTATGAAGTATGTATTGACGGGAAAAAGTATTAGATCAAAGAGATGAATATTCTAGATATTAAAAGTATTTTGTGATGTTAATAAGATAATTTTTGTTTTATCATTAGTTGTACAAATACGATGTAGATATTTTTCTGCGAGTATTTAATAGAATTAATTTTTACTGACTTAAGTTCAGTAATTTCAAAACAGAGGTCAGTCACCGTTCGAATACCTAGTATTTAGAATTGATCGTAAAACAATTTAAAAGCTTCATTATTTCGACTGAAGAAAGTTTGTAAATAATACATTCGTTAAGTTTAATTGTAGCTATAAGTATTAGAATTTTATCGTCTGTACGTACATAAAGTTTGACCATAAAAATAACGTCGATTAATAAAGTTTATGTGGCTAATTATAATGTGTATTTTTATTGTAACGTGAGTAAGGTATGGGGTACGTTATAGCAGTGTGCTCGAGTCATATTCTCGGATTTTATTATTCTTTTACGTACTACGTAACGTAAAATTTTATAGGTTCTTTGATTTATGCTGGGAATTGTAACGGTATGGAATATATGATTGGATGTGGATGTTGTGATAACTAATGTAAATAAGATTTTTATGGTATAGATGTTCTCTTAAAAGCCGAGGTTGTCGTGTGTTCTCTTATAACTAGAACCTGACGCTCTTGTGGTTTGGATTTTATTGATATTAATAGATTAATTACGAAACCTTATGCATAAACAAATATATTATATAAACAACAAGCTGTTCCCCGCGGTTTCACCCGCATTGCTCCGCTCCTGTTGGTTTTAGCGTGATGATATATAGCCTATAGCCTTCCTCGATAAATGGGCTATCTAACACCGAAATAATTTTTCAAATCGGACCAGTAGTTCCCGAGATTAGCGCGTTCAAACAAAATATAAACAAATAAGCTTTATAATATTAGTATAGATTTAAAATATTTCACTTAATCTGCAAACGATAAAAAAATGTAGTTCTGTTTCGGAGTCTTAATTATAGCTTAGTAATGGCAACATACATTCCTCTACTTTATAAAAGAACTTCACGCGAGAAACATTGATTTTAACTAGTATTTACCTTCTAAAATGAAATAATATTCAATCTAGTACATACATTCAATGCATTAATCGTATTTACTTACCTGCATCATGCATCTTAGTAATTTCAAGTTGCACTAAGTGAAATCCATTTCAATAAGTATACCGATAGCATAGCTGAAACTACACAAATTTTATGACCTGCTGATAAAGTCACTGGTAGCCTATTTAACTATCACTTTATTAAAGTCAAATAAAACGACAAATAATGCTGAACAAAACATAAAAAAACGGAACTTGTAAAACGGGCTAACTATCCTATTCCAAAACAGGTAAGTAGTTACTACACGTATTATTCATTAAAATACTCTCTATAATATTGTTTTATTTTCAAATCCAAAAACATTTTGTAAATAAAAGCACCCTAATATATCTGATATTTATCCAAGATGTATGTTGATAAGATTTAGTCAAAAATTATAGCAGTAGGACCCTTACTGTTGTTTTTTTTAACCGAAATACGTAAAGTGGTACCAGATGGTGAACAAAAAACAAGGGTAGTTGTTTATTTCTATCTTTCTTTTTATGAATATAAAAATTTAGGTAATTTCAACCCTCTTTATTTTACCATTTTCGTAATGTCATGAAATATAATGCTTGTAACGTTATCCCTGTGTAAAAAATACTGTTGTAAAGATATAGGTGTCTCTTTCTGAAAATATTGGCTTTAGAGTTCTTTGAAATTACTGAATTGATATTTTATATCACTCTCCTAATTCTTTGTCATGAAATTTTGCTATAGGTTCTTGCTTCTCTATAATATCATTATATCAATTTAAACGGGAAAGCTGATAAACTCTGAAAACTCAAACTCAAACATTTATTTATTCGATTAGACTTCTTTTATAGAAGCACTTTCGGAGTCATTATATATTTTTAACATTTACCATATGAAAGAGATGACCTCCTCCTCGGTACAGTGGTTGACGCGTGAGCGTAGAACCGGGGTTCTGGGTTCGATTTCCGGTGGAGACGAAAAAAAAAATGTCTCGATCTGGCAGGACACAGAAGGCTGATCACCTACTTGTCCCTAAAGGAAATGGATCAGTGAAACAGATGTATGCATAATGCATCTGCCCCACTAGGGGACACGGGACTTCACTTTTTATATGATAGAGATAGTAGGTACATAGCATAATTTCATGTACATGTATTCGAACTTTGGTTCTATATTAAGATTGGATAGAAAACATATAACTACAAAGATACGACTGCCCAAATGAAAAATAGTATCGCAAAAAGCGTTTATCTTAGATATCTTTCTTTCTTGTTTTTCCCTTCCACGGCAATCTTCTAAGCCGCTTCCGCTCGTATTCCATAATAAATAATATTATCGATACATTGTTTTATATTTGAGTTAATAAGATGGACAAGGAATCGTCTATAAAATGTATTAGCTTGAGGAAATCTTTTAACATATAATTATTTGTATTGATATTTTCTGAATCTCTCAATTATGTTGTTTTCATATCATATTGCGAGTTAAATATATATTGATATCATAATAAGTTTGCTTTTAATGGTTTATTTATAATTTGTACCTATATAGTGAATGTTCATTTTTAAACGTAGTTGCTAGTCTTAAAATATTTATAATGGCTTGTTCTGTCTTAGTATCTATTATCACGGTATGAAAAATAAATGTTGTCCGATTTTCAGACCTACCCGATATGCACACACATGAGAATCGTCGTTTCGAGTATCTTCAAACACCGCGATACTAGAATTTTATATACCTACTAGAAGAGAGATATCTAACACAGAAATTGATTACATTGAAACTAAAAGAAAGTTGAGACTTAACACTTCGATTGCCCGTTATAATGAAAAGCTTTTCCTAACTAATGAATCGCTGCAATTGTAAAAAACGCCTGACCCTTTTGAAAATATTCATTAAAATATTCAGTGAGACTTCTTTTGTCCGGTTGGTAATTGGAAACTATTGAGAACAGTGTCGCTTTTGTTTTTTAAGCCATTATATTCTGAGCCTTTTTTCGATATAATGATGAATTAGCTCCTTTTTTGATAATGTTATTACGAATGTAAATATAATCTGTTATTATTAAGGTTTAAGAGGTTTTTTATTTCATATAGAAGTCTATCTTTAGCAATTTAATATGTAAGTAGGTAGGTAATATTATTTCATAATGACAGGTGAAATTAGTTGATTATATTTTTTTACATAATTCATAAACGATTTATGTTTATCTGCCACAATGTAACATATTCACTTATTCATTTGTCAACGCGTATGTAATCAACGCGATATTAAAAATCAATATTTATGTTTTTTACAAAACGTATTTCGTAATAAGTCTTCTTTGTGTCACATTTTTCATCAATTTGTTTTGAGAGTGCAGGATTAAAATGGCGGACAATTTTTCGGATTTGAAATTCGAACGTTTTCGATTGCGATCCTCGGTCCTGTTTCGCTCGTTGTTTTGTTGATATGGAATCTTTTTTGTTTTTGTTTTTTTTTTCACTGGCAGGCAGGAAACGTGGCGCGGTCGTTCAAAGTGTTTACATGTTTGTGCTTAGCTGTTTGGCTTTGGATCTTTGCCTGTGAACGACAACATGCGGTTTTGGCGCGAATTTACTTTGTGACTTTTTCTGTTGGCTTTTAATCAAATATCGACATGCTTTTCGCTTTGTATATTTAGGTAGGTAGGTAGGTACCTAACTTACGTTTGAAAATTATTTACGGGGTAGGTAATACATCTCAATTCTCTTTAATAAATCTGCAATATTAAATATTTTACACCTAAACATAATGTTTTATGTGTTCAATATTTTTTATTCTTTCGTATCTAGTGATGTATATTATTCATCTACAACACATTTTGAAAGATACATTTAATTTTAATACATGCCAAAAACTAAAACTAAATAATTTAATGTTACTATTTTTCGTTTTTGAAGTTAGATAATGCATTATGTGACAAATAGATCGCTATAAAAAGAGAATTTTCGCTTACATAATGTGTATTCAATACAATGGAATTAATGCGTTTGTCCTTTATGGTATGTTCACATTTGAGATAAAATTGTATCTACAGCTAAAAATATGATGACTTTTTAAAAACTTCTGAATTCTCTTCAGATGGTAACCTACAATTGTTAAGGTATCTACGATTTATATCATAATTTATATCATTCATAACTTGCGTTATGTACTTATGTTATGAGTTTGTAATTATATGTTTAGAAGTCAATTATATGTTTGTGGTTAAAATTTATGGCTTTTCACAAAAACTTTATTACCTAGTCACATACGAAAAAGTCTCTTACGCTTCTATTCCAACCATATCAGTGGCTCAAGCTACAAAGCAACAGTAAAACGAACTTTAGGTACGAAGAATACCACAATCGAATCCCAAATCTGTCCCTACCTTAATCATACATCGACTATTAAGCCCCGATCAAGTTCCATTCGCATAACGGAAATAATGTTCGTCACGTTTTTATATCATTAATGGTTTCGACTATTTATCTCTCTGTCGTCCGTGCGTCCACCATTAATATATGTCAAAACGACCGCTTCTTAGCCCGCGGAACGGTTGGATACGATCGTTACGATATTCTTATCGGATCGATCGACGACGACACGTTTAAACGCTACTTGTGAAATTTGATAAATGACGCGCTTTTGCATATATAAATAATAAGCGGATAATGCTTGATAGTGCATATAAATTTAAGATTTATTTTACGAACTTACGAGTAGGTATACAGCTACTAGATTCAGTGTTTTTTTTTAAGTCATTTTAATATTCAAACACCAAAAACACGAAATTACATTAGGTATATGTTGCACACAATTTTAAAGGTGTTTAACATATCATTTTCTTTTTCAGGTAAAAACCAAAATATAATGAGCAAAACATCAACCATTATGCAGCTTTATGTAAGTTTTTTCATATTTTGTTACTCCGAAAAATGGAAAATGGTACCTACTTATGCATTTTTTATTATAAAGTATATTTTTTCAAATTATAACGCTGTATATTAGATACGTAAATCTAAGCTTATAAAATGTGTAAAACTTTATTATAATTTCCACTATATCGTGTAAGTCTTGAGGTTTTACAATAAATTCATACATTTAATGTAAGACCCGGAACTCGTAGGGATAAACGTCGTCGTAAGATTACGGTGAAAACAGATGTTTTGTTTTGTCGTTTTAAAAGCTGTTTTAGTTTTATAGGTGTGTATTTATAAATTCGCCCTACAAATTATATTTATGTTCACTAAGTGATCGCTTTTAGTGTTTTATAAATCTGTTGAATAAATATTAAAATTCATTTTAATCTCGTAAATAAAATGTGAACTTTTTGGGCTTTTAATATATTCTGTTTGATAAATAAATATTTCATACGGGTGTAACATGTGCAAAAAAAAAACAGTTTTTAAATATAGTTTATTGGATAAATTTCTACTTACCTAAGTGAAGTTAAATCAAATATTTTGTGTAAAACTAATATTTTGAGAGCTTTATATGCTATAAGCTCTCAAAACATATCTAATAAATTCCAAATTTACCAAGAAATTATAAATAAAGTAAGCACATCCTCACATTTGACCGCCTCCTTGGTATAGTGGTTGATGCGTGAGCGTAGCACCCAGGGCTCCTGAGTTCGATTCCCGGTGGAGACGAAGAAAAAAAAATGTCTCGGTCTGGTAGGACAGGAGGCTGATCACCTAATTGTCCCTAAAGAAAATCGATCAGTGAAACAGATGTATAATGCATCTGCCCCTTACCCCACTAGGGGACATGGGACTTCACTTAAGCACATCTAATAATATAAAATGCAAAGTCCGTAAAAACATATTAAAGTCGGATTCCAAGGTTCTTATACTTACATAGTTAAATTATATTGAACTTCCGCCAATACTTACTTGAAACTACAATAATATATTATAACCACTAAGCAATCGGTATATTTATAATCCATTTTCAACCTATAGCGTCTCTGGTATCAGTTCTTAGGATCTCCCATCTTTAGTTTATGTATTAGTATGTAGGCGTTAGTTCAGAATATCTTTATCGAGAACGGAGTTGATAAAATTGATGATGTTGCCGCTTTCGGATAGTTTCATAGATTAGACAGCGGGTTTTTATTAATTATTTGTACATTTAATTTTTATTTAAAATATGTAGAGTGATTTGGAACAGTTTTTGTTGTAATATGTAAGTACTAAATATCATCAATTTAATTCTGGTTAAAGTACGATAATGAATGTACGCAGTACGTCGAATTCCAAACTTTATATAAATTAATAAAAAGTATCTGCAATTGTTTCAGTAGGTCTATGCAATGCATTTTTTAGTTTTTAAGGAAGAAAAATCATTTATCTTTCTTAATATTATGTATATTATAAAGGCGAAAGTTTGTAAGTATGGATGTATCGATGATTGTTACTCTTTCAAGTAAAAACTACTGAACCGATTACAATGAAATTTAGCACACATATAGAGGGTAACTTGGATTAACACATAGGATAGTTTTTATCCCGGAAATCCCACGAGAACGGGAACTATGCGGGTTTTCCTTTACAAACGCGGGCGAAGCCGCGGGCGGAAATCTAGTACCTATATATAAATAAAAAATGACCTATGTTTCATATTAATTCAAATATTACATAAAATACGATATTTATGTCTATTTTTATTTGTATAGTCGTTTCCACTATTCTATTATGGATGTTGTCAATAGATGTTGTGAATACATAAAAGGCGAACAACATAATATGTTTAATGGGAAAGCGCCATTTTTATTAGGTAAGTTTTATGAGATTTAAGTCATATTTAAATTGACTACAAATTGATAACTAATGAGATTCATCTTGAACGATACGATTTCCCTAAAGCATTTAAATGACAATTTTCTGAGATTTAATAAAAATTAGGTAAAAAATATTTTATTATATTTTATTCGTTCTTAAATGTTTAGTCTGTGGCGAACAATTAAACTGCGGAACCCATAAAAAAATACATGACGATTAAGCGAATCATTAAACGGCTAGAAACAAGTCTAAATTTCATAGAATGAATTATGTGAATGTTATTATAATTTTGCACATAGTGCGCGGCCTCCATTTTGTTTATAGACTAAGAGCTAGGAAAAAAAATTACAAGGATTAACGTATAATCAATTTAACTATGAATTAGGGTTTTTATAACCTATGTCGAAATATTTTTAATTTAAGTACCTATATCATTGAAAAAAAATTGGACTTGTATAGATAATATCATTAAAATGCAGTCGTTGATTGCATAGTAAAAAGAGAGTCAATTGTGTATCAACATTGAAGGAAAAGGTAATTTTTCCATTTGCCATTTTAATTAGGTAACTAATGTTTCCACGTAAATAAAGTTGATATGAATTCACAATACCTATTACTAAATAAACCGGTGGTAACCAACAAGCTCTTACGCTATTATGCTAATTTCCTCGTTCGTTTTATTACCGTTTTTATTGTTTCTAATATAAAGATATATTAAAGGCTCTGGTTTCACGAATCATGTCGGCCATGTTTATGTGACAATTATATAGGTTTTAGTGATCCAACGCCTTGTAAGTTGTTGTTTTTGTGTAAACACGTGTATTTGAAAGTGGTTTGGTTTGTAGTTATGTTTGTTAGGCGTAAAATTGATGTGTTGTAACATTATTAAACAAATCATTACATATATTTTACTCGTTAGTTAAATAGGTTTTTTTTTTATTTGTCATGTAGAAAGTAGTAATAAAGTTTTGTAAAGGACGTCACTACATAGTATAAAGCAAATGATGCGGTTTTTTTTAAATAGAGTGAGTGATTCAAGAGGAAGGTTTTAGTATATAATTTATTAGGTTTTAGACAAAGCGGGCGAGGCCGCTGGCGGTAAGCTAGTATTTTATCAAATAAAAAATATGTTTTCCATTTTATCTGTGAAATGTAAATGCTACACTAGTATAATAAATAATCATTCATACTAAAAAAGAAACAATGACCATACCTACTGTAGATTTTTGAAAGTGTAATAATACTGAAAATTTTGCAAACCACCCCTTAAAACGTATTTGCACAACACAAAGCACCGTCAACGTCATCTTACACCGTCAAAACACCTTCTATCCCCTAAAAACAAGAACCGCCCGCATAAAATATCGATCAACAAAGTAAAAAATGTGTCTACCGTCGCAGCAGATTGAAGGAATCAGTCAAAACACTCCTGTGGTACATAGATAAGATGTAAATTACTGGGGTCTCCTCGAAAGAAAATTAATGTCTTTGTAACCCCACTTGAGCAGTGGTTTAATGAAATTTCCAGTCCTGTTAACAGGTTGGATGTTGGATACATCGATTGTGAGGTTTTAAATTCTTGTAGGTTGGGGATTTATTTATTTAAATTATTTTCCTTGCTGATTTATTTAAAAGGTCGTTGAGAGGAAGATACGTTAATTTTAGTTTATCTGTACTAATATTATTAAGCTGAAGAGTTTGTTTGTTTGTTTGTTTGAAGCGCTTATCTCAGGAACTACAGGTCCGATTTGAAAAATTCTTTCGGTGTTAGATGGCCCATTTATAGAGGAAGGCTCGGAGCAATGCGGCTGAAACCGCGGAGCACAGCTAGTATCCAATATAGTACATATTTAATTACGATGCTTTAGTTTTATAATTGTGTGTTGTACCTACTTAAATTATAAGTTTCGGTAATTATCATAACACGAATAGAATATAAACATTAAACGTCATACAATTATCTTAATGTTATAGGCCTTTAATACGTGTTCAAAATTTCAAGTAAACCGGTGTTGTGAAGGGCAAGAAGATCAGATCAAAATCTATTTACTTCATATTCCATTTAAAAGGTACACGGCATATTAAGGCAATTGGACGTTAAAAGCATAACGGAAATGTCTTCAAAACAAGGAAACTAAGATACATAACAACATAGCACAAGATAGCATACATACTGACGTTCTTATATAATTATAACTTTTATAAATAAATTTAATTACATGAATTGTATTAAATAAAATCAATAATTACCTATCTAACTACAGTATCAATGATTTTATTACAATATCAAAATGTCATAAATTGTAGGTGCTAAAACAGCACAAGATAGCATACATACTGACGTTCGTATATTATTCAGTATTATTTCTATTCCAGAATATCTATTGTCTCGGTTTCAATCACCTAATTGATGTCTAGACTCGTGCGACTGATTTTTGGAAGTGCATTGTAGGTATTTGTGAGTTATGCAACTGTACTGCATTCTGCTCGTTATTTTAAGTTAGAGAAATAGTTACTAATTGTATATTGCTGTAATTAGAGCTTTATAATAATTGTAACAAGCTAATGTTTCGATTGTTTGTAAAATTGCTTGTCAAATTATGTTAATTGAATTATCTTTGACAACTAGGTACTCCGAAATAATTTGAAAAACATGTGTTTACTTGTATATTGCATCTATCACTTCAAACATACTTTATAAATTCTGTTCTTAAGCGGAGGAAGCCTTGAAAAAACATAAAAACGAAAGATTCACCTAATAAACTAATGTAAGAAATAACAAAATATTCGGAAGTCGGTAAAAGCATAAGTTCGCATAATTCAGAATTAAGCTCACCGTTCACTAGACAAATATGGAATTCGTAATTTGAATAAAGCTCGTCGTATCCGAGATATTATCGGCACCAATCGAATTAGCTACCGGTTTATATGGTATCATACATTTTATGATCACCATAAAAAAGTATATTAAATTTCTTGAATTAGTTTTTTTTTTTTTTGTAAGGTGTTTCTCAATGTTAGCCAGAAGGGCTATTACATTTTAACGCGGACGCGCTCAGCTTTGGTTGTATACCTAATTTTTATGGGACAAGCGTTTGTTTGATCGTACCGAAAGTATAAGATAAATATTATCATTTACTACATAACGGATTATAATAATTACATTTTGTATTTCCTTACTTGTTACATTTTCATGATCTTTATGATACAAGTGAGGGTAGAAATAGGGTACAAATGATCACCTATTTGCCCTTAAAATACGATCGGTACCCCGCCCATTAAGTGTTGAAATTATTCCCGTAACCAGATGGGTCAGCTAATGTTGTCCCTTACAATTAGTCACAGATGAGTTCTGTGGGTGGATAATAATAATACTAATGAATACCGTGACTTTGTATGCGATAAATAACATTTTTTAAGTGTATAACATCTGACATTAGCTCGTAAGTCACTTGCTAACATTGGATGGATCTCTGTCATCTAATTGTTTATATAAATATATCTTACAGATGTTAAAATCGACTTTATTGACTGCTTATGTAAGACCTAAGAGACTTATTTAGTATCGTAATTAATGAAATGTGTGGTGATGATCGTAAAAATCTGTTTTTACGATGCCATGCGACTCTTCAATTTTGCCTTCCAAATAACGAACGTTAAACAGCCCAAAAGCACACATCGAATATAGCACTCATAGAAGTCATACCCAAAATTGGATTTAAAACATAACCAAAGCGGTAAGATCAAAATAAATGTCGCGACACTGCAAGCGGCTGATAACTCGCACAAAAAGATTCCCGGCATTGTACAAGGGGCACAATGGGCCACGGAGAGGCAGGACTTGTAATTACTATTTCCCTGACGCCTTTTCATATATTTTTCACAGAAATGCGAGTGTACGATGCTCTTTTGTGATCTATTGGCCGATTCAATTCTACTGCATTATGTGATATTCATAGTGCAGTTCTTAATAGATTTATCTTAATAGATATTCGTATTTGTATAGTAATTATTGCTTAGTACGGAATGGATGATGTAATAAGTTTTAATTTTTCAAACTGTGTAAATCATGTCATAAGCTGAGTGTAGTAGGTAGATACTTTATACTTACATTTTATTCATAATATATACCGTAATACAATATTTAAATAAAGATACGTTACTTATATAATATAATTAATATGAGCTTTAAATAAAATGTCAATGACCTATTATACTAGTAGACGCGGCATACGCCAACATAATTGCACTAAAAAACAGCGTAATTAATACATACCTACTTACTAACGCATTATCACCAATACAGTTGTTCTCTCTTTCACTCTCACGCACGAGACATAATACATGTCTCACTCATGTACTTCGTAATAACAACTGCCGATTAAAATACAAAAAGAACGTCCAGCCACGACGCTGAATGGTGCGTGACTAAGTGAAACTCGGGCACTTACCTGAGTTTTTTCTTGCCAAAATAGAGAGCGGGTAACGTATCTAGCTCTTTTATATATCATAGTAAAATGTGTTATTTTAAGGTGATTACTCTGAAAGCTTTAACTCCCATCTACATTAGAATAAAACCGCTTAAGACCGCTAATTACAAGGCATTATTTTGAGTACTAATAAAATTAGTAGTTCCAGGCAATAATAGAGTTATAAATTCATCTAAACTGTCTCGTATGACTTTTACAAAGTAATTAACAAGGACTGTTAGTCGTAAACTAAAATTAGCGTCATAAGTCGCTTGAGGAATATTTCTGCGTAACTATTAAATTATTATAAACCTAAAACGCAAATTGTGCTTTATACTTTTACTATTTGATAATTACATTTATTGTTTTCTTGTCATTACGAAAACTTGTAACTGATCGTCAATAGAAGAAAATCGGACTCAACAATTTTAAGTTCAAAGATCGCTCCATTGACTGTTGCTATGCAATACGAAAGCATTAAAATACGAGTGTCTCGACTTCAAATACTTTTCTTCAAATCACGAAAGCGTCGAACATAAACAAAAGCCACTAAATACACGTTAAGTATTCAAAGAAAAGTTTCTAAATGACAACAATAAGTGATCTCGGATGTGCAGCTAGTTGCCCCGACGCCTCTGTAATTACACCAACACATACGAGACTCAAACACACTTTATTTTACATCTTTAAAAGCACACGTAAAGCCGAAACCGAACACGCAATTATCGACCTTATAACACAACGAAATCAATCGTTTACATTAAAATATTCCGTTGAATTCCCATTACGAATTCTATTCTACGCTTATCTGTACAAAACGTTACACATACTATACTACACTCAGCTTTATCCGTTTAAAAAGGTCAAGCCTGTATGGAAAACATCGACAAGCTACTTATTACCAATAAAAATTTGAAAGAACAACGCCTAAGTGGCATTTAAGTGTCAGTCAACTGACGCTTAGGCCGTTTTCGTGTTGGGTCTCGGAGGCGGACTGGTTTGGGGCGAGCCGGTCGACAGAGTGGCATGGATACTCCTTTGTGCGCATTCCGATATGCTGGTACCGGGCGCTGTCCGAGCGGGGATAATGAAGAGTGGTTACATCTGAGCTAGACGCACTTTCGACCGATCTATCACTCGATTTACGCATCTGGATGTGAATAAATCGGCCGCACTAACCTCCGCCACGTTTTGTGAAACTGTACGTGCTCGGCGAACAAAGTGAGGGTAATATTTCCTCTCGAACGACGCGTACGTAGAAAAACTCGGGCCCGTTGAAATTGGTAGAAATCGACGTTTCACGATTCACAGATAGGGTTATTTATATCGTGGAGCTCTTTAATTATGTTATCCGAATGGAGCCGTTAAATGCGTTAATGTCCGTCGATTTTTTATGTGTATTTTGAAGTATTTGTAGGCGTTTAGTGGATTATTATTTTGATATATGGATATTGAGTTTGAGGTAAACGTAGATCAAACTCTTTTTTATGTTTTATTTTTTAAGGACTTTAACTTTTTATGTAGTATTATATCAGCCCCATTCTTCAACTAAAACTTGATTTTAAACTATAATACATATCTATAAAAGGGCTATAGTATCTTTCTATTAATTATTAATGTTAGATAGCAAGATATAGGGTGATGATGATAAGTTACCAAATGCAAATAAAATGATGTTTCCATATTTCTCGCATATCCACAAACGGTATAAAATTCATATCTCGAGGCTTATCTTTAATTCGAAAGCTGCAGGTGACTTCTAATGAACAATAAAATTTAATACTGAATGATGTTTCAAAAACGGCGCCATAAATTATATAGTCTGTGATTGACATTTATTTCGACGATTCTTGACTTTGACTCCGGGATTTAGTAATAACATTATTGGATTTAAAATTGTTATTGGCTAACGTAATAACTTGATTTGTGAGTCAATGATGAGATTTGACTTAATATTGAATAATATCTATACATACATATAATAAAATCGTAGGAAAGTCAAAACTGTACATTGAATATTTTTTTAAAAGAATGCTCGGGCGTGATCTACAAAAGATACCGAAGCCATATAGTGTTTGTCTGTATGTCCGGGCTAATTTCAAAAAATACTGCATAGATTTACTTCAAATTTGGTACAGATATAGCTTGAGACGTGAGGAAGGACATAGGTTAGGTTTTATCCCGGCAATCCCGCGGGAACGGGACCTATGCGGGTTATTTTTGACTACTCGGTCGAAGCCGGTGGCGGAAAGCTAGTTAAGAAATAATACCATATTGTGGCACATTATTCATACTTATGTCAGTGACCGTTGTTTTTGCATGATTGTTCATTTGCATATTTGCATTATTTATAAGAATTATAATATAAATTGATCATTGGTTCATTTAATTATTATTGATTATGATACATAACCAATTTGTGAATATGTTTAACCTTATACAGTTATACGACATCAAGAAATATTTTTCTTAAAATTCCAAATATTTAACAGCGAAAAAATAAAAATAATGAATTTACCTACTTTAGCTTTCATTTAGGTCTTAACATTTAATAGCCACAAATAAATACCTTCCTTAGAAGTAAGGAAGTTCTCCAGGTTTAAACCAAAATAGCTGTTCCATCGCAATAATTACTACAGGAAATAAAATTATTAGCCGAGACTTACATGTAGGACGCTCTAATGCGTCGCATCCTGTTACTGTAATACAATTTATTGTAATCACATTAGTTTAATGATATCAGGGAATCCTTTTAAGTATTGATAGGCACGCAAATGAGGCTGCCTTGTGAATTGGTTATTTGGAACATGGATTTGTTAGGCGCGTGTAACTAAAAGAATGGTGGCGGAAATATCACTACATAGTATAAAACAAAGTCGCTTTATCTGTCCCTATGTCCCTTTGTATGCTTAAATATTTTATACTACGCAACGGATTTTGATGTGGTTTTTTTAATAGATAGAGTGATTCAAGAGGAAGATTTAAGAATATAAATTATTAGGTTTTAGATTAAGCGGGCGAAGCCTCGGGCGATAAGCTAGTATGGAATATAGGAAAGAAGACTGAAGGCTGATGACGTTGGTTGATCAGCGTATGATTGTGATTTAGGGATGTTTTACAATACATATTTTTAAATTATTTTAAATCGACATCTCGAGACACTGGTCCATAGATTCAAGTGATAACGCCGTTGCCTCTCGAACTTTAAATTGCTTTATAACTATAAGATTAAATTTTAACTTATTTTATTTCTTAGTCTAAAAATTAATCTAGCTTTAAAGCGTGACTTTGAAAAGTGAAAATTAAATTTACAAGGATTAAAAACTTTTTTTTAAAAAGAAAAGAATCCCACGACATCTAAATTCCGTTACAACAAAATTCCGTTACTCCAAAGCTCACTACAACATTCGAACGAACAAATTATCAACTTATTAAATTATCCACGCACAAAATATGTAAAACAGCTGGACCGCAACCGACCGTGGCATATTTAGCGAATTTTTAACAAAATATATGTTTATTTAAAAGATTATTGCGGTGTTTGAAGCCGGCGCACGTTGTTCGTAACCATTGTTTCCGCCTTTAAAATTCATGAGGAATTCTGTATAGGCATTTGTATGGGACGTATTAGAATACATGACAGTGGGTTTTGTTCGATATCTTGACTATATTATTCATTGAAATGTAATACGATTGAGCTACTATAGATTTTAATATACACGAGTACGGAGTAGGCGAGGTATTTTTTTTTCTTGGAGTGTTTGTTTTGTGACACGTGCCGTTCACGATTCTAAAAGTGTATTGTTTATTTTTCTTATCCATACTATAATATAATAAATGCGAAAGTGACTCTGTCTGTCTGTTTGTCTGTTACTCAATCACGCCTAAACTACTTAACCAATTTGCATGAAATTTGGTATGGAGATATTTTAATACCCGAGAAAGGAAATAGGCTACCTTTTATTGCGAAATATGTACCACCGGCGAAGCCGGGGCGCACCACTAGTAAATGTATAAATAAATATTTGTCATGCAACATTTAGATGAAAATAGTTTTCATAAAATTTTCCAGCAGAGATTATTCATGGTGATAAGATCGTCTGCTGCGCAAAATTAGTGTTAATGTTTTATGTAATTAGTTCCTACGTTTTAATAAAAATATCTGGCGAAAGTTGATGTAACAAGTACCTAAACTTCAAGAATGTATGCCACCTTACATTACATTGTTTGTAGTTTAGCACATATATTCTGTGAATACAAATCGTACAATCCGCTATGCAATTTCAAGAAAGTACCTAACATATAAATGAAACAATGAATTTTGTAGAAAAAGCCAATTCATCAGCTCTTTGTTTGGGCTACGTGTAAATGGGATATGAGTTGACTGACGTTTCTGAGAACAAATATGTTCACACTAAAATAGATCGTATTGCCACAAGCACACTTACCGTTTTCGGCTGTAGCATTTAGATTTACTATTCGTGGTTACATACGTTCGTTATCAGAACGGTTCCCTGAATCCTTTATTATGGGACGTCAGCGTTTCTCTAATATAGCCTTGTTTATTATCCATTGTTGTTTCTGTATGCAATGATTCGAACGCAACTTTGTGTGGTGAAGCATTGTATGTCGTTTGAAGAGTAATAAAGCTTTGTTTAAATATTATTGTTTTCGTTCACGCATACCTATGTGCTGGATACATTCTAAGACTAATCAAAACTAAGTTCATAATATTCGAATGAATGATTCATGAATAAAATATTTACTTACATGAATTGCTTGTATATTTTTATTATAGCAACCCATTTAAACAGATAAGTGGGTATATGAAACAAAAAATCGTTAACGACAATTAAAGTAAAATGTCGTGACAAGTGGATATTGACATGAACCCGAATAAAAGTGATTTGTACCAAGAACCGCAAAACATCAAATGTTGTTTCGTTACACATTTTAATAACTATTTAAAAACGGCATGCTGCCTCGCTCGCACCTGTATATCGTCCTACAGAAAAAACAGGACAAACGTACCTATGTTTCAGTGGGATACGGTCGTTACAGCCAAAAACATTTATTACAAGCCATCAAGTTTTAAAGGTCTTGTAACCTGACACCTCGCTACAAAATGACTCTGTCAAGACAAGCGTGAATGTTTGTTGGTGCACGCAGTGTTATGCAACGTGACGTGATGAATGTCACAGAGTATATTAACGTGATCACGGACTTGCCAGATGGGAGCCTAAAACTTGGTATACTGGGAATATGGATAGACTGTGGCGTTAGACGTCGATTTTATTAATCATATGGTTTTAGCTCTCTCTTTTTTTAGGTTGCAAACGGTTGGGTAGTTGAAATACCATATTATGATTACAAAAATAAGAAATAAGTATGTACCTGAATATGATGGGCAATTACGTTTGAGATAATATAATAACATCAAAGCTTCTTAATAATTCAATCTGTTTATTCGATGAGTATTCATCAAAGTTTACGAGCTTCTTGAGGGTTCCTAAATTAACTTTTTATATAGTCTTAATTTCAGGTTCTACATATTACAAACAGAACATTTCCCTTTTATTTCTGGTGAATTCCACGAATTAAACCGTCGCCAATGTTTAAAAATACAGTTACGATCGGTTTGTAACAACACTTTCTTTCCACCGGCCATAAAGTTAAGCGTTAAAGGGTGTAATTACAGGCTTAATTAGCAAACCCAACGTTTTACGACCCACGTGACTGTATGCAATCACGTGAAATTAGATCATGCAATTTTAGCATTTATCACTTTTGTGTATGAGTCATTTTGCTGTCAAACGTTCCGGTGTAGTAGATAGTTGGGGCTGTTGTTTTAGGATGACCTTGGTTTTAATTAATGTTGGAAAAGTCAAGATCGTGGGTGACGTCAGGGAACTTTTTTATAGTGGTTCGTAGGGCTGTCTAATATCTGTTAGATATTCTCGTCATATTTACGACATTATGATTTAATTACTCTACTGTCTAATTATTTTTTCTGTCTTTGTACAAAATGGTTGCTGACAATTTGGTTACTATTCTCTGTTTTTTTTTTGATGTAGATACTTACCTATTTTAATATTTTTAATCAAATAAAGTAAAGAACGAAAGTATTTTGCATCTATAGTTAATAATTGTTTTTTCTTACAATATACAATAGTCAAAAACTATTTGTATAAAACATACGCCGCATCTGCTTTACATTCAACAGACGCCTCAAAAAATTGAAATCCAGTCTTCAGCCTGTTTACTCTGACCTCACAATTAATTCCAGTACTATTTAATTAGTTAAAACTACTCGTTTAATTAACTCGGGGTGCGGAAAGAATCTTACAAGAGTCATTTTACCGCTTTATGAACAAACGTGCTAGCATGTGAAGCCCGTACACTTTTTATACATGAAATGGAATATTTTTAAGAGAAATTCCCTGAAGCACTCTCCATGTTAAGTATACTAAACACTTCTATTTTTAGATTCGAGTCAAATAGCCAACTTAAATGCCTTGCAAATGTTACTAATGGGAGCTTATTTTGGCTCGCTTTTTGAAGTCTTTGTGGATTGTTTTTGGGTTAGGTGTTGGTTACATTTAAAAGTGACTTTGAAATGACATTCAAGCATTTTAAATTAGGGTTATTATAAGTACTGTAAATACTGTTATTTGTCGATAATATCTATTTGATTAATAATCCAAATTATATTTAAATAGATCCTAAGTATTGAATACCTTTCTACATTATTGAGCTTGTAGTTTCGACCAATTAATAGATATCTAGGTGGGTAGTAAAATAAAAAAAAATGGATAAATACTTATATCCAAATATATTTTTAATTTTTCTAATTTCACAAACAAATTATTTCAATGAATCAAATTCATAAACAGCCTTACATTAATTGTAATATGAAATTAGCCATAAAATTCAGATCTTTTTTATCGACTTCCGGAACTTGGTGAATACGGGAAGTCGTTTAACCTACTTTTGTGTTCCATTTTTAAACAGCCTCCGTTTCGATTGTTCGCGCTTTCAAAAACCCTAGTTATATTATGTAAATTTTAAAATTTTAACTTTCATTTTAATATATTTTCTAATAATAGTAGATTGTCATCAAGTAAGTTAATAATTAGCTGTACTTTTACAGGAGAATGGCGGGAAATAACCCAGTTTTTTTTTAAATAAACGAAACATCGTAAGTACCTCTGCGAGCTTTAGTAATATACCTACGTGTTTATAATTTATAAATATACGTTTTGATGATAGTGCACTTCTTCTTTCAGTGGGTCCAAAAATACATGCCACCTTTTTGAACTGTTTTTAGAACAATAAGCAAAAGTATAAGTAACTAGCGGTCCGCCCCGGCTTCGCCTGTGGTACATATTTCGCAATAAAAAGTAGCCTATGTTCTTTCTCAGTTTCTAAAGATTGTCTGTGCCAAATTTCATCAAAATCGGTCCAGTACTTTATGAGCCTATTCGTAACAATCATACAAACAAACAAACAAACAAACAAAGTTTTCCTCTTTATAATATTAGTGTAGATATCATTCTGACAAAAATAATTTCTGCACATTGACACAATAATTTCACACAATTTGTGTAGCGTTACCATTAATTATTAGATATTATCTATGATATATAAAAGAGCTAGATACGTTACCCGCTCTCTATTTTGGCAAGAAAAAACTCAGCTAAGTGCCCGAGTTTCACTTAGTCACGCACCATTCAGCGTCGTGGCTGGACGTTCTTTTTGTATTTTAATCGGCAGTTGTTATTACGAAGTACATGAGTGAGACATGTATTATGTCTCGTGCGTGAGAGTGAAAGAGAGAACAACTGTATTGGTGATAATGCGTTAGTAAGTAGGTATGTATTAATTACGCTGTTTTTTAGTGCAATGATGTTGGCGTATGCCGCGTCTACTAGTATAATAGGTCATTGGATATTATACTTACCTCTATATTAAAGTAAACAATGAAAAATCTCCATTATAAATGTAATAAAGCACAACACTATGGCATATAATTTTAAAAGTTACAAATAATAACGCTAATGCTTGCTTTAATTTAAACGTCCCAGTTATGTGCTTTTTATTAAAAATTTCTTGCTATTTAGAGGAATATTTGCACGGAATGTTATGTGGAAGCGCTGCTACGGTTTTGATGTAGTTTTTACTTTTTATCATAATGATAATGTTAATTTATTGTTTTAGATTCTAGTTCATAATCTATTTAGCGTATATATCTTATAGCTTCTAGCCGCAGTTTTTGGAAAATACTAATATTACAAAGCTAATTATTGCAGATCTAAATCTATCTGTTTACCAAATTGAAGTCAAATCGGTACAGGAATTTCGAGTTATTTATTTTTCATAACTAGCATATTAAGTACCTAAGTATATATGTATATACATATAACTCTTTGTTAAAATATGTATTTTTTGAACTAAATTTCCAAACATAAAATTCAAGCCCTACAAAATAACCTGAACTCAATATACCATTCACATTGAAATGAGAAATGCACGTACGAAACGAATTAGCATTCATAAATAAGCCGAGAATGTTTATTTGGCTCAAGGAATATACGAAACGCACGCATCGCGACAATTCGCTACGGTTATATTGTGCGATTTGCTGCAATCGATTTTTTACACTTGGTCTCGTGTGACGTCATTATTTAGTATTACCATGTATTACGACTGAATATTTTTTCTCTGTTTTTTCTTTTATTTTGAAGGGAATGTTAACTGACACAAAAAAAATATAAATCTATAAACCTGAAAAGTTTGTTTGTTTGAACGAGCTAATCTCAGGATCTACTGGTCCGATTTGAAAAATTATTTCGGTGTTAGATAGCCTTTTTATCGGGGAAAGCTATAGACTCTATAGTATAGAGTATAGGCTCACGCTAAGACCAACAAGAGCGGAGCACTGCAGGTGAAACCACAGGGCACAGCTAGTATTAATATAAACTGTAACTATTATAAATATTTTATGATTTAAGTACTGCTCAATTTTGTTGTTTATAAAAACTAGGAATGTATGTACGTACTCATTATAACCATGGTTCAAATAAAATGATTAATTAATGAAATAACACCTCTGGGTGGGCAAAGTTCAAATAAAAATAATTAAAAACAGTTTCTCGAAATCTAATTTAAGTCATACCATACAATAATACCTACAACATCATAGCAGTAATCATTTAAAATACCAAAAGCGGATATCAACTCCAATAGCCAAAACCGAACAATAGTCAATTACAAAAAACAGAAATTTAAAATATCCCAATGATATTTATTAAAATCACTTAAAAATATTTACGGCCTATTGTGTTTAATGGTCACTCAACCGGTGTATATTTACCTTTTATTGTATAAGGCAATGCTTTTATGAGTATGCACCTTTCTTTTTGATCGGTGAAGCAAGTATAATATCTGTTACAAATATCCCCTAATACTGTTAAATATAACTTTTTTAACCGACTTCAAAAAAAGGAGGAGGTTATCAATTCGGCCGGTATATATTTTTTTTTTTTATGTATGTACACCGATTACTCCGAGGTTTCTGAACCGATTTACGTGATTCTTTTTTTGTTCGATGCGGGATGGTGTCGAATTGGTCCCATAAAAATTTTATTCGGATAGGCCCAGTAGTTTTTATTTTATGAGCATTTTTGTCTGTAGGTATTTGTAAATTTTGCAAGTGCAAGTTTGAAGTCGGTTGTTTTTAACGCAGTTATCACTTGTCGTAAAATGTCTTAAATGTGGAAGGGTATACAGGACCTCACGTTGCCTGGATGATATTGTTTCTTAGCTATAAGGTTGCTTATTTCTATCGCTTTTTTTAAACGGTTATTCAATGCACTTCATTCATAAAGAAGATTATCTAGGTATCTACTTAGAATATATTGTTATGTGAACTTATACACTGAGAAAAATTTTCTTTAGCAAAGTACCAATTTAGCTCGGTTAAAAATTATTCTGCTGCATTCAATTAAGACATATTTAAAATATGCATTAAAGCTTTGCTAGTATTATACAAGCAAGTATTGCTATAAATTCTTGGCTATTATTAACAAAGTACTTATTTATTTCAAAATTACCGACTCGGTCAATATTACCTTTACCGAATTAGGTTCAAAATAGACAAGCTTATGTTATTATTTAATGATAAGCAAGTTATTTAATTTTAGACTTAACCATAGTTGGCTACTATTTACACAGAGTTCGGTTAAAAATAAACAAGCTTACATAATGATTGAATGACAAGTAAATCATTTAAATTTAGACATAATATTATTTGGCTAAAATTAAATAACTTTCTATGATGCATATAACCGTGTTTCTTACTTAAAAACAAACAAGTAACTTATCTATTGGGAGATAAGCACAGCTCGGCAATTAACAATGGAGCGAATACTATTTTTGACCGAGTAACTTGATAAAAATGAAACAAGGAATTGGCTGCGTAGCCCGCAAAGTCAGCCATTTCTATCAAATCATAGTCGAGTGACGAACGTGTCCGTTGAAGCCTCAGCACCTACAAGGCAGATTCAAATTTACATTAAAAACTTTTCATCATCATTTTGAATTTTAATCAAACTATTATAGAAGAGCAAGATGCAGAAGACAAACTATTAGGGCTCAAAAACAGCCATGGACAGCCGTAGAACTAAAGTGGCAAGACTCTACAGGGACGAAGCTAATTGCTGCAAAATAGTTAACTAAAGCTCCAATACCTCAATACAATGAATATGCGGCTCTTAAAAAACCCAAAGGATATCTTCTGGTGAGTTCAATTTTTTTGAATTTTTTGTCTGCTTTAGTTTAATTACTTTTGTATAATATTTACTTAGGTTTTTTTTTATTTTTTACAGCTAGAAAAAGATTGTGAAAACCACAGAACAGTGAAAACCAAAGGACAATACATATATCACTGAAAGCTTCCCCACAATCAAGCCAAAAATATTTGAATTAGTAAGTTACTTCTGATCAAGCAAGATATTGTCATATACTTATTACTTTATTAAATACCTATTACTTTAGTAAATTACATTAGGTAGGATATAGTTCCCATATAATATGTAAAGAGCTTATTGTACTTTAATTTTTTTTTGGTGCAAAAAATGTTTTAAGTTTTAGCATTTATGATCATTTTCCCGACGACGAATGTGAATTATGTTTCAATGAGAATAAATTCAAATGTTTAAAATAACGGTTTTACTTGTTGGGTTGTAATAAAATTATTAGATCAAAAAGATTACTTATTCTCCTAACTTATTCTATAGTTTTTGCCTAAACTTTTGACTTATCAAATACATTTAAGTACAATATTTAGATGTAGTAACTTGCTTACATTACCATAATGGTTGTTTGTTTTTATGTAAACAAACCTAAACCACTTTCATTATATGTAGAACAAACTCCAACATCGCGAAATAAAATCAGCTGTTCCGTAGATTTTGGCAGAGTAGATAATTCCACTTTTGTATATGAAACAGCTGATATTTCTTTTACGATGTTGGATTTGGCTTTGGATTAGGTATAGACCTAATTAAAGTTGTTCAGGTTCGTAGTGTGAGTCATTCCTTAAAAGTTTACTCATGATTTATATTTAACCCTGTTATTGTGAAAATTAAAACACAAAATAGTTATTGTTTCTTGACATTGTGAATTGTGTACTATTTTTAAAAGTAGTAGTATCTAAGTGTAAGTAGTATGTTACTTGAAATGATTGTATCGTGTACTGAATAAAGCTAATTTCATTAATGTGCATAATTTTCTTTCAGTTTCTAATAAGTTTTTGGTGTGTCGGTAAAATGAGTGTTATTTTCCTACATGAACGTTTCATTGGCTTTTTTTCCGACATGCCAAAATTTTGCCCCCTGCACTAATAATGGTACAAATGACAACATATCGAACTAGGTAAATATTTTCAGTATGAGCTGACTTCACATTGCATACAGGGTGTAACAGAAAGGGGTTACACATCTAAGCAGGGCGTGATGTACCTACTGATGAAACTGAACAATTTTCCCAAAGAACATAAGGTCAAAAGATGAAAATAATGGAGAGTTTTAATTTTTTTTTCATCTTTCGACCCATTTTCCTTGGGAAACGTTGTTCAGTTTCATCAGTGCATCACGCCCTGTTCGGATGTGTATATCCCCTTTCTGTTACACCTTGTATAGGTTTTACAAACATTCACAGGTCAGCTTATACTGAAAATATATAGCTTAATATGTGTCGTTTGAATTAGTTCTTGCAACAAAGTATTTTAGCTATGGTTACCTAATAAACCCGCCTAAGAATACAAAGTAACTTGGCTAAATATACCAATCTTAATTGACTAGAAAGAACAGAGTATATTTAGTTATAGTTAACCAATGAACACGATTGACAGTACCCAGTAACTTGGCTACGTATACAAATTTTCAATTGAGTAGAAGTAACAAAGTAGATTGGCTGTCCCTACCCAATAAATATGATTAACATTATCGTGTTACTTAGCTAGTTTTACGAAACAACTTTGCTAAAAACAACAGAGCACGTTGGGTATTGTTAACAGAGTAACGCGATTCACTATAGTAAGTAGGTAAGTTATATTTACTGAGTGAATAGGTTAAAAGCAACAAACCTTTAATACGTATTTTTTGACCAGCTTAGTGGGTTTATATTACCAACATACGTTAACAAAGTTGACTTGTATAATTTTAGCAACAAACTTTGCAGGCTCCCTCCGAAGCAAGTTACTCGGTTGTAAATAGCAGCAACTTGTTTATTTATAGCCGTCACGTTTTTTCAGTGTATGTGCTTGTTTTGTATACCTAGTCTGTGTGAAATTATTTTCAGCCTGTGCTATCGAAATCTAGGGCGTAGTAAATGAGAATAAAATAATTACAAACGTGCAAGTATGTTACATTGTTGTGGCCCCATAAAACTAAAGGAAATTCAAGACACCTGAACGTTAACTGCCTTTTATAACTTTACATTTTTACTGCGTTTTTCTGCAATTACAATGAACATTACGTTTATTATTATGCCTACAATTTCATAGCTTTTTATACACGTACAAGTTAATATATTGTTATTAAAAAATACAGTTCATGTTCTAAATATTCAGACTTTAAACATTGTAAAATACATATAAAAACAACTACATACACACGTTTAAAAATTCATATTAATAACGCAGTTCGCGCGTTCCCGTCGGAAAATTCAACGCGTAGTGTAAAAATATGCAAAAACGTCGGAATTAATCAACTGTGTTGTCCCGAAAATTGTTTTAGTTTTCCCGTGTCCCTGATCGATGCCAATTTCGCTGTCTGCTTCCAATTCTCACTATGACTTCATCTCCCTTTGCTGAAAAACACGGGTTTTAATTTCGTTTTATGTCGCTACGTTAATATTTTTGTTTCAACTTTACGTTTTGTTGTGTTGAAGTTGTTATTGTGCATTTTTATTTCGAAATACTTTTCGCTGGATATAACTATGGTGATTGGCTATATATATCATGTACATCTTATTATTGATAAGATGATAATCTATAATATCATATCTGTAAGTTTTACGTTTTTTTTTTCTTAACGAACATAACAAAAGTATCCTATAAACTTAGGTATCGTTATTGAGATCATTTAGGCGTTCCTATCTCGTACCTATATACAAAAAATATAATAACAAGAACAACAAAAACAGTACAACAAAAAGGAATCTCATTACTATAATGTAAATTCATACGTTTTTTTCCCCACTATAATCTCGTATATTTTCATTGAGACAGTGACAATGAGCAATAGCTAAAAATACATCATGTTGGATAAGCGTTGTTCCAGGCCACGAATAAAACAGACTTTTCGGATATAAATATATAAACCTAACTAGGATAATCGATAACGCAGTAGGTATTATGAGTCATGTTACAAACAGTAGGAATATCTATTTAATTATGTAATTCATACGAATAATAGAGTAGGTAGATAAGAAAAACAAAGCGTGAGGTTTTATTGCTTCTTCTGGGGTAAATATAATATTTATATTCAAGATTTATAAGACAACTACTAACTTTCGTCTAGTTTTTTGGGTTTCGAACGGAAACAAATAATTATTGTGAATTGTGTAAAGTTATGTAAATAAATGTAATCGTGTACGTGTAAAATGTTGTAAACAAGTGATGTAAAATGTTTCAAACTAATTATTTAACTACACAAATTACAATACAAATTACACTTAATACAATTCCTCAAAATTAATTATGTTTGAATGAATCCTTATTCCAGCTAAAGAAACCCTTCAGAATTAGCTTGAATGAGACGACCGATGATCTGTTTGTTATTTTAATAAAGAGCGTTTGAAAAGGAATGAAATATGTACTTTTAATAATTTATGACACATGCGAATTGTTTTCATTCTGCAGATATTATAATTTCCTTGTACCAGAAGTAACTTCTAAATAGATAAATGTGACAGTTGATTGAAGTGTTTGATTGAAGTTCGAATGCTAAAGCGCTGACACTGATTTGACAAGTCTATGTTATGGTATATAGTCAATGTTACATGTTTACGGTAAAATTGTAAACTCATTTACACAGCCTCCTGTCAATCTAAAATTAACTTTTATCCCACGGTTCAAAGTACAATCGCATCAAGTCTAGCAAACTGGAAAGTGCGTGCAGAGAGCGTCAGAACATCAAAGTGAATGGATGGACCGAATGATTCCGGCTCGCCGGGCTGACCGGGCTGACCGGGAATGTTTTGAGTAATAGACCGTTCATGCTCTGGGTTGAACGCTTGATACTCTGGTCAATGGGTGTTGTGAGACAACAGTTTTGAAAATATTGGAGAAAAAGCTTATGTTAAACTCAAACATATTATGCAGTCAACTGGACTTCATAAAGTCGCTTTTCAATGCTATACATTATAACATATTGCACGGATAGTATTTACTTTTCAAGGTAGGTCTATCCTATACCAAAATACCTACCACGTAATATAAGTTTTATTACAGAAACATTGAGGTGACGTTTGACTTGATTTTGTGCATACAACCAAACAAATTTTGGCTTCATGTTTTTGTTGTAACTTCAATACACAATTTCAAATGAATCATAATAACAATACCACGCCAATGAGATTGTCTGTGCTTATAAGTTCTCTATATTTACTCGTCCTAAATCGTTCAGTAGCAGGCAAATTTAATCATAAATGATAGGTAGGTATCAGATAAATATATAAAATGTATAATTCTATGAATCATAAACAATCAATCCTTCTGAGAAGGTTCTGTTTAATACATTGTGATACTTTTTGCAACATAAAAACTAGGTATATAAAGAACCTTTATTAATTCAATTTGAAATAATCATGTTTTTTTGGATGAATTTTAAATAAGATTTTTGAATAAACAGATTTTTTAATCAATCTCGTAGCTATATAATTAGTTTCAAATTACATGTAAATCCAATAATTGTCAAGACATTTGACGATCCCCGTAAATTATAAACTCTAATAAACTATAATGTCAGCCTTATTTAGTTTACTTGAAATTAATGGATCAAAATTGCAGTGCTGTTTTATTAGCGGTTATATCTCAGTGAGTTGACATTTAGAATGATAAATTTATGAGAAATAATGGCGGTCTGCATAATTGTGACATAAAATTCACTGAAGCAATGGAACAAATTGGCTTGGAATGCATCTGGGCTTGATGGAGATGTTTTGAAACACATAATTAATGATTTATAAATCTTCAGTGATTCATTTGCGTCTAATCTGTCTATTTCAATTTCCCTTTTTTGATTTGCGATGTTATGCTTATATTAATAAGAGCGATATTTGTGTGTTTTTGCTACGTTCTCTGGTGGATTGGAGCCGCCGATTTTGAAATTTTGGGTAAAATAATGAGCTATAAATCGGATTTACACATCGTTATAAATTATGAAACTGACGTTTACGTTCATAACATTCATCTTATAAGCTCCCAATTAGATTACCAATTTTTCAAACAGGTGCCAAACACTACTTAACATTTAATATACTCCACACGAGAAATCGTTCACACGTTCGAAAATCGAGAGCACGTACAATTCTTTATAAAAATATTTGACGTGTGCAAATAAAACGCGACGCCCTTTACACCTGCTATCTACAGCGGTCGAATGAACGAACTAGTGAATGGTTGAACGACTGATTTATTTGCCCGTTCAGCGTAATGGTTCTGCGAGCTAATCGAGCCAGCTTTGCTCGCCACTTATTTAGAATGCTTAAACGGACGTGAAGGAATACAGTGTGAGGGCGCTTTTGAACGCATTCCTGGAATAATTACGTTCTAACTCGGCCGGTAATTAATTGCGCTTAATTAAATAAAATTCCATTCTATTTTGAATGCAGAATGAACTATTTTCGATCGCTATCAAAATAAGTGGGTAATGAATGCAAATTTTAATTTTTATGTGAATTTTTTGCAAATGTTTTTGCAGTGGAATTGAAAGAGCCGTTTAAGATGGTTATTTGAAACAAATCGGAGGTTTGAATATAATATGAATATTACCTTATCTATTGTTATTTAAATTGTAAATGGTGACTTTATTTTTTACCTATAAATAATTGAAATAATTATTGAAAATCAAAAATAATTATTACCAATCAAGAAAATTGATTTAACACAAAATCTACGCAGTTCTCCACCAAGGTCGAATAAATCGAAAGAGAAATGAGCTTATAACATAAAAAAAAAACATTTGCTCCCAGTTGAAAATATAAAATATTTTATTCGAAAATATAAATAAGTAGCGAATCGGAAACTGTTTCATTATTACAATGAGAATAAAAAAAGTCCGTCACCTAACCGAAGTTCAATAGCACAAGTAGGGTGTACAAAAAAGGTAAATACGGAGGCATTGTGTCTCAATAGGCTTTACTCTTGAAATGCGTCTCACAAAAGAATCTTTTTGTGTTCAATGCTAAGAAGTCGGCGGTTTTAACTGGGTATGGTTCGCAAAAAGTGGGTCACATGTCTCTTACAGAGTTGTAATTATAGTCGTTGTGGGGATGGAATAAAATGTTTTAAATGTTGCTAGATAATATTGAATGTGTGGGATTAGTACTGTAGTCGTAGGTGATGTATTTTTCTATATTTAAATGTGTACTCTTAACAAGAAAATAATTAGATATGTTTTCAAAGACGTTTTAAGTAATAACGACCATTCAATGTATTAGTTATCCGTACTACAACCTCCTTATGAGGCATTTTAAATAATAGTTACAAAGAATCCAAAGAACTATCTTATGTATCGTTAATTATTGTACAAACTGTCTCAATTTAACTAACAATGCCTCTCTTTTTCCAGGTACAAAATTAAGCCCTACGCCAAACTAGGTATTAACAAAAAAAATAACAAAAAAGTGCATAAAATTTTTCTGCTGTCGCTACTCGAATGGGCCTGGAACGAATGCTGAACAAAGGTAGGAGAAACCAATTTGTTACGTGATAATATTCCACCCCTCCCTCTCACCCCTGGCCACCCCTCAATTTCAAATGAGTCGTATTTTGAGTTCGTTTCATAAGGCGGAAATCATGTTTTTAGATTTATTATACCGTATTTTAGTGGATTAAAAATTTAAATCTTTTGTATATTTCTAGTGTCCACTTGAACTAGGTACCTATAGGTTATAATAAGAGAACCTATCTCACACGATAAAGCAATTTCGCAGTTGTATTCTTTACATTGGTTCGGTTTTAAATACCGTTTCATCAATAGTTACTCAGTATTCAATGATAATAATTCTTTTAGATAAAAATTTACGCGATAACAGCTTACAAACTTGATTTCAAATACTCAAACTCAAACATTTATTTATTCAATTAGACTACTTTCATCGTCATTATATAAGTATTTTTAACATTTACCACCGATTCGGAAAGCAGTATCTATGGAGAAGAACCGGCAAGAAACTCCTACTATTTTATTACATGACCATTGATATATATCTGGGGGCAAGCCACATATTTTGACTAAGGTGTAGTTTGTGAAGTTAGGCCTTGTAGAGTTAGGGCATGTAGTGTTAGAAGCTTGGCTCTACATGAGATCTGATAACTTTTTGACAGTGCGAGTCATATGGGCTCGTCTTGGCAACATTTTACATGAAAATGTTTTTGGTGGGTTATATCTTACACGAATCAATGTCAAGTAAAACATATTCATGCTTAAATGATTTCAATACGAAATATAGAAATTTCTCAATAAATACGAAGTTATTTTACGCACAATAACGTATAGGAAATACCTATCTATCAATGTTTTCACTTAATAATAGAAAAAAAAAAATTATTCAAATATACGAGAATGTTTTCTCTGTTCTAGTATTACCATCATATTGGTAAGTACAATAGTTTGAGAGAAACAAGAGAAAGGTTTGATTCCGGGCAAAGACTAATAAAATTCAATATTAATATTTAATTAAATGTATATTTTATTAAATATTAGTTATAAAATATATGTGTTATAAAAAAGTTTATATACTACAAAGCTAAGATATAAATTTAAAATTCTGTTTGAACGCAAGTGAATACGGGCGAGCAAATTAGTTAATTACTACTTATATTATATTTAAAGCAATAATTTTGTATGAAAAATTAATATTAAACGTAGAAGACGCAATTATTACAGGATTTAAGTTAAAAAGTAACAGATATACGAGAATTAAATAAAACCTAGCTCATTTTCAGAAGGCATCGCTGCAAATTTTCTTGGGATCGCGCCAAATGCTGAGATTTTGTTGCCTTATTTATTTGTCAATAATAATTATTGTAGTTTAACATTTATTATTTTCAGTGTAATTGCTATTCATATGTTTAAGTAGAACTTACGTAATCGAAAATGTAGATAATTTTATTATATTCTTGATATTTTTTTTATTTTTTTATTACAATATTATCTTAGAAACTTTTTGATTAGACTTTGGTCTGTATTTCTGACAAGAACTTAATCATCAATCTTTAAGTTACCTATCTATATAACTAACGAGTGGCCCACTCCGGCTTCGCCCGTAGTACATAATTCGCAATAAAAAGTATCCTATGTCCTTTCTCGGGTATCAAAATATCTCCATACCAAATTTCATGCAAAATGGTTCAGTAGTTTAGGCGTGATTGAGTAACAGACAGACAGAGTTACTTTCGCATTTATAATATTAGTATGGATATCGTTTATGATTTTTTGGCATGAAGTGACCAGGAATCGAATTCACTACTCGTTGTATATTCACGCGTTAACAATAAATCATCACAACTATCTTAATCCTTTGAAATAATGTCCTAATTAATTGTAAATTAAGCAACATAAAAATGCAGTACACCAGTTTACCTTATTAACAAAGAAGTTTGTTCCCGTGGGTACTCCTAAAAACTATTACACGCTCGTCTGTAATGAGACCTCTTTCAATTTCAAGCTTATTTTTGTTCGCCGTTTTTGTTTCACGGATTAAATGTAACAAGTAGTTAATGGCTTCGATGTGGTTATGCTTGAGTTTATAAGAATATTTGTATTAGAGATTATTGTGAGCATTTTTATATAAACTAGAATATTATCAAAAATCTCGTCTGTATAAAAATGTAACATACGTTTGACAAATGTGCATTGTAATCCGAAAGAACTATAGGTAGATGCGTATGTCGTCGATAGGTTGAGGGAACCGTTTAAAATATCTTTTATAGTAGTTTAAATAACAGAATTGAACGAAAAATAATCATATTTTAAGATTTATTTTGTGTTAGAAAACCAAATTCAGTGAAAATTTCATTGTCATTATTATACGTATGTGTTTTTTAAATTTTGCCATTAAGTATAACATTTAAATATGCCAAGACATTTTAAAAAACTTTATTCATAAATAATCCAGTCACTTACGGTATATCACGTTTATAGATCAATAATGCCAATATACCTGGAATTGGTTCCTGAATCTTATTTACGTTAGTATTCATATTTCCGCATTTCGTACGTGTGGATATGCTAACATTTATATTATATACTAGCGGTCCGCCCCGGCTTCGCCCGTAGTACATTTTTACGTTTTCTCTCCATAAGAACCATCCTGGTACTTCAAGAAATGTAATAAAAAAAGAATTAACGAAATCGGTTCAGTTTTTCTCGAGTTATGCGCTTACCAACACATTTTGCGATTCATTTTTATATTATAGATATAGATATACCTTATGACTACTATTAAAAAGGACTATAAAACGAACCGGTGTTAATTTCAAAGAATTAATGTAGCTAAAAATGTATAGAGAGTTATTTACATGGAATTTAATGTAAATCCTATCATAGTGGGAACTGACTGATGAAAATATTTGAAATAATATTTTAATTAAGTCAACGATTGAACTCGGCTCCAATTTTTACATTTATGTTTTTGGTGGGATAATTAGTGTACAATGTTTATACATATACTAAAACTAATCTTAATATATATAAATCTCGAGTCACAATGTTTGTCCTCAATGGACTCCTAAACCACTTAACCGATTATAATAAAATTCGCACACCATGTGCAGTTCGATCCAACTTGAGAGATAGGATAGGTTTTATCCCGGAAATCCTTCGAGAACGGAAACTATGCGGGTTTTCTGTGAAAACGCGAGCGAAGCCGCGGGCGGAAAGCTAGTAAATTATTAATAATTACAAAGTCGCGGAATATTATAATTTTTATTAAAGTAGATTTATTAACCATAAAGGCACATAATCATCTCATTTATAAAATATATACGTATTCGCAATTTATTTTACCATAATTAGGTAAAAGCTTTATAAATTAAAAACAAAAAAATAAAAAAGTTAGAATTTAATGACAACTTCGTTGACTGTAGAAGCTACATAAAACTGTAATTCACATTTAAATTAAATAGGTTTCGCTGAAAACAGCTTTTATTTTATTAAAAATCTAAATGACTTCCTTTGGGACATCTTCAACTAAGCTACCATTCAGTTATATTTACATAAAATTAATGTACTGACAGACTTGACCACATTATGACACTAGCATTCTCTTTGTTAATGAAAATGAAACTCAGAATGAGCTTATCCTACTGTTATTGTAAAGCTTGCTATCTACTTTGTAAGCTATACTATTTGTGAATTTAATTATTCTTATAAAGTTTTGATATAGGTAAGGTAAAAGGGAGATTGTTGTTTCGGTGTTTTCTTGAAATGAAAAGCACTGTTTTATTAGTTATAGATAATAATCATATCGCCTTAGAACTGTCTATATTTAGTTACATAGAGCGTTGATTTACGTAAACATAAACAAGAAATACTGGTCGATAATAATAATAAGACTTACTTTGTTTTAGATTTAGTGGCTGTAAAATGAAAACGTTAGCGCTGATACCTCGCCACCTAACATCTCCACATTGCTTAAAAGATAGCTTTAAAGCAGCATATAGCTTCGCTCCCACTTTCCACAAGCCTTAACCACAACGGGGTATCGTATAAAACAAACACAGTCGGTAAATAGAGTCCCTTTTCGCCACAGGTCCCATGTGTTCCCTGTTTGAGGGAGGGGGGGGGGGGGGGCATTTTGACACTTTACAAGCATAGATGTTTTTGATAAAGGTAACGTGCGATATTTTCGTGTCTTAAGCTTTTTGATTGGATTTCGGGGTTTTAATATTTGTTCAGGTTGTTTGCTGTGTTTATTTATGTTGATTTTGGATTTTGCTTAAGTGCTTTGTGCCTACGTTACCTTAAAAAAATCAAGGGATGTAAAAGTAAAAAGAATGATCAATATTTATTTTTATTTTTAGCAATTTATGATTTGTCTTAGGTATTCAGTGTATCGAACAGATTGTGACGTTTTCGTTTATTTTCCATCATCGAATACGAGTAGGAACTATCTTGTTTATAGTTTGTGTAAATAGATCAAATAAACTTGACCCAATAATAATAAAAATATCCTGTATCTATCGAGATAGTATCCAGATCATATAAAGTAACAAGCAAGTCGCTATACAGTAGGTACTTGAAACTGGGCTTTTGTTATTTCGACTAAAGACAAGTACAAACTCAAAGGGTGCGAAATTCCACCCTATATCAAAAGTGTTGAATATGAATGATTTGTCTGAGTGTTTTTAACCATTTTTACTTGCATATTCCTAAAAGCACTTTTAACTGACTTCAAAAAAGGAGGAGATTCTCAATTCTTATAAGACCATACAGTTAATGTAAATGTTAAAACGTAATGTATTTGTATTTTTCAGTTTATGATTAATAAAAAAATAATATTATTTATTAATTCGGTCAGTTTATTTTTTATCTCGTGAAATACCTGTTCTTCCTTATAACCTCGAATGGAGATTAAATTTTCAAGACATAAGTTATCATGTAATTATACAGCGAACCAGTAACTGAGTACTGACAGGTTAAAATACGACTCCGTGTATATTTATAAATTATTAACGCACACCGAAAAGGAAACTTGCCTTTATTTATTAGCTGTAGATTGTTTATAGTATTGCTAAAGTGCTGTTCGGACATATTTTTGTATCCGTTTTTTGTTGATAGACTCGGATGGGTTTAGTAATACTAGTAGGCTTTAACGATATCTTGTGGTTATAATTGACATTGAGGTTTATTTTAAGAATAATGCAATGGTCGTTCAATTCACCTTTTTGTATTGCAATTGATGGAGTCAGGCATTGTGCTTTTTACCAAATGTGCAAAAACGTTATGAAAGTTTAATAGTAAGTTCAATGAATTATTACGGATTTCTGCAAGATGTTAGCAGGATTTGAAGCAGTAGCAAATAAATTGCGAATATAATTAAATTAAATCAGATTTTTGACAATTTGTAATAATCACATGATTTAGGTACGCAATTAAAGGCTTCTGTAGGTACAAAAACCTTTTAACTTTACTTGTGATTTCCTCGTAAAAACCTATTCTCTACTAATTAATTTTGGCGCCCACACAATGCATCCGGGTAATCCAACTCAGTCGAAGGGTCATAAGTATGGATGTCTTCAAGCTGAGTTACATGACAATTGACAGCCCCTTCTGCACTCGACAACCGCACTATCACCGCTATATTTATTACTACATTCGCACGTGCCTCACACGTGTTCCATACATTAGCTACTGGCATATTGTATTTACTGTGGCAACTAGTTCAAGCAAAACACATCTCTATCGCGGGGCAGCAAGGTGGATAATGGTTTGTCGTTTCTATATCTGGAATTGTGATTTTTGGCCGTAAGGCGCAATGTTTCGTACTTATGAAGCTGAACGGATTTGATACTTTATATCATTCGCCACATAAGTAGAAGATATACATACAGACACTCAATATTTTCTGATAATTTTTATTCAAGGTTTCTTATGTAGAATTATTATCAGAATGGTAGCAATAGCATTACTGGAAACTAACTAACTTCCATATTGTTTAGTTTTTCCCTTAAAACTGAGCAATATAAATCGATCCCAAAACGGCTCAATAAAAGCGGGAAAAGCCATCTCAAAAGTGGGCTTCAAAAATTGGAAACCAGCTCCATAAAAGAGTCCTCAGTTTTTCGGGAAAGTTCGATCTAGTCGAAATGAAACTTGTCAAGCGCAAATCGTGTGGACATCGCTTTGACCTGAAAATCTGAAAACTGCGCTTGTGTGAAATAGGCTTATGACAGAGTGGATTGACGAATTATCTCCGTTCAACAGTTGGCGCGTTTGTGACAGCTCTATGAGGTTATGTGCTCCTGGTAGCATTTTGCATGAATATAATATGTTATGAAAATTAAGTATGGGCTTAATTTCTGTTTATTTGTGTTGTTTGTGTGCATAGCGTATGTTTTGGAGTAATTAATTAGGTACTTATGCTTATTTTGTGTCTTGTCTTCTTTTAAGTATTCGTAGAAGGTACTTTGTTATGTTTATTTGCGTTTATAAGAAAGATACAAGATGATAAAGAAACATAAATTCGAAATCAGAAACGTAATTCAAATAGCAGCTGGTGAAAAAATCTCATTTATCTTATCTATTAAAATAATTGATGAATAAGATGAATAAATGAAGCTTGGATCAAAGCTTACACTGAATTAAAATAATTTTCTGCATCGGTGCAATAGCACCAGAAAGGTACCTTATCTTTATAGGGATAAAGATTACCTATCACAAATCAGAATAAGTATTTAAAGAACCTGTAGGTACTCAGTTTCTTCATCACTACATAGTATGAAACAAAGTCGCTTTCTCTGTCCCTATGTCCCTTTGTATGCATAAAACTTTAAAACTACGCAACGGCTTTTGATGCGGTTTTTTTTAATAGATAGAGTGATTCAAGAGGAAGGTTTTAGTATATAATTTATTAGGTTTTAGACAAAGCGGGCGAAGCCGCGGGCAGTAAGCTAGTTAAATACTAATTTTGATTTGTTAATGTAAAATAAAGCTACATCCACATTCTCAGTGCGTAGTAACAACTTTTAAACGTCTAGTCGCACCTCTGTAACTCTCTGTAAAGCCTAACTTGAAACAAAGACGTCGCGAAATTGTTCCGCCTTTGACAGTGACACCTTCAGATGTGTAAACGTTTCAATATAAAGGGCATATTGTCTTTATTCACAGTTCATGAGCATACTGGATTACCCCTGTATTTCATACATGAGGAAAAAGGTTTTATTAAAGGTTTTATATGCGCGCGAAAAATTATGCAATGAGCTATATTGTATGAAGTTTTAGTCAATTTTATTGTTGTTACCATAACTCATGCGTTACATAATATATGTAATTCAAAACAGTGCGATTAGTGTTTTGTAGAATTAGGAATTAAAATTATAGTATAATCCAAAGGTCTTTATTGAACAGGTCATATTTGTACATTCATTGCAATAGTTAGTCATTTTCAAAACCTCTAATATTATCTGAAATCTCGATGTTTTTAAATTAAAAATCACGTCGTCCTAAATAGTGTATCCCATACAACTTCGACTCATTGTATCGAACGCTAATAAATGGTACCTACACATTACAAACCATACACAAAAAATCCATACATACATACATAAAGGTTTCAGTCAATCCGTACTGACGGCCATTTTAGTGAATATTGCAAACCATTGTTGATATGTCCATGATTGATTACGTTTATCTATTCGACTAGCCTTTCCCCAGATTAAGTATTAGTATGACACGGTAGTTTTGAAATTGTCTGAAAATTTGGTTGTAAGAATCGGTAGAACGGCTGTATAGTTCTGGATGCAATTTGTTTGATCATGGTATGGTATTTTAAAAGATAGATTTTTATGTGGTT
Source organism: Colias croceus (assembly GCF_905220415.1). Classification (NCBI taxonomy): domain Eukaryota; kingdom Metazoa; phylum Arthropoda; class Insecta; order Lepidoptera; family Pieridae; genus Colias; species Colias croceus. The sequence goes on from NC_059562.1 coordinate 4,160,033, forward strand.
TATTGACAAGGTTAGCGGTTTACTATTATCCATCTAATATTAATTAAATGGTTGCTACCCAAGTAACTAGACAAATATAAATCTGTTTTAATTGTTTTTCTAAAATAAAACAAATTTTATATCATTTAACCCGAAACATGCGGAGGTGGGTTATTATTGATAAAATAAAAATAAATTATATTGAGTATCGCTTAATTGTTTCATGTTTTACGTATTTCGACGTAAAAATAGATATTTTAAAAATAGATATTAATTATACTACGTACCTATTAGACCTCTCCGATACTCGATGTTTTTACTAAAAATATAAACGAGTCGTGATGTTCATAATGGTAAAGTTTATCTATTTTTAATACTTTTATCAATGGAAGATATAGTAGAATATAGTTCAGTTTAGTACCTAATACGATAAATAGCTACATTTCTCGAGATATTTATTTGCGTGAAAGAGTAACAAACATACATACCATACATACACATACATCCATGCTTACAAACTTTCGCATTTATAATATTATAGTACGATAATAAAATACCCTCATAGTCTATCTAATATCCTATCCTTATTTCCTATATCCCTTAATCCTTTCTATGATGAAGAGTTCAAACATAGTCATCAATATCAGCAGATTAAACACAATAAACCCAGTCACAATGGCATCTTAAAGTATCAAGGGGCTTAAATATAGCTTATGAAGTTTCTATAGAAAAATATCGAAATCTAGGCCATTTCCTATTCATAGTTCTTACTCCCGGACGGATTAATCGGAGCCAGGGTTCAATATCTAGCTATTAAAAAAATCTGGCACACTACAAGCTAATAATATGTGTTCCTGTTTGTTTCTTGAAATTTAAGTAATTTAGTATTTTAATAAGGTTAAAGGATTGAGAATTTATTGTTATCGGAAATGAATTGTTATTTGTATAGTTTACCAATGCAAGCAGGGAAAAATACAAAACACCAAAAATACTAAACTCCACTTTTGTGTGTAACTAGCAAGACTTTTGTAATATAAAAAATAAATTAAATCATCAGAATTCAACTGCCTGTGACACGCTCGCTGCAAATATTTACCTCATATACAAAGTCGCAAACCTTTAAATATATTAAGACAAAAGCGATAATATTAATACGAAAAGCTGATTAAGCTCTATCAATAGAACACTTGAAGTATACATTAGTCACAAATAGAATTAACACTATAAGAATTCCACATCAATTTAGCAAAGGCCAAAACAAATTTCGTTATATTGAACTACGTCACTTGTCTTGAAGGAAATCATTTTCGTGAATACCCTCTCCCTCTTTATGAGTTAATTTAATAGGGTGACGGGTACTTGAGCTCAGTAAATATAAATTTTGGTGCGAAAATATTGGTCTTGTTCGATCACTTTCGTTTATTTACTATCCACAAATTAATGGCCATGTTTATTTTGGTCGGAATCGAGCTCGAGGAGGCTAGAGATATGTTTTTATTTTCGGAGAAACAGATGTTTCGTAATTTTTCTCGTAAGTACTTTTACTAGTAGCATAATGATCCATCATCCAAGGTAAGCAAAATTTAAACGAATAAAAATTTTACGTTTCAGTCAGGTGTTATTTAGGTAAAAATGTATGGTATTCTGGTGGCTGTCTGTAACTATTATGACAATCCTTTACTTCTTTACTGGTGCAATGTTCATTGTTCATGCATCACAATATGTTAGAGTATAGATCTATGAAGTCAAGGGAATATAAATGATGCTCTAATTGTCTTTAATTTTTATCTTGATTTTGTATACATCCATTATATTATTGTAACTTCCATATGGGAACACATGTCCTGAAATAAACCAATGTTATTTTATTTTATTTATTTATTTTTTATAATGCAGAAAGTGTGAAATGCATACACTCATTTGAAGCATTTATGACTTGGACTGTAAATCGCTTCATCAATTGAACTGAAAACTACGCGTTGATAATGCAAACAGCTTCTTCCATTTTATTTGACATGAGAGCAATCAATTCAATTCAAGATATTATAAGAAATGCATGTTTCAAAATAACCTTACAAAGAATCCGCAGGAATCCATTCAATCCTGATTATTACGATTGATTTTAAAGCCATGTAAATTGGGTAATCTTTTCCCTTTTTGCCATTATATCGTCTCATCTTTATTGCATCTGAGACGTCGTCAGACATCTTTTTATATATTGCCTCTATTCACAATAAAAACTAAAAGTATAGGGACATCTAAGAGGGACATAAAGTCCTATTGTCCCGCCAGCATTTCGAGGCAAAAGTATAGACATTTTCAAATGACAATGGAAGTCTATCGTAAGAAAGTGTCGCAAGTAAATAGTACGGAAGTAGGTTTGAAAGGCTCTGGAAGCGGCTTCATTACGTTCCTACCGACGAATATTGCTTTAAGTCCTGTATTGTGACGAATTGGGTCACTTATAGTATCGATTTTGGCTTATTGCTTTCGCAAGTTCCCTCGGAATGTAGATGTCTAAGATTGTAACTGGGACAGGCAGTTCGGATCGAGCGTGTGACGTTTGAATGAATTTTAGCAAGTGAGATAATGGAATCAGTGTATTAGGAATAAGGAAGCTATGAACTAAACAGTGACAGTTGTTTACGTCCTTATCTTATGGAAAATTTCTGTGTTTACTCTTCCTCTATTACGTCAACAATCTGAGCAATAATTGACGAATATTATCCAAAATAATTTAGCATTCAAATTTCAATGTAGGTAGAATTCATGACATGGGACAGACGAAAGTCAAGTATTCGTTTTATTATTCAAAACTAGCATAGCTTATTATAAAAATATATCTGATAGGTTTTTCATGTCAGAAAGTTGGCATGTTTTTGTTACTTCATAACTACTAACTGATAAAACACGGTTTCGTTTTTAGCTTGAAACTACATTTTTACTAACTTTGTTTGCGATTTCATAGAAGTTTGATAATATGCGGTTTTGGTAAAATACATTCGGTATTTCTGAAAATTAATGTTTTATTTAATCAAATAAACTTTTATGATTGATCTCCTAAATTCTTTATAATAGAGGCTGGTAATCTTATTCATATTCTAGACCGATGCTATATTTCTATTCAGTCCCTAAAGGATTGAAAAAAGGGTTCAAAGTTTTTGCCCGTAGTTTAGTCTACGGTTGAAACCGCGGGGCACAGCTAGATAAATTAAACCTTTGTTAAAATCACACATGTTCGTATATTGTTTATTTGAAACATAATCGTTGAACGATATACAATAGAACCACAAACTCAAGGCTTCACACAAAATGATAAATTCACACTCGACTGAATTTATTTGAATATATACATCGTAAAGGATTTGCTCCACAAATATATTGGCTATTTCATAATCATTACATAGTATAAAACAAAGTCGCTTTCTCTGTCCCTATGTCACTTTGTATGCTTAAATCCTTAAAATTACGCAACGGTTTTTAATGCAGTTTTTTTTTAATGATAGAGTGATTCAAGAGGAAGGTATTAGTATTAGTAATTTATTAGGTTTTATACAAAGCGGGTGAAGCCGCGGGCGGTAAGCTAGTATAGGTATAATGTGCTTTATATTGCTTTCAAAATGTGAGCGTGATGCTTACGCCTAGGGAGTAAGTCGGTTGCCTGCATTTGGAATAAGGTGCTCGAAAATGTATTTTTGTAAATGTGGTTTTCTATACAAAATGAAGTTTGAAATTGTGGGACAGGGTAGCTTGGATTAGTTTCTTTTTTGTTTTAGTGACTTGGTTTTTTAGTATATTTTGTAGGTACATTCGTTTAGACCTATGAATGAAGAAATTTGTTTCGTATCTAATTCAGAAAATATAGTAACGCTTTTAAATGTGTTTGTTTGAACGATAAGGTCTGTTATTTTATTATCTTTCCGTTTCATAATTCGTTCTTTTCGATCAGTTCATTGATCTTTTAGTGCTCATTTACTGAATAATAAACCGACCAAACCACCTATTTAAACTTTATGCCAAATCAAAACGATAAATACATTTAAAATGCACATCTTAGTCTATATATAATCGAAGTAACGATATATTTCCCATGCGGCGCCCCTACATCTTATCTGGTTGGAACCACGCTTGACGGTTCTTCGTCAATACGAGTATGATTTGTCTGTTTGTGTGTGTGGATATCTTGCACTGGAAGGAGTAAGGATATAAATTTTTTATTTAATTCTGGTAGGTAGTGTTGTCGAGTTTGTTAATTTCTTTAATTGGTGTTTTTGTTGGGTGTTTTTAAGCTATTGCATAGCTTCTATCGCGGGCCTTGAGCGCGGGGACCGAATACAGAAATTCCGAAACGAAAAAACCTCACGCTCCCCACTCCAACGGGCACGGAGGTGTGGCTTGAAGGCATGCTATGCAATAGCTTTACCGCGGCAGTCCCCGAGTGCCACACGTCTTTTTATTTATGTTTCCTTTACTCATGGTAAAGATAAAGTTTAACAATCAAAATATATAAATTGAGTTTAACTCTTTGTGTGTTATAAATAAATTCACTAATCTGACATTATTTACATTAGATTACTGGACGTAAGCAATATGAGTTCTTAGCACGCTAAAGTATTTTCTGTCTTTATAGTTATTATTGATAGTCAATAAAATATTTATTCGCAAAAATTAATCTAGAAAAGTAATCTCTGTGTTCGTGCCATATGTCTATAATGTTACAAAGCAATCATTATTTGAACATATCTGAACATATTCTAATCCCCCAAAGCGTTATTAAACATTTCATATAAACATATAATGAAAACTGAACTAGATAATCTAATATGATCAGTATTTGCATCGTCTAGACGTAAATAAATTTGATATCTGTGGTATCAATACAAGACGATTTTTCTTTGCATGTGTGCGACTGTATGTAAGTATGCTTTCTCTGTGTGAAGATGATCCTTGTGTGTGTGAAATGCAGGTTTACGAGTTTTTACGGCAAAGCTGTAAAGATAAATGCTGAGTTTTGATTTGAGGATTTAACTGTTGTATTTTATTGATGTATAACCTATAGAAGATCAGTTAAGTAGTATATGTATGTGATATGTATCGTATTATCATTGTTTTCGTAACACAATGCAAATGATGTAATGAGTCGAATATGAGTAAGTGCAGGTGAATAGTAGGATCAAATTTCGGACCACCCGACGGTTCTGTAGTGTATGTTATTAATATTAATTGATTAATGAAAATTCATTACAGATTAATTTTCTTTTTTTCTTTTTTCGTGTGACTTACTTGATTTTTAAATTATAGGAATAATAGTTTTATCTGCTTCGATAGCCATTAATTTAAAGACTCGTTTCTTTTTTATTTCTTATAGATATAATCTAAATACTCGTTTGATATCCAATCCAAAGCATTGTCCTGAACAGACACATAAAAACAGCTCAAGAACAATGAAATCCAACCAACTACAAAATAAATTTCACAAACTATGGGGACCTATTATGTGATTCGTCGTTTTTCATAAGGCCAAATAAAAGATGCTCCCATTTTCTATTAAAACACGACTCCCTTCCCGTTTATATCCTTATTAAGATATCTGAAAGTACAAATTGCAGTGCCGTTAAGTGGGAGTGCCTACGGAATTACTCCGAGATTATCTTGAATAAAAATAAAAATTTCCTCAACAAAAAAGCTAGCCGAGCGTAGGCCCCGCTTCAGATTAAAGGCACATTCTGCAATATTTTTCACAAAAGGATACCTTAATCCTTAACAAGTGGGGAGTAAAGCCGGCTCCGATTATGTGAGCGTTCGATTATGATTAAGGGCGTTCGCTTGTTTTATTTTGCGATTTTATACGCCGTGTGACGGGATTATTGTTTAGGTTTTAATTTCAGCTGTTCGAGTGGCTTTATGAAATAACAGGATAAAACATTTCAATTTTAATAAGTATGGTAGGACGTTGTATGTGAATATTTTTATTCTGGATACATTCAATTTTTTATACAGCTTTGTAAGTCATTACTCTACAAACTTATTCATTATTAAGTAGGTAATATTTATAAACAAAGCATTATTTACTTTTAAACGTTAGCATAACAAATTGCTTCATATTATAAGTAAAAACAAAAATCTCGCGATTACATTAATCTAAATATCAACATTCGTCCGCGTCGAATACCTGACTCACACCGTGCGATAACATATCGAGTGTTTACAAAATATTCCCTCATACCTCATTTCAATATTAATATTCCCTAGCTAGGTATTCTACCCGGCTTGCCTTTCATCTGCGCTTTTAATTCGGCTTTCAGAGGGATCATTTAGTAACACCTATGTGGGAACATGTCGGTTTCAATAAACCGGTGCGTGGTATATTTTGATTAATATGTAGTTTTTTTGTGATGGTAAAATTATTAATTTACATTATCTGGTGCATAATATAGGTTGAAGGATGGTCGGTTGGTGGTTCTTCTTTATATTGATTTTACATTGAAGCTATCAACCTAGGTACTACTTTAATATATTTATTAAGAAATTATGTAATACATATATATAAAAAACATGTAGATTCGATACATTAACAAGTGCATTAAGATTTGAGACTATTCGTCTGTCGTTGTAAAATTAAGCTGAGGTATATAACTCAATGCTAATTAAATTAAACAATACTTATTTCATAAAATTTTAAAGCGGCTCGTTTCTAAGTTAGACTAAGTCCTAATGGATAGGTCTTGAAGCACGAATAATTAATAAAGAAAAAGGATTTATTCATTTATTCTAATTTTCTTTAAAATTAATGATCTAAAGAGATTATAGAGGGATCAAGGTTTCTATTACAATATACTCTTCTGTTATATTTCTCATGAAGACGATAAAAATTAATATATTTATTTATTGCTTTTGCAAAGTTTCTTAGATAGCTGCAGTTAATGTATAATTGCAAGTTGCAACCAATAAATTAATATTTTAAAGTATTCAAAAGTTATAAGGCGCTTGGAATAATAAAAATTCATGGCGTATTTATACCATTAGTGGAGAGGTAAAGCAGGGGTTAAGTTACGTCACAAGTTAATTTGACTTAGGTTTTTATGACGTCATAAAAATAAGGGCGGCCACGCACGCAAGGATTTAATCGCGACGAATTTAAAATACCTCATTAATATAACGACATTTGTAATTACGCTTTAGAATAAATCACAATACTGAATTGTTTAAGGCTAAGTTAGTTAACTTGGCTAACTTAGCTAAGTAGAAGTTTAAAGGTAATTGTGAAATTTAAAGTAGATAACTTATTTTGTAGATCGTTGATGTAGAAAATCGGTAAAAGATAGTACCTTGTTGTTCAGTTGAAAATGTTACAATAATTCTGTCTTCATAGATATATTGTAATCAAATTAAAGAGTTGTTGAATCACCTAAATCACGAAAAAGGCTACCTTAGAACGCTACAAATTTTTTGTACCTATAGGTACTTATATTAAAATAAAATGTCGAGATCTATCAAAAAGCATGCGTATTTACATGCGTATCAATATTTTTTTTAAATTTCTTACATGTTTTTTTAAATAATGTTTTCTTTTATTATCAATCATATTATCGTATGAACCATCTACATACTAAATCTTTGGCATTACCTCGAAATACTATAACTCTTCTTCATCTTACGTAATTGTATTTAAAAACCAAAACCGCAAGTATTCCAAGCGACTTGTACCTACGTCACAAAGTGCTATAAATTCCGAAACAGCGTTTAGCATAAATATGCAATAATTAAGCACTCCCCGGGAGCTCTGAATTCATAATTTAAGATAATCCGAATTGCTGTTGTAACGCTTTTGGGAAAAATGCAAGTTTCTATTTTTTTAATATTTTAATGCAACGTTATGCATTATTAGAGCTTGCTTGATATATTCTGTAGAAGCTTAGCATTTTATTGGTGTATTTTTTAATGTTTAAATTACTATGATAGTTAAATTCATAACTTATGAAATAGCAGTTAGTATCTAAGAAAGTAAAACGCACTCATCAGGTAGGTATTAGGTAGACATACTTTGTCTATACAAATATTATAAAGAGGAAAGGTTTGATTTTTTGTTTGTTTGTTTGTATGAATTGAATAGGCTCCGAAACTACTTGGCAGATTTGAAAAATTCTTTCACTGTTGGAAAGCTACATCATTTCTGAGTGACATAGGCTATATTTCATTTTCAAAAAAAATAGGTACCCTTACTAAAATTACGATAACGTAATCCAAGGTGTGAAAAAAATATCAAAAAACTACCTTACATCGCGTGCGCTGCGAAAACTATTGATGATAGAACAAAATGATATGGGTCATTGTCAAATTTTGCGCAGGTTAACTTGTCCCTCAAATTTTTTTTACTTCTATACCATTAAAAAATTAACTGTCACTAAAAACTTACAGCAAATACAAACTTAATCGTATTACTAAACATACATTAATAAAATAAAGACTTAGTTTTCATTTTTTATTTTATTTTTTAAAGTAACATTGTGGTTTTTTCTGGTAACAGAAGGGTTTTCCATACAAATTTGACCTGTCCCAAGTAGCACTTCGTCACAGAAAATATAAAATAACTACAATTTTCAATATACCAACCCACATCAATTAAAATATTACTATAAACAGAATATTGTGAATATTTCTAAAAGTAGATTTTAAAACCGATCAGTGCTAAAATTTATTTTATAAAAAATTTTTTAACTTTGTCCCACGTAGTGTTTGGAATCGTGTGCACTACTATGTTACTAAATAAATCATTACTCAAAATAGAGGTGGCGCTGTATTCGACTTTCTATTAGCTTCAGCGAGGTTTCTGCAGCCATTCTGGTCGTTCGTTAGGTCGGGGGGATGGGTACATTGAGTCTCAGTCGACCGCGTGGCGTTGAACGTGCCGCGTGTTTTTATTCCGCATCAACATTGTTACCTACCTATTAAAGTAAGTAAAACCGTTTTTTCTATTAACTTACGTTCACTTTATTGTTTAAGGGGTAATTATGCTCAATTTGAAATAAAAAAATAACTAAATGCATTATTCTATGATTTATGTCTTTTAGAATGTAAAATTTACAACTCTGTTATCATCATTCTGTTACTTAGCTCATGGTAACAGAGTTGAGTTAGCATGTATTCTGTAACTTTAGTTTGAAAATTTATATTTGTAATATATTTTTTTCTTAAGAATCGGTTTCCCAAAGTAATTTTGAGTTGTTATATGTAAATAAATCATATTTAATTAAATGTAACCTTGAAGATATTGTTACAGGATATTCTGCCGTTATTAACGCCCTTAAAATGCCTCTCACGCCAGCTGAGAAGCAAGCAAGTTAATAGAAACAGATCGAAGTTATGACAGATTATATTATAAAATTTAAGAAACAATTAGAAACAGTTAACAAGAGATATGAGACGTATAAAAAACAATGCAACAGAGAAAAACGAAAGAAGTCTAAAAATAAGGACGGCAATCCAGTAAATCCAGTAAATGCTATTAAAAAACGCCATGAAAAAGTTAAGAATCGGAAGGAAAAGTATGCTATTGATAAAATATTCGACAAGAAGGCCGTTAAAATGTCTTGGCAGGAAATACAAATTATACAAGAGTGTCAAAGTTTTATATGAAAAAAATCAGCCCACATGTAAGAAAAATGTTTTTAGAACCAAAATCAATCTTTTCGAACGTGACGACATATCAAGAGTATGCAATTTATTCACTTATAGTACAAAAAGAACAACTAAGTTACTGTGTTACAACTGTGTTTCATTTCGTGTCCCGAAGATTAAAGAACTTAGTAACGAAATTTAGGAAAAGCTATTCAATATAATACTGCTATATTACAATGGGTTAATTTGTCAGTTAATGAAGCGGTTATATGTTGTAATTAGCTGTTAATTTACAGACATTTCATGGAGTTGTGTAGAATTTAAGGTTTGTTATTATTCATAAAGTAACAGAGTTGACTAAAACTTTAAATAAATTACTGTAAAACTTAAAAAAAGCTTGTGCTTCTAATTGTGAATATAAGATATAAGACTGTAATTAATATAAAAGCCAAAATATGTGCGACTGGCTTATTTAATTTAATGATAAAAGGTAAAGTGTAATAATAACAGAGTTGTATTTTTTCTCCACCCTGACGCACTAAATCTGAAATAAATCTTAAATTATTAGCTTAACATCGCGGCCAACTTAAATTAACCCTACTTCAGTTGTTTTAACAGGCACAGGCATAAAGAAAAGTTCAATTTTAAAATATTTTCTTTTTCACATTTTTGAAATCTGCAGTTACGTTTACCTGCGCAAAATTTGACAATGACCCATATACTACATTTTTTTAGAACACACCATTATCTACAAAAAATCAGCGGCAGCATATCTCTAACTATTACAGTCATGTCACAATAAGCGTTTTTTTATTGAAAAAAAGAAATTAAAATACCACCGCTACAAAAAGCTCTTTATTTGTACCTTGGTATTAACCCTTATCAAAATAAACGATGTATTATTTAAGACTGCTTCAATATCTTTATATTACTTTTTGAATTATTCGATTCTGACAATCCAATCAAAAGATATCACGAGTTAAAAAAAAATTAAAAAATAAACTGTATTCGGCTAGCTATGCGTTGTAAGCGTCACTCGGGCAGGGGTACGGGAGGGGGGTTAAGATCACGAAATAAACTTGCCGCGCGGCAGGGTACGTTCAGATAACAAGCGTTCAACGCGCGTTTTGATTACGCGCGTTTACAACTACATAACAACTATTCAGGGCCGTACACATGCTAACGCGCGTTTTATTGATACGCGCGTCGAACGCTGCACTAGCGCTCGACTGTTGTCAGCGCGCGTCAACGCGCGCTTTGAGATCATTGGTTTTCCATATTGCCGTTCAGTTGAGCGCGCGCTTTCGACGCGGATGGACGTATTTTAGGGTTCATCGGGTCATCAAGAAATCGTCCGAAATGGAAACCGAAGCTTTTAATATGGAATTATTTATTAACGAAAAAATATATTAATAGTATAATATCACCGTTAAAACAGTTTCTACGTCCATCTTCGACAAATGAACTCTACTGACTGAACCATGGCGGTCGCGGCAATGCGCGTTCAACGCCTGGCAAGCGCGTATCATGTGCACACTAAACAAAAGATTAGCGCGCGTTCAACGCGCGTTGAACGCTTGTCATCTGAATGTACCTTTAGTGCTTACTCGCGCGGTCGGCTACCTACGTGATGGACGTGTGCGGAATTTACGCTTGATAATAATTCGTTTAGTAAAATTAACAAATCTAAATGTAATGTTTAATGCCCGTGCGAAGCCGGGACGGGCCGCTAGTATTTTATATTGAGATCATGAGTTTTTTTTAACGTCAAGACCAGCCGTGTTCATTAATTTGCCATATTATGCGAGATATTAACGACGTAGTTTTGCCTTAATGTAGTTACAACGAGCCAATATCATTCACCCCAAATTCGAGCTTGTAACACGACTATTACAACCCCGAAAGCCCGAAACTTTTACAACGCCGTAAAAAATAATTTTATTCCGTTTTTAATAAAAACTGTATTAGCAAACTTACGAAAGTTGAGTACAAAATGGTTCTCATTTTATCAGTATCCTTTTAAAAATATTTCGTCTCATTAAAGAAACTCAGGAAAGGATATAAAAATTTAATTACCAAAACTTTGAGAGAAATGTCCCTTTAAGAACAAAAGACTTAAAACGGTGTTCGCAATGAAAAGGTCTTTATTATGCAGGGCCAGATCTGCGGCAGATTACGCGTACTATTAAAATTTCATTAGCGAATTTTATTATCTTCTGATTAATGGCTAGTGCGTTTTATATCTAGAACTCATTACGGCCGTTGGGGTTGTGGGTAGACATCGACACTTCACTAATTGACTTTGCTATACGCCGGCAACGCATTCTGGGTGTTCCTATTTTACGTGATAAAAACATATACCTATGCGCGAAATTAGGCTGATATAATATTATGTTTTGTCTTTTGATTATCCGGTATCTTCGTTATAAATAATATTTTAATGGGGCAGTTTGTAATAAACGTAAGATAGTGACTAGTAACTAGGTAAAATTAGCTTATTAATATTGTGTTTCATATTTAATATTCTCCAAATTCAGCAAAATAATTCACCTGTTAATTTCAGCATAAAAATGTATAGAGGATATTTTAAGAGAGAAATTTAGTCGCAGGTCGGGCCGTAGCATAAGAAAATTATTAAATGATGGGGAATCGACTTAATATTGCTCAGACAAAGAAGTGTCTTCCAATTTGCTTTTAAATTTATATTCAAAGCTTTGTTTGTCAACGTAAACCCTTTAGATAACTGGTAGGTACGTCATTTGCTTTAATTTCCTTTTAACTTTTCAAAAACGCTCTATTATTGTAGAAAACTGTGATCCGATTCACCTTATTGACTGTTTATTTATTTTATAAAATACTCGGATACTATAAAAGTTAAAAACGTGTGTTTTACATAATTCAACTTAACGTGATGCCATTTTGTTCCTTCGTATTATGTTTGGATAAATTAAGTTTTTTCGAGGTAAACATATAATTCGTAAGGCGTTTATTTTTTCATTTTTTTGCACTTAACACATCTGTTAGTAAATTACATATTATGACTTAAATTATTACATAAATTACTCGCCAAAACGTAGAACTAGATCTAGACTGAACTCTAATGGCCCTTGTCCTATGACCTATCTATCATCATCCATCATATCAAAGGTCGATTACCTTTAAACAGTGAATGACAACGTCCCTAACAATACCACAAATTCTACAATCCTACACGCAATAAAGAAAGTTCAAACGAAAATTCATTCCCAAATTTCGTGTCACTCTTATAAAAATTGAAACAAACATTTTAAAAGTACAGTTAAATGTGCCCAGCGAAGCTCCGGGCACACGGGGACCACAGCGGCATCCTAATTAAAAATTTACATTTTGAAAGGGATGTTTTAATTCATTATTAAAATTTTGCGGGCGGAGTCGCTTTAATGCACATAATTCACGTCAAATATTGTATAATCGTGTGAAATATTCGGGACGCCATTGTTGTCAGTTTTGTTTGTCTTTGCAAAGTTTTTCGTCGGTTTCGCGGGGGTGCGCACAATTGAGACGCTTAATTAATATTTTGAGTGCATATTTATTAGATTGTTGTGAAAGTTTGATTTATTCACACATTGCATTATTTAAAAGTATTAAAAAATGATCAGTTCAATTCTTCATGTTACATGTTACACCTATTACTGTATAAATATCACACTAAATAAAGTCCCAATAAAGTAGAAAAAGAAACAACATTACCATCACAAAGAGTGTTATTGCGATTAAAGAAAGAAATCCTCTTGTTTAGTCTATTCCACCAAATTCATCAAGGTAAGGCATTATAAGCCAACAAAACGGCTGTCAACGGATTTCACGCCTACCCACAAAGCGACAAAAATCAACATTGTTAAGATTCGGTCCAACATTTAACTCCTTTGATTTCAAACCTCCACAGACCAGCTAAAACAGATAAAAATACGAGTGTACGGCGGCCGAAATTAGACTGATCCGGCCGGCAATAGAGCTTAAAGTTTATTGCAGTCGATGATACTAGAACTTACAAAGTTATTTCGATCTACCCTCATGTTATGAATTATTCAGGTGGCGTTTAATAACTACGAGTGTAGTTTGCGAATACCCGACGGGGTGTCTTTTGTCTCTTTTTACTGGGTTGAAGAAAAAGGGATGCAATTTAGAATGAGATTGAAAGATCAATGCAAAGTCGCCGCATTACATTTTGTCGCTGAATTCATTTAAATAAGAATCGAAAGAAATCTTTCACTTGACGCGACGGGTGACGGATCAGTGTGGGGTATAACGATGCTCAATATTCTGTCATTTATTATATACTTTTTATCTTTTATATTCCATACATTTTAGTACTGATTCTTTTATAAATAAGATATGAACTAAGGTTCAAATGACGTTTTATTTTACATTTAATCCTAGTATTATGAACTCGAAAGTATTGTGAGGATGGATGAATCCTTAAGCTAATCAGTCTGATCGGATCATTAAAAGCATTATCCGAATATCCTACTGAACTACAGACTAATATTTAAACTTTAACAATCCCCATTATTGTATTGTAAGATTAACGTATTGTGAATTTATTATTAAAAAATTATATAATATCTATAGGTACTATAATCTATATACTAATATTATAAAGAGGAAATATGTACTAATATTACAAGAGGAATATACTACCTACCTGGTAGGTAAAATTATGTATGTATGTATATGTATGGTTTTCACGCATAAACTACTGGACCGATTTCAAAAATTCTTTCACCATTAGAAAGCTGCATCTTCACTGAGCAACATAGGCTAGGTTTTATCCCGGAAATCCCACGGGAACGGGAACTATGCGGAATTTTCTTTGAAAACGCGGGCGAGGCCGCAGGCGGAAAGCTAGTAATCAAATATCTTATCAAACTTTCTTCTACAAATGAGTCTAAACTTATAAACAAACTCACTTATACGTAAAAATGAGATTATATTAACATGACTTCTCTTTACAGGTACGTCGTCAAAGTAATCAACGCAAGCAGTAGTTTTAAACCCGACCTACATTGTAGATTCAACAATTGCTGCGAAAAGTTTTCGCCATCTTGAAAATATCTAGCGAATACTTGATAAGTTCTCTGAAAATCTTGATTTACTACGCGCTGGCTTTGTCTGCTAAAAAGGTATGTCATACTCGTGCTTGTAAGTTTTTGTATAATAAGTATGAACCTACTAATATACCTTGAACTAAATAGTTACGAAATTTTAGAAAATCTTCAACAAAATTCTGAATCTTGTAGTTTCTACAATATTGTTTAGTTACACGTTCTTATTATTTTTGAAATAGTTGCCGTTTATATCGATTGGTGTAATTCTTCAGTGAGCAGTTGAGCTAGGTTGTAGCGTATCTAAATGAAAATAGTTAGCGAGTTTTTCAGTTTTAGGTACCCTTAGAAATTAAAGCTATTAACGGATTTTAATTTTTTTCATCATACTAGCTTACCGCCCGCGGCTTCGCCCGCTATGTCTAAAACCTAATAAATTATATACTAAAACCTTCCTCTTGAATCACTCTATCTATTAAAAAAATCCGCATGAAAATCTGTTGCGTAGTTTTAAAGATTTAAGCATACAAAGGGACGTAGTGATTATTATCCTGACGTTTCGCTCACTTTTCCTTAATCCCTAATTTTTAATTTCTAAATGTCATTAATACTTACGTAAAATCAAACACTAGAAAAAAAATACTATTTAGGTACTTACCCTTACCTAAAATACAAATAAGTTGCATTTAAAACCTCAAAATCTCAAAGCAGACATGTCCATATTGTAAGGTTTCCAATACTTACATTCTTAATACCCAGACCATCTAAGCTTACTCTAAGCTAAGCCCTAAAAACTATCCATAGACGGATTACAACAATCGAACTTTTAATTTATCGTTGCAATTTTGTTCCTTGCAGTAAGTTTCCTACAGTTGGCGTCTGCTTGATTAATTGCCGCTAGTAAATACTGGATAATAAATTGTCTGTGTGTTATAGAAATGTACTTTAGTTAGTAATTGTTACATAATTCTGTAGTAAACTGTTGTGTAGATTGGATTTTAAGCTCAAATGTTTTACTTGTGTCAAGTAGGTAATGTTAAATTATTGGTATATCTTATTAAATTAATAATGAGAGTAGTTCTTGAAGCGACGAATTTTTAAAGTTCAATTATACTATTTTTAAGGGATAAAGCATCAAACATCCGCACAGTTTCAAACTTAAATTTTAAAAGAAATAATCGCTTATTTTAATTAGGCAATTATTCCGAAGTAATGGTTGAATTTACAATACAAAATAACGTTTTCAATGTAATTTATGTTTGTTTTTCCAAATCTGTTTTAAACGGCTTTACTGATGAACAATGTTTTATTTTATAAACAACGGATTGGTTACCGTCTGAAAGGCTTTGAGTAATTCTTGCTGATTTGATTATTTGAATCATAGCTTATAGGCACTTATAGGCGACCTACTTTTTTATATTTCATGATTTTAGATCAAAGTCAGTGATAATTTTACTTACAACTTAGCAACTACAATTTAAAATACGCAGAGAGTAGGTAATCGTGTTTTAATTAGCATACTTTTCATTTTAATTCCTGTAACCTGTTTATATTTTACTTTTAGTAGGTACTATTTGTTGCAATGAGACAGTCATGAACGCAAAGTTTAGAAGTTAAAATTAATTATTATATTATAATAAAGAATACATTTTGAAATCTGTGTAGTAGGATAATTAATAACATTCAAAAACATAAACTTCACTACAAAGTATAAAACAAAGTCGCTTTTTCTGTCCCTTTCTGTCCCTGTATGCTTAAATCTTTGAAACTACGCAATGGATTTTGATGCGGTTTTTTAATAGATAGATTGATTCAAGAGGAAGGTTTTAATACATAATTTATAAGGTTATAGACAAAGGTGAAGTAGAAAGCTACTTTATAAACTATCTTTTAATGAATCATGCAGTGAAAAAAATGTTGAATAGCGCGAAAAAAAACGTAATTTTGTGTATTAATTTAGACAATAAATTATAAAAGCTCGTGCCTTGTAAATTATGGTTTTAAATAATTAATTATTTAGGTCGTGAGCCACTTAGCGAACGGTAATGTGCCAACCATTACGGTAATGGATGATGCAACTATGTGCTGTCACGTGGCTTCACTTGTAGTTTTTAGTGATATTTTGTATGGAGCATTTCGTAACGGTTTCTTGCGTATCTTAGTAGTTTTTTTTTTGTTTAGTGTAGCTGCAACTATTTCATTTTATGGAATACATTTTTTTTAAATAAAACCTTACTTATAAGTAGCTTTAATTTCTATATAACAAAAGTTAGTTGAAACTTTTTACCATGTGTAACTTAAAAGTTAAAAGGTCACCGGTGAATGTTTATAACAATTCTTTCTCAAATTACTGAACATATTGAGATTACATCTCCATACCAAAATTGCTATTAATATATGATACTCATAGGTACCTATACCATAATAAACTATGAAACCTTTCGGTAAATATAAACTACACAACCTCAGAAACACGCGACCTTACCATACAGAAAATTCGAGCACATTAATTACAAAAATATGTTTTTCGTATTCTTATCGTATTACGTGATATTACCAAAGCCTATCTATTACGGCATATTGTCCATAAATCTCTTTATTACGGATTCGCCTACTATCCGAGCGTCGTCAAATCCGAACATATAATGGGGAATCGATCTTTATTATAACTTTTATGTGAACACACCCAGATTAATATGATCACTAGCCAAATATTCTTATGGAGCAATCTTGTGACTTTTGTGCCAACATGAACTATTCGAAGGTACAACTATAAGAAATATCTAATTGTAATCGAAACATGAATGTATAATTTGATACATTATTATAAAAAAAAACACTAATTGTATTTAAACAAGTTCTTTTGAATGTACATAAACCTAATAATTAAAAAAAAAATGCTTGCATTTTTTATGCTACCAAATAATTCATATGTTATATATGATAGTTCAAATCATACACATATTTTTGATAACACACAGATTTAAATGCACATTTATCCAATAATTTTCGCAATACTCGTCCCCTACCAATTAAGGGGACTATTCTGACACTCAGCTATTTTCTATAACTCCTACACTTAACAGGATACACTAACTGCTAGCACGCGACTCCACTCGTTCCCTTCGATATATTATTTATTGGCTAAGGGTTCACACGGGTAGTAGCTAGTGTTATTATCGTTAGATATTTTAAGTTTTTTCTTTTACAAATCTATTAGTTGTAATCTATAATAATATCAAATTAAGAAAACGTTTTGCTCTTTATAATAAATATTAATTACATTTTGATTTATTTGACAAGCATGGATCCTGTTTATACGAACTTTTTTGTTACCTATGTTGAAAAATAAGAATCATCCGAGCCTGGACATTATTAAGTCCATGTTTTCATAAAGTTCTGAAGCAACCATTTGCGTATTATTTATTTAATTAAAAACGTACAAATGGTATCCTCTCCACATTGCCCAAGCTAAATTGCAACAGAAGTCGCCAATACCACAAACCAAATGAATTATTGACCCCAAAAATATCGATTGCTCCCGAAATCTCGGACCAGGGAACAATACGAATGACAAATGAAATTTGACGGCACCATAAATCTAAAGGTATAATAAAAGATTATCTTTCCCCTGGAATAAATACTACAGGGGACTGACAATAGCTTCTTTATTAAGGATGCTACGTGATCATGTTTTGTTTTGCTGTTAGGGGAGCGCCATACGAATGCGTCTATTGTTGTGTTGTACTTTTAAAATATTTAATATCGAACATGGTTTTAGTAGAATTATCTATGGATCTATACAAATAGAATTGTAGTGTCTCTTTGAAATAGTAAAATATCAGCGTCGTGTGATGTATCCTGGAACATATAAATTAATATATCTATTTTTGTCAGTTCTGTGTCTTATTTGTTAAACTCCGCTGTGCAATTTAAGCCTAATTATAGTTGATATTTCAAGAATTAACTAAGGTTCTTAACTTAGAAAAATGTAGACATGTCATATGTCAAGGGTCTGTCTTTGGTAAAAGACATTTTTAAAGCTATTAAAGCCTACGAATAACGTAGAGTATATTATATCCAGTATTCAAAGAACTGGACATGTCCTTTATAATAACGCTATTGTTAATATTGTGAAAGGTTTAAATATAAATATTGTATGTATTATGATTGTAGGTAATATGAATCATTCACAAAAGGACTTAATTAAATAGAGTAGACTGGTAATTTTAAAGTGAAAAAATTATGTTAGATTAATTTTCGGTTTCTAAGAAACGCAGAAGAGCCTATAGGAATATCTATGTTAATCGATCTTTTACATATTATTGTAGCTTGAAGTTAAATTTGAATGCTTTTTGAGAAAAAATAACTAAATTATTATTTATATTGAAGAAGATCTAGAAGTGCAAGCTATAAAACTGAGCAGATGAAACTGTCACTAGAGTGGAAACTTTGTACAAACTATACACTTATTAAAGCTTAATCAAGTGTTTTTCTTGAGAACTTAGAAATGGGATTTATTTGTTAACCCTTCTTTATTAGTTTTATACTACTTTTACTTTCCAATTTACTATACTGGTTATATTTATATACTGGTCTTATAAATAGTGGTTTAAAAAGTATTTGGCGTAATTGACATCATAAATACGTAAATGTAAATTAAATTAAATATTAAAAATCTCGCTACAAGAACTTCTGATCATTCTTTTCTGATTTCCGAACCCATACAAATGGTGTACATTTATTAAGAAATTGTTTTTTTTTTACTGTGTTACAACAATGCCACCGGCTGTTTCATCTTATATATAAAAATGAATCGCAAAATGTGTTGGTAAGCGCATAACTCGAGAACGGCTGAACCGATTTCGATAATTCTTTTTTTATTATATTTCTTGATGTACGAGGATGGATCTTATGTAGAGAAAACGTAAACATGTTCCACGGGCGAAGCCGGGGCGGACCGCTAGTCGTAAAATAAAATTAACTTTCCATTTCTCAAAAGCCATGCAAATCTAATTACAATAATAACTCAATAATGTCATTCAAAGTTAAAAAGCGTAACAAAAGTATCAAACCCAAAGGAAGTCAAACACGAAGCAACCACTGAACTAGTACTAATTATGAATTACTAGCTTTCCGTCCGCGGCTTCGTCCGAAAGTTAAAGAAAAACCCGCATAGTTCTCGTTCCCGTGGGATTTCCGTGATAAAACCTATCCTATGTTGTAATCCAAATTACACTCTATATGTGTGCTTAATTTCATTGTAATAGGTTCAGTAGTATTTGCGTGAAAGAATAACAAACATCCATACAAAGTTTGTGAGGATGGATGTATCATCCATCCTCACAAACTTTCGCATTTATAATATTAGTAGGAAGGACGTAAATGACCCGGCTTAATTAAATGCTCAATGCAGAATGTTTATGTCGGAAACAATTTGTTACAATTATATTAGTTCGGATTATATTATGTGGTTTGTTTTTCAAAGGTTATTTTTAATTGCAATGCTTTGTTTGCATGGAATCTAGAATATTCTATTATTTATTTAACTTCAAGGAATATTATAAAAAAAGAATTAACGAAATCGGTTAAGCCGTTCTCAAGCAACACATTTTGGGATACATTTTTATATTATAAGATTACATGATCATTTTACACATAGGTACATATTCAAATTAATATATAAAATTGTATCAAATGATCACCAAGTAAAGTAACTTTACGAGGGCATCAAATGGAACTCAGATTTATTATATAGATATGTATTGGTTCATTTCATCGCTAAAAGCTTTCCAGTTTCACCCAATTTATAGCAATTATCATTTACTTCATTAACGGCTTAATCAAGTACTTAACCCACAAAACTGAATATCTCAGTCTAAATTTAAATACTTATTAACTACGAGCGTGTGCAAGCAGCTTATTTTGTTGTTAGCAAGAAGTATATTTTAAGTAAGTAGTAAAATATATCTCAAAAAGGATAACATAACAGTAGTTACTACTACGTTACATATTTCGGTTGAATTTTTGATAATTTTGGCATTGGTGTAAAAATATAAAATAGCTAACCTCAGTACTTAGATTTACTACAACTTCAGAATCAACAATATATTACTAAAATATTTATCATATTTATTTAATATTGCATCCTAAAATACATATAGGTAGATACGCAAGTTTTACCAAGCTCTTAATAAACTTAAATCCCCGTAATTAATACCTTAAAATGTATTTTATAGGCGCAATACATAAAATATAAGCCTTAACTCGATAAACGGCATAATTGTTTTGCCGAAATAAAAAGGTAATTTAATTTAGTACTACGTACACTACAGTTAATTTGAGCATATCGATTCGATTCCGATTTTACGACTCGAGCACTTTTGATAACCAGTTGTTTTGTCCAAGTGCTTTTACGATTTTAAATGTAATTGATTTCCTGATAATCGATATTTCAATTGAATCGGCAATTTTTAATCTGTAACTACTGAATTGGTTTTGTTGAAATGTTGGTTAAATTTAACAAGAAGTTATTATGGTATCGATAAGGTGAAAATATTGCAGCTTCTCTGTTAGAATAAAAATGTAGGTACTTATTTTATTTCATTGACATGTAAATCGATAGGTACAAGTAGATGAGATAGACCTGCAGATGAAAATCATGGTTGTTCTAATATTTTTTGTGTTCTTTGGCATGTTATTTAAACTATTTGCTCGTAGGTACTTACTTTCCTTATATGAAAGAAAGATAATTCTTGAAAATTGCCTTAAAACTATAAGTAAATCTATTTTAGTATATTTTCTAACGTTCAGTCAGCAACTACCTAATTAAGCTTACTATACCTTCACTGAACTGCACCTTCCGAGAATAAATACGTAATCAATGCATTATCGGATTGCACGATAAAACGTACATTTGTATTGTTTAAAGGATTTACGATCTTAATAATGATTCATAAAATACGATACTTAATTAGACCGCGAGTTCTTGCTATGAAGGGTTCAAATATGTTTCTTGGAAATAATAATTTTTATCATGAAAGGATATTACTGCTGTCTTTGTTGACAAGTAATTATTGATTAAGGTTTTATGTCAATAATTTTATAACACAATATTAAATTAAGTTATATTGAGAGAGTGTTAAAAACTTAATTTATATTTAAAGTGACGTTGAAAAAATTAAAGACGAAATTTATAGTGTAAAAGTGTAAAAATCTAAACAAAGAAAGTCTAACCTTACACAGTCAAAATACCTTAATTTCTGTACGTTTTTATAAAATCTTCAAATTTCAAATTCAAATTATTAAATACAAAATATTTTAGTATTGATGTTAACAATATTTCCACGGTCCATGATTTTAGAACTTTTATACCTAAAACCCGTCAGTAACTCGGTAACTGTGTTTTTAACTTTATTACTTCTAACGAAATGTTGTTTTATCGTTGCTCGTTATAAACACTATCTTTCCAACGTCAAAACTTTAACAATAAGCAGTTGAAAATAAAATTCGCACAAAAACAAGGAACTTGCTAGAGCTCGTACATTAACCGGCTAAAACCGAGATTCGTATGATTCATGCCTTGCTATAACTGACGGGGTGAATATGTCACCGCTTTTTGTAGGACTTTTTTATTTGCATTTTGTTTTAGTTTAGAACCATTTCTAGAAGTATTATAATGTTTAATTCACGGAAAAAGTCACATACTATCACTTAAAGAATGTTGCGAAACATAACAATAAAATACATACGTAACTAGAAGCATTTCTGGCACAATTTCAACTTAATCTTTATAAAGTACAATTATTTCTATCCATTTCTCCGCAGTAAAACCTCTATGCAATTGAATACTATTCATATTTATTTTCTTTTTCATAAAAGTAACTGGCCACTAACAAAAAAAAAACAAAAGAAAAATATTAACAGTTCCAAATTTGAATTAGGCGGGAACGTTCCGTTCCTGTTGTAGACATATTGCCTCTAACGTACTCTTGACGCCGTATATCATAATTTTATCGCTAATGTAAGCTCGCAGGTATGTCTGTGTTTGTTCTTCGCTTTTCTCATTGTATTCGTTACGCTCGATTACGTTTCCACGTTAGTGCTAGGTTTCCACATAAATTTCCTTACAATGCAAGCGAATAAAATATACAATGTAGCGCCTTTTGTTTATGGAGAATTTAAGGCGTTAGGGAAATAACGCTTGTTTTATGGTATTATACGCGGTTGAATGTTTTTGAAAGTATTAGTTTTTCGGTGTTGAAATTTATTTTGAATAATTCGTGCAATATACCTAGATATGAAGGCATTCTCTCGTTGATATTTGTTACTTTTTTGCCAGTCATAGCACACATAGCTTCAATCCCGTAATTATTTTAAATTTTAATGTACCCAAAGATATTCAAACCTTACTTATTGATATTCACAAAATATAATGACATTAAAATAACCTTTATAAGAACTAAGAAGTATTATTTAATGACTTCTATTCGATAATTATCGATAATCCGTAACTCATCTTCATATAAACGCAATTAAAACCCACCCACACATATTCAAATTCAATTAAAACTCATAGTGATAAAAAATCTGTATATCATTTTGTATTTAACCTTTACGGTTACGGATCTACATTGATCAAATACACCTACGTTTGTTAATTGATATCTAGGTACATATTATATGTATAAAAAAGTTGATGAATAAAAACAAAGTTCGATAATTATACAGGTAGAAATGTATATAAATCAAATGTCCTTAAAACAATACTAAACTTCTACGTCTACAACTACTATGTAAGTTAAACCAACGCAAAAACTTGACAAATTGGATGATTTACCGGAATATTATATTATTCAAATAAATGATCTGGATAACATACGAAACTATCTACCTAGGATTATTATACATAGCTACAGAACCAAAATATTTACCTCACCATTACGTATTCCCTAACATTAAAGCCTTCTTTGACCGTGTGCCAATTCCTATTAAAGAAATCAATACTATTTATTTTGACGCAAGTGTAAACTAACCTTAACACTTAGTGAATACTCATCCTAACATTGAAATGCACCACCGAATGAATGAAATGAAATGAAATCATTTGTTTCTAAGAAGATGTGGGATCTCGCTTGTTCGTGCTAATTATTGATCGTTATCAACAATTTAGCGCAATTGTTTTAATCTTACACAAGTAGGTCAAATGGCTTTATCCGCCTAACTTGGATATGACACAGAAAGAATAGAGGTATACGTACTGTTTAGTTACATTGTACACAAGAAATTGGGAATTGTCTGTACGTAAGTAATCTATACTAATATTATAAAGCTGAAGAGTTTGTTTGTTTGTTTGAATGAATGATAATCTCGGGAACTACTGGTCCGATTTGAAAAATTCTTTCGGTGTTAGATAGCCCATTTATCGAGGATGGCTATAGTGTGGTTATAGGCTATATAAATTATCACGCTTAGACCAACAAGAGCGGAGCAATGCGGGTAAAACCGCGGGCATAGCTAGTTATTTAATAGATAAAAATATTAACTTGGCGAACATTCTATCCGATTCAAAATAATATTACACTCTCAAACTAATAACTATTAAACTAAAATCGATAAACATTTGAGTAAGACATTTCAAAGCCAATAAATTAAGAAATATTTCCCCAAACGTCTTACATAACTGATAATATATCTTCATTATCGATCTTTGAGAATTCATGTCAAATACTAATTAATATTCATTAAATTTATATGTACGTTAATCTGACGTTAAGCAAACATTATTATTGACGATATTCCTGTTTACTGAGTATACATTTAATGATTTAATTATTATATATTGAATAAATAATTTATTTGGTTTTTAATTTTTATTAATCATAAGAATTATTTTGTGTTATGCTTATTTTGCAGTTGTACCTAGTAATGGTGGTGAATTACCTAGCTTCTAGTTTTTGTTAGCACTGTCATTCGAATGTAATAATAGTGTGCAGATTGTCCATAGTTCAGAATATCTGAATTCGATTAACTTTTAAAATATCTACTATGAATAGGTACCTACTCGAATTACATACGTCAAAGATTTACCTCATTTATTATCCGTTTAAAGAAAAACTTTAAAGCTGTACCTTCTTTAGCCTTCTAAAACCTTACCTACCACCTAGATTGTCATCAAATCCAAACACCAAAAAGTACTCAAAGCATCTCAATATTAATTAAGACTTAATAAATAATAGAATATAAAATAATAACAGCATCCCCAGAGCCATTAACTTGTATAATTTAGCCCAACTTCGCCACTGTCCATCGCATAACGTATTTACTGCGACGAAATATTAATCTCCTCTGTAACGAAGCTACGATAGTTTGGCCGCCATAGATAATGCAAGCGGACGCGGGATTGGTTTTATGTTTAGATTTTATAGTTTGATGCCTCCGAGCACGGTTCTCTGTGAGTTATTTTATAATGAGGTGCCAGAGTTCGTTAATGCAGAAAGTGTATTAAGTTATACCTATATTGCACATCACTACTTTAGTGTATAAAAAGTGAATTCAGAAAAACCTAACGCTCTATTAGTGTGACAATTAGTAGCCCTGTAAAGTATGAAGATAATTTCATGATTATAACAAGTAGATATCAAATATTTCTTACGCATATTACTAATGCAAGAGATAATAAGGATGTTGTATATCCAGGAAAAACATATGAAAATTTGAGAGATCGTAGATAGCTCATAAATATAGCATCGCCTATCCACGATATTTAAGTGTACTTTAATCACAAATGAAATCATATACGCGAGTAAAACTAGTACCTAAATCTCCGATGAACCGTTTGATGTTACAATCTCAGCTTTAATTCAAGAAGCAAACTCAACACCTCAACAGATAACTGAGCACTGTATCCAACGAAGCGGCGCGATCTCATTACCGGCACACCGCATCTGCACTGCATAATCTATAGTAATATTGTTAAAACGAACAGCTAGTATTCATTGCAAAAGTTACGTAGCACTAAAATAATTGAATTCCTCGTATAGTTTTAAACCTTAATACGATACCCGAGTGGGCAAATTGTGTACAGAAAGTTAAATGATAATCGTTTTTATGAGGGTAGCTGCAATTTGTAATTACATACGTAAAGACCGTGGTAACATTTTTAATTACTTACTTATGAAAATTATACTCGTAACAGTTTAAAGTAGGTCTATGAAATTTTGTTTGTGAAATTGTAGTTTAGAATTCAGATGATATTAAAATTAAAATTACAACGTGTTTATAAAAGATACATTTTTGATGGAAATTCGTATCTCAACTCTTCAAAGTATTTTAAGATAGTATGACGGTAAATACTTGAAAGTTTTCAGTCCAATTTTCTTCAAAATGTATTGTGCACTGTAATATATTTTACATTTCAACTCTATACTCCTTGAAAGAGAGCTGAAGCTCTGCAGACGTAATCAGTGACGTCTTTAAATTATAAAGAAAAAGTTTCCCGTACAACATCACCATGTGTTAGACAGAGATAGCAGATGTCTGGGATAGAACAAGTTTGAATTTACGGCATAACGGTTTTTTAGGAAGTACTAGCTATGATTAATGTTATTAAAAGTTTTAGAATTTAGCAATTTTAGCGCCCTTTTTGATTTATTTCTGTGAGGGCGTGTTCAAACTGCGGTTTTGCGGAAGCTAAGCGATATTTGGGATATTAAATGTTAAAGAGGTTTATGTCATCTAGAATATAAAACAACGCGTTATTATTCGAAATTATTTACTAATATGCAAATATTAAGTTGGTTAAAAAATCTCATAAAGACCGTTGTAAGGAATATTGATCGTATATTCAGTTTTCAGATTTAATATTAGATTTTAAAGCAATTCTAAATCAAGACCTTATTACGTTTGATTTGTTTGATAAACATAAAATTATGAAAAAACCAATCATCAATTGCCTTGCAAATAAACAACCTTTTTACACGAATGAAAGAAAGTATAATCTGAAACACTTTAATTTCTTCAGCCAATACCTAAGTGGATGTAAGAGGGGGTAGGAGAGCGGGGGGGGGGGGGGGGGGGTGATGAAACTTTCGCTATTACAACGAATGGGTGTTTAAATTTTGCAATAAAAGTTCTCGCGTTGTTTATAGGTATATGTATTTTGTTCGCTTTCCAAAGGGCTTTGTGACGTTGACTTTCTTACTTTGGGGATCACTTATTGGTTTTTAAATTTATGCTCGAAAGTGATAATGAATTTGGTATTTGCTCAATAATGTTACAAAAGGAGGAGTTGGGTTTATTTAAACTTTGAGGTAAATAGAATCAATGGAGGGATTTTGGTTTATTTTAACTTTGAGTTCAATAAAGTCTCTTTATTTATAAAGTATTTGTTGTTGTCTTTTCTCTTCCCAGGTAAAGATAATACGGCAGATTAATTATTATTATTATTATAAACTATGCTATATACCTGGCAACTCGGTATTGTCTCTTATGTTTTGGAAATACGGGTTTTCTACACTAATATTATAAAGAGGAAAACTTTGTTTGTTTGTGTGATTGTAATGAATAGGCTCATAAACTACTGGACCGATTTTAAAAATTCATTAACCATTCAAAAGCTACATTATCCACGAGTAATATAGGCTATATATTATCACGCTAAGACCAACAGGAGCGGAGCCACGCGGGTGAAACCGCGCGGCACAGCTAGTCTTAATATATTTGGTTCATAGGTACCGATGGTAGCAGTTGATGTGAATACTATGAAAATAAATTGAAAAAATGTAGGCCTAAATCGCTCTACCTCAATGAAAATAACACATAATAATCTTTAATATGTACACTATGTAACATAATATAAAAATTACTACAGAATATGCTCCCTTTCGAAGACAATCCCTTCCTTCCAAAGGCAATCCCATACACAACATAAATATTAAATGTAACTATTACATCATACATGGCTCTCTCAAGTTTGTCATGAACACCTGTGCCTAATCACATTATAACTTTACATAGTATATATACCTATTATACATATACCTACATATATAGTAAACATATGACTGTCAAACCCAAGTTACTAACTCGATTAATTTAGTTAACTACGGGAATTGTATAATTATTTTTGTACGCTTAGTAACTAGGTATTTCGTTTGTTTCGTAAATTAGGTTATTTGATATTTCATGATAATTCCTTCAGATACTATTTGTGTATTTATTTTTCGTTCTCATTAAGTTCAGATTTTAACCCATTTATTCTCATTTTCCTACTAAAATAAACTTAAAAAATATAAAAAACAATTCTGTTTGTCATTGCTGTCAATCGTGAAAATATTAGCACAACTTCATACAACGAGTCGAATAATAAACCTCCTTTTTCGAAGTCGGTTAGAAAAATTAAGAACACTCTAACCTAAGCTGTTGGGCGTAATGGTCAGTGATTTTTGCTCCGTTAATTAAATAAATAGTCATGACGCTAATCTTCTTAAGAGGCTAATTAGTAATTACTGAGTTAATTTGCGTACCTAATACTGATCCACTTACTATATTTACATCGTCGTGGCTACGTTAATTTGTGATTTATTTTTAGTAGGTTAGTATTTTCTGATACAGTTTATGATGGGGAGTTTTAAAATGTGATATCGTATTTTAAGTGAAGATTTTGAATTTTTTAAACAGGTTGTCATCAGCCCATATACGTTCCCACTGCTGGGACACGGGCCTCCTATGAGGGTACAGGCCATAATCCACCGCGCTGGCCAAGTGCGTGTTGGCGGATGACACATGTCGTCGAACTTTTTTTTTTAATTCTTCGACATGTCGGTTTCCTCACGATGTTTTCCTTCACCGTTCGAGCAGTGGTGATGTTACAACATGCGCAGATAAATTGAAAAATCAATTTAATTCCTGCGCGCTCGCCTGGTCTCGAACCCCGGACAAAACAAGTTAAAAAGAACAGGTTAAAAAGAAGTAAACATTCGCGATAGCTGAATTTAATATTTTTTTTTATAAATCTGTGTTTGACACTTTCATATAGTTAGGTAGTAATTTAGAAAGGGGATAAAATGTATAAAGGTTTTTGTATGTATCTATTCCTGTAATATAAAGACGATTTATGTGTAAGCTCCTAATTTACAACCTTATTGATAAACGTGCTAAAAAAAAACCGGAAAGCACACAATTGAAATAAAATTTATTTATACATTTCAATGATCAAAAGAACGGAAATTCATATGCAAACATTTTCACCAAAAATAAATACCGATTATAATGTATATGATATGATATTAAAACCTACACAAAACCACTCAAACACCCTTATTAAAAATTGAACGTAAGTTGTACATTTCGGTACTCAAAGCACATGGATATTTTCGGTCGACGTATACATATATATGTATACTATATACAGTATGTTACATTTACGGTAAGGCTCGTTATACAGGGTGTTACGTGGGAGGGTAAGTGAGGTTCTTACGCTCACCTGTGGCCGACATTAAGCGAACATGAAACAGGAACGCAGTTTTAAATTTTAAGATAATATTAAATGGGTTTATTAAAGGATAGTGGTGGTAAATGGTATGTTGTAGAATTAATAATTATGAAGAAAAAAGTGTTACGATTTTTTTCGGTTAATTCTTAACGTAACTTTATGAGAAATTTTTCCACAAAATATGTAAGTAAAAATATGAAGGTTATTGTTTATGGATATCATGATTGAGTAGGAAATTTAAAATTAATGTTGAGAGAATTATTTAAAGTTACCTCCTATATTTTTTACATTGAGTGTTTCTTTACTTGCTAAAACTGTTAACCAACATTGTCTTTATTAACCAAACTGTGGTAATATTTTAGAAATCGACATTAAGCTCGTAATTAAACAACTTCATGCATTCGTTCGGCGTTAGACACACCGGTATCATAAGCTAATGTTATTCTCTCTAATTAAATAATATGCTTATTCGCACATGAAACTTGCTTTTCTCTAAATACGACATTTGTATGAGGTTCTAAGTATTCTAGACAGGTTATAATTTGATGCAATACAAATCTCTGCTCCGACTTCGTTCGTGATATCATAATATATTTTATAATTAAATTTAGCATACTAATATTTACTTTTGACCTTGGTTTTACATGATAATATACACACCGGCACAATTAGCGGAACAAAAAAAAAAGTGAGACTATGAGATAATAACGCATATATTTGACGAAAATGTAATTAGATACAAAATAACAAGTTGATTAACATCTTTTAACAACGACTTTGAAAAGTCTTCGTTATTTTTTTATAGAAAAATTAAGAAATTTGAAATAAGTGAAATTTTTAGATGATTATGAACCATCACAAAAAAATAAAAAAAGTAAGCATTAAATGATTTGACAATAAAATTAAAGCAAAATTAATAACGAGTGTTTCCCCCTCTTGCTCTGATTGCGGTTTCCATTCGTCTGGGCTTGCTACAGATTATGTTATCGATGATTTCTTGAGGCAACTGCTCCCACTTCTCAAGTAATTCGTTTCCAAGTTCATTCAGATTGTTGGGGGGTGGTATTCTGGATTTAACCCTTCTTTTTAGCAAGTCCCAGACATGCTTTATCGAATTCATATCGGGGGAATTTGCTGGCCACTGCATCACCGGTATACCTACGTGGCTCAGATATGCCTGTACCGATTGTGCACTATGAGCACGAGCATTATCTTGCATTAGAATAATGTAGTCACCAATAAATGGGGCAAATGGTACAACATGTTCTTCTTAAATGTCTCTGATGTATCTATCTGCTGTCATGGTCCCTCCTGTGACTATCAATAACTCCGTGCGAGCTCTCAAACATATCCCTCCCCAAACCATTATCGAGCCGCCACCATAAGCCACTGTGTGTTCAAAATTAGACTATATTTGGCGTTCTCCTCTGTGTCTCCATATTCGCTGTCTCCCATTGATCTGTTTTAAAAGAACTCTGCACTCATCAGTAAAGAGAACCTGCTGCCATTCGTTCAAATCCCAGACGATGTTCTCGCGTATCGGTTTCTGTTCCGCTAATTGTGCCGGTGTGTGTATATTTAGGTACCTACCAAATTTACATTTGACACAAGAACCTCCTTTTTAAAGTTGATCAAAATCATTGCTTTATAACACTTTAATAATAGATAATTAACATACACTTAATATCCCTTATTATGTACTATTATATATATTACACTATCGATTTCATAATTGTAATAAATTAAAAGTGATTGTTAAGGAGAAGCCATCTTC
The DNA here is from genome assembly GCF_905220415.1 of Colias croceus. NCBI lineage: Eukaryota > Metazoa > Arthropoda > Insecta > Lepidoptera > Pieridae > Colias > Colias croceus. The sequence goes on from NC_059562.1 coordinate 4,190,982, forward strand.
ATTTTACTGTTGTATTTATACGATGTTAAAATACGTATAATTCAACTAATATTCTGAAAAGGAAATATTTAATTGTTTGTTTATTATTTTCCTGTTTATTTATGCGAAATAATTTTAATATTATTTGCTCTTAGCAATCTACTGAAACAAATGAGGCAACGAAATAAGTGGCATACGATATTTTGATACTAAACGAAGTAACAAAAATAATATTATTTTGTATCACTTTCCGTTTATTTTTTTGCTTCCACGTGTAGGGCAATTAACCTTTAGCGTTAAACTAGAAAAAAAGCTTTTCTATGATCTCTTGTAACAGATCTCTTATACCTTGAACAATAGGTTGGAAAAACGACGGGAAAACTTGATGCAAGAATACATTATAAATGTAGGGTAGTTTTAAACATTTAAAGATTTTTGTTGTTTTAAATTTTTATAAAATGTTTTGAGTATAAAATTCAAGAGAGTATATTAGGTATGTAAGTTAAGCATAACTTTGTAAGTTTGCTTTTTTTTTCATGAAACGTAAAATAGTTAAGATGAAGTATCTATACACTAGATTGCTATTACATGATGAATATGACCTTCTACTTTACTAATAGTATAGATATCTCATAGTAGTATCTAATCTAATAATAATGTGTAGCTCAGGAATCTAAGCACCTTCGCCTTAACCACAATGATATGAATAAAATATGCACAGTAACGATGCATTGTGGTTAGAAATAGTTATACAATTATATCATTTAATTCTTCTCAAATGCGTGATAAAAAATTATGTAGATATGAGATCTATCATTGACATTCTTTAGAATAGGTATATGATTAAAAAATATCTTAATAACTAATCGTTACGCTTTTATTGTTAATTCTATTGTGTAAAAATATGAAAAATACTAGTACAGGTCGTTGACCTTCGCTTATCTGTTTAACGAATTACCTATATACAGGTATACATAGGCACCAGATAAGCTAGTCCACTCTTGTTTTCACATAATATATTTACCAATCAGTTTATACATATTTCGTCAGTCCGTCAATCGCAAATAGCATTTGCATCTTGTATACAAACTTATTGAACAGATTAATTACAAGACCAACTCAATCAAAACTAAGAATTGGCAGTCCAACTGTATATGGAAATCGCTTCATTGTTGAGTCGTTTAAAATAGAATTAATTGGAAGTTGTTTCCTATACATCCATCAGGATATGTCAGCCACCTCCGTTGGTTTAGGCATGTTAATTAAGGATGTAAAGCACATAAATTGTACTCTGTGGGAAGGATTGGGACATTGCAGATATATATTGTGTAACTTTGCAGTTCTTGGCGGTAAGAAATGTATATAATATCTTTTTGTTTTTAATTATGTACACTGAGTTGTTAAGTCTATCGTTCTTCAAAACTTAAAGATGCCTGTAAGACATACATATAAATCGTTTTAATTAAACAATGAAATAATAAATATTTAAAAGAATTATTTTAAAAAATATTATTATATACAGCCCAAATTCGATAACGACCTTTAAAACTCTAATAAGACGAAATTTGATCTTAATTCAAGCGAAGTGTTTGACCTTTTTATTTCAGTAATATCTGCGTAATCATAATTTTCAATCTACATAATTTAAACCAGTATAAAATTATAATTAATTTCCCTTAAATAAGGTATTGAAGGTATATACAATAGACCTACTATCGATTAGACCTCCCAGCTATTACATCCAGGAACTAGTGTGATGGATCGCAGGAAGACCGCACTGCGTTCGGCTCTATAATGTTTATATCTCTATTCGTGTTTACATTTTATGATTTCAATTGTGCGTATTAGGAAATCCTATTTAGGTTGTATCCTGTATTGGAATTAATTTGGTTCTAATGGTCTCGAAATAGTCTAGACTCTAGTTATTAATTTGTTTATTTTGGTAGACTTTGTAGTATGTTGTTGCTTCAATTACATCTCAGTATTAATCTCAATATTTACCTATGCATGCATAGTACATATTACTAATACCAACATAAAACCATCGCAAAATTCTATGAAGCCAATCATTCTAGACAAATTTTTCGTGTATTATGTTTTAAATCAACTTCCACGATTTCTTTTGATAAATAATGTTAAAAAGTTCGCTTTCTTTACCATTTTGTATTCAGAACTCAATAATATACGCATTTAAACATCCTGCTTTATACCCTTCCCACAAATTTCCTTTAAAAATGATTCAACGCAATCACTGAAAATTAAAAGCACTGTCAATGCCCATATTAATGCCTTAATTCTAACCGCGACGAATATTATAGCACATAATTGCACATAACTTAATCACTAACTTACATGCATCATGCATATTCATACAGGCGGGGCTTGGTGTAACAAATTTTAAATAAACACAATTTATTAACGACTCAATTGTCTAGACTGGAAGGTAGAAAGTCGTGTGGAGATTCGTATCAAATAAATTTTCTTGATAAATTTATAAATATTGGTGATAATAAAAGGGTAGAAGTCGTCAAAATAATATGTGAATTATGATTTACCAAATGTGTAGGTACTTACATAAAAAATAATACTTGATTTGCACTTATTTCAAAGGTGTTTCTTTGTCACATCAACTGTACTATGCTTTTTAATTAATGGAATTCACTTTACCTATAACATCTGACTTAATCTTTTTTTTTTTACAGGTAATTTCAAGACATCCTACGCTCTATAACTATGAACTTCAATAGTGAGTAACAAGTGATAATAACTGCGTTAAAAACAACCGACTTCAAACTTGCACTTGCAAAATTTACAAATACCTACAGACAAAAATGCTCATAAAATAAAAACTACTGGGCCTATCCGAATAAAATTTTTATGGGACCAATTCGACACCATCCCGCATCGAACAAAAAAAGAATCACGTAAATCGGTTCAGAAACCTCGGAGTAATCGGTGTACATACATAAAAAAAAAATACCGGTCGAATTGATAACCTCCTCCTTTTTTTTGAAGTCGGTTAAAAATCTCTTACTTTCTAACAAAAGGTTCAACAAATTTTGAATCAGGGCATTTACAATTGTAGATATATTTTTTACCTACGTAATTATTCATACCCAAGTATTATACCTTGTATAGCATTGTTTTCACAATATATTTTAAATATAAACCTATCAAAAACGACCTCGCCGACATGTTTTCAAAATGAAAGATCAATTTGTGAAAGCCATCTATGTCGCAGGCCAGGGTCCAAAATATACATCGGAAATGGGAAATGTTTATGTCAAATTTTCCGATTGACAGCCGTGAAATTAAACTTTTGTTATTATATTCAATTTTGCATTCAATCAGCACTAACAGTATTTGTTTATTTAAGTAAAACAATGTTTTTATGAATAATGAGAAGAGGATTTGTACGATGAATACAATCTATACTAATATTATAAAGCTGAAGAGTTTGTTTGTTTGAACGCGCTAATCTCGGGAACTACTGGTCCGATTTGAATTCTTTCGCTGTTAGATAGCCTATTTATCGAGGAAAGTTATAGGCTATGTATCATCACGCTACGACCAACAGTAGTGGAGCCACGGGGGTGAAACCCCGCGGAGCAGCTAGTGTATAATATAATGTATAAATAGGGTACTTACCTACTTTGCGTAATGTAGGTTATCTATAGCTGTACCTTTCTACCTATCCACTAATAATGTAAAGCGGAAAGATTTTATTTCTTGGTTTGTTACGATCTTATTCAAAAACTACTTTATCATTTAAAATTATTATACCTACCATTTCAAAACTACATGTTTGAGCTCATGCTGAGGCTATTTTTATCCCATATCCCAAGTGAAGTTGATACAACTAGGTAACGTCCTATATTCTAATGTTCCCAATATATCTCACTACACTACACCATAAAATCACTTCTCCCATAAATGCATTTACCCCACATTTTCTTACAAAATCAAAAACCCTTGACCTGCTTACAAATAGGGCCCCTAAAATGTCACCGAAGCACATTAGTTTCAATCTAACTAACTGACAGCCAGCCATATTTCTTCATCTTGACCCCCATAATTTTTATGGGCCCTTTTCACACCCCGTACCTTATTGTACAGTTTATATAACAATTGTATGCGGCTTTTTTTACTTTATAACTTATAAGTAAAAAAAAAACGTAGGTACTTAGTACCTACACATTACATCTGACTTATCACTTACGACATATAAAAAAATATGAAGAATATGTAAGTTATAGAAAGGAAGTTCAAGGAAATTGTGACAAAGGAAAAATTTGAAAATAGTAAATGTATCTCCCGAGGTATATTTTACCTCACCAGACCAGGTATTGTCTTATAAAAGTCAACCTATTACAAAAATATTTTACCTAAAACTCATTCTTAGACAAAAAATACCTAAAAAATCCCGAAAAAATACCTCAATTGACTCATTACTCGTACGGTGGTCTCGTGACGTCACTGTCGGCATCTCACAAGGCGCTCCAACTATTTTCACGCCAACATACCAATTTATTACCTTAGTGATCGATTTTATTCATTAAACCGTGTCCATTTTGTACATTTCTGAATTATTTAATTAGTCGTAATGTGTTAATTTAGCCACGGTTTTAGTGAATTCACGCTTTGTTTAGACGTGTTATAGTTATATGGGGATATTAATTGTTATGTTTCACATTTTTATAGATTGGTTGGGAATTGTGGTTGAGTGTTGATTGAATTATTTTCGTGTTGTATCCCGCGTTTGATGGGATAATTATTGATTGTTATTTTTTTGAACAAGATATATCGTAATTAAGTGTATCTTGGTAATCATTTTCGATATCGTAACTAGGGTTTTATTCTTAATTCCCACATAGAAATCTGGTAATTCATACAGATCGATCTACCTCTATGAAGATGTTTTATGCTCTTTCACACAAAGACTATCAATCCGAAGTCTCAAATGTGATAGGTATACAAATATGGTATAGGTACCTTATTAGTTATTATATCCCGCGCGGAAAATATCTGAAGTTAGGTATCAAAAACTTGCAAGTGCAAACTAGTAAGTTCAGATGTGTGCGTAGGCACTTATAAAAAAATAATAAAAATAAAAATCGTTTATTTGTTTCATAACACACTTAGCTACGCACTACATTCCGTCTGTATTTACATACAGACGGAATAAAATATCGTATCAAAATAGTCTAGAAAATCTTTTCATGCCGTCAACAAATGGTATTCAAATATAACCTAGAATTTGTTTTCATATCATTCAATAGTTATTTACATTATTTTCCTTCAAATAGAGCCGAAAACGTAATCCGTGTCATCCATAACGAGAAGGGATGAACCTTTTTCAATCATTCCACTTTCCTAGCGATTACTCGACCCGAAATGTATACAATAGTGGAACAACTCAATTTGCATTTAGTTTTTATTTTATTTCATTTGTATTATGAATGAATATTTATTATATTTTTAGGTTTTAACGTGAGTAAGAACAGTAAGAAACATGGGTTCGAATTTCGATGTCCTACTGTGGAATGTCTAAAATAGTAATAAAATTAATAACAACTATCTATTACACGAAGTAAAGAATGATATAAGTAAAAGGATACCATCTGAAAAGTTAACGATAGTTTTTGCTATTGAGATTACAATATGCAATAAATAAACATAAAATATTAGATACATACCTAATAGAACAATAACATCTTAAAATATCAAAAAAGTAATAACTCAATGTTTAATTAGTCATTAGGGCTAATTACAACGTAATACTTTAGTTCATAAAATTCCGGCAACTTAACTTTTACTATAAAATTATACGCATCATTACAAAATCCACAAGAAAATGACAAAGAGAAAACTACATTGTCTCTCACACAATAGAGTACAAATTATAAAATTTCCCCAATGGATCTTCGTTTCTTAGAACATTATAGGCATTCCTAGCCATTCGACAGTGAATTCCTTTTGATCGTCTCATTATCTGGCAAAATACTGAAAGAGGACTGAGATTGACTGCAAAAAAGGAACACATGTCAATCTCTGGGCCCCGTCGTGAATGGAGGGCTTGATTAATCACTTAAAAATAAACTCTATACACAAGCTATAGAGCTTAAAACCGAATACCAGATCGAACAAGTCGCGGTTAATTTAAACAGAAAGACTGATGTCGATTAAACTAAAAATAAAGGCCGAGGCATTTAATAGCTAGCTCAGGCGTCCCTTGAAGACGGGATATTTTTAAACAAAACACTCGTAAAAAGTTAGTTTGATTGTCGTATACAAAACGTAGCTTTTGTAACGAATGAAATTACTTGGGTACGCGTAATTTTATTTATCTTTGAAAATAAAGGTTAAACTTGTATTTTATGGGGTTTGAAATTTGTATACTATAAAAACTTGAATCGGTGGATGTAAAGTTAATGCTGTTTTAATGTGTTATGCTTACAACTTTTTATTGACTACTTGTTCTTGATCCCGGCACCGTCTACGTTTCCTGATTTTAAGTTCGATATAACGCTATACATCGATTTAAGTTATATACGCTTTTGATTTATAAACAACTCGTATAAGTAACGTAAAGAACTACATTTGTATGGGGTACAGCTATAGATACCATACCAAAAGCACCTTATACTATTAGAAGATAAGCAATATTTGAATCGCTATTTATCCTTGCGAATGAAGTGTTAACATGAACCGAATCCTTTATGTAATCACCAATATATTTAGAAATTAAAGACTTTTTAACGGATTTTAAACGCGATTTATTCAGTCAGTCTCCCCGTGACCACGCTCGCTGTAAAGTGTTCGAAACGTCGGGAAAATAATAGAATGAATAAATCGCGTTTAAAATCCGTTAAAAAGTCTTTAATTTCTAAATGTATAATACTCGCGTAAAATCAAACCCTAGAAAATACAATCACCAATATAACTTTAAACAGTAGTCAATTTAACCGCCTATTTATAAAATACACGTTAAAAACTGTAAAATGTTTATTAAACTCAAAGGACAATCAACCTGACCACTAGCTTACAAAATGGAATTTTTCAACCTAAATATAGAATCAATTCCATCAAATAAGGATTGACGTCAATAGCTTCTATACGAACAAACCAACAAATGTGACATCAATCAGTTTGCTGTATTGATTGCTATCTTTGTAATTGAATACTGGTAATAGTACAATAGTTAGAAACTATTTTTATTTCTATTTTTAATAAGCTAGATACATTGTGCTTAAATGTGCCTAATTCCTAAATTAACTTAGGTAAGTATGTATTTTACTTAGTTTTTCAAGAAAATATGTCCTAGGTCCATCACCACGTAGTATAAACTATACCTATGCTTAAATTCGTAAAAAAAATGATGCAGCCAGTAATAGACAAATACTTTTACATGTATGTTTTTCCTAAACAAAAAACAAAATAGACACACACATAAGTACAACTAGTAACAAAATTATAAATCTAATGAAATAAAAGCCTGTATTTACCCAAACCCTTTTAAACAGAAATAAGCTGAATCATTAGTACCTAAGTTCCCACACGCCCCAATCAAGTGAATACGTTCAAATAAACATATTTGAATAAGTAATAGTACGGGGTCTATTCTGACTGAAGCAATTTAACTGTATGCTTCTAGGGTTGCCAGATATTTTATTTATTTATTACACTTCATTGTACATATGAATGGACAAAACAAAACAAAAAAAACAATAAGAAAAAGGCATCATTTGTACAAAAGACGGCCTTATTGCTTAACAGCAATCTCTACCAAGCAACCTTGTAGGAAAGGAAATGTATGGGATAGCGCAAAATAAATGATTATAATTACAATTCCACGGTTTCACATACTCGAAGGTTTTAACAAATATCTCGATTTTATATCTAGAATTTTCTGAATAGAAGTACTTACTTTGTATTGTCTCGAACTGTCTCTTAAGTGTGTGGTTAATTAATAAAGTTATTCGATCGAAGGTGCCACGTGTAACATTTATTGATAATTGAATTCTAGAAGTGTTATTATCAATTGAGCGTCCTGAATTTCAAGGGTTAATAGAAAATGTTCAATATGCTTCTTAATAATAGACCTAAAACATAATGTGGCGATAGCATAGAAGCTATCAAAAAAATCACAGTAGTAGCAAAGGCAAAATGAATTCCACAGAATTGCCCAAAAAATGTTGACTGACTCGAGGATCGAATTCCGGTCCGCAGGTAATTTTTTTATAAACTGTTACAAAATATATGTTTTGGTTTAATACTGACGTAATAATAGATATTGATTGAATAGCCTTTGTCTAAATTTTGCTGTAATTAGAACATATACAAAGGAAAACTATAAGAAACAAACTATTATTATTTACATTTCCAAATATTCACCCAATATTGTATCTGATTCATATCATAAAAGCATAAATAAAATGCAAGTAACTATTCGATAAGCAAAAGGTTCGCTCCAATAGGGTCGGAAGTCCATTTATTTAGGGTCAAATTCAGAATTTCATTGAAAAATAAATGAATGGTTAGCAACCCTCGGTCCTGCGAAACATCAAAGCAGCCGCCACGTCGCAACCAACCCGATGCTATATTGATGTACGACGTCTATTACATTTTATTTGATACTAGCGGTCCGCCCCGGCTTCGTCCGTGGTACATATTTCGCAATAAAAGGTATATGTTCTTTCTCAGGGTCTAAAGATTGTCTGTGCCAAATTTCATCAAAATCGGTTGAGAGGTTTATGCGTGAAAACCATACATACATACATAATTACAAACTTTTCCTCTTTATAATATTATATTTGATATAATGTGCTCTCTTTACGTAGTTGAGGAATTTGCAACGTCTTGCAATGATGGAAATGACCATTGAAGATAGGAAACCAATTTCCTCAAGGATTGCTAAATATTGATTCAAAATCACTTGTAAATTGGAAATTAATTAACAGAATTATCCGAAACTTTGGTGTAACTTGCTCTTTTAGCAATTAGAACATTACTAATTGTTCTTGATGTACCAGCATGGTAAAGCAAAATGATTTTCTACGTATCGGCTCTCCCCACAAGGGTACGCACAATGTTGTGGTCATTCGAATCGTTGAGCTAAAGTGAAGTCTCATGTCCCAGAAGTGACAAAATTTGTATTCGGAATTTCGATGCTCGATTCTTTATAGTTCTAACTAGTTCGATACCTTCTCCGAATCTTCTGTGTTTACTGTAGGTAATAAAAGTGTCAATTTACGAGAAATATGTAGTAGTAAGATTGGTACCAGTTTTTCTAAATTTGAGTTAAAATCAGTTGCGATAAATCATTTGTCCAAAATGGTACCAAAACACACTATTTTTCTTTGCCTTGACATTAATTTATTTACACTTTATTCTACACGAAACCGACTATACAATACAAAGTATTTTTATCCGATTTAGTTAAAAGTGGCGTGAACTCGTGTCGGAAGCCAAGACTCTGTTTGGGTCGCAGAGCTAGTTAAGTAAGTAAGTTAGTTAAAATTACAAATTATTTTTGGATTAGATGCGTTCTGTTGACAATATAACCTGGAAGTACCAATATCTGTCCTTCTCTAGAGCAAAGCTATAAAATCGCAACACAGTATCAGCTTACATTCCTACATATCGGAAACACGTGTGCAATGCGATCGCGTATTTCACTAATTAGGATCGCTTGTTATACGATTTGGTATGTGACGCGACATGGTATGACAGAATTCCCGAAGTGATTCGATAGCAAATGCAGTGAAAAATTGATTGTAATGGCCTGATTTAATAGTTTGGTTAAATTTATCGACACTTGGCTCATTGTATAAATTTGATACAAGTAGGTAGGTATATCGGGATCATGGATTACCTAATAATGCAGCCGAAGATTATTGCGTTTGGTGATGCACATGGAGTCTATTTTCCTACAGAATAAATTGTGAAGAGCACTAGGTTTTACAGTTTTCCAGGAATATATCGTATACACGTGAATGATGTGGTGTACATAAAAGGACAAAAGTATTTGAAAGTTTGAAACAGTTCGTTGCAGAAGGCACTACATGGCGAATTGCAATTTTCCTAGTAAATCTATGGATAGAAAATATTTAACAGGAATATACTTAGTTACTTATTCTAAAAAATACTTACCTATAATTTAGCCAAAATCTAAAATTATAGCTCGAATTCAGACAAATCCACATACTAATATAATGTTAAACATAAGTACCCACCAAGAAATACCTATCGTGTGCAATTGCAAGCCAAATGATAGAACAGTGGTTATATAAATAGAATCGTGTGGAAATGAGCATAGGTCAGCGTCAGGAAATTTGCCTATATCGTAATTGCACCCCCGGGCATTGCTACCGCATATTATTACTGTAAGGCCAGAATCAATATTGGCTCTTTATGCCTAATTGAGCTGCTAGATGATTTCTGCGTTTTCTTATTTGTAAGTAATGGTCGAATATATAAGTTGTAATATGGAAAAAGAAATATATTTTTTTACGTATGTGTATTGTGCATGTATTCTACTAGGCTATATTATGTGCGTCTGTATTATGTGATTACTTTTTTTTTTGCTGTTCAAATTGTCATAGAAAGAAAATGCAGGTGTGCGTAATCCATACTAATATTATAAATGTGAAAGTAGATAACTCTGTCTGTCTGTCTGTTATTCAATCACGCTTAAACTACTGAACCAATTTTCATGAAATTTGAGATATTTTGGTACCCGAGAAAGGACATAGGCTACTTTTTATCCCGGGAAAATGACGCACTGCCGGAAATCCCACGGGAACGGGAACTATGCGGGTTTTTCTTCGACTGCGCGGGCGAAGCCGCGGTCGGAAACTTAGTTCATAATATTTATAAGCGCATGATTAAATTGGAATGTAGCTAGAATTAATTCCTCATTACCGTACACGTGAAGCGGATAGAACCCAACCGATAAATAGATCTCACTAAATGTATTCTAGTATTTAAACTTATCAAAGTTTAGTAATTCCCGAGATCCCGACGGACTTGCAGATAAGCAAGGATTAGAATGAACTTGTTCAATCAAGTTACTCCGTAAAGTCAAGTATTGGTTAGGGAATGTTATTTTAGTCTCCTTTGGTTCGGAATATGGCCATTTGTTTTATAGATTTCTGGTTAGATTCGAAAGCTCGCTATCATTTCGTATTGAATGCAATTTCTGCTACTAGATTGCAACTCATTTATTTGTGGAGAAATTACTTATTACTTTATTTGAACGAGTAGTAAGTACATTTGTTTGTAATGTTACTTTGTAATTTGACTTGGTATATTACAAAATTAGCTTGGATAAAAAACACATAATAAGACGATTATACATATAAAATAATTCCATAATCATTCGTGTATTCAAATCCATATTTTTACGTAAGTGTTGAATAATAATAATCATCTCCCAAAATTATGTTCCAGCAAACCAACAAATTATAACGTAATTCGCATTTGATTTATTTTCTTTGTCCTGAACATATTCAGGAGTCTTTGAAAGCGTAATTGCGCCTCATTTCTCATTACACATGAACTCGTTAGCGAAGTCACTCACAGAATTTGGTAACTTATCAAAATCAAACACAAATCACGCAGACTTCAAGACGATGATTTACATACATTACGAATTAGTGGCATTCAGTATTCCCTTATTTTGTTTGGCTCTTAGGAATCATGAATTTTCAATTTTATGAATCAAGTTCGCAGTTTTCAAGGGCACTCCACGGCTCGGATACTTTAAATTGATGAGGGGTTTTTCGCAAAGTTGCCACCGCTTTTTTGTCGTACTTCTATTCGAGTGTAATTAAAACTTGTGCATAATTATTCAAATTTTGCTTTCATGTAATTCTGGGGTTTTAATCAATATATTAACGTTCCTTATTCAGGTCTGTTTTATCTAGCAAGGTCGTTGAAACGTTCGCGTGTACGGAAAAATCAATTGCAATAGGATGGATGTAATTTTATCAAGCTTTCTTCTGTACAGGCATAATTTAAGTCAATTTATGTCTCAAAATTCAAGTTTTCTGCAACGGTTGACTGAACATTTAAAATTTTATTGATCAGTTTGCACTTAACACTTGATTTGATCGCTCTGAAAAAAGCTGTTCCTTAATAAAAGAAATGTATTAATACAAATTCGAAATAATTATATTTGTAGTAACACAATTAATGATAGCATAATAGAGTTCTCATTCGTACATTAAATCTCACCCTCTTTACAACGATCATTGTTCGCTAATAATATCACGAATTTTAATCTTACCTACAATAATATCAGTGAAATTGTTACAAAATCTTAACACCTCACAATTGGGCGCAAAATAATGCCCTAAGAAGGGTGCGGGTTCATTGACCCGGGAGAGGTGTGAAATACCTTCGTTTTATATAAGGATATTAGTATTGTTATAGAAGTTATTGACTTGAAACTTTTGGGTTTTCGTAGGATGGACTTAAGAATATGTAGGATGTTATTATTACAGGATTTATTTAAGTGCCTGGCCTAGGTTATGAGTTGTAAAGGCCAATACGTACAATAACTTTATTATCACTACATAGTATAAAACAAAGTGTGTGTATGTATGCTTAGATCTTTTAAAATACGCAACAGATTTTGATAGGGTTTTTTATAGATGTAGTAGTTCCTGAGGAAGATTTAAGTAAACAATGTATTAAGGGCGAGGCCGCGCGCGGAAAGCTGGCATTAAAATAAAATTTATATTAACGAAAGTAACGAAAGTTAACCCAGACATTATAAAAATGACTATGATATATTGAATTATAAATATTACTAGCTGTGCCGCGCGGTTTCACCCGCGTGGCTCCGCTCCTGTTGGTCTTAGCGTGATAATATATAGCTTAAATTATTACTCGTGGATAATGTAGCTTTCGAATGGTGAAAGATTTTTTAAAATCGGTCCAGTAGTTTATGAGCCTATTCATTACAATCAATCAAACAAAGTTTTCCTCTTTATAATATTAGTGTAGATATGTAATATGCAATATTGAATAATATATACGTCTATAGTTAAATAAATCTCCTATTCAAGATTTCCTTAAATCAACTCAGTGCATTAAGATTGACGCACCATAATATAATCTAAGTGTAACTTCAACTCACACTTAGAGCTCTATCTGTAACCGTCAGTGTCTGACACTAAGTCTAGACTCCGAGATTGATCCTGACATTAGCATTATGCAGAAGATATATGATTCCCGTGATACGTTTAGATTGTTTGTTTTTGAAGTTTGTGGATCAGTTTAAATTATTAGCTTTTATAGTATGTAGATAATGTTGTGTTTGATGTAGTTAGTTGATTTTGAATGACGATTTTAATGTGGATAATTTATGCGTTTATTTGTATATATAAATATAAAGCACTTGAATGCCATAAAACCAAAAATATCAATTTCGTTTATTTGTATTGTTATTATGGAGTTCTAATCAAAATCGTAATTCAACTTTACTTGGTTGTAATATTGAAAAACCGATTTTATTTTGTACCCTCATGAACCCAAAATTATAATAATAATTGACCACTATTCATTAACAACAGAGATCTCAATAAATTTTGAAAACAATACCAATCAAAACAACAGTCAAACACAAATGATAACATAAAAATCGATTCCACATAAAACCGAGCGAAACACCAGTCTAGTCATCTACTGTTGCATATGAAAACAATCTATTGTCCGACCCTCGGCCAACAATAGCGTCGTAAGTAATATTTCCATTCAAATCCGAATACATTAAAAACATAAGCACGAAACGATTACCTCCCCTACCAAACTTTTCCCTACCTAATGGGAAATCCTACGGGATGTTATGCCAAAGAATCGCTTGCGAACAGACGCTGTATGCTTATTCATATGAATTTGCACGTGTGTAACTTTATATTAAACATCTGTGAACTACAAATCTCCGTTATCTTATAACTGCTAATTGAATAATATTTTTCATGATGCATTTCATTTGCAAAACAAACTAGAATATGCTTTAATAAACACTAATGGAAAGCTTTATTATTTTTTTACAATAGTGTCGTAGTCATTCGTTGTCGTTCTATGAAACGTAGCTGAATCACACAGCCATACAAATACATTCAAAATGCTACCTTAAACGACTAGACAAATTTTAATGCTTCGGCAACTCTGTCCATATTGTATTCTATCAATATTCTCCGTCCAGACGCAACCTTCAGCCGACATTGCTTCGGCATTGTGCATTGTATGCAGATTCAATAACAATACTTTACGCAAGCTTAAAATTCATTTTCAATATTTATTTTCCCCATTCTTCATTTTCTAAAGTATTCCTCTATTCGTATACGGTTTGTGTCTGAGAAATTCCAATCAATTTCTTTCTATCTAACTGCTACTTAAGATCTTTATCAGGATAAGCAATGTGCCCGGTCTAAGCACTTATTCTATGTTACAATTTATGAGGTATACGCCACGCAAGGGAAACTAGTTCTTATTGTTATGGTAATAGATACAAATACGCTAGTGACGCGGGGCCCGTGTTAATCTGTATGCGTAGCGAGTTCGGTTCGCTTGATTGGTTATTCGTTCACGGAAGGGTGACAGTTTAAAGATTTGCCCTCTATCGTTTCACTTCAATGATTTCGTTTTAATTCGATTTTAAAGTCTCCGCCACTTAGATAACCATTTACGAATCTTCAGAATTTGCGGACGAAACAAAAAGGCCGTGGAAATGGAGGCTTAAAAAGTTAGAATTGTTTGTACGGAAAAGAATAAAAAGGGTAATGATCTCCCTTGAAGTATAAATGAAGGACAATTAGAGGCTTTGACAGTTCGGCTTGTGGAATTAATGACGGCTTTTATGGCTATCCAAATTATTTTTAAAAGAGTGATTATGTCAAAGGGTTCTCGATTATTTCGACAATCTTTTAAATTACAAAATAAATCTGGATTTGCGAGACCCCTAATTTACGGATCTATGGGTGTTGTATATATACTTGTGTAGTTTTCTCCGCGCTAATAGTTTTCATATCACTTAAGAGAAACCGCTCAAGTTTAATACATTTAATTCTAAAAGTGACCTCGTCCCATTTCCCTTTGGTTGTTTTGATTAATTACAGAGCAGTTTGAAAGGGACTCCAGTTGTTTTGATTTCGTATGAATAGAGCGAGTCTATGGGCATCGTTGTGCCACTATGAAGCCTGTCGTCGTATTCAAATTAATGTTTGTGTTTTCTTGTTTGACAGTCAGTATTTGTCGTTTTCCCAGCACGATGGGAAATTATTGGACGTTATTAAGAAATACCAAGGCGTGATGGATGACAATACCGTTTTCATTTTCCGATTTCCATTGTTTTCTTGGATTTAATATCCAGGGGATTGCGTATTTGTAAAATAGAAGTCATATTTATTCGCAGCGAAGATTGGTTTTTGTTATGAAAACGTTTTTGGTGTTTTGTTGTACAGTGATTTATTTCTTTTAGAAATGGTTTGTTTTATGCTTTAAGACTTAAAATACTTTTAATAATAAAAACTTATTGACGCTAGTTTTAATTACTTTTACAAATATGTTTTGTTAACAGTTCTATATCGTTACACCTATATTTTCAATAAACCACATAAAACTCCAAAAGAACATGATATGAATTTCCTGCAATATTTCTAAGTGTTTGTTTTTAGCGCTAGTTTATCCGAAGGGAGGAATTTGCTTACCTTTAGGGATGTAGATTTTGTCTTTGATTGTTCCTTTCGAGGGGAGTTTATTGTACAGTTCCGATCTGTGCTTTGAATACTGTCGTTAGATATTCGTGTTTATTTTGACGGTATTGAAAAAATTGTGTACAATAAGAAATCATGATCAAATATCTTTTATGTATTTGTATGTACGACCACTTTTCCATTTGGATAAGAAAAACTTCATATGACTAAAACGTATAACATTATGGAACTTGTATATTTTTCGTTTCTATATTACCGTTAAGAAATAACTGTTCAAATTATCCAAAAATGAAACATGATAATATTTTAACAACAATGAAAGCCGTACTAAAACTTGCGAGCAATAAATTGTTATATCCTGTCAACATTTTGGACGACTTAGCTATATAATATGATATACGAGTTATACCCGCATAGCAAACAGACATTTATTAAACGGTGTTAAATTTATAGCAATTGATGTGACGCTGGCTTAATTATCCTTAAGTGTCAATTTGTAACGATAAGTCAATTATCTCTGAAGACATAGAAATTCGTTTTATGTTAACATATTTTTATTACTTTGTGTTAAACAATCTAAATTGATATTAATTCATGTTTATCACGCCTGCAGTGAATACTCGCGCTTTTTACTTCACTTTTTTCATTCGTATAAAATTCCATGTTGTTTTCTATATTTCGCAAATAAACTAGAAGTGACTTGTAAAAAATGGAACAAACGTCAATTTAAAAATAGTTTGACACCAAAAACTAAACCGAAATTGATTTCCACAGCGTTCCATCCGAATGTCGGAGCGTCACACATTTTTACGTCTGCGTACATCATAAATAGATTGAAATTTATATCGGGACAGAGACAATAAAAACAAATTGCTTTTCGACCCGTTTTATGATCCGTCAATACGTTACAAATAAAAGGACAATAACGGTCAATATCTTTACGCGGATTTATACGCGATTGTTATAATCTACACTACGACTACTTTGAGTAAGAGCACAATTTTCAACTGTCAGCCCCAAGCTCTCGCAGCGCGGCATTTGGCAACCTAACTGTAATGGCACAATAAATAGTTTGCAGCCCTCACCCATCTGTCACTTAACTAGTAAAATATACAGACGTCATTCAGAGAGCCACGTTGAAAAATCGCAGCGAGTACCACCCCTGACGAAGTCGCGCCGCGGCTCGCTCCAATCCCTACCTTAGCACCCGACTTTAAAGTCCATTTCGCATCGCCCTGCCCGATGAATAAATTTAAATATTTGTTAACTTAAAATGTAACCCGTGTACCCGGAAATACAGTCTAAATTGCACGGCTGATCATTTGTTTCACGGATCGCGAGGTTAGGTGTACGAAAATCACTTCTATCATTATCATTGTAAGGTACTTTTTAGTTTTCGAGAGCGATTCCGCGACAATCTTATACTAGGGTTATTTAACTTTGAAGTTGTTCAAAAGACCCTCGATTCGGGATTCTGGTGGATTTCTTTTTGGATTAAAGGCCTCATGAATTTAATGATAGTGCATTTTAGGGCCGTTATTTGTGCGAATGCCACGCGTCCGATTTAATCACTTGTAATTGTTTTCTTTGAAAACAAAAATAACGAACTGTATAACATAACTGTGGCACCCCTAATGACTAGAACGAAATACTTATTTCAATGCTATTTCAATGTTACGAATATTTAAAAAGGTTCGCTTACTACGTTTAATATTCTATAAATTGTACCAGATTTTTTTTTCATATATATATATATATATATATTTTTTACAGGTAAATTGGTGACTGCGATTTCACAACTCAACTTTGACACGTAAGTTTTGAAGGTAACAGAGAAAATACATATATTTTGTATGATAGATATCCGGCATAAAGCCTTTTAAAATTCAAAACTAACATTTTTAAAACAGAATGTACATTAAAGTGGGTAGATGAAGAAAACACTGTCCGTGATTTAGCTTTACTAGTTAATGTGTGAATTTGTGAGCGTACTCATTAGCGATTCAAATTTATGCAAATCTGATTAACGACTTCATTGTAAAGCGAAAACTGGGGCAGGCTTCACTTTTGATACTTCACGAAGATATGTTATATTGGAAATAACGTTTTTACTCGCTATGTTTTGCGTAATTCCTCGTGTATTTTTCTGTTCTATCATGATATATTATGTTATTCATTATATTTTTTCAAGTAAGCGGCTTTTTGAGAAGTCTCTTATTATATTTTTCGTTTGTATTATTCTGAATTTACTAATAACTAGCTGTTCCCCGCGGTTTCACCCGCATTGCTCCGCTCCTATTGGTCTTAGCATGACGATTTATAGCCTATAGCCTTTCTCGAATCTCGATAAATGGGCTATCTAACACCGAAATAATTTTTCAAATCGGACCAGTAGGTAGTTCCCGAGCGCGTTCAAACAAACAAACAAACTCTTCAGCTCTATAATATTAGTATAGATTATTTCTTTTAAGCATCTTGCTCCCTCTATTGTAAAGTAACAAACACGATGACCTACCTATCTATTCGATTTAAAGCAGTTTTACTATTTTTAAGTACCTATAAACCTACTTTCTAGTTATTTAGTATCGGTCAGCAACAATTCTAAATAACACAAATTAAAGGTAATCCCATGTTATTTGTAAGGCGTGATTACGTCACATAAACATATAAATGGCTAGGTCTTATCTCAGGTGCTAACTCTAAAGGTTTTCTGTGTTTGGTCTAACGGATGTGGTTTAAATTTTAAATTCAATGCAATGGGATAGAAAGGCTAGCTTTGTGATAAACTTAGGAATATATAAAAATATTTCGAAAAAATATTTATTTTGTTTTGTGTAGGTAGATGAAATCTCAAATTCTGTTGTTTTTCTTGTGTAAGTTAGAAAAAATAATTATTTTGTTGTTTTTGATGTCGCAAAAGCAAATTTAATTCAATAATTTCGTTTAGAATGCAAATAAATTCAAATATAATACCTATTATGTATAACAATTTTTAAACGCTACATTAACTCAACCGACCTCCAAATCACAAAGCCAGACAGAGATTTAAATTTATATTGTATTGAAATTGATATTTACTTTAGAGTAATCAAAAGTTTTCATCTCATCAAACGACTAAATATCAACCAGTCAATCAACGTCGTAACCCAATATTGTTAATTAAAATTCAAAGATAAAATGTTCTTTTCGTTAGAATGTTTACAAAATATTGCTTAATTTGCTCAGGTTACGTTTATAAACAACGTATTATGTTACATAACCCTTTCGTACTTTTGCACGTGTAGATTTTGAGTATAAACACCTATCGTGTTTTATTGTTATCACCAACGACATAGGCAAAACTCAAAACAAAACAAAAATATTCGTAAAAAAATACTACCGTAGATTTTTTTTTTTATAATTAATATGTCATCAATTATTTTGCACATCAATTCCTTCGTCGTTTCTAATCTTCAATAAAATTATATGCAAATTGTAGCTATAAAAAATACATGTTTTTGTATTTCATGCTTCTGAATATAGGTAGATAAGATAAAGGATTTACTTTAAAATATGTACATGTAAATTTGTTATTTCTAAGATTTTAAACACCTAATCTTTACTACATAGCATAGTATAAAACAAAGTCGCTTTCTCTGTCCCTAAGTAAGTATGCTTAAAGCTTTAAAACTAAGCAAAGGATTTTGTTGCTGTTTTTTTTATTAGATAGAGTGATTTAAGAGGAAGGTTTTCGTATACATATAATTTATTAGGTTTTAGACAAAGCGGGCGGAGCCGCGGGTAGAAAGCTACAAGTACATTATAAGCTCTATTTCTATACATTTTATAGTATACTAGCTTTCCACCCGCGAAATCATCCACACAGTCAAAGAAAAACCCGCATAGAACTATGAACGGGAACCCGTTCCCGTGGGATTTCCGGGATAAAACCTATCCTATGTCCCGGGATAATAAGTAGCCTATGTCCTTTCTCGGGTATCAAAATATCTCTATACCAAATTTCATGCAAATTGGTTCAGTAGTTAAGGCGTGATTGAGTAACAGACAGACAGACAGAGTTACTTTCGCATTTATAATATTATAGTATGGATTCCACAATACTATACAATTCAAACCAAAACAACGATACAAACTGAAGTTCTTACTCTCCCGTGACGTCACTCTCATTACACACAAGTAAATTACATCCATGCAGGATAATTAAACCGGTTCATTGAAGTTAATGAGGTGTAATTATAATTGAGAATGAGGCTTCAAGTGGTCAGTGCAGTGCTTGGAAAGTATGCGTTGTACCTTGGTGAAGATGACAGAAAGAGTTGAAATGAGATATTTCCTTCTTTGTTTTGAGACATTATGTAGATAGATTTCTTCTTAAATATGTAGTTAGATAAAGACTAGTGACTACCCGAGAAGCTCGATTTATTTATGAAACATGTGGTTAAATTATATCTAACTATATCTGTATTCTGTATAA
Source organism: Colias croceus (assembly GCF_905220415.1). Classification (NCBI taxonomy): domain Eukaryota; kingdom Metazoa; phylum Arthropoda; class Insecta; order Lepidoptera; family Pieridae; genus Colias; species Colias croceus. Next base: position 4,211,160 of record NC_059562.1, read on the forward strand.
GGAGGCCCCTTCTCCCTCCTTGAGGGAGGCCTTTGTCCAGCAGTGGACGTCCCACGGCTGAAACGAACGAACGAACGAACGCTATCTGTATAAAATAACAATTATTAGATTATGATTTTCAAATGACTACCTATATTTCGGTTTGTGAATATTTACTATTGTAGACATCACTGCTATCCATAGTGGTGACGTCAGAGCCAAACAATATAATTAATATGTCATTCACATAATAATCTATGAATAATATTTGCAGTATAAATTGTATTTAAATATCCTATTAATTGGATAGGTATGGCATCATAACAATCATTTTATGATGCAATACCGATATTTTTAAGTTAATAAAATTGTCTTATTTTTCCTATACAAAGTTTTGAAATATAAAAAAATATTTTGTATCTCGTACCTTCATCATATGCATACCAATACTATAGCTAATATATGCAAAATACTAGATGTATCTAAGTACACCTTACCACGCAATCTGAACATTTTGTTAGAATTATATTAACCCCCAAATTACATACGGAAAACGCATTAAGATTGCAATTTATAATACACAAGAAACACCCATATTACCAAGGTATACAGTTCAATTTTCTCTGAATTGCATTTGTTACTTACGTCTTTCTTATGTTAGTTAGAGTTCAAACGACGGGTCAAGGGTGAAACAGGCGTAACCAAATGAAATTACTAGTCTCTCATACTGAATAGTAATAGTTTATAATTTCGCAAATTGTTTTAGTTTTTATCATTTGGAAGGAATAAGTTTTTCCTAGAATATTATAACAACATTATTTCAATAAAATCACAAATAAATTTAGGATTGTTTTCTTTTATTTAATATTCCTACATTCATTTAGCTAAGTTCGTAACACAAAATAAATAGCTACCCATGAAAACAAATCGTCTCAAAATATAATATAATAGAGATCATAGCAACCGACTAAATTTATTTATTCTCGAACCGTCCATATATCGAATGCCATTTAAATTTAAAGAGTTAGTAAAGTTTAGGTAGTATGCGAGAAAATCCGCAAAATAAAGCTAGTTCTACAAAAGTCATACCAGTTATTGCAATATCGCTCAGACCGCCCAATAAAAAGCAATCTATAGCTACAACGTAATGAAAAGAAAACTTGGTACAAACAACAAATACACATCAGAAACTTGATCGATAGGTTATCAAAACTTGTATTTTTCGAGGCTTCCAATTCCCGTCTGTAAAATAATCTTATTATACTTTTAAAGCAAACATTTGATGAGCAACGTTAAGCCGACTACTCACCTACTTGCAGCAGAGGCAATATTGGAATTGCACCCTTAATTTTCTCCTTAACCCATTGACCACCGTGCGGCCCAATGAGACCACGACACAATAGATTTTCTATTGTCTGTGATTCCGGGGGCTGAGGGATTAATAGTGATGTGTATAGGCAAGCAGGGGCAATTTCAATTCTGAAATTGCTCCGACCACCATGCAACCGAGATTGTTCCAATATTTCCCCTACGGCAGGTAAGTGAGTAGCCGCCTTAAGTCCGTCATATAACTTGCTAGACGCATAATCTCTGTATAATAACTCTTAGAGATTTAGAGGGATATGCATATAATTGACCGTATCTTTATAACGATTTTTAAGGCTTTGTTTTAAAGCTTAATTGAATAGCTGTGATAACAATTTATTGACTACTTATGGCGATATTATGAAAATTATATACAGTAACCTTTGTTGGAGGTTTTAATAAATTTTTAAAAGCCTAGATATTCCAGTCAGTCGGTTTGAATATTGGTGTTTTATAGTAATAAAGTTTTCAGTCATTTTTATTTATTTTTAGATATGTAAATTTTTTTCAAACTGGTCGTAATGTAAAAACAGCTCTTTGCTTGATATCCAAAATTAACGTAGCTATGTACCTACATATTATTTCCTCATATCTACTGTCCAAGAAACAACGCTTGTTAGTCTGTAACGGTTCAAACTTTGTAATGTAAATGAAGTCTCAATTTTCAATATCAGTCGACACACTCAATATTTGTATATGCTAATGTTAATACAATCATTGGTCAGTGATTATTATTAATGTTATTGAAATTAATGCGTAATTACTATGTATTTTGACGACGCGGTTGGCGCAGTGGTAAAGTAACTGCCTACTGAGCCGACGGTCCCGGGTTCGATCCCCGGTCAGGGCAAATATTGTGTGATGAACTCAATTATTTGTTCTTGGGTCTGGGTGTTATTATCTATATATGTATTTATTAAATATTATATTATATTTATCGTCGCCTAGTACCCACAACACAAGCCTTAATTGAGCTTACTGTGGGACTAGGTCGATTTGTGTAATAATGTCCTATAATATTTATTTATATATTTATTATTGATTTTAGCTGTCATCTTCATTCATAATTTTCATTTTTTGACACTTAAATATTTAGGTACATAATTAAAATGAAATTTTACACAGACACTTATTATAGTATGTATATTAATACCTATAGTCTAAAAATATGTAGATATGGAAACAAAAATAGCAGAACAAACTTGAACAGTTTGAAACAAACTTCGTACCTGGAATTTCGTAAAGCCTGTAAAATTTAAACCGTCCGGGATCACATTATCATAAGTTTGATCCGGTTTTATCAAGTAATCCCCGGTTAATCCGATCGCTAGACCCGGTTAAGACGTTTTGGCATAGAAATGTACTGTTTAGGTCTCCGAATTAATTCTTGGGAGTAGAAAGTTTTCTTGCGCGACCTTCGAGTTTTTCTTTTTACATTATTTGTTGTTCTTATCTGCACTGACTTAATATTAGGCAGTCCGATGCTGTTCTTATTTATATTGAAAAAGGTGTATGTGTGTATCACAATTTTAAGATGATTACAATTTATTAACGAGTGATTCAAATTTTGATGAGATTTCAAAAACACATTTACACAAAAGTAGCTGTTAATTACGTCCTAGGGCAAAATAGAAGTAATCGGATAGTATTAATTACCATTGAATTTCCATGATAAAATAAGGATTGATAAATATTTTATCCTTAGTCTGTCTCAAGGAAAACCTTTTCTTTAAATCGTCTAGCGTCCTTGTAAAGTCGAGAGGAAAAGCGTACCTAAATCCACTTACGGTGTTCAATGCAATCACTGCGTACCGCCCCTTAGACGAAGCATTTGCATTTTTATAGATAGGAAACTTCTATGGTTAGGAAACTGTATTTTATTTAAGCCACCAAAAATTTCCTTATGAAATTGCTTCCTCTAAACAGCAATTATATATGCATTCAAATTCTCGAAAAATCAACAATATTCTCGACGAAATACTTTATTTTCCTTTCAAATAATACCCCAAGAACAGCTATATCGTGAGACTGGATTGCTAAGTGCAGGCGAATTTCCATACGTACACAGATCACAGCCAGAGTTATTGGCGGTCCCACGAGTCTTCAATACATTCGACTATTTTTATTTACTCGGAGAAAGCTCTCGACCGTCCCATCGCCTGGCCTGCGGACGACTGAGGAATACGTTATTTGTCACTTCTATTTTTGAATTTGGTTCACTTTTTACAACTGGCCAGCAATATTCGATTTTCGAAGAAGGTTGTATTGGTAAAAGTTTTATTTTTCTTTATCGTATCCGGCCAGTACGGCCAATGCTCGACAACGAATTATTTTTTATATTTAGCTGTTATTATTCCCGTGCGTGTCGCAACAAATTCACATCAGCAGTTTAATCTAAATTCAGTTACCTGTTGTTCGATAAAAATGACACGTAATATCCGTATTAAAACAACAGGTTCTGTTTCGCGAAATTGCTAACCATTAAATCCGACGCAAACATTAAGATAACTTTTAAAACAATTGCGTTGGGGGAAAAAAGCGCGGGAGTTTTAATTAATAAAAATGGCAGCACGAAATGTCTGCAATTCAAACATGGCGGAGTCGGCCAATGAACGGGTCCCTTTATGTACATATGCTAATGAGTGACAGGCCTCTGAATGGGATTGTCGTGTTAGTGCTGTCATTACAGCGAGGTTACAGTGTAGAGAATTGTTATTTTTGCTTTTCATTTGAATTTGTCCATAGACAATGTAGCTTTTTGAATTAGGCGCGAGGTTTTTTTTTCGCGCGCTTATGTGCTGTTTACTTGGACGTGTTAACCCAGTTATACGGAACAGATTTTTAATTTAATTTTTTGTGTAATTATGCTAAATTCATTCGTTACTCGTGTTAAATAATATAATAAGTAATAACGCGTGTAATTGGGTAATTAAATGTGTTGTTCCGTGTAATTATAAATTAGATCATACTATTATTTATACAAAAAATGTAATCTTTTTAAGTTATTTAAGCTTCCCACGAAGCTTAAGCAAAAAATAGTCTATTTTCTAAAATAAGCTTCTCATTATACACGAAGTTTTTTTAATCTAGCATTTTGTTAATAGATTTTACGAAATATAACTTAATAGTTAATACGCTTCCTACAGCTACTTATCGTAAGATTTTATAAGGGATTAGATTGCAAATTTGTAACCTTTTTTTACTGTAGAGAAAAAAATCTTCAGAAACAGTAAATTATCGAAACATTTAAGAAAGTAATGAAAGCCGCCCAAATCGAGTTTGCATTTTGAAAGCTTATTTATAAAGCAAATTGTTTTCCATAAATACAAATCTAAATTACCATCTAAATTTTAAGACCAGGCTTCTTAAGCCTGAAACTTCTTTAAGATTCTGGTACAAAATATCATTTTATTACTTCATAGGTACTTTATTAAGTTGTTAATAATTTGAGATATTCACACGTTTAATTTAATTGCGGTCAAATTAAATAATTGTCGGTTATGTTAATAAATTTGTTAATGTTTATTGTTTATATATGTTTTAATTTAACCTATAGACAATTAGAAATAATAAAAATATTTGCAATGGTTTTCATTATCTAAATACCAACAAAATGTTTAAACGCATTGATTTTATCTCAAATAATTAAATAAATGTTTTAGCTAATTGCAATTCTAACGGTTTGCGCCTAGCAACCGGCCGCCATATTTAATTTTATTCGGATCTAGCGCTTGTAAACTAAACGAACAGGGTTAGGCTACCTGTATCCAGTCAATAAATAAACCTAGCCGTACATTCCTTGAGAATGCATGCGTTGAACTGCAACATGAGATAGTTTATGAGAGCTGAATAAACTTATAATATAAATTACGTGTTTAAAGACTCCTTAACTACTGAACTGATTTTGATAAAATTGTGCACATTGTGCAGTGTGATAATTTAAATATATGATAATTTAAATCTCAATAACGATACCTACCTAAATAAATAATAGGACAGGGTGAGCAGCTAGTTTACATATTTACTCACTTGTTTTAAAAAAACATGTGCGTTTGTCCCTCTATTATGCTAAAGCTGTGTGTTTAAATATTTTTTTAGTTATGGAATACTTTAATTATTGTTAGATATTTAGGTACAGCTACAGCTGTATTTTTCAGCAATACTGTAAAAGAGTAATTGCATCAACGTTATAAAACTAAAAAAAATCTATTAGTTGGCTCTCAGACTATATTGTACATAGTGGAATAAACAAACTTGTTCAAGCAGTGCAAGATATACGATGCGATTATAGTCCATAACTCCTGGGAATAAGAACGACATTCCCGTGAACGATTACCCTCAAATTGGGTTTCGATTGTTATCTCAGTGAAGGCATCGTTTTGTTTTGTCTTAAACGAATGCTTTTTATCTTTAAATGTAAGCTCTTCAACTGCATTGGACGTAGATAGAAGTTGGCTAGGGTTCGATTCTTGGTGGAGGCATAAAAACTGCAACTCGAAGAAAAATAGAAGATTTAGAATCGTCTTTATACATTTCTGAATTTAAAAATAAAGCTATAAGAATGGATTTAATATAAGTATTTTAACATTAATTGCATCCATATTATTTTATCCGATTTCCATAAAACTCCTCAAGAGTGTCTTAATTATTAATACCTTTTTGTTTAATAAATGACAAAAGCGTTTAAAACATATTCGAATAAATAAAACCTTTTAAAATAATATCACTTCCAAACAACATACATATTGCACGAACTTGGCAAAAGTATTAAACTTTTGTTTTTTTCCAACTCGAAGCTACTTAATAAACCAATTTGTATTAATTCAGTACCTTATTACATAAGCCGATCCAATTTTCTTTGTTTTTTCGTACAAACAAACAATCGTATTTTTTACGTGTCCTTCCAATTTATTGAGCCTCAATAATATTAAATGAAGTTTTATGATTGTGTCCTAACTGTTGGTATTAACTACTGACTTGATTTGTTTGGTCCACTCACATTTAATTAAGGACCCCGCCATTTAAGATCACACGAGCGAAACCGACCAAAGTTAGATATGTTGATAGTTATGTAATATCTGTATGTATATGTAATAGTTATGTAATATATATAATATAAAACACATAAGTATTTATTTAAATAGTGTGTTTTAATCCATTTCCTGAGAGTACACAGTAATGCCGTATTAGTAAATAACTTTACAATCAACACGTCTTATCACTCTTATTATTCCCTAATGGAAAATAAAATTTAATATAATGACTCCAAATTCTACGTCTTCAGATTTACCCTAGCTGCAGTATGAATTAGGTGATTCTCGTTATGGTTGGATTATCTCTCCCTAACAGTAAGAAATACTTGTGTACAAGGGTGGTACCTACTTTAATTTGTACATTATCTTCAATCCCTGAGTAGTTGATCCAATTTGAGATTAGTATGCGTAAGTGTGGAGGTAAACAAATTATTGGGTTTTAAGTTAACGGGTGTAAATCGTGATTTATTTCCATGATTATATTTATCTTTGAAACATTGATTGCATTCGTTAAATATCTATAGTTTATATATAGGTAGGTTAATCGCTAAAATCAAGGATGGAAACATGAAAAAAAAATGTCTTGAAAAGCTTATTTCTAATGACTTCATCATTACATGTCCATATACAACACTAATTGTTAATCAAACGATTTGATTTCGTACATACATCTTTTACCTTTTTTAAATATTACCTAGTTATTACTATTTATAGACCACATTCACAAACCAAACTCATCCAGTTTTATACAACAGCTATATTAATAATCGAAATAAAATATTCCACTAATTTTAATTGAAGCCAACGTACATCGGGATTTAAACCGTGAAAATGTAATAAAGCATCCGATTCGAGCAGACAGCTCAATATTTCATAAACATAGTCGAGTTTTTTTTTTTTTTTTTTTTTTTTTTTTTTTAATTAAATAAGGTTGCTAATTAAAATAGCACCTTATACAAATTACAATCTAGCCTACAAGACTAATAAGTAATTTTATGTTAACCTAAATTTCTAAATAACTTATTCTAAGAGAGTGTCCATTGTCACTTGCTTAGTGTCTGTTAAGGGGAAGTAAGTCACTTTGCTCGTGTGCTTTGGTATACAGATAATTGTCACTGTTCACTTTTCACTTATCACTACACTAACTCAAAAGGTTTAGTCCTTTTTAGTCTTCGCACTAGGTCCGTGGTGTCAAGGAGCTGGATAGCCTCAACATTCACGTGATGATGAAGTCGATGTTGATGAGCTTCTGCATGTTTTTGAACAATTTTGTCCACGGTGTCCACTTTTAGGTCACGGTGGAGGTCACCATTACGGATGTACCATGGAGCATTTACAATGTCTCTCAGTACTTTATTTTGGAAACGTTGTATAATGTCAATGTTGCTTTTTTTGGTACAGCCCCACAGCTGAATACCATACGTCCATACTGGCATTAGGACTTGTTTGTATATGAGTAGCTTATTATGTATCGACAACTGGGAGTATCTTCCAAGAAGCCAATACAATTTCTTATAGCGCAAGCCTAATTCTTCTCGCTTCTTCTTGACGTGAGCCTTCCAGCGTAGCTTAGCGTCAAGCGTCATACCGAGGTATTTCGCCGTGTTAGCATAAGGTATTTGTTGGCCATTAAGGAGTATCGGGACAATCTGTGTTCTTTTGTTTGTAAAATTTATGTGAACGGATTTGGATTCGTTCAATCTTATCCGCCATTTCCGAGTCCATTCGTAGACCTGGTTCACAGCTTCTTGAACTTTATCTCCTGCTTCCTGATAAGTAATGCCTGTGGCCATGATAGCAGTGTCGTCGGCAAATGTTGCAGTAATGTTTTTTTCTAATACTGGGATGTCACACGTATACAAAAGGTATAGGATGGGACCCAAAACACTTCCTTGTGGTACACCAGCTCGTATTTCCTTGAGGTCCGAGTAGGCATCGTCTTGTCGAACTCTAAATACTCGATTGGTTATATACGATTCTAAGATATCTGAAATTTGTTTTGGTAGCATTGTTCTTATTTTATGAATGAGACCTTTGTGCCAAACCTTATCAAAAGCCTGAGCGACATCTAAAAACACTGCTGAACAGACTTTCTTTTCTTCAAACGCTTTTTCGATGACATTTGTTAATCTGTGAACTTGATCTATTGTGGAGTGTTTCTTTCTAAATCCAAATTGGTGTTCTGGAATTATTTTCTTCTCATCAAGTATTGGCATGATCCGTTTAAGTAACAGTTTTTCAAAAAGTTTTGATACTATTGGTAGCAACGAGATCGGTCGATATGATGTTACATCATTTGGTGGTTTTCCTGGCTTTAATATCATAATAACTTCAGCAACTTTCCACAAATTAGGCACATATTTTAACCTAAATGCAGCGTTGAAGAGTGTTGTTAATTTAATTATAGCTTTGCGTGGCAAATTATGCATTATTTCACCTGTGATTAAGTCAAAACCCGGAGATTTTTTTGGGTTAATACTTAACTTAATTTCGTTGGAAATCTCTTTGGGTGTTACAGACTTTATTTGTAATTCTTCATTAAGGTTTTGATCTTCAGGTAGTTCATTTGCGTCATCATCATATGGCTTAAAGATATTTTCCAGATGTTGCGCAAATCTTTTAGCTTTTTGTTCATTGTGGATAGCCCATTTTCCATTTTCTTCCTTAATTGGTGGAATATGCAGAACGGGTCTATTCATATGTTTCGTAGCTTTCCAGAGAGAGTAGTCTGTGCTGCGATCGTTAGTCAGTTTTTTGAGATATGACGTCATATTAGCGTCATTTAGTTTTTTTATCTCTCTTTGTAGCTGTTTTGTGAGATTATTTAGTAGCTTTTTATCACCAGGAAAACGAGTTTGGTGCCACCGGTTTCTCTGTTTTCTCTTTTCACGTAAAAGTTCGATAATATTCTTCGGGTAGACTGCTCCCCTGTGACAAGAGTGACTATCTGGTGTGTTTCTCCATGCTGCTTGTTGTATGTCTACCATAAATTTTTCAACTTCTATATCAAGTTGTTCTGAATTTTTTAATGGTATATTAAGTTTTATATGTGTGTCCAAGTCGCTTCTAAAACTGTTCCAGTCTGTTTTCTTATTTACTAATCTTAGGTTATTATTCTTATTTATAATATTTATACATAATTTAAGAATTATGGGCGAGTGGTCTGAACTCATATCGTTCATACTCTTTATATCTAAATAGTTAGATGATATATTTTTATATATAAAGAAATCCAATAGGTCGGGTATTTTGTTTGGATCTGTAGGCCAATAGGTTGGTTTGCCCGTAGATGCAAAGTTACAGTTCATATATTTCATGGCGCTTAGAAGTTCTTTGCCTTTAGGTGTAATCAACCTGGAGCCCCAATGAGTATGTTTGGCGTTAAAGTCACCACCAACAATAAATCTGTCGCCAAAACTCTTGAGAAGGGTAACGTATTTCTCTTTATTAAAAGATTCTCTCGGTGGGAAATACAAGGCTGATATAGATACAGGACCACGTTTGGTTTCAACGCATACTGTTACGGCCTGTACTTCTTGTTCTTCGATTTTACTTATTTCATAGTGCTTCAACTTTTCTTTTATTATCACTGCACTTCCACCTCTAGCTGTATTATTTGGGTGAAGTGCAAGATATACTTTGTAACCTTTAAATTTAATGTATGATTGTTTGGTGAAGTGTGTTTCCGATACTAAGCACACGTCAATATTTTCTATTTCAAGGACAATTTGTAATTCATTGTGGTGTATAAGAAGCCCATTGGCATTCCATTCCATTATGCTAAGTATTTGAGTCATTTTCTAGCAGTAGATGTAGCATTTCTATTGCTACTTTCCAGTTTCCTTAGTCTATCGTCAAATGTGGACATGAGGCTTAAAATTTGGTTGAGTTTTCCTTCAACGCTGTCTTTCATTTGGTTGCTTCCTTTCGTCTGGTTACCACTCGCGATTTGTGCAAAGGTGATGTGCTTACTTACTTGCCTGCTCTCTTTCACAGCTGGAACCACTTTTGTATCTGCTGTTTTCCGCTGAATTGGGATATTTAGTTTTTTCGTCGCTTTATTTTTAAGCGTCTGCATTTCTTTTGCTACCATGCATCCTCTATAGTTTGCAGGATGTGGAGCGCCACAATGCACACACTTTGGCTTTTCTTCTGCTGGCTTTTTACAATCTTTAGTTAGATGTCTGCCAGTGCATTTTACACATCTTGGATCCTTGGAGCAATATTTTTGGGTGTGCCCGTAGGCTTGACATCTTTTACACTGAGGAACTAATTTAGAGGTTTTCAAGGGATGGATTTCCACCCTGCATCCTAATATAGACGTTATCTCATAGATTTTGTTTATTTCCTCTCCGTTATTAAAGGTAAGCATGAACATATTGAGAGGTGTCTTGTCTTTCCACCTCAGCTTGTTTACTGCCTCCTCGACTTTGAAGCCTTTTCTTTTCAGGTCTTCTACAATTCTATCTGGGTTGCATGTATGGTGCAATTTCTTAGCTATAACTCGTATTGGTCTTAATTGTTTGTTTTCATATGAGTGCCAATGAAAGCCATCGGCAGTCAAAAACTCTGTGATAGTCCGATATACTGTTTCATTTTCGGTATTAATTTTTACGGTTTCTCCGTGCATAATTTTAATTGTAAAGCCGCCTCCAGGTGACTTTTCTAAGAGGAAATCAAAGAACGATTGGTAGTTCCTGATGTCATCTACTATTATAGGTGGAGGAAGTGGCACCTTTTTGAGTTTTACTTTCTCCTTACTTTCCTCATTTCGCTCTTCTTTATCGGAGATATGAGTGGGTGAAGTGTTCAGTTTGCGTTTTTTCCTGCTCTTGGTTCTAATCCACTCCGTTTCTTTGGCAAGTTCTTCTTCATCAGTGCCGTATTCTACATGGGAAGAGGACTTCTTTTCAATTTCTTTTTTCTCTGGAATTTCCGTTTCCACTGGAGTCAAAGAGTTCAATTTTTGTTGAAGAAGTTTTACTTGTTCCTCCAGATGCCTTACGTGGGTTTCAAGTTTTTCACGTACATTTTTCTCTTCGGAGTAGTACTTGAACAACAGATGTTCAGTTTCAGTTCTTATATTTATTTTTGATTTTTCGGTATTCATGATTATTTATTTTGGCGAACGAATCTTACTTCGCCTTAACAATTATTTTTGCTATCGGAGCGCAATAACTAGGTCATTGCGGCCGGCCGCAGCGACGGCGTTGTTATGATGTGTTAGCACTTTTTAGTAGCTCGAGCGAGACGTCTTCTCTCAGCAAGTTCAAACAAACACTGAACATAGTCGAGTGCAAACGCTAAGCGGATTACTATGGGTTTTATTTCATAAATATATTAGCTTTCCGAACGTATTAGGTAAATGGTTTTTACACTACGTTTTACAACGAAACTGTCTGTGAAATTTGTGAAAATAGGTTCATTTTTAAACGTTTATAAAGGTTTCGATTCAGAATGTGTGGCTGCTACATTCATTTTATACTAACAAATATGATTATAATACCAAGGTGTACTTAGATTTCTATTACAAATGTATTTTACTCTAGTGATATGAGAATAATTCTATTCTATCTATTTAATTAAACACAAATAAGAATTCACGAAAATACACCAATCTTACACAAAATACAAAACAAAAACACACGTAACAAAACTATTAAAACAATCGCGTCATAAATAACGCTTGCCAAGAATAGACAAAAGCGAGCGTTTTGTCAAACATTTCCATTATCCCGCAAGTAATTCGCGAGGGACATCTACAAATGACCGACCACGTTAGCTTTAACTTTGTTCTAGCCGGTACCCAGGTGCTTCTGCCCACATTTCTCTACGTCAGAGCACAATCTAGTTTTTACTAAACAACACGCTTTTACGCTCGTACCTATCTGTGAATATGTGATGAAATATACGACGCTGTATTTCGCCAACGCCCGCTGCGAAGTCGCGTGTCTAGCTGCAATAAATATCGCCAGGATTAACACGGAATATCTCTGAAGGTAAATGTTTGTGAGAATAAAACAGCGATAAATAAAAGGGTATGAAAATGACAAATTATTGCGATATCTGTTGTTTATTTAAGCTGTAATGTAAATAAACATCGCGTTGCTATTTAATGTTTTGTTTTAATAGTCTTTTCAATAATTTATAGCGTAGGCATAGCTTTTTATAGGTATACAACTATAAAAAGCTGTGTCTGGGTTAATTGAGAAAGAATTTCTAAAACGATACACGATTCTTGTAATTCATTACCGGCAATTGAATGACTTTTAAAGTCAAACTAAAGCAATTAACTTTAAAATGTTTTAACTGAAAGTATTACGACAATGACCGACAAAGGACCGCCTCCTTGGTACAGTGGTTGACGCGCGAGCGTTGAACCGAGGGGTCCTGGGTTCGATTCCCGGTGGAGACGAAGAAAAAAAAATGTCTCGGTCTGGCAGGACACAGAAGGCTGATCACCTACTTGTCCCTAAAGAAAATTGATAAGTGAAACAGATGTATGCATCATGCATCTGCCCCTTACCCCACTACGGGGACACGGGACTTCACTTTTTTATTACGACAATGATTTAATATCCTTTGTACAAAAAAATTACTTCACATCACATGAAAATAGCGCATCAAAAGCTTTTAAATTTTTACTCCCAAACCGAACTGTCCAATGTCCATGTTTAGACGTAGCAATATGACCGGTCTAAAAATGTTCCAGCTTAATTCCAGTCATTTCGCGCTCCAATAACGTAGCGACATAAGTGCAGACTACCGTCCGTATGTCTCCTAAAATTTTAGTGGAACAACGGTTTAGTGTGATGCCAGGGCATAAATTCTAGTTTTTATCTTCGTAATATCTCGTCGCAGAACTTTATGCTGTGACTACGAGGAAAATATTGAATCTGCAGACTCGATTCGTATTCATTTTGCTAGTGGATAAAAGAAACGTTTTTATGATTACGGTGTTTGGGTAGTGTTAGTTCTTTATGTTAGTTGTAAATTGTAATGTCAGAGGTATGATAGAGCTATATATAATATGCATTTCCTTTCATCATTTATTTCAAAAGTATAAATGGATTCAATAAATGACTTATTAATAATCTGGGTTGCGCTTTAGTTAACTATTATAAAATGTTAAGTGATTAAACCACAATATTTTAAAAGATAGGTTCTTTCGTATACCTATTGTATCGTATGTACAATTCGCATTTATCATATTGTGGGACGTATGTACCTACATAGCAATAAAACGAAAGCATAAATAAGTTCGTTTTACTTTACCCACATTGGTACATAATTCATTCGTCTATACAAATAAAAGTTCCACATAAGTACATACATTCCAATAATTGCATAAGCCATTTTCATTAGAAGCACACGAGCGCTATACGTCAACAATTACAACTAGGTTTCAAAACAATTGCTCTGAGTTATGTACTTACTCTGACATAATTTATGTCAATAAGTTCGCTGAAAATATAGGACGAAATGAAAACCGAGGGCTGTCACCTGCTAAAAAAAGTTCGTGGAGATTGAAATTGTGAAAAAAAAGTGACAAAATTACTTAAGATTTTCTTTCATATACGATGCAATGAGGCAAATATTCTTTGCATAATAGTAGAAAAATATTTTTTTCAATAGACATAAGTAAGTTATAAATAAAAAATTAAGACTATAATATTATCATCATATACATATTTTCGTGTAGGTACCTATGCATTAAGTGTGAAATATTGAAAAGTAGCAAGTTGGCAACCCTACCGGTAAGCAGCTTAACTTCAAGTTTCTCAAAACTTGAGATCACCGCTAATGGTTCCAAATTATAATAAGACTGTATAATATTGAAGTACAAACTCATATAAGTACCTACGAGATTTTTTGTTTGTTTATGTTTTGGATAAAAGTATAAGTAGGCATAGTACCTAACTGCCTACTTTCAATTAAGTTTTCTAGTTCATGATATGATATATTATGTCGGATTTTATTACTTATTATTTTATGCGATGTTCACGAATTGGAAGCGAGAACCTTAGAACTCATAGTTATTTTTCAGCATACAATTGAACCATAAACGAAAATTAATTACAATATAATGTATATAATTTTTTTTGAATTATAAATAACTTTATATGATATATATGATTTTTGTGCAATTTAACAAAAAAATGGAGGCTAAGGATTACAAAAAATAGAAGGGGTGTAAAGTAGATACACTAATTAAATTACACTTTAAAAATACGACCCACACATAAACTAAGTGTACCGTACAAGCAAACAGCTCTTAAAATATTCCTTTTGTTCATTCTATTCAAAGACAAGGCGTTTGCTTAACAAGTTACCAAAAAGGGACTCAACTGAAAATTTTCACATGCATTTTATTCGACCGGCGATTTTCCGAGAGAAATTCGATAAATTCACTTTGAGAGATAAAACATGAGTATTTTTATATGTAGATAACGTTTATCGTGTTTGTTTTAAAAATTTCAAAATGTATTTTAAATTGACGATAAGTTACGGTGCACGGTATAAATTATTTCGCTTTTTGCGATATCGCTTTCGATTATCTATAAAATACTAAAGTATTCGTGTCTTATTATATTGAGGTCGGTATATCATTTCTACTTTTATTTTTATAAGAGTCTAAAAATATCTTGTTAACATAATTTTAAATTTATTTCTTAAAAGTATATTTATTTGAAGTATATAAATTAAATATACCTTAGTATGAAGATGAATGTATATTACTTTTATTCATATAGTTTAAATTATCATTAAAACTAAGTCAATACCGCATTAATAATGCTTCGCTTATATCTTTTATAAAATCTTACATTTTCTAAACTCCACAAAGGCATAAGGAAATGGTCCAGAATATTCTAGTACTTATCGCATTTATGGAAATCATGCATTCCCACGTAATACTGCCATTTGGATTATTTCGATAGAGATTTATGAGCGAAGATTTTTACGGCGTCAAATGCTTTGCCCCTTTGTGTTGGTGGCACAAAAGTATTTGTAAGTTGTTTTGTTATACTAATTTTATTTGGAAACATAAAATCATGAAAAGATTATAACATAGTCTATTGCTACATTTAACATTAAACAACGTTTATAAATACCTTTCATTTATCTCGGTAAAAAGTTACATGTAAATCTCTACTTACCTATCTACGAAATGTGTTCCTAGATTTAATACATTACAAAAGGTTTAATGCAACGGAAAGGATATAAAGGCGAAATTCCACACTTATACCTTATTCCACAATTATGCATCTAAATCAATTCCACAGTTTTGTAAAAGAGCTCGATCCTCACATAATCCTATAAAACCACATAAAATTACATGTCAACAGACAAACAAAAAAACATCTACACAACGGTTCAATAAATACCTCACCATGTTCTATATAAGTCGAAATACATACAACTATCGGAGGGAAGGTAAAGAAATAAATATTCCCTGGTAGTTAATAAAAAACAACTCGCCACTCGGCTCTAATAACACGGGTAGGTATATGACTCTAGCGCCATTTACGTCTATGAAATTTTAACCTAGCCTCCGGTGTGGGGTTTTGTGTGGTACTTGTTATACGCTGAAGCGATTTAATTTTTAATAAATTATATATTATGTAATTCGGTCCGTGATAAGCTTTTTTTCGCTGAAGCGGTAATGATAACATTTTAATTATAATTCTTTATTTAATTTTATAAGATTTTGAATAAGAATTTTGTTTGTTGAAGATAGTGCTTGATAATATGCTTTATTTTTAGATGATTCCTACATTATATTGTTATGCAGTTATAATAACGTTTAGATTGACTTTGTAGCTGTGATATATTAATATAAAAAGCTTTTAAAATATTTGTTGATAAATCACGTTATTCTAAATCAAATGGTATATAAACATTGTACCGATTTTTGTAAGGTATATAAAAGCACTTGATAATATATTACGTATATTCAATCTTGAAATTTCAAAATTACTGACGCCCAAAACCTTCTATACGTTGATGTTTTATTAGTTCGTATTAAAGCATCAACGTATAAAAGGTATAACACTGCAGATCACATGTTTGCCTTCCTGAAATTGCTAATTATTCAATCGCTACTTAACAGCTTTTGAACTTCTATATTATTTTTTACAACACATCGCTTATAACTTGTCCCATACCGTAATCGGGAATGCAGAGGTAGTCGCTAAATTTAGCCAGGCTCCCTTTTACAGATTATGTGCTGGTTACCAACAGCATTAGTTATTACCTCTTTTTGTTAACATATCATATCTATAACAGTTACTGTTTAATGCGTGACTCGTAATAAATTTATGTGCTAGGGAAGTTAGTTTCTTGTAAGAAAACTGTGGTTTAATGATTTATGTATTCTGTCCCGCGGCTTCGCTCGTTTATCTTTCTGTACATGCCATTATCTTCTTATACAAATTTTGTGTCCACATAACGTTTTTGTTTTGCTTTCGTAAAATAGTAGCCCAGAAGTCGAAGTCTAAGGTTCTCATTTTAGATTTTAAAAACACTATCCAAATCCATTCCATTGTTCAGTTGTAAAAACTTTCTACTAATCACTTCGTAGTTTATAATTTATAATTGAAATTAACATAACATAGAATTAGAATAGAAAAAGGAAATATAATATCCTATTTTTACCGGAATTACATTTCTCAGATAGCTAAATAATAAAATACGAAATTCACCCTTAAAAACAAGCAATTCATACACAAAGTGATTTAGTTTCAGCAAATTGAGTGAAAACTGAAGCTTTTTGTACTGCAAGTGCAAACGGAATAAAACCAGAGTGGGGGCGATCCTCCAAGACACCTGCGTCCCGGGGGCATGGGCCACGATAAATGACTGTTTATATTTCTGCTCAACTAAGACTTCACCCGGTTATATAATTCGAAAGATATATTATCTTTAAGATATTGTACGAAGTTATTGTGAGAGCAATTATAAAAGCTATTAAGTTTTACGTGGAAAGTAAGAAGACTATTTAAATATTGTTGATACTAGTTTCCGCCCGCGACTCCGTCCGCGCGGAAATATTAAGATTTATTTTTTTCTAAGTATTTTTCCGGGATAAAAAGTATCCTATTTTATGCCCAGGATAATAAAGTATAATTATACCAAGTTTCATCGAAATCGAACCGTTAGTTTTCACGTGATGCCTGAACATACAGACAGACAGACAGACAAAAAAAATTTTAATCACATATTTGGGTTTGGTATCGATCCAGTAACACCCCCTGCTATTTATTTTTTCAATATTTTCAATGTACAGAATTGACCCTTCTACAGATTTATTATATGTATAGATTAGGAATCATATCATTATTATTTGAAAAAAATCTTGATCAAATCTACTTACTAATTCTTCTTTTTTCATTGTTAACTAACCACACAGTTTTGACGGAATATTATTAATTAATTTTCGAGAATGCTTAGAATTATATTGAATCTAGTCTAGGTACTCTCTACTTTTATAGGTTTTTTCTCACCATTTCATTTCTAAACTCCAATTGAATCATTCCAAATATCGATATAATGTACCAAACCGTTCCGAACAACACCCCACACAATTTGTCACCCAGCAAATATGAGATATGACACCATTTAAACAGACCCATAGCATTTCTGCGAAATAAAGTTCACGCGTAATAAAACCGGTGCAATGGCCCCATATTTCACGCCACCTGCAGGATCCCAGGTCCAAACGGTCCCCGGGGACACAAACAATTTTCAGGACCCTTGGCAACCTTGACAGCCTGTCGTTAGTAGGAAAATATTGGAAAGACACGTCGTATAGTGGTAGAAATTTAAGGCGACATCATAGAGTGCGATGGAGATAAATTTCTGGTTATGACAATGGTAGCTGTGTATATAAATACCATACCTATCTATCACAGATAAAACAGTCGCATTCAAACCATTTAAAAGTAACATCATGTATAGAATGGCACAGGATACATCTTAGAATCGCGAGCCACTACTAGCGTTAGCTATACTATTAAGTATTCTGTGCCTCTTCCACAATGCAATATTACTTCCACATTAACCGTCATAAGTGCCAGACACTTTTTAAGTGTTTAATGACCAACATGTGGTTTTCTACATATTATAATCCGGCCAAAAATTGGCCTTTAAACTAATCTATCTCTGTACCAAATTACATGCATATCCGATTAGCTGCTTGTATGAAAGACACTACAAACTTTCGTCTATAGCTAAAATAGGATAAACTAAAAATTTCCACCCACAAGTAGAAGTACGATTAATAACAAGAAGCGTACACCTGGCCATGATAGCTAGCAGTTGAGCAAGCGATGCATTTGAGGGAAAAACGTAATGAAAAATAGATCCGATATGTTTGAAGAGAACTATATTTTAAGTTCTTTGTCACTTCAGGAGTAAAGGACGTCTGATGTGTAATGTTTTTGGATTTTTATTATGCTTTAATTTTAAAAGAATTTTTATTAATCTTAATTTATTATTGTTAGTATTAATATAACCAATTGAAAATATTAATAAGTATAACCAATTGAATAAAGTTATAGAGCTCATTTATATGATAAATATAACATATTATTTATTTTCAATGTGCCGTTAGTGTACAATAAATAGTCTTTGGTTGATCGTGTCATTCTGAACGTTATCTCATAAACGAACAACAAACTAATAAAGATTCCTTATTTATATAAGAACTAGCTTACCCGCGGCTTCGTCCGCTTTGTCTAAAACTTAATAAATTATATACTAAAAGTTAAAACCTTCCTCTTGAATCACTCTATCTATTAAAAAAAAAACCGGATCAAAATCCGTTGCGTATAGTTTTAAGATTTAAGCGTACAAAGTGACATAGGGACAGAAAAAGCGACTTTGTTTTATACTATGTAGTGATTAAAGAAATAACCTAAACTGTACCCTCAATTACCTCAATTAAGGCGTTCAATTGCTTCTCGGAACAGGCAAGATCGTCAAAATCCAAGTGATGCTCGTTCCCGACACTTTATCGATCAAAAATAATGAGCAAAACCTTGTTAACTCAGTCTAGACCTGATTGTTACGGCTTAGTCCTGGGCTTTTTGCCCACCTGGTGTAGAGCTATCGAAGAATATTCTTTAGTATTGTTGTTTCTATTCCTTTACAATATGACTTTTTACATTTTTCTAGGAATCTTTTATGTTTCCCCAAAGATGCAAATCCAGTCCAATTTCAAAAAAATGGCACAAAAATAAATTTTAAAAGCTTAAGGGCAGATTTTTCAATCGTTGGTTAAAACGTATTCATAGAATAAAGTACCTATTTAACTACCATTTCAAAAATGTATTCTAATTTTCCGTATTTGACAGTTAGAGGTGACATTTTAAAATGTTCGTGTACTTAATACTTTATTGGACGGATAAATTTTAAACAAGGATTGATAAATCGGCCCTAAATGGCTTAACTGCATCTTTATTATATCATTATTCCTTAATATTTCTATTAAATTGTTTCGTACAGTAGATGTACCTGTAAATACTTGAACAGTATTACAATCCTTATAAATAGTTAAATATTTAACCAACAGTTAACTCGTAAACCAGTTAACAGGGAGCGTGTAGCGAGCTTGCAAATCCGTTGATAACATCTGTTATTTTGCATTCTTCGACAGCCATTTAGAGTTTAGTCACTTAACACCAGTTTAAATCCGCAATTTCAATATAAATTCAAACGAATTCTATTTTATAACAGACGGACAGGAGATTTCTTCCCACGCAATCTATACTAATATTATAAAGCTGAAGAGTGTTTGTTTGAACGCGCTAGTCTCGGGAACTACGGGTCTGATTTGAAAAATTCTATCGGTGTTAGATAGCCCATTTATCGAGGAAGGCTTATAGGCCATATATCATTACGCTAAAACCAACAGGAGCGGAGCACTGCTGGTAAAAAACGCGCAGCACAGCTAGTGTTTTAATATGAAGGGAAATCCCAGCAACACAGCAGCTAGGGTTTTAATATGAAGAGTAAGCCAGGGAATTTCAAACGAAAGTTTGTTAAATTAAAAAATGTAAAAATTAATTGGACTTACTGGAGTTATCATTTATTCAAATGTTAGTATGTAAAAGTGTAAAGAAGCATAGTAATGTAGGAATTACTGTGGTATGTATATATTTCCGTGAAATATGTACTCTCTACTCTCTAATAAGCATTTTATTAGCCCTTGTTTTTAAATTATCGTGTAAACTATGCCAAATAGACAGTTAAAAACCGTAACCACATAGTATCAACATTAATTTTCACTCCCAAGAAAGAAAGCTTTATGGCTAAAAAGAATTAATAAATCTTTCCTCGGTACGATACTTTTACCTCTATTATTTTAGATTTTTATGGGCAAAAAATGTTAAGCATACCTTTGCCTTTCAGTATAAATTACTTAATCTTCATGATTATATTTACCAGTTGTAAACATTTATTAATAACCATTATAATGAAAAACAATCAACTAAGAACGTGTAGCATGTAAACATTGTCTTGTCAAAAACAGATTATACGACATATAAGATCTGGTAACAACCCCGGTCCCAGCTGATGAATGACCCTCCCTGTCCCTCCCGTGGCCCTCCCAATCTCCCATCCCGCTCTCACAATGTGTTTATTTCATTAGGTTTTTGTCGGGGAACGATAATTCTCGATAACTGTCAATTTACTAAGTGCTGTTTATAGGTTTTTCTCGCTATAGTGAATAGATATTCTGTTGTTACAATGCGATCAAATAACAAGGATTTTTTGATATATTATATTGGATTAGAGTGGGCTTATGAATAAATAATTGGTGTTATTCTTGTAAAGGAATATTATGAATAAAATGTATTGATTTGTCGACAGCTTTTATTATGAATAGAGTCAATTTTAACTGTGATATCTTTCCTAATAACATTTTCAATTATCATGCATAAAGTTTTTTTTTAAATCCAAATCTCATAACTCCTTCAAGTCTTCTCTATTTTGCCATAACGCCATGAGTTTCTCACATCTTTTTAATAAAGTTTCCTGAAATAAATCTACTTTCTTTTTTTACAGATGCTGTCACACGATGCGACGATTTGACCAAAGGACAAATGAATCATTGTAGCACTAACAACCAACCAGCCATGACTGCAAGCCAAGAGGCGTTACAGCCTCTAGAGAACAGAATATGCAGCAGAAACAGCCTTCTAGAACTAAAGAATCTTCTAGAAGACAGAGGCGGCCACGTGAACCACGAGAGGCGAAAGAAAAGTGTTATAAATAGTAGTGTTTTTAAATTAGACAGTTTTAGTGAATCTAGGCATCCGTGTAGAACCTCGAGGGGACTGTGGAGGTTTAAGACTTTGTTGTTAATATTTTTAGTGTATGTTTTGGTGGATACGAGGCTGCTAGTGGAGGCAAGAAGTTCAGGTATGATCTGTTTATTACCTTAATGTATATATTTAAAAAAACGTATGGCACTCGGGGACTGCCGCGGTAAAGCTATTGCATAGCATGCCTTCAAGCCACACCTCCGCCCGTCGGAATGGGGAGCGTGAGGTTTTTTCGTTACGGAATTTCTAGATACGGTCCCCGCGCCCAAGGCCTGCGATAAAAGTTGTATTATGTTGTGTACCTACGCTTTAAAAGGTTCAAAGTCGATTGAGCTCAAACGACACTATAATATACGACCGGATAATTTTTATGATATTTTTTCTATACATTTACTTGCGAATGCTAATTATTATAAGCGGTTATTTTACAGCTTATTTTCCCTACTTCAATATAATGGTTAAAAATTTCGACATTCGAAAGTTAAGCTTTGATGATAAAAATGTTGTAGTTTCAATGTTATTTAGCATAGAAATAACGATAATACACACATTATTTCAAAATTCACTTTACTCTACTTTCAAAGTTGAATTTTCATTTCATTTTATTGATGTTTTCAAAAAGATTTTACGTACAGAATTGTTGAAACTCATTTTATTACTTTAGTTAGATTTAGTGCAGTATATTGTAGAATTCGGTTGGCTGAGACCTAAATAAACGCTCGTATTTTGATCGGAATTAGGTCAATGTACATTATTGCTAGAATACTAAGTACTCAAAACAAATGTTTCGTTTTGGATGAAATTCTTATTTAAAACAATAAAGTATTGCCTGCTTAAAATAATTAAAGTCACATATAGGAAAATAAATTACTTAGACCTTTTCGTAATTTTTTTTAGAATCACATTTTGGCTCTTCGGTTTCTTCAAAGTAGATACCTTTATCAGTAAAGATGGATAAAATAATAAATTTTAATCGAACAGCAGTACAAATGAAAACACTTATACAATTTTGTGTAATTCTTTTTGCAATAGGTCTGTTGTGCTTAAAACGCAAAACGACTGGGCCGATTTTGATGAAATTTTATTAATTAAATCCAAGGTAAGACATGGAATAGTACCCATTGTTTCTTTTGTTAAAACTTAACAAGATGAAATATCCATACGCACATTATCATTCCTATAAAATATTATGAAATACATGCAAGCAAAGTCGCAGACTAATGCTAGCTATATTATATGTATGTTTACATTATACTCCGAAATGGAATGTTCAAATTGCATCACTGAATGCGATTGAAACTGTACACAAATAGTTCAACGGATTTTAACTGCAAATGTTAAACAGCGAAAATTTTGAAATTTTAACTGTTTCGTATTAGTTTGAGGTTGTTGGGTGATATTAATTTTTCAATATACAACTGCAGATAAATAGGCAAAGTTAGTTAATAGTAGTTAACACATAATAATTTACCTTTGTTTACTAAAATATATTATCTATAACAGGAACAAAATGTAACAATATGTTAGTTTGTCCGTGGAGACTTCGCTATAAGTTATTTTTATATATTATCGCATTTAAATCCGTTGATCTGTCTTTAATTTTAATTTTAAGTTAGTTTAGTTTTAAGATCAAATCAAGAGTTCAATCTGGAATGGTTTAAATTGTTTACTGGAAAAATAATCATTCAAAGGTATTGTTATAAGATGCCTCTCAAAAGACTGTTTTTAATTGTTTTGAAGAAATAGAATCATTGAAAGGTAGGTATTCCATTGAACTGTTTCGCAAAATTAAACAGCTAACTAATAGAAGTTTAATAATTGAAAAGGAGCGGTTTCTCAAAAGCGCTTTCTATTTTAAGTTTTATAATTGAACTAGCTGTGCTCCGCGGTTTCACCCGTATTGCTCAGCTCCTGTTGGTCTTAGCGTGATGATATATAAGCCTATAGCCTTGCTCGATAAGCGGTCTATCTAACACCGAAAGAATTTTTCAAATCGGACCAGCAGTTCCTGAGATTAGCGCATTCAAATAAACTCTTCAGCTTTATAATGTTAGTTTATATTGAAAAGTAATATGTATGTGATTTCTAATCTAACAACATATAAGTTCACACAATGAATAACAAGAATTCATTAAAAAATTCGCAAGAAAGGAAAAAACTTAGTGACAATGGTGCCAAGTGGTGCCGCTTGATTCTCATAAACCTCATTTAACCAACTGAATCATCAGCTCACGTTTATTTAGGCTGGTTGCAGAGCTTGACCGACCATCAGTGCGTACCGTCGAACCTGACGATACGCATCAACAATGTATATGACTATGACACTAATACGCATGACAATACGCGTGCGTATGGTCGGTCTAGCTATGAACGGTTTTATGAATTTCCATACATATGACAAGCGCGACTGACGTATGCACTGATGGTCGGTCAAGCTCTGCAACCAGCCTTAGTAATTCCAGGTATTTCTTAACGAAATTAACATGATCATGACTAATCGTATTTTAACAAAAACATGTTATATCCATTCACTATGGATTTTCTGTTAGTATGCTAATTTGTGACTAATTTGAATTGTTTTGCTAATAATATAAAATTCAAAATTTCGATGATGTGTTTATCCGTTGTTCTTATGAATATTTTGTCATTTATTATATTTGAAATATGTACTGGTAGTTTTAAAACTAGTTTAATACATAAAATTTGAAAGTATGTTTATTTATAAATTACTTAATCAAAGTGAAACTGACAAGGTGTAAGTTAAAATTACTTAGAAAGCAAAAACACATGTTATAATTTAGAAATTTTTTTTTTGATAAACACATTTGAATAAATTATTAAAATTTATAGGCAGATTAGAATTCAAAGAATTCCGTATATAATCAGAGAATTCCGTTATCATATTTTACATACCCTCTTACGCGTAAGTTACACATGTACCTAGTTATATAACCATTGCAATATATTTAGAAACTAGCTGTGCCCCGCTGTTTTACCCGCATTGATCCGCTCCTGTTGGTCTTAGGGTCATTATATAATATAGTCTATACCTATAGCCTTTCTTGATAAATGGGCTACCACCGAAATAATTTTTCAAATCGGTCCATAGTTCCTGAGATTAGCGCGTTCAAACAAACTCTTCAGCTTTATAATAATAAATTTTGGGATATATTCTAAATTATGTTCTATTCTTTTCTCCTTAATTTTGGAATTTATCTTTCACCCTTTTTCCGACAACGCTACTTATTCCGGACCATAAGCTATCTCTATGAAATGTACGACTCAGCAATTTTGCGTGAATAAACTACATACATCCAATCTTCTGTAATGTTACTAAAATATAAGGATGCTGTAATACTTAGTAACTTACAAGAAAATACTCAGTTTCATAATCGATTTTCTGGCTACGTGAAGGGAAAAAATATATTTGTGAGTATTTTTTCCTTTCATTAATTAAGATAAACATATTATCGATTAAT
Source organism: Colias croceus (assembly GCF_905220415.1). NCBI lineage: Eukaryota > Metazoa > Arthropoda > Insecta > Lepidoptera > Pieridae > Colias > Colias croceus. The sequence continues at coordinate 4,236,345 of NC_059562.1, forward strand.
CGTTTAAGCAATTTATAGTTGTTAATGTGTTGCATAAGTTAAATGAGTTTAAAATTTACTTTCACTAAATCATTAATGAAAATCCCCCAAGAATTTTTATTGTTGAGATGTAAGCCTAGCTGTAAGGCTTTTATATTTAGTGTTGTGTTACATTGATAAGATTACAAAAGAAAAGATAACACCGGGACAATGAACTCTTTGAACAATTACTCAAGATAATTGTATTACGACTAATGGAGTGTTGCTTTTCTTACAAAAATAATATTATTTATGGCTATTATATCTTCTTTGTTTGGTTATCACATATAATATGGAGCCTTACATATCAGCCAAATTAGGTGACGTCATATAAAAGTAATCCATTTTCCAGTGCATTCATATTAAAAGTTGTAGTGAATCTCAACGTCATAATATAAATGTACAAAAAAGTAGTATGTACCTACTTCTTTCCACCTTGCACCAGTAAATTCTTGCCAACATTCAATTCACATGTCATAAAAGATATCTCGATATATCATACCTTTAAAGCATTCTGCTTACACCTGCACAGCCCATTTCATCCAACAATATGAAAACCACGAAGCAATCACTTAAAAGTGCTCCCACAAAGTGGAACGTATAAGCGATCGCTATAAACGCCGTGTTCATAAAAAATAATCGTTGTTTTTCCTAATTGCCAATACCCCAGGCTTCGGAGACAATTGAAAAGTGTAAAGTATAAGCTGGAGTGGCCCAATCAAAGCATAATCCATTAAGATTTCGCAACGCTCCGCCGAACACTTCCAAACTCCCGCGAGGTAAATATTTCAACCTTTACCCCCCGACCCATCTAGTATAATGTATTCTACCCCCTCAGACCTCATCTTTTCGCCCCTATTTTGCATGAAGGGGGAATTTAAATTGTGTAATCTAACTTTGAATTCATTCATACATTCAGCGCCATCTCTCGATGATAAATTGAAACTTGACTGACGCATTTAGTTGCATTTAGCGAACTTGCTATCGGATTTTGAAAGTTAAATGTATTGTGAATTTACGTGAGCTATTTCACGGTAGCGGTTGACACACTGGCTTAATGCCGCGTTTTGGAATAATTACGACACGCCTTGCATCTGCATATAATTGAATGCTATTACTTCTTGGTTCTTGGTTATAATTGAATAAGTTCTATATTGCTTAGAATTATCTTTGATGGTTAGAAAAAAAAAGATAATTTGAGAGTAATGTTATCATTAGCCTGTTTTAATTACTACCATTATCTTCTTTAGTTTTCGCGCTCTACTTAGACAAATGTTATTATAAATTGTATTTCGTATTTTTCAGCTTTCGATATCATAATAGGTACGTTTGCAAAACATTTATTAATCTTTTGATAGTGATGCTATGTCTTAATAAAGTGTTTTGTTAATTTATTAGCTTCTTAAAGCTTATAATATTCTAACCAGATAGTCCATTATGAACATGATTGAAAATAAAGTACATTTATTTACTGTTTTTCATAACAAACAGTAAATGGTAGTCATGATAACATTCTACATTTCCCAAATGATAAAGTCCTTTATTTAAATTCTTTTCGCAAATGGATACCTTATGTAACTCAACCTTCATTTAGGTGTCTCGTTTTAATATTTTTATTTCCTTGTTATCTCCATACATAACTGGATACATTGAAAGCGGGTTGTAAACATCCATTTGGAAAATTAACACGTCATCGTTTTGGTGACTGCTGGATGTGTATTGAGTTATAAGTGTAGCTTTGTGAGTTTGAGAGACATTATTTTTAGGAATTGTGTCTGTGAAACCATTCATACTAATATTATAAATGCGAAAGTAACTCTGTCTATCTGTCTGTTACTCAATCACGCCTTAACTACTGAACCAATTTGCATGAAATTTGGTATAGAGATATTTTGATACCCGAGAAAGGACATAGGATAGGTTTTATCCCGAAAAACCTACGGGAACGGGTTTTTCTTTGAAAACGCGGGCGAAGCCGCGGGCGGAAAGCTAGTTTCATATATGTATGTACTTTGTAATAATACAGTAGCAATTGATTTTCTCCTATGCTTTGCTTGTATTTATAAGCGTTAATGCATGAAACTCGTTTCCTATGTATACCTAGACATTTCCAATACCAGCAACCTGTTATAGGTAATATTATTGTAATATAAAACTGTCTAACTGTTTCAATGTTTTCATATATTGCAAAATTTCATCTAAATCGGTTAAGCGGTTAATCCGGTTAAGTCTAACACACAAAACTTCGTAATTATCATCGAAGAAAATAATACTTAAAAACAAACACTACCTTTTATTTCATAAAATCCCTTGCAGCTGAATTCAGTTCTTTTTCCAAAAGCATCACATGTAACGGACAATTTGCAATCAGCCCTAATGAAAGGGCTGTTGATTCAGCATAAGATTAGACTTTGAATCATACTGAGTAAACCCTGTATTCTTATATGTATGTGGGAAGTAGAAAGAGATATGTTTAAAAGATTTTAAGTAAAATAATATCTTATCGTTTAGTAAACTTTGCTGGTAGTATGTTTTATTAAACAAAATCAGGTCCTTTTTGCTTACAATATGAACATGTAAAATTTCACAAAGCAAACTTTAATAGAAAACACATAAAACATTGGCACTCTTATTAAATATCCGGCTATTTCAGGCATTTATATAATAATATTTAAATAGTGGATGGAGTTTCTTGCCGGTTCTTCTCCATAGATACTGCTTTCCGAATCGGTGGTAAATGTTAAAAATATGACGTATCAAAAGTGCTTCTCGAAGAAGTCTAGTTGAATAAATAAATGTTTGAGTTTGAGTTTGAAGAAATACACAACACAAAAATATATAAATCAATTATACTAAAAGCGTGCCAGTCACCAATAGGTATCTAATATCAACTAAGAACATTACTGAACTAAATAAAAATAATCCAAAGAAACATTACATCAAAATATACATTAATATTCAGTAAATTGTCTTATTTCATTTGTAACAGAAATTAAAAAAGCCAATTCAATTTGTGAAGGTAAAAATTGTAATGCCTATGATTCGCAACCTAATTCTAAAACGAAATTCGGCGAGCTGCCAAAAGATTTGGACTTCAAGCATTTTAGCCTATTGACCTGTAACTGCTGGTTTCACCTGGCTTTGTTTGCGTGTTGTGAATACATGAATTTGATAAGTGCATGTAAAAACAAACTGTTATGGTGGTAGAATGTACCTATATATGTTAACTACTTTTCTATGTGGGTTAAAACTTAAATCACAAAATATTATGTTCTCAACTTATGGATACCTAGAGTAGGTAATATTTTTTTAGTTCTGCCAATATCATAAGTAATCGTAAAAAATAATTTCCACTTAAATAAAGTGATAAAATCCATACTAATATTATAAATGCGAAAGTAACTCTGTCTGTCTGTCTGTTACTCAGTCACGCCTTAACTACTAAACCAATTTGCATGAAATTTGGTATAGAGATATTTTGATATCCGAGAAAGGACATATGATAGGTTGTATCCCGGAAATCCCACGGGAACGGGAACTATGCGGGTTTTTCTTTAACTGCGCGGGCGATGCCGCGGGTGGAAAACTAGTTTACTACATTTTAATATCTATAAAGTACGTGTCATAGCTATACATTAAACACACATCTCTACCTAATATATAAGGCATACAGTCGTACATAAAATAGCTATAGGTATTCAAAATAAAATTTAAAATATATATCAAATATCAGGGAACGTACGTTTTGTTTCCGCTAACCCGATTTTTCGCGCGTGTCACTTGCTTCAAATATTAACAACAATAGCTATGTAAAACAATATGTTTGTGGGTCACGATACATGTTGAATTCGGGCTTTTGCCAAACATTTTTGTATAAAAACTAGCACTAACAATACATAGCGATGAACTAAAAAAATGTATATATATAAATAACGGAGTATATGTACAATGTACTACAGACTATATAAATGTAGGTATTTACTCAACCAATATACAAGTGACATTGTTTTGCATCTTTTAACTTCATAATATTGAATTAGAATAAAATAAATTTTGTTCAGTGGACATAGAACCAGAAGCATTTAATAAAATTAATTATTGTTATCTTGATTGATGTGTGATTCTAGGACTTTAGTATTCCAAATTATACAAATTTGAAAAGCTAAAGAATCAAATATAAGACAGGCGATTTCGCGTGCTACAACTAGTATAAATTATAACTATTTCGAATCAACAAACAAAGCTTTGTTACCTTACTTTAAAAATACTCTGAAAGCTAAGGAGATATAATTTTAAGATGACAATCTACAGCCTCTTCAGGCGCCTGTAATTGAAAATTGCTAGTAATGACCTCTTTATTTCGTTCGAAAATAAACCTTTACCCATTGGAATAGAGTGTAAATTAGTATATAGTTGCGTGATGTACAGGACAATGGGGAAAGAGGATCTTTTGACAAAGGTAAGGATGATGAATAGTTTTACAATATAGACAGGTAATATAGGCTACATTAAAGTATTATTTCGAGTATTGCTTAATTTAGCCAATATAAAGAGATAGACTAATCTTACTCATAGAGCCTATTTCCTTTAAGAGCCTATTAATTTAATACAGTTAATTTGAAAACTTTAGCTTTGTATTTATTAGAAGCAGAATGGTAAATGGCATATGCGATTGTGTTCACGTTGCTATATAGGTATATAACAGCGAATATATGTTACTTTTTGCGTAATAAAAAACTATTATAACAATCCCTAAATACCTTTAAACTAGAAATTGTTACGAGAAATTGCCGTTCAATATTTAATGCTAAATTTATAGTTCACTTCGAATAAAAGCGAATTCGTTAACAAAAAGGAAATTGAAAAACAATCCATTTCATTTAACCGTTTACAGAACCTTCGGGAATATTAAGAAAACAAATGTAACGCGAAAATATAATGAGGGATAAAGAAAAAATGGACAGAGACAATCACATTAATAAAATCTCACGAACGGCTTTCTTAAGGAAAAACATTTAAATCGCTAACAAAACAAGCTGAGGCTGAGATGTACTTGGGACGAACATAAATTTTTCAAGGGAATTCCGGGAAAGCGCGAATCGGCCTGCATTCTCGGGATTCCGTACGTTTCAGAGGTTACAAGTTACTTGTCGAATTTAAATGGATCAGTGATGTGGCGAATTGAGTGTAGCTTTATTAATGAAATAAATAATTGTGGTGGTTCATTTTATTTGGTTGTGTTTGTAATTTTAAATGTTGTTGTGCGAATATTGTAGAGTATTTACATACCTAAGTATAGACTTTGTTTTATGAACATCAATAGATTACCTACCTACGGAAACAAAAGTACCCAAATGACAAAATGGAACTAAGTAATAAGTACCTACTACCTACTATATTTTACCGCATTTTTATTATCAATATGAACGACAAAAATATAAGAAAAGTAGATATTTTACGTATTCGTGCGTTTTCTTCGATATTTTTCCATAGATACAGATATATTCCATTTTCATTATTTATTCGTACCATATTCTATATTCTAAAACCACCTAAAAGCATTCAATTATAAAAAATCATAAATTAGGAGCTTTCAACAAAAATAGTACGAAAAATATTTTCTTCCTAGATTCCATTGTGACGACATTGAATGTAGAAAGGTTTTTTCATTTGAACGTACCTAATGTTATGAGTATTTTTGACTTTTCCAATAATTTTTCATCCTAACGTAATATTCTTGGCGTTAAGAAGTGATTTATCACGTATTTTTAATGTAAGGACATTCGCTATTCATCTCTTAGTGCTTTATTCTATATTATTAAATGAAAGAAACTTCTTCATGAGGGAATTTCGAGGAAAATATTCTGTTTGTTTAATGGTGCGATCCACGTAGCTTTACTACGAAATAGCAATACAATAGACTATCGATATTCTCTATTATCTATCAAACCTTTTATAAAAAATGTCTCCAAGAACCTTTTATTACAAAAATAAAGAAAGTTACTATAAACAAGAATAATTTCAATATTATGAAAACAAAAAGACCGATTGCTAATTTATGTAGCCTATACATATATTATGTCCCTAACACAATTCTGATGATTTCAACGATACCACATAAGTCCAGCAGTTTGGGGTATAGGGCGTGTCAAACAAATATACATACATATACATATACTCGAAAAACATAACCATCCTTTCGCAGTCGGGTAAAAATAGCTACATTTCAGAAAAATATTCGCAGTCAAAGTTTATTTCGCACCGCACTAAAAGAGTTGATATTTAGTCGAAAACTTTTAAAGCGTTCGATAGACGTCCAGTGTTATAGGTATTACCCTCGTGGGGCTACTCTTTTATGTACTTGAACATCATGGTAATTTTGAATTGGGGTACATTTGATGTTGTTTATTTTATTTATTTAATTATATATTTAACAATTTAATAAACCACACCAAATAAAAATATTTAAGTACAATCATACAAAGGGATTAAAACGGTAGGTACATAAGACAGCCTTATCGCTTACTAGCGATCTCTTCCAGACTGCCCAAGGTAAGAGATTCTGTTTGCAAGGTTGTTGTACATGGTGATTTTGTTTAATGAGAGTGAAAAATAATGTTTTTTGAAATGTTGATAAAAAGTTTTGTTACTTTATGGTATACAAAAAGATTCTGGCTCTACTTAGGTTATTCTATATATCTGTTAACTGCAAAAATGTTGCCTATATTTATGTCAGGACTACTTAACATCCGAATTTCGTGTCTACGCATTAAAGTACAATATTAAAAAGGTGACTCCTCACAAAATAGATCGTTATCTAAATTTATTCAGACTTCATTCTGGGATAATGCAATAGTTTTTCTGTCTATCCATCTGTCAATTACGCGGTTCGAGATGTTTCGTTGGTTAATGCAAAAAGTTTTAATGCATTAGTTTAACTATTGTAAAATGTTCAACGGTTGAGGTTAGATTTAGAGATAGACGAAAGTAATTAATGGATGTAATTTGTTTCATTAAAATGCTATTAATTAATAATACACGTTTAATGATCAGTTTTATGAATGGTTTAGTTTTTTGCAAGCCTTTAAAATTATAATTAATCAATTAATATTCAGAAATAGATGCTACATACTTATGTATAAAACAAGGCAACGAAAATACAGAATTAGTTGATAATACTGAAGTTTTAAATTTTATAGACATAGGTGTTATGTGTCCCGTAGGAACGGAAGCAAGTGAAACCGCGGCACTTACATATAGAGCGTTAGCTACTATTAAGTATTCTGTGATATAGGTACAACATGAATATATACCTAATATAATTATATAACTATTAAAAATAAAACTTAATAGTTAATTTCGCTTCACATTAACCCTAATGCCTGTTTCATTGTACGATTTTACTTTATTTTTGTGCCGAGTCAGCACATTTGGAGGTTCCCACGGTCGATGTTTTGACCCGCTGTTCGTGAACTTAATTCAGGTAACAGAGTACGCGCGTTGCAGACGCTGAGACAGACATACAAAATTATATTAAAATATTGCAATATACAATACAGCAGTCCGCCCGCGGCTTCGACCGTTTTACTTAAACCTAGTAAAATTTAAATTATAGACTTAAACCTCGAGAATCTAAATTAAATTAAATATTTATTTATTTTCTCATCACAAATGTACAATCAACACATACATTGTTAATCTATATATCTTAATACTAACATTTGTGAGAGACTGGTGCCCGCGATAAGTACAAAATACTTGTGTTACGGGTCACCAGGCCCCCAAGCATTAACAATCACATCTAAAAAAAATCTATCTATTTTAAAAAACGCATCAAAATCCGTTGCTTAGTTAAAATCTATGCATATGCATACATTAAAGACATTATTACAGACGCGGAAAGCGACTTTGCTTTATCCTATGTAGTGATCCTAACAATAGTAAAATTAAAGCCTTATTATACTTGGGTGGTAAATATTAAGCTACGTTTGATTCCTTCGAAAAATTATTAAATTTCACCGTTAGTTATAAACAATACTATTAAAATAATATAATTATGCATAAATTCGCTACCGTCGTATCAAAGTTGCCGACGTTTTATTGTTCTTAAGTTAATTATAAATTGAATATTGAAATTCCAATTTAATACCGTATACAATTTTAAAATATTTTCTATGCAAATTAACAAATGTTCAAGGTTAAGATTGGTTTTAATATAAGGATGTGGAAGTTATTCTGCTGTTGTTTTAATATTTCTTGAGTTAGTTACTACTTACTACTGAAATTATAGATCTGTTTAGGAATATGATTGGCATTTCTTATTTACATATAATTTATTATTATTTCTAAGTTCCTGAACGATTACGAGCTTTAGTGCTCAAGTGTGTTAACATCCGAATGAAACATGTTACTACATACATATTTTTTATTATTAATTGATAAAAATAGCCTAATTTAGTGACGAAAGGAGGGGTAGAAATAACCTTTATAGCAATACAGGTTTTCACACACGTCACGATCTGATCCCATACTAAGCTTTCGCTTGTGTTATGGAAACCAGATGGCTGATAAACATATATATAATTTTAAATAAATACTTATATAGATATAATCAACACCCAGACACAGAGCAAACATCTATGTTCATCACACAAATATTTGCCCTGGGTGGAAATCCAACCCACGACCTCTGGCTTAGAAGGTAGGGTCACTACCAACGCCAACCCGGTCAGTCAAAAGCTGTTAATTTGTATCAATATGTAATTTACAACTTTTTAAAGGTACCTATTGCCAAGACATATGAGGAGTAGGTGAGGGAAATAATTTTTTATAGACGATATAATACTTTTTGCATTTTCAATTATTATTCACAATCTACGCGAAAACTACTCTGTGCAATGCGTAGGAACGGGTTGGTACCAAAATAAAAGGCTTTCTGAGTTAAACGGTGCCCTTAGATATTATAATGTGATTCCTTTGTTACAGCCTAAACTTATGGTCATTAGTCAGCCATTAGCGAGGAAACCGAATTACGGAAAAATATTTTTACGAGTTTGAATAATATTTTTGAGCTTGGAGAGTTTTTTCAATGGTGTTTGGGATATTCGAATTGTAAGGTGAATCGTGATAAATTATATTTTAATGATTATCTTACTAATATTATAAATGCGAAAGTGAGGATGTATGGATGTTTGTTCTTCTTTCACGCAAATACTACTTAAGCGATTACAATTAAATGTATGTAATGGTATGTAGTTAGCTGAAGACCCGGAATAACACATTCTGCCTTCTGAGATACAGGTAATTACCTAGTTCAGAAGGCAGAGCAATATTGTAATGTTATATTTGAAGTTGCTAATAAATTTTATTTTATTTTTATTTTACATAGGCTACTTTTTATCCCGGAAATTCCACAGGAACGGGAACTATGCGAGTTTTTCTTTGAAAATGCGGGCGAAGCCGCGGGCGGAAATCTAGTGTAAAGATATATTTTTGATGATTAATAATTTAACTAATAACGAACAACTTTAAATAATGAATAATTCGTATTCTAAAAGACCTATACGTATAATAAAAAGCTAACTTGCATAATTAAATTAATAAACTTAATGAAAAACCTATAAATATTACGAAATAAGACAACATAAAAAAGTTATAAAATTATTAATTATACGAACACCGCGTATTATGTTTCAACCAGTTATTAAAATGTGATTATTATGGAAAAACCACAATATTAAAAGTAAAACAAATATTGTGGGGGACCACCCGCGTTCAAATTGATATTCTTAACATACGTTATTACTCATTAGTGGAATATAATTCATTCGTGACAACCTTGGGATGGGATTGGGTGGGATAATAATATTTTGTTGTGTTTAACAATGGTTAATGGGGATCGGGTGAACACTTTTAGGTGAAGTTGTATTGAAAACTAATAATAGTAGGGATGTGACGACCCCATCGCCCACGGTTGAAATATCTATGGTCTACGTGACAATAGATATTTCACCCGTGCAGTCAGTCAACCCGCAGGACACCTTGTGGCGGGGTGTCGGGGAGTAGCGACCCCGCGGGAACCGAGCGCTCCCGGGGGAGGCCCCTGTCTTCATCTCCGGCTTGCCTTCACCGGCCGGTCGGAGTGAAGCCTGACGAGGACAGGACCCCCACCTCTGGCTTGCCTTAACCGGCCGGCCAGAGTGGAGTCGCGAGAGCTTTTAGCTCGAAGGGTGGATGCGAAGCGTAAGTGGCGAGTGGGCACGTGATGCTGGACCCTCAGGGAGCGCGTGATCGTAGTTTAAAGTCCAGGGACGCCTCTCCACCCTTAGCTGCTCACAATATGTTGCCCCCTTGTCGCACTATTGCAGCGACTTATTTCGGGGGCCCATACAGTGAGAGGGCGAGTCACCACCTGCCAACAATTTTTTGCTATATCTTAGTAGAAAGGCAGGTGCCATAGTCTTCCATAGTCCTTAATTCCGGTCCATTAACATCCCATTCCATAGCCCAGTTTATTTTGTTTCCTTATCTTGCAATAGTCCTACATCGGCCGCGGACTGCCCAGGGCTGTATCTCTATAGTGCAGTCATGGGCAGGCTGCGGCTGGTGTCCCACAACACAGTAAAGTTCTCGAAAGGGCCTCTGCGTGTTGGATCCGTGTCCCCACGTAAGCCTTCCAAAGGACCGGGTACTTTCCTTATAATAATAATAATAATAATTTATTCATTTATTCAAGTAACTAGGACTCAATTTGTTAGTAACAATTAATAACTTAAAAATTATGTTAGTAAGAATACTATTTATTATACAATTTATTACAATTAATTACAATTTATTATGACTGCTAGAAATGCACTCCACCGCTACAAAGCTATCAAGGAAGCAGACAGTTTGCAGCAGTGGTTTACATACCAGCAGTCGAGCCGACTCGCTATACAGCGCATGATTACATTGGGGCTGTCCCGCACACGGCGCACCAGGGATGTGCATCTCTTTCGCATTGTAGCGTAAAAACAATCTATACGAGCTTCTGCAAACATCCCTGATGCGCTGCAATAACGGGGCAGCCCCATTAACACCCGGAACGCGTTATTATATTGAACACGGAGCGAGCTGTAAGAATGTCGAGTATGACTTGCCCATAGGCTGCACGTGTAGAAAGATGTACAATACGCACGAAATAGGGTTTTTTTAACTTCAATAGAACAACGTGCAAACCTACGAGCTATCATATTTGCCCTCACTGCCAGTGCCCGTCGTTCCCTTTCAATGTCATCATCGTCTCTGAGTCCTGGGGTCAATATGTGTCCGAGATATTTGAATGTAAAGACCCTCCCCAATGGCACTCCGTTCAAACGTATTGGGGGTAAAAAATGCGTAACTCGGCGCCCAGACTCAAAGACCATGACTTCACTTTTCTTAGTATTGTAGACCAATCCATGAAGAACAGCGTACTCTTCACAGATGGCCACTAACCTTCTAAGACCGCAGACTGAAGCACTCAGCAACGCCATATCATCTGCGTAACTTACATTGTTGATACAAACTCCATCAATATGACAACCAATCCTTTCGTTGCTGAGTGATTCAATCAGCTCGTTGACATATAAATTGAAAAGCGTGGGCGAACTTAACCCCCCCTGCCTCACACCGCATTGCAGCCCAAACGGCTGAGATAAAGCCCCCGCCCATCGGACTTGATTGATCTGGCCTCTGTACCAACATTTAAATGTGTTAATAAGAGAGGACGGTACATTAGCTTTCTTTAACTTATCCCAAAGGATATCATAAGAAACCAGATCAAACGCCTTCGACAGGTCAAGGAAGCAAGCATATATTGGCGTATTTCGGTCCGTATAGTACTTGACAGCCCACTTTAAAGACAATATTGCACTTTCCGTAGAAAGTCCCGATCGAAATCCAAACTGATTTTGGTGTATTTCTACGTACCTGTTTAGTTGTTCATTAAGCAGGCTGTCAAATACCTTTGCAATTACCGTAGCAAGAGAAATAGGCCTATAGTTGGTCTGGTCCGCCAAATCACCTGTTTTATTTTTAACAATTGGCACTACGATAGTTTTTGTTAAATCACTGGGAAGATACTTATGCTGAATACACAGATTAAAAAACATTGATAACACTCTCGATATGTGAGGCCCTGCATACTTTAGGTGCTCAATACTTAGACCATCATGACCGGGAGATTTTCCTTATGATGGTACCCGTGTATTATGGAACTGAGATACATAATAATAATAAGGGCGTAGGGATGTGACGACCCCATCGCCCACGGTTGGAATATCTATTGTCTATGTGACAATAGATATTCCACCCGTGCAATCAGTCAACCCGCAGGACACCTTGTGGCGGGGTGTCGGGGAGTAGCGACCCCGCGGGAACCGAGTGCTCCCGGGGGAGGCCCCTGTCTTCATCTCCGGCTTGCCTTCACCGGCCGGTCGGAGTGAAGCCTGACGAGGACAGGACCCCCACCTCTGGCTTGCCTTAACCGGCCGGCCAGAGTGGAGTCGCGAGAGCTTTTAGCTCGAAGGGTGGATGCGAATCGTAAGTGGCGAGTGGGCACGTGATGCTGGACCCTCAGGGAGCGCGTGATCGTAGTTTAAAGTCCAGGGACGCCTCTCCACCCTTAGCTGCTCACAATATGTTGCCCCCTTGTCGCACTATTGCAGCGACTTATTTCGGGGGCCCATACAGTGAGAGGGCGAGTCACCACCTGCCAACAATTTTTTGCTATATTTTAGTAGAAAGGCAGGTGCCATAGTCTTCCATAGTTCTAAATTCCGGTCCATTAACATCCCTTTCCATAGCCCAGTTTATTTTGTTTCCTTATCTTGCAATAGTCCTACATCGGCCGCGGACTGCCCAGGGCTGTATCTCTATAGTGCAGTCATGGGCAGGCTGCGGCTGGTGTCCCACAACACAGTAAAGTTCTCGAAAGGGCCTCTGCGTGTTGGATCCGTGTCCCCACGTAAGCCTTCCAAAGGACCGGGTACCTACTTTCCTTATGATGGTACCCGAGTATTATGGAAGTGAGATACACATAATAATAATAATAATAAATCATTTATTTGCACCATTTTGAGTTACAAAAATTTAATGACCCAGGCTCCTAATATAGTTGTAAACTGTTTTTCAGGAGCCTGTGTTCACACTAATTTATTATCACTGTTACAATGGCGTATACATACACGAATTGTATACACATACATGGCGTATACATACACGAAACTAAAATGATTGTTTTAATATAGATGCTTCAGCTATATTTTTTTGGAAGTTGTAATACTTATTTAAAAAATATTAATTCGAACAGTAATATACTTCGATGTACCTACTAATATTCTTTAGGTCTATAATTCTTCCACTAGTACATACATGGCTTTCATTGCAAGTTAAAAAATATTGTGTAGGCATTTATATCATAGTTATTTATGTACTACTAGCTTTCCGACCGCGGCTTCGCCTCCGTTTTCAAAGAAAAACCCGTATAGTTCCCGTTCCCGTGGGATTTCCGGGATAAAAGCTATTCTATGTGTTAATCCAAGTTACCCTCTATAGATATGTGTGCTAAATTGTAATCGGTTCAGTAGAATTTGCGTGAAAGAGTAACAAACACACACACATCCTCACAAACTTTCGCATTTATAATATTAGTAGGACTTATTATAATGTACTAGTGAAATCGAAGGCATTAATTCATACAATGAAATATCCTAATATAATATAATTATGAACACAATGGTTATTTACAAGCTAAATAAACTTTATTTGTATTGCTGTTAATAACGTTCGAGTTCAAACCATATTTATGAAATGTTTTGTATGATTTAATTAATTTACTACTCGACTAAGTATTACATGCGACTTTGTTTGTATATCAATGATAATTTAAAATAAAAAGTAAAGACGTAAGAATGTATTGTCTTGACTTCTTAGTATTTTAATTGTCTGCTGGTGCATCAATATCCTGTTAAAAGATGTCTCATAAAATAAAATGGCATTGTGATGTCAATGGAGTTAATTTCCAATGATCCGGATAAATAAGATTTCTATACGAATAGTAATAAAGACTTTCATAGAATTGGCTATTGGTAAAGGCACCTATTACGTATGATTTCCAGTGTCGCTATCTAAAAAGAAAAGTTTAAAATAAAAAATATCACAAACAACGGAGAAAATAAAATAATACAAAGGAATTTGCATTCCTATCAGCATTCTGGAACGATTTTAATCGTCTCTCATTAAGCACATTGCTCTGCGTAACCACGCAGTTTTACGGCTGCCATTTTGAATTATTTTCATGAAAAAACAAAATGGCGATGCGTCGAGCAATAAAAAAATATTAATCGCTTGTGATATTGCGGTGGTGGGGACATAATTGTCTTTTTCTGTTATGCATAATTTAATTTCTTATGCAATTTACTGCAGAATTTGTGATACTCAGACAAAGAGATAGCAATAGTATTGTTTTTTTTTTTTTTTTTTGCAAACGTTATACATGCCGTGCTATTAACAAAATATACTTAATGTTACACTGAACAATCTAGGTGTAAATATGATTTATTTTTGGTGAAATCCAGCATTTTTTTACAGTGACGCACAAAAAAGCAATAACATATAAAAAGAAATTTCCCTATCACAAGAAAACGCTCGCCATTTAAAGTTACACTAAAAATAGATACATGCATTTCCAATATACTTTTCTACCACAAACAATGGCGAGGAGCGAAGACGGTTCTACTAAAATATTAAGCAGTCTATTCCTTCACTGACAGTGATCGCTTTTAGTATTTATAGAACTGTTTTCCGGATTACATATACCTAGGTAATTATTTGGTAGGATTGATTTTGTATGCGGGGAATTACCATTTGGCATTCATTTAACCCATTGAGCCCCGAGCGGCCCGATCGGTCCACGACACAATAGATTTTCTATTGTGCCTGTGATTCCGGGGCCTGAGTTATTTATATCTATTGGTAAGCGATTCATTATAATTGTAGAGTTGTAGGTGATGTAATGTAAAGATGATCCTGGCCTGACCAAGTTTTAGAATAGCCGGTAAATAATCTATCGTTTTTAACTCGTAAGTACATACTTAAACTTAATAATAAAAATAAAATAAATATAATATATATGTTTAATTTATTTATTATAAATATGAACTTACATTTATGACATAATTATGAATTCATCAATAGGCAAAAGTATATAAGTGTATTCAAACAGTTTAGATAATTATCAAAATTAGATAATTTTTATTTAACGTACCTATGACTTTACACCTAATGTGTGTCACATATCATGTCCCTTGTTAAAAAGTATTTACATAATAAAAAAGTATTTTCCGTTTAAACACATTTGTTTGATATAATATTCTTAAAGAGACGGACAGACCGTGGAAAAGCACAAATGGACATGAAGGTGTAATAAAAGTGTCCACTGCGTTTGTATTAGATGTCAACAGTCAACACTGACGGACACGGAAACTATTATCTGTATGTACTTTGTGTAGGATTATTATTTAGTACGGAAAAACTGCTTTAAGGATGTTCCTTGGTAAAATTTATATAATGTGTAATGTAGAGTTTTTTATTGAGTTATAACGAAACCATTTTCTTCGTATTTTGGTATAAAAATTACGCTTTCGTCTATTCAAGATATTTTTACTTATGTCGTATATTTACCGATAGCATTATGTATTTATGTGCATTAGACGTTTAGTAGGTATAAGTATCTATTGAAAATATATCAATAAAATCGTGTCCTAGGATTATCTATTTGGAAACATATCAACTTATTTAAATTTTGTTAATAATACAAGTTTCGTGCAAAATCTACCCTAAATTGTGTATCCAAACATTATTCTTAGGGTATAGTCCTCGAAATCATAACCAACTCGTATGTACCACTTGTACAAGTTTTCAGACTGCTATTAAAGATGGAGGTCGTGGAATAATTAATAAACAATTGTCTAGTACGTGCCGGCGGCTGCGTTAATTGAGTTGTGAGGACTGCATCTTCCACTTTAACTTTTGAGACTATTCCAATTTTATTGTGTACTAGATTTCCTCCCGCGGCTTCGCCCGCTTTGTCTAAAACCTAATAAATCACATACAAAAACCATCCTTGAATCACTCTATCTATAAAAATAAACTGCATTAAAATCCTTTAGTTTTAAAAATTTAAGCATACATAGGTACATATAGACAGAAACGGGAAGCGACTTTACTTTATACTATGTAGTGACAATGACGCCCAAATACTACAAAAAATTGAACAATTAAACTTTTATTAGAGCAAGAAGAAGTTAGTGTTATCTACTAAAATTTATGAATAGTTTGACTCAAACAAATAGTCAGATTAAATTAAAACTATCATTATAACATAATAATATTTCAAACGAAATACCTATTACAATATAAATTGAGAGAGCAGATTTATACAAAAAATTTAGCCTTTCTACGAATAGGTTAGATTTTCTTTTTATTTTGCCCAAGTAAGTCGTAAGGAAAAAATATGATAATAATATAAAAACCTCCGTCAACACCTCCGATTAGATTCTGTCAAATTTCGGTCCACTAGGAGGTTTTATCCGATCAGAGTAAATTGAATTGGATGTATTTCAAACTTTGTATTGTGTTGTGAATTAGTAATAAGATGTTGACATTGCTTGAGATTATGTGGTATGTGGGTTCGATGATTAGTCCTAAAAAAAATATGAGATTTCGATTTAGAAGTCTGTATACATATAAATAGAAGTATTAATTTTATAGAAGTAAAATTAATTGCAATACTGCTTCGAGCTTAGTTATTAGTTTAAATGAATATCGAATAATTAATCTGTAAACAGTAGTTTATTTTAAACTTACGAGTTCAGTAGTTGCATAAAATACCTTCTTATGAGTATTGTACAATATCCGAACTGCTACTATTCTACCGCAATAGCTTTTTATTTTATTAAAAAAAAACACAAGCAAAGTCGCAGCAAAACCCAGTTCAGTATAATAAATCCTCACACGCAATACCCTAGATATAGTGATATATCGTGGAATACCTCGCACTCGTATATGATTTACGATATTCAGAGTGGGCGGTATCGGGTGTACCAAGGAAATGTGAGCTTTTTTCAAGCATATATTACAAGTTTTTCGCAATTATTGGATGCGGCAGTGTCGTAGCTCGATGGTTTTTGTTTGTTTGGTTGTATAGATAGTTATTGAACTATGTTTTAGATTAAGTGTGTCTCAAATATTGGGAATACAGGTAGGTATATTGAATCATTTAGAACTTAGGTTAAATTCAAAATATTTGTTGATTGGAAAAGGGCACATTATAATATATTTTTTTTTGTTTCAGGTAAATCAATGTGCATACTCATACAAAGCTTCTTCGTTTTATTATGTAAGTGATATATTAGGTAAATAAGGTGTTGCCTGTCGCCTTGATATGTAAGTACTTAGATATTTAAACTGAAAACGAAAAATTTAAATGCAGCATACTTTAAAAATATCTACTAAAAATAGATTCGAAAATTTTACCATATAAATTTATAAAGGATAGAAAAAATTCGATCACGAGGCGGGACTTGAACCCGCATCCTTCGCGCCATTCCGGGGCGGATGCCTAACCAACTCAGCCACTCGTGACCCGCCTGAGCAATCTAATTATAAATTTATATTTATAAAGCATTTGAATGCCATAAAAACAAAAAAATATAAATTCAAGAAAAGGTCGTGTTCCATCGTTACAATATTGTATTCACTGAAAAGTGCTTCATATTGGTTGAAATGGTTGTTAAATCATCTCAATAGATGGCGCGCGGTGTGTCCCTTAAGACACATAAAACTGAAAGGATAGAATAAATTCGATTGCTCAGGCGGGTCACGAGTGGCTGAGTTGGTTAGGCATCCGCCCCGGAATGGCGCGAAGGATGCGGGTTCAAGTCCCGCCTCGTGATCGAATTTTTTCTATCCTTTATAAATTTATATTTATAAAGCATTTGAATGCCATAAAAACAAAAAAATATAAATTCAAATTTTACCATTTCAGGAAATTTGATAGCTTTCCAATTAAATTGAAACTCAATTTATTTGCACATTGTTACCAAATAACACAGCTTCAACCGTGGGTTTAACTAAAATTAGTTAAACAAATCTAATTAAGTTTTATCTCACGAGGTATCAAGTCTTATTCAGATTTGTTGCCCGTAACGTGGATTGCGAATAATCCGAAAGTATACGTAACTGTTATTAATGTAAGGTATAAATAATTTTTGTCTTTAAATATAAAAATGAAACCCGTTTTTCTTGGTCACGGCATCACGCGTGAACGGGTGGACCGATTTCGATAATTCATTTTTTATTATATTCCTTGTAGTACGAGGATTGTTCTTATTTAGAGAAAACGTAAATACGTATCACGGGCGAAGCCGGGGCGGACCGCTAGTACATTAGCAGTTAGATATGCAATTGTAAAACACAATGTTTAATAGAATAAAGTACCAGTTGAATTTTCGCAATTACGTACTTCAATTAAACTAACTTTAATGTGATTAAATCCGTAGTCGTAACGAAATAATTCTTGTAGAAAAAAAGCTTAATAACCGCTTCAGCCATGTTTTTGAAAACATTTCACACGCAAAAATGGAAATTAAAAAAAAAGCATCAGATTAATAATTTCAAATTCCCGACGTTCTAATTACAGACCGGGCAATCTACAAAACGTCTAGATTAGTCATTTCGCAAACATAACTCAATTAGCCTAACGTGAAACATAGGGTTGGCAACGGCAAGTTATAACAGAAAACTTTTTGTATTAGGTATAAAAATCATTTTTACCATTCTCACAGCATAAGTTGATTACAGTCTAAATAAATTTACATAATTAAATTCACAGTCCAACACATGATTAGACAACTATTTCTGTATGCCTGTTTCAGTTACCTTAATACCTCGAACCTCAACTTAAATTTAAACCGAAAGTTACTGATCCACCACCACGTTATTCATTGCAATTTTTTATTATTACTGAAAATCGATTTAAAACAAACATTGTGACAACCCTAGCGGTCGCTACCCGTCACAGAGCTTAGATAAATGGTTGTTTTAAATTATTTTACTTTAATATTCTGTTGTAAAAGCTGTAATCTGAACTAGCATTTTTCAAGCACATCGAATATTTGCATATGTTTTATTACTCTCTTCAGTTGGAACGATTTGAAATATCTATTGTGTTTTTGGTTATTTGTTGTGTTAAACTTTGTGATACAATTAATATTTTCCCGTAATAATTTTCAACATTTCTGTAATAACCTAAATAATAATGCCAATATAACTGTTAATATACCGGGATAGTTTTATATAATGATTTTGTAGAAAAAATATTAATACTATTTAATCGTACATTGAACCTTCAAAATTTAATTAAAAATCCATAGGAACATAATTTTTCTCATTGACATGAATGATTGAAGATATAATATTTTTCATTCATAATTTAATTATAATTTCTATAGAACACAATGAAAACACCCTTACCCTACTGCTTGTGTATAAAACAACGTTCAATACAAAAGCTGATTTGGAAGTAACACGTCAAAGACTCATTTGAGATTAATTGAATTTGATATTAGAAACCAATGTCAAAGGGTTCCAATTTGAATGTCACATAGTGTCGGTTATCAAAACAAGATTCTAAGGGTTAATTAAAATTCGCATTATCGCTTCAGGCCACGAACTTAATCTTAAGAAAATGGATTCTGATGACGGGTTAATGTACCGAAATTGTGATTTTATCTGGTAACCCCGGATTGATTACAATTGCCAATTGACGTTTTAGAATAGCGTTGTGATTGGTTGGATTTATGTTGGGATAATTTCTGTTTGACGATTGTCAATTGTATTTTCTATACCTACTTACTATAATAATATGATGTAGGTAATATAGTATCTTCGGAAAATATTACGCTTTAGGTGAAACGGTGTATACGAGGTATAAGTTTATACTCATAGAAATTATGTTTATAAAATATAAATGTAAATGTCGTACTTAAGTAATGTTGTTTTGTTGGTCGTATTCATTTTTTTACATACTTAATATGTATTTTTTGTGATTTTCTTACTTTAATACAAAACAAAGGATGGTATAGAGTTCATTCTTGTAAATAAATATTATTTGAATTGAAAACCACATATTATATTTCTTATTATAAATCGCTAACCTCTCACAATTTGGCCACACCCTAATAAATATTATTTCTACATTAAACAATAATTAGATGTCGTCCCGTACAATAATAGTTTTGTTTATTACACTTGTTTCTATCCAAGTTCATGAAATACACTAATATGTTATATTTATGTAAGTTTGTACTTAATCTCTGTAACTGGGCTACCGTCGCACGCTAAATGCACATTAATAATAAATACAGTAAATAAGTTTTTGCTCGGTCCAAGTCATAAGAAATAGGTGGATTTTAATAGTCACTTAAATAACAAATTAAACTGAATTAAAGGCTTTTTGTTGATTAATTAGGTTAATTATTATTCCTGAAGACCAATATTTAATTTAATATTTTATTGGTGAAGTCGATGTATATCTGACACAATTCAATAGTTACCGTGCTTAAAATGGTCATTTTCTAGTGTCCTAACTTCGGCTTAAAATTGTAGAAAATTATAAGTTATTACAGTCTGTTTTCGTAAGTAAGTGGTCATTTAAATCAACTCAGTTATGTTTCTATACCATCACTTCATATTATGAAACAAAATCACTGTACGTAAAGGCATTATTAAAGATCTAATAATTTTGTTTGAAAACTTCGCAACGGATAATAATGCGTTTTAATTATTGAATGGTTTTTGATTAAGATTGTTACATATCGAAGCCGCGAAGGCGAAGCCGCGGGGAAAAGCTAGTAAATATTTAAATCGCTACAGCTTATGACTTATACACGTCAGACGCAGTAATTAGGTTAAATGATCGCTAGTACGGCGCGGGCGATTTGCCTAGACGCAATCAATGTTAAACTTACTAACGAGTATTTTTCTTCACTTCCACGGAAATTGCCCGCCATTAATTTTGTTTTTATGTCACATTTAAAGTTTTAATAGTGCTGAAATTATAATGGAATTCCCCTTTTAGTTTTTGTTTATTGATTGCACCCGTAATGTATTTTAAGAAGCTTATGTTTGGTTTGCATTAGGTACATAGAATGGGGCATTTCAAAAGCTTACAGCGTTTGAAACAAAGGTCGCAGTAAGATTTTAACTTTAAAATTATTGATTTTGTTTTTGACGGCGTATTATTAACATGGTGATCTTTAAGGTACTTATCTAACTGGTTAGAGATGAAACACTAAGGGCCGATTTTTCAATCCTTGGTTAAAATTCTGTGCCTCCAGTGAATAAGGGAGTAAGACGAGTTATTCCCTTTGGTTTTTATTGCACCATTGGATTCAGCTCGTCAAAATACACAACATATCAAAAGGTCATATCTCTAGCTGCATCCTAACCCAGTTTTTCGAATGACCCAAACGGTATAAGTAGGGTGTGATAAACGGTATAAGTTACCTTATCCATCATTTTAGGCAATCGCAAAGGAACTATTCGTCTCGACTCAAAATAACCCACTAACACAAAGACATATGTGTAGTTATACTTTTTGAATAAAGACTTAATTCAATTTTGTTCCATCCGTGCTAACACTATTTTAGTATAAACGCAGTTGTGTCATTTTTCTAACATGAGCATAAAGGAACAACTCTGTGTCATTGGTTCAAGTGACGACATGAGACAGTTTTGCATTAATGCCGTGTTACTATTGGTCTATTTGAATACTGCACGGAAACAACGGACACTATTCCTTTTTGCTTAATAATATTTTTCAATCTTTTTTTATTTATCAGTTAACTTGGGATACTAATAATATTTCTATGGAAGTTAACTATTTTTTGCAATAGTATCTATTAAAAATACAGTTTTAATTAACACATTAAGTGCTAATATTATACTCCTTGTTTATATAAATACAGAACGATAATTGAATAATCTAAAAAAAGCCAACAAAAATGTTAAACTTATAATATTTTCTTCTTATATTTGGGTAAGTTTTATAAAAAATAACTAGTTTTTAATCTTTTTTTTTATTTAATCTAACTACAATAATACTATAATTATAGACGCATAGAAAAAAAAATTTATAACCAGTCTTGACAATTATGAATATTGTGTTCTCTCTCATATAGCGTTTTAGCCACTGTAATTTGTCTTTTTATAGGAAAAAAATCCGCAATATCGAAACTATTTTGGTCCTGCATTATCGTAAACACTAAACATATTAAGGATACTCTGCAGGTACCATATATTTTGAAAAAATTTGGATATTGCCACGTAGAGTCTCTTCAAGTCGTATTTGCATCCAAGGCACCTTCAAATCTGTGCTTAATTTTTTCATAAAATCTTTGCAGCTCATTGTTTTTTCTTTATTTATCTATATTATTTTGATATTATAAGATAAATTGTTAAAATTCCATATCATGCCGTAAAATATTGCCACTGACCACCTATAACTTTCCCTGTAAGGTAACTGAACATACCTACAGGAATATGGTTTTCGAGCTTCTCTTATCTCTTAATAGTGCTTGTATCCTCAATGTATAACCACCATGATATATTCGGTTTTTCTCCGGACAACATCTTCAGCCACCCAATCCTCTTGCTTGGAGTCCAAATCCAGCGGAGGACAATAATCGTCATTTACTAAAATTGAAGGTTTTTCGTCCTAGTGTTAAAGTTTTCTGGATCCTATTTTATACTCAATATATAGTATATAATACTATATCATGTAAAACGTGACTTGGAATAAAAATATTCAAATAAATCAACACAAAATATTTTTTTTTAAACAATCGTAAAAGTTACGAAAAGCCCAATTATACGTCAAAATGACGTACAACATCCTCTTTACTACAAAATGGCGGAATTTACCGGGATGAGCCAACTATGTACTGCTAGGTCTCGACGGCTAATGAGTTGTTTCTGGATTTCGAAGCGATTCGATGGTAAATAATATAGAAAAGACAAAGTTATTTCGCCGCGGTGTACATTAAATTTACGTAGATTGGACTTCTAGGGTTAAATGCATAAACACCTACATGTTGTTTTGTTTTTATTATATCTAATAACGATAAAAAATCCGTTGATTTTATTCGTTTTTCAAACTACATGCATGGTTGTTCCACTAAAAGGCCTCAATTGAGTCATAAAGTACACAAATTTCAAGCATAATAAGTCGCATCATTTCTATAAAACCAAAACTGGCAATAATTTAAGTCGTGTTATGCGACTATGAACATAGTGCATTAGGGCATAAGTCGTTATATTGCAAAGAGCAAAAAAAACCTTATGTGAATACATTGAGTTATTCCATGAAGTACTCGTTCATAAGGGAACAACTACAAAAAAACACGAAAAAAGTATATTTATGGGGTTGTTACAATATCTGTTCATATGTAAAACTAAAGTCTAACATCATATCTTACCCATACAAGCTTAAAAATTTGAAGTTATAAAGATTTAGTGTTGATATATAGTTTTTTGTCTCTCCTGAAAAGTGCTGTTTTTGAGTTATTCCCTTATTCACTGGAGGCACAGAATTTATCCGTCCAATAAAGTATTACACGAACATTTTAATATGTCACCTGTAAACTGTCAAATACGGAGAATTAGAATACATTTTTTAAATGGTAGTTTAATACGTTATTCGATGAATAAGTTTTAACCAACGATTGAAAAATCAGCTAAGTGTTTCATCTCCAACCAGTTAGATAAGTACCTACCCAGATAAATGATCACCATGTTAATAAACATATTACGAACAACTCAATATTTTATTAATTGCACAACTTTGTTTTACAGTTATATCTCTGATTTACCCTAAGGGGTATTTATTAATTATAAACAATTACTCACACTCACATTCATCGGACTTTTAATGAATACAATTAAGTCATAATCGATACAGCAGTTTTGACTGTCACAAATATGTAGTTATATCACGGCAATTTGCTTATCAGTTAAAACAAGTGTTATTAATAATCGTTATTGTTATTTTAAACTTTATATCGGTAACTGTTAGCCGTTTATTTCATTGCCGATTTAAACTTTATCGATTTATTTGCGAATAAATCGTTGCAGTTTTTTCTTTTATTTCCATAATATTATAAATGATTCGAATGAATAAAACGTTCGTATTGATCATGAAGGAAAAAAGTTATAGGTTAATAATAAAAATGCGCATTTGAAATATTAAATTAATATAAATTTTATAGTAAATAGCTTACAAAACGATTTATGTCTATTATTTTGTGAAAAGTGAGATTGCATAGTATCTTATCTAATCTTCGTGAAGATGATGAACTGATTTTTAATTTTGATGACAAAAATAAAAATTTGTATTATGTCATGATATTAAAGTTTGTTTTTCCGTGGTTTTATCAAAATGTAATTTTAATTTATATAGACAGATATAAGTGATTTATCATCACATCCAAATTCTGTAACATTTACATACAAGCTTAACCTAATAACTTGCTTTTGTACGAAGGAATTGAATATCAAATATAGAATTTACATGATTTATTACATTATTTATACGATGTAAGCTTGAGTCTCGTATTAGATTTACTTGGACCAATAGCGCAATGTATTGAAGATATACGAATTTTGGATGCGCTTTAATAATATGTATTTAAATGGATATTTAACTATAGGTAGGTACTATAACTATACTATTTTCCGTATTAATATAGTTCGTAATAATTACCTCGAATTCCTGTTACATTACAAAAGTAAAATCAATCGTAAAGTTTTCTTATAATTATATTCCTAATTTTCGCGCAACCGTTTTAACTTTTGATTTCATTAGAAACTTTTTCACTATAATACACATCAGAAAAGGATTAACGAAATTGGTCTAGCAGTTCACGTGTATTGTTATATTATTGTTATAATCATTGATATAATAACAAAATTCAAGCCTCATAGGGCAAAGAATGACCTTAAACCTTTGAAGGTAATTTGGGTCGTTATGTTATTTTTGGAATTACGATTTTTTACCACAATTAATCAATTATTAAGG
Source organism: Colias croceus (assembly GCF_905220415.1). Classification (NCBI taxonomy): domain Eukaryota; kingdom Metazoa; phylum Arthropoda; class Insecta; order Lepidoptera; family Pieridae; genus Colias; species Colias croceus. The sequence continues at coordinate 4,261,519 of NC_059562.1, forward strand.
GAACAATAACTTGACATTCACTTGAGTAACTTAACTTTGACTTTTGTTTCAAAGTCATGGTCTGTATTAATCGATTATTCTACTTTAATAATAGTTAATAATAGTAAGTTGAAAACTTTATTATTATTGTATTGAAGTTTTTAAGCATTATTTGTTGAATACCAAAAAAAAAGAGCAGGTGCCGAGCACACGTGTCAGATGTGAAACTACTATAGCATGATACAAAGACAACAAAATCGTCGCCTTATTCCATGACGTGACGGTATTGCCATGACGCTACCTTGAAATTTTACTCTCAACGCGCCTAAAGAATTTTCACTTAAAAAATAGATAGGTAGGTACCTAATCTTGAAACTAAATTGAAATCTTATCAATTTAATTAAATCATATATTTTAAACACATTTTACTCTATTTTGAAGCCCATTATGATATATTGTTCTTTTAAGCGTAATACGAATACCGTTTTTGTTACATTTAAACATACGTCTACCACATGCGAGAATCTCACTCATTATGGCTCATTATTTGGAACATTAAACTATCCGATCCATTAATTAAGATTTAGTTACGGTCTTGTAATAGACCACCATATGATATTTATTAATGTAGTTTATATAGGTTAACATGAATGTTTTAGCTTTGGCTACTACAAATTCGATGTCTGTTTATTAGACCTATGTTTAATTATTAAAAAGGAATTCTTAATAATAGATCTTTATATTGCAATAACTTTTAGAATAAATCTAGAAATAACTTTTGAGGAACTCAGCTTTAATAAAATGTCCATCGTGAGAAATGTTATTAAATCAAAAGCTTACTTACAAAGAACACTAAAATACACATTAATTAAGAATAAAAAATATCCTTTTCTCTGTAATCTAAAAGTTTGTTTGATTTATTTACACTACGATGTCCAAAGCGCATTGCGCAAGCGCAAAGCGGATCACAATAATCTACCAAAAAAATACCGATTTCTGAATATTGTGTACTTTATAGATTTAAGGGCCCTTAGTAGGTGAACACGGCAAAATGGACTGTTTTCTATGAGCTATAATTGAAAATATTGAAGTTTTTTCGAACTGAAATTTCAAATATGTATTACAGAACGTATAAGTGATGGGGATGACTGTTTCCAAAACACGATTGGAAAAATTTTGGTAGATAAAAAAAATCCTGAAGTTACCTCTAAAATATCATATATGTGGGAATAGGATAAATAATTAAGATTGTATTTCATAACTACTTTTATTTTTAGTCTGTGCTTTTCTATTATTTAATCTGTGGATATGTTATCTGTAGACTGTAAAACGATCTATGTTGTCTATGACTTGACTTTGTGTTTTTTGGTAGGTACGATGTAATGGAGGATTGTTAAAATGTATTTTTGATATGTAACCGGTGTCTGGGAAATAAATCGATTGGGCGAATTTGGCTTTTCATTTACACCATCCCCACATAATTTGGGGGCTCGTCCGGGATACGGGATGGTGGAATAAAGAAAAAACAGACGAAGACTATGATGCCGGTGATTTAACCTGATTAAGAATTTACGAATTACGAACGAAGACTAAGATTTAAAGAAGCTTATGATTATACGATTACGACTTGAAGACTATAAAACTTTTTATTTACATTATTCAACATGCCGCCGAAACGAGTAAAAGATGATGATGATTGTGGTGAACCATCGCCGCGTATTTCCTTCAATGACTTAGAGAAATCAATGACGCCATTTTCGGGTGATGATGCCTATGGCATCGAAACATTCGTAAAAGATTTTGAAGATATTTCCTCTTTAATGCAATGGGGCGAAATAGAAAAACTCATATTTTCGAAGCGGCTTCTCGCGGGAACCGCCAAGCTATTTTTACGTTCACTAAGTGGGACCACCACGTGGGATACACTTAAGTCTGAGCTCCGTGAGGAATTTGGTAAGAAGTTGAACAGTGCAACTGTTCACAAGAGACTTTCAACTCGCCGGATGAAGATGAATGAGACTCATCAGCAATATTTTTTACATATGAAGGAACTTGCAGTACTTGGGAATGTTGAAGATGAAGCCCTGATGGAATATGTCATCGACGGTATTAAAGACAGTGAGTCCAACAAAAATATTTTATATGGCGCTTGTAACATTAAAGAATTCAGAAAGAAATTAGACATTTATTCAGAAATTAAGAAAAAATCATATTCACCTAATAAGATTCAAAGTAATTCAGTATCAAAGTCCATTGGCATGAAAATTCAAAAAACACTACGAGTAAAGAGATGTTTCAATTGTGGAGATTTAGATCATGAGTCGCCTAATTGTACTAAAGGCATTAAATGTTTTAAATGCAACTTGTTTGGCCATAAATCAACTGAATGTTCTAAAAGTATAAAAAAGAGTTTGGAAATTATGTCAACTAAAAATAATATTGATGTGAGACCTTTCAAGAAGCTGAAAATAAATAATATTGATGTAGAAGCCCTGATTGATACCGGAAGCGATGCTAATTTAATAATTATGTCTTATTTTAGGAAGATTCAAGGTGAAAAATTGTTATCTTATAGTTCAGGAACAACAGAAACTTTAACTGGAATAGCTGAAAAGGAAATTTATACAAAAGGATCTTTCACAGCGAAAATTGAAATTGATGATTGTTATTTTGAAACTTTATTTTATGTTGTTGATGATGGCGCTATCCCTGTCAACATTATATTAGGAAATCCTGTACTGAAAGAAGTAGAAATCAATTTTAAATCTGGAACTATCACTGCAACAAGAATATTACACCTTACAATGCTAGAGAATGAAAATGAAGATATCACAAATATTGAAAACAAAGAATATAAGAATAAAATACAGAATATTATAAAAGAATATAACCCCAAAAGATGTACTAAAGCATCAAATGTAAAACTTAAAATATTATTAACCGATGATGTACCAGTTTATCAGAATCCACGACGATTGTCACCTTTGGAGCTTAACATTGTTGACAAACAGATTAAAGAATGGCTTGATGAAGGAATAATAAAAACAAGTACCTAAGTCTGATTATGCTAGTCCAATAGTGCTTGCAAAAAAGAAGAATGGAATGTTATGGAAGATTAAAGATGGAAATAAATTAATGGTTGTACCTAAGAAAATGCAAAATGAAATTATAAGAAATCATCATGAAAACGGACATTTTGGTTGTGTTAAGACTGAGGAATTAATAAATAGAAATTATTATATGGAGAATTTAAAAGAAAAGATTAAAACAAACATTGATAATTGCGTGGAATGTATACTTAATTCAAATAAAAGAGGAAAGAAGGAAGGATTTCTACATGTAATAGATAAAGGTGATTTACCATTGTCTACTTACCATATTGATCATCTACGACTGTTGACTCATCTGGGACAGATGATTCTGCAGGATGACCGTGTGGGAATAGGATAAATAATTAAGATTGTATTTCATAACTACTTTTATTTTTAGTCTGTGCTTTTCTATTATTTAATCTGTGGATATGTTATCTGTAGACTGTAAAACGATCTATGTTGTCTATGACTTGACTTTGTGTTTTTTGGTAGGTACGATGTAATGGAGGATTGTTAAAATGTATTTTTGATATGTAACCGGTGTCTGGGAAATAAATCGATTGGGCGAATTTGGCTTTTCATTTACACCATCCCCACATATAAATGCTCATTACAACCGTATTTTACGATAATAATTCGTATAAAATCATAAATACATAGGTATTTACCTTCTCGATTTCGTGACTGTTTTAGATTTAGAAAATACTAAATATTTTCATTCACTTTTTGATAAAAATGTGAATGGCGCTTACGATTTTTAGTTTCCAGCACATTGATTCCATACTAAACGCGGACCCCCTCACCGCTTACCTCAGGCCCGAATAGCTGAATTTTCGCTGACCACCTACCCCCCCCTAATATGAGAACGTTGAGATCACTTTTTTAATATTCTGTTTAGCCCATTCGTGCTATAGCTAAGAAGTCTTGGGTCTTGGCAAATGTTAAAAATATATTACGACGATTCATAAGTATTTCTGGAAGAAATCTAACCGAAGATATATGGATTTTTGGTTCGATTTCCAGAAATTATTCCTATATATCTAATGCTAAAAGTTATGTTAATACAGGTTAATAAAATCGCACATCGTATCTTAACGGAAATACAATGTAAAACAAAAAGTATACCATATCATATCCTCAGCCACCGTCAGATAATGAAGTGCATTTGATTGCAGCCGCTCAATGCAAATTACAAGGTATGAACCAATTAGTTCACATTGCAATACGACGCAAAGTTGCCGTGATTATAGTGCCCCGGTGTAGCTAACACTTGCCACGGTGCGTTTAACTGAACAATTGTTTATGGATAAAAATATGGCGGTGAGAAACTGCGAAAGTTCTTATCACTATGGTATATAACAAAGTCGCTTTCTCTGTCCCTGTATATCCTTAAATCTTTAAACTACGTAACGGATTTTGATGCTTTTTTAATAGATAGAGTGATTCGCATTCGGTTAAAGTACATAATTTATTAGGTTTTAGAAAAAGCGGGCGAAGCCAGATGTTTATAATTTGACACTAGCTGGAACCAGCGGTGTCACTCGCGTGGTCTTCAGTCTATGTGCTAAGGTAGACAGTGATATATCTCTGTGCCAAATTTCATACAGATCAGATTAGCTACATTACATGAAAGAGTAACAAACATGCAAACATTATTACAAACTTTTGCGTTCATAATGTTAGTATGATCAAATGCTCAAAGCCTCCTAGTCTTAAATGTATATTATTACAAGTGAAAAATATAACATTTTATTCTTGACAATAATATATATTCAACATTCAATTCATACATGTAACGTGATAAAAACGTGGGTTAATAAATAGCCAGAACTGATGATGATACATTACTTTTTTATTAACCTACAATAATGTTATTCGCAATTCGCAGAACTGTCACTGATAGGGTAGGTATTATCAGCATTCAGTTAGCACAAATTTAATTATCTCAAATCCAAATATAATAGTGAAATTTCATTAAATAATTCCATGAAAGTTGCTGTTAAAATCACCTACATGAGAATGTTTTTACAAATTTACAAAGGTGTGACTAGAAAGTTTCTATCATTTACCACAAAAACTAGTAAAATACATCAAACAATTCTCTGAAAAATAATGTTTAAACTCCCATAGAAAATGCACAGTTCTGTGAAGCAAATGAACACGTATTTCCTATAACAAGCTTCAAATGAAGCTACATTACACGTAGGTAGTAATTTCAGCAGCCATCTGATTCTATACTTGACTGTAGTAGTATTAACATCTAACTAATAGTTCAAGTGTTAACGGTATCGCTTTCATTGTAACTTCTAATAAGTGGCCATCTTACATAATTGGAAGCAATTTTCTTCGTCTCAACACATTACGAGGTGTTTTAATGATATAATGGCAGTTCAATGCTATGTTTCGCAAGATTGATCTTTCGGGTAATCATTTTTGGCGGGCATTTTAGGTTTCATGTTTTATGAAGATAAATTTGTAATTTATTAGCCTTGTTAAATTTAATGCGAATTGAGATGTACACGAGACCAAGTACAAGTCATCTTATTAACTTTCGACCGGTATTTTTGTTTTAAATTAATCACTATAAAATTGAATGCAACAAAATCAATCTAGACAGTTTTAAATTTATTATTTAACTAAAATAACAAACAAGAAGTCCGCAAAGCAAGTTGTATCCCCCGACTGCGGCGAAACAGTAAAGCGTAGCTCATCGCTTATAATTTCAAATCAGATATAACCGGCTAAAACCGGACCGGACCGCCTCTAACCGCCCCGAACTGGATTACAACCGGGACGTTCTGGTATAGAAACTGGATTAATCCGGTAAAGTTGTGCGCATGGTTACGCTGATTTGGAAACTTGTTCTTGTTTGTTTCTTGAGATACCAATGTTGTATTGAGTGGTCTAGAATTATATTCGCTGATAGCAGTAATTTGTAGTAGCTATATGCACTCACTCACATAAACTGTAAAAAGACAGTGTAAGCTCTGCAGTATTATTAACATCTATGGTACCAACAAAAAAAAAATAATGATAATCAGTTCCAATTTTAAAAGTACAAAAATGGTAGTGAATGTTTAAATCAGGCTCTAGTTACTTATGTCACACTAATATTAGAATCCATAACTATTCCGCAATATCCGATCCCCTTTTGATGTTACCATTTTAGCAGTATATCAATTAGTGTTGGACATTCCATAATACCAATTCAATTAAAAATACCAAGCGTATGGTTCAGCGAATAATGCAATACGTTTCAGCTTATATTTAAGGAACGTATAATATTTGTAGTGTGTTTTATGTGTAAATGTTAACAGTATCGTTGCACACAGTTATTGCAGCAAGAGAATATTTATTCAAATATGAAGAAAATATTCCAAGTTTGTATTCTTGGCTAAAATGATATTTCCATTTGAAAGAACGGCAAATGCAACGTTTTAAACTATTGAATTTTTGATATCTTGTTTGCGACAATCTTAATTTATAGCTTTGTTCATTTTATGTGAATGGCTTTTATGTTGTTAAATATTACATTTTATGCAAACATTTATCCGTAGTTTTGAGGATTGTTATAGTTTTTGTCGATTGGCTTGCGCTCCAGATCTTGTTTCATAGAAACTTTGTTCATATTTACGTTATTCAGCCTACAGGCACTCCTTACACAAATAACAACATAAAAATTTCATCGTGTTTTCATCATTTTTTTGCGAATACAATTTATTTTTTATATTTACAAATAAATCGAATAAATAGGTTAGAATTTGTAATTTAACAACATTGCGTTTTGAATCCTTTAAAGATTCTTGAGAAACTTTCAGCGATATATAACTTTATTACTATTATTTAAAGAAGCAATTAGCTATCTGTTAAACGTTCCTACCTCCATTCCTTTAATTCTACATCTGTATGAAAACACGTGTTCTTATCTAGATCAAACAAAATTGACGAACTTTCTTCATTATTAGAATCAGAAGACTTATTAGCTGCTCCGGTTTCTCATTACACACTATCAAACATACCATCTTAATATAAGTTTGCCAAAATTTGCAGAGAGGTAAATATAGCCGTTCCTAAGTTTATCTTGCGGTCTAGGCATTATGAAGTCACCTGAGGATAGGGGATCCACGACTTTCTGGGGATTTTCGTCGTTGAATATTTTCACTCAATATAAGCAATAGTTTTGGATATACGAGTGTTTCGTATTTTGCTGAATGTTCAAAGTGAGAATTCAGAATTATTAAATTTATACCTTATTGTATACCGCTTGTAAAAGTCAAGGACCTAGTTAAGATGTGGAAGTGGGCCCAAAGGGGGCACCTTACCGGAAAATTAAAAAAAATGAAGTTTGAAAAGAAGTTAAACCATTTATTTTTTTGCAAAAAGTTCCATTACTAAATACTTTTGAATGCTAAGAGGTTAAATTTGTCAAAAGTTAAAGTATATAATAATTATTAACAGATTACTAAAAGCCTACGATTGCCTGCTTTGCCTGAAGGGGTGGCCTAAAGCGGGCTTTCGTTTAGGGCAAAACGGGCAGTAGTTGGGTAAAGCGGGCAGGCCTGGATTTAAACAGCAGATTTCAAAATATACAGCCACAAATAATATATAAAATGAATAGAGTAAAAGACAAAAATATTTTATAAGTTATGTATTTCAAACAGTCACACAATTATTTTTAAATTTATATATGAAACAAAAAACAAAGGAACTTAAAAAAATATCATTACAAAATATCATTACAAAATTAGTTACTTAAAAAAATAATCATTACAAAATTAAAAATAAATTTATAATTGTCATTAATGATGAAACAAATTATAAAGGTCGGCATAACATGTGAACGACAAGTATTTTAAACAAAATAATTCCTAAAATACCTAATGTACCTAATAGGTAAGTATACAAGTTCCATAAATTCTTATTTAGACAGCCCGTAAAATAAAGAGTCCACGTATTCCAAAAGCTCCATATCTTGTTCCGTAGAAAAAACAGTAGTTAACCTACCAAGCTCATTACACGAACGATTTAAGATGTCTTTGCAATGTCGTTCTTGGAATCCCATATTTAGTTGCTACTTTTTTGACAGGTTTTCCTAACTCTTGCACTTCTCGCATTGCTTGCTGCATAATTGAGCGTTGCCATGAGGCTTGTGAAGTTTTACGCTTATATTTACTAACCATATGAAAGGAAAAAGCAAATTAACAAAAGAATGTATGTGTGTGTAATGAATGAAAGAAAGAATGTAAGTGAATTTTAGCGGACGGGGCAAAGCGGGCGCGTGCCCGCTTTACCCTGCCCGCTTTGCCTTTTTCGACATATGAAAGGTTCAGACGAAATTCTAACATCAAAATTTTTAGACACGTGGATTTTTATGGAACTAAAATACGGCCAGATAGCCACTTAATAACTTACAAATTTTTATTAAAGGATTGTAAACACCAAAATAAAAAGAACACATATTACATACCTTGCAATATTTTTCAAAAATCATCGAAAAACATTTATTTGTTGCAGCTTGTAAATGCGTGCTCGCAAGCGAATCAAACGACTGCCGCGAGGTGGGCTAGGGGTGTGGGGATCGTGCTCACGCGTCGCGCGCGCGCCATTATTTAAAATTCCGATACTATACTGAGTGCCCGCTTTAGGCTCTGTGCCCACTTTAGGCCTCCTTCCCCTATCTCATTAAAAGCGGTCTTATCACTCCACTCTGCTTAGTAGCAGATTGTCTGATAGATATAGTTATCTATCAGACAATCTAAACTTCACTTTAATTAGATAGTAATTAATATCTAACTTATATTTTCACGTAGTTTACAACATTTTTATACTTATTGTGACTCTACTGACCTACTTCAAGAGCTAGATTAAATGGTTTTCGACTCGAAGCCAAATGTGGATAAATTTTGCCTCATATTTAGGTTTCGTGTCATTATGAATAAGTGAATGCGCGTGAAACATTTACATTAGATTACATATCTAGTTGAATCTCATATTTTTAACATCATTTCTACCAAGTTCTGTATTTCTAGTTCACTTTACGAATTGTTTTTTAAATCTAAATCAACACAAAATTGATCGAAACCAATGTTAACATTTTTGTACATTTTTTTGTTAATAGGTATGCTTAAAAACTACTTCGATATACGATATTCTATCATAAACTAATAATTCCTTCAGATACTTTTTTTTTATTTATTATTTATCCTTAGTTTAAATCTCGCGGAATTAGAATAAATTTGTTATTTATCCTTAGTTTAAATCTCGCGGAATTAGAATAAATTTATTATTTATCCTTAGTTTAAATCTCACGGATTCGGGGCGAACAGCTAGTTACGTCAATAGCAGTATCTCCACATGTTTCGATGTTAAAGCTTGAACGACACCAATAAAAAGAGCACTTGTTGTAAAATCTATATTATCTAAACATACACAGATGTTATTCGCATGAATTCACAGACCAAGTTTCCACAGAAGCCAGCGGTGCGTAAATTAATTACTATACATTAATTAGACGTGTGATCTTCAAAGGACTCATATAATGTACTTAATGTTCTTATGTAAATATCCAAATGAGTTCGAGCTTCTGATGTATGGACATGTTTCATTGGTATGCCACTTTTATTTTCTGTTCAAAAATCTGTTTTCGGCAATTACATTTGTACAATTTTATTGAGTAGGATCTTATTCGCTTGATTTTATGTGAAATTTCATGTTTAATTTGTATTTTATTGCATAAAAGGATCAAAGAAACTAATTTTCTTCCTGCATTCCTAAGTTGTTATAACTAAACTTTTGTGTTAGCTTATTCAGCGAACGTGTACGGTGTCTATTTGCATCTCATATCGGATTCCAAAAGTTTTTCGTTTTCGGAATCATATAAAACCATATTCATGCTTTCACGCTGTTCTCACGCGAACAATTTTACAACATAAAACTTTGATTGCATTCGTAACTTTACCTTATTGAAGATTAAATGATTATTAGCAAAAATATGCCATTTCAAATTAGTTACGTTTGATTTAATTATTTTTCAAAGTTCAACGTCTAAACTGGCAGTTGAACGTTAACGTGAATACGAAAGAGTAGTAGTCCAAATATAACTCCCTGTGAGACACCTAAAATCACTATACGTCCTTTAGCCCGCCAACAACCGTTGCCAATGCGGTTCTGAGACACATACCTTGGGATATATTCTCTGCGATTAAATTACCGTCAGCAACGGCATCGAGACGTGAGCACACTGAAATGACAGCACAAAGTCTTATAACCACATTATCATATGCTTTCTTTCGAACGTTTTTGAAAATTTTACGAGGAAATGTTTTACAAAGTAAGTAATGTAACCTAATTTTTATTATTACATTAAAAATGAATCTTCTGAAGTAAAAACCTCGCTCATAAATAATGGAATCCCATCGTCATCCACAATAAATGTATTTTTTATTAATGGCAAAATAAACTTCAACGCTTTACATCGTTTATAACTGCCAAAGTATTGAAGCGTCGGAAGTAGAAATGTAAACAATAAACACAAAGAAATATATAAACCCCCGAAGATATATTACGATGTAAGAGCGGAGTGGAATTATGAAATTTAACCGAGTCTGGTACCGGTCGAACGGATCCGAATATCGGAGTTTACGAGTAACTTCAGCAAAGTTCCCAAGTCGCGCCAACTCTACCGCGATCGCTTTGAAAAATGAATTGTCTGCACTTCAAATATATGGTTTAAGTTGAGAAGCTGCGAGAAATATGAAGAATATTTCTTGTGAATCTTTACGTCTCTTTGTTATCATTTTGGAGTTACTTGCGCTTTTAAATTCTGTACTTTGTGGTGGTACTCTTGTAATATTGGAGCTTGAAATATAAAGAAACATATATCAGATGAATAAATCAAAATGTAGAACTTTTAAAATCTGTCACGTAAGATACCTACATTTAGAAAAGGATTACTATTGTTTTTGTTTCTAATTGCTGTAGCTTTAACTTCAGGATTATATACATCACCTTACTCCATCTCGCTTAGATCCCAAGGTAAGTTGCATAGCTCGGCATCTTAGATGGATACAATAATCATATGCAAAGTGATCATTAAGTATGCGGGCTGCATCTTGCTGCATGCGACGTTGAATCTAGCTGTGACATTTGAATATTCTGTATAATAAATAGCACTCCATGTGTCCCACTTTTTGTTGTGACATTGAAAGATATATTCAATGTGAATGTCATTATAATTGGAGAGGTTTCAACATTGAGAGAATTATTACGTGTGCCTTCGTTGAGCTCGCATTTGTGTTTTATCCGAGGTTTTCTCTTACCATTCTATTGAACATCGTTAGTGTATTTTTAGTGAATTCTGCAGAAGCTACATTTAATGCTACACTAAAATTTATATTGGTTTTGATTCAATTGTATTGCTTGCTGTTGTTTGGTACAAACTTTATCTATACCGTAATAGTTTTTACAGATGTTCAAAAATAATCTAGCGTCAAATTGCTGTAATAATATTGCAGACCGTTTCGTTATAATCCCATAATCAATTTGACATGAATAATTCGAATTACTCATCCCAAAATTGAAATGCGAATAAAATTCATGTTTTCATTATTGACGTTAAGTGTGGCATGATTTAATTTAGCTATCTGTTCAGTATTTTGGTGGTTATTAGTGTGGGTTCGAATCCCGGCTCGCTCGTGAGTCGTGACGATACAACTGTTTGTCAGGTTTTGTGTTAACTGTTAACTGCCAATTAATAAAACCTGCGTTGTGTAGAATAAAAGTGAGTAATTTTTTATAGCTTATTAGCTGTATCTTTCAAAGTAAATTATTATGGACGTTTAAAAAATTATCAAAATGTTCTCCGGATTCACTTAGGCATGTTTTTTTCCTTTTTATAAAAGATGATTGTATCACTAATTACATTAAAAACATTTAATATCCATAGGGGTTTCTTCCTTGCCTTTTGTATTATAAACTATGAGAGGTCTAGGAAATACACGACGGATAACAGGTTTAGAGGAAGATGAATGTTCACAGCAGACGAGTTTGATTGATGCGCCAATGTATTGTGCTGTTAAGGTAATCTGATAAGGTATTTATGCCTAACTAAAGCTAGAATTTCAGGCATATCTGTGTTGAATTATATGCATGTATTTGCACAAACAGTTAGGCTAGTGTATAATGTTATATTGCAAGGGAATAATCATAACGTACCTATATTAGCCCAACCACATTTCAAATTTTGTCCCAGTTTTTTGCAGAAAAAGCTTATAATATGGTATAAGCTTGGTGATATTATTAACTGAAGAGTTTTTTTTTGTTTGAACGCACTAATCTCAGGAACTACTGGGCCAATTTGAAAAATTATTTCGGTGATATTATACCCATTTATCGAGGAAGGCTATAGGCTATATTATATCATCACGCTACGAACAACAGAAGCGGAGCAATTCGGGTAAAAACCGCGGGGCACAGCTAGTTATATCATATCTATCATTTGAACCTCTCTCAAGCGTGCAATCAATCCGTAACTGCGTCCAATGTCCATCAAAAAATGCTTTGCCTCTATAAATGGCCTGTGTCATATTCGACCCTGCATTCCCTATAGACCTTGACCACAAACCACCCTGTCGCAAGCCAGAGATCAATTTAGAATTCCACAGTTTCGTTTTTCTGTCTGTCCCTTAACGGAAACGGTACGTACGGAACGGGGCACGCATAAATGAATAATCCCGTTTATTGTTTTATTTTCGCCAGTCTAAATTTCGCGGTATGGCTTTTTGCGGTTGTCTACCGATTTAGCCTTTAATTCCGTTTTTATTTTATGTCCGCGCTTTTTGTTATAAAGCGTTTACGGTGATACACATGAATTCTTTTGCTTATTTTGATACATCGGTAAGGTAATTTTTATAGCGACCATAATGTAAATGTAAAATATAAAATTGAGCTTTTGTTCCTTTGGGGATGACATGTTCAGATTATGAACAAATCCTCTTTTAAAAAATAAAGATTTAAAAAAAAAATTGAGCTTTGCAATAAGAAAGAGCTTTTACAAAACAGTATTATCAAGCCGGATTCTATATCTACTATATATTTATTTTCTGAATGTAATAATTCCAAAATACCTATTATAGGAATAGTTTTTTGGAAGTATTAGTTTCATAACATAAATAGGCAAGGTCTAGTTTCTAAAAGTACACTGAAACTGCATTATACTATAGGTATGTTTTGTTTATTGTACGATAATTCGAGCTGTATCATTTAACCCTAAATAATTCTTTTTATGTGTCAGTACGAAAACCTTCACTTGCGCAATTTAGGATCAGTTTAACAGTTATATACAGCTATTTAATTCAGCGCTCTAAGGGGTAGCTTATAAAGATGTCCACAGCGAACCGTTTTAGGGAAATGGTCATGTTTTATTTATTTCTACCTCCTGTCCGGTGTAAGGCTGGGTTTATGGCATAGAAGGGTAATATTTCATAGCTAAGATACGGTGTTATGATTGAGTGACAAAAGTGTCAGTTAATGTGTCTTTTCCTTAAAAATGCAATAAATAGCGTTGACTCACTTATTCAGTACTAGCTGTACCCTTCGGTCTCCTGTTGGTCTTAGCGTGATGATTTATAGCCTATAGCCTTCCTCGATAAGTGGGTTATCTAACACCGAAATAATATTTCAAATCGGACCAGTATTTCCTGAGATTAGCGCGTTCAAACAAACTCTTCAGCTTTATAATATTAGTATATAGATTGGTGTTGGTAAAAGAGAGTTGCCTTGTCTCTAGGCTTTCTTTCTCTAATGTGATGCTTTAAATATTTATTATTATGTATAGTATTTTAGTTTTGTGCAGTTTAATGGTTTAAGTATAGTTCTCCATATCTAATACACCCATCTTCAAGCAGAGAGGAAATTACGGGAAGTAGAAGGAGTCATTCTTAAGTAATCGAGGGGACCGTATATACTCTAAAGATACGAGTATGTGAAACCAATTTAACTACCTGAATTTCACCATCATATCCTTTTACAGAAACTTGATCGATTCTCATTAAAAATTTTGTATTGGTACAAATATGTGCGTGTATTTTACACTACATAAATATTTTATAGGTACTTTTTAAACCATTCCAAAATACTATTTTTACGTGTTAAATGGATAAATAAAAAGCAAGTTACCGTCATCGCTAATTGAAAATCCTCCTTACACCAACAACTAACTTGCTTCACACATCTTTTCTCGCTACGCATATATAGTTTATATCTCCAAAACAATAGTGTTCATTTTCGCTTGAATAGGTTTACATTTCTCGTTTTAATGTATGGCTTCAGAGATAAATCGAGAGACAGTGGGTATGATTGATTGGAGCACATTTAAAGCGATATTGGTCCGGTCCTAATGGGTTGTGTATAATTTGAGTTTTTGCTCTTTTTGTGTGTTTTAAAGTGAACACGGTGTAATCAATTCAATGGTGTCTTTTTCTTAAGTTTTCGTGCTAAAATGTACTTACTTGGTAGTTTATGTTTAAAGCCTTTTAGTTTTTGCAAGTGCAAATGATATACTTTCTTAAAAAGAAAAGGTTTACCAAATCACTTCGAAGTCATTTTAACACTAGATCAACTTTCAAGTGAAGGAAAGGCAAGGAAGTTTGGTAAATAAGAAAGCAGATGGGACACATATAGCATATATAATATTTTAAGCGTTAAAAGTCAAAAAGTTACTCTTAATTTTGAGATATTATTCAAACAGGTTCAAATAGCCATTCAACATACATTTAGCGCCATTGTAATCTTCAAAAATGTACATACATTTATACATTTTATTACTTTTAAAATATTTTTGGAAATTAGATTTTATTTATTTTCATGATATAAAATATGAACTGGGAATTCGATTCAGAATGTTGTCACATCATAAAAGCCAAATAAAGAAAAATATATCATTCAAAACAGCGGGAACGCCGCGAAAATAATAATCTTTTTTTTTTAGAATATCGTGACATTTTGTGTTTGTCTTGTCTATTTCGAATGTCTGCCGTTCAATTTCCGCGCAAATAATATATATGTCAAGTGCAGGGGAAATAGAGGGATCTCCAAGCGTTTTATATTTAACAAGCAAATGTACTAAACTGATTTATCACATATATAACTGTAGTTTAGGTTATGTACCTACTGTCGGCAAAGTTTCATCGAAATGTGTTTAGTAGTTTTGGTGATGAGTTGTAACAGTTTCGCAGAGTGATAGTGACTGTTGTGATGGAATTTACAAGCTTTATTTTCACAATTAAATTACTAATTTAAAGTACCTACCTAGGTACATGTTGTGATTGTGAGGCATTTAGATAGGGAGGCGAGGTAGCTAAATGGCGTAATTCAACGGCGTCGTCGAGACTTATCAAAATCGAAAGAGAAAATAATTTCGAAAAGAAAAGCTTCTATGGTAAAAACCATTTTAGCGGTGGATTTGGCGTGTACGGATTTTCAAAAATGTAAAAAAAAAACAGTTACTTGGGCATTCTCGAGCGCGTCAGATATTCATACTACGTATGCCCCAAGTGCCTCTGATAACAACGGTATACTAATCTGCCGGTTTGCGTGGTGGGGCTAGGCATATAAATTCGTCAAAAATGCACAAAAAAAAAATTTACTCGAGCGCGTCAGATTTTCGGAAGGGGTGTTAATTAGGCCCCAAGAAAGCTCCCCTTAAAAAAACTGACGATTACGGCATGACGATAAGTTACGATGAATTTTTGAAAATGCAGAAAAAAAAAGTCCTTTTGAAATACTCGAGCGCGTCAGATTTTCATAGGGGAGGTTTATCTAGGTATCCTGAAAGCATATTTTCTTAATCTGATAAAAATGTTGGTGGGTTCTCTTAATCTGACCGAAAAAGGTTTGTGGGTTTCTTTTTTTTAATCATCGTTATTTCATATCAATTTTTCTTACCACCCTCAGTTTTCGAGATATACTCAAAAAACCGGGAGTTTGAGTTTTTATGATGCTTCAAGTAAAAAAAAATTAAACTTTGGACAAAAATGAAAAGAGACCTTTTTTTGTAAAATAAAATTACGTTTTATGTTTATTTAAACTTTTTTTTTTGAAAAAGTAAAGTTCGCGACTTATATGCTGCAACGCGTTTTTCGGAAGACGAAATGGCTCCTCCAGACTTCCGGTCATGCGGAAACCGGCAGATTTTGTGTTTTTAGTAAGTTTTAGATTATATTCTTCAAAATAAAAATAAAAAAAATCGCGCTCGAGAATGCCGGGTTAACGTTTTTTTTTTACAAGTTCGCGACCCTATAACTCGGCGGCGTCAAGGACTTATGGTCAGATTAGTTAAATTTAGTCTTAAAACACTAAAATCAACCCCCAATATCTTAATCTGACGCGCTCGAGTATTTCAGACTATCGATTTTTTTTTACTAATCTGATCGTCTATCCTAGGCGCGCGTCACTACATATAGAGCTAAATAGTGAAAAAGTTTGTTCTATTAGGTCTAAGGTATCTCTCATATCTTAAACTGCCACGCTCGAGTATTGCAGAAAATTCCCCTCTTCGCCTCCCTATCTAATTCGAGACATAGCCAAATTGAAAGAAACTATAATCATAGTTATAACTTAAAAAGTACACTTATTTTATCTAAGTAAAGTATACATTTTAGAAATCTTATTACGTGTTATTAAGTACAGAAAATCCTTTTCTAATACGTTTATTTAAAATCGCTGTTTGTTAAATAACATTAAAACTTGTTGTTACGTTGTTAAACTTCTAAATAAAATTCCTTTTACCTGCCTTTTAAATAAAACTGAGGCCCAATTTCACAATCTTAATAAACCTTGTTCAAATATAAACGGTCGTTTATCGCAATATAACATTAATATGACAGAATCCACATAAACAACTCGTTATATTTTAACTGGTGATTTTGTTGGTGAAATCACGTTTTTATATTTGAGTTTAGTAGGTCTTGCGGTAAAAAAAAATATTTTACACAATTTCCCAATTTACCACAAATAAGTGGGTACTGAATATATGTAGTTTAAACACCTATAATAACTTTTAATCTAAACTCTAAAGTAATAAAAAAATTATGATGTTTTTCTGTTACATTGGTTATTATTGAATAACGAGGTACAGGAGAAGTTATTAAAATTTGGTCACTATTAAAAACCGCACAAATCCAGAGAAAGCGGCTAGTTTAATAATACAATATTACCACCCCTGTACCTATGTATATATAATCACTCAAGATTAATAACAAAATACTTGATTATAAAAGTATTTAGTAAAGTATTATGAATCGTGATAAAATGTTCATTGCGGGGATCTTAGTTCGTCGAATGTGTATTGATATATAAGTCCCCCTAATGACAAAATTCCAATAATTTATGAGATACGAATATTTTAATGTTTTTACCTTCTTTACTGGAGATTCCTTGAAAACGTCGTGTATAGGGGAGTGTAAGCTATTTAAAATATTTCTGGGGCTTTAAAAAAACAATGTTATTTTCGTATGTTCGAAACTATTTCTCGTCTTTTTTTAAAGGAGCATAATATGTAAAGCAGTAAATCGCTATCTGCTTGTGAAAATCACATCGAAATGAGTCGAAATGTTTCTGAGTTTATCAACCTAAGGAACGAAAACGTAACATTGTTAGTTTTTACTATAAATTAACTCCAAATAGTGTAAATAAATGTCTAGAGTCTAGACAGACACTTTTGGACAATAAACTGGGAACACCAATTAATATTATATTTAGAAGTGTACTTAATAATTCCAATTAACTTAACTAGGTGCTTAAAATAGTGAATAACAATAATATTCCCATTCACAAAATGTCTTGTACAATTCAATCCGATACATTATGTACGAAATGTTCCGCATAACTCTGTTCGCATTAAGTGCGTTTAATATCTAATTATTTCCATTACAAATATTATTTCGTTCGAATTTAGAGCTTATTGCAATAGTATAAAAGCGTTAATGTCTTGAAGGGATTTTCATGTAAATTCGTTTCGCACATGGCGCGGGGTGCGCTCACATGTGTTACGTTTGTGCTTAAGAGGGCCCTTCCCAGCGGCACTATTTTCAACGCGAGCGTGATCGAAAAGCTTGTTGTTTCATCCAGCGCAATGTCAGATAAAGAGGTAATGCGAAAAGACAGAGAAAGAGCGCCTAAGCGCTAGGTTAGCATTCGCCATTCGGTAACTTACGCCGCGGCCGGTCACTCGCACTCGATTCATTCATGAAAATAATCCGTCGATCGTGAGTAAACAGTAAAACGAGACTCAATAGATATATCTATTATATTTTTCTATCGGTCGCGCGGGACCGGTTGTTTGGGCGCTTAGTGGATATCGTACGACGCGCTTTATTATAATATACTTATTTAGCTATCTATATTTTCGTAGGTAGGTATATTAATTACTCTGAAATGCTGGAGCTTATCAACATAATTTGTTTTTATTTATTTTTAGCACTGGAGGTACTTACTTACCGTACGTGAGCTATTTTTACAACACGGAAAATATTCATACCATACATTACCTTTTTCGTTTTTTATGCAAGTAGGTACCTATCTCATGAACGAACAAAAAAATTCAGACAGATTTTCGAAAAATATTTGTAACTAGCGGTCCGCCCCGGCTTCGCCCGTGGTACATATTTCGCAATAAAAGGTAGCCTATGTTCTTTCTCAGGGTCTAAAGATTGTCTGTGCCAAATTTCATCAAAATCGTTCCAGTAATTTATGAGCCTATTCATTACAATCAAGCAAACAAACAAAGTTTTCCTCTTTATATTATTAGTGTAGATAAAAATCTGATTAGGTACACAATATACAGATACATACAGTAAGGAAACTTCATACAAAATGTTCGAAATGGCTCCCCCCCCCCATCAAGCGTGTTTTCGAGGGTATTGAGGGGGATCGATAGTAGCGGGTGACACATCCATAGATTTTGAATATAGTATGGAAAAAAGTTTAAAGTGATGTCAATTCACATTAAATAAATATCGATTGTTTCAGTTTGTAGCCCTTTCAATAAATTTATTTGTAAATACCGTATCTGACTACAAGTTAAGAGACTATTTTTTAATTTCTATAGATATGGCAGCATGAGTTTTAAATTAAGTTGACATATTTTCTACCAAAATGATAGCTACAAATAGTCACTATTAGGAGTCCAGTCTGTTTAAAGGTCGCATCTATTTTTACGCAATCTAGAAGAGCACGAAAATATAAAAAAAAGGAAACCTTAAACAAATCTTGTTTAAATTTATGTGCATAATTACGTAAATATTAGGGAAGAAAAAGATAGATATTATAATTATTGTATTTTTATTCGATACGTGGCGTCTCCACTTTGTCAAGCACTAAGCCTGTCAAACTATTTTATTTTTCTTCCTAAAACAAAAAGGTAGAGGTTCCATGCTCGTATAATAATAATTTTAATTTATTTTTGCATATTTTGTGTTTTTTAATTTAATTTAATTTATCGTTTTAAAAATAATTTAGTAGGTATACCTACATACAAGTATTGTAAATTCTGGTTTAAAATAATTATTGAATATATGTATACCTAATACAAATATCAAGCATTATAAATAATTTAGGTACATTAAATAGCCTTCGGCGTCCATAACAAAACAAGATTTCGAAATATAGCACTGATAAAAACGTATTTACTATTACAAGCTGTAGGTATTAATTCGGATTGTTTCTTCTTGTAAATTCATATTTAGGCTACACCATTTTTGTATTTTAACGGGTTTTAATCTCCAAATTACCACAAAATCAACTGTGAAAAAAAGCAAACAGAAATATACAGGCCGAATTGATAACCTTCTCCTTTATTTTTCAAGTCGGTTAAATATCAAAAAGTAACAGCCCTATAGCTATACGTCATAATTTCATCGCAGGGGCTTAGTTTCCTAACTGTATGTACGTAGTACCTACATATCTGTCAACTGTGTTAGGTAGATACCCCACAAAGAGTCTACCAGTTCGCTGTAAATTCACTCAAGTTTCACTTGGCTTCGCTTGTTATGTATACAACATGAAAAGAAAATAATAGAAACCTAATTAGTCCGTCAGTTAGATACCTATTTTTTTTCTTTTGTATATAAACCAAAACTAACAGGGACACGTGGGCACAAGTTACCCGCTAAATTTGATTGTAATCGGTTCAGTAGTATTTGCATGAAAGAGTAACAAACACACACATACATCCTCACATACTTTGGAACTTATAATATTATTATAGGATTATAGGATAGGTATAGGATTATAGTAGGATAGGATAGGATTGCTCGTTATACAGAGCACAAAAATGTAAAGGTGTAATGTATTTTAGTTACGGAGTAACAGTAATATGTAAAAGCAGAATAACTAATAATTTATCTATTCAGTCTGTCTCTTATGAGTATGTTGAAATTAGGCAGGCAATAAATAAAAATATAATATACTTATCCTACAGATATCTTACAGGTAACAAACAACCTACGTGTATACTATACTCATACAGGTCAATTTTAGTACAGGTGAAGTCGTCCACCAGGATCCTCCAGCTGGATTCCCCAGGTTGGTCAAATAAAATAGTCTAAATACAATTGTGTAAGATATTTATTATTCTAGGACTATAAATAAAACCCTTTGTACTAGTTGTCAAGATGATTCCGATTTCCTTCAAACACCAGACTGAAAGAGGGTTTTGAAAATTTTGCAAAATACATTTATATATTATTATATTGATAATACACTTTGCTTTCCGCCTTACCTAAGCCGTGATACATCATTACTGTCAATGTTTTCTTTGTTTTCATTTAAAAACCTGGAAAATAAAATAAATTTTAATACCTATGTACCGTGACGTCACAATTTTGTGCGATTTGTACAAAACCTTGACTCCACAGTCCACACAAGCCCCCACTTTACAAACATTACAAACATTAGTGCGCTATATGCTATATCCTCGTGGCTCGTACCCACGGCCACATAGGTACAGCAATTTTATATATAAGTACGAACAATTATTTTAAAAACGAAAAGGACTCACATTTACGAAAAAACCTAATATGAACCTTTTTAAGATCAACCTTGCAACGGTGTAATAATAATCTGCTCTAATGTGTAGGTAGGTTTGTGATATGAATCACAAAACTCATGAAATGTACGTACTCAATAATACTTATACCTATATATAGGTAGTTTGATCTAACGTAATAAAGTAATAGTGCAATCTTCGGTCATTTTCTGTGAATATAATATATGTACCTACCTTCCTAATACTGTTACAATATGATGTTATACGGCATGAAAAGAAAATAATAGAAACCTAATTAGTCCGTTAGATAGATAAAAAAAAATTCTTTTGTGTATAAACCAAATATATATATACATGTTTATATTGTAAAACTAAGATAGATTTTATATAAATTAATGTCTTGCGTCCTGTTTGCAACAATCTACAATAGAAAATTACCTGCGTGGGTAGGTACTAAGAGTAGGTACCTAAATAATAAATACTCACGCTTGTTTATTCTTTTGTTTTGTGGGTCCACATTTTTTCCTTCGAGCCGAGAGACGTAAACGCTTTTTATTACCTTTTCGGTAATTTGGCTGAGTGTTATCTGTAAAAATCAGTAGATAAGTAGGTATGTTAGGTAACAGATCTATTGTTGTTTGAAAAATGTGTCTGTTGAAGATGATGAACAGATAGAAGGCAAGCTAATAGGTATATAACTATCTAATGTATGCAACCGTTTAAGTACCTAGTTGGTATATTTATATTTCGCTATGTCCCTACTTGGGTCTTGTATAATTATGTGAAAAATCGACTTACCCATTTTTCAAAACGATGTCTCGTTTTTCATAAATCAAGTCTATATAGGTACGTATACATATATTATACAAGCAGTCTGTCCTGGCTTCGCCCGTGGTACATATTTACGTTTTATCCATATAAGAACCATCCTCGTTCTTCAAGGAATATAATAAAAAAAGAATTGCCGTGACAACGCAAAACGGGTTTCATTTTTTTTATAATACTAGCGACCCGCCCCGGCAATTCGCACGGGTGCAATGGCGGCCGGCCGCGGGTACCGCCGCAAACGCTACGTCCCGCAATTTTTAAATCTGTAATATCTTCGAAAATATTCAATTAAATCATACGGTGTAAATGGCCATATAATGGATATATTAAATGAACAATGTATTCAAGGTATTTAATTGGTTAAGGATTAATGCTGTATTGATTAAAATCGCTTCGAAAATTAGCCATTATTTGTCGTAAAAAGTAAATGACAAAAAAAAGTAATTGTGCGTTATCCATAACTCCATAAGAGATAGACATATACCATCACGGACTTTTCTGTAGACCTTTTCAATGTGTACAATACTTAGTACATTATTTTGATAAAACTCGTAGGGTTCAGCCTGCGTTTGCAATGTAAGCGGAAAAAATCGAATTATTTACATCACATTAGAAACCTCAAAAATAACAGTACTTCTCCACTATTTAATATTATTATACTTATAAACCTTCCTATTTAATCACTCTATCTATTAAAAAAAACCGCATAAAAATCCGTTGCGTAGTTTCAAAGATAGCATACAAAGGGACATAGGGACAGAGAAAGCGACTTTGTTTTATACTATGTAGTGACTAGATGCTCCGCGCGGTTTCACCCCAGTGGCTTCACTCCTGGGGTCGTATAGTGTGATGATATATAGCCTATAACCTTCCTCGATAAATGGGCTATCTAACACCGAAAGAATTTTTCAAATCGGACCAGTAGTTCCCGAGATTAGCGCGTTCAAACAAACAAACAAACAAACTCTTCAATTTTATAATATGTATTAGGTGGTATTAGTATAGATAAAAATGAAACCCGTTTCGCGTTGTCACGGCATCACGCGTGAACGGGTGGACCAATTTCGATAATTCTTTTTTTATTATATTCCTTGAAGTACGAAGATGGTTCTTATGTAGAGAAAACGTAAATATGTACCACGGGCGAAGCCGGGCGGACCGATAGTAGGTAATAAATTATTTCGTCGTCTATTTCCTTATCATAAGAAAATCGGTGTCCGTATTCACTAGTGCCAGGTTCGTTTCACAATATAAATCAATTATCCTTTCGCAAGCGAAATCAGTGTCCGGTGTGAAAAATAAAATCGTTCGTAGTAAGTAAAACAGAATGCACTAAAAATAATATGCAACTGCACAATTTACTAGGTACGTATCACAGTTGACAGATATATACTACGTACAACGTATATTGTGCAGTAGTTCCCGAGATTAGCGCGTTCAAATAAAAAAACAAACAAACTCTTCAGTTTTATAATATTAGTATAAATAAAAATGAAACCCGTTTCGCGTTGTCACGGCATCACGCGTGAACGGGTGGACCAATTTCGATAATTCTTTTTTTAGTATATTCCTTGAAGTACGAGGATGGTTCTTATGTAGAGAAAACGTAAATATGTACCAAGGGCGAAGCCGGGGCGGACCGCTAGTAGGTAATAAATTATCTCGTCGTCTATTTCCTTATCATAAGAAAATCGGTGTCCGTATTCACTAGTGCCAGGTTCGTTTCACAATATAAATCAATTATCCTTTCGCAAGCAAAATCAGTGTCCGGTGTGAAAAATAAAATCGTTCGTAGTAAGTAAAACAGAATTCACTAAAAATAACATGCAACTGCACAATTTACTAGGTACGTAAATTGTGCAGTTGCATGTTATTTTTAGTGAATTGTGTTTTACTTACTACGAACGATTTTATTCAACAAACTCAATACCTACTAACAATTCCCGAGGAACGAGCCGAACGCCTTTCAACTCCTGCGTCTCACCCTGCACGGCTCGTCCCCCGCATACTTCTTACCGTCACGCAACAAGCAGTTGAGAGCGCGATAACATTGAATGATAAATAGTGTGCGGAAATTTTATAAAACTTGTTTCAAGAAATACGTGATTATTAGTAAACCTTACAAGTTTGTTACAAAAATGTTTGACATTTAGAATCTCCATTACATTTGCAAGGTTTAAAACCAAATATTTTTTTTACTGGTATAATTAATAAGTACAATAAAAACGCCTGAAATTCAGATAAAATTCGTGCAAAAAGCAGATTTTTGGAGACTTATACTGCATTTGTTTTTCCAAATTTTGAGTTCGCGTTTTATTAGAAACCTAGGTATAGTTCAGAGGATACCATTTAGTTAAAAAAAATTCAAAGAAAGATCCTATACAACGCCATAATCACGTACAAGCGTTTGTATGGAGAGATGCACGGGTTGACCGCTCTTAAGGGAATTAAATATTATTATCCGTGATATTGTTTCAGTGTGTTTGTGCTTATATTGAGTACTGTACTTCCAAGACGGAAGTAATTTTTATATAAATAGAAAAATAATATAAAGCTTTGTAAAAATAGTTAAGTTTATTTTTATTCCCACTTAGTTATAAGCGACTTTCAATTTTTAAAAATTACCAGTATTTCATTAATTACCCTTTAAACAATTAGGACTATCTAAAAAAATACATTCTAATCTTATACTATTAAAATTAAAATATTCCTACAAAATCCATCCTAAAAATATTGAACCGAATCTTTCAATCAGGATCAAAAACTACAATCAAGAAAGAAGCTTCATAGTTCAAACATAGGTATCATCAAAAACGGAACGCAAACCATAATTAATGTTAAAAATAGATTCGCAAAAGCAATCTCAGCACAAACAAACCGACAGATTACACGAAGTAATTGATAGAAGGGAAAGTAGGTGCATTTTTATATCTTCAATTTTACTACGGAGCACCTATTTCATATTCTGCAAGATTTTGTGGGCTTTCGAGATCATGTTATTGTTGAAATTATAATTGAATTAACTTTTTTCGTTTTAAAGCGTCCTTTCGTTTAAAAATAGCACGTGACGTTTCACGTTTTCGTGTTTTAATAGACTGAATCGCCATAATCTAGAATAGTCTATCATGAAAGGTTGACTATAAACTCAAGGATTATTATTAAAGTAGTATATAAGTAAACGTCTTAACACAATGAATAAATAACGTTACAATCTTTGTATAATGCAACTTTACATGTTATAATAATATCCTATCTTATCCAAGAACAAAAGTACTATAATAAACACCATTTACATAATTATATAAATGCCGAGATAACAACATAGAATATCTTCCGTTAACAATATTATCTCGCAATTAGCAAGTCAAGAGAAATGGAGCACAAAAACCAAAGAATATTTCAGTCTAGCAAGGTCGAAAAATAGAAGTTAAAGCCGATCTCCACAATGACTCTCAGAGGTCATTAGCACCATCTTTTCATAGGATTCACGACAGTTCCCTTATATAATGACCCTTGACAACGCTACGCCGATGTTTTTGCTTGTTCACTCCAATTTAAAAATTTGGTCCGCTGAAATTAGTTTCAGTTCATATTTTGGTCAAATGTTTTTGTTGCTTTACTCTCGTACAAAGTTGCCTTTCAATTTTTGTACACAAATACAAGTGGAACGAACAGTGAGTTTTTGCTTATTTTTGTAAACATTGGAAAGCAATTAGCGTAAATATTTTTTTTCCTAATCTTTCTACGTAATCTTGAAAATACATCCTAGAAGCTATCTAGACCTCATTCTCGTTTTCACCAATTTCATATAGATACATTCCATACTAGAATACGATTGGAACAATTCAGCTGAAATATTAAATTCATTCCCAAAACTCAATGTCAGAGTGAGAATAAATCAATTAAAGCAAAATAAACCTTCCAACAAGAACATAGAACGTAAATTGTGAAAACCGTGCGCGATGGTCCGAAACTTGCAAAAGATAATTAAGGTGGATAAAAAATAGAATATTCGAGGCCTCTCGAATATCCGCCGTTCGACCGGAAGTATCGCCATTTTATACTGTCCTGTTTGAGTTAGGATTTTTGGCGGAATTGCGGATTGCGTAGTGTGAAAGGATAAGTTGATTTAATGGTTCTCTATTG
The DNA here is from genome assembly GCF_905220415.1 of Colias croceus. Classification (NCBI taxonomy): domain Eukaryota; kingdom Metazoa; phylum Arthropoda; class Insecta; order Lepidoptera; family Pieridae; genus Colias; species Colias croceus. The sequence continues at coordinate 4,287,607 of NC_059562.1, forward strand.
TATTTTTTTAATTGGGTGTTTGTTTGATAAAAACGAAAGCCTCATCTTTATGTGATTATATATTAACTGCATACATATTCCCATACTATTACTACCTGTAATACGGTCTGTATATGTATATGTAGCATAAAACGAATAGAATAAAACCTATGTTGAGTTGTTTTAACTACCTGCATATTATGAAAACAGTTTAATTTAAATAACTATGTACTGTTTACCATTTTTACAACGACTTTTAATTGATTCTATATTTTGTTACTCAGGAATTTCTACTTTCTCTATATTGTGTATATTGTATTTATTCTTTTTATGTACATATTGTAAATTACGATACTAACAAATTATTCTTCTTTCATTACAGGTACGTGCAAAATAGTCTGGTCATAGGTTAAGGTAAAAACAGCATCGTAGATCAACAATTTCTGGTGGAGTCGTGATTGCACTGCGGGCCAACATTAATGGCTAACTTAATTACGTACAGCTCTCGATAGTGACAAGTGGTCCTTTGGGATGTTGCTTTTATTTTGGCCCGCCTTGTAGCTTTGTTTGGGGTAGGATATACCTACGAGATTACTGTATTGTAATGCTTGATTATTTAGTTAGAATTGTAGCCATTTGAACGTTTGGTTAGGAAGTTATAAGTGTGTATATGTTTTTAAGGGTAGGTAAAGAAGGTCGAGGGCTTGCTGGGAGCGAACAACGAGCTAACCCTGCATGACCTTGTGAAGATGATGGTCGCCGATGACGCGAAATGGGGTATGGTCGCAGCCTTTTGCGAAACCATAATGAAGGCGAAAGAAGATGCAGAGAGGGCCCGGGAAAATGACCCAGCGGCGGATCCTCTGCGTCGACGTAGACCTGGTAGACGTAGGCGTCAGTATGTCCAACGTCTGCCCTGAAACAAGAGCTAACAACTAAGCACAGGGGGAGGTTTACGTAGAGACGAGCATACTACAGATATGCTCGCTGCAAGTAAACCGGCCCCCCCTGCGACAGAGGGTGGATAGCCCGGCAATAGGGCGGCATTATCATTATGCGATACCGTCGCCTATTGCCAAACTAGGGGCTTGGGCGAGTCGCCCAGTTGCGACACTCACCACGTAGGCGGCGGGGGTACAAGGCCTGGCTGTTAACCCCTGTCGCCGAAGATGAACGGTGGCCACCGTTGGGTTTTAGTGGGTATGGCTTCATGCGAGTCCCACATACCCCCTCGTGCAGTAAAACTGTAGAGGGGGATGCGTAAATGCATTTCCCAACGTTAAAAAAAAAAAAAAAAAAAAAAAAAAAAAAAAAAAAAAAAAAAAAAAAAGGTAAAGAAGGTCCCAAAAGTGTTTCCAACAAAAATTACATAAATATCAAAGTTTCACTTTATAATATTATATGTAATTTATTTTATAGCCTTTATTCGCCCATTGCGGCAATATAAAATGTTTACGTTTTAATTAATAGCATCCAGAATTACACAAAAAACAGTCATTAAATTTATACTCAAGAATTCTAAATCATGGTCACCCAAAAGTCTTATAGATGAGTGGAATAAATCACTCCTACGCGTAGGGTGACAATTCTGTCTTGTAATTAGGGGAATTTGAAAACTGTATAATCCGGTGTGGGCGGGGTCCATTAATATTGGTATGGGCCATATGATGTGTATTGCGCACATGGTCACCCTAGTAGCACAGATGGTACTTAGAATTATATAGGAAGTTAGTAATTATATGTAAATAAATTAATATTTTAATGGTTACATAATAAGATATAAAATGCATACTTTCGACAAAAATACCTTCAATCTAAACAATACAAAAATAGTGATTAAAGTATGAACAGTTCGCGTAAAATGCGTAAGAAATTTCACTTCCTTTTTTTTTATAATCATACAGTGAATAAATGTTAAATATCCATGCAGCACCTAGATAAGTAAATAATAATATCGATTCACTATTCCAAACAGTCATATTTTCTGTCTGTTAATTCTAATTCTGTCCGTCAAAGCTAAATTACTTTACATATTAAAACTAGCTTACGGCCCGCGGCTTCGCCCGCTTTCTCTAAAACGATTTGAGATTTAAACTATCCTCTCTCAAGTTGGATCGCACTGCACATGGTGTGCGAATTTTATTATAATCGGTTAAGTGGTTTAGGAGTCCATTGAGGACAAACATTGTGACACGAGATTTATATATATTAAAGAAGATAAAATTTCACATATAAATTCCCAATCAAGAACAAACTTAAATAAACTACAAAGTTATTACAAGTTTCGCTGTTATATAATGGAAGGCATTAAAACCACCTCTACCTGAATATAATCTGAATTATACCATAAAAGTGATGTATTGTTATTATTAAAACATTGTTTAATATTTATAAAACGTAACAATACACATTTATCATGCCATTCCCGTAGCTATGAAAAGGAAATTACATCTGCATTTTTACACACGATATTTTTTAAATTTCATATTTTACGAATTGAATTGTGTTAAGTTTAATAAAATAGTTTTTTATTTATCATACGTTTTGATATTGTTTTATAGTTCTGGATTCTATGAAATAAGGCTTCAGAGGTTTTTTTATAGGTTCTACAAGTACTTAATACTTAACTTTTCAATAATTTGCATTTTCATCTCGAATATCGTCAATCTATTCTAATATTATAAAACTGAAGAGTTTGTTGATTTGTTTCTTTGTTTGAACGCGCTTATCTCGGAAACTACTGGTCCGAATTGATAAATTCTTTCAGTGTTAGATAGCCCATTTATCGAGGAAGGCTATATATATATATAATCACGCTAAGACCCTCAGGAGCGGAGTAATGCGGGTGAAACCGCAGGGAACAGCTAGTATTCTATAAAGTATTTATAAAACTTTTCTTATTATATTTCTATTAATTAACATAAAATACTTCGAAGTTTTATATATCCAACATACAAAATAACGAAGTATTTTTCCATGAAAAATACGCAAAATTAATTTACCTATATTATACGATACATCTAAAAATATAGAATTTGAAAAGGCTTCAGTCAACCTGTACAAGTTATCTACAAAAATACGTACTCCATTCTCTACCAATTATTAAAAGAAACCTAACAAAATATGTAAACAATAAAGTTCCTAATATTTCAAAAAGCTTCGAACATTAGTGCCTAAATTCAGATCCATTCTAAACCCATAGCGCCTGAAACTCCGAAAATTGATAAAACACTATCAAACGTAAGCTAAGCTTGCAGAGCAATTAAGCATGATTCATAGCAGCTAACCGTAAAGCATTGTCCATTACTTACTATTAATCAAATATCCCTTATTCGATACAGGAACAAAGGACCGCCCCCCATAATTAGTTGCTATAAATGCATTGCGACTAATGCCCGCTTGCTACCCTAACCTGCTTCGAACATTTCAAGAGAGATTGATGTATTGCAAGGAAATGTACAACTGATTTGTTTTGCCTGTAAATGATACATTGAGAATTTGAATCTTTTAATTTAGCTTCTAAAGTGATTTCAGTCTAAGAATTTGCCTGCAGATGGTAAATATTATGCCTAAAAAGTATTTATCCTTTTCGACTGAATTGACCAGCATATGATATGAAATTCAATATATTTTTTTGAATCTATAATTCTGATTTATAAATACGTTTAATGTTTGATATGTTCTAAAAGCTATAGTTTTCAGGCATTTATAACCTATCCATCTTTAATTGTTATGTAGAGTAAGTTATTCAATCATCCATGATTTTACCTAAGAGTATTTATTTCATTGTCAAAGCCTAACCATAAGGGGGAATATTAATACACTGATGATGACAAACCATAAAAAGCACTCTAAGTACTTTTAAAAAATTCAATAAAACCAAAATCCTTATTCTCCCGCCATCTTTAGCACATTATTTACGTGGAAATATCGTCAAGGCGCCTCGACGTTTATTAATTTACAATTCATAAGTTATTCAGCGCTGTGTATAATAAAGATTCTATATAAAGTTGTCCTGTGTAATGAACAGGGATGGATCTGGGGCCAGCGTTTCAAATACGTTACATAACATTTTTGCCTCTACTAAAAATAACGTTTATAACAAATCATTTTTAAACGATGATACTTACCTTGTTTATAGGAAAATTTAATATCAAAACATCACAGTGGTCCTATTGAGACTTACATAAACATAGTTTTCGGCAATTACTTTTATCTCATAACATCTACGTCTATGCTATTTGCTCTTATCATACCTATGTCTATAATGCTACGATCTTGTACCTGTTTTCAGTTACATCGTATACACATCATGTCTTATGAACCTCTTAAGCATTTACAATAAGCACATCATTTCTGTTTATTTTTCCTTTACATTGAGATACGTTATTAATATTTAATCTGGGGCCCAGAAAGTTCTAAGTTCGGTCCTGTAACCATGCCAGTGATCGGCTGTGTCGCTCATACATATTAATACAGCTGACTCGGTGATGCCGTGAATGACTCTCGGCTCGCACCCTGTATGTTCACGCTCAATAGACTACGTTGATTGTCCTAGTGTAAATTGTTTTTCATTTAATAGACAAGCTTTCGATATTACAGGGCCGAATTGTAAATAGATTTTTATTGGCGTTCAGTTAAAGTTTGGATTACGTTGGCTGATGGGTATGCATTTTTATTTGGATGAGACTATGCAAACAGATATAGGTTTATTTGTGAGCGTAAGTAATTGAGTATGATTTAAAAGGTAGTTGACGCTTTTAAATAAATAGCTAGCAATTAACAGATTCACAGATCTGACAACACAAACAATTTTTACAAAGTGCTTCGCGAATTATAATGTATTATAGACCCAGATAGGCTTTTTTCGCTAACCAAATCACTATAATTTTTTTTAAGTATCAGCTATTTCTAATATCACACCCATTAGTAGAAATTGGCCGAGAGTGGCATTAAAAAGAAATGAAACCTCACTAAATGGTAAAAAATGAAAATTAATTTCCGGGCACAACGTTGCTTGTCTAAATATAAATAAGAAAAGCTCAAGGCTTATGTCTGTCGTCGTCCTGTCGCTTCATAATATCACTGTATTGTTGACACCGCGCGCACCATTCATCCGCCATTTTCGCCCGCCATTTTAGAAGCGAAAGCGCGGGAAGCTTCTGTCATGGCGCCGAAAATAATTAGATTTCTCTCGTGAATTCTACGTTTCGTATATGTTTTAATAATTATTTCTTGGTCGCTTTTATGATACTAAAAACTTTAAATAAAATACGTGTTCTTATTTAGTCCCCACGGTCAATATTTTGAGCCCCTTGCGAGAGACAAATTGATATTAATTATATTAGAGCGGACTAACCCCGTATGTTTTTCTTTCCAATCAAGTGTTGTTGGTTCTTTGCCACCGCATTCTTTACTCTATGGCACTGTGTTACAATCTGTTTTCACATATTATCTGTGCGAAAAATAATTTGTCAAATGTCGGCTAATTCTATTTTCAAATTAATTTAAATTTTGTGGCTCTGAAGGTACCTATTTAATTCAATTACCTACATTTAAATTTGTAACGTTCATAATAAATTTCTATAGGAATGTTTTCAGTTTGATATATTATAGGTACCTACAAGAAATACTTATTAAATTACAATATAACTTATAAAAGTAATATTATATATGGATTATCTGGATGTAAAATTTAGCGTAAATAACGTGATCCAAGTCGCGCCTAAAAGTTAGTATCTACATACCTACTATTACGAAAATGTGATGAGAAAACTTTTCCAATTATTATAGATATGGACAGGAAAAACGTATCAAACCCAATAAATGTTGTTACTTGTAACTAAAGCATTTATTTATATATTTTCCACTTCATTTATTATTGAAGAAGTATTTAATTTTTCGTGTTAAATAATGTATAGGTATATTCGTTTTAAATATCTGTTCGTGATTTATCGTGTTCTATAAGAAAATATGCATATTTTCTTATACAACGCTGTATGTGTAGATAGGATAAATAAAAGTTTTTGACTATTTGTTGTTTGTTTCATTTTTACCTACCTAATACTAATATCACGTACGTTATATGCGTAATTGATCAACTCAGACAGTTTCCAATATTCTAAAATAAAAAAAACTGCAAAATTTTCTTGTTATGCCGGTGACTTTTACCACTTTATAAAATTTTATACACATAATTGTATCTCTCTTGAATAAAGCCTACTTTATAAATTGATTTAGTTCATCGACGATTATATAATATACCAAATTTAGCGCAGTTTAAAGCTTTCATATTTGACTTAATAAGTTGACATCAATACGAAGCGATCCTCCACGGAATCCTTTTGATAATTTATCTTTTCATAACGACAACTAATTAACGTTATTTAATTTATTCATTAATTTCACGTCATTTAAAATAAAATAATTTTAAAATAACATTTTGAGTTCAAATGTTATATGGAATACATTCATGAACATTGAATAAGTATGCAGTTTAAACTCTTTTATCATATTCCTTTGAGTAATTTACTAGGAGCAGGAGGTTAGCTGGTTTAGAATTTAGATTGCGAGTTATCTAATTTATATGTTACATATTTAGTGGCATTCATATTAACGGAAATGGGATTATTAGGTAAATGATATAATAATAAAGCAACAAGCTACTATCATATGAGTTATAGGCATTACAACCATGAAATGTATATAACAAAATAAACATGAAACAAGCATTTATAACACTATAAAAACACCAACAAACGATACTACCAACAACAAAACCGATTTCGTAAAATAATCCTGTATTAGTTTAATTAATTGACGCATCTGTGAAACCTGTCTTGCAACCAAAGGCACCGGGACCAGGCTATATGACCTCCCCCCCTCCCGCTCCACCGCTGGTATAAGACGAGAGAGGGGGTGATGAATGAACATTCAGGGTTCTCGTCTGTTTGGACAGCTATATTTCCGACTGGCGGTTGGAGATGATTTTGGTGTTTGGTGTGAAAGAAAAGCTTATGGTAATGTGTCGATTTTAATGGGATAAGTTGATATTTGAAAATGTGTTTTGGGATGTGTCAAACGATCTATAGACTGCTTTTCAAAAAGGCAATGAAATGAACTTTTGGTTTTCTCTTGGTGTATGTTTTAGCAATATTCAAAATTGTAATCTAGGTAGAATGCTTATATTCTATAGAAATTAATAAGCTTAAAAATAGGAAACCGCTCGTTTATTTTCAATATAAAGAGAATAATTATTTAATTCTGAAACGTATAATTAATAACTTCAACCTATAATAATAATTACACAATTACCAGCAACTATAATTGTGTGTTGAGTGTTATAAAACTAAATAATAAATTATTTAATTAATCGCTATCGCTTATGCCTTATCACCTATAGATGTAACCAAGTGATACGACGTGAAAATCCGATCGCGGTTGAGACTAGCAGCTAATTAGTAAAGTCAAGATACACTTGTCACAAGCTACATCTTATGGATTAAACATTTTGTATGTCTCAGCAGAATGTCGGAATTGCTTGTCCGTTATTGATAGAATTGTTTGAAAATAAGATTGACTTGCATTATTGTTTATTATGCAAGATTTGAGTTATGTGAAAACTTGAAAAGCTTTTGATTGTTATCTACCATCATTTTAAATTGTATCCAATTATTATGTTACCTATATATACTAGGTTAAAAATTATGAGAAAATATGTTAATGACTTTAATTAACTATTGTTTGTATCAACTATCCTAATCGTGACATATTTTATGTAGGTATGCAAATATTTTGTTACGCCATTTACATTAACGATTTTTGCGTAATTTTACGTTATTCAGAAGTTACCTTTGCTCATCATTCTTCTGTCCTTACCACCCTTACCACTGAACCCAAAACTAGGCCACACTAAAACCCTTTTAAAAAAGACGCTCATCCAGAAATAATGCTACCAATGTTAAGCACATAGTAAGTTCTCTTCTATGTTAAGCACAAAGTTACGCAATGCCTTGTTAAGCAATAACAAGTGACCGTTGACCCGAAGGACACTCCACTATGAAAATAACTTCAAACGACATGGGACAGAATCTGGGGCATGAATAATTTAGCGTTAAAAATATCCTTAAAATTATGGAACCCTCTTAGAACAGGAATTATTTTCCAAAAAAAAAAACATTGAAATTTTTTAATATATATATGATAATTATTATTGCGTCAAGATTATAATTTTACAAAAGGACATGTTATTGTGCTAATTTTTAATCTGTAAAAGTCGTGCAAAGAAAACGAAACACACTTATTAATACAAAGACAAAATGTCAGCTTTGGGTAAGACATCTTAATTTCAGTTACTGCAACTTTTTAATATCAAATAAATAATAAATAAGAATCCAACCAATCCACCATTTAAAATGAACAGTCCTACTCACTTGAACTTATAACCCGCACTATTCAAGCACTTATTTAACACGTACCTAAACCTAAAAATATCCTAAATCGAAACCGATACTCAATACAAGGAATTAACAGCGAATTTTCAAACCCTTTTCGTATCTTCATTAATTGTTAAAGTCCGGGAAAGCCATAAATCTAACACCTGAACATTGTCCCGTGCTATAAATTATCGCCCATGATACCAGATAGACCTGTTCAAACTTTAAATTGAAATCTTTAGGTCTAACTTGGTATTATGTGCTAATACTCTTATGGACCATTATCGTGGTAGGTTTTTTTTAGGAATCGATTTTATTACGTATGCTTTATTTATCTATGCAATTATCTTCATTATGTTTTATCACTGAACTTTAATGCACTTTCCGGTTTGCGTTTATTCTAAATATTTACACGTATAATATGTAAAATGTAATGTACAAAATGTTCGTCAATAATTTTATAAAGGTAAAGCTGCGCAATTATAAGATATTTATATAAAATAATTAGAAGATATTAATTTTAATAAATTCCAAATTATTGGTAGGTACATAGTGTGTGTAATTATTGTACCTCGCAGACCTATACAGGTTACATTTACCCAGATTAATAACACACCAGAGGACACAAAGAATAATTCCTTTGCAAAATCACGATTAGAAATATTTGGCAAAACGTAGCCAAGGTAAGGCAATCAATCAGCCACCGTCCCCTAATGATGATCTCCTGGGAACACTCCCTAATTGTTGATGCAAGTCTTGTTGCTACTCGTTTATTTTGTTGCTAACGATGTTGTCAAATTATCTACTTGGTTTATGTTAAAGCAGTGTTACGTCAAGTGTGGAAAAGCGACGGCGATAGCTGTTTTTTTTTCTCACTTGAATTTATACTGCTACTAGCTTTCGTATAGTTACCGTTCCCACGAGATTTCCGGGATAAACCTATCCTATGTGTTAATCAAAGTTACCCTCTATATGTGTGCTAAATTTCATAGTAATCGGTTCAGTAGTATTTGCGTGAAAGAGTAACAAACACACACACACACCCTCACAAACTTTCGCATTTATAATATTAGTAGGATAGGATGAGACATCATGTTAAAGTCAGGGTGCAGTTGTATATATGTTTGAAAGGAAATTTTCAAATCTTCATTTAATTTGTAGGTATATAGGACTGTTTGTGAAATATTATGTACATGTAATTTATTCACTAATGTGATTTCTTTAGTTTTTTTAACGTTGATTTTACTCTACATTTTTTCGTAGCTTAGCTACGCCTATTCGTAGCGCTTCTTAAGTATGTTCTACTATAGAGTTCGTACGTTAAATAACTTGATTCTTTTAAACTTGTTAAGAAACGTATATCATTATAATAATTCATACATTGAAATAATTTATACATTGAACTTAAAATGTGCAATCAGCAATCTTCATACTACATAGCAGAGAACAGGTACAGATTAGTGAATAGTTATTACCGTGTGCCTCGGATTTAAAGTCTTAAGACTTAAATCATCCTACTAAAATATAAGTGCGAAAGTTTGTGAGGATGGATGTATGTGTATGTATGTTTGTTACTCTTTTAAGAAAATACTACTAAACCGATTACAGTGAAATTTAGCACACATATAGATTGGTTACTTGGATTAACACATAGAATAGGTTTTATCCCGGATATCCTACGGGAACGGGAACTATGCGGGTTTTTTCTTTGAAAACGCGGGTGGAACATTATAATTTAAATTTTACGACTGCCACTTATAATGAGCTAAAGGCATTCAGCAATTTCAATAGTAATAAGCGGAACAATATACTATAATAACAAACCAAATCAAAGCCTAAGGAAGTCTTTGTGTATCCGCCATAAATCCTGTTGCCTCGCACACCGCTAGGCGCTAATTGTGCAAGTTTTCTCAACCTACCCTCAAAGGGTTGGCTTTTGTCTCCTTTGTATAGTCTGTGGACTATTAAGTACAGGTGATAGAGATTCGCTTATTACGTAGTATAAGTGAGGAGATTGTGAAAATTGATTTATTTAAAAAAAATAGGAATTAAAAGAATATCCACTTATTTTAAGATATTGAGATATTATTAAATATATGTCTAAAAAGCTCTTAATTTTATATCATTAATATTGTAATAGGATATTATTTATTTTGTTGATTATCTTACCATTATTTATCTACCATTGTAATGGAAATATCTATCATTCCAAGTAATTTATTGTATGTCACTCAATTACACTAAATGGATGCACTGATTTAGATAAAATTAATTGCAAATCACAGATCCCTGGAATATACGATGACACATAGTTTTTATACGTCGGTAAAAATCGCGATCGTCAGCTTTAGTATATTATACGAGCATTTTATCCATCTAACACCATTTTATTAGCTAGTTATGTTAGATCACTGGGGATAGATTTACCCCTATACTAGTTGGAAACCGTGGATTTGCTTATGGTATACGTAGAAGTATAAGTAAAGTTATAGTTTATGTTATTTAATAAAACGTCTTTAAAGTGTACACATGCAAACTACAAATAAAAACTTAAACAATACACAACAAATAATATAGAACAAGAAACAACAACATAAAATAAATAAAAACTAACGTTTTAGAGAAACGACCGCTTACCGCCCCCTTTTGTAGACCCAGTGGTCGAGTGGTTAGTGACCCTGACCTGAACTATATTGTAAGATCAATCTTGACTACTTGAAAAACGTTCTATGATGCACATTGTTTTATTTTTTTACTAACTGGATGTATAAAATGTACCTATGCATTAAAAACAATTTTTTTTTTTCAATCGGTTGTCTATTCTCCACGATTCCGAATATGAATTTTAAATTTGACAGAAGAATACGCTTCGAATCGACCGTTTTTTTTTCAATTATTTCAATGAGTGAAGACTTCTTGCCAGTGTCAAAAAACTTCAAGCAATTAAAAAAAAGAAACTTTTCCAACTGACCAGTACATGACATGAGTTTATTATCCAAAGAGTATCATCGCTCATCTATACATTGATATATAAGCGTGTTTATGTAAATCACTAACTACTGAACTGAGTGTCGTATACGATTTAAATTATGATGGATGGTGGATTCGTGTGCTGTAGCCATGGTTTCTAGAGCAAGAGATAATTTATTCCTGGGTTATAAATTATAGTAGTGAATAGTGATATTGACTTTTGAATGTTATAATATCGAAAGTAAAATGAAACTATAACGCAATAATAGTAGGTATGTGTTCTTTGTTTTTTAACACGAACAATTACAACTATAGTGCACTTCTATGTACCTTTACCATTATTCTTTGTACCTATATTTATCAGTTTTCCAAATAGGTACCTAATATGGCGCGTGTCATTTATTTTTCTGAAAATATTATATAGGAATATAAATTATATTATTAATATTTTAATATACCTAATCGTGAATCGTAATACTTAGATATAGTTACATAATTTTAATAATTTTCGGTAGATGTCGTATGTTGATAGGCATCGAAATTTGGATAGCATTTCTGTGATTTTGTTACCAATATTAAATTTAAAATAAATAACAATTCTACTCCATCACATCTTTACTCTAAACAAAAAACTTAAAAATCAAATATAGCTTCGAACCTACACCCTTACCTCCAGCATACACTAACCACTGCTCCATGTAACACAAAAGGATTCATACATCCATACGATACCTATATTTAGTATCGCAGATATAAATTCAATTCCCTTAAAAGCTAAATCGGATCTCATATCATTTGATTCTATTCATCAGTCAGCGAGTAAAGATGATAGATTATTTATAAATAAAAGAGTATTGCTGTTCTGCTTTACTCTTTAAACTGTGATGGGGTTGTTTTATGTCTGTTTGTATTCAAATTAAGGTATTACGTACCTAACTAAATATGACCGATAAAAAAATGAAGTCCTATGTCCCCTTATGTCCCCCAGTGTGGTAAGGGGCAGATGCATTATACATCTGTTTCACTGATCGATGTTCTTTAGGGACAAGTAGGTGATCAGCCTTCTGTGTCCTGCTAGACCGAGACATTTTTTTTCTTCGTCTCCACCGGGAATCGAACCCAGGACCCCTCGGTGTTACGCTCACGCGTCAACCACTGTACCAAGGAGGCGGTCAAATATGACCGATAGGCAGTAGTTATAATTTAGCTGTTCTGTAGACAGATTCAATACTTAAATTTGGTTTCTTTGTACTCGGATAAAAAGTGAGGCATTTGCATGGGCCAATCTCACTTACCTACAACCAAATGTCCATACATGTCGCGTTTTTCGCGAACTTTTAAACAAAAGAAGGATGGAATTTAAATGTCCTACTACTCTTTTTAACAAGGCTAACATAACTTAATCTTTTTAATAAATAGCTCTATATCAATCATTACATAATTGACTTATTTTACACTAGCTTTCCGGCCGCGGCTTCGCCCGCGCAGTCAAAGAAAAACCCGCATAGTTCCCGTTCCCGTGGGATTTCCGTGATAAAACCTATCCTATGTCCCGGGGTAAAAAAAAATGTCCTTTCTCGGGTATCAAAATATCTCTATACCAAATTTCATGCAAATTGGTTCAGTAGTTAAGGCGTGATTGAGTAACAGACAGACAGAGTTACTTTCGCATTTATAATATTAGTATGGATTTTTCACATAATATTTATTCGAACCCACTACCCTAACTCAACAATGTCAATCGTAATAAATATTTATGGCTACAATTTTAACTATGTAATTCATTTACACAGTAATTCACAATTATACCGTAGAACCGTGAATTTGAATTAACGTGGACATCTCATTAACTTTTGACTAATGAACCGGAAAGAATAGCGTTTTATTGTCTAATTTTATAGCTAAGTTAAATACTATTTTTCTGGCAGAATCCGTCTTTTATTGGGATCGGGAAGGGCATAAACAAAGAAGAAGAAGAAATACTATTTTTGGTTGCAATTTTTTTCTTTTAATTAATAGAATTTTTTGAAATTATGAGTGTTTTCATATGGTAAGTAAGTAACTACTAATTTTTGAAACAGATATTTTCCATGAAATTCAAAAGAAGTAAAATACTTATATATTATAATTCTATACATATATTATCTATAATTTTAGATAATAATTAAAAATACCTACAAAACGAGCTTTCATCAATCAGAAAAATCATGTTCATTATCATCAAAATATTTAATAACACGAAGAACATACCTATTTTTTTACCTAATAATCATCAAAATAATACGAAAAACATATTACAGTCAAAGAATTAAGAGCACTAAAGCATATTCAAGTATCGTCTAAATAAATGAAATAAAACTGAGAGATTAATCGTAAAATTTCATATTTCAAGATAATATTATCATTTCAAGAGACGTATGGTACATTAAAAGAGCAAAATGCTGTAAAAATTTCATTAAAATAATGTTTCGGGTAATTATAAGTTTATTCTAGTCGTAAAACGGTCCGTTCGATGGAAGAGTACAATGCCCTGTCTATTTGTGTTTAAACGTATTTATTTTAGATCTGCAGAAATATATCTTTTAGGGCCGATTTTTCAATGCCCAGATAAAGAGCTAGATAGACTTTATTCTTCAGTTAACAAAATATTCAATTTTTCAATAGACGAATAGGACTTATCTATCGAATAACTACGTTATTTGAGGAATAAATCTATCTGCTGCTCCAACGGCCAGATAGCGTGCTATTCGACGATTAGACGTTTGAGTTGACAACTGACGCGTCAAATTTGGGATATTTTCGTATGTAATAACATAGAGCGTAGAATTTTTACAATAAAGCCTCTTTCTATAAAATAATTATCAATTAAAATCATATTGAAATTGATGTTTTTGATAGTACCTACTGATGATCATGCCATTGAAAATTTGCCGGACGCTGCCTTTATGTCGTTTCCATCGTAAAATATATAAATTTTAACACAAATTTAATCAAAACTCTTTACTCGAATCAAAACAATAATCAACAATCATAGAACACAAGATAAACTTAAAATGCACTCCTGACGTGAGTCATAATGACGGTTGTTGACATATTGCAAGTTGACTCTATCCCGCTCTAACCTGACTAATTTAATATGTTTGTTTCGCCACTCCAAGAGCAGAGCTGCCAATATGGAAATATTTGGTCAGATAGTTATTCATCAAATAAATCACGATTGAAAAATAGGCGAGCCCTTATGAGTTAGTTAAGCAATTGAATAAATCTATTCGAGGGGTAGTTATTAGACTGTTTATCTGGGCATTGAAAAATCGGCCCTTAAAACAATACTTATTTTAGTACTGAAAATAAAAGAAGATTGCAATGTATGAACATATATATTAACAAAATTAATATAACTTGTTTAGTTTATGTGTACCAACGAATAATTGATATTTTTTCTCGTAAACATAAACTATGCTTTTCATGATATGTATTTATTAAATTGTGTTTCTTTGTTTGTTTCAGGTAAATTTGCGAAACGATTTAAAAACTTTTCTGGTCTGGTATATCCTATTATTCTTCTACATCTGCGCTGAAAACCTTAAAGTGGTGACATAAATCAGAAACGGCGGCAAAGCACAGATAATGCAGCGGTCCTTATCTCTGCACAGACTGCATAAACGACTGTCATCGAGCAAAAAGGCTTTAAGCTGTCAAACGCCACACCCCGCGATCATTACTGTTTTCCCCGGATTCGCCCGGATAGCCCACGTTGCGGTTAGACCACGCCATTAATTCACTAAACTCGACGGTACAAATTACCGCAATCTGATACGTAAAAATAATGGGAATATTAAGCGAAACATCGGAAATATACAGCAATTTCACGGAATAAAAATATTTAAAATACACCCGGCCAGCCCACTACGTAATATAGTGGTCACATTAAACGAGTTCCTTCTACTATAAACAACGCGCAGCTATAATAATTATGGCGGACGAAATTTCTCTTATCACGCTCGTATTTCACCAAAGAGCCTAGAATTACTCATGAATAGAAAATACTTTCGCCTCAAACAAAAAGAGAAAGATTTATTTCTTTCGACACGATTAAGTAATAATTACACGGTTAGATGTTGTATTATTTATGACAGTAGGGAAATAATGTTCAGTTACGTTCCTTTAAAATACCGGCTTGATGTTTTCGCCATTTTAACAATTAGAAAATATTTTTCGTAAACAAATTTCTTATAATTGATTCTAAGAACTGCTATACAATGTTGTTTAAATAACATTTTTACGAACGATGTTAAAGTTAGGAACTTAGGAGGAAAGTGTAAAAGAATCTTCGAAGAAAAGCGTAGAGCACATAATTCGGTTATAAGAATCGAAAACATTGAAACAGATGTTCCGCTGCTAATTTCTGAACGATCTTACTCGACTCGATACAAAATCGAGTTTGTAAGGTTTTATTGCTCTAGTGATCATGTTTTTTCTTCAATGAATTTAAAAAGTAAACGGCACCTTTAACGAAGTTTGAAATATTTTGATTCCTATGGTTTAGATGTAACAATATTTTTATTATTATGATACACAGACGAAGCTATTTAACACTATCCTTATTGTGGTATGTAATGAAGAAAAACCTATGTAATGGGTTCTTTTTTTTAACTATTAATAACGTTAATTTCTCTTGAAATATGTAATCATCATACATCTATAAGATTAAAGTAAGAAAATAAAGTACGATGAGCAAATATCCAAAGCCATGCTAGCCCACCATACAAGCCTATACTCACCCTAATAAAACACGTATATTTTGTGTAACGTGGGTATAACGTAGCTCCTCTATCCATTGAAAATTTCATTTTATTTTTGTATCATAAAGTACGAACCCCTCGCACGCTGAAAGGATTGGAAATAAATCCTTATTGACAGACGGGTTGAGTGTATTTTTCTTTGCGCTGACGCTGCGTCTCGCTAATGTGTGAAATAATATTTTGAGATAGAGCCTACGGCGAGTGTCGCGTGTACGTTGGGGTAGCAATCCTACGATACTGTAATTCAATTCAGTGTACCCCAGGGTAGGAAGGTAAGCGTTGATGTATAATTTATAACGCACATGTAGACGAGACAAGGAAAATTGTTGGCTTATCAGGTTGGCTCAAGTTACGCGTTGTTTTTGCGTAGTTTTGTGTTCGGCAATTGGAGGGGACTCATTCAGGTAACTCTGGAAATGATTCATATTAACTCGAAAGGTTTGCTTGAATTTTTACAATATTAAAAATTCTCGACGCTTCTTAGACAATGTTAATTCTTCTACATTTTAAGTGTAGCTATAATAAACTTATTTATTCTTGATTTTGGATTAGACTTGATTGTGGAAGTTTCGGTTTCATAAAAATCATGAGAAATCTGTCAATTAGTTTGAAAGCTAGTTGACAAGCGCCATATTTCATTTGTTAGCTGTATTAAACAGATCATTAGGGCCGTAACGAGGCGCCAAGACAAAAGATAAAGCCTCAATAGAAATCGATCGGCCATAAAGCGACCATAAACAAGACGACAGCGGCATCAACGTCCATAGATAAGAGAACGATTTGAAACGAATGAAAATTTTTCTTCACTTTCCTAGTGTAAAATTTATAGTACAATTCCTTACAATGATAGCGAGATTAGCTTGTCCTTTCAAATAAGATTGGAATACGAATTCTTGAAGATATATCCGTAGTGGCACAAAAGAATTGGCGCGATATCGCGCGCTGTCATGTGTCGGCCATGTTGGTTCCCACCAAACGTTCTGAAATCGAACATCACTCGAGGGACGTCTTCGATTCGTGCAATTCAAAATTCAACTTCGAACATTTGTATTCTATTATCGTTTAGGAATACGGCTGTATTTTAAAATGTGTAAATAATATGGCCGTGCTGCACAGGTGTTCGATTTATTTTTCTATTATACCAATAGCAATTTCTTTGTTTTATTTATATATATATTTTAAACAATCAATCCAAAAATTACAAAATAAATATGTAATTACCTACATATAGTTATCCTTAGTAGTTATCAATAAAACTGTAAAAACATGAAACTTATCGCACTAACGCGCGACCTACGAAGCCTACATTATTCAAATAACCTCGAACAAGCAAAAAGTATAAAAACAGTAATCAAGTTACATTCCTACCACATGTAAGTTTGTAACCACGATCGCGTGACAAAATTGTATAAAAAAATTACCGAATTTGATACGTTTACCATCTCTATCTAAATTGCTGTAAAATTTTACATTTGTACGGGCTAGCCGTACATCCTGACTCAGCGCTTTACACGATCCTATTTCATTACGGTGACAAGAACATCGTCACCCAGTCAGTCTGCGCTCGCGGCTCGTGTAAAGCGCTCGGGGTGTATGCGCTATATCATCTATCAATATCATTATCAACTATCAATTAATATCATCAACTATCAAATATCATTAATCATTTATATCATCATTAGTTTAGAGTATCAATCAACAATAAAGTAGTGATCAAAAGCTATATCTGGTTTTACATCATCCTATCAAACTATCAATCTATCAACTTATCAAATAAAGGAGTGTATGGGATATCATATCATATCAACTCAGCAGCCCATACATCTCTCTTTTTGGTCCTTCGAGAGAAAAATCATCATTTAATCATCATAAGGATCTTTCTTTTTGGTCCTTCGTAGCCTTGGACCTCGCGTGTGGACAAATTGTGTGTGTGATCAGTGTTGTGCTAGTGTTCACAAGTGAGGATTGAATCAAGGAAGTATCAGTATCAAGCAGTGAGTCTTTAAATATATATATTTATCATGTCTAACGCCGAAGATTTCGCCTCTCAATCATCTTCTAAGGTACTAACTGATCAAAAAATTAGTAGCAAAACGGACGAAATGATTCGGAGACAGATAAGTTACTTTAAAGCCTTTGATCATACCATATCCAATATCATTTTAGATGATATTAACGAAAAGTGGGAATTTGATCATTTATTAAAATCGATACAGTCGCGCTGGTCTCTAATAGACTCTCTCCATTGGGAGTTGGACAGTGAGCTTGGGGGTAGAAACTCGGAATACGAGAATACCTTTATATCATACGAACAGAAATATAACAATATCATCAAATCGCTTAACAAAAAATTATGGTCTATATCACACAGAGAACAATCCACACCACATATAGAAATACCAGTATTTAGTGGTAATTATCATCAGTGGTGCTCTTTTAAAGATGTATTTAAAGAAACAATTCATGAAAATCCATCATTATCATCGGCGCAAAAAATGCAGTTCTTGAAAACAAAAGTTAGAGGAGAAGCGGAAAGGCTCATTCAGCATCTACCAATAACCTCGGATAATTATTTAATATGCTGGGATATACTCAATAATCGCTATAATAACAAGTCATTAATTTTCCGTTCGCATATTGATATTTTATTAAATATACCTGTCGCTCAGCAAACATCATTAAATCATATCAAACGGATACATGATACGACCATAGAAACTATCAATGCTATCAAAAACTTAGGTGTCGACGTAGGATCGTGGGATCCATTAATCGTACATTTAATCGCCCAGAAATTGGACTCCGAGACGCATAACGCATATATCAATGCCTTAAAACAGCCTCGAGAATTAGCAACATTAAATGAGTTTTTAACATTTTTGGAGAATAAATTTACATCATTAGAATCATTAAAAAAGAAACCTGAGATCAAGAATTCATATCAACCATTTTATAAGTTAAACAAAAATTACAACAAGCAATCTTTTCCCACAAGTTCGTTTATTTCCCACCAAAATAGCAAACAGGCAGATATTAGTTCGCAGAAACATTATAAATGCGAACTCTGTAAAACCAACGAGCATTGTCTATTTTACTGCAATAAGTTTTTGAATATGACACCACCTACAAGACGCTGCACAGTTACAAGATTAGGTGTGTGCAAAAATTGTCTTTATTCACATCATGGTAAGCCATGTTTTTCTGAAAAAAGATGTGTGAAATGCCATGAGAAGCATAACACCATTTTACACGAGGCGTATGAGATATTAAATCCCAGTTCTTCGAAAACAGCAAGCAAACAGTTTCTGAAACATGAGTCGCCGCAGGTGCAAAGTAATTCACACGTTTCGTTGCAACGTGACATATCAGAGATTCTCTTAGCGACAGCCATATTAAAAGTGAAAGCAAAAGATGGATCATTTATCAAAATGCGTGCTTTAATTGATCAAGGTTCTCAAACCTCACTTATCACAGAACATGCCGCTCAAATTTTAGGACAACCTCGACAACAATGTCGTGGTGTAATATCAGGTATAGGTATCAAGGAGAGCAATTGCAAAGGAGTCATATCAATCACATGTGCATCAATCAATAATAATTTTCAATTTGAAACGGAAGCATACATCATGAAAAACCTAGTTAATAACCTGCCTAATAGCACTTTTTCGAAGCCAAGTTGGCCGTATATCAATAATATCAAATTAGCCGATCCTGACTTCAATGTAAGTTGCCCCGTGGACTTACTATTGGGGGCAGACATTTATTCATTAATTGTTATGGAAGGGATTTGTAAAGGTAACAATAATATGCCTATAGCACAAAACACACAGCTAGGTTGGATTTTGATAGGTAGCGTGAAAACTTTACAATGTAACGTCGTCATCAATAATTTGGAAGAAATTCAAAAATTTTGGGAAATCGAGGATATCATTGAGGAGTCGCAATTATCAACCGAAGATCAGCAATGTATCAACTACTACAAAAATACAACAACAAGGCGAGAAGACGGCCGTTACGAGGTTCGTCTTCCAATGCACAACAATTTTTCGGAAAAATTAGGTGAATCAAAATTCAAGGCTGTAGCACAATTTAAATCGTTAGAAAAGAGATTTATCAAAAACAATAACATACATACACAATATAAATTATTTATGCAAGATTATCATTCAATGGGTCATATGATACCGTCTTCTAATACGTCTAAGCCGGAGTGTTTCAATACTCATCATTGCGTGCGCACAGATAGCGACGTAAATTCGAAATTTCGAGTTGTATTCAATGCATCATGTAAAACTTCATCAGGATATAGTTTGAATGACCTTATGAAAACAGGCCCGAATCTTCAGCAAGATTTACAGTCTTTAATCATTAAATGGAGACAATATCAATTTGCTTTTACTGCGGACATAGAAAAAATGTTTCGCCAAATTTGGCTACACCCAGACGATCAGAACTTATTAAAAATAGTATGGCGGGACTCTAATTCGGACCCTATTCGTGAATATCAACTCACGACGGTTACTTATGGTACGAAAGCAGCTCCATTCCTAGCTATGATGACCTTAAAACAGCTGGCTAGTGATGAGAGAAATAATTATTTACATAGCTCCGCAATCGAAGTCTTAGAGAACTCATTTTATATGGATGACGTCATACACGGTTGTCATTCCATAGAGGAAGCTAAGATATTACAAAGCGATTTAATTAAGTTATTGCAATCAAGTGGCTTTAACTTACGTAAGTGGAAATCAAATACTACGGAATTATCACAAAATATAAAAGAATCCAATAACAATTCTAGTGATTTTAATTTTAAACAATCAGAAACAACAAAAACTTTAGGATTAGGGTGGAATCCCGAAGAAGATATTTTTACATTTCATTCGCAACTAGAACCCTTGAAATCATCAAAAATAACAAAAAGAGTGCTTTTATCAGATATATCAAAGTTATTCGACCCTATCGGATGGCTATCACCGTTATCAACAAAATTAAAAATTATTTTTCAACAAGTGTGGGCGGCGCATATAGAATGGGATGATCAAATACCAGAAGAAATATATAAGGAATGGATCAAAGTTAGAAATAATATTAGCATGATCAAAGATATAAAATTACCACGCTGGATTCACACCCGTAATTGCGATAGTATTGAGTTACATGGGTTCTGTGACTCGTCTATGAAAGCTTATGCATGTGTTATATATTGCCGTGTAAATAAAGGTGAAGATTCACATAATATAACATTATTGGTTGGAAAAACGAGACTTGTGCCGACTAGCAAGGTCGTTACATTGCCTAGATTAGAACTGAGTGGAGCATTACTTTTATCAAAATTAATGAATAAGGTTAAGGAGTGCCTTAAATGTAATGATATCAAAATGTATGGATGGGCTGACAGTACAGTAGTTTTAGGTTGGTTACAAGGGAATGCAGCAAGATGGAAAACGTTCGTGGCAAACAGAGTGCAGCAAATAACAAAGGTCATGCCTCCAGATTGTTGGCGGTCTGTCAAATCAGAAGAAAATCCTGCCGACTGTGCAAGTCGAGGTTTATCAGCATCACAATTGAAGGATCATTCTTTGTGGTGGCAAGGCCCCAAGTGGCTATCAAAATTTAGTGATCAAACAAAAAAGGTCACATATTCAACAGATCAAGAGTTGAAAGTATCAAAACAAGTTACCGCCACGGTAACAAATCATCAAAATAATTCTATCATAATAGATATATTATCAAAACACAGCACATTCCGTAAGGCTGTGCGAATCGTTGCATGGATGTGTAGATTCACCAACAACAAGAAGAAATATCAAAGTTACTTATCAGTGGAGGAATTGAAACATGCAACATTGCTTATTATCAGAAATATTCAACAGTTATCATTTGAAAAGGAAATATCAGATTTAAGAAGTGGTAATAATATACATAAGAAAAGTAAATTGTGTGAGTTAAATCCTTATATCGATCAACAACAAATTATCAGAGTAGGAGGAAGACTGCGACATGCTTACCTTGACCCTGACATGAAAAATCCTATCATCATACCGAATAACAGTCGTCTCTCGGAATTATTAATTAATGAAGCACACCAATCTACTTATCATGGAGGTGCTAGGCTAACATCATCATATTTAAGGCAGAAGTATTGGATTATGGGTGGCTATAGGGCTGTTAAAAAGATAGTACGGCAGTGTATCAAATGTAGGAGGCATAATCCCAGCAAGCATCATCAAATTATGGGAGATTTACCAGCGGCTAGAGTAAACCCATCAAGACCCTTCTACAATGTGGGAGTCGACTATACAGGTCATGTATTTATCAAATCAAACGCTGGAAGAGGTATCAAGACAACAAAAGGTTACATTGCAGTATTTACTTGTATGGCCACCAAGGCTGTACACCTGGAACTGGTATCAGATTTATCAAGTGCAAGTTTTATATCAGCCCTGCGTAGAATGTCAGCTCGCAGGGGTAAGCCTGGTCACATCTACAGTGATAACGGCACTAATTTTATAGGAGCAAATAAAATATTACAACAAGAATACGATGAAATACTCAAAATATTTAACACACAATTTCAATCAGAGGTGGCGGATATGGGTATAACATGGCATTTTAATGCCCCATCTTGGCCTTCAGCGAGCGGTCTTAGTGAAGCAGCCGTCAAAAGTCTCAAATTTCACCTTAAGAGGGTGGTTGGCGAGCAACGATTAACATACGAGGAATATAGTACAATACTAGCTCAGCTGGAGGCTTGCTTAAATTCAAGGCCACTTTGTGCTTTAACAGAAGACTCAGAGGAGCTCGATTATTTGACACCATCACATTTCCTAGCTAGCGGTCCAGTATTATCAATATTTGAAACAGAAAGAGATCTACGAACAAGATTACATTTAGCACAAAAAATATTTCAAGACATATGGAAGAGGTGGCAACATGAATATTTAACAAATTTATCAACGAGAAGCAAGTGGAGACAATCAAAAGATAATATCAAATTAAATGACATTGTAATCATTCATGACAGCAATCTTCCCGCAGGAAAATGGCCTCTAGGGCGAGTGGTGGAGTTGCATCCTGGTAGTGATGGCTACGTGCGTGTGGTCACATTAAAAACTAAAAATGGATATATCAAAAGACCTATAATAAAATTATCAATTTTACCCGTCCATCAAGAAGAAACAGTATCAAACAATCATACAACCACGAGAAGGAGAAATCAAAAATTCAATTTTGCAACCGTCGCAACAACAATTCTTCTATTTTTTATGACATTATTTACAAACACAACCGCCTCATATACTATCACTCCGCTACAAAATATTACTAGTTTAGTTTTCGACGACATTGCAAAAATGCATTTAATAGCAGATGACTGGAGACTCATTGTTTACTACGACATGAACCCGTATTGGCATGGCGACATGGCGTCTCGCAAGTATTTAGAATACTTAGAAACCATCTGTGTTAAGATAAAACAACATTCACATTGCGAAGGTGTCATGTATCAATTAAATCACGAGTACTCCGAGCTACAACATTACAATAGATTGTTGCTAGATCAGCGTCTGGACGGGCACGCGCGCAGACGGCGCGGCCTTATCAACGGTGTAGGTTACGTCGCTAATCAGTTGTTTGGGATACTCGATAGTAACTTTGCCGAACAGTACGAGAAAGA
This sequence comes from Colias croceus, assembly GCF_905220415.1. Lineage (NCBI taxonomy): Eukaryota > Metazoa > Arthropoda > Insecta > Lepidoptera > Pieridae > Colias > Colias croceus. Next base: position 4,311,471 of record NC_059562.1, read on the forward strand.
TATCGAATTAATTAAAGTAAATCAGCGACACATGGCTAGTTTATGGAAAAATCAAACTTCCATTGTAGAAGCGGAATTTAATCTTATCAAAAGAATTGAATCAGTTATGCAAAATCATCATAAAACCGTTACCAAAAAGTTAAATGAAATCGACATTGCAATGGGCGTATTGCAGTCGGAGATGCAAAACAACACCTATATCAGCGAGTTTACGATGACAGCGCTAATCGTTAATAATATTTTAATCAAACTAAAAAGCATTCAAGGTTATCTATTAGAAACTATTACAGATATATTTAATGGGAAATACAACATACACTTTTTAACCCCCAAGCAACTGCAGGAAGAGTTGAACATAATATCATCCCAATTATCAAAAGATTTATCATTACCCACTGACCCCACGAATCCATCAAGTATTTACAAATTGCTAAAGATCAAAGCTAGACTATCAAAAAAGTTCCTTATATTTGAAATATCAATACCTCTAGTTACTAGAGATACATATGATTTACTCAAGGTCATTGCTATACCAAAACAATTTGGAAAAAATATGATCAGTATAGTACCTATTAACGAATACCTGGCGCTAAATATCAAGAAAGACTCATTCATAATGCTATCAGAGATCGAATTACATGTTTGTGAGAATCAAAACATAGATACAATGTTGTGTCGCATTAACAAGCCTATTTATCATTTTAATAACGAAAAAGATTTATGTAAGAAAGCAGAAAACTCCAACAGCTGTCTAACTGTTGTGAATAAATGCAAGAATATTTTAGTTTCAATCAACAAGCCCAATAAATACTTTTATTTTTGCTGCAACAGTTGCCAGTACAAGATATTATGTGAACAAAAACTTATGGCCATCCAATTAAATAACACCGGAATCATATCGATTGATCAAAATTGTTTGATAAAATCATCTGAATTTTATATTCAAACTTATAGAAAGAAGAACAATATATTACAAATAACACCTGATATGAACACTTCATTAATATCACCTATCAATAATTTAATAAATTTATCATTAACGGACCTGCCAGCCGATGAGAGTACAAATAATATCACATCAAATATTATCAAGATTGAAGAGCAAATTAACAACATCAAAAATATTGATCCAGTCATCGATGGTATATCATATCACGATATTCATCACTATGCGATGATTTATCTCGCCATGGTCACTATGCTGGTGATCGGTGGCATCTTATTCTGGCGGGCAAGGCGGCGAGCACAGGGCTCACCGTCTCAACAACAGCAGCAGGGGTCTCCCGCGCGAGCTAGAGGCTCGCCACTTCAGCAGTCGCCGGTGTCGTCGGTGCGAGCCAGAGGCTCGCCCCTTCAGCGGCCGCTGGGGCCGGTGGCGCGAGCTAAGGGCTCGCCATTGCAGCATCAAGTGTTAGTGAAAAGTGATAGTGAAAGTGCAAAGAGCAAAAAGTGTGATCGGTCCACTTCCCCAGTTAACACTCTATCAATTTTCAATGTATAGTATTCCCCTGTGTTTAGCATTTAAGATCATAATATATTGTTATATCACCATCATTAGATATAAGTTCTTATTGTTTATCACCTTGTTTAGTTTTAGATCATTATCATATTATCATCAATATCATCTTTTTGGCCTGGGAGCATGTACGGGCTAGCCGTACATCCTGACTCAGCGCTTTACACGATCCTATTTCATTACGGTGACAAGAACATCGTCACCCAGTCAGTCTGCGCTCGCGGCTCGTGTAAAGCGCTCGGGGTGTATGCGCTATATCATCTATCAATATCATTATCAACTATCAATTAATATCATCAACTATCAAATATCATTAATCATTTATATCATCATTAGTTTAGAGTATCAATCAACAATAAAGTAGTGATCAAAAGCTATATCTGGTTTTACATCATCCTATCAAACTATCAATCTATCAACTTATCAAATAAAGGAGTGTATGGGATATCATATCATATCAACTCAGCAGCCCATACAACATTAACACACACAGTGAGTAATTAATTTAATATATTTAATATGTTGATATGAACAAGGATATGAATTAAAATTTAGTTTTTAAATGATACATATATTTTGAAATCCTATAAAAATAATGTAATAAATATAGGACTTTTCAATGAAAATCCGTTCAGTCAGTTTTAATCTAGGTTTTAATGATATTAAGAATAAAAACAAAAGAGAAAGCGTTTCCCATTGTCCCCTTTCTTATGCTAAATAAAGATTTGTGAAGCTACGCAAAATTGCGTTTTGTATCTATATAAATCCACCGTTATAAAATTAAAATTTAAGAAATAGACAATAAAGAGAGATGACAAGAAAAAAAATTACATAATTACTGATAGGTGTCAACTTAATCCAAGATTATTTTAAAATTTGTTGGGATATTTGCTTATTTCAGGAATTTGGGAACTAAGAAAATGAATGAGGATCTTTCCAAAATTACTTACATAATTTCTTATACTCATTTTAATACAAAGATGATAGCTAAATACAATTTCCAGTACATAAAATAAAATCATTATTTCACGAAACAAGCATAAATCGTACATCGAGACAGTTTAACTGATATCTATCAAAATCAAGGGCTGGAATACATTAGCAAGGTTCAAAGCTTCCGAATTGTTCTCTGACCCAGAATGATATTAACTTTTATATCTAGTTTCATGATTTTCCCTTTTGTTACAATTATTTGCTATTTATGTAGAGAAATCTACATAAATTAGTGTTCTATTCAGTTTTTTTGAAAAGAAACACGAACGAATTGGTATTTTTAATAATATCAACTAAAATAGTAGATTAATAATAGCTTGGTGGAAAACGTTCAGACTATAAAAATATATAAGCCTAAACTGGTATCTTATTTTAAATTAAATTATGAATATTCATAAAACTTAGTTCTAAATTTAGGCTCTTGTGACAAAAAATTAAAACAATTAAAAGTTTGCGCAAAGGGTAAAATAATTAGTTTATTACTCTTTAATTTGTTCAAAGAGAACATTTATTAACTCGAAAAAAATTTAATGCTCGCTTTATATAGTAACAGATAAAAATACTGGATACTCCAAACATCTCAGTGCGCCGTTAAACCTTTTTACGTGAAATTCTTTTGAATCTGTGCACAAAATGGCGTCTCACATTCCCGCCATTTCGCGCGCTTGTCGCCGGTCACGACATCGTCGAGACTGCACACGCTGGTGTGAAAATGGGATATAATTTCGGTGAAATAATCAAAAACCGGTTCGCGTGCCCAACGGGCATTAGCGGAGCCCTACCTACCTGGAGCATGTTAATGTTGCCAGGTACAAGGTAATGAGCCGGGGAAAATTGTGCTGCCATAAAAATAATTGTGTTCTACCCTCAGGTTCTTGTGGTGTTCGATTAGTAGGACTACATTATGGGGCTGCTAAAGTGTTTCCCTTTTGTATTGAATAGCGTAGGTACCATAACAATACAGCCTATTCGCTGTTATGGTATCGTGTTGTCTGCAATTTTACATTGTGTTCATCATGTGGATAAATAATAGGATCGAAATAACTGCATTTATCCCCTGGTGCTTTACAAGTATTAACATTAATTGAATACGCGGTGTAATGTGTACTTTAGGTTTATCAATGAAAATGATAACATAGATGTTTGAAGTCGTTTACCTAAAGTACATTAGAACAATGCTTTATATTTTTCGTATTATCATGTTTTAAAATAGTCCACAAATAAATTGTACTGTTGATTTAGATGAAGCAAACTAGAGCATTTCCATCATTCCCAAAGAAACTAACCATTCACTGTAATAGACATAAAATGATTTACAATATCGTAAACGCCATAAAAATCATTTGGTCCGTGTCGGTCTCACATCCGACGAACGATAATAAACAGAGCTGCGCCCCATCAAGCGAACAGTAAATTCAGAAAACAATCAACCAAATAAACAACCGAAAATAACTTAAGGAACGTTCTCGAAAGACTAAGTATTGGAACGTAAAAGTCAACTCGGTAAGCAAACACATAAATCGAAGTCCAACTTTAACGGTGCTTTGCTGAGTCGCTACTTGCTGAACTCGATGCTAAGTCGACTGCTGAAATTATGTAACGCAAATTTCGGATAAATACATTCATCATTCGTTTTACTGCGTAAGAGAAGAACCGCATTTAATACATGCCTATCGAACATTAAACTATATAATATTATAGTACCTAATATACAATATATAATAATGATTTTCTAAATGGAACAGAAATATTAAATAGTTTGCCATAAGGATTGATAAGACAAGCATATTCCGACTATATCTGTCATCTAAGGATCTATTATAGTCGAGCCAATTTAATAGGCAACATTTGACGTCTATCAATTTTATCTTCGAAGAGAGGTAACCTGCTTAAAAACATCGATTAAAGTGAATTAATCGATACGGATTTGAAACATTTGTCAATCGAATTTATTAATTTATGATGATTTTTATTCACAAGTAATCAATGCATTCGATTCTAGATGTCAGATTTCGATTTTTAGAGTAACGTCTCTGCTATTTAAAAAGAAAAAAGGTTTATTGACACAAAATTGTAGCGACGTCAGTTCTTCAATTCAGAAATTGTTTATTATGTTTAGTATGGTTTATCAGTAGAATGAAATCTTAAAATTACTTGTATCGGTCATTATTATTATAAATATGTAATCATAATTGAAAAAAGTTAAGCAAATGTGCAGTTCTAACAAAACGAAATATCATGTTATTCTATGTCGTCGTTACTAGGTTACGTTGTTGAATTATGTTGAACTGTCAAATGTTGCCTATTAAAATGGCTCTACTATAGTTTTTCATAGCAACACTAGGGATAGAGTCTACTGTTTAAAAAGTATTATGTATCATTACATAATTCTCCTTTAGCCCTTATTCGAATAACCGGCAACATTAACGTAAACTAGTTAATCACATAGATCTCGACAGAAACTCGATTGAAAATAACACACTTATAGTAATCCCATTTCGTACAAACCACGCCAATATTTTACTTTAGCACATTTTCCAACTTGTTTAATACGATTAACATAAAAATACACTAGTTGAATAAGAAGACACTGATTTAATTAGCAAATGCATTGAAAGGAATTTATTGGAAAGCAATTTGTATTATTTTAAGAAGATTAACTTTTTTTATTAAAAAGTAACCATAGGTAAAGTATATTGATATCTTATGTAAATAACGATGAATTTCATCATCATCAGCCCATATACGTTCCCACTGCTGGGACACGGGCCTCCTATGAGGGTACAGGCCATAATCCACCACGCTGGCCAAGTGCGGGTTGGCGGATGACACATGTCGTCGAACTTTTTAATTCTTCGACATGTCGGTTTCCTCACGATGTTTTCCTTCACCGTTTGAGCAGTGGTGATGTTACAACATGCGCAGATAAATTGAAAAATCAATTTATTTCCTGCGCGCTCGCCTGGTCTCGAACCACGGACTTATCGATTCGAAGTCCGAGGTCTCACCACTGAGCCACCACTGCTCTACGATGAATTTACTTTTAAGATAAAATCTGTTCCAATCCTCAGTTAAATTATCCCACCATGGGATGAATAAACATCCAAACATACATCATAATAGCTAAATATACGATACTAGCTTTCCGCCCGTGGCTTCACCCGCGTTTCAAAGGAAAACCCGCCGTTCCCGTGGGATTTCCGGAATAAAATCTATCTTATGTGTTAATCCAAGTTACTCTCTATATGTGTGCTAAATTTCATTGTAATCGGTTCAGTAGAATTTGCGTGAAAGAGTAACAAACACACACACATCCTCACAAACTTTCGCATTTATAATATTAGTAGGATATCCCAACATCATTATCAATTTGTATTCATTAATTAAAATATAACTGAAATGTTCGTCATTAATTTTAACTTATACACATAAAGTAATTATAAAATTAAATCACAATATAATATAATTTGCTTACCAAGTAACGGATTTGATTAAAACTCTAATAACTCATGCGAAATTTGTCTTAATTACCGTGCATTAAGATTTAATTTACGGGAAGCGACGGCAGAACGAATATGACAAATGATGGCTGTAATTTATTTGATGTAACTTTGACGGGGAGATAATTAAGTTGAGGAAAGTTAAGATTATGACAAGCGTGCCGGCCGTGTATGACCGTCGTATGAAACAGGGATTCCTTATTTTATAACAAACAAGCGGTCCGCCCCGGCTTCGCCCGTGGTACATATTTCGCAATAAAAGGTAGCCTATGTCCTTTCTCGGGTATCAAAATATCTCCATACCAAATTTCAGGCAAATTGGTTTAGTAGTTTAGGCGTGATTGAGTAACAGAGAGACAGACAGAGTTACTTTCGCATTTATAATATTAAATAGTTTGGAAAATCCAAAAGTGCACGCCTCATAATCTCATCCTTTACAATAAAATTGATTATTTATAAAGAGTACGTGACTATAAATATAAAAATGAAATAAAATAAAACATTTGGAAAAGTAAAGAAAGCGGTACCGTAATAATTGAGCTATTTTTCTTGTGGCCCCACCTAGATGTGAAACTGCGCAGGTTTAAGGGACTGACTACCAACTTATTTTTTTAAACCTTGGCTTATAGTATAAAGAATCGAGTTTATAATGGTGAATTTTGAGTACACTATAAAAAAAAAAAAGTCGATATTTTTTTTGTTTATTTAATAACAATTAAACCACATCGAATCAGACCCTGAAAAATGAAAGGGTTCTATTCCTGAGCATACTCAAGCGTAAGAGAAAAAAAAAGACTCGATTAGTAAAGTATTTCGGTCGCTATCGTGTTAACAAGAAAAAGGATCCGCACATACAGACACACGGACGTCCAAGACAGAACTTTTTTAAACTGTTTTTTAACTAGTTTAAATAACAAAAATGACATCAAAAATATCATGAACGTTAAAAATAGTGTTTTTTCTTAATATGTGTGTGTATGTATTATCTTACAAGTGCAATGTATGATACATAAAGACATTTTAAGTTTGAAAAATCAGATGTTTTGCGCGAAGTGACAGTAGTAGGTACCCACCTCAACGCTTCGCTTATGAGGCGTGCAATAGTTATCCATATGGATTTAATTTGAATGACAATACTGTCGGTATCCCGTATCACCATTTATTTCTGCTGTATAGTATTTCCAAATATCTCAGTTTTTTTTAAACACTCTAACACTTATTGAACCAAAAACATAAAATATTATTTCCCACTCAATCGACGTTACCTACAATATTAAAACCCCCTCACAATGACACTGTAACATTTTTTCATATAACTCCTGTCGGGGGTTGATTATTCCCCGCCAATCAGAGCCTGCGATTCATTAATCACAATACTTGATATTAATTGAACGAGACTACAGGAATTACTGGCCCGAAAAGTATTGAACTTAATGAAATTAAAAGATCGAGTGTTCTTTATTAGACGGAGCCTGCGACTTGTGAAATTACAAATTAAGTGATCATAACGCGACTTATGTTATTAATAACGTCGAATTTTATTAAAATTTAATATTAATTTATGTTTACTAAAATTTTTACTCTTGGAACATATTAAGTGCTTTTTACTGTAAGAGATACTTTTTATCGTTATTACGCGATAAGATTAAAAGCATTTTAGTGACCCATTCGTATAATAAAAAGCCTGCTATCAATGGTTTTAAATTATAATTTAACAATCGGAAAACAATTAACATAAACACAGGACACGGTAAAAACTCGTAATTAATTCCAAAGTTATTACGCACGATGGATTGCTATTATTAAATCTGAAATTATAATCAAATTCAGAATAACCCAACAACAATTGAAACTAAATCCCAACCGTGTAATGCCGACATGGTCTTAACGACCCGTCTACCAAAATTTGCAATAACCGTAATAAATTACAACCCAATCCAAGTTAGTCTAATAAGACGCGCTGAGGCTTTTGGCGCCGATTCGGAATCCAGATTCCACAGAACATAGGATAATCATTAATTTAATCGAGTTTGGGTACACTTTCGGTTATATTAAATGGAAATGTCAAGTTATATCAATACAAATTTATACAGATTGAAGAAACCGCACTAGAGAAACATCTTTGATTTTTGTTAGCGCGATTATATTCGTATTCACAAAGTCATCGCTCGGTTTTCCTCACTTAAAATTGTTTCCATAATGAAACGATACGAACAAACAGTCAATTGTGTCGCTTTGATACAAGCACTCGTACAAATGTCCACAAATTCGCAAAGCTAAAAGACAATTAAAACATTTCACGCACAATTTCGCCGCTGAAGCATCCACTCGGTTCGAACAATGGAATATCTCAAAAGTACAATTAAGCAAAAAATTATTCACGAAAAAGTCCATCAGACGAAAAATTATAGCTCTAAAACCATTACAACACATACTGCGGTGCATTCAAGCGGTGAAGAGTAGGGGAGTCGAGTGGGAGGGGGCTCAGACGAGGGAGTAATCCCATAATTATCGGCTTAACTCGAGACGACGTTCGCAGGTGGGTACTGCAAATGCTCAGGTGTGCTTTACGTATTTCAGGGTTATGTTGACAAATGCTAGATGATAATTGATTTATGTGGGATTTGGCCGAGCGCCGTCTGTTTGGAAAAAGGAGGGTCAAGTTTAGGGTTAAGTGCTAATGACATGATTTTTTCGGTAGCTGGATTTGTGTTAAAGTACATATAAATACCTATTTCAAAAGCAAATTTTGTTGTACGTAAAAAGTTACATTTAAATATTTGCGACATGTAAATACAGTTTTCTAAGTACATAGATATTGAAAATATTCATTTCGTTTTCATTTTTACACTATCAATAAAATTATAGAACTTATTAACCTGATATCAATGATATTAGTGAACACAAAGAAGAAGTCTGATAGACTAATGTTATTCCAGTTGCCATGGCAACAAAACTAATAGGAACATTAAAAGTTGTAAAGCATCGACGGTTTTATTGTATTCGTGATCGCGGCATTCAACCAAAGCTCATTACGCGAAATTATTTCTGTAGCTACGTAGGTACATATAAACGAAATAATATTCAAATATTTAGATTAGTGCATGATAAATGGAACCTGTGATTTTAACCCGTACTATCCCCGGGCCTTTCAAACTTCGTTCTGAAAGCCTTTTGTTTTGGTTCTGTTAATGGAAACTTAGTAAATTCAACGTGGTTTAAATGACCCGAGAATTTTATTATATTTATTACTAAGGCACAAATGAGGGTTAAGTACCTTTCGTAAACATTTGAAATATTTAGTTTTATGTCGAAATGAATTTGCTCAACTTTTATTTCACTTAATTAATGTCTATATTAACTTTAATTAAAAAGTACCTAGTTGATGTTTTGTCTAAACTAATTGTCTTTGAAATTTCAGAATTCGAAGGTTAATAGAGTTCGTCTGATATAAAAGGCTAAAACTGGTTCATAGTGATCAATATTCGTATATGAAACGAATTACTGACCCGTTTTTCATGTTAGAAAATTGACAAGCATGTTTTACAGTTTAGTTTTTATGTATGTACAACTTACATATATATATATACTGACAGTCAGTTTCTTCATATTTATTTTAATACAGAAGTAATAATCATCTACTTAAGAAGTTTTATTTCATTTTCTTGTGACACAATTATTTGTACAACTAGGATGTATTGATTCAATTGACAATCAAACTTTTATTTTATTAGCGAGCCATCGAACTGTGTGTGTGAACAGTAGGTAAAGCTAACCAAACAATAAACTAATTAGCATAAAACAATTTCAAATGGAATAAGTTGAAATAATCCGTGACTTATACAATCGATTTGAACCGGATCATTACTAGGCACAGCTTAAAACGATTCCCGTGTAGCTACCGGGATAACGTATGGTCTATCGAATTTTAATACCGGATTTGCCTACTCTATGGCAATATCAATCTGCGAATTAGGCAAGCGATTTTAAGCTCTCAATCGATCGTGAAAGGTTCTATATTGGTTTGGTTGTATAGCTATAGGTGTGGTAGACCAGTATGGATTGTAGAATATGGATAAGATAGTATTAAGATGTGATAGTGCGCTAATTTCGTGCACGTCTTTTTGTTTTGGCTACTGCATTTCGCTTTTAGAATATGTTGCATTGCAATTGTATAGAGTTGAATAAAAATTAAATCTAGCTTATTTATCTACGAACTAATTAATAAATCATACCTATTACTTTTGAACATAACGGTCATAGTCAACAAAGATAGATACCTTTCTCGATAAAAAACAGCTTTCACTTACTTGTATTCTTCATGTAAAACTCTTCACCTATTCGCGGTCACCCATCCATTTCCAAACCTGTCCCATCGGTGCGTAACCAGCGTTATCGAGGAAACAAGGCTATAAGAGTAATTTCACACTGTCCGAGTATCGGTTTACATGTAGTGAATCCGTACATACGACCACAACATTCCGGTCGGTCTGAGGTGCGTTATACCACATGAAATTTGATAATCTGTGGCGATTTTAAAAAACAAAAACATTGTTCAGGCCGTTACCGCGTGGAATTGCTGATTTATGCAGTTTTTTTAACAGAGTAAGGTCAGTGTAATTTGTAAGCTCTTTATAAAAATAAATGGTATTTAGGAGATTCAGGTACATATTTAAGAACAATCTAATATATATTATAAAGGCGAAAGTTTGTATGGATGTATGGATGTTTGTTACTCTTTCACGTAAAAACTACTGAACCGATTACAATGAAATTTAGCACACATATATAGAGGGTAACTTGGATTAACACATAGGATAGTTTTTATCCCGGAAATCCCACGGGAACGGGAACTATGCGGGTTTTCCTTTGCAAACGCGGGCGAAGCCGCGGGCGGAAATCTAGTTTCAACTAAAACAAGAAATACGTTGAATATTATGTAATTATTAATGTGTATAGTGATGATATATTTGCAATAAGATAATATGATTGCTGAAACTTAACAGCTCATAGGTGTAATAGCTTTTAAGCTTCATTTCTTTCTGTATCAATAATGTAAACAAAAATTCACTAGTGCTACAATTTTTTACGTTTTTATAAACACTTAGATATTGCAAAAGGAAATCTACCTATTACGGAAATTCCATCACATTCCGTACAGCTTTAACCGTCACCGTCTGAACAAGTGCAACTAAGTTCTTAAGTTACAAGCACGTCACTTGGCACTAGACACTTAGAACATTCTAGCTTTCAATGCTTTGGAAAGTGCTTAAGTTACATTGTTAAATAGTTGTTGCAGTGAAAGTGTTGAATATAGACATTTTATAAAATGTCACACGCAATGCTATTATTTATTATTAAGATTTTTGTTTTTTGTTTTTTTTTTTATTAATTATTTTAGTTAGATGAAGGAATTTAACTGAAAATATAAATAACATGAAGTATTGTAGAAAGATTAAATTGAAGATTATGAAACATTTTAATTCAATTTATAGTGTTTTGTAAGATAGAGTAAAATGAACGATATAATTTTATTGGTGTACTAATACCTCTGTCTATATATTTTTATTAAAAAAAATCACATCATAAAAAGACCAACCATTTTTCCTTAAACTAATAAAAAGTCATCAATACAAATTCGCTACCCTCGATCACAAAATGATACAACCAAACTTGAAATATCATTTTATATCACATAAGAGGTATATTTATTAACCCACGGTGCGGTGGTCCCAAGCTATTTAACACTTAAAAAATAATTCAACGTCGTCACCAAATAAGTTTTTCGAGGGTTGCAACCACAATGTACTTGAAGTTCTCCCCTGACACTGTCGTAGATATTTTTAATAAGGTTTTCTATAGGAAAGATGAACTGAAAATGTGATCTATACATTTTGAAATGGAGGCTTTTCAGCGAAAAGCGTTTTAATTAATATAGATAAGAATATAGAGAATAAACTTAATAGTATTTCGGTAAATAAGATAACGTATAAATAACAAATGGCTAATATAGAAAACTTATTTTTATTGTGTATATTTCATAAAACCTTGTATATTTTCTATCTTCTGTTTTATAAAACAGTAGTTTTTCATTTCAATTTACTAGAACATGCTATAAGATTGAATCGATTTTCTTCATACTTTCTTTATTAGTTGGCTTGTTATTTTAAAATTTATCTTATTTCTTTACCCCTTTCTTTCATAAACTTTAATCAGCATATAAATAACTGAATTTATATCCACCTACAGTCTAAGATTATAAAATATATCTATATTTGAAATGTCGATAACGTATAGGTACTAAAACATATCTAACGTAATGTCCGGTAATCTATTATCATTTCTAGGTGAGATTAGAGAAATATTAAGGGCTTTTAACGATTACTATCGGTCTCATAAGTAACTGACACCGTTGAAACAAGCTTTAAATAAGCTATGTGTTATCTTTTATATGGATTAGGAATATTCGTTGAATTATATATAATAAAATAATGAATTCACGTAAATTTTACTTTTAACAGGATTTCTAATGCATTAATATAATTTATACCGCTTTATATTCTTGACACGCTTGCAATTGTCAATGTTTTTCAACACATAATACATACCGTAACCTAATCTAACCTCTCACCAGAAAACAGGCAATTGAATGGTTTCAAAGTGCACTCGTATCCAAGCCATCCACGTTAGACCCCGATTGAGGAAAAAATCTTATTTGACGGACCCCTGCAATTCGCACCGTCCCGTCCCCTTTTCACGCTTGTATCACGTCACACGTTCGTTTTATGTGGACCTTCTTAAACTAAATAAAAACAAAAGAACAATATTCCAATTCGGAAATTTGAATTTTGAAAATCGTTCCAAATTCAAATATTATTAGAACGTTAAAAATAACGCATTTGACAGAACCCTGTCGTTCCTATTTTGAATTTTTCACAATTGTTCCAAAAGTAAATGTTCTTTTTAAATTGAAAAACGAATGTCTGAACAACAGTGATTCTAAATACGAAATTTGAAGAAACGTTCCAAATTCAAATACCTATAACAATTGGTACGTTAAAAACATTTGACAGCCCCCTTCACACTACATGCTTGTAAGACGCGTGAAATGTTGGATTAGCGTGGATCGTGCGGGATTATCAGCTTTTCTTAATACTAGTATTATTGATTGGAGTATGGCTATTTCGTTTGAAATGAAAACGGTTCGGTTTGTTTCTTAAGTGTATGTTTTATTGTATGAAAGTACTTGAAGGGTTTTAGTAATGCTAATTGAATAAAGGAAACACAATGAATAACACTAAACAAGACTATGGAAGAATAACTTAAAAAAGAACCTTTTATATTTTTTTCCGACTATTCACGAAATTTGAACCTTAAAATTGGAAAAGAAAAAAATACATAGACTCGTAAAGGACGTCCTGAACCAATTGTCACATCGCATTCACGCCTCGAATCCCCCATTCAATCCAGAATCACCAAAAATCCGGATAATCAAAGAAATGGAAAAGAAAAACGAGTGTTCTTATGCAGGAAGCTACTTCATACAAAACGTGACCAGGGGTGCATATACGTAACTGTTAAAAAAGCCCCCAAGGGCCACATATATCCTTTATCGAACCTTACCTATTTCTTATTATAAAACGATCCATTTTACACCTTATCCTTAGCAGGCTAACGTTCAAAGTTAAATGTAAGATTCACGTCTTAATAAATTGAAGGTGCATTGTAGCGATATAATCACATTTGATAAGAGATTTGATGTGTTTATGAAAAGGCTATTATGATTTTCATTTTCATAAATCTCACGTACTGGCAACATGAGGATGTAAATCGATTTTTTTTTTTGTAATTGCGTCATAAAAAAACACTTTGAAATTGAATTATTTAATCATTTAGCTCAAATATTATTACAAAGGTATACCTTTGTATGTTGTGCATTAATTTGGACCATGTTTACAATTATATCTGTAGTCCTATGTATTAAATACTATTAAATAAATTACTATCTAGTTGATATAGTTTCATAAATCAATTCCTCGAATCGGTTTCTATAACTTTATCGAAATCAAAACTCGGCACATCACTAGCCCGTCGTATTTCTAAATCGATGGATTTTAGCGTTAGAGCTTCGGACAAGGCAGATTTACTAGCTGCCTGGGTTCTTTTAAATTTCTAATGTCCGTTACATACGGTGAGATCGGTGATACGTTAGCGTGTCGGTAGAATATGTTTGCAATTGGTAAAATGCGAGTTAAAAACAATTCGAATAAAGGTTTATTTTTTAATAGTAAATTTAAAATGCAGTTTTAAAAGTATATTGTGATAGGAACTTACTTACTTGCATTTAAAATAATGTAATAAACGAATTGTGTACGAATGTATTAAATCTTAGGCTTTTAGTTTACGTTACCAATTGACAAACTAGTGATTTATATTTTGAATACGTATATACCTATGGATACACATTTATAAAGTTCCCTTTTATTCTATTCTTATAAAATACTAACACAGTTTGACTTCAGTTTATCCACACAACCTTTCCGTTCCATCGTCGTTTGAACAAAGTCTGTTCACAACGCAATCTCACATACGTTTGTCCTGAACGAAAGCGTTTTAAATCCACGAATCAAAATTCGGCGCATCACTAGTTCAATAGAATCGATTGGTTGTGGCGTCAGAGCGGCTCACGGTGGATTTACAGGCGCACTGGGATCTTTTGAATTTCGAATGTTCCCGTGACGTATAGATAGCGAATTTTTACAGATAATATTTAAAAAAAAATCCGACAGCGTTTGTCTACGGCGTGACACGTTCGAAAACTTTTTTAAGGTGTGTATAGATTACAGAAGTTCGTTTTTTTAATGTGATTTAAATAATACATATCATGTTCAAGTTTGAAAATAAATGTACGTACTCTACTCTCTATACAACGTCTTATAAATTTTAACCTAAGCTCTTTTAGTACAGAAACGATTAAACCTGACTTCATAATAATTATAAAGCCAATATATTAAGAAGGCAGAGTTCAAAGCCAGGCTATAATTACAAAGCTTTTATTCTAGACTGGATCCACAACAGCTCTAGGTAACTAGACAAAGTTTTAGTTAAACAAGAAACTATTATTTAAAGTTTTGACAACTTTACGGACACTTTGAGAATATGTACACTATTCTGAAGGGCCATAAACTATCACCTGCTGAAAATTCTATAGAATCTTATACCTAGTAACGCTATAAAAATGATATTTCCCTTGGCTACGCGTGAAAGGCTGAACTGATATTGCTTATTCTTTTTTTTTTGTTGTGTTTGCTGCCAGTCTATGGTTCCTATTACGACAAAAAAAAACATAAATTGACGCGCGCGAAATTTGAAAAATTAAGAAAACTTTAAACATCCCAAATTTGACGGTTCGTGCGAAGACATTCAAATAGTAAAACATAAAATACTGTTTCAATTTCTTTACGTTAGAAAGGATTTAGGTAATTTATGAGAAAGTGTGGGATTATTTGACGCTATCGATAAAGGTGTGAAGGACGTTTTGGCAATTGAATTTTCTGATCTCGATTCTGTGATTCGTTTTCACGTACTTAGGAATATAAATATATTCTGTTATGTCTTTTTTATATAAATTACACGTTAAATTGTTTGTCTAAACCAATGAACCCATTACTCATCGTGTTGATGTGTAATGGGTTCATCGGTAAAATGCTTGAAAGGATATTTTCTATCTCAACTACGATTAGAATTATTATAATAATTTGTGTTTAACAATTTGAGCGATCGATTTATTTATATTGTTTATCTGTAAAATATTTGATATTATTGAATATAAAGTATTTTCATATAATCTGCATAAGAGCCATTCAGTTTGTGTAACCAATGATTTGATGTTATTAAAATATTCCATATTTTCATTATATGGAATAACATCAACATTCCTGTTTGTTTTGTGATATTGTTCAATTTATTTGCGTTTCGTATTTTGTGGTAATCATATTATTTATTAATTATTATGATAATATTTATGATCATCTATTTTCCTTCTAAATTATATTATAATGTAGAGAAACGAGTCTACGAGTCCTTGATGATGAAAAATAATTACATGAAACAATAGCACATGCATAGCTTGTAATATAATTTTAGGTAAAAGCACCATCTGCGCGAAATGAACATCCCCTACTTTTATAAGCTCTCACTAACGATTCGATTCAAATTCACGAATGCACAATGCGAATTAAACTAGAGACATAAACCCACGCCATACCACATGACACCATAACGATCATAATAAAATTTACCCTAATCCCATAGGCCCGTGACGACGCCGATTAATGGCTCGCAAAATTAAATTCGCACAGTCCACAGCTACGGCTTATCCTTATGAAATAACTGAAATTCAAACCTATTACTTATGCATAGTATTTATTTTCGAATGGCCGCTCGCGCTGCCAGGCGTCCGCTCACTTCGGTAGTTGGATATCAAATGACATCACATGTATTCGCTAACGAGATTCCATGATAGGGGCTTATTAACCGTTTGCAGTTATGCCGAGTGATTGTGGACTTAATCCCTTTGGAATAGAGTTGATGTAGGTTAATTTTAAAGTTTGTATTGGTAAGGAAATAGGGAGTAATGTTTGGAAAGGAATTGTTTTGTAAAACACAAGTGTAATTACAATTTTACGTGTGCGAAAGTGGTCACAAGGGATTAATGAATGACATTAGAACGGCAGTAGTGTTAGTAATTTACGCATAGATGGAAGTTAGGAGAATTGATAATTGAATTTGTTGGCAGCTCTTTATGCTTTCTGTTATTACTATTGGCTGGATTCAATGATCTATGTGGGAAATAAAAATGTTGATTAGTGTGAAATAAATTGATTTACATACACTCTGTTACGATGAAAGAAAACTTTTGTACAATTAAAGGAACATGTTTTTTTTAATTACTTTATTAAAAGAGAATTTTACAAAACTGAAAAAAAACGGAATTTCTAAAGACAGACAACATAGAGGACAACAACTAGTATAACTAGCTACTTAACACACTTGTTCTGGAGGCTGTGATAACTTGAATGCGAGGCTGACCTAATTTATAGCAGGCATTGCTGTTCTCACACTTAGAATGGAGAATAAAGCCATTATAAGTGACATACTTTGATTACGTCTGCATTTTTTTAAAGAAGAGATTTTCGTGTTCTATTAAAAATAAAATAATTTGGAATGGTCAATTATTTAAAATTTATATCTAGTTACAATTAGCTATCTGAAAATCTATCAACTAAGTTCGCAACAAAAAAAATGTTCTACAAGAATATATCCCAATTGAGGTTCACCGTTCACTTATGAGTTGAAACTTGAAATTACATAAATTAAAATTTATATTTTGTCAATAGGTACTTTTAATAAGAAAGAAGGTGTTTTATTCTTCCGTTAAGATTAAAATCAAACAATCCCTTATAATGAAATGACTATTAGCAAAACCCCAAAAATATACACTTTACGAAAATTCCCATCGCTTGAAATAATTACCCTATCCCTTTATACCTCGTAAATTGTTTTCGACCCTTCCTAACAAGCATTGGACTCTTGTAATAAATCATTTTTATATCCACCCTCCAATGGAGGGGGTTAGGTGTTATTTTCGAAAGGTTTAAAATAGTTTCGTCCATCGATCTTATCTCATATCGATAAAAACTGCAGTTTCGCGTGCATTCTAGTGTTGTGCGGATTATCGATGGATTTTGATTTATCGTTATGTGTTTCGTGCTGCTTAAATGATTGTCAAGGAAATGTGCTTTTTGAGTCGTTTCTTTTTGCTGTAGGTGTAGGCGGAATTTATACGGAACATTAACGTTTAGTAATGTAACATGTTTGTATTTCTATATCAAATCATTGAATACCACATTACACAAAATCATGATAATTTAATTACAGCACTTAAATAAAAATAGAGATAACATTCTTTTATAGTAATCAAATCAGCGTATGTATTTCATTACGACAATTATAAACCTATTAACGTTGAAACATAACGAATCCATACACTATCATTAAAGCATACGAATATGAAATTGTTCTTGTATTAAATGTATAATTGGTGGGGTATTTAATAATACAACGTCGACATGTTGTGTCGCCGAGACAATATTATTTATTTGTGGACGGAGGTACAATAATAGCAATTAATATCGTATATTGGATTTGTATCGAGGTGAACATCTGTCGCGCGTGATTGTCGATATTATTCATTCACATCCCTAGCAATTTATACGTGAAATGTGTCGTTATTTATTTCATTTTTTTTTATTGTGGCCGATTTGTTAGGTATACACGTGTCGTGTTGGTGCAAAAACTAATCATTGTTCTATATTAGCCCACTCATAACCTTCTTAATATTTTCGCGAAATTACGTTCGGCTTGTTACATTTTTATTTATTTGTTTGTGATTTGTGTAAGTCTTTTGTTATAATTAACGATCTAGTGTTTGAATCGTGGTATTAAATTCTATCGATAAATTTAAATTACGATCACATCACTACTTTACAATTTGTATTGTCATTTGTCATGCCGACTAATATACAAGCCTTAGATTATGGATTGGTCTCCGCGCGCGCGCTACGACTAGATACCGCTCCACCTAAAAACAATAGCTCCGTGAGTGCGGCAACTCAGTTCTGTAGTGTGTGTAAGGCGATTTGTAAGGACGCTAGTGTGTGTGAAGAATTGTACTGCCAGCTACATAAATTTTACCCCATAAATGGGAAATGGGCTATCTTGGAAAGAAGTTTGAAAAATATTTTTATTTCATTTTGGCCTTGCCGGGAATCGAATCCATGAACATGTGACTCAAATCCACTTGCGATGCCACTATACTATCAAAGGTTTTTTAAAAGTAAAAAAGCGGTAATAAAAAAAAAATAACATTTATGAGTCAGTTAAACAAGGTTAAACAGAAATAAATTATTGTTATTATCATTTTTTTTATAATATGCGTTAGTAATAGTATTGAAAAAAAAAACATTATGAATAAAATAAGTTCAAATTAAAAGTGTGTTTTTGGGATATGCAGTACGGCAACACTAAATGGCGTCGTATTTTCGTAAACAACATTTTCAAAGTACAGGTGAAATATTGAATAATACGATTATTCCTGATGGTACGTAATCCCAGTGTCTTTCTTATTATTTGTTGTATTTTTTTTAAACAGTTTTATGGCACAAACAGGCATTTTACTTCAGGTTTTGTCCAAAATCTTTAGAAACTATCGGTACGCCCTCTCCACACAATGCTTGTGACACGACTGGCTCGGGTACGCCGATTTCGGCGTACTTTTTGTTGCCGCATTTTTCGAGTACGCCGGCGGTATCTAGTCGTAGCGCGCGCGGAGACCAATCCTTAATCTAAGATACAAGCATTTGAATCAAATCAAAGCATAAATGTACATTGTACTTATCACTCCAAATAACTGACAATGAAACAAGGTGATTATTAATTTGTAATACCTATGTACATTAACTATAATATTGAAATAAATTGTTTGTACAAATTTGGGCATTATATTGGAAGATACCTTGCATATAGATTCAAACAGAACTTAAGAAGATTTTACTGTATTTTCTGAAATAAGTCATCATCATTACTGTATTTTATGAAATAAGTCAGATTTTACTGTATTTTCTGAAATAAGTCATCATCATTAATAAGCACTGGAATAACTTTAGGTACTTAGGATATTTTAAAAGGCCTGCAGTCTTGACATATCACATTATGAAAAATCTTTACACCTACCTAATTTCAACTGTGCTTTTAACATACAATTACCTCAACATTAACATATAGAAATCTGGCCTTAAATTGAATATCGATACTACCGCAAACATCACTAAAACGAGGGTATATTTAATATTTTTCGAAGCCCTCATTTCGCAATATGACGTAGCGAGAACGCGCATCGTCCGAGCTACCATTAATTTAAATCTTCAATATATCAGCCCAGCATTTCCTATACTTTTAGCACCATCCATACATCTTGTGATTTGCATCAAACTTGTAAACAAGATATTGGAAATTGAATTTTCAATAACATTGCAGTTATCGTTAAATGGTCAGAAATTCAATGAAATAACATGGCAGTTATTTAGCTGTATATGTACATATAGTAATAAACATTTTGGATTTGATTTTATGCGGTTAGACTCTATCTACAAATTGATTGATAAGTTTCATGATAAGTTCAGTAAGTTTCATTGTGGAATAATTTATTTGCTTTGTGAATTGAAATTGTAATGAAGTGTCAAGATATATTCTAATATTAGAAAAAAAACCTACCTACTTTAAATATTTAAAAGTAGATATTGCGATGTATTCTTTGAATTAAGATCTACCATAATTAACTGAAATCAAAATACCATTTTACCTTTTACCTCACAGCTCAAGCTTGATACATTAGCAATAATCCTACACAATTGATTCTCAATACAGAATTTAGAACACTAAAACTTCGAAACCAACAAAAACTAACATTAATTAATTATCTGCGATATTGTAAACGTCATCAGACCAATCGGTGGGCTGCAGACCGAAAAACAACGCCGCAAATAAATCCAATTAAGCGATCCGATATCGTGCACGTCGTTAGATGTAGCAATTGGTCGGAAAATATAAAGAATTGTCGATTGCAGCTATGCTGTTTATTTGTAGATTTTGTTTAATTGTTGAGTTCAAATATTGGCCGGTTATGGTCGTTATTGGAGTGTTTTTAATTGTTTTGTAGAGATGAATGCGAGGCTGTTTATTTTTGTAAAGAAGTTCTAGATAGTTTTACCTATAGTTTATGCTTATTTGATATTTAAGTTTATAGTATTTAACGATTAATACACCTCATTATGCAGTCTTTATTACAAAAAAAAAAAAAAAATTATAACATAAATAAATTATAACATACACATTAATTAATTTGATCAACACTGGTTTACGTAAAATTAAAACAATTAAAACTACTAAGCAGGCGGATATGTCAAAGGTTTATTTTACCAATTGACCAATTAAACCGCAATTAATTGTAATTAAATAGAGCGTTTTACGCTTGCTTTGAAATGGTAGAAATGCTGACTCAGCGTGCTACTATTAATTCTTGACATGAGTACAAAGTGGTTGCTTATGACAGTGTTATTTATTATAGAAACTTGTGTTTCTTATCGATTTAAAATTATATTATCTACTAGCTGTATCCCGCGGTCTTACCTCCTATTAGTCCTTAACGTAATGATAAATACATTAAATGGTATCAGTGTAATAATTTTTCGGGCACGCATTTTGACACATTTTAACATTTTTTTTTGTACAGTGGTTCCTTCGATAAGCACGTTTAAGCAAACTAACAAATTGTTCAGCTTATAATAATAGTTTAGATATTTGAAAGTATAGACAATATTATATTTTTATTTGTCTGAATATTACATATTATATTGCTATAAAATAGTTTATCCTCTATTCCTTTCAATTAGCTGGCTGTTGTTTCTTTTATATGAATTTATATTATTTAATGATTATTAATTTGTTACAAAGAAATTATGCAGGTATCACAGTATATTATAACATTGAAGTACTTCACAATAACATTGGAATAAGCATCTGCACTGTTGTAACGAGCATAAACTTTATCCAAAAATCCTCTTATATTATATCCTCCCATTATGTTACATAAATGCAATTACTATTCCATACTAGTAATTGCATTTATGTAACATTACGATTGTCATCAATCGTCGTATCTGTGCATTAATTTAATTTTTTTAATTTTTTACTACAAAACTAAATTAATTAATTATTATGTATTCACAGAACCACGGTACGAAACAGCGTACGCGTGCGAAGGGAAAACGCTCAAAATCGGGTGCGGAGAGGGCTCCGTGATCCACCTCATCAGAGCGAACTATGGAAGATTCTCGATCACCATCTGCAATGACCATGGCAATACCGACTGGAGCGTCAACTGCATGTCTACACGGAGTTTACGGGTTTTGCATAGCAGGTAAATTATTCCATATTTGTGCGTTTTTAGCTAAGAGGGAAGATTGTTTTGGCAATGTGTTATTTATTATTAGGTATCTACTCATACAAATTTTCAGATTGAACCGAGACATCAAAACTAAAACCATGATAACAGAAATACAGCATACAAATAAAACTAAATGGATAACCTAATATTTTATATAGAGTAAATAATAGTATTTTTAAAGGCGATCTTAATATTCACGAGTATTTTTTACTTTATTTGAATGACATGAATTTAATATTACTATTTGTATAATCCACAATTTAAATCATTCTTTATATCTATTTTATGTAAATAAAGGTTTCAGGTGAAAGGAAACTAAATAAAAAATAACGCTTTCAAAGCGGAAAATCTAAAACCATACAATATCCCATTTATTCTGTAAAATTAAATATTCCGAACCCAATTTTGTCGTGTTAGGGCGAAATTGCCAATAAAGGTCTGAAACTAACTCATGTAAATAACATTTAAAATGTTTACATCGTGTAATGAAGGAAAGCTAGTTACGGCAAATAGCCAGGAATTTGTTAGTGTTAAACTTGATGTTAGATTCTTGTTAAGTAAAGATTGTGATATAATATCTATACTTACTAATATTATAAAGCTGAAGAGTTTGTTTGTTTGAACGCGCTAATCTCAGGAACTACTGGTCCGATTTGAAAAATTATTTCGGTGTTAGATAGCCCATCCATCGAGGAAGGCTATAAAATATTTCAAAAATTGATATAGGTCATAAATAAAGACAAAAATCTGTCTTATCCTTTTTATAATAAAATGATGGTCAAACATATGAACATATTTTTTAGTTGAATTATATACCTAGGTCATTTTTTTTAATATTTTATTTATTTAAACAATCCCAGAATTATTTGCATTTACGCAATATGTAATATTATATGTTTATGCAAACATTTTTTTGTATGCTACAAAACTGAGCTGTTTGCCCCAAGAACATGAGTGTAGACTAAGCCCTTTGCAATTTATACAACCATGCCATGCCATTCCAGGTGTAGTATGCACCAGAACTGCAGTATATTGGCGAGTACAAACATGTTTGGAGACCCGTGTCCGAATACATTGAAATATCTCGAAGCGCACTATCAATGTGTACCTGGTAAGTTATCTAAAGTAATCTATATACTAATATTATAAACTAGCTTCCGCCCGCGACTCCGTCCGCGCGGATGTCGGTCTTTGCGTGGATGGTTTATTTCTCCATTTTGAGTAACTCGGACAATAACATCTTATAAATATCTATTGGACCCAAATACGGCTAGGTCTATAATAATACGCCACGTGTGTTCGCGGTACCTACTACAGAACAACGTCTATGGATAACTGAAAAATTGAGATTATTTTTTTTTCTACGTATTTTTCCAGGATAAAAAGTATCCTATTTTACGCCCAGGATAATAAGGTATAATTATACCAAGTTTCATCGAAATCGAACCGGTAGTTTTCACGTGATGTCTTCACATACAGACAGACAGACAGACAGACAAAAATTTTTTTAATCACATATTTGGGTTTGGTATCGATCCAGTAACACCCCCTGCTAGTTATTTTTTCAATATTTTCAATGTACAGAATTGACCCTTCTACAGATTTATTATATGTATAGATGCGAAAGTTTGTATGTATGTATGGATGTGTATTACTCTTTCAAGCAGAAACTGCTGAACCAATTTTCATGAAATTTGCAAACACATAGTGGGTAACTGTGATTAACACATATGCTAGGTTTTTTCCGGAAATCCCACATAAACCCCCGGGTTTATCCCAGGATCCGCGCGTGTGAGCTAGTATATTAGAAATTCAAATTAAAAACACAATCACAAAAGAATGGAAGCTTAATGATCAAAGATTCTTATTTTTTCGCGTAAAAAATCTCAAATCCATGTTTGATAAACAAAAGCTTCATTTGAATGCAGTAAAGCTTTCTTGCTTACATAATATATCCTGTTTTAAATGTTTATGTTTACCTTTTGGCGGTAAAGCCGTTTTTATTATAAGTCATTTTGCTCGCGTTTTAAATCTATTCCTTGTCATAAAGTAGAATATTCTTCATTTGGAAAAGGATTTCCTTTCCGATAATATAGTACGTTACGACCTCTTGATAGTTTCCAAATATCTATACGCAATTAAACCCAGGACTTATAAAACATCACTATTGTAAAAATAACAATAATTGGTTCTCTTCGTAGATATTATTTGTTGTAGATTTTCAATTTTTTAAATTATTATCTAAATCCAAGCGGCGACAAAAACAAACCAAAAATCATTAATTCGTTCTTGCGTAGTTACGCAGGAGCAGCAGCCTTACTTTCACACAGAGATATAGATAATAAATTCGCCAACACATAAACTAAATAATCTGACCATATAACACATCCAATCTAATATACTCTTAACCCTATTCCAGCATCAACGACCAGCACGACAAGCAGACCATCACCACCCTGGCTGATCACCTCCCAACCAACAGTCTGGCGGTCTACCGCACCCCCTGTACCCAAGAACCCAGTACAAACCCAGCAGGAGAAGAAGAAGCCGACAGTAATCACGCCACCCACCTTCAGACCTCATATTACGCTGCCGCCAGAAGTACAGATGGGCAATATTGGGACTAAGGTATTTATTATATGTATTTATAAATTGTTTGAAAAATGAAATAATAATAGATATGGAGTAAAAAATTATATATCTTCTGATAACAGCTTCTTACTGAAACTATTTATTTGTAATACTATTTGGAAAAAGAACTGAATAAGACACAATATTTTACTTATTTTCCAACATGTTAGTAATAACTGTTACACATCATTTGATTGCATTGTAAATTCAAACTGTTAACGAATATTTTTCCTTTATAAATTACGTGGGAAATAAAATCTGCCCATTGCATTATAATTATTTGTGTTCTTTACTTGTAAAACAATGAAAGACTTCATCTGCCCATTACAATATTATACTAATTAAAATCTATCAAAATTTTTCAGAAAACAACAACGAAAACGCCAGAGCCATCATCAGAAAAGGAACCACCTCAAGTACCCCTGGATAAAGTGCCGGTTATAAAAGAGGAAGTGCCGAAGGTAGCTGATGAGAATACCAAAGTTGAGAAACCTAAGGAGAAATTCGATGAACCTGGTAAGGATGAAATTGTTAATAAATAATATTTATTTATACTGGTAAAAGATATGGATAAAAGAGGAGATAGGGTTTAGAAGTATTTATTATCTTTCCTTCCTCCTATACCTCTAGAAGTGTTGAAATGATTTTTAAATTCATTTAATGGAAAGAGAATATTATGCACTTCTATGAGATAACAGTTGTTGAAACAGAGTCGGTCTATATGACTGAATGTCTAACAATATTTGCCTTCGAATAGTTATTGAAAGGATATTTTTTTTTTCATTTCCCTTCATTTTAAAGCAATAACAGACATAATTCTTTATGAACTTATGAATATTTTCATGTTGTATATTAATTAAATCTATTTTGTATATAAATAAGTATGATTTTAATTTTCAGTGGCAGTAACTGACGAGACCCTGCAATGGGCGCCAAAAGACGAAGACTCAGATTCCACGCCGTCCCTCCACGGACCTCCGAAAGAAAACCGACCGGACACTCCTGAAGATGATTATGATAAAGTTTACTGTACGTTGAATATATTTCTTTTATAAAATGATTTTAATGTCTGTCTTATCTGAAGAAATAATTTTCACTATGTATTAGTTTCTAGGCAACCTAAACAAGATATACTCACATTAATTGATAAAGTAGTTAAAAAAGAATAATAATAAAACCAATAATTAACCAATCATATGGAGAGAAACCAAAAATTTCTTAATTATTTATAATTTTCATCATCATAGGCATATTGCTCGCACAAATACAAGCTATTTTCTCACATACCTATACTATCGTTTGTGATTAGAGCATAAAAAAATTAAAATACAACTTTATCACAACATAGTATAAAACAGAGTCGCTTTATCTGTCCCTATGTTCCTATGTATGCTTAAATCTTTAAAACTACGCAACGGATTTTGATGCGGTTTTTTTAATAGATAGATAATTTATTACGTTTAAAGCAGGCGAACCGGGTGGTAAGCTAGTATGTAATAAAAGTATTTACTAAACTAATTAAACGTTATTACAGCAACAAGCGCAACCCCATCGCTAGGACGACGTGCGTACTGCCCGCAAGTGAACGCACGCGGTCTGCATTGGAACTGGACGCTAGCGGGCACGTACGCTGTGCAGCCTTGCCCGGGGGGTGCCACGGGATTGGCTAGATGGAAGTTAGTATTGTTTGTTTTTTATATTAAACCTACATTGTGTTTTTATTGGCATATCTGTTAAAGTAGTAATGTTAAGTGACTGTTTCGTAAATGTTACTTATACCGTATATTAATACATTTTAATTGAAGTGTGTATTATAGCCGATATTCAATCAAACTTACTTTTTAAGGGCTGATTTTTCAATCGTTGGTTAAAACTTATTCCTCGGATAACGTATTTAACTAACATTTCAAAAATGCATTTTAATTGTACGGATTTGACAGTTTACAGGTGACATTTTAATATTATCGTGTAATACTTTATTGGACGGATAAGTTTTAACCAAGGATTGAAAAATCGGGCCTAAATGTTTTAAAAGTTGTTCAGTTTAAGCAAGTTCATAGCATTATTAACTAGATAAACAAAAATACTTTTAATCTATCAAAAATAGTGTTCAAATCCGTATACTTGGACAAAAAAGAATATTTAAAAAATATTTTAAAAACAATTAATATAAGTATCCTATATAAACCGTTATACACTTTCAGATGTACACTAACTGCCCATCAACACATAGAAGAGGAGCGACCACATCGCCGCAGTTCCGGGTTGCAATCCGGAGAGAATTTTCACGATTTGGGCTTAGAACAACCCAGTGAGAGGCAACTACAGTTAATAAGGAGATTAGGCTCGGAAGCTTTGTTGAAAGGTAATATATCTAAGTCTTTTAATTTTTGTATGTATGTAGGAAGAAAAGATAATGATATCTATGACTTTTTTTATAATATTGCCTTAGTCGTGGCTTGTAAATACATAATATATAATTAACTCAAAATCCTGTAAGAGCCAAATTGCACAAAAGTATATTTTTCAATTTTAAATTTCGAAAGATATTTTTTTTTTATTGAATTACTTTAATCTAATGTTGAGTTAATCATTCATAGTATTATGAACTTGTAAAAATTGTTAACATTTCATTATTTGTTTATTTATTAAAGGTCGTGACGGTGATTCTCCAGAACATTTGATAGATTACAGAGGAAGTGCTAATTTGCCAGATGCTCAAGCGTCGAGAGAAAATCTTGCTACAAATGGAGACTATGTTTATTGTGAGTATAGAAAATTTATAATAAAATTTCTTTAATTGACATTTCAAAAATATTGTTTTGACTGTTCATATTTCATAATATTCAACTTCTTAAAAGTGAAGTCCCATGTCCCCTAGTGGGGTAAGGGGCAGATGCATTATACATCTATTTCACTGATCGATTTTCTTTAGGGACAAGTAGGTGATCAGCCTTCCCTGTCCTGGGAGTCCGAGACATTTTTTTTTCTTCGTCTCCACCGGGAATCGAACCCAGGACCCCTCGGTTCTACGCTCACGCGTCAACCACTGTACCAAGGAGGCGGTCCAACTTCTTATACAAGTATCAAAATGCATGTGTTAGAAATCAAAAGAAGGCGGGTAGAATATTATTTTGAATGTTGTAATATAAGAATGTACTGTGCAAAGAGTAACTATATAGTTTCTTGTCGGTTCTACTTGTCGGTTCTTCTCCATAGATACTGCTTTCAGAATCGGTGGTAAATGTTAAAAATATATTATGACGATTCAAAAGTGATTCTAGAAGATGTCTAATTGAATAAATAAATATTTGAGTTTTGAGTTTGTGATTACATACAACTGCCTAATTTATGATGACGTCAGTTGATTTTTCTTTTCTGATCTATTAATTATAAAAATAATATTATTTTTCAGCGGACACAATCCCAGAATGGCATGGAGCTACTCCCGACCTTAGCGAGTGCAGATCTGTGTGGCTCAACAGCTTGGAGGCCAGAGTGCGGGAGGGGGAGTCCCTCCTCAGTATTAGCAACGATTTAGCACAGGTAATACTAAAACTAATTCTCGCTATAGGCAGATTTATTTCTGTTTATTGGTACAGACAAACCTCCAAAAAACGTAATTATCAAATTTTTTGCTGATTCTTCGGTAGAAACGACCTTTTGAATCGTGATAATTGAAGAAATGACCGTTATAAACAGGTTATTTCATGTAATATACAATAAATTAAAACTAATAAATCAGCAGTCGATTTTTCAAGATGGTAAAATTATCTAATTAGACTCTGTTGTTCGTTGTTATGATAATCAATACGCTTAAAATATAATAATTTCCTTCATTTCACATCATACAATGACAAAAATAGAGAGCTTTATAATAAACAGTCTTAATTTTATTTGTTTGCTTTCAGGTGACATCATCAAAGAAACTATACGGCGGTGACATGATGACAACAACAAGTATAATGAAGAAGCTTGCACAGCGCATGTCACAAAATGTACAAACATTCCCCGACCCCAGACAGAAAGAGGCGATTGTCACTGATATGTTGTTGGGTGTTATTAAAACTGGTAAGTTAAAATTTAATTTAATCATAATCATTGACTTACAGTAAAAACTAGATTAAAAATCGTGCTCAAAATTTGTCTGAAGCAAAACTCTGCCCACTAAACTTGTGGGCAGAGTTTTGCTTCAGACAAATTTTTGAGTTTTGAGCGTTACTATAGATTTTGAACATTACTGCCACGGAATAAGGTGTTAATTTCAATGACTGTTTTGTACAACGCCGCTCGGACATTACTTGACATTCTTTTTGTTGGTGTTTGTGAGTCAAGTTCTTAATAACAGTGAATGGCATTAATATTATAAAGAGATTTTTGACTCAAATTTAGCCAGGAAAAAATGTGTGTGTTGAAATAACTGTACTATTCATTTACCTTATAGGGTTAACCGCTTTTATTGTTTAGATTTTCCTCAAAATTAGTCCTAAAATTAATAAAGGTATGTTAATTACATATGTCTACCACGCACTTTATAAACGGAGACAATAATTAAATATATCTCTTTCCAGGATCGAATCTTCTAGACGAAAGTCAGCGAGCTTCTTGGTCAGATCTAAGTATGGACGCACAGAACAGAGTGGCGAGTGCGTTGTTGACGCAGTTGGAGGAAAACGCCTTCCTATTGGCTGACGCGGTTACCAAAGAGAAAACTATTCTGCAAATTGTTAAGAATATCTGTAAGTATTTGTGTTGGTTACTTTTGAATTTAAAACACTTTTCAATGAAAGTGTTAAACACAAGTTACTTTACTTTTGACTTCGATTTTGGCATAATAAATGTTTCAACAATGAATAGTGAGTGGATTTCTGGATATATTTAACAGTTTTTAACATACCTAAACCGCTTTAAAATGTATTTTTTGAATAAGAACAATAGATTTAATTACATACTTAACTTTAAATCAAACAAAGATAACCTACTGATTACTTTACTTCTGCTCATTTTTATCCCGAATTATTTATACAATCGTATGTTTATAATAAAACAATTTGAAATTTACTTTTCAGGCCTATCCGTCCGAGTACTAGAAGTGAAAAACGTAGAAGACGAAACATTCCCGTCTTTGATTGCTCAAGAACAGTGGAAGGCTTCGGAGGACACTATCACCATACCCAAAGCTGCATTATTAGGTAAATATTATTAGAAATAATTTCTAAAGAAAAGAGAAAACTTAAAAATACTTAGTAAGTGGCTTTCGTCTCACTTTTTTACATTAAGAAGAAAGAGACAACTGCAATCACTTTACTGTAGTCTCTAGCACTTACTTAAACTAAATCCATCACAAATTGAAAATCAAATTGTGTATTATCTTCAATTGTCACGAATAATAACCTTACAGATTTAGACATCAAGTACAAATTAAAAAACATTTTTTTCTTTGTATTGTTTTGTACTAAATTTCTGACTTTTTCTTTCCAGAAAACCATCAAGTAGACCTCGTAAGGATAGTGTTCTTTGCCTTCGACCGTTTGGAAGAAATATTGCCACCAACGTTTGGGAAATCTCCGCAATTCGCTGCATATACTTCTGACCCGGCTTCGTCTACTAGTATCAATTCTGAGAAGGAAAAGAAAAATGTCACTAGAGTGTTGAATTCTAAAGTAAGTGATTGAATGTTTACTTTTATAGTTGTTTGGAAAATTAAAATATCTACTTAATTAAGTTATTCTATACAGTAAATGACGTATTATAAATGAGATGGGATATGTAGTTATCCGGCCAAGGGGTTACATAGACATTCATATACATACCTAATAATAAATACATCAGTATTATAAAAAATGTTACCTTCTAAAGTCATTAACCCCTTGACCACCGAGCGGCCCAATGAGACCACGACACAATAGATTTTCTATTGTGTCTGTGATTCCGCGGGCTGAAGATGATACCATTCCACATTATAATTCATTTAATCCGTAGAATATTTGTTATGTTTACATAACTATAATATGATGGCAAAAATAATAATTATATTAAAAAAATTAATTTATCAGGTAATATCAGCAAGTTTAGGCAACGGGCGACACATTCAACTATCACAAATGGTGCGTCTCACTATGAAACACTTGAAGACGGAAAACGTCACCAACCCGGCTTGCGTCTTCTGGGACTATACTTTACAGTAAGTTATTTATTTCAAATTCATATTTAATAAAAAAAAAATAAACTGATACCTACTAAGTATGAGATATTTAAATAAAGTAAAATTTGGTGATTCAAATGCCCTTAGCATAGAATGAATTTATGTTTGAGATTGAATATTATAAGCTAAAAAAAAGGATAAGATAAAAATAAAGCTTGATAAAGCTTAAGAAAATTCAATATAACTTTCAATTATCATTCAATAACTATAAAAGTGTTTTCAACATCTATATAAGAAAGCTTTTCCACATTGTCAAAAGTATGATCACTATTATTTTTGAAGTGAAACTTCCTTAGGTTCTTTGAAAGTAAAATTTCAAGGTCGCGTCATGGCAATACCGTCACGTCATAGTGTAAGGCGATGATTTTGATATCTTTGAATCTTGCCAAAGAAGTTTCACTTCTGACACATGTGCTCGGCACACACGCTTTGTTTTTATTTCCGATTCCTTTTTACACATACATTTAATGTATCCTTTACAGCGGCTGGTCACCCGAAGGCTGTCAAGTAGAATGGTCGAACCTCACACATACAGGATGCGCGTGTTCCCACTTAACCAACTTCGCAATATTGATGGACGTGCACGGTGTATCTCTGAGCGCTAAACACGAAATGGCGCTACGACTCTTGACGTTCATTGGCTGCGCGATATCAGCTGTTGCGCTGTTGGCGGCCATCTTGGTTTTCCAGTGCTTTAGGAATATGAAGGTGTGTATATTGGCGTGATAAAATTGTATTATGATTTTTTAGGCGCGATAGGAACGTATATGGGCTGATGATGATGATGATGATGAAAATGGCACGATTTGTTAGTATTTTGATAATTCTTGATCATTTTAATTGAATCATTTATTTTAATACGCAGGTTTTTATGTATATAAAAAATTGCAAAATATATAAAAAATGACCATAGTGAATGAAACATTATCATGCATGAAAATGCAAATTAAGTATCAAATAAAAAAAATGTTAAAAATCAGTTTTCCACTTATCATCTATGTATACTTATTTTTCAGTCGGACCGTGTGTTAATTCACAAGAACCTCTGCATCTGTCTATTAATTGCTGAAGTGGTGTTCATGTGCGGTATCGACCAGACACAAGACAGGATACTCTGTGGTGTTATTGCTGGACTCTTACATTATTTCTTCTTGGCTGCTTTCGCTTGGATGTTTCTGGAAGGTGAGTTTATACTTCGTTATAACAAAACATGACGTATTTATAGGTTTCTACCTATACGCGATACTTCATTAAAACAAAATATGACGTATTTATAGGTTTCTACCTATACGCGACACTTCGTTATAACAAAATATGACGTATTTATAGGTTTCTACCTATACGCGATACTTCGTTATAACAAAATATGACGTATTTATAGGTTTCTACCTATACGCGACACTTCGTTATAACAAAATATGACGTATTTATAGGTTTCTACCTATACGCGACACTTCGTTATAACAAAATATGACGTATTTATAGGTTTCCATCTATACGCGACACTTCGTTATAACAAAATATGACGTATTTATAGGTTTCTACCTATACGCGACACTTCGTTATAACAAAATATGACGTATTTATAGGTTTCTACCTATACGCGACACTTCGTTATAACAAAATATGACGTATTTATAGGTTTCTACCTATACGCGACACTTCGTTATAACAAAATATGACGTATTTATAGGTTTCCACCTATACGCCATGCTGGTGGAGGTATTCGAGCCGGAGCGTGCCCGCGGGCGCTGGTACTGCGCGGGCGCGTACCTGTGCCCCGCGCTCGTGGTGCTGGGCTCGGCCGCCGCCTGGCCGCGCGGCTACGGGACCGCCGCGCACTGCTGGCTCAGCACCGAGCGGTACTTCCTCGCTGCGTTTGTTGGACCGGTTGCTGTGGTGCTGCTCGTGAGTATTGGATTGAGAAACTGAAGTGGGGAAGTGTCCTTATGTGCTATGGGGATGTAGTGGAGCTGCTCTTTAGTCTTTTTGGAGTAACATTTCTAAACTATGTTACCATTCATAACTTAAGAATTACGTGTATGTACATGTGACTTCTACAGTCAGTACAGTAGTGTGAAGTCCCATGTCCCCAAGTGGGGTAAGGGGCAGATGCATACATGCATACATCTGTTTCACTGATCGATTTTCTTTAGGGACAAGTAGGTGATCAGCCTTCTGTGTCCTGCCAGACCGAAACATTTTTTTTCTTCGTCTCCACCGGGAATCGAACCCAGGAAACCCTCGGTTCTACGCTCACGCGTCAACCACTGTACCAAGGAGGCGGTCAAACATGACAAGACATGTACATACCTACAGCTAATTCTTACTAAACTAGAGTCTGAATCCACTACTAGTGTAAGATAAAAAAAAAAAAAAAATTTAACTTCTAATCAATAAAATTTATTTTAGGCCAAAATATTTTTTTGTAAATAATACATATTGTGTTAATTCATTTACTTTTAATTAAAAATTCTATACTCAATGAATTTAAATTTATTTCAGGCCAACTGGATCTGTCTAAGCATGGTTATCTACATGATGTGCCATCATTCGACAGTATCGATAAAGGCGAAAGAAAATTCCAAATTATATAAAATAAGGTTAGTTTTATTATATAAAATAAGTCATAACTGATAATTATTGTAAATTAACTCATCTTATGATTCCTTGATAAACACAGTCTTAATTTTTTCATTTTAAAAGGTATTCTAAAAAAGGATTATACACTACTCGAATTCATTATTATTTCATATTACATATATGCTATAATCATGTTATATTATGTAATAAAATATGCCGTATTTGTATCCGGTGCATATCTCGAAAGATTTGTGTTTTTTTAAGTTATTATGAATTTCCTGCATTATTCATTTAGTCTTTTAAAAAGTCTTCCTACATGCTAAATTACCTTATATTTCCAGGGTCTGGCTGAACAGTTCAGTAGTACTAGCGTTTCTACTCGGTCTCACGTGGACTTTCGGTCTACTCTACATCAACGAGCAGACCGTGGGCGTGGCGTACGCGTTCACGATACTGAATTCGTTGCAAGGATTGTTCATTTTCATCTTCCACTGTTTGCAGAATGAAGTTGT
This sequence comes from Colias croceus, assembly GCF_905220415.1. Lineage (NCBI taxonomy): Eukaryota > Metazoa > Arthropoda > Insecta > Lepidoptera > Pieridae > Colias > Colias croceus. Next base: position 4,345,477 of record NC_059562.1, read on the forward strand.
AAGTACTTATATCTATCTTTTGATTTATTTTTTATTTATTGTTATTTGTGCTTAATTTATCTTTAATCTTAAATTAAAACCTTGGTCTATTTGATTAATAAGTAATATCATCTAGAGAAAATAATCAGCATGGTTAATTTACTTGTGAAGTAAACTACGTAGGTTTCTCTTAATGTTCCACTTAAAAAAAAATTACATTTTGGTGTAAAAATCTATTTTTATTGGCGTAGTTTTTGTGATAAATGCATTTTTCAATTAATTAATTTTCACAAATCCTATGATTTTACGAAAAATCACTTCTAAGGGATAAAGCCATTATTTGTACAGTTCATGTTTGTGTGTATTGTTATATAGCGCTTACAAAATAAACCTTCCATAGTTCCGTTAACAAAAGAATGACCAAAAGGCCAGTGCTTTCACCGCTGTTTTTCAGCCATAGCCTGTTGTTACACCATAAATGTAAAAATATGTTTGATGTTCAATATAAACTATTTTTAGAAAATTACTCGCGAGGCTGGGTTAAATATTATTTCGAATGGAATAATAATGTACTGCGATTCTACACAACTGCCTAATTGATTTAGCCAGTTGATAAAAAATCACAGCAAATCAACGACTATTAACAAAGTGAGGGTAGTTGGGTCAATATCGTATAGACAACGTCTAAACCCCAAGTCAAGGCACGATTCGTACGAATGCGCCACGATTCAAAGGAAAGAAGCATTTTATAGTATTCGACAGCTTTATAAGCATGTTCGGACAGGAAATAGTGACAACTTTATTGACAACTTACTATTCATCCGCAAAAATATTAAATCAAAAGTTACGTCTAACAATATATTATAACTCCGTCTTCAGTTCCAGAAGGAGTGCGGTCGTGTAGCCCGCCGGCACCGCTGGCTGTCCTGCCTGGCCCCGGGCGCGCCGCTGGACACACGCACGGGCTCCAAGCGCCGCTACCACCACTCCGCGCCCGATACTGATGATGTGGTCGACCCGAGGGATGTCACTGTGAGTGCTTCTTGTATTGTGTCTATAAGTGTGTGTGTAGTTCTTGTATTGACTTGGGTGTCTGTAAGTGCGTGTGGTTCTTGTATTGCGTGATTGTCTCCCAAGTGAATATGATGTTGTTGATCAGAGATATATCACTATAAGAGATAGTAGTTCTTGTAATGCGTGATGGTCTCCCAAGTGAACATGATGTTGATCAGAGGTATTGTCTTCCATAATTTAACATGATGTTGTTTATCCGAGATATGTTACTGCAGGTCAACGTAGTTCTTGTATTGCGAGATTGTCTTCCAAGTTCACACGATGTTGTGCATCCGAGTGATATCCTGTTATCTGTTAGTTAATCCTGTAATCTGACGCTCGGTTACCAATTACTGATTATTATGCTCTAAAAGATGTCACTGTAATCGTTATTTTGCTGTTTCTGGAGAAAAATTAGTATTTCAATTCAGATTGACCCACCTGTAATAATTCAAGAGATGTCACTATAAGTGATCGTCAGTTTATTGCTTCTAGCCCATTTTCTTACAATTATTAGGTATTATTGTAACTTGCAGTCTGCGGGTAATTTTGATGTCTGATTGTGACCAATACCCAACTTTAATGCTTATTGATAAAATATACTGATGATTGACCAACCTTGTTCATCAAATAAAACCCTGATGAACATTTAGCTCCTCCGTCTAAGTGCTCTTGCCTTTGTGGCTCCATGATTTGATGCAAAATTGTATCGTAATAATTGATCACTAATATGTAAACGCCCATACCCGCTATTTTTTGCCTTTATTTAGTACCACGTGATGTACTTCTCAATTTAATTCCATTATGTCCTAATGCTTTTAGAATCTGGACTTATTCGACTACACTTCTCAAATTAATCTCCAATTTGATTGTGACAAAAAATTTTGTTCATGTCACAGCTCTTTTTTGTGTTTTTTTCTTCTTGATTTCCTTTATTATCATTCATTTTTATTGAAAAAAATAATAGAACTTAAAAGGCATTCTCAGCACTGAATGTGTTCTTTTCTTTCTTATGCTTGTATTGTCAGATTGGAATGTTTTCCTAATTATGTGCACACGATGTTTAAGTCGCTTTTGCACAAAATTTATGAAAAACGGATACATTTGTGGTAGATTAAGTGGTAGCATTAAATAAAATAACAAATTAATATATGTGTGTGATGTTCTGGTTGGGATTTTTGATGGATTGTGTATATTAAATATATCTTTTATATCACTCATAACTCACAACACACATCATTCGACCAATAACTCACAACAATACTTTCTGACAGAACTCAGCGAGCACATCAGTATCAGCGTCCACAACGAATAACCTCGTCATAAATAACCTAAACGTTGTCGTAAACAACAACAATCACAATAACAACAACGTTATAAACAACGCGTCAGTCGCTTCGCTGGCGGCCGCCGCGGCGGCTCACAGCTACCACTCCCATAGAAACCGTAGGAACTCCCAAGACAACCAAAACTTTGGTCCTCCAAGCAACTTTGGCCCCTCTCTCAACGCGACAAGTGCGAGTTTCGCGCACGGCGAGCGCGAGGCGGGCGCGCCCATGTCGCACCTGCGCAGCCCGCTGCACGGCTCCGGCCGCTACCCGCAGGGCTACCGGCAGAACGTCCAGCAAGGTTCGTACGCACTGTTCAGAGATAGGATTTTTCCATTAAATACGTTGAACCACCAAACACCACAGCCGTAACTAATCGGTTTGCGGCAGCTCAATTTTGTGTTTAACAATTGTGTTCCGCTGAACTAACATTTGTAGGCGGATTCACGGTAAGTCTATTTTATTTTATTTCAAACTAACACACTAACGCTTATATGATTACTAACGTTAACCCGGGATGATCTAATTTCAGTGGTGTGGTGGTTGTAGATGCATGTGCCGAGCGATCTAATTTAACAAAAACAACGGATCAATTGGCACGTAATCTTAAAAGAATCCTATCTCTACAATATTGCGTATGACCTCTCTTTACACTCTCGCTACTCTAGACCCGATCAGAATTTCTAGTAGATAATTAGTGTGTAGATTGTATTTATATTTATGTATTTATATTTCCGACTACGAAACAGAGCTACAACTTGCAACCGGATTCAAGATGGAACATCCGTCCGACCGCTCCTATTTACGTCCCGAGCGACGACATACGAAACGCGCGAACGCCGACGCCTCAAAACATCCCTCATAGTTCGTCCCACTCCCAGAGCATTGCGTCGATGCATAGCTACAGAAATAATATCGAAGTGCCGAACGATTACCAGAACCTTCGGTCACGGTCGCCATCTTGTTATTCCAACAAAATGGCGGCATCCATTGGCGCTAACGACTGGGCTTTAATGGCAAATGCGGGCGGCAGTGTTTGGAAGGTGAGGGGAGGGCGTAGCACTACTAGAGTGAATTAATGTACACTTCGGTAAGATCTCAAGTTCTGGGGAATTACAAGCCGTTGGAAAATCGATAGGCTTAAATTGTAAAGCTATTGCGAAGGACATAAAGTTTAACCATTTGTGTAGTGCATTTTGTCAAGAAACTTTAGTCGCAATTATGTCTTGGTTGTAAATTAGATTAAAACAAAGTTTAATCAAAAACAGCTGAGGTACAAGCTTAAAGCTATTATTTTTAATTGTAAATCATGAAAGCGTCGACAAGCAAATGAATTATTTAAAATATGTTAATATGTATCAACTATCACTATTTTATTACTAGTATTTTTTCAGGAATCCTTTTTATTTATTTAGATATTAATGGTGAAGGAACTTGCAAGAGATCTTACCTAAGTGCCATTAATTGCATGAGAGCTAACCTTAGAGTGACTGCATGATTTCATTTCACTTGCACATGTATAGCCCATCCCACCTCCTTCTGTACACATTCATTACGATCATAAAATGCTCGAAATTTCATTCATCCTCAACATTGACGTTTTTCTTAAGAATATTTTTGATTAAATGACAGTTGTTGCCGCAATGTATAACGAACCTTGGATATTATTCACTTTATATTATAATATTGATTGATTGATAAACATATTGAAAAATATGAGCTTGATTTATTTTTAACAGTGACTTCCAAATACGTTCTTATGTATTGTAAATTATAATTACTAAGTTCGTAATTTTTCTTAAAAATCATGGAACGTGTACTAAAAGCAATAATGCTGGAATTATCTTTTATTGCCGTATGAATTAACTTACTAGCTTGCAGGAGGTTCTCAGCATGTATTAATCGCACTATATAAATAACAAAGCGTGGAACACAATGACATTTATATATCGTTTAATCGACATTTCTCGTGTACTGCTATTGTAAAATATCCATGAAATTGAGCTGTTAATGTAGAATTTGTTGTTTGAAAACATTTTAGGTGTCTATCTCGTATTAAAGTGCGTATTCAATTTGCAGAACACTTCTTCTAAGCAGCACATGGGCAACTCGTCGACGCTGCCGCACCACGAGGCGAGTGCGGGCGCGGTGGGGGGTGTGGCGGGGGGTGCGGGGGGTGCGGGGGCGGCGGGGGGCGAGGGGGGGCACTACCCGCTGGGCTACGGCACCACGCGCAGCTACCACCACGACCTGCGCGCGCCGCACGTGTTCCTGGCGCAGCACTCGCCCGGCGCGCAGGAGATGATCTTCCGCAAGCACTACAAGGAGGAGGGCCGCCGCAAGCACCACGCGCCCGCCAACCACACGTACTCCGAGATCGCCGCGCAGCAGGCCCGCATGTACCGCCGCGGCTCCGAGGAGTTCCGCGTCATACAGGACGACCCGGTCTATGAGGAGATCGAGCGCAACGAGACCATGATGTCGGACGTGTCGGACGACAACTCGACGCCGGACTGCCGGCCGGCCGCCGGACACCACGGCTCGGCCGGCAAGTTCTTCGGCGACCACCGCCCGCTCATCTCGTACAGCCCGGGCGAGCGCCACCACGAGCAGGAGCACTTCGCCAAGTACGGCAAGTGGGACACGCTCGAGCGCGCCTACGAGCCGCGCCACGCCTACCCGCATCCGCAGCACGCGCCGCACCAGCACGTACAGCACGTGCCGCACGTGCAGCACGCGCAGCACGTGCAGCACGTGCAGCTCGCGGCGGTGCTGAACGGCGAGAACAACGTGGTGTGCCACCTGGAGCCGCCGCGGTACGACGCGTACGCGCCGCCCGCACGTACGCTCAGCCAGCCCAGCTTCTGAGCCCGCACGTGTACAGATATAGCGAATGATTTTTCTATGAGTAGACATAGATTAGACTCTTGGGCCACGGGGCGCCCGGGCCCCCGACCCTAGACGTAACTCGACTCTAAATCACTTTTTCCACTGTGATCCTATTTAGTGCGGCGGCCCGGCCTCGGCCGTCGCGAACCACTTTTAATTTTATATCTTGAGATTTAGGACTTTGTACATACCTAGACTTAGCTCGACCCGGCGTCGGCCCGTTCGACCCGGCGCCCGCGGGCGTCCGATATCTCGTAGTGGGTACGAAAATCTGTGATGTTTCATTTATGCTTTAGATTAGGTTTTACGCGAACGGACGTCGTCTCCGCCGCGAGTGTTGACGTTCTTCGTTTCGTTCTTCGACGTTTCGGCAGCTTCTTATGATTTGTCAAAAGATAATCCATCCGACCTATTTATAGACTGACACCACTGAACGTTGTGCACTCTCCGTAATTTAGTCTAGTGTTTTAATATTAAAATCTACGCGAAGTAGAGTTCTTTTACCGCCACGAATGAACTGTTAATTTTAAATTAAACGATAAGGAATTGTTTTTATTTTAGGAACGGATACGATAACCTGTATGTGTATTCATTTCTTGTATATTTTGGACCGACTAAGCAATATTGTAGACTGAAGTATTGGATAATTGTTGGCTGATTAACTTTAAAACAATAATTTATATACTTTTTAGCGTAGCCAACATTTATGAAATACTTTCTAAAAGGGGAAATATATAAGAAAATATCATGGGAGGATTATATTTTGTATTTGGGTTTACTAGTCTATTGCTCCCAATTTAAATGTAATTGTACATTGTCATGTGTATTTCTGTTATGTATTATTTTTGTTTGATTGTATTTTAATAACGTTATATTAATGTAAAGTAGGACGAACAGAATGTGTAAATAATTTAAAGTTTATATAAATAAAGAGCGGCTGTTCTGTGAGGACGACCGCGAAATTGAAACATTTCTTTTATTTTCCTTCCTTAATGTTGATGATATTGATATCTGATGATACTGAAAAAGGTCATAATATTATGAGATACACCACTTATAGGTATACACACTATATATATACCTCAAAAATTATTGAACTGATTTTTTTAATGTCTCTGAAAGAACAATAACTGTAAAATTTTTCTAAAAGTCAGCTAGGAATTTATAAGTATCTATACACATACAAATTCACGGATATTAACTATCCTTACAATATTTTCCTTTCACGCAATACTGCGATTTAGAGAGACTAGAGGTAATATAGGCTACTTATTACCGCAGTAAAACATTCCTATAGGATCCATTAAGATACGGATTGAATATCTGCAAAATTTATAAATTCCGATAGATGGCGCAGCATTAAAAATTTGACATTTAATTATGACAATGACTGTCCAGTTTCTTTCACCATGCGAACTTGGTCGCGGAAAGCTAGTTTTTTATATAATTTTTAAATCCATAGGTTTAAAAATTATTGTCCGAAATTAACAAAATATACTCAGAACTTGTAACGACCATGTCAGGCATGGTTTTAGTACTGAACTGCGTGCTACGAAAGCGGAAAGAAGTATCGAAGATGTGGCGCTGTTGGCGATTTTAATAATGTTGCCATTACTTACTATAAATAGAAATGAAAACTTATAGTATAGGTATTCTATCAATTTTTTGCACCTATTTCTGTGCAATCCCTAATTTTTAGAGTCCATATTTTTACAATAGAGTCAAATTTTCAAAACTCGACTGTAAGAAGTTTTATGGCGATTACTCTATTATATAGTGACTCTTTTATTGTTCTAGAGGTGATGGGTTCGATTCCCACTAGTTTGAACATTGTGTAATGAGAAGAATGGAAATTGAATAGTGTAGAATCTATTTCATATAATTTAATTACGAAAACACAGTAAATTAACGAAATAACCAATCAAGTTCAGTAGCAATTAGAATATGCTTTGGTTAGATTGAAACTAGATGGCGCTATGTAAAGTACATATTACGTATTAATTTATAAAATAAAACAGCTAGCTTTTGTATATAAAGATGAGGAGGCATTAGGTAGGGTAAAATATGTTATCACTGCAAATATACACTGAAAGAAAATGACACATAATATGAATTGAAAATTTATTTAAAAAACTTATAACACGACATTGTTAGTTAAAATTTTGACAAGTAGACAATTCAAATATTTCCCTTACCCCTAAATTTTGTATAAAATTTCATTCGCGATCCAAAAAAACATTGAGAGATCTTTATAGAGGCACATTAATATTCTCGATGCCCAATGAGATCTAATTTTGAAATAACGCCCGACAAAAATATATTTTCTAAAACTTACAATACGAAACATCTAAACAAACTACGTCATCAATAATACGATTTAAACACAGGGTAGGTACTATGTTTTAATATTTAAAAAATACTACATTTAAGCACCACCCGCTAAGCCTAAAAGAAATAAATTTTGTTCGAGATCCGAATGACGTCCAAACAAAGAGTCAAGAAAATACATCGAAATTACATAAACTACCTATCTACTTATAATTAAATTTAGATCTTGATGTGACATATCGACATGGCGATTTTCTAGTACATTCCGTCACGGAAGCGCTACGTCACAGGCACTTGACGAATATTTTTAAAACGTATTACAGTTAATTTCATAAATTCCACCTCTACGTCATTTCTATATGCTATGAAAAAGTAACGAACATTAGCATGAATTTGCAAATTTATTATAGATCACGTTCACAAATATTTCCAAGACATTTTTATAAAACAAAAGCTTATTGTGTGCATAATTTTTTTTATTGTTACATTCTTGGCAAATCGTCAACTATTCGCATTTTTACATCACGGACATTTTATGACCGAAGTAATTTACCGTGCCTGTGATCGTATTCATTTTCTACTTACAGATGAAAAACTTACGAAACTAAATTTTAGCACTAAACACGTAAATGCAATTGGGACGATAAAATGAAGAGAAATATATAAAACTATTTTGCGCCAATGTTAGTCGAAAACGTGAGTGAGTTTTGAGCTCAGAGACATTCGAGAAACTATGAACGCTAGTAAGTATTTACAATTTAAATCTCTAGGTTAATCGAAATGAACCAAGAATAAGTATTGAATATACTAGTTGTACAAAAGCAAAACGTACAAGGCACACAACACACATCACAAAGAGTTTGCAGTCTTCATCAGATTTTATCACATCGCAAAGGCGACACTTCACCGAGCCCCAAGCTGTCGCGCGCCACCGAGAGCGGTGGATCCTGGCTAATACCGGGGGATCGCACTCGGGGCCTACGCGGGGCGGTTGCTATGAGCAACCACAGCTCTCGACGACCATACCGGGGATAGTCCCATAAATTATATTTAAATCGTGATCGAAATACAGCATGGATATGCTGCTCATTTTCCTCGGGGCACAGCAGGGTCCCCCGCTGCCCTGTGGCGCTGCCAGGTGCACTAAATGTGTGTGGGGGTACTTCTGCAAGAAACTGTATGGGCACTCCCCGCTGCAGTAGTTCGCGTCGTACTGCTTGGGTGCGATGATCCAGTCCCAGCCGAACTCTTCGAAGTTGACAGACAGCGGGTATCTGCAGCATCGCACTTCTTTGGAATTCTCCGTGCAATCCATTCCTATCATTCGTCGCGTCCTCTTGTGTGAATTGTCTCTAAGACTTACTTCTATGTATGGCATCTGGAAGAAATGGTATAAGTTATTAATAAATATATTATCTATGCGTTTTTTTGTTTGAAATTACGTACGCTACGTATCAAACGATACGAAAAACATTTAATTTTATGCGACCTAATCAAATATCGAACTTATAAAGCTAAGAGAAACCTAAAAGCTACAAAAATTAATATATAGTTGCGTTCAATTAAAGTTATGTTAGATTGTAGATAATAATATCCAATGACGACAAGACATCAAGATCACCGCGCAGTTTTGGGATAAATTGCGAATCGACTGACCTAATTTATTCAGATAATGCGTATGGGTTATCAACAAATTTCAGCTGCCTAAGACTTCCTCTAAAGATTAACTTAATACGCAATAAAGTACTGTAATAATACCTATAGGATTGCTTCACAAAAAGCACAAAACTACATATGTTACATGTATAAAAATAAATAATTTCACATATGTTTTGTATTCAGAGATAAAAAATTACGTCGCATTTTCTAGCAAATCCTAATTTAGGAACATGCTAGATAAAAAAATTATAAATGCTTATCTTTCATTGGATTTTTAACATGTTATGCTACTGTTTGAAATAAGTTTCACTGTTAATCATAAAAGTGCTAAAAGCTTAGAATTAATGTTTTAAATAAGTTAATTGTGTCAGTTTTATTGATACTTGACACAAATTGACCTCAAATGACAAGGTTCGATTACGTAGGTGGGGTAAATTTGGTATTGGTTTGATCCACGTTTGATCACACGTGTTTTGTGCCATAGAGTGCGTGTTCTTAAATTTCATGAAAAATCTACCTTAACTTTATATAGACTAAGGTCCGATTTTTCAATCCTTGGTTAAAATTTATAAGACCAATAAAGTATTACATATGTACTACATTAACTGTCAAATACGAGCAATAAGAATACATTTTTGAAATGGTAGTTTAATACGTTATTCGACGAGTAAATTTTAACCAAGGTTTGAAAAATCAGCCCTAAGCGGAACAAGAGAATAAGACAAATTCATTTTATAAGACTATCAGAAATGCGAGAATAGATACATATATACGATACGTACATCCAACAATAGATAGGTACATGATTAATGATTATATAAAACAGTTCTATATGATATAATTTTATCACTGTTATTATGTGAATACATATGATTTATAACAGACAATGTCACGGGCACTAGCTAGCAATTCCTTATCAAAATAAATTTCATAGCATAGTCAGATACAGCTTTGAACTTTATGCTAATTATAATTCATTTAACTTTTATCACTATATGTAATACTAGCTTTCCGCCCGCGGCTTCTCCCGTGTTTTGAAAGAAAAACCCGCATAGTTCCCGTGGGATTTCCGGGATGAAACCTATCCTATGTGTTAATCCAAGTTACCCTCTATATGTGTGCTAACTTTCATTGTAATCGGTTCAGTAATATTCGCATGAAAGAGTAACAAACACACACACACACACATCCTCACAAACTTTCGCATTTATAATATTAGTAGGATATCTAGGGTTGAATAAGTTGAACAAAAAAACTTATTAAAACTGGAAAAAATCACAACAAAAATTGTCGAACAGGAATCGCTGATAAAGCTTTAAATAGCTGTTTATTTATAGACGATAAAAATACTGTGATAGTTTATCTTAAAGCAATAATGACTCACCAATGCGTTATTTGATTCTGAACTGGGATGGGGTACTACTAGGCTCATTTTGTTCTTCGAGTCTAGTACCCTGACTACTATCGCTAAGTTCTCTCTGGGTAGCCTGAAGAATTCGGCAACCATGTTCGTGACATTTGCCTTTACCCATTTCCCCGTCTTTAACTCCTTTCTGGACAGTTTTATTGACCCCTCTGCATAGGGCACAGAGGCCTTATTCCCTTGACTATTTCTTGTTATTCTATTGACTTGATAGTTCACGTTAAAATGGTCTTCTAATATGGTTACGTTCTGCCGCGGTTCTAACTCCTGTATGTGGATATTAAGGAAAGCCTCATCTACTTCATTCTGCAGAACTTTGTTGGTAAATCTGAAGTTAATCACTTTTAAACCTTTGAAGTGGTTGTGGCGCCGCGTATCTGTGAAGTATAGATATGATTTAAAGCATTTTGTACAAATTATAAGCAGTTGCATAGTTATATTAAAGTTTACATTATTTTTAGTAGTGCACAGTAGAGCCGAGTATATTTATTTACTATTATAAATTATAAAATCCGCAAAGATTCCGCGTAATTACATACGTCATTTTTATATATTAAGCCCTTTATACCGATTCACAGACTATAAGTACCTAATGCCTACGAATCAAAACTATTTGTTACACATAATATGTAGTTCCACTTATACCTAACATCGTAAAATTCTATCATTTTCAAGCAATCGGTATATAAAGCTAGGAGCCGCCACTCCCAACCGTATAACCCAAACATTCTTCTTCTTTCAAGCTATTTTACAAATGTTAAGGATAATGGAAACAAACATATAAAAAGTGGTGTAACCCTATAATATCTTTTATCTCTACATTTCGGTAGTCACAATTTATTCATAATTTAGCGCCGCATGGGTTAACAGATAATTTAAATATACATCCTTCTTGTTAAGAGTTAGCGCATAGATTTGCTAAATTTTTATTTTTTAAGTCGTTGCCATGTCCTTTCTCCAATGCGGCATCTGAAACAAACATAGTATTCTTTAATAAATAAATATTGCACAAAATCTTTTACGTTATCATTATTATCAGTGCATTTTGGATTCATCTCCAGGGGAACATTATCGCATTAACAATAAAGAGTAGGTAATCTGATAACAAGAGAAACAGTTACAAATTCAAATGTAAAATATTACTGCTCTATAATTTCATTTTGTATGGAGGAAGATTCAACAATTGGAGATTGTAAAGAATTTCACGTGTGTATCTGTTTAATATACGAGTTTGAAGTGACAACATTCCGGATAATCTATTTAAGAATGTAAATCTTTATTCAAATGTGTATTTAAATTTTGGTAGAGTTTAAGAGTTTTAAGTAGTTTTTAATTTTTCGTTAAGATTTACACACGTTCAGATAATTTATGATTTACAAGACGTATTTCTTCACTACGCGGACACCAAACACTAACTACCAACAGCACCAAAAACGCCCCAACTCCAAATGGAAATGTTGCTCGCTGATTCAACTTTCCCCAACTAAATTTGCACTGAACCGGTGCGATTCGTACATATGATCCAGGTGTAAAGTTAAAAATACCGAGTTCGTTAATCCAGAGAAGGCCAGCCACCCACTTAATACATTTTTACGCGAATTTTGTTAACATAAGAGTGCTGATAGACACTTTGTATACAAATCCGTCGTCGATTGTTTGGAATTAAGCATCGGATTGTTTGTTGGTTTGCGCGCAACTGATCTCTGTTTTGTGTTAACTAATCAGAGACTTGATAGATGGTGGTCTGTTCTTCATTGTAGCTATAAATTATGTTATAATGGCAGGAAAATTAATTGCAAATGTGCCGTGATTGCATGATGGATCGATGTTTTAAAAAATTTGGTAAGTTTAATATGGGTAGGTATCCTAGATAATCCCTGGTCATTTCATAAATCTTAAAGTTTGTATAAGTAGGTTTATACTTTATATGTATCGCTTGCACCCTGAAACTTTTTACTGATTTTAATTTATTTACACGTTGCGTACGTATGGAGTTTATGAGACCGAATGCCACAGAATATTGTAAGCTTGAAAAAAGCTCATAATGATTAAAACTACGTACGGGCCGGTAAATTATATATTAAAAAAGAACTCAAAAATGGAAATATATTGTGTAGTTTACAAATAAGTCGATTTATTGAATTATACAAGCAACTTTCTCTGTCTTTTATAATACACATTTCGAACCATTAAAGTGGCTCTACAATATGACTCATTATTTGATGAACATTGTGTTCAACAAGAGTTTGTAATTAATATTAGCATTCTAATCAATAATTGATTTATAACACTATCTGGACCGATTATAAATATATTATTAAATAGGTATATTTTCTAAGGATAATATTTTTATCTAGTATTACAATTGTATACTTAAATTTAGGCATAGCTATCAAATAACTATATTAGGTATGTGGGACATAATTTTTTTTAAGTTTATATAAACTTATTTTATCCATTAACCTCTGAATCACAAAAAGAACTGAAACACGGCACTTTAAAAAATGCGGGATTCGGATTTGTAACAAAAATGCGGTAGTGCGTATACGTATCAATTTATTTATGTTTCTCTCAATTACACTAACCACAGATAACTTTAGTCTACAATTGCTCTTATATTGTTACATTTCCTGAAAGTATTAAAGCAATATTATAATAGCTATATAATATACAATGATTAACATTATAAAGCTTCCTTTTTTTAAAGCAGAAAATAATTATTAATTTATCCGATCCGATTAGCATTATTTTTAAGCTATTGCATAGCTTCTATCGCGGGCCTTGAGCGCGGGGACCGAATCCAGAAATTTAGTAACGAAAAACCTCACGCTCCCCACTCCGACTGGCGCGGAGGTGTGGCTTGAAGGCATAGCATGCAATAGCTTTACCGCGGCAGTCCCCGAGTGCCACACGTCTTTTTTTAATTACTTTTAACCATTGCATTGTTATAAATATGTAGTTTGAAAATATAAGATACCTAGATAAAGAACTATAAAATATTTTCATAAATAAAACCGATAACTTTATTTATACAAGGATTATCTCTTTTTGCTAAGAATATTTGCAACTCTGTGCATATTTTTTTTTGTATTTATTTATTTCACTAAAACTAGGTACTTCCTAATAAGTAGATAGGTACTTTTTTGCATAATAATTACAAATTATAAGTAGGTAAGAAAATGTTGCAATGAATGAGGTTTATGTAAGTTTTTCAACGAATGCAACTTAATTCTGTGACTCATGTAAGAGCTACGACGCTGAAAGTAAAGATTTTTAAATAATGCAAACATTCTTTTTTCAAATATTAGTATTTTGAATGACTAATATTTTAATTTTTAGACTACTTGTTTCTATGCAGGCTTCTGATGCTTTCAAAAGCTTAAATTGTTAATATTAAAGATTATGTTCTAAATAAAAATGTTTATGTAAAAGAATGCAAATTGGTTTATAATTAAAGATCGCATTTTTTTTTTATTTCTTTTTTTTTTTTTAATATTCATATCCCTGTTATTTACGGTTTATACATAGCTTGATAAAAAACTTATTTAAAACTTCTTAAATAAATTTTGGAAATTTTATACACAAAAAATAAAATAAAAATAAACTTTTTTAAAATATACTTGCAGCACCAAAGGCAATCACCGTAAACACACAGCACCAACTAATTTGCCGGTCAAACTATCCGAACGGAATCAATTCGAAATTTCCGAATTCCACTTTGGAAATTTGAAAACGCGCGCGCCCCATAGCGGCCTGTGTCGAACTGATGCGCTCTGGAGATGGGCCGAGTCCGTAGTGAAGTAAATCGCGTGGGCTAACAAGGAGATTCAATCATTGTACTCACTAATTCGATCACAATAAAAAATCCACTCTAATCACACACATATAAGACACCATTTGCAATACCGTAATCTCAGTGCATGTACCTACTCATTTCGTTTGATAAGAGCGTTTAATTATTTTTATTAAACGTCTTGACAAGGGTCGTTCGTAAATTTTTATCAGCGTTATCTTGTCGCAGTTTTTTAATTCGTTATTAAATATTTTATATATCTATGTTTAATCCTCTTCAGATAAAAATATAGGTAGCGGGAATAATTTATTTAATTAAAAATGTCTGCAGTCTGTATTATTAATATAAACTGAAAAATGCAAGTAATTTTTATTACTTTCAAGGAAAATACAGGACAAAGAAATAAGAATATTTTTGAATTCGCTATTACTAAGACGGGAGTTACATAGGTACATATTTATGTAATAAACACTTAAATTCATCGCTATAGAATCTGAATCATGATTATTTTAACATTTATTAAATAGTAAATGTTTAAACCATCTGATAAGTCAAAATATAACACTTTAAGGTTGTGAACTATGTACTTGAAGTTTCAGGGCGTACGATTTATAAATTTAAATATCAATAAGTAGTTGTATCTGTAAAATGGCAATAATAATATTAAGGAAATAAAAGCAGCCAAAAAATAATATAACGTACTCAAAACTTACGTAGCCAGTACACCAATTTACCACAAATTAATGACCTTGTTTATATTTAAAAATTAAAACTATCTTATGGATTGTATTATCTGTTTAATAAATCAGTGAATCGTAGACGCTGCGACGCCGCGGCCGTAGAGCCCTGCCAAGTGTTTACTCAAAACATTACATTGTATATAAGTCATTGACATGTCTAATGTCCGATTAATCTATATTTTATATACCTACATTTTAGTAACTTAAAGATGCATGTATTTAGTACCTAAGACCTATTGTCGCACTAAAAAGAGACATAGATAGTAACATTCTGGATACGGATTTATATCCGTACCTAATTACGTATTGTGTGTATATTTTATTTACATTATTTTATCTTCATAAATATAAAACTCGTAGCACAGTGATAGCTGCCATACTCCTCGGAAACAGCTTGAATTTTTTATTCATTCTTAATTTAGTATATTTAGTTAACTGATTACTATTACATCTTTGTAATATTTTCATAAAAGTTCTTAGTACCTAATTCCTGTCGTAATCATAATTTTGTGACCCAGTTGTAAGCTTATTTACGATGTTTTTTCCTTAAACCAGCTTTTTAAAAACAAAGAAAATGGCATATCCAAGAACATTTTTTATTTTAATTTTTGTAATACACTAGTTAGGTAGAGTAAGAAAATACACAATTTTGACTTCATGAGCATTTTGTTCTGTGAGAGAGTAAGTTTTCTAAAATTTAAGTAAAACACATAACCCATTTCATGATACCCCCAGATGATATAAAAATATGCCAAAAACAATTACGATAAACGGGTCAATGTCGCGCAAGTTAATTAGTTTTATTATCTGTGCCGAAATATCACAGATCTTACGCAATTATTCATTTTTAATTATGTACTTCATTAAATTCTTATATAATATAACCGTTGTTCTTAGTAACTGATAGGTGTATGACATCATCACTAAAATTATTTGATAATATTCTGAGGGTGTGTTTATAAATTGCACTAAATATTTACGAGAAGTACCTATAGTAAAATGACAGGTATTGTTTTTATACTTAACTAGCTTTCCGCCCGAGGCTTCGCCCGCTTTGTCTAAAACCTAATAAATTATATACCTACTAAAATCTTCCTCTTAAATCTTATCTATCTTATTATAATATTAAAGAGTTTAGTAGTTCTAAATTTAAAACTTATATAAAAAATGTACTAGTTCAGAGAGCGTGCTGCGTACCTTGGAACTTGGAATAAGAACAGTATTCAGGAATATATTGGTACAGTATTCAGGAATATATGGACGATAAAAACCCATGGAGGGTTGTCGCGTAAAAACCACAGGACAGTTCTTTGGCATATTATGATATATTATGTATTTAGATATAAGTTACATATTATTATGTAATATCGGCATGATTTTAAAAGAGCAACTATGGAGTTTCTTGCCGGTTCTTCTCCATAGATACTGCTTTCCGAATCGGTGGTAAATGTTAAAAATAATTATGTAATGAAGATTCGAAAGTGCTACTATACTCCTTTTCAGCTATGATGATTCCTGTGACACTTCATCGTGTTCCGAATTACGTATTTTATGTTTATAACGCCAAAATAATTTTAGTGCATAATATTTTTCTTTTATGGCGGCATTATTGCCAAAAATATAAAAATGAAACATCCTAAGCTTATAAATCAAAAACAGTATTGTTTAGTTAAATATAATGAAAAATAAAATAAAATAACACAAAAATATAATACCTACGCAATTCTTGTACATGAAATGGATCGTTGAAAAATCATAGAGTTGGAAAATCATATAATCGGCGCCCATCTTGTGATCGTTTGTCAATCGAGTCAATCGTCTGTACGAGTGCGTCAGCCTTGTATACAAGTTGCATTTTTATATTGATACTTTACGTGGTATTCTGTTATTGTTACTAATTGTTATTGTTGACTTTTTGTTGCTGTTGTTTGCTCAGTTTCCTTAGTTAATTGTTGGCGAAATGCCGAAAAAACTAATTTTGGTACTTTATTCAAATCGATTTCGTTTCCATATAAAATATTATCGATTATCGGAAACAATTGATACGATTTCAGTACAGACATCTCTACACGTGTCAAAAATCGATGTGTCACAGAAATCATCTTAGGTGGAAAGGACTATAAATAGTAGTCTAATTGAATAAATGAATGTTTGAATTTGAGTTTGAGTTTATCTTAAAAAAACCGCATCAAAATATGCAGTGAAGACTACTCTACATCGAAAGCTAATCGGCTGTCTTGACTAGGCTTGTCATCTCGATAATTTTAAAGAATATCACTAGACACACACATTTCTAAAATTCACTTCAAAGATTTTCCAAAGCCAAGTCTCTAAATGTGCATTCGAAATCTTCTCACACAAAATTTGTAGGAGGAATCAATTAAAAAACTTTGCTCTATATTTTAATATGAAATGACATATAATCAGATTTTACACTTACAAAACAAATGAACTGCCCTATATTAATATAAATCAATATAATATATACAATTATCGATTTAATGAGAAAATTATATTTAGTTACAGTAGGTGAATGTTATAAAAATATTTACAAACACGACGATTACACAATTAATTGCCACATTGTTATGATTAAGTCAAGGAGAGTTATTGTTTAACGATTATTATTATCACGCGGTTCGGAAAATTTATTATGTCTATTTTTAGACTGCCCAATTAACTATCTGAAAGTTGTACAAACAAATATTAACACTGTTAAATTTGAATTTCCATGCTTTAAATTTATGAAATACTAGAGGTCCGCCCCGGCCTCGCCCGTTGTACATATTTACGTTTTCTCTACATAAGAACCATCCTCGTACTTCAAGGAATATAATAAAAAAAGAATTATCGAAATCGGTTTACCCGTTCACGCGTGATGCCGCGACAACGCGAAACGGGTTTCATTTTTATATATAAAGATATTACCGGATATGATTATCACAAGCAAATAATATCAATGTGTATATTAATGTAATTAATTTTATCTTTTAGCCTTTGGCCTTTTGGGGTGTTAAATTTTCGTCATCGTTAAAAAAAAGTCCTGCTAAAAAAAGGATCAAAATTAGGAAATAACTTTTGAAAACCATTCTATGTCAATTAAACTTTCAATAATTATAAGACATAATATTAATAACCTATTGATAAAGTGGTATGTGAAACGATCACATGAAATTTAAATTTTATTTTAATTTTTTTCTCTGCCATTCTCGAACCTTCTTTTAAAGTTCATTAAATGATAGCAAATTATAGTTGTGTATTTACTATTTTCCTAAAACAAACCATTTCTTTGATAAGACTTTAGGGTTAGTGATCTAGACTAGACTTTAGTGTACTATAGAAGCTAGAGGTTGTAGAGTCTATTGACTAGAAAAATATAATGTTAGTAAAGTTTTCTGGAAGTTTCATTTCACATATCATTCATATAATACAAAATATAAATACATATCTATATTTTCTCTTGCTTGATTTTTATAGAAAACGTGTCATTAGTTTGACCCTGAATAACTGTATCAAGCATTGGAAATTATTTACGAGTTTTATTTACACAATAATTATGATTATTTCCTTAAATACCCTATATCCACTGCAAGGACACCAAGCCTTCTATGATGGTTCACCATGATCCACCACGCTGGCCAAGTTCACCATGATCCACCACGTTGGCCATTTGCCTACATAAATGTCAGAATTATAATTTATCAGATTTTTAAGATCTTTACTTATGAGTTATGAGTAACATTTAAATTAATCGCATGACTAACTAATTCAAACATAAAGCGATTCAAATCTGACCTAATAATTCGGTGACACATTTCCCGGTACGAATTTTGTCTTGTAATTATTAATCCAAGTCTTGAAATGCGACCGCTTATTTGTCGTGTCATTTATTCTTATTCCAAGTTACATTTTATTAAAATATAAGATTAGGTCGATTTATTTATATATTGTGTTTTAAAAACGACACCTATTTCTTAGAAAAGAGAGTATTGCATAGTTTATCAATTGAATTTTTTTTTCTTTTTTATTATAAAAGAATGAAAATTAATTTATTTTTAACTTTAAATTTTTTTCTAATGAAAAATCTATGTAGAGCTTGTGTCAAAAATTATCAATTAATAAAATTGAATACATTGAATCATTTTTGTTACTCTACCTCTATCTCTTTAACATTTACGATTCTGGTTTGAATACGTCCAATACTATTAATAACGGTAATTTTTATAATGACATACAACAGACAGATAATATATCAGACATACAAACTAAAAATAAACTAAATTACACGATCACACATTTATAACTTACAAATACATTTGATTAGACGTCATAACCTTACCCAATTCACCTTAAACAGTATCAAAGCAACGTTAAACATAAGAAAGAATCAAGCAAACAAATCATATCCTTCTAAAAGGTCAGCGCAAATAGTTCGCATGTCGATCCTTACAAACGGGTCCCGGTGGATAGATTTTGAGGGTCACAGACCTCTCAAATGACACAACAGGGACAACGTCCTTCTGCGGACAATTTCTTGAGTGATTTGTTTACAAGACCTCTAGATAGGTATGAGATATTTGATTTTGAAATCAGTATTAATAACTGAAAAGATGTTATAGAGGGAAATAGAAAAGAACTAAAATTGTTCTTCAAAAATAATTTGTTTACAAAATTATTCGGGTATCAATCAAAAATGGTGAAAGTATCTCGAGTTTGTAAAAAATATATGTTTCGTATAAAAGCTTTAATTGTAAGAAAGATACCAAGACAATATTTAGTTAGAAAGTTTAGTGCATTCAGATATCTACCTAGGTACTTACCATAATGAATCATTAGTTAGAGACACAAAGGCAGAATATTTTATCTTTATCAAGTGGCCAACTCCAATAGAAAACACAGTACTAATTTATGTTGTTGTATCTTCATTCATTCATACTACACCTCATAGTATCGTGTTTTGACCCGGCACTGTCACCAAAATCGGATACATTAAACAATTACCCCCAATTTTCGGCACATGGAAGATACACTACAACCTTATTTATCCAATTTGGACCTTAAATCAAAACATTTAGGTTCATATTTTTATACAATAATAGCAGAAGTAAGTATGGAACAGTTCATATGCCTAAAGTTCAAAGTCACCGCTGAATATTGCGTATTGCAGATATGATTTGACAAGTATTTTAGATGATTTGTTATTTTGGTTCCAAAGAGAGTATCTAAAAATAAAGTAATAATATGATAGCTCATTTGAAAAGATAGTCATAGCCTTTGACGTGACCCGGGATAAAAATATAACCTCACAAAAAATACAATAACTCAATACATTTCTTTAGAATTTTAGCTTAGATAGAGGCGATTTTATAAGTATATTATCATATTATTTTCCTACTTTTTATCTTAAGTAAGTATATAAAATAATTATCTAAAGAAATTATAATATGTATATAGTGGTTTTAAAATTATAGAATATGTAGTTAAATATACTTTTTCAATCGATCATCAAACCAATACCTACATAATAATTCGTTCATTTCATTCATTCATAATAATATTGGGATGCGAGTTCTAAATCTCCACAGGATATAAAGGCTAAAGGAGCTTCCTGCTGACGTCAACTTAAGTTTGTATCAAATTTATCAAGTATTATACAGCTTAATACAAAATAATAACATGATCTTGCAAAACATGATTCAGTTTATTTTCAAAATGTTTTTAAGACGAGCTGTCTCTAGCTTTGCTTTCAATAAAGTTAAGATCAGGACTTTCAAAATATTATGTCAATTTTTTGTAAATAATAAACAATCATACATACGAAATACTAAATATACCTAAATGTTATCATCTTAATGAGTTAACACAAAGATTCACTCAAAGCTGCCCTTATAAACAGTATTATATATTTTCATCATCATCGTCAGCCTATGTTTCCATTACAGGGACACAAGCCTCCTAGGTTCCTCCGGTTCATGCTTCCATCCACCACGCTGGCCAAGTGCGAGTCATGTTTAGTACGGGCAAATTTAACCGTATCATTCGCTCACTAGTGATGCCCTACCAATGATCTTGACCGTGACACCCACTCTCGGATCTCCAAGAACTAGTTCCCTAGATATATAATTCGCTGAAGGGAAGCGATTTCATTCCCACGGACGCGCCCGGATGATCGAATTCAGTGTTGTTTAGTGATGTACGATATGTGTATGATTTATCGATGTTTTAATAAAGTGTAATCTGAAATAATGTGTGTTTTATTACCTATACACTGCATCTCCCTGTCCACTACCTTATCTGCTAAGAGCTACTTAAACTATAATACCTACCGCCTGTTGGGCTTTTCTAATGTAAGATTAATTGTTTTACTGTATTATGTACACTATAATACACAATAAAATATGTAGATGTTTGATTTGAGTTGAATATTGTATTCCAGAAACGTGATCACTCCTGGTAGAGTCAAGTGACAATATGAAATAACAGATGAATGGACCACTGTTTACCCTATTTCTGAATCAGTACTATCACTACTATTTCGTTATATTACCTAAGGTAAAAATACTGAATGTATTCAAGTGGACGATAAAAATAAACTTCAAAAAAAAAACAATGATAAAATCGGTAAAGGTTATCAGCTCACAACCGTTAGAGAGTGTCGCCAATGTGTCTGCTATATTTATGAATGACAAGTATTTTTTTCTTAATTAATAAAAACAAATTAATAGATTATAATATCATTGTTACATAAATTAAACTGGGATAAAGAAATACAGATCCCTTTCACACTATTGTTTTCAATTAAGTATAAAAATGTAAGCCAATTCAATGAAAGTGTCAAATAAGAAAATATATAAAGCTCAAATATTGTTGACAATATTTGATAACTTTTATAGGTCTCCATGCTTTAAAGTCCAACAATAGGACCATAGTGTCAGTGGTTCGTCGTCCTTTCGATTAATTGTTATCTTGTTAAATTACTATTGTCACTGTGTAATGTGTACTTTCTAATACAATATTTACAAATTATAAGGACAATGTTTGTGTAGAGTCAATATTATTAAATAGATTTTGGTATGTTTTGTACCAATATTTGTGTTTTAACTTTAACGTAGTTGTTCAGAGTCCTACAGTATAACAGTAGTTAATCAAACAACCATACCGAGTAGAAGATGCACTTTATTTATTATTTTTATAAAGCACTAGTTTTCCGCCCGCGGCTTCGCCCGCGCAGTCAAAGAAAAACCCGCATAGTTCCCGTTCCCGTAGGATTTTCGAGATTGCGTCATTTTTCCGGGATAAAAAGTAGCCTATGTCCTTTCTCGGATATCAAAATATCTCCATACCAAATTTCATGAAAATTGGTTCAGTAGTTTAGGCGTGATTAAGTAACAGACAGACAGACAGACAGAGTTACTTTCGCATTTATAATATTAGTAGGGATTTGTAAAATAAATTAACAAAAAAGTATTATACCAAAAAAATATTTTGATAAAACCATCGATAGATCGTGCAGCCCTACGCAGAAATAGGGTCATTCGCCCTCATGCAACAAATCATTTTTAATTGTGTGTATTCTTCAATCTTTCCATTATACTGACCTCTTAAACAATCGCAAATGGTCGATAAGGATGGATAATCCGGTCAATGAACCCCTTTTTACTTTTTTATTGAGTCGTGGCACAGGATGTCTTTTTAAAGAAATGGGTCGAAACAAATTTTCGAATGGAATAAATTTGGGTCAAATATATTTCGGGGTTGATTTATATTGACAGCTACCGCTATTCGCAATTTTCTCCACTTTTCGAATGTCGTTTTATTTTAATATACACGATGTAGTTTTATAAACTTTTAGCATGCGGATATAAACAAGCGGATTATACATTTTGTTATCTTGAATTATTGCGTTATCTGTGACATATTTGGCGTTTCGCCAATATTGCTGTTGCTAACACAATAATTGTTATTCTTGACAATTATTTATTTTTGTAAGATTTAGATTTAACTGTGCGCATGACGACTTTAATGTCGTCAATATTGTCTTGATTTATACCTACACTCTTTTTTAATAGAGTTCTCTACTTTTTTATGTACGAATAACACAACATGTACAAAAATATACAATACGTAAACCATGTTTTCATTCCACTTTGTGGACTTTTTTAAAAATTCAAATAAATATGACACAATTTCTTAACTCTCTTCTCTCCAACTCCATAGAACATTGATTGATTATACGATTGAAACAGATAATTATTTCATTAATTTTTCTTTTCAAATTGTGAAATACGACAGTTAATTTCAATTTGGTTTGGCACAAAGAATACGCCCGCATGACAGCCCTGCTCCGAGATAAAAGGAGCCAAGGCTAGCGAAGGACATTGTTCACATCCGGTGCTCGGCTGCTGTGCGCATGCGTTCACTTTCTTTGGTATATATCGTTGTTTGTTTTATATAAAAGTATCATCAAAATCGGTTCAGTCGTTTCGGTGCGGCTTCGTACAGGTGAACAACGTATTCAACGTATAAATTTATTCAACGTAGGAAACAAGAACCTCTAAAGTTTTTAAAATTTGATATTGTATTTGTGTGGAAAGAATGACACTATTTTTTTTTTCATTCAAGCCATTTTGTCGAAACCTAATCGCAAGCATGATTATCATACCTATTTACTTATACTCATAACCCTAATAGATCCCATGACGTCACATTTCACAAAATGGTATAATTTTTTCCTTTGCTCTTCATAATATCAGCTAAAGCTGTGTCTAACTGCAACACTTTCTGAAGGCTGAATTCTTAAGCTTTTGACAGCATATATTTTGTAAAGTTGCATTTTTTTATCATTATATAATTAGTGTACTCCTTCCACTATACATATTATGTAGGTATATTATTTAGTCCCAAATTTATCTCACATTTTACAGCACCATGGCCACCCACCAGTAACGTACTTGATTCCTTTGCAATGCCAATGCCACGGGAGAAGAAAGGGGAATACTTGTGGATTAATGGCCGTGCTCGATGAAACTGTGTGAGGAAATTGCTCATGAAAAGCCCTTTACTACTCATTGTTTTGATAAATACACGGGCTAAAGCGCTTTGGACTTTGACCCGGGGAGTTGTGTTATTTAGATTTAGGAATACAAATTGCCTCCGTACTTCTATGGTACTAATCAATTCATCATATTAATAATATTACTTTGATAACGTAAATGTAAAGTTGTGTAAAGTTTTCAGGATGTTTTTTACTTTTCACGCAAAAACAATGTACCTAGGTACCTATCGAATCTGAATGAAATTTGGCACAGCTATAATTGATCCAGATTATCAATTATGACGCAAATGATCTCTTTATACATCTAAAATCTCTTTATTTTGTAAAAGAAGAGTGTTTTATAGTTATTTATTTTCTCGAACGACCGTTTACATTGACGTCATCGGTAGGTAGGTACATTGTATTGTACATAAATGTTTCTAAGATAAATAAGAACTATGCAAAAGAAAGCAACTAAGTGTATATGAACTACGTACCTAAGCCTCAGGTTTATAGACGTTTTTCATTATAATTTTGCAAAAAAGACGGAATTAGAAGATATATTAGAAGATATATATTTATATTATTATCTGTAGAAATCTAGTTTCTTATTACAATATACGTAATACATTCCAATGTACTTAATTCCATTATAATTAGGTACGTACTACTAGACAACTACGTAATACGTAATAATTTCCAATCAATCAACCACAAGATGGTTAGTTAACCCTATAAAACTGCGTGGGGCCTGTATAGCCCTTATATAACGGAAACTAGGTAGCTGATTATGCGGGCGACCACCCAGCTGGCCTTCCGGTTAACCCTTGGGTCTAAAACACCCTTATAAGTATAATTTAGTTGTAATAGAAATACTATAGGTCTGTTTTTATCATTACCTTTATCTGTATGATAATCGTAGATATATAAGGGGTATGATAAGGGAGCTTTTTAGGTAAGCTTATTTACATGTAAGATTATGTCATGTTTTTATCTCGACGAAAAACACAGTTCGTGATGAGCAGCAGCTATATCTTACAGTTTGAAGACCAAAACTGAGTAAAGTAAGTAAGTACGTACTTACCAAAAAGTCGTATCAAGGACAAAAACGTGGCCTATGTCGATATTTTTGTCCAGACGTCTCCAGAACGTTCGCAAGATAGTTAAATGACTCTTACAAAATAATTAAAATCATGCAGATAAAATTATTTGATTTAAGTAGGTACCTACTTCTCTGTTCCTCTGATTTTTTTTATTATATGATCAAATTTTGTTTGTAAAGCATTTAATGTTATAGGTATATGGTTTTATCTTCAAGCTTTACCTAAGCAAAATTACACACTATACTTGTATACTTGTAAGACAACTTCGTCTTCATGAGAGAGATTCCTGTAACAAAATCGGCTGATAATTCATAATACATTCGTGAAATCAAACACTAAGAAAATGTAGTTTCATTTACCGATAGGTAGCCTATTTTTTCCCCAAGTCACAAAACAAACTAACAAAACTGCTTCAAACGAGTAAAATTTTCAATTACATCAATAACAGCTATAAATAGCTCTTATCAAAGCGATATTATTAATAAAGATTCTATTATTATGGCCCAATAAATTATATCTCCAGAGATATGGCAATTAATTGACAGAAGGACAGACAGACAGACAGGCGGTGATAACGGTTGTTTATATGGACTTAGAGAGAATTACAGCTTTCTTTAAAGACACATTATTATGTGTCCTAAAAGAAAGTCCATAATAATTTATGGATTGAAAAAACACAAGCAAATAAACTAACAAAATTTCTCGATTGTTACTAATAAGTAGGATTAATACGAATTATGTATTGTAAATTGTGTTATTAATTACATAATGCAATAGGTAATTTATCGTCAAAATTCTTTATCTTGAAGTAAACTGCCAACTTGAGCGAAAATCTGTAGATAATATTTTCTTGTTTACTTAGAAATGGTAAACAACCAAACTCCACTACAATTTTGCTGAATCTAGATTTATTTACTTTTACAAGTTCGTTGAACCCACCGCAAAAATAATGCAAAGATGTGCAAAGCCATAAAAGTCATTTTAGTACATTTCATAGAAACAAGATATGAGATAAGTGTGGCTAAGTCAGAAGCTAAAACGTGTTTAATTTACACTTAAACAAAGAGAAAATAATATTATAATATGTAATAAAACTGTTTGTGGAAGTAATGAGTCGTATTTAACAGTTGCAGCTAAATCCAAAATGAGAATGTAATCATTACTTTTAAATCAATTAAAAAAGTTTCAGCAACAGTTTTTTTAAATCATTCTTGGACTACGTTAAGGCGACTACACCACCGAAACTAGCGCCCCCCCAACATTTTATTTTTTTACTCCTAAACCAGATCAAATTTAAAAAATCTAGCTCGGTACTTTGCTAGTATATTACTTGTAGTATTTTTGGTATTACTTTTCATTATTTTGCATTCGGTAAATTAGGAGAACTTTTGATTACCGCCAAAAGTGGCCACTTTTGGCGGTAATCAAAAGTTCTCTAGAATAATGAACAGTTAGAATAGTGAAAAGTAATACCAAAAATACTACAAGTAATATACTAGCAAAGTACCGAGCTAGATTTTTTAAATTTGATCTGGTTAAGGAGTAAAAAAATAAAATGTTCGGTGGCGCTAGTTTCGGTGGTGTAGGCCTCTTAATAATTGAGTATTTGAATAAAAAATTTTTTTGTGCTAAATGGAAAGATTATATTTAATATATTAGTTTTATAACAAAACTATTTTTTTAATTTTTTTTTGCAATAATTCAAAAGTTATTTCAAAATAAAAATTAGTCTTTGAATCCAGTACCGAAAACACACCGACAACTCCCGAAGCGTCACCCGGACGCGTGTGACGTCATAATGTTAGTTTTCACACATTGCAGCAATGCAGTTGATACAAAAACGTATACAACTATAACATTTTGACGTCACATCTATGGTGACCAGCCATGGCGCGTTTATAGTCACGTGATTTTAATTTAAATTTCATCAATTTTTAATTGCTTATAATTAATTGAAAAACATTTTTTTTGAGTTTTTTGCATTAAATATCAATATTATTAATAATAAAGTTTTAAAATACATGCAAAAAATCAATATTTTTTTTTTATTCAAATACTCAATTCCGAACACAAAGTCATAATAAAGACTTTGTTATTTTAATTTAATTCTAATAGTGAAATAGTACATGAACTATTGCATTAATTGTTTTCCGCTTTTTCTTTTATCTTGGACCAAACCTCAGACAGCAAAGTGGTGGTAAAGTTGTAAAATATTTTATGATTTCAGGCGTTTATGATTCGAAGTAGAAATAGCTTAAAGGGAGCTCAAGTTCTCACAATTCAATGAACTTTGTGTTTTTTCAGTTCTGCAGTATGAGGTCGTGTCATCGATTTCCAGAAGAAGAAAACACTGAATCCGTTACCTTAAGCTCTACATTCATGTAGAGACAAATTTCTATATTATAAACACATTTAATAATATAAAAATGATGATCTTTCCTGATTTATATTATGGTACAAGGTAAAATTAAAAGAAGGTGCTTATCGAATGTTCATAAGCTATGTATAACAAGTATGTATATATGCATAATATCTCCAAAGATAATTCATTAAAACATATAGGTAGGTACTTACCTAAAATAAAATTTAAAAAATGCATCCGCCATGCACGTTGGGCATCGAATCCCAGATCACGTAGAGTCTAGACGGTGATGTTATATGCAAATGTAAACAATTGTGCGGTTTTCGGGTGTCCACTTCGTATGCGGAGAGGTTAGGATTAAGGGGAAGGTTGTTGGAATTATATAGAAGTGTTTAGTAAAAAAACATGTTTGCTCTTGGGCTGGGCTTCATTTGAGAATACTGCAGTTTATTTTTTCGAATACAGGACAATGTAGGATGATATTATGGTAGGAAAATATGTTGTCAGAACTCAGATGGGCATACTTAATTAATGTTAACTAGGTAATGGTAATATTAATTTCTACGCTTGCTCTGGTGTCCCCGGGTTGCCAGGAATAAACCAAATATAAAAAAGCCCATACAAAAGGGTAAAAATGAGACGATAATTAAATGGGACGATAAATTTTTAAATCGGTCGAGTAGCTTTTTTAAACAAACAAAGAATCAATTCATAATATTAACAGATATGTAAGTATTAATTTCTCAAGTTCATATTATTATTAGTAGGCACCTGTCATTAAAATATACTTACGAAAATATTATATTACAATTTAATTTGCATTCAAAGTTTGGACTTCGCCTTAACGCATCTAAAACAAAGCCTAGTCAAAACAATAATTTAAGCATGCCTAAGTTTAGTGTTCGAATATTTAGTGTTTAGGTAACCTTGTTAGCAGTCTGGGCCAGACATACAGCCAGACGGACATCGTTACTATGCGAACACTATTTTATATGCATATATGCATGTTTAGGCGACAATTTGGCTGATAAATTATCCATTGTCTATATACTAGCTGTGGCCCGCGGTTTCGCCTGCAGATAAAGCTATGGACGAAAACTTTAGGCTATTTCTGTCATTTAGGGGTTAATTAAAAAAAGTAGAGCATTTTGATATAAGCTCAACCTCGCCCAATAAAAGATTCATTTTCAACGTAATAATACAAATAAATTAATTATAATTGTTTATTAACAAAATAACACTAAGTTACAACATTCAAACAGAAAAAGGGTAATGAATTAAGAAGATCACTGTGGGAGCCGTGTTATCTTTTATTATATTTTTTATGTATGGGATAACTGCGTTTTATTATAATTCTTTAAAATGTGCACCTTACCCTTATCCTTTAAATAAATTAACATAAAAAAAATTAACAACAAATTTAACAACCTACGTATTTTAAAGTAATATTTATAAGTACAATTATAAACTTAATACACATATAAATTATAATCTTCTCAATTATTATATTATAAATTAAACATACAATTAACACACGTGTTGAAATAAATATAATTATTATATTATTAACCCAGTGAATAAATTAATAATACTGTTGTAAGGAATTAATTTTACAATATCGTTATATATTATACTAGCTTCCGCCCGCGACTCAGTCCGCGCGGAATTAAAAAATTAAGAAAAATTAAGATTTTTTTTTCTACGTATTTTTCCGGGATAAAAAGTATCCTATTTTACGCCCAGGATAATAAGGTATAATTTCATACAAATGAATACAAAGTTTCATCGATATCGAAAGGTTAGTTTTCACGTGATGCCTTCACATACAGACAGACAGACAAACAAAATTTTTTTTAATCACATATTTGGGCTTGGTATCGATCCAGTAACACCCCCTGGTATTTATTTTTTCAATATTTTTAATGTACAGAATTGACCCTTCTACAGATTTATTATATGTAATATAGATTAAATAAGCAATAATTAAGAATTAAGTAACTACAACTTAATTTAGTGTTCTTGTAAAAATAAAAAATGGGACTTTTTGAATACTATAATAAGAATTTTCAATGATAATTATTATTTAATATTATTTAGTCTAATTATGTTACATGTAGCTTAATTTTCTTATGTGAAATAGTAAAAACAAAATTATATTAAGATTCCTTGAATTGCCTTGAATTCTTACCGCCTGAACAAATAAAATAGCAATATGCAATTAAATGCGAGATCATTGAAGAGAAGGCAATAATGTTATTAATACACATATACTTTTAACTTGTTATTTCGTGCAACAGGCAACAAAACTTAATTTAAAAACTATTTTTATTTAACATTAAGCGTCAGTACGTTAATAATTTTACGATGTTTAATATAACAGACGAAAATTACAAAAAAGTGGACCAATACACAACATTAAGTATGAAAAAGGAGAACGGGAAGAAGAATCGCGAGAACCGATCGATGTATACAGCCGTCTCTCTCCCGTTGCAGAACGTGTCGTATTGCGGGAGCGAGGCAGATGTACTTGCGCGAGGGTCCACCGAGTTTGGGAATATGTGCTGGAAATATAGTTAATTAGAGGATCAAAATAATTTATTTCTGAAAAAAAAACGGAAAATAGGTACCTATTTGCGCTAAAGAAATATTAGTTTGTTAATGAGATTGAATTTGAAATCAGAAGTTTTAGGTATTTCTGGAAACAGTAAAAGATATTTGAGAAAGTTTTATGGAAATACCTACTATTAAGATGTCTATAAAATGTAGAGAACTAGACTAAAAAAAAACCCTTTAGTATATAATCTAGAACCAAGTTTTTTGTATGTTTCGAAATGGATCGTACAGTTTTTAGTAAGTACATGATTAGTATTTTAAACTAGCATAGTGCATTATTATTCAAAGCATCTCATTTTAAATCGATGATAGTTGAAAATAATTTTCCCCAAGAGTTGCAACAAAACTAGCCAAGTAAAGTTCATGCAAATAACATTACTAAAAAACTTGGTTCTAGATCATACTCGTATTTTTCAAAATACTTCAGTCTGAATTGGCCCAACGGCGCATGAATTTGAAATATCTATTCGAATCATACACTCGTACCAACCCACATTTATCTAGATTCTAGACTCTCAGAGTATTACATACATACTTACTAACCTTAAAAGCGTCCAGATCCCTCGACAAATCTTCATCCGAATACCCTTTCATGGCCTTAGTGGCCACGGGGCCCATGTAATTATTGACCACAGCAAATTCGAACAAGGACAGGAAAACAAAAACCGAACAAGATGACATCCATACATCTATAGCTTTAACATAAGATACCGGCGGTAGGCTCTGCTGTGACTGTGTGTTTTGTGTCGCTGAAATAAACACATCTTAATGCATTGATATAGAAAAAAACCTGTACCAGTGGCTTCATAATATAACGTAAAAAGTTTGTTTTGACGTAAAATCGTATGTAGGTAATTCTACAGGCTACATACCATTTATTCAAATCAATCAAACTGAAGGGTTTGTTTCAAACAGCTAATTAGGAAAAATGCTTCAATTTTTATTAGATATAGTAAAAGTATTGCTTTCATATAGAGATAAAAATTAAAGGGAATATGTGTAGATGTATTGTGTCCCGCGGTTTTACTTGCAGTGCTCCGCTCCTGTTGGTCTTAGCGTGATGATATTATAGCCTTCCTCGATAAATGGGCTATGTAACACCGAAAGAATTTTTCAAATCGGAGGAGTAGTCCCTGAGATAAGTGCGTTCGAACAAACAAACAAACTCTTCAGCTTTGTAATATTAAATAACATGGTATATAAATATAGATAGATATTACGTGCATGCCTGATGGAGGTATTTATCTGCAATAGAAATGAATACGCCTGATGATGATGATAATGATGATGATGATGATGATGATGATTATAATGCTTGAACTTATCAACTTGGTTGAACACACGCAATCCATAATGTTTATTACGTTTATTATAGAACAGTATTACCCACCATTCATACAACACTATTTCCTGTTATTTATAAATATAATAAGTAAGTAAGTGATTACAAATTTTTGTAACGGCAAACATTAGTAAATAGTTACTTTACTATATAAGATAAATAATATAGGTATAACTTTAAGAACATTCGAAAATAAAATGGTCAGTCTAATAATAGTCGTAGTAAATGGCAATACCAACAAAAAACTAACCGATATCTGTTTTATTACATCAGTTATAAATAATAATAACATAGTATAATTACCTAAAGTCAAAAGAGAGGTTACACCCAAAGTGACTCTGGCAGGAATAGCCTCCGGTTTGATCCAGAAAGATATCCAGGACATAACCACGATTAGAGCGGACGGTATATAGGTGTGGAAGAGATGGTAGCCCAGACGTCTGCGGAGGTTGAATACCACTGCTAGACAGGTGAAGTTGCCTGGAAATATACGTTTTGACATATACCTGTAGATTCAGGAAAAAAATGTGTGCGTGTACTAGTGCACACACGAAAGAAGTGAAACTTCTTTAAGACCTTATTTTTAAAAAAATAATTTACTATATGCAACTTTACAGAAATACGTCGAATCACGCGTGGTAGGGATAAGAAAAAGATAGCGCGTAACGGAAAAATGTCACGCGTAACGGAAAAATGTTACACTAATTTTTTTTTCAGCCCCGTTAAAGAAGTTTCACATCAAAAATAATCAATCGTTCTAGAAATCAGTGTAGATATCGTTTTTCCGAAAGACGTATTTTAGCTGTTATGACACTTTTTGGTACCTACTTAGCATTTTTAATGAGGTAGTGATTTAGAAAAATTGGATGATTAGAATAAATGCATTTGATTGTCTCATGACAAATATTGCCTAGCAGTTATAGTATAACACAAATAATTATTATTCTAACAATTATTCCTGACACCTAAAGTAGCATCTACTCCCGAACTATATTATTATAATAAAAATATATTTATCTTTTCAAAACTGGAAATTTTACATTTAAGACTCGTTATCAAGCCCAATAAAACATATATTATTGTAAAGGATACCTACACAACTAACTCAGTTAATTTAGTAATACTTTACCTGTGGAATACTCAATGGTGCAATCCGAAGTATAGTTATTGGATATATCCAACTGCGGCAGTTCGATGTCCGGGTTGACAACCAACGGGTCAGTTAGGTTCCAAATAAACACTAGGTCATGGACTGTGTGCGATACTAGAAAATAGGTTATTTATTTATATATTTAAAGAATAAGTAATTTCCATTAAACATTCACGTACTTAAGTATAAACTGAACTCCTTACGCTTGAGGAGTAAGAACTACGTGATCATTCAAATTTTGAAAAAAAAGCCTATGTGATATTTTATTACTGTAAATAACATTTTTGTGATATTGGAGATAATACGTTACGTTTTTTAGAAAAATATGCACACAACAATGAACGCATAAATTACTTACAACTTTCGATCATCATGGAACAACTCTGGGTATCATGGGGGTAAGATTCAAACTTCATCGCACACGACAGTACAAGGGTTAATCTGAAAATCGTGGATTACAAACATAATCTTGAGTATCGCGGCATACAAAACAAGCTGCATAAAAATTGGAAAATTAATAAATGTTCCTAGATCATTATCACAATGCCATCTAGTCGCAAAGTGAGCAAAACTATATTACAAAGTTAGAAGTACGAAACTAGACAGTGTGCCAAGTGCGAGTTTTCATCGAGTACGAAACGTTACTATCGCGTCTGCGTCACAGCGAAATTTGTATGGGGAATCAAAGCTTCCCCATACGTCCGCTAGGGGCGCTGTTCGATTTCCCATACTAATTCGGCTGTGACGCAAACGCGATAGTAACGTTTCGTACTCGATGAAAACTCGCACTAGGCACACTGATAATAATACGACGAGGCATATTTTTATATAGTATATTATGTTCATAAAAACACACTAAAAAAACGTTTCACACACATACCGAACCGAATTTTCCAGTAGAAAATATTAAACTTACTTTGCCATATACAGAAGCGTTTTATCATGATACAACCATAGATAGTGATTGGGGATGCTCATTTCATGAAATGTAACTTTCTTCGCGTTCTTGAAGAAGCAGTCTGGTCTCCAGATGTTATTGAGCCAGGCCACATCCAGAATACGGTATTCTTCGTGCATATTTTCTGGCAAACGGAGACGCGGATCCCGCCACGATTGTGCCAGAAATATGTCTGCTACGTATGTCTGGAAATTTACAAAAATATTGGAATCTCTTAAGTGTAGATATATGTTACGCTCAATAATCGATACCTATAGCGATTGAGAGAAAAGTTTGCTCTCAATGCGTCGTGGTCACAGTAAAAGATCGAAATCGCGAAATTCATGTTGACTCTAATCTGAAAACTCTTATATTTCTTGAAACGATTTTTAATTGTTTCTCTAACAGAATTTGAAACTCACCATACTTTCTTCGTTAATCGAATCCAAGGACAACACAGTAACATGGAAATACACAATAGTGGGCTCCCCCAGGAGTTTTGGAGCTCGATTCTTATCATAGTACTTCGCTTTGACAGGCAATATGTCGCGTAACGACAGGCTGGTTTCTCCTTTCAACTCCATCTCTTGATATGATGAGTTTGCTCTGAAAGTTTTATTAGATCATTATCTTTCATAAGATTTCGTACAATATTTGTGATTTTAATGGATGCAAATGCAAAACAATATATGCAAAATAATAGGTATACCTAGGACTTGTAAAACGGGGTACGTTTCTGACCTAGCGTATTTCATTTTCTAATGCTTCTATTAAACATATAGGCCAAGGCTAAGTACACGTACAAAAAGATTAACAGTCGATAAATATGTGCATTTAAGGGGAAAATTGTCACACTTTAGTTTCTAGGGCAGCAAATTTGAAGGTCGTAAAATTGGATTAAAATAACAGCATAATATGTGCGCTACCCTTGAATAATATGACGTGTAGCTATCTATTATAGTTGTGTTCTATTTTACAATTTATTAAATCAAGTATTTTGATACATAAGCATAAAATGTTGCCCTGGCTACTTTATTCATGACTAGGTAACGTTGGACAGAAAATAGGAATACCTACAAATATTGTCCGAATATAGATCTCTCAAGAAAAATAGGAACTAATTACATTGAACATCTGTACAGTAATAAATAATAATAGCTGTTATATAGGTAGTAGACCGGGAGATACTGACACAAAATTTCGAGTCATTTGTAACAGGATGGCGGTTCTACAGGGGTCTTAGTACGCAATGACAAAAAGAAAAACGATGGTGTGAACGCTGGTACCGGCGGCTTAGTCGCGTGGGCGTTAGTCGAACTCGTCGGAAAATAGCGAAAGTCAAACGATTTGTAACAGTATGGCACTTATTTTTCGTGTAAGTTTGAGGATCAACGAATATAAATACAAAATTTCAAAGATCTAGGTGTTGGAAATCTTCACTTATATAAATTAATACTAAATTAATTTTTCAAGTATGACAGCACTTTTTCCCCCTACTATAAGTATGGCAAATATAATAATGGTCACATTTTATCAAATACTCTCCAAAAATCCAAATGCAATACTGGTACAAAAAGTTTGGCGAAATAAAAATTTTTTGCAGATTTTCGGCGGTATGGCGACCATTTGGAATCGTCCGAAAAGTATGGCATGGCGATTTTCGTAAATGGCTGCACGACGATGGTTACCTGTGCAAAAGTTAGCCTGATACAAATGGTTGAATAATTGTTTTATTTAAATCAACACATTCGCGTCGGTATGGCGGGCTGTAAGTCACACCGGAAAAGTATGGCATGACACTACCGCCTACTTCTTTTTTATGGGCTATCGGTAAATTCTAAAATTTTTGTGTTACAAATCGTTTGACTTTCGCTATTTTTCCGACGAGTTCGACTAACGCCCACGCGACTAAGCCGCCGGTACCAGCGTTCACACCATCGTTTTTCTTTTTGTCATTGCGTACTAAGACCCCTGTAGAACCGCCATCCTGTTAAAAATGACTCGAAATTTTGTGTCAGTATCTCCCGGTCTATAGTATGTTATTAGACATGGCATTGGAAGAGGTGCAATATTAATATCGTTTTTCTGTAGTATTTTATTCAGCTACCTTCCTTCAGACAAGCATATAACTAATTAATAAAAAAAGTTTATGCTTTGTGCAGTCCACATAGGTAGCCACATAAACCAGTCTTTATTAATTAACCCAGAAAGTAATAAATGAAAATGATAGGTATAACATATAGAAATACTTACAAGAAACTGACAGCGGCCTGCACCCTCCCAGCACTAGATATTCGTAGTAACAACAGGAGCATTGAGGAAAACGCATACACGTCCACTTTGAGTTTCATTGTACACCTAAATCTACACTATTTTCACACTACAACACTTAGCAAGTTCTCGTCAGCTTTGCAACATGACGCCGATCAAAATCCTTTATTAAATTTTCTTTTACATGACATATTTGTAAGAGAAGTCGTATGAGCCCGAGTAATCCTTTTATGAAATCATGCACTTCGAATTATAAGTAAATTATAACTTCCACAGTAAGAAACACGTCTTGAATAGTAGTTGAAAAGAGAAGTTAAAATTACTCTATGTAGAGAATGTTTAGATATGCTAATTACCTCTCAATATGATATTGATAATTTCCTATAAAAAATGAATAAGATTGTTTTATGATGAAGTCACTAGATATTAGTCGTATTACTAATAAAGGTTTACTAATATGGGAAAGAGCAGTATAAATACCTAAGTATTGTACAGATTTGGTAACAGCTTTTTTCAAAACTAGCGTCACAAAAATATACCCACTAAAACCGCACAGAACTGTGAAAAGCTCAGATCAATTTAATCGATTGAAAGTACCCAATGAACCATGGAAAATACTAAATACCTTATCTACACAGCACTCGCACAAACAATAGAGATTCTAAAATAAACGGCGACTACACTGGCCTCAAAGTATACCACTCGATGTCGACTTAAACACAGATAGCATTGCTAAGGCTTCTTTATGTAACATATACGACATTATAATACAAGCTGAATGGAGTTTAAGATAATGTACGAAGTGTGTATTATAGTATGTTCAATTAGGAAGACTTCCTCACATTATTCGTCCTCAATGGCTTTGAAAATCATTTCTTATAGATTTCCCCGATGGTCTTCTGGGCTTTCTGGTGATTCAGGGAATATTTTTATTTAACCTCGTTTACAAAATAGATACACGTGGTAATAACATTAACACGCAAACATTTATATTGGTTTGTAATAAGCTTTATTAAAAGGAATGAGAACAAGGTTCTAAAGAAGAATAGGTATTTGAGGTAGAGAAGAACTATTGAAATATGTACCTATTAAAAATAAAATAATTTACGATTTCCGGTTTTAAGACTTCTCGTTATGTTTTAATCGTTTTATACTTGACTAATTTATTGTTAACTAGCTTGACCCAGCAGCTTTACTTGCGTTATCCTGGGGAAAAATTGCCCACGTGTTCTAATCCAGGCTATAATCTATCTCTTAAGTAAAGTTTCGTCCAAATTAAAGTATTACCTATTGGGTATGTTTTTGTCAAAATGCAGAGCAAATGTATCTAATCAGTGAACTAATAGAGAAGATCATACAATATGATTTAGTGTTTAGTGTGTGTCTTGTGGTGACAAGAGTAAAAAACGACCAAAATTTCAATTTCTTAAATGTTTTAAGTGAAATAAATGATTTATTTATTTATTTAAATATTCAAAGCTATTATAAATGACCTAGCTGATCTAGCATAGAGCATATTTTAAGACCCAGAAACACGTCTCTTGGTACACATTGATATTGCCTATTTCAAAAATAAAAGTACAAGTATCTATTTAATTATTATTGAAGATAACAGGATTAGACAAGCCGACCTTGTGCCACATGGTACGGATGACAAACACCGACCAAGTAAATTGTATAGAATAATCGAATGACCGTGTGTAATCTCTAATTTTTGCGTGGTATGCTTATTAAATTTATCCTGCAGTATTTAATAGGTATAATACTTGACCTTATTTAAAACGGTTACTTCCTATATAGTAATGGTAACTTTAAATTAATAATAATGGTAACAGTTTTTTTACGAAATTGAAATGCAAGTGTACGAGCTGGGTGTAATTTTAGTAAGTGCCCTAATACGGAAAGATTTTTCTGAATCAAATAATGAAATATAAAAAATATACAAAAGTTAACCTTTTTAGAAAATAAATAATATAGCTTTGCGGGATACTTAATTAAATAATCATATGTCTATTGACTTCATTTTAAATTATTTGCTTTTATTTATAATAACAATTAAATAATATTTACAAGCACATGTAATATTACCGCACTAAGCAATCCACGCTTACGATTGAGTTTCAAGTCATAATTCATATTTCAAAATTTATGTGTAATGTTCATAAATTTCCTTTATTCACTGACACTCTTCTTTCCTGTACCATAAATCCTCTGGCACAGATTATAAAACCTCCACTCTTCTAACTCTTCTGGTCTCTCCCTCACCATAGACCGATACTGCGACCTTATTTCCATCATCTTCTTGGAACAGACTAAAGGACTCTTCTTCAAAATATCTGAAGCCTCCATCCATAAATAACTTCGGACAAACTTGGGATTCTTAAATTTATCCAAATGCGCCAAATACCACGTTAACAACCGCTCCGTTTCAATATCAGTCCATGTTTCTTCTAAATTATCTTCAGAAGATATATTCTTGCTATCTTGCAAATTCTCTCTCAGTTCATTTTCCTTAATCAATATCTCTTCTAAAATACCCCTAATTGGTGTTTCTAAGCCGTTTTTGAATGATTGCTTCAAGTAATTTATTTTAGTAAACACCACATTGACAGGTTCTGATAGATATGTGGCCAATTCAGACCAAAGATATTTCTTCTCAAATTTAGGGTTGATGAAGTCTTCTAAATTGCGCAAGTAGTATGTCAAAGCTTGCTCCACTTTGCTGTCATCTAATGGTACATCTTTGTAAACCTTTTTTTCTTCTAAATCATTATTTTTCCTCAATTTTAATATCGGCTTTAGAGCTAAAATTTTCTGCATTAATTTGTAATATGGAGTAGATTCGGAAGGATCATTTTTATGGCGACTTTTGAGTAAAAGATACATTTTTCTGCACGCAGCAGGGGTTTTGTCGTCCATTTTATTAGCTATCTCAGTCCACATATCGTTTCGGTTGATTTCTTGGTTTTCGTGCGATTTTAAATACTTCAAGTATTGTATGAGCAGTCGGGTTTTTGATCGTTTATTCCATACTTTAGATGGGTTTGACATTTTGATTACTTCAGTTTCTACAACCTCCTCTTCGTCTTTTTTCTGGTATATAAATTGTGCTTGACTCATGTCTCCTCCCTCAGGTATTACGATGATACATTGAAAATCATCATCTGAAAAAAAAATAGGTTTTATTTAATTGCAAGGATTGATAACTGAATAAAAACAAGTTAATTTTCAACTTCAAACCCAATACAATAGACAAAACACATGGTGGCGCTTACTTCTTTTTTTCACTAGCTCTTACTTTTATACCTTCTCTTCTAAGAGCTAGCGCGCAAGAGCAACTTTTGTCTCTGCAACTATTTTGTCTCTCCCATCAACTCTATGGGGAGATGCGTCGCTACGTGCGCGCACTTTCTTAATAGCCCATAGAGTTGATGGGAGAGACAAAATAGTTGCGGAGACAAAAGTTTCTCTTGCGCGCTAGCTTTAATAGTATGATAGTTGCAAAAAATATTGTCAATATAAAAATTTAATATTGTGTCGTGTTATGTCTGTTGTCACTACATTATCATATTCACTTATTAAATAAAAGGTGATAAGTTGCTTTAGTAAATACTACATGTAATTTAAGATATCAAAGTTTTATACTTTAAGCAATTTTTAAAAAGTTTATTTCCATTCATACTATATTAGTCACAACTATTATTGTAAAATAAGAACAACAGATTGGTAAAGATTCTATTATATATATTTTATTCTTACCATCTGGTACTTCAGATTTAATATTCATGTATTGTTCTTCATCTATCTCCATACCTTCAACTTCAGTCTTCTGATTATTGTTATATATCTCATCCATAATATTAAAATACTTCCATGATACCTTTACATCTGGATTATTAGCCTTCATTGTCTTCAGCTTCCTATACGATTTACGTAACTCTATAAATTTCTCCGAACAACTATTCTCGGTCCTGCCAATTTCATTAGCCAAGTTGGTCCATTTGGATTTGTTTTCAACGTCATTATCGAGTTTGTTAAAATTATTTGCGAAATAATTAATTAACTTTTTAATATCTTTCGGGGACCAATCCTCGCTATCACTAGAATCTGCTTTTCCGCTCTTAAGTTTCGCCTTTATAGCTCTGTATCCGAATACTTTCTTGCACAGAGCGTAATAAGGCCACATAATTGGCATTTCTGGTTTATTAATTTCTCTTTGAATATAATTCGTGTACACTTGTTTGAAGTTCCTAAACCTGTGTGCACATTCTGCGGCTGTCATGCCTATCTGTTTTGCTAACGCCTCCCAGAGTATTAATTTTTTGTAATTGCTTGACGTGAACTTGTCTTTGTTTTTTAGGTAATATTCTAGTATTTTGTAGGCCTTTGCATCACCGCTTCGTCGCTTAGAGCGTAGTGTGAAGCCTCTTTCGTCGTAGGACACTTCATCTTCAGAGTGATTGTCCCTATCTTTATCATCAAAGTCCTTAATATGGATTTTTTTAACTGGAATAATATATGAAAAGAAAAACATTAATAAATCAAAATTAAATAATACAAATAACATGATATTCAAAACAAAGTTATATAAATAAAAAAGTATAAGATAAAATCAAAATATACCTTTCTAGAGAACATATTAAAACACAATATTATAACCATTATTAAAATACAAGGAGCAGGCTAAAGAAAATCATTTTAGTGTGAGAATTTATAATAATTTTTTAAAATACATACTGTATTAAATGCATGAACTGTATTATCTTTAGTAAATAAGTAATACATACCTCCAATTTTTCCTGAATCAGCTTGTTGTTTATTAGATTTCTCATATCCAGCCAACAAATTAACATCCATGCCGTAATCAAAGATTCTATCAAACAAATCTATATATCGCCAATCTATTTGCATTTCTGGGTCTTCCTTTTTGTCATCCAATATTGTTTTATACAAGGAAGTCAAATTATCCCATTGCTTTCTACATTCTACAACACTGCAACCTAATTTCTTAGCAACTGTTGCCCAACAAACATAATAACATACATGATCTTTGACCATATTAATATTATCATAAATATACTGCACCAATACATCGAGTCTTTCCATTTGCCAATCTTCAGAGAAATAACTTTTCCGTGGTTGATCCAACTCTATTTGAGTTTCTTTAGCAATTATATTGTCCAATATTATTTCGAGTGGAACACGACCAGTTAAGTCATATCCACCTTCAATAAGTTTATCAAAATGTGCATTTTTTAATTCTAGAAATTTCTCCATACAACAATCTGGCTTTTTATCCAGCAAGCGACCAACTTCATGCCACAAAAAGCTATTAGGTATTGTGGGATCTTGAAAGTCTTTAAAGCAGTCATAATAATATTTAGCTAGGAATGTTATTTCTGTTGTGTTCCATGAATTTTTATCTACTGTATCTACCTGAAGAGTTAACTGTTTGGGAGAAAATTTCTTTTGAAATTCTTCATCATTTTCATATATTTCATCAAAGATGTGCATGTATGGCCAACTTACACTTGCACTTCCAACCTCCAATCTTTTATACAGCATTTTTACATAATGTTGCTTAAAGTTCAAAAAACGTTTGTGCCAATAGTCCACGTCTTTCTCGCCCATGTCAGATGCAATTTTTTCCCAAACTGACTTTTGGTTAACATTGCTTAAATGGTAAGTTTTGTATTGCAAATAGAGTCTCAACATTTTTTCCACATTAGCGTCAGCTGAAGACTTTCTTATATTGGTTTTATTTTCATTTGTATTTTCAATGACCTCTGGCTTGCTTTCTGTTACATTTAGGTATGAGTCTACAGGGTCTACAGGGTTTTCATCCTGAAAGGCCTGGTGGCAAAGATTATAAAACTGCCACTGTATATTCTTTCCCTTTAGCTTTTCTAAATGTATTTGATAATATTTATCTCTAATTGAGCGCAGTTTATACTCACATGAAAGAGGTTGTTTACCGAGCAGCATTGTTTTACAGGCGACAGTCCATAGATGTTTCTTTTTTGTAGTACCACTGCGGAATGTTTCTTTATTATCAAGATAGAAAACAATTAGACGTCTAATCTCTTCATCTAGCCACTGCTCTGTGGCCAACTGTTCACTTGCTTGCGCCAAGTCAAGTTCGTCAGCTGATTCACTCTCACCTGTGTCTTCGATTACATATTTAGTTTCTGAAAGCATTTGAATATCTTCTTGCTGGTCGCTCTCTAGAATGCCTGCATTGGACACATCATTACTTTCTGCAAAACAAATGTCAACGGTTGAAACTACTAAACAGTTGTTAAAATTTGGTATTGACCTCAAACATTAAATGTATGAAATTATGACTTGAGTAGGTAATAGATAAGGTACTTAACTAACTTACTAACTTACCATCCACATAAAACAAAAGA
Source organism: Colias croceus (assembly GCF_905220415.1). Classification (NCBI taxonomy): domain Eukaryota; kingdom Metazoa; phylum Arthropoda; class Insecta; order Lepidoptera; family Pieridae; genus Colias; species Colias croceus. Next base: position 4,387,891 of record NC_059562.1, read on the forward strand.
ATGTCTCCATTAGGTTGAATTTCACTTTTAATTACAATTTGTTCCATATCCATTGTAAAAGATTTATAATTTCCTTTATTTTTACTCAAAAAAACTGTCCGGATGAAAATGCACTAAATAAATATTAAAATCTGATGTTTGAACTATGTACGAATGTATGAAGATCTTACATTTTCATATTCTGTACTTGGCAATATTTATTATTTCGTAAAGCAATTAAATAACCAGCTAATGAGTAAAGTTTACAAAATAATAAAAAATACAAAACAATATTTTGACAGTGGCGGCAAAATGTTCAGAAAATCGGAAACAATGATTCACATTTTACAACAGCGCAGCAATGCTTTACATACGCCATTTTACTCAAAAATCATAGATAATGTAGAGAGATGTAAATTGATGTGATTTGCAGGAATGAAACTAAAAAAACATGATGCGTTTTGCGTTTTTGGTGTTATTTGTATGCATTTATTTGTGCATTTATTTTATTTCAGAAATAATGATTAATGTTTCCGCTGACTAACTGGGCACTGGCTGACGATAATTATTATTGACTGTAAGAAAAAAAACGATAATATTCCTATTTTCTAAATTCAAATTCTGAAAACAATTCACTAGGAAAAAAACTACTTAGGAAAAAAGGTCTTCGATTTCGATAGGTAACTGTGCCCTATTCATTGAGATAATAATACTACGTATGGAGGAGACACCACGAACAAAATCTAAGTTTTAAAAATTATTATCTAGTTAGGAACTTACCGATGACTTATCCTGATATATTTGTGCAATAGGAACTTACTGATGATATATTTGTGCAATATCGTAACACACACGAAGGCTTCTTTGATGCGTTTCACTTTAAAACAAATAAAAAATGAGCGTGCAGTTACGCCATATGGCGTATGTTGAGCGGAACATAATTAGTGAATAGTGATGTAGGCGGTGTCGTCTCCATATGTATATCTCAATGGCCCTATTATACATTATACTCTTTGGGTAACTGGTAGAGTAGAGGTGATGAGTCGCAGAAATCAGAAGGGCAAAATTAAAAAAAAGTGCCAGAAAACATTTTAGAAAGTCAGAGAGGGTAAGAAATGAACATTTTTTTTATTACAGCGATATGATTACATCTATCTATTATTTTGAATTAAAATTTTTAACGTGGCACAGTTCACTTTGTGAACTTTAGCATTTTTTTGGAAGATTCTAGACTAGTAGCTAGGTATGTATAGGTAGGTATAGGTAAATTTATTAAAATAAGTACGTACTTAGTAAAGTAGGTACTTTACTAAAAATTACTTAAAGAGGCAGCCATAATTGGCCACATAAATTATTTTTTGGAATCTCTAATTTTCGAAAGAAACAACGGTGATGTATTTTGTAAAACTTCTCGAAGTTTTTCTTAATGTTTGAATCTTGCCATAGAAGTTTCACTTTTGACACGTGTACTCGGCATACACGCTCTTTTTTATCGGGCGCTTATCTTTCCATTTCGTGTAAGTATTTATGGAAGAAAAAATAAAACTATGTTAGTCCATATATAATTTTTATTCACTTACACAAAATTAAATCAACATTCATCAGTCAACAAAGATTTTTGTAACAAAACGCATAATAATTTTTTTTTAAATAAAAATGTAATGAGCAGAAGTTCCTGCTACTGAAATATAAGATTTATTTCATATGGACTATAGTTCAAAATGAACTATATCAAATTGCAAGAATAAAGAAGCCTAAATAATAATAATACGATAATAAAGAATTCAATTATCACTAATATAATAATATATTGGATAACAAAAATTTAACCCAATTTTAAATAACATATTATGTGAAAATTATACATAAGTATCATATCTTTATATTGGATATTATATATGATGTCAATAGTTATTATTACAATATTTAGTAAGACTTCTCAATGAAAGATAGTGACATAAATTATATTATAATATATTTACTTTTAAAAGGGTAAAATTATAAATAATTGTGTAGGTAACTACATAAAAAATAAAGACACTATAGTTACCTTCATTTAACTTTTGTTACAGCAAGACATTAAAAAAAATCTTGTAAAATAATACTTTTTATTTGTAGGTACTTACATGTGTGATATGCAAGACCTAATCGACTTTTTTGTATTATCTTTCTGTAACAGTATTTTTTATTTTCCATGTCTTGATTTACGTTTTAACATACTAATGATAAATAAACAAGATTTCTAAAACCATAATATTGGTTATGACCTTGTAACATGTTTTAAATATTACAAATGTATAAAAATTCCAAACAAATCTATTAATATTGCACACATCATTCATATTATACTATCTAAATACGACAGGAAAGCATTTTATTTAAAAAATGAACCCTACTTTTATCGATTAGCTATAAATCAAATTTATTTTATATTTTTAAAAATATAAAAACTTTTCACATATATTTACTAATATTACATCCTACGTTATAATTATAAATGAATTAACTGAACAGAGACGAAGGGATGTGAGGTGAGGTTCTTTTTTCTCAAAAAATGGGTTTTCTTACCATTTTTTAGTAAAAAGAACCAGCTTTTATTAGTCTGGCAACACAGTGGTGTAGGTAAGGAAGGTACCTTACAAAGTTACAATGCATAATAATCTAGGTAAGCGTCTTCCATAATCGGAAGATATAAAAATATCTCGTCTCTGTTCAGCTTTTTCACTCATGTTATTATATGAAATAAATATATTATTTAATTTAATTTTAACATTTAATCTTAAACTAGACATAGGTATGCACACACGAAAGCTCTTAAATATTAAATTGGAATTATCAATAGTTTATGTTTTCATTTACTTGTATCAACAAAAATATAAAACTGGAATAAATAAAATAATTTATTAAAACAATAACAAATTTTATTAAGATATATTAAAATAAGAGATTTAAGTACATATTGCACATTTCCTAATATGCAAGTCTACTTCTGGTTAGATTTTTTTTTGTATTCGTTAAATTTTTTTAAATAAAAAATTTTAATATGAAAGAGAATCATTTGCGGCCAACGCCTATCTAATAGCAAAGCTTGTATCATATTCATTCTTTTAAAATTACACCTATTGTAATTTAAGAAGTTATGTATGCTAACTCCCATAAAGACAAGACTTTTGCTACACTAGCGCAATTTTTAGACTTCGATTTCATAAAACGACTTAGCTAGAAAAATAAATAAATGCTCCATTGATTCTAGAGGGTAAAAAGATGATAACACTCAGTTTATACTACTAAAAAAATGGTCTAGTTACAGAGTAGACAAGCAAGGCCTATGAAATGTTTCTGTTACGTTTTTTAGAGGTTTTACACTCTATTTACTATCTATAGTCTATGATATTGAATATTTATAGAGACTAGAAACTATGTGATTTTTGGCACAGATAAGATGATACATTTATTTCTGTTCTATAATGTTAAAAATACAATTTAGGGCTGATTTTTCAATCCTTGGTTAAAATTTATCCGTCCAATAACGTATTACACGAACATTTTAAAATGTCACCTGTAAACTGTCAAATACGGACAATAACTAGAATACATTTTTGAAATGGTAGTTTAATATGTTATTCGATGAATAAGTTTTAACCAAGGATTGAAAAATCAGCCCTTAAAATAATAATTACAATGTATACTTATTACTTACATGTTTACACAAGCGAAAGCAACACAACATTCAAGGCTATATTTTGTACAAACATTTGGTTCTTATTTATCTAAATTTGTGTCGTGTGTTTTTATACCTACTATCTGAAATAAATTAAAGTTTAAAATGGTAAAATTACAATGTTATCTTTGTTGTCCTTTTGAATAAATTAAGGATATAAATAATATAGATAACTACATAAGTATAACATTTTAATACAATAAATCTGCGTTTCTTAAATAAACAATTTTATATATTTCATGTTATTATTTTGAGTAACTCAATTTGAGCGAGATATCCGTGACTCGTTTGTAAGCGAAAATGCTTGAAAGCGCTCAATACTTGCTCAAAACATACTAATAGTAATTTATTAAATAACTGTCAAACTTTAAATGCATTATTTACTTATATTTGGCTAAAAAAATGATTATTTTTTTTCATAGCTGTTGATAGGACGGATGCCCTGTATTGTCCATTTTATTTTAGATGTTTGTTCGCTCATAGTGTTTATAATAAAAAGAGAAATAATATTTTTTACCTACATTTTTTATGAATTTAAACTCAAGACCTTTTGAAATTTTACTGAATATTCATATGACTACTACACTATACATACATTTACTATACTAATACATTATAACGTTTCATCTATCTAATATAAGCATTTATAGTTACCTATTTAAAAATTATTTTGTGTTGTATCTATGTATATGTCAAAAATAAAATAATAAAGAAACTGGCAACATATATTATAATTCATAGTGTTGTCATTTTTATATTTTTTTAATAGATAATATTATGAATAATTTCACCTTTGAATAATATATTTTGTATGCGTTTCTTTTAAGCGTCATTTAATCTTACATACAAACTCCACAATACACATAACTTTAATCGATAACTATAATAATTATATTAAGTTGTGACTGCTTAGAAATGTTTCATTTACTTATGAGGCGGTTTTCAAAATAATAATCTTAAATAAATATAAAACGGTCTTTGTACATGTTGTCTAGAACTAAAGAATATTATGTTCTAAAGAATTATTAGAGTATCTATACAATTTAATTTCACTTATCTACTATGTGAAATATAACTGTATAGTCAAGGTAATAAAGAATTTGTAAATTCATTGCCAGTCCAAAAATTATAACAAAACGTTTATTTTATCTATGGTCCTATTTGATTTTAGAATTGTAAGTTCTGAAGCCTTTTACAAGCTGAATTTTTGTATCATACAAAAAGTTTTCATCTAATATATAGGTAGCTACCTTCAATATTGTTTTTTTTTATTACTAATAAAAAATTAAAGCTGTCTCATGTTACCATACTTCACACTTTTGTTTAGGGTTCATTGTGGAACCTAGAGGGCAGTTGAATTCCGTAGAAAATTCTGGAAGATTCGATATTGGTCCGATAACGCGGTACTTTGCTACCGTGTGGTCATCTTTTTCGATTTGTATTTTGGTCGATTCTTTTGTCATTGCGGAACACCAAACCTGAAAAGAAGGAAACAAATAATGTAAAAATATTTCAAACTCAAACTCAAACATTTATTTATTCAATTAGACTTCTTCGAGAAGCACTTTTGAAACGTCATATTTTTAACATTCACCATGAATTCGAAAAGCAGTATCTATGGAGAAGAACCGGCAAGAAACTCCATTTGCGTTGAGTTGAGAAGTATCTAAATACATTCTACTTCTAAAAATGTGGTTTGGTCAATTGAATTTTACCTACCTATATCATAATCTAGATTCTAGCAGCTATGCGCCAAAACAAATCAAATTCGTACCTACCTTCATTGTAGATTAAAAATATTGTTGTGTGACAATAAGGCTTTATACTCTTTCAACAACCTTCAAAAGTTAAAAACAACATAATAATTACATACATATTTATTTTTACGTCTTTTTTATATATTTTTTTATAGCGTCGCATATGGATAAAGCCTTATTGAAGGTCTGTGTGCATTAGAAATAAATATTCATTATTTTTTAATTCAAATATATCCTCGTAATGATTATAATAATTACCTGTGCAAACGATATAAAGAACAATTGTCTATGCGAGTACTTCAATCCAGGGAGAGTGTAGTTCTTAGCTGCTGTCTTACTGTACTCCAAATACGCGTGATACGATGCTTTTAGGCCACCATTATCTGCTATGTTTTCACCTGGAAAAAATAAAAATAGTATAGATAAATCTCTGCTGTTTTCAATTTTTACAACTACCTTGATAAGTTATAACAAAGTGAGGGTAGTTATGTTAGTTAAATGAAAACTATGTGAAGGTGCTGCAGATTTATTTTTAGATTAGCAGATAACTAAAAAAATCTGAAATATAACACCGACAACATACTAAATACAGTCAGTATATTATTATTAGTTTTTTGACGCATTTTAGAGACGGACCTATAACCTATGTATTAACGACTACCTTCATCTATTAAAAATGTACAAGTATCAAAAATATTAATTTTAAATAGTTTTAACATACCCAAAGTCTGTTTGCCGTTAAGCCGCTGTCCTTCCATGGAGTACTGTGAGTACTGCGTCTGTATGCACTCCGCCCTCTTCTTGAAGCGAGCTATGGTTGCGTTGTTCCACCATTGGTTCAAATTGCCGAATCTGTATCAATGTGGCATTTTATATTAATACTAGATTTCCGCCCGCGGCTTCGCCCGCGTTTGCAAAGGAAAACCCGCATTGTTCCCGTACCCGTGGGATTTCCGGGATAAAAACTATCCTATGTCTTAATCCAAGTTACCCTCTATATGTGTGCTAAATTTCATTGTAATCGGTTCAGTAGTTTTTACGTGAAAGAGTAACAAACATCCATACATCCATACTTACAAACTTTCGCCTTTATAATATATTATATTAGATTAGATTTATTTTATGTTATGCTAAAGGGGAATATATTGGCACATATTGGCTAGATACTGTCGACCTTACAAATAAACGAGGTGCAAAATTTTTATAGATATTGCTTAAATATAACCTAAAAATGGCCATAAACATGAAAATAAAATTAATGACACAGTTTATAAGCTATTGCAATGGTTGGTGGTAATGAAACACTTGACTCGACTGTAGTCTGTATAATACTGTATTGAACTGCTATTACAACTGCACATATAGTATGACGCACACATACATAACATTACACACTACACTATAATCTGCCCAAAAACTATGCGTTAGATTGTAAGCAGTATGTTATGTATTAAAAATTGGTTGTCTGTAAAGTCGGTTTACTGACGATAGTTGAACGTGACAACGTCGGATTGTGCTTCTTTGTCGCTCGTTCCGCGCTCTCGCTCGCACTTCAAGCCTTACATGGAACGCCTCAGATGAGTCAGAGCGAGGTAACGACGCATGAGTCATGTTTTTTCGTGCGTGCAGCCGGCTCTATCGAATTATAAGACGTTGTCACGTCAAAAATTGATAGCTTACAAGCTCGCGAGATAGATTATGAACTTGCTAATGGCTTTATCACGCTTCTATTAACTTCACCTGTACTATGTTTGTACATTGTGTGATTCCTTTGCAGTGGATTTTGACGCATTTTAAATGGTGATGTTTAATTACATATATACCAGAACTTACCTATCATATTCCCGTCCCTGGTCATCAAACGCATGGGTCAGTTCATGTCCCATGACCACCCCCATGGCCCCGTAGTTCACGCACTTGGGGTTGTTCTCGTCGTAGAAGGGAGCTTGAAGGATTCCCGCGGGAAATACGATTTGGTTCTTGGTAGGAGTGTAATAGGCGTTCACTGTTGATGGTGTCATGCCTGTAAGGGAGTTTTAGTAAGTTATTTATGTGTCACGTTTTATGCGCTAATTTTCTATTTCATGCAAATAGCTGTATAAAGAATTAAATTAAGGGCCCTGAGGTAAAATTCTATGCTGTAGAAATAAAAAATCCTATTCATTACTAGCTTCTGCCCACGACTCCGTCCGCGCGGAAGTCGGTCTTCGCGTGGATGGTTTATTTCTCCATTTTGAGTAACTCTGACAATGACGTCTTATAAAAAAAAAAATTAATCACATATTTGGGCTTGGTATCGATCCAGTAACACCCCTGCTATATATTTTTTTAATATTTTCAATGTACAGAATTGACCCTTCCACAGATTTAGGGTATTATATTATGTATAGATGAAAAATAATTCTTTGATTTTGAGTTCTGCCTTAAATTATAACATCGATGTTAGTTTTCCTAATAACATTGGCAATTATAAAGTTCATTTCATGATGAGATAATATTATAAACTTACCCCATTTCGTCTTATTGACAGGCTGGTCTAGTTTCCTCAAGTCATGTTTCAGACTGAATGTATTAAACGCAATATTGTTTTCAAAATACTCATTGGGTTTGACTATCAGCTCTTCGTATTGTTTATCTAATTCTTCCTTGTTCAGAATGTAATCCGGAAAACCTATAAATACAAAAATAAAGATATTGTAAAATAGATCTATGTGTCACGTATTTTAGGAATCGTGCAAAGTTATAAAAGAAATGAAAAATATTCTTAATAATTAAGAAATAAACATTCCACAGGTATCGTCTTAATAAATTATCATATACCTACTCTCCGTTATCCCGCGTCAATCCAGTCTATTGCTTGAGGTGCTTCTTGAAGGCCGCTCAGATATTGTCTATCATTATCTAACCTTCGATTTATTACCTTACCAATAATATTATTAACTACTTAAGAGATTTACCTAATTGCCAAAGACGCTTCTCGACTTTTCCAGAACAAAATTACTTACCTAACCCAAAAGACAGAATACAAGATCTACCAAAAAGACTTCTACAAAATATTTTGCCAAGATTTTTCTAGAATCCTCACCAATCATATCAGTAATAGCATCTGCCTTGCTCTCCGCAGCTTCTCTCGTCTCCGCGTCCATCCAGTCCAATTGCTTGAGAAGCTTCTTGAAAACCCCTCGGATATTTCAACCTTCAGTTTTTGCCTTAGTAATTATATTATTGACTACTAAAGAGATTAACCTACCTGCTAAAGACACAGCTCGAGTTTTCTGGAAAAAAATCTGATCCAACCTAAAAGATTGAATATGACATCCTCCTACAAAGACTTTTACAAAACATTACCCTATAATTTTCCAATATCCTCACCAATCATATCAGTAATAGCATCTGCCTTGCTCTCCGCAGCCTCCCGCGTCTCCGCGTCCATCCAGTCCAATTGCTTGAGATGCTTCTTAAAGGCCGCTCGGATGTTGTCTATCACTATCTTACCTTCGATTACCTTACCAATAATAGAGATACTACTAAAGAGATTTACCTAATTGCCAAAGACGCTTCTCGACTTTTCCAGAACAAAATTACTTACCTAACCCAAAAGACAGAATACAAGATCTACCAAAAAGACTTCTACAAAATATTTTGCCAAGATTTTTCTAGAATCCTCACCAATCATATCAGTAATAGCATCTGCCTTGCTCTCCGCAGCCTCTCTCGTCTCCGCGTCCATCCAGTCCAATTGCTTGAGATGCTTCTTGAATGCCGCCCGGATGTTATCTATCATGATCTCGCCTTCCGTTTTGGCAGCACCGTGGAAAACTTCCCGGACGAACATTGCGCCTACCGCAAATCCTGAAAATGGAGTAAGTTAATCAATCAAATATTAAATCTGAGAATTTCTCAACCAAATATTATAAAATCTGTGAGTAATCTCACTTTTGATAGTTCATAATTCATCTTTCGATATTAGGTAGTAAATGGTAATAGAACATATTGGGTAATGCACAAATACAAAAACATAATAGTACACAATATTGAAACGTGCAAATCGGTAAATTTGATGCATCATGCAATCTTTGGTGTAAAAATAGGTGATACGAGCCATGGCATAGTAAAATTTTTTTTCAAAGAAATTAACTAAGAGGTCTAATTTATTTCGTATACATAAGTTCACTTTTACAAAATGTCATATTTTAAAACTACCCTACATTAAAACAACCTAACATAAACCATATAAAAACTTACCAATAGCATTATTAGTATCCGTAACACAATATCTCCAGGATTCTTCCGCTCCTTCGGAACCAAATAGTGCTTTTCTCAATATCTTAGATGCATCTCGGAAAGGTTTAGATAAATACGTGGAGAGAGATCTCGATACTTGCCACATCATGTAGCTGGTGATTGTTCTGCAAGTTAAATGTTATTATTTAGAATAAATATTGCTACTGAGAAACCTAGAAACAAATAGGCGGTAGTTAGGAATTACTAGATTTTCGCCCGCGGCTTCGCCCGTATTTTCAAAGCAAATAAAGCAAAATAGGGAATAGTTATAGCATAGTTCCCGTTCCCGTGGGATTTCCGGGATAAAACCTATCCTATACCCTCTATGTGTGTGCTTAATTTCATTGTTATCGGCTCAGTAGTATTTGCGTGAAAGAGTAACAAACACACACACACACATCCTCACAAACTTTCGCATTTATAATATTAGTAGGATAAGATGTTAGAACGCAAATGTTAAAAACCGCAAGAATAGAAAGCAACAAAAATGAGTATATGTTTCTAATTGTAATGATCTTTCATTGAGCTGAATAGTGTATTTTATATAAGGGACAATCTAAAGACACCGAACTGACATTTGTTTCATTAAAAGTAGTTAAAAATAATGGTCCTTACCTTTGGTCTTCTTCGGTTTTACTGTACTTTCTGAGTACTTTGGTCAAGTTTCTAAAATACTCCGGCGCGTACACTACTATTGTCTCATTGTCAGGAATCTAAAAAAAAATTATAGGACATCATTGATTGTGTTTTATTATTATTGATCATGACAATATTATTATTAACCTAAGTTGATAATAATTGCAATACACAATATAATAGTTAAAGAACAAGACAATTCTATCAGAACACTGCATAGCTACATCTTTGTAAAGTAGGTACAATATAAAATTTTAATATCTCATTTATATCAATTTTTATACATTTTCCAACTTACCGTCCTATTAACCAATCTGAACGCATCATTGAAAAACACGCTCCAATTTAAAAATGGCGCTTCTCTTTGCCACTGTTTCACGGTAAACGGATTGTACAACCCTTCTTCATCCCTTCTATCCTCAGAAGGGGTGGTTATATTGGCCAATTCTGTCTCAAATTGTATTACTTTGCTCATTTGCTGCCTAGCTTCAGTTTTATTGGCACCAAGTAATACGCAAATACGAGTCATATAGTCGAGATAGGCATCTAGGACCTTTTTGTGAGCTGTTTTGTTTAGGTAATTGTCCCTGGTGGGTAGGTTTAGACCTCCTTGGTCGAGCTAGAAATAATAGTCGAGTGTATTTTTAAATAACTGCTTTAAATACTGTTTAATATTACTAGTTTATGTATCTAATCCAACAGTCAACAGAATTATTTAAGAAACATTAATTCGTTTAACATTAAGAAATCAATTCCCTTCTCAACATTGAAGAAAAAGCCTTTTTAATGCAACTGGGATCAGATTTCAATTTCTCATAATAATTATGATAATATACAGAAGTAGCAAGGAACTAGAATATTACTCACCACTATAACATGCTTAGTTGAATTTCTGTCATCTTCTGTAACCGCCCAGTTGAATAGACCACCCAAATTATATCTGAATTTAAACAAATAGAATTAATAACGTCATTGATTTTAAATTAATTAACGTTAATTAACGTTTGATTTATTACCATTATAGCTATTTAAAGCAGATCTTTCAGGAATTTGAAAATCTGCTATAATACCTATCTACCTATGTATAAAATTCACACTAAACACTACTACATTAATTCTGAAACATAATCCTGCTAAACCAAAAGCCTTCCACAAAAACCCTTACGATATATTCAACGTACCTATTCTGAATATCCTGCAATAGCTTCTGCAGATCCCACTTCTGCGTTCTCACAAGCGTGTTTGGCAGAATATGCCAGCCTCCCAGCTTCTTTATGATGCCGATCAGTGGTTTATCTCCCAACCTTTCTATTGTTTCATTTGTGTCTACACAAGCGTCGTAATAGATTCGAGCTTTCGCTTCTGCTCCGGTGGTCACGTTGAGGTTTATTTTTTCTGGAATTTTGTTATATTAAAGACGCTGTCACAAATCTGCGTTACTCAAATTTAGGTATCTAACGTCGCCACGTGGTTCGCGGGAACATCGCGCTCACGTAAACATAGCGCATTCCATTTTATAGACCATCTTCATACTTGATATTTTTTTTTTATATTTTTATTGAAATTGATTCCAGAAGATTACTGGGAACTTTAAAAATTCATTTTGTTACTATTATTAGTAGGTACGATCCTTATAAGTATTTTAGTGTATTCAACCAACTTAAAAAAGTGTGACTATTTTACAACAATTTGAATATGAATTGTATTATTGTATACAATATCGAAGCTTTTTAAGAAATGTATAAAATACTTTTTTAAGAATTATTATCATACATAATATTATATGTTACCGGCAATATATTAAACCCGGCATTGTAAGCAATTCTTAGTAAATGTATGTTATTCCGAGAAACAGACGGAATGAAATAAATTAAATTCGTTACCACACATTCACATTACCTATATCTTTAAATATGAACTTTTCCTAAGTAGCAAACACATTTGCAAATGTGGGTGGTTTTTTGGGGTAGCTATTAACCAATATGAGGTCAAAACTAAAATCCAAGATGGCACCGACGAAAATTTGAAATCTTTTCGTCACGGGTGTCATTTTCAAGGAGTTGGAGTAGCTATTAAATAAGTATTAATCAATATGAGGTCAAATCTAAAATCCAAAATGGCGCCGACGACAATTTGACATCATTTCGTCACGGGTGTCATTTTCATGGTTTTTGGGGTAGCTGTTAACGAATATGAGGTCAAAACTAAAATCCAAGATGGCGCCGACGAAAATTTTACATCATTTCGTCACGGGTGTCATTTTCATGGTTATTGGGGTAGCTATTAACGAATATGAGGTCAAAACTAAAATCCAAGATGGTGTCGACGAAACTTTACATCTTTTCGGCATGGGTGTCATTTTCAAGGTTTTTGAGACAGCTATTACCAAATCCCCAATGTAACCGTCGATAATTAGGTATATTTTTCTTACTCCTTTAAAGCTTAAACTTAAATAAAATAACAAAAACGTTAACAACCACAGTTTTGTAGAAAGTCTTAAAAAAAACAATTTTAAAGAACATTGAAATGCATATTTAGAAATTTAATATAAAACGCAACTCTGTGGCAATCATGTTAATATTCTGACAGATATTAGTAACTTTAAATATATTCGCTAAACTTTATTTAAAATAAAGTTTATCTAAAACATTTAAACGAAGAGAATAAAATAAAAAAGAACGTGTGTGCCGAGAAAACGTGTCAGGAGTGAAACTTCTTTGGCGAGATTCATAGATACCAAAATCGCCGCCTTGCTCCATAACGCGACAGTATTACCATGACGCGATCTTGAAATTCGACGACCATCTTGGATTTTAGTTTTGACCTCATATTCGTTAATAGCTGCCCCAAAAACCATGAAAATGACACCCATCACGAAAAATGTCAAATTTTCGTCAGCGCCATCTTGGATTATAGTTTTGACCTCATATTCGTTAATAGCTATCCCAAAAACCATGAAAATGACACCCATGATGAAAAGATGTCAAATTTTTCGTCGGCGCCATCTTGGATTATAGTTTTGACCTCATATTCGATAATAGCTACCCCAAAAACCATGAAAATGACACCCATGACGAAAAGATGTAAAATTTTCGTCGGCGCCATCTTGGATTTCAGTTTTGACCTCATATTGGTTAATAGCTACCCCAAAAACCATGAAAATGACACCCATGACGAAAAGATGTAAAATTTTTGTCGGCGCCATCTTGGATTATAGTTTTGACCTCATATTCGTTAATAGCTACCCCAAAAACCATGAAAATGACACCCATGACGAAAAGATGTAAAATTTTCGTCGGCGCCATCTTGGATTTCAGTTTTGACCTCATATTGGTTAATAGCTACCCCAAAAACCATGAAAATGACACCCATGACGAAAAGTTGTAAAATTTTTGTCGGCGCCATCTTGGATTATAGTTTTGACCTCATATTCGTTAATAGCTACCCCAAAAACCATGAAAATGACACCCATGACGAAAAGATGTAAAATTTTCGTCGGCGCCATCTTGGATTTCAGTTTTGACCTCATATTCGGTAATAGCTACCCCAAAAACTATGAAAATGACACCCATCACGAAAAAAAGCCAAATTTTCATCGACGCCATCTTGAATTGTTTTACCCCACCAATCTATTCAACAACCCATAAAAAAGAGGATCTCAGGCAAGGTAATTTTAAAAACATAATTTTAAATTACAAATAATTGGAATATGAAACATATACAGTTTACTCATAAAAAGTATCAAATATTTCAAATCACGAAAAAGACAGTGCACGCACAATATTCTTTTTTATTTCGTTTTTATTTTTGGCACGAGGAGCGATACACCCGTCCTTCCAAGAGCGCTTCTGAGCGCGGTCTGACGAACCGCGAGAACAAAATGTATGAAGAAATCGACAAGTATTTTTAATTTAGCTCATTATTGAAATAAAAATTTTGATTTAGATTCATAAAAATTACACCATATATAAAGGACTATATATCCCTCAATAAGATATAGTTAAGAAGATAGATTAGGCTCTTAATTTTCCTAAAATGGTACCGGTTTAGACCCCATTTTTTTGCATTTTATGCGTTTATTGTGATGGAAAAAACGTATTTCAGCGACAATTTTGTATGACGTCGTACAATTTTTATAAGATGAACGTAGAGCTGAATATATTATCTTTAAATTAAGATATTACTATGTTCTCACGTGTAATTGCTTTAAGTTAAAATGGTACCGAAAAACAGCGTGTTTTTGTAAAAATACGTTATAGCGTCCTTAAGTATAGTACATTTATTGTTTGATTGGTAACTTATTTGAAAGTATTGTATACCTACTTGTAGACTTGAAGAATTAAATGTGGTGGTAGGTATTTTTGGAGGTACTTAAAATAAACTACATAATATAAATACAATGCTCAATAGACAGTTTATATAATTTGAGAAAAAATCTAAATGAGGTATATAGACCGGTTTCCCTAATATTTAGTTTTTGTTTATATCGGTTATTTTATTGTTTCTTGATTTTTATCTCTTTAAAACAGGCTCGTGATAATTAATTACCCATAAGTTCCTATGACGTCATAATAAAAATATCATAAATACGAATATTATAGGTATGAATCTTTGTTACTGAATCGCACCTCTATTTGTGAATGGATTTGGATCCAAATTTGGTAAAGAGACAGATCGACATACCACACAAGTGACGTTTATAAATTGAACACTTTACACAACATATTAACAAGCAATTTATTTTTATGTATATGTTAACAAATAAATACCTAACATAATTCGTCAAATATTTGAATTCGCAAGGTGCCTCTAATGACATGAAAATTCTGAAAAATCACGTAAGTATACTGATTATTGGCTTGACATTCGTTTACATGTTCAGTTTGATTTTTCCTGGTAGCTACCTATATTTTGTTTAAAATTAAAAAGAATATACTTCATAAATAATGTTTCGAGACTTCGAGTTTAATGATTTTTGAGGGACAAACGTTAAAGTCTCAACAGGTAATAAATAAAATGTTTAGATTACAGAAACATCTAGTACAGATACCCTTCTGTGTCATGAGCGGTGGTAATTGCTTACGAGTAACGACCCACTCTTTTTACCACACCAAAAATATTAAAAAAAAATATCTAAAAATATCCAAAAAAATTACAAGTTTTCAACTTACCCATAGCAGTCTTTATAATCAGCTGATTCTGCAGCTCTATCTGACTAAATATACCCCAGTTGGATTTCCCTTCAGGTATAGGGTTGTTTTTCACCCAACCCCCACACGCGAACTGGTAGAAATCATCGCAAGGGTTCTGTGTTTCATCCAGGGCCTTTATAACCTCGCTAGCTGTGTAGATGCATGTGCCTGATAGGCAGAGATCTGAAAAAATAATTAGGAACAATTTTAAGACCAATAAATTATATATACATATCTAATGTAATATCTAGAAATACTTCGAGGGTAGTTACGAAGAAGCACGTATGTACCTACGTAATTTTATTTATAGTGCCGTTAAAATGTTACTATTTCAAAAAAAATTATAGTAAAACACGATGTAAGAATTAAGTCCCTATAGCTGATAAATTACACAGTAAGCGGTTGGTCAGTCTTTTGTGCTATCAAAGCTATCTAGAAATTAGAATTTGTTTAAACACCTGATTGTCTCATAATATTATGTTTATTCGAACATGAGTTTTACAAATAATAGAAATCCATTTAAGGTGGACTTCCGAGCACCGCGGCTCCGGCGTCACTAACGCAGCGACAGTGACGCGGCGACAGAGCGATAGTATTATACAGTACGGAAATGTATGATGGAACGTTCGAGCGCAGCGTCACTGTCGCAGCGACAGTGACGCCGCGTCAGTGTCGCGCGGCCGTAGCGGCCGTGCTATGCTCGCGCAAGCACTGTCGCGTGGCAGGCTGCAAAAGCACGTTGTTTTTAGGTTATTATCGAGTTATTTTCGAAAGAATATCTAAAAAATGGACGTTAGTAACATATTTACGCACATTACATGCAATTTTGTACGATTTAAGTGAAACGGGCTACAAAAACCAGCCTAAAAAGGATTCTATATTATTTATTTCTATATATCTATATTATTTATTCTATCTATAGATATGATTCTAATAATATTTTTTTAATTTTTCGGTTCATTCCTACTGTACCGCACAACCGTCAGGTATGGACTAATAACTGTGACTGACGCCGGAGTCGCGCTGCTCGGAAGCCAATCTGCGTCTAAGCCGCTGCGACAGTGACGCAGCGGCTTAGACGCTGCGGCCGTTGCGATAGAGCCGCGCTGGTCGGAAGTCCACCTTTAAATAACATCTAGCTTGAAGAATAGTGGGATAAATTAAAATGTTTATTAATAATCATAAATGCACGGTATTGTTACATACATCACTAGCTCAATTATATAATAACACATTATAGACGTCTGTAGCAAATCGCAACCAAGGTTAATGTTAATTACGATGCTAAGTCATTGCATTTAGAAATTGAGTGATTATTCACGAGAAAATGGAATTTCATAAAAATTTAAAAAGTAAAACGTTTCAATGTTCATAATATTTTAAATCCGCTACAAAAAAAAATCTAAACGTACAACGCACTCGTATAAAAAACACAATAACAAGAAAAATATAATATCACATAACCTTTGCTAACAAAACAACGCCACAACAGCGAACTATTTACATTACAATTTCATACCCAACTCAGTATAATTTCACAAAACAAATAGACCATTCCTATGTAATATTCAAGACATTTTCTTTGCCATTACACAGCGTGTTGGCAAACAATACGACACCATAATCGCTGACGTCATCAACAATATGACATTGACCTTGCCTTGCCTTGTGCTTGGTTATTGATCTGATTTTAGGGACATTGTAGCAAGAGGTTTTATCTGCTTATCTATGATAAGTATTATACTTGCAAATGCTTTTGCCGGTATTGATAATAGTTTTGAGGTGGTAAAATGCATGTCTGTCTGTTGTGCTCTCATCGCAACGGTTAAGCCATGGAAAAGCTCATTTTGATGATTGCGATGAATTAGGTAAGTAGCATATTGTGAAAATGTGTATGGATAAATTGTTCTGTGTGACAAAGTGATGTGAACGCATGCGCAACTAATCATCACTTTTAGAACGAAGAATAAATAAGTATATTACTATGTTCGATCTCTTTTATATTATCGAGACTAAATTACTTTTCTTGCTTCAATCACTTCTTCAGTGCCCAAATATGGAACATTGTACATTGTATTAAGGAGAAAAATGAATATCCCAAACTATTGAAACGATTTCCCAAA
The DNA here is from genome assembly GCF_905220415.1 of Colias croceus. NCBI lineage: Eukaryota > Metazoa > Arthropoda > Insecta > Lepidoptera > Pieridae > Colias > Colias croceus. The sequence continues at coordinate 4,405,583 of NC_059562.1, forward strand.
ATTCTTTTACTAGTAGGTTGACCCATTGAGCCCCCAGCAGCCCGATCGGTCCACGACACAATAGATTTTCTATTGTGTCTGTGATTCTGGGGGCTGAGTTATTAAATATGAATCCTAGATGCAATGAACAATATTTTTTGTATTCCTCGAGACAGATTCTAATACACAAATACATATGGTAGGTACTTTACCGCTATCCTTTTCAACGGCTGGCACGCGAGGATACGACGCTGTCTGCGTGCTGACTAACAGCGTAGTGGTCAGCATCACCATCAAGAAGAGGATCCCGCTGAAAACCAGCAGGAACCGCTCTAGCTTCGTCCGTTGGTGCCATGCTAGGAAGGTCAGACCCTGGAAAAAGATAGCATTCATGTAATTACAGGTAAATCGGCTTAAAATATACATATATCTTTGTGGTCAAGCGCTTCCCTATCTAGAATAAAAAAAATATAAATAAATAAATAAATAAATATTATAGGACATTATTACACAAATCGACCTAGTCCCACAGTAAGCTCAATTAAGGCTTGTGTTGTGGGTACTAGGTGACGATAAATATAATATTTAATAAATACATATACATATAGATAATAACACCCAGACCCAAGAACAAATAATTGAGTTCATCACACAAATATTTGCCCTGACCGGGGATCGAACCCGGGACCGTCGGCTCAGTAGGCAGTTACTTTACCACTGCGCCAACCGCGTCGTCAATATCTACATACGATTATTTTCACGTTCCTATTTTTGTTTTAAATATTAAATTAGGCACCGTATTGTTATTTTTAAACATATTCTGTGGCAAAAAATCGTTGTATCAGAAATAAGTTTTTCTATCTTATTAAGAAAGAAGAAGATTCAGAACTTTTGGCATATTTATAAAAAAAAACAGATGACTTATTCACTTCGAGAGGACAATCTTGTAATAACAACAATCTTAAAACCGTTCGAAATAAATTATAACTACGTAAAACGAGACATAATTAAATATTTTTTCAAGAAAAATATCTTATGTTAATTAAGATTTAGGGCATAATAAACGTTCTTCATAAAGCTTATTAAATTCTCAGCACAAAATTATTATTTTTAAATCTAGAGCATGTGGGGCCTGTTAATTAGATTCTTAATTAAATACACGGTCAAAAAGCTAATTAAAATGGATGTCATGAAAACTGTCGACAAAAGTGAAAAATGTAACATGACAAGACTCCATTAGGTACATATGTATGTTTTCAAAGTAATAAAACAATCAATTAATAAAACAATTAATTTAATTTACAATTTCATAATGTAATTCAATCAAGTCAAATTTAAAATCGCAGCACATTTCAAAATAACATAACTTCCAATTATAAATTTGATCCCTAAAATTGTATTAGTATCTGTATTAATGTACTTAATGAAAAGTAACGTCAATATGTATAAGCTTCTATATAAATAAAACAAAGTAACTAACAATAACCGTCGGGTTAAACTTAGCCTACGTGAAGTACCTACTGCACTACAAAGTACATTTGTTTTTTTTTTCAGGTCGACTGAAAAATACATTTGATTTTTTATTTATAAGTCTAAAAGCCGGTATAGTAAACCATATAAACCATTTTTACTTTCATATTTATTTTGTTTCATGTCTTTGTTGCTTAAACAAAATACAATAAATAACAATATTTTCTACTAGAAATTATATAAAATCGTGAACTCAAATGCACGTTGTTTACTCTAAGTTCACTCAACTGCGAACTTAACAAGAAAATGACAGAATACTTAATTTATAAATTTCCCAACAGTGTCACTTTAAATGTCGCTTTTTTATTTGAACTTTTGCGTATTTTCCCACCACAGTTGACAATTTTGTTCAGTTTCATATACATATAAGAATACAAGGCTTTTACGTCATTACGGGATTTCCGTTTAAATAAATATTTACCTAGCTATGAAAAATATTTAACTAAAAACTATGACGCTCACAACCTTTACCCTGAATGTTTAATAATACAATTACATTCCTACGTTATGTTTTAGAAAATACGTATTTAGGATTTTTAACCGTCTTATGTGTAAGAGAAAATAAAGTATAAATTCTTCGCGGAGGACCAAAGAAGTTATTTTAAAAATTTGTAATATCTTCTCGACTCTCGGGTCCATTGGGAATTCGATCCAATAAATTGAAACTTTGCGGGAAATTGGGATCAGATTTCTGAACCAGACGGGAAATATTTAAACATAGAAGTATTTTATCCCTTCAAGTATATTTTATAAATAAAAAATACCTAGCCCTTGTTTTGCGAAGTCTGGTAAAAATAAATAAATAGTCCTCCAAGTTTATTTGTGTCATTGATAGAAAATGCATGTAATAAAAAGCCATTGTTTACAAAATTTTTCAGTTCATCACAATAAATGAAAAATAAAAATTCTATAGCGCATAGCGCAATGTGCAATATTTTAAACAGAACGAAAGCTATCATATCAATTAGATAATTTTATCGGCTCAAAAAATTTGAACCTAGGACACCTAAACCAGAACCTAAATTTGCAGCTAAACAGAATGGATATAATATTAAATTGCACGTGATACGTTTAAATAAACCATATATCAATTACTAGTTAGGCTATCGAGTGCACAGTGCATCGATCGTAAATAGAATACTATTTATAAGTTAGGTTAATAGGAATCGTATTGTAGCTTTTAATAATATGACGTCCAAAGTTCAGGGTATAATAGTGTTCTCATCGATTGATTGTATTTTTTTTTTCCAAAATGTAGTAATCAATAAATTGTAAAGTACTTACACTAAATTGAAGTAGAAACTATCAATAAAATACGACATTTATATTGATCTATGTTGGTCTGTCTGTTTATTCCGGATAATACTGGCTCTGAGATGTGCGGGCCTATTTGGCCGGAACGATCAATTACAGGCAGCGTAGTACCTAATAGGTATACTTACCAACTAAATATATATATAATAATAATATATACCTTTATATTATGGACATTATAGGCTGATATAAAATTATAATACACGCACATGAATGACTCTAAATTACGCGTTTATAGAACTACTAGCGGTTCACACCGGCTTCGCCCGTGGTACCTACATGTTTACGTTTTTTTTTTTCATAAAAACTATCCTATCTCTCAAGTTGGATCGAACTGAACATGGTCTGCGAATTTGATTATAATCGGGGAGTCCATTGAGGACCAACATTGTGACACGAGATTTATATATATTAAGATAAATTATAATATATGTAGTACCTACCTAACTAAACTGTTGAAAGAAGAATAATCAAATAAAATTAATTTTATACATAAAAAGGTCTACTCACCATTTCTGTTTTCACTCACATTTGATAAACAAATATTACTTGTATATATTTGCACGACACAACATAAAATAGAGCTGTATCTACTGTATGATTTTATTGTATAGTCAAATTAGTCATTGTGTAGACTGTTTAGGCCATAATGCCACAGACTAAATAATTCAGGTACCCAACTTTTAATAAATTTATTTAGATACCTTCCTAAAACAATATTTATAACTAATAGAATATAAAATATACTGTAATGTTGAAAATTAACTGATTTGAAATCAACACTTTTTAAAGAATTTTGGAAATAGGAACGTTATATTTTGTGGAAGATTCGACTTTAAATGAAAAACTGACTTACTTACGGTCATTATTTAAGATTCATAGAGTTATTGTCTTAAACAATATTTATGGATAACGATACATAAATATTAGCTAAGAAATAACTCAATATTAGTGCAATTGTTTTGTATTATCTGTGGCCCATTCGACAGTAATGTGCTTGCGTCACTGCAAATGTGCTATGGTTAACTTATGTGATGACGCCCTATTATGAGATTATATTGTTACATCATTGAGACATAGGTACTGATATTATAATATATCAAATTATTTATTATTAAACGTCTTAAAATATTACCTACTAGCTTTCCGCCCGCGGTTTCGCCCGCGTTTTCAATGAAAAACCCACATAATTGCCGTTCCAGTGGGATTTCCGGGATAAAACCTATCCTATGTATTAATACAAGTTACCCTCTATATGTGCGCTTAATTTCATTTTAATCAGTTCAGTAGTAATTGCGTGAAAGAGTAACAAACATACATACACATACATCTATCCTCAAAAACTTTCGCATTTATAATATTAGTAGGATAGTACTTAGTAGGACAAACACCTTGTCCACGCTTCGTCCGGGATAATAGAAATTCATGTCTGTACTCTGTACATATTTGTATTTATTATTTTTTAACAAAAAACTAAAAGCCTAATTTAAATGGGACCACATACATCGCAGGCACCAGCTTTCAGATAAAAAAAAAAATATCAAAGTCAGCTAGTCGCAAGTTCTGAGATAACAAACCGTACAAGAAATGCAGTCGAATACAATTGCCTCCTTTTTTTGAAGTCGTTTGAAATTAGTACAAAAAAGTACAGTAAGTAATAAGTATTATTAACGCCGCGCCGCATCAAATTTATTGCAATTGTTTATGCGTGGGTTCAACACATAAAATGTACCTACTACCTAACATGAAAATATACTCTGACGTCTCTAGCTCTCTATTAAAGATATACTATTAAACTGTATTACCTCTTTAGTCCTAGCCTGACATTGACCCCTGACAACATTTTTATCTAGACATACCTACCTCCTATACTTACGATACCTATATGTATTATGTATAGTTGGCAAGCCAAGCCTACATACCTAAAAACGTTTATCTCCTAAGATCAAAGAAACATAATGAAAATCGATTCGCACACGTGCCAGACGCTTAGATACCTATAATATGTAGGTGTACATTCTTAGCAACGTTTCAGCTAGAAAGATTCATTATTATGTATGTATGAAAATCATTTTTTATGAAATATGAGTTAGAAGGAATTTCCATGCGCGTTTGTTTATTCTATAAGTTAACTCCCAAAATGAATTTTGTAATGGTTTTCAGTTTTCACCATTATGTAAATAGATCTTTTATGGGAATATTAATTTGTGTACATAGATGGCAATACCAATTTATGATATAGTATGATAATATTATGCAGTTACATATTTTGTAAAATTAAATTTTAATACTGACATGATTTTAAAAGAGCAATTATGGAGTTTCTTGTCGGTTCTTCTCCATAGATACTGTGTTCTGAATCGGAGGTAAATGTTAAAAAATTGTTATAAAGATTCAAAAGTGCTTCAAATTAAATAAAGAATCAAATCAAGAAGTCAAATTAAATAAATAAATAATTGAGTTTGAGTGGTGAACTGACTAGTAAATAAATAATTTGTTACATCCTTTAGTATAACCAAAAAATCTCATTTGAGTCTTAACCAACTTCACCAAAAAAGTTCAACGAAGTAAAACCTATAGATTCACAAGTACATCGAAGACCATTAGAGCATTATCATCAGTGAGAAACAAAACAAATGTACAGATAAAAAGCCCATTTCAAATGCGATAAACATGAAACAGTCAACGCAGTGACGTCACAACGGTAAAGCAGACGCCATGTCGAGGTCGTTGAAATTTAACGGATACTTCAGAAGTTAGTAGGTACATATTTACTGAATATCTTTGATCTTGAAATGTTGAGGAGATTTAGTATAAGCTTTGACTTCTTCATGTAGAGCACACTGAGCTAAATACTATTTTGTCAAACTCAAAACTCAAGCTCTAACACAAATATTGAATTATACAATGATCTTGAGTATACCTAACTTCAAATCTATACTATTACTGTATATTATAAAGAGGAAAGGTTTGTATGTATTTATGTATTCACGCATAAACTTCTGGACCGATTTCAAAAATTCTTTCACCATTAGAAAGCTGCATCTTCACTGAGCAACATAGGCTATATTGCATAAAAAAAATAGAGATCCTTACCAAAAATGCAATAATGTAACTCAAGGTGTAAAAAATTCCTTAATAAAAATTCTGTCATCGCGTGCGCTGCGGAATCTATTCCTTGAAGTACGAGGATGGTTCTTATGAAAAAAAAACGTAAACATGTAGGTACCACGGGCGAAGCCGGGGAGGACCACTAGTCGAATATAAAAATCATTGATCTACGTACTAATTTAGCCAATTAATGAAAATTACATGTGCCTTTAACTCCACACAAGACCATGGATGATGGAATGTTATTTCTTAATAGGATAGTTACAAAGATTTCGCTCTACATTGTCTACAAATATACTTACTTCTTCATATTAATGTGATTTAGCAGTTATAGATACAAATTGGTTTGGGTCATTATTATCTTTCCTCGCTTCCGTTTTACTGAAATTTATGATTGTACTATATTTTAGTACACCTTAACCATAATATAAACACAACTGAGAGGGAAGGCTAAAATTATGCAATATTGTAAACAAATTTAGAAGTTTTGGCACGGATCTTTAATAGGTTGCTAATAATAATAATGCAAGATATGAGTCGATTGATAAGTTTTGGCTTGTTTCTTGCCAATTGTTTCTGTGTGATATATACAGATAGATATTTCGAAACAATGCTAATAATCGTAAATAAATATATGAAAAGAAAATAGTCGCGGATTCTGACCACCTTACATTTATCGCATATCGGTTTTGTTTAATGTTTACGTTTAATAATTTTATATTTGTTATAGTAACTAGAACATTGATAAGAAATATTATTACGTAGGTATTTGTCGTAATATAATCTATGTTTCAAAAGTTATAGTACCTAGGATAGGCGTTTCGGAACAAAAGTCAGGACTATCTGTTATATTTTGTTTTGAATTATGTATTTTAATAATTCTTAGCATTACAAATAAAATTATAATCTATAATTAATGAATATTCTTTATTATACATACGTACAATGTACATAGGTACAATATAATTGAAATGTACAAAGAGTGGCATTATCGCTCGTTAGCAATTTCTTCCAAGCAACTTGAGCATTGATGTATTGTAGATGAATATAGTGAACAAGAATTTATGAAAATACTAGCGGTCCGCCCCGGCTTCGCCCGTGGTACATATTAACGTTTTCTCTACATAAGAACCATCCTCGTACTTCAAGGAATATAATAAAAAAAGAATTATCGAAATCGGTTCAGCCGTTCTCGAGTTATGGAATTACAACGAAAAGTGGCATTGATTTTTATATATTAGATTATCATCGACGTAACAGTTAATGATTTGTAACGGCAATATTTGCTATGTTTCTTAGTTGATCAGTTTAAATGAATCTCCTTTGTATGACTATCAAAAGTCCTTTTGTTGGACACGAAATCGGGGCGACCTAAATATTTGCAGCGAGCGTGAATTATTTCTGCGCGTAATATTGAGAAGTTGGTATTTGTGAACCTTTATAATATATTAACAGTATTTTTGGAAAGCCCGTTTGTGGCATGATCGGACACATTTATATAAATTTCCAAATGATATTTATCGAGATTTTTCGGGTTTGTTACTTGTCTATTGTCTTATATCTACCTAAAATATTTTTTTATAATTTGTCCATTGTGATTTGCACAATCAAGTCGAAGTCTAGAGACACGTAAATACTGAAACTGTTTTCGCTTCAGAACATCTATATGAAAATGTGTACCTATATGAAAAATCATATAGATACACATTAGTAGCATTTACACATACCTACAGGTATCTATGGGAAATATTTAAACACAATACATTATTTAATACTACGACTCCCATTACAGCATGAGATCGATATCAGTTACAGTACTACGTTTTTTTTTAATTCAATCGCTATCAACGTAGGTATTGAACAGACATACCAATAAATAAAACGGGACCTATATCACATACGCTAAGCCAAATCGGATTACACTTCACTGCTGCACTATTTGACTGCAGTCGGCTGTTTAATCGATTCCACCATTCAAATGCAATGCACATGTTGTTCAGTAATCCCTGAGGACTTTGTATTATGTACAGCTCGCCCCCGTTTGACCCGTGATGAAGAATATATTGTCGACATAAACTGTAGGTACTAGATGCTTATACCGGATTGATCCGCAATAAAAGATTTACTGTCGAATTAAGTACATAAACTTGTACGTAACTAGTTAGAAATAGTAGCTAAAGTGGTACCTAAAAGAAATTTTAAAATATATAGAGTCGTTTTATGTTGAATTCATAACTTACAAAAACACAAATCTCCTCATTGTTTAAAAAATCTTTGTCCTTTTAATGATTATGTAGAGTTCTTGCCATTTGTTAAAACAATTCTTATTTAAGAGTACTTTATTCGTACAAGTTTTAGGAACAAAAATATCCTATTATTCTAGGTCTCTAGATTTATATTGGTATGTATATCTCTTGTGTATGTTAGTTACAGTTGAATATGGAAATATATGAGATGCCACGGAATTGAACAGTTTTCTCATTGACTCTAGCTTAATGATTAATGACGTTTTCCTCTCGTCATGATATCCTACGCAAGATTCCACTATTATTCTGATGTGAATTTTTTGAACGAACAGTTCATTTTTAAAAATACAATCCTACTTATTTACGTTCATACTATACTATTTATTAATATGTTTGACTTTTCTGTTAACACAAATAAATGCATGGTTGCATGGAAGAGATCACTAATAAGTGATAGGCCGCCAAATAAGTTTTAAGTAATCTGTCTTTTTCTGTAAGTAGATGTTGGGCTTCCTGTTTGTACTGCTATATTAAAGTACTAGCTTACCGCCCGCGGCTTCGCCCGCTTTGTCTAAAACCTAATAAATTATATACTAAAACCTTCCTCTTGAATCACTCTATCTATTAAAAAACCGTATCAAAATTATTTTAAAGATTTAAGCATACAAAGGGACATAGGGACAGAGAAAGCGACATAGGGACAGAGAAAGCGACTTTGTTTTATACTAGGTAGTGATTAAGTAAAAAATAAACAATTTCACTAAATCTAACAATAGCACTCGTATTTTAATGTGAAACACGTGGCAAGTCCTTTTATTCAGTTTCTGATGAATTTGGCACGGACTATAAACTATAAAGTGCTATAAACATGTCTAACTATATCCCGCCCGCATTCCCACATGGATTTCAATTGTTTTATTTAATTCAATCTGTTTGATTTAGATTTACATAAAGCGGGTCGGTGAATACCTACATGAGTACTGTATTTTCTATTACGACATGCAATCCTAATCCTATTCCCTGATTCCTAAATTCTACTAATAATATTATTATGGAAATGTTAGTAAGGATACACAACTATGTCATACAAGAATTAATTGTCGCATCCGTATGAATTTTGGTGCACAGATAAATTAGATGTATATGTATACAAAGGCCCATTGAAAATTTTCACAGATATAAACATGCAGTGCGCATTTAGCAATTCATGGCTTTCAGATGCTTTCAAAGGCTTGTGTCGTCATCACTAAGAAATGACGCGCGTACAGATACTGAAGGAATATAGAACAAATGGTTATGTAGGAATGTGCATAATAATTGCTATTTCTATGCATATTTTATAACGTTATTTAAAGCACAACACTAACAAAACTTTTTCATGTTACGCTCAAAAACTGAAAATGCTCATATTGTCGTGGTAAAAGATCCACATCGCGAATACATAATATAATAATATGGTTCTAATGAAAACGCTCACGACCGACGTGTTGTCACAATTATAGTAAAGAGTAAAGACCACATAGCGAAATTCGTGCCTGTCCGACTATATACATATGCCATGCTATTGGACCACGACGCGTTGTGACAGTGAAGAAAAGCCATGTCGCGTTCTAAACATTAATTAGTTGACCATAACACGGCCGATGAAAATATTATAAGTTAAAGGGCATAGGCACATCCTCGTGTGTGTGTTTGCCGTTTTTGAAGTTCCAATGTTGTGTGGGTAACTTATCTACACCTTTTTACCTACATAATATTATAATCTTATTGAACACTACAAACATTTTTCATTACTTTATATTGACTATTGTCATTATATCCGGGTGTTAGATGTATCTCATCCTGTCACGAATCACGATAGATATAGGAATACAAGTAAAAACGAATTCATTCACATTAAAATTAGTGGATTTTAAAGGAAGCGAGATAAAATACTTATCACAACCGATGTCATAAAAAACATGATTAAAATTAATTTAGTACAAAATTTTGGCCTTGACCTCTATCAGTAATTATTATTTTTTACCTCCACCAGGTATCTAATCCAAGACTAACGTTAACTCATTTACCACTGAACAACAAGTAGTATGGACATTGGTATCTGTATGTATTTAACTTCGTGACACTGATATACAATTGACATTGACATTCATTAATTTATCTCTCTCGTTATAATTAATTAGGAAAGATAGCTTTCTATATTGGCTATAAATGATAATTAATATGAACTAGAAAATATTGCTTTTTCCTACATAATTTAACTTGTATAACGAATGTATGTATGAAGAAGGTACTTTAGACTCTAAAGGTGATTCCTATAAAAATCAATAACTCTAAGGTTTAGAGTTATTGGTTTTTATAGGAATATTTAGAGTTAAAATCGAATAAATAAATAAAATTTACACCTAACATTATTAAATTGATCGTAGTCGAATTGTTTTTTTGAGTTTTAGTTTCATTGCTACAATTAAGAATGCATTCTAATTAAACTAATTATTATCAGAATACATAGCAACTAATTAGCGAAAGATAAAGGCTATTTACTCCTCAATAAACTTCATATCTCTTCATCATAAAATAGTAATTGGAATTATTTCTTAATGATATAATAATACGCAGTTTACTCCCATTACAAGGCCCTTTAACGTAGTACATAATATTGGCTTTAGATAAGTAATAAATTAGTAAAAGTTACGAATATTGTATTTCGTATGTACATAGTACATACATATGCCATTTGTTCAACTTATCAATTCATTTCACATTAAATTTTATTATATTGAAACTTTAATTTATAGTCAATATACACCAAAACCAAATACTAACCTTAGTATACAATAACCAAAGACAATCGCAATTCTTAACATAGATAGGTATCCGTATTTACATACCTTGCTATAATTCCTAACTTCAGGTTTAGGCGCGCTTTCAAACAGATTCAATCTGGAATTCTGGAAAAAGTCCGCACTGGAGTTCTCTCTCGTAAACAGTTCAGAGGTGGAACTCTCTCTCGTCAAAGAGGGTCGGAAAGGGTTGTGACGAGCGTTCTTCGCATGTTTCAGCCAGTTGAACTTGTTCACGACTTCAACCCCTGGAGAAGGGGTCGGTGTGTCCTCGGGGGTCGGTGTAGACTGACTATCCATGTTTGACGACATTGTTTATTTTTGTTTATTTTTTTCTAAACACACATCACACTTATTTCAAATTTGACATGTTGACTATAAAGCTATACTTTTTGTATACGCGTGTATTTCTTGTTTAAATTTTAAATGTTAATAAATATGTAAATAGGTCGACCGCACGTTTGTAAGTGCGACGCGGGACTGTAACGATATATGAATCGGCGCCTGCGCATGTACAAACACGATCCAGATGAAAATATTATAGCATTTCCATGTTTGCGTTACTCGTGTTTATGTGAATTGTGATGGATTTAAAAAATGCTTTTGGGAAGAAAATCCGTTTTTTTTAACCTGAATATTTATTTAATTTGTGATGTTATCAGTAATTCTATGGCTAAAGAAGATTATTTACGAATGGTATGCGTATCGTATTAATACCACATGTATTAATCTAAATATCGAGAGTAACTAATTGTGAGCGAAATTTGGTTGTGTGCGTCACAATAGCAGGTAGGTATATCTACTTATAATTTATATGTATGTGCGTAAGTACATATACAAATTTCGCGTCAATTATGGATAACTAAATCTTCACGGTGTCACGTAACACATACGTATACTTATTATCATTTACATATTAAGAAGACTTTTTATTATCTACTGACGTAGTAAAAACGTAAAGCATAGATAAGAAAAAAGCGTTGGCGGTTGATTTGGAAAAAAATATAATTGTGGTGTTTTAATTACGTGACTTAGTATTATTTTTGAACTACTGATAATGTTATGTTTAGATCTATATTTCATAGGAAACCGAAGGCATGTCCTGACTGACTAATTTTATTTATCTCTTTTGAACATTTTTTATCTAAAGCTTAGGTGTCTACAGGAAAATAAAGTAATGTTTAAGCTAATATTGAAAATGTTTCTGAAAAAAGAAACAATTATCCATTTCAAAATGTTTAGAAAGTCATATTCACGAGAAATGTAAAAACATAGATTTCTAAAAGAGGTAGTGCGAAAGTTACATACCTACTTAAACAAGAACTAGAATAAGGCTACGTACAAAAAAAAAATACAATTACTGTTAAATAATCATAGGTTAAATACAAAATACATACCGCGTAATTGATAATTGATAAATTACAGCCAGTTAGGAAAAGCAATTATAGGGCTTAAAACCATTTGTGTTTTGATTTTCTTCAACTTGCTATGATAAAATATAGACTTCAACGGATCCAATAGGTACACCATAATCATAATAGGTTCTAAAAATACGAAAAATCGTGTGAAAATCTTAGTCGCCACTGAGCTGTGAAACTATTTAAATTTTTAACGATCTTGATAATTTTTTTAAGGTTTTCAATTCGACTGTAAACTGTCGTTTTTTTGGTTTATACTTATAATACTTTAAATAAAGACGTTTTTATGTTGGTACAAAGTTCGCTAGGTCGGTTGGTATAGTAACTTTAGTATTAATTTATCTGTGGTAAAACAATAAATGTGTTATGTATTTAACTGATTCTTGTTCGTTACGTATATAGAATTTTGTATATTACTGAAAAACCCACAAGGTTTTTTTTTACTCCGTTTTATTTCCTGGTAGAGTCTCAGAAGACAATATTTCAAATATATTATTATTATAAGATTTTTTTACCCGATTATACAAAAATAACTAAAATCAACATACAATAAATAACTTAATATGACATTTTAATTAATTATTATTAATGTTTCGATCCTAAGTTTTGACCTAAAACTTTTCGAAAAATAAAAATTCATCTATTTTTCCGATATCTTTTCATGAAATAATAATAAACCATATTCGTTAAAGATTAACATTGAGGAAAATATATTGAAGCTCGGATACTTTTTCTCAGAGGCACCTTGTACTATTTTTGGTTTCATCAACAACCATCAATCATCAAAGGAATAACATTCCAATATACATAATATACAACAGGTATTAAATATTTATGGAATGTATTTTGAAATTTTGATTTATTTACATCGTTGAATTTGTTATAAAATATTTTCGAGCGCAGTTTCTCGCGTAGCTGTCGGTTATCTTCTATTATTTCTATATTTTGTTAAATGCGTTAACATCTCTATAACAATATGATAAAAATCTGTTAGTTGTACTTGTATACGTAGTATATTATTATTAGTCTGTGGTTGTACCTATTTGTCGCTTGAATACGTGAAGAGAAAATGATGAATTTCAATAGGTAGGTACTATATACTATAGTATAGACTATATCCGTACTAATATTATAAATGCGAAAGTAACTCTGTCTGTCTGTCTGTTACTCAATCACGCCTCAACTACTGAACCAATTTGCATGAAATTTGGTGAAGAGATATTTTGATACCCGAGAAAGGACAGGTAGGTTTTATCCCGGAAATCCTACGGGAACGGGTTTTTCATTGAAAACGCAGGCGAAGCCGCGGGCAGATAGCTAGTACAGTAAATTATACGACCTAATGTTAGTTATAAGTAGTTTTATCAAAAAAATTATAACTTAAATTATATATCATAATATATTATATACTTTGACAATAGGTTCCTAACAAGTCCTAACAGTCGGAAGCCTTCCGCTTTGCTACCAAGGTGATGTATTACGTATATCTATGAAATAGTTTAAGTAAATAATTTGTGTATAGATTAATAGAATATGCGTTAATTATATGGTCTTATTTAGGAGTGTTATAGCCTTTAGTGTCGAAGTATACATATATCATTACTAGCTATGTCCCGCAGTTTTACCCGCATTGCTCGAATCCTATTGGTCTAAGCGTGATGATATAGCCTATAGCCTTCCTCCATACTTGTATAGACCATATATGGACTATCCAACAGTTTAATAAGCCCGTGGTTTCTGAGATCAGCTCGTTCAAACAACAACAAGCTTATAATAATATTAGTATAGAAGATACCTTTACATATTTTTTAAACGCTCATTTGTAACATAGTGTTCTATTACTCTTTCTTACCATTTCATTGCGAAAACCAAACATATTTTTCATACGTCAGTTCTTTCAATACTACCTACCAGTGGAACTTCAGGAGATTAATCTATATTCTATCGTATACGTAAAGTAGTTTTTACACGACGTTCTTTATTTTCATTTAAAACATAAATAAAATAATGTTTACATACTGTAATTAACACGTGAGTGAACCTTATGATGTATAATGTTATATGTGCAAGTGTAACCTTATGAAGGTAACCTACATTCGTTACGGTGTATTTAGCAGCGGTTCTGAACATTTTCTTTATAGCTATAATTTTGATTTGTGGAATTTATTTCCATGAAAATAGAAAGTAAGGTACCCAAGGAATATTCAAGACTGCTTGGCTTCGGACCTGGTTTAATCAGATAAAAATTATGTAGCCTACTCTATGCTACGAATAAAAATGCGTTACTCGTAGAACCTACTACGGCACAAGTTAATAAATAATAATGATGTTCTTTATTTTTCTTAATTTTACGTATGTAATTATAATTGTCGGTTTTATTTTACTTTGTGGTTAAGGAGTTACTCGCATCTTATGTATAATTTTGAGGGACAGCTAGCTATAAAGCCCTCTATAAATAATAATCAGACTTCCATAACCAAAGGTTGGAAACCCCAGTTCCAGGATCTTTATCTAGTTCATCCGATGACGTCACATGGAAATCTACCGAAGAACAAACGGCTCATTTGACACTAAGAACTATAACAAATAGCGAACGCTAATGGGTTACTTGCGAAGCAGCCGTTCCGGATAATGAATAGGACAAACACACAGTGTGAATTTAATATTTTCACGCAAATATGGTTTGCGTACGATTCGCTTTAGGGTTCTGGTTGAAATATAATATTTATTTATGGCAAGAGATTTAAATATGTAATACAAAGAGTTTAATTAATGTTAATGTTATGGCAATATGTAATAGTTTTTATTGAAAAGTCTTGTTTAAGATAGTGTTGTTTATTTTCCAGTTTTATTACTGGAAGAAATATAGACTAAGTATATCAGAGAAATCTGTCATGTGCGTTGGCACGAAAAGGGTCCAGTATATTCCTGCGAAGTATAGCGTTAAATTAAGAAAATAGATTTTATATAGAATACAAAATATTACCGAGTAGGCTACAAAGATTTTTATAAGCATCCCCTGCGACGATTCAATTGAACTAGGCTTGGAAATTAAGAATACCTAGCAAGTGCTTTCTAATTGAGTATATAAAACATGTTAAAAATGAATCCTAAATAATATTAATATAGGTTTATTAAAATTGGTGTCACAAAAAATTGCACCAGTCATGTAGATGACATTATTTAGAATTATATAGTAGATGATAATATTATTTAGAAGCTAGCTCTAAAAGCTAGCGCGCAAGAGCAACTTTTGTCTCCGCAACTATTTTGTCTCTCCCATCAACTCTATAGGAAGTTGCGTCGCGTCGCTACGTTCGCGCATTTTCTTACTAGCCCATAGAGTTGATGGAAGAGACAAAATAGTTGCGGAAACAAAAGTTGCTCTTGCGCGCTAGCTCTTAAGTTTATCCTGATACTTGTCAAGTTTTTTTTCTAATATGACGAAAAGCAAATTACTGGCGCCACGCTTTCTGAGTAAATATTTACCAAGTGATTAGAGAAGCCAATGATATGAACAAACATAGATCTTCGATACAGGCCAAAAACGTAGAGGAATAACTTTAAAAAATATTAAATCCGCTGGATATATTGATCCAATAAACGTGACTAAGCTTATTTGAGAAGATATTTTGTATCTGTAGTGATATTTATCCAAACACATAATATAACCTAGGGTTGCCAAAATATTGTTTATTTATGCTATTTACTAATTTATAGAACTCAGAATATACATGTGGTTTATAATTTGATCTGTATAGCAGTGTTAGAATAAAAAAAAACATTGAACTGTATACGTAACAAATGAGCTTACATTGCGAAGTATTCACAGCACTTATTGCATTAGTGTTGTTTTAACGGACAGCAAAGATAACGTGACAAGCCTATGTTAGTGTTTTTACTTACAATTTTTATTTTTAGAATATTATGTAGATCAAACGTGAGTTCAAATTATGTAAAATGGAATATTTAATAATGCAATGTGGCAACCCTATTACCCTAGTAAGACCATTTACGAGGCCATCGAATTAATCTAAGCATCACTTGTTACAAATTATTTCAAATAAGCATGAATACAGATTAACACAAAAATTACTGAATCGTTTTTAATCTCACTTTATAATTTGTTCATGAAAATTCAGAAGTCATAACTTAGCATCAGAAACAACATAATCTATATATATAAAAGAAAGTCTGTATGTTCCAACACTTATAACTCGAGATCTGCTGAACCAATTTTCATGGTTTTGGATTCGTTGGATTTGTCACCGCCCAGAATAGAAGAATAAATCATAAAAACAACAAAAACTAGACGAATAAATATTTTCCCAAAATTTTGATTTTCGTACATGTCAATCATTAGTTGTCAATCCTGTCAAATACGGAAAATAATGTTTGACATTCATGCGTTCAAAAATGTGTAAAATAATTAAAAAGTAAAAAGGGTGAATAAATATTGTTTGTATTTATTTTAAAATCAATTATTAAAAAGTGCAATAAAAGCAGATACATAAAAATTCCTTATATGTTTGTGTTTACGCGTGTTTTCAGAAATTAATAAGGTATTTTTGGTGGGGAAACTAACCAAGAAGGTTAGTTCGATTAATTATTGAAAAAATTCTATAAAAATGTAAAAATTCTGATAATTATTTGTTGCGATTTCGTCGACTGCGTCAACAATATAAACAAGCTAAATTGCGTTTTGAAGATTGCATCCATTTATGCAATGCAATTAGCACAGAAGAAGATGCAGAAAATGTTGGTCTATTGATTATTTTACCGGCGACATACACAGGTAGCCCAAGTGAATATGCACAAGATGCAATGACATAATAATATGTTCGTCATTATGGTCGGCCAGATTTATTCATTACATTTATATGTGGATTACATGAAATGGATGGAAATTGTTCAACTGTTGCTTCCCGGACAAATATCAAGTGATCGGCACGACATCACCACACGTGTTTTCAAGCAAAAAATCCGATCACTGATGAGTTACATTAATGGAACACATCTTTGGGATTATTCAATGATGGATGTTTTCAATCGAATGACAACAATCTGGCTTGCAGCATGCACACATTTTAATTTGGTTAGTCGAAAGGATTCGGGCAGATAAAATATATGAGTGTGCGGGGATTGCTAATCCTGAAACCGATCCAGACCGACATGACGTTGTTATTGTGGGGTGCGTGTAAATGACTATGTAGGCACAGTACCTTTTGAGTTTTGGGTTATGCACTAATTATACACACACTCACAATTTGTTTATCGTTTATTAACTCCACAGTCTACACAGAAGGAGAGAGGATTCTGTATTATAACTACTATACACGTGAAACAACACTTTGAACATTAAAGGACACCAAATTAAAGAAACTGACAATGAGCGTATTCAATAGCTAAGATCGAACTAGTTAATTTTAAATTGTTAAGAAACTTGAATGCAAAGTATTACGATCTACCCGCTGGATCCGTGATAATTTAGTCGCGGCACGCATACTACGCAAATACCGCGACTATGCTATAGAATAATAAATATTATAATTATTTTGTATAAGTGTAATGTATGTCTGTATTTCTTGTGTTTTTGTGTAATGAATGTTTGTGTTATAATTAAATACGAATATAAATATGAAATAAAATATTTAAATACTTGTTGTGTGTAATATATACGTATGATAAAATACATACACTAAAATATTGTGTGTTAGCCACATCACTCCCCTCCAGAGACCGGGTTAAGGGCGATAAAAATCTGGGAAGTGAACTCTCCTCCCAGAGCGAGTGGTATATGCCACGGGAGCACTGGGAAGAGGTAGGGGAGGACTGGGAGGTGGAAGAGCGGGAGCGGGAGAAGGAAGGATTTCAGTAGGAGACGATAGTAAGTAGGCTGGCTTAAGGCGGTCTATGCTTGCCGTCGTTGACTTCCCTTTTAATTTAATTTTGAAGAATTTGTGATCTCTTGAAATGACCTCGTATGGTCCTGAATATGCGGGTTGTAAGGAGCCACGCAGTGCGTCTTCCCTAAGGAATACGTGACTACATGTGGCTAAATCTTTGTAGATAAATATTTTTTTCTTGCCGTGATGTTGTGTTGGTACAGGACGAATATTCCTGGCGAAATTCGTCAACCGAGCTGATAAGTCAGTGATATCGGTAGTGTAAGACGATGTGTCGTGACCAAAAAATTCACCTGGTAGGCGAAGTGGTTCACCGAAAACCAGCTCAGCTGAGGAAGAGTGCAGATCCTCTTTTACAGCACTTCTTATGCCGAGAAGCACGAGGGGTAGTGTTTCTACCCAGTTTGCGTCAGCGTGACAGGTAATTGCAGCTTTCAATTGTCTGTGGAAGCGCTCCACTAAGCCGTTGCACTGCGGGTGATATGCCGTTGTCTTACGGTGATCGAAGCCGATAGACTTAGCGAGCTGCTGGAATAGGGCCGATTGAAATTGTGCACCGCGGTCAGTAACGACGTCGGTTGGACAACCATAGCGGGCTACCCAGCAGGACACAAAAGCTTTTGCGACAGTTTCTGCGGTGATGTCGGTAAGTGGTACAGCTTCCGGCCATCGCGTGAAGCGATCGACGGCTGTTAGGCAATACCGATAATCACCGCAAGGTGGTAAAGGGCCGATTAGGTCTATATGGACATGTTTGAATCGCGCTGAAGGTAAAGCGAGTGTACCAATAGGTGACGCGACATGCCTGTTTACCTTCGAGCGCTGACAGGTCAAACATGCCTTAGACCATTCGCGGCAGTCCTTCCGCATTAAAGGCCAGACAAACCTCTGTGCAACGAGCTTGGCTGAAGAATTTGCACCTGGGTGGCTTAATGAGTGCAGACAATTGAAAACCTGCTGACGCAGTTGTGTAGGGACGAAAGGTCTGGGAGTCGGTGTACTGACGTCGCAGTACAGTGGAGTACGACTTCCAGGTAAATTCATCTGTTTTAGGCGAAGAGATGATTCGCCTTTGAGATGCGCGGTGAGCTCAGGATCTGAAGCTTGTAACCTTGCCATCTCTTCTAAATCGACAGGCCTCTGCAGTTCACATACGCGTGATAGAGTATCAGCGACGACGTTGTTTGCACCTGATATGTGCTGTATGTCGGTTGTGAACTGCGAGATGTAGTCGAGATGTCTATACTGACGCGGCGTGCAGTTACTTTTCCTCTCGTGGAAAGCGTAACATAACGGCTTGTGGTCAGTATAGATCGTAAAATGATTAGCCTCTAGCATGTGTCGGAAGTACCTTATGCTCTCGTAGATGGCAAGGAGCTCTCGATCGTATGGAGAATACTTCACCTGTGACGGGCTCAACTTGCGCGAGAAAAATGCGAGCGGCTGCCAATCATCATCCTTAAGCTGCTGTAGGACTCCACCTATCGCTGTATCTGAAGCGTCAGTGACGAGTCCTAATTTAGCTTCACTGGCAGGATGAGCAAGGAGTGCAGCTTCGCAGAGGCTTTTCTTGCAGTCTTGGAATGACTGCAGCGAATTTCCTTCTATGACCACGGGATGAGAACCTTTGACGGAACCTACAAGCAAAGCGTTTAAAGGTGCTTGTATTTGGGCAGCATTAGGCAAGAAACGTCGATAAAAATTGACCATGCCCAAGAATCTTCGAAGCTCTCGAACAGTTCTTGGGACAGGAAAATCGGCGATGGCTTGCACCTTGCTGTCCAAAGGTTTGGTTCCCTTTTCAGAGATTTCGTAGCCTAGAAATGTTACCTTAGGAGCGCCGAAGACGCACTTGGCTGTGTTTATAAGAACACCATAATCTCTCATACGGGTAAAGAGTTGGCGCAGATGGTCTTCGTGCTCTTGTGCTGATCTGCTGAATATCAGGAAGTCGTCGAGATACGGATAACAGAAATCTAGGCCTCACGTCAATTCATCGACAAATCTCTGAAAGGTTTGACCTGCGTTGCGAAGTCCGAAGGTCATGAAAGGAAATTCGTACAAACCGAAGGGTGTGGTGATTGCCGTCTTCGGGATATCGCCTTCAGAAACAGGAATCTGATTGTACGCCTTAACTAAATCGATGACAGAAAATATAGTACAACCAGACAGACAGTGTGAAAAGTCCTGTATGTGCCTGATTGGATACTTATCTGGTATCGTTCTTGCGTTGAGAAGTCTGTAGTCACCGCATGGACGCCATCCATTGTCCTTCTTCGATGCAAGGTGAAGCGGAGACGACCACGGGCTGTCAGATGGACGGGCTGTTCCGTTAGCTATCATAGCCTCGAATTCCTGCTTTGCTATTTTCAGTTTATCAGGAGCCAAACGCCTAGGGGAACAGGAAACAGGAGGGCCAGGGGTTGTGCGAATGTGGTGTGTAGTGTTGTGTTTGACAATACCTGGAGTACCAGCGGGGCGTGTTAGTTCTGGGTATTGCGCTAAAATTTTATGATAATTACTATCACCACCAGTTACAACCTTAACACTAGAAATGTTACAATTAATTGAATTACATTTACTTGCTGAGCTGCTGACATTGGTTAAGCCATCGATCAGTTGTTTATTACCAACGTCAACAATAATTCGGTAGTGAGAAAGAAAATCTACACCAATAATAGCTTTAGTGACGTCAGCTAGAACAAAACGCCATGGAAATACGCGACGTAAGCCTAAGTTAAGGTTTAATTGAATGTAACCGTAAGTATCGATGACGGAACCATTGGCAGCACACAGTTGATAGTTAGTCTTACATCTTTTTTCAGACACAGCAGTTATAGGAAAATCACAAATATCACTACCGGTATCTATTAGATATTCAACATTTAGAGTGGGGTCCGTAATGAAAAGACGACCAGGGGAAATGGGACAGGCGTTAGTCGCCATCACTGAATGTCGTACGCGTTTCGTGTCGTGCGATGCCTTGAAGTCGCATGGCTTAATGCATCTGTTAGCCTTTGTGCCATGTTTGTTATGATACCAGCAGATAGGATAACGCCGGTAATTAGAGTGGGACCGTCGAGAAGAAACACGTTGACGACGATGGGGAGAGGGATCTCTGCGCACACGGGGACCGGGTCGGGAACTGTTTACTTGGGCGGATAGCGCGCTCGCCTGGCGCGTCAGCTCCACCACCTGGCGTGCCAAGTCGTCCATTGCTGAAGATGATGGTGAAGAAGTCGCCGCATCGTGAGGAGTGGGAGCCGCGATGTCATACACGCGGTCAGCCAGCTCAGCCAGGGCGTCCAGGGACAGCGTAGGTTGTGACGCAACGATAGGCTGTAATCCAGCAGGTAGTCGGCTGGTCCAGATCGTTTTCAAAAAATCTTCTGGAATTTCGGGACCAGCTAGATGCTGCAAATGCCGCAGAAATTGAGACGGCTTGCGTAGTCCCAGCTGCTCGTGCATCAACAGCTGTTTCACTTTGTTTTCTCTGGACACGGATAGTCTTTTTATTAATTCCAATTTTAATTTCATATAATCAGCAGGGTCGGTAATGATGTCTTCGACCTCGACCGCATACTGTCGATCTAATGTTGCCAATATGTGATAAAATTTGGTAGCATTGTCAGTAATGTTCATAATAGCAAATTGTCCTTCAACTTGTGCAAACCATATTGCAGGCTTTTCAGGCCAAAAAGGTGGGATCCGTAAATTAACAGATGGTTGCTGGGCGGGCGACACGTGCAACGGTCGTTCCGCCATTTTGACGCACCTTCGCGCTTGAGTATTAACTCGATCAGCGTTGTCGGAATCGCTTGCACTGGACATAGTTCGTATATATATATATAGTGTTCAGAGGGGTCACCAATTTGTGGGGTGCGTGTAAATGACTATGTAGGCACAGTACCTTTTGAGTTTTGGGTTATGCACTAATTATACACACACTCACAATTTGTTTATCGTTTATTAACTCCACAGTCTACACAGAAGGAGAGAGGATTCTGTATTATAACTACTATACACGTGAAACAACACTTTGAACATTAAAGGACACCAAATTAAAGAAACTGACAATGAGCGTATTCAATAGCTAAGATCGAACTAGTTAATTTTAAATTGTTAAGAAACTTGAATGCAAAGTATTACGATCTACCCGCTGGATCCGTGATAATTTAGTCGCGGCACGCATACTACGCAAATACCGCGACTATGCTATAGAATAATAAATATTATAATTATTTTGTATAAGTGTAATGTATGTCTGTATTTCTTGTGTTTTTGTGTAATGAATGTTTGTGTTATAATTAAATACGAATATAAATATGAAATAAAATATTTAAATACTTGTTGTGTGTAATATATACGTATGATAAAATACATACACTAAAATATTGTGTGTTAGCCACAGTTATCATGGACCGTGTGAAACAATCAACCACCAAACACCATGCATGGTTGACAGCGAGTGTACCAAAAGGTATCCACGAAAATTGATACACAGCATCAGCAGCAGCAGAGACCATCACAGGCAACGATGGTTACCCACTGTATCAGCATCGATCGCCCAATGATAATGGTATAATTACCACAACTAAAGTGAAACGAAACGTTGGCGTGGTCGATAACAGTTTAATAATGAAAAGAGTTAATCCATGCTGCACAACTTATTAAAATTCAATCATTTTTCTCGGAGACGTGTTTGAAGTAATAAAATAAAATACTATTACCTATAAACCCATACAAATATTTATTTTGTATCATTGTATTACGTTCATCAAAGCCTTAATTAGTTCAGCTAAAAGGTAACACAACATTCATTGACAGGGCGGTACAAAGTTCGCCGGGACAGCTAGTATTTGATAATAAAACACTTCCATCAAAGCCCAGCACTTCCTCTCATAACTTTTATCTAATATATAAAAATCAATGCCACTTTTCGTTGTAATTCCATAACTCGAGAACGGCTGAACCGATTTCGATAATTCTTTTTTTATTATATTCCTTGGAGTACGAGGATGGTTCTTATGTAGAGAAAACGTAAACATGTACCACGGGCGAAGCCGGGGCGGACCGCTAGTATAATATACAGTATATACTTCAGTTATACGCTATGAAATAAACTCACAATAACTTTCCGAACGCCTGTTGAAAAGATAATGCAATGTCGCTTTCTCGCAACATGTATTATTGATTCCGCGTAGGCGTTGCAATAACCGTCTGTGTAAGTTTATCACTTATATTGAAACCACTCCTTGCGGGCGATGATCATAATATTATGTATCATAACAATTTATTGATAGTACAGATGAGTTATTAGTTTGGACTTTGAGAGGAAAACGGAGAGCTTTATGTAGACAGCAGTTAGCACAAAGTTTACGAAGTGAACCGAGTTTTCCAATAAACAAACGAGTAGTTAGGATAGTATAAAGGTAAATGTATATATTATTGACTTGTTTTCATGTTATACAACCCGACATACAAACATTTTACTTATTCGTAAAAATAAAATATTAACTCACAGTATGGTATCGAATATGCGTCCCTCCAGACCGCACTCCCTCGTTCAGCTGAATGGAACTGACGCTGCCTGAATCTTCATCCATAAACCCCGTCTTCTTGTACCGCGCCATCTGAAATATATGCTAAATTAGTATGTAGTCTCTTTATAAGATTTTTATGTGAAACTGTACTTAGTAGTTCTTCGACACCGTTCTCTCAATAAATGTATTGGATAGATTTGAGAGAAGATGAACATAAATACAAGAGATATTACAATTCATCAAAACATTATCCACATCACTAGACCGCTGATGAGGGAAAAATCGAGAAAATTCCGACAAGTGTAGTACCTACACAGTACACGTGTACACACAGGATCAAAAGATAATCTCTCTTTTCATAAAATTTCATACAGATAGCATATTACTTTGTTTTGCTGCTTTTGAAACAAAGAGTAACAAACAGAATCTATATATTAAATACGAGAAATTGATACACTACCCGCTACACCAACTGGGACACGAAGACTATTTTAAAAAGTTATACAGTAAAGTCGAAATTATAATGTTTACAATTTACATTTGTAATCTCGTAAATATATACAGCGAGAAAACATAAACTCATTTCAAAATGACTTCAAGATATTTTTTTACAACATTGATGTAATATTTTATAAACATCAGTCGTAATTCTTGACATGTACCGGGCCTTTAAACGCGCAGAAAATAAACTAAATTCTGTATCCTACGATAACGACTTAGTATTTGCGAAATACTGCATATAGGTACCTACGTTGCGAATATACGCAAAGGTTTGAATCCCTTCTCGATAACTTTATTTCCAACAAAACATTTCAAAATTCAAAGTGAAGTACCTATCCTATAAAATACCCATATGTTATTTTGTTCGTAGCAATGTAGCAATCCAAAAGCAAATAGGTAACCAAAGAATTAATATTCAAATATTATGATGTAACTCTCAAACATTTTTGGTACAAAAGGCAATCAAATAATAATTGTTTAATACAGTATAATAAAACGAAAGTTATTGTTATCAATAAAATTGAGAGCTATAAAGTAGCTTATACGAAACACTAAAAAGCTTATAAGCTATAAATCCCATTTGGTACCAATCGAAGTTTACACCTTCATCTGCGCACGCGCGGATTCGCAATCAGGGCTGCAAGCTTTCGGAAAAATATGTGAAGACAATTATTATAAATTTTAATATTATGGAAGTGAAATAGCCATATTTTCGTTATGATGTTCCAGTTTAAAATACGGCTGGCTTTTCTTTGTGTATTTTATGCCACTACTCTAGTCACTATACTCACTTCTTACTTACAGTTTTTATAAATATTATCACCAGAACCATCCTTTCGTCTAAACTTACATAAAACTGACATTATATTATAATTCTAAAAGAAAGACTCATTGTTAAGGTATATTTGCTGGGTTTGATGGAATTATTTTTATAATGATTATGCAGAATATTTACCGTCGGCAGCCCTAATTGCTATAAGCGTGTGTGTTTTTATTACGTGATTTTTCGGTAGAGTGATTGGTATATTTAATCTAATCGCAGATGATTTAGGGATACCACGAATAGTTCAACTATTTTAATCTTCTGCCTCCCGCGAGGAATACATTCCTAACATATTGAGATTGCTACGCACACTATTTCAGGCGATATTTTGTCGATAAGAAAGAGAAGAAGTTTTATAAATCTTTATATAAAAATGCAGGTTATACACATTATTCTGTTAGATATAAAACTAATACATATTTAACCACAGTATATTTATGGCTACCAGTTACATAATATTATATTATTTTCATCATGTTTATAAACTAATAAATACATGAATGTTTACAATTTATCGGTAAAATAGATACTTCATAATTATTACAGTAGGTATACAGTGTTTAAGCTCTATATTTTATGTATCGTACAGCGTACTAAGAAAGAAGTTTAAGGGAGGAGTAAACAACATCGATCCAATCAAGTTCATCGTCGAGAAATAATCCCGATGCGATGGTCCGAGTGGAGTAGATATAAAATTTAACAGAATGTTATTTATTCTTTCAGATATTTGAGATGTGACATTAAAATTGTAAAAGAACATGGTGGATTTTGGCGCCCAATGGCTTTAATTTTTTTTAACCGACTTCAAAAAAAGGAGGAGGTTATCAATTCGGCCGGTAGGTTTTTTTTTTTATGTATGTACACCGATTACTCCGAGGTTTCTGAACCGATTTACGTGATTCTTTTTTTGTTCGATGCGGGATGGTGTCGAATTGGTCCCATTAAAATTTTATTCGGATAGGCCCAGTAGTTTTTATTTTATGAGCATTTTTGTCTGTAGGTATTTGTAAATTTTGCAAGTGCAAGTTTGAAGTCGGTTGTTTTTAACGCAGTTATCACTTGTTCCAGACTTATTGTATTATTAAATCAATGCGATCTGACTGCGAATTTTAATGTAAATATTTTTTTTTAATATTGTAACCTTTTCTTTTGAATTAAAAGTAAAAATTTCACCTAGTTCTAATGTGACGAAACTTTATCCTGCTATGTACATTGTACAATACAAAGTATACCAAACGAACACAAACATCCACCCTAAGACCATAACCCCCTTACCACAGTCGAGTAATAATCCCAACCTTGAAACTCTTGTAACTCACCCATATAATATACGGGAATCAAATTTCCCACACTCCATTACTCTTTACTTGAACCGTGGATGGATTTACGAGCAATTTATGGAGCAATGGAAAAACACAGGGTAAAAGCTTCGTATTTCCTCCGGTATTGATTTAAAGGAAACTAGAGCGGATATTATTCTTCTCTCGTATCTCATCTGATAGATAGCTATCTACAGCTATGTGTCTAGACGTACTTTTTAGAATGCTGAAGTTTATATGATAAGATATAGATAAGCATCTACATAATTATAGATAGTTCTTTAATTATAGATAAATTATAACATCTATCCACACATATCCACATCTAGCCACGGGGGTGAAACCGCGCGGAGCAGCTAGTTATAAATATGAAGCTGAAGTTTGTGATACAACAATCTTTCATACTGCTAGCAATTTTTCATTAAAATTGACTAAGCTTTTTCAACTTTATTATTCGTGAATTTATTTTATGAACCGTAAAAAGAAGATTCTCTTGTATACTTAAGTTATTCTTTTTGTATGTAATTGACGTTGCAGTTTCAGACTACAGCAATTGTGAAAATTATCACGCTCGTTGCTGCGAACAAAATCAATAAATTAATAAATGTCGCCCTTGTAACTTGTGAAAATGAAATTATAAATGACATCTTGTATAAAATTACTTACACTTGTTTCTGCAAAAGCTTTTTTTTGTAAAAAGCTAAGTTTGTTACTACTGTATTAATTTCCAAGTCTTGTTTTTAGTTTGACAAAATTGGTTTTTCTTTCCTATAAAATGACCAATTTTCTTAGTGATTTTATAAACTTTCTTCACGTTGGATACAATCGATACAATGCTTGCTGAATTGTTTCTAATCACTAGTGAAATGTGTGCATCTGAAATCTGAATAAGTATACCAAGTAGGTATCTATTTTAATTGATAAATAGAGATATGTAATTATTTTTTTTGAAATAACTAAGTACGTCATTGAGTTGCACGTAATGTATGCAACAATACACATGGTAATATAATTTATTCAGAACAGAATAGTGTGTAATTTACGTGACCTCGTAGACTCGTATGAATTAATGAATACGTCCGCCTCATAATTTGAAAACTTTACACGAATTGTAGTTATAAAGTTACAAAAACACGAGAGCTTTTACTGTAATAATTAATCCTGTTTATTCTGAAATAATAAAATAACATTTTTACAGTGTTACTGTCGCAGATAACATTTTAATGTCTGTTAAATATCATCTAATTTAATAATATTTTATCGTACTTTGTTCTTTACGCGACTGCTGGAGTATGTTAGTCATGGGTTTGTAAATTAAATTGTATATAGCCTACACTCTATCGTTTGGTGGCAAGTTCGTCAGGAAGGTTCACAATTTTATTATATGAATAGCATAGCCCATGCTTTACATTTCTCTTTCTGTTTTGAACAAAAAATCTCCTTCAAAGTTCAACATCGGAAAAGCAGTTGAACCAGCTCGTCTTTTAAATGAAATTTCCTTTACTGTAAACGGTTTCCAAGCGAAAAATATATAGCTAAATATCCCCCGCTGAGTTACCTTGAGCTTTACAAGGTCAGATAAGATTGTAAGGGGATTAGGCACGTTCGTTGTAACTTGTAAATATTAACTTTTGTCTGTACACAATTTAATTTATTACGAAGCAAGGTTTTAGTTTATTGCTACCCGACTACGCAAGGAGAGTTGATGTTAGCGATGCGATGGTAAGCGAGCTGAATTTGAAATGTTGGATTTTGTGGGAAATTGGGTGTAAATTAAAAAAGATTGATTTTTGACAAGCCACTACGTTTTTACGTACTATGGAATGCAGTCCGATGGACTTAAGAAAATTTAGCTTTCAATAAAATGCCCTCGTCTACTTATGTTACGTTTTTCAGCGAAATATCGATTGTAATGACACAAATATATTCGAAGACGAGTCGAATGTGTATTCTAAATATAAGTAATAAGTTATAAGCCCATAGGTAAGTCATATCTAGGTACCTACATGAAAAAACTGAAAAATATTTATTAAGGAGTTTTGCTCGCTATAATCTAAAGTGGGCAGAAACAGAAACTCACAAAGTTAATAATATAAATAAGGCTTACTATTCGTGATATGATGTACGTGATATGATACCTATGGATACTTAACTTTATCTTAAATGAAATCATTCAACAAATAAACAGATAGGGGACACAAGAATCTTATCTCTTCATATCTGATATTAACAAAGAGCTTATGGAAAAAGCTATATTTGAAAGTAACCGCAAACAGTTGAAGTGTTTATTTTATTTATTTGTTTATCAATTAAACTAAGCAACGGATTAAACTTGCATGTTATACGTATTTAGAATAATTTACCTACACTTAAATAAAGTGTCCCTAGGGTACCTACTTATATTAAATATTTATTCATTTTTGAGTTTTAACAAAAGACATAGAAGACAATTGGTTGAGATATTACCAAGATACCTATTACCAAAGTTTTTGACAGAATTGGAAAAGATCCACTTGGGAGCTTTCATAAAAAACATCGTCTAATCCCTTTGTGATTAAAATGTGACCAAGAATTACAGTCTTGAATAAAACGACGCAAGGCAAACACTTGGGAATCGATTGAGTGTTGTATTGTCGCTTAAACAATATAATATATGTAGGTATGGAAAACAATACTTTTTTAAAGCTTTTTAGTTATATACCTAGTACATAATACATAGGTATTCCTACGTATTATTTTCTTTAATTTATTTATAAGACACGTTTTCTCATTTGGACTTTGGATTTTAATATTCTCAAATAATATCTGTCAGTGATGTAGAAAACAATTTACATTTTGCTAAGAGACTACTTTTAGATATTATGAAGTACCTACGTTCTTTATTAACGTAGGTATAAAATTATAAGTTCAAAGTCCAATACTGTAAAGCTACGTACATATTAGTGTAATAATTACGTATGCATTCATTGTAGTTTTTCTTACAATAGAACGAAGGCCAATGACAACATTTCATTTTTTATAAGGCCATAAAAGAAAAATACCGTTTCTTTATTTTGCTCTTGCGATTACAGAAAAAAAATTATTTCATTTTTTTATCGCATATTTTAAGAGAAATTAAATAAAAACGATAAATGTGATGATGACGTCATACATACGGAGGAATAAAAATGAGCCTTAGCCTAATTTAAAAAAAGTTAAAAAAAAACTATCACTGACATTTACAGGGTATGGCATGTGTCAAATTTCATAATAATGTCATTTTTGTGAATTAATCATGTCAACAAACTTTTAAATCGTGTTATTGTGTATTGGTTTTTTAATTTAATCTCATTACCGCGATGTTTGTTTGATTGGAGTTGGACAAATTTATTTATATTATACAAATAGTGCCTAACTATAGTGTTCATAATTTTCTTGAAATAAAAGACTTTGTTTACTTACTAAAAGTTGTATTTATTTAACACTTTCCAACGTTTTTGGGATAGTATATTTGCTTCCCAGAAATTTCCAGCACCCCTTAACAAATCCTGCATAAAGTCATCATCATCAGTACTTGTGAATAAGTTTCTTTTGTTTAAAATTTGGATCAGCAAATAACAATTAACAATATTTACAAAACTTGACGAGTCAAAGTGACAAATGTGCCAAAATGTCAACTGTCAAGATTTCTTTTTAATTTAAACTAGTTATGTGGCAAAGGAAAAAATGTATTCCTCCGTATGTATGACGTCATTTGGCGCTTACGACATTTTAGAATGAGATGATTTTAAAACTCAAAAAGATGAATGAAAACTTCGATATTTAGAAAAAGCAAAAAATACGTGTATCATAATTTTTGATCTAGTTTTCATTAAAATAAAAAAATAAGTAGCATAAAATTTTGAAATGTTGTCATAACTAAATTTAAAACCAAACTTTGTCTGTTTGTGCATTTTTTGGTAAAGTGAAATGATATAGCCAATGAGTTAAATATAAAATATTTCATAATATTTGTAGTTATGCATTAAGGATGCCTAATGTTTTAGATACGTTTACGATAAAACATTAAACATTTTTTAACTTTTAATTACTAATTATGTAAGCATTAGCAGCTGATTACAAATTTACCTACAGGTATAAGGCCAGCAACAAATAACATAATGACTAGAGCCCTTTATAATTAATTGTATATAGATACTAGGTAGGTACCTAGTTACCATGCGATATAGGATAATTTATCTTAAAAATACATGAAACTCGTCTGTGAAATAGCCTTGAAATCTCCTCACGTTATCTGATAAGGTTTTCGGACAGCAAAAAAATATTTATTGCCCTCCAAAGTTTTAATTATATAGATACTAGATAAAATAAGTCAATATAGAAAACCTTCATATACCTAAGAGGAAAAATATAGGTATGAATGGTGGTTTAAAAAGAATATGATTAATAGGTATTTATAGTTTATACAAAGGTACATACTGGAATGAGCCCCCCGCTTTGCTTGCCCTATAGTTACCTAGCCTAGTATAAAAAAATATAAAAAATAACAAGGCGATAGGATGGATTTTATTTTACACAAAGATATTTTTTTTTTGCGGGAAGAATCAACAAACAATCATAATCTATCGCGAAAATTGTAAAATTTAAAGACGAGACATGAAATAGTTACCTACATACCTAGGTAGGTATTTAACGAGGCTTAAAAATTAAAATATATAAATGCTTTTAATTTTAAAATTTTAAAATATGAAATTATGGATAACCTAGGTACCTGCTGTAAATGTACCTACCCTTCAATTAATCAGATAAATACAGTAAGTACCTATGTAGGTACATTATATTATAATTCATCAATCCGATTTGAAAATCTTTTGTCTTAAGATAAAATTTACATAATTCAGGATACAGGTACTTTTTAGGATTTAGAAATATTAAAGACAAAGGCACGTCCTGAAATTAGTGCCTTTTGTACACGGTTTTCGTCGAAGTAAAAAAGCTCTAGGACATACCTAGGTACCTAGGTAATTTATGGAATATTTATAATCTGTGTTTATATTATTTCTCGGCGATAAATAAAAGTGGTTACGGGATACCTACCTAAGCGATCTTTATCTATTTATAAGACAATGCTTAAAATATGCTCCAATTTTACGTCTTAAGAAAAATATTTCACCGTTAATCCAGGCTTCAGATGTAACGTAGGCATGGGTGTAAAAACTTATACACACTTGCACTTTCCACTAAAATTGTTGATAGAAAAAAAATCCTTTCTTTTTATAAAATATACATCGTAAAAGGGGCGCGAAATCGACTTCGCCCGACACACGTTTCGATTGAATGTTTTGGTAAAGACCGGGGACGAAACGGTGCGTATGGCGCGCGTACCCTTGTCGCAATAATCGACTTTTTTATTTTTGTTTTTAACGCCCTCTATTATCAGTCATATAAACAATCTTCATTTCTTACGCTGATTCTCTCATTAGGGAAACAGCTACACTGTTGACTAATTAGTTACCTTGATCAAAAAAATATTTTCGTAAATAAATTGAGTATTAAAATTAATTAAATTCACTAAAACATAATTCTTGTTGATTGTTGATGTTCGATATAAATACAATACAAGTTACAAGTCAACGCCATCTATAATTTTCTTTCGGAACTACTTGCAATTTGGACAAGTCGCATTTCTGTTAACCAATCACAGTGAAGGACGTTTTTACGCACGCGTAGTAAAACGAACTAACTTCACTCAATGGTTTTTGAGTTTAATCAACAGTCAACTTCAGTGTATAGATAACCGTTTGTGAGTATTGGCTGTTGGCGGGTATTTGAGCATCTCGAGAAGATTGCGAAAATTTTATCGCTTCTACCGCCTACACTCGTTTTATAAATAAACAATCGTGTTTAGTGAATCTGTGAAATTGAAACAAGAAAAATGACCAACGCACCAGTGAAAAAAGTGCCTATACATTTACAGGTAATTAATGCATGTATTTTTGCTACCTGTTATTTTTGAAATCGAAAAATTTCATAACGTGATCTATTTGGGATAGACAGTTACGAAAACCGCCACTCGCGGCCTATTTTCTAACTAGAATTAGGCCGGCCTGGGTGTTGGCATGCTTTGATATTTGGGTCCAAGTATTAAAATAATATTTTTTGCTTACATTCCCATTCAATTTTTTATTTATGATTGTTTTATTATGCCACACGTTTGGATTGTGATATCGTCTTATCGTTAGTTTTGCAACAAGACTTATCGTGTATTTTTATTTTTTGTCGACTATTTTTGTTATTAGCTCCGTTAACTAGCTACTAGGTAGATAATTAGTTAAGTAAAATTTAAATAAGATATTATGCTTTTTTAACATTATTTCTAAGTACCTAGTTAGGTAAATAAATACTTTTGATTTAGTTTTATTATTATTATATATATATATTTCTATTATGTAGTCGTTTAATTAATTCGATATTACATACCCAGGTAAAGGCAAATTATCATGTTGGTAGGCAATCTAATGCAATAACATTTTTAAAAATAGAACCCTATAATAGCTCTTAGAATTTAATTTTAAAACGAAATCAAATCTTGCAAAAGCAATAGATTTTAGGACATGAAATAAAAACAGGGTTATACAATTTTATCTTCCCATTTTTGTTTCAATTTCATAAGTACGTTGCAAGTAGATAGGTACATACCCAAACATATTAATCCATTAAATAAATTTATTTTTACTAATAAATACATTAAATGGATTCAGTAACAATTATACATAGGTATTAGTAGGTATTATATTAGTGGAGTAGCACGTAGGGTACTAAGAACTGCTGGTCACGGACGAAATCTACCCATACCCGTGGCCCCGTCGTTGATGCGGCTTGACGGAATACAGTGGGGTTTTGGTCGGTAGGAATCCGACATAACCCACGGCCCTATCCCCAGAAGCCGTGGGTATCTATGCAAGATTTCCCCACTTAAAAAAAAAAAAAAAAAAAAGGGTACTAAGAACTACGTTCGATCTTGCTTTAATTGATTAGGGTTGACAAAACCCCAAAATTTCCGCCTTTTAGGGTGTGGTACATAAATTAACTACCTACATTTGAATGAATTTGCGAGTATGAAAGTACGCACTTATTTAAATTTATCAGAATAAATATTTAATAAGGTACCTAGGTAGATAGTCATATAATTTTAAATAGCATTTTTCACGAAACAAACATAAATTAATGTTGTTTATTTTAATGTTATTTTTATGCAAAATCATTTTTTTAGGGTTTTTAGGTATGAAATCATATTAAAGTCTGAAAAGTTCTGTATTTTTTTTTCCAAAAATATAAAATGTTGATTATTAATAATAGTAGTTCATATACATGTTATGTAGACATATAGTGTAGGTGTCATAGGTAGGTATTATGGTACGTGTTTTCTTCTATCGAACTGAGATACTATCAGATACTTTAAACAAAAGGGGAAGCGTGTCCTTTGCCTTGGTTCCGGTGAATGACCCTGTAGAATCGCTAGTCTAGTACGGTCAGCAAAAAAATTTTTACAAAAAAAATTAAGCGCCTTATACATTTTTTTGGAGAAATCAGAAAACATTAACTATTTAATATATAAGTTTACTATTAATTCTGCAAAATTTTCATTTAAATGATACCTTCTTTTCGAAACAAGATTGCTTGAATCATGAATGATTTCGTGTTCTTTACATAATTCTTTTTGGGTATCATTTAAGCTATCACCAATTTAATTAGTTTTGTGTTTCTTAAATAATAGGGTTTGTCCTCAAAATAGTAGATCTGTCACCAAAATGTAGTCACCAAACAATGCAAAATCAGTCCCACAATAAATCACCTAAAATCCTGAGATATAAGGTCTAGTACCAAATAAATGTTTTTGTATGTATTATAATAGGTTTTTCCTCATAAGTATTTAAGCAAACTAATTTAAAGAGATCACCAATAAATCATATTATGTTACTAAAAGTTAAAATAATCAATATTTATTCTTAAAAATAATAACCACTGAATAATCAGCTCTGGTTTAATAGCTGGCTAATGGTTAGCATAATTGTAGATAAAACACTTAATCAATATTTATTGTTAAAAAACAATAATCACTGAATAATCAGCGCTGGTTTGGATTTCGAAGGGCGCCCCCTTTTTCTTTTCTGGCCGATAAGCACATTTTTGCTTCTGGTGGGGCGTTGCTTTAAGCGTAGGTATGGCCTATGGCTAATCCGATAATATGTTTGCACAATATATCAATTTTTAAAGCGCGCCAATTTGTCTCCGCCCCTTTGATCATTTTTTCATTAAAATTATAAATTGTTATATTAAATTGATAACGAATACTATTAATTTATTATCTGAACGAAATAAAATGTTACTACTGTATTGGTGACAAAATATCAAATAAAAAGGAGTCGCAGTCAGGGATCGATAATCGATTTATTTGGTGACAGATCTACCATTCTGAGCACAGAGCTATTATTTAAGTAAAAAAACTGTTATTATAAGAACGAAGTTTATATTCATGTAATGCAATATAATTTTATTGGTTATCGATCTCTTATTTTACACATATCGCACCTTCGGTAGAACAAGGGCACAATTACAGTTTTTGCAATTTTACAGGAGAGCCATTTTAAGATATTTGTAGTACTTAATGTGGTCTAGCTATGATAATAATTTTTTTATGGTTGTTCTGCTTTGTATGACATAAACTATATACTATATTCTTTTAGGTGTATCGTTTACAAATATTAAAAACTGCTAGTTTTTTTTTAATAATATTTTTTTCTTAAGTAGGTGTACATTTGTGCCCTTGTTCCACCAACAAGAAAATTAATTTGTAAATATGGCCATATCTAAAGCTTTAAGTTAATAATTTTGGAATGATAATAACGTGTTTTTTTGTATAAATGTTTTATTTTCTTAAACACTTTAGAAAGCCGCAGTACTTTATCACAAAAATAGAGATCAAAACTTACTAATCAGCCATTACACATCTTCAACAATCTGAAACTATTATGTTTCCTAGCAAAATTCTTTGGAATCGCTTTAAAAATTGGAATAATATTATATTAAGATAACAGAACAAGAAAGAATCATAATTCAATTCATTGACATTAAATAATTCCTCCTTTTTCGTGGCATTTTTTATAAGGCTTATGTATTCTGCCGGAGTGCATATTGATATTGGGCCAGCTTTCTTTGCACGTTTTACATTCCAGAATGGACGGCATCGGCTTTATGCTGGGTCCCCTAATTTATGTATGATCGATTTTATAGGCAATGTGTTCACAGCAAAATAATACATTCCAAAAACAAATTTGAAAAAGAAAAATAATTATTTACGAATAAATATCTTACTAATATTATTATTTATTATGTAAACTCGAAAGTTTTTGAGGATAGATTTGTGGGTGTGAGGGTATGTTTGTTGTATTTTGATTGGCAGTCCTATCGTTTAAATTTCTAAAAAACTAACTTGTTTTTTTGCTCTCTACAGCAATTATCGGAATAAAATGTTACTTTTAAGACCATGGAGTATAACAAATCTTGGACAGACAAGGGCACAATTGTCTGAACGACTTTGTCCTCCCAATTTTTAAATCGTAAACTAGGCATAAGTGTGACAGATATGGCCTTGTCGTTCCAGAAATCAAAAACATTATAGGGCATATTTACATAAACGACGTTAGCGCTCCAAGTGACAGCTAGCTCAGTCCCCGCCGATGGCACAACTAACCAATGAGACTTTGTCTCGCCAAGAGAGAAACAAAATAGCGCCAAAATGACAATGCCACTATTTCAATCTGGCTGTTTTTTGTAGGAATTAAACGAATGTCTTTGTCCCTCCAGTTGAAAGGGCCTTTTTAAAGCATTTCTGCATATTTAAGTCATTTTGGCAATTTATGACAATTATGCCCTTGTTCTACCGAAGGTGCGATATATTAACATTAATTTGATAATTCATACCTGGGAACAATTTTTGTTTATCTGAGAACGAAAATATTTCGTGGTGATAGATCTATTTATTAGGTGATACAACTTGATGACAAATATAAATTTTGGTGATAGAAAATATAG
The DNA here is from genome assembly GCF_905220415.1 of Colias croceus. Lineage (NCBI taxonomy): Eukaryota > Metazoa > Arthropoda > Insecta > Lepidoptera > Pieridae > Colias > Colias croceus. Next base: position 4,442,190 of record NC_059562.1, read on the forward strand.
TTCCCATTCTTTTTTCATGGTGGTATCTTTAAGTACTGCATTTTCAATTATTTGCTAGGTATATTGTCATTTATTATTGCGATTCGTAACACACTTTTCATACCTATTATATTATGTATTTTTTTATAAAAGAGCTAACTTGGAGCCTTATTTGCTGACCGTACAAGTAGTGATAGTAGGGTGGTACTTGGCAACAGAACGTGACATGCGCAATGGGGTCCTTCTTATGATAAAGCTGATAATGCAGCATCAGCATTATAGAAAACCTTGTATCGTTTATAGCTTAAGTCACTTAGTTTAAGTACGTACTTAGTATTATTGTGTATTTATAATAGTGAATAATTAATACACATATTCGTATACCTTATTTCAGCGGTACCAAGTTACTAGCTTTCTACCCGCGGCTTTGCACGCTTCGTCTAAAACTTAACAAATTGCACACTAAACCCTCCTCGAGGACCACAGCATCTAATAGAAAAACCGCATCAAAATCCGTTGCGTATTTTTAACGATATAAGTTGCGTAGGTATATACGCATGCAGACAGTTCTTTTAGATCCATAGATCTATATTATGTAGATATAATGATGGGTCATGACGATTGAGCGAAACATTTATTAATTGAATACTTACTTAATTAATTGAAGTACAGTAGGTGCAAGTATTCTTAAATAGTTCAAAAATTGATGTTTCGCTCAATCGTCATGACCCATCATTATATCTACATAATATAAGATTTTGTTACATGTAAAAATGTTGTAAATTCTATAAAGTTTTTTTTTTATTATTTTAGTTAAAAATGTGTCTATTCTTGTAATAAAAACCAAATAAATTTAACGTTCCGCTTTGCTGCGTTGCTTTTGTTATGGTGTTATTAATTTAGGAACTTGGGTTGGTGTGATTTTTGAAGTGGAACTATTTTCGATTTTATCAAAGCTTCTATTCATAAAAACCTTATTTTACAAATTTTTTACAGCTCTAAAATAACGTCTCTAGCAAGGAGTAACGACCTAGAGTTTTTGGGTTTGTTCCCCGATTAATAAAAAATGTCTTCTTGTAGAAGACCTCATTAGAAGTTCATTCGTAGATAACTATTTTTGCTACTAAATAATAATTTTTGAATTTTTAACAAACACGGATCTATATTTAAATTATAAATGGGCCTAACTGTTTTTGTATATATTTTTAACAAGAATTATTGATAGATTAAAAATTCATAGTTTATACGTGAAGTGTATAAATGTATCAAAATATCAGACATCAACAAAAACCTTCGTGTTTGCAGGTTCATTAATGCGGGCTATTATTCTTAAATGTATACTGATTGTTAGCCTATTAACTCAATACATAATATTATGAAATCCAATATGAAAGTCCAATTCAAAATTTTTGCACGTCATAGATCGTTTTAATTGCCTCCACAACACAAACTAAAATGAACTATAAATTTTTACCTGTCGAAGAAAACTTATTAAGAAAACACATGCAAAGTCACGGAACAAGATATATTATTGGGGCCGATTCCTGCAGTTCTATTCTCGGTTTAACAAAGGGTGATAAAAAATGATTTATGGACGGAACCGGGGTGCTTAACTAAGCTTCTAGAGAAGCGGCCTAATGAGATATAATTAAGTTTATGAGTTACTTGAAAAGTAACTATGTATGGTGTTTATTACCTTACATTTGTGAAAATATTTCCGTCGAAGAAAACTTTTTCCATATACCGTCGTATAGCTACTTATCTAATTATTTGATTGTTTTTATGTAAAACGTATAAAAACTTAAAAAATGCTTATGAATATAAAGCAGATTTTTCTACGATATAATAATTATTATTTTTCGTTAAACCAATCAACAATAATTTAAAATTAATTAATTTCTAATATTTCTTTAAAGTTTAAACATTTTACCACCTCTTGCCTTTTCAGATTCAGTAAGCTCTATGTAATCGATAAACAAACACACAAACTTCCACGTATCTATAATAGCGGATATATTTTAACCTATAAATAGTTAATACCTTGTTGTGTATAAATATCCTAATACTTTCTCCGGAATCGATTGATGGTTAATGGAATTAGATTAAGTGTGGTGAGAACTGACGTCTTTATGAGGTACTTCATATGGATGTAATAAGGAAATCTTAAGTAATCTCATGTAATAATAATACAACATACTTTAATAAGAAACGTAAATACAGTAAATACAAAAGGTTGAGAAGGAAAAATATATTGTGTACAAAAAAAAAACTTTATCTCTAATCTACGGTTTATATTTTTTATTTGTTATGTTCCACGTGGATATTTTTACAAATACATTATTTTAATTTAATTAAATGGAAGATACAAATCGTCAGTTTTCTAATTGTTATTAAATGAGATTTATTTGTTGAAGATTAATATTAATTACTAGCGGTTCGCCCCGGCTTCGCCCGTGGTACATACATATTTACGTTTTATCTACATAAGAACCATCCTCGTACTTCAAGGAATATAATAAAAAAAGAATTATCGAAATCGGTTCAGCCGTTCACGAGTTATGCGCTTACCAACACATTTTGCGATTCGTTTTTATATATAAGATTTATCGATTTATTATTAATGAATTCTTAAATTGTCTACCTCCAAACAGGATATACATCTATAAGTTTGTCTCTAAACAAAATCGGGAAGATAAATTTAATTTATACACCTTTTCTTCCTGATTTCCTACCACTAGTAGAAAACTTCTTCCGACTTGTTACAACAATGACACACCGGGTTTTCAGAACATAATGCGTACATATGCATATGTATGCACTTCTATATGTACAATATTGCGGTTTTTGCTTTCACTCACGCAAAAGGGTTTTAATTTAACCGTCACGAGATATGTGCGGTTTATATTGAGTTGTCGGTATTTTATGGACATTCCAATACTAGATATTAAAGACTGCTATCATTTTATTGTATTGATAGAAAATAATGTGAAATCTATACTTAGATGATTCGCGTAATCGCACGATTCGAATACAAAATTTATAAAGAGAGTTATCGTTATAGTTTATCAATGTAATAAAGTTGTGATTTAGGGTAGTTCATACCAGTAAATATTAATTTTAGGGTTCCGTACCCAAAGGGTTTCGACTCGCACTTGCCCAGTTTTTTCTATCTACACGTAATATTATAAAGCTGAAGAGTTTGTTTGTTTGAACGCACTAATCTCGGGAACTACTGATTTGAAAAATTCTTTCGGTGTTAGATAGCCCATTTATCGAGGAAGGTTATAGGCTATATATATTTCATCACGCTACGGGCAACAGGAGTGGAGCCACGGGGGTGAAACCGCACGGAGCAGCTAGTACTAAATATGTATACAAGCTACTCGACCTAAAGAAAAGTGTTTCAATACGTTTACATAATATGACGTAATAAGTATCAATATCGAGTTTGTTGTCTCATTACAATAAAGATATAAAATATAATAAAACATCTCTGGATAAACCGGCGATAAGGTTAAGTAGCTGATAAGATGATATTTGTTTGTCTCCAACTTGAGTATTGCAAACTTAATATTACAATGTTACTGTTATATCTTTTCTTCCCTTCTTCCCGTTGCTTTGCTTTTATTGAGTCGATATTTATTTTAATTTTTTTATGTACAATGGTTAATGTTATCTTCCCGTTTATGTGACGTTTTGCAAGTTCGATGTCGATTACTATTTTCTGTAGGTATATTAAAAAGAATAAATGCAATTTGATTGAGATTTAACTTATTCAAACACAAAAGAAATAGATGATAAAAAAATAAAACTGTCGGAAATACAAATCTCACAGAAACCTGACTGCCTGATTATACTCAAGATATTTGTTTATCTAAAGATGATTCTCATCTCTAATCTAAAACTTTAAATAATTTTGGAAATATGCGAACATAACCTTTACATTATCTAGAATCAATTTAATTGCCAAAAATTCGATAATCATTAATTAATATTCATAATATTATATTTTCTTAATGTGATATTATTGAATATTTGGAATCTATAATTCACATCGCATGACTATCTAAAATACGCGATTAACAAATATAACAGGAAAATTGAGACATAATAGGTATATTTGGATCAAAAGTAGATTAAATTAATTAATGATTTTTTTTGTAACTTATACACATTTAATATGATTAATATGCCTGTCTAATTAACAAATTATGTACCAAAATAGATCAAAATGTAAAAAAGATAAATCTTAGGTTTATAATGTCACTAAAACGATGGTAAAATTGTAAAAAAAATCAAGCGATTTTTTTTATTTTACCTCTGATATGTTAAAACATTAAGGGAGGTAAAAGTAAAAATAGTACCAATCAGATATTATTATGACCTACCTAATTAAGAGAAAATTACAACCACATCATAACGTAAAAAATAATAATATATACCAAAACCTGCACCAATGAACAGAATTTATCATCTATTTACATTAGTTTAACCTTAATCACTTCAATTAACGCTAAAAGCTACTGGGAAGATAATCATGAGTGACACGATAAAATTTAACGTAAGTACATAATAAAAACCTACGAGTATATATTGTGTAATTAATTGTTAAAACAAACGACGGTCTGTTAACACACTCATTTTGTTACATCTATTGTTGTTAGGAATTTGGTAGGCTAGCTGTGCCGCGCGGTTTCACCCGCGCAAAACAAGCGTATTTTTCCATTGATTATGTGTTATTTTATTACAATAAGCTTCATCACTGCCAAGTATCATCAAAATCCGTAGTTTTCGCGTGAAAGAATGACAAACATACATAGGCGCATATTATAGACATTCTTAGAAACTTTCGCAAAGTTGTATATATTGGTTTTGTAGGATAAGAATCATTTGCAGATGGACGATGGTATTATTTTACAATCCTAGAGTAACAAACTAGTGTATATATTAGTCATCTTAAAATCTTCTCGACCTATCTTCGAAGCCTCTCAGTTATATTTTAAAGTGCGCTCAAAATTCAAGAGTACTTCTTATCAAATTGAATGATGTTCATCAGTTAGCACTATGGAATAAGTGCTATAAAGTACCTACTCCAGACAACTTTATAAATATTTTTTCTGTGACGACAATGTGTAACTTTGTACTTAGAAGATCTACTTTTCATTTACTTCTTAGGTACTAGTTTGCAAATTATTTTTCTGTGACAACAACAAACTCACTATAACCCAATTTTTGTTGAATCAATAGTTGATAACATTACACGATTTCCTAACTAAATAAAATAATAGAATTAAAATAAATCTCTGCATACGAAACCCAGAAGGCAGAAACGTTAACTGCAGTCGTAATCTTGTTTATACAAAACGCACTTTACGCGTAACCCAATTTTACGCATGCGTAACCATGGCAACTAAGAACCGTAACAACATGAGACAAAACTTATCTTATTTGCTTTTGATTTCGAGTTTTTAGTGATAATAATATACTACTACAGTATTGAGAAAGAACAATGCTAGATAATTTTGGAAACAGATCTTTTATTGTTTGCGTAAATGTACATAATAAATTTTTAGCTTGTTCGCATTGACTGTATTACTTGCGTGGTATCTGGGTACAATAGTACGGATAGAATATAGAATGTTATCTGTGCGTTTTTTAATGGAAAATGTAAAGTTTGGTTTTGACGTTTTATTTTAATAGCAAATAGCCATAGCTAATAAAATTAACTGCATTCGATAGACGCCTTTGATGTTTTCGCTGTTATAAAAACCGAAAATACACATTTGTGATGAAATAGGTTCCGACCTAATTATTAGAATTTGTACTTTTGCGTCTAAAATTTACATCGATAAAATTCATTGACTGTTTTGCAACATGCAAAAAAAAAAATAGTCGACCGCTTGTTTGCAAATAACTACCTTTAAATAAAAGTTTTAAGTGCTAACGTCTGCAAGGGGACCGCATGATATAATCGTTAGGGGGTGAGTCATAGGGGTGAATACTGAATATTAACTGACTTAGAAATGTGCTGTAAAGTGTTGGAATAAATCCAACTGATTGTTAAGGGGATACGCTTTAACCAAAGCGGATTACTGATAGTTATTTAATATTTCGTGAAATAAATCCAGCCGATTGTTAACGCTTTAACTTAAGCGTATTAAGGATATGATTATTTTGATAGTGATAGATAGCGGTTTTACTGTAGTTTTTATATTGTACGACCGTACCGTGGCTCAAGAACTCACGACACTGCTGAAGATCTTCATACGAACAAATACATAGATACATACTTTACGAGACTATAAAATACTAACATTCATTTTCATGCGTTGTTTGTAATCGTATGTAATCGTTGATTTTAAGGTTTTTGAAATGTTAAAAAATAAAATCAAATCACGTACAAACAGTTTATTTCATGTTTAAAAATAAGAATGAAGTCATTCTCGCCAAACACAAGAAAATTAACATGACATTAATTAAATGTATGCAAAAACGTTAATCAAAATAAAAATAGGCCAAAACGCTTTATACCTATTCGATACATAGTCATAAGCGTAGCAAATAATCAATTATTATCAATGACTTATAAATATGCATTTAGGTATGCACTCACATGAAGTAAAACTATATTTTTGCTTCTATTGTTGTAGTTTTAATTTTAATTCTTTACTTATAAGGAAACAAAAGTGTCAACGTCCTTTACAAACTAATTTAAAAAAAACGGTAAAATGTTTTTTTTTGTTTGTTTAATGGACTACTTACACGTGCTGATCGTTCTTTAACAAAAGATTACTAACTGACTGACTCATTAGGAGGAGTTTATTGTAATGAATAAACCATCGAGATATATGTAGTACGAAGTACATATTATCTCTATGGAATAAACTTAAAAAGAAAAAAAGTACGTACCTATCTAACCATTTCTGAAAAATTTTCACTATTAGCACAGAATACATATTATATATATATTATATTATATTATATATAGTATATTATATATAATAGTAGCTAAACGCTACTATTAGTTAGCCACATTATTGCTTTGTGATTAATGTTATGAGGTATGTCTTATGAAAATCCTTTAACAGTATAAGCTACATTAGTGCTTAGATTATAAGTTGTAATACTTATGTTTTTGCCCCACATTAACTCAAAATCTATACTAATAATATTATAAAGCTGAATAGTTTGTTTGAACGCGCTAATCTCGGGAACTACTGGTCCGATTTGAAAAAACATCTTTCTGTGCTAGATAGCTCATTTATCGTGGAAGGCTACGTATCATCACGCTACGACCAATAGGAGTGGAGCCACGGGGGTGAAACCGCGCGGAGCAGCTAGAAGTAGATAAAACAGCAACATATAAACAAAATCACGTTGATCAAATTTAGTTATCAATCCCAAAAGTCGAGTCCTTACAAATGAATTCCAATTGTCTGGATAACAAAAAAATAAACCTTGGATCATCAAAAGATTGTATTGTGAATTGTGATACATAACAATTGGTTTGGTCATGTGCGTCAGTTTGCTGACCATATGTGACCATAATACTATGTAGTTACGACTTACGACCTTGAAAGAACACTTAGATTTTTAGTACTTCCATGTTGGAGTGAAGTACGCCAGAAGTTTTTATGTTTGTGTGGCTCGATTTTAGTGTAAACGGCTTGCTCGATTTTATTAAATGTGTTGTTGGTTTTATCATAATATATTGCTAGAGTATACTCTATATTTTTAATGTGAAACTAATTTAGAATTTTTAATAGACTAGGTACGATTTTTGTCTCACAGTGAACTTGATGATAATGAGCTTTAAATTGTTTGTTTAAATGAATCACACAAATTATAATGATGATTTTTATATGTTGTTAATCCGTTATTAACCCTATTTACCTACTATACACATCAGTTAGGTACACTTTACACATCAGCTGATAGATGAAACTTTTTACGGAAGACACCAATTATTGTGACTAATAGGCTTCACTTGTCTTTTATCACGGGCCTCCAAATTATGTTTAGTTACATTTTTAACTTCAAAGTTCCTGACAAACTATGATCGGAGTTAATGGTTATTTATAAGCTTACAACGACATCTGTTATCGAACCCGAGAAACATTTATAGATTTACTAGCTTTCCACCCGCAGCTTCGCCCGCGCAGTCAAAGAAGAACCCGCATAGTTCCCGTTCCCGTGGGATTTCCGGGATAAAACCTATCCTATTTCCCGGGGTAAAAAGTAGCCTATGTCCTTTCTCGGGTATCAAAATATCTCTATATAAAATTTCATGCAAATTGGTTCAGTAGTTAAGGCGTGATTGAGTAACAGACAGACAGACAGAGTTACTTTCGCATTTATAATATTAATATGGAATATGGATACATACATAATACATATGTATATAAAATATATGATTTTTTATTCATTTTTTTTTTCTATAACACTTAAAAGCTAAAACACTTTGAAGCCTGACTTAATTTTATCAACTTTCTATATTGTTACTCATAAATGACTTTATTTCCCAGTAAAGCTCAATTTAACAGCTGTGGTGATTAGTACATCTGGTAAATTACGCTAAACGATGCTTTAAAATTAGCGCAATTGACTATATAGGTACGTACATACTACATAGTCTTCATTCGGGACTCGGGTCGACCGTCTATGTGATCCTATTTATAGAAAATATATTATGTAGAACTCGGCTAAAAGTTAATTGTATTATTTCAATAGGGATAGACTATAATATCTTCTATTTCTGATAGAAATTAAACGTTCAATTGAGCGTTGGACCACTAAAAATATCAGCTATGAAAAACAACGCCTCATACACAGTATCTATACTAATATTATAAAGCTGAAGAATTTGTTTGTTTGAACGTGGTAATCTCAGGAACTACTGGTCCGAATTGAAAAATTATTTCAGTGTTAGATAGCCCATTTATCGAGGAAGGCTATAAAGCTATATATCATCACGCTAAGACCAAGCAGAGCAGTGCGGGTGAAACCGCGCGGCACAGCTAGTTATTAATATGTAACAATTCGATTAATTTACTGTTGTTTACACATTCAATTCCCACATAGGTACGTATATCTAAAATTATTAGATACTTACCTCAAGATTTTTCGGAACGTCTATGATATTTTGGTTGGTTATAACTTATAAGTTTATAACTTATCATCATCACTACATAGTATAAAACAAAGTCGCTTTCTCTGTCCCTATGTCCCTATGTCCCTTTGTATGCTTAAATCTTTAAAACTACGCAACGGATTTTAATGCGGTTTTTTTAATAGATAGAGTGATTCAAGAGGAAGGTTTGAGTATATTTATAATTTATTAGGTTTTAGACAAGGCGGGCGAAGCCACGGGCGGTAAGCTAGTAAGTTATAATAGAGAAAGGTTCTATTATAATTTTTCCCAAATGAACCTTGAAATAATCCTCATATATAAAAAAAAATATGTGATTTCAGTGAGGAAAATAAAATGAAAGCCCGAAATGAATCTTATTAAAGCTCCAATACTTTCGTGACTTTCGTAATAAGATAACATCAAACAAATATTCGGCAATTTACCATAAAACCGAAATTGTGTGAATTCTCAATAACACTTTCTATGTAAAAATATAGCGGAAACTCAATACGCTTTTAGTAAAACAAACACTGATGGTTGTTCCACATTGGCTCGATTAAATAACAAGTCGGAATTATTTCCGTGTAAATAGAGAGTATTTCGCAATATTAATCTTTTATATAGTGTTTGTGGGGATAATATTTGTTTGAAGTAATCTTTTAAATATAAGAAAGATGCCTTCCATAATGTACCAAGTTAGTCAAAATTGTTTTACGGTTTCTGTAATTAATCATATAAAAGTAGCGTAAATCTGGTTGGGACAATGTATAAAGTACAGATACTGTAGATTATTTTTCCAAATCTTCAATTTTTCAAATCAAAATCATTTGATAATGATTAATTCTATTAAATACTTACTGCTTTCATTAATACGATAAAGTTGTTGCACGAACTTTTATCCACTCTTAACTTTTTTTTAATGAAATCTTTTCCGTACTTATGTAAAGAAAAGATTTACTTTTAACAAAACACAACCAAACCACATGTGTCATAACCTTTACAGTTTACACTGTGTCATAACTTATGCAATTACATACGATTTTCTAGGACCACCTACGGAAGTTTCTATCGTTAATTCTACACTAAAGTAGTGCTATTATGTATTATTTGACTAAATGTTGTTTTCTATTTTAAAATGGTGACAAATGTATTACGTAATTGTCGTTAAAAATGTACATTGCAATTATGTTTTGAAGATGCAAATGGTTGGTTAAATTTACAAACAAACAATACTTTATTAAAATAATTGTTTGTTCATGTTTTTGATAATTCACGGACTATTTATAATAATATGAATTAAATATTTTAAACCCGTAGACATGATAGTGGTCTAGAAAATGCTCGTAAAAATATAATAAAATATAAAACCAAGATTTGACATTCTTAGCTTCGAAATGGCATAGGTTAATATATATGAGACTTATCTATATCGAATCTTCGAGAAGATATCCAGCAAAGATAGATAAGGAACATCTCGACAGACGAGATTAGCGATTGCAAAACCGCACTCAAATCGGTTTACTCATAAACAAAGATAAATATTACACATATTACACAAATGTTATATACATACCTACTTATCCAACATTGTGTTACCATACTTTTATAATTGAAGGGAATGAAAACTGAAAAATAAAAATTGGTTGATTGTAAGACCTACCCGACATACACAAAATTTCAGAAAAGTCGATGCACCCGTATAATATGACGAGTTTGTTAACAACTACTACTTCATATACCTATATTAATTTCATATTATATCGTTTGTGTTATAACGAGATCTTTAAAAACATAAAGGAAAGTGTATATTTAATCTAGACGTATAAATGCACCAAAACCCACTTGAATTTGTACATAAAATTACTGTACATTTATGAAAAGTCGCATAAAAGTACTTGAAACATGTGTTAACCAACATTAATTAAAATCGTCGAGTCAGCACAACTTTTGAATGCTCTCCGCGTATGAATAATAATAAACTAGATTTTATAGTTGGAAATAAATAGGTTTAAATGTGTACTGAATACATAATTTATCGAAAGTTCTATAAACCGTGTTTATTGCTTGCCTTTAGGTTAATGCAAGTAAATAGCAAGTGATTGCTTCTTCGTGTTGAGATTTGAGACAGTGTATTGAATGCAAACTACCCTCATTAAAAGTTGTTGTTTTAATGTAATCGATATATCAGTGAAAATTGGTATGATATCGAAAGAAAATAAACAACACACTAAATTAATGCAAATGATCACATCTGTGAGGTCACCATTTTGTTTAATAACTATTTTATTCTATTAATTAAATGTAAATTAATGAAGAAAACAAACAACGTTGCAAATAAAAAATCATAAGAAACTTATTTACAAAATGTACCTATTTAAATATCAAAGCATATTGCTATCAAAAGCATGTATAAAATGTACATAGGTACTTAATATTATAATTTATAATTATGCGAAAGTAACTCTGTTTGTCTGTCTATTACTCAATCACGCCTTAACTACTGAACCAATTTGCATGAAATCTGGTATAGAGATATTTTGATACCCGAGAAAGGACATAGGATTTTATCCCGGAAATCCTACGGGAACGGGTTTTTCTTTGAAAACGCGGACGAAGCCGCGGGCGGAGAGCTAGTGTATAATAAAAACATTTATACTATGTATATTGTCGTTAGATTATAATAATATATTCTATGGTGTATGGTATCGTTTCTTATAATATGATAAAAATGTATAGCGCATTAATCTTGCAACTCGTTCCGATCTCGACTCGATTGAAAGTGATTCATTTCTCTCGTCTCGATATCGCCATATCAATGTTTTTCTTATCTATTGCAATTCTGATTATGGCTATGCGGTTTCTAAGTTATTTTCTTTTACTTTTTATCGTTATAACCTTGTTATGTTACTTTTGTTTTTGCTGCAGAAAGTATTTAAAATATAGACGCGTAAATATCTAAAAAGTAAAAACCATGTTAGAAAACATGCCGAGTAGGTTTATTTTTATTGTAAGCCTTTCTTTATATTAATCAATGAATATTGAATACTTGAGAATTGATTATTTTTAAATAACTTGAGTTATTGTTTATGTAACTGAAATAAATTACCTAAAAAATTGTTTTGATATGACTCTATCAAATCGTCAAGCATTTATACCTTTACCAACTTACTTTCGTTTTTGATTTAACAATATTATATAATCAATAATAAATTATAATCATTATAGTAAGAACTTGTTTAAACTAATAGGTCGTTGACATTTCTAATGATAAGATTGAGAAAACACAAACAAAAGCGGGTTCCGTATGTTTTGTTCTATTTAAAGAGAGATTAGAATGAATGTACAACGGCTTTTTTTAACTTCTACTGTTGTTTCGTAAATACTAACTAATCTATATCTATATAAATATATACTTAAATATTAATTACTTGGTATTATTGGAGAATTTGTCTCAGGCACTGGGAAATTTCTAATAGAAAAAATATTTTCTGTCGAACAGGCCATTTATTCAGGAAGTTTTTATAACATCACGCTACGAACATCAGGAGCAAAATAAATAATTTTCAATTTCGTTGCAAAAATGTAAAAATGTACCTTTTGAGAGCAGACAAAATTGGTCAGCTAATTCTATGTTAAATACCTATAAAAACCTATTCATTTTGCTCCCGGGTAAGGGCCCCGGGTGTTCTTTTCTATAAATTCGGAACAATAAGGTTTTCCCTTTTTTTCCTCATCAGACTCATTCGTTTTATTGATTTATGTCGCAAATAGACATCAATCTTTCCGTATATTAATCCCATAATAGATTTGATATTGCTAATTAAATTAACACGTGTCTAAGAGAATGTGAACACCCACATCAATTACTTTTTAATCCTGTAAATACACTTTTTTCCTTCATTAAATATTGTTTTGCGTAAAGGTCATAAAGGCTTAATCCCAATTTTTTTTGACAAAATTTTAAATTTCCTTAGGTATCCATACCATGTAATATAATATACCTACTCTTCCCATACGGCATACCTATTAATAGCTCTAACAACTAGTATTTAAATGCGGAAGTATTAAGTAACCGACAAATTCGACAATAATCCAATTAATCGGGCATGCGTGAAAACATCTAGTTATGCGCAAATGCGCGCACTAAGGGGAGAAATGTTTTCTATTTCGGGCACATTTTCAGTTTCAGCCAGCGTCCCGCGGGCGGCGCGCATGTCGCCATCTTACCCGCCATTTTAAAAACCGCGAATTATAGACATTTCTGTTTTTTTTTAATTCCCGCTACTAGAGGCAAGGATGCCAGAACATACAGCCAACTCCGTATCCGGGATTAATATAAAGGTATTTTAATGTTACCATTTTTGCGTTTTTCTCGAGCACTACACAACAATGATGCGGCGTTCCATTGTTATTTTTAAGTAAATATTTGCATTTTTGGTGTGTTAGCCATTCTATGCTTTTAATTCGTTCGTTATAAGTTTTTCAAGTAATAAAAGTGCACCTATAGAGTAATAACTAATAAGGAAATAAGTCCATTTCCTAATAGTGAACGCAAATTCATTGCTAAAGTATTTTTAAAATATGCAAATTATAATAACGGTAGTGCAAACTAGAAACGCATTAATAATAATTTAAATATAGTCGTGACTGCAGTGGGTAACTTTTATGGATAACTGATAAACAGTAGTTTATAAACATAGTTTTGTTTATCTTAGTTCAACCTTAAACTATATTTCAGAAAGGAAGAAAGTGTATAAAGACATCGTTACACGTAATATATTATTCCAATTATAGTAACAATCTATACCTACTTAAAACTTCATCCTGTCTTGCAGGTACGGATTGGAAAACGTGCGCCAAATTTTCAAAATTATATTTTGTACTGTTGCCAATATTTTCGGAGAAATTCAACGTTCAAGATACATTGACGCATAAATGCATTAAATGTAAACAAACTAATTTTGAAGAATCCGTCTTCACTGGGATCGGGAGTTGCCATTTGTAAAAAGAAGAAGAAGAACTAATTTTGTACTAGCATCTGCCCGCGGGATTACTTGCTCTAATGTTATTATAGACCCCCCAATCCTGATAGAATTCCTGTATTAACTACATACACTACAATCAGAAAGTATATATTATGTATGTTCGTTGCAAAATAGCATAATCTCAATCTTCTATCTGATTCTATACTGTCAAACTTCATTCAAATTAGTTCATAGTATTACTATTAAGTAATCTGTGCTCTCACAGGTACTTTCTCGTTTATAATGTATGAAAATACAGTGAAACTTGGTTAAGTGGGACCTGGATAAGTGAGAAACCTCCATAACTGGAACTCATGCTGAGGTCCCAACACTTTGGCACTGAATTACCTCTGTTAGTGGGACGAGGTAAATCTGGGATTTGTTCTTTCGATTTATCATCATAGTTACCTCTATAACTGAGACAGCGAGTAAATTTTATATGGATAAACCTCTGTAACTGAGATAACATTGTTTGTTTACTCATTCTTATTCTACCCACAAATTCCACACGTAATTCCAAGTACGTAAGTACAAATTTTGAGCTTCAATTACCTTCAGTTTTAGTTTCGCTTTACTATCATATAGATGTTTTTTTTAATGATCGCACCTGTGTAACTGAAATAACCTGTATTCTCACCTCTATTAATGGAACCCCCTGTAAATGAGACAGATATTTATTTATACCTGTATATCTGAGACACTGGGTAAGTGGAATACCTCTATAAGTGAAACGACATTGCAGGTCCCTTGATGTCTCACTTAACCAGGTTTCACTGTAAATAGGTAAGAGTACAAAACCGGGTATAGAGAGAGAGATGCCTTGAAGAGTCACGTCAAGTTTTAAACCAACCTAACAACTTTATTTTCCCTCAGAAAGACTGCTTTGTATTGTTAATCGATATACCAATAGAAATATTTGTTTAGTAAAAAATTGTACTCATAAAAAATCTTTCGTTCCGATTTTTAGTCACTTTCTGGGAAGAAACTGTCTACAAAATTTACAGAGAAGTTTTCAGAATTCAATTTTGTCCGCTTTAGATACAATTATTTAATTTTTTCCGCTGTGAAATTTGAGTCAAATTTGTACTTATCTGCAAATCAACATAAAATTATAGTTTAGATTTTGAAATAAAAAAAAGCACTCAATTCACTGTTTGCTTTTTGGATTGAAAAAACGCCCATTTTTCCGCCCAGAATTTTATCTATGTCCGTCCTTCTGTTAAGCTGTGTATAGCATTCAAAATATTTGCATCTCCACTTCCGACCACCTTCAGGCAAGCGATAATAATATCTTCTATATAATGTACTACCGTCTTTCAGTTGTTCATAATGTACAACAGCATTACCAATTGTCCATCCATTTCAGAGCTCGCAGAACCGACTGCTCATCAAGAATGGTCGGGTCGTCAACGACGATGGGATGGAAGACGCTGATGTTTACATCGAAGATGGTATTATCAAGTAAGTTATAGTTTATATAGTCAAAGTCTTTCCACTAGAATTTCTATGTCCAAATTATGTTTGTGTAATAGCTGCGTATATGTACGCAACGTACGTAAAATCGATTTGCTCCAAAATTAATAAAATCTAGTGATAACTGTATAATAAACTAATAGATTAAATATACATACTTCAATACTAGAAAAGTTCTTGAAAATAAATTGATATCAGGAAACACATTATCAGAAGTCCGTAGTAGTAATTATATATTTTGGTTCTAATTAATTATTCAAAGAATAAACGTATTTCAGACTCGGAATTCATAATAACTAATAAGTCCACCACCACTAAGTAGTAAGCAATGTCCTTAGTTATTAGTGGACTTATTAGTCCACCACCACTAAGCAGAAAGCAATATGCTTAAGCCATAATTTTGTTTAAACTAAGTATCCTATTTGCTTCTATTACAATTTTAATTTTAATACATTACCGAAATAGAGGTGTTTGTTCACACGCTTGATAAATTTTGAATTTAAATCTAATACGATCAGTCTGTATTGCATATTTATTTTACTTTATTATAAAACAAGACAAGTAGAACTTCTGCATAAAATGAAAAGCTAAGAAAAAGTATCGAGAGAGTCTTGATATTGAAATAAAAGTCAAGTTTCCATTTCTCTTCGCAAAATACCGCTATAGTATTGCACATTTCTACGGCATTCAGGGCTGCCACTTGTGAGATATATTTATAGTACGAGATCCGGCTGCAGGATTAGTGCGTTCATCGGTTTTTTGCTGAAAACCGAATTTTTATGTATATTTATAATTAGGAGAATATATATCGACTAGGTTGCCAGTCAAAATTTGGCCGCAAGCATGTTTAATTAAAATTTTTCTAATCGATTTTTGGGAAAAAAATTCGTTCACTTGTTTTTTGAATAAAATGTAGTCTACATCACGGCAAATGATATAAAGATTCTAAAAAATCACGGTTGCCGCTTTTCACCTGGCCGCAACATCTTGGCAGCCTGGTGCAAACAGGTATAATTTCGATTCATTTTTACGTTCATAACGTACATTTATGAATCATATATCAAATTAAAGCTAATTTTTTTCTATTTATTATCATATATGGTTGCCTAGTTAAATCCGGCCGCAAATAAGGGTTGCCGGCTGTTATTACGTTCATATTCTCCTAATTATAAATATACATAAAAAGAATGCGTCGGTGTACTAATAGGCGTAAATATATATAATTTTTAATAGCCGGCAACCCTTATTTGCGGCCGGATTTAATTAGGCAACCATATATGATAATAAATAGAAAAAAATTAGCTTTAATTTGATATATGATTCATAAATGTACGTTATGAACGTAAAAATGAATCGAAATCATACCTGTCTGCACCAGGCTGCCAAGATGTTGCGGCCAGGTGAAAAGCGGCAACCGTGATTTTTTTGAATCTTTATATCATTTGCCGTGATGTAGACTACATTTTATTCAAAAAAACAAGTGAACGAATTTTTTTCCCAAAAATCGATTAGAAAAATTTTAATTAAACATGCTTGCGGCCAAATTTTGACTGGCAACCTAGTCGATATATATTCTCCTAATTATAAATATACATAAAAATTCGGTTTTCAGCAAAAAACCGATGAGCGCACTAATCCTGCAGCCGGATCTTAGACTATTATATCGAGTAATGACTATACTTACCTAATATCTATGTTTCATTATGTTATTACATTAATATGCATTCTTTTTTATACGCATCATCGACATTTGAGTTAACCCTGCCTGTAAAATTTACAATTATAAATTACGTATAATTAATCCATTTATTTAACTATCTAGATATAGTAAAATTTAGATTTCTGTCTTTTACCTTATAGGTAATTTCGTAAAGTCAATCATATCGAAAAAATCGTATTAAAATAAATATTTAATTTAACACGTTGTGACAACCCTTACCACAGACATAATATCCTTTTCAAGCGACCCTACACTTTTTTTTTTTTTTTTTTTTTTTTTTAACGTGAGGAAATTCTTCATGAATACCGGCTGCTTCGGGGGCAGCAGCACGGTTATGTCAGACTTCTACTGACTAAAACCTCACGGTGGCCTACTTTCGCGCAGGTAAAGAGGGGATCCCGGGATCTCCGGTAGGAACGCTCACGGTACCCCTCGCGCGCCTGCCATTGGCAATCCACTCGCATGTAGTCGCGGACTACCCTACGCGCATGCCTAACACTACGACAGACTGCAGCCACAACAGTCTGTCGCCCTCCTCACGTTGCCTATTGAATGTGCGCAGCCCCCGCCGCACACACTCTGCAACGATAAAGGCAAGAGCTCGTCGGGTCTACTAAGTGACCCGACGTCCCCTGCGGCGTGCTCTGCGACGCACGGGATTCCTACGCTCCCGGTCGCGCTCAGCACTTTCTTTCTGTGACATCACTGCATCACAGAAAGACAGCACTGCCATCCACACGTCCTCTCTTTCACACATGGCACCAACTACGATCGGAAGTGAAAGGTCTGATCCAACCATAGCACGTAGTGCATCGCGTTCCGCTGTCCACGCTGGACACGACTCTAAGGTGTGCTGAGCCGTGTCCTCCTCACAGTCACAATGGTGACAAGCAGCATTTGGCTGTTTTCCTATTCGACACAGATACTTACCGAAGCAACCATGCCCCGTCAGAATCTGTGTCGTGCGGAATGAGAGCGAGCCGTGGCGCCTAGTCATCCATTCCTGAAATACAGGCAAAATGGCATGGATAGACATCATGCCATATTGCGCGTTCGCTAGCCGTCTGGCCCATGCCTCCGTTGCCTGTCTTCGGAGTCTGGCCCTACGCCTGTCCATGTCTCTTGGAGATATGCTCCGATGCATGCCTACTTCTTCTCGCCAGTGGAACATGGCTGAAAGAATCTCCGCTTCCAAGTCCCAGGGGAGACATCTAGCAAGTAAGCAGGCTGCGTCATAAGAGACTGTACGGTATGCCCGGGCGACTCTGATCGCCATCATCCTCTGAGGCTTACGTAAGAGGCTGATATTTCGGCTCGTCAGCGAATCAGCCCAGACAGGAGCTCCATAAAGAGCCATCGACCGCACAATCCCCTCATACAGCTTGCGACATGATTCATTCGGTCCCCTAATATTCGGCAGTAAACCACTGAGAGCGCCCGCTACTCTAAGAAGTTTGGGCGCCAGACACTTAAAATGCGGATAGAAGGTCCATTTGCCATCCAACATGAGTCCGAGATACCTCATCGACGGCTGGATGGCAATGGACACTCCTCCCACATTTAAACAAGACCCAGGTGGAGGACCTCGTCGTGAACCACGGAAACATATGGCTTCCGATTTAGATGGAGCAACCTCTAGACCTATTTGACGGATCCGTGCGATTACCTGGGCTGTTCCAGTCTCAGCCAGCAAGACTGCCTCAGCAAAAGTCTTCGCTCCAGCAGTTATCAGAGTGTCGTCGGCATAACATGTCACCTCAGTACCCTCGACATTGGTACCTCGCAGCACCCAATCATAACCAATGTTCCACAGAAGTGGTCCCAAAACCGACCCCTGTGGAACACCACATGTGATTGCTCGGCGCTGCCAGCCAAGCCTCCCAGGATATTCAACCCACCTCTCAGATAAGTACGATTCCACGATATGGCACAGATAAGGAGGCACCCCGTGAAACCGTAATGCTTCCCTGATCGTAGCCCAGGGAAGGGTGTTGA
Organism: Colias croceus; assembly: GCF_905220415.1. NCBI lineage: Eukaryota > Metazoa > Arthropoda > Insecta > Lepidoptera > Pieridae > Colias > Colias croceus. The sequence goes on from NC_059562.1 coordinate 4,461,511, forward strand.
ATGCGTTTGCTATATCCAAAGACACCGCGATGACGAACTTGCCACGGCAAACTGCTTGCTCCACTATATTCTTAACACGCAATATTGCGTGGAGAGTCGAGCGCCGCCTCCTGAAACCAAACTGGCAGTCGGCTAGATCGGGACCAACACCCTCCAAGTGCTGAATCAGCCGACCAGCAATTACTCGCTCGAAAAGCTTGCTTACTTCGTCCAATAAGACTATTGGCCTGTATGCCGAAGGAGAGTCCATTGGACGGCCTTCTTTTGAGTAAAGAGTTTCTTCAGTCTTCCACCCAACCAATCCATTGTCATTACCAGTACTCTTCCGGGTACACCGTCAGGACCAGGGGCTGTATTCTTACCCCGAAGTCGTATCAGTGCCTTATGAAACTCTGTTTCCGTAACAGTTGGCACATCGGTAAGATGTTGCGCTGACAACGGCTGAGCCATTACAGGCGGCACAACTGCAGCATCCCCGATTGGAAACAGGGTCCCCACTACTCTATCCAGGAACTCAGGCTCCAACGTCCTCGTCAATGGTGGACCCCTGGGGCGCAACTTGCACAGCGCCAACCTGTACGGCCTGCCCCATGGATCCCTAGAAAGAGATTCTAAGAAATCTTCCCGGGCTTTTGCCTTTGCCCTCTCAATGGCTCTCTTCAATTCGTTAATCGCCTCGCGATATTCTGCATAGCGCTGATTCTCCAACTCCCTATCACGGAAGCGGCGTCGACGTAACCGGCTGTATCGGCGCCTGGCCCTAACGCAGGCGCTACGCAGTGTTGTGAGATTCTCAGACCACCAGTAAACCTGCCTCTTGGGAGGCAGAGATCTGACCCGGGGCATGGCTGCATCACAAACTTCTGAGAGGGCCTGGCGAAACCACTCAGTCTCAGCCTCAACATCAACAGCCTCTATTTGCGGTGACGCCCAGGCCAGAACGATCGCTGCGGCCTGCAATGCTTCGCGATCAAGACGCTTTAATGCCCACCGTGGACCTTCTCCCGAACAGGCAATCCGGCTTTGACCGGTTTGAGGCATTTGAGCAACGGAGACGTCAAACCGGATATATCGGTGGTCAGACAGTGTCTCTACGTCCTCAAGTACCCTCCAGCCCTGAACGCTGCTAGCCAACGTGGCCGACGCAAGTGCAATGTCTACGATAGATCCACCTTGTTGACGTACACACGTATTTACGGAGCCCTGATTCATAACTACCAAACCAACAGCTACTATCCACTCATCCAAAAGTGTTCCACGTGCACTAGTTACTGGAGAGCCCCATGTCGCAGACTTTGCGTTGAGGTCTCCAGCCAGCAACACTCGACGGTAGTTGTTTTGTCTTATAATAGCCTCCAACTCCAGTAGATAGTCCTCGAATTCTGATAGTGGCCTGTTGGGAGAGAAATACACTCCAATGATGAGCGTTTCACCCAGTAAAACCGCAACCCAACCATGACCTTTAATAGTTCTTCCAAGAGGTGGGGTGTCTTCAGGCATTTTCACCACAATGGCTACGAGGCCATCACAATCTCCTAACCAGTCATCCCGATTTGGAATAAAATATGGCTCCGCAACAACTGCAACGTGTACCAACCACTGCGCCATGCTCTGAACCAGGAGGTCCTGAGCTCTAGCACAGTGGTTGATATTCGCTTGCAAACATCGTAGAGCCATCTTAAGTGGGATGTTCTGTTTCCATCTCCGCATCCAGCTGCTGTGGTTGTACCGCAGGTACAGCTGAACGATGCCGCATTTTTTTGGATGCCCCACACGCTCTGCTACCAATAGAATGGTTGGCGGATATGCCAGATGAGGCGCAAAGAGTACAGTGTGGCACTGCCAAACAGTCTCTTGCTTTATGCCCCAGTTCACCGCACCGGTAACATTGAGCACCTCGATCGACTTCTGATTTACAGTGTTCTCGGACGTGTCCCACTTCTAGGCATTTGAAACAACGCCTTTTCCTTCGTTCAAGAAGCTGAACCCGTGCCGACACCCAACCAATCAGTAACTTTCCTTCACTTGAAAGTTTTTTGGCCACCGCTATAGGGCATCTCACCCATACCGTTCCTGTACCTGACCGACCGCGTCGGATGGAACCTATTTTGATCATCTCTGGAGGACAACTAGCCGTCTTAACAATGGCAGCAGTCACTTCCTCAGAAGAGGTCGAATCATCCAACCCGGAAATGCGCAGTTCAGCACATTTCATCGGTCGGGTGATCCGCACCTCTAATTCGTTCAGTATGTCCTTAAACTTATTGGCCAGTAGATCAGCCTTCTCCTCATTAGCAACGCCAGGAATCTCAATAATAGCGGCTCCTGTAGCGGCACGCTTGAAGCGGACAGACTCGATTCCAAGACTACTTAGATCAATTCTTTTTTTCGCTTCAGAAATGATCTGAGCGTATGTCAAACCTCTGTCTACACCCTCGGAAAGCAGCGTTAAAACTATGGCTGCAGACCTTGGGGGACGCAGCTTTGCAGCTTTTTGCCGTGTAGACTGTGCGGTAGTCTTCTTAACCTGCTGACTTCTCTGGATGGTTTTACCTCCTTTGACAACTGTAGCCCAACTTTCTTTCCTAAGGGTATCAGTAACAGGAACCAGACGATGCTCATCTGCTGAAATAGGTGCTTGAGCAACCGTCTTATTCCCATTGCCTCCTTTCTTCCTCTTTCTCTTCTTTTTAGAATGGGATGTAGATGCTACGCCAGAACCTTGCAATTGTGCTTGGGCATCAGACGAATCCCTTGACTTCTTAGATTTTTTCTTCTCCTGAGACTTTTCATTACTTGGATTAGCTTTCGCTGTTCCTTCTTTTCTCCTCTTGTCCGCTGCAAGCGGTGGTCTGACGCGGGTTTCCGGCAAGAGTCGAGACTCAACGGCTTCAAAGCGTGCATTGACTAATTCTCCAAATTGGACCATAAGTCTACGCTCGCGTTCACCATCGTCCCGTTTCGCTTCTTCACGCAATGCCGCCATTTCTTTACGAAGTTCAGCTAACTCAGAAAACATGCGGGCATTCATTGCCTCCGCTCTTTCGTACTTCTCTTTCATGAGTCTTAGCTCCTCATTTTTCGAATCTAATTCCCGTTCCAACCTTGCAGTCTCCTCGGAAGCAGTTACGCGATGAACTCTTTCACCTAGGTCCCTCAAACCAGCTACTACCTCCTTAAGACTTTTCCTGAAAGTCCCTTTAATATTTCTTGACTTGACTTCGACATTGTTAACCATGGAAGCCAAATGTAAGATCAAGTTTCTAATGCCATGAGACATTTCACCAGTTTCCACCTCAATAATGGAGGACGTGTCACTCAGGCAAGAAGCTCTAGCTAGGTGATAATCCTCAACAAGCTTCGCCGCTTCACTTTCAGCACATTCTTCCGCCTCTTTTCGCTGCTCTCCATGCTTGGCTACCAATTTCTTAGTGGCCCTACTAAGACCAACACTTCTTATAGAAGAAGTTGGATATCTTTGCCTTCCCCTTGTCTTAGGTACTTTGGGCAACGGAGCAGCTGACTTATCGCTAGGAGAGTCAGAGTTGTAAATACTCCCCTCAGGTGACCGTATCCTCTTTTCACGTATGGGTTTCCTCTGTGTTCTTGGGATACCCGTACTATTATTATAGCTCAACTTGCCCGTTGAGCTCAGGCTCATCGCAGAGTCTTCCATTAACGACTCAAGCCGCGATTCCGCCTCTAAACTTCTCTCCAATCTAACAACACAGCGACCAATTGCCCCCTCAGATACGATTGGGCTGAGTGTGTCCACAGTTGCCGCAGAGGCATCTGTCGACACACCACGGGATTCTCCAGCTACACTGGTACCCGCCTGAGTAGTTTGGTTATTGTTCGCTTTTTCCATCATTCTTCCTCCCCTCTCTCTTCATGGACGCCTAGGAACCGGGCTCTCCCCGGCCATACACACCATCAGCGACGTCCCAACCTTAGTGTTAGGGTCTATTTTTTAGTGAGGTTAGACTTCCTCTTGGTCCTGTAAGACCTCCGTATCCCTAAAAATAGGCGTTAACGGGTTGGCCGACGTTGACCAAAATCTGACCAGTGAGGTTTGTGACTCTCACCAGTCCGCCGCCCATGACCGCAAGCCTTGCAGGCCTGCCATACTACGAGCACGAAGCTCCTCTGGGCAGTAGAAGCCCCAAACACGCGCCAGAGCGCTAGTGCATCTCCTGTCCCCTCTTCACATAAGAGGGATACCGAGAGCAGTCCACTCGGTCCAATTAGCTTCACTCAAGATGCTGGATTGCATCCCAAGTTACTGAGCCCCCCCGCCGCGACAAGGCCTGGACCCGGGAGGGAAGCGACCCTACACTGCACTATATCGAACTATTATGAACTGAATAGAGTATCCGCTTACATTGTAAATGTCAATGTCAGATTAAGGTCTGAAAACAGACATAATAGTACCTATGTTCCAAACTATACCTAAGTATATATTTTCCCAAGAAAATTTTCACGAATATTTTTTTTATGTTATTTAAAGAAAATTCTATGGCGATAGTTCTTTTGATTATGAATTATTATTTATTACATCAATCTACTACAATGAAGCCGAATGTGCTATCGTTATAAAATTAAGAAAGAAATTAAATGATGGATGACTGTGCTTAATTTATAAAATTTCAAATATGGTCCTGTTCTGTTCATTGTAGTTTTAATATGTCTTTACCTATCTTCGGATCATGCCTTCCTATTTATCATTTCACTATTTGAGTTAAGTTCCAATAAAAATCATTTATTATAGACAGATATAAACGGTAGTCTGCCAAGTTTCTAGATTTAAGCTTTGTTTATTTTGCTATTAATAAATTCAAGCGGTAGTTGACTCCATATGTATTCTTTCTTCACTTCAAACGAATGGCTATTTTAATTTGGTGGTATTAATAAAGCTACATCGTTCATTTATTTGAATGCTCGTTTTGATGTTAACGTTTCATTTAATTTGCGGCACAATCAATTTAATATGATAGACAGTAGGCCACCCAGTTTTAAAATTTTAGTGAATGAAAAGGCAAATTATACTATATGTACCTACTTTAAAAATAATGCGTGATGTTGAATTAATTTTGAAATATTTTAGATAATTTCTATGCATATTTTAATAGTTGTGTTCAAGATAAAAAATGTATTGAAATATGTATGCCGCTAGTACACAGTAGCTGTTTTAATTTCGTTAATTTTAAGCCTCAAGGATAGTGTAGTTTTTTACTAGAGAAATATGTTTTTTGAGTTTATCGGTAACATACAAAAAATCAATTGATTTCACTTCATAGTATTCTACCCACTATAGAATAGTTTCTATCTCAAAACCGGTACCACAGACTACATAAACACTTTCCCAATAAATGGTAAAAGTAACGCGAACGCATTGTTGCACTTTCATTGCGTTTTTTCATAGATCAATTAATTATACATTCAGTACACGCGACGCAACGGTAATTGTACAGTTATTTTTGCTCGGTGATGTAATAATAGTTCCTATTGTCTTTTGTTTGCCGTTTTCCTTCCGTTTATCTGATCGTGGTTATAGTGGTAATTTGAAAATAACAGTTTTTGGATGTTGAAGTTCGTGTTAATATATAGGGATTTAATTGTATATCTTACTAGCGGTCCGTCCCGGCTTCGCCCGTGGTACATATTAACGTTTTCCCTACATAAGAACCATCCTCGTACTTCAAGGAATATAATAAAAAAAGAATTATCGAAATCGGTTCAGCCGTTCTCGAGTTATGGAATTACAACGAAAAGTGGCATTGATTTTTATATATTAGATTATAGTTGAGTAGGTTACATATTGATGTCAAAATACAAAAAAATAGTACAGATTTTAGTAGTAAAGTAATAGGAATTAAGTAACGTACCGTACTATGTTTATTTTAAGCTATTGCATAGCTTCTATCGCGGGCCTTGAGCGCGGGGACCGAATCGAGAAATTCCGTAACGAAAAAAACTCACGCTCCCACTCCGACGGGCTCGGAGGTGTGGCTTGATGGCATGCTATGCAATAGCTTTACCGCGGCAGTCTCCGAGTGCCACACGTCTTTTTTTGTGTTCTTGTCGATGTCTACAATAACTACCTAGGTACTATACGATCTATTTATGTATAAGAGTATCTTGTTTCTACATTTTTATCCCCAGCCAAGCCGAAAAACCCAGCTAGTGAAATAAAATGAAAATTTAGAAGCTTTCATAATAAATTATTATAAATACATATTATAACACGCACAAAAACAGTGCGAAAACAATAGTTTTTCATGTTTTCTACACGCACTAACACATGTCAATTAGTCATACATATTACATAGGTCATTCGTATTAATTAATTAGAAGCAGGTGGGGTCCTGACACTCCTCTTTCGTTACAAATGGACCGTTAGAAATGAAGGTTAGTTTGTGTGTTTGTTTGAAGATTTTTATAAGCACGGTAACTTCATTTAATTTTTTGACATCCCTGCAAGAATAAAACAAAAAACAATGAAATATGAAACGTTCACATTTAACTCACAATTTTCAGACTTCATTAGGATAGAAAATAACTGTCTCAGTATAAATGAATTCTTTTCATTTTTCACAAAATTCGCACGTTAATAACGGAGCCCTCTTTATTATTCGCTGTGACCCCAACTGACGGTAGGGTGGCCATATTTGAAGGTTAAAAACGTTTTTATATTGAATATTTCCTGTGTTGACGGAATTAAAAAAATGTGTGTTTACATGTAATGGTGATATCTAATAGTAATTAAGATTTACACTTATGTTGTAAGTTTTATATGTATTTTTTTATTATATTGTACTAATGTTATACGACTTTTTATATTTAGATTCTAGATAGAATGAAAACCAAACAATTGTCAATCTTGATGCAGTAATGTGTGTAAACACATGTCGGATATGGTGATCTTTGATTTAATATAACCCTTTTAGTCTATGTTGAGTAATTCTATGAAATCACACTTAAGTAAGTATATATCTATAATGTTGGTAATACTTAAGTGACTATTTTATAAATAAATCAATGTTCATAAAGAATCAGTTTTCGAAATCGTATACGCATTTTTAAGCTTATCCCTTACAAACTCAACACTAATAAACTGTTTTTATTCCCAAAAGTTCCAAATAAAATAGAAAACATGGTAACACTAGCGTGCATTTAGTCTAGGTAGGGCAATCTAGGTGACTAACGAGCAGAACATAAGCCTATTTAGACCAGTACCTAGCTCCCTCTAGACCTTGTTCATATCAGATATATGATTAATGTATTGTAAGGTTGTATATGTAAATATACCGGAAAAGTTTATAAATATGTACCTACCTAAAATCTGTGACTAATTCGGAAGTTTTAAGTACATTTCTACGTTTATAAAATGAAACTGTCGAAGATTTCTACTAGATTTAGGTACTTTGAACAAAATTTTCAAATCGTAAAAATAAATATTATTAGAATAAAGATATTTGTTTCCACAAGTCTCGCATTAAGAATACTTTTTAAACGGAATAATACGGAAAATATAGGTAGTGCTCGAATCACAGTGAGTAATGAAGAAATTAATTAAAAACATATTACATATTCATGAACAAGATATGAATAACCATTTTGGATTCATTCGACAATGTTAATCCATTTACATATTTATTATGTAATTGCCTTGTCTGAGTGTCAATCACGAATGAGCTAAGACCGAGTTGGAATAAAAAAAAAAACTTTAAAAATAAAATACTTGCATTTATCCTCGTTGCGGGAATCAAAAAATTTAATATTATTTTTTCTAAAATATTTTTTGAAACTACTCTAGGTTTAACAATTTTATGTGTTTTTATTATCTTAAATATTACTTATACAAATTTATTTATCCGATTCATTGTAAGAGACCTATATAATATGTATCTTAAGGTATATGTATTTAGGTATATACCACATAAAGTTTCGCATCATAAATAATAATAATGGTTGTCGTTCTTTATGTTAAATTAGCTGATGTAATGAGCAAAAGCGAGCGAGCGAAGCGAATGCTATTATAGCGAATAGCGGTACGGGCTTTCAATGATTTCCTTTTTTAATACGTTATTTTAAATCCACAATGGCATAGTGGTAAGTGGCCGAGTGAGGATTGCGAGTTTTATTCTCAGTACATATATGTGGATGATACAAAATGTGTTTATCTGATATGCATTGCCTCATTTATTTCATATCCATTGCTTTCAAAGTATAATATACCTAAAAGGAAATATCTAATTGCGGCGTTTAGTCAAATTGAAGCAATGTTAAATATTAAACTCTACTAGACATAACTGTTGTAGGTACAAACCACAAAAATCAAAATTGAAAAAGTAAAAAACAAAACGAGATCAACACAAACATGAAGACACATCTAAAATTATCCACAATTACGTAAACGATATAAACGCATCTTATTTCATTCCAAAAAAAATGGCGATTACATCAATCGATGCGTGGGACAGATTAACATCACGTACCTAAATTCATAAATAATGATTCATAAAAAGTGCATTTAACTTCAGAAAACTACGGTGCATTTACATAAACGAACATAGAGTTAGAGCAAGAGCATTCTTTCGTATATTTTCGAACGCACTAAGAACAATGAACGAATGCTCTACACTCTTATACAGTCTACGCCTTTTTATAATAAAAGAATTTAACATAGTGGGATTCGAATCAGCATTCAGCGTCTGATGTAAATCCACCATAATAGTAGCATAGTAAAAAGGCTTGATTCTCTCCGTTTTGCTAACAATGGAGGTCAAGCACCTGTTTCAATTACGTCTTCATTGTTAGGGTTGGTAGAAAGTGCGTTTTTGTGAAAATTCACATATTAACTTGCGTGAGGAGTATAATATTCTACATGACTTGTTACGACTTAATTGTTTTGATGTACTGCAGTTGTTTTGTTATTGTCTTTTAATAGGTGACTTACGTGCTGTTTTAGGATTATTAAAATAGGTAGGTATTTTACAAGATTGTATTTTTAACACGCTTTTATTAGCTTTACCTGTGTGTTTTGTTTGTATGTTCCTTCAAACTTGATTTTCTTGAAACTTTGTACACTTATCAAGGATTGCTGAATTGGTGATAGATCAATCAAAACGATCAATAATTTAATGACTATAAACGTGTTTCTTAGTTATTTTTAAATATGTTTGCTGTCTAGTTATACAAGGAGAAATACATATTATTATAATCAATTACACCCAAAAGTTATACTACATCATAAACTAAAAGCTAAACAAACATCTATCACACTGCTCTGATTTCGATACTTTCCTATCACAGTAATTCAGTAATAATTTAACATCATTATCACGCGTTATACTCATTCAACACAAATAAAAATATAGTTATTATTACCAACAATAGAGTAAACATAATTTATATGACAAGCACCATTTGATGGATGACTTTGAAGTTATTGTTAACTACGTCCCCAATAACATGAGCAATTTGAAAGCAACTAGTATTATAGTAAATATTATTTTTTCCTTTATTTATATACTTGGTACTCTAAAGCGTAATGAAAAATAGGTCACAGAAAATTTCATTTATAAAGAAAATAATATGGTGCCTCGGTAATTAAGCCCTCAGGTTAAAATAAAAAGTTCGAGACTAGCCACACTAGCTAAGCTAGTTTTGTTTTATTTGACATTATGTACATCACTTTCGTGAGAAAACCGGCAGCCAAAAAGTTCGACAACATGTGACATCTGTCAGCCCATGGTCAGCCCGCACTTAGCGTGGTATATGATCTCATACGAGGCCTGTAGAAACAAATATGGCCTGATTATGTTACGAATAATATGTGTAACAACGAGGCTTTTGTTTATTATAAATTAAATGTTTTTTTAAAGATGTTAAGTAATTTTAATTTTGTTTGATTTGAATATAATGCTTAGGTTTACAGAAACATGGAGTAGGTACTTGAAATATACCATTAGGTAGATAAATTCTATTTAGTTCTATCACATAACTACTTATCCAAATACATAACACTACCACGCAAGCGATGAACGAACCGCACGAAGCCGCGAACAAAATAGTCTTACGAGAACATTATTATATCAAAAGTTAAAACATACTTATAATAGATACTTTAGGAATTGTTCAACCCTACACAAAAGTGCTAATAGTGACCTAGACATGGAAGTGACCCAGAAAATCTAATTAACTGCAATAGTAACGTCTTAATATTGTTAGTCTGTTATGACTCACCTTTACTGGGACTCAAAGATGCTTTAGGGCTGTCAATTTTTGTTAATTGTGTTAATTTTTGTTGTTTATCAAAGGTACCGAGCGTTATATTTTAATTGGAAACATTGTATTTTAATTAGGAAATATTTTTACTGACCAATTATTATGAAACTAGAGTTATCATGACTTTATCCGAATGTGACTGTTTATGGATTTTATGTACAAACTTGCACTTTTCATTAAATTCATGTATTTTCGTATTTCTTTTTTGTTTCTACCTCATATAGGTTGTGCAATTGTTTTTTTTTTATTTTTACGCGCTTTCATCTATTTTTCTTTTCAATACTAAACAATATTATTGTAATAGTGATAAGTTAACATATCTACTAGAGTCTAGACCATATAAAAGAAAATAATCATTTTCTCTTTTATTAGACAATCATCACGTCCAATCATTCTCAAACTTTCGCATCGATAAGAAAACCCCTATTATCCAATTTTATTGAAATCACCATGCGTGATTTCTGTACTTTCGTCAGTTATCGTGACTTGGTTTCCCTACTGTCGTTTTATGTACCTACTGAGAAAGAAAAGCGTAGTTTCGTGACAACATTGAGTTTCGGTTATGTAAGCTATGGCCTATGGTTAAGGTTTAAGTAATTGCTTGTAAGTGTTACTGAAATAGTTGTAGTTAAAGGGAATAATGGTATTCACTGTGGGTATTCATTATCAGTTATCTATGGAATTGTAGAAAAATTGGAAATGGTGAAAAGCCGTTACGTATGTTAATTAGGAGGAGAAACTTAAAGCTATTTATCGATCTTTTTAGGTGTAGGTGTATTTACTGCGTAGAGGTATATATACTATCTCTACATAGAATGAAACAACGTTGCTTTCTCTGTCCCTGTATCCCTATTTTCTATGTCCATATGTATGCTTAAATCTTTAAAACTACACAACGGATTTTGATGCGGTTTTTTTAGTAGATTGAGTGGTTCTCGAGGAAGGTTTTAGTATATAATTTATTAGACAAAGCGAGTGGGAAGCTATTGAACTATAATACAGACAGCGGCTTTTGTCGATCATTGGTTTTGTGAAAATAATAATCTATCTGGGGCCTTAGACAAAGTAACAATTACAAAACGATAACGAAGTTAGAAATCGCAAAAATGTATGGGATTGACATTAGATAGACCACGTGATCTAACGCGGCGTATGTCAATCCCATACATTTTTGCGATTTCTAACTTCATTATCGTTTTGTAATTGTTAGGTACTTTGTCTAAGGCCCCAGCATAACTATTCAGCGAAATGAAACTTGTCACAGTGAACTGTGCAATTAGTTTTATTTGAGGCGTGTTAGACTCGGTATAGGAATCGTTCTTTTGAAGACATAATCTTAAGAAATCTACGACCTATGCATCAGATTTAAATTATTATACAATCTTGCATTGTACATGTGCATTTTCCATTGAGAATGTTACCGCCCGCTGGCAGGTGATCAGTTCACCTGCTGTTACCCACTAACATACATAATAATACATAATGGCTATAAAGAGTCTCCATGAACAGGTAACTAACTTGGTTAAAATTAACATACAACTTATAGATTATAATTATTATCATATACATACATATAATAAATCTGTAGAAGGGTCAATTCTGTACATTGAAAATATTGAAAAAATAAATACCAGGGGGTGTTACTGGATCGATACCAAACCCAAATATGTGATTAAAAAAATTTTTGTCTGTCTGTCTGTCTGTCTGTATGTGAAGGCATCACGTGAAAACTAGCGGTTCGATTTCGATGAAACTTGGTATAATTATACCTTATTATCCTGGGCGTAAAATAGGATACTTTTTATCCTGGAAAAATACGTAGAAAAAAAATAATCTTAATTTTTCAGTTTTATCCATAGACGTTGTTCCGTAGAACCGCGAACACACGTTGCGTATTATTATAGGCCTAGCCGTATTTGGGAATTGGGTCCAATAGATATTTATAAGATGTTATTGTCAGAGGTACTCAAAATGGAGAAATAAACCATCCACGCGAAGACCGACATCCGCGCGGACGGAGTCGCGGGCGGAAGCTAGTAATAAATAATAATACATAATAGCTATAAAGAGTCTCCACGAACAGGTAACTTGGTTAAAATTAACATACAACTTATAGATTGTAGGCAATTATATAGAATATATTTTAAAAATAGTTTAGTTTTTTAGTTTAGAAGTATTAATTGGTATTGAATGATGCCCTTTACAATTTTATTTATCTATAAAATTTCCTTTTTGAAATTTTACTGCAATAATTGTAGCTCTTAATATAATGGAATAAAGTTAACTATTTTGTGAGGAGACAGGTCACAAGGGTCACGACTCACGCGATACAATGGACGCATTTTACTTATTATTTTGCTCTTATTTATTTCTAGCGCGGTTTCACCCGCATTGCTCCGCTTCTGTTAGTCTTAGCGTGATGATATATAGCCTATAGCCTTCCTCAATAAATGGGCTATCTAACACCGAAATAATCTTTCAAATCGGACCAGTAGTTCCTAAGATTAGCGCGTTCAAACAAACAAACTCTTCAGCTTTATAATATATTATAATTATAATATAAGTATAGATGCGAGGCTTTATTACAACCGAGTAAAATGGAAAACGGAAAATTGCCTTAAATAGAGAATGGGGGCAAATATATTTCAGTTACTATTATCTACGGATTTTCCTAACAATTAGCCTTAGGCACTGTAAATCAGAACTTTAATATTTTTTTTTACTCCTTAACCACCTTACTTACCAAGATTTACACACCATGTCGTATACTTTATTTCCCAAATCGAATCCAGTACTTTACATGAAAAGCCGGAAGATACAGTTTAATAGAGTAGGCGATGACATAGTTGTTACTACGGTTGTGAGCGTAAATACATGACAGACATGCAATATGCTTATAATAGATTATTTATATCGTGACCTTATTATTATAGGTGGTTTATTGAATAACCTGAATTTCTTTATTTCCATCAACACATAAATAGTAAAAGAAATATATTTTGTGTTTGTGTTCGTCAGGCCGCAGGCGTAATCACATACAAAATATAATGTATGAGATCAATCTTAATCTATTTCCTATTTATTAGTTTCTAGTCAGTGTGATTAGTAACAGTAGTCATAGTTCTTGGTCCATGGTAACTATTTTTTAAAGCAAATCAGCAGAGTTTAAACGTAGAAGAATATGTTTGATTTATATGACTTTTGCAAGATAGAATTTTTACATACTCTTATACAATCCATCATAGCCTTTATTCGATATCCATACATTCCTGTATTTATATTTCATACATATCTAATAAAGCACCCATTCATATAAATAATAGCTAAATAGAAAACTTCAGATCGCAAAAATACTATTTCCAACATCAAACAGTACGCATGCGTAAATAGACTCATGGAAAATCAATAGCAGATGAGATGCTGCGTCCCACGGCTGGGAACTGTATTTAATTTTGTTGTGACGGCTTCGAGATTCAATTACCTATGTTGGATTTAGTACTTCACACGTGGGTTCAATTATTGATTGATTGTATTGTAAGAACTATGAGCTGTTTATCTATATACTAATATTATAAAGCAGAAGAGTTTGTTTGTTTGTTTGTTTGTTTGAACGCGCTAATCTCGGGAACTACTGGTCCGATTGGAAAAATTATATCCTTGTTAGATAGCCCATTTATCGAGGAAGGAGCGGAGCCACGCGGGTGTAACCGTGCGGCACAGCTAGTATTATCTAAGTCTGTTAATTATTTCAAGCTTTGATTGTTTAACTCTAAACTTATCATAATATTACCATTGTCATTTAATAAGCTTGTTATCTTTTGCCCAGGTTGCCTGGAAGAGATCACTTCTGTGTGATAAGGCCGCCTAATAAACTATACTGTTTTTTTTCTTTTGTATATTAGTAATAAGATTACTAAGTATAGTTTTACTGTAGAGTAAATAAATAAATAGAATTAACAAAAGATAATATCAATAATAAGGTCTGTAGAAGGATTCAAAACTTATTAATAAGAAAAAATATCGTCGCTTTTACAAAAGTACTCAAAAACTGTTGATTTCTCTACCACTCTACAATAACTCTACAATATTATCTATATTCTACGTCTCTCTCTTTATAGCTTGAAAATATCTAGAGAATAGCATAAATTTCGACCAACAAAACCATAGGAAGGGAGTGAAAAATCAATAAAATCAAACTCTTTTTAACAAGGAAGCGTATAACAAATTAAGAGCGCAGACTGCGCACGCGTCGCCGGAAGCAGCTAAATAATGCTAACGCTGACATCCGCAACACACTGTATATGGGTGACAATTGTTCAATTGGTCAAGTATTTTAGTATGTAAATAAGGGGATTGGACCGAAGTAAAAATATGTTAAGGACTATGAGTGCCTCGCGGTATTACCCGCGTGACTCTGCTCCTGTTGGTCCTCCGCCTATCTAACAAACAAACTACATAGTACTACACTGTATATTAATATAGATAATGTTAAAATACAATTGCAGTAAAGCTTTTACAGTTCATGGTAAGTATGGATAATACCTATATTATTCGACTTTATTATAAAGCAAAATAATATGTGAAACAGGTTGTAAAAAAAAATTTTAAAACCGGTGAAACTGTATAACCAAACAATAATAATATTTACTTTAAAAATATACATGATATAACGCCGGAAGTTTCAATATTATGTTGGGTTCAATGCCTTGTATGTTTCTTATATCGTCCATTTTGAATATTCATAGATTTTATGACAAGCGTCAATTTTATTTGTCACATAGTAATAGCACTTAAAACTTGAATTGATTTAAAGTCCGTTAAAATTTAATGCCTTGAATTAATTATTATTTACTGCAGTACTAAGAAATCTTCATTCAATTCAATTAACGTAGAATTTAATGAACTTTCAATTCAAAAGAGCTTCTAAATTATGTATCCTTCATTCCTAAGAGACGAAATTTAGAATAGAAAGAATAGAATAGAAACACATTTATTCCCAAAAAAGATGATACAGTAGATACATTAAAATTCAGACAACACTTATTACTAAAAAAAAGGTATAACATTTCATGTATACGTAATAATATTATATTATATCTGTATCACCTCAGGGAAAGGGATTACTGACTCAGCATAAATGTTACAGCTGAGGCTGTAACGCTGTTATTCTAAATTTCTCAAAATAATCTATTTACTTGAACTCCTATATATTTTATAATGTATGAAGTAGCGTTCCATCTTTCAACTAGTTATTATATTCTATTAAGGGCCTATTTTTAATCCTTGGTTAAAACTTATTCGTCTAATAACGTAGTTATTAAACTACTATTTCAAAAATGTAATCTACTTGCCCGTATTTGATAGTTTACAGGTGACATTTTAATATGTTCGTGTAATACTTTATTGGGCGGATAAATTTTATCCAAGGATTGAAAAATCGGCCCTAAATATAATATTCTGTCCACATCCATCCAAACTACAGTAGAGGCGTGACGTGTCTAATAATAATCAAAATTATTATTTATAAACTAAATACTATTCTCGAAGAGTCAAACTAAAATCTAATACATCACACATCTAATAGAAAGCTTAAAAAATATGCCCTTTATTACTATCTATCAATCATTCCAATTTATAAACTGTCATTAACTTTAATTATCCCCTAAACTATTAGAGCAATAATGTCTTCAAAAATAAATCAAAATGACTCGTCGTATTTCTATTGGAATGAAAAAATAGACAATCATCAATCTTCATATACTTTCTTTAATGACAGAGTATTATGATAGAAATTAATCTAAACGAGTATCTATTTATGAGCTTAATAAAAATTAAACTTGATTGATGGAAAGGATACTCAGATATGTGTTCCAATATTCGATAATAGTATGGTAAAATTGCCGATTGTAAAAAAACGAATTTTCTCAATTCGTAGAATATTTTGAGTGATGTAGAAAAGAAGTAAGCTTTTAGCTTAGAGATTTTACATAAATAATAATTAATGCATAAACAAACAAGACAATCTATTTTCGAATGAGATACTATTTGTCACAGTTAAGCAAAAAACTACAAAGTTATTCTAAAATATATTATTCGTAAGTTTTTATGTTCCAATTTATGATCACAAAATATAAGACAATTTTTCTCAAAATTATTTACATAACATGTTGTTTATGTAAATACAGATCATTTATTGTTATAATGTAAACATCTACATAGTTATTACATTAGTTAAAATACATATAAGCGAAAAGACTTCGAAGCCGGGCGCCAAAAGTAGTTCCTCGTTTAATTTTGTTCATAGGTGTCTAATAAGTAATAATAAACCTTTTATAGACAGTGTGTTGTCCCCTAAATGTTTTTATTACTAGAAAATCTTATTCCCGCATTATTTAATAAGGTCAATGGATTCCGTTAACCTATTATTTAATGTATCATACAATTGACTAAATTGTATTGCTTTGTTTGTTAAATAAATCACGCCTAATGCACAAGAGAGAGTCAGCAAGAGTTTTTATGACCCTATAAAAATGATGAACAGCGGCGTTTCGAATTTGTTCCTTTATTATATTTTCTATTAAAAAAATATTTAGGAAACAAAGATAATTTCTTGTGCCTTACAGTTCAAATTAAACGATCCTGGATTATTTTTAAACAATATAATCTTTGCTTTTAGAAACTTTTCATACGAAATTCAGAAAATTAGAATAGAAAATTCCCACTAGATGGCGCTACGTGTGTTTTGTACAGATGTAAGTCGCACTAGCGAAGTTTTTTCAAAAGTGCATAAGTAAAATTGATATCTCGTTTCTCGTTAGTTGTACGTTGCTCAAATTGGGAAACAAGATTTATCTTGAAAGGGTTTAGGCGGGCCAAAAGTCCTACCTAGACCTATATAATATATTAATATCATATCATTAAATTAAATTTACATTACGATACAGTATCACACTAGACATGCGCAAAACAGTACGTCAAATAGTAATGCAACATCACACATCTCTTCCACGGAAGTGATATTACTCCGTAACATCACATATTACCTGATCGATTTTTAATGAAATCATGACCGAGTAATGGGTGATATGTGAAGTATTACAGATCATATTGAAAAATAGCAATAATAACTGCATTATTATACTTATTAGTTATTACATATCGTAAAATTACAATTGAAGTAAATATTTAAAAAATGTAGTTGATTTTCCTTCATACTTGGCCACGTACTTTATGTTGTTTGTTAATAATTGTAATGAACGCAAGCAAATGTAAAACAAAATAAAAAAAGTTAAGTTTTATGAGTGATGCGAGTGATGTTTGTAACTGATGCGTAATGCGTGATGTTGCATTACGTGTTAAAGTGATATTACTTTTGTACTATTACACGCATTACCTACCCATGTCTATATCACACTGTTAAATTATTATTACATAATATATAGTATACGTAACTACCTAATTATGAAATACTTTTGTAACTTGTAAATACATTTATTTTAATAAAAGCTCAAAAAATAATTCATTTAGTTATAGTAGTTTATAGAGACTACCACATTACAGGAATGAAAAGTTACATGAACATCTTATTAACTTTAGTGAATTTTTGTATGTTTGTAAATATTTTAAGATACCGTTTCCATTATGAAAGTTATAGCAGAAAAGTACACAATTCAGCAATGACAGGATCCTTTTTATTCCCACGTCAACCCGAGTAAAGCAGAGGCAAGCGAAAAGCTGATTTAAAAAACAAACATTAACTAATAGCGTCTCATTTTATATACTTATTGTAACTTATAAGGCAATGTAATTATCATGAGATTTACTGATGCTGACTAGAATATTAAAGACAAGGAAAAATCTATTGTTATAGCATTACAATAAAATACAATTACATTTATATTGATATAATACAGTAAATCTTTTCAACAGGTCCCTACCTACTCTAATCATATTAAATATCTTAATCCATAATCGTACCAGTAGTTCCTGAGATTAGCGCGTTAAAACAAACAAACAAACTCTTCATCTTTATAATATTAGTATAGATTTATTATTTTTACTTATTTATTTATAATAAACATATCCTGAATAAAGAGCTAAATAATACGGACTTACTGCATACATTCTACATATTGTTTATTTACTTTCGTTTATAAGGCAGACAGCTTGACATAATATTGATATTTCTAACATTAACATTTATTCTATAATCTATTTCATATAAATAACACCAACTTCTTTCCAGGCAAGTGGGTCGCAACCTCATCATCCCGGGAGGCACTAGAACCATCGATGCCACGGGCAAGCTGGTTATGCCTGGTGGTATCGATCCCCACACCCACTTCGAGCTCGAAATGATGGGCGCGAAGACGGCTGATGATTTCTACAAGGGCACCAGAGCGGCGGTGGCCGGTGGTACTACCACTGTCAGTGAGTGTCGATTTTTCTTATTATCTTTTTAATAAGTTTTTTTCATGTTTAACAAGTTATCCTAATCCAGTTAGAGGACAAATCCAACTGTGAGACTACCCGACTTTTTTAAAATATGTACGCACTAATTGCTTTTTCTTGAAGTAGGTATTGGAACGCTTTATGAAATGAGCTTGTATTTGAAAAGATTTAAAGTACTTGTAACCTGTTTTTGGTGCTCTACTTCACAGATTAACGTCAGGTGGCCCGTATGCATTGCTTACTCTGCGATAATATTTCACTGGTTTTGAAGAGTAATTTAGAGACATACAGATTATAGAAATAATAAGGGCTTCATTACTTACATAAAAATTAAACCAAAATAAATAATTCTCATAAATTATGAATAGCTACATACAGCAGAAATAATAAGGGTTTCATTACTAAAATAAAAATAAATGATACTCATAAATCAATGCTTAATGGGCATTCCTGTAGTTTTTCTTTATCAACCCCTTTAACTAATAACTTGAAATACAATCTCGAAAACAACAATAAAATCTTTTATTTGCTCTGGTAACATAAATTCTATTAAAGTTATTATTTACTACAATAATCACTTAAAGTATATTTTGCGAAAACAATTAACTAATTATTATTACACCATACTTTTTCAGTCGACTTCGTGCTACCTCAAAAGGGACAGTCTCTTATAGAAGCATACAACAATTGGAGACAAAAGGCAGATAACAAGGTTAGTTTTAAAACCCATGCTCCCAGCAAGCACAAAACACCATTATAACAAACTTATGATAGCACGAGTTCATGTACAAAGCATTATAACCAAATCGTATATCGGCTGTATTTCTTTTATACGACTCTTATAAGTAAAATTTGGGCCCCCCCTTTAGACAGCGTTGAGCTATACAAAGGCAATTTAATAGCATTATAATCATCGTATTAAATCATTAATTAAGTCAGTTATGAGCACATGAATAAACAAATGGCATTTTTTGCGACTTCATTACAGTTATTATATAGCTTTTAAAATTACAATCTGTTATTAAAATTTCATAACAATGCTAACTGTTGTAATTCCTTTGTAAAAAAGAAAATCTTATGATTTTAAAAATATATTGATCTGTTTTTGATCGTGCAACGTTATGTGGACTTGAAATATTTAAATGTGAAAATTAATATTGAATGATGGGTAAGTACCGCCTGTATTTCTGAATGTTTTGAGTGAAATTAGCTGCGCGCATCAGTTTGTCGGGTGAAATATACATGTTATTGAGAAAGAATACACGCGCCCTCGCTAATATACTTTATTAGTATATATATTTTTTTTTATAAAATATAACCTATTTTAAACAAATATCACAAAATTTAGATTATAGCAATAGTTTTAACAATTAAAGTACCTTATAAAGGTATTGGTACAAAATACAAATGATTTCATTCCCTTTCTAGTCAGATCTTAGTAACTTGTATTATTTTTGTAAGATAGGAAAAGGAAAGCAAATGGCGACAAATGAAATTAAAGCTTTAGGCATTTGACGATAGCATAATAGTGCTGTTAATTTTAATATGGCTCGTCACAAAAATTAGAGCTCGTATAATAGTGTAATACAAGACACTTATTATCTTCAGCCATATGACAGCACTTCGGAAATATGTTATAATTAGTGACTGATTTTATCGAGCTTATCAGGGAACCGTAATTACTTGGTATAAAATAAATAAGCCAAGATTTTTAACTAAGCCATTTAAAAAACCAACTTGCTTGTTCTTTTCAGAACCAACATGCCCTGCAAAGTAAAGCGTTTCCCAACATAATATGAAGATGCCGATGAAGAAGCTTTTTTTGTTTACTACAATTATTATTAATAAAATCAGTATACCTACTCCTGTTTAAGTTTTCATTTGAATCCGCCTGTTTTTTAGTTTTATTCAAAGCCTTTTTATCCATTAACCAAATTCAAATTACGATGTTATTAATACTCATAGTTCTAACAATACTTTTATTTCGATCAATATATAGCTATATACTGTAGAGATGAATAAATTTGAAAGAAAACGGAGCAAACGCATTAATTGTTATAAAGTCAATGTTAATATAGGATTAGCAATAAATTAACACAATAATGGACTATTATAAAGCTTTTATTCTTTAAAAAACCAACATACGTTCAAAGGCACTATAAAATAATTTATTTATGCTTATTTAGAGCGTAACGTTATTAAAATTAGCAATATAAGATAATAGTCTTACTATAAGTTTGAAAGCTGTTTTAGAAGCTGTAATTTAGAATTATCCTACGTTTATTTAAGATTTTTGACATTGTAACAATTTTTTGGTAACTATTATATATATATATTATTTGATGAAGCAAATGCCTTTATAAAGTACTTATATTTGGATAGTGTCGATTTAAATAATTAATATAACTTCAAGTCATAATTCTGTATATATTTTTGGTTAATATACAAGTTATGTGCTTGCTGGGCTATTACTGTTTAATATAATACAAGTGATAACTGCGTTAAAAACAACCGACTTCAAACTTGCACTTGCAACATTTACAAATACAGATAAAAATGCTCATAAAATAAAAACTACTGAGCCTATCCGAATAAAAATTTTATGGGACCAATTCGACACCGTCCCGCATCGAACAAAAAAAGAATCACCTAAATCGGTTCAGAAACCTCGGAGTAATCGGTGTACATACATAAAAAAAAACATACCGTCCGAATTGATAACCTCCTCCTTTTTTTTTGAAGTCGGTTAAAAATAATTGTAATCAACCTTTGCCATTGTAATTTCCGCACGAAAATAATATTTTGTTAAATGAAACATGTTTCTGAACATAATATAGTAAAAGAGGGTACTTGTAAAAAATAACAACCTAAAAAAACATAAAATTTCGCACTTGCTTTCATGAACTGTATGACGATTGACAATAGGTAAGCGCATACATAATACATACATTTGTAAGAACTATAGGTTGCCTACCTACTCGTTTCAACAAAACACTTCAAACTTTTTTTATTCTTTATTATAAAGTAGAAAGGACTCTTCTTTGAACAAAAATCAATTCAACAATCGTACTTTAAATATTTTTTCAGATATTCACATCTATTTAGTATGTTATAAGCGTGATATTATTACTATTAGTGCTATAATATGTGATATTTTTTCGGAAGAAATAATAATTTTTCAAAACATTTCAGGTATGCTGCGACTACGCCCTCCACGTGGGAGTGACCTGGTGGTCGCCATCCGTCAAGAAGGAGATGGAACAGCTGGTCTCCGAACATGGGGTCAATTCCTTCAAGATGTTCATGGCGTACAAGGGTGCGTGGATGCTGGACGATTATGAGCTGATGGTTGCTATGGAAACGTGCTCCGAGTTAAGGGCACTGGCTCAGGTACGGCATTTTGCTTGAGAAATAGGGATTTAAGATAGTTTTCCTAACTAGTATAGTGTGTACAATTAAATATTAATAAACATGTTTGAGAATTAAAATCACTAGTTCATAAATGTGACCTATAGAAAACTGAAATTGTGAAAATTGTTAGAATAGTTTTAATATTTTTACACATTCTTTATCTATACTAATTTTATAGAGCTGAAAAAGTTTGTTTGTTTGATCCCGCTAATCTCGGGAACTACTGGTCCAATTTGAAAATTCTTTCGGCGTTAGATAGCCCATTTATCGAGGAAGGAAGGGTATATATCATCATTCATCACGCTAAGACCAACAGGAGCTGACCAATGCGGGTGAAACCGCGGGGCACAGCTAGTACTTGATAAAGCTTTTGAGTTGTAATTATAGTAAATAGTTCGTAGTTTCAACTTTCAATATACTACACAGTAAAATGTTGCGGAAAACTCTCAACTTCATACCTTATTTTTTTTTAACTTATTTCATCGTAAACTTTATACGCTACTTACGAAATTATTGCAATCCTTTCCTAAGCCGTATAAAATGTACCAATATAAAATCACAATTATTCCAGGTCCACGCAGAAAACGGTAACATCATAGCGCGTAATACAGAAAAGCTACTTGCCTCAGGATTAACAGGACCCGAAGGTCACCAGCTTTCCAGGGATGAGGAGGTGGAAGCAGAAGCCGTTAATCGAGCTTGTGTTATTGCTAACCAGGTGATTTACTTATAGAAAAATTAAAATATATCTTTTTTCGTTTTATAGGGGACATCGTTTAGGATATTTGTGTCACTTTTAGGTGTCTACCCTCTTTGAATTGGTTGATATTAAAATTTAAAAATTCCCCACTGCATTTTGTGTTGGCAGCCATCTTGGATTTGATATAGTTGGAACCACCATAGGATAAAACAAAAAAAAACCACCATGTGATAAAACAAACTCGCTTGAACTAAAACAATTTTTTTTTTTAATTTTACAATTCTATTATACAATTTAAACTCAGTGACTGACGAATATTCCAAACTACCCGCTATTTATGTTAAATATGGATAATCTGTTTTATTAAAACCATACAAATAGATATTAGTTGAGCCCTTTCACTCATTTCTGGGGAACTACATTTAAACTATGTATAAGAATATATAGTTGAAATTAGGTTATCCTAATAAATATACGAACATAATCTACACTCATATTATAAAGAGGAAAACTTTGTTTGTTTGATTGTAATGAATAGGCTCATAAACTACTGGACCGATTTTGATGAAATTTGGCACAGACAATCTTTAGACCCTGAGAAAGGCTAACTTTTATTGCGAAATATGCACGGGCGAAGCCGGGGCGGACCGCTAGTATTAATATATTCCTATATTGTCCAGGTAAACGCGCCGCTATACATCGTGCACATAATGTCCAAAAGTGCGGTCAAAGCGCTGCGTATAGCTCGCTCGAGACAGAACCCGCCAGTTTATGGTGAAACGTTAGCCGCTACTGTGGGCACTGATGGTGAGTTCTATTTATACTGGTTAAATTTTGTTTAACTTTTCCTAAGACGGACCCCTAGCGCCACATTATCATGATCCGTGGAACCTTATTCGCAATACTCACATAGGTCTATCTAAATTTCAAGGCTTTCGTATTTTTCTTGATTTGTCTGCGGACCGTTAATTGTGTAATAAACCAAACTTAATATTATATGCACATTGCTTGCCAATTCCACCCGTTATCTCGCCAGATCAATCGAATTCATTCTATCGAATAAGGACGTTTAAGTTCCCGCCAATGCGAGCGATCTCATTTGAGACGCTGTTTAGGTATAATATGTGTTTAATAATAAAAATAAAATCAGCAACGATTTCAAGGTGCTGAATTGAACTTGGGAGTGAATCGGTTTATTAATACGAGCCTCATGCGCCTAACGGATACCCCGCGCCATCTATTGCCATCGCCATCTCTTATGGTTCATTTTTTATGGTCTTTTTTTAAAATTTACTATAAAAAAATAAGTCGGGTTTTCCTTCCTGACGCTATAACTCCAGAATGCACGAACCGATTTCCACGGTTTTGCATTCGTTAGAAAGGTCCCGGGTTCCGTGAGGTTTAAGGTGTCTCTGGTGGCGAAACGGAGTTCGCCCGGCTTGCTAGTATATTATAGCACCATGTTTTTTTTCAGGAACGCATTACAAAAACGCCTGTTTCCGTCACGCGGCTGCACATGTGTTATCGCCCCCACTTCGCCCGGACCCCGACACGCCTGAAGCCATTGTACAGGCGCTTGCTGAGTGAGTATTATAATTTTATTGGCGTTTTATAGAGGGATGAGAGCTTTTTTGCACGTTAAAAAATGTTTTAGCTCACAAATAGGCAAAACATTTTCAATTTTTTCAATATTTATGGTGAAAGTATTTGAAAGAAAACAAAGAAGATAGCAAGAAATAAGGTTTATTCAACAAAAAATATGAAAAATACAACAAAAATGGTACTTTTGGCTTATCAGTGTGGTCCTAAAAAGTTGTTGTAAAGCGCTGCTTTTCAGTAGTACATATTTATCATTTTATTTATATAATGTTTCTGAAATTTTCAGTGACGATCTCCAACTAATCGGTAGTGATAATTGCACTTTCCATGAGAAAGATAAAGAGCTTGGCAAGAACGACTTCACCAAAATACCCAATGGGGTCAACGGGGTTGAGGACCGTATGGCCATTTTGTGGCAGAAGGGGGTTAATACTGGTATGTCTATAGTGAAGGTCTTGATATGAGAATTATTGTAAAAATTCTTGAAGTAAGTCTCCCAATAACTTTAGGTATATAAAACTGGAGATTTAGGGCCGATTTTTCTTATCCGTCCATTATAGTACACGATAATATTAAAATGTCACGTAAACTGTCAAATACGGGCAATTAGAATACGTTTTTAAAATTGTAGTTTTATACATTATTCGACGAATAAGTTTTAACCAAGGATTGAAAAATCAGCCCTTAAAATAACTTTAGCAGGTTTATTTCAATTTTTATTCAATACTGCATGGTAGTATAATTAACGTTTGCATCTTTTCATGAATAACAAAAAATCACGTTCAAGTTACATAAATCACACTATAATAGACTTAATACTTATCCCGTTTATTTTCCATACTATTATTTCTGTAAATTTTACTACATTTTCGAAAAACATATTTAATACCTTGATATAACATATCTGGACATCCATGTAGACTGTTATTTGAACTACGTAAACTACACCAATCCATACTATAATGACACACACACATGTAAAGTAACTCTGTCTGTTACTCAATCACGCCTTAACTACTGAACCAATTTGCATGACATTTGCTATAGAGATACTTTGATACCCGAGAAAGGACATAGGCTACTTTTTACCCCGGGAAATAGGGGTAATTTCCGGTTTTATCCCGGAAATCCCACGGGAACGGGAACTTTGCGGGTTTTTCTTTGACTGCGTGGGCGAAGCCGCGGGCGGAGTCCTAGTATTTAATAAATTCAAATTTAACCCAGGTATAATGGACCCGTGCCGTTTCGTGTCCGTGACGAGCACGAACGCGGCGCGTATATTCAACTTGTTCCCGCGCAAGGGTCGCATAGTGTCTGGCTCTGATGCTGACGTGCTCGTGTGGGACCCGCGCCTTGAGAGGACCATATCAGCTGCTACGCACAAACAGAGCGTCGACTTTAATATATTCGAGGTGAGTTCGAGGAGAATAAAAAGGCAGAATAGGCAGGATAAAGAAGTAAAATGGTCATTTTACACGACAAAAATGTCCTTTGGGAAGTAATTTTTCAGGAAAAAAGTACAAATTGCAGGGAAAAAGGTCACTTTTGCAGGATTAATTGTCATGTTGAGGTAGTAAACTGTATTTAGTATCTTAAGAAGTCCGTATAAACACGCTAGGGTACATAACAACCTGTACCCCTGTAAGGTTGCTTTGTGTCTGGCTCTGATGCTGACGTGGTCGTGTGGGATCCGCGCCTTGAGAGGACCATATCCGCTGCTATGCATAAACAGAGCGTCGATTTTAATATATTCGAGGTGAGTTTGGGAGCCATTAGACAGGATAAAGGGGTAAGATGGTCATTTTGCAGGAGAAAAAGTAATTTGGAAGGAGATTTTGTAGGATAAAAAGTTATTTTAAACATAATTTTGTGTAGTAAAAAGTTTTTAAGAATATTAAAGACTTAAGATTTTCATGTAATAATCCTACATCGAGAATAAATAAATTGCCTTTAAAAATAAAATACCCATTAGGACCCATTTAATATGGAGCTATAGATGCAAATGTAAGTGACTTTTTCTAAACATTCTTAAGAAATGTACCTTTCCAGGGCCAGCACGTTGTGGGCAGTCCGCAGTACGTGATTGTCAACGGACGTGTGTGCCTCGACGATGGGGAGCTTAGAGTTGTTGAAGGTATAATTTGTTTTATATTGATACGATATCTAAATATATTGAATACAATTAAAAGATTTTTTAATGTAATAAAGGAATACATTTAGATTGAGAGAGAAAAAGTTAAACATATAATATTTGGTACGTTATTAACACTTCATTCTTCAATTTATTATTTTTGCACTGTCTTTTTTCATCTGCTAAATTTATTTAACTGAGCTCGTTACATTTTGTCTGAAAGAGATCACTGCTAAGTGATAAGGCCGCCTAATAAACTGTAGGTACTGTGTTTTTGTATAGAATTGGATCATAATTTCCTTTTTGTATGGTCATCAAAATAGTGTTCAAACTATAGGTATCAGAAAAATCCATCATCAAACAACAATACTTTATCTCACTTTAAACACAATTTTCCAGGTCTAGGCAAATTTTTGAGTACCCCAGCAAACTGCCCCTACATATACGGCGGGGGTGAGGACATACCCCGCACCCCACAGAAGGTGGACTACCCTGAACCCACCACACCCCACCGGGTCACTAATGGTACACCTACTCATGGTAAGCAATTTATGAACATTTATTTACGTATTTTTTGTATTAAAATCCTTATTTAATACATAGTTGGATATCTTTAATTAATTTATTATTTAAGCGCAATAAGAGTCAAAAGTTGGCTATAGTCATCTTATTAATGATTTAAAATTAGAACAAGGGTAAATAAAAATTCGTTCTTATATTTCCGTAACATTTTATTGTCATATTAAATTAAATTAAAAAAATAGCACATGTTACAATTATTATATTATTCCCTGGTTCTACTGCATTCAACATCATTATACATAATTATGTACTATGTATATAAATTTTCACAAATGTAGTTTTCTTACAATTCCAAAAACTTCTCCATTACAATTCCAGACATGAGCGTGGCCACTAAGCAGCTGGACGGCATGTCGGTGACGTCATCCGGGTGCAGCACACCCACCGGCCGCAAGATGCGCGAGCCCGGACAGCGCAACCTGCAGAACTCCACCTTCTCCATCAGCCGTGAGTACATGCGCTGTAGCTGTAGCCACTGAACGACTAGACATGTCGGTGACGTCATCCGGGTGCAGCACACCCACCGGCCGCAAGATGCGCGAGCCCGGACAGCGCAACCTGCAGAACTCCACCTTCTCCATCAGCCGTGAGTACATGCGCTGTAGCTGTAGCCACTGAACGACTAGACATGTCGGTGACGTCATCCGGGTGCAGCACACCCACCCATAACTGATAAAGCAGTATAGTTGAACATTTTTAATGAATAATATTTTAGTTTTCATGCACCTGCTAAGCCATGGCTGCTTATAACAAAGACAATTCAAAAACAGAGTTAATAAAGCTTCAACAGAACACGTTATTTAAAAAAAATACTTGTATTACTTACATAAAAATAAATATAAATAAATCACTTTTCTAGATTTGTACAACAACTAAATAAAACTAATGTATATTTTTTCTAATTACAGAGGAAATGGAAGGGCTGGACCAGAAGACATCTGTTCGCGTGAGGAACCCTCCCGGCGGCAGGTCCTCCGGTCTCTGGTAAAAATCGGGAAAAACCGGTTTTTATCTATAACTTCAAAAACCGTAATGTAAACCGGTACTGACCGCTACACTTTTGCTTGTGAAAAAATGTTAAACTATTTAGTATTTATTAGTTCTCTAAGTTGACATTTTTAGAAACATAGAAACACTATTTTTGTCTGAGTTTGTAAACTTAAGTTAGTTTTTACGAGATTCGTATGAATCAAAAAATTAATTAACTTTATATGCTTAGTTTAACGAATGCTTATATGAACTTAAAAATACACAAAACACATTAACATACTACTACATATTAATTATAATAAAACTGGGATTTTTATTCATACTTAATTATACCAAATGTATTTTCACAAGCTAGTGTAAGTTATTTGTTTCGAAATAAATGTGAACTTGAATGTCTGTTAACATGTTTGTATAATATTATAAATTATAAAAAAGGGACAAAGTCTTAAAATACTGCATAAAACTATGTTTATTATGACATCCAATATGATGGAATAATCGATCTGAATAAACTTTTTTAAAGAAAATTATTTAAAATATTATACAAACATATAAATTTTGTTTGACTGCTTAATTTAATGCATGAATAAAGTTGATTCATTACAATATTCGTTAACATAGACTGATTTTGTAGGAAAATGTGTTATTAGCAATAATACACCGTAAACGTATTAAAATTATTCCATGTTGAAAATTCATAGTAAAATGAACAGGTTAAGTTTTATAAATCATATTATAACCATTGATGTATAACTTAATATTTTTCTATGTTTACTAAATTAATCTTTTCGAGCATTTATTTGATTGTCTCTGTTTTTTTATTATCTGTGGCATAAAACCAAACGAAAATGGAGGCAAAATAACTTGACATTTATATAACCTATTAAAGGACTATAGATAACTTGAATTGTTTAATTCACAATTATTGTTTATTGTTTGCATTTTATTTGCACTCCCATGTTCCTATATGTATTCTTTCAAATAGGTACTCTTATATGTTAATCGTTACTGTAATGTTTTAAATATACTTTGTATTTGTATTAGCAATGTTCGATATTTATTATCTTAGGGCCGATTTTTCAGTGCTCGGATAAAACTTATTCGTCGAATAATGTATAAAACTACCATTTAAAAACGTATTCTAATTGCCCGTATTTGACAGTTTACGTGACATTTTAATATTAACGTGTAATACTTTATTGGACGGATAAGTTTTATCCAAGCATTGAAAAATCGGCCCTAAAGTTTATTATATTATCTCGCTATTATCTGTAGAGCTTGTAACACAAATATTATTATGTTATTCTCTAAAATGACCAAAGTAGTATGTGCTCTACCTAATTTAACAATAAGATAGAATTAAGGATAATTTTTGACGATCATCAAACTGTAGAAAAATGTTGGAAAATGTTTTTTGAGAAAAGCGCCATCTATACACAGTAATAAGTACTTAAAATAGAAGAACTTTGATGTAAGTTTCACAACGGGCTAATAGATGGCGCTGGTTTAAATTCGTAGAGGAATTAGGCGAAAACCACTGACCACCAGTACAAATTTTTAAAACAATTTTACCACTTCTATTACTTACTAGTCCTCGTAATTTCATCACAATTTTATAGTATTTACAATTTTTCTAATTGCCTGTTCTTTATGCATTGTAACAATAAACAATGTAATCGATATTTACTGTGTTTTATTTTAAAATGAATACTGAATTAACCTTACCCTTTCCCTTAACTTTTTCTTTGAGCAAGCCTCAATATCTTGCCAGAAGCCAAGAAGCTTTTTTGAATTCTTGATTCATCGTAAATATTATCGTACAGAAATATTTCAGTTGAATATCAATGAAAATAATATTTTCTGTAACAGAAATACGAAAACCAGCCTTATACTTTACCTTAGCATAAAGTATACACTCATATACATCATCATAAACGACACAGAAAAGCTAGCTGTTCAACTGGCCTAGCCTCGCCGTTCATCGAGTGTTCTAAATGATGCCAGAACCACGTTTAGATTTCTCTGGTTGATACATAACGTAGGCTTATTCATATAACAGAGTCACCATTCATAACATTATTTTAATTTTAATTAGATTAGGCAAATCGTTATTCGATATGTTATCGATCTAAAATATTTCCAAAATTTTAACATTCTAGTTACTAATAATAAATTCGTTCATTGCATAAAAACGCAATGACATCGACACTCTTCTTATCATACACACTCATCTCTCATATTATAAACTAATTCATCCGCGTTATTGAGTTTTTCTTGTTTATTTTTATGTTTCTGTGGGAATATCATAACTATAATTTAATAAGCTCCTTAGAACATCAGCTATCCGTCATATACAAAACTATATTACTTGATCCCACAGACAAACTGCATGTGCAGTTTTGTGGGACTTAGACTTAAGTTATTGTAAGTAATAATTTGTAATAATAATTTCAATAAATAATAATAAATAATAAAAATAACATACATAAACAAAAAAACTATGCTGCGAAAATAATGACATACAGGTATTTAAAATATAAATAACTAGCTGATCCAACAGACGTTATCCTGTTTTATTCAAACGCGTAAAGGGTTCAAATCTTTAATAAATAATATCGCTATCTATTGAATACATACTTACTCAATCCAGCCAGTAGATATCGCCATATTATTAGGTATGTAAGAATAGTTTGTACTTAACTACAGAAAATTGTGACTATTGAAGGGTGTACAAATAATAATTTGCAATAAAATAATTTTGTGACCATTTTAGTTTACTGAAATGTAACCTATCCTATCTTTCAAGTCAGATCAAACTTTACACGGGGTGCAAATCAAATAAAAACAATTCGGTCGGTGTAGAATAGACCTAGAGTATTAAATTTAGCATATAGAGCATTCGTTGATAAATTTTACCGAACTCAACGTAAAGTTACATTCTCATTCTCATGATAATGCAAATGCAAATTTTCGTAATAACTACTACTTACAGTTACTACAGTTAATTAAGAAATTATTTAAAATAGTTACTAACTATTTTAAATAATTTCTTAATATAAATAAATACTAGGGCATTTTAAAAATCAGTTCGGTAAAATTTATCGACGAATGCTCTATGTGCTAAGTTGAATGCTCTGTCTAGTCTACACCGAGCTAATTGTTTTTATAGTATAAATGAATTATGATCAGTATACATTAATAATTATGATCATTGAAATATGATCAACTGCGAATTTCAGTAGTATTTGTATATTATGTAGATTATTATTAGTCTGTGGTAGTATATACAGGAATTAAAAAGTGGAATTTTACATACAGCCAGGGGCATACAGATAAAGATGAAACCTTAAAATGATAGGCTCCTTAAAATGATCGGGTATTGTTTCATAATTCATAATCATAATTTTTGGAAATTGGATTGTTATTTTTTGAAGTGTATTTTCAAATAGGTGAACTAACTCTTTCGCCATCTAATAGATGGCGCTAATATAACTAATTCAAATGGTTGTATATTTTCATTTCTAAATCTTTGATAACAGACTAGATGCTCGCCCCGGCTTCGCCTGGGTATTTTTTTGTTTTAAATATTTAACTGCTATTGTCCTAATCTGACAAAGATAAAACTCATAAAAATGCCGGTCTTCTCTAATTTATAAATGGTATAACTAACTCGACTTTAATATATTTAAACAGTATGTAGTTGTGAATTTGTATTAAGTATGTGTGGTAAATGTTAAAATATGTAATGCCGATTCAAATGTGCTTCTAGATGAAGTCAAGTAATTGAATAAATAAATGTTTCGAGTTTGAGTTTGAACTCTGATAACATGATATGTTATGTTACAGTTTTGCAGTATATATGTAACATATGTTACAGTCAAAACCCTGAAAAAGTCAATAACCTTATTGACCGGTAAAATTAGTCAACTGATTTTGTCAGATAAAATCAGTCAATAAGGATATTGACTGATGCCCTTAGTCAATAACCTTACTGACTAATTTTACCGGTCAATAAGGTTATTGACTGATACATATGTAGTAAGATTGTGAGTGGTTTTTTATGAGTGTAGCTGTAATTGTAGTAACGTAGCAAACCTCCACAATTTACTGTGAGACTTATTTTATTTTGTTCTAATATACAAAAGCTGGAGACTTCGCTTTACATCAATTTAGGTTTAGGCTTAGTATTGGGTTCAAATAAAAGACAAGAGTACAATTTTATATTGTTTATTAAAATAATATTCGTTCAACTGAACACAAGACATGGGTCCAGACCTAATAATTGAGTTTTCTAATTTGACAAATTTTCCCTACGAAAAATAATAATAATAATCGGCTCCATGCCGTCTGTCTTTACCATCTTAACAATAAAAACAACCTATAAAATCTATCAACATAAAGACCTTTAAGAAGAGGTATTCGGCGACGACACGCCCATTTGTTAAATTTGGCACAAATACAAAATTTTCTGTCCATTCTCTATAAAACTGCAGATGGTTTTGGCACATTTCGCACCACGTTTCTTTAAAACCAAAAATAAAATTTCTTTTTCACATATAATATCCGAAAATCCATATAATTTCAATTATAAAAACTTAAAACGTACTTTTACAGGAAAAGCTATTACATTTAAAAAATATACAGTACCCATATAGCTCCAGTATTGCACATTATATTCATGCAACTCGCACTCGATCCAATGTCAAACAATGATATCCTGTAGTCAATTTAGTCAATGATAATATATTCGGTAAGAGTAAAGATATTTGATATTTCAATCACGATCACGATTCTAGTCTGTTAGATATTGCCGTCAACAACGTTAAAATTCTTAATAATAACAATAAAAAAAGTAATTAACAAAAAGTCGCTGGACAAAACAAACATTCCGTGGGCACAAATTTCTCATAATAATAGTAAATGCAATTTCTTCGCCAAAGAACGTCTAACTGCGAATTACAAATTATTTACATTAGCTCTGTTTAAAACAAGGATATAAAGGGTGACATATTGAGTTGGTATTGAACTTATATTTTTTTAAATTTCCTTTGTTTATATAGCAATAGTGTATGTATATGAATATGTAAGTAGAATAGTACACTTAGGTCTAATATGACACAGTTAGATTAACCTACACTTTATACAGTTACATCATGTACTTACACATATACAGAGATGTTTGGCAAAAATTACTCTTTTACACATTGTTACAATTTGTTAAATCATTCAAATATTTGCGTGTTCATGAATTTCATTACATCTCAGTGCATCGTCATTCCATAGATTTTATAAGGCGACAATTATGAATTTCTCGACTCTAGTTTTTAATAAATGCGTTATATAAAAGAGGAATTTCTTCGAAACATCATGAATCACTCATACAACGTGCCTATTCTAACCTAAGACAGTCTAACGATTCCGCACAACGGAAAAACAATAGCCCTTCGCGTTGCCTTAAAATACTATTATACACGCGCTCACTGCGAAGGACAAATAAACTAAATACTAAATCTAATGGAACCTTCTAGTGCAGGCCGTTGAGGTTAGATAGGATTATAATCTGTGAGAGAGCGAAAATGGCGCGAAACGCCGTCTGTCCACAGATAATGTGTCAAATAAACGTGAGCACAAACTAACAGAAACCGTAAACAGCATGTAAACGTAAATACAAGCGAAATAAAATAAAAATATACTAAGAACATTACAGAGTAACGAAACGAATAAACAAAAATCTTCTCTAAGTGAATAACACATTGTCTATGAACAGTTAATTTCAACGATTTGACACTTTGTGCGATAGTTTTACGTCAAAAAGTTTAATATGGTAGTGAC
The DNA here is from genome assembly GCF_905220415.1 of Colias croceus. Taxonomy (NCBI): domain Eukaryota; kingdom Metazoa; phylum Arthropoda; class Insecta; order Lepidoptera; family Pieridae; genus Colias; species Colias croceus. The sequence continues at coordinate 4,495,497 of NC_059562.1, forward strand.
TTAAATAAATTCCGTCGCTCCCGAGTCCAAGTTCCTCGTTTTCACCCGTCAGTCGATGGCACAAGCATGTGACTAGTCAAAGATGACACATTAGACTCGACGAGCTCGGAACGAGAAAAATAATTACTTCAAAGTGCTTACAAATCTGAGATCAGTTGAAATGACTGTTGTCGGGACTAACATGTGGTAAGTTTGTTAAGATAAATTTACATTAATTTGTCAATTACAAGATTATAATAATGTACACATTTCGCTTACGGAACGGATGGGTTTTCAGAAATACCGCACATCTGGTCGGGTTTAACGTTAGGCCACGGAAGCTTACAAATCTCCACTATCGTTTATTGAAAAAGTCAATCGTAAACAGATTCATAAGCGGTGAAAAATAAAATAGAATACGCACTCACATATCGGTATTTCTAAAAATCACATACCCGCTTAGATTAGCACCCGATTATAACCTTTGAATACCGCTGAAACCAGAGTTTATCGTAACCGTCTATCACAACCGACGCTAGTTCCGCGCCGACGGGCGGCGCCACACAACACACGACATTGTTCTATTGGAGTCCAGAAACACAACTTGTACTCGGTTATAGCTTTGATCCGGGAAGGAGCGCGAGAGACGAGGCTCGTGTGCAGACGCGAGCGCATCAAAGGGATGACCGAGTACAGGCGGGTGGGGCGAGGGGGGTCAGTCGGTCGCGCCCTACGACACGGAGATGACCTCGTGGCCGGGCCGCGCCTGCGCCGCGCGGGGCCACGACTGCGACGTGAGCTGGTTGACGGACAGCGGGTTGTTGGCGTCGCGCGGGTTGGTGCCGACGGGGTTGCGCGCCGGCGGGGGGTCGGACGCGGGCGACGCCAGCGAGGACAGCGCGCTGAGCCCGCCCGGGCTGGACGCGGAGTTGAGCGGCGTGTCGGCCTCGTCGCTGGACGCGTCCGACAGCTCCTCCAGCTTCACGTCCTCCTCAGAGCAGGGCGACTGCGGCGTCGCCAGCGGCAGCCCCGCGCCGCCCGCCGCCGCCAGCGCCTCCATGTAGCGGACGCACTTCTTCTTCCGCCTGCAACACCACATTACACATATTAATACCAAACATAACTAAGATGCTGTCGAAGACGGTATTTGTCTCGTAGAATTAGATAAAGAAGTTAAAAAAATTACTAAGACCCTTATGAAAATGTTATTCTATGTTAATGTTAATCTAATTGCATCTGACGGTTAAAATAGAGTAGTATTAAAGATTGTTTGCAAACATTAGTATGAATATTGAATAGCATTTGATAAGGGTCTTAGTATTACAATGCTTTCAACTTATAACAACAAAAACAAAAAACGATCCTATGTCAAAAGCCTAAAAACAAAAACAAAACTGTTAACTGAAAACCATGCTGAGAAAAATGTTAAAAATAAAGAAAAACGAAAACTAATACATGACGCTCATGCCGCATAAGAAAAATCAACTAAAGACATCGAAAGCTAAAACTAAGTACAACGTCGTTTCGATACACACAAACATAACCAAAAAGCATTAATTAAAATCTAAATACAATCTTTGATATTATCGTCAGACACACAGACATAAAAACCTTGCATTCATAACACATAACTGAAAAATAATTCTGTCAGTTACACTTGAAATCCAAACAACTAAACATCGAGACCACGATACGTCTTTAATTCATCATAAATGTGCACAAAAACAACGCTACCAATGTTGTCAATGCACCATTCGATTTTTAAGAATCCGAGCTTATTAAAAACATAAAAATTGACAGTACAAATGAAGTAAAGACGTCTAAAGTCCATGCCACAAAAGCAAACAAAGTCGCGCTACGAACTGACCGTGTTTCCGGCGGCGAGAGGCCGGCACTAGAGGTTCACATAGGTGGGTTCCTGTGGGGGGCTCCCGACCAGGCTGGCGGGGGGGAGGGGGGTGGCTGGCTCCGGCCGCAGGAGCCCCAGACCACCTGATACCATTACGCTACTTGACTCAGGACTGGTTAGTCAACGATAAATACGATTAAGGAAATAATATGAGATATAGATACAATTTTGGAAAGTAATAGTAGAAAAGGATGAAGAAGATAGGAAATAACATTCAAGCAGATAATAAAAAAATGGATAAAGAGATGAGAGAGTTAACATATTTAATAATGTTAATGCATATTTAGTAATGTTAGAAAATGGGATCAGAAATGATGAAATGAATGGAGATTATAAATATAAAAGATAAGAAATGGGTTATAATAAAAAGGAAAATATATAATGTATCAAAGTATTGAGTCAAGTTGCATACGGTAACAGTTATGAACAATAGTATGAAATATATAAAACAGTGTCACCAATAGTGCCAGCGGTATCCAGCATCGATCCGTGAGAAGCGGCAATCATGAGTGGAAAAAACACTTCGATAAGTAACAGTTTGATACACTTTAATAACATCTTAACTCTAATGTTTCGGTAATTCTTATAAAAGCGAGCGATATTCAGAAAATGTGTCAAGATTTTTTTGAAAGCTTTCTTCGACAAATGATTGCCCCGTCTCTGATCTTGTTAACAGCTATTTCTTCTAAAACCTATTAAACTACGTCGTCCACACTTTGTCTACTTTCAAAAAAATCTATTTCGGTTCATTCTACATTCGACTTTATTTCTTTGTGAAAAGACACATTTTCTGAATTGACATCAGCTTCGCTTTAATTCAATTTCCTTATTACACTAATTGCCAGAGCGCGGCGTAACAAGATATTTAGATAACAAATATCTTTTATTGAAATAAACACAACAACAACTACTAAATATTCAATAACGTTCAGTAGATATCAAATAACCATGAAAATAAAACATATGTTACGACCAGGCTCGTCTCGCGGAATAAAATAAAGACGAAAAAGATAAGCCAAGTCTTTCCACATAGAAACAATATAAATTGAAATAATAACCGAGAGAAAACTTGCGGTTGGTGAAATATTGAACATTTTTGAAAGCAAAAAAATAAATAAAATAAAAAATAAGAAAACCATCTAAATACCCACCTGCAAGGTTTACACCATTGGTTCTGTTGATCGAGACCGTATCTCGCTCGACATTTTTTCAAGTTATTTCCTGAAAATTTTACATTTCACACGTTAGTCTCTGTTAGAATGAAATAGGAATACACGTGAAATCGAATGAGCAGTGATGGCAAAATAAAAAATATTTATATCGCAAAATAAATCAAGAATTGTACAATTGCAGTTACGATTTAGAGGTGACTTTAAATTTGCAAATTGTAATAATATAAAAGGCCATAATCGCCGTAATGAGCAAAAGTAAATGGACGGAAAATTATAATCTTAAGCTTCTTAAAATATAATGCTTAAACTAGAAATAACAAGAAAGCCACATGCACCACCACCGACATGCTCGTTAGTCAGACATGCAGGGACAGGATCGGGACAGAAAACAAAACAGGGCGTGGAAAAAACATTGGTTTAAATAGCACTCTACTCGCATATAACTTCGAAACAAAAACTCTAACTACGCTATATTGCTAATCGAAAAAAAATCACAAATAAAGTTGACGCTCATAAGCAAATTGAAGCAGAATAGGTTCTCCGGAATCAAAATAAATGTATATTATCTTGGCCAATATCATTGTGAATAAACACCGCAGACACAGAAGCATCGGCAGCTTTCGTATTAAATAAAGATTATATCAGTTCGACGGTCGGGACCCGGCGTCCAGTCCGCGCTCGGGCGGACGCAATGCCATAGCAGGACCTCTTCATGCATACGGTATTTCACACTACTCCTTTGCATACTCGATATATTATTTCAAGAAGGCTGTCCCAGCCTTTACACTGAGCACATGTGTACAGTCCCTGCGAAGCGATTACTCTAGTGTTGAAATGGTGTTGACTGAAACATGCACGCTCCCCGAACACGCAGCGGCACGTCGGGCGGGACGGAAAGCCAAAAACCGGGACAACCTTCGAAGGAGTGCCACTTACATCAGGGTATGTCTCATATAGTAGCATTGTAATTACAAAAGAAAAAATAAATAAATGCCATAAATATTAAATAAAAATGCTGATATTATCTACAACCTGTACCCCTTCAACCATAGACATTCGGCAATATTTCTACATCGCTCCGTTGATTTGGAGCGAAGTTCAAAGCAATTGAACTCTGGGTGCGGCCGGGACGGGAGCGGGGAGGGGAGGGGAAGGCAACCGACGTCTCTAGCTAATCCTTTATTAATTGACCTCATTTTTAATGAGCCTGAACGACGGCCCATCGCGTACGAGACGTCCGTTGCTGACCATGTGAGGAAAGCGGATCGTGACCGAGTTATGTAATATTTAAATGATTCGACTGTAGTCTCTCAGCTGTTTAACGGGAATGCGGGAGGGAGGCGGAGAGGAGTGGCTGCGGTCGTTGAAAGGCAATACCTCCATCGGTTGTCTCCTGTTTTCGTTTCCTCTTCTTGCCCCTTTGCGTATTAGCCCTAGACGACCAATCGGGATAGAGCTGCATGTGCAGTTGGCGCTCACGCCGCGCCAACTCGTAATACTTGGCTTGTTCCTCGCGGCCAAGGGCATGCCACTGTACCGAACGCCGCAATATGGAAAGAAAAGAGAAATGCACTTCGACGGTGGTTCGCGACCGCGCCCTATATCTGGTGCTAGAAAAACAGCCCGCTCTGAGCGTACCCCAATACAATTTTGAACCTACTACGCCCCAGTAATGAGAATGGCCAATTAGTTCCTCACAGAACCTATTCTGCGCTCGTGTCGCGCTTCGACATAGATCAAACCAATATAGTTTCCGATCGGCGAACGGGATTGGGAACACGAGTACACGTCACTCGACGACTACAATACACAGAACACGCAACAGCTAAAGCGCGGGGCGAGGTCCGGGCGAGGTCGGGCGCCGCCGGGACCGCGCCCCGCGCCCTGGACAACGGTTCCGGCCGCTTTTCTAGCACAGGCACCACCGGCCGCCGTACTAACACATTAGAGTAACACCACACACGCACACTCACATACAGGGACGGGTCGCGGGTCACGGGTGCTTGTTAACGAGCCGGTTAGTTCGTGTTAGGAGCCCTGGGCGGCGCAAGCAGAGTCCCCGGGCGTGTTAGTGAGGGAGTGCGAGTCTCGCTCGGGAGGGGAGGGGTAAGCGAGTGTACAAGCGTCGACGTGACGACCCATCCCCCGGCGGGTCTCCAAGGGTCCAATACCTCCCAGTTCGGCGGGACCGCGGTCCTTTTTCCGTTTTTTCTTTTTGGAACCGTAACCGTAGTTGTCCCTGGCGCTCCAGCCGGGGTACAGCTGCATATGGAGCTGCCTCTCTTGTCTCGCTTTCTCATAGTACTTTGCCTGCTCCTCACGACTCAAGGAATGCCACTGCGTACGATGATGTTATTGTATTACGGGTTCCCCAGCGAAGTGGAGCCGTGGAAGGCCAAGCGGCTTGGCCGTCCACGCTGCTACTCTTGTTAGGAATAAGACGGTGAACGGGCGCGGTTCCGCGAAGCGCTTATTATTATTCAGAACATAGCTAGTAGATGGCGATCGCGGCCCATTGTCTCGCGACGCGGCTCTGTTTACGCGAGCGTCGGCGCGTCACGAATCGTATTCCTAACAAGATTAACAATGAGCACATCATCAAAACAGATTCATTTGGGGAATAATTCCAGGAAAATCAACATTGTTGACACAGGTGCGTGAAAAGTAACCGTATACTATTTCAAACGAATCATACGGAACGGGAGCGTATGTAAAAATAAATTGACTATTATACGGATTGTTGATTTCTGCCACAATCGAGATATCTCCATCAAAAAAGGTAACTATTTGAACTGTAAATTATTTTAAACTTAAAATTTCATAAAAGAATAAAACTTTTAAAAAAATGTAATCATTATTCAAAACAAATTAAAACTTAAAGTAATCAACAAAAAAAAAAAAAAACCTTAGGTACTTTTATCATCAAAACATTAAATGTAACCTTTACTTTAACTTCCAAAAAATCTCAAAAAAGAAAAAAAAACCATAAAAAAATCATAAAAAATCTCCACTTATAGCAAGAACCAACCACCTTATACTGCACTCACCCGTCTGCCCAGTATCTGGTTGATGGCCGCTGACTCCTTTAGGGTGCACTCAGCGACCACCTTCGCCCGCATCTCCTTCATGTACAGCATGAAGGCGTTCAGGGGCTTCTTGATGTGGGGCTTCTTGTTCTGCTCTTTGGAACTGCTGGTTGCGTCTGACGGCTTGTCGTTGGAACTGCTGCTTTTCTCTTGCGACCTGGAAGTGGTGGTGAAATTGGTGATGAATGACGTCATTGTCATCATCTACCTATAAAATTTCTCTGTAGAGTACAGAATGGTGCAAGGTTAAAAATACACATTTGTAACAAGTAGGTTTTTCCATTCTTTAAGAAAATTATAGGTTCACACAGTTTATAGGTTAATCTCTATCGATGTATGAATCCAAGACCTAAGATGTTTACGATAAAAAACGAACTTTTTAAATTGATCTTAGGTACTAATGCTGTTTTTTTTTTGTGAAATGTATTCATTTAATAAACAGTGTTAAAATTTAAACATAATGCTACTTTTAGACACAATTATTTTTAAGCAGATATTTCTAAAATACAGTTCAATGAACTACACACCAAAAATGCAACAACCAATAATTAATTTGAGAACCGGATAATAATCGAAAAGATAACACGAAATAATCGATGTAGGCCGAATCTCCCACATCGATACAAAATCGATTAACATAACCGAGGTGTTAACGACACAGACGGACGACAATAAACAAGCGAGCGTCCGGTTGGATAGAGGCGTTTCCGGTGTGCACACCGACATACAAACACTTGTCTGTTACACCGTACAAATGGGATTTGAACTAAAGATGATGTATTCATTGAATGGACTTTGATAATTGATTGTTTATTATATTTTGTATGATAATTTTATTTATAGCGATAATATTAATTGGTTCGATTTTCATGAAATTCCTGTATGAGATTAATAATTTAACAGGAGGATAAGATTTTTTATTATCTACGACTAATTTTGAATGATAAACTCATAATATTCTTAAAATCTAACAGTATTTTGCTGGCCAACATGTTCTTATTTTACAATGAAGAAGTAGATACATTAAAAAGAAAAATAGTGTTAAAATGAATAATCACGAAAGAAACAAGAATCCTGAATAACGACTTCCTGTGACCGCAAGAATAGAATCTATAAAATATATTGTCACCATTATATAGTGTGCTTTTACACTGGGACTGAGATATCGAAGCGATAAATACGAATTGGGATAAAAAATCTCTGTGATACTTAATGTTAATCAGCCTGTTTTCAATGTTAATCAGAAGTAATGGATTACAATATGTGTAAAAAAATTATTGGTCCACTAAGTTTTGTATGTAAGGTACAGAAACTATCGAAGATATTATAACAACATTTATGATGTTATAGTTTGAGAGAACCACAGTATTAATTTCATAGAAATAGTTTTTTAATTAATCTTTAGCAATAGAAAAATAAGATTAGCTCATTAATTAATACACAATTTTCCTTAATTTATAAAATTCACGTAATATTTATGTTTGCTCAATAATTTCCCCTATACATGACTTACACTTTTTTGATATCGAGTATGCTAGTGTGCACGCGCCCTTACCTAACTGGAACGCATCAAATATAGACTTTTCATTAGATTAGTTCTCAGAAAACACCAAATGAATGTGTAACTTCCTTTATGTGGAAGTTTAAAAATGTGTAAAACTAAAAATAATAAAAAGGAGTAAATCGAAATGGATTATAGATAGTTTCCGTTCGTTTGAATTAATGTATTTACGTTATTTCTTATTAAAATAACTTTGAATTATTTCATATTATTTTTGTATTTTAGAACATGTAATAAAAACAAACTGCATACCTATATTTTTTTATTTTTAATATTAATAAATAATCCACGAACGGGTGGAATATAAATTTTGTTTTTCTCCCTTTAATTCATACATATAACACAATTCAAATTGACAGATTGTGTTTCTTAACTTAACATCTACAGAACTAATTATACGCAATTAACCTATAATATAAGCCATGACGTCATAAAATCAAAATGGCGAACCCTCATCAGCTGATAAAAAATATTTATAGAATAGTATTTTCCTCATAACCTTGGCCAAAAATTATTCTCCGATAAACAATAATATTGTAAGAAAACTTACCTAACCTAACAATCCATAATCTATATTCTATAATATAAGAGGTCATCGAACTATACGTACATATACGAACAAAAGCTAATTTCGTAAAAAATCAATGCCGTAAGTTAATCTCAAGTGGTTAGTTATCGCGAGACATTGTGCCCGTTACCTCGCTCGTCTCATATATCATCTTAATTAAATTTCTCCGGCGGCAGCTTATTTACATGATTGTACCTGTGTGCGCGGTATGAGTGCGCGGGAGAGCTTCTTTTTTCAAAATGGCGCTTATTTTTTGTTTTTGAAACTTTTCGTTGAGCTGATTGAGGATATTTTGACCATTGTTGACAGTTTAGGTATGGACTTATGGTTCAAAAATAAAGTGTTTTATTGACAAAATTTACACCTACTGAATCAATAAAATAAATATCTTGAGTGGTTTTGTTTTTTAAAAAATATATACTTAATAACTATACACGGTGAAAGGTTAGACGTTTGACAAATTTAGACAGGAGCTTTCTACTCATGAAACTGAACAACTTTGCTGAATTCGTAAAAAAAAAATTGGACTTTGTAAGGAAACTTCGCTAATCAGCTGACAGATTTCCATACAAAGTCCAAATTTTTTTCTACGAATTCAGCAAAGTTGTTATAGAACAAAAGTTGTTCAGTCTCATGAGTAGAAGCTCCTGTCTAAATTTGTCAAACGTCTTACCTTTCACCTTGTATACTAAATAAATGTGAATTTGAATAACTATAACACAATAATTATTTAACATATTGTTATTGTATGTTTTATACTATTATAGATAAAAGTAATTGTTATTATACGGTTAGATTTATTGTTATATTTTGCAGAATTTTTGGGAAATCACTACATAGTATAAAACAAAGTCGCTTTCTCTGTCCCTATGTCCCTATATCCCTATGTCCCTTTGTATGCTTAAATCTTTAAAACTACGCAACGGATTTTGATGCGGTTTTTTTTAATAGATAGAGTGATTCAAGAGGAAGGTTTTAGTATATCATTTATTAGGTTTTAGACAAAGCGGACGGTTAGCAAGTTCTTTATAAACTAAAGTTTATTCCGCTAAAAGTGCGACCACACGCTCGCATGCATGTTTGGAAGCTTGCACTAAACGAGTGACGCGTTGAGAGGTGTAATATTACAAATAACACGCCATTCACTTGTTTTCGTATGAAATATTCCTTTTTATTAGTGTTGAATTAACTTTTAATTCTGTATAAATATATGGGATTATATATTTATATAAAAATATAAAATTTTAAGAGGATGATGGTAGGAATTATAAGTTTTAAGGCCAAATGCTACAGTGATACGTAAAAATATAAGTTTAATGAGAATTTAAAAAAATGTTTAAGTATACTATATTAATTATTAAAAAATATTCAGACTGAAGGAATAAACCGGATTTTATAGATAAACGAAAGTACTGTTAATTTTTCTATATTAATAATATCAAAACAATTAAATATGACACTATCAGAATGTTGTCTAGATAGTTCTCAGTCGTGAGAAAATTCACACAAATGAAACGCATGCCAATTAGATACATTCCTTTGTTTCAATTAAACACATTATGCCAAAAAGATAAAGTACGAAATTTAGCGTATAAATGTTTGTTTTAGCATAGAAAACTGATAAAAGTTAAACTGGAATATATATTTTTTAATTATGTTTCTTTGATATTTAACTATTGTATGTAAATAACAAAACATCTAATAATTTCTAATGTTTTTAAATTACGCTCATTAAAAATAATTTTAGACGCATAACTTTTTAAAAGTTTACCTTATTTTTACCTTTCGCCTAATCAACATAATTTAACGGAATATTAACTAAAGAACATGTTTAATATTTTTTTTAAAGAATTTATAGAATCAATTAGAATGTAAACTACAATTAGTTAACATCTGTCCCACGCCCCCGTTATCGTACACTTTGATAATATCACCCCTAATGGATGTATTAATATAAATTGAAAAAACGGAAAACTTCAAGGCTGTCATGTTGACAAGATTATCGAATTATGAAGGGTTTTTATTTTTTATTTAACACTAGCGGTCCGCCCGTGGTACATGTTTACGTTTTCTCTACATAAGATCCATCCTCGTACTTCAAGGAATATAATAAAAAAATAATTATCGAAATCGGTTCAGCCGTTCTCGAGTTATGCGCTTACCAACACATTTTGCGATTCATTTTTATATATAAGATTGAAAAATGAGATTTTTTTGTATGATATAAGTATTTTCCAATCAAAGTAGTTTCATTTTATTCTAATAAAGAGCAAATAAAAAAATGCTTGCTTCATACAACTTATAAATTAATTTTACATTTCATTGTAATGTAATAGGTATTTTAGTGTAGTTTATTATATAAATCATTTTATATTATCCTTCGAACAAATAAAAAATCCAGCTTACACAATTTTGAAAAATAAAATAAATAAAAAAACGTAATTGCTACTTAACATTTACAAATGTATTATTAGGCCGATAGAAACTTCAAAATCACACCCTCAGCTTATCTCTCCGATCACCCTTTTGCGCACAATGTAATTTGTAAGCCATCGACAAACGGACAAATTGTTTTCTATATTATTACTTGCGCGTGACTCGGTATTAAAATGCTTTACACGTAGTTATAGTGCTCTATTAGCTTATTTTATTGTTCGTAGAAGTGTTTTTGTCTTTTGTCGATTTAATGATGATCAGGACTATTTTCACACACGGCACGATCTGATCCCATACTAAGCTTTCGCTTGTGTTATGGAAACCAGCCCCCCTAGCCAAGTGGCTTTCTCTTAGTGTAGCGTTCAATAGAATAGACTACGAATGTATGAGATTGACGTAAGCGGTAGATAAACGTATCTAAAGCTTACGTCAATCTCATACATTCGTAGTCTATTCTATTGAACGCTACGCTAACAGAAAGCCACTTGGCTAGGGGGGCAGATGACTGATAAACATACACATATAATTTAAAAAAAAATACTTATATAGATAATTAACACCCAGACACAGAGCAAACATCTATGTTCATCACACAAATATTTGCCCCGGGTGGGAATCGAACCCACGATCTCTGACTTGGTAGGCAGGGCTACTACCAACCAAGCCAACCGGTCAGTCAAATTATTATCAGTATTAAATAGTATTAAAGCTGTAGATATAATGTAACTAATAGATTTTATAGAATTTTTTTTTGTAAGCTTACTAAAGCGCATTAGCGATAGATTTTATAAACTAAGTTACTTATTGGAGGTTATTTAGTGGAGTATTTTTATTTTTATTTATTTTCTACATGAACATATTTGTTTAATATTATACTCAGTCATTCAACAAAATATTACTTATTTTACGATGTTCGTTTTTAATATTTTTTTTTGTAAATGTGGCATCATATTATATTGATCAGAAACAGTTGTTGCTCAGTGGTGAGGACCTAGGTCCTAACTCCTAGGACTTCAAATCATAATGGGCTGACGATAATACGATAACGTATGGATTATCAATTTATTTCTGAAAAAAAAATAGCTTATTTCTCTTACCTTGAATGATGCGTAAACAGGTCAGACTTGGAGGGTGGTGGGGGGACCAGCGCGGGGCCCAAACCGAGCCCCAGACCCCCGCCTAATGTCGGCGAAAACCGGTATAATTCACTATGGGAAAAAAGTATTATTAATATTTCGTTTAGATTACTCATTAAGACTTAATAGATATTGGCTGGTCTGGCTACATGGCTAGAATTTAAATTGTAACAAAAAAGTCGACATTTTGAAAAATATTATAATCTTTTCTCTTTGTTATATTAGTATAGGTAATAGAGATTTATTACATGAACACATTTTTTTTCTTTATATCGAACAGTGTTGTGTACCTTTTTAATGTTGTGTAAAATTTCATATCAATTAAAATTGTTTTAGTTTACTTTACAGTAGTTCTCTCTAGCACAAAATTTCACCGCACAACAATTTTAAACAAACACTCTTACGATAAAAAAATGTGATAAAAGTAATAAATTACAATAGGAGTCAAAGATAAGCTGAAACCATTTGTGAAATTAAGAAGTCGTGTACGATTCATAATTAGTCGATTATCGACATCGATAATCGTTATGATCGATGTTTTCTGCGAATTTCGAACAAATACAGTGTAAGATTATTTTTTATCTGCTTACGGAATATTTTGGTTCGTGTTTTTTACTTGTCGATAATAATGTTTGAATTCACACTGAATAATATGTAATGACATTTTGTGACGTGAATTTTTAAAACAAAAATTAATATTTTGCCTACTATAGTTAAGGATTAAAACGTAAAATACAACCTAACTGCGATAAGAATATTCCAATGAAGGGTTTTCGTGGGTTATAATTAGCCACATATTTTTAAGTATCAATTATCATGTTATCACAAATCTAAATTTCGAACAAAATCTTTATCAAATTATATTGATATTTTTAAATCTTCATTTACCTACTCGTCTTTCCTACACCCTATATGTATATAAAACGTAACAAAAACTTCTTCAGCTCTTTGTCTACCCGTCTACTGATCTATTCGTCTATTAGCACTTACCTTGATAGACTAGATGTGCTGATTGGCAGCGACGTGGGGTACGGACTCCGGAAGCCACTCGCCGCTGAAGATATAGGGTACATGCTTGGAGTATGCCTGTGGAAACGATTAATATTGTACATTTTGACATTAATAGTCAGAGAGCTGGGTATTAATTAATTGTGATAAATTACAAGAGCATATAGAGTGAAAATTATAAAGAATATTATTGAAATGAATAGTTCAGTAAGTCTTTTTTGCCGAAGTTATAATGTTCCCAACTGACAACTTACTAAATTACTTAGCACTGTTGTATCAAAGCATACATATTTTTGTAAACAAAATTTGATACCGTTTACATCGCTGTATATGGTATCTTTATCTCTTTTTCTTAATAACTTTTAAATATTTTAAATAAATAACTTAGGTCTTAGAAAAAAAGTTAGTTTCTTTTTTTATGTAAAAAGTAAAAACTGAACAAAAAACTCTAATCTTACATGTATACCAATATAATAAATAAAATATAACTTACCACGAGGCAGCAACCTGCGACATCTCCGGACTAAGCATGGGGTAGGGGTAGGTGCCCCCGGGGAAAGGGTACATCGGCGTCCGCGCTAGACCCGCCGCTGTAATATTATATTGTATACAGTGTATTTAGTTTATGTGGAATATATTAAATGTATCGTAATAGGGTGCATGTTGTTATATGATATCGAAATATATAGTTTTATAAGTATGGAAAAAAGGTTGACTAAGTCACAATATCAAAGGATGATACATATGACTAATTCCAATAATAAGTATTTCTAGTATTTTGATTTTAAATTTGCTCACAACTAAATTGTTTTTTATGTAAAAAAATCTATGAAAAATTTGCTAGTTTAAGATTTTCACTTTAATAGCTCCAAAATACCTTCGAGCTATAAGTTGTCTGTTGTACAAATCTATTACTTGAGCATTCATTCATTTCATTTGTTATTAACTTTTGTAATTGGTTCTTTTATTTGTCATTTCCATACGAACTGTACAAACAATTTAAATAACAAAAATATTTACCCAATTTAGAGTCTAGCTGGTAGGGAGGGGGGATGCCCATGTGCGCTGGTGGGGGTTGGCCCAGGTCTCCCCCGGGGCAAAATAACGAGAGGCCACCACCCGCTGGTAGACCCATCTTGCTTGCCTGAAACAAAAAAAAATATCGTTAAGTATGTTTTGTTTATCATTTAAAACAATTAAGGACTAAAATTTGATAATTATTATTATGAGAATATATTATTTTGATTTTTGAGATTATTTTTAACAAATGCAAACCTTTGCAAAATCGCGCACATAAATTTTTGGTTTATCAGTATTTATTTTATACATTTTCAATGACATTTGTCAACAATCGGCTTTCTTTTGAAAACTCTATTAAAAAGAAACCATAGAAGATAATTCTATTATAACTGGCAACCTAATCGTATAAAAAAGAAATAACGAATCAATATTCAGTATGACACTTGAGATCTATCAACATCTGCACAACTTGACAGTAATCAACATAACTTACAATTCCAAATACGAAACCCGAAGACGAAACCTAATCTAAACGTCTATTTGAAACACAACAAATAACACAAAATAGCGTATTCAATAAGCTAGCTAGTTGAGCGCCAACAAGGAAGAACAAAACCGAATGGGGGGCATAGCAAGACGCGTCATTAGCAAGTAAATTGGCGACCGGCGTATAAATTTCGTTCTACCCTCCAACGCCCAATTATGCAAAATGGCGCCCAACGAGCACCATCCAGACGCGTTGCGAGTACCTCACCTCTAATTAAACTGGGTCTTCTTTTCACCACTTTATTATACGAAATAAACGACAGTATCGCAGCTGACAGTAAGGATTAAATTAATTATCGCATTCACGGGTTCCGTATGCGTTTTGTTAAACTGTTTCAACTGGGAACTGATTATAATTGCGTTATAGACTGGAGTGGAGGGTGTGAACAGCGACACTCCGATGCTATCTGCGACTCGCGCGTAACAAGAAATGCCCCATTCAAATATTTAATTAGGAGCAAGCTTTGACCGGAACACTTGTGTCCTTTTGAAAAGATACACCCGTCTTACAATACACTTGAGTGTACGCAGTACGCGTGATCTTTTCAAACATCATGTAATCAGACGTCGTCAAGCCAGTTAAAATATCATAATTTCCATTCAATTAAAAACGAAACTCGTTGACAATTCCTTCACCGTTTCTTCACATTCGAGCAGGAACTGCTTATTAAGACTATAATTACCACGAACAAAGACTCTCCACTAATTAATAATAAAACACGCACAAACAAAGCCCTCCATTCACGCTCGGGACAGCGGATAAAAAAAAAACGAAAAGAAAAAATAACCGAAACGGTGGTCGAAAAGCCTCGACATGCGAGGACGAACAAAAAGAGCCCATAGACAATGATGACAGTCGAGACGCATAATGCGGGAGCAGAGCGCGTTCTTAATTTGAAAATATTTCCATAATAAGATTTGTCTATGGCGCGACCATTAACAAAAGACCAAGGCCGCTTTGTTCATTCGACAGCGTCGCGATAATTAAATACAAAAAATTAAACCACGCAATTACTATGGCTACGATGGCATAACCTCGTAAGTTCCCTAGTTATTAGCTAAACAACTTTACTCGTTAAAACTTGCGTTTTTTGAAATTAGTAGGTTCGCGTCTTTTCAGTTCTCGGCGTGTATTGAGAAGGTCCCTAATGAAGGCCAGGTGGAGTGGCCGGCTATTGAAGGAACGTCGAGAGGGTAGTTATTGAAGGCGCATGAAAGCCGCGTGACGTCACCGCCACTCGAGCGACAAGCTCCAGTCGCTAATTGGAACTCGTGGCGATAGGACGCGAGAAATGTTACCTCAATCGACTAATACTTCAAATTTGAATGGGTTTGTTAACGAGCGGCCGGTTGAATGTTACGAATGAAGTCGAGTGCGCGGTTAGCGTTCGCTATTCGCTAACTAGGCGTTATACGTACTTACATTTTTATTGCCCGTTTCCGAGATGGAAATCTCAATAATCTCGGTAGCTGTCGATGTCACGAAATTTCCTTTCAAAATGGAATTTCACTAGCGTCGGTTAAACGGGCCCACACAAGCGTGCGGCGTACACCCCTTTGGTTCACCAATGCGGACGAAGTAGGGCGTAATATCTTGAGAGTTCGCCCCCGGGGTAGTGGGCGTGGAAGTAGGATGCTGCGTTGCCATGGCGACCATAGGGGTGAGCGTACACGTGGCTGCGACGGTGTGGGTGAGGGGGGCGCTTGCTTTAGTATGAGTTAGTCTAGGTATCAGACGACCTTGGAAGTTTTGGTCTACTTGCACTTCCCTTTTTATTTTGCTGTGCGACTGAAGAACTGACCTTGAGATACGTGTCAGTGTAATTACGTTGTTCCCGTTCCTACTTTTGCAAAGCAAATTAAACATTAGGTAAACGACGCATTTTATTAACAATTAACATACAAATACCATTCTTATTAGAAACCTAAGCTCATCTAGACCTACCCTTACAAGTTTCTTTAACAATATAAAACATAAAAGAATTCACAGAGCAAGAAAATTGGCGACAAAAAGTTGTAGAGTTTAATATTTAAATTCCAAAAAGCAATTTCTTATTCAATCTGTAACCGGATGTCTGGAACGGAACCTCATAACGAGAAAACTGATTCAAGTTATAGCTGTATCAGCAGAATCGACTCTATTGTTTGATATTTGTTTAAAATTACTTCTGAGTATAGAAATTTCGAATTATATTTACAACTCTACATTGCTTTTATTTAAAACTAAACTTAAGGTTTATTTCTGTTTCGGATTTAGTAAATGACGTAAATTTTTACGTAAACTATGTCTCAAAAACCAAGAAACATAGTTAAATCACGTTTCATATATGGATAAATAGGAATAACACTAATATCTATTATAGATTGATAAATAAAAGTGTATTTAAAAACGTACAATAGAAAAATCTTTAAAAGAAAAACAATACATCATAATACATAAAAGCAATCTCCAAAACGAGTATGGCATTTCCCATTGTGCCAGTCAAATAAAATCGTTACTTAAAAGCTATAGAATATTCAAACCCAGGGGATGAAAGGGTGGGGGTTGTTGACCTTCTTCCGGAGACTTACACAAGGAAAGTCGAGAGCGAAATTAATTTTGGAACGGGTCAGCGGAATATAAATGATGAGGTATGCAAATTTAGCCTATGAAATTATATCTTAGGCGTCTATCACCATTACTATATTTTAATTAAATTAACAAGAAAATTCCTATTTATCAACATTCAATGAATAGCTACTTAAATATTGTATAAACACCGATATTCATTTATAAGTAAATGAGTTTAAAACAGAAGTAAATAAAATTTAATATTCGAATGGACAAGCTGAGATAAGGATTATTTCAGAACCGCTTTCAGGCTTTCATGGAAGTGCATCCTATAAATAACACGTACAATTATGAAATAACTATTTATAAAGAAAATGTTTTATAAATATAATCCAACAAGAGCTTTTATACAGGGTTACTTGTAAAACACCAGCAACCTCGCAGGACAAGATAGCTAACATCATAAGTAACAACATTTGTTCTACGACTTTTGATAATTTGTTAGATTTTATTTTCATACAAAAATAAATATTAATTTAATTTTCCGTTTGAATATTATAAACTCTACGCACATTCCAAAAATTACGTAAACAAGAAGCGAACGAGAGGGGAAAGGGGGCGTCGCGTCGTCCTTTCGATAATGAATAGAACATAGACTTACAAATGTTAGGAGAGTACAATAAAAGCTTAAAAAATCATTTAAAAATAATTTATTGCGTTATGCCAAAAGTCGTAGATCAAAATATGTTGTTACTTATGATGTTATCTTGTCCTGCGAGGTTGCCGGTGTTTTACAAATAACCCTGTATAATATAATACTTGCATACATTTCGTTGAAACAAAAATGTAATATTTTCTTTTCAGTATATTTGTATGAGAGCCGCCAATTATCTGGGGTCCGGAAGTAGAGGCTGTGGAGCCAAATAGGGGAAGTGTACAATGTTATAATATTGCGTATTGTATTTACTTCGCTTACAAATTAGGGATAGTGACACTCGCTTTGATAGAGTTTCTTGTGTATTTATATTTTAGGGGATCTCATTAAAAAATCATTATTGTAGTCATGATATTCTCTTTCAAAAATTAAAAATTGTAAAATATAGTAAATAATAATGTACGATTCTTATTTTGTAACTTGATTTCCTTTTATATAGATACATCGAACCTCATATCCTGTTTTTTTTTATACCTAATTAAAAAATTAAGAGGATTATAAAAAAATAATCTTAAATCCCCTTATCATCATTTATTTATTTATTTTCAATCACAACATTTTTAATAAATATTTTGCATTGCATTAAGCGACTCAAATGATAACGCTGATAAAGTAAAAACGTGAAACTACTGTTTTAGGAAAATAAGATTCAAACCTGAACGTCAACAGATATTTGTCTTTGGGAATCAAAACTAAGACTTTCCCTAAGGCCCTCTTAATTCTAACGCGGTAAGCCCATACAAGCGGTTTAGTCAAAAGCTTGTTACAAACAAGACAAATCAACTATATACAAATAAAACACACAGACAGTTAGTGCAATAATGCATGTAGCAATTTATAACTTTCATAAGGGATGTGCCAAGGGCGTCGGTATCGGAGGATACGAAATGAGCCGGCTATCAATCTCAATCTGCTAACGTGTAACCATTGAGTCATTGGTAGCGATAGCAACGACATTCGTGTTCAAATTATATTACAAATGATATAATAATTATAATTTGTGCCCCGTGAGAGGAATGGAACTCTAAGACTGCTGATTAAATACTGAATATATTTCTAATTTTCTAATAAAGCATGTATTTAATAGCTATAAAATAAGGTTACATAAGCAAACTATATATAGTTAACTTAACCTAACTACATCTCAAATGTCTGTGTTTGAAGAAAACACGAGGTAGGTTTTCACTTACGGTGAAAACGAATTAAATGTTTTTGTAAACAAACTTAAAGAAGGCTCTGCCAAATTGGAATTAAAGGCTCTATTACAAACTCCATTATAAGTTTTTGGCAGAGTACAATGCTGCAAGTCATAAAGTGTACAAGAGCTGAAAAACTTTATTAATGCTTAATGGAAATTAAGACATCAACACACTGAAAACAAGGAAATTGTTCAAAGTAAAAACACACGCTGACCGAATACAAAATCATCAACAGCTATAAGTCTAAAATAATAAGATAATATAACACGGACGGAAACTCCATCGAAAACATGGAATGCAATAAAAATAACATTGCCCATCCCTTTGTTAGCCAAAAATGGCAAGCGCTAAAAACGGCGTATATTTATTGAATTTCTTTGCTGACGGTACAACAAAATCGTTTATTTGCACATACACAATTTGTTTATTAACTTTGTCAGGTCAGGGCACTGCATCTTTTGGGTTTTATTGAAACTTTCACCGTGTACAACATATCGTGCCGCGTGCCGAGAATTTTGTCCATATCTCGCCTCTCGTTGCTATTACAAGAATTTTCCAGAATGATTCACGGTAGCTAAATTATGTCCTATCTGGGGGGTGATAGAGTTCCATTTCAAACGGGACGAGCGAGTTTAAAATTAAATCCAACTGGACGATTGTCTCCTCGGCTAATCGTAAAAATTCTCGGCGGTTTCAATTGCTGACACGTCTGTGTGTCATATGCACGGATTGGTTATCCGTTGCAATAAAACATCTTGAAGCTATATGGGCTCAGTGTATTTGTAGACAACGTTGTTCAGACATACATTGTTACAATTAAAACTATAAGCAGAACAGAACTATCGCCCAAATTAAGATTTAATCATATCAATATACAGCTGTTTTAAGGATTGCCATTGAACACTCGTAATCCTAATCCTGAAGAACTAATACGAAACTTTCGCCATACCAAACTTAGATATACCAAAATAGTTAAAGTAGGAACTGTTCCCAAAGTTAAATATATCGATATTATAAAAACATTTAATGCTATTAACACTATTACACGAATTCTGTCTCGTTAAAGACAAAGTGCTCTAACTAGACGAGGCAGTTCAATAAAAACCGAAGCAACTCAATAATAGCGGCATAAATACAATCACAATAATAATGTAATTGACATGAACCTCGATCATTTAACATATTAAAGGGGCGATTGTATTTAATAACAGAGAGAGGTTAATTTTCCTAGGCAGCTAATATCCATGTCCACATTTAATTACTTATAATTTCGCTTTAGCTTTCTATTTTATAATATTAAATAGGAAAGGATTATTTTGCTGTTTAGACTAAATTAATAAGATTTTGGAAAGTTTTTGACAAAGTTAGCGCTAGAGAAAACAATAAAAATACCAATATAACAGTAGAGTTACTTCTGAATAGTTTTTAGGGTCATCGGTTCAATTCCCACATTTAGAATGTGTAATAAATTTCTATGAATTTAACCAATTAATTTTATTAATTCAACTGTATTCTCTTGTATATTAAGATCGCTTTTAAACTAATATATTTCTTAGCAAACTGGATAGTTTATAGTTTATACCCAATGTTGCATAAGTAAAAGGTAACATAAATATGCCGTGAGAAAAACGTTCCGTGACAAGTGTCGTAGACTTAAACGGGGACAATTAAGGCCTAATACGTCAAAGGGTTAATATAAGGCTGTCCCGGGGTAATGAGGTCCAATCGACCGGTAATTGACGGGTTGATTTGTTTAGCTTTGAATGCTTTATATTCTAGTTTCCAGAAATATTGAGTTAAATAAGTAATTATGGAAAAACAAAACACATGTTTCCATCCCACATTAAAGACATTACTAAACCAAATACACTCGGTCAGTTTTAAAAGATGAAGCTATGGCATCTCTATAGCTAATCTATCAAGTATCAAGGGTGTTACTAACTTTGCAAAAAATACTATTAGTACGAGATCCGGCTGCAGGATTAGTGCGTTCATCGGTTTTTTGCTGAAAACCGAATTTTTATGTATATTTATAATTAGGAGAATATATATCGACTAGGTTGCCAGTCAAAATTTGGCCGCAAGCATGTTTAATTAAAATTTTTCTAATCGATTTTTGGGAAAAAAATTCGTTCACTTGTTTTTTGAATAAAATGTAGTCTACATCACGGCAAATGATATAAAGATTCAAAAAAATCACGGTTGCCGCTTTTCACCTGGCCGCAACATCTTGGCAACCTGGTGCAAACAGGTATGATTTCGATTCATTTTTACGTTCATAACGTACATTTATGAATCATATATCAAATGAAAGCTAATTTTTTTCTATTTATTATCATATATGGTTGCCTAATTAAATCCGGCCGCAAATAAGGGTTGCCGGCTGTTAAAAATTATAAATATTTACGCCTATTAGTACACCGACGCATTCGCGTGCGGCAGCGAAACAACGAGAAAAAGGCTGTTAATTATATTAAATCAATATTACTTTTTAAATTTGTCATTTTGAAAAAGACGACATATTTTCTTTCACTCAACCTTAAATATTCAACATCTTTAACAGCCGGCAACCCTTATTTGCGGCCGGATTTAATTAGGCAACCATATATGATAATAAATAGAAAAAAATTAGCTTTAATTTGATATATGATTCATAAATGTACGTTATGAACGTAAAAATGAATCGAAATCATACCTGTTTGCACCAGGCTGCCAAGATGTTGCGGCCAGGTGAAAAGCGGCAACCGTGATTTTTTAGAATCTTTATATCATTTGCCGTGATGTAGACTACATTTTATTCAAAAAACAAGTGAACGAATTTTTTTCCCAAAAATCGATTAGAAAAATTTTAATTAAACATGCTTGCGGCCAAATTTTGACTGGCAACCTAGTCGATATATATTCTCCTAATTATAAATATACATAAAAAGAATGCGTCGGTGTACTAATAGGCGTAAATATTTATAATTTTTAACAGCCGGCAACCCTTATTTGCGGCCGGATTTAATTAGGCAACCATATATGATAATAAATAGAAAAAAATTAGCTTTCATTTGATAAATGATTCATAAATGTACGTTATGAACGTAAAAATGAATCGAAATCATACCTGTTTGCACCAGGCTGCCAAGATGTTGCGGCCAGGTGAAAAGCGGCAACCGTGATTTTTTTGAATCTTTATATCATTTGCCGTGATGTAGACTACATTTTATTCAAAAAAACAAGTGAACGAATTTTTTCCCAAAAATCGATTAGAAAAATTTTAATTAAACATGCTTGCGGCCAAATTTTGACTGGCAACCTAGTCGATATATATTCTCCTAATTATAAATATACATAAAAATTCGGTTTTCAGCAAAAAACCGATGAACGCACTAATCCTGCAGCCGGATCTTAGACTATATATTCAAACTACATTAATTACTTGTTGTATCAAAACATAGACTACCTTCATCTTATATGTAGTAAAATTTTAATTTATTCTTAATACCAATTACATAAAATACACTGCACCCTGAACTAGAAGGCATTACATTTCTAGACTTTAGCCTGTTCTTTGTTAAATCGTATTCTTACTTCCATATTACGCTTTGCAATTTCCTTTAAAGAATCCTATTAATTTAGCACAGTATATACCGTATAGATGTAATGTACAGGTGGGGACGGGGTAACCCTGCAGTTGACGGCGCCCGCGGCGAGGCTTCAAAGGAATATAAATGTATGAATTGTTTAACGAAAATCCAGCCGCGGGCGGGTCCTTCCGACCTTCGGGAAATGTTTAGTCACGTGTTATAGTAACTAGTGGATAATCGATTGGGTTTGCAATGTTATGTATACGCTATGGTGTGGTAGTTTTTGATAATACGCCCTTCATCTTTGTGCGGATGATAGATCGATCTGTACATAAGAAAAGCGGATAGTACATAATAAATTTTTCCTTGATAAAAAAGAACTTTTTATGTAAATACATTAGTAGATATAGAGTGATAGTTATATGACCATCTATCATATCATAAAGGAACCGAGCACTTTACAAAATGCTATTTTTAACCGACTTCTTCACTACCATTTCATATGACACAAAAACATTAAAATTTCCTACACCCACATTTAATCGAAATAAACACCGGTAGACGACTGACATCAAAAGGAAAAACTAATGCGGCAGACCTCACTTCGCCATAAATATTAACGGGGGTCGAAGCGACCGCGCCCTGTCATTTGAGGGTTAATACAATATCTCGTAATGCAGGATGGGATTCACGGATTTCGCGTATTATCCGACTTGGAACTTTTTTCTTTGATATTTTTTGGTGGTCTTTTTGGGTAATGTTATGATTTATGCTTAACATGATCATCATTCAGCATTGTATTCATAAAAATGCATTGAATGTTTAAAAAAAATACTTTTATGTGCAAGTCATAAGTTTATAATAATCATCACAAGTAATTGACCTTTAAGCTTAATATAAATATTTATTTTAAGATATTCAGTGACTGTGTATTATATTTATTGATAAATAAAACAACCATTATTTTAAATGTGTGTTCAAAATATTATACAACATACATAATAGGTAAACAGTAAAAC
The DNA here is from genome assembly GCF_905220415.1 of Colias croceus. Taxonomy (NCBI): domain Eukaryota; kingdom Metazoa; phylum Arthropoda; class Insecta; order Lepidoptera; family Pieridae; genus Colias; species Colias croceus. The sequence continues at coordinate 4,518,974 of NC_059562.1, forward strand.
TATATTTGTGTTAAAAACATCAACAATGTAATGCAATGATTGACCCGTTTACGAATTATCACATTGTTTGTAAATACCCACAATCTACAACAATTATAATTATTAACAACTTATTTACATTTTCACTATAAATAATGTTAATATTATAGTAAAAGCAAATTTATTTGACTTTACAGTCAAATGAAAATGGTTCGATACGATTATTAAATTTCTATTCACCTGCTATGAAAACCGTATCAAAATCTATGAAACTCTTATGAATGTCTTTGGGGAAATTTGGAATGAGAGTAATTCAAGAGCCAAAGCTAAAAGGCATTTTTCCTAAGATTAAATAAGCGATAAAAGCTTTTTCCTATGGTTTTGTTCACTATTTGTATGTTATAAGAAACATATTTTTCACTAGCTGTGCCGAACGGTTTCACCCGCTAGCAAAATCAAGTATTTCTATAGCTCATAATATGTTATTATACTGTATCTATATTACTGTAAAGTTTCATCCAAATCTGTCCAGTACTTTTTGGGCCAATTCGTTACAAACATACATACAAATATTTCCTCTTCATAATATTCGTACAGATTCGAGCTTCGTACTAGATTTCCTCCTGCACCAGATCAAAATATGCGACCACAACATATAAGGAACGAATTTACAATTCTAAGAGAAATTTAATCTGCTCAAGTTATTAGCAAGCCTCATTTTCAATTACTGTTCATTAGACTTTCTCACACATAAAAACTGAGATCCATAAGGCTCGTAAGTTGTTCCTATACGGTAAGGTTTGGTGCAATAAGTCTATTTTAATTACAGCCGTCGATATCAGTAGATTCCTGTCTTGCCTACTCGGGAGCTGCTTGTGTAGTGATGTGCGGTGTCGGTGGTGTTGTCGATAGATTTTTTTATCGATGTAGAGACGAGGTTGGTTAGGTGTTGATCTAAACAACATGTGTAAATTGTTAATTGAATGATGGAATGATTGTTTATCCGGTACGCCTTAAAAATGTTTCAATAAAACTGCTTTCATATTTATGTATGAATAAATAGATACTTTATATAAAATTGAATATGATACTTATATTCAAAGTATCCTATTAAAATGAACATTAAGGATCCTTTAAATATCAATAAGAACCTTGAATTAAAACAAACGCGAAGCGGCACACAAATTTAATAAAAAAAGAAACAACAATAATATTAAAATTTTGATAATTCGCTTACGACCCTCGAGCCAGTAAATGTGCGAAAGTGATGTTAATATGCAAATGAAATCGTTTCCACATGTAAACTTGTGCACTAATTTTAGCATAATCACTACTTAACTTGATTATACGCAGCGCGAATGCGAAATGGACATTCCGAAAACATAATTAAACATCGATATCGATGAAATTAATTCGATCATCGATTCTAACACTATCTAACACAAACAAGACTCGATAACGAGGTGAAATATTCACATCGCGAGATATACAATCAGTTTTGTAGTTGTCTCTTTCACGCTCGGTGGTTTAGAGGGCGCGGCGGCGGGGAGGGAAAGGGACGGCGCGTGCCGGCGGCACCTACAAAGGGGTCGACTTCTCTTTGATCTCGCCGACGCGCGTGCGTACGGCTATTGGAGTCTGTGTGAGTTTATGCAGATGAGACGGAGCTGAGAATTTGATAATTGCAAAGATTTATATGTGGTTAGCGATTCTGATATTGAAATGTTTTAGAACGTTTTAATTGATCGTGTTTGCGGATGTCGTTGTTCTTGATACGCTTTCTATTTCCTTATATGGTCATGATCTAGATGGGAGATTTATTTTAATTTCCTTATAAAAATGCTTTTAGTAGACCACGATTTCGTTTGAAAACGGAGAGATAAAAGACAGTTTTGCTTGTAAAAATATATTTTTGTGATATATTTCTACTTCTAGTACTTAACAATTCTAATAATAAATACATGACCTATTTTTCATCAGTTCAAACATTCGCAGAAATTATATTTCTTAGTTCAAAGTTAAAACACTAATGAACTGTTTTGATAAAACCAAAAGAAGTTTCACTCAGTTTTGGAGATCCTAAAGCCTTTCAAGAGTACTTAGTCACTTCGTATCAAGTAGGTTTTTGTTTTGAACTGTTACTAAATTTACAGATTTCAACAATATTTATGATTTAAGGATTAATATTTAATACAATAATTTAATAGTAAACAAAACAGTTACAAGATAATGCAATATTTTTAGTTAAACATTGAAACTTAGCAACTAGCAAGGAATGTTAAATGGTTGGAAATTTTAACTTTTTAAGCTTGTTTTATAAGGAAACTAGTTTACCGCCCGCGGCTTCGCCCGCTTTGACAAAAACCTAATAAATTATATACTAAAACCTTCCTCTTGAATCACTCTATCTATTAAAAAAACTGCATCAAAATCCGTTGCGTAGTTTCAGAGATTTAAGCATACAAAGGGATATAGGGACATAGGGACAGAGAAAGTGACTTTGTTTTATACTATGTAGTGATAATGTTTTCGGGTATTGCAAACTTTTGCAATAATTGTTGACAGAATTGATCAAGGCATTTATCGTTTTTTATCGACCTTACATTGTTGGAGAGTATATTATGTTAGAGGCATTTCACATCTGCTTTACTGATCGCTTATCTTGATAGGGCAGCTTTATTTATTCCGATAAATAAATGAAATTCAGGTGGATTCTTTTTGTTACCATTAGGGATTGATTGCTCTTGTTATTTATTATTACCCTTAGTAGTAACCAATACATACTAAAGTTAATTATTTAGAGACAGGATATAAATTCTTATCACTATTTAATCAAAATACAACTTTAATAACTAATAATTATATATAAAAAAAATACAAAGAAGTTTTTAGCTAGCTCAAAGTTTCTAGTTCCTATTTTAAGTTCAATACTAGCCCACAGACCACAGTTAAGTGTGGTTAAGTGAAGCTAAGTCCATTCAAGTAATTGCTTATCGAGGCCATGTAATGATGTAATGAGGCGTGACGGATTAAATGATAACAGATAATCCGTAGGTGTTCTTTATCAGTAATTGATAACGCTACCTTGATTGGATGTTTTTAAATTTTTTTTATCTGTTTGTTGTGGAAGGACATGATGGTTGAAAATTGAAATACAATTTTTTTTATTAGACATATTATCTAGTTTTGATTGTATAATACAATAATAGATGTCAAAATTAGTTTTATATCAGGTAATTTAGATATATTTTTGTAACATGAATAATATTTTTCATTTGCTATGAAATTAAATGTACTAAGAAATGATTTAAAAACAGATTAAAGAAAATATCTCGGATAAATCGAAAACAATTGGTACACAAGAATGAAAATAAAGAACACGCACCTGAAACGGTAAAACAACAACACAGAAAATTGTCGCGAATAACAACAACAGAAAAGTGTGAAAATGAAAGGCGCCGATTTCCCTGTCCATTGTCGTTTGTATTATTTTTTCATCTTATTTAGCGCTTTGTCGGCATGCCCTTTGAAGTTGTAGGGGTGGCACAAATTGCGTCACGCTCGTATTTTGTAGCGTAAACATGATTACCCCTACCGTTTGCCGCGAATTTTACATCGAGGAAATAATGAATTTCGCGGGTTAATCGAAAATGTTTCGAAGTTGAAATTCGGGACGGGATGTGAAAGTATAATTTGTTTTTTGAATGTAGGTATATTGAATAATTAATTGTAGTGTAGAATGACTATATGTTATTTTAGGAAATTATTTACTATAATCGAAGTTACTGATTGGCTAAGCAATAATACTGTATATAATAACTGATTGGCTAATTAATGTCAAAGCAATATTTTCAGAATAAAAATTATTTCGAATAATATTTTAAGTAAGTAACTTTATCGAAAATATTTTTTTTAAATAGTTAACTATTTAATTCGACATTAACTCGATTTAAAAAAATGAGAACAAAAAGTTAGATCAAAAAGCGTTCGAGTAATCTAGGCGAATAGAGTTAAGCGTGTGTCGCGAGATTTGACAAGTTGAAATGTCAACAGTCGCTGACATTGCAATAATGTTGCAAAATATAGTCTGTACAATAATCTGACCAAAATTGGAAAAAAAATACACAATAGACGAATGATATAAAATTTGTAAGTATACATTTTTTCATTTGACAATAGATTGTTTGGTATGTATACGGAACCTAGTTGTTAATATTATGTTTTGCATATGATACCATTGTGGAGGAAGGAAGGTGGAATTCCTCCATGAATATGGAAGGATCATCGACCAGTCTACTCGACTGGTCGACTATTGATGTACCTTTTTATATTTATATAATGGAAAAGAAATAATAGACGGAAAGTATGGTTAGCAAAATAAACTATTTGAAAAAAATAGTGATGCAACGAATACTACTTTTACGAATACGAATACGAATACGAATATCAAACCTACTATTCGGCGAATACGAATACGAATACGAATATTTCGCCTTGGTAATAAAAGATTTATTTATTTAATGAATGTTTACTCTTCTAATAATTAAAATTTATAATAGTCAAATAATATTTATTTAAGAAACAAAATTCGTAGATTTTCTGGTTTAAGGCGATTTTTTTTTCAGTCTGGATGTTTCCAGCCGTTGAAAAAAGTCTTTAGTTCGTTCTTTTCTTTAAAAAAAAGAAAAAAGGATCAGCAGTCGGTCGCGCATTGTTGCGATTAAGGGCCTCTACACACGTCATATTTTTACGCGCGATTTTTAAATCTGTAGTAAATAGAGTTGCGTACAAAAATATTCGTTTTTAAATATTCCTTTATTCGCCGAATACGAATATTCGGTAAATGTCTACTATTCGGCGAATACGAATATTCGTATTCGTATTCGTTGCATCACTAGAAAAAAATTAAAGATATTAAATATTTTCATCACACCACTCCAATAGAACTAGTCAAAAATAGCCCAATTTGTTTCGTGTTAAAATCATAAATACAGCAACAGCTCTTTAAGTAAAAGAAATATCTTTAAAAAACTTCTCGATTGCGACGACACCTGTCATCAAAACAATTTGACGATCACGATCTTATAAATATTATTTTATTTCACTACACACTTTTAAATAGGTGGTGATATATTATTTTAATAATGAATAGTATCTATATTTATTTTTAATATTTGTAATATTGAAACGACAACAGACGTTTTAGGAAATTATTAAAAATCCCTTTCATTACATGTTGGTATGACCCCTTGTTAAAATCGTAATGGATAACAAAAACTACAAAGACGAAGGGTAAGGTTGTTTTATAGACCGAATATTTTTCTTTTATAATACGGAACAATGATTCTGGTAGATGCATGAAGGATCAATCAAACCAACCTACTGTATAGTCATTTCAATCATTATCTTAGGAAAAAAAATATTTATCTGAGAAGAAAATATTAATATTAGATGCTCTGTACATTTTTATAACAATAAAATAAATATAACGCCATTTAAAAATTTTATATACCTGCATAATTTACGTAAATCTTACTGCTATTCTAATATAGAAGGTAGTATCCCTAAATTTTAAAAACCGCTTTGTCATTCCCCACCACATAATCGTATATTTTCCAAGATTCACATAAAGATATGTAAAATATAAGTCATTTATATACAGAAGCGAGATCTGAAATTAAAACCATCGATAAATCATAACACCCACTAACTAATGTGGATATAAAATGAGCAAAAATTATGAATCCACTAAGTCAGGAGTCAGGACTGCCAAATAATGTCATAGTGTCGTAAATCATACATTCAAATGTGTTTGGGACACACTATTCGTTTCAATATAACGCAATAGGAAGAGTAATGTTTTCAAATAAAATATAGTTATGTAGAAGCATAGACTAGATAGATTTTTTTTTATTGAAAATAGGGAAGCGCTTGTCCACAATCTCGCCTGATGTTAAGCTGAGATGTGGTCTAAGATGGAACGCGCTTCCCTACTATCTTTACTACCTGCCTTTTGTTAATACTTTTTTCCTTTAGTATTCTTGTAACTTGTCTATCTGTTTACATTTCCGTAGGTCAAATCATTCAAACTAATGTAGTGTTTAATCAATCAGATTACTCAAACGTTATGTAAATAAATTATATGGTCTTACCATACACAGTCACAAGTCCAACATGTTTAAAATTACGTCAACAAACGTTCAAGGCAAATCACTTCTAATTTATGTGATATTATACTTTATTCAATACACCATTCAAATATAATACTGTTTACCAATATTTACCACTCGAAATAATTACGAAAGAGAATCAACATTTTGCTAATTGCAATGTAAACATCACAAGGGTTCTCCACAGCATTTAAAGACGGATAGTCTTTATTATATTATTAACATAGATATACAATCTAGATGTCCGTATGTCCTGTCCATAATAAATCTAGGCGAAACTTCTTCAAAGCGAATTTTTAAATATGCATAAAAATGTCAAATGAGATAATTGATGGCACTATGGCGCACTCGGAATGAATTTTAACGAATGATATACTCACAAAAGACGGCGAAACGATTTGTAAAAATAAAATGTGAAGACAGAAGACCGGTCGCGTATACGATATTAGTATTCCACGCGCATTTTCTTCGCAGTAAAAATTTCGCGAATTCCGCTTCGAATCAAACAATAAATTGACGAGTTTTTGTCAAACGCCAAAGAAACTCGGTCATAAAACACACGATGTCGACGATTTTGTAAAACGACCGAGATGTTATAATAACCAACTTATAAATATTCATGTTTAGCAGAACCTATAGCGAGGCGAACAAACTGCTGATATCTATAAACATAATCACGCATAATTTAAATAAGATTTACGGCCGGCAGTCAGATTTCGTCCCAGTTTCACTGACAGAAGTTGAAAATGATACCAGAACAAAGTGTAGCGTTCATTCCGAATATTATGGCCTCTTAGATTTTATGGGGGCATAATAAAAACCGAAACTGGCAGCTTTTTTTAGATTAAACTGTTGTAGATTAATTTTATAGAAGTTCGAGTTGATGGACCACAATAAAGCGTTCGTTAAACGATTTCTGGGGATAATCAGTGATGAGAGAAAACTTTCGACGGAAATTATATACTGTTTAATTATGTTTACCTTTTAAAACGCCTGTCTAAGAATTGTTGGAAACGGATTGTACGAGTTGAAATTTAGTATAATCCTTGTTCAATTTAATATCAGGTTTTAGCAATAAAATCTAAGTATCGAGTGCGACATTTAAATTGTTTGCGTTGCTATTTTCCCTATCAATTAACGCGATCACGATAATTCCGCGCTTATTTATTCTCTTAAACCATGATTAATGATCTCATAGTTATAAGAAAACAGTATCTATGTTATACTGTGATCCACTCAAGGTAATTAATGACTCATTAATAAAACCGTTTCAAATATATTAATTTAAGAGCTAAATTGTGTATATTCATTTTATTATCTTGATAATGCTTTTTATTACCTTGTTGGTTATGCAATGAGGTACCTACAGATATGTAGAAATGACCGAAAAAGAAGAAATATAACTCAATGTTATTAACCTTAATACTTGGGTATCAAGGGTGCTTCAAGAACATGTATTTGGTCCGCTACTATACATAACATGCATTATTAACAAATCTAAAGTTCTCGACTCTCGGTTCCTCAATTAACTAATTGATCATTATTCTTCATGTTATGACCCAATTATGTTCGATCAATCCGAAGCTCATTTTCTCTTTATATATGACATTAAGCTGAAATTTACTGCTATTTATCCTATGATTAGGAGAATTTAACTACGGAGAAGTTATGAGAATCTCTTTTTATTATGGATGCAATAAATTAAAAATAGAACTGCGTAATAACAGTTTAGTAAATGATATCGTGGAACTGGATTTATTATTAATAGCTGGTATGCATCTATTTAATATTTGGACTAAACGATAGAGTTATTCAGCATTAGTGATGGTTTTGGTTTATGTCCCCGTTCAGTGAAACTTTGATCAGTTAGTTTCAAATTAAATGGACAAATGTTATTGTTATTAAATCATATAAATATCTGTATTTATAATAGAAATGTATTTGCGTAATTAATTAAGAATGAACTGAAACAAATGTCAGTACATTTTGTCATCATTGTATACGAACAAATTAAATCTAAACACTGTACGAAACAAAATTTTCATAATGATGTTTTCACGCAAAAATAATAAAACTGTGCAATCACATCGTAATCTTTTACAATAGAAACTAAGTATGAATCGACGACACCGCGGACAACAACTAGTATTCCTATAAGCACACTTTGAATGCTCTTGACATTCAATACCTTATTTACTAGGAAATTTACTAGTGATTTGTATGTATGCTTTGATTTAACCCGTTTCTTATGAGACAATAAAACACCGCCTGTCTGTCCGTCGCACTTACATACTTAAATATATTATTTTTAGGAAATATTATAGATTAGAATTATTTATGTTATCAAGTAAACGTGGTGATTGTTTTACGAACAATGATGGGTATAGTTTATAGAAAAATGTAAGGAACAAGCATACAATTTATATGTAAAAGAAGGTCAAACAAACACACCAATTATCTGATAGTAAAGAACCGCGTCATAAGCATTTACGGATAGTTACGGATGTTACATACTTTCAATGGAATTAGAGATCTTTGTAGATATACAAGAGGTAATATAACATTGTCTATATTAGGTTACAATTTAGTGACACATTTAATTCGGTATAAGAAATAATAATATTAAGGTTAAGTTTTACATTTAAGTATGAGTGTCAATAACCTATTACAAAAATGGCGATATTCACCTGAACAACAGTCTACGTAGATCAATAAAAATTTACTTAGGTATATATAAAATTTTAACTAAAACATCACGTATTTTTCGCTCCGTCTCAATTCGATTAAATTAGTATAATTTAATAGCCGCTCTATACATTCGTAGCTCTATGGCGCGTGTATTTCGGAAACTTTTGATCTTGCCGCGCCGCTATAATGAGACGGGACGGTAACTAGCTCAAATTGTGCCTCGCCTTATGTCGCCAATCATATTTAGTGATCGTGTTTTAGATTTTGATAACTTTTCGCTGATTTTTCGTTAAACTCGATACCTAGTTACTTTTGGGATTATATTTATAGATTTGTTTTAAATATATGATAGAAAGTGGATTCAAAGCATTGAGTTTTTTGAAAAAGATTATTTCAAACCTATTTTCGAAAAATATTGTGATTTGTGACTGATTCGCTCAACCAAGTACTTCTTAACAATTTTTTTGGAACCTGTTACAAGCATATTTTATAAATAGATACATAATACTTTTATGTGCTAAAGTACCGATATTGTACAAAGACAGCTAAGTGGCTTTTTACATTACCAATCGTTTAACACCCACGTAACTTGCCTCAGAGTGGGATTAATAAAAGTCATAAACATTATTTATAAAATAACATTTTCCCTTTTGAGATTCTGTATCCTATAGCCCGCACACACAGACGTGACTCACACATCGACGCGTGAGACGTACACACACGTCATATTTGCAAAGCTATTTTTGTATTCAAATGATCGATGAGCATTATGAATCTCATTTTCATAGACATAAATATTTAGTTTCAGACGCAATCCTAAATGATTCTACGTTAAAAGAATTTCATATCAACTAAAATAACAAAGCTGAAAGAAAACTTTAATTTGTATGGAAAGAAAAGCTCCAATTGAGCAGATTTCAATTTAAAATTAAAAACATTCAAATGCGTCAAGAACTATTGTTACTGTCGAGAAAAATAGCTTCATTTCAACGAAAGAATAAAGAGTATCGTCATTACAAAGAAATGTAAAGCATTGTTGATGGAATATAGAACAATCTAGAATAAACAAGCGAGTTTATTTTAAAGCGGGCACAGATGTAATGCCCGCTGTCAAATTCGAACAAAACTCGATAGTGAGAAATGAGCAAGCTGCAATACAAGCGTAACATTAACCGAAAAAAAGAAATAAATAAATAGGAGCACGACTTTTCATTTTGTCGGGGAAAAGCAGACAATGGGTGGAAAAAAGCGGGGAAATTGCGCGTCACTCCAGCGTACCAATTTGTCAAACGGGTTCGCAAGATGGCGCCTGGTAGCGCCTTCCACCGCGGTTTAATTAAAAACGCGCCTCATTCCGGCCCCGCGCACCGCTTAGGCTGCACGTTACAAATGTTTTAGAACTCAATCTGTTTATTGCTATGTCACTTATACAGTCGAGGAACTTACATATTTTTTTTTTCTATATTTTTATCTCGCCTCTTTAACTCATCAACATCAAATTTAAAGAATAAACATTTTATACGTATTAACTATTTCCTATCATACGACTTTACCCTTAACCAAAGAAACAATAGACAAAAAAAAAAATTAAATATTATTAAAAAATCATACCAAAACAACATCTAACAACCGAACTCAGGGTCCTCGCATATAAAAAGCGTTATCAACGTACGCCACCAAAAGCGAAGAGAGGAAACAATGAACAAACAATAAGTAATATTTTATTCACAGCTAATGAGTCCATTGTTGAATGTCGGTTAACTGCTCTGTGCCCATTGGGCCTTGCGGACGGAAAAATAGATGTTTACGTAACTGTGATATTCTTTATGAGAACTGTTTTATGATCAATGTAGAGAGGGGGAAATGTTTAGGATGTACTAGTCGCGTCAAGTAAAAAGAACGCTGGCGGATCGGATGGCTGCGCATTGGCGATTTATCGGTCTATTTGGTGTTATGGGGTGGTTATAAGAATAACAAATAGGTAATTGCGAAGCCACGATTCGCGAGCCTAGTTCAAAAATAAAATAATCGGCACATAGCTTTCGTGCAAAACTCGATCCATGTGCAAACACACACCATCACTTTAATTCAGCGTTCTTTTTACGTGACGCGTACTGTACCTTTATTGGCAATTTGATAAAGAAAATAATAAAGTACATTATCGCAAAGCCATGGGAATTAGATTAAAGATTATGGAGTTCATCCATATCATATCGCATCTCATAATTGAAAATATATTTCTTCAATTGTATACTTCAAAATTTGTGTAATTTATGATAAGGCATACCTTTGTTAAACTCAGTTATATTTCTTGTCAAAATATGTAATCCTGCTAAAAATTGATATTCGTAATAAAGTGTAAAATTAAAGTTGGGTTTTATGAAGCTATTTTAATAATAAAAATACTCTTTAAAAATGATCTCAAAAACGATCAAATTCAAAAAAAAAATAGACGAATCTAGAATCCAAAAATTCAATTCAACAAATCATTTCATACAGTACTTGACCTCAAAATAATAACCCCAAAATGTCCCATGTCCTAATCATTGAGATGTGAACGCACAAACAGTCTGCGAACAATAGTATAATGTGAAACTACCCCCGTTTCGAAAAACAAGTGGGCACACAATGGAATCGAACCTGGACCCTCGCCACTCGTAGGGCTGTGCGTGATCTGAATTAATTACCAAGTGTCGATTTATGCACTTGTTGGTCTTGGCTTTTTATTACTTACGTGTTTTTTTACGATTTATTATAGTCTTGTTTGTGTTTTGAATGTATTTTCTCACGATTTCCGTCATATTGTATGATGATTTTGTTTGTACGGTATAGTACTTTGAAATAACGCTAAAAAGTAGTTAATTTCAGCAAGATAAAGTGTTGTTAGAAATGAACATTGAAAATTCTATTTATAAGCTATAAATTTTATTGTTGTTGTACATAGATTATACGCGGTTTTAAAAATAAATACATGTATTATCTAATCTAATGCAGTAGTAAAGTAGAAGACTTATTAATGTTTACTCATTATTGTAAATTCTTATATCCGTATTAATGTATTAATTACTACATTTGCCGTATATTTTATAGTATAAAGCAAAGGGAATAAAAATAAATAAAACTAAAAGTAATGTGTGACAACCCTAGCGCCCCTCATTGAGTGTATCAATAGTTGGATTTGTTTGAATTAGGTTTTATTAATTAACTAAATAAAATACTACAGAGACCAATTACATTCGACATAAGTAGTAGATGTAAGGGGAGAGACGAGAGTATTGCTGATTTAGGGTAAAAAAAGGATTTATTAGATACTAGTTGCTCAACCCGACTTCACCCGGGTTTAGTTGAATTGACAATTTTTTGATGAAGTCTTCACTTAAATTCTCTTTAGTTGATGTTCAACAAAAACTGACGTCCCTTAATTTATAACTTTAGTCTTATTGACGTCTATACTTCTAGAACTAAGATTGTTTCAACTCAAGAAGTAAGAATCCAAAACATATCAGTGTTCTTTCAATTCTACGTAATAAGCAAAAACCTCTCGATTAGAGGATAACCAGGGGCATAAATAAACCGCACTTAATGGCTTGCTGCAGGCGAAACCAAATTAATGTCCTTATAAAGGGTTCCGTATGCTTATTACAAAAGATTGCGTGATTTGCAATGTATTGGTGTAATTATATCATAACAATGTTTCAACAGAGTTTGTTTCAAATCAGATGGGTTTATTAGGGGTTTTAATGATTTTCTACAGTATTAGGATAAATGCTTTATAAGTTGGAATTACTTAAAGACTCAATATTTAGGAACTACACCTGCAGGTGATGAACAACTATATTTATTTACAAAAAGTTAAAAATACACTCACGCAACATTCAACCAATTATATTGACACTCGACGCTACCAAAATAGGTAATGAAATTAAATACACTATAAATTATAGCTTGCTTGCATTAAAACCTCAAACTGACGAATTATGCATCTGCCTGTATAATTGACGCACTGAGACAAAATGGCCACCAACGAAGGAAACCTTAGGAAAATATTAAAATATCCTGACATTTCGAACAATGTATGGGAGCATGCATTTGAATTTTAGATAGGGGCGAGATTGTTTCTAAATTAAAAAGTGAGTGCGAGCGAGACGGGTGCATCGGTAGCACCCTTCTTCTTTCCGGCACGTGGCATCTCGTCTATGAATATTGATGCGTTTCACGTCGGATGCTTGAAAAATTATTGGTGGTTTATTTTTGATTTCGGAATTTTATTTCTAAAATACGTGTTTTGTTTTTTTTTTTCTTTATTTGTGTGGCCAGTATTAATTTGATTGTTAACGCAATATGACAACTCAAATAATGGGACATTCTTTGAACAATGAAAACATTTATAATTTAGTTTCATTGCTTATCGATTTTGGCTCATGGCATTTCGATTATTAGTCATTCCATTTATTTATAATCATATTTAGGTGTTAGCACCTACCTAAATTGATGTCCTTTTTAAATTATTGCATTGCAGTTTTCATCAAGTAGGTACTTTGAATTACAACCAGCCAACAGATTAAAAAAAATAACATCAAAATGTTCGACAAAACTGTTTCATATACCACATAAAAATACACTATTTACGGTCAGAAATAATGAAATACAACATCAAATCGAAGCCGTCACAGGGCCTTTGAAGTGGGCTGCGGGGGAAGCCTAGCAAACCGCCCGGCTTTGTTTCTCTTAAATGATAGACGCTGCAAGTGACATGCTTTGTAGCGAATTACCTGCAGTTTGTGTTTATTTTGATGTTATTTTTGGTTTAAATTTATATAAGGTATGTAGTTTTTTGTTCGGCTTTATTGCATATTTACAGAAATGTAAGATTTAATTTTTTATCATTTAGTGTTCCAGTAATCCTCGATTCACACGATAAGTAGGTAAAGGAAATTTTTTGAAACGTTTTTATTATCTTTATATAATACTAGAGGTCCGCCACGGCTTCGCCCGTGGTACATATTTCGCAATAAAAGGTAGCCTATGTCCTTTCTCGGGTATCAAAATATCTCCATACCAAATTTCATGCAAATTGGTTCAGTAGTTTAGGTGTGATTGAGTAACAGACATACAGACAGAGTTACTTTCGCATTTATAATATTAGTATGGATTTTACCTTTAGTGCAATTTGTCCAGTAAAAATTTAAAATGTGTTATTTCAGTATAAACAAGTTATAATTACATTTTTGTTCAATTAACCTCTACAAAAATTAAATATTAAAACATTTTCGAGTTATGAAAATGATTTTAGGCTTACATCAGATAAACTAAAATATTTTTCGACTTTTTTAACCTTTGATATGTAAATTGTGACGTGTTTTGAATGTTTATTCTTTTCATTTGGCATTTTGTTTATATTTTATGAAACATTTTAATGTTTATCAACTAACAAGTAATAACTGCGTTAAAAACAACCGACTTCAAACTTGCACTTGCAAAATTCACAAATATCTACAGACAAAAATGCTCATAAAATAAAAACTACTGGGCCTATCCGAATAAAATTTTTGTGGGACCAATTCGACACCATCCCGCATCGAACAAAAAAAGAATCACGTAAATCGGTTCAGAAACCTCGGAGTAATCGGTGTACATACATAAAAAAAAAAAAAAAAAAACATACCGGCCGAATTGATAACCTCCTCCTTTTTTTTGAAGTCGGTTAAAAAGTTACGAGTTATTGCAGAACGTCCGAAGTTTAACATTTATAGTTTTATATTTATATTAAAACAAGTTAAATTGTATTTTTTTTTTTTTCATATAAAAGGAGGAGTACGAAATTCGCTTTAAACGTCAAAATATAGTACTGATTAAAAATAGATTTGTTGAAATTAAACCTATTTCATAACCCAATGGAACGTACGATTCAATAAATGAAATAGTTTAGAAATTATTCAGATAGTGTCGAAAATTTACTCACTATAAGGAAATCATTGTATATAAGATTTTAGAATTAAGTATATACTATAGAATAGTACAGTCAACAACACAAGCAGATCACATGTCGCAGTTTCCACATATTTCGCCGACCGTACACGCACACACACACGCTCCCCCATAAATAAAACATTAGTGTTACACGTGATAATATCAGACAATTTGCATTGAGCTAATCTATTCAAATTGCCGCTTTCCTTTGATGTTACGTTTAACTTTTGACCCCGATTTTTTACCTCACTTTTTGATCGATTGTTTTCGGTGTACCGTGTGACATGTTGATAAACATTTTAGCACTGAAATGTACAAAAATGTGTAAAAGCTAAATCCCCTGTTTCGGTTTTGTTCTGTTTACGTTTTACTAAATCATAATTTTTTTTGTCAAAATTAGAACCTACATGCATAAATAACGAAACGTATAAATCGTATAACATGCTTATGAATAAATAACCTCCCTCTTTTAAGGAAATCGGCTAAATATCTCTATAATATAACATAATAAACTTACGAATATGGTTGACTCGTTCAACATGCTTACCTGAAAAAACATAAACATTATTCAGCAAAAAAATGTTCAAAAATACACCAATATTTTTTTTAACTGAAATCATAAAGTTATATCATGCATTTCATATTGTATTATACACAAGCTTTGCCGCGCGGTATCACCCGCATTGCTCCGCTCTTGTTGGTCTTAGGGTGGTGATGTATAGCCTATAACCTTCCTCGATAAATGGGCTATCATACACCGAAAGAATTTTTCAAATCGGACCAGTAGTTCCTGAGATTAGCGCGTTCCAATAAACAAACTCTTCAGCTTTATAATATTAGTATAGATATATATCATTTAGTAAGCGATAAAAGTTTTCTAAAATGCGCATAAAGTTTGTGTCGCAAAAAATAAACACGCTTTTAAAAGCTCCTAATGGATTTTAGTTATTTAAATCATAGATTGAATCTCGATGGTGTCAAAATTCGGTTTAAGATGATGGTTGGAGATATTATCTATAGATTCTCGGAATTCCCTAAATATTATTATTGTTTGTTAACAATCTTAATACTGTTGTTTATAGTTTTTCGTGTGAAAGGAAACGAATTATTCATCTAATAAATACGACATACCTACTAAATTTAACATGCAGTTACATCGCTAAATGAAGCTATTTCACTATTTACCTTGACCCTAAAAGCTCTTAAAAAAAATAATTAAAAAGCTAAAACATAATATTTCATGCCAATTTGTTCGTATAAAATACGAAAGAAACTCTCATGATTCCATAATATAATTGGAGTTAAAATTATCAGTTATTTTTTCTAGTGGGCGTGGTAGCCACCATATTACCCAATATGGTGTTAATAAACTAAGATCTAGACACGCAAGCTTCTTTCACACTGTTGAATAATGTATTAAATTAAAATTATGTATTTATTAAAGAACCTATAATAATCTCGTTTTATATACGAGTAAGCGAAGCATTAATGATATTTTTTTAATAGCGTTAATTACCAATAATGATAACCGCTTATGGAGTTTATAAAATAACTAGGTTTCCGCCCGCGGCTTCGCCCGCGCAGTCAAAGAAAAACCCGCATAGTTCCCGTTCCCGTGGGATTTCCGGGATTGCGTCATTTACCCGGGATAAAAAGTAGCCTATGTCCTTTCTCGGGTATCAAAATATCTCCATCCATGGATGATTGAAACAAAAGATGGTGTAGAAAATTCTACGTTTAATAATTATTACTATCTATGTATTTAGTTTTTTGCAACTGTGCATTGGAAATAAATGTACCTAGTTTCTTTCTTTCTATCCTTCATCTAGTTTTGGGGCTTGCAATCAGTAAAAATAAGCATAAATAACCATCTTAATAATTGTCCAAAATGTAAATACTACAAATATAATTTTAAACATTGATTTTATGTTTAAATAGTGAAATATTCGACTAATACAAACTAATAAATATTTATCATAGCACAGTTACTAATACGAATTTTATTATTAACGTTTTTCCGATAATTATTATAGATTAATTATTGCTCCAGAATGTATGAATAAATTAATGTATCAAATGAATATAAAAACGCACTAATTGCAAGCCAAGCAATACTTAACGAATTCCGCTATAATTCATAGCTATTAGAACTCAAAAAGTAATGATTAGTAATCGATTTAATTACGAAAATAACTTCAAAACTATACACACTAAACTAGCTTTATAAACGTCCCGAATTAAAGACTTTTAATAATCTAAAATGTCGATTAAAAACCTAAAAACCACACTTTAATGGTAGAGTCAACTAAAATCGAAAAGCATTTTTCTATTAATATTTCTATTGTCCAGGATAAAATTAAACTCATGAATTAATACATTCACCGATCCTAAATAAGTGTACAAATTTTGATTTAAATCTGAATCATTAATATTAACAGCGTGTTAAAATTTTCAAACATTATTACAAAACAATGAGAAAACTTTATAAAACTTGTAAGATAAGCATTTTCAGCGAAATAAAGAGGTTTTCCAACCGTTTAGCGACAAACAGAGAACTGCCAAAAGTTAAGACACCGGGAAAGCACTTAGCTCATTTCGTATGCACTCGCTTTTGAAGTCTGAGCCCGCTCTCAGCGTCTCGACTTTAAAAATTCAGTGTTAGGTGATGTAGGTGACGATTTAGGTGACGCGTTTATGGGTGACTGGGTTTTACACTTTTGATCAATACTATTGTTTGGTTTCGTTTGATTTCTGGCGAACGAATTTTAAGACGAGTGAGGAATAAGTCACGTTTTACGTAGATTTATTACTTAGCCTTACTTTTTGAGCAGTACGTGAGTTATGAAAATCATACTCAGTGTCTCTCTTTATCTTGTCTTTAACATAGATATCGATAACTACTATTAATTATAATAAGGTAAAAGTCACTAATAACGTCCCTAAAAATGTTTTAATTCTTAATTCTCAAAACTCTAATGCGAAGTGCTATACTAATTTCAAATTTAACTCTACAAAACTTTTATATGAAAGCAAGCTACGACATAATTTGATTATAAAAATTCATAAGACATTCCTTACAGTTATTACAGTGCGGAAACAGTAGGTTATTTAAATTAAGCTTCTGTATGTCTAGCGTAGGACCTAGGACATGTAATTAAATGAGTAATAAGTACTGGTAATAGATATTACTGAGATTTTGTAGATGTGATACTCAAAGTAAAAGAATGACTAAATAATATAAGAAATAAACGCTTCATAATTTAATGTGTATTTTTAGTTGATTGTATTTTTGGTTTGAGTGGTATGTCAAAAAAACTTTAGTTCTAAGATCGAAAATAACATCAAATAAACTTAAGTGAGATTACAATTTGTTTATATACTACGTATATACCTTTTATAGGTTGAAATAAAACATTGTTCGTAAAGTTTACGCAGACGCTCAGGCGATACTAAATCATTAATATGACATTACATTTAACCGGTAGTTAGCCCGGAAGCTATCGGTATTCTCTGGCCGAAGCTACCGGATATCTGTCTGTTTTTTGTGAATACATTAATGGCTAGGTCTTATTTAAATAGGCTCTGAATAGATTATCTTGCGACAATCTTCAGACAGCGACTAAAACAGACGATTAGATCACGCAAGTGTGAATTAAAATTATTTCTAAGCCGTCAAAGTAGTGAATTATTTTTTTGGGATTATATCGAATTAATTAAGTAAATTTTAATTTTCAAACTGTCAAAGTGTAAAAGAGAATCGTTTCTTTTGCAAAAGAAACACAAAGTCGAAATTAATATTTCTCATACAAAAGCTTTCTTACGCAATTTGCAACTCAATCAAAAACAGTACCGAACCCACGTCCCTCATTATGTGCGATGAGTGCACGCTCATTGCACCCGTCTGAAGCAACTATACGGGCTTAATCACCCGGCGTCGCTCGCACTCGTCGCTAAGCTTGTAAAAACTTAATCCTTTTTGAATTAATTGGCAATGTGACGATGGTTTTGTGAATGGTCTTCTCTTGATATGCTCATTTGGAGCTTTGGTGGAAGCTTTATTAAAAGATTAGGTAGTCCATATTCTCAGTTTCTAGGAAATACCTAGGTATAGTGTGTGTTTTTAATCTATTTACATTTAAGAAAAATAGTGAATTATTTTATATTAGGTACTAGATTTTGGTGAAAGATTAACATAGTATGGCTAGTAATATTTTTTTTCTAATGACTCAAATTAAGCTAATTCCGAATTACATGACCACACCGTGTCGTGCACAAAATCATTTACCATACCTGAAGGAGCGTGTCACCGTCGATACGTATAATTCATTTTTTATTGCCTCTAGGCTCTACCCCTGACACTGTCTGAACAAGACATCAAAAAGGGCAATAATATACCGTTGCATTGACGGGAATTTTATTAAGCGTTACATTACTGGGGCGTTATTGAGTCGAGGGTTATGATTTAAATATGAATTAATATGTGATACTTTATTCGGGCGATTTAAAATAATTCGCACTTGTGTTAATAAATGGTTTCGTGCTTTACGAGTGACTTTGTTCATTGAACGTATTATCCGGTTGGTAATGTAAAGGGGTTTATCAATATGGATTTAATTCAGTGTATAGTCTATATTACAATGCAATAATTTCATGTATATTTCACCTTTAGTTTATTGTTTTAAAATGTATTCTGAATCCTATTCATGATATAGCAAAAAGGACGATAATAAGCTTTGTTATTAAATATTTAAATTTTAATAAGTCTGCGGATTTTCCGCCCACGGTTATTGAATCAAGTATGCGGCAATCTGCCGTCATTCTGCCAACTCTAATAACAGCAAATCGAATTGTGTTTCACTCAACAGATGGCCCTTGGCCCGCCGGAGCGATGACAAATTTGCGATATTACATGCGGATTAATGTCCATGCACCATTTTTTAGGGTTAAATTGTCTTTTCAGGATCACCCTCGAGGCTATGTGTGAAAGCCACACGATTTTCAACTATGCGTAGAGAGTGTAAAGTGCAAATTAGCGCGCGGTCATGCCCGAGTTGTTTTCTATTGTCTCGCGAAGATCGCAAAGGGTGATTCCCCAGGCTAGATGCCATCCGAACGATAGTTATCATAATCCCTCCATTGACATGATGTGATGACACATGTCGTGCAGTCGTGTACTAAAATTTCTTTTAGAACGGCCCGTGCATGGGGTCTTATACCCTAATGTCACGTTTTAAGGTTTATAAATTTTTTTAAACGGCTGTAACAAATACGTTCCCTGGGAAGGAATAGTGCGGGCGATTCACAATACGATCTTGTTTGTTTATGAAGATCGGTGTTTGTACTGTGTTCTGTTTTATTTGTTTAAGCCGTGTCTGGAGTTCTCTATTTGTGCGGGACAATCGTTTGTTCCATTCAACTTCGTAATACTCAATAAATATGGAAAAACCATCAAATAGTTTCAAAGCAACTGCCAAGACGCACTATTGCTAGCTTGAACCATTATTATAGCAACTTGACACGATTTTCCTTCCCAACTGCCAAATCTTATCACAACTATTAAGTCAGTTGTACATTGAAAGGACATTCACATGTCCATTCCCCAGCGTAATTCACAAATATTGTCCCAGATTAAAACTACCCACAATAGTACGGAGGGTGTAATTCGAAATTAATACGGCGAGCCCTAAGCGCAATTACATCGTCTAAAATGAGGCAAACTGCAGAATCATAGAAAATTACAGGATCCCAAACAAATGGTATAAAAGCGCCCCTCATGTCGAATACTTTTTGCGCTAATGGGGACAATTTTTTAATATAGGGTGAACTGGAAAGCTTTTAAACAATTAGAAATATAGCATAGTACGGTTATCAGTGATTGAATGATGATATTAAATTCGTGTGTATGTGAGGCAGATATTAAAAGTACTTATAGATGATTGAAATAGTGTATCTTACAATTGAACTTTTTGTATTGGAAATTTAATAGATAATTTGATAGAAGTTTTGATAGAAGATTTGGAATTTTAATAGATACCGGCTGGTAACGAAAATTCAGATAGTAGGTAGTAAGTAGTAGCAATAAACTGAACAACCATGTATTTCGTATACAACTATTACCATAAGAATTTAGATACCAGTCAATACATCGACAGAAATATTTAGGTACGGCACATGTTCACATATTCACATAGTATAGAGCATATTATTACACAGCATATATGTACTTAGACATACTCAAAATTACAGGTAATCGAGGGCACTCGTGTCGTCAATATTTGCGCGCGGAAAATCAAGAAATCCATCAAAAGCCGCACTAGAGCCTGCACTCCAGACCCCAAACGTTACATGAACGAAAAATAATCGTACGCAAAACCCTCGCGACAAATGAACATCGCTGGAGAGGTCATTAAAACGGGGCTCCATCTAAAAATGGGGGTCCGAGAGGGGGGACTTTTGAGAACTCAGTAATTGGACCAGGGAGGGTCTCCAATCGCATTCGGAGCAGCGGAGGCGGAAAGGCGGCTCGAGCGACTATAATTAACAACAAATATGGGTGAATCGATTTTTACAAAATCCACCCATTAGGTTATTTCGCGAGCAATTACTCAAACAATAACCCCTTAAATATTAACGTTAAAACCACGTTTTGTGGGAAAAGTTCGCTCGTTGAACAACTGCGTTTGTTGTTTTCTTTCGCTTACGATATTGTCGGCTTGAGCTTTTTCTATTTTCCGTTCAAATGTTTACGTAATTGAGTATTTGTGGGGGACTCTAAACGCTTCGGTAATTTCAATTTTACAGGGAAACGTCATGCGACGTCGAATTAACTGGCAACTCAATGTAAACTGACGAGTAGTTGTTTGTCATACAAACTATTGGTGTAATTTGTTTGTGGACAAACACACATACCATGTATTTGTTTCTAAGAAGTAACGGAGGCGTTAGACCACACGGGGTCGACAAAAAGCTGAGATAAAAAGTAGTGACCGAATCACGTCACTGCATTATGATAATAGCTTTAAGATATGACAACACTGGCCGTAATCCTCTTTGTCCCCGAAATGGACACATTAGTAGGTCCGCTGGGACGCCCTTTGATTTTCGATACGATGGAAATTATATACCATAACCAGTGTACATGGCCTTTAATATTAATGAAACTGGGAGGGATAATTTGAAAATTAAAAGCAATATGAATGAATAAAATTAACAGTAACTCGATGTATTCCGATACTGAAATATAAAATTCATTTTTAAAGCTATTTCACTAATTGAACATGTGGTATTTAAAATAATATCATAATAATTTAAATATTGGATTGACGTTTTTTATTATTTTAAGTACAAAAGAATAAACTGGCTTATAATCCTAAGATCTGAATCATTATTACTGATGGACTTAAAATATACATCTTCGCAAATTCTTTATAAATTATACGGGCATAATTCAACACCTCAAATCGCTATTTATTAGTTATATAAACACGATTCGCTTAACGACACGGCCACAAAAAACAAATCACCGTCCATTTACAAAACCAACATCAGAAAAAACGAATGCATCTAAAAAACTAAAGGATAATTGCAGGTTGTATCGGACTCACGCGATTCCTCGTGTCAAATAGCTTGTTACTGACCCTAACGAATAGAAATATTGCTCATAATCCCTCTTATGATGTATTTAACCTGCCATGAAATCATATTCTCAATTTTTTGAGCGCAAACAGCGGGGTGGCGGTACACAAAGACTGACGATTACCGCACAATGTATATGAGGTTATAATAGTCATAATTCGGTGTTTTTCGAGAGGATAACCGAGGGGCAATATGAATTTATATGTGGGGTAAGTTAGCAAATTGGATTTAATATTTTTGTGAGCACTTGTGTGAAATTGAACGCCCGTTTAAGGGTTATTATTGATAGGGTTAATCCGTTATAGAATGGGGATTAAGTGTATCTATAAAGTGTGTAATTTGTTTGCATTATGAATTATAATGAAGACATAACCCTTGTAAATGATTAATGTTGTATAGGATAATACTGGTATGCAAATTTAATTATGTTATCCAGTAGAACTATTCAAGTGTCAAGTGTGTGATGTGAAATTTTCACATAAAAATATAGTTTAGTCTATGGTCTTTATTAACGATTTAACAGAGTTTTTGTAAGAATTCAGTTTCAAATAAGTTTTATTAGGCCTCTCGATAAATGCCTGATCGAAATGGTCTCTTAATTATTAGCACCTAGCATAGCACCTATTATTATTATATCTCGACCAATATTTAGACTCTATTTATCTGGGTAGTATATTTTTGCATATAAATAATTTGATACCGAAATAATTAATGAAAACCACAAACTAATGTTATAATAATGTTGACCAAATGCGGTAAAACATTGCACCAGCATTATCTGTGGTTTAGTTGTTTGTCGATAAACAAACGAATAAACTAAATACATTACATCATTCTTTTGACTTATTGATTTTGAGATGAAAGCAGCAATTTTTATTTATTAACAAGGAAATGGAATGAAAATATCTATGACAAAATGCAAAAGAATATAATTTGAAAACTAAAAAAAAAACACTCAAATATCTGCTATTTGTACGATATTTCATGAATTTTCTAATATAGTCGTAACAGTTAGATGTTATGTATAATTTGCTATATATGCATAATTCATACTAAACGTTTTATGGTAAATATCATAAATAAATAAAATAAAAACATTTATTTATCTCTCTCACAAGGGTTAAAAATTTTACAAAGGATCACTTTTACTAAAACATAATATAGATTAGGCAACCTTATGAGAGCTGGTGCCCGAAGTGGGTTCTGAAGAACCTGTGGTACGGGTCACCAGGGGCCTTAGACAAAGTAACAATTATAAAACGATAACGAAGTTAGAAATCGCAAAAATGTATGGGATTGACATACGCCGCGTTAGATCACGTGGTCTATCTAATGTCAATCCCATACATTTTTGCGATTTCTAACTTCGTTATCGTTTTGTAATTGTTACTTTGTCTATGGCCCAGGCCCCACTTAGTATAACTAAAATACAATATAGCAGTCTTATGGATCGGATCTGCAGCAAGCTTTTGAATAAGACAAAAAAAAAAGAAAAAAATACAGTAAAACAGTACTAAGAACAAAACAACAATCATCACTTAATATTTGCCTAAACCATCAAATCCTAACAAAACTACAGCGCACAAAATCAACCAGTAACAGGCCGTAATTAAAAAGGTTACTATTACAAATTCAGCGCACATTCATTTAAGGCTAATTACCAAAATAAGTTCTCTCAAAAAATTTAAGCGGGAAAATCTTAGGCGGGGAACAAAGAGGGAACTTGAAAAGCGAAAAAGCTAGAAAGAAAACAAAACGTTCGCACACAATACTCGGAATGAAGTAACGCTGAGTAGCTGTACTACGTATGCAGCCTTTAACTGGCTAGGGTTGTGCACAGTTTTGTTCATTAAAATGTATAAATGTGCGCAATTTTTACGTGTATGGTTGCAAAAGTTGTATGGAATAAATATGATAGATACTACGATACAATGGCAGTATGATGTATATGTGTGCGATGTAAAATTCAGTGCATCTTTTTCAGTTGTCAAAAGTTTGACGAAATAAATAAATTATTAATGTTGTAAAATATGAATACGAGCCACAACAAGATAATATATCAAATTAGGCTATAAATACACCAACAATCAACATATTGCGTGTACATTATATTTTCTCATACCTTAAAAATAAACTTTTGTCTTTCATCCGTGCTGTCAATCACCCTTGCCCTAAGAATATTACAGAATAAACCGAAACTGGATTACTTTCAATATCCTCACAGGAAAATCGTACCCTTATTCATATTCATATATGAAATTAATCAGCTACAATATATTTTTTACTCTTTTACCATATGTGAAACGTATATATTTATTATTTAAATAAATATTGTGGCAACCCTAGCATAACGTAACTGGGGCATACGTAGGGAGGCGGGTTGAAATAGGACGTTCTAGGCAATTACCATGCAAGGATGGACTAGTATCTCGTAGCCTCGTAGGTCTTACAAAATGGTAAATGGTACACTTCAGAGCGAGTTTCCGTTATCTAAAGTTTAATATATTTGTGGGTTTTTAGTGTTACATACAAATGTGTGGAAACGTAGATTTACCAAAAAAAAACCTTTTTTGGTGAATCTATTCATTGCTATTTATGTATAGTTCGTTAAATACGTAGGAATATAAATGTACAACGTTCCTATATGACGTAACTTGCCAATTTATTCGTAACTATATTTATATTAGTTATTTATTTCTTTTATAATGATTTTCCATTTCCTCGTTAAGAGATAGGACTCCTTATTAATAAGCGTCCGTTTTTCCTATTTAACGCAAAAATTCTCTACATGATATAGCTTTTCCAACAAGAAAATCATTACGAACACATCGGGAAAATGACTTTCCTTTCTTTTATCTATACAAAATACATATTTCTATACCGAATATCAAAATCATCCCCTAAGATAACGTTACAATCTATCTAGCGCGATCTCTCACAATAGCAAATGGCACAAAGGGGATGCTTTTAAAAGTATTACTCCCTTAACGAGATGAATGCATCTCTAAATATCTTCGATCATATATTGCATGGGGTTTAAATAAAGACTAGAACTTTTGTAGGATATTTTTAAGTGTCAAATACAGGAATATTATAGTTCAGGATACATCGCCCATTTTTGCAAGTGACTACTGACTATCAAGCTGATTTTCCGTTTGTAGCTTTATTTTGATGAGACATCGAATAATTTCGTGTACGAAACTCTCGATTGTGGTAGCTAACAGAGATAACAAGGATAAAATTTTTTGATTTGATGGTTCTCAAATATTTATTACGCAATTTGTAGGACAATATGTCTGTTGAATTATATAAACATTAACTAAGTGAAAACAAAAAAATCAGCTTGTTAGTAATCATTTATGATGACCTCGTTATCGATACACTTTGGAAAGGGGGACTCTTTGAACAAACCATAGATTTTGTAGGACAAATATTTTTTCGAATAATTTAGGTATTACTAATATAATTATTAGGTATTAATAATTTAGGTATTATTATCGAATAATTTAAGATAATTATCTTGAGATTGAACAAAAAAAAATTCATTCAGTTAGTAATAAATATTTGAGAACCATCAAATCAAAAATTTTTATCCTTGTTATCTCTGTTAGCTACCACAATCGAGACTTTCGTACACGAAATTATTGGGCGTCTCATCAAAATAAAGCTACAAACGGAAAATTAGCTTGATAGTAGTCACTTGCAAAAATGGGCGATGTATCCTGAACTATTAATGGTGGATGTAAAATATATAACAAATTTTATATAGCTTCTATTGAATTGAAGTATTTTATTTACCGTGATATGTAATGTACCTATATGGCAATGTGTAAATTCCTTTTTCATCTATAATCTGTGTCCTATGTTTAAACAAGGCTTTCGATAGTTTACATGATTATGTAATACAGTCTTCAGTCGATCCTATAAAGATCTTTGATGTCCAAACTAAATTCAAATTCTAATTATTTTCAAATTCAAGTTCAAATGGTTATCTAATGGTTGTCTATGTGGTTATCTTGTTATTAAAGAAAAACATAGTGTAGTATTTATACATCGGCTTTACCACGAAATACAAAGTCATAAAGAGCCTCACATTTTCCATTCGTAATTTCAAACTTTAGCAAAAAGATTAAATCTAGCCTATTTTTTTTATCAGAAATCTTAATACCACTATTGAGTGCCTAATCTATTCAGCTTGACCTCCATTCTATATTACGTATCTAGACAATACTGAAATCTAGATAAAATTGACAGAAAGCACTTGAAAATTTTCAGTCAAAATGCGACGATGGCAAAGTGGGACTTATTTAAAAGTGGCCTTATTTTAGTGCCCTCTTGACGTTTTTTTAATTAATGAAGTTACAAGGGGTTTTAAATATGACTATTATTTACTTGCATAATGTATAAATCAAGTTATTTACTAACTAAACAATATATACATGTACCATATATAAAACACATAGGTGTATACATGTAAAAAGTTAATTAATAAATAAGACATGTGTTTGACTTTTTGTAACTATTAAAATATCACTAAAAATAAATAGCTTCAACATTAATAAAAGATTGATTTGAACGTTTTCAAATAAACCTCCGATTTAACAAATTAAGCCTTAAATGTACACAATTACGGTTCACAACAGCTCAATCCAAACCTCGACATCACCATCAAAACGCTCCATATTTTTTTCGCTTTTTAAACGAAATTGTTCAATAAAAATTATTGAGACGTTTCACCTGCAAAGGCTTCACATAAAGCTGTCAAGTATCACTTAGTATTGTAGGTGTGTCGGCGACGCAAAGGCGGTTGCGCACGCGCACCAAAAACAGCCGACAAAGCGAATTATGCATGTAATTCGCTTCCGATATACCTACTGACTTCAAGCGAAAAGATGTAGCGGTAAGACAATAGAGGATATTGGAAATTAATAGAGTTTAAAACCGGTTAAAAAACCGATTTATTTAAAATTGATATGAATTATATTTTGTTTTATGTACCTATGGAATATTCTTTGGATAAATAAAAGTATGAGTTAGTGATTAATGAAATAACACTTTTACACACATACGAGTATGTGTTGAAAAAGGTACATAATACCATATGCAGTTACATATTATGTCAATTTACATGTATAAATATATAGGTATAGGTATACATTGGTATACCTATTGTTCAATAAATATTGGTATACCTATTGGTATACATATGCCTAACTTAGGAAACAAATTATCTAATACCAAGATACTTACTTTAGTCCTGTCTATTACTCACAAACTTCCGTAACAAAAGATTATCTCAATTCATAAATGCAAAATAAATTCTACATCTTCCTCGAAGCAAATCATTAACAACGCTAAAGCTCCACATTATACCACGATATTTAACCATTGTTATAGTTCAAGGACAGGCAAACACTGGGAATGAAGCCTAGTTTCCGGCGAAGCCTCTAGAACCATTATACAAACGATGACAGCTTGAAGTATTATTTCAAACCCGTGAACTGGTCATGTTTTTCTTGGAAAGAATTTTATTTTATATTGTAGAATAACATTTGTTTAGGGTTTCAAAATAAAATGTTGGTCGATTGTGTGAAGATTACTATAATTATGTTGTCAAATTTGGATTTATAACGATACTAGAGGTCCGCCCCGGCTTCGCCCGTGGTACATATTTCGCAATAAAAGGTAGCCTATGTCCTTTCTCGGGTATCAAAATATCTCCATACCAAATTTCATACAAATTGGTTCAGTAGTTTAGTCGTGATTGAGTAACAGACAGACAGACAGACAGAGTTACTTTCGCATTTATAATATTAGTATGGATTAGATTTTCTCTGTAAAAAATATTCATTTACATTTGGTAACTTTTGTCTCTACTCTACGTTGATATTTCACAATAATTCACCCTAAGTTTGAAGTGTTGATTACTCCAATATATAGCGAACTAAATATATATCGAGATGAACAATAGCCCGCGCGTTTGCAATTCTTGCCGCGCAGTAATTCATTAAAAGCATCTTCAAAAGGCTGACAGAACTCATATTCCGTTTGAAAAAGAGAACTCCGCGTATTTACACATAAACCGGAAAAATCCGTGATTACGCTCCCTCCCGAACGACGCGGGAATAAAAAGAAATCTCCTAAAACGTCATTACGGACATAACTCCACTGTCCTCGGAATATATCTTCCATACAAAATACTTTAAGCGGAAACCTCATACGCATCATGACTCGACAATGGACGAATCCCGCTATCACAAGTAATAAAAGCACCGAGCGCTCACATTAAAATCTTATCCCTTTCTTAAATAAAAAATTCACGAAAAAATAAGAGTGGATACCTCCCCTCTATTATTCAAACCACCCCTGGCCCCCCGCGTTGTTACGGGCCAGAACGGGTCGGGCGCGGGCGAAGAAAACTCAAAGAAAATCTAACTCTGCTGCCACGTTGTAAAGATACTATTGCCGTATCACCTCTGAAATGCAATATATCAGAATTGAATTCTATTCCGGTGTGTTAAAGGTCGAATTCGTGCGGTGCGCAGGGAGTGTGCGGCGAGGGAAACGCGGCTTAGTCGTTAGATATTTAAAATGAGATGCAGCGTAAGGGTGGGGTTCGACGAAATCCGAATTACCGGGGCGTATGTAATGATTTTCCCGGACGGAATTATGCCCCGGTATCGGAGACGAATTGGAGACTGGAAATTGGATGTTCTTTTTACTCGGAAACGAGGGTTACCAATGGATCGATGGATGTTTCTGGTCGAAATAACTAATGCTATTGTGAGGACTTGGAATTTTTAATTGAACAGACTTTTACGTAGCTTCTATAAACAATCATACATATTGATGTATGATTGTTTATAGAAGTATAAATGGGAGAAGATTCAGTTTTTTTTACGAATTTGGATGTACCAATAAACATTGAATGTTTTATAAATAGTTATTTGATACGTGGAAAATAAGTTATGTATGGTTAGAGTTACGTGATTGAATGTGATGATGGCAACGTTTAAATATAATTTAAATATAGAATTAATATTTATAGTTCTACTACTACTAGCTTACCGCCCGCGGCTTCGCCCGCTTTTTCTAAAACGATTTGAGATTTAAAATTTTAAACTATCCTATCTCTCAAGTTGGATCAAACTGCACATGGTGTGCGAATTTTATTATAGTCGGTTAAGTGGTTTAGGAGTCCATTGAGGACAAACATTGTGACACGAGATTTATATATATTACGATGAAGAAGTATATATTAAGGATAGGAGCAGCATTACTTAAAAGTTAACTGACATAAACTTTCGTACTTTATAAAATTTTAGTTATGTTTTGTAGACTAATGAACAACCAATGCTTAGCTTCAATTAAATTTGAAGAAAGCTGTTTGTTTCTTAAATATAAACGAACTGTCCCAAAACAGGGTCCCACTTAGGTCCTCACTAAGGTCACAAATCACAATAGAGCAGTTTTTCTAATTGCGATAAGAGGTCATTACCCCCGTCTCCTAGATAAGAGGTCGCTACGTGGCTCTGATGCGTCGTGGTGATATGTATAATTGGCATGGCTTGTAGATTGTGGCCTCTTGACTTGGTAACATGGTTTGAGATGTACCAAAAGCAACAGTAAACACGATTATACATCATATAAGAATAAGCGGTATTTGAAAGTCGTTATACCTAATATGTATAAAATGTGTGGCACAAAATAGATATAAGCTCTTCTGTAGAAAAAAGTTTGAATTATTTTTAAAGTTTTATTGTGTATTTTTTTCCGATTTTTTTGTGTTTAGCGATAAATAAAATAACATAATCTTGTTACAATTATTGTAAAGGACGAAATAAGAAATTGATTTCTTTCATATTTCTATAAATTCCTTATAATAAATGTTAATTTTCATTCCTTTTTAGCAAACTCAACTTCTCCGAAGCATATACAATTACCTACATTGATTTACAATCTAAAATTTTTATTAACCCGGAAATACCGGTACTTACCGTTATCGGTATTCATATCGGTGCCAACACCGGTTTGGTGCCATCCATCATCTTGGATGTAGTCCACGTTGGATCCCTAGGAGTCATGCCAAGATGGTTGATACACTGATTGTATCGTACACGACTACGAATGACACGTACAAGTTGTGGCAAACGGGCGTTTGGAACGCGGCGTTTTCCCTGATACTTTCGTTAAGAGAAATTTATATGTTATATATAAAATTATTGTTAAATATCATTCAAAATAATATTTAGGGACTTCTTAACGTTAATCCTGATAAAATATTGTTCAGGAAATAATGCGGTTAAATGACGGTACTGACTTCTTTTATTTGTTTTACAATAAAATTTACTTGATAACAACATAAAAAAGAGAAAGACAGATATTTCATGTTATTGCATGTATCAGCATATTTAAAACATGTCCATTGCTATATAGTAATCCAAAGTAGTTAAATTTTATAAGTCTCTCTTTTAAAAACATTTGCAAATATATCTATGTAGTATGTACTAGGCCTGCAGACGTAACTAGTAGTCTAGGAACGCGACAGGAACGCAGCTTTAGCTACATTATTGCAGCGAGATTATGCAAAAGTGTACGTGAGCCACGCACACCAGGGTCCCAGTCATGCCAAGATGTTTGATACACTGATTGTATCACACACGACCACATACAACACGTACGAGCATGTGTTGCAAACGGGCGATTGGAACGCGACGATTTGCTGACGACGCTACAAAATAGCTGATATCAGATAGTTTTTAAGAATTAATAAATGTTGCCCTAATCATTGAAAGGTGCATGATCGCTACTTTATAATTGTTCAAATGTTTATCATAATTATTATTAGTACGAGCTTTGAATATTAAGGTAGGTACCTAGGGACAAAAATAAAATTTTAAATAAGAAAAACTTTGTTAAGCCATCCTTGATTTATAAATGGTGTAACTTACGCCACTTTGTTGTAAAGATATGAATTAGCATGTATCACATTTTTAGAATTGAGCACTCACATTGATAAAATCGTCTAGTGTTTCTATAAAAATAACAAACGAGCGTTTTAATCGCGACGTTTTTAAAATACCACACTCTTCAATATACTAAAGTCATATTCACTGAGATGTAAATTAGCTATTTTGGTTTAAAAATCAAATAAGTAAGATAATTCATAATATGCTGAATCGAATTCTTGACGAGTGTCTTTTTGTGTATTTAAACCGAATAAAGTTATAGAGCATTTTGAATTTATGTAGTAATTATTATACAAGTAAAAAATTGTTTGCTTTTGCAAACGGGCGTTTTTAAAGCGTTTTAAGAGTAGTCTAGTGGGCGCCGATAAATGACACTTGATAATTGAATATTACCCTGTTCGATGCTAAAATTATCTCAAGAAGTAGATAAGGTTCTATTATAAGGGTTTTGATAATAATAATAAATTATTATTATCTAACTATTGTTAAATGGAAAATTACTATGGAGTGCTTTGATAAGTTACGAGTACTCTTATGGTTGGACATACTTCTGTGGCTTTTAAGCAACTTTGTCTGTTATTTTATTATTATTATTTAAATAAATCGTTGCAAATACAATAAATTGCATTTTAAATACAGCAAGACCTTATAATTTAGCTTGTGAATTGGTATAACAGAATTTCATGGCTTTTAAGCATCATATTGATTTAATTATAATGTAATAAATTAAAAATACTTTTACTGGCATCGTTTGTACAAGAGGCGCGATTGTTTGAACTTTGAACAACCCACATCTGAATAAATTGGTTCAGCATTTTTTCGAGAAATCACCAACCACCGTTTCTTAAAATCATCAGCCATCCCTACAATATTCTAGCATACATCAACAAAAACTTACAGACCTCATGTCACATATTTCAAACTCATCTATATTACATAGTCATCAAATTGCCTTCGCCGGGAACGAACCCGCGAGCAAACACGCGTGGGGAGCCTTGTTTACTGTCTCATATAAATGAAAGGGGAACAGACTGATCATTTTCATCTCATTCTTGGGGGAAGTTTTAATTCATCATTCAAATATTAATGAATTTAAATTTGCATACATTTTGTTGTAAGTATGGCTTTGGGTTTTCGTTTAAAATATATCAAAGATGTAAGCGTAGATATTGTAAACTATTTAAATTATATCTATACTAATATTATAAAAAACCTGAAGAGTTTGTTTGTATGTTTGTTTGTTTGAACGCGCTAATCTCGGGAACTACTGGTCCGATTTGAAAAATTCTTTCGGTGTTAGATAGCTCATTTATCGAGGAAGGCTATAATATGTATATCATTACGCTACGACTAACAGGAGCGGGAAATGCGGGTGAAACCGCGTGGAACAGCTAGTTACAGATAAATTGGAATAAAATTCCAAAAATATAAACTGTGCTTGTTGTATCTACAGATTAATGCGTATACTAAATATTGAAACATCGGGTTAAAGAAAATAATGTTAAATAAAAGGAGTATTTAATTAGAAGTAAATTAGATAGTCTAAATGAAAGTATATTATGTATTAGAATCCAAAAACTACACCGAAGTAATATTGAGAACTTAGAAAGGATTTTTCGAAATATGGGATCTTTACTGTTGGTTCTTATAACGTTATAACTGTCTACTACTAGCTTCTGTGCGCGGCTTCACTCGCATGCGAACCGATTATCCTCATGTATTTCAAATCAATAAAATAATCTTTTGCCAAATGTCAATACAATCTGTTGATTAATTCTCATCAGAGTAACAAAACCTCGATCCCTACTAGCGTAGACAGCACGCAGACAGTGTCCTAGTATGAACTATAACAGTAGGTATCGTCTATACCTAGTCGAACTATTGTATAAAAATGAAGTATCAAATAATATCGCTGACACCACAAGTGTAGGCGTGTCGTCTGATTCCCATCAGATATCCGCCCATTATATAAAACTGAAGTGATAAGACACGATGATGGCTCCCTTGGTACATATCTGGTTTCCATATTGCACGTAGCTTCAACTTAAATATCGATAGTGAATATTTTTAAGTTAGAAGAATAGGTACCTACTTTGTTGCTTGAATAGGTATTGAATAAGTAAAAAAATGAAATAAAGTAATTATTAATTTTTAAAAAGTAAATATCGTATTCTTATATTGGGATTCCTTATGCGTTCTCTGATTTCTTAATTGAAAATTTGTTTTATTGACTAAAATGTATTTCAAAGTTTTAAGGATAACTCTTTTGAAACCGATTGTACATTTCCTTTCTTTATCTATAAAAGATGAACGAACTACCTACATTTAAACGGATTAAAAGAAACTACATGAAAGAGTTATTGAAAATTTAGGTCAAAGCATTCTATAAAAAAAGGTCAACCAATGTTTTAGAAATGTGAAATATTGTCAAAATCCAACTTTACAACAGCGCACGCCATCTGTAAATAGAAGCACAATACATTGAAAACGTACTCATTGTACACAAAAGTTGTATCAAAAAGCTTTCATAATTTCAGGCAAGTTAATACAAAAGTCGGGGAACGCGGTCAATTTTTTCTATACCGAATAAAACTAGATGTAATCCGCAGACGAAGCGAAAGCGAGCGACCCCGAAATTGGAAGCCGCATTCATCCAGACAAAAGCTCTAAACACCCCGATGGCAAAAAGAAAATTTCCATCCCCTCCTTGATTTAAATTTCCCGCCCAGAGCGGGGCGGCGACGTGGGGGTGGCTTCCGCACAAAAGAGACGCAGCTCGACTTTCATAGAAAAGAATGAGACGACCGTATGTCCACCTGTTGCGTTACAAGTTTCATATTTTCGCGTTATCTTTTTTCTTTTCTTACGTAAAAGGATTTGAATGGCGCGCCGCGTGCATGCGTACTGGGCTTAGGTATCGAACGGTATCGATGCGCCGCGTCACGCGTACAGCCTAGCGCCTGACGCATCTTTCTTTTTATTTAAGAGAAAGAAAATTAATCATTTATTTATTATCACTTATAATTCCAATTTCAGGAGAAAATTTTAAATGAGATTACATATTTTTTAAATAAATTGATAATTTCAAGGTAACGTCATGGCAATACCGTCACAACATGGAGTAAAGCGACGATTTTGGTATCTTTGAATCTAGTCCAAGAAGTTTCACTTCTGACACGTGTGCTCGGCACACGCTCTATTTTATGGAACCAAACTTTTATTTAGATAATAACTTGATACAGATAAATAAAGGCAGGTAGTTATAATTCCTTGTAACATACGCATCAGTTTACTCAGGAGTCAGGATGAAGACAGAAATAAAAACTGTTTGTGTTACCGCTTCCGGTGGGTCGCGGGTTCGAAGCCAGCACGTGCTGCGGTTATTACGAAGAAATAATCTAATAAAATATTTTTTTAGTTATTACTGTTTATGTTTATGTTCCAAGTTTACTAACTTGGTTTTTATCGGAAAATATTTTGAGCATTTAGAATTGGCGCGATATATCTGTACGATAAGCACAGATATGAAAAATATTTCGCGCATTGTAAATGCACAAATAAAGCCGTGTACAGATCTTCGTAAAAATATAATTGAAATACAATAATTATACCCAGTTATATTATTTAATAATACATCCGTTAAAAATGATATCGTGACAAAAATAGTTATTTTAAAAGCAATCAATTATACGTCTAACAATATTCCCGTATCGATAATCCCGTACCATCGATCACGATTTTAATACAGATAAACGAAAATCAAATATTAATCTCCAATATGCGCGCGCCTTTAGACAAGATATTTGGCAGATAGACTATCTACAGATTAGATATATAAACGGTTAAATTCACAGCTTACATGATTTAATGCCGTGTTTTAGTGTAATCGTAATAATGGACATGTTGACAACAATATCACGTGGTTATCAATACAGCTGATAAGCGTTGATAAATCTCGATTTGCTCGCGTTTAGCACTGCGCAGTTGGTACCGTGGGAGTTTGATATTGCTGATTGTTTTGTCGCAAATGCGGGATGCCCATCGGGAGTGTTACTTTACGAACAATATGGTTGGAACTTGGAATAGATTGAAGATTAAACACTTTCATTTTAATTTATAACCATCCTATGATAACTGCAACCATATTTTTCATATAAAATTTAGCTTCACTTAGAAATTTTAGCCTTTATAAACGGATTTAAATTGCCACTTTTTTCGATTATAATAAACAACACATTCTACAATACTTCCTTCACACTCACGTATAATTCCTTTTTATGGAAGACATATGCAAAAAGTTAAAGTTTAATTTACGATAATTTAAATCTATATTTTTTACTTTATATTTACAAGGGCATACTTGGTAAATATATTTTTTATAAATGTATTCTTTTCTTTTTTATTTAAAATAGAAGCTAAACTTACCATAGAGACAGGCAGCGGGTGCGCACCACCGTTGGGGTAGGGGTAAGGCGCCATGAGGTAGCCCATGTTGAAACCGGCGGCTGGATGTGGCTCAAATTTACCTAGAAATTATATATTTTATTATAAACTTTTCTTATAAAACAATAAGTAAGTATACTGTATTACTGTACTGTAATTTGTACGAAGATATTTATCATGCATCATTCATTATTGCTTTTACTATTTTTGTAGGGAGCTTCGATAAAGAGGATTTTTTGTTTTCATCCAAGTAATATAAATAAGTACGCGAATATACTTTCAGGACCTACGATACAGTAGGTACATCATTAAACAATTGCTTATTCATATCATATCATCCTTACATGGAGTTTTACTATATGCCAAAAACTAAAACGATCAGCAACAACCCTAGTCCTATTCTGGTTAATAACTTCGCGCCCGAAAATTACATAGTAATTAACACAAAAATATTCATTAAACTCTTTAAACCCAAGCCCCATATTAATAAAAATGAACTATTATTTTAAATAGCCACACTAAAATTGCTCAACATAATACGAGTATTAAAAATGTAGTAGCTTTTACAAGGGTTGTACAGTCGTAGAGAAAATTATACCCGCACAGTCATTTACTTGCGTAATTGCACTGTACCTAGTGTGTATTTAGTATGCATGTATATATATGTAGCTATTGTCTCGCTCTACGAACTAAATGGAACACTATTTTTGTGCATTTTCTAGGTGACAACTCTGGCAAGTGTTCAATTTTTCTAAGCTGCTGTGTAGTGCTTAATATTAATACTATTGCGTTTTTAATCAAATTTAATGTTAATTTAGTTATAGGTGCATATATATTAATGGACTGAATGCATTTATGTTTGGATTAAACGTTTACAGAACAGACAGACAAGAACAATTTTACCGACTAATTGTATTCACATAGTTTAGGAATTATTCGTGAAAGTTTCCTAAATGATACAATCTGTCACTGTAAGTTTCGAAACTTTATCTGCATAAGTAAGTTTATAAACTATCTATGTAGTTAGTACCTATTCCATTATTTAAATATATCTTTATTATATGCAAAGGTTTTAAAATAAAAAACGACACAAAATTTAAACGTTCTCTATCTTCTCCTTATTAGTAAAAAAACGTATTTAATTACCAAAAATGAACAAATATATTCGATAACGGAAATAAGAATGCAGTAGCACGGACCACTAAAACCTATGTACACATGTATTCCCGCGGCTTTGTTTGCTTAGGCCGGACCTACCGCGGATTCTTGGAAGGGAATCCTTGACCACACTATTTGTATGAGAAATACCTTGAGTTTGGGAATTTAATATCTCGAAAATTTAATTTTGGATTGGTATTTGGTGAACGGAAAAGTATCGGTTTAACCAGACTATTTATGGTCAAAATTTCGTTTAGTTTTTTAAATAGTTTTGTTAAAGTTATTTATTTATTTATTTATTATAATATAACGCATTTTTAAAATATGTATTAATACAAGGTTTCGATTGAATAGAAATCTACGTAAACATTTTTCAATGCAAATAGGAGGAAATTGTATTTAACTTTTTAACGAATCATATGTATTGTTTACTGAGTATTGCTACAAAAGTACAAACTCACAAAAAAATCTTTTTTTTTTTAAATATCAAAATTCATAGTACCAGGCGCTCATGAATTCACAAGAGCCAGAATAAACAGAGGTCACATTCAGTTCCGAACCGGACATGGTTCATATAAATTGCGCTCGACGTCACATTTTCACTATTTGTTTTGGATGTTTGTCCGTGGGATCTCACACTTTTTTCCGCTATCTATTTATTTATTTCCGTTTTTGCTATTGTATTTGACATTTTCTTATTGATTTTATCTCAATAGATAATAGAGATACCGACAATATTTTTTCGGGTTCGATACGACTTTGTGATTTGCTAAAAGTTGCGCGATTATTTTTGAGATTTTTATTCATTTTGTTAAGTATTGACCATTTTTTATTCATTATCAAAATACTTATTATTATGAAAATCGCAACTTAATATCACACATAATAAAAATAACTATGCCTGGTATTTTTTCTATGCATTTCTATAACAGTAGTCACCTTTTGACATAAAAAGGCAATAAAAAACTTAAACTTAATACACTTAACAGTAAAGTTAGCGACGCGGACGGTAAATAAAGCTGATTTTCAGATTAGCGCGGCTACTGGTCAGCTTTCTAGGCATATTTCTTAAAACTGGTTTCATTGTTTTTCTTGATATAATAGGATGACTAGGCTTTACAGAATCGTTGTATACAGTATACTTATAAATTATTATTATTAAA
The DNA here is from genome assembly GCF_905220415.1 of Colias croceus. Lineage (NCBI taxonomy): Eukaryota > Metazoa > Arthropoda > Insecta > Lepidoptera > Pieridae > Colias > Colias croceus. Next base: position 4,557,149 of record NC_059562.1, read on the forward strand.
TGGAGGAAATATTTGTTTGTAAGTTTGTTTGTAGATAAAATAAAAACAACTATAACGATTTCGACAACTCTATCGCTTGTAGAAGTACCATAATGTAGTTATTCCAATTAATTTTATTAAATTTTGCTTTTATTCATGGCCAATAGTTTATTACTATCAGTTTAACGTTCATTAATTCTTAATTAATAAATATTTAAAATCTTTGGAAATATAAACATGCTTTATTACATCTTCATTCATTTAAAACTTATGAAAAAATAATAATAGTTTAAAAAAACTAAAAAACACGCTTTTTATAGAAAACCGAACAAAAAAATAGAAAATTTTATCAAATTAGTGTATTGTCATCGGTCCTCAATAAATCTACAAAGTTTGAACGAAATCTGGCCGTTTAAAGTGGGTCAAAATCGCGCCCAAAGAAGTCGGTTACAAACATACAGGTGAAGCTAATATAAAGCGTGTAATAATATTCTTTGAATACTTAACTTACCATACACCCTAATAAGTACATATTTCAAAGGAAAAATAATATTACTATTCTAATTAAGAAATTGGAATAAAATATTCGTTGTTTAGCATATTAAATAAATCCTAACATGGATAATTCAATTAGTTTAAATAAATAAATCTATAGCTTTTTAAAGAATTCAGGGTTTAATAATCTATTATGTTAAACTAGAAAATAAAGGCGTATCACACAATCGATTTAAAGTGCGTTTTATTCATTATTTTTAATTGAATTTGGACCTAATATTTAGGGCGATAATCAGACTACTTTTAAAAAATATTCCTCCCTTAAAGTGAAAAAAAAACCTCCTTAAAGATTTACAATTTACACGGTATAATAAATGTAATTTCTTAATTGTGGTATACCTTATAATAAATAGGATATATCTCCATTTATTATGTTTTAATCAATTTAATATTAACCATGTTCTTTCAAACCTGTTGACATTAAATAATGTTGTATGCACCACAACTGATAAAAACCTTTTTTATCTTATTCCAGTGTTAATGACCCGTCTCAGATCTAAAGATACATTATCTAGGTGACATTTTAAAACTTTATTAAAATAGACAAGTATCTCTATATTTACTGCGATGATTAAAGAACTATCTATGCTAAGTGACCATGTTATGCAAAAGATGGGGATATTTTTATAAAGTAATGTCTTGTTTTTCATTAAGCTGATTAGTCTCATTTGTCATAGATATTTTTGATAAGTGAATACTTTACGATTATGTGATTATAAAATGACTTGTCATCGCCATTATTCACATTAATTACAGGTAGTCGTAAAGCTGCAATGTACTTTCTCTTATTGGAATAATTTAAAAATATTTTTATGTAGTTTTTTTCGCACTCATCATGTTCATCTATCATTCTTAAAAAAAAAACTAATCTTTACTTCATATTATTCTACATCATACTGCAAACAATATCCTTAAAGTATTATAATACTAAATTTCCACCCGCGGCTTCGCCCGCGTTTGCAAAGGAAAACCCGCATAGTTCCCGTCCCCGTGGGATTTCCGGGATAAAAACTATCCTATGTGTTAATCCAAGTTACGCTCTATATGTGTGCTAAATTTCATTGTAATCGGTTCAGTAGTTTTTACGTGAAAGAGTAACAAACATCCATACATCCATACAAACTTTCGCATTTATAATATTAGTAGGATATATTCACGTAACAATATCTATCTGGCTCAAAGTATTAGGTTTAAAGTTCTAGTATGCTATATCTAGTATATAGTATAACTACACTCAGGTACCCTAAGTGCTATAGTAGGCAAATTTGCATAAATATAAAGTTCCTAGGCGACAGACGCGGACGCTAGACAGTTGAGGTACGGTTTTAAAACATGCTTAGCATTGCATTTATGGGTTCTATATATTTTAAACTGTAAAATATTTGATATAGTATCAGTAGGTAAATAAAAAGAATTTATTATTATTAAACTTCAAAAATATGTATAGGTAACATTTTAATGTCATAAAAAAATAAATAAAATAAAACACTTAACGAAGTACATACCTACTTAAATATCCATACAGACAGAATATTCAACGATATTGATTAAAATAATAAGTATATTCTAGAATATCGGCGTATGAAATTAATAATTAAATCAATTTCCGATGGCACAATATTTGACCGCGGCTTTTCATTTTGCGTGTCAATTAAATTTATATTGAATTAGGATTAAATTCGTTGTAATTGCTAATTGTATTAATTATTAGATTATTGCTCTGTTTGGAATGTGCAAATGTTTTTAAGTGTAATCAATTTGATAGCGAAATTATTGAAGTAGGAATTTTGTTTGATATTTGGATTTAAGAGTGCTATATGGAAACTAAATTCGCCCTATGACTGTAATGTTGTTCTTATTAGTGGGGTTTAAAAAGTTCACAAGCCTTTACAATTAACATGAACGTTAAATAAAAAATACGGTTTTATAATCTCTAGGAATTTGATATATTCCCCTTTTCATATAAATAAATGGATTCCAAGATTTTAACAAAATTTGCATCCGCAGCTACCAGGAACCCATAAAATCCCAAGAGAACAAAACGCACGATCACCCAGTGGCCACTCGCAAAAAACTCGTTAATCTAACAACCTGAACTTAATTGTGAACGCATATCAAGATCCAATTAGAAGTTGGGTATAATGACATAAAACATCAGGCTTGCTTCAACGCAAATCGTGCGAGCGGGACGAACATATTGTATCGTGGGAGAGCAAGCGAGATAGATGACAAGCGTGAGAGAAGATGTAGCATTATAGATTTAGTATGGTGTCCATGCGAATGTTGGTTCTTATAAGGATCTGTTTTGTAAGCAAAGAGTGTGATTTATGACGACAAATTGTTGTCATTTATTGTTAAAGCGATGCGTCGAGTGATGAAAAAACTGCGTCAAGTATGCTAGCTTGTAATAGAGTTCTGGTAAACTACGTACTGGTATATTTACCAAGAAATAGATCAAGATGTGATTTAGTTTTTTTTTTTACATATTCAAAATATAACTAAGTACCTGTATTGTTTTTATAAGCTGTTATCTAACCCAAAAATCAGCAAATGTTGGTACCTAATTCCTCTATGAATGATATGCAAACCACTACCTCAACAGTTAATCACTACATACCTAGTATAAAACAAAGTCGCTGTATCTGTCCCTATTTCCCTATGTCCCTTTGTATGCTTAAATCTTTAAAACTACGCAACGGATTTTGATGCGGTTTTTTAGGGTTCCGTAGCCAAAATGGCAAAAACGGAACCCTTATAGTTTCGTCATGTCCGTCTGTCCGTCTGTCCGTCTGTCCGTCTGTCACAGCCGATTTACTCGGAAACTATAAGTACTACAGTGATGAAATTTGATGGGAATATGTGTTGTATGAACCGCTACAAAAATATGACACTAAATAGTAAAAAAAAGAATTGGGGGTGGGGCCCCCCATACATGTAACTGAGGGATGAAATTTTTTTTTTCGATGTACATACCCGTGTGGGGTATCAATGGAAAGGTCTTTTAAAATGATATAAAGTTTTCTAAAAAACATTTTTCTTAAAGTGAACGGTTTTTGAGATATCAGCTCTCAAAGTCGTAAAAAGTATGTCCCCCCCCCTCTATTTTTATAACTACGGGGTATAAAATTCTAAAAAAAATAGAGGTGATGCATGCTAATTAACTCTTTCAACGATTTTTGGTTTGATCAAAGTATCTCTTATAGTTTTTGAGATAGGTTGATTTAACTGTAAATAATAAGTTTATTATATTTGCTGCTACGGAACCCTTTGTGCGCGAGCCCGACTCGCACTTGGCCGGTTTTTTTTAATAGATAGAGTGATTTAAGAGGAAGGTTAGGTTTTAGACCAAGCGGGCGAAGCCGCGGGCGGTAAGCTAGTCTATACATATAATATTAAATATAATCTTATTTATTTTCAAAACCTTTTCATCCATTCCGGACTTAAACACACCACTAACATACTTATATAATATCAATGTGGACAACTCATATCATTCTAGTTCACGTTAGCGCCAAACAAACATAAAAGTAATTTAGATAAAAATCTCCGGAATAAATCTCATTGAAACTGAGTTATAATCTGACGACTTCGATTTCTCGCATCATTAATTGGATTACTCCGAATATATTATCTTGGGTTGAAATTAATTGTATTTATTTTATATTTCAAGTCCAATTTATGCGACTTTATGAATGTTGTAATAGCATTTTAATTTTTATTAGTTCGAGTCGTTATAAATATTTAAAAGTTCATTTGTACTACTTTATATTTTGAATAAATTAGGTACAATTGTGTAACTTCTTGAAAGATGTTCAATTTCCGCTAAAAACCCTATAGATAACAAAAATGATACCTTTGTTATCGCAAAATTTATCAATATAAATTGATATACAAACAGATTAATCAGGACTGGAAATGCACCTCGTTCGCATAAACGAACCCGCAGGCGAAGCTAGTGCTATAATTCTATTCATAGCCAATTAGCATCTACTTCACTTATACGCACTATCCCATAATTTGTTAACCATAAAACATCAATAAGTACAGTCAGCACCACAAGTATAACTCCTAAATCAAAAGTTAAAGCACTTTAAAGGCTCGAAATTCTTGCGCCCGTTGTATTGTTTTTTTTTTTCCTCCATCGGTCGTGGAGACTTGATCAGATTAGACCATGGAACCGGTTACTCGAAAACATCCCGTGGAAAAAAGTAACAAAAAACAACACTAATAATAACAAATAACGAGGCGTTCGGCCCTGGATAGTGATGTGACTTGTCGATAAGTTCGTATTAGGGATTAACATTTTTTAATGTTGTTCATGGTCATTTTTAGGTGTTGTTATTACGCAATTTGAAAGTTAAACGTTACGTTTTATATTTATGCAATTTATTTCGCTGTAATTTACAATTACATTTGAGAGCAGGAAATTTATTTGCGTTTGTTGTAAGCTTATAAACATTTAATTTAACACACACGTATACAACGTATACTAAACAATATCACAAGGCCTACATTAATTAGTCATCATATAAAAGCATGAAACGTGAATATAAACCAGAATAATTTCCGATATAAAATTCTTTTTCGTTCAAAGCAGTCCGTCGATGGCCCTCCACAAGAGTATTGATCGAATTCTGATGGCGTGGCCCATTGACCGCCTCTCTACGTCTTATCTAGTCTGCGTTCAACGTTTAATATCCACGTAGACGAGTGGATGTGTATAATTATATGCAAGCTCTAATATTTTCAGTTCTTATATCACGTGGATTTTGCAACCATTTCTTATTAATACTACTGAGTATACGAGCTTTTTGAATAAATACAATATGTAGTAAGTATAAGTCATAAGATATATATAAATGAATGACATCATTATAGTCTCTATTTGCGTAACATATAGTTACCGAATTCTAACAGTAATATAACATTTTTTATGACACATATATTCTGTACTAGCTGTTGCCCGCGACTTCGTCCGCGATTAGGTCGTTTTTCGTCATTCGTCGTTTAAAAAAAATACGTGACACTTTATTTTAAAATTTTCTTAATTATTGTCTCTTATAAAATTTAACTACATTAAAATTGAACACTCTGATAAGAAAATCTTAAAATCTGAAGAAAACATGAATGTGGTTTAAATTCTACATTACTTAGTATCAAATAATAATCTAAATTAAATGTAGATTAACAGTTTGAGCACACCATTATAGAATATGTACCTAAGTATTAAATTACGTTAGTTTACATAGTAACTTTACTAAAAAACACGATGACTATCTTTCGCGCTCGATACCACAAACTAAGCATGTTTGTGGTACGTGGCCCGCGTCACTTGACCCCCCGCGAGTTCCCCTCCGTTGCTATGCGAAAATACATTCGTCGCCCTACTGTAGGAAAAATTGTAATACTGTGGCCTGGGCGTTATAACACGTCCAGGGAGTTCCTGAGTCACCATCTTGAGGAAAAGCTTCTAATGTCGATTTAAAACTGCATACATACGAATTAACCTGTTCTAAAATTGTGAAATGAGTTCAGTTTTAAATTTGAGAAATATTGATTTCTTGTATTCCACTATTCGTTGTAGTCGAATACAAAATATATTTAAACAAACTTAGCTTGGCCTTCAGGCAAAAGGGATCCTATCAAATGGTAAACTTGACCTTGTATCTTAAAAGTAAGCATGAACGGATCTTCTGATAATTATTGAGCACCAAAGGATCATTTGAAACGCACTACTATAAGAGCGAATATTGTCTAATAACAGTTTACATTGCACCACAGAATACATAATAGTAGCTAAACGCTAATTGCACAGTATGTTCCTCTAAAAGTAGTGATTTTGTGAAAGGTTCCGGTGTATCTTCAAACGAAAGCCGACTCGCCTTACTACACTTTAAAGCATTACAAAAAGAACATACTACGTTAATATCGCCTATACAGAAAATGATCTGTAATCAATTGTGAGGTTATAAGCAAACCCACTTTTATATTTGTCAGACCACACCACCGAATTCGTAGATTGTTTACCTCAAGACATTAAGACTATGACGAAATCTGTCTGCAGTAAGACGGGCCTCTCGCTATTCGTACGTTTCCAGAGACCGAATAGTTTCAATTCTTAATCTTTCATTAAACAAACTTATTAATCGTTCTTGTCTTATATAATTGTAATATTCGCGTCCCTACTCTAGTCATTGCTTATGCTCATGTTCATCTTATTATGATGCACCCTATCATTTGTCAAACGGTCTTCATATTGAGTAAAGTTTCAGATTCTCGAGATAAAATGTCGTGATCAGTAGTGAGACGAAATTCCCTCTCAGTGAGGGTTTCGGTCTCACGGGATAGTACAATATGCCGTTTGCGATCAGCTGTGTGACGTCATACCCTCTCAGTGAAGGTTCGGTCTCACGGGATAGTAGGGGAGACCGGGTTTGGTTGTCTCACGGGTTGGATGTCACAGCGGTCTTAATACAAAACTGAACTAACGAATAAGTCTGTTGACCAGCGTGGCTAGAGCGATACAGTGACAACGCTGTCCCCACTTCGCGTCAGACCGCCCCGATCTGCCGTGAGGGCCTCACACGTGTTTATTGTTTTCGCACAGATTTTTTATGATATGAGGACCGAATATGCTCCTCATAACATCACTTTTTGTGAACGAAACGACAGCGCGGTTTAATTCAATGCCAACACCATCAGAAAAAAGGATTATTTTTAATTGTGAAAAAATGTATTATGATTTACACTACATATTAACACTCTTTTAACATTTAACATAAAACATAAGTCTGTGAGTGTGTAAAAATAAATCCAGCTAATTACATATTAAACTTATGTTTATAATTTGGTATACGACATGAAAATATATTAATTGTCAAGCAATAATAATACAGATAAATACTGAACATAAGTATAATAGATATTAAGTAGTATTAGTTAAAATATACTTTGACTACTTTGACTGTTAGTTAAAGTTTATTTTTACTAACAACATGTAAATGAAGAAGAAATAATAATTACCAACGAACTAACCTTTTCTATAAAACTTAACACGGCACATTTTTCAAATTATCTTGCTCAACTCTACTCAAAAATTTGAGGGTTTTGTTGGAACTTTAATATGTAAAAACTATGATATATCTAAACTACGATACAACTTGCATGCGGAAATGCTCATAACAATTGTGAATCTAAAGAATAACTAACAACATACTGTTCAATTTTATTAACCGACTTCAAAAAAAAGGAGGAGGTTATCAATTCGGCCGGTATATTTTTTTTATTTTTTTTTTTTTTATGTATGTACACCGATTACTCCGAGGTTTCTGAACCGATTTACGTGATTCTTTTTTTGTTCGATGCAGGATGGTGTCGAATTGGTCCCATCAATTTTATTCGGCTAGGCCCAGTAGTTTTTATTTTATGAGCATTTTTGTCTGTACTCGATGACTTAATTGGAATGTAGCAAGTAACTTTGATTCACTTCCCGGTAACCGATTGAGCTGAAATTTTGTATAAGTGTGTAAATTGGATAGCGATGAAACATTATCATGACATAGAGCTGATTTGATGATGGAATCGGAAGGTGGCCATAGGAACTCAGTAATATATTGACTCAACTTTATCGAGTTTGGGCTCGTTTGATTCGTGTTGAAAATTACACTAAAAAGTATTAAATAAAATTAACTGCGTTAAAAACAACCGACTTCAAAAACGGAAAAGTAAAAAATAAAAAAGATTTGATATTATTAATTACTACATATTATTTAGATGTGCTATTTATTAAATAGGTTTGAAGTCGGTGCCAAACACTAAGCACTTAGTATTAAGCCCGTGCACCGACATCAAACCTATTTAATAAATAGCACATCTAAATAATATGTAGTAATTAATAATATCAAATCTTTTTTATTTTTTACTTTTCCGTTTTTGAAGTCGGTTGTTTTTAACGCAGTTAATTTTATTGAGCTGATGAATATCTTTTGCCTGGAAGAAATCACCGTCGCCTAACAAATATAATGTGTTTTCTTATAAAACCGTTACATAATTTATTTTATCTACTTAAATAATGAAAATGATATATTTATAAAATATAAAACATATTACTTATGTAAAATGATTAAAAATAAATAAATGAAGCAACTACGATTCAAAGAAAACATCTTTTTCAGTGTGAAAATGCTCTAAGCAATCCTGGGGCCTTAGCCAAACGGCAAAACGCCAAGGAATAGAATACGCTATCGATAGAAATTGACATAAGCGTATGATGTTTTGCATAAGGATTCGGTCACCCTACCAACGACAACGACGACCACGAACAAAATTTTCATCCAGTCGCAATTAAATAAAATTGTGCAAAACACAATTAAAAATGAAATTTAAGAATTTCCTGTCGTATTGGTGTTTGGAAAAAAAAATTTGGAGATCAATGCATAAACAAACAGGTTTTTCATAGAAACGGTGGCTCCTAGAAAAAAATGTATTTAACCTTTTTTATAGATAATTAGATTATATACAATTTTGGTTCAGGTGATTGTATGATAAACTTACCGTCTCGGCGAAAATCGCAAAAAACCCTATTTCTTTTTATTAATTGACCTCGAATTTTTTTATTCCTGAGTACCAGAATGACGGAAGATTTTAATATTGATTTTGAACAAATTTCGGCAAGATTGGAACTTTGGTCGTGGTCGTCTGCGTCGTTGGTAGTTAGGTAGTTGGTAGTTAGTTAGTTAGTAGTTGGTAGTCGTCGTTGGGCGTTACGTACGTTTGTCTAAGGCCCCTGGGGCCTTAGACAAACGTACATAACGCCATGGAATAGAAACTGCTAACGCTAATTATTGACATAAACTCATGACATTTTGGTAATGGTTCGATCACACTACCAACGACGCAGACGACCACGACCAAAATTCCAATCTTGCCGAAATTTGTTCAAAATCAATATTTAAATCTCTCATCATTCTAGTACTCGGAAATAAAAAATTTCGAGGTCAATTAATAAAAAAATAGGATTTTTTTGCGATTTTCGCTGAGACGATAAGTTTATCATACAATCACCTGAACCAAAATTGTAGATCATCTAATTATCTATAAAAAATGTTAAATACATTTTTTTCCAGGAGCCTCCGTTTCTATGAAAAACCTGTTTGTTTATTCATTGATCTCAAAAAAAATGTATCCAAACACCAATACGACAGGAAATTCTTAAATGTCATTTTAATTATGTTTTGCACAATTTTATTTAATTGCGACTGGTTGAAAATTTTGTTCGTGGTCGTCATTGTCGTTGGTAGGGTGACCGAATCCTTAGGCAAAACATCGTACGCTTATGTCAATTTCTATCGATAGCGTATTCTATTCCTTGGCGTTTTGACATTTGTCTCGGCCTGCTGGATGATGAACTGTATATCATGTACCTACTCTGATCCCAGTACGGTCGGTACGTCGATAGCCATAACGATAAATATTATAATCAGATAACCGCAAAGTCAAAATAAAAACATTACTTGTAAAGTTGTGAGTGCAAAATTTACGTTTCATTTGGCAATAACATTTTTTTCGGTACTAAAACGTAGTAGTTTGATATGTGGTTGGCTGCCCCTCCTCTCCTTCCTGAAAAATATCCTCCAAAATTTCCCGAGATACTTCCAATGATTGAACCATTGGACGTTGGACATTAACTTCAGTCAAAAATTGACGAAGCGGATGATTACTAATTTCCACTTAATCCTCGCTGCTACTGTCTTTATCATCAAATCATCAATTTTCAAGTGGTGTAGTAAAAATATCAGCAGAAATCGTCTTCCAAAGGCGATATAATTTTATTAGCATTGAATCTGTAAATAAAAAAATCAAAAGTTAACTGTAAATCTATAAAAAAAGCTACTTACAAATAAAATTTTATCAAAAACTTCTGTTCCCAATGCACCTCAAAATAATAAAAGAATCATTCATTTCATTTCATTTCATTTCAATAAATACCTGTAAGTAACAACTTACCTTTTGTGGGAACGCATGATGGTGAAAATTCACAAAACACGAAGATTGCATTTGATATTTTTGGTTTTATGGCATTCAATTGCTTTATAAATATCACTACATAGTATGAAAAAAGTCGCTTTCTGTGTCCCTATGTCCCTATGTCCCTTTGTATGCTTAAATCTTTAAAACTTCGCAACAGATTTTGATGCGGTTTTTTTAATAGATAGACTGATTCAAGAGGAAGGTTTTAGTACATAATTTATTAGGTTTTAGACAAAGCGGACGAAGCCGCGGGCGGTAATCTAGTAAATTTATAAAACACGAAGATTTTTAAAATTGTAACTAATGAACACAACAATATATTAGTATACTCTTTGGAACACAATCATTAGATTAACTGTAGATAATGGTGTCTATTTTTACTTAAAATAATAAACATCTACCCTCACTTTAAAAAAATGTAGTTTATTATTTACACGAAATATATCTTATAGGGAACGGAAGATATGGGTTAAAGAGTTAAATAAATAAATAACATAATTATATTTAAATTATTAATTTTTAACATTGTGTTCAGTAGTGTTAACATGTAAATTGATTTGATTTTTACGAAATCTCATAGATGGCGCTGTTACAAAATTAACATTATACAACTTACATTCTTTAAGCTATGTTTCTCTTCCCAAGTTACTTAAATGGCATAATTTTTATAGTGTCAATATAGATATTGTCAAACAACATTTATATATGCGTCATTTGATTATTAATTTCCAATAGTTAACGTGTAAATTGATTTGATTTTTATAACATTTAATAGATGGCGCTGTTTCTAATTTGTCTTTATACTACTAAATTCATTAAACTGTTTCTCTGCCCAAATTACGTAAATGACATAGTTTTTATTTTGTAAAGCTAGATAATAGCATGGCTTACTCGAAACCAACATTTAAACATGAGTCTTTAGATTGTACGCTGTCGTAATACACGGAATACGTAAGAAAAATAAAGGTTCACAGCTCCTCCCCCGTAGGTGATAGCTTGATAATATGTAGCCTATAGCCTCACCCGACCTGTTAGTAATATTCATGCAAAATTTGAAGTCAATCTATGCAGTACTTTTCGAGATTAGCTCAGACAAACATACAGACAAACAGACAAACAGACAAACAGACAAACAGACAAAAATTCTAAAAACTATGTTTTTGGCTTCTATATCGATTATAGATCACGGCCCAGGTATTCTTTAAAAAAAATATTCAATGTACAGTTTTGACTTTCCTACGATTTTATTATATGTATAGATATAGACTACTTAAATCCAAATTTTACATTTAGTATCAATTTTAACACCTCAAAACTATCGATAAACACCACCCCATCACTACTCGAATCGAGATGAAATTATACGAAAATATTGTAACGATAGTGACAGATGATTATAAGCTGGCGATAAAACACACATAATTCTCACATAATGGGCCCTTGGGGTTCCATTACGAGCCATTTTCACCTCAGTACTGAAATCAATTTCACATCGAATTTACTAGGAATCCTGATAGCTTGATAGTTTAATAGGTAAATTGTTTATTGGAAAGTTTAAAGTTGTGATTTAAGTAATTTTATAGGTCTTTAACTATTTGAAAATTTTTAAGAATTAAAAAAAATCGAACGTTTGGAAGCAGGATTTGATCGAATTCGAACTGTTAATTCTTATCTTCACTAATATTATAAAGATGAAAACTTTGTTGGTTTGATTGTAATGAATAGGCTCATAAACTAAAGGACCGATTTTGATGAAATTTGGCACAGACAATCTTTAACATAGGCTTACCTTTTATAGCAAAATATGTACCATGGGCGAAGCCGGGGCGGACCGCTAGTTATTAATAAACTTATACTTTACTATCTTCAGACGAACATCGTTCAATGTTTGGTAATCCCAAGCACTGAATATACCTACTAATTATTTATTTAAATGTTCAGTGTCCATGTAAGTGCCTGAACCTACTTAAAAATTTGTGAATGTCTTTACATTTCAATCTTTAACATAATTACAATGTTGTACAATGTATTTTAAAAATATTTTTTGATTCCACTGTCAGCTCTGATTAATATGAGCCTCTGCGTTTTCCTCGATACTCGATCATAATTGTCATTTTATTTTAAGTAGCGAAACGTGATAACGAAATACCGAAATGACATCGGATATTTTGAACGAAATAGGGTCAAGATTTTATGAGAATACCTTTAGGTTCAGTGGTTTATGTCCTGGGTTCAAGTTCTCAGAAAATCATATTTTTCTACGTAAATATAGGGTCAAGTTATTAACTTGGTTAACTGTACAAAACTGTGGATTCAAAATCGTCTGGTTATTAAAATTTAATATAAAATATTATTCATCTAAAGATGTGTATAAGGTCAAAATTGTATTTGTTTATGAAATGTCTTGCAGTTGTGACTATCTTAGTCATAAAAGCTACATAATAATTAATCTATCTATAAACCGTAAACATTGAAACACATGCCATAGGTAAAGGACCTCAATATAAAACGTATTTTTAACTATTTTTAAACTGCATATGAATACTCATGCATCAAGCGTGTATTAGCGTAACCACGCGTAACTTAAAATTCCATACATAGTCATGCACATCACCTGTTTTCTTAGTATTATATAAAAAGAGGCTATTTGAAAAGGGCTTCATTACAATATAACGTTACAAAGTATATACTCTACTAGCTGTCGCCTGCGGCTTCGTTCGTGTTCACTTCACGCTATAGAAGTCCCCACAAATTAATAAACGACACGTAATATGTTTTGGACCTTCATAAAATAAAAATTCGTGAAATATTCCGTATCTCTTAAGCATATGCTTACCAAAAACTGGACTGAGATCCGATTTAACTGATAATTTTCCCGAATAAGGCTCTCCGGACTTTTCCTGTGAACAAAATAAAATCCTATTAGATATACATTTTAAAATGACAATAGTATACAAACTAAAATATGAATAACCGAAGATGAATTCATTGCATGCTTTCGAATTAAATTCAACTATAATTTTATACATTAATTTCTTTAAAAATATTCAAATATTACAATAAACTTATAAATTATTATCCCCCAATTCAAAATCAATTATATTAATGATCTAATATTTAAATACACGATTGTCAAGTCACGGCTATCATTACCAAATCACGAGTCGAATTTACATCCCAATTCATAACACAACAAAAACTAAAAGGGGCGTATCATGCAACCGTTCGCTTCCCCAAACACTATCCAATGTAATAATGGACATAACAAATCGTAATGTTTCCGCTATCATTAATTCGAGCACATTTCCTCTGTCAATACTCCAGTGGAGCGTTCAGAATCACGACACCTTACTGATAGTGGGAGGTTATTATTGTAGTATGCGATATTGTGATTGTCGTATGCGATTTTATGTGATAAAAGACTTTCGAGTGTTTTTTTTAATAAGTCTGAAGGTTTACGTCAGTTGTAAACAACTGAATATGATTTTTAAATACTTAGATAGGTACGTTTTTAGTTAACTTTAACTAGAAGACTAAAAAATATCCTACCTGCAGTTGGCAGTTTCAATGCCTACAATATAAGACGTTTTATGTGAAGGAAAATACATAGATCAAAAACATAAACATCTTTTTAAAATTTATCATCACAAAATTTTAAACATACATAGTTTATAGTTCAGGATACATCGCCCATTTTTGCAAGTGACTACTATCAAGCTAATTTTCCGTTTGTAGCTTTATTTTGATGAGACTTAGTAATAAATATTTGAGAACCATCAAATCAAAAAATTTTATCCTTGTTATCTCTGTTAGCTACCACAATCGAGAGTTTCGTACACGAAATTATTCGATGTCTCATCAAAATAAAGCTACAAACGGAAAATCAGCTTGATAGTAGTCACTTGCAAAAATGGGCGATGTATCCTGAACTATTAAAATGTAGCCTACAGTCTCTCGTTAGTGTAGGTTGTAAGCACGTTTGACGTTACCAGAATGCGAAGCTATCACGAACGATGTTCAGAATACACCCCCGCTTCTTTTACGGGGGTTGTAATTGAATAAGTCAGAATCAGTTTACCCCACTCGCCAGTGTTTACCCCAAATATCGAGGGTAATAGTCCCAATTGATGGATTCTTAAGTCATTGTCCATTTACGACCAATTTTCTACTTAACGTGGGGACTATGTATTTGATTTCTTTATCTGGTCAAGTTAATAGAGGTAATACATTTAAGAAGTTGTTAAAACTTCGTTTCTTAATTCGTTGATAACTAAGCAATTTTATGAAATAAGGTATAAATCTAGTATGTAGTTGCACTATCATTTTAATTTTTTTATGGTCGATGTTTAAAAATATGAAATATTACTTTGTATTCCTACAAAATGCATAACTTAGGATGATAAGGATGGTGTTAAAACGTTTTTTAATAATAAGAGAAAAAAATTGTAGAGCCAAAGTCGCCTTCGTGAAATTAAACTATAAAGACAAAAAAATAAGTCCACAGCACATATAATTAAAACATTATCGAAGTAATTCACAAACTACCAAGCAAATACTTAGAACAGTGCTGATCAAAGGTTCTTGTTAAGCTTTTGTTTTGAATTCGTCACACACCCAAATCGGTCAGAAACACGTGGTACGTTGCCCTCTAATAGCTTATTTAAAACTGATCTTTATTAATTTGCATTAGATGCTACAATAGCTTAACGTAGTTTTACTGTGTCCTTTGTTATAAAAAACGAACATTAAAGTATAGTTTTAAGTGACTGCAAATCATCAATGAAAAACTTATGACGTACTTATAAAAATACTAACTAAAATTATTTGCGCGTATTTTTGTACAAATCAACCGTTAATATAAAAAATACACATACAATAATAAATAACTTTGTTTATATTGGCAGCAATTCTCCGAATTGGGTGTTATTTTAGGCACATTATTATGATAGTGATAATATTAATGTTCATTTAATTTTGTAGCCTTTTTCATTACAATGATGTAAATAAACCACAGAAAAGCTCGTCATTCACTGAAATATTTCGATATAAGATTTTATATTAAACTGAACAAGTGATAACTGCGTTAAAAACAACCGACTTCAAACTTGCACTTGCAAAATTTACAAATACCTACAGACAAAAATGCTCATAAAATAAAAACTACTGGGCCTATCCGAATAAAATTTTTATGGGACCAATTCGACACCATCCCGCATCGAACAAAAAAAGAATCACGTAAATCGGTTCAGAAACCTCGGAGTAATCGGTGTACATACATAAAAAAAAAAAAAAAAATATACCGGCCGAATTGATAACCTCCTCCTTTTTTTTGAAGTCGGTTAATAAGTAGATAAGACTGTGATCGGAGGTGATAAAATATTTTATGATACACCTACATTAATACTTAATCTGTAATAATTACCTATTCAATGTCAATTTGAAGTAGCCAACAAGTGCCATAGAGTTAGTTATATTCAATACATTAAATGTGAGACATACTAGATTTTACACCTGGCTACGACACAAAAATCATATCATGGAATTCGTTGTGACGTGATAGAAATAAACATACTTTCGCATTTATAACAAATTAGCTTTTCGACCGTGTTGTCTGAAACTGAACAGACAAACTAAAACCTTCCTCCAGAACTACGCTTTTTATTATTTTTTTATCAATGGAAAAATAATTAAAATCGTTGCAGTTATTTCTAAGTATATCGCAAACACATAAACAGACGCGATGGAGAACTTTTTTTATTTGTAGTGAAAGTTTCATAGCGTTCAGTGTACGCTGATCTTTATCCACTGTTTGATCGCAAGCGAGTGGCCACTGGCTCGAATGGCAATAATGAAATTCCTGTGACGCGTCACATTTTTCCAGAGGTATTTTTAAATAATAAATTTTATTAAAACACACGAAAGATCGCGGGCTGAAAGTGTCATTTACAGGTTCATTTAGATACAATTGAATACGCTGTATCTTCCCAAAATTCTTATATAAGAATTATCTTAAGAGATTAATAAACAAATCTATACTAATATTATAAAGCTGAATCTCAGGAACTACAGGTCCGATTTGAAAAATTATTTCAGTGTAAGATAGCCCATTTATCGAGGAAGGCTATATATCATCACGCTAAGACCAACAGGACCGGAGCAATGCGGGTGAAACCGCGCGGCACAGCTAGTTACTCTATAAAATACCCATTGTTGCATCTTAAATCGAACTCATATAAATATAAAGATCATCATCACCCAAAAATGAATTGCCTGATTACCTTACACAGGTGTAAAATAAGTAATAACTATATTTTCAAAATTACTCAACAAAGTATCAACAAAATACGATGCATATCAAATATTTCATAAAAGGTGACAAAAATAAACATAAAGACACTGGATTATTTATTTTCAACATCTTGATGTCAAGATAAATGCAATTACAGGCCATTTAAGTCTATGTAATTGATGAGAGGTAGCGGGTTCGAAGCCGGCTTGTAATGGTGAAATAAATACTACTTAATACCGCTACTGTGTTTAATAGTTAAGCACGTAATTAGTTGTATGGTTATATAAACTTGTTAGTTTAAAGATTTATTCGTGCTCATCGTGTTTTTAACTTCTTTATGTAATAGTGTAAGGCTTATTTTTTATTGTATTAAATAATAGTTATCTTAGCACATATTGATTTATAAAATGATTGATACGAAAGGAAGTAAATCCTCTTAAAAACAGATTCCGCATACAAAACAATATAAATACAGATAACATAACAAACTTGAACACTAACTACAGGTACAATGACGTCAGTGTTAATCTTATGTCTAGATATAGTCAGGTGATCGATGTAATAAGAACTTAAGAACCTTTTTTGATAAGCTTATCTCGTTCATATCTAACTGGAATCAATCATAATATTAATTGTTATATAATTTGGGGCGAAAAGTGAAAATATTTGTATGACTTTCAATTTTAAAAACTCTAAATTATCATGTGACTGTGTTTATATAACTTCATTCCTAGGAAGTAATAAATAAATATTGCAGGACATTTTTCCACACACGGCACAATCTGATCCCATAATAAGCTTTTCGCTTGTGTTATGGAAACCAAATAGCTGTTAAATATACATAAATCATTTTTAAATAGGTACATACTTATATCTATAAATAATTAACACCCAGACACAGAGCAAACATCAATGTTCATCACACAAATATTTTCCCTGGGTGGGAATCGATCCTACGACCTCTGGCCTGAAAGGCAGGGTCACTAGCACTGCAACTAAGCCAACCGGTAATTGGTTGTAAACTAGTTTTTAATTGAAAATAGTCTGCTGTACACAGCTGTACAGGGTACTTGAAATTTGGTAAAAGTAACGTCTTATAACACAGATAAAGGAAAAATTGCTAGAAACATAAGTTATGAAGTTACAACATTATAAAAAAAAATAGGTCTTTTCGGAGCCCTCGGAGCGCGAGTCCGACTCGCACTTGGCCGGTTTTTTGCTTTACGGCGTGTTAAAGTTAAAGTGAAAGGTAAAGTCAAAATTATTTCGATTTAGGGAATAAATAGATACTTATAGATAATAAAGGGAAATTTTAAATGTAGTTTAAAATAACGAATGACAAAAGTGACGCGATTTAAAGTGCCGGGAGTTATAGTGACGCGAGTTAAAGTGACGGGAGGTAAAGTGACGGGAGGTAGTGGCGGGAGGTAAAGTGCCGGGAGGTAAAGTGACGCAAGTTAAAGTGACAGGAGGTAAAGTGACGCGAGTTAAAGTGGCGGGAGTTAAAGTTAAAGTTGGTCAAAATTATTTAGATTTCGTGAATAGATACTTATAGATAATAAAGGGAAACTGTAAATATAGTTTAAAATAACGAATGACAAAAGTGTCGGGAGGTAAAGTGACGGAAGTTAAAGTGACGGGAGTTAATGTGGCGGGAAGTAAAGTGACGGGAGGTAAAGTGATGCAAGTTAAAGAGACGGGAGGTAAAGTGACGGAAGTTAAAGTGACGGGAGGTAAAGTGACGGAAGTTAATGTGGCGGGAAGTAAAGTGACGGAAGGTAAAGTGATGCAAGTTAAAGAGACGGGAGGTAAAGTGACGCAAGTTAAAGTGATGGGAGGTAAAGTGACTGAAGTTAAAGTGACGGTAGATAATTAACGCGAGGTAAAGTGGCGGGAGGTAAAGTGACGCTAGGTAAAGTGACGGGTGTTAAAGTGACGGGAGGTAAAGTGACGCGATTTAAAGTGACGGGAGGTAAAGTGACGGGAGTTAATGTGGCGGGAGGTAAAGTGACGGAAGTTAAAGTGACGGGAGTTAATGTGACGGGAGGTAAAGTGGCGGGAAGTAAAGTGACGGGAGTTAATGTGGCGGGAGGTAAAGTGACGGAAGTTAAAGTGACGGGAGTTAATGTGGCGGGAAGTAAAGTGAAGGGAGGTAAAGTGATGCAAGTTAAAGAGACGGGAGGTAAAGTGACGCAAGTTAAAGTGATGGGAGGTAAAGTGACTGAAGTTAAAGTGACGGTAGGTAAGTAACGCGAGGTAAAGTGGCGGGAGGTAAAGTGACGCTAGGTAAAGTGACACTAGGTAAAGTGACGGGTGTTAAAGTGACGGGAGGTAAAGTGACGCGATTTAAAGTGACGGGAGGTAAAGTGACGGGAGTTAATGTTGCGGGAGGTAAAGTGACGGAAGTTAAAGTGACGGTAGGTAAGTAACGCGAGGTAAAGTGGCGGGAGGTAAAGTGACGCTAGGTAAAGTGACGGGTGTTAAAGTGACGGGAGGTAAATTGACGCAATTTAAAGTGACGGGAGTTAATGTGGCGGGAGGTAAAGTGACGGAAGTTAAAGTGACGGGAAGTAAAGTGACGGAAGGTAAAGTGATGCAAGTTAAAGAGACGGGAGGTAAAGTGACGCAAGTTAAAGTGATGGGAGGTAAAGTGACTGAAGTTAAAGTGACGGTAGGTAAGTAACGCGAGGTAAAGTGGCGGGAGGTAAAGTGACGCTAGGTAGTGACGGGTGTTAAAGTGACGGGAGGTAAAGTGACGCGATTTAAAGTGACGGGAGGTAAAGTGACGGGAGTTAATGTGGCGGGAGGTAAAGTGACGGAAGTTAAAGTGACGGGAGTTAATGTGGCGGGAAGTAAAGTGACAGGAGGTAAAGTGATGCAAGTTAAAGAGACGGGAGGTAAAGTGACGGAAGTTAAAGTGACGGGAGTTAATGTGACGGGAGGTAAAGTGACGGAAGTTAACGTGGCGGGAAGTAAAGTGATAAAGTGACGGAAGGTAAAGTGATGCAAGTTAAAGAGACGGGAGGTAAAGTGACGCGATTTAAAGTGACGGGAGTTAAAGTGGCGGGAGTTAAAATGTTGGGAGGTAAAGTGACGGAAGTTAAGGTGACGGTAGGTAAAGTAACGTGAGCTTAAGTGACGGGAGTTAAAGTGACGCGAGTTAAAGTTACGGGAGGTAGTGGCGGGAAGGTGACGGGAGGTAAAGTGACGGAAGTTAAAGTGACGGGAGGTAAAGTAACGGGAGCTAAAGTGACGCGAGTGAAAGTGGCGGGAGTTAAAGTGACGCAAGTTAAAGTGACGGGAGGTAAAGTGACGAGTCCTGACTCCTGGCAGAACAAATGGGTCAGCTCGTTATACTTATAGTGCACCATATTTTTTATTGTTCCCAATTAGGTACTTGTTAATCCTCTCTTATTTAAATACATATTAATATCCAATAAAAAACAAACAACAATAAATTACTGTCATAACTTCGATATGTTACATGTCAATTTAAAGGTTAAGCAAACAGAATGTCGCACTTTTATTGTGCAATCAAATATTTTCGTCAGAATTAACACCAATATGGCAGAAATTTAAATACCAATAAGCATAAAATTTAATAACCCATCTAATGTGGAACAATTTTGAAATTCGCAATTATAAACAAGCTTCATTTAGAATTCGATCATAATACCTAATTTGGTTTTCAATAGCCTAATGATGATAACTTTTACGTAAATAAAACGTGGTGTTTTAGCAATTTGTTTGTACTTTTTCGAATACTAGCACATAGTATAAAGGTTCTCTTTATACTATGCTAGCATGATGTAACATACCTACTAAAAATCTAGGTATAATTCATTTTAATTTTCCACACTAATATTATAAAGCTGAATAGTTTGTTTGTTTCAACGCGCTAATCTCGGGAACTACTGGTCCAATTTGAAAAATTTTTTCGGTGTTAGATAGCTCATTTATCGAGGAAGGCTATAATTATATCATCACGCTACAACCAACAGGAGTAGAGCCACGGGGGTGAAACCGCGCGGAGCAGCTAGTAAGTTATAAGCAACATAAAATTTTTCATTCTTAGAATTAACAAATACCTACTTAGCTTTAGCTAAGCTTTTTAAATATTTCGCAAATAATCCTTCCACGCAATTACAATAACATCTTTCAATATCCAAATTACAAAATTATCAAAAAACATTAATTGTTCGTATCCAAATCAGTTCATAAATAAACGAAATTCGAACCCTATTAACGGTCGAAATTTCCCAATAAACGAAATAAATCGTGGCATTACGAGCCTGTGGTGTTATTAATGTTACAAGTTCAATTCTCGGAACGGACTCGTGTTTTTTTATTCCTCTCAACCCTGAGTTTCGGTCACGAATCGTTTCAAAGATAAATAGTAGGTGATGACGTCATGGTGTAAGTATTTTGCGTGGACAGGGGTTTTGGGTTTGGATAAATATGTGTTCCTTGGTTTGGGTCTTATTATCACCTTATTAATTAATACTCTCATTTTGATATATGTTCACATATCAAAGACAATTTTTATTTTTTATCATAATATAGGAACGTAGATATATTTAAGTTTTAGGCCCGATTTTTCAATCCTTAGTTAAAACTTACCCGTCCAATAAACTAGTACACGATAATAATAAAATGTCACCTATAAACTGCCAAATAAAAGCAAACAGAAAATATTTTTGAAATGGTAGTTTAATACCATATTCGATGAATAAGTTATAACCAACGATTGAAAAATCAGCCCTTAACATAATATTATCTTTATTTGCAATGTTCTTGATAATATTAGGTATGTTATTTGAATAAAGGTAGGTACTCAACATAAATATTTTAGTTGGTATCCTACAACATTTGTATAAAAGATACCCAAAAATAGCCGAAAGTTATCGAAAGTGTCTACAAAAAGAAAGGTTAAGGTTAATCCACACATTTCGAACAAATAAAATAATAATATCTAATAATAGGTTATAAAAATACACAGCTATAAATAGGTATTATCATATGTTCACACGCAATTAGATCCCTGCTGTCTCATTAGCACCGCCGACGGTGCCGAGCCACATACATCCGTCTCTTTCACACCTACGCAAAAACCACCGCTATCTCGCTCTAATTGATTGATTTGATGCGTCCGCAGGTTTTGTTTTTCCTTGCAGAAGCCTTGACTCTGATTAAACTTGACAAAGATAGTTTTACAAAATATCGCTTACATTGTTTGTTTAACACTTGATTTGACGGCATTTTTGGTTGGTTTTTTGTTTCAAATCAAATAAAAGAGTTGTGATTTTTCGATTGTATCATCTATTTGGTATGTGTAGAATGTTTATTTTGAAGGGTTAACGCTGATAAAATTACCTACCTTTAAAGGCTTGAATGAATGAATACTTTTAACAATGTCATCGTACTGGTTCGTTTACAAATGACTACTTAGAGGACTGAGTATGCCCTAGGCTATGCGCGTACGCACAGATCGCGTATTAAGTAGGTATAATGAAACCAGTTTTCTGGAGCCGAAGCCTTTTCACAATGAACATTGCATGGTAACTCTAGTATGGTTAGTAAAAAATCACTTAAATAATGTAGGTAAACTACAATAGTAAATTATTTACCTAGTTGTTTATCTTAGAATATTTTTCGCGTTAAAATAACACAGGAATTTTTTAATATCTAATGGCATATTTGCAAGTTTTTATTACAATATAATAGTATGGAAAAAGTAATAATAACAATTGTAGTCACCATTCATATTCATCACCTTCTAAAAGTAAAAGCTAAAAAAGTCTTTGTTCTCAAGTTTTAAACGATGCAAAGCGCGAAAGCCCAAGCAATAAACTTCGTACGACACTAAAATATCCCATTAGAACTCGTCCGAGCTGATTTCAATAAAACTTACGACAGTAATTTACAGTTATTATCCTCGATGACCCCGAAAACACCCACCGTACTTATGACCATTCGTCGTCACAAAAAATGAGCTAAAAGAAAACTAAAATGTTGTATGACCAGAAAAAAATCCACCCCCGCGCGAATCGCGACCTTATTCACCGAAAATAGAACACAAATCCCGTTGAGAGTGTATTAAAGTGTGGGAGCATCAATCCGTAAAAGGAGCTCTATTTCAGAAGCGAGAAAGCCCAAAGTGAATTATGGAAATGATGTGGAGTGAACCGGGTTGAATTGGAACTGTATTTCGAGAGTACTAAGTACCAAATTGGAATAGCGCGCGTCTTTTTTCCAAAAAGGATCTATCTCGTTTGGCGGGCGTACCTGCGCAGTCTGTATTTATGGCGCCTGCGCATCCACGTGGAACAAGGTACTGGTATTAAAAAGCTTGTTAGGTTAACCGTTCGTTTCCCTTCATTAGCTCACGATACACGCTCCGAGGCTATAAATTGTTTGTCTAAGACAAATTAGTATTGAATGTAGTGGCTAGAACTGGTGTCAATTGTTTTAAAGACAAATTGAAAAGGTGAATTTGAAAAATGTTAATGTTACTGGAAAACTGTTAAGGGTGACAAACACTAGACAAACACTACAATGTTGCCTGTAGGCATTGAAAATACATTTACACAAAGTAAGGAAAATGTTAGCAATATCTACATTACCTAAAAATAACAATTTATTAATAAAGACGATATCTTTATTATGATGTTATATAGATACTTTACTATAAATACAAAACTAGCAACTCCGCAATGTGTCAAATCGCAATAACCTTACTTCGTTTGTTAAAAGGTTGGAAGAGTCTACATACAGCCTCGTTAATTAATAATTAATATGTATAACAAACAAATATTCTCCTAAGTATGTTCAAGTTATTTATTCATACACCAATTTCACACGAAACGGATGAAACCAAGACCACAAAATTGATTGACTTATATTTTTAAGCATTTTCATATTACAAAAATAATTATTAGTACTTAAATAACATGCAATCGACTATTTTAATAATAATAAAAATATACGAATAGTTAAAAATTTAAACAAATTTATTTTAACGATCGTATATCACTGGGACAAGTTAACAGGTTATTAAGAAAATAATTTGCACAGAAATGCTTAGCCCGGACTCGAAGTTCGGACGACAATAAATCATCTTGCAAATGGCGCTTGTTTCCGTCCGTTTGTGCGAAATATAGTTTTCTATGTTTAGATGTTCAAAAACGTGTTTAAGGTAGACCTAAATTTTATTAGTCAGGGAAAAAACATATCGTATAGAAGATCAACTTCAGATTGAACTTGTGATTGTGTCCCACTAAAAGAAGCTCAATTTATATGCTCGAAAACAGATTTAAATTAAAAATTCTCTTCAAATTTCACGATAATAGAGGATGATATTTTCTACAAAACATTTTAAAACCTTCTGTTATTTCAAATCAGATTTAATGTAAATAATAAGTATGCTTAGTCTAAACATACGATTCCTGTATTATATCTTTCAAAACACACACATTCTAATCAAAAGCCCCTGGTTTAGAAGAACCCAAAAACACAACACAATAAAGCCTAAAACAAAAGTACCGGATGAATATTACATACAATTTTTTCATACAAACCAGCATAGACCTATGAATTCTATAGACACGTAACCTTTCAAGTTCTCGCATTTTTTATGAATAAAGTTATAGCGCTATTACGGTTATTATTAGGCACGTTAAAAGGCTACATACATTTTAAGCCTTATCTACATCGTGTTTACAATGCTCCGTTTACATTAATAATTAAACAACTTCTTGCGAGCCTTCTGTGTTTTTAAATATGTCGCTTTTTTCCCTTTACAAGTTCCTTTCAATAAATGCAATTACATGAATGTGAGTTTTATTTAAGCGAGTTTATTTCCCGAATTTATCTGTCAGCAGCAGGTTTATCTGTCTACACTAAACGGTCAGTGTAGGTAATAACTAATAAGTAATAACCAATACAAAACAAGTGTACTCAATTTACACTCGACTTATTTTAAGTTAAATCATGTATTTCATGGTAACTACAAGATTGTAGTTACATGAAATACATTAAATACATGAAATACATGAAATAAATACATGAATAAATAAATACATGAAATACATTCATAGATATGAATAAACGTTTGTTCTCAAGATTCAACAATCTACTTCCTTTTTTTTTTTTTTTTTTTATAGTGGGGAAATCTTCCAAAGATACCCACGGCCCCCGGGGAAGGAGCCGTGGGTTATGTCGGATTCTTACCGACTAAAACCCCACTGTGTTCCGTCGAGCCGCTTTAATGATGGGGCCGCGGGTATTGATTAGAATTCTTCCGCGATCCCCTCGGCGGCAGCCCATCTCCAGGCCAGGCGCAAGCTAAGAACAAGAAAAGTTGGTTTGCCTGCTCTTCCCTCCCGTTGGCGGCATGAGCGAAACACGACTCAAGCCGCCTCACCGCACCGGACGATGGATTACATTCCCCGTTCCACCGCCCGGCGCTCTTCGTCAAGGAGGCACGTTGCGACCGTGTAAAGCGGCCGCAACACGGCGACGACGCCCAATAAGACGTCTGCGCCGGATCGGGTCCGCGTGAGGATCCCTCTCGCGCACCCGCTCTGCCTCCTCTTTCTGCGAGATCACGTTCTCCGAGAATGCGATCACCGCACGCCAGTATCTGTCGCCATCCACCATTGCACGAACAACGGTGGGTAGAGAGAGATCCGGCCCGATTATCGCGACTAAGCGAGCACGGGGCTCGGCCCACGCGGGGCACACGGCAAGAGTGTGATCTGCCGTGTCCTCCGGGCAGGCACACCAGTGGCAGACCATGCTGGGCTCCCTCCTCGCGACTTTACACAGGTACCGCCCGAAGCAGCCGTGCCCGGACAGTATCTGCGTAAGGCGGAAGGTTATGGCCCCGTGCCGCCTGTCGCACCATTCTTGGAGGACTGGACGTATGGCCGCGACCGTCCTCTCACCCGCGCTGGGCTCCTCGAGCCGACGTTCCCACTCCCGGAACCGCCGCTCGACAGCCTCGGCCCTCCACTCCTCTACTTCCTCATGGGGAGGATTTACCCCATGTGACCTAGACGCCGAGACGCGGCGATACACGTCCGCTAGCATCTCGGCGTCCAGATCCCATGGCGGCGTTCCGGCCATTACGCAAGCAGCCTCAAAAGACACTGTGCGGTATGCCCTAACTACCCTGAGCGCCATGACCCGCTGCGGCCTCCGCAAGAGGGGTCTGGTACGGGCGCTCAGGGTGTCTGCCCAGATGGGGGCACCATAGAGGGCCATGGAGCGGATTACGCCAGTGTATAGCCGGCGACACCCGCCCCCAGCCCCTCTGAGGTTTGGCAGCAAACTTCCCAGTGCCCCGGCCGCCCCTACAAGACGGGGGGCGAGGCGACGGAAGTGCTCCGTGAACCTCCATCGGCTATCCAACACGATGCCTAGGTATCTCATGGTGGTGGTGACCCTGATCGCTACCCCATCCACCCGGATCTCTGAGCCTGCGCTATGTAGCCTCCGGCGACCGGGAAAGAAGATGGCTTCGGATTTCTCCAGCGCCACCCCTAGTCCCAAACGCCGGATGCGGCACACCACCTGCTCAACTCCCGTGGTAGCTAATGAAGCTGCCTCCTCGTAAGTGGCTCCACGCGCAGTCACCAGAGTATCGTCGGCGTAACAAGTTACGCCAACACCTGGGAGATTAGTGGCACGCAGGACCCAGTCGTACCCGATGTTCCACAGAAGGGGCCCGAGTACCGACCCCTGTGGGACACCGCACGACACTTCCCTCTCACTCCATCCATCGCGGGTTGGATAGGCAACAGTCCTATCTGAGAGGTATGACCGCAGCAGTCGCACCATGTAGCCCGGCACGCGATGATAGTGGAGAGCTTGCAGGATACTGCCCCACGGCAAGGTATTAAACGCGTTGGCGATGTCCAAAGACACCGCCAGGAGGACTTCTCCACTAGCAGCCGCATCTTCTGCGGTGGCTCTAACGCGAGATATCGCGTCGAGTGTGGACCGACCACGTCGAAAGCCGAACTGGTTTCCGCTGAGGTCTGGTCCCACTCCCTCCAAATGGTTGACGAGGCGAGCTGCGAAAACGCGCTCAAAAAGCTTGCTCACCTCGTCAAGCAATACAATAGGCCTATACGCTGAGGGCGAATCGCGCGGGCGCCCCTCTTTTCTTAACAGGACCAAATTCCCTGTCTTCCACCTACGGGGAAATTGGCCCCGCTCAAGGCAAGCCGAAAACAACCGCTCCACCCGGGGCCCGAGGGCTTCCAACGCTAGCACCCACGCTCGACCAGGTACCCCGTCAGGTCCAGGAGCAGTGTTTTTCCCTTTAAGCCGCGTAACTGCCGACTCCAACTCCTCATGTGTAACGGCAGGGATTTCTTCTGCAAGCTCCTCCTGTGACGCAGGTGTCGCCGCCATCGGCGGAGGAGAATATCTTCCCCGGTCCGGGAACAGAGACACCACAACCTGTTCTAGCAGACGGGGCTCGAGAGACTGAGACAGGGGCGGAGCCCACGGGCGGAGCTTCTGCCTCACCCGTTTATACGGCCGACCCCACGGCACTCGGTTCAGACCCTCGAGCATCTCTTCCCATGCTCTATCCTTGGCGCTGCTGATTGCCTCCTGCAGAGAGGTAACGCACTCCCTGTAGGAGGCATACAGTTGCGCTTCCTCCACTTCATCCCGTCCACTCCGGCGCCGGTGCCTGGTGTACGCCCGCCTCGCAGCCACGCAGGATGCGCGCAGCTGGGCAATTTCGGCGGACCACCAATACATCGGTCTTCTGTGCGGATTCGAGCGAACTCTACTCATGGCCGCATCACACACCTGCGCCATGGCATCAGCCATCCACGCTGCATCGTCCTCTACTGTTGCGATCCGCGATGCAGGGATCCATGCCTGAACTATGGCAGCCTCAATTAGGAGTTCCTTATCGAGACTACGAATCGACCAACGCGGACGTCCACCATTTAAGGAAGGCTCACCACGAAACGCGGATGGCGCAGAGACGCTGAAGCGGATGTATCTGTGGTCCGACAGCGTTTCCATGTCAGTAACAACCCTCCAGTCACTAATTCGCCTTGCAAGGGGGGGGCTAGCGAAGGTGATGTCGACGATGGAGCCGCCTCTTTGCCGCACGCATGTTAGCTCACTCCCGCGATTTACGACCGAGAGATCAGCCGCGACCGCCCAATCCTGCAGCACCGCACCCCGCGCATTTCTCACCGATGATCCCCATGCCATTGATTTGGCATTGAAATCTCCGGCCAGAAGCACGGGCTGCGAAGGAGCTAGGTCAATCAGTTCCCCCAGATCTTCCAGGAACTGCTCGAATTCATCCAGGCTACGGTTAGGAGAGAAGTAGACCCCGATCACTGTGTTACCATTGATCGAGGCCGAGACACAACCCCGCCGCCGGACTACCCTTTCCATTACTGTGCCGCCCTGCGTTACTAGCGTCACCAGTCCATCCAAGTCGGCCACCCAGTTGTCCCGGGACGGCACGAAATAGGGCTCAGCCACCACCGCCACATCTATCCGCCACTCCGCCAGACTCTGGAGCAAAAGATCCTGAGCTCCGGCGCAGTGGTTAATATTGCCTTGGAGGAAATGGAGTAGAGCCATTACTGCGTTTCCATTTCGCTAACCGTCACATTCGCCTCGAAGGGCGCGGGACAAGGACACGGCGCGGTACCTGGACCATCGCGTCCCCGATTTCCTCTTTTTCGCTTGGGAGCCTTGCAAGCCGGGCCCCCGAGCCGATGGCCTGCCGGTAGCTTGGCCTCGGAGCATAGAACGCAGCGAGCGGCGGAGGCAGAACATTCCCCGGCCTTGTGGCCTGTTTCTCCACATCGGAAACAGACGTCACTCCTGTCTACGGGCGAATTGCACTCGGCTCTTACGTGCCCCACCTCTAGGCAGCGGAAGCAACGCTGCGGCTTCACCTTGCCAAGCGTGACACTTGCAGAGATCCACCCTACTTGGATACGGCCTACCTGTGCTACCTTCTTTGCCGCGGCTATCGGGCAGCTCACCCAGGCTGAAGTCGAGCCGCGAGAGCCCACGCGCAGTCCACTACACTTAACGTGTTCTGTGGGGCATTCTCCTGCCCGAGAAATCGCAGCCACGACATCTTCAACAGCCGCCGAGTCGTCCAAGCCGATAATGTGCACTTCAGCGCATTTCACGGGCCTGGAAACCTTGACGGTGCCTTCGTCCCAAATCTCCCGCAGCTTTGCAGCGAGAGCATCTGCCTCCTTCGAGCTTGCGGTACCAGGGATTTCTAAAATCCTTGCCCCAGTCGCGGCACGCTTGAACCGCAGCGCACCTACACCGATTTCCGCCAGATCAATCTTTTGGCGTGATCCAGCCATTATAGAGGCATAGGTGACGCCTCGCTCCACTGCGCCTGGCTGCAGAGCAATAACTACGGCCGAAGACGAAGGGTTACGCAACTTCTGCGCCCTCGTGCGCACTCGCACCGGCCCCTTTTTCTTTTTCGCCTTGCCCTTCTTTCCGACGACCGTCCATTCCTGCTCCAGCTGTTGCTGCAATTGGGGAGTAGAAGAAGTAGTGGGCACAGCCTTGTCAGCAGGCTTGGTCTTTTCCGGCTGCCGTGCAGCCTTCCCCTTGCCCTTCCCCTTGGCTTTTACAGCTGGACCCGGTTTTGCAGGCTGCGCAGCAGGCTGTACCGGTTTTCTCGTCTTTGCTGGAGCAGCGTCCTTCGCTGGCGCCCTATTAGGGGGCTTTGGCGGCGGAAGAGGAGGAAAGTCCTCGGTTGGGGCTTGCCCAACCGCCATTCCCTCAAACCTGCCATCCCCCGCCAATGGAGGCCTTACACGCCTTTCTGGAGGGAGGCGCTCCTCTAACGCTTCCAACCGGGCGTCCACCATTCCCCCAACCTGCCGCATAATCTCCGCGGTCAGATCAGAGTCCACTCGCGTTTGCATGGGCTGTGCGGCGCCTATGATGGCCCTCAATTCTCCCACCTCTTTTCGGAGGCCCGCGATTTCCGCCTGTAGCTGAGTGTTCGCAGCTTGCAGCTGCCGCGTCTCCTCCGATGCAGTCCGCTGTGCAAGAAGCACCGCCGCTTCTTGGATGGTGTCCGACGCATCCTTAAGGGAACGTTTAAAAGCCACCCTAAGGTTGGACGATTTTGCACGCACCTGCTCGATGGCCTCAAGGCTCTCCTCTATGCGACGTTGGAGGGCCGCGGTAGAATCGTCGGCAATACGTCCATCCCCAGATTCCCCAGCGCGAGAGGTACCGGCTCGAGAGGCTCGGGAGACCTGCGTTTCTTCGCTAGCCTCGAGCTCCGGTTCTCTCCTAATGCGCGACAAGGCCTTCCTAGCGGCTGTCATATCCGCTAAGGTCTTCCTTGCTGAGGCTGTACCTGCACAGAACCCAGCTGCTGCAGCCCCTCGCCCTTTGCCCCTTTTCGAGGCTTTCTTGACGTGCCGTGTTCGGCCTTCCTCCGTGGAGGAGCCTGAGCAGCTCGCTCCAGAGGACCGCTTACGCTTGGCCCACAGTCGATCCTCCTCATATGACTGGACCGTCATGAGACTATCTACGGACGTTGCCGTGGACAGCCCACTAGGTCCAGTCTTTCTCCTTCTGGTTTCAACGCGCCCTGTTTGGGTGCGCACCTCCACCCCACGTTCCGTTTCGCTAAGCTTATCGGTCTCCTTTATTCGTTTGCCAGTGGTCAGTCCAGTAGTAGTAGGCAACGAGGAGGCCTGGGAACCCACCTCCTCAGTGTCGGTAAATTTACGCAAGTATTTGCCCCCCCCAGAATACGTGGGGCAGCCTGAGTTGGACTCAGGGAGGGATTCTCCACCTTTGGTGGTACCCTCCTGGGGTAGTTTATTTTTTATACTTGCTTCCATCGTCTCCTCCTTTCCCCTCCAGTTTGCAGTACGCCTGCCGGGTTAAACCCGCCAGCCGCTATCTAGGGCTGGGCCCTTTCGGCTCCACAGTGGCCTCATCGGCCCCAACCCCAGTACTAGGTGATGCTGCGCACATACCATCACCTAGGAGTATTGTTTAACAGCCCTCCGGCCAGTGAGTCCTCCCGTCCTCGCTGGTTTTGGTCCGCGCCGGCTGAGCAGCCGGTACCCCCCATATCTGGGGGGCCTGCCCCTATCCGCCACCTGGGGACGCGCCCGATGGGAGACCAGAAACTCCGCACGGGAACAATCTACTTCCTACTCAAAGGTTATACGATAACCCGAACACCATTCCAAAATACTAATTCTTTTATGCAATAGAAGCCATGTCTAAACATTCTTAACCCAACAAAAGCTCAAGTGCCCAAATATTGTGCCTTTCGAGATAGTCAGAACATGAGCCAAGATAAGACGGAATTGTAAGAAAAAAACATGTCGCTTAATCGCTCACTGCCGTGGATTTAGATAAGAGGTTTTTACTCCTCTTATATTCTTGAACGCCTTTGGTTTATCGCCTTTGAATTTCGGATTTAATTATTGTTTTATGTGAAGAAGTGTGAGATTTTCGGTTTTTATATTTGACACTTGCCAAATAATTATTTTACTATTTTTTTGCTTGTGTGGTATTAGTATAAGAACTAACCTTTGTTGTTTCTGTCCAATCTATCATCTAGCTTTTGTGTTTCATGAGATTCGTTTAGCCGTTTTGGGATGATAATTAACAAACATCAATCTTACAATACATGATATAAACATTGGAATTTAGCATTTATTTAATTTTTTTCTGTAATATATGAGAATTTCACAACACATTTTTAAGTAAATAAGGGACAAATATTAAAAGTTTTATCACATACATTCAATTCGTTACTAATTTAATTTAATTCAACCGATTACATCTCAGAAATTCAATTCGACGCGTCGATAATAATTGCTCTTCTTTATTCCCTTTAATCGAATTTGAATATGAAAATAAAATAAAAAATTCATTTAAAAATTATAGTTTGGTGTAGTTAAATTGGTTTTGAGTGCTTTTAAAGCCTTTCAAGGATTTAAAAAACGTTATACTTAAGTGGTTTTTACTTTCAAGATATTTTGGCTTAACTTTAAACAGATTGTATTAAGGTTGTGATTAGAATGACGCTTTTAATACTTTGGTATAAAAGAAGTACTTACAATTCAATAAATAATGAATGAATTTAAAATTTTAAATTAACGCCTTCTGTTACAAAATTATTGATACCTCGATTTTTCGTATAACTTTTCAAGTTTAGTTTTACATCCGCTATTTATTTTTTTAAACAGCGTCTAAGTTGAAGAGGTGGTAATATTTGTCGACAATTTTTCCACATAATTCTTATTATGTACCTATGAGTAAATTAATTATAATTTCTATGATTTCTTTTACAAATACGTATTTCAAATCACACCCGGTACCAGGCTAGCAGAAACAATAGGTATAGTTGGGAAACCTGTGGACTCCCGAACATTAACAATAGAGCAAAACAAACATAATAATCCGGATTTGAACAGAGCCGTACTTAAATCATTAGTTTTGTAGCTAGTGAGAAATGATTCATCATTAATAGTTGGGTTCATCCAATCATCATGATGGTTATTTGTTTCTTGAAAAATATGCCATGAATTTTGTTGATAGATGTAGATTACCAACTACGTATTTAATTTAACTTAAAAATATGCAGGTACGATTGTGTACGTATTAAAAAGTAGTAGTATTTAAAAGTGTTGCCTAAAAATATCGTGATGTAAGATATAACATAGTATTCGTAATGTAATGCAGATTTGTCGTATAAGTGTTTCATGGCAAAGTGGGCTGTGGAATGCGGGTGGGAGTCGTTAGAATGGACCACATTTCGATACTAGTTTTTAGACTATATCTATTAAATTACAAGTGTTGAATCCAGATAGAACCTTATTGTATTTTTAATATAGATACACTCATGAACACTTAAAATAACTCGTTGCCAATTCTTTGAATGTTAACCACGACGAAATATTGGCGCCTTTTATTTGTAATGTGTCAAGTCCGTCTCTGTATATACCTGTTCAAAAAAGCTCAGTTCGTTAGGGTGCATGACTGGCAATCAGATAAAACGTTACTGGGAATTGGGAATCTTGGGATATGGCAATAATAAACAATGTTTGTGTTACAATATACAGGATTTAATTATTTGTAAAAATTTACACATGTTTTTAAAGTCGGTATCGATGTATATTAAATATTACCTACGATTTTTCAATCTATGACGGACAATTCATTTATAACTTTATAAGCAATGTTGATTCAAATTAATTTATTTTCGATTTCTATTATATGACAAGTGATAACTGCGTTAAAAACAACCGACTTCAAAGCTGCACTTGCAAAATTTACAAATACCTACAGACAAAAATGCTCATAAAATAAAAACTACTGGGCCTATCCGAATAAAATTTTTATGGGACCAATTCGACACAATCCCGCATCGAACAAAAAAAGAATCACGTAAATCGGTTCAGAAACCTCGGAGTAATCGGTGTACATACATAAAAAAAAAAATATACCGGCCGAATTGATAACCTCCTCCTTTTTTTTGAAGTCGGTTAAAAATAAATAAAGTAGCCAGCTACTAGAATATCACACATTAACATCACCAAACAAAAACCCACATAATATATACCTTAACCTTAAACTTTAATTAATATATGCAATATATGTACAACAAAGTTACCTTAACTTGATAATAAATCTACAAATGCCGTATCTAAATCTTACAACTTCGTGACTCCTAAAGTACCTTAACTAATGTACGCGACTCGTATAATGAAAATACAATGTAATAATTTAATATAGATGCAGCTTTATAAGAGAGGTTAAACTTAGATCAAACTAAGAAGAAGCTTTATTACGAAGAAATAGCTTTTGCAAATATGACATTTTTTATGATCTCTAACGCTTTTCGAGTACCTATTGAAGCTAAAGCAAGTTATTATCGAAATATATAGGGTTTATATAGGTATCAAAACTGGACCCACACTTCACCTAGGAGAATGTTGAATAGCAGAAAAATACCTATACACATCTATGTACCTATTAGGTCAATCAAATCTGTCAAATTATCTTTGTATCTATCTAGAAACAAAGATAATTTGACAGATTTGATTTGAAGAAACAGAAACTAAACTAAAAATTCCTTATAAAAAAGTACTATCACATATCGCTCAAGCGTAGTTTGTTTGTTATAATTAATAGGCAATATTGACTCATCGACCAGGAGGTCTAAACCCTCAGAGTTAACCCGGTACCGGTACGCTAACACGGGAAAAACACGATGGTAAGCAACGCATGCGCATGTACCGTGCGCAAAAAAGATCTTGATAAAATTTATTTCTAGTTTGGTTCAGTGCTAGATTTTTTGTGTATTTATAAAACAGTGAAGATTAAGGCAAACCACAAATATATATAATTTGACAAAGTTCATGTTTTATGTTTCTTTATAAAACAACACTTAGATAAATTTACAAACATATGAACTTTGATACAATTAGGTACTTATCGAAAATTCACAGATCCCTCCTTATCTACGAAAAAAAAAACAATTACAAAAATGTTTTGCTGACGCTACCAAAAAAGCGTAAAGGGGGTATATTTGTACGGCTAGTGACGGCCAAACACGTGTGTGGCAACACGGTAGCTGAGCAAATAGTTGTGTTTACAAAAAGAATTCCTACTGTTTGGTGTCGGACCCTACCTGACGAACAGTGCTGCTCTTATGATACCCTGGTACATGGTAAAGATTAACAGTGGGCTATTCCAATTTTGATGATGATTTGAACGTCACGATGTTGTGGTCTAAAAGAACGACTAGAAGGAGAAAAGAAATATGATTCGCTATATGTATTTTAATATTTGTAAAGCATACAAAATATATATCACCATGTTTTCGGGATAAAGAAATAAATAAACATTGTAAGATTAGGTTAGAAAACCACTTTTACTCCTTATAATTGTTAAAATATTAATCAAATTACAATGAACAAATATAGTCTAACACACCAATATCAATTTAGTTACCTATAACACAAGGTTTGAACTTCCAAACTAACACCAATATCAGACCTATATTATTTTATATTTATAGGTTCAAAACTTCAAAGTAGGTAGCTAAGTATCTATCCAACAAGTTTGAAGAAAAATATACTAACTTGGAATTGTCTTAATATCTCTAAACGAATCAGACCATAGTACAGACCCGATATGGGACGAGGCCACCATGTGTGGTCCATGAAATTCAGATTTCAACTAATTGTCACTACACTACGTTTTATTAAACACGTCAAGTAAATTGCTTGTGGAATACGACGTGGATTAACTATGAACAAAGAAATGTAAATCTTATTTCGTAAGCATAAGATACTATTTGATATAATATTGACGTAGTGATGTACTTACGTATATCGATATGAGAAATTACGTGATGGTGCGTTTTGGACGGATAAAAAAAGTTCTTGGGAAGTCGATGACTGGAAGAAAGTAGAAAATGAACTTTTCTCATTATTATAGGAGATTTTATCTTTGGATCAATTCAATCAAGAGAATGCTTTCTTAGTGTTCACAACTTAATTTAATAAGTATGCTAACATGCTGCACGTGGATATTGGTATGTTTAAGTTAAATTGTTTTATCAAATTGAAAAAATTACATCGAAGTCAGTAGGGTCTCTAAACTTATGCACAAAAAATAAACAATATGACATCAATCCTTACAAAATGCAAAATAAATTCTTAAACCCTTATAAAAATGCCACACAAAAAATACCATAAACGTGCATACAAAAAGGGAATTTATAAATGGCAACCCCACGATGACCCACCCCTATTAGCGGTATTATCGGTGGCACACTAATCGCTCATTAACAGGTTCCACGCGGCCGGGGTTGCCACAAGCCACGGGAATAAAATATCCAATAATTGCCAGTTGTAAGCACGTTTCTAACGCTCGTTAGCGAATTTTACATTACGAGACGCATTTGAACTGGCAATTTTGAGGGGCTATGTTTTATTGTTACAATTTTGACGAATTCGTTTCGACTTTAAAGGGAGGGCTTTCGAAGATAATTATAAAATCTTTCAAATGTTTTGAATGGTGTCATTATGATATAAAATATTAAATAGTGTTAGGATACCAAGCTTTGCATAAATATATTTAATATTTATTACCTATAAATTATTATTTACCTTTACTGCTACTAAGGAAACATTTTATGCCTCGACCGACACCCACTTAACCGTTTATGGTTTAATGTGAGGACGATTCAATATTTTCAGACGGATAATAATAAACATTATAAATGATGTAACACAATCCCCGATCAAATAAAAATAAATACAATTTAGAATCGAAGCCGTTTAATTTAATTCGTAACAAAATACAGGCAATGTTTAAAATCAAGTTTAAACAATTAAAAATCGAACGTGCGTTCCATTTTGGAATTCTCCGCGACGATTGGCCGAACAGTGATTCTCGAACTTGTAATGGGTAATATTATATGGAATGGGCTTTTTACAACTAAACCGATAGACGGCCAGAACTGGTTTCAATTCCTTTTATGTCCGTTTCATTTTATTGTGTTTAGTTCGGCTTTAATTTCATATTATTATTTTACCGCACGTTTCTTACATATTTATTTTTAAAGAGATTTGGTTTTCACAGTCGTAAAGTACCGAAGTAACGTTAACATGACTGGTACTGTTTTTCTCTTATTTCGTACGAGTTATACGTTCCTGAGCCGGGACATAGAAACAATAAGTCATAAAAGAAATTCACAGAAGAGTAATGAGTTTCCGAATGCAGTCTCCCGACCTAATGGAGTTGACCGAGGTCGACTTATAGAAAAAAACTATTATTTAAAAGCTATGGCAGTCCGCCGTAAAATTAAAAAGACAAATTATTGGATGTCTTCGTGGAAGTCAACCTTTGTTATCTCACAAGTGTTTTTCGAGAGTTCTGTTTATCTTTTCTCCTCTTCACTCGTTCGGGAAGGTGAGTGCTTTCTCGTTTTGTCTTGTTAGCGCAGGGCGTAGAGACAAGGCGTAACTGACGCTTCCAGCGTTACGTAATTCTGACACTTTTAGCATTCATAACAAGGTCTCTTATTGTGCGCGTGTTTTTTTACGGTTGGTCGATGTGTATCTCTAAAGGTTGTAACTGTTGCTTCACGTAAGCCTGATATCGATTTATGGCGTACGGAATACGTGTTCATTTCGCTTAATTGGCGTCGGTTTGATAGCTCGTTCATTTTGACACGGCGAGATTCTTCTCCAACATTTATTGGTCATGCGGTTCAAAGGATATCGGTTTGAATGTTGATAGGAGTAAAGTTTATAATTATTTGGACGTCCGCTAGGAATTATGAGGAGCATTAACATAATGATCGCATTTGACGGAGCAGGTGTTGTATATCGGTTTATTCTCGGTTTTTATGATAAAATCTCGTTAAAATACAAACTGGGCGATTCATCTCTACATTGTCGGATTTATAGATATGAATATAATTTTGTTAGCTACGGTACAGAGAGCGACTGTAAGTTCACAAATATTACTTTTAGCATAGAAATTAGTTCCAATCACCAAACTAGAGTATCTAGTCCACATGAAAGAATCTAGGTACGTAATATCTTCACGAACTGGTACACGCTCAAAATTCGTTGACAATTTCATTATTTTGTTATTTCAGTTTTCAAAGTTCAACTAAAGTACCAAAGTATTATTACATTAAAAAATGTACTAATTTCTTGAGCGATGCTGTTTGTATTTTTAACTTTATTTAAATTTGTTAAACTAAAAATAACTGTAACAAATATGATGCAACTTCATGTAAGATGAACGTCAATCATCATAGAATCTTTAAAACTTATTTAAAACTTTTATTTTAAATTATAGTTGCTTTTTATCTTCTTACAAATAACATCAATACATCATCGACATGCGATATTTCATAGAAAAAATGAATATTTCGTCAAAATGTTATTTCATTTCCCAATTTGAAATACAGAAGAATAAGAATATATATATGGTAGGTTTATTTATAATACTAAAAACAGAATATTTAATTCTAAAGGCAATAATTCAGAACTCACAAGATTATTATAAATTATTGAAATTGATGCAATAACATTACCATAACTGTAAAATGCATCGATTGAAGCTCCAATTTTTTATCTTTAATTACTGAATGTGACTTTTGTTTTAAAGAATCCATGTTTTGTTATCTTCAGTTGTCGTTCGAACTTATCAGTTTGAAAATAGAATTTCGAATTAAACGCGTTCTAAAAATAAATTGGAAGAAGCTAGAAATATATCTAACGTATTTGGCCATATTTAAAAAACGTACACAAATTAATAATATAGTATTCAGCGTAGGAAAAAATATTGCTTACATCTAGGGCGAGAAATGACATGGTTGGTAAGATTACAAAAATATCCGACCAAATTGAAAGATCCCTATCTCAGTAGAGTTACCATGTCCACTGAGGTCACTTCGTTTGGTCTGTTCATTCCCTCAGAATGATATACTAAAACAAACAAAATGAGTGATAACATTTGTTCAAGAATGAGTCAGGACGGCCATGTTTGTAATGATTCCTTATTCGAAATTTAAAACACGTTTCGAATTATCGAATTACGCTTTGAATATGTTAAAGTTACATTCTTGTCTTTTATTGGGCATTTAATTAAAGGCCTGTGTTGCCAATAGCATATTATGAGCTGAATTGACCACCTTTGATATTCATATTTGAAGCATGTGTGATGACAAATTAACTGTGTTTTGATGTCAGTTACGGCCCTGCCTTCATACAAAACTGCTGAATACGCCGTTCGCACGGGAATAGAATGTGGGTGCGATTTCCCTTAGTTAGCATCCAAGCTTACGTCTTTATAATTATTATAATGTATAAATTCATTCTTTGACTCCGGTCCGCATCGTGCGGACATGGGTGTAAAGTCTCATTTTAGTCATTAAATGTAGTTTTTAAGTATATCTGAGTTTCTTTTGGGGCCTCCGGCTGCGGGACATGTAATTGGCGCAGTCGGTAGGATCCTCAAAAAACGTGGCATAGATAGAACCTTGCTATCGCTACGGAGCTGAGGATCCAGAATCTACGGTTTCTGCGGCCTGGAGGCTAAATCAAACATCGATCCCGAAAAGTAACCAGATTAATTGGTAAGTACATAGAATAGTTCTGTGTTGCTTCCTTTTACCAGTTTATACCTATTTTTTTAGTCCTAATTTCCTTTCCATGATTTTCCATCCGTGAAAGTCTAATTCCCGAGAGCACTACATTGAGTTAGGTTGTTCGTGGACTAGTTTTAGATAATAGTAAGTTTAGGTAGTAGTACTATAAAATTAATTATATTATTAACTAGATTATATACTTATTAACTAGGTTATAAAGTTATATAAGTACTACTGAAGGTAGTGAATAGCTTAATTTCTTAATCAATGATAAATTGAATAAAATTACCTAATTTCATGACTTACATTTCGCTTTATGATTCAGTAGTAACCACCATAGAGGCAAAACGTACACTTTATATAAATAAAATTTCTACAAGCTTTTATTCGCGGTTTATGGAGGCCGGATCAGAGGCCTTAGGCTCAAGAATTCAATGTTTAAAGAATTCAATGTTTCAAGAATTCAAGAAAAAAAATGTTTAAAAAATTGTGACAATTAAATTTTTCTTTAAATTTAATTTAATTGAATCATTAGAATTTGTGTATAAAGAATTAAATGCATCTTATTTACAGAATAAAAATAATTTTAATAATTAGTAAAAATGATAGAAAAGAATTTAATTCCAAACCCATTAGAGATTTACCTTTAACACAAAATTACATATTTGAAAATGCATGAAATGAATATGCACGAATTATATCCACCTGAGTACGGCCCTGACTTTTATTCCGAGAATTATTCGTATTAAAATTATAGTGAATCGCCTTATCGGTATACATATGATCCGAACATTACACACTATGCTAGTAATAGCTTTACTGACTGTGAAGATTCATCATCATAGGTATTACCGGTATTAATTTGGGTTGCAATGATGCTATAAATTATAAAATATGAAAATTTCATTTAAGATTTTCAAAAAAAAATCAGCATTTAGTTTATATATCATCTAATGATTTAAAATAGCCATCATAGTATTCTTTCTTAGATATTGGAAAATCATTTAATTATATTATTTACCTAATTCAATTCGAAAAAAAAATTAAATAACTATAATCTTATTAGATACGTTAAGTTAGCTAATCATCATTCTATGTTAGTTATGGAAACAGTTAGGAAGATGATTAAGAAATTAGGTAACATTTATGATAAGAATCAAATATAAGAATTTTAGTATAGGGAATATTATAATATACTTAAGCCTGGATACTACTTTTCGAATAAGCAAATTGTAATAATTTTTAAATTTCCATTAGTTTTACAGATATTCTTGATTTATTTCATTTAGCTATTTTTCCAAATAAGATTAGGCAGGCCCTCATCCCTTCCTATCCCTATATAGCAACTAACAGTAACTCATTCTTGTACATAGAGGCTGAATGCCCGAAGTATAATACATTACTTACTATATTTACCACGCTCATTTCAAATCTCACTATAAATGCAACAAGAGGACTTCGTGATACTCCAAGGTACATTCTTATTAACTATACCTACTGGATGTATGTACGAGTCGGAGAATTTCAACATCTATAATGTAAATGACAAAATTAAGGAACAGCCACTGACTGAAGATAAGCAGTACAGATATCAAGGACATTAGAAATAAACACTTATACAAGATACGCAATTCTCAACTCAGTTAATTTGGAAGATTTGCACAAAATCCAATAGTTAGCAAGTTTTAATGCAAACCCTATCGCTATAGAAAAGGATCCTGTAATGTATCAAACCACTATCCCTATATACATAATTCTGGTTGGTGCAGTCTTAATTTTGGCCATTTGGTACACGATGTGACGCAGATCGACACATACTTTATAGAGGACCACAGATAAGCAGATGAGCCCCAGCTTCCAGCAACATTTTTTCACAATATTCAAAAATGGTCGCTGAACTTCGGCGGGAGGAGTTACGGCCCTGCCTTCATACAAAACTGCTGAATACGCCGTTCGCACGGGAATAGAATGTGGGTGCGATTTCCCTTAGTTAGCATCCAAGCTTACGTCTTTATAATTATTATAATGTATAAATTCATTCTTTAACTCCGGTCTGCATCGTGCAGACATGGGTGTAAAAGTCTCATTTTAGTCATTAAATGTAGTTTTTAAGTATATCTGAGTTTCTTTTGGGGCCTCCGGCTGCGGGACATGTAATTTGTCTTTTTTTTTTCATGGCTACGTGTTTGTGTACATTTATAGTTTAAAAGCAGAATGTTTTTTGTATTTACATATTGAAGTTGAGAAGAGGCTGTTATTACTTTAAAATTGTCATACACTTACTTAAATTTATTTTTAGACTCAAAGTTTTACCAAAAATAGTCGTCTTTTTATGTACCTAACTCTATAAACTGCTTCGCTTTTATTATACAGCCTGCGATGATTCAGTTACTATAAAGTATAAATAAAATAAATGCTCATTTATCCTTACAGCTTAATAGTTAATTAGGAGGTAAATTAGTGCATTCTTCCATTACTTTTATAAAGGATCAACATTCTATGTATAGTATGTAAAAGGCTAGATGCATTATTCATAAAGGAAATTACAGTTAGAATTACTGCCTAGATACTTAATTTTAAGTTATTTGACTGCGATTAATTCAAATTAAAAGTACCAAATACTTACTGATTTCTGTAAGAATGAAGCAGTCGATACAAAAATAAACCGATATTTCTAAAGATCTTATGGTATGCTTGAATAATTGAAATTTGAATATTTATCAAATTTAATAATTAATACTGCACTTGTAAAGTTATTATAAAAATCCTATCCTACTAATATTATAAATGCGAAAGTTTGTTTGTTTGTGTATGTGTTTGTTACTCTTTCACGCAAATACTACTGAACCAATTACAATGAAATTTAGCACACATATAGAGGGTAACTTGGATTAACACAAGGTTTTATCCCGGAAATCCCACGGGAACGGGAACTATGCGGGTTTTTCTTTGAAAACGCGGGCGAAGCCGCGGGCGGAAAGCTAGTATATTATAATTTATAATTAATAGTGGAATAATTATCATGGTCAATTTTCTTCTCTTTTCTATTTCATAACATAACTTTGTCAACTGAGAATCGAATTTGTATCACCAATTGTGCATATCTAGAAAATTTCATTAAATATATTTTTATTGTTATACTTATAACTTATAAGTAATAACCATAAAGACGGTAAGTTACTTTAAGGCGAAGTTACAGCAAACAATGTGATACCACCGCACCGGTATGTTTAACAAAATGTTAAGGGACAGATAGTTACCGCTAATATTTAAAGAATTTAACTGTGAAATGTGATAACTGACTGTTTAGTGATAAACCCGTTTCTTATTCTCTTGGTTTAGATAATTTTAAAGCTTGTTATTACTGATAAGTTTAATTTAAGAAAGTGAGTAAAGCACGAGTTTCGGTAGATTCTGATTAATGTTTTCTCTCCACAGTGAAACTAAAATCAGTATTGTACTATTATTAACTAGTTATTACTAATTAACAACAATTTGAAATAGAAGTTATTACCACATATAGGTATTAACATTTGATGCGCACCCAGGATAACAGGATAATACAGGACTTTCATGCTTTTTACAAATCTCCATCATTTAACAAGTTCTTGATTATAAAATTATTCCTAAAAAAGCTCCCGTAAACTAAATGGTCATAAATAGTGACGGACTATAAAATGTGCCCCAAATAAGTCATCATTTGGAAAAACTCCCCGTTGGCTGCGCTTGGGCACAGCAATTAAACGCACCGAAATAGATCGTAATTACTGTGAACGTGGAGGGACATCCTGCGCTTCATGGCAGCCTGGTAGTTTTGGAGTTTATGAATGAATAATTTATGCTATTAAAATATTTTTTTTTTAATTATACCTACTTATTTAAAATTATTTAAACTTTCGAATGCGATTTTTTAAAGAATAGAATAAAATTGATCACGAGACGGATTTGAACCCGCGTCTTTTTCGAAACCCGTGCAAAACTCCTCTCGGCCATCCGTGACTGAGAAGCTATGCGAATCCCACTTCTATATTTTTATTCTTTAAAAAAATCCGATTAAGAAATATTAATTTAATTTTCGCAATAATAAATGTATCGACTACTACCAGAAGCGTATCGACATCCTGCGCATCATGATAGCCTGGTACTTTTGGAAATTAAGTTATGAATTAAAATTTTTTTAATTCAATTTATTAAAACAATACTTGATATGAACAGAATCGGCAATGCGAAATATCATGTTTGGAAAATAGCACTTTGCTATTTTTAGCAAAATTTTTTTTACCTAGGTTCATAATTATTGTTAACATTATCTGCAATATCGAAATTCATTTCTTAATTCCCAAACAAAATCTTATTATATCTTGCATATCATGTTCAATTGAGTCCTAGAGAATTACATGATTCGATTAGCTAAGCAGAAGTGATATCTATCACTTATCTAAGAATTATATATAGCATTCCTAAAAATAAAATTTCAAAGAAATAACCATTGATAAAAAATGTATTTATCAAAATCAGATCCGGAATTCTCCAGATACCTAATCGAACATTAAAATCTACTTCTTTATAATGTTCGTAAAAACGTTATTCACTGCATAAAATAATACATAAATTCGACCGTCTAATCAACTATCGATTTTACAATCAGAAATCAAACTCCACCATAAATAAACTGTTCTAATTTTATTATCTAATTCGCTCGTAATTATCCGATTAACGATATTTTGATGTCTTTCTAGCAAAATTAAGATCGTAAGGAATGTAATCGATTTTTTCAATTACTTCAGCGATAAAACTCTGAACGATTAAGTCTGTTCTTAATGAAAAGCTAAGGTTTTACCGCGCTAATAATAATAATTAATTATTCAGTAAGGCAATGCGTAATTAAAATATATTAAAGTATAGGTACTAACTAAGGGTACTAATAATAGCGCAACGATATGGGAATTGTTATTCTATATTTAATAATAAATTATAACAACATAATGTTATTTTATCTGACATATTTAATTACTTAAACAAAACACTACATTACGTTTAAACAAATTCCTAATTTGACATTCCAATGTCAAATAAAACCAACGCTTCAAATCAGACTATTTTTAAAAATCGAACACATGATTTCATGTAACATCTTTTA
This sequence comes from Colias croceus, assembly GCF_905220415.1. Taxonomy (NCBI): domain Eukaryota; kingdom Metazoa; phylum Arthropoda; class Insecta; order Lepidoptera; family Pieridae; genus Colias; species Colias croceus. Next base: position 4,601,324 of record NC_059562.1, read on the forward strand.
GAGAACAATAAAGTTTACAGCGTACGTTTACGAGGCAGTAAGCTAAAAATGCACAGATTAAAAAAGATTTATATAAAGCCATGCATACACTGCATCAGGGGTTGATTTATCGGACAGTTTGATTTGCTGGCCGTCGATAACTATTCCAACGCTTTGAAGAATTAAAAAAAAGTCTTGTTTGTATTTGGCGCCATTTAATGGTACGTTTGGAATCACATCCGCGTTTCTTGTGGATTTCATTCATGTTTTACTTTTTAAAGATTGAATGACGCGGAATTTTTAAGTAAATATATTGGTGTATTCGTTCAGAAACACAGCGTATTTATTAACAGTCGTTACACGGCATTAAAAGGTAAGCTTATGATAATCAGTTCGCTCAATTATAATAATTAATAACTCGAGAGTTATCTGGTTACAAATTAATTAATTTGGAAACCATTATTAGTTTCATTGTATTTATTTTATTTAAACGTAACTATATGGTCTATATGTAGTAGGTAGCTATGGAATAAGTAAGTATAAGTAGTATCTTTCAATGGACAATATTACTTTTATACACAAAATTTTCTTTTTTAACCTACTTTTAGGGATTTCCATGTACTTCGATAAATATACTTTTATACAATTATTTTATATTCAAATGAAACTAATTTTCATACAGTAAACTTATACCTAACATTATTTTAATTCTACGTTTTACAATTAAATAATTCGATGACTTCAATACCTATTTATATAGTAGTCCTTTAAAACATATACTTCTACAGTGCATACACACACACACACACACATACGTCACACGCATGCGCAGATGTCCTGTCATACTTGTATACCGCTGATAAGCGATAAGTTATCAACAACAGCTAGGACATTATTGATTCACTGATAAGCGCCGTGTACGTAGAACTGATTTTTAGTTACAATTTTAAGGATTGATTGGTGTAAACTACTGGAAAATAGATTCGATGATTGGTGATCATTAAACTAACTTCCTAGTCAGATCAGAAACAGCTTCAGTTCTCATTTATTAATAGATAAAATTGTTTATTGAAATGCATGAATTATTATTATCCCCGCAAAACTGTAATATAGGGGAAAATACGTATTTTCAATGTTTTGAAGGCCTATATACATATTATATATAAACTTCTTATGTCTATGTATATATCAGTTTGGTATCTGAGTTTGTATTTTTTATCTGTGCGCCGCGTAAGCAAACCTTGCTTGCTTGTAATCTTAAAGATTAGCATTACAATTAAATATGTTCATAATATAAACTGACTTACTAATCTCGGCTCAAAATTCCGCTCAGTAAATACAGTAATTATGACATTTGTATTAAAAACGGAATATAAACCACATCTATCTATTTAAAAAAATGAATTAATGTTTGCCTGTATGCCGTGCTATGAATTTGATCATTTGATGATCTTCAGAAAAGTGTTGTACCTACGTGAGCCATAGGTTTCTGAATTGGTACGACCAATCATCGAGACACGCGAAGCCGGGCTGCAAAGCTAGTATAATCATAAATGAATCAGTATCTTAATTGGATGTAATTACCTTGAAGTTATCTTATCTCAATCATGTTATAAAATATATTGAATCCTATAAACGCGGACCAGAGTGTTTTGCATGATGCGTTATTTTAACAGAAAAGGTGTTTGTTAGCATGCGTTGTAAACTACGCAATTAATATATGCAAGTAACGTTCATAAATTTTATTTTATACTAGCTGTACCGCGCGGTTTCACCCGCGTGGCTCCGCTCCTGTTGGTCTTAGCGTGATAAGATATATATAGCCTATATTACTCGTGGATAATGTAGCTTTCGAATGGTGAAAGAATTTTTAAAATCGGTCCAGTAGTTTATTACAATTAAATACAATCAAAAAAACAAAGTTTTCCTCTTTTTAATATTAGTGTAGATAAAGTATTTAATTATAATCCCAAGACATTAAGGAGATATGGGAAGACAATGGAAGATGAAGGAACTTAGTAAATTTTCAATTTTTAACGATAAAGAAAACCGTGGATTAATATGGCTCATATATTTGTGAAAGTAATTAAAATTTCAGACTTGTAGATATTACCATATCTATAAAATTCCATGTTTTTAAACTCATTTAGAAACGTTAAAAGCCATTAAATTGTGATGCTTGATTGACACCCATAAAAGTTTTATTATATAAATATTGAGGACACACCTGATGTATTTCAAAACTAAGAATCAGCTATAATCAATTCTAAAAAGTCTGACTTGAGCATTGCGATCTTATGTATAATTTTGATTACTCATTGCATTTAGACCTAGTAGATACATATAATATGTTTATTATCATTTCCTTTGCATAACATCCGAATAGCCAACATTATCTTCAAATATAAATAACAATAAAGACTATTAAGCCAAAGGATTATTACTGAATACAAAGTAAACATACGAATTTTACAGTAAAACTTACATTCAATATTTGCCTTTGTTTTTAAAATTTAACTATATTCCACATCTATCAACTACTATCTCGTAGCGTATCCTAACATTGAACTTATCAAGGTTTAAAGAAAATCATTAAATATCTTCACTTAAACTATTATATCTATACACTTATAGTAGGTACTAGAAACTATAGTATATAGAATACTACAGTATAGAAACTTCCATCACACCGTACTTGCATCACCTGTAGGTGCTACGATATTAAACGTGCAATTAAATATTCAAATTTAAACCGAGCCACACGTAACTATAGGCAACTATAAACAAATGACTGCGCAAATGCATTTAACTCGCATAGCAAATGCATTCGTGAAGGTGGCTCGTGGAATTAGTTTGCTGGAAGAGCATGCCTTTACATAAAAATTGATATACTGTGTAATAGTTTATACTGTGGTATTTGGTACGAAGTAAATTAGGGCTACGCAATACGCATGGTGTTCTGGCAAGACTTGCGTGCTGAAATATACTTGCTTATTTTTGGCAATAAAACAAAAAATGCGCTTTATATAATTAACTACCAACAAGTTAGATACATATAAAATCAATACTCAAATACCAAGTCACATTGACACTGGAATGTCTTGTAACAATTCCGCGAAACTATAATCCAGTGTATTTAGGTCTCAAATGAGACCTAGGCCAGGCGTCCTACGTCCACAGTATACATACTTAATTAGTTATATTATGTCGTGATCCCACGCGTACCAAATAAGGCTTGTGAAATTAATAACTGATCATTTTCACAGACCTTCACGGTTTGAACTTTATTGTTATGTTAATTTGTACAAGCTCGTACAAATTGCTTGGTTTGCTTCGATAAATTATTGGAATATGGGGAAGTTAGGACTGGAGCTTGGAGGAAAGAAGCTACATCTACCTTCGTACACGCTATATCTAACTAGCTGGATTTATAATTCAGTTTAAATATGTAAGACAGAGTAGTTTTATATGGTCAAACAATTGATAAAATTAAAATTATTTTGAGCAGTTTTTATTTTTTAATTTTAAATACGTATATTATGAGGCAAATATTGCAAATCTAAGTTGAAGACACTTTTATGTTGTTTACATTGTAACTTGTAAGCATTATAAAAGTTTACTTTTATACGGATAAAAGTGGCTATCCATTAATTTTTATAACATAAGAATTTTGTCCTCCCTATTGATATAAATCGATATTAAAATAATCAATAATAAAGTCATGTCACAGAGCAAATAAATAACAGTACCCGAGACGAACGGAAGCGGATGGCACCGCACAAGAGATCGTTGTTCGCTAAATTTAGACGCCGTTGCGCTTGCGCACATGTATTGGAAGCGTCTTTTTATTCCTTCTAACTGTAGCCAGAAACTTAATGTTTACTTGGAGATATTTTTACGCAAACTGACCAATTTGCTTCCACAAATTATGATATATACTGACAATTTTTCCCCGTAATTTACGAAACTATATTGTAGTTTCAAACGTACACGTGTATTAGAAAGATTATATTCAAATGGTTCCTACAATTAGCTGATTTACGTCCGTTTGATGAGCAAATAATAAAAAACACTATCGAGAAAGCCATACAAAAACTGGTCACCATTCAAATTAGTTAGAGCAGCCTACGGAACCTGCTCCAACTGGTTTGTTCGCGCTTGGCGGGTTTTTATCACCACATTTTGCATCAGCCCATTTATAATGACGATTACATGAAAAAGGGGTGTTTCAGCTCCTTAGATTTATGACATATGAAGAATATCGCAATACAATACGATGGAATAAAAATAAAGGGATAGTGGGTACAGTAATGTTGTGTCAACATATCGGGCTGACAATAGCGTTCGGCCAATTAGTTTTTTCAGCGTGTTATTATTTTAAAAATAATTACGTATAATTGTCTTCGTGTCGCGAACGTGTAAGTTTTGTTAAGTGTTTTACACGCAGACTTATTGAGTTAGCTACGCTTATTATGTTTGACTAAATAATGCAGTCGAATTAAACCGATGCATGCTGCTTGCTTTCGAAAAGTTTGAAAAACTTGTCTAAAAAATAATTACGTATGAAAGCAAACAAAATGGGCCAAGTACTGCTGTAGAAACGTAAAAAATAACTATGGAAACACATCCAAAAATCAAACGGCCGTAAACCCCTGACACAATCCAATTCACAAAATCGTAATCTAAAAGAAATCGAAACTCAGTAAATTGTACTCACAAAGAGCATTGTAATAGCATCACGTACGATAATCGATGCTATTATGACATACAAAGCAGAATTGCACCTAAATATAATCCAATATTTATACGATCCGTGACTGTAATGCGTCTGGATTCCTGTGCGCCTTGCGTCCCTGTCTCGCAGCCAGGGTTCCGACGAATAAAAAGCACGAGCGAGTAACAGTTCGATTCTCCTAAATGTTTGCACTCCCGCACCTACGGGCCACAGGTACCGGAGCCGTGGGAGTCCGTCTAATAATACCTCCACGCAGGTAGACGCACTATTGGATAATAGAGTTTTCGGAACGAGCAACAATGAGTCGGTAATTTATGTCGAATTTTTAGGAAATGTACCTGTTGTTTTTTTCACCATGTTTTGGGTGAAGTTCGCTCCGGTCCGTGCGGTTGATTTGTTTGTTTTCACGCACAATTTGCGATTACAATGATTTGTGTGTCCGAGTAACGAGATCATATCTTTTGTTAGTCCTAATTGAGCGGTTTTCGAAATAGTCGCGATGTGTATCTCTTAGATACGAGTTCAACAACCGAGACTCATGAATATTAAGTGCGTATAAAAATTCGTTGCAGTCATAAACGGTGTTTTATCAAAATTCTCGACGTGAAATGACCATACGAGCGTTTGGGAGCCATGTTCTACGCTAATTAATGGCCGTGGGCTCATTTAATAGAAAATAAATAGATAATTACGGAGGCGGGAATGGTTAACTTGCTGATTTTATTAGACTCTCAGGCGTAAAATTGCTATAATTCTAACAATGAACTACTGTTGCGTCAAATTGCTTCTTTCATCTGGTGTATACCAGCCTACAAATCCGTACGTTTGTTGACGGGATTTTCACAAGTGCACAAATAAATATGTACCATTCAGGATGTCGAATAGAAATCAATATATTGTGTACGTATTGTGCCTTTATACGTAGAATCTGTCAATAGTGCCTACCTGGTATTGACACCTGCTGAGGTTGCACTACAGACCACTAACATCTAAATATGAGCACGCAATTTTTGCGTTTAATTCTTAAGGATAACGGATACATTTGGTTGACGACATATTATTTTTATGCGGTGATGTTTAGCGCCGCGTGACGCATTTTAAGTATAGGTTTGAGAGCTGATTCATAATTAAAATAGACGTTTAGTGTAGCTTCATGTTTATTGCCAGGAAACGCGGACCACCTACAATTTAACATTTTTTTACGTACAAATATTTAAAGAAGTAATTGTATACACAATTAAATTAAAAATTAAATATTTACACAATTAAAAATCATTAGCATACATGAACACGGAATTTGGTTTGAATGGGAATAATGAACTCGTAAGACTATTCACTCTACTTTTAAGACTATTAACATTTTAATATGTACAATGATGTATTTTTCTTCAAACAGAGCCTAGAACGTTGAAAGTCGAAAGTCCATTTATGTGTTACATATGCAGCATTCTTGTGGAACTGAGTGGTTTTGCTTTCACACCCATAAATCAAGCATTTATCATACGTGCAATATTCATAACTTATGACACTTGTTGGGATCGTTCATCAATTTTGATTATACCACTTATTATGTATCCATTTTTGGCATGAAGTTCTTTAGATGCTTAACCAAGCTCTTTTCTTTTGCCACCTATTCCTAACCCTTTAGTATACGATATTAATAAGCTTATCATAGACTAGACACTATCAGTTGAGAATCATAATAAAATACCTCATCTAAATCGTCAAATACAATGGTATCAAGCCTGTCATAGACCGAATACCATCACATAAGTATACATATACTTTACGGTCACCTACCTCACTTTCAGTCCAATCAATGAGACTAGACTTCTCCTCCAGCAAATTCTCCGAGCTCCTCTTCTCGTCCTCTCCGTCTCCCTCGTCCTTGAAGACCTTAACTTCGTCCGTGGAGCCCAGGTCGTCGCCGCCCGAGCTCGCAGCGGAACTCGAGTGCGCATGCGGCATTTTCAAGATCCCAACCCAACGCCCATTATCCCATCCTTTCACAACACACACTATCTGTCATCCATGACCGGCTAATACATTATCCGGGCTGGTCCTTCGAGCCGGATTGCTATGCACATCGGTCGGTAATGTCACTTACACTGATACTAGTTTGTCGGTTCACAGATGAGTCATCAGGTTGAGCTTAAATTGTTACTTCGCGTATCTTTCGAATTGTATCTGAAACAACAATTATTTAAATTAAACAACGTAAAATGTAAAAGTTGGACACATAATTTAAATTTTGGACATCTTGGACACAAGAAAAGAAAAGAAAATAAAGGTAGGTAGGTACTTAATGACCTAGTAATTACAACAAACATATCATTACAGTTGTACAGGCACCTATCTTATCCTTAACCTTACGATAAGACTGAACCGAAAGCTATATTTAACGTTTCGCCACAAGCATTGTAGCATATTTTAGGTCAAGTGGGCTGTCAAGTATCGTTCAAGTCCCTTGGCCCGAAGCCAAGCGCTCAGAAACCCTTAGGAGAAATAAAATAACATATTGACAGTGAATAATTTATGTAAACATTAGTGGGACGAGTTACGAGGAAGTCAGTTTTCGTGTATCTTAACATGTATGGAACTGTTTTATAAAGTTTGATATGAAGTTTGGAGGGTGGTTTGGTAATAATTCACTGTCGGTAGTTCTAATAGTTTTAATAAACCAGTCAGACTCCACACCCGGTGTTTCATTGACGTTCCATTGGCGACGAGTCGGAACTACGCGTGACGTGAGTAAGTGAAGTAAAGGGTTGTGAACATGCCTATAGGGAAATTGGAGCCGTTTGATGTTAACTCCAAACAATGGCCGGCATACGTTCGCCGTGTAAGACAATACATATTGTTGAATGAAATCAGGCAAGAATTACAAGTGCCGTTACTCATCACCATAGTTGGAGATACTACGTATTCTCTAATGTGCGATTTGTGTTCGCCGGAGCATCCGGAATCAAAATCGTTCGAGGAGCTCGTTCGCCTAGTAACACAGCATTTAGAACCACAGCGTTCTGAGATAGCCGAGCGCCATGTTTTTCGCTTGCGTCGACAGGTCGTCGGCGAGCCGCTCACCGAATACCTGCATAATTTAAAACATTTGGCGACGACGTGCAATTTCGGCAGCAACCTGGAAGAGAACTTACGTGACCAGTTCGTGTCTGGATTGGCGAGTGAGGCGATGCGATCGCGAATTTTTGCCGAAAAAGACATAAATTATAAACAGGCCGTGGAGCTGGCTCTGGCTTTGGAGGCGGCGGAGCGACACGCAGAGGTGAGCGCAGCCCCGAGCGCAGCAGGCGTGGGCGGCGGCGGCGGGTCGGCGGCGGGCGAAGGCCTGCACCAGGCGAGCGTACGGCGCTCGCAGCTTCGCGGGGCCGCGCGCCCGCCCGCACAGCACGGCGGCGGCGGGAGCGGCGCGGGCGGCGGTGCTGGCGGCACCGGCCGCTGCTGGCGGTGTGGGAGGCCGCACCGGGCGGATAAGTGCCGGTTTGCTAATTATAATTGTGATGAGTGTGGTGTACGTGGCCATTTAAAAAATATGTGTAAATCAGTGAGTGGCAAAGGGCGGGCGAACGCCCGACATAATTACGTGAGTGACGATGAGCGAGACGAGGAATTTTTCAACATCCAAGTGGACGGTACAGGTGACCAACCTTATTTAGTTATGGTTAAAGTGGATGGACGTCCAATCGAGTTCGAAGTCGATACCGGCAGCCGAATTTCGACCATAAGCGAAGATTTTTTTAGGCGTAATTTTTATAATAAAACTGTATTAGCTAATAATATAAACATACGCAGTTATGTCGGTTCGACGATAAACTCGCTTGGATTTATTAATGTATATGTAACCCTCGGTAAGGTCTCAGTGTATAATTGTAAACTTTATGTAATTAAGAACGGGGGACGTCCTTTGTTAGGCAGAGAGTGGGTACGCGCTCTTGGAGTTAAAAATATAGCCATAGATTTACAGGAAATTAATGAGGATGTAGGGAGCGATCCCTTTGTGAGTCAATTAATGTGTGAATTTCCGGAGGTGTTTACGGAGAAGTTAGGAACTTGTAAAAAAACAATAACGTTATATGTAAAGGATGAGAAGCCCGTATACGTGCGCGCGCGGCCTGTGCCGTTAGCACTGCGCGCTCGCGTTGAGAGCGAGCTGGCGCGGTTAGAGCGAGAGGGAATTATTTACCGCGTTGAGTCATCCGATTATGGGACGCCGATAGTACCCGTGGTTAAAGAATGCGGCGATATAAGAATTTGCGGTGATTATAAAATTACTATAAATCCGATCCTTAAGCGTGATCCATATCCACTTCCTCGGATCGAGGAGTTGTTCGCTTCACTGAGTGGGGGAGAAGAGTATTCAAAAATTGATTTAAAACATAGTTATCAACAATGCTTGTTATCGGATGATTCACAGCGTTATACGGCTATAACTACGCACGTCGGTACATTTGTATATCGTCGCACTCCATTCGGTTTGTCGTGTATCCCGGAGAAGTTTCAAAAGATCATGGAGGAAACCCTTCGGGGTGTTCCAAATACTGTTGTATTTTTGGACGACGTCTGTGTTACCGGTGTGGATAGGAAAAGTCATTTAAGAAATTTACGTACAGTATTAGAACGGTTACGGGCTATGGGTTTTACTGTTAAATTTGAAAAATGCAGTTTTTTACAAAAAAGTGTAAAATATTTAGGTTTTATCATCGATAAAACAGGATTACGTCCCGATCCAAATAAACTAGCCGCTATTACTGAGGCCCCGAGGCCCCAGAATATTACACAATTAAAAAGTTTTTTAGGAATGTTAAATTATTATGGGAAATTCATTACAAATTTAAGCATAATGTTACAACCCTTGCATGCACTTTTAAAAAAAGACATCGATTGGACATGGGATTCGAGATGTGAGGAGGCTTTTATTGCAGCTAAAAATGCTCTCACCTGTGATAAAGTATTAGCGCATTATGAAGACGGTCGGGAACTCATTTTGTCAGTGGACAGCAGTGCGTACGGGGTGGGCGCGGTCCTGGCGCATCGCTACTCGGGCGGGAGTGAGCGCCCTATCAGCTGTGTTTCACGGTCGCTCAATTCGGCGGAGCGGAATTATAGTCAGTTAGACAAGGAGGCGCTCGCGATTTATTTTGGGGTAACTAAACACCATCAATATTTGTATGGGAGATCGTTCATATTGCGTACCGATCATCAACCCTTATCACATATTTTCGGTAAAAAGGGGGGAATACCACAAACAGCTGCAAGCCGTTTACAAAGGTGGGCCGTGCGTTTATCAGCCTATGACTTCAAGGTAGAATTCGTGAGATCCTGTGAGAACGGTCCCGCGGATGCGTTGTCTCGTCTGCCCCTTCCGTGTGAGCGGAGCCCCACGGAAGCGTTAAGTTATGTAGATTTAGTTAAAGATTCATTGCCTGTAAGTTTTAAAGATATTGCGGCGGAGACATATAAAGATAAATTATTATGTAAAATCAAAGGATATGTTTTGTTTGGATGGCCGGCTCGCGCCAGCTGTGAGGAGGAGCAGGCTTATTTCGCACGTAAGGACGAAATCATACACGAATTGGGGTGTCTGATCTTTAAATACAGGCTTGTTGTTCCTCCTCCGCTACGCGCGAGGGTCCTGGAGGAAATTCACCAAGGGCATTTAGGAGTGAACAAAATGAAAAGTCTGGCTCGTAATTACGTTTATTGGCCTGCTTTGGATGCAGATATAGAGAATTTGTGTCGATCTTGTGAGGCATGTCGAGTGGTTCGGGACGCTCCGCCCCACGCCACTTTACATCCTTGGGAGTTTCCCCTAGGGCCCTGGCAAAGGGTTCATGCGGATTTTGCTGAATGTGGGGGTGTAAAATATTTTATATTAGTTGACGCTTTCTCGAAATGGATTGAGGTAAGTGCAATGAAACGAACAGACACTGAATCCACGGTGTCAGTGTTGAGGTCTATGTTTGCTAGATTCGGATTACCGTCACAGCTAGTTACTGATAATGGCCCCCCGTTCTCGTCTATAGATTTTAAAACTTACTGTGATAAAAATTGTATACAACATGTAACGTCGGCACCGTACAGACCACAAGGTAATGGGGCCGCGGAGAATGCGGTTAAGACGGTAAAGAAGGTAATTAAAAGAGCTATTTATGAAGGCGAAAATATTTCTAAAGCACTGTCGAAGTTTTTATTTCAATATCGTAACGTTGAGCACGCCACGACTAAAGTGTCGCCGGCCGTAGCGCTTTTAGGCCACCGTCTGCGCGGTCGCTTAGACGCGTTACGTCCAGACGTCGGTGCAGAGGTGCGCACGGCACAGCAGAGGCAGATGGCTAACAAGGGAGGTCAGGATAGGAATTTCGAGAACGGGGATCCCGTACTTGTACGTAGTTATTCCAGTAAGTCGCCTAAATGGGTCGAGGGTAATGTGACGCAAAAGACCGGCCCTGTTTCTTATAAGGTGAAGGTTGATGACGGGGTTGAATGGCGTAGGCATCAAGATCAAATTATTTCACTGAATAGTGGGAACCGTAAAAGTCGATTCTCTTTATCCCGGCCGAATTTGAATAACTCGACTAATTGTGCCCCCGCAAGCGATGGTGCTGACGGGACATGTGCTGATGTGGCGGAGGAGGAGGAGGCGGACCAGGACGCGACCGACAAGGATACAGGTAAATCGACTGCAAATTCAGTCACGCGCTCCCCCACCCCTCCTCCTGACGGTGCATCAGCTCGAGCTGTACGAGCTTACGAGCGTTCCCGTAAGTTGTTTAATAACGAGTAAAAAAAAAAAAAAAAAATAAATAAATAAAAATGTTAAGTATTGGTTAAGTTCTTGTTATTTTAAGTTGTATTTTGGATTTAAATATGTATGTATTTGTAAGAGGGGAAAAATGGAGGGTGGTTTGGTAATAATTCACTGTCGGTAGTTCTAATAGTTTTAATAAACCAGTCAGACTCCACACCCGGTGTTTCATTGACGTTCCAAAGTTAAAGAAAATGTAGATGAATATATGAATACAATTGTAGTTAGTAACATAATATTTCGCACACTTTTCAAAACACGTAACAAAAACACATTTTCGAAAAAAAGTAGAAAAATATTATGATACCTAAGTCTTAATTCGCAATCATTTTCAAGTCTACAGAAACATTAATTCTTAAAGCATAAAATTTGCTGCTCAAGCCCTTATCCATCAACTCAGGAAATAATGAATGCTGTTACATATTAAAACCATAGATTAAAAGCCAGTTTATGATACACGTATCATGGGCGCGTTGATATGCGCGCGCGCATTGCATTCACTATGCATATTGTTTTGAGAGAATATGACGCCTGTACTAAGCTATGCATGTCAATGTGTTGCCAGGCCTTCCTGCTAAGCCTACATTTCGTCACGAGAATTTCGTAGTCTATTGTATAAAGATGAATTTTAATGAACTGAAAAAACAATTCTAAGAAGCGGTGATAGAGTTGAATTTGTGTATTGATGGATTTGATTATTAATAAGGCATAATCGATCAATTTTATTAGCTCGTTATATCTGGCTAAGACGTTGGAAGTTTGTTAATTGTAATATATTATATCCTGAACACCTGCCTCATCATATTTTCGAACATTCAATCAATTTTTATTTATTAGCATACTTAAATTGTATTTACTATTTACAAAATTAATAGAATACATTGCTCGGTAAAATATTATTTTTAAATTATTTATCTGAACATTAAGAAACTTTCAGCACATTATGCTTGTGATAAATGCGCATGCGCACATCCATTTTAGGATGCTACTTGCCGAAAAATAACGAATTATCTATATCCCTACTGAAAAGTTATCAAATCCTAATACCGAAAAGCTTAACTTTTAACCAAGTCAAGACATTAGAAATGAAATTAAAATATCAATCTTAATGCTCAATTCGTTCCAAATTAGTTAGTTCGTCCTTTCTTCATATAATATTGACATTCCACAGATACAAACGACTTATAACTAAATACGAGTGAAGCCGCGGGCTAAACCCTATCATATAAACAATTCTAAACACGAATTACAGTATCTTATCGTTCATCTCAGAAGATAAGAGCAAAAGGAAACCGTTTATCGCTTATGTGATGTTTCATAACGTGTTCATTATGTTTATTTGTCTGTAACTCATGTACTACTGAATAGATATTATGAGTGTGACTTTTAATGTTTTGATAGATTGCGTTTTTGGTGTTTGAATTTTTATAATAATTTTTAATTGTGTGATAGAATTGGATTGGGAGTGTATATTTTTTGATAGGATGTAATTAATTATCGATTTTATGCAATTGAACTCAAAATAAGTTACTTCTTTCATATCAATCGTTACTAAGGATTAAACGCATGCATTTAATTAATTAAAAATGTACTTAAATCGTATGAGGATAGAGATCAAAATTCGTTGTTTACTCGCAATGTACTTATCTAAGTAGAAGATACACAATATATTGTTTGAGTGGAAATTTTTGATATTATTTTTAATTGCAATTAAAAACGAATTCTCACAGTGAGATAGAGATGACTTATCCTGGGAATAATGGGCAAAAAGTTTTAGATTTCTATCCTAAAGACTTTTCATGAATAAATGTACGTACTTTCTCAAAAGTTTGTTTCTATTTATTCAACTTAATTCATCTTCTCAAAGTTTATTTCTGATGAATAATTAAACCCAGTATAAATTCATATCTGTTGGGATTAACCTGACCATTGATAGTTTCATTGCTTTTCACGAATTGATTCATGAAAATTTTAAGCCAAGTGTTATTTCATTGCACAGTTAATAACTTTTTGAAAAATTTTATTTGCAATGGAAATATTCTATAATACAAAAATGAATCGCAAAATGTGTTGGTAAGCGCATAACTCAAGAACGGCTGAACCGATTTCGTTAATTTATTTTTATAATGAAAAATGAAGTATGAGGATGGTTCTTATGGAGAGAAAACGTCAAAGTGTACCACGGGCGAAGCCAGGGATGACCGCTAGTTATTCATATATTCGTTGATACATGCATATTTGCTTTTAAAAAGTTATTTATCACATTTTTTTTAATACTTTACTATATATAGCACTATCAGGAGACATCTTTCCTTAGTGTCTACATATTTTGTCTGTGTCTACATTTACTCTTAAACACGCTTGGCTTGTGTGCGTGAGCCATTTGAACGATTTGTATGAAGTTTCCCTACTAGTTGTATCTGTATACTGTGATTAAATGAACCAATAATAAGGTTAATGACCGTCAATATTATATTATTATTTAACGTGAGGCCTTTTCCAGATAAAAATTATTTCACAGCGTAGGTAAGTTAATTCATTATTTTTCCCGCTATAATTGCTTTAATTTTAATAAAATACATGTTTGTTTTACTGTTGTTTGGATACAGAATAATCCAACAACTTAAACATTTACGTCATTTAGTTTAAGATCAATGGATAAGAATTTTTAATTAATTAAATTTGTGATAACAAAAACTTTCTTAGATATATCTAATATCAACCAAAAAGATAATCATAAAACATTTAATAAACACATAACACACGCATAACCCCAAAATATAAGTTAATATGAAAAATTTCGAAGCCAAACCACGGAATACTGAATAGTATCTAACGCTAGCAAAACTCAAACTCAACATTTTTTTAAACTTTTACAAGTTCGCATACATGTACTCATTTTTAACAAATTACACATGCTCAAATTGTTACTGCAATACTTACGATTAAAATGCCATCTTATATAATCTGCACATAACAGTGATACATTAGCAAGGCATATAAATGGCATAATGACGTATGCAGATGGGGGACTAGGTGTGAATAACTGAATCGTTCACGCCATGTATCATTATGTTTGTTCGTTGTTACATATAGTCTATAGATATATAACATATATTGTAATGTCCTAGGAAGTCTCTTGATGGTTGGGATTTGGGAATGGTTGTACGCTGTGCGATGAAGATTGGTGTTACAAATTTGATGGTTAGAGTTTTTGCAATGCAACAGGATTTATTACGAACTAGCTTACCGCCCGCGGCTTCGCCCGCTTTGTCTAAAACCTAATAAATTATATACTAAAACCTTCCTCTTGAATCACTCTATCTATTAAAAAAACCGCATCAAAATCCGTTGCGTAGTGTTAAAGATTTAAGCATACAAAGGGACAGAGGGACAGAGAAAGCGACTTTGTTTTATACTATGTAGTGATTTGATTATGTACGATTGCTTATTGTTATTGTTTCAAAAATCTCAAATATCACCTTAATATGTATTTGAGAAAATAGTGTTACCTATTGGTAATTGACACCTAATGTAGAAGAACACCACAAATAAATTAAGTTTTTGTTGAAATCAAACACTCTCAATGCGAAGCATTAAAATATTTAATTTATATATGTAGTAACTATAAATTATATGGAAATTCCAACTGATTATTTATTATTATCCACTAGTTAATCATAACCCGACACCTCCTTTAAAGAAACTCGTAAGTAAATGAAACATACCAAACATATTCCTCTTTTACCATAGATAGGTATAGACAAAACCTGAATGGAAGTTAGTTTAAACAAAGGTCCAAAGACGAGCATTTCTATTTCACAGTACAGGCAGTAAAAGGTACCATTGTAATAGGATACCTAAGGTATCATTTTATGTGTTATTTTACGACGCATGTGAAACCGCGTGTTAAAGTGCTGTTTATTGAAATTTATAAATGGGTACAAATCGTAAATATTCTGTACGAACTGTAGGTGGTATCTAAGGAAGTTTGTTTTATACTGACGAAACAGCCCAGCTTAGTAATTAGCGTAAGCCATGAAAGCATTTTTGAAAATTTCGTTTTAAAGTGTCTTAAATGTATACGACATTTTATTTGACTGTATTACCATTCCAGATGGAAGTGTCTATACTCTATAGTCTATAGGTACTATGGTGAAATAGTTTCAAAATTATTTTTGGTATTTAATAAGTTTTAGTGGGAAACCCTATTCATGCGGATTACGACTTTGTTTTATAGATACTGTTTAAGGAAAAGTTGTTTAAAATATTATGATAGTTAGTATTGATTAAAATTTAATCACACATTATAATCAAGACCCAATCAAGGAAAATTTTACAGCTATTATACGTTACAAAGCGGTGTAATTTCTATGTATGTACTTATGGTATACGAAACTACTGAATCGATTATGAAAATTGATTTCATTATAGAAGGCATTATCCCTAATTAACACTAATGCTTATTACAATGCTACATGACCTAACACATATAATTAGGATTATTAATGGGAGATAATACCTACAATAAATATATTTATAGGTACTTATACCTACCTATAGGAGTAATTGCAAAAGGTAATCCGAATAAAATCTAATTTCTAGTATAGAAATTTAGTACCTATAAAGGCTATAATATAATAGATTCAAGTTTATTATAATTAAAGTACCCATAGAGAACTTATCTAAAAGGCTATAAAACTAAGCTGTAGGTGATAAAGAAATTCTCAAAGCACCTAAAAGTTTGAATGTCATTTATACTTTTGTTTCATGAAGTTTTAAAAACAAAAAGATGTTTTTTTGTATGCAAGTTTATAGCTCACGTTTCAGGAAATAACTAAGACTAGTTAGTTTTATTTTAGAACAAGCGGATTTCCGTGACTTCACTCACTTAAATAGCCTATATTAAATAAAACACATATTTTATACAATGTCTTTCTTTTACTTTTAGATCAAGCATCCAGCAAATAATCACATTCTACGCTGTCATTTCTTCCCATCAATACATCTTTTTCATATTTTCATAATTCAAACATAACTAGTAACGCAGTTCCTTCACATTTTTTAAAGAAATTACAAGAATTAATTAGACCAACAATAGTCGAGTATCATGTTGTACAATAAAAATATACGCTCCGTTTATTTTTATGGGAATAAGTGTGATTTTTTTATAAATATTTCCCTTGTTCTTATTACTATTAGTCAGGTCTCTCGTGTGTAACAACCAACTTGTTTCAAACGAGAAATATTCGTAGCACTGCTTTATTACTGGCAAAAAATCTTTTAAACGTCTATATAGTATCTATCTATGTTCCTAAAGAGGAAAAAAGTTATGAATTCGTTGCGAGGATGTCGTACGGAAAAAAATTGCGATGGGTTTTGGCCTAACAAGCCATAGGTTGCTGTGGTTATGCCAAATAAGCTATTTCTTGTTATATTATAATCTCATTTCACCTCTGTTTTATTATTATTTCACATGTGTATTTATTATTATTTCACGATATTTAAAGCGTTTTAATCGACCAACTTTGCCATGAGCGAACACAGGGCATGCGCATTAATATACATAACCATCAAAGTAAATTACGTCTAACTACTGTGAAATTCCCGCGTTATAAAATTTAAATACATATGGCTCATTAATTTACATTATCAATGGCTGTCAGGAGGTTTTAATTTAAACAGACGGTACACCTGTGTCTATTTACAATTTTATAGCTACTAAACGTAACAAAGAAACAGATTTGTCTCCGCTACATTGTAGCGGCAGACGCGTCCGTCCCGCGCGGTTGTTTACATGCAAATGAACTAAAGTACCACAGACTATACAATTCTAAAGCTGCATTTCCACTGTGTGACTTTTATCATGCATTTTGTTATATCATATTTGTTTACACTATCATGTTTAAACTAACACGTAAAGAACAAAATATAATAACTTATAAAAACAAAACAAAAGATTAAAAAGTACACAGTTCACTGATAATTGTTGTTAGTTGTTACTATCGTTTATTTTTCTTTACTTAAAGACTAAAATGTCACACGTGGTCATACATCGACAGATAGTCTAAACTAACGAGGGAATTACATTACATTATACATATTAACAAACATTATTTTGATTCGTGGCAATTTTATACAAAACTTCCTCAACCGATTTTTTAGTTCCTACTTTAATTACTGTTTTATTTAAATGAATGCTTGGGCACATTTCATTAATTATGAGAAAAAAATTATAACTCTCCTAATTCAACGACAAACTTTCAATTACAGAATCAATAATGTGGGTATTTAAACAACATTATTGTACCCACATTTAATTCCTAATATGAGATACATTTCCTTCTATTCCAAAAATATACGAAAACCAGTAAAATCGTATTTAGAACTATCACACAAACGTACCAATCGAGTATATCGTGAGAACTCATAGTACGATAATCTCAATCTACCCACATGTGTCTACTCTTTTTGCATAATTATCTCAATTGCTCGCGACGTTTCTATAATTGAATTTTCTGTAATGTGCTTCGAGTGTTCTGCAGAACCTTACAATGTTGGAACAAGTTGCATTTAATGGGTTGTTCAAGATGTTATGGGACAGTACGATTAACACTGATACTGGTGAATAGAAAAGTTTCATTATATAGGTTCAGCCGGCGGTTTTGCTCGTATCTACTTTTATAAATGTAGTGTCACAACTCACATTTCAACAGACCCAGTATTCATCTGTACGTAGTTTATGTACGAGCATGCATTTTCTTAGATAATCACTACATAGTATAAAACAAAGTCGCTTTTTCTGTCCCTATGTCCCTTTGTGTGCTTAAATCTTCAAAACTACGCAACAGATTTTGATGCGGTTTTTTTAATAGATAGAGTGATTCAAGAGGAAGGTTTTAGTATATAACTTATTAGGTTTTAGATAAAGCGGGCAAAGCCGCGGGCGGAAAGCTAGTACAAAATAAATGGTTTATCCCCCAACATTTTGTGTCACAATGTGGAGTCATACGTGGTCATACAATATTTCACATGCGGACTTGTCTAAAATTGAAAACACGTAATGTGCAAGCACTAATGTCCCGTTAAGTTTTACAGCGAGACACACAATTTACATCTGTTTGTCTGTACTTCCTGTCAGTTTGTGGATGCAAAAATTTATTTAGGAATTACGAAGTTGAGATTCATATGGTAGCTACCATTTGCAGATATAATGCAATGGAGATAAAAAGAAATATATTAGGCAATTTTATCAATAATCTATTTGCATACGAAATTTGAACCTATTCGATTCAGCATTTTTGTGTGCAGACAAAATACGATACACCTATTCACACAAAATATGAATTTTCTATTATTAGAATAAACTTAGGTTAATTTTTTTGCGATCACTGTTAAGTGTTAAGTACCTACCTAACTAATAATCTATCAAGCAAATTTCGTAGAACAATAGAAAAATTCCAAGAAAAAAGACTTATCCACTAGGTACCTATAATTTCAATTAATATCATTAAATTCTACTAGCAAGTGCAGTATTCTAAAACAACACCAGTTGCTAAGGAACCATCTTGAATGCAGGCAAGAAAGCCGAGATGCGCATGCGCATGCCATACAAAAACCACCCTTATTCCCATTGCACTAAGTACAGCCCCAATTTCCCATCTTCATATTACAGTCACGTCGGAACGTGATAAACAAGTAACTTATGTATTATTTATATATTAATGTTTTACACTTGTACCGGATAATGAAGACAGACAGGCAGATGAATCAATGTAAGTATAATTAGTTTGAGAAAAACAGTATCCCTTTTTGGTAATGTTGACATAGAAGTCGGTAAATAGTTACGATATAATTCATTTTGATTTATCGCTTTATCATCTGTGGGTTTAATAAACCATAATTGCTGTTATGGATTTTGTAGAGGATACAGGTTGTAAAGGAGAAATCCTTTTTTAAAGTTTTTAAAGATAAACCTGCTTTAGGTATTAAATATTGTATATATATATGTATCTATAGTTAGGTAGCTTTTCAAATTATTAATTTAAATAACATTATCTATAATATGTTCCTTGCCCACTTCTAGGCAATTTTTTTTTACTTAATTTTTTCTAAAAAAATGTTTAAGTAAACGTATCTATGACTCCATTCTTAATAACAACTTTATAATAGAACATTAAAACGTAATAACGTACATAGTACATACCTACATCACAGTTGACAGATATATACTACGTACCCTACATACCTACTTCTGTGTTTATGTACCTACGTCAAACCAGGCACATTTATAATTTAAAGATTAAGATAAAAATAATGCGATTTTAGCGTGATAAGAGACCCACAGGCCACAACCTCAGTCATTTAATTATTCATAACAAAAATTAGGTTTGACTTTATATTTTTTGATGCTGTGCCAGTGTTAATCTTTCTGGACATAAACAATATCATATAAAAACCTAATTTTATTCATTAAAATGTAAAATGAACCTATAGTAACCTTAAAATTGAAAATTCTTATTTGTACATTTTATAACAATATTAATATTATAGACCAAACACATTTCTAATCGTTGTTTACAAAAGTTGGTGATAAAAGAACTAATAACGTTTTAATGTCCCAATTAAATAAAAAAGCCAAAACATCATTATTTAATTTTAATCGTTTTAAAATTAGCTCCATTTGTGTATTTCGTAAAACAATTTCTGTTTATAAAAAATACATAAATTCTGATATAGCGTGGTAGGTAGGTATATTCAAACTTCAATGTAGGGCATGTTTGCAAAACAATGAGTAATACCTATATAGTGATTTAGCATTATTCTAAAACAACAATAAATCTCAATAATATATATAATTATTTATCATAATTCTAAAACAAGTAAAAAATTAAAACACAATCATCTCATTTGCAAACACAAATTAATCGACACATGCAATGAATTACATTCATCCATATAAGTAACAATATATTTTACATATTTATCATTTAAATAAATAGTATCACATAGTACAATAATATTGCGTATATGGAATTAAATAATTACATTAAAAACCGGTAATTAAAGTAAAATTTAATTATTAGTAGATAACCGCGGAATCAAATGTACCTACAAAATAACATCAAATCATTTCAGTCATTAATTTCATCATTTTTTGATTTTTTCATATTTAATATAGACACTATACGAACAAACTTGCTGTGCCGCACGGCTTCACTCGCGAATAAATCCAGTTTGATGCCCAATTTTTATTCTTCTAATAACTTTTCAAAAAATCCTATGTTTGCCTTATGCTGTTTTAGCGTGAAGACGCAACAAACAGACAGAAAGACTTAATTATATTAACTGTATGGATTTGTGTTCTAACCTTCCCACTAGGTAATTAAAACTAATGCGAAAGTGCCGCCCCTTTTCCCATTGGTGATACAAGAACTACCCATGTTCCACAATTATCACATTTACAGCAATCAGATAAAACCACTAGCCTTACATTGCTGTTTTTGTATCACACGCACAACTAATAATAGTAAAGGAACGAGTAATGTAAGGTACTACTACATGATTATAAAGTATAAAGGCACGTGGTTGGCAATTAAATTCATAGTTTTGAGGTATAAAAACTAAAATGATAAGGAGCATTTTATTAAAATAATGTATGGCTGCTGAAGTTATTGCTGTGGAAACAGTGCAAAAAATGAGTTACTTAAATCTTAGATAATAATATGTTTAATTGACCGTTGCATTTCACATCATTCTTTATACATAATATAATATACTCCGAATGTTAATATGTACAGTCAACAAACTAGTTCCCAATAGTTTCTTACATTTTCATCAAAGAATATTTTTTCATCATACATAGTAGGTAGGTCATAGAAGTGCCTTGTTATTTAGATTTCTATGAGGTAGGTATACATGAAACGTCTTTATTATATATGCTGTTGACTGTATCTAACGCCAACAAAACATTAAAATGATCAAAAAATGAATCTATATGTTTGTCGCAATGATAAACAAAATGGCGTCCACTACCTGCGTGACCTAACGGACCCCAGGCCCAAGGGCATATCTATTGTTTACCAATACCAATTTAGGCTTTGTTCTGTTTTTATTAGAAATAACTAAAATGTCTAAAATTTTATTATTTATTCTTGTACATTAACAATAGGCGCAGCATCATGGTAATATTTAACAGTCTTACATTATTAAAACAATTTTAGGATGTAGGCAGTCTACGCAAAAATAAATTATGAGCGATTTGGACTACGGGGTATTATTGTAAAAGTAAAGTTCATATAACTAACTAGCTGTGCCCTGCGGTTTTATCCGCATTGCTCCGTTCATGTTGGTCTTAGCGTGACGATATATAAGCCTATAGCCTTCCTCGATAAATAGGCTATCTAACACCGAAAGAATTTTTCAAATCGGACCAGTAGTTCCTAAGATTAACGCGTTCAAACAAACAAACTCTTCAGCTTTATAAGATTAGTATAGATTTATAAAAATACTACCTGTATATAAAATACTATGTTGTAAAATCCAAACTAAACTCTTAATCATTATTTCATAAATCAGACCATCTTTCCAAGAAATATCTCAATTCTGAATACCTACAACAAATGTATGACTAATACTTTAGATTTATAATCCCTGAATAAATAAATCTTTATCTTACCATCGTATTTCTTTAATCCCCATTTTCTATCCTTCGCAAATAGAATTTGACACACGCTGATAAAAATCTCCTTTATCACAATCTTGATAAAACGATTAACATTTTTTGTGTATTCAAAACAAACAATCTATGCAAAATAGAAGAGATACCTGTAGAAAATAATCTGAACACGATATATAATATGTACCTACATATTATAAAGAAAATTTATATTTATTTTCAATTCCAATTTCATGAAGTACAACAACTCGATACGAAAGTTTGACTGATCCCATTAGTAGTGGATGATCATCGTCAATTCAGAACTACCCTCATTTAACAATTAAACAAAAAAAACTATAGCATAAGTAATTAGTTCATAAAACACAAAACCACCTGGACCAAAGAGCCAACTAAAAAGACGAATATCCTTAATTATAATGAAATAATTCCCGCCACAATACAATTCCTTAACAAAACAGCTTTTTACCTTTCTTAATTCTCACAATTAAAGCTTTAAAATTTTAAATGCTTAATTTAAACCCCAATCATTATCCTAAACAAAAACTTAACCAATGGTTTAAATTAACTTCGCGTTTTAAGTGTCCAACCGGTCCAACTTAAGTTACGTTTATTCAGGGGCGTCTGGACCTTGTCTGGATCTAGGTTAAGTTAACAAGAAATGGATATTTGTTGGAAACACGTCCCGGGTTACCTAGAAAGGTTCTTTAAAGTTTTGTTACAAATAAAGCATGATTTCAAAGTTTTTGTGAGAAAAAAAAGTTATGGTACAGGAAGAACGTTTATTGAATTCTATAAGAATGGAATAAATATTTGGTCTATATTCGCTAAGAAGCACAAAGCAATTAAAATATACTTTCGTAATACCTATAGTTATAGCTATTACTTAATTTTCATGCCATTTTTTTCTTTGAGTAAAATAACAATCGATTCCAAATTTACCAACACTACTGAGTCGGTTAATTTAAACGGCCAATTTCATAGCATCGAATTGAATATAGGATGTAAATACGATTTTTTGTCTAGTATCATGAACATCATACAATGTTAGTGAAATCGAGTTAATACGGAACATGGATTAATACGAATGTTGCAAATATATTCACTTTCGTCAATAGCAAAAAAACAAAGGTCGTATGACATACCCGATTCGCCAGCTGTTTCTAACGATACACAATTTTGGACTCTATTTCCTAAGCATAGAGTTGTTATTGGAAGTGTATGGATATTCCAGTTTTTGTCTCTCATTTCGGGATGAGTCCATTCTAGGAATGTCTCATTAAAAGCTGATTGTTATTTATAGAGTTACGGCCTGTTTAACTCGTCCGTGTGAACTTCTTTTGGCATTTATATAGAAAATATGATAGTTTTCTATGCTTCTAAGAAAATTGAAACTTTTATAATATTAATTATTAACCTACTTAGAATTTTCAAAGTATTGGTTAATACAAATAATTTTATAAGCGATAAAGATCTTGATAAAACTTCCAATTCATTAATTGAAAAAATTTAATGTCATGCAGGATTAATGAGTCTTTTTGTGGTGATTCATATTTTTTCAGAATTGACGAAAATTTCTCACATTTATAATGAAATCTTTTGTCTTATATTAGTTAAGATTAAAGAAATTGAAAGGAAATAAAGTTGAAATTAGTAATTAACTATTAGGGTTCATCAACTATAATATTTAGTAGAAAGGGAAGTTGGAAATTTATCTCTTTTCTTACATTAGCCGTTCGGCGTAATCTTTGGTTTTATTAACTATGTTAGAATCCTTTATTACAAATTATACTGTATTTCTATTCATCAGGCGACTGAAAAATAATTTACAAAAATATTTAATTCCACTATCAAAACAATCTAGAATTCTAGAACATTTATGAGTCATTTAAAAAATACATTTTCAATTTTAATTTTATCAGATCGTTCCAAAGTTAATATAATAAATCGAAAATCAATATTTAAAATGAAATTTTAAAATGTATGAAATATACCAACATTGATAGTAAGGTTAACTGATTTTTAATCTATAATCCCCGATTAAATTTATCTAATCCGTGACGTCATCTCTTCACTGATAATTTTTAATAACTAATTAAAACGATTATGTTCGTTACGAAAGTAGCTGAATTTACATTGTATTGTATGTATTTAATAATATAGAATTTTGGAAGTAACATTGAATTTCTTGGTGCTATAAAGACATCCTTTTAATACTTCTTTAAAAAAGGCGGAAAAACCTACATAATATTATGTATTTAGAAAATTTGACTTTTCTTTCTTTAACTTACGAGTTACGACCAACATTATACACTTTTATAAATACACACATAGTTACTATTAAATACATACGTATACATAACTCATGTTATAGGTAATGCATAAAACTTCGTACCTAATAATTTTAACAAGCCAACCATTTGAATACCATCCAATATGCAATATAACAAATTGTCTAATTTAACGGTAACACAACTAAATAAAAGTCCACATAAAGATGATATATTCGAGTTTAGGAGCTGGCTCTATAAAAGTTTATTTCATTTTTTATCAGATATTTTTCGGCAATAAAGCAGTGATTCATTTGAATAGTATTATTTAGTGTTTATTCAAGGTTAGGCCCACACATAATGATTTGAGAATACCTAAGTTTATAGCTACAGGGTGTCCAAAATAAATTATCACAAAGGTTTATCCAAAATTTATGCTAATCGTATAGTAAAGTAATAGTAAACTATTTATATGTTATTTAATTCGTTACATGATATATTAATTGATTATTCGTTTATATTTAACCAGCTGCGTAGAAGAAATAAAAATAAAATGAACCTACCTTAAAAGATACTTAAATTTTTACACATCTTAATTTCATAGTAAGTAAAATAAACGGTAATCATACACTCATCTTTTGTAACAATTGTCAAAAAAAAAACTTAATTTTATGAAATTCAATTCACACCACAGTCCACACAAACAAACAAAACAAGTACGGTCGGCAACAAAAAGGCAAATTTGAATACAGGTGATGTACTGTAAGCATAAACATCACAACTCGATACAATTTAAATTCTAAAAACGCATGAGTCGGGAACGAGATTCGTGACCGCCCATTTAGTTTTTCCCATGGCTTTGCGTATTTATTATGATCCAGTATGGGGTTTTAATCTATACAAATATTTATTAATATTATAAAGCTGAAGAATTTGTTTGTTTGAACGCGCTTATTTCAGGAACCACTGGTCCGATTTGAAAAATTATTTCGGTGTTAGATTTTTCGGCTATAGGCTGACGATATATATCATCACGCTAAGACCAACAGGAGCGAACATTGCAGGTAAAACCGAATGGCATATCTGGTCTTTAATAAAATAAAAAATATTCTAGCTTAGCCGTTTAAAACATGCTATCTAGCCGAAATAAGTTTATACTAAGAAGACTAGAAAATTTATAAACAAAAAGTACCTAGATTAATACCTACTGTCATCCGGTCTCTAAAAAAATACAAGGTGCATCATCATCAAATCTCAGTAGTTATTGATAATAAAACGTATAATTGCAATATTAAAAGCAAAAATTTAAATACATAACGTAACTTAGAAATTATAGTCTCTCTCATCTCATTTCTATTTATTAAACCTATGACCATACACAATTGCTACAACGACCTATTACAAATATTAACCATAGTTTAAATAAAAGCCATTTCGTATGCCATGTGCGCAGGCGCAACACGACGATATTAAAATTCCCAACTCCTGCGCAGGTTCACATCGCCCGCACGCGTATACCACTCGGGTCAACGCACAACGATAAGTACCAAAACACAGTTTAAATGTCTACTAATATTATAAATAAAGTGAATGTCCGTCTGTCTGCAGCTTTTTCAAGCGTTAACAGCTGAACCGATTTTTGAAAAATAGTTTGACAAGTTTGAAAGGGTTCTAGTCAGAATATTAAAATATCTATGTAACAAATAGCATCTAAATTTGATAGGCCCTTACAATCTAAGATATTCAAATGAATGAATAGGTAGTCACAAAATAGAAAATAATAATTTGTATACAATACTAATTAAACAATATTTAAACCTAGTATAAATTACAGGTCTGTAGTCATAATGATCAATTATTATAAGGTACTTTTAAACAAGTAATGTAATTGGTAGCTTCTAAAAGTTCCTTATTTTAAATACAATGGAAGATCGGAAGACCTTCCAATAAAATATCTTTATTATCTATATCTATTAAAATGTAGAAACCATCTGACTTCAAATGCTGTACTTTCCATGAATTTATTCATTTATTTATGTTTATTTTATTGTAGACTGTAGTACATTCAGAACTGGATGTTTCATTTTGACGAATATCTGGTTTTCAGTAAACTATAAAAAGCGTAAAAGTCATAAAAACTATAATCGGAATAAATGCGCATTTTAACCCGCAAAAAACATTCTACAAATTACTCTAGATACAACTTCATAGAAACAAAAAAATACAGCTTCAAAATTAGAACGTGTTCTTTATTTCAAAAGTTGAACCAAAAATTCTATATTTAAATTGCGTTCTATTCGTTTTGAAACGATTTTTCGCATTGCCAACTCGCGACTCTGTTGTCGAGTTTTACTGCGAGCCATAAAAAGGAAAAAGAATTTTCGAAATATATTTTTTTCCTTACAAAGAATCAAGGCGTTATAAATAATGCTCTTTTTACGCTGTCCGGTTCTTACTGAGAAACGTGTGGGCACAGATTTCTCGCCATTTCAAACATTTTTATGTTAATCTCCACTTTTTGTGTTGTATGTGTTTGTAAGGATTTTCTGATGTTATAACGATTCAGGTTTAAATTAGTTTATTTTAAGAGTCCTCCAATCATACCTTTCGATTGAAGCCGGCTTAAACGCAAATATCATAAAGCCTTCAGATAGGCAGCAATTTTGAACTATATAAATTGTTTACATTTACAAGGGCACTACAGTTTTATGATGAAATATAAAATTGTAAGTTAAGGACATCCCAAGTTTTTATACTGCAGGTGCGTGGACACACGTTTGTTATTTTATAGGGGCAAATAAAAAATATTAATGGTATTAAAATTATCGACAGGACGACAGGACAGCTCTAGATGTCATTTGTATTGTAATTCCACTTGACATTCTACTATTCATTAACAATTTAGCAGAAATTGTTAGTGTTGCCATTTATGTACGAACAGATGAATTTTTCTAAACGACATTCCGGTTTTTTTTTCGATGGGGTTGCCCTAATACGTATCATATACGTAACAAATTATAGTAACGATTATTTTTAATTGACTATGCAGACGATTTTACGGTTCTGGGGAATGTTATGATGGACTTCATTTGTTTTAATTTGCACGTCAAATTAACCGCCATTTTGTTTTTATAAACGCAAGCAAGGTTTGCTCTTTGGTTATTGTTACAAACATATTTTAATTAATGTTAAACAAAACCCGTTAACAAGGAATTTTGTACTAGTAGTTTTATGGTTTTATATGTATCATTTTACACTTTATGGTAACAATATCAATATATTATGTAGATAATGTGTACATACATGTAATTCAACGGCTCGGATTACTCGCGCTTCCATTTTAAATTACTTTGTATTTACAAAGTAAAAAATTGAAAAACAGTTGTTATATACAGAACTTTATTTTTGATATAAATGTCAGGTCTATCAATAATATGAATGCGTAAATTATCAGTTTTTCAGTGTTGAAACATTTGAATTTAAATTATTTGTTGTTTAACTATTAGTTTTTACAAAGGCTATCCTAATTGATATTCTGTATTAACAAGTCACCACGCTTATTTGTTTAAATTACGCTCAAACTTTTAATTATTTTTATCCGACTTCAAAAAAGGTTCTCAGTTCAGCCGGTATATTATTTTTCTTTCATCATCTCTAACGATTTATTTTCACATACATAATATGTAACAAATCGTAATTGAAACAGTCGACTGAAACGCATTTAGTTATTATAGGTATTGCATATTATGTAATATGCGATATAATAAATAGGTAATCTAGGTAAATAACAATCATTGAATTTTTTAGATCATGTACTTTGTACCTACCTACTGAATCATATTTCAATATTTTATTAAATATTTTAACATAGCTTTGCAGTTTGTTATTTGTTGTCAGCAAAAGTTAACATACAAAATTTATATATATTCATATATATTTACACATATCTAATAGATTAATAGTGTTTTGTGATTAAATCAATTTAAACTTATCAAAAACATTTTGTTAACTAAAGATGGAATGTATAATAAGTTTATATGTAGAATAAGTTTACTTTTGTTTTTATCATAACCTCGGTTTTTAATTATGATTGATAATATAAATGGCATGTTTTAAAGACCACTAAATACCTATTGATTTAAGTTTACAAATGCTTAGTTATTAGTTATATGCAGTTCATATATGAATACAGGTATGGTAGGTTTGATTTCAAACAAGTGTTTTTTATTTATTTTTTTTATTAGGATGTTACCTAGCTATGTACCTAAGTATGTTTCGTCGCCCCGGATTCAAGGTACCTATCTTTCTAATGATTAAATCGCGTTTGGTGTAATTTATTAAATTGAAAAATATGCTGATTATATTATAAAAGATTATTAAGCTAAAGTAATAGGTAGGTATTACGTATTCATCATTTTAATGCTTAGTCGGTAAGATTGGTGCAGTAGAAATCGTGCCGACGGCGACGGCAAGCGACACGTGGACGATAATCTTTAAAATTACGATTATAAAATAAATTTCATTAACTATTCAACATTTAATTCATATCTACATTATTCCCGGTTTTTTTAACCATCATATAATATAATGTACATAAAGAAAAATATGCTATTTACTTGCGTTACAGAATGCGTTTCACATCATTTCCGCTAACAAGACACTTCAAAGAACTATTTATAAAATTCAATTGTTTTACTACAACCATAAAATTCTATTTCGAACACGCAAACAATAAACTTCTCCAGATTTGTTATTGCTTCTTTGTTTCATCTTTAAGTGGTAAGTTTTAGCTCGCCTAGTCTTATGTTTAGGTTATAATTTAAACGCTGACTAAAATGCTTAAATCACATTATCGTTCGAAAGTATCAGGTTGAACTAACATGCAAGTAAAGCAAATGGATGCAAAGTTCACGCTTCACGCGCTCACAACGCTTCACCGGAGGCGATAAAGTATTTAATTACATTATAAATTACACGACACACTTCTACAAGTCCGATAACGAGAAGCGAAGGCGCCAAATACACATAAAACTTGCGTATGGAAACATTCTTTCGGCCACACGCCCGATGCGACAGTAATTACGAGAGAATAATTCAAATGGCATCAAATCGTGGGCCACCGACCCCTCGCTGATGGGCCATAATTAATCGGACACATACCTAAACACGACGGTCATGGCGTTCACGCGCCGAACACCAAAAAACACGTTCAAAAACGCACTCCGTTTAACACAACACGCACGTTACATTCTTGTTATCACACACTGTTGTCGCTTGCACTCGCGATGCACGTAATGTACACTCATTATTTTGTTTATCGCCGGTAGTTTTGGTCGAGCGTGAAACAAACCACGACCGGTCGGGCTCCGCGGCTCTACTGCAAAGTGCAAACAACAATGCCGCGTCGCGCGCGAGAGCGAACTGGCACTCACACAAGATAAGGGCACGCACACTACGCCGCGGGCCGTGCACCGACGTGCGCATATAAAAAACCAACGATCGGTATGCAGACGTTCGGTTTGAGCAGGTCCTCGGCTTGACGCTGTTTTCGTCTGCGGTTCAGGGATGCTGCTTTATGAATCCGAATCACCACACTTTGTGTGACGCTTTATTTATTTTATAAACATTGTTTTCTTTGATAAATAACAAATTAAAAAAATGAAGAAACACATTTTTCCCTATAATTTCATGAATAATTCGTTGAATAACTAAACAGGTTGAAGTGGGCAGTGAAATGTAATTAAGCAATTCATACTATCACAATTTAATGATGTACATAATATTATATTGTTTATATTATTCTTCTTTAGATCTCTTTTCTTTTTCCATTTTCACATAACATTTAATGATTAATCTGGTTCTTTTAAATTATTGGAATATTATAGTAAAACTTAGTACTTTTGTTAAAATCTTTAAAATTATAAATATCAATGATGTCTTACATCTAGGATAAATGCATTCGAAAGTATCTTTAACGGTTTAATACCCATAAAACTTCCCCGGCTCAGGTATAAAATTCTCGGTATGGCAACATTAAAAACAAAAGAACGGCAGTCAGCGAACCTTGAGTGGGCAGGCGATACGATTCGAGCCTGCGCGCGAGTCAGCGCGCCATGTTGCTAGAGGCTAGAGCGGGACGGCGCTCTACAATCATGCGCGCGTCCCGCTCGCTCCCTTGTTAGCGTTATTGCGTGCTGTAACTATACTCGTCAGCGCTGTACCACACACCCACACGCACATATTGTTATCTTACACGAAATTTATAACGAGCAAGTCGGATTTCGTCTCAGCGGACACTCCTAAATTCTTTGCGGAAGGATTTTTTCGAGTTTCGACGCCTTCGCCTTGGGCGTTATAAAATTATAGGAGCTAACGTGTGGCTAACATATTTAGTTTGTAATTTTGGTAGCATTGTGCCGCTCTGATTACGAATACAATGAATGAACGGTGAATGGATTAAATGTTGGTAGTTAATCAGAAACGATTCACTAGTGAAATGTGATATAATGAGGGATCAGATGACAAGCTCTCGACAGCGAATGTTTTAAATGTTTTTTAGTATTGTTTACACACCTAACGACTGTTTATTTGGTTATAAAACATTATAAAATCGTGTTTTAACGTATTTCACGGTTAAATAAGTTACGTTTAAATTTAGAGCGACTGTTATTCTGAGAAATATATACTAAATACAAGCTAAATAGGTACCTACCTACTGAATGTTCTGTTTTGTTTTCCTTTAGGCATCGATAACTTCATGTAATTGTGTGTAATATTATATGCTATTATAATTATTAATTATCAATATTAATTGAATAAAATGTAATTTTATTATTAACTGCAGTTATTTTATGCATGCATTTATGATCTAGATTCTGTTCGAAATGATAAAAAGTATTTATAATGATTAATTCCTATTTTCATATTTCCATAGTACAGTAAGTACAGATTTAATCATTTTAAGTTTTAACACATATTTTACGATACTACGATTCGAACTTCGAAGCATCAAACTCTGGCGGTAAGGCTGCGTTACAACTTTTTCAGAACCTTTTTGTCTCATTTTTTTTTTCTTGTTATCCACTGCGCGAACTATTTATTCTCTTTATATATTTTTTTTTATTCTTATTAATAATGCATATAAAAGTAATAAATATTAATAGTATATACTATATAGTATATACCTACTGGATACGTTATGCTATAGGTATAATATATAGAACAATGAAGGTAAAATTTAGTGTAAGTAAATCACGTTTTTTTTATTCATCATCCCACTTTTTATTTACATTGCAATTTGCAGGTACACAGGTTGGGCCATAATCCACCACGCTGGCCAAGTGTGGGTAGGCATTTGTCACATGTCATTTTTTTTGTTCTACAACATGCAGATTTTCAGTTTTTTCTTCGCTGATTTTCCTTTTCTTTATTTCTAAACTGTTATTTTCGGATTTTACATGAGTATCAGAAATAGAGCATAGAAACAACATTTAGAAGTTATTTCAAAGACAAAAGGCCTTGAAAAGGTTAACGGGGATAAAAAGTTATGAGTTTGAGTTTGAGTGATTTATGAATGAAGTGAGTTTATATATTATAATTTGTATGTAGGTAGGTATCTATATTCTATAGCGTGTATACTTTTTATTAGGTAGGTGTTAGTTAATTTATTTTGTAGGCGTCTCTTGAAATTATAAACTAGGTAGGTAGGTACTGTAGTATAGGTAATTGGAAATGTGTTTAAAGATTTGTCCAGAATCCATTACTTTAAAAAATAAACATAGAAAAATCATAGTAAATGTGCTGTAATACTGAAAATATTCATTTCATTCAAAATTTCATTCGTTTTTAAGCTATTGCATAGCTTCTATCGCGGGCCTTGAGCGCGGGGACCGAATCGAGAAATTCCGTAACGAAAAAACCTCACGCTCCCCACTCCGACGGGCTTGGAGGTGTGGCTTGAAAAGCATGCTATGCAATAGCTTTACCGCGGCAGTCCCCGAGTGCCACACGTCTTTTTTTTGTTTTATTTAATTTTAAAAATGTTGAGAATTAAGGTTTTTCTTTTTATGTTTTGTCTAAAATACGATAGGTACGGTCTACCTAAGTCATGCGTGAAAAGGAATTAGGTATAATGTTGCTCCAGTTTCAGGACTTATTGATAAAGTCACTAATATGTAGTCAGTCAAGTGTTAAATACACTTTTCGACTTCATAACTTAAACTTATAATTTAAACTGACATATACCTATCTACTTAATACATATAAACTTAACTTAAGTAACCAGAAATTGTGACATTAGGTTACAGCTAATTGTTTTTAATCTACATATATCTATAGTCTATATACCATAAATAGAATTGGTCTATCTGTTTCATATTTACGCACGAGAAACCGCGGCCGCGGGACGCAGATAGTCTATACATATAATAAATCTGTAGAAGGGTCAATTCTGTACATTGAAAATATTGATAAAATAAATACCAGGGGGTGTTACTGGATCGATACCAAACCCAAATATGTGATTAAAAAAATTTTTGTCTGTCTGTCTGTCTGTCTGTCTGTCTGTCTGTCTGTCTGTCTGTCTGTCTGTCTGTCTGTCTGTATGTGAAGGCATCACGTGAAAACTAGCGGTTCGATTTCGATGAAACTTGGTATAATTATACCTTATTATCCTGGGCGTAAAATAGGATACTTTTTATCCTGGAAAAATACGTAGAAAAAAATTAATCTTAATTTTTCAGTTTTATCCATAGACCTTGTTCCGTAGAACCGCGAACACACGTTGCGTATTATTATAGGCCTAACCGTATTTGGGAATTGGGTCCAATAGATATTTAAATAAGATGTTATTGTCAGAGGTCTCAAAATGGAGAAATAAACCATCCACGCGAAGACCGACATCCGCGCGGACGGAGTCGCGGGCGGAAGCTAGTTGAAAATAAATGAAACTAATACCTACTAGGTGCCTACTTAGCAGCTATATTCCTACATATTATGTATTATAATTTATATGAAATAAAAAATCCTTTCTCCAAGCAAATAACGAACAACTATGGGATATTACTCGTGAATAATCCAAAATTACCACGATATGATTTCTTGTCAAGCGACGGTAACCTGAGCCGTGTCATACGAGCCAATGATGTCATTGTTTCTTACTTGGCTTTCAACGTGTTTTCATTTTAATTTTGTGATTAATTCGCACTTATAGTGAGAAAGTTTATTAAAAAGGATGAAAATTTAGATAGCTAGATAGTGATAAAAAGTTAAATTAGGTAGGTATCTTGCCTTGTTTGATGTTACGCGAGTAATAAAAAAGAAGAGTAGAATAATAATTATAAATCAATTTGAATTGTGTATAATGAATTATTGAATAGAATTTTCTGTAGAACCCACATCCGTTATAAAACTAGAATATGTAAGTACCTACTAATTTTTGTGTAGGTAGGTACCTTATTGACTTTTCAAATTTTTTAGTTGATAATGAGAAAGTTTGTCTCCATTGACGAAGACGCAAAAAACAGCAATTGTCACAGGGCAAAGTTTTATTCATATACCTAACAGGTAGGTATTATATGTATAATTGTATAGGTACCTAGGTCCTGGGGGGTTAGACAAGTGGCTTTCGTTTAGCGTAAGTGCTGATTTACACAGGGTCAGTAGACAAGTCAGTCGCGGCGCCGAATTTCGGCGTCTTTAACTGTTTAAACATAGACTTCAAGCCTCTGTACTGACTTCAAATCTGTTTACACAGGGTTTTTTTTCGGGTCAGCACTGATTTGCCTCGAATTTGTAGGTAGTCAGTTACTGACCCTGTGTAAATCAGCACTAACGTTTGATAGAATAGATTATGAATGTATGAGATTGACATAAGCTGTAGATAAATGTATCGACAGCTTACGTCAATCTCATACATTCATAATCTATTCTATCAAACGTTACGCTAATAGAAAGCCACTTGTCTAGGGGGGCTGGGCAAATATTGTATGATTTCGTTTGTACTCACTCAGTTTGTAGATAATATGCCGCACAATCAATGATCAATGAACATACCAAATATTAACCAATGGCAATAAATAAAGCTAACACAAATCCGTTTAATTTATTTTATGTACCTATGCCTAAAAATATCCCGATTCCAAACCAAATGATGTGATGATGGTTGTCTGGAAGAGATCGCTGTCTTAGCGATAAGACCGCCTGTTGTGCTCAACTGTGTCTATTTATTTTATATATTTACTCTTGTAATTTTTTTATTTATTGGTGCACAATAAAGTATTTTTGTTTGTTTGTTTGTTTGATGTAGAAACCAAAAGATGTAGAAACTAGAAATATAATTACATAATATTACATACCTAGGTAGTTTGAGTAAAATAATGAATGAATCTTCATTTTTTTATATCAATGTGTGAAACCTCGGTGATATTATTTTAGATAAATATTTTCATTTGTTTGAAATATCCATAACATTTACCCTACGAAATATTATATCTGAATCTATATATCATTATAAATATCATTTCATTATTTATATATCATTATCATTATAAAGCTGAAGAGTTTGTTTGTTTGTTTGTTTGTATGTTTGTTTGTTTGTTTGAACGCGCTAATCTCGGGAACTACTGGTCCGATTTGAAAAATTCTTTCGCTGTTATATAGCCCATTTATCGAGGAAGGTTATAGGCTATGTGTCATCACGCTACGACCAATAGGGGTGGAGCCACGGGGGTGAAACCGCGCG
The DNA here is from genome assembly GCF_905220415.1 of Colias croceus. Taxonomy (NCBI): domain Eukaryota; kingdom Metazoa; phylum Arthropoda; class Insecta; order Lepidoptera; family Pieridae; genus Colias; species Colias croceus. Next base: position 4,636,550 of record NC_059562.1, read on the forward strand.
CAGCAGCTAGTAAATTATAAAACTGTTCTTCAATAAGTTTAATAATAACTTACAAAAAGCACCCACCGCCATCTAGTTTCAAAATATGCAAACTTGCTATATTGAAGAGTGGAAACACAGACTAATAATATTATACTACGTACATACAAGTTGAAAGGTGAAAACCCTAATTATTGAAAAAAATAAATTGTATTGTAGATATTATTGATATTAAATATGTTTGTTTTTAAATTAATATAATAAAGATACGTTTTCATGTCTTGCCTTATTTTTAATACCGCAATAACATTGGATATTTTGATTACCTATGCATAATTTTACAGTAGAACAAAATTAACCGTTTGAAATACAATATTTTAATCTATGAGGTTTGTCATAAAATATATACATTCGAATATGTAATATTTATGCAATCTTTTTTCATCATTATAATATAATATATATGTATATAATTATTATTTTGATGATGTGTGGTTATGACTCGCCATCTATCGGTATGTTTAGAAAGTAAACCTATCTTACATATTATTATGAAAAATTAAAATATGTAATTTATACCAAGTAAAAAAGTTTTGTGAAAAAACTAAGTTTTTAAGTGTTTAATTTCAAATATAATAAAAGAAATCAAATGGAACAATACATAATTCAATTTGATTGCAATATTTGACCAAACTTTTGGGTTATGGTATTATAGTTTTAAAGACTAGACATAGATGGCGCTATAACAAAAAAAGAGCGGAAAAATAAATATTTTTTTAATTATATTTCATTATTGTTATTTACAAATTTGTTATTCTTATATCTAAAATTATGATTCAAAATTTAGAATGGTAAGTAAGGATTAATTGTGTCTTATTTATCAAAATTTTCATACCGATGCAGATGTATATCACTGCGCCATCTTGTGACAATTATAGCAAAATATTTCGAACATGTTTTCGCATAGATTGGAATTATTTCCGTAATTATCGAATAGATGTCGCTATCCGGCATCTACTTCGTTTTAATAATTGTATAATAATTATTAACCTACTTCAAATAATGTGTAAGTATAAATTCAATGTGTAAGTATGTAATATAGTTTAATGAATAAATGTTTCAGTTTGTGTTGAGTTTAATATTGTCAGAATTACATAGTTTTTGGATATGTTATTAAATTATTGTAAGTCCATCACAAGTCACACAAACTAGGTACACGCGCGCCGAATTTCATAAAATGTGTGTTTTTTGTATGTTTGTCCACGTTAGATAAATCTAATTGAAATGTTTGTTTGTTTTGGGTATGCTCTAACTTAGGGATCTGTGCAAATTTGATCAAAATCGATCAGTAGTTTTTGAGCTACATAACCCAATAGGTATAATTTATATAGGGATAAATTATTATATTGAGTCACAGATAATATATAATACTATAATACTACAAAATTTTACAAGGAAAACAGCGTCACAACGTAGCTCGTAGATATGGAAGCCTCCATATATCTACTCTTTTAAAATTTCTCATTTATGAAGCACTAGCCCGCCCGATTTGTCTAAAACCTAATAAATTACATATTTACTAAAACCTTCCTCTTGATTCTTGAATCACGCTATCTATAAAAAAAACCGCATCCAAATCCGTTGCGTAGTTTTAAAGATACATAGCATACAAAGGGCAAAGGGACAGAGAAAGCGACTTTGTTTTATACCATGTAGTGATTTCAATGCTATAAAACGAAATATAAATTTTATTTTTTCGAAAATAGGATTGTACCATCACTACACAGTATAAAAGAAAGTCGCTTTCCACTGTTGAGCCCTATGTATGCTTATCTCGATCTTTAAAACTGGTAGACGAATTTTGATGCGATTTTTAATAGAGTGGTTCTCAAGGAAAGTTTTAGTATACTTACATATTTTGTAATTGGTTTATCAACACACTTATGTGACGAAAAGGTGAAAACCCATGATAGTATGCTATAATGAACTCATATACTCATATCATATATAAAATGTATTATATTGTCGAATATAAATTTTTAGTACGTATCTTTTGATGATGATGATGTGGTAAATACTTGTAATGACGGTATTATTAAGAGTACTGGTCGACGTAATAATATCATTTATTAATAATACATAGGTATTTTGATATCATTAAATGAAATGAAATGTACTGGGTAATAAAAAAATTTCAGCTTATATCAAAAAACTTACTGTAGATTTTCTTCGTCGTTTTCTTTTTCAACTATGTTACATACTACTATGTACCTAAATTAATATTATAAAGACTGATCTTGATCTCAATAATGTCGATCACTTCATTATTCTGAAAAAAATCTCATCCTATTGACTATACAGTGTTTAAAATTACAAAATAAAATCCCTCTCTAATTAAAGTTCAACTTTATTACTAAAAGCACAGACTAATAATAATATACTACGTATACAACTAAAAGTGTTCATCAGAGGTGTTACATTGAGGCTGTCAACAAGGTTATATCCTTAAAGAACATAGTGACTTGCCGAACACGTTTATTTGTTTGTTTCCTTAAAAAACTATAAAAACTGCGAGTATTATATTTAATAGACACCATATTAGTATAATGAAGATTTTCAAAGTCATCGAATTTGATAATATTAAAATAGAGATATGAAATAATCCATACTTAATATACTTAATACTTATTATACTTAATCTTCTTATATATAAAAATGAATCGCAAAATGTGTTGGGAAGCGCATAACTCGAGAACGGCTGAACCGATTTCGATAATTCTTTTTTTATTATATTCTTTGAAGTACGAGGATGGATCTTAATTCTTATGTAGAGAAAAAACGTAAACAACGTACCACGGGCGAAGCCGGGCGGACCGCTAGTAATATTATAAATGCGAAAGTAACTCTGTCTGTCTGTCTGTTACTCAATTACGCCTTAACTACTGAACCAATTTGCATGAAATTTGGTATAGAGATATTTTGATACCGAGAAAGGACATAGGATAGGTTTTATCCCGGAAATCCCACGGGAACGGGAACTATGCGGGTTTTTCTTTGACTGCGCGGGCGATGCCGCGGGTGGAAAGCTAGTATAAAATAAATGAACAAAAATCCTTTTTTTCCATTGATCCATTATGTCAAACAAACTTGTTTATATATGTATGATTGTATGGATCGGAACTGGGCGTAAATTATAATTTGCGTAAATTATAATGTGTGTATTTTGATGATTTATGATCTTCGAAATGTAATTGCATAAATAAATGTTTGATTTTAATTTTGAAATCTATTTCACCAGCCGAAAGCTTTTCCTGAGTGACATTATAATATTAAGAGATTTTTTTTCTGCAGGGTGTCCCACTATCGGTATACTAAGCGCGAAGGAACTTGTAGACCTACATACACTGATCACGTAAAAAATACTTAAACAATAAAATTACGCCAAAGTTTATTGCCAAATTTTCCTTAAAATTCGTGTTTTCTTCTCTAGCTTCGCGCAGCCGGCATATAACGTTTTGCTAATGTGAGCATTTTGTCTATGAAAACATAATTTTAAACGATAGCTCACGTACTTGTGGCTTCTTTGAAGTTGGGCGGGTTGCTTGTTAGGGATGTACATGTTTTAAGAATTCATCTACAAATTGAAAAAAAAAATACATCTGGAATTTAATAAGTACTTTTTTCGTACTCAGCGTATGCAAAACTATAACCTCCATTGAGCTTAGAATACCAACGTTGGGGACATCCTGTATATTGGATATTTTACGTTAAACATTTTCCTCTCTAAAATATTATTTGAAAAATTGTGAAAGAAAAGTAATAACACCTTTGGGATACCTATGTTTCTGCGTACGCGATCTATTAACTATTATAAAAACAGGATTACAATTTTTTTTATCAATACATTTCTTTCTTTGTACATCCATATATTATACATTTTTATGTAATTTTATGAAATAATTTTTCCTATTTTAGTAGAGTTCCGCTCTACAATTTCCATTTTAAACGTTGAGACGAATCACGAAAAATACAACTTTTATACATTCATACAAAAGTTAATAATGATTAAGGTAAATCTTAAACGTGAGAGAGTTGAAAAACTAATTATTACAAAATGAATGAATGTAATGTTCTGGGGCGGGGCGCCCACATAGATCCGGGATAAAAAATAAAAAAGCTCCTGTTATTCGGGTTATGATTTTCTTTAAATAAAACAATTTTGGGAATTGATTTGGTTATTTATCACAATTGAAAATAGATAAATTGTTTCGCCTTTACTGACTGTGTATGAATGAAACTTGTAATTTCCTACAACTTCTTTCATGTACTATAAAGATGCGGTTTAAGTCCCACAATTAATAACAAAATATTTATAGGTTTCCTACATTAATATTTTATAATTTATGTATACTTTCTACATATTATAGTAAAATACTATATAAATATAGGCTTAAATGGTCGCCGAATTTATACATAATATCTGAAATTTCCTAATAAATTGAAAGTATCATATCCAAAAGCAGAGGTTGCAAACCTGTCTCCCAAATCTAGTTTCACCTAGATGACCTGAGGTTATATGTCAACATTTGCCCTATAAAAGTAAACCCCGTGGTTTGCAGCAAGTGCGAGTAACAGTTCCGTGTGTTTACGCGTCCGCGTTCGCGACCGAGTTTGAAAGTGAAGTGGGTTCGATGCGCAGGGGGGGCCAACCTTTGGTACCTACTGAAATGTATGGCTCTATTTATCTAGATTTATGTATATGTATTTATATACATAGCTAGTATGTATATAAACATGAACTAGTATGATTTTTGTGTGTATGCTTTCATAAGTAGAAATGGTAAGTAAGTATATGTATGGATATAGAACAATTTTTATCCAATATATCGATAAAGACTTACTTTATGAGGCTTTTATGTTATTCCCTTTAGGATTGTTTCATTTTCATAAATAAATTAAAATAATAGCTACGCTATGTTGAAAACTTATTTCGCATGAGAGCCAAAAAAAAAAGAATAAGGTAAATCGTCAATTCAGCTATCGTCAATTCATATTTAAGATAAACAAGATCGTAGATCCAAAACTCTATTTCGACTCTATAACATAATCCATACTTAATATTATAAATGCGAAAGTAACTCTGTCTGTCTGTCTGTTACTCAATCACGCCTTAACTACTGAACCAATTTGCATGAAATTTGGTATAGAGATATTTTGATACCCTAGAAAGGACAGAGGCTACTTTTTACCCCGGGACATAGGATAGGTTTTATCCCGGAAATCCCACGGGAACGGGAACTATGCGGGTTTTTCTTTGACTGCGCGGGCGAAGCCATGGGTGGAAAGCTAGTTTCTTAATAAATCTAATAAGAATATTAATTCTTATAAATTAATCAAATCCAATCCATTACTAATGCACTCATTATCATTACAAATTAAACATTTTCCCAAAACAGATTGTCCACGATTAACTAATTCACAATAATCGCTTTCAAGAAATGTTTCTTTCCCCTGCATGGAAGGCGTGAGAGGTCCGATGGTTGCGTACGATCAACGCAAGCGCAGTAGACGTACGACCGTCGCCCGCGCACCAACGTTCAAGCCGATCACGAGATGGCGCTGTGCTAAACTGACCTGCTATTCTGTGCTGTGAATTGAACCATAGTATGATAGTGAGAGTGAAATGCTACAGCCTAGGTTATTAAGTGGCAGTGAAATGGGCTTTATTAACTGTGTTTTATGGGGTGCAGTGGCGGTGCTTTTGTGTACGACTTTATCGACATGTCAAGGTATGGAACTTTTTTGTAAAGTTTTTCAGACGAGCTTTCGTGGAAAACTTGGAAAAATTTTTGTATAACATTTTTAGAAAGCTTAGTAGAATTAAAATTAGGCTCTATATGTAAAAGCTCATTAGAAATTACGAAAGCTTGGAAAATTATTTTTTATGCAAGCATAATAATTATACGAATATAAAAAAAGGTACATATAAGATACACATTCAAATATATACAATTTAAAATCGTTGCAATGCATATAAGATAAATAATATGAAGGCTGTATAAATGTTAGCGATCTCGAAAGCTCCGCATACAAACGACATCAACGCGCTCGACCACTTATGGTAAATTAACGATAGGTTGACACGAATAAATGTTGAATTTGTCCTACTTTCTTATGTTTGTATTTTTAATCGAGATAATTAACATTTTAAATTTAAAATAAACTAGAGAAATTCTTAGTATAGAGTTATTTACAAAAATAAAGCCGTGTGTAAGCTTTTTTAAGCTATAAAAACATGTATTTAATGCATATTGCAAAATGTTTTTATAGAGTTATTTAAAAATCTACATTTCAAATAACTATTTCAACCTTTATATTATACCTTATTATCATCAATGTATAAAATACATAAAGTCGAATAATTTTCCGATACACAAGATAACCGGAAAATCCGTATGCTATTTATGAAAGGGTTTTGTAACATTACACAGAATTATTCAAAGCCAAATGAATGCGGAGTTGAATCATAATCGTTACCAAATTGCGCGCGAGTTACGCAAATATCATATTCTTAAAAATAATTGTGAAACGTCATTACATATTAATTAATAGACTTAACACGGGATTAAGTAATCGTGTGTAAGAAATAAGATTAATAGCGTAACTTTAAGACTAGGTATATATAAAAGTCTTCTTCAAATTTAATTTATATTTCAGGGAAGTTGTAGAAGAATGTTTTACTGGTTTCTTTCACGGACATGTTATTTTAATGAATGCAATAGATAGGATAACTTTTTGACGTATTAAGCTCATTTTATTTAACTTAAAAGTTTCATAAATTATCCAGAATTATAATTTGTCATTCTATAGAGCGGAAAGCTCTACATACAATATTTCTCTAGGAAAGCTTTAAAAAAAAATTATTGTTAGTTTTAGTCCACCATTTCTATCAGTATACTCTAATTAGCCTTCTCTAATGACTAACAAACATCCTTGAAATTTTAATACAAATAATATAAGAACTAAATACAAAATTTATGATCTTTTCCCATTTAAATTCAATACAAAACCTCGCAATAATATGACAAAACTTAGCAAAACAAACGTGCTAATACATTTACTTCACATATAATATGTCTTCATAGTATCATATATAATATAATATATAATTCGATAGCTCGTGTAGCAAGTTACATTTGCGCAAGCGGTGAACGGTCAAGATGCTAAATGTCAGGCTGAGTAACAATCGCAAACTTGCTTCTGCGATAATTTAAATGTTTTAGTCGCATCTTTGAATATTTTGTAACAAAATTTCTAGATATATTATGTAGAGATGGTAGGTAGAGTCCTTGAACTGCTCTATATGATAATAATAACAGCATTAACGTATTAAGTTCCGTGTACTTTAGTGGGTTATGTAGTAATGGAAAGGTGATCAAATAATTAATTTATTAGTTACTAGCGCTATGATCCGGCTTCCCACGGGTAAACACCCGTGTATACATATAAAACCCACTCTTGAAAATCATTTTGTGCATTCAAAAACCCGAATAGAAACTTGTGCGTAGTTTTAAAGCATCATATCTTATAAAGAGACATATAGCGACTTTGTTATATACTATGTCATGATAGAGACGTATTTACATGCATTTAAATAGTCTTCTGTTGATCTGTTCAAGATACCTTTTATTAATAAATGTTTGAGCATGGCACAGTATAATTATATTCTACGAAAAATCTATAAGTTTATATACAAATAGCAGATACTGTATCTTACATTATTTTTAATCCATACTTTTTGCATAAGCATTTCTTCAAAGTCGGTATCTATTTAGCAAATCCATTTAGATACAATCTCGTTGGTCACGACAGAGTTACAAAAGTGAAATGATTACGTGTATTGGTATTTATTGTTGAACTTTCGATGCTTTTGGAACATATTATCTTAGCAATAGCATAGACATAAGTAATGATATACAATGAAATGTTAAATGTAATTTAAATAAATTAAGTTAAAACTAATTTTGAAAAACGTTTTCTTTTTGTAAATTTAATCACAGATAATCTAATATATATTATAAAGGCGAAAGTTTGTAAGTATGGATGTATGGATGTTTGTTACTCTTTCACGTAAAAACTACTGAACCGATTACAATGAAATTTAGCACACATATAGAGGGTAACTTGGATTAACACATAGGATAGTTTTTATCCCGGAAATCCCACGGGAACGGGAACTATGCGGGTTTTCCTTTGCAAACGCGGGCGAAGCCGCGGGCGGAAATCTAGTATATTATACTTGTAGTATAATGTATATCATTATCTAAATATAACTTGATGCTGCGCTCTATATCTAGTAATGATTTTACTCTGAGGATTCGTATTAATTCGTAAATGTTTAAATGAATACTACATGTTATTTTCTATTCAAACTTTATTATAATAGAACATAAGAATAAATGATGTAATTAAATAGTAAAGTTTTATATACTTACCAGTTACCTAGTTTCTAATAAAACTGACTCAGTAATGCAATTATATTCTTCATTATCATAAATAAATAAAACCACACAATTATATGTGTGGTTAGAAAAAGCGTGTCAACGTCAAATTTAAACATTTTGCTATTAATCTTAATGTTTATTTAAAATAATAAAACAAAACTCTTCATGAGAGAAAGTTAAAAAATTCAAAACATAATCTCTAAAGTATTAAATATTAATTACTAGGTTTCCGCCCGCGGCTTCGCCCGCGCAGTCAAAGAAAAACCCGCATAGTTCCCGTTCCCGTGCGATTTCCGGGATTGCGTCATTTTGCCGGGATAAAAAGTAGCCTATGTCCTTTCTCTGGTATTAAAATATCTCCATACCTACAAAACAGACAGACAGGCAGAGTTACTTTCGCATTTATAATATTAAAGTATAGATTATTTTTTGACAAGTATTCATAAATGTACATAAGTACATATCTCTGTCTTGGATTTTTACCATAATTTTCCAAATTGGCTAGACTAGTTTTAATGAATATTCAATCGTATATTATATACACGTATTTAAAATATTGTTTTGAAAAGAATAATTCATTGAGTAAAAGCAAGTGAAAAACTTAACGCATCTTCATTCATTCAATAAGTAGGGCTGTGCAGAACCTGTTTTCCGGGTCAACAGGGCTCGCCCTAGTGATGTGCGGATGTTTATCTGACATTGCACAGATAAGGACTTTTTCTTTTATTTACCTTTTTTAGTTTCATGTAGAAGAACTTTTGTTTATCGTATAAATAATTTCTTATTCAATTGAAACAATAACCCAAGATTTAATAAAATTGTTTTTTTATCTTGCTACGAGGTTACGAGGAGGTTACGGGTTCGATTCCCTTTGGATAAAAAGGTCTTAATAAATCGTTAATAAACTTAATCGATCAATTATTTTTCTATGGTGTTACATTTAATAAAACAACGTGTGGCACTCGGGGACTGCCGCGGTAAAGCTATTGCATGCTATGCATTCAAGCCACACCTCCGCCCATCGGAGTGGGGAACGTGAGGTTTTTTCGTAACGGAATTTCTCTATTCGGTCCCCGCGCTCAAGGCCCGCGATAGAAGCTATGCAATAGCTTAATAAACACATATTTTTTCCATCATAATAATGAACAAACTTGCTTTACTAAACGCTTAGTTTTCGATATAATTAACGCGTAATTTTACAGTTACTATTGCTTGTATATGTCTATTAATTGCTACGAAATCGCTAAATTACTACATAACGTTGTAAGTGATGGGCGTAGCGAATAGCGAGAAAGTAGGTAATGTGTTTTCGGTAGAATATTTTAATATAGAAATAAAAATTTGCTAAATTTATAATTATAATATTTTTTTTTTGTATTTGTGATATATTGTTCCTGTTAAAGAAACGTTATTATTGTTTGAGACACTTAATTCAAAAGAGCTAAAATAGGATGCCTCTTATATATTTTATTTGCTGTCTTCAATGACTTGTTCTATTAAAAATCACGTATGTATATAAGTTGATTTATTCGAAAAAAATAACCTTATTACACAGGACATAAAAAACCAACATTCATTCATGTTCGTTACATATTTGTCTTCAATAATTACATGCATACAAATAGTTTCTTATAAGGTAAAATATGAAAATCGCTATGTCCACACCTTAATACTTTCACAATCTGATGAAAGGTCAAGCTGTGCGTGTGTGTGTTTGTGTGTGTTGCGTATGATGAGTACGAGTCGGCCAATGCTAGCTACTTTCTATTTTTCGATGTCTTGATGAAAAAATTCAAGGGCGCATCGGTTGATTAATTGAGTATTTTGGAGGGAATTTTATAGACTTTTTTTGTATGGAATGTTCTAGTATAGGGAATAGATTAAGGAATGTCGTTTATGCTTATCCTATAACTGAGTTAATTGTAAAGATATATTTAATTTTGTTGAGATATCGATATCACAAAAAGAAGCATATTATTAAGCTATTGCATAGCTTCATCGCGGGCCTTGAGCGCGGGGACCGAATCGAGAAATTCCGTAACGAAAAAACCTCACGCTTCCCACTCCGACGGGCGGAGCTGTGGCTTGAAGGCATAGCATGCAATAGCTTTACCGCGGCAGTCCCCGAGTGCCACACGTCGTTTTTTTATAGAGATAATAATGTACTTAAATTTACCCTGCATACATAACCTACTCTTTTGAATATTCATGTAAAACTTACTATGAATACGTTATGTATATTAGGTGAATTGTATAATGTATATGAGAATTGATAAGCTGTAATGTTAAAGGTTTAAGTTTTAAAGATACTTTGATAAATATTATTTAATTATTGCTTATCTGATGCAACTGAAATTCCTCTTTCAACTATCTAGTTATTATGAAATAATGAAAGCTAGGATGTCGTCGAGGACTGAATTAACCTTTGTTCTAGGGACCTTTACAATTTCATAAGTCAAAAGCAGGAGCTATTAATAAAATCGTAAGTAGAAAGATAATCTTGAAGAAGCTGCAAATGTAGAGATTTAATATAAATTCGACTAATTTTCGATACACAATTGACCTCTTTGATGGTTCGATCCTACCTCTGATACAAAATATGTTATTTTCTTTTAATTAATAAATTAATTAATTATATTGTCTTTATCAACATTATTATTTCCTTAATATATTACTTTCTTTCGTTGGATACCCAAAACTTACAGGAATAGAGTTTTATCTATACTACTCTAATTTGAACCTTATTCCTTGTAACATTAGGTCATATTTGTTAAAAAATAACATTAGAAAGTTGTTCAGCAGTTACAAGACAATCAGATGTTAACAAGACTTTAATCAATGGTCTTATTAGATTGACACATTCGTTGTGAGGTAATCGCGTACAGACTGACAAAATTGCTAGACGCGATTAAGAACTGTTTTGCAATAAAATTCATATGGTGTGATATATTATTTACATTTAAATAGAGATAGAGTAAAATAATATGTTGTAAAGGCTTTTAAGGGAAAAAGTAGGCTGATGATGTTATTGTTGATAAAGTTAGCTTCGTAATCCTTCTTATCAAACTTTCGCGTTTATATAGAAAGTTTCCAAGAACGTAATGATGTATGTTGGTTAGTCTTTACACAAAAACAGGCTATGGTATTTGTAAGAAATTTAGTACAAAGTAAGATTATATTCTGGGTTAGTACAGGTTACTTTTAGGCGAGGTACCACGCGAGTAAAGCCATAAGCTGCAGCTAGTTATATATCATTTAAAAATTATAAAAAATTACGCATTTCAACTCATCCAAATTAGGTATAAAGATACGCGTAAAAAGCACACAAACATATTAATTGAGATGTACATAACATGTACGACAAATGAACTATTGACATTTGTACATGTTGAAAGCAAGGTGCGAGTCACTAGCGAATGGCTTCGTTATTTTATGTTATGTCATCGTGTAAAGGTTACACAAAATGTCAGATAAATGATGTGCAGGATGCTATAATATTTCTATTATTGTAGGGCAAATACCAAGTAATATACAGTGGTTTTGATATGTGAGAGATTGTCGGAAGTGAGTTTTTAAATAGAATAGGTTATTATGACTATTACTACTAGCTGTGCCACGCGATTTCACCCGCGGACGAACCCTCAAAATAAAGTACCTATTTCTATAGCTTATGTGTACAGTTTCATTCATAGATCCAGTCAGTCAGGTACTATATGCTAATTCGTTATAAACATACTTACATATATTACTCATACATAATATTAGTTAAGATTCTTTACTATTGCTATTGTATACATAAATAGAAAAAGAAATAGAAACACAAACAGCTAAAATTTACTCAAACTCAAAGCACAAAAGTATCATAGAGTTCTATTGAGGTAAAAGTATCTACCCTAATATTATAAAGAGGAAAACTTTGTTTGTTTGTTTGTTTGTTTGTTTGTTTGTTTGATTGTAATGAATAGGCTCATAAACTACTGGGCCGATTTTAAAAATTCTTTCACCATTCGAAAGCTACATTATCGTCGAGTAACATAGGCTAGGTTTTATCCCGGAAATCCCACGGGAACGGGAAAGCCGCAGGCGGAAAGCTAGTCTGTCATAAAAATGTAAAGCTCAGTTTAAGTATCTTTGACCTCAGTTTAAGTAGTAATTGAATGACAGTTCATATTAATAAGAGTTAGACTACAGTTAATCTAAAGTGGAGTAAGAAATGTAACCAAATAGGAACGGTTCTTTAAATTGCAAGATCACCATTATTATGTTAACGTTACTAAATCTAGGCTCTTAGTGGATAGAGCTTGATGCTACAGTAATAATGTATACAATTGTTCTGGAGGAAATAGGACTTAATAATGGTGGTAAATAGAGTTCAGTTTTGATTGAGCTTTTTTGCAGGCCCTGGTAGAATGTTTATAGAAAATTAAGATGTTAAACAGTAGGTAGACTGTATGAAATATCTTGATGGTTATGAAAAGAAAAGACTCTATTTTGAATCGATATGTTGGATAATATTGTTGTCTGTTTTGTAAGTTGTCCTAAATAAATAAATAAATGGATATATGTAAGAATGCATTTCTTTTAAATTAGCAGGGCTTTCAAATTGTTACTAATTTAGTATACCTACCAAGTTTCAGAACATTTTACATTTCCATGAGTTTATTAAGATTTCAAAGTAGATTATATTGTAATCTACATTTAATATTCGCGAATTTTACTTAGAATGCTTCTTTCTATTTGACCGACATAAGAATTATATCTTAGAAATACTTATACAGATAGTGATCCATAGAAAATACTAGAATATTTGTACGTAGGAAACGACAAAAGTCACGGACAACCACTAGTACATATACGTTATTATACAATCGATACTTTCCCATACTTGTATACAAATTAGTTTTCGTGTATCATTGAAACAAAATTGTCTTATGTATTAAGGTTATCGGGAAGTGCATTTTAGGTTATTTCGAAGTTTGAAGGTCATATAAAGGTTGAATAACTGGTGTGATTATGTGCGGTTTTGTTATTTCCTTCGACATGTTCCGTTGAATGTATTATTTTTTTTTTAATAATTTCGTAGCTCAAATATGCTATTTATGTAAGATCGGAATAGTGTATAATATAGGTATTATAATATGGTCTATGTTACTTATATTATCTATAATAATATTAGAATGCGCTAATCTCAGGAACTACTGGTCCGAATTGAAAAATTATTTCGGTATTAGATAGTTGGTAGTAGTTTGAGTTTTGAGTTTGAGTTTGTTTGATAACCTATTTTTAAGGCTATAGGCTATATATCATCACACTAAGACTAACAAAAGTGAAGCACTGCGGGTAAAACCGCGGGGCACTGCAGCTAGTAGGTTAATCTGTTTTAGTTTTAACTTTTTAATAACAACGTAACGTTCTAGCATACGTTTATGAAACAGAAACAAAAACTTATATGGTACTAGCTTACCACCCGCGGCTTCGCCCGCTTTCTCAAAACGATTTGAGATTTAAACTATCCTATCTCTCAAGTTGGATCGAACTGCACATGGTGTGCGAATTTTATTACAATCTGTTAAGTGGTTTAGGAGTCCGTGACACGCACAGACATATTATATTAAGGTGACACGAGATTTATATATATTAAGATTATAATATTATGTAACACGTTTTTCATTGTTTTTATACTTTAATAGCAATAACTATTATATCATATTGCGTGTAAAACTGCAATTTAAATAGAAGGTCAATTAAATAGTGAATTTAGCCTCGAATCCGATCAATTACGGACCAGGAAATATTATTTGGTAGCCTACGAATTTTCATACTTGTCAACCTTAGTTTAATTTGAAAGTTGTGTAATAGATAACTATATTATAAGAGTGCATAACTGCATAGCTTGTTCAAATGTTTGATTAGAAACAACGTCTCATAGTATTTTATACTTACTTTTTGGATTTCTTCAAGAGGAGAGTGAACAGGTACTGGGTACATTCTAGGGAAGCACGCTCAATCTTAGGCCACATCTCAGCTTACCATCAGGCGAGATCGTGGCCCAGCGCTCCCCTATCGCAGCGTAAAAAAAAACATCGAGGTAAGGTGAAAAAAACATTTGGTAAGGAAAGAGCTTTTCAACAAAAGGTTTAATATTCATCATTACATAGTATTTAAAACAAAGTCGCTGTTTATCCGTCTCTATGTATGTAAATCTTCAGAAATACGTAACGGTTTTTGATGAGGCTTTTAAATAGATTAAGAGTGGTTCTTGAGGTAGGTTTTAGTACATAATTTGTCAAGTTTTCGACAAAGCGGGCGAAGCTGCGTACGAAAAGCTAGTTTATTATATTACTTTGTTGATTGATTTTATGATTGTGCTAAAATTATATAGTAAATATTATAAAGGACACGTATCAATAAATTTAAATATACTATAGCATTGTGTAAGATAAAAAAATATCTATAACTAGCTGTTCCGCGCGGTTTCACCCCCGTGGCTCGGCTCCTGTTGGTCGTAGCGTGATGATATATAGCCTATAACCCTCCTCGATAAATGTGCTATCTAACAACGAAAGAATTTTCCAAATCGGACCAGTAGTTCACGAGATTAGCACGTTCAAACAAACAAACAATCTCTTCAGCTTTATAATATTAGTATAGATAAAATTATATTGTATGGTACATAATATCACAATAATTCGACCGTGAAATTATAAATTGTATAAAATGTAGTATAAAACAATTCTTATATAATAAAGAGGGAAGTGTGAGTATTTGCAATAACTTAATTCTGAGGTAAGATGTTACAAGATGTAATGAGAGGTTTCGGAGCTAATGGCTTGACGTAACTTGTAACGGAGGTATTTTCTTGTTTATTATATTTAGAACTAGCTTACCGCCCGCGGCTTCGAACGCTTTGACTTAAACCTAATAAATTATATACCTTCCTCTTGAATCACTCTATCTATTAAAAAAAAAACCGCATCAAAATCCGTTGCGTATTTTGAAAGATTTAAGCATACAAAGGGACATAGGGACAGAGAAAGTGACTTTGTTTTATACTATGTAGTGATGATTTGGTAAAATATTCTTGTAATGAAATGAAATGAAATGAAATGAAAATACGTTTATTATGGATACATACCAAAAATACAAAAAAAAGAAACAAGAAACTTAAATCTAACTTAAATATAATGTATTCCACAATAGGCCTGCCACTCAGTGCAATACACTGATTTTCAGTGGTTGCCTTAGGATGCCTTGCTGACAGTGGATGTATTATTGCTCAAACTGCAGTGAAAAGTTATTAAAAATATATATATATATATATATAAGTAAGTTATATATATTTAATTAAATATTGTAATAAATACTTGATTATAATTATACTTACTTAGTGAATAGATAAAATTACACATTGACTTAAAGTAGCAGAGAGGTTATTGGATAAATACTTAAATAATCTATAAACAAATAAGAACAATATTGGGGATGCAATATTTTATAAAAAAAAATAAATAAAAATAAAATAAAAAATAAACAAACAATTAAATAAATATTTATATAAATATTGGGGATGCTAATTTTTTCTTGTTAACGTTTTTGTAAATCGAGAAGATATGACTTTAACTTTTTTTTGAAAGACGATAAGCTTTGTTGTGAACGAATAGGCGGTAATCTACACCTTTTACGTGTTAAAGAGAATGAATTGTAAGTTTTATTTGTAGAAAAGTCAACTACTTAAAGTATTTTTAAAATTATAGGTATAGGTTAGGTAGGAAATTATATTCCTGGGTAAAATTAAATATACGTGAGACTAAGAAAATTATTTTGAATTAAAGAAGAATTCCTACAGTATAAAATGTATAAACGTCCGTTTTTTAGCTTATAAAGAAAAAAAATATACTAAACAAAAACCTAAACGAATAAATGAATACGATTTTGCCCCCTTAGGTAATTATACATCCTTACACATATTCAATCCGTACTAGGTGAAATGGGACAACACTAGTTCTAAAAAACCGATACCGGATAACTAGTGATGTGACCGAGTGAAATGGAACCGGACAAAGTATTTGTATCGAGTTTTTATAACCGGTGAAAGTCGGTTTGAGGTTGACATCTTGAGATTGAAGATACGGTCGGTTAGAAGACGAGATATATAGTGAAAAGGATTCTTAAATGACATCATTTAACGAATAAAATATTTATGATTGTATCTTCAATTTGAGTAATAAGTCTCTTTGGAGTTGCGTGAATATACCAATTAGAAGCAACATTTTATACTCGAAGCAAACTTGAACACTACTCAATTTGATTAATAAAACAAAAATAATTTAGCAGTTAACGCGAGCCTATCGAAAAAAACTATTTAATTGCAATGACAAATACGCTACATTAAAATACGGTTGAACCTAGTATCTGTGGTTCAACTAACTAAAATAATAAATCAACGCAGAACTCATGAGCCCACATAAACATATTACAATGTAAAGAAGTGCCTTTTAACCTATTTACTTTAGCTTATCAGGCGAACCACCAGTTCGGTTGCTTAAAAGTATTATATTATTTCCTTCGTTGTTAATAAATCCTACTAATATTATAATTAATGCGAAAGTTTGTATGGATGTATGGATGTTTGTTACTCTTTCACATAAAAACTACTGAACCGATTACAATGAAATTTAGCACACATATAGAGGGTAACTTGGATTAACACATATGATAGTTTTTATCCCGGAAATCCCACGGGAACGGGAACTATGCGGGTTTTCCTTTGCAAACGCGGGCTAAGCCGCGGGCGGAAATCTAGTAATTTTATAAACCACCTGACCAACGTCTTCGTAACACTATTAAATTATCAGCGACCAACTATTGCTTGTAAGTTACATAAAACATTGCACGCAGTCAACCGTAGCCCGGTAGCAGACGCTGAGAAGTGGGCAAGTGTAACGGAGATAATTGAGTTAATTACCTTTGTTAATGTAGCATCATATGGGAGAAATCATGGGAACTTTATTTGGTGGGTTAGGAATTCAAATATAGTGCATGTATGTTTTGATCTGTGCTTTTGGATAAGTATTTGATATGTTTTAAATATAATAAAGGCTGACTTCTGAAAAGTGATTATATTATTTTATAAAACTGTTAATGTAATAATGAATATTATATTATGTTCTAATACCTATTCTTTCATGAAATGAATAGTCATTAACTTATGAATAAAACACATTTATTTCTTATAATAAAAGTCATTAAGAATAGCTTTTAAAAGTACTAAATAGTAGTTTTTCACGAACATTAATAAGGAAGCCAAAAAAATCTGTAAATTAGGTGAATCTCAGAATGACGATGAAGTCGTGATGTAGTACTTATGCATAACCATAGTAGTAGGTTGAAATTACTGTTTTATCACATCAATAGTGAAATTAACACACTTCAAGAGGAGGGTCAGAGGGTGAACAGGTACATTCTAGGGAAGCACGCTCCTTCAGTGCACATCTCAGCTTACCATCAGGCGAGATCGAGGCCAAGCGCTCCCCTATCGCAGCAAAAAAAAAAAACATCATTCGTATATTTACTGATAATATATTCATATATTACTTATAATAAAAGATGACAATATTGCCCACCAACGTATTAAATTTGAATAATAAAATAACATCAAATATTATTTTCACGTAACAATTTTCTTTTCGTTATTTACGACATCCAACGCCCACTAAATAATAGAAAATGAAATTACCATAACGAAATATGCACACAATTTCTCTACAAACAAATATTCAGTTTCTATATTAAATAAATCCGGCAAAGTGAAAGTGAATACCGGAGTCGTGGCAAGCGAATCTTGGCCCTTGACAAATTGCCAAGTTTGAGTCATCTTTCTAGATTGTTCTAGAATTTGCAGTTTGTTTACAGATTTATATGAACGTGGAATCGATAAATCCATACTTTATTAACCGACTTCAAAAAAAAGGAGGAGGTTATCAACTCGGCCGGTATATTTTTTTTTAATATTATAAATGCGAAAGTAACTCTGTCCGTCTGTTTGTTACTCAATCACGCCTAAACTACTGAATCAATTTTCATGAAATTTGGCATGGAGATATTTTGATACCCGAGAAAGGACATAGGCTACTTATTACCCCGGGACATAGGATATTTTATCCCGGAATTCCCACGGGAACGGGAACAATGCGGGTTTTTCTTTGACTGCGCGGACGATGCCGCGGGTGGAAAGCTAGTATGATATATATTAGTTAATAATGACACTACGTTACTATTTATGCTTTCTGTTAATAATTGTAGGGTAAAAAAAATATAGAGCATTTTTATTTCAGAAATAAAATTTATAAATAATCACTTTATTTGATTTATTTTAATGAATTTGGAATAAAAATTAAACCCCCAAAATATTCTTCAACCATTTACTTCCGTATTTTAAAGAAAAAAGTAAACCATTGTCAAACTCAAACTCAAACATTCATTTATTCAATTATGGTCCGGGAGCCAGAAGCATATTTTATGACCAAGTTCCTCTCAAGCGGTAATTAGTAAAATGCATCAAAATATAGTATTATGAAGCCTCGTGAACGTCAGCTGGAGCTCGGTTGGGGAGGTGAGCGGTTGTAGCCTCCCACGCACGTAAGAAAAAAAAGTATATTCAGTCATTTCCTCTCAGCTAAAAATTTGTCAAATTGTAGCTAACCCAATATCTCAATGAAAAATAATAATCAGCTGGTTACAGCATGGTGTATTATGCGTCAGCTGGTGTCTCGAATATAATGAGACATTAACAAAATCATCGAGATACGTGGAATTCCATCAACATAAGTCCCCGTAAAATATAAGTAATAACTTTATTAATTATATATTATACTATTATTTTTTTAATAATTATAGTTAACTAATGTTTTTAGTGGGTTATTTCATATTTGTTACACTTTTAGGTAGTTATGTGAATTTGATGATATTATGATAGTTATTTTTAAATGCAGTTTATAATATTTGTAAAAACATGTTTACCGATGTGGCTGAATGTACGTAGTGTAATCATGTGCACAACTAACCACCTCCAAGTACCTTATTACTGTCTATATTATGCTAGCGTGTGTTGCTTGAATTTTTAAAAATAACGATAATAATTAAAGATACGTCATTTCATCTCAGATGAAAATTTGTGAGCTGATTGTTAATATACTGATGCGATAAATAAAAAAAAATCAGCTAGCAATAATTCGAGGAAAACCTAGTAAGTTGATGCATATAAATTGGCAATAGATGCTTCTGTCTAACTCCTATGTAATAACTTTCAAAGTATCAGCTGACGGTTTTTCCACCCAGATACAGCCAGCTGACCTATATATATATCCACAGTTACATATAAGCTATCATCAGGTAAATTTTAGTTTGAGAGGAAATCACGGAAAATAATTTTATTTTTTTCATGTTCGAGACACCAGCTGACGTATAATACACCATGTTGTAACCAGCTGATTATTTTTTTTCGTTGAGATATTGGCTTAGCTACAATTTGACAAATTTTTAGCTGAGAGGAAATGAATGAATGTATTTTTTTTTCCTACGTGCGTGGGAGGCTACAACCGCTCACCCCCCCAACCGAGCGCCAGCTGACGTTCACGAGGCTTTATAATACTATACTCTGATGCGTCTGACGAATTATCTCTTGAGAGGAAATAATTAACCAAATTTGCACCTGGCTCCCTAACCATTAGACTACTATTTAGTAGCACTTTCGAATCGTCATTACATAGGTAGGTATTTTTAACATTTACCACCGATTCGGAAAGCAGTATCTATGGAGAAGAATCGGCATGAAACTCCATAGTTGCTTAATATTTTATACATTAATTGGAAATAGATATCATTTACAAATAATCTAGTGAAAGCAATACTTATTATATTAAATATCAAACACACGAACACGTCGAGTGGTTCAAAATAATGAATCGCTTTTTGATTGACGTGTATTTTATATAACAATGTTTGGAACAATTATTTATTAGGCAATTGTTTTTTGTAACTCATATATTCTTACATATATTTTTCTCCTTACTTTTGCTAGAATACAAGTATTTTTATTGATAAATAAATGTTCTATTTTCTGTTTTAATTCAATCACTAAGTGTTTATTGAGAGAATTACTAATGTGTACATTAGTAATTATAAATTAATAATTAATTAATTAATTAATTAACAATTAATTAATTAATTAATAATTAATTAATTATTAATTATTATTTTATTTATTGTAAATTATTGCAACTTTTAATGTGTATTATGTGTAAATTTTGTTCGACGAAGAAATCTTCTTTATTACAAATCGCAAAACTGTTGATGGAAAATTCTGCAATAACTAAATAACAAGAGAATTCAAAGTCAATTAGTAGAATTTTGCTAGAACAATCCAAAAACATAATTTTATTACCTTGTTCTGACCTCAATAAAATTGACATTACATAAATATAATTGCAATAGCTACTATGTCAATATAGTCTTATACAACCTTATGTAATTCTTTTATTCTTACATTAGTTGTAATAGTCTATGCGAATTTAATATTCGTCTTAGATTTTCTTTAGAAAATCATCATTCTATTGACATAGTGATATCTTCCCTATTGCAATATGCATACATATAAAATTTTCGTCACAATATTATACTTAACATACTCCTCCGGAACGGAACCGGAACGGAACGGAACTGGACTGATTGTGATGAAATTTTTTGTATATCGGATATGTCTGAGAATCGGACAATATCTATTTTTCATATCTCTAAATCATAAGAGTAACTAGTAAGGAAGACAACGTTTGCCGGGACAACTAGTATTTATATCAAGTTAAATGAACAATAATTAAAAACTAGAAAATCTATTTATAACAATACTTTGCTTAATCCTTATGTTTCGTTTTCGCATGAAACAAACTCACGCGAAATCTGCAATTAAAAGTGGTTTAAAATTTAGCAATTGTGATACAATATTACTGTAAAACTTAATTGTTTCGATAGCAATGAAGTAAAATTTGCTTGCATCAGTTATCAATCTACAATTATTTATTAGTTAGTTTTAAGCAATTATTTCTGTCAAATTGTACTTTAATTTAATGATATTTCCCTTTATTTTCAGGTAATTGGCGGACTTACAAAGGATTGGTAACACAGATGGGTTTGAAATATAGCATTTTATTGTGTACTAGCTTTCCACCCGCAGCTTCGCCCGCGCAGTCAAAGAAAAACCCGTATAGTTCCCGTTCCCGTGGGATTTCCGGGATAAAACCTATCATATTTCCCGGGGTAAAAAGTAGCCTATGTCCTTTCTCGGGTATCAAAATATCTCTATACCAAATTTCATGAAAATTGGTTCAGTAGTTAAGGCGTGATTGAGTAACAGACAGACAGACAGAGTTACTTTCGCATTTATAATATTAGTATGGATAAAAACAAGGACTCTATTATATATAGTAGTTAACAATTACACAGAATTTTTTATTTATTTACTAGCGGTCCGCCCCGGCTTCGCCCGTGGTACCTACATGTTTAAACTATCCTATCTCTCAAGTTGGATCGAACTGCACATGGTGTGCGAATTTTATTATAATCGGTTAAGTGGTTTAGGTCCATTGAGGACAAACATTGTGACACGAGATTTATATATATTAAGATTACTCTTTAATAAAACTATACAACTAAACACAGTTATATAGCGAGGAATTTTCAGGTAATTATAAGAGGCCTTTAGAACAAATTAGGTAATATGGATTGGTAAGAAATTAGCATATTAGTTGCAATTACATACAAATATAGTTTGAAAGCCAGGAAAAACTACAGTCATTACAGGTGCTTTGTGACATATACTCTTTTTTAAACTTAAGTTTACAAATAAATAATACGAACCTGCTTAACACGATTACCATACCATGATCTATCGTCATCCCACTAGACTATTACCAAAGAGGTACTTTAGAATTCATAAAGCTATGACTGTGTGCGTTAAAAAGCTTTTCTACGATAATCAATCATGCATAACTTTAGACCAAAAGCTTTACAATAAGCCTTAAGCAGGTGAAGCCTACACTGGGCCAAGTGAATGACCTCAGATCGAAGTGCTTTCGCCGATGTGAAAGTTATCGGACATCTCATACCTTTTTTGATACCTTTCGATACGCATTCTTATGTTTTTTGAGTGGTTAATATTGTATGTTTGTGTTTGGTTATATATTTTCATTATAATAAGAAATATATACCGATTATAATATAGCCAATGTGAGGAATAATGTAGCTTTATGCTGGTATAAGAATTTTTGAAATAGGTGCAGTAGTTTTTGTGACTAATAGGGCAAATTACGTGTTGTTTTATAAATTACTAGCTGCCCAAACAGACGTTGTTCTACCCCATCGCCCCTTTTTCGTGTTGTCTCCTTATTAAACGTCCTTGTGCCGTTACAAAAACGTTAAAAAATTGCCGAATTGGTTGGTTGGTAAACAACACATTTAGCGATGCACCTTATTTTATTAATGTAAGCTATATTGTTTATTTATGATATTATAAATAATAAATATTGTATAGAAAGAGTTATAAAGAGTTGTAAGTTTTATAGTTACCTATAAAAGCGACCTGTTACTTATATATCACAACTTTTGATATAAATAAGATATAAAACAAGTTATTGTATTTCTGCATTCAAACCTTGAACGGCACAATTTATAAGCGATCTGTTATTAAAATGGGCATGCCCCAGTTCTATAAATGTTTTTATTGTTGAAATTCATTAAACCTTCTAGAAGAAAATTTGTCTTTATATAAATTTATCAATTGTGAAACTGTTGAGCAATATATGATTTACTTGCAAGTTGCAAGTGTTGACAGGTTAAGGTTAAAAATTTACTTCTTAGTTAAACAATTGAGGGCTCACATGTATGTGTTATATATGTTAACTATGTATAGATACCGGATATGCTTTTTCTAAGAAATTAGACGTAAGTATGTAATCTCATAGGAGGCCCGTATCCCAGCAGTGGGAACGTATATGGGCCGAAATGAAATGAAATAAAATAATGATGATGATGATGATGTATGGTGAAATAGGAGGGATAAAAATTTTACAAATACTTTTAATTCAACGTTTTTAATACAAATTATTAATATAAATCAAGGTCAATGTCAATTTTTCTCTAACTAGAGTGAGAATTCTAAATATCAATAGCATTCTCTCGTTATTCGAATGAATTCACTTTTTAACCGTGAAAATTGAAATTAACCCGCCAATAATTAATTTGGCCAGTTCAAATATTTAATGGTAATGGTGTCAATCTATTAGTTAATTATTACGGTTTACATTTTTCTGTTCTGATAATGTTTGTGCTACTTTATGACCTAATTTTATCTAGATACTAGCTGTACCCCGCGGTTTTACCTGCATAATTGCTTCGTTTCTATTGGTGATGATACATAGCCTTTTTCGATGAATGGACTACTAGCAGTGAAATATTGTTTTTAATCAGTCCGTGGTTTCTGAGATTAGCGCGTTCAAACAAACAAACTCTACAGCTTTATAAAATTAGTATAGATTGTGAGAATGTTTATTTTAAAATTTATTATTAGGCAGGTATGTTCATAAAAATACCCAATAAATAATGATAATTTATTTGGGTCTGTAAATTTTGTTGTAACATAAATTATAAACGCATAATTATCTTTTATTTTCCTTTTATGTTTGTCGACCTTCATTATGTTTTATACCACAGTAAAGAGTTTACTATGTTTATACGTTTGTTGAAAAAAAAAAACAATATAGTAAATGGCTTCATTTAAATACTGAGCTTTAAGCTCCTCTTAAAAGCTTACATTATTTCTAATTATCATTGCTTACAATTTCTTTCTTCAATATATAATCACTACATTGTATAAAACAAAGGCGCTGTCGCTGTCTGTTCGTCCTTATGTATATATTTAAAACTACACAGCACATTTTGATGCGGTTTTTTAAATAGAGCAATTCTTGAGAAAGTTTTTAGTATACATTTTATTAGGTTTTAGACAAAGCAGTAAAGAGTAATATGATTTATGGCATATACATTTGCGAACATTACCATACGTTTAAAACATTTTACATACATTTGAAACATATCCACACAAAACAAAATGACTTATGAAAGCTAGTAAATTCCTTCACGTATTTATGCGAAAGTGCAGATGCAGCCACTTTCATCTTGCAGCCCTTTCCTTTAGCACAAAGTATGAACATCCTAAGATTTCTCTCTGACGTCACTGTAGTCTTTATACCTTGGGTTTATGGGTATTGGAAATGCTAATTGTGCGGTTTAATTTTATATATGACATTTTCCTTTACTTGAAAAGGAAGACGAAAATGCGCCAATTATCTAGTCGAATTCAAAATGGTAGAGTGAAATGTACATACAGAAATAATACCAGTAAATATTGAAAATAGAGATTATTAGCTAAAAACAGTACGCTGTATAATGTTTATTATTCAAAAGAAAGTAAATATTAAATCACTGGGTCAATGTAAGTATAAAGAAACTCGAGCTTTTCCCATGTTATGACAAAAATTCGTTTTTATTTTGGAGATAAATAAACGCGATAAATATACTTACACTTTGGTATATAGAATTGTTAAATTATTTTTTGTGATCTCTCTATTATTTACCATCATCATCATCATCATCATTGTCAGCCTAAACATTGTCATCATCATCATTTACTATATTCATATAAAAATATATCACACAGTTTAAGGAAGGAACAGCGAAAGTATATAAGTTATTTCCTCGCTACAAATGGCGACAGATTTCTAACTAGTTCGATATTCCGGCTTTGTCCGCATCCTCTTTAAAAACTTGCACCATTTATAAATGGTGAAAACTTGTGCTAATGATTCTATTTAAGTGTTGGTTTATTTATTTTATATATTTTCTTATCGTTATTTTTCAGTTAGAGATTCACTTCCTCTCTTTATATTCATAACTGCAATTGAGTTTTCAATCGTGTTGGATTATCTTATACTGGTCTTATATTTCTACGTGTTGCCTTGTTTCCGTTAATGTTAGTTTTGGTAAAAATCTTGGAATTATAATTGAAATAATACAGATCATGTTCTAAGTACTTTTTTTTTTTTTTAAAAGTATTGGAGCTTCCAAATAAATCTATACTTATATTATAAAGCTGAAGAGTTTGTTTGTTTGTTGAACGCGCTAATCTCGGAAACTACTGGTCCGATTTGAACAATTCTTACGGTATTAGATAGCTCATTTATCGAGGAAGGCTATAGGGTATTATATCATCACGCTACGACCAACAGGAGTAGAGCCACGGGGGTGAAACCGCGCGGAGCAGCTTGTATAACATATAAGATAAACATTTTATTAAATCTAGTGTATAAAGAAGAGTGCTCAACTTTCAGATAATATAGCAGTATAACGAAACATTCCTTCGCTTACTTTAAGTACTAAATATTAACAATAAAGAAACTATAACAAATCAAAGTTATTCCAAGAAATACGTAACTCAATATCAAGTTAATATAAGTATAAAATATACAGCGACAGTCTTGTCGTATTTGCATTATTTACTTTCAAGGTAAATAGGATTTTATTTTAATTACATTTATTATATAAGAGGCGGTAAATTAAATGCCGGATAAATTCTAGGCAAACCAAAGATATTTAGGTCGTTAAAACGTAATCGTCGAATTATATTTTGATCGGAAACGGGTATTTTTGCACATTTTGGATTATTAATTAACCTTTAGAGGTAATGAATGAGTCAAAGGAAGCATTATATTATTTTGTTAGATGTTGACGGATCTTGTAATAAAATCGAATGAATTAAGTTTTTTGACGATATTACATATAATGTATATCAATAATTTATATGCATAACATATTATATGGATTATTAAGGTTGTTCCAATATAATATGTCTATTTCAGTTAACATCAAGGTTAACATTAAAAATCATAGTCGCCCTTTGACATAATACGCACACCACAGCTATATCAATGTGTGTGTGGACATTTCTATGTATTGTAGTGCGATACACTGTGCCCCTTATTTTCCCACGTAATGAGATAATCAATATGTAAAAGCAATATTTTTTTTTGCAATATTGTGATTGTAAACCATTGGTGCATCAGTGACAATTATAAGCGTATTTTTAGGATCACCACGTCATGGTTTACATACCAAACCCCCATTACTTATGCCAAACATAATATACTACAGTAGTACGAATAACATATCAATACATTGCGCCATAACACCACAGTTTCAACGTATCGCTGTTCGCACGCCGCAATGTATGCAATAAGTGACAGGTCAGTTACAAGTTGAAGTATAGGCAAAGAATATATAATAATCTACGTAGTATAGGCGTCAAAAAGTGCATCAACCGGAACCGAACACGCACCAATAGCGATGAAAGCAGATCACTGAACTATTGCGAACTCCTGTCAATGAGACTGATCTCCGGAACTGTAACCTTTTGTGAAGATTGTATCGAATTTTGTGTGGTAATCATTCTTTTGAAATTTCGGACACGACTGGCATATCTCGATTGAAAGCTAAGTTTGTACATTTGTATAACATCCAACATTTTTATAATGGCACGAAATTTACACATAGAAAAATTATTTCGAAAAATTCTTTCGGTGTTAGATAGCCCATTTATCGAGGATGGCTATAGGCTATAATATCATCACGCTAAGATCAACAGGAGCGGAGCACTGCGGGTAAAACCGCAGGGCACAGCTAGTATTAAATATTAATGTATTAACATTCGAATTACAATACCAGTACAACGAAAAACTTTGTACAATATCATATCTTCCAAAAACTACTAGAAAATTGATATTACAGCAAACACATTGACCTAATTTCTGTTGTTTAACTTTCTACTACTTTATTACTAAACTAATCTACATATTTTTAAAACCTCAGGAAACCAATATAAATTCCTGGATGCGTGCAATTATTTAAATGACGTATAATAAAGAGCAGTAACGGGCAACATAGCGGGTGACATGAATACTATCAATATTGGTTGAGCTATAATTTTGCGCTTACGCATTTGCTTGCAAATCTCTTGCCAATTCAAGCGTTAGTATGATATCTATATAGTATGATAAATGTATATCTGTTTGTCGTTTGCGTTCGTCAAACGGCTGACTTAAATTTTATTAAACTATAACCGGCGTTATAGTTAAAAAATGGCTTTTTATTTTCTTAAGCTATGTGAGTATGTGTGTACATACCTAAACATTAAAATATACAACCTTAGTTATATGGGGTAATAAATAAGAACGTTTTAAGAAACCAATTTTATAACTCCTAAGTTTTAAGTTACAAACCAAACTACTTTGGTTAGTAAAGTTAAGTAACCACTTAGGTTTCTTCTTCTTTCTTCCTCTTGATTATTGAACACGTTTCTATATCCAATCAAATAATATAATAATTTTCAATAACCTGTAGTTTTGTAATTACCTTAACGATACATCCTAAGATATTTCCGAGCATATGTTTTTTAATTAATTTAGCGCATTTACATAAAAGAAAATGGTAGAGATTTATTACTTGCATAAAATTGTCTGGAAAGCGATAAATCCGATATAATATGTATATTATATCATTAAAGATAGTAAAACTATCTGAAAGCGTAATGTAAATCGTGATTTAGCTTTATGTAGTGTTAACTATTTTTTAACACAAAACTTTCACGATATTTCATTTTAAATCATTATAATTTATAGCAAATAAACATAGATAATAAAAAATAATAAAAATAATAAAAAAATATTTTTCAAGAAACAGGTACAGCATTATGTTCAGACCCTGAACTTCGAACTAGTGTTAAACTGTGTTTCGAAGACCAGTTTCTTCCCAGTCTTTATATCTATATTATACTTATATATGTTTCTGTAATAATAATTTATTGTTAGTAATTAATATAAGCTTGTGTTATATTATTTTTTGGTGAATACAATTTTGTATTAAAAAAATAATCACTCTATTGATAGTTCCAAGTATTTTTTTAAACCTTTTCGCATTTTAATAAGTTTGCTCTATATTTATTTCTTCAAAAATGATAAAGTATTTTTCTATTTCATTCCTTTGTCTAATTTCTTAAGAGGACTCTTATATAATAGTTTATTTATTAAATTAAAAAAAAATCTAGTTTTAACCGTTATTAATACAATAATTTCCCTTATACTTAACATTTAACTCATTTAATGGTCTTTCGCTTTAAATCTATTAAAATTTTATAAACTTGATTCAATCATTAGCCTTTACTCAGAAAGACATACAAACATTTCTTAGTATTTAAGCTTGCAAACATTATAGCATTCTACACGTTAAAATTCTAACTACATAGCTTATTTCCATGTTGAAAGATTTCTGTATAAAAATGTCTACCTCAATGCCAAATTTAGTCTGATATTCATGTCAATGATTACATGGAAACCTATGTTTAGACTTTTTAACTCTAGATAGACTTTGGATATTTATTATTATTGAATAATAAGAGAAATAAAAGACTAAGTACATATCATTAATTAGCACATCTATACTAATATTGTAAAGCTGAATTTTGTTTGTTTGAACGCGCTAATCTCAGAAACTTGTAGTCAGATTTGAAAAATTATTTCGGTGTAAGATAGCCCATTTGTCGAGGAAGGCTATAAGCTATTTATTATCATGCTAAGACCAACAGGAGCGAAGCACTGCGGGTAAAACCGACAGGCACTATCTTGTATATAATAAACTAGCTTACCGCCTGCGGCTTCTCCCGCTTTGTCTTACCTAATAAATTATATACTAAAACCTTCCTCTTGATACACTCTATGTATTAAAAAAACCGCATCAAAATCCGTTGCGTAGTTTTTAAGATTTAAGCATACAAAGGGACAGAGAAAGCGACTTTGTTTTATACCATGTAGTGATAACAATTAAAGTAATTCGCATTAATTTAGACACATTCGTACATAAATCCTGGATTACTTTACGAAATAAAACTGTTTCATTCAAACATAGCATAATAGCACAGACTAATAATAATCCCACCAAAAACATAAATGTAAAAATTGGAGCCGAGTTCAATCGTTGACTTAATTTGCCAAAAAAGAAATGAGATCTAATTAATGTGTGCCAAGTTCTGCAGACAGTCCAGAAATTTATTTATAAAGATGTATTAAGTTCTTAGGTTGACTGAAAACTCAATTGTTTTATTTTCCCTTAGAGAACAATGTTTATTCCAAAATATAACTTTTTTAATTTGAATAATATAATTATTTTCACAAAGCAAACAACTAATGACCTATTGAACCCCATAATTTGATGAGGCTAGTTTTTAGAACTTCACAAAATATAAACAGTATGTAAAACTAGCCTCATCAAATTATGGGGTTCAATAGGTCATTAGTTGTTTGCTTTGTGAAAATAATTATATTATTCAAATTAAAAAAGTTATATTTTGGAATAAACATTGTTCTCTAAGGGAAAATAAAACAATTGAGTTTTCAGTCAACCTAAGAACTTAATACATCTTTATAAATAAATTTCTGGACTGTCTGCAGAACTTGGCACACATTAATTAGATCTCATTTCTTTTTTGGCAAATTAAGTCAACGATTGAACTCGGCTCCAATTTTTACATTTATGTTTTTGGTGGGATATCATTACTTTTTGTACAGAAAATTACTCTGCAAATTTGATTTACTTTATGAATATAATTATACTTTTTATATACGATTTTTTTTATATTTTTTCTTGCGGATTCTTTGTATGGTTTGTTTAGTATTATTTTCTATATTTTCTTGTATGTTATGAATGTCAGCGCACATTGCCCCGTCATTATCTGCAATTTTTTAAACTCGTTTTCTGTTTAAAAGATTACATGATTTTCTAAACATCCAGCGTGAATATGTACACACACTATTACAAAGATGCAAAGATCGTTGTAGAAGAATCGTCGCTTTACTCCATGACGTTACGGTATTGCCATGACGAGATTTTGAAATTTTACTCTAAACGCGCCTAAAGATGTTTCACTTATATTAATATTAATATTACGCAAATTAAATCATTTTGACCTTCGACAAAGCCTTCTTCCATTACACTGAAATTAAAAATAAACTAAACACTCATAAATAAAGAATAAAGAAATGTGAATTTGTAAAATTATATATTATTTTTAACTGTATGAGCAATATTTTTATTACAATTTTCTTTTATTTTACGTTTAATAATAGTTTTGAATAAAGAAATCATGCAATCGAAGTAATCCGCCCTAGCGATACTAGCGCGAGTGAGTGTGTTGTCAGAGGCGCATCGAATCTACAGATGTTTCGCGCTAAAATATGTAAACTTCAATAATCTATATCTCAGTCATTTATTGATGGATTTCAAAATTTTTTTCGGCCACTGACTAGTTTTGATCTATTTTTTAAGACTAGTAAGGTGAATATACTATTTTCTATTTTTTTAAAC
The DNA here is from genome assembly GCF_905220415.1 of Colias croceus. NCBI lineage: Eukaryota > Metazoa > Arthropoda > Insecta > Lepidoptera > Pieridae > Colias > Colias croceus. The sequence continues at coordinate 4,667,551 of NC_059562.1, forward strand.
TTTTCCATTTTTCCATACAAACAAAATTAATGTCATTGAAAAAAAAATTAAATACAAATAAATTCAGTATTTTCTGATTTTTTCCTTTGTACACTCACTATTACCTAGCTGATTACAAAATTTGAACTTTCTAGGTCATCTGGAAGTGGGTTAGGTTTTGTATATGTCTATAAGTCAGTCAGTCTTAAAAATTGCGATTTTTGGATATTAATATCTACGCAACTGTTTAATCTGTATTTATGAAATTTAAGGTTCTTGTTTATCTTGAGGTCCTCTTGATATGTACCAAATTTGGTTTATTTAACTTAAATAGTTTTCGAGTTATAAGGGGGTGAAAAGTGGCTCGAAATGGTTCGTGTAAATATACACACGGCTGCTGCTCGCCAGTTCTCTTCGCTTGAACTCGGCTTGACACGCTGCCGCGTGTCTAGATATACTACGGATAATAGCCTCAAAAAGCCGCAAAAATATGATATCCACATTAGAATACAACACTAATGTAAACAAGTTTGAATCATCGCTTGACCTTTACTTTGAGTCCGGTTTAATTCTACATCATTTGAAGATATTTAAACAATAAATCAGCTAATATAATCGGTAAAAAAAACTACGAAATGATCATAGTTTTAATTGCAAATTGAATGGTAGATTAGATTGGTATTGTAAATACATAAGCCTATTAATAATAACTAAATCATACAATCAAACTCAAACATTTATTTATTCAATTAGACTTCTTCTAAAAGCACTTGTGAATAACATATTGTAATATTTACCACCGATTCGGAAAGCAGTATTTATGGAGAAGAACCGGCAAGAAACTATAGTTGCTCTTTCGGAGCTCGGAAAGGACTATGAAAGTGGAATTTGTATTGACACTTGTATTGTATAATTATTATAATATTATATCTCCTGTGCAGTTTTAATCAAGATTATAGAATCGGTATTCGATAGAATTATTAATATTTAAAGTGAAAGTATTTGACAGAAAGGCGAAAAGATGTTTGTTATTCTATCATGTAAAATACTTGATTAAATTTATAAATTCCAAGAAATTGACTCATATACTATATAACGCGGATTTAGAATTTTTTTTTTTTTTAATTAACATACTTAATGTATCTACTTCAATATTTATCTATACTAATCTATACTTAATATTATAAAGCTGAAGAGTTTGTTTGTTTGAAAACGCTAATCTCAGGAACTACTGGCCCGATTTGAAAAATTATTTCGGTGTTAGATAGCCCATTTATCGAGGAAGGCTATAGGCTATATATCATCACGTTAAGACCAACAGAAGCAGAGCCATGCGGGTGAAACCGCGGAGCACAGCTAGTCTGTAATATAAGCTGATTGATTGAGATGAATGATGTTTTCTAAATTATTTAATTTTATCGTGGTATTTCGAAAAACAATAATGTAAAATAACTGACGATCTAATATAGAATTATAGTCACTAGGCACGTGGTATATGAACCTAAGTCTCTGTAGGATATTGATGAATATTCAGCAAAATGTTTGACATGATTTAGTAGCTTGTGCCTTTAATAAAATATTTGGTTCAGTGATTAGTAATTGAGAACGTCAGAAGTAGTGGGTTCGATTTCTATGTTAGTCAGTGTAATGGAATGAACAGGGTATTAGCCTTTGAATAAATATGTAATTATACATAATTTGTACGAACTTTCAGAAGAATTTAGAGGTTTTGTATTGATGTTTTTATTTATTTTTATGTATAGTGAATTCCATGGTAAATGACTATAGTAATTTACCATGCAAGTAAAGTCTTGGACTTCAACTACAATAAAATAAACTGAACAATCGAAGAGATGCATGACGTATTAAAAACGGTAGCTCTCCGACGCGGACGTTCGCAATGTTTTAACATTTTATGCGTTCCGACTCGCGCTTGGCCGTTCTTCTACACACAGGGACAACAATATTGCACATTTTTAAAACCTTTAAACAAAGCTAATATTAACAGTCACCATTTAAGTGACTTGTGCGTTAATTTCTATACACTGACCTTGATTCGTTTGAAAGTAGTTCCAACCGGACGCGGCTCATACCTGTTTGTATACTAGTTAAATACTACGGTTGTGTCCGTTTTTTTATTAGATACTGAACATATCCTCCTTGGAAAAGCTTTCTAATAATCGAAGTCTAAACATTAGTCTAAAATGCGTTATTGCTCTATTTAGGTAGAGCAGTTTGGGAGTGATTGTCATACATTCATAATTACTCTATAGTTGATTGAGTTGTCAAGGATATTATTTCCTTTTTTAACATATAACATAATACAATATTTTGCAAGATAATATTACAATAAGCACGATGCATAAAATTATAAAACTGATTAGTGGCATGGGTTTAGAATTAATAATACTACAAAAGTGTATAAAATGTTATATAATTAATATACCAAAGACATAAAATTGTATATGCCATCCTAAAATTGACCAAAAACAAAATTGTTTATTCCAAGATATCTTTTTAAGAAATTATTGAAAACCATATCTAGAAACTTGATATAAACGAATAGCGTTGATTGGCAGAATCGATGACATTTGAAAGTGTTCTTAGCCAAGCTTGTATAGTTCTTCTATCAAACAAACTCAAACAAATATATTAATAGATTACTTACAATAAAATATATTTGAAACGACATAAAACTGGTTTTTGCATTGAATTCCTGATCTTGTGAACATATTTTTGTCATAAAAAGGTAAAAATAAAAGATAGAGCACAAACATGTTTTGTCAAATAATGTTGAATGTCTAAAAGTGGATATTTTTATATTAACACTAGATTTCCGCCCGCGGCTTCGCCCGCGTTTTCAAAGGAAAACCCGCATAGTTCCCATTCCCGTGGGATTTCCGGGATAAAACCTACCCTATTTGTTAATCCAATTTACCCTCTATATGTGTGCTTAATTTCATTGTAATCGGTTCAGTAGTATTTGCGTGAAAGAGTTACAAACACACACACACACACACACACATCCTCACAAACTTTCGCATTTATAATATTAGTAGGATTTGAGTAACCTGGTAATCTATAAAGAATTATATGGACGTTGTTACAAATTATATTTCCAATATTAAGTTAAAATTTTAATAAAAATGTTTTTATTTAGTAACTACGAATCGATAACAAGATGAAATTAAAAACATACGTATCTATTTCAAATACCCCTCTGTATAATATTGCAACTAAAGGAATTTCGGTTTTATTTCACAATACAAACAAAAAAGGTCCAATCTACATTATAAGATTGTATTACAATATTTTTAACATCTGTACTTCTATACCTAAACACATTTTAAACATTATTTTTATTATTTACTAGCGGTCCGCCCCGGCTTCGCCCGTGGTACATATTTCGCAATAAAGGTAGCCTATGTTCTTTTTCAGGGCCTAAAGATTGTCTGTGCCAAATTTCATCAAAATCGGTCCAGTTTATGCGTGAAAACCATACATAAATACATACAAACCTTTCCTCTTTATAATATTAGTATAGAAAAGCACGTTAAAACGTATATCGAGTTTTATTTTGAATCGAATTATATGCAAATTGTAATAATTGATCCAAGGAAGTAAAACTTCTGACATTACGAGTAAACATTTCTTATCACGCAGAAAAGTATGAAAAAACAGAACAATAACATTTTCAGTTGCATTCGCTTTCTCTCTCTATCACTGGCCGATGACCTTGTGCGGAAATGAGACGAATATTCCCGCCAATTTTTTGTTTTGACGCGCTTTACATAATCTAAGTACCTACATAATAAATAATATAATGTATGTATTTTCTTTAATAAAAGCGCGGGAATGAGGGTTATCTTAGTATTCTTAGTAATATCTTGCTAAATATTTCATTACTGCATAAGTGAATGTATTTTTATTTTGTATCTGGTAAAAGCCTACATTTTTTTCGTAAGCTATATTACTGCCGAGTAGTATCAAAAGCCGTTCAGTGGTTTTCCTGTGAAAGAGTTACAAACAAACATACATCTATACTCACAAACTTTCGCATTTATTATATACATTTTATCATATCCTGAATTCTGATGGGATCATCATTTAATCCTTCCAAGTAATTAAATAAAATTCTATGTAATATACATTTTTATCTATACTTTTATACTAATATTATAAAGCTGAAGAGTTTGTTTGTTTGTTTGAACGCGCTAATCTCAAGAAAACTGGTCCAATTTAAAAATTCTTTCGATATTAGATAGCCCATTTATTGAGGAAGGTTATAGGCTAATATCATCACGTTAGCACCAACAAGATACCTAGGAGCAATGCGGGTGAATCCACGGGGCACAGCTAGTTATCAATAAAGTATTACATAATTATCTATTGAATAATTATTATAACACGCATTAATCTCGCATTACAAAACAGAAGAAAGTTTATAAATATATAATAAAAAAAATCCTCACGTCTGTCTATCCATTACTATCAAAACCAACGACCATATTTAAGTTTAGAAAGTATTTGACATCCGTGATCTGCGACTCACTCTATCGATTGACTTTCTTGTTCCTGTCTTGATTAATAAGTGTTAATTTATTCTAGACAGTATCGTAGCAATATAAAAATAGAGATCACTAGCTTTCCGCCCGCGGCTTCCCCCACGTTTCAAAGAAAAACCCGCATAGTTCCCGGGATTTCTGGGATAAAACCTATTCTGTGTGTTAATCCAAGTTACCCTCTATATGTGTGCTTAATTTCATTGTAATCGGTTCAGTTGTATTTGCGTGAATGAGTAACAAACATTCATACACATACATCCATCCTCACAAACTTTCGCATTTATATTATTAGTAGGATAGGATTTCTAGTATGACAATTATGATAATATAAGGGAATCATTAAACAGTTAACACAATAAAGAAGAAAGCTATGTTCTTTTCCATCACATTATTTGAATCCGTTCTAATTCAATCGATTAGAAATAATAGCTTTTTCTAATACTTTAAATAACACGCTTTTCGAAGTAGATACCTTTGTAGACACTTATATCAAATGTGTAAACATTACATACTAAATAATTTAAGCAAAATATTAACTATATCCCATATGCTTATACGTTTTGACATAATAAATATGTAAAACTACTACATATTTATGTCTACTTATACATGAATATAGTACCAACCTTACCTTACTCGCAAATGTCAAGTGATTCTTGTAACATCTTTAGAATCTCGACTCTTATCTTCATTAAAATAACGTTATGGTAAAAAATGTCCCGTTTTTCGTCCATATGAAGTTGTTATGTCTATCTGTGCGTCATTTGTCCAAAATAGTAGAACCTTGAATATTATGAGGCGCAATTTTCTTGTAAAAGATTATTTTAGGCCCGTGACTTCACTCTCATTTTCTCTAAGATGAGAATTCATATAAAATGTTATCCCTATGTCACCAAAAAATATATTATTTTTACTACAAATAAGAACTTATGTGTCTTATATTTCTATTTTAAAATGTATCATAATTTGTTCAACAGTTTTGGCATGAACGAGGAATTATAAACACTTTATTGCAATGTTGTTTGGAAATGATATGCTGGTCTATTTCCAGCCAATTTAGTATACTTTTTAAGCTTTCCTAAAAAATATAATTAAATTGACCTTCTATATTTACAGATAAGTACTTTTAAATTGTTACCTATTTATTTATATTTGACCTTAGTCCAATAACAACGTCGCTTATTTTCTTTCCGTCCTGTGTCTAGTGTTCATTTATATTTTCTGTATTAATAGTTTGAGTTGTTTTGTTAATAATAAAGTGTGTTCGTATGTCTGTCTATTCGTTACGAGAAAAAATTCATAGAATACATAAATACATAATAATATTGAAATGTTTTTTTGGTTTTCAACCATTTATTATTTCATATTATAACTACAGTTTGAAATGTAATAGTACTTTGTGTTTGTTTTAAAGTATAAAGTTATTACACTTTCACATATAAAATACTATAAATATAAACATATATAGTTTTACTTAGCACACTTGTTGACAAGCTACATTCCTAGGCTACCACTACTTATACGGCAAGTCTACTTACGTGTGCTACATTCAATGAAATATTATTTAGGTTTATATTTTTTAATCTATATCTTGCATCTCGTAGAAAATAACATTTTATTGAAGTTCATATAGCTAGATTACTTTTATTGAAATTTATAATAATAAAATTTTATTACATATGCAAGAGGTTATTAAACTCTGGGTGTTTTTATATAGAAGATCATTCTCTTATGATTTAAAATCTAACAAGACATTTATTATATAGCTTGTGTTATATAGGTAAATATTTCCCAGTAATCAATTAGTTATTGGCTACAGGCGAAATATATAATTTTAATAATTATTATAGTATTTTATTATCTGTGATATAACTATAATGATGGTTACAAACAGTACATTTATAATAGACAAGACACGACTTTCAACCTCGATTTTTCATTACTCTCCATATCAATTAGAAATCTATGGAGCTTTAAGCTCGTTACAGTTTTCTAAAGGTTTTCGTATACATTTGCCTAAATTCAAGATGCCTCGTTGAAATGAAAAAAAAAAATGTAAACCTAAAACATCAAATACGATAAATTGTAATTATAAATATCTAATTATTATATTTTTGTTTCAGGTAAGCTCTCGGGAAACACACTTCAAGAAGGTTGAATGAAAACTGTAAAGTAATGTAATCTTTGATAGCTACTAAATGATTCTTCTTCTGGATTATATTCTTATACGTATGTAATAAATTTAAGATAATATAACGATTTATCCCCCGGTTTTGTTAATTTGAACTTATGTGTAAAGTGTAGCTTACAAACCCAATTTCAACCAAATTATTACAGAAGATTTTATTTAAAAGATAAATCTTTACATCACTCCACTCCACTCAAATTAATTTAGTTACTGGTAATAACAAGTAAAGTGGTTTATATAACGACTCATTAGAATAATTAATATGCGTTAATTAATCTTTATTATCTAGAGTAGGTTAAAATAACGGTTGGAACACCATAGTCATATCAGCGATAGTCATGGGACGTGTTATCGATATATTTTATCGATAACACGTCCCTATGACATTTAATTATGAGTTATTATACAATTGACTTTTGTATTAAATAATATTATTATTCCAGGTTATATTCAACTATTCAATTTCCAAAAATACATACAATAACTGAATTAATTATTATGTAAATTAATAAATTTGTAATCTCAATTGGAAACGATAATCCAGCTCCGACGACAACCACTTTGTTCCTTACCGCTCTCAGGGGTAAACTTTTGAACTGTTAAAATAAAGTACAATAGTATTATAAAACCATTCACATAATAGCATTTTTAAAGCTGAGGACGTTTACCAAATCTTACGCAAGCAATTCTTTAAGCTACGTTACAATTACGTCCTTGTACTATATCGTGACTACCCACTTTCGATGTTTCTTTGTCGATTGAAGCACAAAGACAACGTTTGAATGATCTTTTTCCAGTTGACTTGCTGTAGAATGGTATTCTCTGTATATTAAAAATAACATATAAGTTTATATACCCATAATTCCAATGTGAATCTGTCTGGTATTATCAATTTAAAAAAATGTAAGCTTTTCATTATGTCTGCATTCTGTCTCTGTGTTACGGTCGCATACTTGAACCAATGAAACAGTTTTTATGAAATTTGGAACAGAGACTCTATCATAGAGCATCGGAGGAAATCAGGAGTTTAGAAAAACTCGATATCGATAAATTATGAATGGGAACATCACTAGGCGTTAAAACAATGGATGATAGTGAGCATCATAGCGTATAGAGATTGCTTCCGAACTCATTGTAATTGTAACCATGTTTTTGGTGGTAATAGGTCAATGTGTACATATTTTTGAAGGCAAATCCTATTACCTATACTGCTATGTTTAAAAATATTGTGTTCTTATCATTTTAAATGTATTAGTTGAAGCCAATAGAGCCTAAAAGAGCAGGTCAAAAATGCAATGTGGAATATGACCAATGAACGACTACTTTAAGAAATCCGTTTAAAAATATTTAAAATTTATAACCTGAGATTAGGAGATACTACAAACGTATAAATAGGAAACCATAAAACGATTTCCTATGTGCATAGAATTAAGCTAAAAATATATTAATACGATACACATTCTTATTACATATTAATTAATTTCAACCGGCCATTACATAAATATTATATTATACATTAGCACGCAAAGGGAATTTCATAATATTATTAATTATTTTATATCATACAATTATTTGTAATTGGTGTTATAAATATGAATATTGATATTCATCGATTATAGTTTTTATAATATAATGGAAGTATCCATAATTCATAATATAATCTAGGTACACTGGTACATGTGTTTCAATTATTGCGTTCGAAGACATTTAAATTAACTGTTTTAAAAAAGCTAGTAATTAACAAACCAAATAATATCACATTATTACCTATTCGATGTGAAGGGCTTATTTATTTGCATTTTATATTTCAATAATTTTTGACCCTTGGCTTCATTCGTATACAAGAATAAAATTAAATTATGTACTTATAAATTATATCCTATGTACTTCTAACCCAGGCTCAATCTTTATACCAAATTTCTAGATATGATCGTCCATTTTCCCTAAAAGAGTTACAAACATAACTGCTCTACGCAAACACAACTAAAACATTCAATTTTAAGGAAGTAACACCACTCAAATCTAATTTCTACATTTATATTACCAAATTAGCCAGTGGGAATATCCTGATATTACAAAAACTATATCCCCCCTACAGTCCCATGACCTACCGCACACAATTGACTTACGTGTAACACATATCAAGGAAATTAGGCCTAATCGTATTCACACGATATTTGTTAATTAATTTTTGAAAGGTCACAGTAATGAAGAAAGTTCATTTATTATCTGTTATTTTGAGAAATTAATACACAAAAACATAAAAATGGTTCTGTTAAAAACATCAAAATTCACTATAAACAGTTACTATTGTTACGAAATAAGTTTCTTGCAATATTTTGGTAACTTTATCTGAAGAAAATCAACTTGCATATACCATAGAAAATACTTTTCAAAAAACGTACTTGATGACACCAATAAGATTAATGAAATGTAGTAATGAGAGAGAAAAAACCAATGCTTTATTTTTTCTTGTTAAGCCTTCGATTATTGTACATTTAGAACATATAACCATATGTAAAAATACTTACTTAATATATTCAAGCAGCCAATTTGAATACAGTTCGTATGAATAAAGAAAAGGCAAGGTCCAGTTAGATTAAATTATCAATGTAGGTGGGACAGAAGGACAGACTGTTACTTGGGCTACTTTGTTTATATAGGCTGTGGTCAAATCGGGAAATGGTTTTTTCATATATGGCAATGGATATTGAAGAAGGAGTAATCTAATATATAAAATTCTCGTGTCACAGTTTTCGTTGCCATACTCCTCCGAAACGGCTGGACCGATTCTCATGAAATTTTCTGTGCATATCGGGTAAGTCTGAGAATCGGCCAACATCTATTTTTCATATGTAGGGACCACGGGCGAAGCCGCGGCGGACCGCTAGTAATAATATACTTTTTTATAGCAGATAATATACTTACCTACTATAAACTATGTATATAAAGTGCATGTTTTTATCAATATTTTGGCTACATATTTATTTTTTTAAAGGTCTCTGTCGTTTGTAATTGGATCTTCTGAGTCTAGCAAGTTTAAAATAGAACTTCATTTAAATATGTGAAGAATAAAAAAACGTAGTAATAAATTGTTTGTTATTTTCGTTAGAGCTAGCGCGCAAGAGCAACTTTTGTCACCGCAACTATTTTGTCTCTTCCATCAACTGTAGAGTTGAAGCAATTATTAAAACATTTACTGTCTGTGTCAAGCTCTTTTTATGTGTTTTTAAGGATAAGTTATTAATAATTTAATATTTATTTCATTTATTCTTGCATAGTATATTTCATAATAATGAAACATATTATGTTTGGTTCAACTCATACTGGATTATTGACATGAATCTACGTAATACTAATAATTTACTCTCCGCTTAAATTTTTGTATTTTTATCAATTTTTCCTTTCCGTTCCACAAAATAAATTCCTTCATAAGTAACATTAATTATAATCCTGAACAATAATCAAATGAATTACATTAATAGTTGTTTAACTGGTAACAACAGGCTTCACAAATGTTACCAGCCTTGAACCTGTTTTAAAATCGTTTTAATAATTCATTTACTTTGCTCCAATTGCTTTTATAAATTGTTTATTCGCATTATCTTGTAGAGTTATTAGTGCTGATATATTTTAAACTTGAATTTGGATTACTTATGCGTGAATGAAGATTAATTTGTAATAGATAGGGAGGCGAGGTAGCTAAATGGCGTAATTAAACGGCGCCGTCGAGACTTATCAAAATCGATAGATAAAATAATTTCGAAAAGAAAAGCTTCTATGGTAAAAACCATTTTAGCGGTGGGTTTGGCGTGTACGAATTTTCAAAAATGTAAAAAAAAATAGTTACTTGGGCATTCTCGAGCGCGTCAGATATTCATACTACGTATGCCCCAAGTGCCTCTGATAACAACGGTATACTAATCTGCCGGTTTGCGTGGTGGGGCTAGGCATATTAATTCGACAAAAATGCACAAAAAAAAAATTTACTCGAGCGCGTCAGATTTTCGGAAGGGGTGTTAAGTAGGCCCCAAGGAAGCTCCCCTTAAAAAAACTGACGATTTCGGCGTGACGATAAGTTACGATGAATTTTTGAAAATGCAGAAAAAAAAAGTCCTTTTGAAATACTCGAGCGCGTCAGATTTTCATAGGGGAGGTTTATCTCGGTCTCCTGAAAGCATATTTTCTTAATCTGACAAAAATGTTGGTGGGTTCTCTTAATCTGACCGAAAAAGGTTTGAGAGTTTCTTTTTTTTAATCATCGTTATTTCATATCAATTTTTCTTAACACCCTCAGTTTTCGAGATATACTCAAAAAACCGGGAGTTTGAGTTTTTATGATGCTTCAAGTCAAAAAGTTTTAACTTTGGACAAAAATGTAAAGAGACCTTTTTTGTGTAAAATAAAATTACCTTTTTTGTTTATTCAAACTTTTTTTTTTGCAAAATGTATCGTTCGCGACTTATACAGGGTTACTTGTAAAACACCAGCAACCTCGCAGGACAAGATAGCTAACATCATAAGTAACAACATTTGTTCTACGACTTTTGGCATAACGCAATAAATAATTTTTTAAATGATTTTTTAAGCTTTTATTGTACTCTCCTAACATTTGTAAGTCTATGTTCTATTCATTATCGAAAGGACGACGCGACGCCCCCTTCCCCCTCTCGTTCGCTTCTTGTTTACGTAATTTTTGTGATGCGCGTAGAGTTTATAATATTCAGATAGAAAATGAAATGAATATTTATTTTTGTATGAAAATAAAATCTAACAAATTATCAAAAGTCGTAGAACAAATGTTGTTACTTATGATGTTAGCTATCTTATCCTGCGAGGTTGCTGGTGTTTTACAAGTAACCCTGTATATTGCAACGCGTTTTTCGGAAGACGAAATGGCTCCTCCAGACTTCCGGTCACGCGGAAACCGGCAGATTTTGTATTTTTAGTAAGTTTTAGATTATATTCTTCAAAATAAAAATAAAAACAATCGCGCTCGAGAATGCCGGATTAACGTTTTTTTTTTACAAGTTCGCGACCCTATAACTTGGCGGCGTCAAGGACTTATCGTCAGATTAGTTAAATTTAGTCTTAAAACACTAAAATCAACCCCCAATATCTTAATCTGACGCGCTCGAGTATTTCAGACTATCGATTTTTTTTTACTAATCTGATCGTCTATCCTGGGCGCGCGTCACTACTTAAAGAGCTAAATAGTTAACAAGGTTGTTCTATTAGGTCTAAGGTATCTCTCATATCTTAAACTGCCACGCTCGAGTATTGCAGAAAATTCCCCTCTTCGCCTCCCTATCTATAAAATGTACGTCATTGTCTACGTGAATTGATTGGTAATTATTTGTACTAATAATAAAGCTGAATGTTTGGTTGTTTGCTTGTCAAAAACTTTTCAGGAAACACTGGTCCGACTTGAATAATTATTTCACTGTTAGATAGTCCATTTATCGAAGAAGGCTGTCATCACGCTAAAACCAATAGGATAAAGCCGGTTAACCCGCGAGGCACAGATAGTTTTTTCAAAATAATGTAACAAGTTCATCCTTAGCATAATTAATCTTAGAAATAATTCTAAGCTAATTCTTTCTTTCTAATTCTTCTTTATATGAGCTGTAGTGAATTTTGAACCTTGGAATTTGGCTATTATTTGAATTAGTGAATATTGCTCGACAATGATACATAATAATACATTGGTTTTGTTTATTTAAGTAATTACAACATTATTTATTTCAGTAACCTTTGTATCTATCTGTCAGTTATTATTTTAACCTATTATATTATTAACTAGTCTAACTATCTATTGTAAAGCAGGTCTAATACTATAAAATACCTGTATAAATATAATAACATAATTGAATTCCAACAGTTATTACCTAGCAAATAGATTGAATTCTATATTCTATCTTACGGTGCATTTACATCAAACGAACATAGAGCAAGAGCATTTTCTGTGATCTTTTAGATTAATCGAAAACTCGTATTCATTGTTGTTCAGTATTAGAACATTGCATAGAATGTTTTCGAACGCACTAACCGAAAGAATGCTCTACGCCTGTTAACACTAAAATAATTTGACATAGTGGGGTTAGAATGAGCATTCGCTCGTTTGATCTAAATGCACCTTTACATAGGTTTCGTTTGTTCTATTTTAAAATGGAACTATTATTTATCACTTAACAAAGTAAATTAGTTTTATTATATAGTTCTTTTTTGTGCCAAAAATTGAGTAGACTTGCGAAATATGTGACTTCAGTTACAAAACTGTAGGCCAGGGTCGGTATGTTTTCATTTTCGAAGGTTCTGGATTAAATGAATACTGTTCTTAAAGTACATAATGATTAACTCTTGGCTTGATATTAAAAAGGAAATACACGTTTATTATCTTTTACATTGATGAATAAATGAATGAGAAGAAGCGCTAATTGAAGTCCGTTGTCATTTTTGGAACGGTTAAAATGCTACATAAATAAAATTAAATCTCAAAGCACATAAAATAGACAGAATAGTATCATAAGTATTAAGAACGGGAACTATGCGGGTTTTTCTTTGACTGCGCGGGCGATGCCGCGGGTGGAAAGCTAGTTATTTATAATTATGCCAAAAATCAATAAATACCTTGTTTATTCAGTACTTAACATTATTTGAAGTTATGTCATCAATGTTTTTACAATTTAAACATAATAAGTAATAGTTCGTTCTTTAGTCATAGTTCTTCATCACGATTTCGTGTTGAACCCCGCCCGGGAATTGAGAAATATGCCTTTAAAGAGCGGAAGTTTTCCTTTTGATAAGTATTATTTTATTGTATTGTTTTACCGACTAAATTTAAGTTTTGTTGGTAGACGAGTATCCTACAAATTTATGTTTAGACGGATTGTGGCACCTTGCCTTGACAACAAAAATAATGTATTGGTTCAACTCTACCTACATGTAATCGAAAAATATATAAAAAATTAAAATAATTGATTCACTTTATTTCCAATCTAGCTTTCCTCCCGCGGCTTCGCCCGCTTTGTCTAAAACATAACAAATTATATACTAAAACCTTTCTCTTGAACCACTCTATCTATTAAAAAAATCGCATCAAAATCCGTTGCGTAGTTTTAAAGATTTAAGCATACATAGGGACATAGGGACAAAGAAAGCGCCTTTTTGTTTTATACTATGTAGTGATAAGTGGGTCTATGAACCTAAAATAATGCTAAATTACCCTATTTAAAATATACATATTTCATTTTTATTCGCTACAAGTATTTATGTAATGTATAAGTATATTATTGTTATAAGTACCAACAATATTTCTCGCTTTCTATTGTATCAAATCAAGCTTCACTAAAGGCAAATAGCAGCCACTTTCGACTTTTTGGCCCCCGGGCCAACATACACTCACTTTCTCTTATTTATCGTTACGTATATATTGCTGAACATTTTAAGATGTGATTATGATATTTTACGCAATTAATTAATAGTCAAAATTAAAGACTTTTTATAAATTAGTAATTATTTAACCCGAACTTTAGAATCTATACTAACATCGTTTGGCCTGCAATATAGAGCTCAAGAGTTTGTTTGTTTGTTTGTCACGCTAAGACCAACAGGAGCGGAGCGTTATGAATAAATCGCATTTAAAATCCGTTTTAAAGTATTTTGTTTCTAAATGTAGGTATATCTTAACGCGTAAATTCAGACACCAGAAAATTATTTATTCAGTTTGGTTAAGCTCTAATCTACAATTAGTATAATTAAGTGTTCGCAGATTTGGTTATTGGCAGATATTGTTATCAACCGTTATATCTGGATCGTTATCAATAAAAACTATCCAGTCACGATTTTATTACTAACTAGCTTCCGCCCGCGACTCCGTCCGCGCGGATGTCGGTCTTCGCGTGGATGGTTTATTTATCCATTTTGAGTACCTCTGACAATAACATCTTATAAATATCTATTGGACCCAATTCCCAAATACGGCTAGGCCTATAATAATACGCAACGTGTGTTCGCGGTTCTACGGAACAACGTCTATGGATAAAACTGAAAAATTAAGATTATTTTTTTTTTCTACGTATTTTTCCAGGATAAAAAGTATCCTATTTTACGCCCAGGATAATAAGGTATAATTATACCAAGTTTAATCGAAATCGAACCGCTAGTTTTCACGTGATGCCTTCACATACAGACAGACAGACAGACAGACAGACAGACAGACAGACAGACAAAAATTTTTTTAATCACATATTTGGGTTTGGTATCGATCCAGTAACACCCCCTGCTATTTATTTTTTCAATATTTTCAATGTACAGAATTGACCCTTCTACAGATTTATTATATACATATAATAAATCTGTAGAAGGGTCAATAATTTTTACTCCATACTTGGAATCGGAATAACAATTTTTTAATTTAATATTATAATAAATTTTCAACAAACAAGCCGTTTCAAGAACTTCGTCAGTTTATTTTTTTTTAATAACTTAAACTATTGTATAATTACAGTTATATCATTAATAGCCAATACAAACATACTTTCTCACGAATGAAACAAAATTTAATTAAGCCTAAAATGTTTCCCACAAATTAAGATGAAAGTAAGCTTAAAATTATTGCTCTTTGTTTTTCAATTGCGTTTTTACATGTTGTTTAAATTTGATGATTTGATGAAGGCAATTTTTGTACAGATTAATTTACTAGATACTACTTTAATAATTTTCTTTGTAAAAAACCTTTTGTAAAATATAAGATCCTTATATCCTGTTACATCATTGTATCGTGTAATTTGCTTCATGGTATTACTAATAAACGTTTAAGATTCGTTATAATCTCACCGTTAATTAACATAATAAATTTTGGACAAGTATATTTTGCGTGCATTCCAAGTTTCGTATTTTCGTTGTACATACAGACAAATAAATGTATCTAAAATTGACCAGAAACATATGAAATTTGTCTTCAAGAAACGTTTTTACCAATTTCCCTAAACACCACGTAAGATATATTAATTTTTGCTTTTATATAAACGAGTATTTAACTATATAATAATGAAAAGTGAAAAATATAAACAAAGAAAGTTATCTTAAAACAAACAGCTAATTATTTACTGCATAGCGTGATAACATCGCAGTTACACGCTCCACAGTGCGCGTGAATACTGTCGATAAGATGATGGATTGAGATTTATTCATTCATTGGTACACATTCATTCATAGTTTGAGTGTATGTATATTTCCTTGTTAATAGTTTTTGGAAACTTAACATAGTGGTGTGTGAACTTTGGACCTAACTAAGTACCTCACGGAGATATGTAGAGTTAATAATTATGGATTACGTATATATAAGTTAAAATAAATAAAATATGATCGCTGATAGAACAATTATTATAATTGGAAAATAGTAATATGGTTATTACGTCTATATTATTACGTCTCGTACTCAATCATTAAAAAATACTGAACCGACTTTCCTACAATTTGGCATGATAAATGTGTTTGAAGTATGTTTATTTTATTCCTTAAACATATATTATTTTACATTTAATGTAGAGTTCACAACAAACTTATAAAAAACTTATAAAAGTTATAGAAAATAAGGTACTGTTACAACTTGTAAAACATAATCTAAACTCTACATGTTCAATTGTTCACACCTCTTTCGATCACTTAAAACACCCTTTACAAACGGCTTTCCACTGCAATTATCTACGAACATACTGTAACAGTATAGCAAATCTATACTAATATTATAAAGAGGAAAGGTTTGTATGTATGTAAGTATGGTTTTCACGCATAAACTACTGGACCGATTTAATTCTTTCATCATTAGAAAGCTGCATCTTCACTGAGCAACATAGGCTATATTGCATTTTCAAAAAAATTAGAGATCCTTACAAAAAATGCAATAATGTAACCCAAGGTGTAAAAATTCCTTAATAAAAATTCTGTCATCGCATGCGCTGTGGAATCTATTCCTTGAAGTACGAGGATGGTTCTTATGAAAAAAAAATAAACATGTAGGTACCACGGGCGAAGCCGGGGCGGACCACTAGTAATTGATAAATATTGAACGCTATTACGATATTTTATAACTATAAGAGGAAGGGAAGTGTATCGGAAACGCATCGCATGCACCACGGTGCGTAATATTTATTACACCACTTTGTTTTTAGCTCAATGTTATTGCGTTCGAATGTATGGGAATTATGTTTGCGAAAAAATGTATAAAAACTTCTTATTGGTAATTTAATTAGTGCATATGTTGTAAAGTGTGATAGATAGATGATTTCTGTATGTTAAAATGGTATTTTTAAGGGGTTAAAATTTGATAGTTGCATAAAGATCTTGATAAACTGTACCTATAAGACAAGCTTTTGTATGTGTTAAGACTGGCCGTTTCAACAGACTACGGGGGTTTAATGAAAGTTGGAATAAAGATTTTGATAAGCATAAGATACGTTTTTTTGTGTGTCACAAGATGATATGTAGATGTGAGAGATTAACCATATTTGAATATCTGTAAAATAAATGAATATTTGTTTTTGAACCGTGATTTCCTTATACTGTTACCTGGAACAAGTTTTATTTTCCTATTAAAAAGTAACAACCATGTCGATGATCTTGTTTTGATCTTGTTTCTCTTGTCTTGAAAATCGGTTTAGCTGTTTTATAGTGTGAACAAAACATGAAAAAGTTTATACATTTGTTGTGTAAAATGTTATTTATCTCTCTGTACTTTTTCGGATTAACAAATTGGAATTTTATGTTAATATGTCTTCCTTTTTGAAATATCAAGCAGGAAGATGTCGTATACCTTATATGGGTAATTATTATCGACTCATAAATTATTGTATCTCATTATTTCTTTATTTTTTTCAGGTAACATTCTCGAACATTCCGTGGATTTGGGTGTGTATTGAATATAGCTTGTCGCATGGATTTGCTCGTATATGCTTCAGTTTTTTGCATATAGCTCTTGCCTTGGATTGATTGGTGAAAGTAGTCAAACTTTAATATAAAAAATACCTCTAGATATCAAAGTTTAGCCAAAGAAACAAACAGACTGACAGATATTTACATTTGTATAACTATTCTTTACAAATTGAGTGATGAGTGGTAGTCATTATACATAATATGTATATTGTTAGCTAAGGGCCGATTTTCCAATCTATGGTTAAAATTTCTCCGTCCAATAAAGTATAACACGAACATTTTAATACCTGTAAACTGTCACATACAGACAATTTATTAGAATACATTTATGAAATGGTTGTTTAATACGTTTTTCGATGAATAAATTTTAACCAAGGATTGAAAAATCAGCCCTTAATTGATTCCTTATTAATTTAAAATAACGTAACAATTCGCATGAATATTGAAACTATAAAAATAAGTAAAATACAATACCGAACTACAACCATATATTAAACTTTCAACTTAAAAAAAATCAAGCATAATTTTAAATCATTAAAGTCATTCAGTTTTTAACAACATCGAACTTTATTAAAATTAATAACCAACTTAAGTTGGTACATGTATTTTTCACTAAGGAATAAATTGCTTGCTTGTAACCTTGTAAGGCCAGTTTCGAAGCCTTGGTATTTATTCTAGACCCTTCTGAGACATGATTGGCGGATTTTCATTGATCCTAGGAATTGATTATTTATTATTTTTATAAGTAACTTATATTCCGGTAATATATAGCTTATTATATTCTGTATAAATGTAGCTGTATAACGGTGAAAAATTATGAAAATCGGTTCAATAGTTTTGGAGTAAAATCGCATGACAGAAATCAAAACTTTCGATTGTATAATATTCGTTTAGATTAAACAATATGCTTGTATTATTAAGAAAAGATAAACATTGTTTTCTTATAAAATGGTTTTGTCCTACTACTATAATAAATGTGAATGTTTGTGAGGATGGATGTATGTGTATGTTTGTTACTCTTTCACGCAAATACTACTGAACAAATTGAAAAGAAATTTAACACACTTAAAACTTGTATTAACACATAGGATAGGTTTTATCCCGGAAATCCCTTTCTTTACAAAAGCGGGCGAAGCCGCGGGCAGAAAGCTAGTAGTTTTATATGCGCGTGCGCAAGTAACACACCACATGTTACAGCGATGCGTAACTAATTGAGTTACAGTGTTTCCGTGTTAACGTCGGACAAACAAAAAAAACTGTTGGTATTTATCACCATTTATTGCAAGTGATATAAAATAATTGCATTGATAAATTATATTTTTTGTGTTTTGAGTAAATATGTTTTGAAAGTTTTGACATATTTATCGTTTCAAATAAATAAATTACTTCGTTGAAAAGTTTTATAAATTGTGGTTTTTTATTGTTTTTATTATTTTCTTTAATGACAAAATACGATCATATTCTGTAATCTTCATGTTCAGTTGTATTGATACTTGAAAGATGTCCTGAGTTTAATTTTAGGTGGAGACTAAGATAAAATATTTATATATGTAAATTCTTATATACTCTCAATAGAAATATTGCATATAATGAGTTTGTAAGCTTGTGCATTAGTTATCTATGCTACAGATTAAGTTTTTTCAATAACTTTCTACGAGATACGGTTAAAAGGAAGATATATTCATTATTAAACAATTAAATTCCTAAACCAAACATTCCTAAACCAAACATATCTGTTCGTTAGCAGCAGTAGTTAAGAGCTAGCGCGCAAGAGCAACTTTTGTCTCCGCAACTATTTTGTCTCTCCCATCAACTCTATGGGCTAGTAAGAAAGTGCGCGCACGTAGCGACGCAACTTCCCATAGAGTTGATGGGAGAGACAAAATAGTTGCGGAGACAAAAGTTGCTCTTGCGCGCTAGCTCTGCGGAGACAAAAGTTGCTCGTGAGCGCTAGCTCTAAGTTTTTTGATTATATATTCAATTGTCAATCAATCAGATACGATGAGAATTAAAATTGGAAAAAATTCGCATTGTACAATTGAGTTGAAAGTTTCTTTGGCTAATTAATTATGTATTAGCAGGAAACCATGCGACTCCTTGGCGTATAAAAAGTATGTTTGTCTGTTTATTTATATATCCAGACAGAGTTAATGAAGTTGTAATTTCACACTTTATCAAATAATAAATAAATGTATACCAATAATAAAAAGCTCTAGAATGTGTTTCTTTGTTTGTTTGAGCGTAAAAATCTTAGGTACTACTTGACCGATTTTGATAATTATTTCATCATTGGATAATAAATAAGATCCCCAAGTGCTATAGGCTATAATATATTATAGCACGGACGAAGCAGGAGCGAACAACTAGTTAAATATAATAGGGACTTCTAAAACTTATTTTGTTTAGGTTTTCAATTTGAGTCGTAACTATTTTTTATTTGTTTTATAGAAAGGTAATATCTGGTATTATATTATCTGTGTTGATAACGTAAATAATAGTAACAAATTGATAAACATATAAAAAATTGCAACCTGCATACCTTGATCTGTACAAAGTATCTCAACTATGTCTTTTATTACACCGATCAATGAAATGGCATGATCATCACATGACACGTTGTCATGACAACGGTATTGCAATTGCCAATACCTTAGTTTCTTCCACATTCCAATACTAATAGAAGAGATGAAATGATTGCTATGTAAGGGTCTGGTTATAGAGCTATAGTGATAGCTTAACGTAAGCGATAATAAAAACCAGAATAAAAAACCAATAATAAATAAAACAATCATCAAAAATAAGTATATATTTTGACTTTGGTAAAAAATTACGTTTTCGTGAAAATATAAAACACAAAAAATTGATTTTTTTTAATTTAGATAATTCAGATGCTACATCATGGTATGTATTTACTGTAATCCAGATTCTACTTCATAGTATAACCACAGTGTAGAGGTATAACTGTTAAATATACTTACAGTTACTACACTATAGCTAAATAATTTGTACGTACATAACCGAAATAATTTTTGTTTTTACTAACTTATACCGTTGTATCTTTTAATATACGGACATTCACATTAACATTTCATAAAATTATCTAGATTAAATATGCTCTAAATCTATATGATAACTAGATAATATTAAATAATAAAGCAGAAATATCTTCTAATGTCTCTATAACATTTACTTTGATCGCTCATCGCGTCGCGCAATGCTCTTAGATACTTAGTCATCAAGTGATCATCTTTGTTTGAAAGGCATTCGGAAATAAATCAGAACACCTGGCATCGTAACTTGTGTTATGTCAATCGATTATTAGATCTTTCCTATAATATTTGTAGTACTAGCGGTCCGCCCCGGCTAGGCTTCGCCCGTGGTACCTACATATTTCGCAATAAAAGGTAACCTATGTTCTTTCTCAGGGTCTAAAGATTGTCTGTGCCAAATTTCATCAAAATCGGTCCAGTAGTTTATGCTCGAAAACCATACATACATACAAACCTCTTTATAATATTAGTATAGATAATATAATCCACGTAAAATTAAATACGTTATACAGAGGTTAAATTAGGCTAAAAATTTATGTGGTAGGTACAGTTATAATAATCATAGTTGAGCTTTATGTATGCTTGTTAACCGAAACATTTATTTCTAAACGACTCAATATTCAAGGGAAAAATAAATGTTATATACTAGAGATAGAGAGCTTTTAAGCCAACGCTCTACTTATTTTAAAAGAGTATTTTTGTAATGAATTTTATAAAAAAACAAAATTGAAAGTTCAACACTTCAACCTTACAAAAGATTGCAAAAACAATGCCGTGCGAGTGTCTATTACATACTGTCTGATTTATTTATTAGAATAGATAACATCGTGGTCAACACGAGACGGTAACGGTATGTATAACGTAATAGCGGTATGATGGTTACGTCACGTGAATTGCAGATTTGAGCAATTTGGTATACTTTTTACATTTGGACAGATTTTTAGACTGTGTTTTTGGTTAGGGTAAATATGGTTTAATGTTTTGGTTGAATCTTGTCTGTGTTGAAAGGTTTGGGAAATGCCTATGATGTGATGAATGTGTGTGATGATTTTATGCGTTATCATCACTACATAGTATAAAACAAAGTCGCTTTCTCTGTCCCTATGTCCCTTTGTATGCTTAAATCTTTAAAACTATGCAACGGATTTTGATGCGTTTTTTTAATAGATAGAGTGATTCAAGAGGAAGGTATATAATTTATTAGGTTTTAGACAAAGCGGGCGAAGCCGCGGGCGGTAAGCTAGTTGGGTAATAAAAACAAAATAATTTTGTTGTGTAAATAGGGGTTTGAAGAAGGACATTTGGTACTTTATGTCGTGAAATTAAGGCTAAAATGGAATGTAAATGTAAACGTCTTCATGAGGAAATAAATGCTAATGTTAATAATAATTATTATTAAATATACACTATTTAGTTTATAATGTGCATTCTTATAAGCTGCAAATAAAATTTTATTAGAATTCTTAAGCCATGCTTTAGCCTATGATTATTACGTAGTAGAATAAGAATTTTATTTATTTACATGTTTTGGCCAGTTAATTTATTGAATACCGTGTTTTATGTAAATAAATATTAGTTTAAGGCTAGGCTATTAAAACAACATTTGAAAATACTTTGATATGAAGTAATTTTTGTACCCTAAAGTATACCTACAGAATTTTTTTTTAATTTATCAATGCATGTAGTAAATTGTCCCCTCTTGTCGGTCATTCTTTTAATAAAATATAAAACAGAAAGTGACAAAACACGGTTGACTAAATGTAAAGCTGTTAGCTTGTGTTTCAAAGTGTTGTCTTAAAATAAATTCGTTCGCGAACTTAAAGTGGAAAAACACAATTTTATTATTCAAAGTTCTAGACAAACTTTGGTATGTCGTAATATAAATATTTATGTAGGTGTTAAATAATATAGTACGAGCTGAAGCAGGAAATTAATACCAGTTTCTTGTGTAGAAAGTAAGGTTCTTTCGAGGTCATTTATTGCTATGGCGATATTTATATCGGGAACGTGAAATTTTTATTTAATTTTTCGAAATGCTGACCGGGTTTTGGCACGTTTGTTGGCGAGGAAAATGACCTAGAACAAAATACAAAGCTTGTCTAATAAGCAATAGTGTTTCTTTTCGAAAATAGTTATTTAATCACTAGCTTTGTGCCTGCGGCTTCGTTTGCGTGAACAAGAAATTCCCATGGGATTGGGAATGAGTTGTTTCTGCACCGTAAATATATTATGTTTATTAGAGATGGGCCGAATATTCGTTTTATTTTACCGAATATTCGGCCGAATGTTAGTATTCGGCGAAACCCATGTTCAGCCCATCTCTAATGTATATAATATATTTACGATGAAACAATGGGTTGTTTACTCTACCTATATTACTCTCTAGCCTCCTAACTATCTTTAACTCAAAACCATATCATGAAAAAGCTCCGTTGAGATGTGAAAGAAAGACAAACTAACACACTTTCATTCGTAATATTAAGTAGTGTAGTTATTATAATTCAATTTTGACTGGATTTTGATGTCAATATAAAGAGATTAATTGCATTTGAGATATACTATTATAGCACACATTTAATTACTAGTGAAAATACAATTGTCTATACAAAACTATGATAATCTGATGGGTTGAAGACAGACAAAACAAACATGATGTAGCTCTATGACAATTTTAACAATGACGTTAAGTAAATAGCATTTTTCCTGCGATTATGTACTTTTTACAATTTTACAGATAGACCGGACTCTCAGTGGAGTTTCGTTTGCAAAAATAGTGGACCTAAATCTGACTTCTGATATATATTGTATAGATCCCAGACATCCTATAGACAGATGTTGCCAACCAGTTTTGTGGTCCCCCTCTCCACACCCCGGGAATTAAATATGGCATACAAATAAATAAATAAAAATTTCCAAAACATGCCGTGTGGGGTATCAAATGAAAGAGCTTATTGAGTAGATCACGAATATATAGCATACTATAACATTTCTTACACTTTCTCTAAGATTTTTTAGAAAATTTACGAAAATTGCAAACGAACATCTCCTTGGAGCCTGCTCTAAGACATTTTAAGGACATACACAATCGTGAATATTATTTTCCAATACTTTAAATACGTAGTTTTCTATTTTACAATAAGTACTAAGTTTACTTGTTTTATAAATTATCATTCTAATATATATAAATCTCGTGTCAACAATGTTTGTCTTCAATGGACTCCTAAACCACATAACCGATTATAATGAAATTCGCACACTATGTGCAGTTCGATCCAACTTGAGAGATAGGATAGTTTAAATTTCAAATCGCTTAAGAGAAAGCGGGCGAAGCCGCGGGCGGTAAGCTAGTAGGTTATAAATATTAAATATTTTTTTTATTTATCAATATGTTCATTAATTAATGGAAAACATTATTTAATTTGATATTTATTTACAGAGGGATTAAGAATTTGAAAATCTATTGGCCATTTTGATTTATAATATCCAAGTACTAGGAAAACATAATTTACTTGAAGTGTCATCCGCTGATAAATTATTGTGTTCTTAATGTGAAGGTTTTTCATTTAATGGGATTACATGGGACAAAATAACAACAAACAATTTAATACTATTTTTAACAAATTTAATTTATTAAGGACAGGATTTTAATATTAATAAACACACATTTTAAAAATTACACAAAATACACAATTTTAATACTGCCATGTAAAAAAAACATGTTTAAGTTCGTTAAAAAAATTAATGCTTCTTATAAAGGTACAGAGAAATTCCGCAAACACTTCTGGTTTTTTAATTTTTAATCTGTGGTTTCACATTAAGAATATTTTTAATTGGAGCACATTATTTTTATACGGTAATTAAATAATTAACTATGTATATAAATACGTGGGTAAAATAAAATTAAACGTGTCTAAATCTAACACACTTTTGACTTTAATAATTACCGTAGCTCGATGTGGTTGACATTTTAAAAGGTTATCTCTAATGTTTGTTATGTTAATTTTAATATAATAAACATCTATTGAGTTTTTTTTAATTCATTCTTAGTTATTTCTATTACTAGCTTCCGCCCGCGGCTTCGCCCGCGTTGTGTTTTGATAAAAGGTAGCCACTAGCGTATGAATCTCTCTAAAGATTGTCTGTGCCAAAATTTATCAAAATCGGTTGAGACGTTAATTCGGGAAAACGTAACAGACAGACAGACAGACAGACATGATGTCCTTACATATCATAAATCATAATACTAATTACTATGTAGGTATGTAGTTACTATAAAAAAAATATTTCTGTCATATTTTGTAAATAATTATTACGGGCTAGTTACGATATAGAAAAATAAATAACCAATCCTTCAAAACCTATTCGAAACGTTTAATTATTTCGTCTGTAAACAATAAAACAGTTATCCACAGATTATCAAAATCGAAAGTGAGACGTGTGAAGAGGACAGCACGATCGCAAAGGGGGTCAAGTGAAAAGCGCGCGAAACAGGTTCTAAATTTAAATTCGGGCGCGAATACAGGTTGTTTTCTCTCGTCACGTGTCTACAGATAACAATATAAATGTCTCTTTATAAAAAAAAAAAATGCTGGCTTGATAGAAAAAAAGTTAAGGTTGGGTTAGGTTAAGACGTTTTTGTTTTTTAATACATTACTTTTGCTAATGAAGCGGCTAATGTTGTAATTATTTTATTCGTGAGTATTTCTTATTCAATATTATGTTATTACATATGGATGAAAAACAGTTTTTAATAATAAATTATTGTATAATTGTTATATCATCTCGATTTTATAAGTAGTCAATGATTGTATTTCAGTAATGTAGGTCAAGATCTGGTAATATCTGCGGTAAATCTTTAACCTTTTACAATATTACGAATCCAGTTTTATATTTTAATGGTTTCATTATAAACTTAATGTAAACCATTTGCTTAAAATAATATTAAACACAGGTTTTGGTGATAGTGTGAAATGTGAATAAAAAATATTATAAAATATCTAATGTTTTCTGTCATTTTTTTTAATAAAATTAATTTCTTAACATGTTATACATTAGAAATTTCAGTCGTATTTACAAATAAATATGTTTTACATAATTCGATAGTTAATACAAAATTATTGTCATTAACAAATCAACCACGATACGATTAAAATTATGTAAATAATTCTTTCACCGTGACGCCAATGACCTTTGATGAAAGTGTCCTAAAATAATGATTCTATAATCGATGGTCCGTACTTGACATTCGTCACCTGTTCTACAAAAGCGTCAATGAAATTACAACCTTATTCCATAACAATAAAGTTCAAATTCCATTGCGAATTTCCATGGCTCTATATTATCAAAGGATACACAAATTAGCATTTTATCGCGATACAATAAAGTGCATTTTCCAAAATTAATCGCTTAGTTCTCTGAAGAATTTCGTTTCGATCTGTTTTACCTAATTTAAATTTCGAACGCAGTTTGCGAATGTGATTCGATTTTGAATATAGAACTTTCTTCGCAAAATGTCGAATAACACGTCTCGCTTTCAAATAATTGAGAAAAAGTTTGTGTATATTATAATAAACTATTTAGAAAGTAAAATTTAAAATGTAGCTTGTAAAATATGTTAATTTTGTTCACACATATTATTTAAGATGCTCATTGACTCTACGAACAACAGTACTACGTTTACAATAATTGTAAGTCATTTTAAAATATGTAATAATAAACTAAAGCTATGTAATGGATTTGTTCTATATAAGCATTGTTTACACGGTCATATATTTTAAGTATACAAAATTGCTACAGTTTACAAAGTCACTACATAAAAGCTTATTTCTACATAACTAGATTTCCGCCCGCGGCTTCGCCCGCTTTACCAAAGGAGAACCGGCAAGACCCACATAGTTCCCGTTCCAGTGAGATTTCTAGGATAAAACCTACCCTATGTGTTAATCCAAGTTATCCTCTATATGTGTGCTAAATTTCATTGTAATCGGTCCAGTAGTATTTGCGTGAAAGAGTAACAAACACACACACATCTTCACAAACTTTAGCATTTATAATATATAAGTAGGATATAAGTTTAACGTTTGATCTCCCTTGGTTATCTATACTAATATTATAAAGCTGAAGAGTTTGTTTGTTTCTTTGAACGCGCAAATCTTAGGAACTACGAACTTTGAATATCTAATTATTTCAGTATTAGATAACCAATTTATCGAGGAAGGCTTTTATAAATATATAATTACTAGTGGTCCGCCCCGGCTTCGCCCGTGGTACCTACATGTTTAAACTATCATATCTCTCAAGTTGGATCGAACTGCACATGGTGTGCGAATTTTATAATAGTCGGTTAAGTGGTTTAGGAGCCCATTGAGGACAAACATTGTGACACGAGATTTATATATATTATTATAAGAGATATAGGCTTGTAGTTAAAACCGTGGAGACCAGCTAGAATGTATTACTTATAAAAGAAAAGAATATGCGATGTATGTTTGTTACACTTTTGCGCAAAAAAGCTCATAGGATCTGTATGAAGTAACCAAACAAAGATAGATTAGTCTTGATTAGCCCCTTTAATTTTTTATGCGAGTGACGCTGCATGTTCAAGCTAGTGTACACAATAGTATGAAAAAAGTTTCTATAAACCTGAAGCTAGCAACACACTAATCGATTTACCATATCATAGTATTCTATGTGCAAACATAATAATTGTATATCAATTATCACTTTGATCGTGTGAAAAAAATTTAGGAATTCTTTACTTTCACCAGTTCTCACTTTCTTTGCTTAAAATTCTTTCATTGTTATCTTTTTTCGTTTATAGTGAAAGTAAGATACAATATTTATTTATTCATAGATAAATTATTGTTGTGAAGTTGGAAATTGTAAGAATGTGTATGTGGGTTGAAATTATTAATCTATACCTACTAATATTATAAAGCTGAAGAGTTTGTTTGTTTGAACGCGCTAATCTCAGGAATTTTCCGATTTGATAAATTCTTTCATTGTTAGATAGCCCATTTATCGAAGAAGGCTATAAGCAATAATATATCATTACGTTAAGACCAGTAGGAGCGGAGCCATGCGGGTGAAACCGCAGGGCGCAGCTAGTTTTATATATATATATTAGAAGACATACTGCATACATACCTACTACAAACATTTTACTACATTTTCAGATTATATAATATTAGTTTTTCTATATGCACCTTGCTTGCGTGACATCACATACGCATTTTGATCTCCTATTTTGCTTGCTTTTTTGTTCGTGACAAAAATAAGCTTTTCTAAAGGTTCAGTTCATCTTATATTTCATGAAAATGAGTTCAGTCGTTGAAACATAAAAGCATTATAGACAGAGGGAATAATGTATTTACTTAATATATTCCTTATATAATATATCGTCCTTCTAAATAAACTTATTTTAACTTAACATAATCATATTTTTTCATGAATACTGCGATTTATTCATTACTAGCTGCTCCGCGCGGTTTCATCCCCGTGGCTCCACCCCTGTTGGTCGTAGCGTGATAATACATAGCCTATACCTTCCTCGATAAATGGGCTATCTAACACCGAAAGAATTTTTCAAATCGGACCAGGAGTTCCCGAGAATAGCGCGTTCAAACAAACAAACAAACTCTTCAGATTTACAATATTATTAGTATAGATATTATTTTACTACTTATTTTCTACAACATCATTGAGCCATATTTTTTCACACAACAATTGAAACTTAACACCAGTATACGAAACAGTATTATATGCAAACGAACATAAGTGGGTTTCCCTACTTCCCATGCAATTATACTGTGGGACTATATTTAGTATTTGCTGCTTTATTACTCTGTGGAATGAAATTAATAAAAAAGAGAATAGTAAATATATAAAATATGATCCTACTGACATTAAAAATGCAAAAGTTTTTATGTTTGTTTATACTGCTTCACGCAAAATGTTCACGGAATAAGAACTGTGCGGGTTTTTCTTTGAAAACGCGGGTAAAGTCGCGGGCGGAAAGCTGGTATTTAAGTACCTATTTAATTGGGATATTTGATTTTATATGAAGAAAGTTAGGAAAGTAAATAAATTGTACATTTAAGTTACACATCGTTTCTGTAAATTTTGTTTTTGTGTGCATTGTACAATAAAGTGTTTTCTATTCTATTCTAAATTACTTACACTGCACTTAGGTTACATAAAGTTATTAATTGATTAAACCGAAAATGAATTATAATCTAATTATTTACAAATGTCTTATTTTTAAATAAATAAGTCATGTTAATGATCTTTAATAGATACAAATATACTTACCTCAACTTAACTGAACCTAGTACTTTTGCTGTAGTGCTAACTTAGAGTTCACTTGTAACCGTACCCGCTCTACATCATGCAATAATTTTATCAAATCTGACGTAATCGTTTCGAAACCTATAGTAACGTAATTTGAGAACTATCACTTTTTTGAAGTACTTTTGATTTAAATATTTTATTACCGGTTTCACGGCTTATGTATGTTCAAATTATCTTAGCTGTCAGTTTTAATGACAAAAAATATGAAAACAAATTTGTACCAAAACGTGTGAATTAGCTGCTATCATAGCGCGTATCATAGACATTATCAGCAACTAAAGAAACTTGGCGATATATAAGCATAAATTAAATATACAACTAATTAAATTCTATTTAGATTGTATTAACCCTAGATTAATAAATAAATCCATACTAATATTATTATGTATATATAAATGTGAAAGTAACTCTGTCTGTTTGTCTGTTACTCAATCACGCCTTAACTACTGAACCAATTTGCATGAAATTTGGTATAGAGATATTTTGATACCCGAGAAAGGACATAGGCTACTTTTTACCCCGGGAAATAGGATAGGTTTTATCCCGGAAATCCCACGGGAGTGGGAGCTATGCGGGTTTTTCTTTGACTGCGCGGGCGAAGCTGCGGGTGGAAAGCTAGTAGTAATAAATAATTATATTTACTTCCCATTCCCCGACTAATTGATGATAGGGAGCTAAAAAGTTTCGTCAAAATCGGATAAGCCACTTAAGACGTTTTAACGTCTTAGTGGCTTATCCGATCCGTTTGCTCTAGCAAACGTACATTTTAAGTATCTATGAGCCTATGAAACACGTATGATAATTAAAGTCTAAGTTTTAAGTATGTAAATATTTAAATTTATTAATTACCTATTTGTTGCTCCATCACTTATTCTACAACATTTAAATGCAAATTTGTAAAATGAATAAATCCATATTATTTTTTTTAAACAATACGTTGATTGGTGTATTATGTATATTTTTTTGTAAATTGATGACCTAACGTCCTGATGAGTCATTTTTGATATGAGATAAAAACCTGGTCATCCTTGACCATCTAATTTATAATCCGGATGTTCAAAAACCGTTTATAATTAATATTAAGTATATCTATTTAGTCGCCCGGCTTCGAACGCTGTCCTTACAATAGTACCACAAGATAGTTGTCTATATTTGAGTTTAATGGCGACTATTTTACAAATATATGCTGAAATTATAAAAAGAAAAGATTTGTCTTGTATTTATGAATGTCGGTTTTAACGTTATTTGGTGAGCAAACATAGGACTCTACATTATTAACGAGAGAAAAAGTCTACGATTAACTTTATTTTTATCATAGGTTCAATTTGGGCAGAGTTGGGAAATGCGGCTAGTATATAATAAAGACGGTTAAAATCTTCACAACGCAATAAATATACCTATTCAGAATCGAATTTTATAGTATCTATAAAGATATTCATTGATGAATCATGACGAATTACATTATTATTTACTTCTTACTTTAAAAATAAGAACCCAGCTTTAATTAGGGTTTGAGAATTAGCGGACATTCTCTTATAATGAGTTGTAATGTAAAACATTTCAAAATCGGTTCAGTAAATTGTGTAAACATACCGGTTATCAGGCTTTCTAAGTGATCGGGCGACCTTGCCCCGTTTGTCATCTTAGATAAGCCTTATGTATTGTTTCATTTATTAGTATTATTTAATTAGTAATTATATATGTTTAGACATACTGAAATAATATTTAGTAAGTACTTAGTGTTAAAAGTTAAGTAAGTAGTTAAGTTAATAGTGTTGAAAGAGAACAATTTTTTGATTAAGAAATATTAAATCTGGTTAATTTTCATTTAAAAATACATAGAAGGTCATTTAAAATGGGAAATTACTAAAAATATAGTGGGAGTTAATAAAAGATTATGGAGCAAAAAGTTCCAAAGAAATAACAATTCTTAGATCGGAAATTCATTTCCGTTGCGTAGATTTATTTTGGTATGAGTTTTGATAATATACTCAACATTTTTTTTAAATGTGTAAGTCGGCAAACGAGCTTGCGCGTACAGAAAGCGATGATTGGCGCCGCCCATGAGACCACAGACTCTGAACAAAAGAATTTTTTTTTACATAAATGCTAAGTAATTAAAAACCTATCTATTCGTATGTATTATTCACTAGCTTCACCGCCCGCGGGTTCGCCCGCGTGGTGTTTTTTTCGCAATAAATAATAGCCTATGTTGTTTCTTAGGGTCTAAAGATTGTCTGTGCCAAATTACATCAAAATCGGTTGAGAGGTAAAGCGTAACAGACAGACAGACAGAGTTACTTTCGCATTTATAATATTATAATATTAGTAGGGATTCGTTGTTATAATAGTGTATTCAAATAGACTTGATACTTGATACATAATTTGAAAAATAATATTTAATTTCCAACTTAAAATGTCGCAAAGATTTCACATTAGAAGAAACGCTTATAGGTACAAATATTTGCATTTCGCAAAAAAATCTCTCACGATTAAAATCGCATAATGGCCGGGACGCAACATTTACACAATACGACTAACTATATATCGTTGCGACATCGTGTCGGACGCGTTGCGTTAGATTGTGATATTTTAATAATCCTAAAGTGACAAATTTTATATTTTTTATACTAATTGTGCGGTCGTGGTAGATGGCGAAATTTCGCCTGATCTCAGTTGAGATATTTTATCGAAACTCATATAGCAGTTTCTGAGTAGGTGCAGTGGTTATGTCATGAGCGTATGGTGGGTTCCAGGTTCGATCAAATATAAATTAATGTCTCGATAAGATCACTTAATTACTTAAAATGAACTCGACAACGGCTGAACCGATTTCGTTAATGCTTCTTATGTAGAGAAAACGTAAACATGTTGCACGGACAAAACCGGGGCGGACTGCTAGTCAAATAATGTACACACAAATACCTACGACTCATGTTTTGTCAAGCATTTCATTGAGTTAGCCGTAAAGGATTTTGGGTCAAAATCGTAAAAGTCAATTGTTTCCTTGATTTATTTGCTGACTCATTCAAACATAGTTTTGGTTAACGAATGAACACAATGACATCATAATAAGTTGGAGATGAAAGCACATTCTTGCGTGGTAGTAAAAGCACTGTATTTTCATCATACTGTATTCTCTTATTTTTGAGATTTACCAACAACTATTTAAAAAATTTTAAAAAGTTAATTAATCGATTAAATAAAATATTATAGAAGTTTTTTCGTTTTTATAAATCATCCAATAATTAATAATTTTTTATACTCGCTAAACGCTATAACACGAAAACGGTGAAGAGCTTTTAAAAGCTTATAAATATCTACATCAATTATTATCCAATATAATATTAATTAAAAAAGCTATTTAATCATCAATAAATTATTATATGCCATATCTCACAAAACTGGCATTCACTGCATTATTAGACCTTGCTAATCCAACATTGTTACTGTACAGATTTAATAAACAATATTCGTACAAACAATCTTGTCACTTATCCCTTGACAATAAATATCAAATTCCGATATCAAAATATCATCAACACTTACGCCCGTTCCGACTATTTCTAAGTGCAATGACTTCACCCAGTGACATAGTTTTTTATCTCTCTCCCACTTATATAAGGGAAATAGGTGCATATTATCCGTCACGCTCGCGCTTGCACCATTTCATGATTCAAGCTTTTAGTATGTAAAATGCTTTCGAAATAGGATCAACTTAAGAAATAATAAACATAAATTATTAATAGTTGTATTTAAACCAATTCTATAAAGCAGTCTTAGATATATTTTTTATGGGTATATGTATGTTTCAAAACTGCAGTCCTGAAAATGCTGTAGAGTTTCTGATAGAGTTTTTAAGAAATAAATGTTTTATGAAAACAGTTTATTCACATCCTATAATATAACGCTGATATTAAACTGTAAAAATATCATTCTTTATAACCTGTTAACCTGTGTATAAAGTATATTTAAAAAAGCGAAAGTGACTGATTAAACATTAACTTAACTTACTGACATACATACTTGTATGTTATGTACACTCATCATACATACATTTAAACAATATTACATAGAAAATATAAAGTATTTGCTTGATATAAAATAAAACCTAGTTTTAGTACATTACGGTGCTTTTTACGAAGTCAATATTAATTAATAATGTGTATTACATCTAATAATCTATACTAATATTATAAGGCTGAAGAGTTTGTCTGTTTGTTTGTTTGTTTGAACGCACTAATCTCAGGAACTACTGGTCCGATTTGAAAAATTCTTTCGGTATTAGATAGCTCATTTGTCGAGGAAGGCTATATCATCACGTTAAGACCAAGGGGAGCGGAGCAGTGCGGGTAAAACCGCAGTTCACAGCTAGTGTGTTATCAAATTCCAGATGCACCTAGAGATATTTTAAAAGAGCAATTTTCAAAATGGTTTATGGCAAAATAGACCATCGACCATTTTCATAATTTCATAATGTCATTTAATTAGGTGATGGGTTCTTTCAAAACTGTTTATTTATTTTAATATATTTTTTCTTATTCATAAAGTTACCGTCATTAATTTCAGAACGTGATCAACATATTAGCGATAGCTTTAAAGTATTGTTAAATGTATTTCAGTGTATAACTTAGACCTTATAAGTGAGTATTGAATCTAAGTCAGTAGGTTCGATTCTAAGCGAATGCAGGGTGCGTACTGACCCAGTAAGAGTTCCTGTCGGAAGCATTCCGAAGTTTTTGTCTGTTTGTATGTCAACTTTCTTTCACCGATATTATACTTACACTGAATATAAATGCTAGGATATGAGTTTATATTGGGCGAAGTTATAATCAATAACTGGACCTTCTTTTAGTTTTAGATAATATTTCTAAGGATTTTCGTAACAATGTAATAACCTAGGTAATGCATTTTCGTACAACACTAGTAGGTAATAACAAATACTTCAAAATAGAAGTCCTCACAAAACTTACTTTTTTATAATACGTTCAGATCTTTCTTTACTTAGCTTATGATAAAATAATCCAAAAAAAAATGACGTGTGGCACTCCGGGACTGCCGCGGTAAAGTTATTGCATAGCATGCCTTCAAGCAGCACCTCCATGCCCGTCGGAGTGGGGAGCGTGAGGTATTTTTTCGTTACGGAATTTCTGGATTCGGTCCCCGCGCTCAAGGCCCGCGATAGAAGCTATGCAATAGCTTAAAAATTAAAGCAATCGTTACGTTTTTTTAGCAGATCTGAACTGTTATAACTATGATATTAGATAATTGAATGACAATCACAGTTTAAATAAATAAAAAATGTACTGATAAGTATTCAATTCTGTTGCGGCCTTGCTCTCAACTTTCCGTACATCTAGGTTATATTGCGACATTCATAAGTAATAGAAAATTAGAGCACTTAAAATTATTTCAATAATCTGTCGATAATTGTAAATTGTTATAGCTAATGATATTATAAATAAAAAGGTATTGATAGATTACGACGAAATGTGGCTAATTCGTAATTACCCTCATACGATGCCCGTGTCCCCGCAGTGGGAACGTATACGGTATATGGGCTGATGATGATGATGATGAATGCTAATTAGCTACATTTTACTTCAGTTGTCTCGTTTTCACTCACGATAGTTGATCTGACCATCTTACTTAGAGGTGTAATCGACCCTTTTTGAAGATCGAATGTTTACCTAACCTACCTTTTTACTTATAATATGATTGGTTTTTGCGGCTAATCATAACCGTCGCCGCACACGAGCCACGGGCCACAGCCACAAACGCCGCCACGCGAAGCTGGAAGCGTGTAGCGTGTGGCCGCCACAGGTGTCAACCGTGTGCGGCGAGTCCATATAAAATGTATGAAAAGTGCAGGAAATATGTCGGTGGCGGCGTTTTGTGGCCGGTGGCCGGTGGCCCGTGTGCGGTAGCCCTAATTGAGACAAATAAATTTTCATTTCATTTGGGACTAGCCAACGAGATGGGACGTGCGCAGCCAAACACTTTCTTATTCTAACTTGATGGGAAATTGGATACGTTTTACTTAAAGATAAGGCACGTAAACGCATTTCAAACTTTCGTTTTAAAACCGAAACACGATTTGGTAGAAATAGTAACAAATACTTATACGTAATAAGCATACTCTAATAGAGAAAAATTTTACACGCATTAATAAGATAAACTCATGAAATTATTGTATTGTTACTGATCCTCGATAAGTAGACAAAGTTTGAATTAAATCTGACCGTTTTAAGTGGGCCAAAATTGGCTGTAATTATGTAGGTTTCTTACAAATATACAAGCCTACAAACATACAGGTGAAGCTGCTATAAGAGTTTAAAAACACTGGATTAGGCGAGGATCTATTTTAATTTTCTTGAGAAAGAGACATATTACATTTTTGTTTTTATTTTTTACAGATATAAATGAAAACGAGCCAATAGATGCGACTAGAATAAAAAGGGAAGGAGTTCCAGAGAATAGGGGTGAGTTTCCATTGCATGTCTTAAAGTATAATAACTACAGGTACAGATACTAAACAACTTAATAAATTTAAATATATTTTTCCTATTTTGATCGATTATTAAGCACGTCACACACGGTGAAGATAATATAATATTTTATGTTAAGATTCTCTAATATAAAACGTTATAGTATCTTAAGGTATCCGGTATCAGCGTTCTGACCATCATTTTTCTTTTTGTCATTGCGTACTAAGACCCCTGTAGAACCGCCATCCTGTTACAAATGACCCACAAAATTTCGGGTCATTTATGACAGGATGGCGGTTATTATAATATCTTTCCAAGTACATATTTAATAATAATCTTAGTACCTTTGTTATTTATTCAAAAATCAATATCTTAACAATTTTGAGGTTTTCATAATGTATCTGCACCTGTAAAAAAAAACTGTAAAAATATTGCTTGTATTATATTTTTCTAAATTTTCTCTATAATCTCATTTTTCCGTATGTCTTACTTACTATTCGTTATTTGTATTGCAGTTTATGATTTTTCAATGTCATCACATATTTTTTACAAACAAAAAATATTAATATTTCGAAAAAAAAAAATACATTGAAAAATCATCAAACACATGTAGAGTTACTTGTACAAAATTTAGTGCTAACTAGTTTATTTATATTGCTATCTATAAGCATCCTTTATTTTATTCTACCTTTATCGCATTATTAATTGTATGTTTTTTTTCTTTCTCTTTCAAATCTAATCCTCGGTCGGGGTCTCCGAACTCAATGGACTTTGTAAAATAATAACGCACCCTCCTTCCTACTGACGGATGACTTCAGACCTGACAGTACTTCTCGTTAATGACCAGAATAGAAATGACTATGTCTCGAAGATTGGGCGATATCATAGCGTCAAACCGGTCATAGGCCTTCTAACCTCCACGGCAAGAACTTTCATCCAGGATGGAGTTACTACGGAATTTGCAACTCAAATCCTCGGTACTACTTTAGATAACGGACGAATTTATGCTCAAGTCCTTACCAAGTCGTCCCTCGTTCTCTATAGTAGGCCCAACGATGATACATTTGTTGTTAGTCCAACCCGTCTCCCTTCTCTTGATGGATGGAACGTCAAGCAAGATTTAGGCATTATAGACCCAGATAAATTTGTACTTAAAAATACTGATTATTTGGCGCCTAGCAGCAAAATGGATATTGTTTACGCTAGCAAACCTGCTCAAGAAAACTTCAAAGTTTGGAATGCTCCATCCTCACCCGATAATCAAGTTAACAATCAAATTTTCGAAGAGCCAACTGCTCGTAGAGTACAAGCTTATAATGAAATTCCAAAGTTTGAAGTCTATAATTATCTTGACGGTCCAGCCATTGAAAACGAGAAAAAGGTAGATTATGTACAACCTAGTATTTTAGATAATGTTAGTAGTTTACATCATAGGCAAAGCAAGGCTTACGAACCAATGCCAGAATCTGTCAAAGATACTGAGTTTGAAGAAGATAAAATTGATGAATCAAATATCGTTAAAGTTAAGCCCAGTTACGATTTACCAACCTTTACGATTAAGAACGAGTTTTCACCAATATTTTATTATATTGATAATGTTGAATCTCGCCAACCCGTGCAACAGGCATTACCTGAAACAAAATCACCTAAAAAGTTGTTCGGATACAAAAGTGAACCAAGACCAAAGAAAACATTTACTTATCAAGGCTTCGCTGATTTTACGACAGTTGTTGGTGATACTGTTATCATATTTACTCCTAACACAGATATAGTTCGCGAACCTAATCCTGACGAAGTTAATGTTTTCCCATCTGCTAAACTTGTAGACTCATTAGCAACTAAGATAACATTTTTATCAGCTGATATTCCCGTTGCAACTGCTACATTTAAGTCAAATGAAGCAACAAAATTAACAACTCCGAATGGTCAAGATGAAAGATCTGAAAGACCATTCTACAATGGCGATGAAAACATGAATAAAAATCTATATCAAGTAGATGACGAAATTCCTGACTCTGTTAGCGTACAATATAATAATGGCTTTGATTTAAATTTAGACGTTATACAGCCTTCTGAACCAGCGTATACGACGACTGAGAGTACTCGCAATACAAATGATTTAGATATTATAGAATTGATCGAACAGAATTCAATGGCAACAGAACCTTTGAATACAATCACTCCATCTTCAACATTAAGAGAAGAGTCTAAAGAATCTGTTGTAACAGAAAGTAACAATAATGATCTTTTTACCAATTCTGTGGAAGAAACTGAAAATACCGCTG
The DNA here is from genome assembly GCF_905220415.1 of Colias croceus. Classification (NCBI taxonomy): domain Eukaryota; kingdom Metazoa; phylum Arthropoda; class Insecta; order Lepidoptera; family Pieridae; genus Colias; species Colias croceus. Next base: position 4,705,390 of record NC_059562.1, read on the forward strand.
AAGAAGTTACGGAAAAAACGGAGGAAGATGAAGAACCAGAAGAGGATGAAAGTACTCAAGATATGGATTCGGAAATATTAACAACAACAGAAAGTGGTCACAGTGAGGAGTCTGAAGAAATAGAAACTACAACAGAAAACAAATACAACAAACACGAAGAAGTATTCTGCTCTGATGGTCTTGAAACTCAATCAACGATGACGACGGCATATAAAACATTAACTTATTTAACAACTTATTTCATCCCACTAGAAAGTACAGAAACTACTACATCTGTTAAATCTGATGTTGTAGTCGAAAGTAATGTTGGCTATTTGACTAACTTCGTGTGTAAAACTAGTAATGTCAATATAGAACCTACAGCTGTCATCAATATTGACGTAAATCCAACAGAACAAAGTAATATAGAAGCACCAGAAATCATTGAAAATGACAATGAAAGTGAACAAAAATTAACTACAGCTACAGAAAAGTCACCACCTACAACTCCGATGGAAAAGGATGTATTGACTACTGTTAAAGAGGAAGAAGAAGCTTCAAATGATTCGGACAGAACACCAGAAGAAGAGCAAACTACTAAAGCAACCACATCAACCACAGCTGAGAGGGTTTCTACAAGTCAAAGTCATGTTGAAGTATCTGTAAGTACAGAACATACTCCAACGGAGCAAGTTACTAACAAAGATGCGAATGAAGAAGTTAATGACGCAGAAAACGAAATTGATCTTATTTATAAAACGTTATACACGACCTATACATACTTTACTACATTCTTTGGGGACCAAACGTCTAGTGTAGCAAGTCATAAATCAATAGTGACGAATATTATAACAAACACAATTGACCTATCTAAAATGGACCCATCACTAATCGACGCTTTTAATGAAGGTGAAATTGCTCCAACTAATGTAGGTATTGGCAGGCCAACAGAAACATTTGCAATTAACAGCATTATTGATTTAGTCAAAAATAAAGATGTTATAGAATCAGTTGAAGGTGGCGAACACTACAGTTCTCAAACGCCAACTCCCATATTAGGTGATGATATTATAGCAAGTATAAAACCAGACGGTGTGAAAACTTATTTTACAACTTACACATTCTTTACAACAATTTATGTTGGGTCTGATGCCAATGTTTGTAGTAGAAGTGAAGTTTATACTAATTATGTTGGACCTGATGAACTTATACCTACAAAAGTTAATCCGTTAGCAGTAGAAAATACGAGAGCACAATTTGATTTTAGGAATTGTAAACAAATGAAAGGAAAAACACCAGATAGTGATGACGAAAATGCGTCTATGGAAAGTAGTGTTTCAATGAAAGAAAATAATTTGGAAGAAAATTCCAAGGAGTCGTCGCCACAACCTACACCCGTGGAAGTTGATATGTTATTAAGTATTGATTCAAATCCATTAATATCGGAAAATTCATACGTTACTGATGTAAAATCGTCATCGTCTAAAGGTGAAACAAAATATCTCGATAATAATAATGTCCTTGATGATCAAATCAGTTCGGAAAGTAATATTGATGAAATATTACCATCACCTACACTTCTATTACAAACAAGTTATACGACCTTCACATATTTCACTACAATGTACATTGGTAAAGATTCCAGTAAAGTTAAGAGTCGGTTAGAGACAATAACAAATGTTGTAACCGAAACTATAACACCAAAAATGGAACCGGAAGAGGAAAATAATTTACCGATTACCTATTACACTACCTTTACGTATTGGACTACCTTATATAAGGATAAATCTACGACAATAACAAGTCGCGAAGAAATAGTTTCAAACATAGTCACTCCAACAGTTCAAGTTTCACCTTCTATAAGTCTTATTGACACTTCGCCCATTGACGTGGAGAATATTCCCTCACAAAAAGATTTAGACGTCCTTAATATACAACCATCTGTAATTAAAGATAACTTAGAACACGAGGATGGAAAAGCAACATTTTATACTACCTACACCTATTTTACTACTTTCTATACTGGTAATACATCACAAATAAGGAGTAGCTTAGAGACTGTAACGAATATTGTTGACAATACAAAGGTTCTTGAAGATAACCAACTTGGTAGAAAAGTGCCAACTGGTGCTGTAGATAAGAATTTAATTCAAGATAATGACAAATCGTTTATAACTCCAACTCAAATAAAGGAAGAGATTAAGACAACTAAACTTCCTGACCTATCTTCTGTATCATCTACAGTTTTACAAGGTACATACATAGATAATTTGTTTGCTGAAGTTAATCCAGAAAAACCAGAAAAGCCTGAACCTTCGCCAGAACAAGAGAAGAAAATTCTGTTTTCTCAAGTTGCTGTTATTTCAGGAGATTCCACAATAGTAACCAATGACAATAAGACTATAGATGATACTACTACAACAACATCAACATTTACTACGACGACTACTACAGAAGGATCTAGTCTCCTAACATCAAATCCAGAGGTAATTGAAAGTTCCGTTTCTGAACCAGAAACTACGACAGAAACAAGATATGAATCTGAAGAAGAAGACGATGATTCAAATCCCAGAAAAAGAGGCCGTCTCAGTTTTACCACTAAAAAACCTACTTTTACACCAGTTATTATTCCATTTGCATCTAGAAACAGGCCAACATTTAGTCCTAAACGTCAACCCATACCTAACAGTGCTACAACTATAACTCGCCCGGAATTCACACCAACTATTACTGCAACACCAACACTAAAATCTGTTAGGCCGTCGGGTGGCTTTGGTGGAAGTAGAAAACAATCACTCGCTGGTAGCTCATCAAATCCAGGCAGAAGATTTTCTGGTCGCAGTAGTGCGACTATAAATTTGTCTGCCAACATTCCAGCTTCTAGACCTGGTGGATTTGCTAGAGCAAGTATTCAACCTACATCTCGCCGTACTGGATTTAGATCAAGCTCAACGCGAAGCAATAGTTTGGACTTTGCAAGCCGATCGGCTGCATCTAGAATACGTCCTACAGCATCATCCCGGTTGAGAAATGGTAGACAATCCAGTTCTTTATTCTTTACGGAACCTAATGAAGCAGAAACATATGCGACTCAGCAGGAAGAAAACGCAACTGAATCATTAGATGAATTCACAGAGAGCCCTTCGCGACAAACTACCAACAATCCATTACTTAGATTTAGGCGGCCTCCTATTGGCCGGCAACCAGGCACAGCAATAACTCCACGAACAACAACACCTTCTGCAAGAAGAATTGTCACAGCACGCGGACGTGTAACAACAACAACAACAAGGAGAACTACTACTAGAACAACTAATAATCCATTATTGTCATTACGTAGACAACGTCCAAATGCTTTGTTCCCTAGAAGAAATCTGTTCAAGCAACCCGATCCTGAACCTGAAGAAGAAATTGGAGAAAATGAGCAAAAGGTTGATGAAAGTGATGAAATTCTTGATGAAGAAGAATTTGAAGAAGACAATGATTACGAATCATCTGACAGACGAGAACAAAAGGTTGCAACACCCGCAACACCTCCTCCAAAACGATCTAATATTGTATCCATTAGACCTTTTGGTTTTAAAAGAAGGGTTAAACGTCAAGTTGATTATGGAAATAGAAAGTTCACAAATTTCCGAAGACCGAGCACAAAGTCAGCTAGTACAAGAAAAGCAGAACCTGAACCAGAAACTGAAGCACCTGCTCCAGCTAAACCCAAACCAGGACGTTATAACGTTCGTCCATCAACAAACTCAAGAAGCACTACGGCAACAGCACCAAAATCTGCAGCCAGACAACCGTTTATAGTACGCGGTGAAAGTAGGTCAACAACTACTTCGGCTCCTGCTTATAGGCGCGGTAAAGCGAGACCCTCGTCAAGAACAACAACTATTGCGTCGAGGCCTAAAGCTCCACGTTTATCTGGAAAGAGTACGCAGTCATCGAGATCAGGAACAGGCCGCACAACAAGTAGATCTCGAGCTCGAACAACAACAAGCCGAGCATCTAGCAGACAAAGAAGTTCATTTGAAAACTTCAGTGGGGAAAGACATAATAAATATGAGAACGTTTTGAATGATGGTAAAATAACAATTACTCATCAAATTCCAATAGAAGTAACCATTCCTGTAGTGAATGGAAAAATAACAGAGTACAAAAATGTACTTACTGCGAAACCTAGGATAGAAACACTTTTATTAAATCAAGTGTCTACCTCGCTTGGACCTTTGGGTAATCAGCAATTAGTACTTGCTTTTGAGTCTACTGAATTAGCTGATAACGGAGCTACAAAAGTAACTAAGTTTGTCCTGCATGAAACACCAACCACAACTGTCATATTTACACCAACAACCATTCGTGGTCGTAAAACTTCATACTCACACATTTTACCAAGTACAGTTTATAATGTAGAACCCATAGTTCAAACAGTAGCGCCAGAAATAAATGCTAATGTACCTTTGGCTAATTTACTACTTTCACAACTTCTTTTGGGTAATCAGCAACCTGCAATAAATCCTCTTTTAGCATTACAAGGCCAAGCATTGTTACCCCAACAACCTGTAGTACAAACACCTGTAACCGAGTACAAAACTAGATCTACTACCTATGTAACAACAGTTACTGATGCAAGAGAAACTGTTCTTCCCATTACATTTAGAGGTACACCCATTTTAACCACAATAGTTGATCCAACTACAAATGTCATTACAGCCACAGAATTTATAACTGATACTGTAGTTACGACACCAACAGTTCTTGCTCCACAACCTCAATTTAATTCTCTTCTTTTACCACTGCTTCTGCAGCAACAGCAGCAGCAGCAACAACAACAACAATCATTATCATTCCAAACTGCTAATCCTTTATTAGGTTTAAGTCAATCTGACCTTAATGCGTTGTCAAATAGCTTAGGTAATAATAACATTGCTCAAAATAATTTAAACAATGATATCTTTAGTAATAGTCCAAAACCAAACATACTGCCCGATTTTAATAGTAACGAAGATTTTTCTGAAGATATACGCGATGAAGATGAGGAAGACCTCACCCCCCCAACGCCGCCGCCTACGCGAAAAAGGCCCAGAGCAAAAGCTGCGAAACCAAGTCCACCAAAACATACGAGTGTAGTAACTTTATACGTATCTGGTAAACACCCTGGTGAATTTAGCACAGTTCTGTCAACCGTCGTTACTGATGACACGCAAACTGTTAGGAAAAGAGAGGCCATATATTTCGAAGATGTCCAAATTGTACCATCTTTGCTCCCATCCGTTAACGAACTGTATGGCTCTCATGACAACAACGCGCTTGAAAACTCTATTGTTTCCGATATGGATAAATACTTTTTAAGTTCAGAAAAAGAATCGCAACTTGAAACACAAAGCTTAGAAAGTATCGTAGGAAGTTTAAGTAATCACATAAAATATGACGCCTCACCAACTTATGTCGTAAAATTAGCAAGCCCATCTTCAATTAGAAATAGAAAACAAAGCTCAGTGGACGACGTCTCTTGAAGACCGAACAATTGGTTAGGTGTATAGTAATGGTGTAGTTATTTATTTCCATTGTATCATAGTAAGTTAACTATGAATAGTGCCTTATAGTTGTAATAAATAGTTTAAGATAAAATACTCTTTTGTACTTTATTAGATTTATATGTGTATACTTCTTTAGAATCACCAAAAATATTCTTTTTGTTACCAGAAATGTACCTTGGGTAACTTCTATCTAATCACTGCCTAAGAATGACTCTTGGTTCTAAGTTAATTTTAATGAATAGAATCTTAATACTCGAACATACTCGTCTTGCTTTTAATTGTAAATTGCAAAATACGACTTAAAATGTTAATAATAAATTGTAATGAAATTTAATATTTGTTGTATTTATTTTAATCATCTGCATTTCAACAACTTCAATCTCTATCATATACCTAAAATCTAATGGTTTTAAGTTTAGTAATACAATAAAAAATATGATTATCAAAACTTTACATTTGGTTCACTGAATCAAGACTTACAAATAAAATAGACCAGACTCAACACAGAGATTATTTAAGACACTTGACTTGATGACTGAGACCAATTCTGAAGACTTGACGAACCCACCACGGCCTGTCCAACATCCCGAGCTGATCCATCCGTCTTGGTGAGTTGACGATTTTTCTTCAATTTTAATGGACTATCTTCACAATGGGCAGCATTGGCCCAACAAATGATCGTTGATGTTTGCCATTATGGCGATTATGAATAAATACCTAAAATGACCGCCGATCATAGTCATTTAGGCTCTTTCAACACTATCGTGATTGCTTATACTCGCCCGACGCTGCCCATTGTGAAAGGGTCCATAAAATACGAAGAATTCATAGCTTCATCCAAATCATACGATTTGATTATGATACGAACAGAAGCTATGATTTCTAAGTATTTTGGTAAAGTAGTAACGCATTGCTAAAAATGTAAATATATTAGCAGTGTTGAATAACAATTGACTTGAAGTCTTAAGAAATAACACTTGAGCTTAATAATTTGACAGTAATGTAACAATCAATTTCTTAAGACTTCGGGATGTAATTAGGATTGTAATACTAACATTTAGTATGCACAGTAATTCGTAGTGTCTTGACTACAGTAGCACAAACAGTAGCTAGTTTTCTATATGTAGATTTGTACTTTGCATGCTATTTTGTGTTATTTTGAAACTGTTATTTGAATCTGCTTTAGTGCGCACATTAATCATTAATTTTAAGCCTCGAAGACATTAAATACATTATACTAATGTATTGTGTAAATAAGATTTATACTAATCATATATTTTCTTATGAAGGTATCTTCATATAAAAGGGTCGCTTTTGTAGTAAATACAAAAAATAACACTCCATTCCTATGTTTTCAGCGTTTAACACAAATGCTATAGTATATGACAATACTCCATGGAGACCAGGAAGAGATTCTGATCAAGTTCGATCGTCAGAAGATGATGAAAGGAAGCTTAAGAATCTCGCGACTCGAATATTGTCTAACGGTGTTGAAGTATTGGTTAAGGATAAAAGTCATGATGGCAAACAAGAACAGGTAAATGTGATGAACAATTTTAATAACAGTATGGTTAGAGCAGAATAGGAAGTAAATATTTATCTATTATACTTTGATAATTTAATTTCGTCTGATCGTAAAGTATAAAAAAAAGTTGAGATTGAGGACACAATACTCTATCACAATGGAGACTTTATATTTATTTTCTAATGTTTCATACCTTTACAAATTTGAATACACCTTCATTCTTGAGTCGCTAATAATTTTCATTACCTATTTTGCTGTGGCCGAAAATTATACAATAAAAGCACAGTGCTTCATGCTTATTTGTGTCTAATATTTCATATTTCGAAGCTAAATTCATTTCATTACAGGACGATCTCTTTTACTCTTATCATGTCTTTTTCTCAGCGTATGCTTAAGTTCATGCACATTACTTCAACAAAACCGCACCACTCCGGTACTACAACACAAAACAAGTCACTATTATCTTCAGCAGTTGCTACCGTTGTAAATCAACAACAAATGAGTGCTTTTTTTCCTATGCACCACCTCAGGCAGCACAATTATATCATCAAGACATGTATGACAACATACACATATTTGACGACAATAGTACAAAACAAGAGAAGTGCTATATCTACTTTTGAAACTATTGTATCCGTGGTCACTACGGAATCGTTAACAAACCTTTATGCAACAGACGTTTTGGCTGAATTAAAGCCGACGAAAGTAAGAGTAATTTCATAACCCAAATCCTTGGGAGTGAAAAAATATCTGGGGTTGAATGCTGGTATTCCCCAATATGGACCCGATTAACATTTTTCTCATTTAACATGATGTACACAAATTATTTACAATGGATTTTCCGAACCGTATAAATCCATATACCATATAACGAAACCTATATCAAAATAATTACGCATGCATTTACCCTTATCGTATTTTCATTTGTCAACTTTCCCGGTATTTTATTAAACGTGGACCTCTGTTGTTCTATTAATAAATAAATAATAATAAACATTATTTTGAATAACTAACACTAACTAACACTAACATTTTTTTTGTTTATTTCAGACCAAATACATGGAAGTGAAAACAATACAACCAACAGAAGCAAATAATATTTACCTGAATAATCTTGGAAAAATCGATAAACGTATAGATCATGACGATGATAGTATGTTTGATTTGATACAACCATCAGAAGTCAATCATGTTTCTTGTACTACAACTTCGTGTTCTTGTAGTCATACTAAAACTGAAGGTCTACAATCAAAATACACAAATAGGAGAGACTCAGAAGTACCGTCTGACAAGCATGCAATAAAAACGACGAAAAGAGATGTGCCTAAAGTTGATATTAAAACCACAAACAAGGAAACTCTATCTATGAAAACAAAATATCGACCGTACAACTATGAAGTAAATACTCCAATTACACCGACTGATAGAATAGTGGAAAAATATACAGAGGTAATAAGTGATTATTCAGATGAAAAAGATAATAGTCCTTTAGAAGCAAGTGATCTTCTGACGAATGAACAAGCCCCAGGTCCAGTAAAAACTAACAAAACTTCAAATAATAAAACTCCAGAAAAAGCAAAGCCGGAAAGGCCTCAGAAAGTAAACAAAAACAAACTGGTTGTTGCTGAACTAATAAAACTAGGTTCTTTAGGTATCAAAGGATTATCACAACTAGCTCCTGTTTTTGAAAAGATGACAGGTAGTTTTATGAAACGACAAGAGGTAAATCAGACTACAACTTCAACAACAGAAAAGCCGGTTACCAAATTAACTCCATACGCTGCAGACAAAAGAGTTGATAGTGAAGAAACAAAACATGGAAACTTTCCAATTTATATACCAGTCGACGAAATGGAAACCGCAGAATCACAGGCATCATTCAGTAATGTATCATTTCACAAAAACTATCCATGGGCTTTTGACCACAAACATTCAAAAGGTCATTATATCGTTCCACCCAAAATTGTTCAAGAAAGTCCTTTAGTGAATGGTGGAATACCTATAAGTCCCGGTGAAATAATTCGCGCAAATTCCGATGTAATCGTTGGGAAACCTGCTGTTGGAGGGCCGTTAACATTAGCTGCCAGCGGAATAAAGTTCCATAACCCCGTAAACCGACCTCCTGTGGATAGTTATATGGCTGATAGTGAACAATATCCTGTTAATGAACAATACCCTCTCAGTCTTCCGCAGAATAAGAAGAAAAACGTAGCACATGTAGACGATTCATTTGATTTGAGGCCTCCTGAACCACCTAAAACATATTCGAAACCATTCAAAAATGGATTAAGGCCTTCACCCTCTCCGTCCTATTCAAATCAAAATTCCGGTGGCAAAGTGATGGGCCCCAAGGATCAATCTAATAAAGTAAATGCCGGTGATGTTCACAAAGATCATGGGCGACCAGTATTTTTAGATTATATTCCATCGTTGGCTAAGCCATCAAGCACTAATATACCTCTAGAACATCATATTGAATTCCGACCGGTTGAAGAAAATCGCGATGGATACGAAGTTATGGACAGCAGTCCAAGTTCTTCTGAAATAGTTAGCAGCAAAATTGAAGCCACCGATGAAGATATATCTGATTCTTCAGATGCTCTTAACAAGCCTTTCTTAGTCGATATTCAACCGTCGAGGGTTGCTAATGTATTAATTCCACATGGAAGTTCAACCGCGCTGGTTTTCGCTGGATCTTCTGAACCTCATAAAACTGGTGATTATATAGACGATCCTTTGCCATATCCTGAACCAGGATACTTTGGAAGTTTTAGTATTGATGCACCACAAATGACAAACGTACATAGCGTAAATCCTAACAAAGGCCAATTATTGAAAAAACCTAATATAAATTCACCTTCAGATCATCAATATGATAACCGAAATGTACAATTCAATGAAAAGGAATCCGAAACAAATAATAATATTAGATTGAAATGGGAAAATAATCAACGTTTTAATTCCAAAAACATACCTCCACCCATGAGTATACAGGAGTCACACGTAAGAATTGGACCACAAATTACTGTATATAAACCAGAGAATTATAACGGAGACTTTGAGAAGTACAAACAAAATAAAAAACCGTTAAAATCTAAGGATGGTAAGGAAATAATCGATCGAGAGTACGAAAACTACTTAGCAGTTCCTCCTCCACCTCTAAAACAACAATACCAGGATAATCATCACTCTAAAAATAAACCTTATAACCAAAGACCGATAGTTCACAATAAGCCAGTTCAAGATATGAAAGTATTTTTGAACGTACAACATCCGGTTCCAGAACAATTACCTCCTAAGATTACGTCTGAAATATATTTTGCGTCACAACCTCATAAAAATATTCAAAATCCTACTTTTACTGTTCACGTACCCAAACTATCATCTGCAAATGATGCGCAAAATAATAATCATGTAAGTTACCAACCATATAGGCCAAACAATTTTGAAAGCAATTCCTTTTCGGTTATTACATCACCGAACATTGCAAATAAATCTATCACTACTAATATTAATAATGACAATACATTCAGTGTCACACTAAATACTGCCACTGGGGTAAAAAGTCATGGAGGTTCTAGTCATACCATCGGCACAAGTATAACGGTACCTTTAAGTGCATCTGAGCACAACGGCGAAATAAATGCTAACATTCCAATTGGTACCAATTTTGCAATTAGAGTTGAAGATGATCCTTCTAAATATGATACTGTTGCTTTGAACGGTAAACGAGATCCCAGTTTAATGATATATGACAAAACTATTAAAAACAATATTAACAATACTTCTTATAAAATATCTTCGAATGAACCTAATGTAACGAAAAATAATGTTCTTGTACATAAAAACAATAAAGATGTGATTGAATCAGCACCACCTTCTATTAATAGCCACGCTAATTTCCCAATGATAAATGATAAAATTTATAAGACTAACAATAAGGAGAAACCAGTAACAGAAATAATTGATGATATGGAGTCGCATGAGCAGAGACGTCCAGGAAAGATTATTTCTCATATACCAACTAATTCTCATGGTTGGTATTCTAGTGTGCTTAATGAAGGTAATTTGAAGCATATTAACAACATTAAGGTTGAAGGAACGACTAGAAAAGTGATACCTTTAACGTATGAGTTTGATAAAGACCGTGTACAAGATTTTGGCCTTAAGATAACAACCGTAGGTAAACCTCCTACCGACTTTTTGGACACAGGTGCAAGGCCTTCACCCAATAAGTTTAACATTGGTAGGCCATTTTCAAAGCAAAAAGATTCAGACAAACCTGCATCCACGTTTACAATCAAACCTAGTTATATACCATCTATTTACGTTTCAAATCAACCTGTTTATAATATACCAATCGTTGATAACTCGGATGAAGTACGTAATAAACCAACAGAAAATGTGAAACCTGTATACGAAACTTCAGAGGAAATTTTCGATGGCAAAGAAGGCATTGAGGAATCTGATGAAGAAATGTCGGGAGAGGTCAGTTCAGAATCAATGAAAATTCCGATAATCACTTCATCGAGTGAAAATAATACCGTCTCAAAATCTACGAATGAAATTGTACCGCCGGTAAATAAGGATAAGGTGGATCTTGTTAAATTTAACCCCGGTACTCAAACAGAAAAGCCATTCAGATCTACTAATAAGACAACGTTCCACTCTAATAATATGAATCCGATATTCAATAATAATCCTTACATGAAACCCAGACCTTTTACTGTAAATAACGCAATACCACTTGACCATCAGTTACAACAACCGCACTGGCAGATTAATGAAATGATGGAAAATAGTACAAATGCATCATATGAAGACAGTTTTGAACTGAATACAGGAGAAAAGATGAATGACAAACATTTGAATAAATCGATGGGTTCCGTCAATGAGACTAATGTTCATATCTATGAAAAACAAAATGACTCTAATATTATAACGTCTACAATTCACATAAAAGATAAGAAACCATTATTAATAAAGATTCCAGATAGATCTACTTTGCCTACTTTTACAATAAATACGGATGACGTGAATAATGCAACGGTAAGTGACATAATTGATTTGTCACCACCTCCTCAAAGAACAGATTATAATGTACGACCTTTACAACATAACGATTTAATTATGGGTATGAGTCCACCACCACCGGCTACCGTCTCGATTAATAGACATCCTACAAGAGCTCCTCAGACCGCTAGACCTGTTCCTGTTCGAACACCCCCACCTTATAGAAATGTACCACCGAGAACGTTGCCACCAAGACCTAACGCTCAACGGCCAGTTAAGAAACCAGCAATTCTCAACGATGATGTATCTACTTATAGGCCCACAAATGATATGTTTAATAAATACAAACGTCCTTACTTTAATCGTGACCAACCGTCATCTACGTTATTGCCTCCTCCTCGTGAACTTCCAACAGCAGTTCCTTCATTTAATTCAGAACCTGCTGCTACACTTGCGGCATCTTCTGTGTCAAATGTTATTTTCCCGACACCTACCTCATCAGGATGGTTAACCTCTTCGGGAGTAGAATTTTCGTCTAGTTTTAAATTTAATCCCACATCTGTTCAATATCCGGAAATAATAACATCGTCTAAATCAGACTCTGACTTGATCTCTTCAGATACATCCGCTGAAAATTCCTATTCTTATGAAGATGAGTCTAGTCAATCTAAATATGATAGTTCAGAAAATCCTGTGACCGAAAAGAGATATCCTAATGCACCATCCGATGATGAGCCTATGACACAATCTAGTGAAGTCAACAATAATACAGCTAATAATTCATCATCATATGAATCAAGCCAAGAAGATAGTACAACAGATAAAATTAAGATAACATCAATTATGGGTTCACGAAATAGAACACGTAAGCCATACCCGATTCGATCTGATGATAGAAAAACAAATAAATATAAACCTTCATCTAAATCAAGCGTTATTGCACCGACCAGGACATTATCGAGACCAGAAGTATTATATCCTACTAGACAAGTTTCCATTAAGAAAATTATAAGGCCAGGTGTAAGCCGTTACCCCAATACCCAACAATTCCATATGATAGAAAGTTCAGAAGCACCGCTCGAGGAAGATTTTATAAAACCTACACAATCTCTTAATATGTTTGACGATAAGTCCTCTGTTATACCTGAAATAACAGCAACAATTCAAAAAACTGTTACTTCGACATTAACAATTAATAAGAACCCAGAACCAACACATGTCGAAGTGTTGCATCATGCTGGCAATGAAATAAGAATATCAGACGAAATTGTTCCTACTAAGACCGAGTTTAAAACTACAGTAGTAACTCTAACAAAAACTCTTTCTGAACCTCCGAAGACAATATCAAGCGTTGGCTATGTTAATCTGACACATACTCTCACTGTCACACATACGAAAACAAGTCTTGTTAGTCAATCAGAAGGGGCTGTTACGCAAACTTTAGTTTTGACGAACACCCATACCTCGACTGTAGTAGACGTAATAACGGAAATTTACACACAAGTCCAACCGACCACTATAATTGAAACAGTAACAAAACATATTCCTATACCACAAGTTGAAGCCACACCTGTTCAAGAAATAACTTCAACAAAGGTATCTCTAGATGATATTTCTATGTCTTCAGAAGAAAAGGAAAACTTTATAATTAAAGATTCAGATGCCACAGAAAATATTCAAAAGATTGAGACTGAGGAAGACAAAGACAATGAGAGCTTCTTTGTAGTTATGAACAAATCTCAAAATGGAGGTAAATCACCACCAATAAGCACAGATATCGAAACTGGTGACTTTGATGGAATAACAAGAAATGAACAAGTGAACAGCAACGGCGTATCTCAAGTGCTGTTCGGTGAAATATTGTTAGCCGGAACACCTTATTTGGAGACAACAAACATTGGCCATGCCGGTAAGTTTATTAAAACTTTGAATGATATTTAAAGTAGATTTGGTTGTACGTAAAATGGTAAATGATTTCAGGAATTGGTTTCGGTAAAGAATGTCAGCCAGACTGCAAGGCATCAAGAAATGAACGTTGTCAACGGATTGATGGTATGATGAAGTGCGTATGTAGACCTGGCTTTGCTAGAATGTTCCCAGATCGACCGTGTAAACGTGAGTATTTTTTTATACAATTAATGACTGAATAGCTATCAAACTGAATATAGAGTACAAAATACTTTTAAGCCATAAGAAGACAAATCAAATATTTTAAAATATACCGCATATTACCAACTTTGTTTCTTTGAATTACATTACAATAATTCACTTTTAAATAATTAATTTCCCTTCCAGCAACCTACACATATTCAGTAAGCCTGGTCCTAGCATCGCAAGGTAACAAGCGGCTCAAGTTCCACCCCAACCTAGCAGATAATTCTACCAAAGAATACCACAATCTTGCTATAGCTACCCACGAGGGTATAAACAGAATGGTGATGCAATCAGACTTGAGAGATGTATTCCATGGTGTTCATATAACTGGATTCCATCCGATTGAGATGAAGGCAAAGAATAAAGAAGTGTACCAGGGTGTTGTTAATGATTTCTATGTACAGGTAAATAAAAGTTTATTTAAAGGTGAATAGTAGATAAGAATTAAGTTGCAGCAGATAGTAAATATAACATAAATAATAACTTTATTTATAGAACTATAAAGTAAATAAATAACTACGAAATAATTTAATTAAAAAAACATGTAGGATTTCCGGGATTAAAAGTAGTATGTGTTATTCTAAGTCTTCAGCTACCTACATCTAAATCAAATCTAATTGTAATCGGTTCAGTAGTATTTGCGTGAAAGAGTAACAAACATCCATCCATCCAACCATCCATCTTCACAAACTTTCGCATTTATAATATTAAAATTAAAATTAGTTGGATATTGCTGAAAAAGTATTAAATTTGCAGCTCTCCGACAATGCACATGAATACAGATTGAAGGAAGTAATTGAAAAATACTTGAGGAATAACAACTACAGTCTCGGAGGAACCGAAGTGCATGCGGCAGCTGATCTAATCGACAGGCTTAATGTTAGCGGTAAGTTGGCTTTGATAATAAAAAGATTTATTGGTTTAATACTTTATTCAACTACAGTACATAAAGATATACAGTAAAAATTAAAAATAAAGAAAAACATGTACACTTGGCCGTTTTATCATTAGGTAGCTCCACGGTAGCTCTTCCAGACTAGAACATGTTTGCGACTGACATGACTGAAAAATATGTAATATTTAATATGATAATATAAATTTTCTAAAATTAAATAGATATTTTTTGTGATATTATCGATAGTCGCTGACTTATATAGCTCTAGAATTTCCTAAAAAATTAATATTTATGTATTCATAATTAGCAAAATAATAAATTTCAGACTTCGACGAATGCCTCAGCAGCCAATTCCACGATTGTTCGGAGCACGCCAAGTGCTTCAACCTCCGGGGCACATATACCTGCAGTTGTTTAGAAGGATTTGCTGATTTGAGTGTCAACACACTGTATCCTGGCAGGATTTGTTCTTGTGAGTAATTTTATTTATTTATTTACTCTTTATTGTACAATAGTCTTATAAAATAAAAGTAAAACAAAACCATTCAAAATGTACAAATGGCAGCCTTATAATAGGTATGTATCAGAGCCAGTTCTCGGCATTTTAATGTTGTGTGTGGGATTTTGAGTAAAAAACAAAACATTTTTTATAGTATAAACTCTTTATTAATAATAATATACAACTGTATGCTAGAATAAAGTAAAGAAAAACATTTTCCAGAAAAACTTTTGAAGATAACTTCATTCCTTTTGATTTTTTTCTTCTAATTCAGTAATACCCATTACATAGTTTTAGATAAAATTTCCCACACGTTTCTATTTAAGATACTTATTAATAAGATGTTATTTACATTCACAGCGGAAGCAGTTGGTTGCGACACATGCAACTACCACGGTACTTGCTTCGACAGAGAGAGTGCTGTCATCTGCGAATGCTTCAAGTGGTATGCTGGAAGGACCTGCCAGATTAATCTTAAAGGTAAAGTATATAATGTAAGTAGTATTAATTCTTAGCTAACAATATGTTCGTAAATAGACGAAATGTAGAGCCTATAGGATATTTAAAAAAATAAATCGTCAAATATATTCATAGATAATCCTATTTTTATGTTCAAGTATTCACAGGTAAACCTGCATAGTTCCCGTTCCCGTGGTATTTTCGGGATAAAAACTATTCTATTGTCCTCTATGAGCATGCCAAATTTTATGAAAACCGGTTCAGCAGTTTTTGCCTGAAGGAGTAACAAACAAACATACAAACTCGCATTTATTATATTAGTAGGATTAATATTTAATATTTATTCGTTTATTTCTAGCGGTACTAATAACAGTGACAGTCAGCGGTCTCCTCATAGTAGCGGCGGCGACAATCTACGCGTCACGGCGCTGCTGCGCGCCGCGCTCGCCGGCCACACAGACGTTCGTGATTGGCTGCATGCAGGGCATGCCGGGGCTGCATCAGGTATAGTGGCTTGTGATTGGTTGAAATTGCGTTTGCTTATTGCGTGAACGCACGAACCTATTGTGCGTTCTAGCCTTGTTCTAGCAGACTCACAGGCTACACAGACGTTCGTGATTGGCTGCATGCCGGGGCTGCATCAGGTATAGTGGCTTGTGACTGCTTGAAATTGCGTTTATGAGTGAATGCACAATGTATGTACGTTCTAGCTAGAGCAGATTTGAAATGTAGGTACTTACATTATCATTTGTATTGAATAGATAATGTTGTAGGCTGTTGTAGGGTATAACAATGCAAAAGCATAATATAAAGAAGCATTTGCAATTTACATTATTCTTTCTGGTCTGGTCTCTTTTCTAAAAATTAAGCATTTGTCAATTTTAAAATTGCCTAGTTTTATTTTTGACGCTCTACATCCTAAATATTTAATTAAAATATGTAATAATTTCAGGGTAACATGCCAAAACAGAGAGCTGATCGACGAGCACTTATAGCTGAGCGGGAGACTGCGGAGACTTGTAGCGTTCAGAATGCTTCTCTGCCTTACATACCAACAAAGGTAAGTTTTCTTTATTATTAAATAAAACAATAACCTTAATGAAGTCATAGAGTTATAGGTAAAGTGAAGATTAAAGTACAGAAAGTAGCAGCAAATCTGAGTTGAGAAAATGTTGAGTACCTATAAGCAAAATTGTATGTAGGTATCTACCTAGGTATACGATATTATTATGTTCGTGTCGCGTTGTAAGCGTATATTATAAAAGAGGCAAAGTTCAAATTTCGCTATAAGGAACTTTTATTGTGACCACAACACACTATGAGCCAATAAGTGCTTTTTCTGTCTGAGCTTTGGTTCAATAAGCGCGCTTTCGCTGTCTGAGCGTAATATTTGTCACAGTAAAAACTAAAAACTCAAAGCCGGTCAAATCACCTTGTTACTGATTTTTGAAGTCGAAGACTCGTGTTTCGCTGTTTTAAAGTAAATTAACATTATAAGAATGAAATATATGTAACAGCCTTGATAAAAAAATTTTATCTACAGCAACGTTCCCGCGCCAGCAATAAGATCGCGATGTCGGAGCCCCCCGCGCACTCCCCGCCGCCGCCCCCCGCGCCCGCCGTGCTCATCCCCCGCGCTCGCCTGCACCCGCACAGCGATAGGTCAGTACTATGCTACAGTAAAACTGTTAATACTGTTATATTACATATTTGCTGGGGTAATAATTGCGATATGTGACATTTGATTGAAATTTCGCATTATTTTTCGGTAGATTACGATTATACCGTCGCCAGTTTGCTTGCGAGTTAGATTTTTACAATCTTAGGGCGACATAATATTATGTATCAGAAATAAAAAATTATATAACAAAGTTTAAAGGTGTAATAGATAATATTAACTCAGCAAAATGTTAGTTAAAAGAAGGAACAGTAAGTGTAAAATAAATGAAATAAATCTTATTTAAAACTTCTATGTTTCAGCCGCGACAACCTTTCCCGAAAGAAGAGTCTAGAAGCATGTGCTGAGGCGAAATTGATCAGTTATTTAGAATCCGGTGCAACTAATGTTACTGAAGAGGTATAATTTTATAATTACTTCATTGCAATCATTCCTAGTATTAAAAAAAAAATGTGTGCGTGTACTAGTGTACACACGTAAGAAGTGAAACTTCTTTATGACCTTATTTTTCAAAAAATAATTTACAATTCTGTAAAGTTGCAAATATATGCAACTTTACAGAAATATGTTGATACACGCGTGGTAGGGATAAGAAAAAAATGGCGCGTAACGGAAAAATGTCACGCGTAACGAAAAAATGTTACACTAAATTTTTTTCCGACCCCGATAAAGAAGTTTCACTTCAATAAATAAATAAATTCATTCAGTATCTGCTTGTTCTTATTAAAATTATTTCTCGAGTTTGTTCTCCCATTGTATCAGAGGTATTTACTAAATAATAAACATAAATATTCAAATTTGTTTTCAGATGAGAAGAAAGCATAGTTTAGAATCGTCATATAGCGCTAACAAGGATCGACATAATAAACAAGGTACGTACATTTTTCATTATTTCAATGAAAGTGATTTTTATAAAAAAAAATCACAACAATTCTTTTGGTTTCCCTGGTTTTTATAAATTCATGTCATCATTAGTTTTTTAAATAATTGTTTTATTTCAAGGTGCGTTAGTATCGGCTGGATTTAAAGTATCAACAACGGTCCGTCCTGAAGATGGAATGAAGGAAGATGACGCTTCTTCGATAAACAAGACTGACGTTGATGGACAACTATCGAGATTTGATACTTTAAGGAAATCTTATTGGTAATATTTTACATTGACTAATATAATTTGGAAATCTGGTTCTGTGTAATTTTTGAAACATTGAAATAATGTCATTTGATGAACAATTTTATGTGGTTGATAAGAAAGTATGAACTTTACGTTGTTACCTTATACTATAATTCAGAGAGATATTATTTTTCATACATCTTTCGATTTTCATTATATATTTTTTATCTAAACGTTCGCAAAAAAAAAAATCAAACAATACTTATGCATAATGCTATTTATGTGTATATTTTAAGCCTATTTTCTTTATTTCAGCCAAGACGACAATATGTCTGAATGGACGGACGCTGAGCGTCGTTTGGGAGAGTTGTAAGCATTGAACTATAAGGCTGACATTTTTAATATAAATTAATAGGGGAATAAAGTTTTAATTTATTTAATCTGTATATCTATAATTAATAATGATCGTTTAATATTAAACTAAACTAGGTACGTAAAATATTCACAGAGGTGGGTGTATCACCTGTTGATATTTCAATATTCACATAATATAATCAAAGTAAAGCTCATTAAAGTTTCAATTCAATTTACGAATTTAACATTTTAGCTGTAACCTAGGTTCTATAGAAAAAAAAAAATGCGCGCTTGTACGGTGTACTAGTCTACACACGTAAGAAGTGAAACTTCTTTATGACCTTATTTTTCAAAAAATAATTTACTATATGCAACTTTACAGAAATACGTGTCGAATCACGCGTGGTAGGGATAAGAAAAAGATGGCGCGTAACGGAAAAATGTCACGCGTAACGAAAAAATGTTACACTAAATTTTTTTCCAACCCAGATAAAGAAGTTTCACTTCAATAAATAAAAATACAGCATTCCTTTTTCAAATGTTATTTTTGTCACAATAATTTTACAACATAACACCACAAATAACACGGCTGGGTGTGGCTGGGTCAAGAAGCTTATATTTAATACACTGGAGATTAAAATCTCCAGTATGAACATTTAACTTCTAACAAGAAAATATGACATTGAATGACGCCTGTATGTTTTTTTATCCCTTTCACACCTAACTTGGTCACCCCCACAGAAAGAGATAAACAAACATACAGGCGTCATTCAATGTCATATTTTCTTGTTACAAGTTAATGTTCATACTGAAATCTCCAGTGTATTAGATATAAGCTTCTTGGGCTGGGTTATTTCCAACTTCCAAAAGCCACCACTAGATGGCGCTGAAACAAATTGTGTTTCAGAACGCTGTCGGAGGCGCGGTCGGTGGGCGGCACGCTGCCCGCCAGCACGGGCCGCGCTGCGTCCTCCACACGACTTACACATCAGGTTTGTTTTGTATTCAATATTAATATTACATAAAGAAAAGAAGGTTGAAGGTTGCCTGGCAGAGATGACTTAGAGCCATAAGGCCACCTTTTGTAGATTTAAATCCATTAAGATATAATAAACAAAGATTAAACCTAATGTACAATAAAGAATAAATAAATAAATAAATATAAAGAAAATATAATTATTGATAACGTTGTTTTGTAAAATAATTTATTATGCTATTTTGTAAATTATGTGATAATTTTAATAATGCTAATGTAAAGCTATATAAATTCTACATAATGCAACTATCTAAATACAATTATATACTCGTTAAATGCACTGTAAAGTTATTCAATATTTGATAAAACTTATTTGCTTTTCTTTCATCAAAATTATTTGTTTATAGTTCATGTAGAAAAAATAGTCGGCTGTGGAAACGACCAGCGTTTAAAGAGAGATACCTACTAGATTGTAACAAACGCAATCATTGTGCTATGCTTTCTTTTTGCACTTATTGCGCGATAAGAAACAGATAGGGCACGCCACGGTAAAAATATACGTACAGTAGCGGAATTTCTTACAAAACTTTCGAAACGGCTCTCTTTTGTGTGTGAACGAACGTTTTGTAGCGAGTTTCGCTACCGTTCGTATTCGTTTACTTGGTATCTTCTCTCTCAGTATCACCCAAGATGCTCGTCTTATCTCTTCTATGTAAAATACCTCTTATATTATGATACTCCAAGCATGATACTCCATAAAATCTGTACCATATTACACAAAATAACTTGTAATCCAGGAAGTGAACACGATGGCCGAACGGGACCTGGGCTCCACCTTCCTCCTGCCTCACGTGCACCTTTATAAACCTGATCCTGTGGGTATTTCTGTTAAACCACCCTGTTGATGTGTACTGCGTGTTCTTTTTTATTAATTTATGAAAATAAATCACATAGATAGATTAAATGTAAAAATAGGATAAAAAAGAGCACGCTGTGTACTCTTTAATTTTATGTTCGCTGTAAATGCACTCAATATGCACAATTTATTTTAATTTCAAACAAATTTATTAAATATGCAAAACCTGTTCTATACTTTGATATATTTTACTTTTATAAATATTAAATACACACTACTAATTATAAAATTATTTATGATCTTTTTAGTCCACATCATTCTTTTTTATCGTTTATGCTTCTTTTGAATATTACTTTTTCATTTTCAGACTAGCGACGTATCCGAGTTCGACTCTCTATGAAGGAACAAACATTAGACTGAAGAATCTGTATTATTTATTTATTTAACTTATTTTCACTTAGATATCTAATATCCATCAACTCGAGGCTTCATCACCAAAACTATTTATTTATGCTAGTTTTAATCATTTTTTTCCAGTGAAAAATCTTTCTATATTTTGATTGATTAGTAATGATGTATATATTTTCATACAAAATGTAGAATGCCATAATATATTTAAGATTCATTAGATTTAAGAAATGAAAGCAATTTGAAGAAGAGATCGAATAAAGATCTCTTATTTGAAGAGTTTTCGTTTAAATTATTTATTGTGCAACGAAATGTGCCAATATTAACGGAATTATTATTAATGATATAACGAGAAGGTAGTGGGTTCGAATCCCATCGCAAGTAAAATTAATAGGATTTTTGAAACATTTCTTTCACTTCTTTCTTTTGTATTGTAGAGGCTAGATCAGTGTATATAGATAATATTTATTAATTATTTATGTATATTATATGTAAATATTCTACGTAATATTAGAGTGTTTTAGTTATTTTCATCACTGGTCCTGATTATTGAAACTTTCCCAGTTAATAAATTATTTAAATTAACTGCTATTGGCCTCCAATAATAATAATTATTCTAATTAAATAATCAAACCCTGTCCTTTCCTTTTTATTATCTATGAAATATAGAATCATTTTAATTTATTTGTAGGTAAGTATTGAGTATTGTAGTTGATAATAATTCAAATGGCACAATTGTTTTTATACTTTTTGTTAATTTTTAATAAAATATTTTGTCATAAACCTTGGGTTTTATTTTAATAGCTTCCAACCTTTTTCCTTATTTACATGTGAAAAGAAAACATTTACCTAAAAAATGAATGTGGAATTGAACATATAGCCCTATAACATCATATTTTATTCAATACATCTAAAGATCTATTAACTAATATAAAAACCAATCATGTTAATTTTAAAAACCTTATTATTAACTCATCTCTATGGCGATGTCTGTTTTACTTATAAAGAGAGGGAGGGGGTACATTTAAAATAAAACAACAAATGAATATGAGACATAGCATTTTATTTCAATATTCAATAATATTATTTATTGATAGAATATTCAGCATTACAAATACAACGTAAAACAATCTAACGTAGCAAATTATATATAAACTTAATACGACAGCGCCCTAACTTGGCGCCAGCTTAATTAACATTGACTTAAGCACACATACTTTTAACATAATTCACTATATAATATTTATAAATAGCTAATTTTTGAGCATTACAGTCAAGAAAATTCATTCACTTAGTTATATAACGAGAAATCTTATTGAAATTTGCAGTGCAAGTGTGATTTAGATAATATTTTACACATTCATAATAGCGTAAGTTCCGTAAACTCTGCATAGAGTTCTGAATCTACTGCAGATGTAAATACGGCTGCTTTTTCATTACCAGTGTTAGAATTCTCTTGCCCATAATGCTGTAGCGAAGAGCTTAACTCTTATCGATATGAAACGATTGCCTCGCAGCTACTCTTGCGCTAAGCAAGTCCATCGATATACACCCCTAGATGTTCAATCAGTCTCTTGTATAAGAACAATTCTTTCTAGAACATTCTTTTATCTATGCCATTTTATATAAACTGGAAGTGAGCAAGCCGTGTTACATTACGACCAACTTTAACAATTTCATGTATGGCAACAATTTTAAGAAACATAGTGCTAATGCATAAGCACTCGACTCTGAAAACATCAAATACCTAAAATTTCAACAAGTATGAATACACGACGAAATAAAACTATGAGACTTTGTCTATGAAAATAAAAATCTTATTACAATAAAATAAAGGAGCCTAAGAGCTAGCGCGCAAGAGCAACTTTTGTTTCCGCAACTATTTTGTCTCTCCCATCAACTCTATGGGCTAGTAAGAAAATGCGCGAACGTAGCGACGCGACGCAACTCCCCATAGAGTTGATGGGAGAGACAAAATAGTTGCGGAAACAAAAGTTGCTCTTGCGCGCTAGCTCTTAATAAAGCAAGTCGGCCGTACAAAACACATCTTAACCTAAATTTTGTACCTCTACCTAACTACTTATGAGAAATTGTGCACAAATAGAAACGTATCAACCAACAGCAATCCGCAAATAGGACAGATTATGTAGGAAATGTTTCCATCCAGTAGTCAAAAAATCTATCAAAATCCGACGTTGCTTACATATTGTTATTGAATCGTTCTATATTAGTAAGCGATATTTGAAGACTAGAACTAAGCTATCTATAAAGTCTAGGGCATATGACGTTTTGTGGCAACACCATTACTCTAACTCATAAAAAAAAATTAAGTACAAATAAAGTCAAAGACGACTAGAAGTTATAGCAGAAACATTTCTTGTGACTAAATAAATATAAGTGAATAAATAACGAAATGTACAAAGTATATACATACAACAATAAGAATGTACAGATAGCTCCAAAAAGGGCACCTATCATACCAAAACGTCGATCTGGACCACTAGACTTAGGTCGAAGTTACATGGACAGTCGGCCAACCACAGTACAAAAGTTAGTACCAAAATATTAGTCTAGTACATTTAACGAAATACATGTCAAACATCTACTAATATGGCTAAACATTGGGATCAAAACTTGGGTGTAATAACTTGTATTATTGATTACACATTAAAATAGTAGGTCAAATTCATTACGGAATTTGATTATAGTCTCAGTGACGGATTGTCCCAAAAGAGTAAGTCCTTTAAGTGTCGTTAGAGTCTGGCCAGCCAAAGCTGAACCCAGTAAAGAGCGGCAAATTTAAAAAATATGGACCTGGTAACATCGGCTTCAGTAGGAAAAAAACATTTTGATACTTTTGAAATTCATAAAGGTAATGATCATAGTATATTAGGTACACAACACAGCAGGATTTAAACGTTATTAAAGCAAATGATTTGAACCGTTTTCAACAAAACTGACAACTAACTACGCAGAAACGCCATGATGACATTCCAAATAGTGTGGCCGCTACAAAAATACTGGGTTCAGCTTTGGCTGGCCAGACTCTATATCATGGCAAAAGCTTGCATTAAAAATACATAGTAAAATCCTTAACCAATATCCTATTTGATATAGTTCATTTCTCGTCAATCATCTCAATTTATCAATTACAAATTTAAATAAAAAAATATTCATCTTTTTTTCGTTAAATAAAAAGATCAATTTGATAAAACCGTAAAGAACATGATTTCAAGCATTAATACCGAAGTGATATAAGATTATTTAGTGAAATGATAAGAATCCGTATTTGAGAATAAATTTTGACTTTCTTTTAATAAAGATGACGGTACAAAGAAAGTAAAAATTTATTTCTTGATTGTGTCTTCTAAACTTGAGTGCGGTGATTTTGCGAGCATTGTTAATGATCTGAAAAATAGCAAAATTATTTAATTATAACTCCAGTAAGTATCTTCTTCACCAAAAGCTAAGTGTACAAGATGTTTTCCCATATCACGATATTAGATAATATATCATCCCATTAGGCTAATTTATAACAAAAAAGTAAATATGTAATACCTAGGATGAATATAATATCAAATAGTATTTTCACATCATTAATATGTATTAATTTTAGAAACAAAACAATATATAACATAAACAAAATGAGCTAAAATTAAGACAAAGCAGAAATTATACCTAAGCCATCACCCAAAAGTCAAACTCGAAACAATAATGATAAAACAAAAGGCAAATAAAAAAATGTGTGCGTGTACTAGTGTACACACGTAAGAAGTGAAACTTCTTTATGACCTTATTTTTCAAAAAATAATTTACTATATGCAACTTTACAGAAATATGTCGAATCACGCGTGGTAGGGATAAGAAAAAGATGGCGCCTATCGGAAAAATGTCACGAGTAACGAAAAAAATGTTACACTAAACTTTTTTCCAACCCCGATAAAGAAGTTTCACTTCAAAAATGGACGATACAAATGAAGCAAATGATAAAAAAGCAATACAATAAAAACAGTGTACCTATTTTTCGGTCTTGTCTTGGGTGTGACTTAAACAATAGCAGCTGCAATGATATAATCAAATTTTTAGTTTATACATTTAGCATATTTTAATATCAGAATAATGATTTTAATAATATATGCTAACGTACGCAAGCTATAGGTGATAAAAAATACGTGTGGCACTCGAGGACTGCCGCGGTAAAGCTATTGCATAGCATCGCATCGCTGTACCGGTTGGAGTGGGGGGGTGTTAGGTTTTTTCGTTACGGAATTTTTCATTCGGTCACCGCGCTCAAAGTCTGAGAAGCTATGCAATAGCTTAAAAAACGTAACAGCTGTATTCAATGCTAAAATAGACGACAATTAAATAAAAGAGTGTGATAACAACAAAATAGAAACAACTAAGCGTGATTAAAGCATTGAAGATTCAGCGCAATCAAATAAATTGCGTAACTTAAATTATACAGTTAGGGCCAGTAATGCCTAACATACAAAAAAAATGAAGGAAAACTACTCTAATAGACGATATATTACATTGAAATGAGAGAAAAGTAGATAGGTTAAACTAGGCAATAAAATATGAAGCAAATTCTTACCTTCTTTGAGCAGGAATGGGCGGGGACGCTTGAGTGGTCGGTGGTAATGACGCCGGACAGCTTCCAGATAAAGTGGTAGGTTGGTCTTCATCTTCGCGATGGTCTCCTAATATCATCATAATTTGTAATTGCATGATAGAGTGGATACGTCTATGATATATATAAGAGCTTGATACGTTACCCGCTCTCTATTATGGCAAGAAAAAACTCAGCTAAGTGCCCGAGTTTCACTTAGTCACGCACCATTCAGCGTCGTGGCTGGACGTTCTTTTTATATTTTAATCGGCAGTTGTTATTACGAAGTACATGAGTGAGACATGTATTATGTCTCGTGCGTGAGAGTGAAAGAGAGAACAACTGTATTGGTGATAATGCGTTAGTAAGTAGGTATGTATTAATTACGCTGTTTTTTAGTGCAATGATGTTGGCGTATGCCGCGTCTACTAGTATAATAGGTCATTGGGATACGTAATTTATTTCTAAAGACATGTCGATTGGTGATATTTTCAGACCTATTCTTTGGATTATTACCCTTTGAATATAATATATTGTCAGACGTAACTTTTTGATTTAATATTTTTGTGGATCAATAATTGTCAATATGGTTGTCAATATTTCCTGTTAGATCATGCGTAGCTGTCGAATGCTATAAAATGCTGGCTTCCATTTAATCGTAGCGCATTCGTACGGATGCTCAGACGTAGGAGCTCAGACGTTGTTTATACGTTTGACCCAACTACCCTCACTTTGTTAATAGTCGTTGACTTGCTGTGATTTGTTATCAACTGACTATATCATTAGGCAGTTGTGTAGAATCGCAGGACATTCTTATTACATTCAAACTAATATTAAACCCAGCCTCGTGTAATTTCTAAAAATAAAATCTCTCTCACTGGATCCTTTTAAGATAATATTAGATTGCTAGATGATTTAGCTGATATTAGATTGAAAAAATATTACAGCTTACTAGTTGCATAATATACTCTCACTAATAAAGAGTAGAGATCTAATCTATTGCTACTGGACTACACTGAATACACTAACTAAATACCATTTCAAACTTTTCTCTTCCTATTTCTACTTTGTCAATACAAAATCTAACATTACCTCTAACGATAGGTGTATCTCCAATATAGAATGTAGCAGCTGGTGCTTCAATAATAGCTTCTTTCACTGAATTATCACCGCTGACAGCGCTTAGTGTGTCCGTGCTGTCGAACATTATTGTACGTTCTTTTGTTTTGGGGATACGGCCGTCTAATTCCTGAAATATTGTTGCTATTATATAAAAAATGTTGTGTGGTTTTATGAAACCACGGTAAAAGTGAAACTTTTTTTCACACTAAGTATAGACATTTAACTAAAAATTATCGTAGTTGTACGATAATTATCGTACGTATCGTGCATCACGCGACATGCGCTACACAGACCAAAAAGTTTGAGACGATGTAATAAAAGTTTCACTTTACAAGATACATAATTATTTATGAGGATGTTGTTTTCCTCTGAATTAGATTATATTTTATTAGATTTGACATATTCTTGGTATTTTCAATGCGTACATCATTGTTTAAAAATAAGTTCGACAAAGATATTGTCCATCATGAAAAATAAAAGGAGAAAATTTTCACATCTATACTAATATTATAAAGCTGAAGAGATTGTTTGTTTGTTTGAACGCGCTAATCTCGGCAACTACTGGTCCAATTTGAAAAATTCTTTCGGTCTTAGATAGCCCATTTATCGAGTAAGGCTATATCATCTCGCTAAGACTAACAGTAGGGGAGCACTGCGGGTAAAACCGCGGAGCACAGCTTGTTTGTAATAAGACTTGACATTTTTTTTTAAATCGTGC
Organism: Colias croceus; assembly: GCF_905220415.1. Classification (NCBI taxonomy): domain Eukaryota; kingdom Metazoa; phylum Arthropoda; class Insecta; order Lepidoptera; family Pieridae; genus Colias; species Colias croceus. The sequence goes on from NC_059562.1 coordinate 4,733,283, forward strand.
TTTTCCAGACGAGATACGCTTTAACGTTTGAGTACATTTCTGGTATTTTATCGAACAGATTTCAATATAATAACAATTATATATCAACATACCAATCTTTCTGTATCAGAGTCAGGTTCGTGAACTTCAAATTGTGAATGATGTTCGCTCGTGGACTGATGCTCAAGGCTCTCCATTTGTACAGCAGTTACGGGGTCCAGGGTATCAAGGGAGGAGACCATGGTGTTCGACCCTGGAGGTGGTACCGCTGTTATCTTTCTGATTAGTAACAAGCTTGGTGGGATAGCAATGTACATAAAAATAATTGGATTAGAAGCAAGGATTAATGCTCATGACATGAATGATTTAAGAGCCGATCTTTATTGATATTTTTTGTATTAATGTATGAAGTAAATGTGTTTTTGTCTACACTAATATTATAAAGAGGAAAACTGTTTGTTTGATTGTAATGAATAGGCTCATAAACTACTGGACCGATTTTAAAAATTCTTTCACCATTCGAAAGCTACATTATCCACGAGTAATCGCTATATATTATCACGCTAAGACCAACAGGAGCGGAGCTGCGCGGGTGAAACCGCGCGGCACAGCTAGTTTGGAATAATTGCACATAAAAATCGGATCTTATAGAAGAACATACTACGTTTGTTAGTCTGGTACATAATATAGCAGTTTAGGTAAGAGTAAGTTTAGAAATATGAAATGAATAAGGTTTTATAGCTTTGATGTTGAAGAGGTATTAGCGATGATATTCCAATTATTTACATATTATAGCGTTTTATAAAGCGTTGATTATGAATGCGTAATTTAGAGATATAAACATGTTTATGATGATATTGATGATTATTTGGAATCTGGTAAACATGTTTATGATGATACAGATTATTGGAATCTGGTAAAGCATTCGGACATGTTACATAGAAATTAAAACAAAGATTTAAGACATTTTATTTGTAATATCTACATTTAAAGGATTATTATGGACATCCATATAATTAAATACCCAAGTGTCAATTAAAAAGATCTGATAACAATTAAATATATCCTTTTATATTCTACAACAGGTAAAGTTTATTCAAATTACCTCCTGAAGTAAGGCTTCCTGTCATAGGCGTGTCCACTTCGTAATTATATGTAGCTCTTGTGGCATTCGAGCTGGTCGCCTCCAAGCTGTCCGTGCTGCCGAGCATCAAGTCTGCACGAGCCCTGTTATAAATGTGTTAGTTACAGAATAGTAATTGCACAATTATTATCAGACTTATTTTACTATGTACATTTTTATTTTTATAAGTTTTTAAAGAGTTCAAGTCACGTTGACACGACCGCGTCATGTGTATTTAAAAGTCTGATTTATGCAAACAATATGTGACGTAAAAATAATTACCTGCTAAAACTACCAGAAGAACTAAGTTCTTCATCCTGTGCACTCCAAGAGCCGCTAGCCGGATCTGTGAATTGTTTGCCTGACACAATACTGTGAGCTATAGACCTCCCGGAGGAGGGCGATAGCTCACGTATTGCGCTTCCCTCTCTAGAGAAATCTAAATCTTCTGGTCTATCCGCAGACACCGTTATAGTTTGCCTAGAGTAAGTTACTGTTTCACCCTCTGTAGTCTGCCTTTCAACTACAGTCATTAAACTATCCAATTCGGAAGGTTGAGATGCTAATGAAGAAGACATTTCTGAGCCCAACGACATGCAACTTTCGTCATATTGCACTGTTCGTGCTGGAATATCTACTGCACCGTCACTCTCTTGCCCAGTTACTTTTTCCGATACTTTTTTTCCATCAACAAACCGTTGCTGTATTACAGTTGTCGTTCTTACAACTTCTATAACACCACCTTCCGGCAATTTTGGAACTTTAGGTTTATCTTTCGATTTTTCTTCTTGATCTAAAAGCTTCATCATTTTTTCGCAATCTCCGGGGATCGACTCAGCAGAGCCATCACTTGGTGCAGATGCACACACAAAAGATGAAGATTTAGTACATTCTTCAACTACTTCTCCTGACTTTGATTCTGAAGATTCAGGTTCTGGTACGGGCACAAAGAAAGCTCCTTTGTCATCATATTTTTTTACTGTAACTATTTTAGGTCGAGCCTCTTGCATACGTTGTTCTAAAGCCAACTGTTGATCGATTAGCTTTCTGATTGCGGCCGAATCTGCCAATAATTTTTGAGAAGGACTACCATAGCTTCCAACTCTTTGAGATGGACTACCTCCACCTTTCTGCGAAGGGCTACCACTTTTCTGGGATGGACTTCCTGATTTTTGACTTGGGCTACCACTTTTCATTGGTGGACTACTATCGGAGCTGCTGTCATATGAACGTTTTTCTTGCTCTAAGAAACTACCACTTACAACTTTAGGATCGGCTAATAATAATGCCTCTTTTTGCTTCGCGAGAAGTTCAGCTTTAAGTGCTTCAAGACAGGCAGATTCTAGTCCTTCAAATTCTTTCAGACTTGAAATTTCTATTTCTTCGCCTTGGCTTTTGCTTAATATATAACGACGAGGTAAAGAGCCATTAAGGGAATCTTGAGAAGATGATGAATTTTGTTGGTATTGCTCCATTAATGCCCTTTCAAGATTTTCAAATTCTTGGAGTGAACTAATAGAAATATCATCATTTTCCCCTTTGATTCTAAATCTCATACGAGAAGCCATTTCTGATTCCGATAAACTTCCATACGAATTTCTAAAACTGCCGTAGCTTCCGATGGATTCTTTTTGAGAGCTAAGACTACCAATGCGACTAGCATCAAAATCTGTCATCTCCTCTTCCTTGATATCTTCCAGTGGAATTCGTTCATAATCATATCGTGGATCACCTTCAAATTGCATTTGAATCCAGCGTTTACCAGCTTCAATTTCGGCTAATTCCTGAGCTTGTAGTCTTCTTTGTTCCATTTCATATTGCATATCATCGTCAGATGACCCAGACGTACTGCTTGCACTTTCTTGTTTCTTAGTTGTTTTAGATAAGTACTCTTCTACTTCAGTATCATGGCGTGCCACATATTTTTGTGACTTTATCTGCAGGCTTTTACCTTCAGGATCGCTTTCTTGAGCTTCTTTTGCTACCTCCTCAATCACAACAAAATCGTCCATTTCACTCGGTTTGTCAACCATTTCAAATTCATCACTTGTGGGTGAATCTTGTTCCTTTTCATAATTATGTAGGGTTCTTTCATCAGTTGTTACTAAAAGTTCTGACTTACTACTTTCAGTGATTAAGTCAGATTTTAGTTCGGGTGTTTCCGATATATCATAAATATCATCTAAAATGTATTCACGGCCATTATCAGTAGAAAGAGAGCTTTGACTAGGCGCGGATAGAGGTGTATGTGGCGTTGAAATATACTCGTGAGTTTTTAAACTTGAAGCTGAGCTTTGTTTGCTCTCCAATGCTTTTGATTCGTCTGATATAACAGTTGCTTTCTCAGCACTAGTTTTTGGAACAGAAGAATCACTTTTAGATTTCAATATTTCTTCATATTGTTTTGATCCGACAGGTATAATTTCTTCTTCTACATCAACAAATTCTCTTTGACTCGGGGGTCTTTCCATAACTGGAAACGGCACTACACTTATATCTTGCACAGTTTTTTTAATACATTCTTCTTTAATTTCAAGTGGAGGTACATCATCGGATTTGACTTTAGGGATGCTTGTTTCTTCAGGGATAATAGTCTTTTCAATAGCTGTTTCTTCTTTCGAAGATTTTGTAGTGGATTCAGTAACTATACTGCCAAATTGTTCGATTTCTTGATATGCAGCAGAACCAACTGGTATTATTTCACTTTCAATATCAACAAATTGTCTCTCTGGCCTTTCAATTTTTGTAACAGAGAACGGTTTAGCCTGTTCTGAATACGATGAAACTTTTGTTATTGATTCTTGTACTTCCTCTTTATCCAAATCAAGTTGTGATTGCGAAGATGACATGTCAAGTTTTGAAATTGACGATGATAAAATTTCATCTGTCTTAAGCTGACTGGAAATTGTTGTATCAGATCCTTCTTTATCTTTTAGTGAATCTTCGTCAAATTCAGTACTCTCTGATGTAGTTTCTATCGGAAAGTGTTCCGGTATCATATCTTTGGGTTGAAATCTCATTTCATGTGACCTTTTCATCTTCCCAACCGGCTCAACAGTGTCACTTTTGTAATCTTCTTCTTCACCAGAAACTTCTTCATCACTCGTTTTCTTTGTAAGATCCTTTTCAGATTCATGCAGAAATTGTTCAACATATGTACTACTTTCCATTAGCTCTTCTTTGAGTTCGTGAGCTGAAGGTACTAATGTTTCCGATGCATCTGAAATATCAATGCTAGCTACGTGACTTGAACCATCGGAATCCAAACTTCTCATACTGTCTCTAGATGCAAGAGAACTGCATGCTGTGTAATAATCTTTTGAAGTTCTGAGAGATTGTGATGATACGTCATGACTTGTTAAAGCTGTTTCGAATTCTGTTGCACTTTGCGCAGTCATCATAACTTCAACATCCGACGATAGCGGCCTACTTTCTGAATGTTCAAAACTGTGATAGTGGCTTTCTCCGGAACTTGACCAACCTTCAATTTCTGAGGCTGAGCGTCTCTCAGCAACACCTAATTTAGATTTAATGTGTTTTTGAACTCTTAGTTTAACTTCAGGACTACCCTTAGAAGATAAGTCTTTATCGGACATTATGTCACTTTCAGTTTCTAAAATAGAATGGGGTCCACTGTCTGATTTAATTGATATATCGGCATCTAAAGGTGGACTTGATTCTTTTATTTGAACAGTTTCCTTATTATCTGTATCAGACAATGTTGTTTCTTCTTGAGAGCTTACTTTATGAGATGTGCTATCAGATATTTGACTTTTTTCATCTTTTTCTTGTGTTGGAGCACTTTTAGTAGCATCATCTCCATGCTGAGGCTCCTCAGTAATGACTTCAGGTCTATCAGGGCTTATAAGTATTTTGAATTGGAATTCAGATGGCGACTGTTTATATTTCATACTACCATCGCTTTTTTCACTTATAATTTCGACTTGAGCAGCTTCAATTGACTGCTTGACTTCATCTATAGTTTTTTCTAAAACCGATAGATCCGTTATAGGTGGAACAGTAACTGAATCTAAATCTACTCTTTCCATTTCTTGTTTTGCTGCATGGAATTCAGCAGATGAGAGGTCTGTGTCATAACCACTGCTACATATATCTTCCAAACTTTTTTCTTTGATAAGCTTCATTTCTTCTTTTTTATGATCGGTTCCAGTGAGAAAAGCTGAATCTGCTTCTGTTGAAAACTCTGATGGATGTAAAGTTTCCGCACTCACTGTAGAGTCCATGGACTTTTGTAAAATCTCAGCTTCATGAGATTCCAAGGATTTTATCATACATTCCGTATCTACGCTATCGGCAGATTTTATCATTAGGTCTTTCGAAGTGCTCATTTCTTCAGAAATTTCTATTGGACCGGGAGACACATCAGTCTTAGTAGGCTTAGTAGATATATCAGTCTTAAGATCGCTCGCGGGCTTTATTTCTAAAACAGTACCCGTATCAGAACTTTTAATTGCAGTGGTTTCTATAATGCTAGATTTCAGTGAGGCTTCTGTTTTTTGTTGTACTGATAATTCTAAAACTTGATCTTCTAATTGTTGCTGAGGAATTTTTACAGGAGATTTAGTAAGTTTTTCTTTTTTTGGAGTATCAGCGTCATGAGGCAGTTCAGGTGCAACTTCCGATTCAGAATGCGTGTCCTGACTTCCAGTACGGCTAAAAGTGCTCTTTATCGGAGACGTAGATACTTTAATTTCCTTAATGAAGTCAACTTCATAAATTTCGTCATCTTTCTTAAATGATTTAGATTTGCTTTTTGGACTACTTTCCGTGGATCCACGTCTCTCACCAGATTCACTCTTGAAACTTGGTGCGTGTGATGCATCAGAACTCAAGTCATCGTGTTCTTTACTTTCGATTACAGATTCTTCTTTGTGATGTTCTACTTTAGAACTTATTACTTTACCCTTTTCAGAAACTTCAACACTAGATACTACTTCATCTTTTTCAACAATTTTTAAAGTAGAGTCCACGAAAGCGACCTTAGTTTTTGTGTCATCAACTTCATGTATGTCTTCTAATTCACCAGGTTGAGTAAAATATTCTTTACCCCATTGTTCATGTGATAAGTCTCTTTCTGATATTTTAACTTCAGTTTTTTTCTTCACTGTTTCGTCTCTTAATGCAGTCATGCGTTCTTCTGACTTAGTTTGTCTTCCCGTATATAAACCTTGTTCAGTAAATTCTCTCTCAACTTTAACTATATCCGTATCATCAGTACTTTTAAAGACTGTTTTTGTTTCCATATCCGATCTCTTAGCAGTCGCTTCATGGGCTCTTTCCATTTTCTTTTGAGACGTTTCAGTTTGTTCTCCATCTTTTCGAATAACAGTTTTTTCTTTGATTTCATGTTCTTGCCCCCTTAGTTCATGACTAGTTTTTGTTTTTATTACAAGTGAGTCATCATCGGAAGATGATACCTGCTTCGTTTCAGAGAAAAACTCTTGTCCCGATATTTTTTTAGTCTCAGTTTCTTTATGTGAAACTACAGTACTGAATTCACTGGTTGTTCCAAATTTAGCTATCATATCTGACATAACTGCATCAGGGTCTATGTTTTGAAATTTTAGTTGAGTCCCTTCTACTGTTTTATGAATAGAAGACGATGAAGTAGATGTCTCTACTCTCGATTCTGAATAGAAAGTATCAGAAGAAGTAGATCTCTGCATTTCCTCCATTTTGACGGCAAGTTGTTCCTTCTTAATTTGATCAATTACATCAATACTTTTCTCTATCGTACGATCAACTAATTCTATAGCACCAGTGGTTATGGTGGGCTTGTCGACATTTACAAATGCCAAATTGTCGGCAAGATGTTTTGATGGTGATTTTGGCATGGCGGCAGCGGTAAGAACCTTAGATGCTTCTGTTAAAATATCTGAAAAAGAAAATATGCGTAAGGAAAATATTGACAAAGACACAAACATAGAAAATGTGCAACATCGATATGTGTTAAGAAATTTTTAATCAAAGCTTTGTCCAAAATTAGTATATTATACAATTTTTATTAAATTCGATCACCTATTAATATTATACAATATACATTAAGCACTTTTTTGTAAATGAACTAAACGCCAATAAGAGATAAAAGAAGTATGATACAAATGTGGCAAAAGCTCGTGTAATGATTGAATGTAAAATAAACAAGAAAGATTTGTGAATCAAAGCGAAACGTTACTCAAAAGTGATGAAAAAAATGTCCAAATAAAACTGTGATGCATAAGATATAAAATAATAATAAAAGTACCGCTAAAAAGAAGCGATAACATGAAATCATTGATTCCGTCACATGGATCCACTTACCTAAAGCAACGTAAGGGCTCCGCAAGAAAGAAAGTAAAGTTTACTGTGCTGTTCAAATTGGCATACTATTACGGTGACATTTGCAACACAAATATTATGTTTGGGACTGATGGTATTTATGTATTAACGATAAACGTGTTTCGTATTATTTAATGGTTGTGTGTTCCAAGCCATGTCGCTGGCTGTGCTTATTCTGTATTGTTTTGAACAAATCACACATATAGTTATTTATTTGTGTTAAATGGAATTTGAGGTACACATGCGATAATTGGCATAAACAAAATGTGTGGCAAAAATAATCAATCTACGTTTCGTGTCTACCTGACAATGAGTAAAGTTTCGCCATGACACTACAATACTTTGCCACTACTGACTGCAAAAGCTTAATCGTTACATATTAGCATCTTACAAAAATAAATTTTTGGTATTTTTTCTTGTCTCCAATTATTAAATTACCTTATTTTGTTAATGATACATATTTGTGGTTAGGTTTTCATATATTTTATGATGTGCATTTGTATGATTATTCTGTTATTACATACCGCTTTGATGAGCGTCTGTCTCGCTGATTTGACTGTCACCTCCAGATGATGCTCTTGGTGATTGTCTACTTGCATCCAGATATACTGTTTCGGAACCTAATAATGTAACAGTGCAAATTAACAAATAAAGTGAAATTTATGGGAAACTAATAATAATAAAAGTGGAATATGAATAAATGTGCGTCAAATCATAAGATCCCTTACGCTTGAGCTTATTCAATTTAAATGACTTAGTACAAGTTGAACAGTAGCAATAAAAATTTGCAGTCCAAGTGATATCCGCGTAAGTTTTTATTTCTAATATTTCAAATTTAAAATATTTTAAATTAATAACTATAATATATACTCAAGAAAAATACCTGTAAGTTGTAGCCCGGATTGCTTTTCCGCAATACTTTCAGCAGCTCTTGCTTTATCTCTCATAGTTAAATCCACCGGGGAAGGCGGCGGTGTTTTAGAAAGTTTCGATGCTAGTTCTGAAAAAAGTCTCCTTTAGAATAGAATAATATAGAATAGAAAACACTTTATTGTACAATGAACACAAAAACAAAACTTACAGAAACGATATGTAACTTAAAATAAATGTACAATTTGGCTCCTTTAATCATAATTTAAAATGAACATTATAAAATAGGCGCTTGGTATACTTAAAACCATAAGACAGTAAGAAACAAAATGCAATATTACCATGTGTTATATGACTTGCATCAATACGAATAAGTGCCCCTTGCGATGATATATCTTCTAGAAGGTTCGAACACCTTCTATTCAATTCTTTAATGTCCCTGATTTCATATTCCTCTTCATCAGGCTTTGCCACTGTTTCTCCTTCTTTTACGTCTTCCGTAGCAGCCTGCTTGGCTTCATCAATCTTTGCATCTAATTTAGATTCCAACCGTCCTTGAGTTTCAATTTTTTTCTCTGATTCTGATTTTAGGTCTGTACTTTGTTCGGTACTATCAAGGACCTTTGATTTATCTTGTGTTTTCTCTTCATATTCACTCAATAATTTACTTTCAGTCATCATTGAAGTAACATGTGAAGAACTAGATGCTATTTGAACAATTTTAGATGTCGACCTCTCTTCTTCAATAAATTCTTTACTGAGAGTTATTCCATCAGATGCATCGGATGCTAGTGTTTTCGATACGTCCATCGATGAATGATCTTCTGAGAATGTTTTTTCATCTATAGATCGTGAAGTTTCTTTAACACTATCTATAGATACTTTTGAGAAATCTTTGGTTAAGTCCACTGTTGAATCTTTTGAAAGTTCATTGGTAGCAAAGTCCCTAGATGTATCCTTACTATCGATTGAAGATTTTGAGTAATCTTTGGTCAAGTCAAGAGATTTTTTTGACAAATCGGGTGTTGCACGATCTTCAAATTGTTCCTCTGCTTTGTATTCATCCTTATGGTCAACTGAGGTTTTGGATGAATCTTTCATTAAATCAGCCCCACTCATCTTAGAAAAATCTGCTGATGTTCCTTCTTCTATTACAGACTTTTGATCGTCATCTGAAGATTTAGTTAAGGTTGATACAACTGTAGTAACAGATGATTCCGTCGTGGACTTAGAAATTAGATCTGAACGTAAAATGCTATCAACGTAGTGAGTTTTCTTAACAAATTTTTGAGGCATTATCTCGAAATCTTGATCTCTTTGCATAGTACTGCTAGGCCCAGATTGTCGTTCAATGCTTACTCCATCAGAAGAAACGCCAGGATCTACTGGTTTTCCTTCTTCAAAAAATTCAGCCTGAGGAGATAATAGTAAAGATTTATTAAAATAATATTTATCATTTGTATTTATTTTTCAAAGTGAACCATTATTATTTTATTTTTAAACTGCCTACCTCCTTTTCCGGAAAATCATCTGCATCATCTAAAGAGTCGGTACGTTTTGTTTCAAAACTTGTAGGAATTATTATTCCTTCTGCATCTGATGTAGGCTCAATAATTTCTAATACTTTAGCTTTGTCCATATCTGCAAAGAAACGTCAAATGATAATCATTAATTGAATTGTGAATAAACATCAACCAAAGTACAATATAACACTATATGTATAATATAATATACCTGATTCAGAATCCGTATAAATCTGTTCTTCAATTTCGTCAGGAGAACTTTGAACTGAGAAAGTTCTGGCGTGCTTTTTCTTTGGTAATATAATTATTTCTCCGCTATCTCTGGATAAGCTTTTCATAAGAGCAGGTCTTTCTTTATGAATTTTAGTTTCTTGGGGTACAAATTCTTTTTTAATTTCATCAATTATTTTTTCTTTTGATTTGCTGATTTCTGTTTCATCAATTTTATCATCTCCTTTTGTGATTTCTTTCTCAACTTCTTTTTCATAAACGGGTTCATCGGAAGAAAGATCTACTTCTTCAGATGCTTGTTTGATAATAATTTCAATATTATCGGCCATCTGCTTCATTGCGGAATCGGATTTCTTTAATTCAATTTTAGTTTCACTTTCAACGAATTTAACGGTTGCTTTCGGTTTAATTATGTCTTCTTCGCCTTCAATTTCAGATTCAGCAATTCTTTCCAATGATATGGCTGGGCTTATACAAGAATGTCGTCGTTCTTCTTTATGGGGAACTTTAGCGTCATAAGTTCTTTTCTCGGTTTCTATTGTTTCTTTACTTTTAAATTCTTTTTCAACAGTTGGACTACGAGTCGCTGCTACAATAGATCCTTTTTGTAATATATCATCAATGACAGGCTTAATTTGCTCTTTTGTAATCTCTTGGGTATCTGTTATGGGTAACTCTTTTGGAATTGATTTTTTTGTTTCTTTAGAATCACCCATCAATTCGGCAATTTCAAGTTTACTCAGAGTATCGGTTCTTATTTTAGTAATATCAAATTTAGGTTCACTTGTTTTTGCTTGTTGTGTTCTTATTTTCTCGTGTGCAAAACTAGTTTTCGTTTCCTTATTAGAAGTACCCGGGATGCTAACTAATTCATCTATTAGACGATCATCTTCTATATCGTTTTCATCAACGATTGTCTGGGATTTACTTGAAACTTTAATTTCTCTTGAAAAAGAGGACCGTTTGCGCTCTGAAACTTTTGTTGAACCGGATTCTCTGCCGTCGGGATATTTAATGGTTTCTGTTATTGTAATCTTTTCTATCTCTTCACCAGAAGGCGTTTTAAATACTTCTGTAATCGTAGTTATTGTTATTTTCTCTCCCGCATCACCAATTTTTGTATCAACTTTCGTAGACGTTGTTTTATCTTCTTCATTGCAAGGTTCACTTTCTTGGATATTATATTGTTCGTCATCACTTATTAGTTGTTCTAAAAGCGCACTGGTAATATCTGTTTCTTTATGGGATTTAACCGATTCCAATACTTTCGTCGAGGTCGTCTGTTTGCCAGAGGGATATTTGGTTACTTCCGTAATTGTAGTTTGAATTATCTCATCTCCTGATGGAGTTTTATTTTTTTTAGTTTTAGTGGTGATTGTTATCATTTCGCCTGAGTCACCAGTTTTTGTCACAACATCGGATGTGCAACTTTCATCGTCAAACGTCACTGTCTCATCAAACTTCATTTTATCTGTTTCTTGTTCAACTTCTTCTTCTTTACAAGTCATAGTTTCATGACGGTATGATGTTACAGATTCTGAAACATTGGTAGATACTGTTTCATCACCGGAGGCATATTTTGTATTTTCGGTAACAGTAACTCTCGTAACTTCGTCACCATCCGGAGTTATAACAACTTCTGTCAGGGTAGTAGTAGTTATCTCTTCACCGTCAGGTCCAACGCGTGTTTCAGTTTTTGTTGATGTAGATTTATCTTTTTCATCTGATAGTGTTGCATCAAAATCAAAATCTTCCAAATGCTTAATAATTTCCGATACATCAGTTTTCGTTTCTGGTTTACCAGATTGTATTGTTTCTGAAACACTCGTTGATGTTGTTTCCTTACCAGAAGGATACTTTGTATTTTCAGTAACAGTTTTCATTAATTTCTCCTCCCCAGTTGGTAGTTTTGTTAATTCAGTTTTTGTCGTTATTGTTATTACTTCTCCAGATGTACCTGTCGTTGTTTGCACATCTATTGAGGTTTTATCTGCATCTGTTGACTTTTCAGTGGATTCTTTTACAAAGTCAATTTCTTCCTTAAGTGTCGTAGGAGTAACACGAGTAAGTTTTTGTTCAGTTTTTTTCATCTTGGCGAATTCTACCGTTTGACTTTCAGGTATCTCTTTTATTTCTGTAGATGTGTCCAAAGACGTTGATTCTGATGGTTTTGTTATAATTACATTACTCTCGCGTATGGACTGTTGTTCGCGTTCGTTACTCAAAAATTTATCTGTTATAAATTTATCAGAACTGAAATATAAAATTATTACAGTAGTCATTAGTAAAATGCAATCCAAACATAATTTTATATTGCAAACATATTTCTTACCTGATCTCAGCAATATGTGGAAGTTTGTGAACGTAGTCAGCGACATGATCTTCCGGGAAAGCTTCTACGTCATCAAGTGAATCACCATGTATAAGTTTTGCAACTTTAGATGCGTCTGATTTGCCTTAAATTAAAAAAAATATGCCTGTTATATTAGTTTTTTAAATATTGTTCTTTCCACATTCCTGTCTGCAAAACACTTAAATATTTTTAATCGTAGTTCTATTTTCGATTTGTCTGAGTATGTAATATAAAATAAGCATATTCAATTAGACTAAAAAATCTATTGAAATTAACTGAATTAAATCCAAATAAAATCAATTATTAATCGAAGAATAATTAATATTTATTTATCATGAACAATATTATTTATATTCACAGTTAGTATTTATTTACTGTAGAAGATTAAAAATTAAATACCCAATGACTTCTTGCTTTCAACTTCTTTAACGTCCACTTTGTCTTTTACATAATCGACGTGAGTTCCTTGCGTTCTAATGTCATCTTCGGATTCTTCAAACGTATAATCTCTGGATTCTGTTAAACTCCTAGCATCTGATGGCCGTTTTTCTTCCAAACGAAGTTCACTTACAGATCCCGACTCTGCGGATATTATAGATTGCCGTTTTGCATCTGTAACAAAGGAGATAATATTAAATTTGATATTTGTGTTAAACGATCTTTCTGATGATATTATACATACCTTTATCAATGGAAATATCAGTTTTCTCAATATCTTTTATCATATCCTTAACCGATTTTGCTGTTTCTGTCTTATCTGGTGCATGATCACTAACTTTTTGTCCTTCTTCTTCGGACGATGTTTTCTTATCAGTAACAGCATCTTCCGAACTTATTCTATCAGAGATACCTTCAGATGATTTTCTATCAGAAATTTCAATCTCTCGACTGCTTTCTGAAGAAATTTTATCGGAAGCTTCGTCTTTTTCAAACGAATGATCTGTTTCTTCAGCTTCAGTTACAATCATTTGAAACTCTTGTTTTGATTTTTTTGATTCAGAATCAGGTATTAAATCACTCAATTTAGATATTGAAACAGATTCAGTTCTCGAATGTCTTTTTGGTGTAACTTTCTTAAATATCACGTCCACGTCTTTTTCTTCTCTTGTTTCCGTACTTTGTTTATCGGAATCTATTACTTTTGGATCAATCCTCATAGACGTAAATCCGACACTTTCTTCAAATTTCTCATCACCGAAACCACTTCCTGAATCGGCTGTTTCTTCATATTCTGCTCTTTCATCGAAATCAGAGGATGAAACCTTTGCTTTCATATCAGACTGATCTGATTTTAAGGATTCTGCTTCTGAATGACGCCTTGAATCTGTGTGTTCAGAATCTTCAAGAGAGTCTGAGTAAATACGTTTGGAGAAGAAACATTCTTGAACTGAATCATCTTCTGGGACCGTTTCTATAAATTGACGAGCCTTTGCGCTAATAACAGGTGATTCTTTAAGAGGGACCTAAGAATAATATAAAGAATAAATGTTAATGTTATTTATAATAAGACATTGCTAGGTACTTTAAAATAAACTATACAACAATAACTTTTATCTCGTCATTGAACAATGGTCAAAAAATGTGACCATAGAATTAAATGAAATTATTCTCATACCTTTTCAGGCTCCTTTTGGCTAACTGTACTAATATGACTACGAGAGGTATATTCAGTCTCATATTTTAAAAATTCTTGGGTTTGATGCTTTGATGATTCAATTTTGATTGCAGCTATCTCTTCTTCCGGTTCCTCCACTTGTTTGTCTAGCGTTGGCTTATGAGCAGGACTCATTCCAATTTGATCTTCCAAATCAGAAAATTGTGATGATTCATCTAATGAATCGCTTCTGTGCTTAGAATAGACCTGAATAAAATGTATTATTTTGTTTACCAAAATTTTAATAATACTATATTATGTATAATTATTAGTGATTAATCATATAAATAACACAATTCATCATTTTACCTTGGATTCTGTCTGTGATACAAAACTAATGTCCCTTTCAGTACTTTGTTGTAAATCCGCCAATGAGTCCCCCTTTTCAGCTGCAGATGGCGACTCTTGTGTTAATTTACTTTGTATTTCAGAGCCAGGAGAATCTGTTTTTGTTTTGCTTATTTCCGATTTTGCACTTGTTACTGATTGAGTTTCAATCTACAAAATTTAAATTGCAGAATAAATAGACAATACACATATGAATTTATAAAAAATAGGTCAGAAGTTTTATTATTTACCTTTTCCTTCGACCTATCATCCATAGACACATCCTTTTCTTCAAACGTTTCTGTGATTTCTTCGTCACTTACTTTACTACGCAACTCATCAGTCAATTGTTTTTCTAAAGTTTTTCCTTTGAAAGAAATAGCTCCAGCTCCTTTTTTGTCGTCATCGTCTTTCTTGTCATGATCGTCTTTTCTATCAAGACCATTCTTTAGTTCGGATTTTTTGTCAAATATTTGTTTCCCAAGATCAAACTTTCTTAATTTATCCTTCTCAGCTTTAATAGTTGTTTGAGATTCAGTTTCCGTTTCAGAGTCGGTAGATTTCTTTAAAAATTCACTATCTTCTTCAGAAGATACTTGGACTATTGTTGAATCCGTCCTTGCTGATTTTGTAAAAGATTTTGATTTATCTTCAAATTTAATTTTTGAGTCAAATTGTTGTATCGTCTCTTTGACAGATTTAACAACTTCGGTATGTTTTGTAGATTCAACGGAAACTTTGTGAATTTCTTGTGTTTCTATTTCTTGTTGTGTTTCCATTTGTTTTGCCTGCTCTCTTACAAATTCTTGAGTATATTCTACAGCTTGGTCATGCTCCATTGTGTGCTTTTTCAAAGCTTCTCTAGTTAATTTGATAGTTTTCGTAGTATCTATTTGTGGTTCCTTCGATATCTTTGTTTCAAAAACACTAATTTTATCTTTTAAAGTAGCCTCCGCAACATCTCTCTCTTCCATAACGAGTTCGGGTGACTTTTCTCCGTCCTCAAGTTTCTCAGCAACTCTTGCACTATCAATTTCTTTTTGAGAAATAACATCTTTAGAAAATGAGTCTTTTGTTTCTACCGTTTTGATTTCAATAGTTTCGGACGTTAAAGATTTTTTCGGTGTAATAACTATATTTGAGAAATCACCCGATGGAAAACGCATGGAATCGTTACGCATATGCCTTTGCAAATGTTTAGGGGTTGGTTTTGCAGGAGACGATGGGTCGAATTTTCTGAATTGTTCCACCTTATGTTCTTTAATTTCTTCCTTCTTTTCCTCTCGAACTTCTTTTAGAACTTCAGTTTCTTCAACTTCAGTAGTTTCAGGAGAGGTTTTAGAACGTGTTCTCTCTAATTTAGGTTCTTTTTCTTTTACCTAAAAATAAACATTGTTACTAGTAAATATACCAATAAATTGAATTATATGATTAACGGTGAAAAAGTAAACTTACCTGTTGTTCTATATCTTGGAATTTCTTAATATCAGGTTTAATTTGTGTTTTAATTTCAATTATTTCTTCTCTTATTTCCTTCTTTTGTTTAGATGCGGGTATTTTACTTGAACTCAATTTTTTAGTTATTTGCTGTTTGCGTTCTGCCACGCTACGTTTGACATCTGTAAAAATGATTTATTTTTATTAATTTGTTAAATCTTAAACCATTTACATTGTTGTTTGATATATCTACTACTGCACTAAAATATAATTAGTAAATTAAAGATGTCATTATGTCGTATTAAATTTTCAATCTCTATTAAATTACATAAAATTACATACCTTCATCTTCCTCACTCTCTTCACTAGGTGTAGGTGTTCTCTCAACTTCACTCTTATCAACGACAGATTTCTCTTCGGGTGAATATTTAGCCTCATCTTGGTCGAGATCTTCAGTGCGCATGCGTTCAGATATATGACTATCATCGATTGTTTCTTTCAGTTTATTGTCTTCTTCAGCTTTAAAACAAATACGTTCAAAATTAAGTTATTTTATAAGATGATATAAATTTAAAAAGTTATTAGAATACGATAAAATATTTAGTTTTTATGTCAGAGTCGGCAAAGGAGTTGGTGGGCCGGAAAGTTTTTGAAAATTTGCAGGATTGTTGACTTTTAAAAGATTGACAAGGAAAGAAAGGAAAGGACTGGTAACGAGATAGATTTAAGATGTTTTTTAATACTTTATTAAACATAAAATCTTGCGTATTATCATATGTTTCGTAAAATTGTAACACTAGAATATTGGCTAACATTAAAATTTATGATTAGTGCATATACTGATACCTTTGTAAGCCTCAATTTCTTCAGATTCTTGTCTCTCTTGATAAATATTACGTAGGATACGTCTCTCATTGGTGCCCTCTGATTGTGGTGCAATAATGTCATCTCTACCGATACGGCATAAAGCCAACTCTAACGAGTTATCTGAAATAGGAGCTTTATGAAATAAGTAACATTTTTATAGGTTCACTTATTTTTTGTCATTTAATTTAAATTTTCTACGTATGAATGTTATGGTAATATTATAAGTTTTAATGAAACGAATACTAGCTAATAATATACGTAAATAAAATAAATAAATTTTTCAACTTGTACATATTTTATTATTTTTATGCATCACCTGATATCATTAATGTATTTATCACTGGGATTATGTTACAATGAATTAAAAAAAATCTTTCTACGAATATACTTTTTTGGGAATTTTGTTCTAAACATAACAATAACATTTTAATCCTTTAATATTTCTGGATAGGTTTATTTAATAGTCCTACCTTGAGCCTTAGTTCCAGACTGTGTCTTCCACAACTTAAGCATCAACTGAGCCTGCTCTGCTGCTGTGATGCGTTTCGCTTGGATCTGGTTGACCGTAGCCACGCTGACTCCTAGCTCGTAGGCTAACGCTACCCAGTCTTTTCCTAGCAGGGTACAGATGTCTTCAAGCCTAAAGAAATACAGGAAATTTTTTTATTTTTGAAGTTATACTTCTTTTGGCGCGATGGAGAAAAATGATGAGAGTGAATTTTTACGATGCGCGCGCACACCGACATCTAAATTTAACAGCATGAAGTTAGTTCTAGGTGGTATGAAAATTGATAACTATGTTCAAGTTGTATATTTTAGTATTTTTTTCCATACGCCAAAGAAGTATAACTTCTAACGCGTGTACATAAGTACACACACTTTTTTAATTCGGTAACATATTTTAAGATCGTTTCAAAATGTTTTAATTATGTTAACTAAAAATAAACTGTTTTTTTTTCTACTGGAAATAGAACTAAGTAGATAGAACATATAATACAATAATCACGCAATTTCCGCAGTCCGCGTCTAAATCATGTAATGCCTAGAAAAGATTTTCCATAATCATAGAAGCTATTTTCGATCAATTTCATCAAAGCCAAATATGAAAAAAGAACAAAAAAAATCTTTTCATTTCAATCAACATTTGTACGTTTTACTAGATTTCCGCCCGCAGTTGCGCCCGCGTTTTCAAAGAAAAACCCGCATAGTTCCCGTTCCTATGGAATTTTCGGGATAAAAAGTAACCTATGTCTTATTCCGGGTCTTCGGGAACCTACATGCCAAATTTCATTGTAAATGTGAACCGATTTATCATATTAGTTGGAAGGCTAAAATTATAAATTACGTTACTAATTTACCTAGGGTCACTGAGCCTCTGTCTCCATATTAGCTCCTGCTCTTCAGTGCGTCGCGGCAATGTGTCCGATTGAATTGGTGATATCCTTTCAGATGGGATGTCATCTGGCACCATGATGTTAAGCACGGCAATCTGGAATAGGTATAATTTAGTTATAGTTAGAAAAATAGCCAGAATACTGATGTGACAGTTTTCTGGACAATTCCTGTTTTATTTTTGGAAGTCTGAATATGCAATTCGCAGAAAGTTCTTTTTGCAGATTGCATTTAATACAATAACGTTACATCAATAATTTTTAATGATGTTGGAGTAATTAATATACTTTTAAGGTAAACTATGGCTCTATGACTGACTACTTGCGATTTTACCATTTGGATATTAGTTTGCACATTAGAAAAAGCGCTCACATAAAATTTCATTCAATATTTCAAAGACAATATTTTCTTAAGACGATCTAATCATTTCTGATAAATGGCCTAAATAAAAACGACGTGTGTCACTCGGGGACTGCCGCGGTAAAGCTATTGCATGCTATGCCTTCAAGCCACACCTCCGCCCGTCGGAGTGGGGAGCGTGAGGTTTTTTCGTTACGGAATTTCTCGATTCAGTCCCCGCGCTCAAGGCCCGCAATAGAAGCTATGCAATAGCTTAAAATACACACCGGTGTTGGCGACGGTTCCCCTTTCGGAACCTTCGGGTCCCTCATGAACTGGCAGCGGCAGATCGGCTCCAGATCCTGGGTCTTGATCATCACGGGGAATGCCACCCGGTTCTCCCGGAATGCTCTGAACGGTATGGACAGCTGTTCACCGGACTTGGCCACGGGGACCAGGTTCCCACCGAATTCAAGGTAAATTGGTTTGCCTTCGTGCACCTGAGTATGAATTGATGAAATTTAGGTTAGTATGGAATATGATAAGTTTTTAAGCGTGATAAATTATATTACCCTTACAAATAATCGAGCATTTGTCTACTGAGAAGGCATTTAAATACATAAAAAAAAATATACCGGCCGAAATGATAACCTCCTTTTTTGAAGTCGGTTAGAAATGAATTTATAATGAATACGAAAATTGGTATCGAGTGTCTAGATAACTATTTCGTCATTGGTAGATGAAGTTATACAAATCATTTATTTCAATATTTTTAAAATGCTTTCATGACAATTAAATTGGGACATATGGCTTCTTTTCTGTCAACTTTAATTGCGTGTGTTTTGTTAATTATGTTTTATAGCAGAAAGGAATGTCTTAACTCGAAACTCAATATTTTATATTTATTATTATCATATATTTACCTCAACATCTCGACTCTTAGCAACTTGTATGAACCGTTCTATACGTTCCAAAGTTTTATCTTCCTTATCATCAGTAACACAGAACATTCGCAACTGAGCTTGTGTTTCATCTGTACGTTTAGCATATACCACAAAACGGGCCATAAATGGTACGTGAATTGCTTCCCTGTGAAGAAATAAAAAAAATAAATAATAATGGATCGTTTTACATGAAGGAACGTTTAAAAATATGTTTTTTACCAAATAATATATGTATTTGGTAAAATTAATTTGTTAGTGGTAAAAAAATTTTAGTGGTAAAATTAATATGTTAGTGGTAAAAAATTTTAGTGGTAAAACACTTTTAAAAACCTTTAAGATGATGCTTCAGAAGAAGATCGTTAAAAATTGAAAATATACATCCACATTATGTGTACCTGTATAACTCTGTTGCCATTTTCGTAGCATCTTCAACATGCCGGCAATCGATGAGCCAATACCGAGCAGACACGGTTGTCGTGAAAGATACGCAATCGTTCACGAATGTCAATGGCGTATTTTCCGTAACGTCCTCCCAATGAGCGCGATTTGTTCCACCTAACATGAACAATTGCTTGTTGAATTCACAAGTCACAGGTCTTTAATTGCTTACAAATTCTCTTTGAAAAAAAGTAGCTATAAGGCAGAAGAGCGGCTTTTACGCTTTTCCTATCTGCCATAATATGTACCTATATCATTACTTACGCATGCAAGCTTCAAACTACCTCAAAATACTTGTACTGATCAAAATACATAACAACATTTGTTTTGAGGATTTGTGTGTCATACAATTCATACGACTTGTTGAGTTTATTTCAATAAAACATGATCAGGTCAGAAATTGAATAGAAAGGTCAACAAATAAAACAAAAAATGTTCCAAAACGGCCTATAGCAAACACACAACAAGCAAGGACGGCATACCACAGAAAAAAATAAAATAAACAACATACCGTTTTCAATCTTTGTCATGAAAAAGTGATTAAATGTGACACACTCTTATATGGTAAAACCTGTTAAGCACTGTGCTGTATTTTTAAAAAATAAATTAATGATTTTGCATTCTGATTAATAAATTTTGCAGATTGGAATTTCGGAAAACAGATCTCTCGAAGGACATTCACTGGAAAAAATAAATAAAAAAACAAAAAATCCAATTGGCGTGCGTCATTTGGTCCAGAACAGTGAGTAAAATGACAAATTAAATGATATAAAAAATATAAAAGATGAAAACGAAAGAACATAACTGATAGGCCGTTTTGGAAAAGAATTATCAGTATAAGCAAAATAACGAAAATTGGGAACACTGACGCAGAATGAAATGAAGATGATAAATGAAGTAACTGAAGAACAAGAAACATTATTTTGTATAATTTAAATACCGATGCATTTGTGTTTAAATATTTTACAGTGTGCCAAAAGTTCTTAATAAGTATACTATTGAAACCGCACTGATCCTAAATCGTAAAAATAAAGTGAGAGAAACGAAGTGCATCATTGTTGAAAACTCTTTGTTTATGATACAGAGTGACTGTGACTTTAAAAGCGAGAACTTCAGCCCGTGCAAAGAAGAATTATGTAACAAAAGCAAAGATGGAAAAGCATTCAAAAGTGAAGAGGTTAAAAGAATATTATAATTGATAATTATACTCGGTAATACAAAGCTCAGAGTATAAATATCAACGAAAGAAACGAACGTGAGAACAAACAAAAACGTAAAAGGACAAATAAAAGATAATTCCAACAAAAATGTGTAACATAATTTGACATATCGATTTGGATTTATTGTATCTGTATAGTACCTCTAATTGTTTTTACCTTCGAGAGATCTTTTGCGAAATACCCCTGTTGGTGCACGCCGAAAAGGTGGCAGCGTATTAATTTACGCCACACACGGTGAGCGTGCAACACACACAAACACACGAGAACAAAGACATGTAGACACGCACAAAACGCACACATAGGGATGTATCCCTTTAGCTGCTTTGTGTATTTGCTATAAGCGTCATTAGTTGGCATGTTTGCCTAACAGTGGGCCTTATCAGTGTTTGTTAAGAGTAATATATATTATGTACTTTATAAAGAAATTTAATTCTACACTAGTCACCGATTAACATGCTGATCCCATTGAAGACCACGATGGGATAGATATGTAAACTGAATACTTAATCAAGTCTAGTTTCGATAATTTTAAATACTCTAATCTATATCGTTAGACTTTAGCAGCTATATCAATTTACAATTAATATCGAACTATAATTAAAACGAAGTCATTCGAATTATAAGAACTATCGGCTACCGATATCTTCGAGACTAACAAATTACGAACTGTTTAGAGGAGAATTGTTTTAACTAATACTACATTACCTGCAACTGTGTTGTAATGGAATATCAGAATATCATCAATTTATTTTTATAACTCAAGCAAATACTTCATTAGCTTTCCTCATTTTAGCTTAACTTACCTCACGTTTGTATGCAAAGCTTGATTTTTAATCTCATCAAGATAGCAAACACAAGCCATACTCCATTGCAACACTTAATCATATTTAATAGGTCATGGAAGTCCATTACGACTATGTGTAAGATGAAACTTCAAAAAATACATAATATTTCAAACGGAGAGTTAATTTTACTATCATATTGTTGTACACAACAATCTGATGGTATCCCATACAAAAGTCGTAATGTCCCAATCGCTGAATTTGCAAGAAAATGTACGGAAAGTGTAAAAAGTGTACCTGAAATGGAGCAAAGTAATCTTAATGTTGGAGCTGATGATGTACTATATTGATTCGTCATTCCCTGGGTATGAGGTCGTGGAGCCGGCATGCTCAGTGTTATGGCTTTGTGGAATTTTCTTCGTCTTGGCTCTACTGTCACCACAGGAGACACAGCCACTCCCCTGCCCAATAGTTTGGCAGTCAGCTCAGAATCAATTATTTGAGCCTGTAAAAGTATAATATTCAATTCATCTGGTGACTTAAAATGTATGGCTAAAGACCAAACGCGAATGGCTATAAATCATGCACTGATAGCGCAATAAACAGAGGTGCATATTATGATAGAAAATAAATTGCACTTACCCTCATTCTACAGAAAACAAAAGAAAGTATACCACAGAATCCTTGCGCAGGTAAATCGCACAATAAATCACTAGGACGATATTGTAAAATAAAAATGGATGGGTGAGGTAGAGCAGACGGTGCATAAGAAAGCAAATATGAAAATATGAAATCACAGCAAAAGCAGTAAGGAAAAATAAATTCACACTCGGTATTCACTCATTATTTCTCACACATGCGCTTTAAAAAAAGATGCACACATTATGCTATAACATAAGCTGTAAATACTAAACAAAAATTGCAAAAATAAAATAAATTTACATCATGCAAATCTCACGTTTGGTCTTTAGGGGCATACAATACATTTCAAACATTCAAATATAATCGATATGTCATTGAAGCATTTATGGAACAATAACCCAATAAATTTAGCAAATACCTTAAACATACATACAATAAAATACGTCACTCCAATTAACTGACGACAATTCCGTAATATATCTATGCAAGTTTAATAACAAATCAATACAAATAGCATGCTTACGATCTAGCCTAAAGACCAACAAGAGAATACAAGACAAGTCATTCAAAACGCGTCAAACGCAGTGTGAGAAAACTCTAGAACAACTGTTTCGGTGATTTCATATCGCTCAATACTTGCTTCAATTGAAAACAAAGTATTCACATTGTATGACTTTTATTCATTTTCATCTACATATATACGCAATTTAAGTCAATTTCTAAATTTATTGGGTACATGTCTATAGAGGAGTAACGTATTGAAATTGAACCAATTGTAAGACGAATTACATTCACATGATTTTCAAGGTGTGTTTTTGAGCAATTTTGAATTTTTTAAACTTTTAGATACATTGTATCAAGAGAAAGTAATAACTTCTTAGTGTGAATTAAAATAATGATAAAATGTGAATATAATCTGTCTGTGAATAAATCTCAATATTGTTATATCACAATTTGCCTAACATCTTCAGTTACTAAATAGTTAATACAAATAATGTTGTTTTGGTTTGCAAATTAACTACAGCATATTTCTCTAACTCGGTAGCTTGCCAATTATTCAATTCCGTCTAAAACGTATTTTTTAACATTCTCATTGAAGCTTATTAAATAAATCGAGGATAGATATTACATAATATTATATAATAAAATAGACTACTAGGTATTATGCATAAATAAGTTTAAGGAGAGGTGAGAAAGAATAGATCAGCAATATATTTGCTCAAATGTATATAAAACTATTCAAGTAAGAGCTAGCGCGCAAGAGCAACTTTTGTCTCCGCAACTATTTTGTCTCTCCCATAAACTCTATGGGGTGTTCCGTCGCTACGTGCGCGCACTTTCTTACTAGCTCATAGAGTTGATGGGAGAGACTAAATAGTTGCGGAGACAAAAGTTGCTCTTGCGCGCTAGCTCTAAAACATCTACGATACACGCTCCACTATTTAATACAATACTAGCTTATTCATAATAGAAGACGAGAAGAAAACTATAAAATATGCTATACAAAGGATCAAAGAACAATAGACGTGTTTAATAAAAATGCTAATCGTGTTAAGAAGGAAAGGTTTTATTACTTAAAATGGAAGTGGTGTCAATTCGTCAACTCGTATTGCTTTCTATCCAATAATGTTAAAGGAAATAGGAATTCAAGCTCCAAGTAAAATTTATGTTTATTATTAAATATAATACGGCGCGAAACGCGGAAACTTTTGGTGTCGGAGGCCAAGTTCCTCTTTGGGTAGTAAAAAATACACACAGACATAGTATAAAACAAAGTCGCTTTCTCTGTCCCTATGTCCCTTTGTATGCTTAAATCTTTAAAACTAGGCAACGGATTTTGATGCGGTTTTTTTAATAGATATAGAGTGATTCAAGAGGAAGGTTTTAGTATATAATTTATTAGGTTTTAGACAAAGCGGGCGAAGCCGCGGGCGGTAAGCTAGTTAATATAATATAATATATTAATATAATATATTTGTTACTGATGCTCGGATTTTGCGGGTAGTTTAAGTAAGCACTGTCTTTAAATTATTGTCTTCTTTATTTCCTCGTCAACATTATTAGAAAGATGCACAGTTATAAAGATTTCGTGACTAACAGAATTGACACCGATGTCTAAATTCTAAACTATTCGTATTGTAATATTATTTTGGCATTCGTTTTGTACTCTTGTTTTATCAGAGTTTATAGAACACAATACATTTGGCAGTCGGGATAAATAAATGTAAACTGCAAAGGTCGCTAAACACACATACAAATAAATAATTCTTAAAATTAAACAGTGATTCGAAAATTTCAAACACGCATAAATATTTTTCTATCGCTTATGTCTATGGTAACCATAAAATGTAAAGTATTCGATACAATATCATAAGTACTGTTTATACCGACTTGGTCGGTTCTAATTAATACTGACCGTATACTGACTAATTGGCCGGTTGCAGAGCTTGACCGACCATCAGTGCGTACGTCAGTCGCGCTTGTCATATGTATGGAAATTCATAAAACCGTTCATAGCTAGACCGACCATACGCACGCGTATTTTCATGCGCATTAGGCTGGTTGCAGAGCTTCACCGACCGTCAGTGCGTACCGTCGGTCCTGACGATACGCATCAACAATGTGTATGACTATGACACTAATGCGCATGACAATACCCGTGTGTATGGTCGGTCTAGCTATGAACGGTTTTATGAATTTCCATACATAGGACAAGCGCGACTGACGTACGCACTGATGGTCGGTCAAGCTCTGCAACCGGCCTTTATATTTCCAAATACTTTATTCCCTGACACATTTAAAATATCGTATATTTGAATTTCAATTCACACATACACATTTGATATTGATATGTATTACAAATAGATGTCAGTAGAAATCCTGGATATGGTAAAAATCCTACCAAATTAAAGAGAAACGTTTCTTCTTAGACACATTATTGACGGTGATCTTTTTCAAGTTCTTATCCTTAACTCCGGTGCGGGGTTTAAAGAGGTTTACCTGTAAGCCCACTTTGATCTTCTTGGTGAGAGCACCTTGCGGGAAGACGGCCTGCACTTGCGGGACAACTGAACTGGATACCATGCCACCTGCAAGGAAATAAATAAATAAAAAAAGACGTGTGTCACTCGGGGACTGCCGCGGTAAAGCTATTGCATGCTATGCCTTCAAGCCACACCTCCGCCCGTCGGAGTGGGGAGCGTGAGGTTTTTTCGTTACGGAATTTCTCGATTCGTTCCCCGCGCTCAAGGCCCGCGATAGAAGCTATGCAATAGCTTAAAAAAAAACTTTAAAATTCATATAAATATAATTATTATAAACTCCAGACACATTTTCTAGATTGACTTGGAAATTCAAGGTGAGAAGACTGGATATACATGATGTGGCCTAAAGAATAGATAATCTGGTAAGTGGAAATAGGAATATTGTGGCGGTTTAAAAAAATGCATATATGAATAATAGACAAACGCATATTCAGAAAAATATATATAGAACAAAAGAACAAAATACATTTATTAGAATCACCAAAGTACCACCACCACATAAAAAAAACAATAACAAAAGCACTCTTAAACACTATCTATGGACAAAAACAATATAAAAAAGAAAACTTAAAAGCTAAAAATCTAATATATAAAAATTTGTGTGGCGACTGGTGACCTAAAGGGTAAGGCCACTCAGCATATGCTATGCCGCACCGGTATAGTCGGCATAGCGCTGATTTTCAGGGCCCAACCAGACAACAGACCCGTAAGTCTAAAGTGTCCCTAGTAATAAAATATAGTTATATAACAAAAATAAAATGAAATAATATAAAATAAAACAAAGTAGAAAAATTTAAATAAATAAGTGAGTGTTTGTATTTATAAAATATTATAACATTTACAAATTAATGAAATAAATGAAACAAATATCAATACTTAAATTACATAAATAAATAATGAAATATTACATAACATTTAAATTGAATGCAAATATATTGCATAGTATATATCGAATGCAAAACATAATATACATATATCTATCTCTATATATATCTCGAATATCGACGGACTTCTATTTAACACTAGCTTTCCACCCGCAGCTTCGCCCGCGCAGTCAAAGAAAAACCCGCATAGTTCCCGTTCCCGTGGGATTTCCGGGACTACTAGACCTATCCTATTTCCCGGGGTAAAAAGTAGCCTTTCTCGAATATCTCCATACCAAACTTCCTGCAAATTGGTTCAGTAGTTAAGGCGTGATTGAGTAACAGACAGACAGAGTTACTTTCGCATTTATAATATTAGTATAAATTAAAACGCATTTTTCTGAACTGCCTCAAAATCTTTTATCTCCAGTTACCAGATTATCCATTCTTACACCTTGTATATTAGAATATTATGTAGAGTTTTTGGAAATATTTCTAGGACTTACCTTCAGGTCCAATAGCATGAACCTCCTGTCGTATACGTGATATCACAGCGAAATATTGAGGGAAGTCGTGGGTCAGAATGCGTGTGACCCGCGCTGCTTCCCAGCTCCTCTCTTCCTCACTTGTATCTAGAGAAAACAGTTAAATTAGTATAACGTAGTATAAGAACGAATCTTATAGAAAAAAAAAATACTTTGAAAATCCACTACCGGTATCCCAGTTGGATTAGGAAGAAAATTGAGATTTTCAATCTGTCAGTGACATATTTTAGAAACATTGTAAAATTGTGGAATTGAATTTAAATTAGCAGTCGCCCACAGAAACAAATAAACTCAAATTACATTGGTCGATAGTCTTATCCATAAATATGATTGTGTATCAGTTTCGGAAATCGTCTCAAACTCAAACGTTAAAGCATCTTCAAATAGTCTTATCCATAAATATGTATCAGTTGTAAATTGTGTATCAGTTTCGGAAATCGAAATTTTACTCAAACGTTACAGCATCTCTAATCTTGAACTATTTAAAAATGACATTCGAATGATTCTAGACTATTCCAGAAGTACCTTCAATTTCCAGCGTCTCATTCAATATGTCCTGCACTACGTCATCAGTAGCGTCCGCGTTGTGTTCCCGCCAACTGCTCCCGTTGTCCGAGCGCAGTATCACGATCTCGCGCTCTTTGCCGCGTAGCGACGCGTAATGCGGCACTTCTAGTATTACGGGCCTGGAATATTTGGGATAATTTTATTATTACGGGCCTGGAATATTTGGGATAATTTTATTATTAACTAGCTTTCCACTCGCAGCATCGTCCGCGCAGTCAAAAAAACCCACACAGTTCCCGTTCCCGTGGGATTTCCGGGATAAAACCTATCCTATGTCCCGGGGTAAAAAGTAGCCTGTCCTTTCTCGGGTATCAAAATATCTCTATACCAAATTTCATGCAAATTGGTTCAGTATTTAATGCGTGATTGAGTAACAGACAGACAGAAAGAGTAATTTTCGCATTTAAAATATTATTAATATGGATTGAAGGCCTTTAGTCAGATTTCAAATTGATTCTAACATCAACTTCGGAATCTTGTTCTGCAGAAGGCTGATAACAATATTATGTGGCAGTATCTATTGTATCAATCGGTGAAGCAGAACTTTAATGAATGCTGAAGCCTATATTTAGTATCGATTGGTGTATATTAACCACTACGTTATATTTAAAAGCTTTTGTGTATACTTTATGCGGTATGAATTCTTCTGACATTTGAAGTAATTATTATCATTCAATCGTTTAATGAAATTAAACTGAAGAGGTAACATAAATTTTCCATCTAATATTCACGCCGATTTCTTGAATAGATTTGAAAAAGATTCGTGAATAACTTACCCCAAAAATTTGGCAGAAACAGGTCCCATCTCCAATACTCTTGCAGCCAAAGCTTCTCCTTCCATCAGAGGTGGCATGTGGTTTATACGGGATGGCTTCAAATATCTGGAATAAATATTATAATATTAAATATTAAAAAAGATGTGTGTCACTCGGGTACTGCCGCGGTAAAGCTATTGCATGCTATGCCTTCAAGTCACACCTCCGCCCGTCGGAGTGGAGAGCGTGAGGATTTTTCGTTACGGAATTTTTGGATTCGGTCCCCGCGCTCAAGGCCCGCGATAGAAGATATGCAATAGCTTAAAATCTTTTCTTGCAGATGAAGAATTTGAACATTAATTTTACTTCCAAAACTGTTATGTGAAAAAGTCTATGTTAAATCAAGAGTGGCTGTACCATAAAAGTTTTACTAAGCCCGTGTCCGTATCGGACATACGTTATATTTATCACAAAATTTATAATATTTACATACAAGTGGATCGATAATATTTTACGAAACAAATTCTTTTCCTGACAAATTGATTTAAATATTAATCAGTATAAAAAATTCAGGATATTTTAAAGTCTGTTAAAATTTCTTCTTTCTTTACTCAAATACAAGTACCAGGGCATCATATTCACCTGCAAGTGATCCTGATAGGCTGCTGAGCAGAGAGCGGCGGTACGATGACCCGCACCCCGCCCCCCCGGCACCCGCGCAGCGCCCCGCCCCGCGCGTCCACCAGGAACGATACCAGGAAACTAGACATTAGAGGAGTTTGTATAGTATGGATAATGCATGTTTTATTTGTTTATGTTCTCTCTGTATGTCTGTGTCTATCGTGTGTGAAATAACATGTAGATGAATAATTATTAGTATAAATAATATATACAAATATTATTATATATTTTGGGTGTACTTACTTCTTCCATTGTAACTTTTTCCTGTAATTCCGTATCCAGTTAGCATGTGCATGAAGAAACTTTTAATTATTAACACCAATACATCTGAAATTATTTGTAAAAATAATAATAAAGTATACATAGAATTATGATTATTTCAAAAAAATATTTATCCATATTGTAGTACCATATAATCCATATTGAAATTGAAAATCGGTATCAAATGTAGACTTTATTATGTAGTATTCGTTACTAATAATTTTTATGTTAATCAAGGATCAAGATTGTTTACCTTTTTTTAATAAAATGGAAATATGAATTTAAAGAGGATGGTAAAGGTAAAGGTGTAGAAATGAAAAATTATGAAGGTAGTTGTAAATTTCCAGAAGCTTAAAGTAAAATAAAACGTAGTCACGTTAAAAGTTAAAACTAGCTAGAAATAATAAAACGAATACTGACTTAGGTAACGTAGGATCGACGTTATAACAGTAGCCTTCTGGCGCATGCGCAGTGCTGTATCGGCTGATGCTCTTCACCACCACCTCGCTTTGCGGCTGGAAGCCTAGCCCGTTCACGGATCCTGGTAAAATTAATATTAGTTTCATATTAATGTAAAATATAAAACAATATTGCTAATGAATTTCAAAAAAATGTATGGTTTTTTTTTTCGAAATTATGATGTTTAATACTAACAACTAAGTAATAAAAGAAATAACTCATATTTGCCACTTAAATTTGCTATGCGTCAAAAATATAATATAAACGATAAGTACATGTTAAAAATACCCATTATTTACAAAATTAAATTTCAGTTTTACTATATCCATTTGTAAGTGATTAAAATCAAATAAAATATAACGATTTTGAGTTACTCCTTGTTGTTTTAAAGAAATTTGACAACATGGAGCATAGTATAAAATAATTACTAGCATGCATTGTATTACACCCGAATTAATGATAGACGAGTAATAAAACTCACCCTGAGAAATTTCCATAATATTCTTATGACTCATGGCAGATTCCGTTCTCTCGTCCTTGGTTACATCAATAGGTAGAGAGTCGTCGCCGAGGGACTTCATGTCATCAGCTGTGAGGTATCTGTACGGCTGATCATTGAGGATTGTGTCTTCACCTTAGGAAATATAGATTACTGCTTTAAAACAAGTGGAGGGTTTGATGAAACTAGGCAGTTATGGTAAATGTGGTTTATTGCTTTAAACTTTAAAGCAATGGAGAATTATATGAAAGGCTGGATATGGGTTGTGAAGCATTGATTAGTTTTGTTAATCTTACAATCTTATGGAAGATTGAACAATTCATTGTTATGGCATTATTAGGAAATATGCTGATTTCAATTTTAGAAACTGTATATTTAGGAACAGTTACACTGATTTGATTTTAAAAATAAATTAATATGTCTATATTGTTAAAATCAGGTTTAAAGTTAAACCAGCAATATTACATACTTTCTAAACACTACAAATTCTAATAAGATTGATTTTCTGTTATGCGACTTTCAATTAATAATTCTACCAGATCATGGTTAGAATTAAACCAGCTACTTCACATACTTTTAAACACTATAAAATGACCAGGAAATTCAAACCACAAGATTTATCTATTTCAAAACATACCATTATAACTACAACATCTGATCCCCACAAAACCCAGGTAATTAACCCACCTCCCTCCTCCTCGGAATCCGACATAAATGTCTCCAGCATGGTCTCCGGGGCCACCACCTTGTACTTGTCCTGTGATGCAGGGGCTAGAGATGGCTCCGATACCTCCTTGAGTGTCTCCATAACCGTCACATAGCCAAGTTTGGACGCTATGTCCAGGGGTGTTTGGCCGTTCTGTAAAAATAATTTGTTTATGAAAATGAAATTTATCAGGATGTCCTGATAATCCATGCGGATGATAAATGTGGCTAACACACAATATTTTAGTATATGTATTTTATCATAGATACCTACGTATAAGTATATTACACAAACAAGTATTTAAATATTTTATCTCATATATATTATAGGTATGTATATTGGAGTGTAATTGAACAAAAATTAAAGTTAGTTTGCTTGATTTAAATGAATAGCATTGTCTTTTTGTAGGTCCAGTTAAGTGTTTATTTTCTATCTACATAGTCTAGCTAGTAAGAGTGTAACAGTAGAACAGTCAGGTAATAGAAATATTGGATCAAACACAATATATTGAATATTCAACACACATTTTGACCTACCTACCAAAACATAAAATAGGTAGGTACCTACCAACATTTCTTATATGTTTATAAATGGATGAATCATTGGGATGAATCAGGATTCGCTTTCATAATTTATTAAACTCATGAATTCAACTAATATCTATATTAATATTATAAAGCTGAAGAGTATGTTTACTAATTCTTTCGGTGTTAGATAGCCCATTCATCGAGGAAGGCTATAGGGTATATATCGCACCTTCGGTAGAACAAGGGCATAATTGTCATAAATTGCCAAAATGACTTAAATATGCAGAAATGCTTTAAAAAGGCCCTTTCAACTGGAGGGACAAAGACATTCGTTTAATTCCTACAAAAAACAGCCAGATTGAAATAGTGGCGTTGTCATTTTGGCGCTATTTTGTTTCTCTCTTGGCGAGACAAAGTCTCATTGGTTAGTTGTGCCATCGGCGGGGACTGAGCTAGCTGTCACTTGGAGCGCTAACGTCGTTTATGTAAATATGCCCTATAATGTTTTTGATTTCTGGAACGACAAGGCCATATCTGTCACACTTATGCCTAGTTTACGATTTAAAAATTGGGAGGACAAAGTCGTTCAGACAATTGTGCCCTTGTCTGTCCAAGATTTGTTATACTCCATGGTCTTAAAAGTAACATTTTATTCCGATAATTGCTGTAGAGAGAAAAAAAACAAGTTAGTTTTTTAGAAATTTAAACGATAGGACTGCCAATCAAAATACAACAAACATACCCTAATCACACCCACAAATCTATCCTCAAAAACTTTCGAGTTTACTTAGTAAATAATAATATTAGTAAGATATTTTATTCGTAAATAATTATTTTTCTTTTTCAAATTTGTTTATGGAATGTATTATTTTGCTGTGAACACATTGCCTATAAAATCGATCATACATAAATTAGGGGACCCAGCATAAAGCCGATGCCGTCCATTCTGGAATGTAAAACGTGCAAAAAAAAGCTGGCCCAATATCAATATGCACTCCGGCAGAATACATAAGCCTTATAAAAAATGCCACGAAAAAGGAGGAATTATTTAATGACAATGAATTGAATTATGATTCTTTCTTGTTCTGTTATCTTAATATAATATTATTCCAATTTTTAAAGCGATTCCAAAGAATTTTGCTAGGAAACATAATAGTTTCAGATTGTTGAAGATGTGTAATGGCTGATTAGTAAGTTTTGATCTCTATTTTTGTGATAAAGTACTGCGGCTTTCTAAAGTGTTTAAGAAAATAAAACATTTATACAAAAAAAACACGTTATTATCATTCCAAAATTATTAACTTAAAGCTTTAGATATGGCCATATTTACAAATTAATTTTCTTGTTGGTGGAACAAGGGCACAAATGTACACCTACTTAAGAAAAAAATATTATTAAAAAAAAACTAGCAGTTTTTAATATTTGTAAACGATACACCTAAAAGAATATAGTATATAGTTTATGTCATACAAAGCAGAACAACCATAAAAAAATTGTTATCATAGCTAGACCACATTATGTACTACAAATATCTTAAAATGGCTCTCCTGTAAAATTGCAAAAACTGTAATTGTGCCCTTGTTCTACCGAAGGTGCGATATCATCACGCTAAGACCAACAGGAGCGGAGCATTGCGGGTAAAACCGCGGTGCACAGCTAGTCTTTATTTATTATTTAAATACTAGATAATTTTGAATTTAACGAAACTAAAACAAAAACTTCACTCAAAAGTCAAAAGTCAAAATAATCACTCATCACTGACAGTGACACAATATGACGTTTACAATTATTGTTGCCAGCAACATAAATAAAAATGTTTACTAATTTTATTTATTATTGATTAAGTAAAAAATGTTTTTGTTTTATAGAATGACCTAAATAAATTAAGATGTGTGTTAAAAAAATGTTAAGTTTTGCATAAGAGTTATTTACATTTGAATTCAATAAAACTAATAATGAAAATATAAACATCGATTCGTAATAATTATTGATATAATATATTCGACTTTTTTACTCCTGACAACACTGACAATCGGCTTGATAAGACCGCGCGGTAAACACATTCGAACTTTTTTTTCAAAGATTTGTTTTCCCAATAGAATCATAATTCAATATTTTTATAATAATTAATTAAATTAACATAAGTAATGAATTTAAAAAATATAAATAGTATGATTTAGTTAGGCCCAGTTTCGCCATTCTCCTTTAATATTTTATAACATAGTCGCGGTCACAGAACATCGCGGTTTAAATTGTAATTTGCATTGTATGCGTAAGTACCTACCGCGACAAAAATATCAATAATCCAGAGGGTAGGCAAAAATATGTTACTTATATTTCATTTTTTACACAATTCGATCTTAACCATTGAATGCGGCTCATGTATTGTCAGTGTTTTATGTCTTAAGTATATTAATTTTACGTTCAAAGTGTAGGTATAGTATGTGTAAGTAATTGTATATAATTATCCTTTCTTCTTCTCTCTGCAGTAATAAACTATTGAAATTGTGTGTGGTTATTTGTACACATTGGTACACATGAACAAGGTACGTTAATATCTTTACTTTTAATATTCATCATCCCCACAGTAAAGATCGGTTGAGAAAGAACTTAAGTAGGTAGGTACCTACCTAGTTATTTTTAAATGATTGTGATTGATAGATGCAAATGTATAAAGTTCTTTGTTATAGCTTCAAAATTATATTGAAGATTTAATATTATATAATTTAATTGCAATGTATTTGGATATTTCTTCGATAGGAAAAATTATCTTTCAACAACACAAAAGTTTCAAGTCATGAGGAACGACTAGGTATTCTCTGCTACAGGAGGTCTCTGGTTGACCCCGCACATGTTTTCCTAGTGGGTTAAAGAGGGATTTAAAACTTATATGAAATTATGTATAAACATTGTGAAAAAATAAATAGAATTTGTTTTGATTTACATTAAATATTTATTACATGACGTTATTAAAACATCCGAATGCGTCGTGATATAGGTACCTAAATGATTTCTTTCTTCTTTCAAATCCCTCTTTTAATCTAAGTACCTATTCTTTAAGAAAAATCTACTCACCACAGTAGTAGCATTAGCGTCAGCTTTGTGCTCCAATAAGATATTGACGATGTTAATGTGGCCTTGCTGCGCGGCGTGATGCAAGGCAGTATAACTGTACATAAAAATAATGTTTTCAATATTTTGAATTACCAAGGAAAGTTTGCGTAGTATAAATCCTTTTTTTACGTTTAACAACATCATAATTTTAATAAATAATGTCACAAGTAACTATCTCAAAAATTACGGCATTCATATTTTTGTTTATCTACCCTTATATTATGATACGTACCCATGAGAAGTCTGCGCTTTAATTGATGCGCCACTCTCCAACAGATAGCGCACCATGTTCGCTTGCCCGTAGTGGCTGGCGATATGCAGCGGTGTGTATCCGCCTTTAGTGCAGATATCCACCTAGTTATGAAAATTAGAAATGGAGGTTTATAAAAAGAAAAGGATAAGATAACGAATAAACAAGATTTTTTGCTTACAGCTTTGAGCATATTCTAACAAATTACAAATACTTAAGTAGGTACTTGGATTTAAAAATTCACGTCAGTAATCATTTACACAAATTAACAATAAATAAGAAAGTAAAAACCTAAACCCCAAAGGAAAGGGGCAAACATAAAATTGAACCTTCTTACTCTTATTTGCCATTTTTTTTAATCGATTTGAAACACGATTAGCAAAAAAGCAATCAGCAAAAATATTTATCATCACATCAATATAGTATTAATTCTAATATTAATTCCTTAATATTACATATATTATTATTTTTCTGACCTGCGCTCCATTCTTCACAAGCAGTTGGGCTACCGGTACTCTGTCCTCCTGCGCGGCGAGGTGCAGCGCGGCCAGACCGTTCTTCGCCTGGTGGTCCGCCTCAGCGCCTTGCTCCAAGAGCAGCGAGCACATTTCCACGTGACCCTGGTGGTAAAAAGTAATTAGTAATATGATAAACGGAATTTTAACATAGACTGAATATTTCTTTGGAACTTTTCTATCAGCGCGAGCGGTTTGAAAAGTGTTTTTAGCAGAAGTTTATTTGTAGGGATTGTTTTTCCCTAGAACTATGAATGTGCCCAGTCTATCAATCAATTTTATGAATATTTCCTTCGCCGATTTTAAATAATTCATATACTTAAAGGAAAATGTACGAAAACTTTTTTCTGATATTCTATTCTTTGAGTAGTACATTCATCCTCCACTTATTTTCTATTGCTAAATTAGCCGAACTCTCAATCTATCAGATTAGTTTCAAGTTTTATTGAAGTCAGTTTCAACCAAATAAAAATAGTATAATATCTAATATTTGTTTCGAAATAAAAGTCTCACAAAGCAAGTGTTTATTTCTAAAATGATAATAGTAATTACCTGTTGGGCAGCCAAATGCAGTGGCGTGAATCCAGCTTTGGACTCCGCATTAGTAAGAGCTCCGTATTCGAGCAGTGTCGC
Source organism: Colias croceus (assembly GCF_905220415.1). Lineage (NCBI taxonomy): Eukaryota > Metazoa > Arthropoda > Insecta > Lepidoptera > Pieridae > Colias > Colias croceus. The sequence continues at coordinate 4,769,162 of NC_059562.1, forward strand.
CGCTGTCTCCATTTGGTTCTTACGAGACGCGATGTGTAGCGGTGTGTGACCGTTTTTAGCTATTGCCTGTTGCCATATAAATAAATTATTAATTTAATAAAAAGACAAGAAAGTAGTGATGTAAAGCTTGTAGGCATTTTAATCTAGAGTGGAAATGTTTAATGGTTCCTTAGCTTTTTTTTGGCGCTTATTCAGAGATATTCAGTTGTCCGAATTGTTTTATTAACCTTGATGAATCATAGGAAATAGAAGATTGAGATGAATTCTCATATTTCAATCAAACGATAGATTAAAGCACATTACAGTAATTTGCAATAATTTTGTTCTTCACAAGGTCTGTAGCACTTTTGGTAATGTCAATATTAACTAAACGTTTGTCTTTAATTTCTTGATTATATTATTTAAGATCAATATTCACTGCAAGTTTATCAACAGAATTAAGCCTACCTTAGCATCAGCTCCTTTCTCCAGCAGTGTGTTAGCAACAGCCTGCTGATCATATTGGGCAGCAACGTGCAGCGGGGTCATGCCGTTCTTGCCTGCCTGGTCCGGTGACGCGCCGTTGGCCAGAAGAAGGTTTGCCACCTGTTTAATAGTTTTAGTTTATATTCTTTTTGTGATTATTATAAGTATTAGTTATGTAAAACATGTAGATTTTTGGAAAAACATTATTTTCGAAGATAATTTAATGATAGACAATAGAAAATAGTTAAAAACCGAAGCGTAGCCTTAAAAATATTGTGTGACATAATTAGTGATGGCTTTTTTTACAAGACCTGTATAGACCGTATTAGTTGAAATGCGTACCTTTAGGTTCCCATATTTAGCAGCTATATGCAAAGCAGTGAAGCCTTTCTTGGTGGTCGCAGTCAATGGTGCATTATGTTCGATCAATGCAGCTGCGACCTGTGGAATTAAAATAACATTATGGTTTATTAATTAAGAAATTAAAATATGCCGGAAAATAATTTTTTAAACAATTTTCATAATTGCAGCAGCAGTACTGCAATGTCAACGTTGTTGACGCTTCTTATTACTTACGTCATGATTATGTTGTTTTGCTGCAATGTGCAGCGCGTTGTAATGGTCAGTAGTGTTCGCGCGGACGTCAGCGCCGTGCTGCAGCAGCAGAACAGCAATGTCAACGTTGCTGACGCTTCCTTTTACTTACGTCATGATTATGTTGTTTTGCTGCAATGTGCAGCGCGTTGTAATGGTCAGTAGTGTTCGCGCGAACGTCAGCGCCGTGCTGCAGCAGCAGAACAGCAATATCAACGTTGCCGAGGCGGGAGGCAATATGGAGGGGTGTCTGCTTCTCACGGGCTTTGGCTTCCACGGCCGCTCCGTTGCGCAGGAGTATGCGGATTATGTCCGTCTGTTTGGAGTTATTTTGTGTTAGTAATGAGTTTATTTATTTCACTATAATTGCTATGATTATTAAATATTTTGTTAGCGTAACTATTTGTTTCCGATTTATTTATTATTCGGTGTGTTCGGTTAGCTTCGATTATTAAAAAGTTTTAGATATGTAACATATTACATTTACAATCCTTGTTTACAATTTAATATAAATTATACATTCATTCCATAATCTTCTTTCCTTGAAGAACATTTCCTACCTGATTGGCCCTAGCAGCCAGATGCAAAGGCGTTTCTCCCCTCACAGTGGGCACGTCAGGGTTGGCCTCATGCTGCAGCAGGTATATCACGATGTTCATGCAGCCCATGAAGGACGCCACGTGGAGCGGTGTCAGCCCTGACTCTGTGGTTGCTTGGATACCTGAATTTTTCGTAATTATAAATTACTTTTGAATAGATAGATAATTAAATGGCATTCTCTTAAATGCTACGATATCTTATATGCATTTTGCCTGCTTTACCGGCAAAATACTTTCGATGATTTATCATCATTGAATAAAAGAAACTCGTGTTATACTTCGAGAACGGCTAAACGAATTTTAATGATTAATGGTTTGTTAGAATTTTATCCGCTTCAATAATAACATAAACTAAAAACAAAGTCTACCCAACCGGCTACCCAGGCGCAACCGGGATGAGCAGCTAGTTAATAAAATAAGGTGATAAAATATTTTTATTAACTCACTTGCACCATACTTCAGCAGCAATTCAACAACTTTAATTCTGTTCTTCTTGCAGGCAATATGCAGAGGTGTGAATCCGTTCAGGGCTCTGGCGTTGGCATCGGCATTTCTGTAAAATAAATGTTAGTATAAGGACAATATACTTAACTAAAAGTAAGAAATTTATTTGTTTCTTAGTAACAATAATTGAACTAGCTAGCTGTACATACCTACGTTGAATACTGCATGGATTTATTAGGCATTACGAAAATGTAATTTCGTCGAAGTTGAAATATTTCAATAAAAGTAAGTTTATTTTTATAATATACTAGAACTAATAAAAGAAACAAAAAGGAACCGAACTGGCTGCTTTTAAATGTTCTATCTGTTTTTTTCTGTTAGTTCAAGCTTATAAAGCTATTGAATCAATTTGAATGCGGATTTCCCTGACGTATTGCGGCTACTTTCAAATAAATACCATAATGATTATGTAGGCAATTGGTCGTTAAAAATTCACATCGAATTTATTTTATTTCTTATATCAATTCTTTATTTAAATCGATATAAAAAATAAATTATTTTATAGCTATAGCATAGCATACATAACTACTTAGTGTCCTGTGTAAAAAAACACTACGTTTTATAACTAGACTAACTGCCAAAAAATCCTTTTTTTCTTTTTACATAAGCAAAGTTTAATAAAACGGAAATAAAACAACAAAACGCACCGGTCCAACAAAAGTTTAGCGACTTTAGCGTGCCCACAATGGGCGGCCACATGCAGAGCAGTAAGGTAGTCCACAGTGACGTCATCAACTGGTGCCCTGCGCGCGAGGAGTACACGCGCGGCGTCCGAATGGTCTCCCTGCGCCGCCATGTGGAGGGGCGCTAGACCGTTCTGGAATGTTCGAGAAGTTAAAGATATGTTTGGAGAAGAACAGCAAACTGTTCGCGCATGCAGTGCAATGTTGCAGAATTATTAGTAAGCTATTGCATAGCTTCTATCGCGGGCCTTGAACGCGGGGACCGAATCGAGAAATTCCGTAACGAAAAGACCTCACGCTCCCCACTCCGACGGGCTCGGAGGTGTGGCTTGAAGGCATGCTATGCAATAGCTTTACCGCGGCAGTCCCCGAGTGCCACACGTCTTTTTTTCATTTTTTTATTTTGTATAGAGAAAAACAGGTCTAAAGGAAGGTATGGTGCTGCTTCTAGACCTTTTTCATCAGAAGAAACTACGGCAATAATGAAATTCTTCCACAGCAGCAACTTGCTCCAGAATGGAGTCTACATAATGAAGAAGTAGAGGTTTTTTTTTCTTGTCAAAACATTGTTAATGTATTGTGCTGTGTACACTTTGAAACAACACCAATAAACATTATATTCGTAGCGCCACAATAGCAACTCCTCTTTCAAATGAAATAGGTAACTAACTAGCTATTGCATTCAATTTGTCAGAATATTACGTCCAATATTTTGGTAAACTATATAACCTCGTACATACCTTGCTCTTACTAGTGATAGGTGCTCCTCTATCCAACAGAGCCTCCACCACTCTATCATGGCCGGATCTTGCAGCGCAGTGCAGTGGCGTGAGGCCATCCCGAGTTCGGGCCTCAACGTTCGCCCCGTTGTCACATAGCAGGGACACCATGTTGTCTTTGCCTTTGGATAATATACCACTTTAAATCTGATATTTTGGGGTATAAATGTATAGGTTTGTTTGGGTGTGTGTCGTCTTATTAAACCATGTAAAAGACATATAAAACAATGTTTATCAATTTGGTTGGAAAGTAAATCGACTTGTTAAGTTTTTTCTGAAATAACTGCTTTTTCTTTGCTTTGTATGAGTACAACATGAAATCACGAACTTGTAAAGTCATATGTAACACGATTATAAGGACGATATAATAGGATTGAGGAATCTATCCAATCACAGATACTACCTAATGTTATCAACTTACCCCACTTGGCAGCAACATGCAGCGGGCATATATTATGTTTAGCAGCACAGTTGACATCAGCTCCTTTTGCCAGTAAAAGCCTAGCAACGGCTTCGTTGCCATAATGAGCCGCTATGTGGAGTGGTGTAAAACCAGACTTTGATGTTACGTCTGGGTTGTGTTCGTTCTGTGGAAAAATGGCTTAGATTACATAAGTGTAAGTGGTAAGGGTGTACTATGTTACCTACTCAACAAAAAGATTAATCATTTATTTTCGATTATAGTTAAAAAAAATAATCAGAGAAATTTACGACTTTTTAACGTCTATTAAATATTGCATTTTTCACAAAAAATCTCAATTTTCAAATCCAAAGTTCATTTTAAGTTCAATCTCTAATCTAATTACGTATTCATAACTTGAAAAAAAAACATATGCTGATCCTATGTAAATATTAGATTTTGCTTTGAATCAATAAAGACCAATCAATTTAGTCGTATAACTATACCTCCAATAGCAAATTAGCCGCCTTAACATCATCTTTCTTAGCGGCTATGTGGAGGGCTGGTAACCGAACCCTTCCTCTGGTGTCGGCTTCAAGCAGAACAGCTACCACTCGCTCATGGCCTTGCTGCATGGCAACTGCCAGGGGTGTGAAGCCATCCTAAAAACAAATTAAACCATGGAATTCTCCTGTATGTTTGTAAAATATATGTTTGTGTGTAACCGACTCCATTAGACGACTAAATGTTGACTAACTTTAAATTTATTTAATTCAATCTTTGTACACTTATCAAGGATAAGTTACAATCATTGAGATATACAATTTTGGAAGGCGAACGAATTATGGAAGGCGAACAGCAACATACGAGGGAGCACGTTTCTATAACGGATTGCCAAGCAAATTAAAAAGTGTAAACTCATTCATTGTATTCAAAAAACAATTAGCGAAACACATCCTGGAAGACCACACGCTCAAACTTTGAATGCAATGAATGAGTACCTAACCTAAACTTATGTAAATAACTTACTCTAAATCTTTAACTAACGAATGATATTTTTTATAAATACCTATGTTTAAAATTAAGTTTCTCATGTAAGTGACTTAATGTCTTAGTGGGAATAAATGTCTTTAAACCTTTTTACATATGGAGACGACACCGCCTACATCACTTATGTTCCGCTCAACATACGCCATATGGCGTAACTGCACGCTCATTTTTTATTTGTTTTAAAGTGAAACGCATCAAATATGCCTTCGTGTGTGTTACGATATTGCACAAATAATACGGAAAAGTGCAAAGGAATAACTTTCATCGGTAAGTACCTAACTAGATAATAATTTTTAAAACTTAGTTAGAGCAAAAAATTGGCGCACAGATTTTGTTCGTGGTGTCTCCTCCATACGTAGTAATATTATCTCAATGGTTACAATCACAGAACTATATCTCGATATAGTTCTGTGGTTAAAATACAATAATTTCACAAGTAATCTTATTATAGCGTGTTGATTTTTTTATAGGTATGTATAGTATATATAATATAAGTATTATACATAAATACTTATCTTGATACTGTTCGTGTACCATTGATTTCATTACTTATGTACGTAATTTATCGATAATTTTCTTCTGAAAGTATTGTTTATTATACAACAATGTTACTTATTAAGTGAGGGTAGTTGAATAGAACATTGATAAACAACGTAATATACGAGCACCAATCCTATGTGAGTATGCGCCGTGACGTCATTCGTCAAAAAGATGAGTTGTATTTTTTATTCTTTTATTTTTGATAAAAAATTGTATAAAATTTTTATTGTAAAAGTGTTCCTATAGGTTCTGCAATTCGAAAAATTTGAAGAAGTTTGTTTGAGTGTGAAAAACCGCACGCGAAATCGAAATTGTTACAGTTTTGTTTTGCTATTTGAAAAGTTAATTGAAAATGAAATACATATATTATTTAATTATTACCTCTGTAGCCAGACTCTGGTTAGCTGCATTGGCGAGCAGGAACCTAACCACGCCATCGTGGTTTTCTTGCGCCGCCATGTATAGTGGGGTGAACCCATTTTGGGATTGGATGTTTACCTGGTAACAATTTACATTTTCATATTTAGTTTTATAGCATTCAAACGCTTTATTCAAATGTTCGTAAGTTCTAATTTATTTATTAAATTATCTTTAAATTCTGTTTTACGTAAATGTAATAATGTTTTGTATTGTTATTTTTTACTATGAAATGGTAATACGAAGTTCATAAAAATAACAAATAAACTATTGGATACAACAGGAAAAATAAAATAAGACATAATATGATTTCTACGTAACCAAAACATTTTCTTCCGTAACACGCTCTACAAATGTACACTCAAATCAAAAACCACTATAACAAGAACTCACTTGAGCTCCATTCTGCACTAGCAAGCGGACCACAGCCTCCTGGCCGGCCAGGGAAGCGATGTGCAGCGCTGTGTTCCCCTTCTTAGTGGCTGCATCAATGGCTGCTCCACGCTGGAGTAGTTCTCGTACCACCTCCACGTGACCGTCTTTGGAGGCAAGGTGGATGGCATTCAGGCCGTTCTGGAAATATATTTTGGTCAGAAAAACTAGTTCGAACATTTATTTATGGAACTAGACTATTTTTTTAGATTAGTATTGCTAAGTATATGAAATATAAATTATTCAACGCTATAAAGAATAACCTATTTATTTATGTGATATGTGTATGAATGCATAGATTTTTAGCAATATTTTCGTGAAAAACAAAGTGGAAATAAACTTAAGAATAGGTACTTCGTGATAATTCCATTTGCTACTTAAATTAAAAACATTATTATAAACCCACTATAGTAGAATTACTGTAACCACTATAGCAATTCGAATGAATTCCTTCCGAAATTTTGAATCTATAGCTGTTGATTGAGATAGCACAAAAAAAATTTTTCATCTGGATTCAAAGACAATTTATTTTGCGTCATTACGGTTCAACGAAGCCTAGAATTTACCGCAGTCTTTCGCGTGATTATAACATAATATTGTACCAATATTAACATTCGTGACTAAATCGCGTGTTCTTAACATTTCTAGGAATTAAGCCAGCAAAATATTATAATAGACCTTTTTACTGTCGAACCGTAAAGCTATTGTGCAAGTCACGCTTCACTTATTTCAGCTTAATTTAGTCAAATATTATTTTTGCAAGCGGCTTTTCTTGTTTACATAATGTACATTTTAATGTACATAAGTGATAATGAATATATCAAGCTTTTCCGATACAAATCAATGTTTTTCTCCAATCTGTTTTAGTTAGAATCATAGAAATAGATAAATGTACACGATAGCAAACAAATGTTACATTTAATTTACTTATTGCTAAGAAACAAAATGTTGTAGATCACAAAAACGTGTTCTATAGGATTTTTAAACATAATAATACAGATAACTAATATAAACAAAACGCTTTTAGATCATATCTAGTTGATAATTAATCGAATTATTATAATAGTTTCAAATAAATATTCATACCCTAAAATTATCTCTATTAAATTACTTAAATATAATTAAATTTATCGGGGACTGCCGCGGTAAAGCTATTGCATATCATGCCTTCAAGCCACACCTCCAAGCTCGTCGGAGTGGGGAGCGTGAGGTTTTTTCGTTACGGAATTTCTCGATTCGGTCCCCGCGCTCAAGGCCCGCGATAGAAGCTATGCAATAGCTTAAGGCTTTTACATGCGCTAATAACCTTGAGCATACTTGACGGATCTCAAACCTCTCACCCTGCACCTTCTTTTTTCCTCGCATTTTGTATTTAAAAAGATACTAATCAGTGAAACAAAAAATCCTCGTCAGGGACTGTTGTGTAACTGATAATTTATTAAACACAAAATTTTCAGAGCTCTAAGTCAGCAGGTTACGAAGTTTATAGAGTATTTGCGGAAAAATCGATGACCACGGCACATTTTTTTTCTAGAAATCTATTAACTTTGGAAAAAAGTCCTCGCGAGCAATTAAAGATCAAAGACCATCCTATTTTATATATTTTTTTCGGTATTGTGCTTTATGTTGTACCAGACTTTATTGAGGTTGAACATAGTCGAAATTGCCTGGTAACGCCTTAATATTAAAAATATGATACTTACAGCATTGCTAACGTTGATATCAACTCCTTGCTCAAGCAGGCTGATGATCTTGTCGATTTGGCCTGCGCGTGCGGCGCGTAGGAACGCGGTGCTGGCGTCCGCCTGTAACAAATAATAAAATTAGATTGTGTCTATACTAATAATAAAGCTGAAGAGTTTGTTTGAACTGCTGGTCCGATTTGAAAAATTCTTTCAGTGTTAGATAGCCCATTAATCGAGGAAGGCTATATTATATCATCACGCTAAGACCAACAGGAGCGGAGCAATGCGGGTAAAACCGCATACAACACAGGGTATATTATATACAACACAGGATGTTCAGAAAGCTTAGTATTTAAAAAAAACAAAAAAGGAGGAGCTTCTTTGATTGTTTGTTTGTTTGAATTGAATAGGCTCCGAAACTACTGGACCGATAAAAAACTGTTTTACCGTTAGAATCATACGTTAGCCCTGATGAATTAGGCAATATTTTATGATCTTTTTTATATTGTATCTATTTTATTTTGTGTTTTCATGTTTCAGAACTTTTGTCTGGGTCCACCATATTCGGTTGAATTTGATTTGGATGTCGAAGTCGACGAAGGAATGTGATTTATGGAATAATGTTGTATGCGGTTTCTGTACAATTGGATTGACTATTTGATCTCTAATGTTAAATAGGTGGTTAGCCTATAAACTCTATATGCTGGCCCTGGCAGAACGATGGTTAGTATTTTGTTTGTTAGATCGAAACCAGACTTAGACTTATATGCTCAAGCGTTTACTACGATACCATGGATGCATTCCCTAACATCTATATGTTAGTATTATAAAGCTGAAGAGTTCGTTTGTTTGTTTGAACGCGCTAATTTCAAGAACTACTGGTCCAACTTGAAAAATTAGCCCGTTTATCGAGGAAGGCGTATCACGCTAAAACCAACAGGAGCGGAGCACTGCGGCTAAAACCGCGTGACACTGCTAGTAAGAGATGTTATTATAATATTTACAAGACTTAAGTAAGCTTCCACTTAATTTAAGCTTTAAATATTAACGTTTTCAATAAAAATCTCATTTGAACATGTATTTTAATCAAAGATCTCTATCCTGTACAAAACCGCTTTAATCTAAACAAAAACTAAGCATGAATAAATTTAAAAGCATCAAAGTGAGACTATTCCAAACGTATAAGTCCAACCCTTATTACTGTGAGTTCAAGTGTACAACCCCTACAGAGGGCTGAAACAAAGGCCAGTGTAAAGACATAATGTACAAGTGTTCTACACTTTGTTATATTTTTTATATACTTGGAAAAAGTAGTTACGGATTGGACTATGTAAATCACCCGAACTTTCTTTTTTTCTCAATATTATTTTCTTTGTCGTCATTGTGGAACACAAAAATTTTGAAAATATCAAAAATTCGAAAATCGGTTTTTAGGAACCGTGACGAAAATAATTTAAGTTTTATTTTTCAGAACGTTCATGTAGAATTCCTGAAGAGTGAGTGAGTGAAGTAGACATCTTTATTTATGGGATGCAATTTTTCTTCACTCAAATTGCTAACATGGATCCTAAAAAGGCCTTTGTAATACATAATATCTAATAGTTTACAACTTTCCCTTTATACTTCCCGGCTTCGCCCGTGGTACATCTAAAGAGGTCTAAAGATTGTCTGTGCCAAATTTCATAAAAATTGGTCCAGTAGTTTATGCGTGAAAACCATACATGCATACATACATACATATATATGTGTCTAGATAAATTATTATCTATATAAACACAACTTTTTAAATGAAAAAAAAACCGGTTGATTCACTATCACCATGATAACTTCAAAGGGGGCAAATCATTAAAAATCATTAAAACTAACATGAATCACGCACTTTTTTTTAATTACGTCACACGTGAGTGTTATACACAAATATAGACAAAGTCTGGCCACGCGAGCAATTATTTCTACCCCTCGTCTGTGGTAGCTGGGGTAAATTACCCTTAAAAACATGGGTACAAATATTGCTATGTTGGGCCAAGATCGCCAAATGGGAGTAAATTTACCTATTTTTTTTAATTTTATAGTAAGTATACATATATTATTTTATACAGTTTTGAAAATAATCACACTTGTTTATAAAAAAAGTATTGTTACATTAATCGTCGTTGTTGTTCGTCGTCGTTATCTTTCAACATACTGCATATTATCAGTATTTGTAGGCTTATTTAAGCCTATAAGTATACGAGCCTGATATACGAGATGCATTACACATATAAGTCTCTGATTCATTCTCTTCATAAGAGAGAATAGAGTAGACTAATCTGCACCTTTAGGAAATGTAGGTATAAATTTCCAAGGATATGCGTCTAATGTCATTTATTTTTAATATTTTTGGAAAAATAGGTATACGATACGTATTCGTACACGATTATAGGAATTACATACATTTCCTAGGAGTTTTTCAATTACTGGATTCAATACATTTACGGTAACATATACCTACACAACTACTACTAGAATTGATTATCGTCTCTTCCATCACTAAAACCCAATGTCCGATAGAAGGGCAATATAAAATCGTATCAAATCATGTGAAAATGAGGGTGAATATTGTAAATGCACGAATTTTGTTTATTTATACAATAAAATGCAATGTATCAATTCACCCTAGTTGAGATTTACGACCATTTGTTCTGAAGATATCGAGCGACGTTTTAGTTTTGATGACTTCGCAAAAATAAAGTTATTGACTTTGTAAGGGTGTTTAAATTGACGGTAGTAAAGTGGTGCCGAAATATAAAAGTAGGAACAAGCTGAAACTTTGTTATTTAACTCGGTTATAACTCTGCCGGTTTAATAATTGGTGCTTATAAAGTCGAAAGTCAAAGTCTGTTCTTTTGTTATAAAAGAGCGGGCAAATGAGCTTGTGTCGTCTAACGACAGACGATCACAAAAGTGAGAAGTGTATTTATTACAAGTGATATATAAAACTTTTCATATAAATATCTTGTAAAACCTAACTCGATTGCTATGGTTGATTTCGTCATAAAATATATGTATCATAATTTTTCAAATTTACTTTGTGACATTTTTTATTTGTATTTATTTTGTTAATGGTATTTTTCTTTTGCAGATAGCTGTGTTGAGTATATTGGTCCACGGTATTACCTAATAGCTAGTTTATACTTGAACATATAAGAAACAAGCAAGAATGAAGTAAAGAAAAGTATCTGGAAGAGATCACTCTTTATTTATAAGGCCGCCCTCTGTGCTAGTAAAGCTATAAGCACAGACTAATAATATTAATATACTACGTACCTTAGATTATTTTGTAATCTAAGCTACGTACTATAAGTTATAGTTTTAAGCAATAATAGAAATATGTTTTATGAACTAGCATAGTAAAGTGTAAATAAAAAAAAAAATAAAGTCCTAAATTGTTGCATTTTCGAGAGCTCGCTTCTGTGCTATCGACATTTTTGCCCATCTCAAAGAAAACACCAATTTCCCCAAACTTCCCCAAATAATGATATTCCAAATTCTAAGAACCCCATACCTACCCTCTATCCCCTAAATGTCATTGTCAACCCCAATGACGTCACACAATGGCTATCGATAACAAACAAATGGGGTGCCTTTTTCCCGCTTATTTTCGAGTAGCCAGTCAATAAAATACGGTATTACCAATCCTATTTATATAGACGTGAAAATTTGTTTATTTGTAGCTCAATTACGCAGGTAAGTACTCATGCGTTTGGTACACGTACACGTTTTATTATATTATGGTCAAAACGTGAACCTCAAAAGTTAGTGGTAAGTATTTGTAATGTATTCAACTATTTAGGTACTCGAAAAATATTTTTTTACCATCGTAATAAATCTTTATAAATTAAATAAGTGTGTAATATGACTACCTATGTAAAATTTAAAATACCTATGCTAATATGCTTTTTAATCAACGTTGTCTTTTGAACCTTTAATTTTAACACGATTAATAAAAGTGCTCACTACGAAATTACGAATACAAAATTTTGTTACTGTATATTATTTTAAGAAGAAAGAATAATGAGAATCGCTTAAACTTTTATAACTATTTAGCTTATAGTTAAACGAATAGATACTCTGTCTAGACAAATTTATCATCCCCTACAGTCGCTTTCAAAATTGAATGCAAATCCTTAAATCTCAAGACTCTACACCCCATCCGACAATAGACAAGATAAACTAGGAGCAAGCCCCGACTGCGTCTATTTTAAAAGGAATTATAGCAAGCCACGTTTTAATTTAATAAAATGTAAAAGTTGTTTTAAACATAATATACCTACCTAACTAGTAAAAAATATCATAATATATTTAACTCGTCTCGGTTGATCCAATTTGTAAATAAAAGATAAAATATGTACATTTTATGATTTACGGTAAGAATGTATGTAGGTACCATGTAACTTTTGAATTTTTAAATAATTTTTTAAACAGTGAAGTTTTGAGTTAAATCGAAAAATCTATACCTACTTATATTATAAAGCTGAAGAGTTTGTTTGTTTGAACGCGCTAATCTCAGGAACTACTGGTCCGATTTTAAAAATTATTTCGGTGTTAGATAGCCCATTTATCGAGGAAGAATATCATCACTCTAAGACCAACAGGAGCAGAGCCTCGCGGGTAAAACCGCGGAGCGCAGCTAGTTATATTATATGTGTTTGTACGAAATCTACTTTCTAGACCTTACCAGAGTTTATTTCCTATCTATCTTCAAATAACAAGCTCAATGCGATTTATCTACAACTGAATAGAACAATTACCTATAAAGAAAACTTATTTTTTCTTTGAATGTCGGTAGAATGTAGATGAATGGATTATTCATAATAGTTGACATTTAATTCATATAAAATGTTAAATCCGGCTTCAATCAATCCAAACAATGACTCTCTGATGTTTTCATTAAAGTTGTGCTCAGCTTCTGAATAGAAATAATCATTGTAGCTTTTACATTATGTGCATTTTTTATGAACAATAAACTCTATGATAGATGGCTTCCATAGTATTTTATTTTTAATGTTTTCTTTTCAGCAGAATGGCAAATGTTTGACGTCAATTGATAAAACTATTCATAACGATGGTCACATATTTAAAGTTAATTGATAAGGAAATTTCTATGCTTCAGTATGTCTTCTTTCTAATGTAATTTACATTTTTAAATTTTTCCTAAAAAATAATATGATCACACGATTTTTTCACAATTTCTAAAATAAAAAATATATTTTAGAAATTGTAAATACTATAAAGTCTTATTATTCTTCTTGTCACTAGATTGTACATTATAAATGAATCAATATCAATGGTGACAAAAACATGCGTGCAATAAAATAAACCCTTTAAAACGCACGTCCTGCGTCTAGCATCTTCCTAAATCGCATGCGTGTAACCCTAAAGCGCATGCGTAAAACTATTTTTCTACCTTTGTCTCTAATCCTAATTTTAGAAAAGACCATGAAATTGTATTTGTCTATGTCTAGTAATTATAACCATATCTAGTGAGGCTGCGTTTGACCAATAATATGCTTATTGAGTCTTAGTGGTTAAAGTACTTTGTATAAACTATAAACAAAAGAACCAATGTATGAAGAAAAAATCTATAAGTTATTGTATGCTGCTGTTAATATTTAAGAAATAAGTAAAATTTTAGAACGTTATAGTGTAAATGCTCCTCTTAAAGTGAAGTCCCGTGTCCCCGTAGTGGGGTAAGGGGCAGATGCATTATGCAATATGCATACATCTGTTTCACTGATCAATTTTCTTTAGGGACAAGTAGGTGATCAGCCTTCTGTGTCCTACCAGACCGAGACATTTTTTTTTTCTTCGTCTCCACCGGGAATCGAACCCAGGACCCCTCGGTTCTACGCCTCTTCCTATATTTTAAATACCTAGCAGTAAATATTTATGTTAATCACTTGCAATCGAACGTTGCATTTAGATCAATCAAGCGAATGCTCATTCTTAAAAAAATATCTATTAATCCACACTACGTCAAATCATTTTAGTGTAAACAGACGAAGAGCATTCTTTCGTTGTTCTTAGTGCATTCGAAAACATTCTATACAATGTTCTAATACTGAACAACACTGAATACGAGTTTTCGTTTACACTAAAAGATCACGAAAGAATGCTCTTGCTCTAGCTCAAGCTCTATGTTTGTTTGGTCTAAAAACTCAAATACATTAAATATTCAATATCATGAAAGGGTTGTTTCATTTAATATCCAATAGAAATGCTTTATTGTATGTGCATACGTCATCAGGTATTGATCACAAATCTTTATATAGACATGTTCTCGACCTAATTCCTTGAAATCCATTAACATAGGTCGTGGTGTTTATATTAAATATACCCTCAAGGTATTTATAGTTATATAGGTTTAATATTATAGTTAATAGACTTTTAAATAATATATAAACAATTAAAAAACTGGAAACATATTAAAATCATTCTAAAAACGACGAATGAGAGCTTACAAGTTTACAACCAATATATTCCGAGTATACCTACGTATATCTTTTTTTTTTCTTATGAATATATTAAGGAGGAAGGATCAATCATTGTCTTGTTCGATAAGATAGAATATTAATTTCAATAATTTATCATTCTAAATGCGTATATAATAGCGTTCTATAAAGAAAAGTGATGTTGCAATAACTCACTTTTAATGACGCCCAATGCTCTAAATTTTTTATGTTACATCATTTAGACCTCAATTAAATATGTAACTTTCTAGGTTAACAGAGACAAAATAAATAATATAAATTAACATGATAAATGTATTTCCTAAGCAAAAGAAAATTGTCGCTCAGTTTTATTTTAGTGCCCCGCGGTTTTACCCGCAGTGCTCTGCTCCTGTTTGGTCTATAGCCTTCCTCGATAAATGGGCTATCTAACACAGAAATATTTTTTATATCGGACCTGAGATTAGCGCATTCAAAAACATAAACAAACTCTTAAGTTTATAGTACTTATAGATTAATTATTTTAGCAAAAAACCAAACCTCCTTCGCATAGTTAAAATTGGACAAAATTCTTAAGGAAATCCTATTGGCTTTCAACCACAGAAGAGTCATCAAAATCGGTTCACCCAGAAAGTTCTGAAGTCACAAACCCAAAAAAAGAAAAATACAGTCGAATTAAGAACTTCCTCTGCGGTTGAAAATTAAAATCAATATTTAGTAAAACTGATCTAGTAAAACTAATGTCGTGCATATAAGCAATTACAATGCACCCTTCGGGTCGTTGCACGGCAAGGGCTGATAACGTATAGATAAGCCCTTTGATTGATCAATCTTATTTAATTATAAAATAATTACATATTATGTTATACGTAATATTATGTATTGCATAAAAATGTATGGCATAAAACAATCGATTTCTATGTGTTTTTTTCTGAGAATACCTTCACCTCAAATAAAGTCTGTAGTTTGAAGTGTAATATTTTTATTGGAACAAATCGTACTTCAGGTAATATAAGAACTAAAAAAGTTAGACAGTGGAACTTGGAGCACAAATGATAATCCTAAAATACCTATAAATAAAACTATTTTAAGTTTAAAGATACATAGATACAACCTACATATAAACACGTTCACGATAAACAAACAAAACAAAAAAAATGTGTATCAATCACGCCAGAAAACTACGGGATGTAAGTAGGTAGATAACATTAAAATAGTCACAAAATATTTATAAAAGCAAAATAAATAATAAAAAGTTTTATATCACATACTTTACAGACAAGGAACGGCAAACGACAATAATTTCATGTTAAACAAATATTAACTTGTGACCATGACGCTCCCAAAATATCAACATGTTCTATTTAACAATGTACCTAATTAATTAAAATTGTCATTATATTTATTGGACGGCAAAAAGTAGATTAGGTCATAACATTAGGGGTAGGTCATCTACACTAATTTTATAAAGAGGAAAACTTTATTTGTTTGATTGTAATGTATAGGCTCATAAACAGGACCGATTTTAAAAATTCTTTCACTATTCGAAAGCTACAATATCCACGAGTAATATAGGCTGGGTTTTATCCGGGACATCCCACGGGAACGGGAACTATGCGGGTTTATCTTTGAAAATGCGGGCGAAGCCGCAGGCGGAAAGCCTGTATTGTATAAACCCATTCAAAATTATACATTTGAATATTAACACACTAACTGTAACTGATAAAAATTAGAGTTATAGGTATCATAATGTTATTTTTGTTCGCTAAAGTATTAATATTTATATGTTAATTTGATTTGATACTTTTTGACGTGACAATGTCTTATAATTCGATAAAGCCGGCTGCACTCACGAAAAAACATGACTCATGCGGCGTTACCTCGTTCTGACTCATCTGAGGCGTTCCATGTAAGGCTTGAAGTGCGAGCGAGAGCGCGGAACGAGCAACAAAGAAGCACAATCCGACGTTGTCACGTTCAACTATCGTCAGTAAACCGACTTTACAGACAACCAATTTTTTTATTGCACTAGTAGTACTTAGTAGTCGAATACTTTTTACCTTTTTTGTACTATGTATTTGATTTCCATAGGACATTAGTAAACCAGTACATTCTGGTTTAGAAGCATCAGGGGAACTTATAAAGTGAAATCTCATGTCCCCTTGTGGGTTATGGGGCAAATATTTTTCCATCAGTATCTCGGAATTCCCTTTAGGGCCCAGTTTTGATATAAGCGCATTCATATGTTGCTCTTATATGGTAATCCTTTATTACGAAAGATCAAAGAGGTAATACATATTTAGTAGAACAGATGATAGTCTGTGCCATAATAACTGAAATCTTAAACCGCTGGACCAATGATTATGAAGTGTTTGTCTTCAAGTAGATTCAAGAATGCTTTAGATTTACAATTGGAACACAAGTGACAAAAGTTATTAGGTAGTTATATATCATCCTGTTTGTTCTTAAAAAAAAATTCAATTCATACGTTATTTGCTTTAAATGCCCTACTTTTTAAATAGTTCATACAACATATTTCTCACTTAATAGTATTATATTCTAAACATCCAAAGAATGTAGCAGGATTGTGGGAAGCCATACAAAACGGGACTGAAATTCGATACGAGTCAAGGACAAAGGAAATGGATGGTAAATGTATGGTGCCCTTTTTAAATGAATCCTTTTAGTCATACAAATGGGATTATAAGATATTTTTATATTTTCTTTGACTTATTGCTGGGTTGAAGTGCATTATTGCTGGTCACAGATTTTATTACAGTGCGTAAAATATAGAAGTTTTAAGCTGGACAAAGTAGAGTAAGTATGAAGCAGTTACATATTTTGTTCAAATTTTAATGAAACCAATCGCAATTAGACAATTTGCCGTCCAGCAAGGTGTAAGAACTGTGTCTGGCCGTAACGCCCCCTTGGTGCGCTCGGTAAAATTCGTAAAGGACTTGCTCGCTCTGCTACCCTAGACAGATTTATTTAATACGTCCTTAAATACGTATAAATCGAATGTTTTTAAATTCTTAAGTCGATAATTAATCAAAATTGTAAACTTATCCTATTTTAATATTTTATTTTAAACTAAACATGTAATGCTTTGGGTTTTACACCTGTTAATTACTTGTTATTATGAAATAAATAAATAAATAAATAAATAAATAAATAAATAAAAAATTACTGAAGGTCTAACCAAATTGTGCATTCAGTGAAAAGATGGTGTACGATAGCATATCTATTTATTTATTTATATACTCTTTATTGCACACACAAAGTTTGACAAAATCTATGTTGGTTATATACCTTATACTTATACTTTATGTATTATAATATAACAACTGAAACTCTGAACCTCTCTGAACAAATCAAGATGAAACGTCCGACTAATCTTTCTATGCAACCTCTACCAGAAAACCTACTATTTTCTTATGTAAAGATACTTTTAGCAAACAAGATAGCTACAACTTCGTCCGATTCAAGAAACCTGCATCACACAAAAAAGGAAACAGAATTCTGCGCAAATCATAACATTGGCAGACAGCCAAGTGAATTTTTGAAAGGCTCCAAGCCCATTTTCTTTTCAGGTCGTCATTGTCGGTTACTAAGGCAAAGGGTCCATTGTAATGAACCCTTGAGTTGCGAAAGGTTAGCAGAACTGTTTGCTACTATTGTTAACTGTGTAGTTTATTCATTGTTTTAGTTATGCGTTTAAATACAATATTTACGCGTTAAATCCTTTTAACCTCATTTCGTACGCGTTGAACTATAAAATTTGTAAGCTGTTTATAAATGCAGTTTTACCACTGAAATTTATATTTAGTTTTATAGCATTATAAAACTTTAGAATTGAGAAATTTTCAAAGAATAGGTACCTACATATTTCTATTTATAAGAATTCATTAAAAAATATTCTATCTTCTTTAAAACACCTTGAAGTTAGTCGAAGTAAAATCTATACATATAATAAATCTGTAGAAGGGTCAATTCTGTACATTGAAAATATTGAAAAAATAAATACCAGGGGGTGTTACTGGATCGATACCAAACCCAAATATGTGATTAAAAAAATTTTTGTCTGTCTGTCTGTCTGTCTGTATGTGAAGGCATCACGTGAAAACTAACGGTTCGATTTCGATGAAACTTGGTATAATTATACCTTACTATCCTGGGCGTAAAATAGGATACTTTTTATCCTGGAAAAATACGCAGAAAAAAATTAATCGTAATTTTTCAGTTTTATCCATAGACGTTGTTTGATTGACGACATCCGCGCGGACGGAGTCGCGGGCGGAAGCTAGTATGAAAATATGAAGCTATTGTACAACATATGTACCTATTAGATTATTTAACAAAAAGTATACAAATGTACATTTATAATATACTAGCTTTCCGTCCGTTGCAACTTGCATACACATCACGATAACGCGAGACCGAGGTCGTTCCCCTTGCAAATTTCCATCCCCTATATAATTCAAGAATCAAGATATCACAAGTAATCTGTAAAGTTTTATTTTTACGAAAATACAATATAAGATATATGCTGAAATTCAACAATATACTTACTCTTCGTTTATCTATACTAATTATCATACAGCTGAAGAGTTTGTTTTTTTTATTGAACGCGCTAATCTACTGGAACTACTTACTGGTCCGATTTGAAAAATTATTTCGGTGTTAGATATCCCATTTATCGAGAAAGGCTATAGGCTATATATCATCACGCCAAGTCCAACAGGAGTGGAGTACTGCGGGTAAAACCGCAGGGCACAGCTAGTAATATATATTTAGATAAAATTCTAGAAATATTTATCAAATTAGGTATTTCACCCTACACATTAACAGAACATTCCAGAATCTAATGGAATTAGAACAATACTCCCAATTTCGGTTCTGTGATTGTCATGCGGAAACTCGAAGCGGCGACAGATTCCATTAGCCACTTTCCGATGAATCATTCGATTATGGGATGCTGGAATGGTCTGGAATGTTCCAGAAGGTTTAGAAGATAATGTTATAAGGAAGGTTATAATGAACACGTATTAGACTTCTATCAGGTTAGAAATTTTACGTGTATTTTCTAGTGTTTGATTTTACGCGAGTAAAATTAAAGATTTTAACGGATTTTATACGGAATAAATCGTTTAAAATCCGTAAAAATCTTTAATTTCTAAAATTTACGTATGATATTTTCTATTTTATTTTAGAAACGTGTCTTATTTAAATTATGTTTTTACACTTTCCACTAAGTACTGCTTGTGACTATAATCTAACAAAAGTTCAAAAAAACACGATTTTCCTTGAACTTTGAATTTCCCATTCACATAAACATCCGATATTATATTAGTAGGAATAGAAAACGCGCCATTAGACTGCATTATTCCATAAATAATATAAACAGACAAGCCATATATCTGATTGTATTGTACCATATAAGTACTGATTAGTTAATTCAATTATTATAAACAGATTCCCATTATGCTAACTCAAACTCGAACATTAAGTTAACCATCTACACATCTTCAAATTGCTTTTTTATCACATAATGTAAAATTCTAAAGCATCTAAAGTGATTCGTAGTAACTACACGACATATAAAAAAAAATTACACATTATACAGTTCAATTTTTCCTTTTATGGTGCTTTCCCGGCAATGATGTACACGTGTAGCGGGGAATGTTAATAGACTCTATCGCTTCAAACGCTAAACGTTTCAAACTTAAAACTAAATGATTGGTTCTTTACAAACACGTTTTTCAGTACACATCTTCGCATATTATTAATGGAAAAGCACCCTTATGCCAGACTTGACACAAATCTTAATACGTGCTTCCTGTGAGACATCACGTAGTCAACTTATAGTAGGTTCGCTTTATATTAAATCTGACTACCCGCATACACGATAAATATGTGAGATTTTTGTTAAGTACACGCTTAAATTAAAGTACCTATTGTAAAACACTTTAAGAAGAGAAATTTATCTCTTAGGTATAAAAGAAGTTTAAGGTTCACCTTAAACTTCTAGATAGACGATAAAAGAAAATTTTACTATTGTCGTAAATAAAGAACCTATATGCTTTCATATACATTTAAATAATCTTTTAATTTCAGATTTAAAGAGTGAATATTTACTTATTGTACCTATAAGGGCCGATTTTTCAATCCTTGGTTAAAATTTATCCGTCCCATAAAGTATTACACGAATAATTTAAAATGTTACTTGTAAACTGTCATATAAGGACAATTAAAATACATTTTTGAAATGGAAGTTTAATACGTTATTCGACGAATAAGTTTTAACCAAGGGTTAAAAAGCCGATCAGCCCTAAATGAACTAGTACTCATAGATCTCTATTATAGCTAGTAAGAGTAGACTATTACTAGACTAAATACTGATCATAAAGAGAATTAACAACCAATAAAAGCGGCATATCATAAATGAGATTATGGTATTAATTATTTACTACTTCACTGTCTAATCAAATAACCATGAACTTTGACCTGACTGTTTAATACGTCTGACTTCTGATTTAGAAAGTTATAAACTGAAGGTTCATTGTAAATTTAAGGAATAAACTTGAGAAGGAGCGAGGTTATAGTCAAATAGACCGGAGACTATTTTATATAGATAGTAGACGCCATCTTCGATTTGAAAGCTTACGTTACAATGTTGGTAGACACAGACAAGAAATTTCAAGAAATTTTATACACTTTATTTAGGTATGAACTTATGCTATAGTCTGAAAATTGGACGAACAGATATTGTTTAAAAGAATAAATAAAAATTAAAAACTAGTACAATTCATACAGCGGTACTGAGAAAAGAAATTATTGAGGTGAAACATCTTTATCGGGGTTGGAAAAAATTTAGTGCAACATTTTTTTCGTTACGCGTGACATTTTTCCGTTACGCACCTTATTTTTTTCTTATCCCTACCACGCGTGATTCGACGTATTTCTGTAAAGTTGCATATAGTAAATTATTTTTTGAAAATTAAGGTCATAAAGAAATTTCGCTTCTTACGTGTGTACACTAGTACACGCACACATTTTTCATGTAAATATCTTTATAAATAGTTACGATACTGCGTCTCAGCAGTACGTGCCTAACCATATATTTGACTAATAATGTTCACATCATAAATTCAACATTATAATTTATGAGGAAATATTATTTTGCTTTACAAGTCGCGTTATTTAGCAAGTCTCTATGTATAAGAAAAGTGAATGAAGCAAGAACCTTTAATATATACTTTATTCGAGCAACAGAAGCTAAAACGAATATATAATTTTTTATTTTGCCTCATATCTCACGAGCTTTTTAAATGTTGAATTTCATGCAGTTTTTTAACCGATGTAGAGATGTAGAGTTCTAGCATAAACTCTTATAATATTATATGCTCACTTTAGTATTTGAGATGAAATCGTTACCTTATACTATAACTAGTGTAGTATTATATTATCTGTATTTCTAGATGGACGAATACACAGGTAGAAGCTAGTCTATACTGCTCTTTCTTCTTAAAGGTATAAGAGTTCTATAATATGTATTAGAGTCAGGTGAAATTCAGTAGTATCATTTGAATACAGCATGTCTGAAAATTAACACTGAATATTGGAGAATCAGGCGCATGACCACAGCCTTACAAACTGCACAATCTTTCTATCTTTCGTTTGAATACAGATAATTCAACTTATTAATTATCAAATAAACAGTAACCATTTCAACAGATTTCCTTATTTTTATGTTACATTTATATGTAAGTACTTACTGATATTTAATTCAAATTAAATGTTAAATAATTGTAAGTCATACGTTAGAATTATGGTGATTTATGACTGAATATTACATAAAAAATTCAGCGTTCATAAATACGATAACTACCTATTTAAAAAAAAATGTAAGTTAATAAGGAAGAAAATGTGAAAAATAAATAATGTTGGAATCATCAGAATATCTTTATAATCGAATTCATTTAGGATACATTTATTTTTCTCCAATGGCTAAGAGCTATTCTTTGTGTTAGCATCAAAGTCTAAGTTAATTGAAACAGGGCATCTTATCCATATTAATTAGGAAATTACGCATAAATCAATAATAATTTTAATATTTATTGCTCTACATCAATATAAATAATACTATTATATTAAAAGCTTTAAAGCATTCGAAAGCACATTTGAAATGAAAAAAAATCAAATGTATAACAAATCAATCGCATATTAACTTTATCTCTACCTCATGAAATCTACAATTCAAAATTCGTCTTTGCATATATTAAAACTGTCTATCTATTTATAAATAGGAATCAAAATGGATCCCACAAACAAAGACACACGCAGCTTACATAAGAAGAACTTTAAGCCTGTCCTTGACCGGGCTGCGGCTTGCGGCTTAGCTACGGTACAGCTACGCTAAGCTACGGCTACGATAGGCTACGCTAAGGCTTACCTGGTTCGGCGTAGCCGTCTCCGTGGTCATGGCGGCTTCGGTGACGGTAGCCTACTGGTATTCCACTAGATTACAACCAGCAAACTACGAACGACTCAGCATACTATCGATTGCCTAGTCCTTCCACTAACGCGGTCCGATCAAAGAGTTCACACTGTCATACCTCGATACTACAAAACCCGACGCGAGCTATTCCCGAGAGCGTTCCGCCATTTTCTTTTCGGCGAACGTTAAACCGACGAATTAAAATACAGTACAAAAACACTAAGCGACAATTAAAGCTGAAGCGTACAGACACGGAGCGTTATAGGATACATTTTAATAATTTTTCTCTATTTAAATCGTATGAGAGCGAACAAGTTGTTGCGTTTGGGACGTAACCACGGGGGTGTAAGAGAATTTTGCCGGTGGACAAGTGATTCGGGTGGGGTGGGTGTACAGCGCCTGCGCGGACGCGTTTGTGTGCGTGCCAAGCGTATGTAGCACGCCGACCAGCATACGTACACCTCCCCCTCGCGAGCGATCCCATAGTTCTCCGGGAATATACGCTAAATTCACTGGGCATAAGAGCTCAAGTTGAACTGGTTTTATTCACAAATACAATCGATAATGCAGACAGCTCAGGAAATATCAGACACGGTGTCGGGAGGACAAAGCAAAGCGTTCGCAAAATGTCAGATGTAGGTGGATTTATGTTGGGTTTATATCCATATTTTAATGTATAGCAAAATCACATTGTATAATATATATTTATAAATGTTAAATACATGATGTTAACTAATGTTTTTTTTAATTGTTAACATCCAATTGCAAATAAAATTAGCGCAGTTAAAAATCCTGAAAACACCTCAAACGTTACGTACCTAATTATAGTATATATATATGTATGTTAGTTTTGTATAACTTATACATCCCTTGATAATAAATAGCATTCTTAGATACTTATCTAAAAATAACATATCATATTTAAATAAAAAAAATACTCTTACTCTCTTCAATACATAAATATTATCATTACAAATTATATGCTTGGAAGCAAGAAATAAAATCATTCCATGAAATATTATTATCATGTAGTTATTATAATATTATACTACCTATCATATTTAATTTATTAAGAAGTAAGTCGATAATTGCATAGAGATCTTTTCATCTTAAAAACTTTATACATAATCGATTTTAGACTTTCTTTAATTTTTTGCATCTGTATGAAAGAGCTTGTAAAAATTAATTACCTCGAAGTAACTACGTTAATTTCTATAATAATAATCGTTCTTATAAATCAGAACAAAAGCATAATTTGAATTAATTTCCTGACACTAAGTTCTTTCAAAAATTTCAAACAATATTCGACCTTATAATTCAGACTTTAAAGTACAATTTTTTGTTCAATTTTCAGCAAATTCGTTCGCGGAATTCCTATGGAAATTCAAATGAAAGGGCAAATTAAGTTGAACAGCGTCGAACCGACGTCGAATTGCAAAAACTTGATCGTACACACATTTGCATTTGATTTGATTTTTTCGTTTCATAGTTTTCTGTAAAAACTGTTAAATCAATATTACAATACAATTGCAACGATTCTCAATAACCTTTAAGAAAAATAGTATGTAACCATAAAATTCATGACACACGACGAAAAATCTTATGAACATTTCAGTTCTTATCTCAAATATATCAAACTCATTAGAAAGGCTCTATCTAACAGATTCATCATTCAATTTTTGACGAATATTGACAATTGAAAAATGTTCGAAAAATCGAATATTGAAGAAAGAAGAGAGCGTATTCTTTTCTTAAAGGCCGGCAACACACTCCCAATGTCTCTGGCGTTGTGGGTGCTATGCTTATGGGCGACGCTGACCGCTTACCATCAGGTGTCGCGTCGGCTCTGATGCCTCCTCTCTCATACAAAAAAAAGTAAGTAGACATCACTTCATGTGTAGGTGTAGGTAATTGGTGTGTTACATTGCTAATGTAGACTAATTAATTATTTGTCTACGAAATTTCATACAAATCGATCAATCAGTAAACATTCATCAATGGCCACAAACTTTCATACTTTTTACATTATTTCTAAGTAGGATACAAGATATGTGTATATAAAAAAGATATCACGCAGTCTGTACGCAGGTACATCCGGTCAGTGAACTCATAAAACGCATGCTAAAAGCCCTGAATAAAAGATGATTCTTAGAGCACCCTTGTCGCGCCACCATGTACGTACTATACCAACTTATATATACGAAATAAGATACATTTACGGTATTTTTTTATATTGCATTGCTTTATAACAAGTATGTTATTTTTTTTTTTTTTTTTTTTATATGGTGTTTCTCAATGTTAGCCAGAAGGGCTTTTACATTTTAACGCGGACGCGGGGGTGAACTGAAGGTTCACCCTGGTAGCGACATGCACAAGGGCGTCCCCCCTTGACGGGGACCACGAACCTCGGCTTGAGCTGTCGCTTGAGTGGAGGAGGCCAGAAGGGCCCTAATCGGACGGGCGCTCACCCGGGTGGGCGCGGGAACGCGGAACAAGGGACCTCGTCTTCGCCGGCGAAGACGGTGTACGCTTTCTGCTGTGGTGTGTGCGGTGTCGCGGTTTGTTCGACGTTGGGCTTCAATCGCCGAGTCTAGCCGTGCGTTAGCTTTGGTAATATCATCGTCGGAGTCGTCCAAGACATGTCTCGGCCGCCTATGACGATGAGTGGGATCGGGTTTCGCGACGTATGCGATGGCCTTTGTCACCAATGGGTTAGGGTGGTTTTTAGCCTTGTCGAAGTAGCGCTTAGACGCTTGCTTCATCCATTGGGCTATGGTGGGGAGTTCTAAGTCCCTATGTAGGTCCACGTTACGCACGAACCAGGGCGCTCCAGTCGCTGTTCTCATGAACCGCGACTGAATCGTCTGGAGCTTGTGTATGGAGCTGGGAGCGCAATGCGCGAAAACTACACTACTATAAGTGAGGATTGGACGGACCACCGTTTTGTAAAGTGTCACCTTATTTCTAAGGGACATTTTACTGCGTCTGTTAATAAGGTAATAGAGCCGGCTAAGGACATAGCTGGCTTTCTTACGGACTGCCTTAATGTGGGCTTTAAATGACATGTGTGCGTCTAGAGTGACGCCTAGGAATTTAGTGTGCTTTTGCCATGGAATGGCTTGGCCATAGAGTTTGACACTATCTATGGCCTCGGGGCCGCCGCGCCTGAAGAGCACGGCGGCGCTCTTGTCGGGGTTCACAGTGATACCCCATTTGCGAAACCATTTGCCTAATGCATCGGTCGCGGATTGTAGGAGTGGAGCTATTCTTTTGCGGTATGGACTCGACACGTAGAGTGCCGTGTCGTCCGCGAAGAGGGATAATTGCACTTTATCGTGCTTTGGGATGTCGCTAGTGTATAGCGCGAATAGGAGGGGCGACAAGACGGAGCCCTGAGGGACTCCGGCCTGGATGGGGCGTGAAGACGAGAGCGTGCCGTCTAATCTGTAGCGAAAGGACCGGTTAGACAAGAAGTCTCGTATGATGAACACGAGACTGTCTGGCACGCCGAGAGTGTACAGTTTGTAAATCAAACCGTTGTGCCAGACCTTGTCGAACGCCTTCGCTACGTCAAAGAAGACCGCTCCCGTTCTGTGGGGTCTGAGGCGGGTGAGGCCCGCGAGAATGTACTCCGTGATGCGGTGTACTTGGTGAGGACACGAGTGAGCTCGTCTAAAGCCGAACTGTTCGTCTGGGAAAGTATGTTATAAAAAGTAGTAACTTTTTATTAAAAAAGGTAAGTTTTTGTTTAATTGTAGCAAATAATTGTGTTTTTCACACAATCTGTTGGTTGCCTGGAAGAGATTACTTGTTAGTAATAAGGCCGCCTTCTGTGTTGTTTGTACTATAGTTTATAAAGTTCTATTATAGGTACCTACTTTTGTTATTTTGGCAGCACAATAAAGTGTTTAAAATAAGTAATATTTATATTTTTTGGTTTTTATGGCATTCAAATGCTTTATAAATATAAATTTATAAAGAATAGAAAAAAAAAATATTCTTTATAAATTTATATAAGTAATATTTATTTTACTAGCTATTAGCTACGAAATTACTAGACCGGCTCTCGAAAAGTCGGGAAATAGTAGATATAGTATAAAGCTACATTATTTATGAATAGCAGACACTTTTAAATAATATCATGTACCTACCGAATAACTAGAAGTTTAAATAAGCCAAAACATAATTAATTTCGGATCATCGATTGGGCGATAAAATACAACAAGAAGACATAAGGTTAAACTTATAAGTTGTAACACTCCTATATACTTTCGAGGAACATTTAAAAATCAATTCTATTTAACCATATCAATTCTGAAATCTGCAAGTACTACTTTTTTTCCTTTTCGTCCTTAAATTTAAGTTACAGAAACCAGCCGTAAGTTATTTTCACGAATACATCCTTGTTCAAAAGGCAAAACGATTTTTTCTCAAATCGATCTCACACATTAACGAAATCAAAATATTATTATTTAGGATACCATTATCATAATTATGTTACTTACTTAGTTCTATAATCTATAATTCTATAACAAGGTTTGTTTATATAGGTACGTGTATTTTTAGACTTCAAATAATTATAGACCATGAAAGAATAGTAGGTAGAGTCAGGTAGGTCATGCGACAAATTGCCTAGACTTGAAACGAATTACGTAAGAATAGGCTGGATCAATACTAATGCAATTAGAGTACTTATGTTTTATTACCAATAAACTTGGGAATGGCAATAATACATTGGATATTGAAGTAATGAACGGGAAAGTTCTGTTTTTTATACATAGTAGTGATGTCTTTCGCAATTTAAGAGATATCAAAACTGTGCTTGTAATAAAACAAAATATTCCGACATCTGTTGAATATGGTGAACGAACAAATGAATAGTTAAATTGCACTGAATCCAGAAATATAGGTATAAAGAAACAACATAATATATTTCGACGTGAAAAACATCGTTCCGGCGCGTGCTACAAGACATGATATAATTATGGAATAATAAATTGTTTAATACATCAGTTAGTTTTCAAACAAGTGACATAAAATATGTAGATTATATTATAATTATTAAATAATATATTTTCCTAACTAGCCCTCTTTACTGTATAATTTTTTTGGCAATCATTTTAAATGGCCTGATGAAAGTAATCTGTATCTACTTTCTGATACAGATTACTTTCATCAATATAATCTACATATTTTATGTCACTAGCATACATATAGAGGGTAATATAATTTACAAGTATAAGGTATCAACAAGTAGGTAAATTTTAACTTAATTTTAAATGACTTGTATTTAAGTAGCTGTCCATAAGTATTTACTATTTAGTAGTTAGTAGTCAGCTCTTTAGTAAAGTCAGGATGGACGACCAACATAGCAAAAAAGTCGTAAATTCTGTGCTTAAAATTGTTATTAATGATGAATGAATGAATGCCCTAACTCTATCAATAAATACCTACTAAGTTAAAGAAACAGTATTGCCGATTGTTGAGATGGCAACTTTATAACATCTAAAAATACATGAATCGAAAAATCATTTCTCTTGACACGCTTGGCGTTTGTAGGTATTATCCTTATCACGCAGCCTAAATCTTTAAGATATAATCTATTAATCTAATATATTATGAGGTCTAGACAGGCTGGTTCAGAAGCTTTAAATATCAACATGGTTTTTGTATTATATTATTAAATGATATTTATTGAAAAAGTTTATTTAGTATGTATTTTACATAAAAAAAAAAAATTATGTAATTACATTATAATTTTCAAAAAAGGCTCCTACCAAATGTATTTAACATTATTAAAATTATTTATTGCCTATTATCACACCTCACCAGTATTTATATTATGCTTTAGTAAATACCTAATACTACAGAATCGAACAAACAAAGAACAAGTAAGTTACAACAAAAAAACTACAGGAAGCTGTGAATCCAGATTTTTCTTAAAGCTTCTACAGTATTGTAGAGAAAGAGCGATTTTTTTCTAATCGCTCTTTCTCTACATACCTATAAACAAGTGATTTTTACATCAGCCAGACAAAAACAATCAAATACCTATGTAAAACCAATGATATTATATATAGAAACAAGAGGTAGATACGTTACCAACGCACCAAAACGTAAACCGTGAATTGGTCCTAATTGGGACCAGTGGAATCAGTCAGATTGTGACTTGTGACAGCGAACGTACATGCTGATATAAACGTTAAAATTATCAATAAAGCGTGTCCCAGACAGACGCGGCCTGCGGTGGCGGTGGCGGTGGCGGTCAGTTGGATGACTTGAAAGTTCTAGGAACGACATAGACAGACGCGGCCTGGACGCGGTCACAGCGCGGCTTACCGCGGCCGCAAGCCCCGCCCTGTCCGCCACCGCTTCTGTGTGAATGAGCGCGCGGACATGAGGCGGTCATTACGCGATCAGTTGTAAATTTTTGCAACAGGCCGCGTGTACCGCGTGAAATTATGCCTATAAACACTGAGTTGTTTATTCAAACAGTGCAAAATTACCCAGTTTTGTATGATACATCACATAAAGACTAAAAAAACAAAAGAATTAAAGACAAAATATGGGCAATAAAAGCAATAAAACTTCGTACGATTGGCCATTACTAACGTCCACTTGCAGGTGAGACTCGAGAGCTAATGTGCCGCTGTAGGTTAGAATGACCGCCACCGCGGCCGCGGCAGTATATTGTTATCACGGTCAAGCAAGAAGGCAACAGCAGATCGCCACCGCAGGCCGCGTCTGTCTGGGACAGGCTTAATGCCTTCTTGTGTGTTCAGAAAGTGCACAAATTACGATAGTAAAATAAAGCCTGTCCCAGATAGACGCGGCCTGCGGTGGCGATCTGCTGTTGCCTTCTTGCTTGACCGTGATAACAATATACTGCCGCGGCCGCGGTGGCGGTCATTCTAACCTACAGCGGCACATTAGCTCTCGAGAATCGAGAGCTAATGTAATGGCCAATCGTACGAAGTTTTATTGCTTTTATTGCCCATATTTTGTTTTTAATTCTGTTGTTTTTTTAGTATTTATTTATTTGGTCAACCAACATTTGTTTACAATGATTCTTTAATATAATTATTATATAACATATAGTTCTTGCGATAAAGTAACAAATAATTAGAGGTTAACACAGCATGCGCCAATTATACAGAGCTATTTCTTAAGAGTATGTAAGAGTAGTAAGTCTTTATGTGATGTATCATACAAAACTGGGTAATTTTGCACTGTTTGAATAAACAACTCAGTGTTTATAGGCATAATTTCACGCGGTACACGCGGCCTGTTGCAAAAATTTATAACTGATCGCGTAATGACCGCCTCATGTCCGCGCGCTCATTCACACAGAAGCGGTGGCGGAGAGGGCGGGGCTTGCGGCCGCGGTAAGCCGCGCTGTGACCGCGTCCAGGCCGCGTCTGTCTATGTCGTTCCTAGAACTTTCAAGTCATCCAACTTACCGCCACCGCCACCGCCACCGCAGGCCGCGTCTGTCTGGGACACGCTTAAAGAAAGATAGAGGAATATCATATCACAGGTAAATGTATTAAAATATTATAATTTTAGAGCAAAAATAACAATTTGCAATTATTAATGAATGACACTTGCTTGACACTTGTATTGAAATAATGAAAGGGATAAAACATTGCTTCAATCACTAGTGTGACAAAGCTAGCGCACACTGTGTTCAAAGATTATCATGTAGATACGATTATTGAAAATAGAACGGCTATTTTATTAATTTCGATTTGGGTAAATACTTGATTATTTTTATATTTAAATCCACACAGTGCATGTAATTAACAAATATATCTATTTATTATATACAATGAAATCGTGATGGCAAAAATGTTTGTTTGCAAAAATGATGTTGAATATACGTATACATTAAAGAAAAGATTATCGCTACTGACGAAAAATGCTATTTGCTTTTCTGTAAATAGCTATTGAACATACATTTTATTTGTGTTTTAGATAAAAAAGGCTTATACTTCATCCTTTCTTTTATTTCATACTTTTTTTCATCTAGGCACCACTATTATTATATCCTACAAGTTGGAGTGATGACCTTGTACGGGTTCCGGGAACTGCCTTGAAACGAATAGCGTAAGATCGGTCCGTATGGAGTTCTATAAGGAGGACTATGCTCAGCAGTGGGTGTTTATCGGGTGAAATGATGATGACCGAAAACGAACACCACAGCTAGTAATAAATGCTTAATACAGTTATATCTCCAAAAAAGTTTTTTTCATTTTAATACAACTTCATAATAAGGGCGCGTTTATATGACATGGAATGTTACCGCGCGCCGAAAGTACGGTGACCGCGCGGCGGCCGCGCGCTCAGCCACGTCACTGCGAACCCGGACCATTTCCAGTTGAACGTAAAGTTGAAATTAATTTGAGTAACTAACTGCGCGGTGGCCGCGCGGCCTCCACGCGATTGAGCGCGCAGTTAGTTACTCAAAATTAATTTCAACTTTACGTCCTTGTTAATAAAACATAAATTTGCTATAACTGAACAGCCACCGCGCGGTCGCCGCGCGGCGGCCGCGCGGTGACCGCGCTCGTCGTCTAACTGCAGCCTAATGATTAAATAGTAAATGAAATTGTCACATTTGTTTACGTGTGCAGGAAACGTAACATCTATAACGTTGAACCTTCTGTGTCGTTAGTCTATGCCAATTGCCATGGCAACTATTTGTTTATTTATATTTAATTGGTGAATTCTTGTGACTTTTGCTTACACCTGCGCGGAAGTGACAAACTATCTTTGTCTTTTTTGTTTATATCATTTTATTAGAGCCATCTCTCTTATACAGTCTGTCAATGTAATAAATTAAGTAAAATGAAACTTGTATTTGTGTGTGCCTGACACTGCATAGGAAGCATTTTTTTTGGATATCTTGTGAGTATATAACGTATCTATACATAAAATATCATTGTGTAAAACAGCAGAAAGAAATGTGACATATGTAATAGTCCTGTCGCAAGAAAGAGATAGCCTATTTCTATCTCTGTCTGTATGAACTTGTCACTTGACCTATTTTTCAGTTATCCCACTTTTGCGGTTTATGGGCTTCAAAATTATAATTAAATTTTTTGTGAATTATGTTCAATGCCTGGAAAAATTTTATTATGGAATTGAGTAAATTTATAATATATTTTTTAACTTTTGTGAACATTACGAAATATTTTTGGTTACAAATTCGATTTACTTTTCACATAATCTGATGCCTATTTATCTGTATAGGTACTGCATTACGCTCGTGGATTCACCCGCTTAACCTCAAACTGACAAAATTATTAACTAAAACCTTCCCCCGGGAATCACTCTATGTATATAAGAAAAGCGTATCAAAACCCATTACGTAGTTTTAGTCATATATAGGGACAGACAGACAGAGAGTGGAAACTGAAAAGCTAACTTTGTTTTATACTATGTAATGATATAACTATGTCGTTTCCATGCTAAACCTAATTAGCTATAGAATTGCTGTAGAGATTATAATTAGGTTACCTAATCCCTAACCGGTACAGGCTTCATTTCTATTATACTTTTATTATACACGTAAATTTCGATCAATGTATAGTCCATTGAAATGTTACATTTTTAGGCCTAACCTTGTGTTTTTTAGAGGACGCAATTTTATTTTTTGGGTGTGTAGGGGGGGGTCAGTGTGAAGCTAAAACCAAGTTTGTGGGGTCGCCACCCCTGACAAATCAAAAACCATATCAACCGATCTTTTCAAGATGGCGGCCGTGGTACAAAAGTAGCGACCCCACAAACTTGGTGATAGCTTCACACTGACCCCCACTACACATCAAAAAAATAAAATTGCGTCCACTCAAAAACGCAACCCCAAATGTAACTTTTTAATGGACTAGTATTATTAGTAGTATATATTTTTAATGGATTAGGTTCGATTGAAAGCTTTTAAAGAGATACAGCAGGATACTGTCTTTTGATGTTTTAAGCGAGGATTTTTAGTAATGCTAAATATCTAGGTATTATTTTCTCTTCCTATAAAATTGGTATTAACTTTTCATCATGTTTTATGTAAATAAGTATTTAGCTCAAACGGTGCATTCGTTGACCCAAAGACCCGTATTACAAGGCTTCTTTAAGCCCTAGAAAGAAACATAGCCTGCGTAGTCTTTGACCAGATAATAGTCATCAACAGGAAGGGTTTAACGGGAAAGTTAGACGTTTTTCCACAAAAAAATAGTTGAATGTGTGGTATTATGGTTTTTTACTTGATGCTTGAAATTATATAAAGCTTCGGATTGATGGTAATTATGTAAATAACTTGCAAAATACTCGTTTTATTTTTAAAAAAGTTATTATTGTCATTTTACTCATTAGGTAAAGGGCTTTCGATATCAGTTTTAAAGTTAATTGATATCTGCAATAGTTACGGAATAATTGCCCGTGCACACAACGATTACACCCTGTATACTTGAAAATATTATTATTCCCGCGTAATATTGCTTCACTGGTAAAAAACCGAGAAACAAACTTGAGCTTTATAATGCTAAAAGTATAGGAATAAATTTTTACAAGAACTAAAAGTAAAATTAAAACAAGGTTTGCATGAGAACTGTTTATCTGTTTATTTACGTGTATGTTTAAAATTATCTCTTTATCATAATATATTATGGGTCTTAATAATAATTTACTTATATTTTTCTGTTCATACGCGTACGAAACTTTACATTGAAAGTGAAAGGGTAAAAATAAAACGAAATTGAGTAACGGAAAATAAAATTTATTTCTCTTAACAATATTTGTGCTTTCATTAACAATAATCTTATTTGTTTAAAGTTTCGTTAACAACTTTGCATCTGTTCGCAGCCGCCATTACTGCTCCGATGATTGCTGATCGGAAACCTGTAAATAAAAAGAAAAATTAAATTAATATCTATACTAATATTATAAAGAGGAAAGGTTTGTATGTATGTATGTATGTATGTATGTATGTATGTATGTATGTATGTATGTATGTATGTATGTATGTATGTATGTATGTATGTATGTATGTATGCATGTATGTATGGTTTTAACGCATAAACTACTTAACCGATCATAATGAAATTTAGCACACATAGGTAACTTGGATTAACACATAGAATAGGTTTTATCCCGGAAATCCCACGGGAACGGGTACTATGCGGGTTTTCCTTTGAAAACGCTGGCGGAGACGCGGGCGAGCTAGTTATTGATATTGAATAAGCTTTCGCTTTATAAGCTTCATTTAATAATGTCGATACAATATCTCGTTTATAATTTTTCTAAATTAGTACTATACTAAATCGTTCACCTATCTATGACTATCACTTCTATATATTTTACTTCGGCATAAGTATTACGTCAGGATGCGCTTTTATTATATTTTGCATTCATATGTAATTTACATGCATTTTAAAATTTGGTAGGAATACGGTGTTCGAGCTTTTGCCTCACTGAAACACATTCCACTAGATAGTTCTCACCTCAATGTTTAAATATATATTATTCCCTTCACACATAAAACCGAATAAAAAGGGCACAGCTATTGAAAATCGAGAAATTTGATTTTGAAAGGTCACCACAGTAAGGCGAAGGATGCGAGTTCGAATACGGCATCGTGATCAATGTTTTGAGCGGGTACTATACTTTTCAAATACTCTATTATAATTTATTACAATCTGCATTTAATGCTTTAAAGCTAAAAATAACGAAAAAATCAAATAATTCTCTATTTATTTATGTTAAACAGGCAATCGAGCTGATAGTTCACTAAAACTGATGAAATAAAACTGGTAAACTAAAATATTTTTTTCTAATAAAACTCACCCTTCTGTTCCAGATGATACGTGCCCTCTGCCGTGGACCCTCCAGGGGAAGTAACATTATCCTTCATAGGAGCTGGATGCCCTCCATCCTTCAGCATGGCAGCTGACCCCAGGGAGCTGATGATTGACCTAAAGTAAACAAAAATAACACTTTCCCACAAAACTCACCATTCTGTTCCAGATGATACGTGCCCTCTGCTGTTGACCCTCCCGGGGAAGTAACATTATCCTTCATAGGCGCTGGATGCCCTCCATCCTTCAGCATGGCAGCTGACCCCAGAGAGCTGATGATTGACCTAAAGTAAAGAAAAATAACACTCTCCCACAAAACTCACCATTCTGTTCCAGATGATACGTGCCCTCTGCTGTTGACCCTCCCGGGGAAGTAACATTATCCTTCATAGGCGCTGGATGCCCTCCATCCTTCAGCATGGCAGCTGACCCCAGAGAGCTGATGATTGACCTAAAGTAAACAAAAATAACACTCTCCCACAAAACTCACCATTCTGTTCCAGATGATACGTGCCCTCTGCTGTTGACCCTCCCGGGGAAGTAACATTATCCTTCATAGGCGCTGGATGCCCTCCATCTTTCAGCATGGCAGCTGACCCCAGAGAGCTGATGATTGACCTAAAGTAAACAAAAATAACACTCTCCCACAAAACTCACCATTCTGTTCCAGATGATACGTGCCCTCTGCTGTTGACCCTCCCGGGGAAGTAACATTATCCTTCATAGGCGCTGGATGCCCTCCATCCTTCAGCATGGCAGCTGACCCCAGGGAGCTGATGATTGACCTAAAGTAAACAAAAATAACACTTTCCCACAAAACTCACCATTCTGTTCCAGATGATACGTGCCCTCTGCTGTTGACCCTCCCGGGGAAGTAACATTGTCCTTCATAGGCGCTGGATGCCCTCCATCCTTCAGCATGGCAGCTGACCCCAGGGTGGTCTGTGTCGCCAGACGCAGGGCCAGGTCGCGGGGCAGCCCGCAGCGGACACCGCCGTCCGCTAGAGACTCTATTAGCATGTAGATCTGAAATGATTTCAAATTATAAACTATGTTTCCTAATAGTAATGAATATTGCTATAAAATAACTAGCTGTCCCGGCAAACGTTGTTCTGCCTTACTCTTCATCATTTAGGGGTATGAAAAATAGATGTTAGCCGATTCTCAGACCTACCCGATATGCACACAAAATTTCATGAGAATCGGTCCAGCCGTTTTGGAGGAGTATGGTAACTAACATTGTGACAGGGGAATTTTATATATATGTAAGATTATAGCTATGTACCTAATTAAGTTTCTATGAAGAAGCAATGCAATTTGCAGCGGTGGCAGGTGTAGAATGGTACAACGATTGACTTAATATCTTCTAATGTTTCTTAGAAATTGCAATGCGAGCTTTTGATTATATGTACCTAATTAAAGAGCGCTACATTGATAATTTTAAATTATGGGTTTATTATAAAACTTACAATTATTGTAATCGTTTTAGTACAAAGTATTTCTTACAGTATTTCTTTTATAAATATATATTTATGCTCCACCCTTCACCTTTCCTCTAATTTAATTTCTCTTCATACGTCCGGTTGTCTGGAAGAAATCGCTGCATAGCGGTAAGACCGCCAATTGTTGTAATGTATCCTTAGATTAAGTCTTATTGTAATGATTCTAAGAGCAATAAAGTATTAATAAATAAATAAATAAATAAAGTACGTACGAAGTACCTAAGTAGCCAACCTTCTCTTTCACGAAAAAAACTACTGGATTTGGATGAAACTACAGTGACGTGCTCTATACATGAATAACACATGAGCTATAGAAAAGGCACAGCTACTAGCCATAAATAATCTTATCCTACTAATATCCTATCCTATCCTACTAGTCCTTTCCTACTATCCTATCCTACTAATATTATAAATGCGAAAGTTTGTGAGGATGGATGTGTATGTGTGTGTTACTCTTTCACGCAAATACTACTGAACCGTTTACAATGAAATTTTGCATACATATAGAGGGTAAGTTGGATTAACACATAGGTTTTATCCCGGAAATCCCACGGGAACGGGAACTATGGGGGATTTTCTTTGAAAACGCGGTCGAAGCCGCGGGCGGAAAGCTAGTACTTACATAAGCTGGTCCACTTCCACTCAAAGCAGTCACAGCATCCATCTGGTACTCCGGTACCTCATCACAAGTGCCCACAGCCTTGAACAGCTCTGTAGTGACCTTGGCATCATCAGCTGTAGCCCTGGAACCCCTGCTGAATGCAGCAGCACCTTGTTTAACTAGTGCTGGAGTGTTGGGCATCACTCTGATCACACGAGCTTCGGGGGGAAGGACCTGGAAATATAATGATCATTATTATACTATACTAGCTTTGTGTACGCGGCTTCACCCGCTTTGTAACTTAACAAATGATATAGGTACTAGACAAGAACCACACTATCCATTTCAAAAAACTTCATCTATGCTCGACTTCTTGATTTTAAAATCGCATCTTGTTTCAAAAGGGCTAGCGAAATAAATTGCTCTGGATATTTTCTTAAATCTTTATATTTTTTATAAAAAGAAACAGTCACTAAATTAACGCAATATTTGTGATTTTTTCTTTATTGTTTCCTTTGTCTGCTAGGTACGTCTTAGCTTAGTATAGCAAAGCAAGCAAAACACATAAGCAACACCTTCTAGTATTCAAATATTTTAACGAAGTGTGTGTGTCTCGGGCGGCTTCGCAATTTACAGTTTTTGAGAAATAATGGTTTTTGGATTTCTTAATTATAATACAAGTATCTTCATAACTATAATATATTACAGATAATTTTAATTTAACCTTAGTTTTTTCATCCTCACCTTTTCAATACTAGCTATCGATACGCCCATAGCAACTGATATGAACAGCTTATTCTTCGATGCCTGCAGATCCCTGATCTCCTTCAGCGCTGGACCAACGACATCTGGCTTCACGGACACTATGACCACTTCGGATCGCTCCACAACTGGTTTGTTCTCGAAGAGGGCTGTTGCTCCTAGACCCTGGATAATTGGAGTTGGTAATTAGAATGTGATTACGAATTAGAATTTAGTTTTTAATGATTGTAAGTTGGAATGAAAAATGTATTTCGACTGATTTATTTTGACTGACCGGTTTGGTTGGTTCCCTGCCTTCCAAGCCAGAGGTCGTGGGTTCGATTCCCACACGGTGCAAATATTGTGTGTGATGAACATAGATGTTTGCTCTGTGTCTGGGTGTTAATTATCTATTTATGCATTTATTTAAAATTATATATGTATGTTTATCAGCCATCTGGTTTCCATAACACAAGCGAAAGCTGAGTATGGGATCAGATCGTGCCGAGTGTGGAAATTGTCCTGAAATATTTATGAAATTTATAGAAATTAATATAGGTGTAAGGTAATATATGTTTCAATATTATATATTGCAGTTAGAGTAATAGGTAAGCTATAGCTATGTTTCTTGTATTGTTATAAATTGTACTGTTTTTTACTGAAACAAGAATTTATAAATTGACTAGCTGTCCCGGTAAGCTTTCTGTTCTGTGTTTCTCTTAAATCACGAAGTATGAAAAATAGATGTCCAATGCAAAAATCTCATGGGAATCGGTCAAGCCGTTTCGGAGGAGTTTAACTTCAACGACACGCGAACGTTATATATACAATATTACATAGGTAATTAGTTTAGCTGTAGTAATAACTAGAGTAATTTAATTATTTTTTATTTATTTAAATTTTACAAGAAAATATAATATTAATAAAGTTGTATAATTTACAATAAAATTGCATAATTTACATGTCTACGTTAGTCCTGTTTCTGACTGAGCTACGGTGACCTTTGTTTCCACGTTTCAAGGTTCACACCGAGTTCAATCAATACAGCCAGCCAGCTTTAATATTTGCGGTCTTTACAGTTTCTCTACTTCCTTTTCAAATAGATTATAAGAAAAAACGTTGTGTGGTTTTATGAAACCACGGTAAAAGTGAAACTTACGATAATTATCGTATTTGTACGACAATTATCGTACGTCACGCGACATGCGCTACACAGACCAAAAAGTTTGAGACGATGTAATAAAAGTTTCACTTTAATAAATTTAAACTAAAATAAATGACTTAGTTAACTACTTAATTTTATTTAGGGCTGATTTTATAATCCTTGGTTAAAACTTATTCATCGAATAACGTTATAATTAATAATTAGACTACCATTTCAAAAATACGTTTAAATATTCTAATTGTGCGTAAGTATATGACCGTTTACAGTCGATATTTTAAAATGTTCATGTAG
This sequence comes from Colias croceus, assembly GCF_905220415.1. Lineage (NCBI taxonomy): Eukaryota > Metazoa > Arthropoda > Insecta > Lepidoptera > Pieridae > Colias > Colias croceus. The sequence continues at coordinate 4,808,441 of NC_059562.1, forward strand.
ACTGTAGTACTTTATTGGACGGATACATTTTAACCAAGGATTGAAAAATCAGCCCTTATTGAAATAAAATCAGTTTTATTTTCAGTATTTTTTACCTATATTACCTATAATTATGGGTAGGTAGATCTGTAATTTGTGAAGAAATTCGTAGATACATTTAGCGCCAATTACTAATACTAATATTATAAAACTAAATAGGTAGGTATGTAGTTTGTTTGAAGGCGCTAATCTCAGGAACAACTGGTCTGATTTGAAAAATTATTTTGTTGTTAGATAGCCCGTTTATCGAGAAAGGCTACTTATATATTATCATCATGCTCAGCGTTCTAACAGACGAACGGCAAGTTGCGAAAGGCAGAGGCTACTTCAGTCGTCACCACATGTCTAGATCAGTCATCGGCGCGTCGGCGGCAGCAGTCAATCGACAGCTGCCGTCGACAGGCCAAAACGAATGCCGTCAAACGTCAAATGCTTGCAGTTTGCCTTCAACACAAACTGCAAGCGTCGCCACTTGTCAACGGCAGCCGTCGACGTATTTACTGCTGCCGCCGCCGCGTCGACCACTGACGTCGACTAGTGTCGACGGCTGAAGTAGCCTCTGCCGTTCACAATAATTTTCTGTTCTTCTGTAAGAACTCTTAGTGCAACAGGAGCGGAGCAATGCTGGTAAAACCGCGGGGCACAGCTAGTTTATTATAAAAATGTCATTTTCGCAACAATAATGTTCGCATAAAGTCTAAGTTACTTCGATATGAAGATATTTATTATTTATACAACAATCACGAATGTAAATAATACATTATCTAAACACGCTAGAATATCAAATGCGAGAGCACACAAAGTCAAGGATTTGTGACGCAAAATGATATCTCTGTATCAATAATTGTTTATATTTATACTAGCTTATATATTGTTTATATTTATACTGTATCAATAATTGTTTATATTTATATAGCTGGGCTCCGCGGTTTCACCCGCGTGGCTCCGCTCCTGTTGGTCTTAGCGTGATGATATATTATAGCCTTCCTCGATGAACGGGCTATCTAAAGGCTATCTAACACCGAAATAATTTTTCAAATCGGACCAGTAGTTTCTGAATCAGCGCGTTCAAACAAACAAACAAACAAACTCTTCAGAATTGTGAATTCCGATTTTCGCTACTAACAACAAGGAATAAAATATACTGGTTGTTCTACCTTCTATTGATAAAATAATTAACGAAATACACATAAGTAAGTGATTTATATTTTTTTTTGTATTTGAAATAAATCGTAACAATACAGAGATATTTATACCTATTTCAATAACAATACCTTAAAAGCCTCAGCACTGGCCAAATCCGCGGGATGTACGCTAGCTGTGATTTCATCTGGTTTTGCTAATCCTGGAATTACAAACGGGGGAATAATAATTATTTGATAACTGCAAATTGTCGTATTTAATACAACGCCATCTAGTATCATTCAAGAAGAACTTCGCAACTTATTTTGTTCAAATCTAGATACAAGAAGACAAACATGAAACAATACAGTTGTTATTGATTGTGAAACAGTTAAAAATATTATAATAAACTATTAAAATCCTCAATGAATTAAATTAAATTAATTACCTTCGTGTAACTTGACTATTTTCAAAATAGGTAGGTAACTACTATGCATTCTTGGAAATAATAAAATTAAAAATCTTTGTACCTATTTGAAAATTTGTAAAATTAGATTTGTGTAGACACATAGGTACTTTGTTTTAATTTCAAAACCATACATTTTGAAAATAAAAGTTACAGCTCAATTAATCTATTTTATTTTTCACAATAAACCAGGGCCAAGGATCGTTATTTTATTTACTTAAACGATTATAAAACTGATATCAATATTTAAAATGTTTAATTCATATGAATAAAATGTAAATGAATATTATGTTTTTTTGTTAATAAAAGAGATTGTACTTTCATTCAATTTACCTGCAGATATAAATCCATTGGCCAGCGCAAACGCCAATCTGCCTCCTCCAATAAATCCGATCTTCATGGCTTCTTGTAATGATACTGAAAATTATAATTAATAACATTAATTAATTATTAATTTTACATTGTCATTTGATCACTTTACGCCCGAAAACGGTTCAATAGAGTAAAATATGCAGAGTTTTTCAAATCGAAGATTAATGTGATAAATTATTACGTTTTTGTGGATTGTTTTCTTTAATTTATTTACAAATTAAACTAATTTACATAAAAAAGTCAATAGTGGATAAAGGACTGCCAGACGAACTTCATTTTTTAATAATTGTAATTTTTATATCACTTGAGTCTTGAACAAGACATGAACCCGGAACGTTAGGTAACATAGGTCACATGACACATCACAATTTCATAGATATTTAAAATGTTGATAAAAAATTAAAAACAATGTCAATTACCGATGTTAACAATACGTTATGTTAGACACTAATTACTATTATTATGATATAATTTTGATTTAATATTTAAAAAGAAGTACATAGTTATTTTATATTCATATTTTATTTTATCTTTATCAATCTTTGATTATAAAATATATTTTTTCTTATTATAGCCTACAATTTTTTTCCCTATAAAACTACCTACATACTACTTTACAGTGTAACACAAACTTAAATTTATTTATTCTACATAAAATAATATGAAACTTACTCCAAAATAACTAAATATCTTGCACGATGCTACTCGTATAATGCTAGGTAATACATAAATACTAAAATATAAAATCTTCTTCCATTATTCCGTTATCTCATCTTTTATTACATTATTACGCGTCTTAGAAAGTAATCTTCTGTGATTATCTTGTAAATAAATCAAATATTATAATAGTAAAAAGATTTAGTATAAGATATATTTATACAAATGCAGGTACGGTCTAGTAATGGGACAAATAATTTTTATATTTCAATTGGTGGAAAATACCTTCGCAAATGCCTTCGCAAATGCCTTCGCGAATGCCTTCGCGAATGCCATCGCAAATGCCTTCGCGAATGCCTTCGCGAATGCCATCGCAAATGCCTTCGCGAATGCCTTCGCGAATGCCTTCGCGAATGCCATCGCAAATGCCTTCGCGAATACCATCGCGAATGCCTTCGCGAATGCCTTCGCGAGTGCCTTCGCGAATGCCTTCGTGAATGCCTTCGCAAATGCCTTCGCAAATGCCTTCGCGAGTGCCTTCGCGAATGCCTTCGGAAATGCCGGCGGTACAGCCGCCGGCATTTGAAGACCTGGATATAACTTTGGGTACATACTTTGTACATACAGTTGCTAGTTACATATTATTTTTTATTGTTGCCCCACCTTGAGCCCATGGCTAGCTACGCCCATGCTTTTACGACTGAATATAACATATTGCCTATCGGTGCTATTAATTTTCTGTAACTTCACGATTAAATTCTTCCTTTTAAACTAAGTTAAAAAAGTAAACGGATAAATTATAATTGTTGTCTAAGAGTAATAATTTAAAACATTTTATTGATAAACAAACACACACAAACTGTTAAAATTGTTCGTTATATTTAGGATAAACTTTTGCCAAAATTAGTTACACTATATATTGCTTACTTATATCTAGATTTACTCGAGTCAAGTAGTAGGTAACATCGTAAGATAACAAACTAAATATGTTTCTATATTATATTTTGAGTTCAAAACGAATTTACCAGAAATTTTCATACAAAATAAGAGCACAAATTCGTCAAACAAATTGCGTAAATAATCTATAAATAATAACTTACAGTGTTTGGCACTAGTTCTGATGACGAGTGTCACAAAGTGTGCGTTCGTTTAGACTGAACACTTCAAGAGGTTATCGGCTTATCAGACAATAGTATAGTCTGTTCGATCGATCTTTTGTGTGGACTATTAATTCAATATTAGTAATTTATATTGTGTTTTTTCCAGTATGTAATATATATTATATACTTATAATCTATATTTATGAAAAGGCTGATGAGTTTGTTTGAACATGCTCATCTCTAAAACTACGCACGGGACCGCATTTAAAAATTCGTTTCATTTAGTAAATTTTATTTATTTTCTAATGATTTTGTCTCTCCTTTTATAGGTCCAGGCATGGGACCTGAATGTTTGATAAACAATTTATTATTTTCAGCCAATTTACTTTATAGATTTTTAGTTTTATTTTAATAACTAGCTTTGCCCCGCGGTTTTACCCGCATTGCTCCGCTCCTTGTCTTAGCGAGATGATATTATAATATAGTCTATAAGCCTTCCTCGATAAATGGGCTATCTAACACAGAAATAATTTTTCAAATCGGACCAGTTGTTCCTGAGATCAGCGAGTTCAAACAAACAAACAAACACTTAAGCTTTATAATATTAGTATAGATAAGGTATGCTAAAAAGAGACGCTTAGAAAACTACAAAACTACTGCTTAAATTTTTTGCCACTAATTTTTTTATTTTATAGGAAATTAATTCACATCGATCGATCTATAAACATTAATTAGTAAGGAAAGTTAGTTACACCGTCATAACTCAAAGTAATTAAAATTTGCATTTGAACATTTGTTTTATTTCTATTACATAAGTGTAGTTAATTATGTATCGCGTTTTTATCAATTAAGAGAAACTATTTATATTACACCGCCCATCGGTACAACATAATTTTGAATTATATAAATTAATCGATAAAAGTAAAATATATTATGTTTTTTAATTTATCTTAGACTACAATAAACTGATACGGACTAGGAAAATAATGAAGTCTATTCATTGGCGTAGCCATGTGGGGCGTAATCGTTTTGTTTTTCGTATGTGTGTATTATTTACCACTAAATGATTTACTTCAACTTCAACAAAAAGAAAACGAATATGGAAATGAAATAGAGTGAGAGTTAGAGTGAGAGTGAGATTGAGAGTCAGGTATATAATATAAAATATTGACAGTTTTAACTTACTAGGTACATGTAACTAACATGAGAAAGTAAAAATTAAAAAATAAATTAGTTGTTACTTAATTAGGTAATTAATTAATTATTATTAATTGCAACAGGCTTATGATGGCTGAGGTTATTTTTATAAGTTCATGATATTGAAATCAACTTATAAAAATTGTTTCATCTAAATAACATATGAGGGTATATTTTTCTAATCCCGGATCTTAGACTAATATCAATCATAGATTCATAATATTTAGAATAGTTATATTATAAATCTAATTTCAACGCCATCTACTTGCACAGAAAGTAAACGTTATATTTGTCATATATAAACAATAAATTATATTTTGTCAGGCAAGTTTAAATGTTTCAAAAAAATAACCATTTGTATATAACAAAGTTATTTGCAACTTCTATCAATTTTTTAGTAGTTCGCCTCGTAATTGAATATTTATTTTGTATGCCTAGAATGAGCGCATAGCATAGGCAACAAACAGAGCACATAATAACTAATGCCATCTAGTGGTTACGTTTAAAACAAAAAATCATTATTACAAAACTCTACGTTTAGCTACTATTATGTATTCTGTGACTCTACATGCAACTTCTTTCATGTAAAAATTGAAGTGAATCAAATGTAAGGTGGCAGTTATAGGTACCATAGACTTTATATTGAACTTTGATTGAACTAATCTAATATATAAAAATCAATGCCACTTTTCGTTGTAATTCCATAACTCGAGAACGGCTGAACCGATTTCGATAATTCTTTTTTTATTATATTCCTTGAAGTACGAGGATGGTTCTTATGTAGAGAAAACGTTAATATGTACCACGGGCGAAGCCGGGGCGGACCGCTAGTAATGAATAAGACCAAGCTTTCTATTTGCATAGAATTTGTACTCTAAATTGACTCTATCACGTTCTATTTAGTAAAATAATTCCCATTGTTGAATTAGTACTTCTGTAGATTATAATTTACAGTGCCACAAACTTAACTGACCCGGTGACGGTGTCACTGATGTCGTTTTTAGTGCCGCTAAATATAGTATTTCCCCGTATGCAAGGGTAAAAATAATGTCATTGCCAATGGTGTAAATTAACATTCAAAAATAACTTTTTATTTAAAGGAAATATTCCGTATGAAAAGTCTGTGAAAATGTGACATTTCAAAATCGCGGTACGTAGTTCCAGTTTTTGCCACCGGGTCAGTTAAGTTTGTGGCGCTGCTCCTTCGTTTTGGTATAAGGTAAAGAATAATATTCAATATATGAGTAATAAGATTTGTATATTATAACAAAGGTATCTAATTGCATCAATTTTTATTTAATTTTTCGTTCGTTCAATCCTTGTTCAATCGTTATTCGTTATGAAATAATTTTCTGTAGAGTCAGAGTAGAGTTTAAATTAATATATTTTTTTTATTGAAAAAGTACATCACTCTATTTTGGTATACTTAATGTTTATAAGTAAAATATTAATATTTAATAAATAAATGAATGAATGAATGAATTGACATTCTAAAATATAATGAAAGTTAGCTTTCCGTCCGCGGTTTCGTCAGCATTTTCAGAGAAAAACCTAAGTTAGTTCCAGTTCCTGTGGCATTTCCGGGATAAAACCTATCCTATGTGTTAATCCAAGTTACCTTCTATGTTCCAAATTTAATTGTAATCGGTTCAGTAGTATTTGCGTGCAAGAGTAACAACCATCCATACACTCATACTCACAAAATTTCGCATATATAATATTATTATATGATGGATATCAAAATAGCCTTGTAGCCAATTCACTGCATGTACCATTAATAATTTTCAATTGCCACTTGTCTCATGGCGGGCAATTATAGATGTAAAACTTTTTATTATGTTTTTTATTTTACATTTATTTTTAGGTTTATAGCATTCAAACAAAATATGCTTTGTAAGTAGGTATGTAATTTACTAAGAATTATTATAGAACTCTTTCTTTATTCAATCAACGTACAAGCTGTTTATTTTCAATTTCGTTATGGTATAACTAGCTTCCCGCCCGCGGCTTCACCCGCGTTTTCAAAGAAAAACCCGCATAGTTCCCGTTCCCGTAGGATTTCCGGGATAAAAAATGTGTTAATCCAAGTTACCTTCTATATGTGTGCTAAATTTCATTGTAATCGGTTCAGTAGTATTTGCGTGAAAGAGTAACAAACACACACATACATCCTCACAAACTTTCGCATTTATAATATTAGTAGGATTGTGTGCTAAATGGTTTTTTATTATTTAAGTACTTAGCTAGCGCGCAAGAGCAACTTTTGTCTCCTCAATTATTTTGTCTCTCCCATCAAGTTTATGGGAGAGACAAAATAATTGCGGAGACAAAAGTTGCTCTTGCAAGCGTGCAGCTAGCTCTGAATACACATTTTGATTTTTGTGTAACTTGTAAGTACTTAGACGGTATTTTATTAGCTCTACTCCTGGCGAAGCACATGGTTAAAAGTACAGATTCGTGTGACATTAACGATAAGTACCTATTTTAATAATTTTATTTAACTATTGTGCTTATACCTAATCAAAGTACGAGTTAGTAGGAACTTAAACAACATATTGATTATATGCATTATATATATTATAATATAGCTTCATAAATATACAATAACATATCGTTTACAAGGCCAACATGATCTTGCGACACTGTTTACTGTACTATAAGTACCTAATTGATTCGTGCATTTCTGTATTATTAATGTCAATAAATATAAGTAACGTATTGTGTTTCTTTGCCTATATTAACGCTTTTTGTGCATACAATCAAGACTAAGAACTAAAGATAACTTTGCAGTAGATAATGTTCAATTAAATTTGAAAATAAATCACTAAGGTTTTAAATCTTATTGTATAGGTAAATAATAGTAAGTAGATAGCTATATAAAAATGTTTGAAAATTTCAGACTTAAAGCTTAAAAATAGTTACTTATAATGTAAATAATAATGTGTACTTATAGGAAGCAATAATCTACTGACGCGATCTATTTCCACAATAAAAATCATCAAAATCGGTAGAGCTGTTTCCGAGAAAGGTAAATAACAAACACCCTGGCACTATATACTTACAAATAGATATATCAGGACATTTTACACCAAAGAAAAAGTCAGATCATCATTTCTAGTTCCATGCTGACACGACAGATCTTCGCGTAAATGATCATACCCGTGAAGTTTATACGGCCGTTAAGTTTTCGCATTTTCTTAATTTTTTTGCGTAAATTTCTTTAGTTTTTCTCTCATAAGATCCTTCTCCTGACAATAACGAACACATCGAAATAATAATTATCGGAATCGGTCCAGCCGTTCACGCGTGTTGCCGTGACCTAGGGATTCATTTTTAAATATAGAGATAGTTACGTTTTATACGATAATGACATTATTAGCGTATATCTATTACAAATACTTATAAATGGTTCGTTATCTAATCTTAACTGTCCATTAGTTAAAGAGTATGGTCAACGAACGCCATACCTGTATGTGAAAATTGCAAATCAATTTAAGTACATAGTTATGAATAAAATTATGTAATAGTTTTCTAAACATTTTGCGCAACTATGTGTTTTCCCATAACTATATTTTCCTACCTTACTTACCTTTAGGTCCTAGGTAATATGAAAAATGAGGAAGGGTAATACAAACAGTGAATACTTACATCATAAAACTGCGTCTTCCTCAGTTCAAAGTCATATCTGCATCTACGATGCATTAGATCTTTGACCTCACGTCTTATATAAATTATTTCAGATAAATTATACTGATTTTCATCAACATTAAATAATAACATGCCATTTTAATAAACTATCTATCGACATAAACCATATATTATGAAAAAGCATCTAAAAACAAAGCACATCTAAACACATCTAATCGAAATAACTTTCCACTACGATAATATTAAAGTACAGATTAAAAATCATACTCACACTTAATCATTTTGAAAAATATTCACTATCACAGATTAAATGTAAACACTATAAAAAAATTTCACTTAATCATAAATTTTTCTTCAATAATATCAATTTTTCACTTACAAATAAATATGACATAACAATAATGCATTGTTTTAGTGTATACGTGCGTAATCACAGAAACACTGGATGCGTTAACGTCCACTTTACTCCCATAAAATTAACGATGTCATATTGGTACTGTAGGCAAAACAGTCATACGCGGAAAATTAATATTCATTTAGTTATTTATGCCGTGTAATTGTGATGCTTTATCCTAGTAAATGTTTGTATGGTCATTTTAAAAATATTTACTTTGCATCGAAGCATTCGCTTTTATGACGATGAAGATGGCTTGAATTTTACTTAGCTTTTTTAGAGGAAGCGTCAGCCCTCACCATCATGATAAGGAATTTAAAATGTTATAATTAGATATGGATATGTAGATAGCTACCTACTTTTAAATTCAATTTGCCACTTAATATAAATATTATATTAACCAATAAAAAACTATTGCAATAATTTAACTAACAACGAATAATTAAAAAGTACTTTTTCCTAACGTTTTATTTTAATGTTTTTTAAAATAACGTCTGATTTGTATACTGTCTGTATGTAAATAATATGAGTCAGTAATTATAATATAATGTTATCTGGTAAATACGGTCGTCAGGATGTCGACTTCAAATGGGTTTGGTCATTAGACGATAAATACTTTCAATTTGTTTACAAACTATTATAATTGATAAACCGCTGCAAAATTTTGCATCGCCAAAGGTAGTAAATGAAGTTGATCTACAAGGCGATTAGTTCTAAATTCTAATATAATAATATGTCATGACTCGTGACTCGTGAACAACAGATATTTATGAAAATAAAAATTAAAAATAGGTATATTTAGTTTATACACACCAATCAAGATACACACGTTTCAAGTGTCTTTTTGGAAACTAGATTTAAAAATTACAATAAATAATATAAAAATTTAATTGAATTGTCCTCAGTACTTAACAATAGGTCTGTTCTATAATTCTTAGCAAATATTTTCCACCAACAAACCAAAGCCGAATTTGTTTAAGATACGTAGGTATTGATAAAGAACTTTAAATAACGCAGGGAGTCTATTGAATTTACGATAAAATTAAAAATAGTGTAAGTAGGTACGTACCTACCTAGTCTATACATATTATAATAAATCTGTAGAAGGGTCAATTCTGTACATTGAAAATATTGAAAAAATAAATACCAGGGGGTGTTACTGGATCGATACCAAACCCAAATATGTGATTAAAAAATTTTTTGTCTGTCTGTCTGTCTGTCTGTCTGTCTGTATGTGAAGGCATCACGTGAAAACTAGCGGTTCGATTTCGATGAAACTTGGTATAATTATACCTTATTATCCTGGGCGTAAAATAGGATACTTTTTATCCTGGAAAAATACCTAGAAAAAAATTAATCTTCATTTTTCAGTTTTATCCATAGACGTTGTTCCGTAGAACCGCGAACACACGTTGCGTATTATTATAGGCCTAGCCGTATTTGGGAATTGGGTCCAATAGATATTTATAAGATGTTATTGTCAGAGGTACTCAAAATGGAGAAATAAACCATCCAAGCGAAGACCGATATCCGCGCGGACGGAGTCGCGGGCGGAAGCTAGTTTCATAATAAAGTGTTCAGCTGATGAAACTTCTCTAATAGGAAAGTATGTAGGAAGAGTTTCGGAAGAAGTATTTTCTCCTATCTTTATTTTGATGCATTTATTTTATTAAATGCATTTTTACGACCTCTTATTATAACAATTATTACTTACTGCCCGAACAGATTTATTTCGCACAGCTTTGTCTCGCGGTTTCACCCGCGTAAAATATGAGTTTTTCATCTGTAAATAAAAAAAATCAAAAATCATCTTAGTGGAAACAGTTTCCAACAGTGCTAAGCTATATACCTATGCATCAATGGATATGAGTGATGGATAATAAATTATCAAACGCAACCACAACAACGAAGCCTCTCTGGTAGAAAAGCACCCTTATTGTTAAAACAGTAGCTTTGCTTGTGGTATTCGTTAAAAAAAATAAAAAAGCTTGCGTGACAGTGCACTTTAATTATTGTGTGTTCTTTCGCATTTTAGATGTAATCCTCGGTAGTATAGTGGTGAGTATCCCCGCCTGTCACGCGGGAGACCGGGGTTCGATTCCCCGCCGTGGAGATGTTTTTTTAATAATTTGCTCTAATAGTTTACATGTTATATTTTTACTCCACGACATAATACAATTTATACGAATACCTTAAATTAACTGAAGAAACCAAGCGCAATTAAAATATTATAAACGTTCACTTATGCTTCACAGATGGCGCATATTTGGCGCGAATTTAGTTTCAGTGACCTAGACGCACTGTTTTGGTATCAACGCCATCTATTGCATTTTTACAAAATTACGATAAAATTATGTGAGGTACGTAAAGTACATACTATGTAATAGAAATAGATGACGCTACTCTATAAGATGAAATAAGATGTATTATTACCACCACAGATTACCACATTATTACTAGATAGGGAGGCGAAGAGGGGAATTTTCTGTAATACTCGAGCGTGGCAGTTTAAGATATGAGAGATACCTTAGACCTAATAGAACAACCTTGTTAACTATTTAGCTCTATATGTAGTGACGCGCGCCTAGGATAGACGATCAGATTAGTAAAAAAAAATCGATAGTCTGAAATACTCGAGCGCGTCAGATTAAGATATTGGGGGTTGATTTTAGTGTTTTAAGACTAAATTTAACTAATCTGACCATAAGTCCTTGACGCCGCCGAGTTATAGGGTCGCGAACTTGTAAAAAAAAACGTTAATCCGGCATTCTCGAGCGCGATTGTTTTTATTTTTATTTTGAAGAATATAATCTAAAACTTACTAAAAATACAAAATCTGCCGGTTTCCGCATGACCGGAAGTCTGGAGGAGCCATTTCGTCTTCCGGAAAACGCGTTGCAGCATATATGTCGCGAACTTTACTTTTTCCAAAAAATAAACAAAAAAGGTAATTTTATTTTACAAAAAAAGGGCTCTTTTCATTTTTTTCCAAATTTAAACCTTTTTTTACTTGAAGCATCATAAAAACTCAAACTCCCGGTTTTTTCAGTATATCTCGAAAACTGAGGGTGTTAAGAAAAATTGATATGAAAAGATGGAAAAAGGTGATAAAAAAAAAGAAACCCACAAACCTTTTTCGGTCAGATTAAGAGAACCCACCAACATTTTTGTCAGATTAAGAAAATATGCTTTCAGGATACCGAGATAAACCTCCCCTATGAAAATCTGACGCGCTCGAGTATTTCAAATGGACTTTTTTTTTCTGCATTTTCAAAAATTCATCGTAACTTATCGTCATGCCGTAATCGTCAGTTTTTTTAAGGGGAGCTTCCTTGGGGCCTACTTAACACCCCTTCCGAAAATCTGACGCGCTCGAGTAAATTTTTTTTTTGTGCATTTTTGACGAATTTATATGCCTAGCCCCACCACGCAAACCGGCAGATTAGTATACCGTTGTTATCAGAGGCACTTGGGGCATACGTAGTATGAATATCTGACACGCTCGAGAATGCCCAAGTAACTGTTTTTTTTAACATTTTTGAAAATCCGTACACGCCAAACCCACCGCTAAAATGGTTTTTACCATAGAAGCTTTTCTTTTCGAAATTATTTTCTCTTTCGATTTTGATAAGTCTCGACGACGCCGTTGAATTACGCCATTTAGCTACCTCGCCTCCCTATCTATACGTGATTATTTCAATATTAAATAAATACAAAAAAGCTATACTTATATTTGTTTCCCTGTTAACTACTTACTTATTTCAATTTGATTTTCAGTTTTTAGATATTGAACAATAAATATCGTTTGATGTTGTACAATGTAAATATATTATTTTGTTCTTCTTTCACGTTTAAAAACTTGCTATAGGTAAACCAGAATCTGATGGCAATTAGGGAAATCAAAATTTTGAGTGTGCAACCCTAGGGAAAATGGACTGAACGATCTTGATACTGCTTATTTTTTAGTTTGTTCTCAATATCATTAGTCACATTACATAAGTGGACAATACTGTACTTAATAATGAGATATCCACCTAATATTATGTAGGTACATACTTACATGTATAATATACATATTACTTTTATACAGGTAATACATAGTATTATTTACATATACCTATATTTGTATGTTCATTATCATTATGCCATGTGAAAATATCGATGCTGAATCGGTAGAAAACTAGAATGCTTATAATTTTTTATAAAATAAAATAACAATAAAATAAAACTATGTTTATTTTCGTAAGTATTAACAGAAACGCATTATTAAATTGACTTGTACAGCTTGGACTTGACGAATAGCCGTATTGGAAACTCCTGTAATAAGTTTTCATAAAATTATATTCCAATCAACTAACAATATTATAGTTACCTACATATTATAATATTTTTTAATTGAAAGTATCAAAGCGGGGAAGTCCAATTTACCAATAAAATCTTCTAAATTGAAAATTGTGATGTGTTTGACCCTTCTTCATCAAATAATTTTCTATACACATTATAAACAACACCTCTTGCGTGTGATCACAGCGGCTTTTTCGACATTTTCGAAGATTTTTTAGACAAAATCCTAAAAAATATTTATCAACTGCAAAAAAGACAAATAATTTGACAACCAATTTGATAGTTGTCAAATAAGTTGCCACATGAAAATCTTTTATTTCTTAAATATAAATATGCCATCAGATTCTGGTAGACCTATACGAACCTAATAAAACAATTTTTTTAACAGTGGTCTGACCAAAGTACGAACGACCTTATTTTCTTTTATAGCAACACTACCGTTATGTCACAGAAGTGACGATTCGTCGCTTCACCGGCCGAATTGACATTTGACTTGACAGTTCAAAGAGCTTCATACTTCACTTCATTCGCGCTCGATGCGTCGGTTAATTTAGAGCGGTATGTTGCCGTGACGAATTTTTCTCTGGGAGTGTGCTCTCGTATCTATTGGTGCCGATTTTTTTATGTACAGTGAATTCCGAAAAATTAACATATTTTGCGCATGGTAGTGAATAAAATACGAGTTTGATCATGGCGTTGGAGGGTGTGAAAAGTGAAAAAAGTGAGGAAAGCAATGCGAATGTTCAGGACGCGAAGGCGAACGGTGTCGACAATAGGAATAAACAGGTAAGAAATAATAAATTTCTTGCTTTTCTGTGAGCGACTGAGCATAAAACCAATATTTGTGTTATTTTAGCACACGCTCGGTGAGCTAAAAGTGTTTTAATTGGCATTATTATGTGAGAAATAGTTAGATATAGTGCGATTTAGTACTGAAGAAGTATTTTTGCGCAGCTGTCGTTGGTGTACTGCGGGGTGCGACCGTTCTTGTATATAGGTGTCACTAAGAGTATGACCTAAATTATATTTTTCTGGTTCATAAAAGTACATTGTCCCTGTTCAGTGAAGCCTAGATTAGTTCTATGAAGATATTGTCGCTTTTGCCAGTTTTTGAAACAAGCCTTCATCTTTCGTCTTACATAATAATCTCAAGGACTTAACATTGTTTTGAATATTTCACTCATGATTTTAACAATTAAAATACTTTTAGTTTAACCTCTTCTAATTATTTCACACTGTTCAATTGCTAATAAAGATTTTTCAGAGGCCAAAAATTGATTTAATTTGTAGGTGTGAATTAGAATGACCTAATTGACTTTATCTAGTCAACCAATTAGAGTTATTGTTCTATTACTGCCTAGACACATTGTCTTATTGGATAATAAAAAAATGTCATTATTCTATTAGAAGATATTATAAATATTAATCTAAAATTACCTCATCATTGTAACAAAAAACTATCATGTTTAGTGATCATTGTTAACTTGTGGGTTTTCTTGTATAATTAGACATTTTTTGTCATATTAGTTATGCAAATTTATAAGTATCTTATGGACATCTGGTATTAACATGTGCAAATAATTGAAGAACATTTAACAAATTCAATGCTTTGAACTGTTTAAATAGGTAGTGTACTTTGCAAAAATCAAACAATTTTCCTTGTGCAGCTGGCAATATTATTATAAACGTAAAATGAATGTTTGAATTGTTAAATCCATTTTTTTTTAACAACATTCACATCCTAGGCTTCCATCTGCATCATTTGCTGGCTATAGTCATATAATTTGGTTATTTGTGATGCAAAATTCTATCACTCTAGAGTTTAGCCAAGATAAAAATTTATTTAGTCAGTCGCAACCTTGCATCTGTACCAAAAATTATTCACTGCTTCAATCTAATAAATGATATATATACTAACTTGCACATCTTAATTCATCGCTTTAGGATATGATCAAAGTATAATGGTCAATTTGTCTGGATATGTAAAATATTTAAATACCTTAATGATTAGTTAATATTACATTTGTTTTAAAGTTTAATGCATTTCGTTGGTAGAATTGATTTTTTAGTTTACAACAAAAATTAAAAGGCATTTATTGCTTGTGATGCCAATAAGCGTTAGATTTTTAAATGATACTAGCCCCAGTGTCACTGTTCAATCGTATTCAACATTTATTTAAATAAATAAATAAATATTCAGGACAATTTTCACATACGGCACAATCTGATCCCAAACTAAGCTTTCGCTTGTGTTATAGAAACCAGATGGTTGATAAACATACATATATATATTTTTAAATACTAATATAGATAATTAACACCCAGACACAGAGCAAACATCTATGTT
Organism: Colias croceus; assembly: GCF_905220415.1. Classification (NCBI taxonomy): domain Eukaryota; kingdom Metazoa; phylum Arthropoda; class Insecta; order Lepidoptera; family Pieridae; genus Colias; species Colias croceus. The sequence goes on from NC_059562.1 coordinate 4,824,127, forward strand.
CATGTTCTTTACAGAGATCTCTTAAAAAAGAATAGTCGAATTAGTTAATTGAATGCTTCTCGAATTTTATGTTTTGCACTAAATTTGGAGATTTTTTCTGTACTGTTAATAAAAATAACACAAGCTTCAGTAGTTTTGTTAACCGTTACATAGCAGTTAATATAGAAATTACATCATAATATATTGCTGTGTGCCAATATTCACATGGTTTGTCTTAAATATAGCATTGCATTGCTTTGCAATAAGCTGCAAAGATTGTTCAACTTGACCATTTTTAATTGTGTCTAGATATTGTATGTTTGGTATTAATAGATTTTCACATCACATATTAATACCGGGTGTAGTTGTCATTTTTTGAATTAGATAAAGTACTTTCGATATCGGTTTAAAGTTTTTTTATACCTGCAATAGTTACGGAATAATCGCCTGTGCAGTGTGCACAATTAACGATTATTCCCTGTATAACTATGTACCTAAGTAATTGACTCTTTCCTGTATTAAATTTTGGAGCAGCAATAAACATAACTTGATATTTCAAGATTACATATTTTTATATTTAAATTGGTACAAGGACATCCTTTGTTGCCTGTTATATTGTACATTGAACAGTAGGTATAATTATTTAATAAGTAAATTTTTACCAAGGATATTCCCCTAAATAATTGGAAAAACAAAAAATTATGGCATTGCACATAGTTATCAGTTTTTTTCTGCTAACTGCAACTCATACTATAAATTCTTACAACAATACAATCAAAATAAATACACAATATAACTAATATTCATATGCCACAGAAGTTAATCTAAACTAATGCGTGAACGATTTTTTGCCCGATAAAATTTATTTAGGGCGCATAACAGCTGCTGCATTATTGCATAACACTTACAATGGACTTGGTCTCAATAGAATATTGCTATGCTCCCTTACAGTGCAAGTCGGGCACGCTTATAGAATATTTATCTATGGATCGTTTGATTCTAGACGTATTTTCTTTTTAAATAAGTTGGCTAGGCAGCTGTTGCAGAGCTTGGCGGCTTTTAAATGTTGGTTATGTTGGGTAGAATTTTATTTCGATAATACCGTGATTTTACGTAAAAAGATTCACTGTGGACTTCTTTAAATTGACCGAAATTAAAGTAATAATATACTTTTCGTAGTAAAGTAGGTAGCTGCTGATAAAAAAAAAAATAGAAGACATAAAGAACTGAAAACATTTATTATCTAAGTACCTACCTATTTAGTCTCTTAAATTAAGAGAAGCTTGTTTTATCTTATGAATACAATACTTTTATAATGTACAGTGCGATTTATGGATAATTCCAATAACTAGATAACTCGTTTTTAATCTATCATCTATATTTGGATATATCTTTATTAAATAAAGTCGTGAAGCCACACAAATTTAGAACGGTTGAGCGTATTTTGATGATTTTTACTTTTTATGTTGTCTCCGCCAAGATTTGGATAAAAGCTTTATATAATGTAGAAATTAGCAGAAGAAATCTTTTGTTCTCGGTTGATCAGAAGATTCTGCGTGTGCACAGTGCAGTATGTTCCAATTTATTCCAAAAAATGATAAAAAAAAAATGTGTGCGTGTACACACGTAAGAAGTGAAACTTCTTTATGACCTTATTTTTCGAAAAATAATTTACTATATGCAACTTTACAGAAATACGTCGAATCACGCGTGGTAGGGACAAGAAAAAGATGGCGCGTAACGGAAAAATGTCACGCGTAACGAAAAAATGTTACACTTAATTTTTACCAACCCCGATAAAGAGTTTCACTTCAAAAAGAAGTTTCACTTCAATAATATGCACTAATCGTCTATGTATTAAGATAGCCAGACACCTTAAGATTGGTAACAGATACTCAAGGTCGCTTACTGTTATTATGCAATGCGGTAACCAGTTATAATAACAAATAAATGTTATGTAATTGCTTTGCCGTGTTAATGAGAAATAGTTTTCTTGGGAAATGTACTGAATTGCAAAAATAAAACGTTTTTGTATCGGACCATTCTAAGGAACTCGGGTATTAATTAATTTTGCTCCAAGAACTGCTATAGGTAAAATATTGCTTCTATGTTGATGATTTATCTCGAAGGATATAACTGAAGAAATATTGTGGAAAAATAACAATTTTTGTACGAAGTTTCACGAGACAAAGATCAATGCCATATGTAGGTACCTATTCACAAATCACATTCCATATAGCGGTGCCTATTAAAGATACGGTAAAATATAATAAAAGCTGAAGCAAATTTGTTCCTTTGTTACGCTTTCACTATTACTTACTGTTCAACAGATAATCGTTCAATTCGGCATATACATTGAAAATTATTTTTGAATAAAGTAGAATTTTAAAAAGGAAAATGCTAAGTATTTATACAGAGAAAAAAACATACATTAACACGACCGTAACCATGATAGAAAACCGGCATAACCTGCTTATATCATAAATTTAAATTAATTTATTAATCATCATTCATCAATACTAATCCTGAATGTATCTGATATATTTAACTGTGATTTGAAACAGCAGACGAAGAACTTATAAATTCCCATTACTTCGAAAGGGGTAAAGTAATGACATCATATTCTTGATTACGTCACTTGGAGGTTTGCTGTGTCCATGTGTGTGCTCTGAAACAAAAAGATTTGAGATTGTTGAGAATTTTGATTTTACTATGGTTCTATTGACGAACTGTTTAATACCACATTCCGAATGCCTGTACCTATATGATATACAATAATTATTTACTGTGATCGTAAATCTATATGAGAAAAAAAATGCCAATAAACAGTTAAAATAGACGCTTAATCTTCAATATACTTTGGAATTCTGTTCTATGTGATTATTTCAAACTGGTAATGTTTTTCCTTCTCAAAATATATATCTATATAACTCGGTTTATGGGGTGGAAATGACATCATATCCCATTCCTTTTTGCGTAGCAATGGACCTCTGTCCTCATCGACTTCGCTTATTATATTTGATAGCTCATGTTACAACATAATATGACTTCTTTTTGGGCATAAATAATTAGCTACCAGTTTAAAATTTTAGCTGAAATCCTATAAATACAAAATAATTTAAATAGAAATAAATTGTTTGGATAAAGCTTTTTTTCATGCTTTTACCATCGAATTTTTAATGATTTATTAACATCGTTTAATATCACATCAACAAAGAAACGTATCAACCATGTTAACAAGTAATTCTTTATAGTAATGACCAGAAAGAACAGTTAACCTCCAACCCCCCAAACTAATCTAAACTAGACATTTGATATGCATACAAATAAGTCGAACTCACCTGTTCCCTTCATTAGCTTCAAGTTTATAGCAGGAAGCGATAATTTTATAGCGATACAAATATTAACTCGAATTCACCCTGCAGAACTGTAAAAATTAAAACATTTGTAATGTACTTAAAGTATAAAATTGTCTACATTCAGCTCTTTCCTTTTATACGCTACATCACCATTTTAGATGAGTCTTAAGTTTTGGATATCAGCTATTTTTCGCTGACTGTTGTTTACAAACTAAAACTAAACAAAAAAAAAAAATCCCTACTCTCACTATTTCTCCACCGTCGTAAATACTTTTTTTATTGTCGCATACTTTTCCCATTCCATCGCGAAGATCCTTTTTATGGACGTTAAAGCTTTATTAAGTGACCTTCAGCCCGCGAGGGTTCTATTTTTCTCTTTTTTTTATATAGGATTATCTTTTTGTTAACTGTAACTAGTTAAAATCAATTCTTATTTTATCAACCGAGTTAAAATAAGAGGAGATTCTCCATTGATCAATATTGTTTAAGTGAAACTTCTTTAGGCACGCTGAAAGTAAAATTTCAAGGTATATAAGTATAGCGCGTCATAGCAATACCGTCATGGAGAAAGCGACAATTTTGGTAGATATCTTTGAATCTTGCCAAAGAAGTTTCAATTCTGACACGTGTGCTCGGCACAAACACTTTTTATTTATGTTCACGTAGTAATTCGCTCCCGCGCTCGCTACCGCTCGTTCCTCATTAATGTATGCACACTACCTTATTAGCGGCTTACGAAAAAGTCGGAAATTAGTTCGCTACAGGCAGCACTGCACAGGCTTCGAATTAATTGGATGAGTCGACTGGAAGTGTGTTGAGAGATTTTGTTACAAGGGAGCATGTGTGCGGGTAGTTTTACATTTCCTGGTTGTATGAGTAATTGTTTGAAATTTTCTGTAGGTATAGTTTATATCTAGAGGTTTATAAACTGCATTTGAGTTGTATATCCATGTTGTGAATATATATTTTCCTGTCCAAAGTGTTATGTAGAATAATAGATTGTATAACCCCAAATAAACTGAAATATCTCCCTGCTTTAGTATAGATTTTCAGCTCTATGCAGACTGATATATAGAAAGTTTCTATTAGAAACATTCAGATCAAGCATAGTCCTTGTTATTCCTATAGGTACATGAGTGAAATCACTGCCAAATATCAACAAGATCGTTGTGCCCTGAACTCCTGAAAGAGAAGCATACAATAATGCATTCTTACAAACCTAAGCGATTATAATATTAGTCGGACTATAACAGTGTTACATAAAGCACTAATATTGGAGAAAAATTTTCTTATAATACATATGAACCGTTAGTATATATAAGCAAGAAAAGGGACGTGAACCCTCTTTGGGCATTGACGTCATTACTCCGGAGATACGAAGGCCAATGGTATACTTAAATACAATACACCATTGTATACGGTTGGCGGGAAAAGAGGAATTTTACATTTTTATTCAGCCATTTTGTTGAGGTCGCGCAGAATGTGCTTACTTCATTATCTTGGTGATGAATAAAGGGGACTAGAATAGTGTGATATATTTAATCGATAGAAACTCTATGTGGTGGAATAGCAGTTTGGTTTGTTTTTGATGCTGAAAATGATAAAAATTTAATTTAAATGTTTACAAAAAACAGGTCACTTTGGCGTAAACGCTGGTCTGCAATGATTGCAGTGCCTGTAAATCTATAAACACTATACTTAATATTATAAATGCGAAAGTAACTCTCTTTTTTTCAAACTCTGAAAGCATTTGAACTTGATAAAAACTATTACCTATGGCTATATATTCTTGAAATAGAACTCTGAAGAAGTCAAAACAAAACTTCAAGAAGTAGAAATTATAAGGTGTATTTAGTTAGCATGTCCTATCGAGCTAACGTGCAGCCATGGGCGGAAAGCTTGCTATTAATACATTTTAAATAATATATTATGTTGAACAAGGTGTGCCCCGTAATCACCTCGATCACGAGCGACCTTCACCTTGTATCAGTTGTTGCATATTATAACGGGAAATGACCGTACGAACTCATCGCTCACCCTCCAGGCCTCGCTAATGTATGTGCTACTGGTGTTCGGTTTTGTTTTACTGTCATTTCACGTGGTTTAATGTGTATGTATCTTTAACTAGCTGCTCCGACAGACGTTCTGCACTATTGCCTCTTTTTCGTGATTTTTCTCTATCAGAACCTAGTGCATAAAAAAGACAAGAAAAAATTCTCCGAATTGTCGAGCCGGTCTCGGGTTTTACGCTTATTATATTAGACAAAGTGATTAGCGAACAATAACAAATTTTTATGATGAGTATGGGGATGAAATGGGAAATGTGTTATGTGTATTATATACCTATATACTTGGACTATGTATTTAGCAGAACCTATTATAGTTCGGTGGGAATGGGTAACCTTGAGTCCGTTGTTTTTGTTCCGTTATTGCGATGGCAAATAAAAAGCATACGTTTATAAACAAACAGAATTCATTTACTGATTGCCATCAAGGGAATTAAAAAGCTTTTCAAGAAATTTCATACTGCGAAGGGCGTGGAAATTTTCCTGTCATTACAAAAGCTTGACAATATCTTCATGGAATGAAAAATTAATTTGTCTGTCCAGGGAGATATTATTACATGCAGCAGACATTAGTACAAAGAATGATAACAAGTTTTGCAATGGGTAGCTTTCCATTTATTATGATTCTGATTATGAAAGACAAATGTGTTTAAATATTATTTTTTATTAAATATATTCAGCATATTTTGATAAGTAATGCTTTTTTGTATTTTACTAACAAAATAACAACTCAATCACATTCGTGCGATCTGCGAACTATTTCGACTATGACATGCTAATGATAAAATCTATTGATGATTCAATTGTCAAGCAATAGGTATTAGGTACACTTACTACGAGGACTTACTTAATAATTATCTTTAAATCAAGTATACAAAAAAAATAGTATTTTAATAAATTAAACACATTTTATATCCTGTACTTAGTTTTAACCATTAATTTCTACCTAAGCTACTTTTCTCGTAAACTTAAAATTTGTTCTATTTTCGTAATTAAATTCTTTAAAAGGAAATGCTTAAAAATGCCTGTTGAAAAAAATATAATAAAGATAATGCTAATCATCAAAATCTATCACAAGTTTAAAAGGCAGGATACAAAACAACCAAGAGATATGTGAAAGGGTGTAATGGGATTCCCAACGGGCAACACTAGTGGGATGTTCAAACATAGCTCAAAGCAAATTGATAGTGCAAACGTAAACGGCCGTACACGCCGAGAGATTAACTGGACAAGGATAGGGTGCGTTATAGTGGTGTTCAGATGTGGGCAGATTATACCTGCAGCTGCGTCACTTGTTTGTGACCTAAAAATAATTGTTTCCAATCTCTTTAAATGTGAGAAAGGATGTACCTATGACGGGTGAAACCTTATTAATTTAAGCAGTTGCATCTCCAGCAGTTTCATCGTTACTACGTAAAATATGTAAATTCTTTTGAATTTCGTAAATAGCTTAGTAACATAAATTCTTAAATGTAACAGCAGGTTAGCGATGTACTAACTACTGACGCATACCTAGATCAAAATGTTAAGTAGAAGATACATATAGCGTTGTAGAGCTTTTTAAATTTTAATATCACCTCTTTGTGGCCGTGCCATTTATTTCAAATTCACAGAAACAAACTTAGTCTAAAATTTGTTCAATCAAAAAGCCAGCCTTGAATTTTACATGAAGAGCAAATAGTTCCAATCATATCAATTGGTCCATTGCAATGATAACGAGATTGTGCCCGCGTAGCAATCGTAAAGCATTGTCGATTGTCGCTCCTTACAATTGATACACAATAAATAATAATATTAACTCGTGGGAAATGAAATGCGTATTGAATAAACTGTATTATGTAGGTTGGTTATTGTAGTATAGGGATCTTTATTGAATATTCTGTAGTTTGGTTATTGTGGTATAGTAATTGATATAATTTTGGACCGATATTTATTGTAGATACTCTGTTTAAGTATTGCAAGGGTAGTTTTTCGTATGTTGTCGTGATGGACGTGAAGTTTATTTGTTTTTTTAAAGTTTCGGTTTATTCTTATTATGTGGATAAGATTTAAAAGAAAATCGTTTACTTTCTGTTTAAAACTGTGTGTAAAATTTTGTTTTGAAACTTGGTTCGTAAAGAGGTGGCTGAATTCTGTTTCAACTGCATTGCAGAGTTTGCTTCGCTATTGGTTTTAATTAGCTATAATTTAAAATACTGAGCGAATACAAATAAGGTTTATTTTAATTTAATATTAACTTTTTTCCGAGGACACGTTATCTGTTTTATTGAGTACCTACTAGGTACTTACTTATCTTATTTCTAAACAATTAAAAAAACATTGACGATATTTATAGAAAAAGAAAAGTAGATTTATTCGAAGATTCGAAAAGACTGTGGATAAAATAACAATGTAATTGATAACAGAACATTAACTATGGTAAAGTCTGTTGCCTTAAAACAGATGAAAAGTCTAAAGAATTTAGACACGCTTTTGTGAAACCCAATTAGTTATTTAAGTTTGAATGTAAATGAGTTCTAACTATTTATTAATTTCCAAGCAAAAGGTAAGCTTAGAGTTAATTACTACGGCTTTTAATCTATGAAGCTGGCGGCCATTTTGAATGTTTCGGGTCTAGGGGCTTCAATTAGAAATAAATGTTTGTGGGAGTTTATTTTCTGAGTAAAGCTGAACTCGTTTCAGGTTAGCTGGTATATATACAAAAGTTTATTCAGTACAATATTGATAAAGAATCACAGTTAGTTTATTTTTATGTTATGTTGCATAGTAAATTATTAAAAACACGATATAATAACTACTACAGAAAATAACTATTAATAGATACTATTAATTTTAAATTAGCTAAGATTTGCCAATAAGGCTTAGCACTAGTCTTTAAACATATTATCTCATCTCATCTCAGCTTAACATGAAATTGTGGTCAAGCGCTTCACTATTCCCAATAACAAAAAAAATCTTTTAAACAGTTTATAGATACCTCCTCAGGTCACACTAATACATTTCTATATTCACAAACGCAATCTAAATCGTACTGTATCCAATTTTGCACACGTCTTCTCTTCATTCATTAGTCTTCACATTAATTGACAGTTCACGCATAAATACTAACTAGGTGTTCAAGCATTGCAAAGCATAGTGTTTCTCTGTGTATAGGTTAAAATGCCACTGTAGAAAAATTATTTCAGTATTTATTAGCGAATTAGCCAATTTTTGGAGGAAGGCTATAATCATCACACTTAGACCAATAGGTGCGGAATAATTCGGGTAAAACCGCGTTGCACAGCTAGTTTTAAATGCATGTTGAGGGAGTATGCAATGGTGACGATTACCTGTTCAGTATTGGCCGCAATTTTCTGTAATTATTGTATAATCAATTTGTTTATCTATATGTTTATTATTCGAATCAATCGGGGCATCTTCTACTTATAGAATCCCTCTACCCCTCACTGTCAGTAGGTAAACCACCTAGTTTAACACGTAGTAAATCCTACGATATTAGCTTTGTAAGATGAGTTAGCTCTTCAGCTTTGTGAAAATGGAGTGTTAGTTAACGTGGCTTTGTCTACACGCTTGTAAATTGTTATTTGATATTGCGGTTATGTGTGGTTTGAATTGAGATGGATTAAATTCTGTTCAGAGGAATGAGTAAGTAACTTAATTTGTTATAAGAGAAGTCTGGTTGTCGTTCTTTGTTTTGCCTTGGCAAGAGCCTTAAAAGCTCTTGAATTGTAAAGATTTTGTGCCCAAAATATGTCAAAGGAAAGTCTTGTGAGAATCTTATTGGACTTAAATTTAAGCAATGCAAAAAAGCTGCGAGGCGTGGCTTGTTATTTATATAATTTTTCTTTATTTAAAATACGCCTTATTTTATGGTCATGTATATTATAATTATTTATTGCACTCTTGTACTTAACTTAAATAATTTACCTTACCTAAAATACATAGAGTGGGCGGTTTATACTATTCAATAAATTACTGTAACAATATGTGTCGAGTGAAGGTTTGTTTAATGATGAAGAAAGTTCTGGACCTTTTCTATTCAGAGTGATGAATGAAATGTAAGTACGTTGTGTAAGCTTTCTTTTTGTATGCGTCATTAAAATCTACTTAGCAGCATCTGTTATGATATTTATGTGTGAACTTAAGGAGCTTTTGACTGCGTGCGTGTTTGTTTTATATGGAGTACTTGCTTTTGATTACATTTACAGGATTGATGGAATAAAAATATAGGTAAATAATTCGCATTAGTGCAATTTATCTACTGTTTATTCGATCGATATTTTTTGTTAATGAACGAAGTAAATGGCCTATACATTCTTACTGGTAAAAGTAAAATATGGTTTAATGTTTCAGTGAACCTGTTTTTTCTGAACGTTCTTTTTGGGGACAGAAGTCAATACCTCTCTTACATTTCTTGTTTGTTAACCAATGTATAAAGAGACCATTCCTTTTTTTTAAGTAGGAAATCATGTTATATCTGAATACATATGGTTGGATGCACAGCAGACATGTGCTAAATAATAACCTCGAAAAAAATGTTCTTATCCTAATAAATGAGTCTTTTAACTTGTATTCACACTCGTTAAGGATGCTAGCGATAGTGGTATTGTGTCATACATTACCTTCGACTATCCTCCGCTAGTTCACCTTGACAGGTATATAAACATATATTATATGTACTATATCTTATACAATATAAGCTTTTGGGCTGTGGACTAAGGTCAGTGTTGTTTATGCTGTTCCGGACGCTGCGGAATTTTGTTGGCTTCTTAAAATACATTTGTTTATGTTGTGTACTGTTTTCTTTAAGTTGGTAGTCATGTTTGGGGATAGTATGTGTTATAATTTAGGTATAAGTGACGTCATTGGACCAGATTGAAACAAATTTGATTGGGATAGAAGCATTGCATTTCGTTTTATGAAAGGCTAACAAACAAGAATTCATTTATATAATTCATGTAATTTTCCGGCTTATGATAATCGCATAATAACTATAATTTTTGTAATGAGATTCTTTAAGATACCCATACGTATTAGAATCTATCATGATGGAAAAAAATAGCCTTCAATTTTACTAGATATTATTAAATATTTTGCGTCAGAAATATTTCCTTGAAGTAAATGCATCAAAAATTCGGAAACAACATACGATAAACATCCGTTACATCACGTATCGATTTTACATTGAAACAACATTTATTAATACCACCATCGCTTCGAGTATCCTCGACAAACAAAAATATTTGGTTTTACGTGTTTACAAAATCTTTGGAGAATGTTTGGGAGAATCTTGTTTTTCTCAGAAAAGATTAGTACTGATTGATTATATCGATAGAAAATATGTATTTGGAATGTATAAAAGTTAGTAGTTTGAAATATTATAACGCATTCTTTGCTATTAGGCATCAGTTTCTGGTTTATTAAAGTATGTAAATGTAAATAAAATAGCACTGTCCGTTTTTCTTACTGCGCTCATTTATATAAAACCTAGTGCATGAGTAATTTTGATGTTAGGTATTATTTTCTGTAATTTGTCGTTTATGTGTATCCTACCATAAATATATCATGCTGTCTTAATGACGATGTAGAGAGCTTCCAAGCAAATGATATTAATTATATGTACTTGCTTGTTTGTGTATATACAAACAAGCAAGTACATAATTGACTAAAACCAAAGCTTACAGAATTGATGTAAGAACCAATAATGAAGTTTGCGTGATCAAAACAGTCTACGGTTATATACAGTTTTCTTTAGCGACCATTCTTCGTAATGACCTACTTGGCGAGATACAGTATTAAAATTAGTTCCTGGCGTGCTATGTTTCGTTTTATCTATTTTTGACTGTGCATCTTTTGTGCTTATGATATGTCGTATGTTTGTTTTTGTTCGATTATAGTATAGTATAGGTAGGGTAAGCGGCTTTACTCAGGAGCATTATTAGTTATTTTAAGCCTTAATGTTCATGAGGTCTGTGTTTAACAGTTCCATGAAAAAGCATCACAGCCATATTTATAATTTTGATCTGCTCTACTTATCTATAGTCAATGAGTTTTGTAACCTCTTTTTCCTTTTTTATACTAAAATTATGTGGTGATGCGTACATTTGTGCATTTGCTTGCGTGACCAAGTAGGCCAAGCTGTGTGTACGTCATCGATTACATAATTAGCCGGATTGCTCTAAATTCGAAGTTTACGAGCGTGTTTACATTTTTATACTCGAGCTTTTGACCTACAAAATATGATGTGAGGACTGTTTGTCTGAATGATGAAGAGCCTGTGGTGTGGTGTTTGGTTTTTATTTATTTGTCTTGGGTACTTGTTACTTGGTTGCGTCATGAAGAGATGATATTTTTTCTGCTTTTTGATGTAAGTAGATACATGGGGTAATTCTTTATGGTTAAAATATAATTAAATAATCATAATTTATTCTTCAACAAGTACATTAATATCTTGTAGAATTGCTCATATGTATTGGGCAATAGGTATTATCCATTTTACTATATTCCAAAATTTTAAAGGCATCATAATAGTCAATTTACATAGGTATAAATGTATTATAGATAAATCTGCCGGAAAAAAAACAGGACTACTATATAATAAATAAAATGTCGATTGCTGATGTGATACAAACAATAATTGTTATGTTTTTGTCCTATCGAATGTAAATTATTGTTTGTTTTTGATAAAATTTGTTATCAATAAAGTAGTTCCTTTACGCATTGCCGATAAAAATATACGAATATATCGATAAATCAGAGGATATATAATATAGACCATATCTAATATATTTTCTAGTGTTGTTATGAAAATAAGACAACACAAAACCAAATAAGGAAATGACAGAATAGAATAAATGTGGAAATTCTATTGGGATTACATGCGAATGTATTGAAGCATTTAGAAGTTTTGCTGAAAAAAACATTCATGCATTTCAAAATATTTTATATCGTATAGGTTACTCTACAATACTATTTTAAACCAATCAGTTGGTACTTAATCACAACATTAATACCTCGATATAAAAGCAACCTGTAACTTGTAAGTCATAATATACTTATGAAAGCCAAAACAAAAAAATGTACCCGTATTCATATATTCCGACCTCATTAAGGATTGCGGCTAACAAAATATGTTTTGACTGGCGCGGAACATACAGGCTACATGAAACAGACGGTGCAATCATAACAAAACGAGATAAACAAATGGTAGAATTAAGGAGAAAAAAAGTGAAGACAAACAAATGGAATAGAGAATGAAATTAAGGAGAATATCGCAGCTTAGAGGGGACTGGATATGACACTGTCTAGCAGTGGCGTGCCTAGGGTGTAAGGACTGGGCAAGCCCAAATTTTTCGAAGTGTTTGCTGGGTACCCTTTTCTTGAATTAGGTATACACTGTGTTACTAAGTAGGTACCTATGTTCGTTATAAAACTTATAAAAAATGTGAACATACCGAATCAAATCTTCTAAATCTTCACGCGCGCCCGCAAACAGTTGAGTCAAACGTTTACCATTACAATCATATTAAAATCTATATCTATAAATTATATAAAACTGTATGACATTATATTATAAAATTGTACAGATCATTTATATTCTAATTCAAAACGCCGATCTTTCTGAAGGAAATATTTTATAACATCAGAATAGAAGTAGGTACCTACAATGATTGTTTTAATTCAATTAACAGCTCTTTCTCAATGACAGTCATTGTTAATTCAGAAAGGCGTTCTTGGCCTTCTGTATTTCTTAAATACGTACCTACCTACCTACCTATGAATTCGATTTAACGCTGAGAAAGCACGCTCCGTGGAAGAACAACTAGCAAGAATCGTAAATACCAAAATATGTGCAAGTTTCATCAGAAGGCTTCTTCTAACCAATTCTCATTCATGAAATCGATTAATTCGTAAACAATACAATTAAAATTTGGTTTATGTTACCTACTTACTGCACAAATCGGGAGTTGGTTTTGATGAAGAAATTAATCGTTGTTTTACAGTAAAGTTTAATGATTTTACCTTCCCCGCTGAGCACAAAGCAAACCATCACAATTTACAATACAATCTGTGTCGCGACACTTATTCACAAAATTCGAAAAACTTAACCTAAATTACATCGGAATAATCACGCGCTAAACCATACTAACAATAATATTCACGACGTTCGTTCGCGCGACGCGCAATCGTAACTATCTTCACACTGTTAAAGCCCGGCTTTGTTGGCCATATAAATTGCTATAGAATTCTATAGATAGGTATGTAGCTACTTCAACGAAATTTCATACGTTAGAAGAGATAAGCGCAAAGCCCGGTAAAAGCCCACGAGTGCAAGCGAGAGAACTATATGTCACTCAAGAAGGACACCGCACTGTTTATACAAAGTACGACTTTATTTAGATAGCAAGAAGGATGAAATTAAAAAGTTTGACTCGAATTCGACATTGTTTGTTGGTGAGTTTTCATTGAATTTCGGAGCAAATTTTGAATTGCTCGTTGCGCGCGAATATTCAAAAGTGAATTTGGGTATTTTCCTGTCTCGTAGCGAATTCCTTAGGCAAGCCGGGCTTTTCGGCTTGTATGAACGTACCGCCACTGCTGTCTAGGATAAGGTATAGTAAAATGAATGTGTACCTACTAGCGTCTAGGTGTAAGGGCTCTGTAGATGTGATAGTCTTGATTCTTGGTACGTGTAGTTTGGTTGAGAACTCTTGAAACATGCTGCCTACATCACACGTATCAAGCTAAATAAACCAACATTGGTATTTTTTTTTAAATTGCGTTGATATATATGGATAATTGTATTGAAGGGTCTGCTGTAGATGGTTGTGATTTAAATGCCTTGATTTTTGGTGTAAGAAATTTGGTTTATAAAGTTTGATGGATGAAGTAAGGACAAAGATGTTAAGAGCTCTGATGAAGATGAGTGTGTCACTTGTTTATTTACATGCTTCTAAGAAAATATTGAATTGGACGTACTTAAGAGGTGAAAAAAAAAAAAGGTTTGGAAGAGTGTTATCGACGTGTATAAAATCCATAAGTATATGATGGCATAAAATATCAAGCATAATCTTTTACACCAACAAGATCTCGAGAAGACTAACATAAAAACTTTCGCTTTTATTATATTAGTGAGACATAATAAAACCTTGGAAATGCTCTAGACATCGTTTCGGCGAAACCATACATAATTTAGTTACCGTCCATGATGGCTGTTTTTGCTGTTATAGGTTTGTTTTGAATAATTTGCCGATATATTGTGCGAATCTAGCTACGGGACAAATGACATAGATTTGTTTTTACCTATAGAGTTAGCGTAACGAGGTCGTTGACGTTGAGACTGAAGTGGAATACTAAATTGGTGGTACTGTGGTCCGGGTTTTGTTGATTTTTGTGCGCAAAATTGCGGAGAGATTTTTTGGTAGGTAATGGTATTGTAGTTTGTTATATTGGGAAGTATTTGCACTTAATTATAATAATAACTGAGCCTAATGATAAGATTTTAATAAGAGTGCGATAGTTTGAGATCTGTGAAAAGGTGCATCATCAATGATCTTGAACATTATTTTTCTTAGAAAAAGCTCAAAATTATTAAAATAATCTTTCATTTATATGAATTCTTTCATACAAATCATTCTACCTATTAAAGTAACAAGATATTTTGGATCTAAATACATATTCAATTCTCATATTTAGGAAATGGGTAGCAATTTTCTTCTTCGTTGAGCGCGTTATTACTGGAGCTTTGAAGTGGGCATGCGTGACGTCATTGCATGGTCAACCAGGTGGAAATGGCTTTAAGGATTTTGACAGTAAGATAAACAGGAATATATAGAAAATTTTGTTAATTACTTGCTTTTTACGACATCTTTTTACAAACAACCTATCGCTGATCTATTGCATAGTCATAACTCATAGGCTCTCAATAGTCATTTAACATTAATTTTATTAAAAAAAGAGAGGCAAGGAGCAGTGGGATCTTAGGCAATGTTTAAAATAAGTAGTAAGATTTTAGTTTTTATTCATCAAAGCACGCGAAAGCTCATGACGTAAATCGGTTTAAATTGCTTACTGTTTTTGTTAACTTTGAATAAAAAATATTACAGTAGGTAGGTAGATACGGTTTTATCATTTATCTACTGACGTAACCGAATTAACTGTTGTAATACGCATTTACAAAGTTTATTTTGTATTTATTATGAAGAAGTATTGTCTATGAATATAATATATTTTTCCCTTTATTTTATTTTAATTCTCATTTCACCAGGTAACATTGAAAATCAACAAGAGAGAATTCTCCTTCTTTACTTTTGATTAAAACACGATATCGTCTCGGTAGAGAAACTTAATTTGTTCTTTGAAACTACGATCCCGTCTTTGTGTTTTTATAATTTTAATTTACTTTGTGAGCAATAAATCTTATATATAAAAATGAATCGCAAAATGTGTTGGTAAGCGCATAACTTGAGAACGGCTGAACCGATTTCGATAATTATTTTTTTATTATATTCCTTGAAGTACGAGGATGGTTCTTATGTAGAGAAAACGTAAATATTATGTACCACGGGCGAAGCCGGGGCGGACCACTAGTATTTTTATAATTTTATATGTTTCGAGCGAGTTGTATCAATACAGTATAAAACAAGTCGCTTCCCATAGTCTGTCTGTCCTTATGTACCTATGCTAGCAATTTGTACAACTGCGCAACGGATTTTGTTGCGCTTTTCTTGGTTGATTGGTTCGCGATTAATGTATTGGTCTATAAAGTTAAGAGTACGAGGCCGTGGACGGTTAGTAATTTTGAAATACCTACCTATCTTACTACCTTCATCGATGTTCAATTTTTAGATGTTTTGTTCCAGTATTTGTCCTTGTCTTGTCCTTGTATTGTAAGATAAACAAGACATTACTCGGCATAATTTAAGAAGTGACTAGGAAATGCAGTGCTAGCGTGATCGATGCTATTAAAGGCATACAAGTGGTAAATAGCACATTCAGAACAAGTGCAATGCAATGTGGAGAGCTTCAATGGGTTTTAATGCCTTCCGGCTGTAATAATAGAACGAACCTTAAGCATGGATAGCTATATGGGTAGGTAGGTATAGGCTGTTTAAAATGATCGGTGTAAAATTTGTCTCGTAAGTAAAATACCCACGATACGAGTACCCACCTACACACTGCACTGTAGGTGGGTACTAGTCAAAATTAGTTGATATTAAGTTATCTATTTTGACGATTCAAAAGCGCATAACGTATTCCTATAACGATGGAAAATTAAACAAACATCAGTAAAACGTAAAACAAGTTTTGTGTTCACATGCTGCTAGCCTTACAGATTTCAAAAATGTATTTCAGAAATAAACCAACGAGAGTTATTTTGTCATAAGGTAAGTAAATTTTTCTGAGACAAAACGAAGTTAATTTTTCTGAGAGAAAAGAGATGGGGCAATCTAGCTTAATTTCCTTTTTGATCATGAATTTTTGTTCCTTTATTATTATATACATTCGTCTCGTTCATCGTAAAATAAAAGTAAAAGCCAAGATGAAAATACAATTCGTATTTTATGTTCTGCGAACTTGGGAAAACTAAAACAAAGGAGACCTTTTACATTTACTTGCAAAATTATTTTATCATTTCGGGACCCGCAGTGAAATACGTCAAACGCACAAAGGTTAGCTTTTCTGGAGATATTTTTCTTATTATATAGCTGTTATCGAAGTTATTTTGGTGTTTTAATAATGTTTTAAGTATTGTGAATAATGTTCTTGATTCATGGAATGTAAGGTAATAATAATATTTTATACTAGAGGTCCGCCCCGGCTTCGCCCGTGATACATATTTCGCAATAAAAAGTAGTCTATGTCCTTTCTCGGGTATCAAAATATCTTCATACCAAATTTCATGCAAATTGGTTCAGTAGTTTAGGCGTGATTGAATAACAGACATGAAAAACAAAAGCACAAGGTGTAGATATATCTTATTTGCGGCATTTTCATTTTAAATACAGAGTTTAAACTATATAATATGACCCCTATGCTAGGTTTAACCTGTGTTATCACTATCAATGTGTCGTGGGTATTTTATTTTTCCTTTATTTTACCAAAAACACGAAGTTTCTTAATATATTGCAGCTTGCCATTTCATTTGCTTTAATAATGTTAATTGCGAAACGCCCTTTGCGTGTTCGAGCCGCGATTTTTGTAAATAACTTAATTAATTATGTACTTTATTTAATGAGGTCATTATTATTTTAAATGTAAAAGTTAATTTACCATTAACATGGCTTGTGCGCCTTGTGATTTAAAATTTCTGGAAATACGTGGAACTTATCGTCCGAAAATTAAAACATGGAAAATAGAAGTGATTTGTAATGCGTTATGCGATATATTAATTAATATTAAAATACAAGCGATCATGTTTTAAATTTTGAATAGGTAATTATTTAAATGCAAATTTATATTCTTGCATTAAAAAAATGTGTGCGTGTACTAGTGTACACACGTAAGAAGTGAAACTTCCTTATGACCTTATTTTTAAAAAAATAATTTACTATATGCAACTTTACAGAAATACGTCGAATCACGCGTGGTAGGGATAAGAAAAAGATGGCGCGTAACGGAAAAATGTCACGCGTAACGCAAAAATGTTACACTAATTTTTTTTCCAACCCCGACAAAGAAGTTTCACTTCAAAAATTACACAATTTTAATTAGATCGGTAACATTATTCAATAAAGTCTGAAATTCGTTTTCCTTATTAAACTTTTAGCTTTTTGTAAATAACTTTTTAAAGAATTCAACAAAGAGATGTTTCGGCCAAATTAATTTAACAGAATAATGTTTTAAATTATTTTCTCAGTACACAAAGGAATATCTGTACCTTTTTGGATATTGACCTTGTTTCTTTGAATGAACTCTTATAAGATTTTATTAATGCGGCCTTTCGTTGATAAACGGCTAATATGATAAGGAAAATAGAGCTTTTTGTATGGACGTGAAAAGATTATTTTATATCATAAATTATACATGTTATTCAGTTTTTGTTTTTGTTAACGTGATTGCGTGTTTATGTAAAGAGTTTAAAAAATGAGTTTTGTAAAGTTTTCGAGTTATATATGAAATATTTTATCTGTATAATGTGATTATACACGGCAGATAAATCAAATGTTGTTTCATAGCGATACATACCTACAATATAACTTACATGAGATTTATAAAAACAATAATAATTAGAACCTAATTTCGGCTATCAGAAGACATCAAATTTCATTCTTAATCATACCGAAAGTTAGATACAATTATGTCATTTTTTGCAGCATCTGAATCATTCACTAAGTTCCCAGTTTACAAAACAATACTAGACTTTCCACGTCAGAGCATTTGAAAAGGAATATTAAGTTCAGAAATTCTCCACGTGAAAAATTAATGTTTATTCTAGCAACGCTAAAAATTGCTATGAATCTAGACTTTACGTGTTTATTTCAAATGCAGCTCGTGAACTGTAATCGTAAAAATTTTAATTAAAAACTTTTTATATTAACCTGTTTTTGAAGATAAAATAGTTACAACATAAACACTTTTAAAACAGCGGTAGAAAATGGTGTAAACAGAATGCAATGTACAAATACGAAATGTTTACATTTATTAGTTGATATTGATTAAACAATTGAATTGTTAAAAGAAATTCAGTTCTCCTTGACTTTGTTCAATCTATTGGATTCTTCTAGCCAAGCCTTGCACTAAACAATGCAAATGTATTTTCTCTGCTTTCACCAAAAACGCGTAAACATAGTCCTTACCTACTATTTATCACAGACAAGACATCCAGAATATAACTACACCAAATCCTATATCTAATCCCACTCAATCGATGTTTGCGAAGCGGCATTCCAAATTGATACCTTTACGCTCCTTGACCGCACCGACAATGGACGCAGTCGCCTGTGCCATTTCTGTGTTATTTATCACGCAGTATGACTTGTGAACCGTTCCACATTCAGCACACGGTGTTCGTAGCCAGTGAACAATTAAATGACACGCGTGGTACGCAATGTATGTAGTATTCGTGAACATTCCACCACGCTAGCTTAGAAAAGGTTGACTATCCAAGAGGAAAGCAAAATAATACACTTCATACTGATCCTACGGAGACAAATGTTTCTACCATCTTAGACCACATCTCAGCTTAACATCAGGCGAGATTGTGGTCAAGCGCTTCCCTATCGAGACTAAAAAAAAGTTTCTAGGATAGTAGACGACTTTGTAGTCGCCATCTATCTCATTGAAATCGAGGTGTACTAGCTCAAGAAATTGGTGGATGTGGACCAGTGATATCGGAATATATGCTATATTATGTATAGGTTACCGTAATACCTTATAAATTCCCAGTGGATCAAATTCTTACTAATAACAGTATCCACTAGCTAATGCACTAGCCAAATAAATGTTCTCTCTTTTCTGTCCTTGTTATTGTCAGAGCGCATATACGTAATGGTACATATGTGATATTTGCCCATATAAAATGTCTGTCAATTTTAAAGAACAGATTTCCTCTAAGCAAATGCATAATATAAGACTTCGTAATTGAATTGCCTTGTAGTAGGAGTTAAACTCACATACACAATAGTCAGGGTCAATACTACGGTATTTGGGTAATCAAATGGGTGTATATAATACAGCATCAGCCAAGTGGAATGTTATAGCGTACGGTAATAAATTGATATGAAACGGAGCGGAAATTGACCAAAAAAGTGGGCGAACGAACGGGCTTGGTTTTAAAATTATGTCATCCTGTCCAGGGATCAGGATGGCACTTTAAACAATTGTCTAATTTAATATTTTGCTGGAGGTGAATATGCTCTGCTGCTGTTAAGTTTTGGATCTTTTGTTCTGCTTTTTGCAAACCTTTGTGAAAGAATAGACAACCCACACTGATATGATAACATTGCAGAATGTTTTTCCTTGGCTATTTTAGTTACACGACTAGTAACATAAAATATGTAAGGTTGTCACGGTTCATGTACGCATGACTTCATATACCTACTCTTAATGCAAACGAATGTGGGTATATATTTCCATTCAAGGCATTTATTGGCGAGGTTTTGTGATTTTTTCGATTTCAATTTAGCTCTGCCAAGTTTTATAACTTCATCTATGAACACCTTAAAATAGTTAATAATTACACTTTTTCCCTCGAAATTATTTATCGTAAGTGTCAGACATATTTCCTATGAAAGAAAAACTTGGAAATTCTACATTTTGCGTACAACAAGAATGAAAAGAATGATCTTGATTGACATATTGTTCGTCCTATAGATCGGTTGTATGGTACTAATAGCACAAGAGATACCTTAATGTAGGTAGCGGTGCTTCAATCAAACGACGGATATTGTTCCGTGATGTAGGTTACGAGCTATGGTACGCTTTTAGTGTGACGTCATAGATTTGGTGAATGGAAAATGATTTTGTGTTAAGGAATATCGTTTGACTTTGTTCTGCATAATTCGAACATGGGGAATCACGGTTGATTTTTTTGATGCCTTTTTCCTTATACAGCTTTTGCCTATTCGTCGGAAGTTTGGCTTTTATTTTTATGATCAACCATAAGCCTAATGGAGTTGCTGCTATTTTCTTCACATATACCTATTTGAATTAGAAGAAGAAAACCACAATATTAATTCTGCACAATGAAAGCTCTTTATGTCATTTATCCAACGAATGCAGTATGTTACACACTATCCAGCAAATATATTTAACTCACCTAAATGCATCTAAAAACAAGGGCGTTTAATGTTTTATAACCTTTTATGTACCACATGGCCGTGATGACGTCACCAGAGCGACTTGCCGTGTCAAGTCCGCAAATAAACTTGTGATGCAAAACATTCCGGCAAAGTTTGTATACGGAGTACGATCTTAACTATGAATCACGGTTATTTATTGATTTTGGAGGAAATTTTTGTATGGGAACTGTTGGATAGATAAATTGATGACCCAGATAGTATAAATAGGACATGGAGTTACTAGGTGGATAGGATGCCGTATATAAAAATTTACCTGAGGTTAAAAAAGCTCTAGAAAAGTTAAGAAAGATAACCAGATAGTTAAGATTGGGAATGGAATAGTTACAAATTTGGATAGGTTCTGTAAATGAAAAATATATCTACCTAAGGTAAAAAAGCTCTAGAAAGATTGGAGATCGTAGATGGCCGTTATTGGATCTGGTCATGAAAAGAAATGTTTTCCTACAAACCCTGTAACATAACACTATGATTACCTATACATTAAAATATTTATATCCGATCCACTTATGTTTATTAGATTCAAGTATTATCTTTTATCGTTACATTGATTTACAGGTTTACTGAAGGGTTAGCAATTCCATTTAATTTAACGGCACAAGGAATGATTAAACGACTTGAGTGTCAATTTATTATTAAAGACGCCATCGGATTCCATCTCAGTTGAAGTTGGAAACTTGATTACATATTTAATTAAGAGCAATGAAGTGATATTCGATAAAGTAGATATGAAAATAACGTAAGCTTCTCGTGATAAAGGGGATCTTCGTATACATCCCTGTATCATGAAAAAAATATATACGAGAGAGAACATTTTGATAAAATTCACTAAGGGATAATTGAAATGGTTCAACGTTAATCGTTTTAAATCTAGAAAGGTGTGAATTTGTTTATGTAAACAGATATTCATCATAAAGAGGCACGTATTCAATTCGCAATGCTCTTATTCCATTTATATTTTCACAAGTTGACCCAGGTAAATTCGTATATTCCCAAAAGGATCATTTTCGAGTATATTTCAGTGCTGCTCTGCTCCTGTTTGTCGTAGCCTGATATTTTATATACATTTTTCGATAGATAGTCTATCCAACACAAACATAATTTTTCAGTAGTTCTTGTTATTAGTGCGTTCACCCAAAGAAACTTCAGTTTTATAATGTCCAAATCCCAGGGAAACCAGACCACGTATTTTCTGACGGACGAAATATGGACGATTGAGTTGTGTTATTATGTAGGTACTACTATAGGTGCCTACTTACAAAAGATAACACATTGAGTAGATTACAAACGTTTCATTCTGCCCCTAAAACCGGAAGCTAGGTGCTCCCACCTCGTGTATTATCGATACATTATTCCCGTAACCACAAAGGCTATCTGAATTCATGATCCCGATTATCAGGACGCGTTCGAGCTCACGGCAACCGTTTGAATACATTTAGATAAACCGCAAGGTCGTCAATAACTATGTGTGCTCTCTTATGTGTGCGCGCCCCAAATATATTAGTGCATGGTTATGTGTGCATTATGTATTTGAATGTGTGCATGCCCCAAATGTATTGTAAGGGTGTGTGTGTTAATGCTTGTTGTTATGAGGTGGTTTTTCAGTCTTTATTTTGTTAAGGTAACGTTTTGTGCAAATTGTAGTTATAAGTGTAATGTAAACAGTGTGTGTTTAGGTTTTCTTCGATAAAGGGGTCTCTATAATGTCTGCAATTTGCGATTTTATACAGATATCATTAGTTTTCCGATTTTATCGGGTTCTTTTACGTTGATCAACTATAATCTTAATTATCTATAGATATATCTTCTTATAATAATGGCTAAGTAGAAACAAAGTAGTTTCTTATATCTCTAGTTTTAAATAAGTGATACCTACTTGGATAAGAAGTTGCTATTCGATGTCGATGTGCAAATAGTGCACCCTTCAGAAGTGATTAAAATTATTTAAACTCTTGTTTCAAACGAATAATTCCAAATTGGCAAAGCTTAAATTCGCATGAACATATTATGTGTACCTGTTACACTATTTTGGGCGTCTGATGTAAGGAATTAACATAACCGGTTGTTAGCGGTCACTGCCACTGGCAAGCAATGCGTTTTTATTCACTGGCCCAGTTGTAAAGGGCTTGTATGAAAAATCTGTTTAAAGACTACATAAAACAAGTGAAAAGTAGGTATAAAGTATGTATAGGGAAGGTGTAAAGAGAAGAGAGATGTGGTTGTAACATTCGGTGTGGTTTGAATTTTGATAGTACTATTAAGTCTATATAAATCATTCAGATATTTAGTTATAGAAATACTTTGTATAGGTAATATTATATAGCTTATTCTAGAATTTTTTAACCGACTTCAAAAAAAAGGAGGAGGTTATCAATTCGGCCGGTATATTTTTTTTTTTTAATGTATGTACACCGATTACTCCGAGGTTTCTGAACCGATTTACGTGATTCTTTTTTTGTTCGATGCGGGATGGTGTCGAATTGGTCCCATAAAAATTTTATTCGGCTAGGCCCAGTAGTTTTTATTTTATGAGCATTTTTGTCTGTACTCGATGACTTAATTGGAATGTAGCAAGTAACTTTGATTCACTTCCCGGTAACCGATTGAGCTGAAATTTTGTATACGTATGTAAATTGGATAGCGATGAAACATTATCATGACATAGAGCTGATTTGATGATGGAATCGGAAGGTGGCCATAGGAACTCAGTAATATATTGACTCAACTTTATCGAGTTTGGGCTCGTTTGATTCGTGTTGAAAATTACACTAAAAAGTATTAAATAAAATTAACTGCGTTAAAAACAACCGACTTCAAAAACGGAAAAGTAAAAAATAAAAAAGATTTGATATTATTAATTACTACATATTATTTAGATGTGCTATTTATTAAATAGGTTTGAAGTCGGTGCCAAACACTAAGCACTTAGTATTAAGCCCGTGCACCGACATCAAACCTATTTAATAAATAGCACATCTAAATAATATGTAGTAATTTATAATATCAAATCTTTTTTATTTTTTACTTTTCCGTTTTTGAAGTCGGTTGTTTTTAACGCAGTTAATTTTATTTAGTTATCTAGTCTGTAAACTGTATGATTCTCCTTTTCATGTTTTTATCTAAACGTAATAATAGGTAGGTACCTACCTACTTAAAAAGTAATCCAGATTAAAAATTTCAAAGACACCAATTTAATATTTACACTTTTCGCAAAATAAACTTTTAAATAAATACTTACTTTAAATCTAAATCATTTGTGATTCAGATTACAACCGTACATTATTTGTGTCATAATACATATGTTTTTATTTACGACATTCGCATAGAAAGCGCTGACTCTCATTTCACTGCATGTTATTATTGTAATGAGAGTACTTAGCGACTAAAAGCTCGAGCACTTAAAGTTTTAGTGCTTCCTTACAGGATCTAGGTATCAAGTGTCTGAGTCTAGACGCTTTCGTATTTTTCTTTTCATTATATGTAGATATGTTGCAGGTAAAGTATGATTATGCCGTTTCACACGTCGTCAGTTTACAAAAGCTTGCTGTTTTGTATTATGTTGAGAATCTAGTTTCCCCAAAGGTCTGTTAGTCGCAGTTTACGAATTGAGCTCCTATTTCTGTGTAGTTTTTCAGTAAAGTGAACGTAACTTAATTCTATTCCTAAACAAACCAACAATTTCTAAATCCCAATTATCGGTTGCAATACAAAGTGATAATTATTATTATCCTATATAGATAGGCTAAATGGTAAACGGCTAGTCGTAATGTAAAATGGCGATTTATACCCTTCAACTGCGACATATGCATAAAGTTTATGAGAGAATTAATTTAATGAACATTAGTTTATTAACACTGTTATTAATTCGTCAGTTTCATTAGTAATTAGGCCAACTTAAATAATTAGCAACGTTATATATTTAGTATTTATATAAGTAGCTACTAGGCACATCTTTTTAGTTTTGTTTTTTCAATAAATGTTCAGAAATGAAAATTTAATTTTAATTGTACGATACCTATTTAAAAATAGTGCTCAAGCTAATCATTCTTTAGTTTACAGACTGAAGTCAAGTAAGATAACATAAACGAAAAAAATCACCTAAATTTCAATTAGTTACAGAAAATTATATTTTAAACACTTCAAAAGTGCATCTCGCCTCGTATTTAGTATCTCGTACCTTATCCGTAATAAGGCTTAATATAAATATAGTTTCATATTAACGTTATTACATTTTACAGTTTTAAGGATAAACAACCAACAAATTACATTTTTTAATGAAATGACAACATTTTTATAGCCTCCATTAGCGAGGAGTCCATACAAGCGGACGTGTTAATGACAATTGCGGTACGCGGTAATCAAATTAATTGGTCGAGTACTTGTTTGTGGTTAGATTATATCATTATTCCATGTGTGATTGGTATTAGATGTGGTTGGTTATTAGTTTTTGCATGTAGATAATTAAGATTTAATGGTGAGTAAGGAAGCGTTCATTTCACATATGTATTTCATCTTTAAACGATAGTGTATCAAGTCAAATCTCTTTATGATGAGATAAAAAATGTATTGTCTGATTGCTTTATATTTTAAGCTATTGTATAGCTTCTATCGCGGGCCTTGAGCGCGGGGACCGAATCCAGAAATTGCGTAACGAAAAACCTCACGCTCCCCACTCCGACAGGCACGGAGCGGCAGTCCCCGAGTGCCACACGTATTTTTTTTTTAATCTTATAATGAAGATAGTCTGCTACAGTACTGCGGACATACATTCTATGAGCCCATGTTAACTCTAAATTATTTGTCACTTTATATGTATTACGTAAAGAAACAAGAACGTAGATTTTTTTCACTTCCAAAAGTTTTAACACCTCCCTGTCTGTGGCAAAAGCCAACAATAGATCTTAACTACCACATTACATTCGCAATTAGAGTAGTAAGAAGGCATAATTGTCGAGTCGAGGCGTGGAAATATCTCTATTATATTGTCTGTGTGTGCACTAAGCGCATGCGCATTGTGCCCTCTTGAGTGCGGACTAGAAAAAGTTTAACCTACTTTTGAATGTCTTTTTCGTTAGCTCTTTACTAGACTTGGCGATTGAAACAGGTAGGGTGTTTGTCATTTATTGTGTAGAGAGATGAGATTCAGGAATTAGAAACAGATTAGCGCATATAAAATCTGAAAGCTTCTTAAAAATGATGTACTCGTTACCATGAGCTTCTGATTAATACGACTTTAGTAAGACAAGATTTTCTGAACCTTTCCAGGAGTCACTTTTCTTTGCGTATATTTTGGTATATTTATGTAGTTTTATCTGTCTCTATCGAGATTAACCACTGTGGTTCAAAAAAAGGTTATTCTATAATATGAATTAATTGAATTGAAAAACAAGTATATGAAATGCCAAAAGGTTAATAAGTAGACATTGTACTATAAATTGTGAATCGATTCGACAAGTTAGACACATGTTTCTAAACGGTACTGAACTTTGGCATCTGTAATAAGTATTTTAATGGCGGTTCATAGTCTGTAAGACTTTAGCATTTAGCATTTATAATACAAGGTATTAGAAAATATACATAGTATTCAAGGTATTAGAAAACACACTATACACAGATATACGAAATTAATGGGAGAAGCCACTGGCTCCTGAGACACAGTATTTAACTAATTCAGGAGCCTATGGATTCATATATAAGCTGTACCTATATTTTTTTTTTTATGACAATAAAGTTATTTATTTATTTATACATACCTAGTACCTACCTATACCAATACTATACTAAGCTTTGCTAGTTAGATGGCGTGAGCTTGGTGATTTGACGTTATTACAGTAAATAAATCATTAGGTAGTTGTGTACGTTTTATATATATGTAGATGAAATTTTGTAGGTAATTTACGCAAAAAAAAAATACGCAAGTTATTACTCTACCTTTGACAATGTAAGACTTTATTGGATAATGCGTAAAATTTTAGATTGAACGAGTTAAATTAATTAAAAATGGAGCTTTCAATCTGATAATAATTGATTATTTCCTTTCTAATTAAAACAATAGGTATTGTTAACTATACGTAGGATAACGTAGCGTAGGACGTAACGTAGGATATTACTTTTTTACATAAAATACCTATTCGATCTCACTATCACCGGATTAAACAATGTAATCCGCACAAATAAATACACTTTCATTGTTTTTATAAATAGATGTTACAGTTTATCTTATTTTAGCATCTGTGGTGAACAAACCCGCGCGACCTAGAAATCTCTACTTTCTATTTTAGTTCGAGCAATTACATGTCAAGCTCCCTTAGACTGATAGGGCTTTGATAAACATTTGTTATCTGTAAGATGTAGAAGCTTTCTTAGTTGTAAAAACTAGTTGTTTAATTTTCAAGAAAATTCGCTTGTTATGACTGCCTCTTACGAGTAATATGAATCCCACCAAAAACATTTTCATGTAAAATGTTGCCAAGACTAGCCCATATGACTCGCACTGTCAAAAAGTTATCAGATCTCATGTAGAGCCAAGCTTCTAACACTACACGCCCTAACTCTACAAGGCCTAACTTCACAAACTCTACACCTTAGTCAAAATATGTGGCTTGGCCATTTCGCTACATTTACATCGGCGTAAGGTGAAAAATTAATTCACTGTTCATTACTTTTGTGTTATACAATAGCTCTTGTAGTAACGAACGGCCAAGCCACATATTTTGACTAAGGTGTAGAGTTTGTAAAGTTAGGCCTTGTAGAGTTAGGGCGTGTAGTGTTAGAAGCTTGGCTCTACATGAGTGTTCGGTGCAATGACCACCGAACACCCTAGTCAGCAATACTAGGTATCGCGGGCGGCGTTTAACATAAATTTAAGTCAGTCCACAATCAACAGTCCACAAAATAACATATTACCGTCGCGACGCGTAACATTAACATTAAACGTTAAACATATAACATAATTATTAGAACATTTATTTAACAGAATAATTAACATATAGTATAACAATTAAGAATAGCAGCAACAATTTATGGAAGGATTCAAAAGGGAACAAATAATTATTCAACTGTTTTAATCGCTTCGAAAACTAAACTTGTACCACACAACAAGTCCGTCTCACTACCGCGACTCGAATTATGCGGAGCTCAGCTACTTTCAAAGCTAATGTTAAAAGTTATTTCATGTTATAATGAAAATAATATTAAGATGTATGGATGGTGTGATTCTATGGTTGTTTTAGGATGGATATATGGGGATGAAGCTCGTTGGAATACGTTTGTATCGAATCGTGTAAAGAAAATTAAAGAAGTAATGTTGCCTGAGTGCTGGCGTTATGTGAAAAGCGCAGAGAACCCAGCTGATGCGGCGAGTAGAGGCCTAACAGTTGCACAATTAAAGGATAAATCTCTATGGTGGAAGGGTCCATCGTGGCTATCGCAACATAATTATCTGGAAAATATAGTTAGTAAAAACAATTACGAAACCAACCATGAAACAAAAACATACGTATCGGTACCTATAACAACAATTCAAGAAAGCATAATTGACAAGTTATTAGAAAAATATAATTCAATTAATAAAATAACAAGAATTTTAGCATGGATACAGAGAGCATTGACACCGAAAAGCAAGCATCGACCTACATGTAAACATATTACATTGCAAGAATGCAATGCAGCAAAATTACGAATAATACGTCACGTACAACAAACTGAATTTCATAACGACCTACATAATTTACAGATAAATAATCATTTAAGTTCAACTAGCAAGTTATTAAGTTTAAATCCGTTCTTAGATAAAGACAATATTTTACGTGTCGGGGGAAGGCTAAGGAATAGCATCATACCTTACGACACAAAACATCCAATAATCATGCCGCATAGTCATAGATTAACATATTTATTAATTGATCAAGCTCATCGTCTTACATTCCATGGAGGCGCTAAATTAACATTATATACATTAAGAAGAAAATTTTGGATTTTGGGGGGATACAAAACAACGAAGAAACAAATAAGAAGCTGTGTAACGTGTCGTAAACAGAATCCGGAGTTAAAAAACCAACTTATGGGAGATCTACCAGATTCACGCTGTAACCCCGCCCCTCCATTCTACCATACAGGGGTGGATTATACAGGATTTGTGGACGTGAAGGCCAGCCAAGGGAGATCTGTACGAACAACAAAGGGCTATATAGTAGTATTTGTATGCATGGTAACAAAAGCCATACATTTAGAAATCGTGTCGGAGCTCACAAGCTCCGCATTTTTATCAGCCCTACGCCGAATGGCTGCTAGAAGAGGAACACCTAAACATATTTACAGCGACAACGGTACAAATTTCGTAAAAGCTAACCGCATCATGTCAGAAGAATACGAACAGCTGCAATCTATATTCAACAACAGTTTCTACAGAGAAATAACAGATATGAAAATTGAGTGGCATTTTAACGCACCAGCCTGGCCTACAGCTGGAGGTTTGTGGGAAAGAGCAGTACGTAGTGTCAAGTATCATTTGAAGAGAGTAATCGGTGATCAAAAATTAACATTTGAGGAGTACAGCACGCTTTTAGCTCGTATAGAATCGTGTTTAAATTCTCGTCCGCTTTGCGCGCTAACTGAGAGTGTGGAAGACATAGATTGCCTTACACCAGCGCACTTTCTTCATGGGCGAGCTGGTACTACGGTCATCGAAACAGCAGAAGACGCTAGAACGAGATGGCAACTGGTAACAAAACTTTCTAAAGATATCTGGAAAAGATGGAAGTCAGAATACCTCATTCAATTATCGGCAAGAGCAAAATGGCATAAACAACAAAATAACATAAAAATTGATGATATAGTGATAATTCATGACGATAATTTACCAGCAGGAAAATGGGCTATGGGAAGAGTGGTCGAGTTACATCCAGGTGGCGATGGGTTAGTTAGAGTCGTAACGCTAAAAACAAAAAATGGGTTAATAAAAAGACCCTGCAATAAAATATCACTTTTACCGGTAACCTCGGAAAAACAAATAACAGAAGACAAAGATCAACATCAACAAATTTAAAAAAGCTCACGAAAAGGCTCACAAAGTTTCTTATCCCTAACAATTTCATTTTTATTATTATAACTACCGCAAGTGCAAAATATACAACATCAGCATTTAAAAATAATAATCAGTCACTATATTTCGATTATGTGGCTGATACGCAAATAATTCAAGATGAGTGGACCATGGTAGCGTATTACAACATGTCACCCTACTGGGAAGGTGTGGAAGCATCCGAAAAGTTTACAAAGTATTTACAAAAATCATGTGATAGTATGGACAATAATGCACGATGTCATATGATTCTAACACAATTACATCATGAACAGGTGGAGTTATTATATTACAACGACGTCTTGCTGAATCAGGCACGTGAGCCAGGCGCACGCGACAGGCACGCGAGACAGCGGCGCGGCCTTATCAATGGTGTGGGTTATGTGGCAAACACTCTATTCGGCGTATTGGACGAGCGATACGCGGAACAATATAGAATGGACATAGAATAAATACACGCAAACAATAGACATGTACATGATATATTAAAAAATCAGACATCTTTAATTGAAGCACAATATAACCTTTTGCAACGGACCGAAGACCTTATAGCCAAGCAACATAAAACAATAAACAGACGATGAGACTATTTTGTGAAGAAAGTGTTAGTGATAGTGTTAGTGTGTGCTTAGGGACTCTAAGAATTTAAAATTGCACTTTTAGATTTAATTAACATGCATTTAGGATTTTAAGTCTTTATATTTGACTCTAAGAATTTAACATTCCATTTTTAGATCTAACTTATATACATTTAGGATTTTAAGATTTCATATTTTACACTTTACTTTAGATTAAGCAAACATGAATAATTAGTAACATATTTAATATCTCTTATCATTGAATCATTTAAACTCTTGTACCATTTTCTAACATGTTCATCTCACACTCATCTTTGTCGCCCGGGAGCAATTAAAAACCTAGATGTCGACATAAGCTCTTGGGACCCCATTATAGTACATATTTTAGCGCTCAAATTAGACAACCAATCTCATGCCGATTATGTGGAATCATTAAAACAACCGAGAGAGCTACCGGTCCTGCAAGATTTTTTGGATTATTTAGAGAGTAAATTTACAATGTTAGAACAATCTAGAAGAAAACAAGAACCTGTCAGTCAAAAACCTTCGTATATAAAGCCCAATTTCTATCCAACATATTCTCAGGAAGTTAATCGTCTACCAAATTATGTGAGAAATAACAACTATCAAGTCAACCAGCACAACTACTCTGGAAATCGCCACTCTCCAAAACCCATTATGAAAACATATCACTTATCATCTAAGATTAACATAACTTGCCCTCTCTGTAATTTAGAACATGGATTATACAAATGCAAGACATTTTTAGATCAACCGAATGAAATTAAATTTAAAACATTGAATAGATTCAACATTTGTATAAATTGTCTATTTTCTCATAATGGAAAGCCTTGCTCATCATTTCATCGGTGTCGGATATGCAACCGAGCGCATAATACGATTTTGCATGATGCAATAAGTCAGCGATCGTCGACCTCAGAACGGCCGGTTATGTACAAAACACTAAACAATAATTCTTCGAATAAAAACGGGGCCGGCATGTCACACGTGTCGCAAAATGATGTGTCAGAAATTTTACTTTCAACAGCAATGTTAAGAGTACGGAGCAGCAATGGTACATATATAACTATGCGAGCACTCATAGATCAGGGGTCACAAATATCACTAATAACAGAAAACGGTGCACAACAATTGGGGTTGAAACGGGAAGCATGTCATGGGGTTATATTCGGGGTTGGACAAAACAAAAACAATTGCAAGGGAAAAATTTACATTAAATGCGCGTCGATATACAACAATTTTGAATTCAACACAGAAGCATATATAATGAACAATTTAATCAAAAATTTACCCAGTTTAACATTTGAAAAACCAGCATGGAACTACATAAAGAAAATAAACTTAGCAGATCCGGACTTTAATATAAGCAGACCAGTGGACTTATTGCTTGGAGCAGATATTTACTCAACAATCGTTTTAGAAGGGATCATCAGAGGTGACTGCACAACACAACCACTCGCTCAACCAACACATTTAGGGTGGATTTTATGTGGTAATGTGCATACTTTTCAATGCAACATTGTGTTAACAAACATGGATAACATTAAACAATTTTGGGAAATTGAGGAAATCACGGACACAGAAGAATTATCAACAGAAGATCAGAAATGTATAGATTTCTACAACAAAACAACGAGAAGATTAACAGATGGAAGATATGAAGTAAGAATCCCATTTATTGAACAGTATGAACAAGAATTGGGGTCAACAAAGGAATTAGCAATAGCACAATTCAACAATTTAGAGAAGAAGTTCAACAAACAACCAGAGCTAGCCCAACAATACAGAGATTTTATTCACGAATATCAACAATTAAAACATATGCGTCGATCAACAAGTAATTTACCAAGGGAAATATTTTTACCACATCACTCAGTTTTACGACAAGAATCCACCACAACAAAACTTCGGGTGGTATTCAATGCTTCAGCGAAAACAACAACAGGGAAAAGCTTAAATGATATTATGTGTAAGGGGCCCAATTTACAACAAGATTTACAAAAACTAATATTAAAATGGCGTCAATTTCGATACGCATACACTGCTGACATCGAAAAAATGTACCGGCAAATCAAAATTCACGAAGAAGATCAACGATTTCAAAAAATTATATGGAGAGATTCATCGGAGCAAAGTTTACAAGAACATCAACTAACAACAGTCACATATGGCACAAAATCAGCACCTTTCTTGGCTATGATGACGTTAAGGAGGTTAGCAACGGATGAAAAGGTATCATTTCCCAAAGTGACAGATATAGTTATGGAGTCCTTTTACATGGATGACCTGCT
This sequence comes from Colias croceus, assembly GCF_905220415.1. Lineage (NCBI taxonomy): Eukaryota > Metazoa > Arthropoda > Insecta > Lepidoptera > Pieridae > Colias > Colias croceus. The sequence continues at coordinate 4,857,303 of NC_059562.1, forward strand.
CCCGGGCGACAAAGATGAGTGTGAGATGAACATGTTAGAAAATGGTACAAGAGTTTAAATGATTCAATGATAAGAGATATTAAATATGTTACTAATTATTCATGTTTGCTTAATCTAAAGTAAAGTGTAAAATATGAAATCTTAAAATCCTAAATGTATATAAGTTAGATCTAAAAATGGAATGTTAAATTCTTAGAGTCAAATATAAAGACTTAAAATCCTAAATGCATGTTAATTAAATCTAAAAGTGCAATTTTAAATTCTTAGAGTCCCTAAGCACACACTAACACTATCACTAACACTTTCTTCACAAAATAGTCTCATCGTCTGTTTATTGTTTTATGTTGCTCGAAGGACCACAAAATATAGGGCGATAGACCCAGTGGTGGGCTGCGTGGCTAGTGTTGGAGGGATTTGTTATAAAATCAAACTAAAAATGCACTAATTAATTTATTGCTAAAATCACTGCTATTACACTTTTACTTGTTACTTAATTGTTACTGTTATTCTTAATTGTTATACTATATGTTAATTATTCTGTTAAATAAATGTTCTAATAATTATGTTATATGTTTAACGTTTAATGTTAATGTTACGCGTCGCGACGGTAATATGTTATTTTGTGGACTGTTGATTGTGGACTGACTTAAATTTATGTTAAACGCCGCCCGCGATACCTAGTATTGCTGACTAGGGTGTTCGGTGGTCATTGCACCGAACAATGAGATCTGATAACTTTTTGACAGTGCGAGTCATATGGGCTAGTCTTGGCAACATTTTACATGAAAATGTTTTTGGTGGGATTTCATTTCTTTTTGTAAGTTGTTTGTAACAAAATTTTATATGTCGATTAATTTTTTTTTAACAAGGAGTACCTATACATATATATATCTAGGGGAACCAAGTTTTAGATTATTAGATTAGACCGTCATCAAAATTTAATTTAAAATTACAGGTCTCATACAAACTCCCATCCCCTAATTTAAAGGGTTGGGGGATGAAAGTTACAAGTTTTATAATTTTTTTGTTGTTTGTGTGCTAATACTAGCTCACATACAAAATTTCAGCTTTCTAGGACATTAGGAAATACCTTAAGAATTTTGATGATCATCAGTGAGTCAGTGACGAAATTAGCGTTTTTTAGATATAAATAAAATCTGAAGTATAAAAGCTAATGTAATTAAAACTTAATATGTTTAATAAGTCCGCTATTGACAATATATCCCGAAAATTTTGTTGATCTAGCATAATCCAAACCCAAGTTATGAGGGTTCAAAAAAACGTCGAAGCGCTTCGAGAAAAGGTAGGTAGTGCCCGTGCGCTTCGCTTGTTCGCTTGGCTCGTCTTGGCGGGGGCACTACCGTGCCCCCAGATAAATATAAGTAAAACACAAGTATGGGGTACTAGCTTTCCAGTTTCCACCCGCGGCTTCGCCAACGCAGTCAAAGAAAATCCCGCATAGTTCCCGTTCCCGTGGAATTTCCGGGATAAAATCTATCCTATGTCCCGGGGTAAAAAGTAGCCTATGTCCTTTCTCCGCGAGTATCAAAATATCTCTATACCAAATTTCATGCAAATTGGTTCAGTAGTTAAGGCGTGATTGAGTAACAGACAGACAGACAGAGTTACTTTCGCATTTATAATATTAGTATGGATGTTTAAAGATACTAGGTAAAATAGAAGAAAATCTTCAATTAATTAGATATCATTTAAATACGATATGATTCAGTAATCGTCATGTGGATACAAAAACTTGGCAACCAAATAATTTACTAAGTACGTTTGTAATAAAAGCCAAATATTATGTGATGTCTGCTCCCGTTACAAATTGGCTACAAATCTGCAGTTAATAGTTTTTTTTGTGCGTTTGTTTCTTCTTATAAAGGATAAGTTTCAATGTGCTTGGAAATCTAGACATTTTAAAGTAGGTACTATTTGTATTTTATAGGTAGGTATATTCTTTATTCAGTTGTAATTGCAGCGTATAATCTTTGTGTTGATAGCTATTGTTTCTATACATAAAATTCTATCACCCACGAAACTTACCGCTTTTCCATAAAACTTGCATGTCGTTGTAATGATTAATAATTTTGCCGCGTAGCTTAAGTGATATTTTAATATTAAATGATGCAATGCGGCACGATCAGTATCATCGATATATTTTATCAGCTAATTTACGTCAAATATGTTTTCAAATAATGCTAGGTTAAAGAACTTTGTTCATTTAGAGCCTTTTTGATAAATAGGTATATTTAACAAAAAATAATCAAATATAAATATTTACTTTGATCAAACGTCGTAGACTCGTTTTACAAATACAACTTTGAACTTGTCTAAAAATATATACAATTGTAATAATCATAGTGATAAATTTGTAATAAAATATCACATTATAATAATCATCGAAACCAAACAGTATCGCATACAGATAAACTAATAATTAGATCTTTTGTTACTTGTTTTACGCAGTACAGTATCTAGTTACAGTAATTTTTACAAACATGAGACCTCGCTGAAACTTAAAAGCTCAAAATGACCTTCACCTATGTCATCAAATAGGTAATATTTGCCTGAAACACCTGATGGTATGTGCAAGACCATTGGAATGTGATCTCTTTGGTTATTTTATGTTTTTAATTTACTATCACAGGACTCGAAGAAAGTAAGTTTTAAAAATAGGCCTTTATACAAGCAGTTAAAAGAGTACATCAATTCTATGTAGGTTAACATTCACCACATTAGGTCTGTTTTACGACTCTTTTTAACGCTTTCCTTTGTACTTTTTCTGGGTAAATATTTTATGGTTACACAGTACATACTTAGATCCTTAGATAAGAGATAATATAGAGATAGTGCATTTGTTTCCTTATATATTTCAAGCAACTTATTCAAACGTTAAAGAATAAATTAATACCGTATTTCGCCGGCTTCCAAAAACTTCAAACTGTCATACTCATAATATACATGCGGAAAGTATGAACTCTGATAATTACACTTTATATAAGGCTTTAGTTGTGCGTAGATCCTCTTCTGTATAGAGAGAGATTCAACCAGTTTATTTTATAAAGGACTAGCTGTGCCGCGCGGTTTCACCCGCGTGGCTCCGCTCCTGTTGGTCTTAGCGTGATAATATATATTACTCGTGGATAATGTAGCTTTCGAATGGTGAAAGAATTTTTAAAATCGGTCCAGTAGTTTATTCACCACCCAGTACCTAAATCCGAACGTCTCGAGTTTATAATTTAATCTGAACCTCTTCCTTTTGTATTACGATCCCCAATTTGTTTGAAATTTCATAAATTGTTTCAGATAACCACATTGTTTGTGCGTTTGTAACATTTTAGACGCTTTTGTTTGTTTGAACGCATTAAACGCGTTTAAACTTAGGAACTACTGGTCCGATTTGAAAAATTCTTTCGGTGTTAGATAGCCCATTTATCGAGGAGGAGGAAGGTTATAGGCTATATATCATCACCCTAGGACCAAAAGGAGCGGAGCAATGCGGAAGAAACCGCGGGGCACAGCTAGTAAGGTATAATGCCTATATTAAAATATATAGCCCACTAGTGTCCTCAATAAACAATGGGTAAATGTCAGCGATTTTCAATAGCAATCGACCCGTCTCGAGTGTATTGGACTTCGCTTTCAGCTCGAGTATTGCCTCGACTTGAGATCTTCATAATTGGCATGGAGATTAGACATTGTGACATATTTCATATTGGGTTGCAGAAAAGACACAAGATGGTCACTGTTGTGAACAAGTTTTGTTCTTATTGGCAATATAAAATGATTATAAGAGGAATAGGATTTAAGGTCAATAGGGTACAGGTACCTTCCAAGGAAACACGCTCCATCTTTGACCATATCTTCGCTGACCAGCAGGCGAGATCGTGGTCAAGCGCTTCCCTATTGTTCATAAGGAACTCAAAAATAGTTATTTAGTATAGAAATTAAAGCAATAATCATTATTAATTCAATTTGCTTTGTGTATAGATCTAATAGAATGTTTTTTGTTTTCAGGTACTAACAATTTCCTGTACCTAGAATTGGCTTTGATACAACGGTTGCTGCCTCATTTTAACACAGAAATATAGGTAATGTAAATAATTTAAAAAGCTCTAGTCTATTTCGCTTAGAAAATAGGTATAGGTTGTGATTGTTTTACGATAAAAGTAATCAATGTGTGCGAGATCCATTTTAATGTTATCTCACATTTAAGATTGATAAATTCATACCTATTATTTTCTCGATGCATTGAGCTTGGTCTTTTGCTAATTGCACGACGATGCGAAGCATCAGAGAGTGCTTTACGATCGAAAAATTTTTTTCGCCTCATTTTTGCAGCTATTCTTATTATTATAGCCTTGTTAGTTCACGGAATCAAGATATTTTGCATACTATTGTCGAGATAATTTAATGGAGATTAATCCCATACTTTTTAAAAATTGATTTACTTCAATAGAATTGGAAAAAAACACCGAAATAGGTCAAAAAATTTTCCTGTCCGTCATGTGTGAAACCTGAAAACACTATAACTTGTGAAAAAATCCATCATTTGAGTTAAATTTTTTTTTTAAATATTCTAATCGACGATTGTAGGTCACTGAATGCGAATGATTAATTAATTCAGTGTCGTTTAATTGCAATTAATAAAAAACGAAAACTACAAGACTGTATATCTATGTATATATATATTTTTTTTTATATTTCATAATTAAATGAGCATTATGAGTCGTGCACTTTTGGATTTTCCAATTTTTTTTTTATTACTGTGAAGTCTCGATCTATTTAAAAATTCATATTAATCTTAGTTTAACATTCATTTTTTACTGTTTAACTATTCATTTGTTATCTTAGTTTTACTAAAAGGAGACGGTATAGCAAGATTATATTCGATAATACCAAAATTAGTTCAAGCCTTCATAACTATAACCACAAGATGAAGTGAACGTGAAAGTATTTGACAGGGAAAGTGCTACGTTTATTTCGGACATTGAAAAGGTCAGGTTTCACTTGTTTTGGTTTAAAGTAATCTATTTTATTAATTTTGTATGTCCTTATCGTGATTGTGTTATGTGTATAATCTTTATAAAGTGGAAAGTGTTTTTTGTATGTTATTTTAAAACAGTTTTAAATTGAATTGTGTCTGAATTATAATAAATAAAACTATAACAAAACATCAAGAAGCGTTTAAACATAATAAAAAAATGAAGATGGCAATATTTCTTAATTGATCTGTCAAAGAAAAGTCACAATTAACAAAAAACACTAACAGCTCAACATTTCAAACATGCTTCGAGTTTCAATGGCTAAATTATACGAATACTCCATAAAGGTACCTACACCGTACGTAAGCTCTAAAGAAGTACACATAGATAGTAAGTACATATATGTACAGTGCTAAAGAAAAGCGATCAAGTACAGTTAGGCACAGAAGTGACAAGGGACCGGTAGGGCGCCCTGAATCCGTGTCAATTGATGTGTCTGTGATATTTCCTCTTTGATACGATTCTGTCTTTTTGTAGGCGATGCGTCATGTACCATCAAGTGCGAAATTGCATTAAATATTGAAAATTGTTTGTTTCCCGTGAATACATTATGTGACCACTCAATCGTTAACAGTTGTTTTATGTTAGTTGTTATCGTAACTATATGCAGGGATTGAATTTTTTTAAATATTTGTATTTTTAGAGATTTTTTCGGTAGTCTTTCCATTATTTATGACATTATTTATGAGATTTTATATTTTGGGGATAAATACTTAATCTTTAAACATTAAGTAAATAGCAAATAATCTTAGATATCATAATAAATTTAATTTTGTTAAAGAACATAAACATTATCAATTCAATATATTTTATTTTCAAATCGATCACTTCTGCTATAGAATTGATTATTTCCAAATCGAATTACAACCCACACACTAAGCAATAATGGATCTACGTTTCAAAAAAACATTAACATTAAAATTATTTGTATAGTAGAGATATTATAGTCTATAGAGTGATCAATAAAGTACAGTTAGGTGGTAAAGTGACAAGCGATGACAGCACCGTAGGGCGCGCTAAATTGTCGCGGCGATTGACATGTCTGTCTGCTTCCTTTTCAGTTTTTTGTGTTGACTTGGTACTGCTTGGAAAACTTTGTTAGTCGTTGTTTAGGTGTTAATTTGGATCGAATGTTCGATTAAGTTTTAGTACGAGTATTCTATTATCTGTGGTATTAGTATGAAAGCTGGTTTAATAGTCATTAACCAAATAACCAATGTGCGGCGATGTTAAAAATTAGCGCGATAAAATACAATTAATGAATTTAATAGTCCTCGATTAAATACTAAGTAGAGGATTCTTTTGTAAATTTTTTTGTCCACAAGTTTTGATATAAGTAAATTTCATCATAACTAACACTAACATGGATCACTAATAATAGCTAATAATAAATTTTAAGTAGTTCATTGTTTTACTTGTTAATCTTACGCTTGTACAAGTTAGGTTAGTTAGTTGTTTGTTACTCGCTTAATCTTGTTTATTACTATCGGGTCACGTCTCCGCTCTAATCTTATTAAACCCTAAAAGTTATACGAACTACATCACTTAGTATTATAACACCTTGTATTATAAAAGCCATGCGTACGAACGTTGCATACAAATTAAATATTAAATAGTGTAATATTCAGCTCGCGCACTTTTCGATGTAACTGTACCGTTTTGACACATGCTCGAATTAGTTCTATAATTATATCAGTCTTTGTCGTATGAATGTTATTAAGGCCGCGTGAAAGTTGAATTTTTGTATTGTAATTAATATTCAAAATTGTCGTAATTAGAATGCGAATTGGGAATTGTAAAAGTGATATGAAGGTGTAGGAATTTGATAAAAACGGGGTAACGATAATTTAATTTACATATAAATGCTTTTGTTTCGTGTTTATTTTGATAAAAATGAAATCGCAAATATAAATGTGAATGTGTATCATAAAATACGGTTAAGTTAATAAGCATTGCGGGTATAGATAAACTCAGATAAATTGTCTTGTGGCTTTACGTAAAATGAACAATTAAGATGGTGTGAACTGCAGAGTAAGTGCAATTGATTTATAGTACGACTAGCGTTTCGCCCCGGCTACCGCCCGTGGTACCTACATGTTTACGTTTTTTTTTCATAAAAACTATCCTATCTCTCAAGTTGGATCGAACTGCACATGGTGTGCGAATTTTATTATAATCGGTTAAGTGGTTTAGGAGTCCATTGAGGACAAACATTGTGACACGAGATTTATAAATATTAAGATTTATATTTATGTATATCTCTATGCAATGTAATACGATAACGTCGTTTTCTATTACTTTTTTTTATTAAAATCATGCAAATCAGCCCTGTAATAAGACGGTAGTATTAGTTATTAAAACACTGACTTTATCTTAGTTGATATTGTGAAATGAAAGTGTTTACAATTTTGTTTTTATTTTTAAATCAGGTATTAATTTATCATCATGCAAATAAATATAATATGTAGGTAGTGTTTAAATATTCTATCGTACAGTAAAAAATAATGTCCTTAATCGTTAACCTACAGTCCCACAATGTTAGAAACACCACAGGAATTTTAATTTGTAGAGCGAATATTAATGCCTGAGTCACGGCAATATAAATGAAGTGTGATAAATGGGCCAAGGTTAATTCAATTTCGTAATAAAGGCTGACATAATATGCGATTTACGGTACTATTAATGTATGGGGTTTTGTCCTTTTTTAGATATGATGGGATGAGTTCATGATTATTTTTGTGTTGTATTCATTTGGTTAGGTTTGTTTGGTTCCGAGGGGGTCGCGGAAGAATTCTAACAAATACCCGCGGCCCCCTCATTAAAGCGGCTCGACGGAACACAGTGGGGATTTAGTCGGTAAGAATCCGACATAACCCACGGCTCCTTCCCCGGGTGCCATGGGTATCTTTGGAAGATTTCCCCACTATAAAAAAAAAGGTAAGGTAAAGGTATTTTGCTGTATTTTGTTATCCTATTTTAAAAGTATTTTACTAAGACTGGATAGTTTGAAATGAGGATTATTGTAAAAAATTGCCTAAATTAATTTTAGTTTCTAAATACTTATGCATCGCGTACACCGTATGTATGCACCTAGATTTCATTTATTTTTACTTTACAGGTTGTGATATAATAGATATAGTTACCCGGTAAAGAATATAGGTTACCTATATTTTTCGAATTAGAAAGCTAGGTACCTATATAAAGAATTGATAAATCGGCTGAATAGTACAGTATAGTAGTAGTATGCAATTTAATACAGGTCACAATAATAACAACTAGACCTTATTTATCAAAGTAGATAGGTAATAGAACAATACAATCAGTCTAGATTAAACGCCAATATCGTCTAACGAAACAATGGTAGATATTCAGTATCAATTCACACGCGATGCTTATCATAGAAATCGATACCGAATGTGACGAGAGAATTTATAGGATTTTTTGTTCTAGCTGCGATATTGTGGCGATATCGACTTTCTTTTATAGCTGTTTCCGTTTTGGATTAGGATCATAAGTTAAAGAATTAAATAAAAATGTTAGTTACTTCTATTAAAAATATTTTGTAATTGATAAATACCTTGCTATATATTTCTATTTTTTATCGCCTTACATGTTAAGAATTTGCATATTATAACAATTCACGATAAGGCTGCCTTTTGTAATTAAGAAGGTTTTGTTTATTAAATTTTTCATTTCATCCTACATAAACGAAAGTTATCTTTAAACAATAACATCGTATACAAAAAGTTAATTCGATGCCACGTTAATTCACTAAACGGATTTCAAATTGTTCATACTTATTTTGAACATACGTTAAAATCTTCAAAATCTCAGCTCGTTGACCGTAAAGTTGAAACTCATTTTCAACTAGGGGGTCTCAAACGAATTAAGGTCCATAACGCATTCTTTTGTCGGCCTCAAAACTCTACCCACGGCTAAACGTGGGTGGAACGCGTTAATTATAAAGCAATTTTCTACCCTCAAAAAGGTTTGTTTAGAAAATGTTGGGTACAGTTAGGTAAATTCTGTTTTCTGCTGTCTCATGGATACGTTTTGAGTTAATGTTTTTAACGCTTGAAATTCGATTTTAAGCTTTATTTTTAATTATTTTTTGTCAAAACATGAATACACAAACATACCTATTTAGTAACAGTGAAATTCGAAGATATTTAGAACTGAAGGGGATTTGATTTGCGTTTGAAAGCTGGCCAAAATAATCATTTTCTTTTTTCCAAAAAACTAAACTTAATAATCCGAACTGGAAAAAAATTGAACGGGACCGACTCGAAAGTTCTGATGTGACAGACCAAAAAAATTAGTCGAATTGCGTTATCTCCTCCTTTTATGACGTCGATTGAAAACAGTGTCATATGAAGACGTAGACAGACGTATCTTCAGAAAGTATATCCCTCAAAGAATGGTACATATCCATTGTTTCTCCTTATGCAGGGATCAACAAACTGTGCGCTAAGAGTTAAGACAGAGGACGCACGCGCCCTCGCACAATCATTTATCTTCAGGAGTCTAATGGGACGGTGTAAGTTATACCCGATTGAACTTTGGACCGGAGTAAAAATGTATTGGTTTATGTGGTAGTGATATGCATTGTGGAGGAAAGGGCTGCGTCAAGCAGCAATCGTGCTATAATTGAAGTTTGATTACAACATTACTAATGTTAAATTTGATTTTTTTTTTGAAAAAAAAAGGTCATGTAAAAGCTGGAGCCTACCGATCGATGACTACTTACTAATGACTATTTGTTTTTTTTTTTAATGCCCAGATTTGTGATAGGCAAAGAAATTTTCGCTACAATTTTAGTGATTTAGCAAATTTCATAAATATGTAGTATTTAGAAATTAAACATAATAAATACACGCTGTCTCTCTTATCTTGTCCCAAACGTGTGAATGCACAAAATGGTCTCGATCCCCAACCGGTTTCATCTCGCTACGTAACAGCTATTGACGCATTGACGAGAGTTGATGTATCACTTACATTTTGAAGGTCATAGGTGGGATATGGGTGGTTCTTGACTCTTGTAGGAAAATAATATTATATCAGTTAAAAAGGTAACAGATTACCTAAAGTAGGTATCTTAATATAGATACTAGTATTATAAAGCTTAAGATGTTTATTTATTTATTTATTTATTATTCTTTATTGCATTGAAAATACATAAATACATAATATAACAAAGACAAGAAACAGCAAAGGGCGGCCTTATCGCTAGGCAGCGATCTCTACCAGGCAACCCAAAAATCAGGAAATTTAACAATATGATGTGGGTGAGCAAAAATAAGGCAATACTAACACATTGAAAATGTACAAAATAGGTAAACAAATTATACAAAGCAAAGCATGTTTGTTTGTTTTGGTTGAACGAGCTAATCTTGGGAACTACAGGCCTGATTTGAAAACTTATTAGTTAGCCCATGCACGCCCATGTATCGAGGAAGACTACATAACATCGCTAATACCTATAAGAGTGGAGCAATGAAGAGAGAAGAGTAATAAGTGTAAGGCAGATGAACGTTTGCCGGGTCAGTACCTACTATTTAAAAAGGCATTGTAATAATAATATGAATAACTGTGACCTTTTAAACTGAAAATAAGTTTATTTTTTTAAGAAACCTATATTTAAAGCTGCATACGCTTTGTTTAACTATAATAACAGAGATGTCGCCTCTTAAGGTGAAGGGTCAGAACATTCATCACGTTAAAGGTTAAAACATCGATTTTAACTGAGATTTTCGTATAGATTAAATTTAAAAAAAAAACTTTCGATAGATGCATCAAATACCACGAACTTTTATAAATTGAAGATCAGATTAGAAATTCGTAACTATTTGTATTGCGCTAGTTGTCTCCTGTGACTGCACTGGTTGATAAATTTGTATTTGGCATTTACTATTTAAAACTTGTAACGTATCAATAAGGGCATTCTTTTTTGTGTGAACTCTTTAATGATATGAATTTATCACAATATGTATAAGATTACAACTTACAAATTTGTAGCATTATTGTATGAACTACAATAGGTTTATTTTAATTGTGGGGGGCAAGTATCTCGCCTTGCGGCGGTGCTGAAAAGAACTCCGGCTGAGTGGCCAGACGGCCGGAGTCTAGGGCGACTGAGTGAGGAACCTACGGACTATCCGAGCGTTATTTTAATATATCAGAAAATAAGAAGTTTGGAAATAGTTACTTAACTATGTACGTAAAACTGATGGAAAAACTATAACTACAAAATAATCCGATAGAGATATATCTAATAATTCATTTAATCTATAGATATATATGTATATAACTATTTGAGTTAAAACATGATATTCTAATAAAAACTAGACATTATAATGGGGTCCAATAAAATCTGAATAATGTCGCGTCGCGCCAGTCATTGGAATTATTATACACTAGCTTCCGCCCGCGACTCCGTCCGCGCGGATGTCGGTCTTCGCGTGGATGGTTTATTTCTCCATTTTGAGTAACTCACAATGACATCTTATAAATATCTATTGGACCCAAATACGGCTAGGACTATAATAATACGCAACGTGTGTTCGCGGGTCTACAGAACAACGTCTATGGATAAAACTGAAAAATTAATTTAATTTTTTTTCTACGTATTTTTCCAGGATAAAAAGTATCCTATTTTACGCCCAGGATAATAAGGTATAATTATACAAAGTTTCATCGAAATCGAACCATTAGTTTTCACGTGATGCCTTCACATACAGACAGACAGACAGACAGACAGACAGACAGACAAAAATTTTTTTAATCACATATTTGGGTTTGGTATCGATCCAGTAACACCCCCTGCTATTTATTTTTTCAATATTTTCAATGTACAGAATTGACCCTTCTACAGATTTATTATATTATGTATAGATAATGTACGACGATACGATGTAATACGATACGATATATCGTAAGCAGCATCCATGCGATATTGGTACTTGTACCGTAGTTCGTAGTAAACAAACATACATGCTTAATGGTTATTGTGTGATTTTGCATCTAGGTTGGATTGGTTTGATTTAAAGAATGAAACATTATGAAAATATATCAAATGTGATCGTTTCTTTATTTTATTTAACCCGATGTTTCAAAAAGATAATTATTACGCGTATAGAATAACTATATATATGGAAAATTATCGAGACTGTCGACTGTCCTTACTAGAATTACGCGGGAAATATTTTATGGATTATTATATTTTAACTTTTTTTTATTCAGTGGCTTTCACTGTTCAAGCACATCGTTTATAACATTTCGTAATATTTATATCGTCTTGTCGTGTCGTGTCCCACTGTCAGACACATTAACCTATAGCCGCTAGACACACTGAGTCACCGGACCAGCCCACGCGTCTGATGCCGAGATAAAAACAAGATTTGTTTATTGTTCATGTGAGATGAGCTATCGATTGGGGATTGTAGATTTTGTAATATCGTTCGTGATTGAACGAAGGTTTGGTTGATTTTAAAGTGGTGGTAAATAACTTATATGTATTGTGAAAGAAAAGATCTTCTACCAGAATTATAGTTAAATAAATGAATTCGCGTTGCTCAACGAGCTATGGAACGGGCTATGCTCGGGGTTTCTTTGCGTGATCGAATCAGAAATGAGGAGATCCGCAAAAGAACTAAAGTCACCGACATAGCCCACCGTATTAGTAAGTTGAAGTGGCGCTGGGCTGGGCATATAGCCCGCAGAACCGATGGCCGCTGGGGCAAAAAGGTTCTAGAGTGGCGACCACGTACAGGACGTCGCAGTGTGGGACGGCCTTCAACAAGGTGGACAGACGACCTGATCAAAGTGGCGGGGAGCCGCTGGATTCAGGCCGCTGGTGATCGGTCGTTTTGGAAATCTTTGGGGGAGGCCTATGTCCTGCAGTGGACGTCATGAAAGGCTAGAATGATGAAAAAAAATGAATAAAGTTTGATTAGTTTTATTAGATGAATGTTATATTGTTTTTTATTAAGTTATGATTAGTTCAGTCCGTCTAATAACATAGTGCATTTTTCTATATGTACGTACTTTGATTAGCCACATAGCTTTTTAATTTAATTTCAACACATAAGATCTGTAAATGTGTTGAAATTAAATTAGAATAGTTATTATTTAAAATTAATAGTCAAATATATTTAGCCTTTTCATTATCATTTATCCAATTTTCTTATATTGCTAGAAAAAAAAATATCGTAAATATCTTCCTCAATAGAGAAGAACGAGCCAAGAAACTTTCGTAATCTTTATCCTTGTCAAAACAAGGCACTTGAAAGTTCAGACGTTCTATAGATATTTAAATACGAATAGATAGGGAGGCGAAGAGGGGAATTTTCTGCAATACTCGAGCGTGGCAGTTTAAGATATGAGAGATACCTTAGACCTAATAGAACAACCTTGTTAACTATTTAGCTCTTTAAGTAGTGACGCGCGCCCAGTATAGACGATCAGATTAGTAAAAAAAAATCGATAGTCTGAAATACTCGAGCGCGTCAGATTAAGATATTGGGGGTTGATTTTAGTGTTTTAAGACTAAATTTAACTAATCTGACGATAAGTCCTTGACGCCGCCAAGTTATAGGGTCGCGAACTTGTAAAAAAAAAACGTTAATCCGGCATTCTCGAGCGCGATTGTTTTTATTTTTATTTTGAAGAATATAATCTAAAACTTACTAAAAATACAAAATCTGCCGGTTTCCGCGTGACCGGAAGTCTGGAGGAGCCGTTTCGTCTTCCGAAAAACGCGTTGCAGTATATAAGTCGCGAACGATACATTTTACAAAAAAAAAAAGTTTGAATAAACAAAAAAGGTAATTTTATTTTACACAAAAAAGGTCTCTTTACATTTTTGTCCAAAGTTAAAACTTTTTGACTTGAAGCATCATAAAAACTCAAACTCCCGGTTTTTTGAGTATATCTCGAAAACTGAGGATGTTAAGAAAAATTGATATGGAATAACGATGATTAAAAAAAAGAAACTCTCTTTTTCTAACAAAAAGAAACACTCTTTTTCGGTCAGATTAAGAGAACCCACCAACATTTTTGTCAGATTAAGAAAATATGCTTTCAGGAGACCGAGATAAACCTCCCCTATGAAAATCTGACGCGCTCGAGTATTTCAAAAGGACTTTTTTTTTCTGCATTTTCAAAAATTCATCGTAACTTAACGTCACGCCGAAATCGTCAGTTTTTTTAAGGGGAGCTTCCTTGGGGCCTACTTAACACCCCTTCCGAAAATCTGACGCGCTCGAGTAAATTTTTTTTTGTGCATTTTTGACGAATTAATATGCCTAGCCCCACCACGCAAACCGGCAGATTAGTATACCGTTGTTATCAGAGGCACTTGGGGCATACGTAGTATGAATATCTGACGCGCTCGAGAATGCCCAAGTAACTATTTTTTTTTACATTTTTGAAAATCCGTACACGCCAAACCCACCGCTAAAATGGTTTTTACCATAGAAGCTTTTCTTTTCGAAATTATTTTATCTATCGATTTTGATAAGTCTCGACGGCGCCGTTTAATTACGCCATTTAGCTACCTCGCCTCCCTATCTAGAATGGTTAGTACAAGATTACTTATCCTTCACTGGGACTCATGTTGATGGAATTTCACTTACTTCGATGATATTTTAATTATTTTAAAATAAAAATTGCGTCTGGCATCTATTTAACAACGAAAAAAACGTCTTGCAATAAAAAATGTAAGTCTAATTGATCTATCTAAAGGCAAAAGATTAAAAATTACGCGTTAAAAAATGACTTTAAATTAAGGATATTTTCCTGTGCAGATAAGATGCGCACTATTAAACGCAACCACTGCGGCTAGCCAGACAGCCCGGACTCTAACCGAAATAGCATATCAAAGAACCAACTATACTAAAATGCTCACTTGTCAACGTTGCTACCTCCTATACGATATCGTCCTTGCGGGGAAATGGGTACCATAACATGTCTGATCGTGCGGGGTGAGGTAAGTTTAATTTTGGCGGGAGGCGGAGAGTGTCCGTTCTGTAGCGTTTAGCTACTATTATGTATTCTGTGGTATAACTTCTAACGCGTGCACATAAGTATACACCCACTCTTTTTTTTTTGATTTTACGCGAGTACCTATTATAGATAGAAATTAAATATTTGGACGTCTCCCCGGAGACGTCCCCGTATTATAATACCACGTTAGCTGCAAAGTGTGCGAAACGTCGGAATAATAATAGTAATGAATAAATTGTGTTTAAAATCTTTAATTTCTAAAGATGATTCACAGTCCATCATTGTTTCTGTATATATATACATATATATACGTTTATTATTGTATCTACTTAACAATAAGTATCTCATGATCTCAGGATATGAATAAGAACGATAATTTAATGATCTGTTAATACATGATACAGCGTTTCAATAATTAATAGTTATGTTCAATTCACAAAAAAATATTTATCTTTATTTGCCATTAGAAAAAGCTTTTCACAAAGGAAGTAAATTAGCATAAAGTGCATTAAATATGTAATTACCTACTGAGCGTGTGTATCATTGTAATGTTTTCGTAATTACAGAGAGTTACAGTCGCATGCGCATAAGAATGATAGGATTGCATGAATAATGCAGTATCGATCTCGATTGGATATTTCCGATTAGCCTGATTAAATGTTTGTAATGAGCATCAATAGTTCCGAAGGAAAGTATGTTTGAGGAGTTTTACTGGGTTATAATCGTGGTTTAAAAGTTTATAGAGAGAATTGGAATGGGTTTAAAACGTGGTTTAAAATGTTTGATGGTATTGGTTTTTTTTTATTAGATGTTTGTGAAAACGTTTCATGTTAAAGAAGTAGGTATTTTTTTAAGATTAAGGGAAAAGGTAAAGTTTAAATGGTAAGTTGTTAAATTAGATATTTAAAGAAATTTTTTGTTTTATAGAAGTTATTTGTTTTGAAGATTAATAGGTCAATGATGACGATGAGCCGAATGTATGAAATATTTATCGGATTTGGATGAATCTTTGTAAGTACGAGTAGATTGATTGATGTTAATACCTACCTTGGGGGCTTTGACTACTATTCGTTACGAAAACGAAGCTTTAAGACTATTATTAACTTAGGGCTGATTTTTCAATCCTTGGATAAAATTTACTCGTCCAAAGTATTACACGATATTATTAAAATGTCACCTGTAAACTGTCAAATACTGGCAATTAGAATACAATTCATAAATGGTAGTTTAATACGTTATTCTAAGTTTTAACCAAGGATTGAATAATCAGCTCTTAGTGTTATAAATTTTATTACTGCTGCGATAAAATAGTAAAATATATAGCGTTTCAAAAACAATGACAAAATGACGTCAGACGTGTTGTGCTAAACTTTAGAGTACCTACCACTTAACATGCCTACTGCTTAATTGTCAGCACAAAAAAACCGCGATTACAATGTTACAATAAAACTACCCACATTTCATTGTCAAGGTCTGTTTGCGGAAACAATGAGTAATGTGACGTCATTACGAAATTATATACTGTCGATTGTAAGGGGTAATTCGCTTGTAGTTTTGAGATTTTAATTCACTATTGTGTTACAATATTAAACTGTTCGAAGGAAAACTAAATGTAGTAATTATGCTTTTAGGTTTTAAATGCGTTTTGCTATGAGTGAAAATACGACTTACGTTTTCATAGTAAATAATTTTCTTTACATTTTCCCAAGTTTTAATGTTTATTTTAATTGTAGAGGAAAACGATTGAACTATTAAAGAACATTGCCTTTTCCTTACTGGAAGTTAATTGAAATTAGCAAGCATCTAATAAAGGTGGCAATAGAAATACCGAAATACCCTAGATGTCGCATTCGTTCGGATGTCTAGTGATTGCATTTATATCATTTTACGAAGAAACGGTAATAGGGTTGTCAAAAGATCAATTATAGCTAGAAACATCAATAAACGAAACAAAGGAACATAATATACAGACAGCTCAAATAATGTATCTATATACCTACCTGCTGTAATGTCCGAAAGTGAGTTAAATATTATAAATTAGTGGAACGAAGAGATCGTAGGTATAAGAGATCTGCATGCGAATAATCCATACTAATATTAAATGCGAAAGTAAATCTGTCGGTCTGTCTGTTACTCAATCACGCCTTAACTACTGAACCAATTTGCATGAAATTTGTTATAGAGATATTTTGTTACCCGAGAAAGGACATAGGCTACTTTTTACCCCGGGACATAAGAGATAGGTTTTATCCCGGAAATCCCACGGGAACCGGAACTATGCGGGTTTTTTCTTTGACTCCGCGGACGATGCCGCGGGTGGAAAGCTAGTGCGAATATATACTGAGCCAAGGCAATTTTTCCAAATAATTAAGTAAATATTATTTGTATTACATAAATGTATTCTGTTGGCCTTTAAATAAAAAATTCAATAGACTATTAGTTACAGTACGCAACCCTAGATGCCTAGATAGATGATCGACCAGTATGGTGGAGCCAACTTTTTATTCTTCGGGGAGTTGTGGCGCCTTCGCTTGGCACCTGATTTATTAACTGTATATTATATAACGGTATTTAATAATGAACACTAACTATATTGGATAATATGATTGTTTATTATTACCTACTTTATTATCGGTAGGTAACCATAGTACCGAAACCTATTGTTTTTTTACTTTTTAAAAACAAAGAATGCATATTCTTAATATAGGTATCAGCCATGTACCAACTGTGTAGTTTCAACAGCTGACTATGTAGTTGTTATACGTTAAATTTGCATTTGAAAGAATATATTTATAAAAATCGTGTAATATCATACTAAAAAATACATAGTATGTACCTATCATCTAATGACCAATACCTACATAGGA
Organism: Colias croceus; assembly: GCF_905220415.1. Taxonomy (NCBI): domain Eukaryota; kingdom Metazoa; phylum Arthropoda; class Insecta; order Lepidoptera; family Pieridae; genus Colias; species Colias croceus. Next base: position 4,875,220 of record NC_059562.1, read on the forward strand.
GACAAATAGGATCTCTCGAAGTATCGGTTTTTGTAGGCAATAATAACTATTAAATAAATAAATAATAAACGTTTATTATTTCATAATTTATACAAAATAACAATTGGCAAAGCATTATATAGTACAGCGGATGAGAGATCTTCCCTGAAACAAGTCTGCAATTTGCGTCGTAGCAGTCAAGCCACTTTCAAAGAAATTTCTCGCTTCTAGGGAAAGTTTAAAACAAATAATTACTTATTGGTAAGTAATTAAATACGAAAATGCTCCAAGAAGTTCATTTTGTCGACATATAAATATTTTTTTTAAATTAGGTTTTTTGTATCAGTAAGACAGCCTGAAAAATCCTTTAACCTGCATTTGGATAATGTGATAGTTTATGTATTACATAAAAATGATAGCAATACACACGAACAAGACTATTAAAATTTAAAAAAATTCACCCCTTTATCCGCAATGGTGCATTCAACGTCCATTTGAAATATTCCAGCAATTAATCTCTGCTGCGCGTGCTCGATAAATCTGAAATGGGATTTATTAATCATTCCGTGTTCAACAATGTATATTTCGTATTAGTCTGGCGGGAATTAAACCGTGGCCTTTGTATGTGAAGCGGTAAAACTTAACGCATATGATAACTGCGCCCCGCGGTTTTACCCGCATTGCTCCGCTCCTATTGGTATAAGCGTGATGATATATAGCCTATTAATAGCCTTCCTCGATAGACTATTTAACAGTGAATTATTTTTTTAAATCGGACCCATTGTTCCTGAGATTAGCGCGTTCAAGCAAACAAACACTTCACCTTTATAGAATTAGTAGGTATAAATATCAAGATCGATAAAATAGTGTAAAGGGTAGCAAGATCGATATAATAGGGAATGTATGTATTTTTATATCAGAAGCTACTATTTATACTATAGGGTGCAATATAAACATAGTTTTTGCTGAATCACGGCAGGCTTTCATGAATTAAACTATTGTTCTACGAATAGTGGTAGAGAAGTTCTAATTTATGCTTTACAAACATTCCACAAATGTATGAAAAGGTCATATTACTTTGGACATTCCATTCAGGCCTCTGTAGATATAATTTAAAGTTAAAATTTTACACCTTTACTCGTTCTGTATCTAAAAATGGTGTCTAAAAAGCCTTTCATTTTCCGGTTTAAATTTTTGTCGAGCAGCAGCAGCAAAATTTGTTACAATAATCTATACTAATATTATAAAGCTGAGGAGTTTGTTTGTTTGAACGCGCTAATCTCGGGAACTACTGGTCCGATTTGAAAAATTATTTTGGTGTTAGATAGCCCATTTATCGAGGAAGGTTATAGGCTATATATCATCAAGCTACGACCAACAGGGGTGAAGCCACGGGGGTGAAAACGCTAGTTGTTTTTTATATAAAGATTCATCTGCGCTTAGTTTGGAAACAATCGGAGTACCTAATGCACGAATTAAATATTTATCAATATCAAGAACGCTTTGCAAAATAACTATCATAGCGATGAAAGGGCGATTTAAACTATCACACCCTTTTCACCCTCTACAAACCCCGTTATTGTTTCCGCGTATCGCTTTCATCTATCTATATCACAGAACTCATGCATAACCCTTCAGCAGTATTGTAGTGAACGACAGGCAGTTTTGCGTTCAATACAAGATATGTAAAATGTTTGTGAAAGGAAAACTTTTCTGCAAAGCATAAAAAATTCAGTATTGTTAGCATGCGCCATAGTTTTATAGTTCCTGATAGTTTTCAGAGTTCTATTAACAATGAAATGCAGAAAACGTAACTTTTCTCAGATAGTAGGTATTACAATAATTTATACTGACTTTATGAGCTGGGATTGTGTTGAATTGTTTGTTTGAACGAGCTTATCTCAGTAATAACTGATTCAAATAAAAAAGAAATATATTTTTAGGTTCGTTAGGCCATGTATAAAAGAAGATTATGGGTTTAAATAGAGAATGGTTACATCATTACCACTTTTTAGGTGAAACTTACATATATACACCTGTATCTATTTAAGTTAGTTCTCAGCAAACTTAATTTCCTCGTCCTTTGGTGAATCGAGATCACAATCTATAGATCCATAGTCACATTTCTTATATAAAACATAGTCCTCCTAGGTACCATAAAATAATAGATTAAAATATGATCTCGAAATTACGACGCTATATCGGATAATATATCTTCACTTTGTGCATTTGCTTGACCCAATTGGTTTGTAAGCTTATTCTATGTGAAATACTGGAAATGCGTAGTTTCGATATTTTCGAAAAAGGTAATTTAATTTAATTTAAATTTAATAAAATCTATCTATATTTTGTAGTGATCGCTTAGGTAAATCTTAACATATTTTGAAAATTTATCAACAGGAGGTAAATCCTATCACACAATTAATATGTTTGATAAATAATAATAAGCCCTAGTTTATTTAAATTATCTGTTATCATTTACATTTTTGAAGGAATTATACAAGCGGAAATAAAGTTCATTAACCTTTTACTATATTGGTATTTATTTATTAAATTTTCTGCCCCAGCAGACATGGTTCTGCCCTATTAATCCTTTATCATGTTTTTTTTCCATAAGGACCTTCCTTGTACCTTAAGAAACAGTTAAAAAAATAGCCGAAGCGGTCGAGCCGTTCTGAAGTTGCTTAGAAACACATTTAGCGATTCATTTTTTTACATATAATAATGAATTCACGTATACAATTAATGAACTTGCAGTTAATACTTTACCTTGACTTTGAAAATGCAAATTATCTTTGCTTTTTATCATCTTATCAGTCATAATAAGAGTAACGTAAACACAAGTTAATGAACTAGACATTCTCGGTATGTTTTTGATTTTTAGCATTTACCTACGTTGCTTCAAATACATACTACATTTTTGATAAGAATAATAAAGTTAACAAATCATTTCATTCGTCAATTATTGGTCATTTACCGGAGAAAAAGCATGTTTTAAATAATTAATATAAAACAGCAATTCTTTCTTTAAACAATAAACAGTCTTATATCATAGAAACTAACATTCGCAACAAAGTCCTATCAAAACTATTCTACAACTATGCGCGTTTGCTCAGATAATTTCTAACCCCTTCTAGAATTTTATGAGCAATAATGTCGCTTGGAAATTCTTGGATATTATACAAAGGCGTTTGAATATATTCTTATCTAAATTGTTATCTTGCTCTACAACTTACACTTATTGAGAAGTTTAATATTAAAGTTGCTATGTGCATTCTGTGCATGTTTTTTTATCTTAAGTTTAATTATAGGTACCTATATCTTCGTGCAAAACATATGTATAAGTATAATAAATCTGTTGAGAAAACAGAAGTTTCTTCAGGGAAGAACCTTTAATAAAATGTTATGTACCTACTTACTTATATATTGGAATGATACCTACCTATACGTAGATTCTACCTACGTACTAAGGCAACAAAAATGAAGATAGCTTCGCAAAAGCCGTAGTTACTTTGGGGACCTCATCAGGATCTCGACTTACAAAGCTTTGTTGTGGTTTGTGACCGATTGCTGTTCCGAATTTAGTAAAGCAAAAAAATACACTTCTATTTCGGAATGTTTAAATTGTTTTGTTGTTACCTAGGATGTTTTAACATATTGCCGATGCAATAAAGAATTAACAGATCTTATACAACGATTTGTATAAGATCTGTTAATTCTTTATTTTTATTTTCATTTTAATATTGATTGAAATGCGAGTCAAATTGGTGGTATTTCTACATAGGTAACAATAGATACAATAAAACTTCCAGCTTCATGCACACATGCAATATCGATCAGCTATATAAAACGTAAATATATTTTTAATAATTCCCAGAGCTTCGATACAAGAAACAATAGCGAAATATGTTCATCAATATTGAAGTGAACATTATTTGCACTATATTTATGGAAGTTCAATTCTGAAGCTGGCATAGGTATTCTGATCGATTTTATTTAAATTGATTGAGATGTTTTTTTGTCTGTTAGGGATGAAAACGCTTTCTCATTTGTTAGTCTGTCTCGTTAGCTGCTGATAAATATTCATAATTTACTACCTATCCCCTTTTTCTGGCATGCTTTGCGATTTGTGTAGGGATTGGACTCATTCTAAAGACTAGTGCGTCTCGCTGCATTTATTGAGACAAAACATACGTGCAGTGAAACAGCATTGTAATAAGAGATAATGATGTATTATATCATCGTGATACGTGGAGGGAATACTCAATACTTACCAGAAGATGCCACTATGTATTTACCCAATAATTCTATTATAAATGCGGAAGTTTGTAAGAATGTGTAGATGTGCCTGTTTGTGACTCTTTCATGAAAAAAGCTCGTAACAAATTTTGATGATACTTAGCAGTAGTGTAATTTATGAACCAGAATACCACATAGCTTCCTATAGCAATACTTGCTTATGCCCGTGGTTTCGTCAGTGCCACACAGTTAATAGGTTGATAATAGAAATATTCGTATAACACTTGCTTATACCCGCGGGTTCGTTTGCAGGTGAAACCACGCGGCACAACTAGTACATAAGCCTTTTACTTCCCGCCATCGGATCTGCAGGTGATAATGAATACTCTTGGGAAGTCAACTTGAACTAGCGGTGCACATCCACACCGGAAAATAAACTGTATTTAGCAATTACGACCCTAAGGTATTAATAATAAGATTGAATTTTCTGTGAGCGTATTCAACAATCTGGCGTTTGTAATACGAAAGCGACTATCTTTTCCGGCTATTCAATCTTTCTGAAATTATCATAGCTAGTGATGTAAACGCTAGGAAATTTATTTTATAGTGATGGTAAGATATTCTATATATTTACTGATTTTCCAAGGTTCCGTTAATTTTTAATATATTTTTTTTAATATTGATATTTAAACCCGGGGGTTGAAATTGTCTTTTATTCATCACGTTTCGATAGGAGCAAGATCTCGAGTTGAGGGTAGTAATAAATAAATCTTATCTTAATATCTAAGGCGAAAGTTTGTAAGTATGGATGTATAGATGTATGGATGTTTGTTACTCTTTCACGTAAAAACTACTGAACCGATTACAATGAAATTTAGCACACATATTGAGGGTAACTTGGATTAACACATAGGATAGTTTTTATCCCGGAAATCCTACGGGAACGGGAACTATGCGGGTTTTCCTTTGCAAACGCGGGCGAAGCCGCGGGCGGAAATCTAGTAAGAAAATAAATGATTCGAAAAAATTTTGCACGTTGGTATACATAAAGTCAGTTCATAAGCAGCTTTATCCGAGACCGGAGCGAGCGACTAAACCATAATTCACACTAATCCGTCTCTGACAGGCACTTCCCAGTCTACTTCCATAGATGTTATATAGTATATACCTACCTTTATACTGTGTTCCTACTTCCATAAATTTTATTTATACCTAGATACTTCTAGTTTCTTCTATGTCTTCGCGACTGCGTCCGTTTCGTCTAAAATTTAACCTAAGTAAGTATTATATACTAAAATATTCATCGAGAATCACTCTATCTATTAAATAAACCGCATCAAAATCTGTTGCGTATTTTAAAAGAGATAGAGACAGAATTTGTTAATACGCTTTTATTAGATTCACCTGTAGATTGTACGTAATCGACACGTTTTTATAACCGAATCTCAACTCGATTTTGTCCTACTTTAAACTGTTTTTCGGTGACAATACATAACTTCATGAGTTTAAACGTGTTTTTAACTACTTTAATTACTTTATACTATGTAGTGATACGTATTTCTAAGATTTACATTTCACACCAATTGCTATATCTATCCAATTGTTTCCTTGACCTATGTTGTAGTTCAGATTGCGTGTGGGTGTCAATAGACATTAGTTATTACGTCGATTTAATTGAATTCACTTGAACATGACTTTTGTAAATCATTGTAGAACCAGTTGTGTTTCGCTTAATTTGAGGTGTGCGTGTTGATTAATTGAACGTAGACTGTAAACTTTTATTTATGAATGAGTATTAGTTTTGTGTATAATAATTTGGTTGAAATGCGTGCCTTTTTATAATATATTCTTCATCTACACTAATATTATAAAGAGGAAAACTTTGTTTGTTTGTTTGTTTGATTGTAATGAATAGGCTCATAAACTACTGGACCGATTTGAAAAATTCTTTCACCATTCGAAAGCTACATTATCCACGAGTAACATAGGCTAGGTTTTATCCCGGAAATCCCACGGGAACGGGAACTATGCGGGTTTTTCTTTGAAAACGCGGGCGAAGCCGCAGGCGGAAAGCTAGTGTTCTTATAAAGTGTCTTTTCAATTCTATCATCCAGAAGTTTCTTTGTTTATTTAAGAGCCCAGTACTACAAACAAAATAAGAGTGTGATACCTAGTTCGTTGTTTTTAAAACTAAACGTTCTATATCTTCGAATATTATATTGCGTATGTTATTTCTTTCGATCAGATAAATTCATCTTAAAAATCGCTTTTAATTGGTCGTCGAGATAAGAATGAAGGAATAGGTATATAGAATTAACATAATTATATGCAAACATCAGTCAAAGAATCTCGATAAATGAATCTTTATAGTTTTTTTCTTCACTTATTTCAAAGTAAATTAGATTAAAGAACTCTATCTTAGAATAAAGTGCTTGAATATTAACTTCATAGAGTACCTACAATCTCGTTGAGCTACTTTAAATCTCAAGAAAAGTCGATCAAATATTGAATCGTGACATAGCAACAGTGAAGTTCGCATTACTACTTTAAGTACCTACTGAATGGTAGAAGGTACATCGAATAAGGGCCATGCGTTTCGGCGTAACGGTGCTCTGCTTGAGAGATTTCAATCTTGGTTTGTTATAAATTAGAAGAGATTGGAAGGTATATAATCCAGAAGTTTTTTGGTAGATTTATTGTAGTCTTTGGTTTTTAATATTAAGGCTATGATTAAACTGCATTAAGTATATATACAATTTTAGTCAAACAACTTCTGCACATTTTTTGTGGAAAAATGGTATTTTTCATGAGAACTTATCTCATCGATACAATTTTACATATTGCTTATAGGTATATTAGAACAAAGAAATGGTCTAATTAACCCTAAACCTAATAAATTTTAATTACACAAGATATCGAAGCAATATATTTTGAAGCTCTTTTGTTTTAACAAGAGCTTACGAAAGTTAATTAGAAGATAATTACTTTCTCGTAAATCTTAAACTCATCTACCGTTTTAACATAGATATATCTGTAGTATAGTTAAATCTTTAATTCGCGATAGCTCAATATAGCTCAACCTATCGTAAGTAGATATCTGTGAAAGTAATTTAAGTTTATTATTTTTAACAACTAGCTGTGCCCCGCTGTTTTACCCGCATTGCTCCGCTCCTATTGGTCTTAGCGTGATTATAGCCTATAGCCTTCCTCGATAAATGAGCTATCTAACACCGAAATAATTTTTCAAATCGGACCAGTAGTTTCTGAGATTAGCGCGTTCATGCAAACAAACAAACGAACAAACTCTTCAGCTTTATATTACCTAGCATAGATATATCGATAAGAAAGTAAAAGGGGCACAAATTCAAAAAGTGATTGATCCGTTCAAAAAGTGCAATCAAAATATAGATTGGAGGCGTGATAAATTGTTAAGTAGAAATGGAGGCACGACTGTGCAACAGACAAACAATTTTACTGTTATTACCTATACAGATTATCTTGTAGAGACTGTTTTTGATTCCGATAAACATGGACTGGGTCTTGAGTTTGGAAGTTGGTTTCTTTGGTCAAAAGCGACAAGAAGCATTATGTCGTTTTGTACGCGATGAGATGAATATTATGAAGAAACAGAACAGAATCTAAGAGAGTTTTTTTCAGATTAAATAATAAAATGGCAAACAATTAAAATGGACTCAAAAGAAAAACATTTTTATATTAACAACGTGGTGTACATTCATTTGAGGAGCTGCGCTCTTTTTGAGGTTGCCTGAAAGAGCAGGAAACATTTTTCTACAAATAACTTGGAAATATCAGTACCTCAGTACCTCATCAGTACCTAAAACTTGTATTTCGATAAATATAACGCTCTAGATTGTATGTTATATCATTGAATATCGGAATCATGTATAAGATTAATCTGATTTTCAGAAGAACAGAGTGCTAATTATATCTACTTGCCAACCTTTGATGTCCTACTAATATTAATTAATACGAATAACTCAAGCGTATTCAATAGGATTATAACTGTATGTAGGCTTAAGATTGTATAATTATTTAATATTCATAATAAGAGATATGAGAAGAGAAAATTCTAGAGCTAGTAATTTGTGTCCTACTTGTAGTCTTTTAGTAGCAACCACCCGATTCATTTTACACTGTTATGTTTTTAAATTATGGGTAAAAACACTTTCCAAACCCAAGGAAAATCGCATATAATAAACTACAAGCGGTATAAAACGTCGGACAAAGCGATCATTTTCTTACTATACATTTATGGACGTAATTACAGAATGTCATTTTCCGATGGACCTTCCGTATTATCAGAAGTAGTTTGCATCTAACGGCACTTAATGTGGTGTGATAATGAACCTCATTATTTTATTATTAGATACCACTTTTGTATGACAAGCTATTAATTTATACGTGCGTGGAAAATTGGTAATGTTTGAATTGTGGTGTGGAATTATTGTTTTGGGAACTAGGTTAGTTAAGGTATATTGATATTTGATATGGCTATAATTCAAAGTTTGGATGAGTATATGCTTCAGTGGTTGATTAATACGTGATTGCGGTATGTATACAGATATAATATGTACGTATGTTAATGATATACTATAGGAGAATACGTTTGGTTGAACCTAATGATCATAGGAACTGTTTGCTCCAATCAAGAAAACATTCTTGGATAGTTCATATATCAAGTAAGTTTATAAGTATCATGCTAAGCCAGTAACAGCGGAATTTCAATGAAAAAAGCTGACATCTATTAGACACACCACGTCTCATCCTATTTCACGCGATCGAAGTCGCGGGCACAGCTAGTATAGCAATGTAAAGTAATAGTAATATGTAATAAGTAATATAGCAATGTAAATATGTATTAGTTTTAAATGAAGAAGACATGCCACATATTTCGTATAGTTTTGTTGCGTCAGTCATCATAAATATGATTGATTATTACCTGGCGTGCCAATATTTTAATTTGTTTCTTTGTATACTGCAACACACGGAACCCTTCCTACGGATGTTCTGCAGTTTGTATTATTAGGTGACCCTCTTGTTAGGAAGATGATTGCATAATATAATTAATCGAATGGTCAATGAAATTGCCGCACATGGCGTCTGAAATCGAGTAGGAAATTGATTAGTTATTCCTTCAATAATTAACTTTTTGGCATCTTTAAGAAGTGAGAATTTGACTATTTAAAACAGTGATTTTGGTAATAACTATTTAAAACAGTGATTTTGGTAATGCGTACATAATATATTTTATGTAAATATCATACACAATGGAATAACAAAATATTTGTTATTGGCGAATCAAATTGTGCTAGAGATGTAAGATTTAGTCTTTGAAAATGGCAAACAATTGCTCTACAATTCGTATTGCTTCCGATTTTACCAAGATTCGATAAGTAACCTACCAGTGTACGCTGGGCTGCACAGGATGTTAAAGTTGATAAAAAAATATAAGATTTCTGATAGTTAGTGCTTCCTAAATGAAAAATAGTGGGATGTAAAGGTGTACGCTGATCCGTGGTCACCACAGCATGACGGCAGTTCGGTCATGGCGGTCTGGTGCGGCGCGCGTATCCTACCATTAGAGAGACGCGTTTATTCTATCACTCTTGTGGTTTGTTTCTTTATTTTGTTAATTAATTAGTGGGTTTTGTACGGATGGTTATGAATATGTAGGATTGTTTGTAGGGATGGAATATGGTGAATCGATATCAGTTATAGTGTACGAATGGTGTCCATTTAGAAATAAGTTGGTGTTGTATTTATAGCATGTATTAGAAATAATTCGTGTTTTATTGGTCGGATTTTTTTTAAAGTTAAAATACAATAATGATTTTGGGGAGATGAAGATCGAAGGGATATGGTATCGCTGTGGTGATTGTTAAATTATGGAATAATAAAGTTAAAGGATGTGCTGTGTACTTACAAAGCAATTGGAAAAAATGTGTTGAAGCGATTGTTTTAGTGGTTGTGTTTCTTGGAAATTTTGTGGAAATTTTGGTAGTGTGGTAAATTGTGTGAAATATGGGATTAGTGTAAACTTTAAAGTGTATAAATTGTAAATGTATTTAAGTTGTCTTTGTGTGAGCTCAAGCGTAAGATGATAAGTCGATTATATTATATATTTGAGAGGCTTCATTTAATGATCAGTTTTTTTTTTTTTTTTTTTTTTTTTTTTTTTTTTTTTTTTTTTTTTAAAATATTTCTATATAAAATCAACACAAACAAATATATAACAGTGCTTTCGATTTCTTAAAAATAAGTAGGTAGGTACTTAGCTACACTTAAAAATTCATTTTCAGTTATCAGGTAGGTACTTTAAACAAAACAAAGCAAAGTGGTGTGTCTGACCTGTGGAAATCACTTATCTAATAAATCCGAGTTTTAAATCACAGATACAACTACATAATGATCGCCAAAAATCTCCAAGCATTGTGAAGTTGATTAGGTCTTGCGATACAAGTAATTTTTTTTTATTAAGAACATATGACACTTAGTTATCTCCATATTTGGTTAGGTCAAAACATCAAATAGCCAATGTTTAAAAGTACTGAAGTTTTATCTTTAAGTTTCGGGAATGTATTGTAGGTTTATTAATTATTACCTATTTCTTAGAGCGATAAACGTCTTAAATTTTCAAGATGCGGACAAACTTTCATGTTAAAACTACATCTAGGCTTAGCTTATCTTAGCGCCAGGACTAGACCCCTTCTGCGTCGTCCGCAACGGGTCATGGCGCTAAGAATATCGCGGGCATATCGGACTGTCTCTTTTGAAGCAGCCTGCGTGCTAGCCGGAACCCCCCCTTGGGAACTTGACGCTGCGGTACTCGCGGACGTGTACCGGCGAATCGCTGGGTCCAGGTCTTCGGGGCTGGAACCAAACCCCGAAGAAGTGTCGCGCTGGAGGGCTTCGGCTCGCGAGCGTCTGATGGAGGAATGGGTGCGGCGGCTCGAGAACCCAACTGCAGGTGTAAGGACGGTGGAGGCTATCCGGCCGGTCCTTTTAGAATGGTGCAGCAGACGACATGGGGCTCTCACGTTCCGTTTGACACAGGTGCTGTCTGGACACGGATGTTTCGGACGATACCTGTGTCGAGTCGCGATCCGGGAGCCAACCATGACCTGCCATTGGTGTCCAAGCGAGGAGGATACAGCGGACCACACGCTGAGTGTGTGTCCTGCGTGGTCCGTGGCTAGACAGCGATTGGTCGCTGCTGTGGGGCCGGATCTCTCGCTCCCGTCCGTGGTTCGCGCCATGGTTGGAGGCTCCAGGTCCTGGCGTGCGGTGGTCGCCTTCTGTGAGGAGGTGATGGTGCGAAAGGAGGAGGCGGAGCGGGTTCGCGAGGGGAACCCTCTCGCGGACCCGATGCGGCGCCGGCGACCCTTTAGGCGCCGACGCCGAGTCGCGGTCGCTAGCGATCGCGACCTGCCTCCTTAGCGAAGGGCTCTGGACGATGGACCGGGGACATGCTCCATCGTCCGGGGCAGTGAGGTGACATGAGACGTGTTCCGCTCATGCCGCCTCGCAGATGAAGGAGGAGGAGCGCACGTGTGCAGCCATAGGTGGTAACGGAGGTGGGCCCGTAACCGGGCGTCCGCTGCCGGAGTCGTGGACGATTTCTAAGAGTACCCGCGGCCCCGGCTAACTGCGCGGCTCGACGGAACACAGTGGGGTTTTAGTCGGTAAGAATCCGACATAACCCTTGGCTCCTTCCCCGGGGGCCGTGGGTATCTTTGGAAGATTTCCCCACTATAAAAAAAAAAAAAAAAAAAGGCTTAGCTTATCTAAAAATACCAAAGGTCCATTCAATTAAACAAACTTAGTTACGAGATAGCGCTCTCTCCGACTTGTCAGCGCTAACTAATTGGTCGGAATTATCTAACAGATAACTGGGAGGCTTCTGATTTATCAGAGAAATTGCGATGCCTGCCCGATTTATTGCCAGATGTTAGATATTACGCTTGTAATGCTTGGCAAGTTAAATTTTTTTTTATATTCGTATTCGAATAAACTGCTCCAAGAAGAAGAAAAAGGGTGATTGGTATGTAGGATATAATAGTCGGTATAAGTGGGATTGTTGTAATAATTATAGTTGTAACTTGTAGTTAAAACGATTATTTACTATGATTAGGTACTACGAAAGGATAGTTGGTCTCTGTTTTTTATGCTGTAGCTATGAATTTGGATGAATTTTTAACCGACTTAAAAAAAAAAAGGAGGAGGTTATTGAGGATAGATAGTTGCAACCATGTCACACTGCATTTTAACGTAAAATCAAAACTTAAAGGGGTTTCGCAAGAGCAATTCTCCGCAACTATTTTTTGTCTCTCCCATCAACTCTATGGGGAGTTGCGTCGCTACGTGCGCGCACTTACTAGCCCATGGACTTGATGGGAGAGACAAAATAGTTGCGGAGACAAAAGTTGCTCTTGCGCGCTAGCTCTACGTAAGTATCTACATAATTGTTGATACACTTACTACAAAGCATACAATAACAATACGCTACGATGATAATAATTATGTTAAACGTTATTTTTTATTCAATTAAATGCAATTTGTTATGCCGCATGAGCAGTTGAGTTGCGTATTAATTAAGCCGGTGTAAAGCAAAGCATTCATTTGTGAAAGTAATAATCAGCTCAATATTAAAAGCATTTAATTATTAATGAGATGTACGTCACTCGATGTTGATGGAATTTAAAACTTTTAAAAGCGTTTAACATGATGATGATGTTTAATTTATCGTAATGGGGTCTGTTGGTTTTTCTCTTTGTGGAATATGTTGTTGTTAATAAGTGAATAATATAATTTGCGCATATTGTGAATAAATCGAGTAAGTAGTGTCTAAAGTTAATAATAATACGGTATATAATTTGCTAGGGTCGTGCTAGCAATTCCGATCAATTAGTCCGAATAGAATTGTCAGGATTTTGTGCTTTGGGCGATATTTAATTAAATTCAAAGTTGAGAAGGTCAAACCATTGTGTATATATTTTTCCAATTTGCTTCGCATAAGCATGCTTTTAAAATCAATTAATTTCCTCTTATTCAATGAATTTGTATGTACACAAGTTTTATAATTAAACACTGCGTCATTGCACCGATAGGGTCGGCAAAAAAAACGTAACAAAATCACTTAGTTCTAAACAAGATCGTGCGAACCAAAAAAGGTTATTGACAACGGCCGTGACAATGTTCATCACGATTGGGATGTAAACGAACTATGCGCAGGAGTTGATTCTTTGAGCATTAGCGTTTTTGCGTTTTTGGAAATCTCATTGAGATGCGGATTATTTGAACATTATAGATCATGTCTTAACCTCAAAGATTTATCATAATTTGCGAACTATGCGCAGGAGTTGATTCTTTGAGCATTAACTTTTTTGCGTTTTTGGAAATCTCATTGAGATGCGGATTATTTGAACATTATAGATTAGGACACAGACTCATAGTTTTATAATAATTTGCGACATAGTCATGTTCATGTTGTAATACTTACACTTAAATTGTAATAAAGAAATTGAAGTTAGGTATATAATTGTAAATTACATATTTGTTGTTATGAGGGCTTTTTTTATCACCATTAGTTCATTAAGGGAACTTAGGACAATTAGAATGCTTAGGAAATAGGTAATTCACCAACATTGCCTAGTGCTAGTTGATAGATGTCTTGCGAGTTTCATTAAAAAATCTAATCTAATTATTTAAAGGACAGATCCTTCAAGATGAACTCTCGTCTTACTTAATATAAAAGCCTTAACTAGTGATATAGTGGCAAATTAGTTAAAAGTAATTTATATACATCATACCTGAATCTTTCTCTTATATTTTTTGTTTGTTTGTCCACAGATAGATCCAAACACAGCGTTTCTGCGAGCGGCGCGCGCGGGCCAATTGGACACAGTCGTCGATCTATTGGATTCAGGGGCTGTTAAAGATATAAACACATGTAATTCTGTAAGTATAAATATTCGAAAATAGTTATATTTTATATGATAGATAATTAAAATTAGAAAATATCGCAAATATGTACATATTTCGTAGATACATGGTTTAAATGCCTATAAGTATCTAAATAAATAAGTACAAGGACTTTGTAAAAATTAAATACACGTGAAGTGATGTTAAATATTGTTCCTTTATTAATGAATACGCAATGTGAGTGTAAGCTGAAATCGGGTCAACCACTGTCCCGTCAATAATGTGACGTCACAGGCGTCCTACCTATGTACATAAACATAATAATATATGATCGTACTTAAATTATTATCAACGAGAAAATTGGTACGAATGTATGTTTGTTACTTTCACGCAAAATCAGCTGTTCCAATATGTATGAAATTTTTGTGCACAGATAGATTTAAGTCTGTAGGTACATAGGCTGTCTTTGACGACATGGATATCACGCTAGTAAAGATGCACGCTCTAGCTAGTGTTATTAAAGTGTTTATTATATAGATTAGGTTACAGTACCTTTTTGAAACAACCCCAACACATTTTCACTGTTTAATACGCCACAACATATTATGAAGAATAGATTGTATATAAAACACAAATTAGAACACTGATAAATAGTATAAGAATATAAACTACTGCTCCTCTTTACTTTTTTTCGAGAAACACAAGTTAACACATTCAATCGTCAACATCAAATAACATATTAAAAAGGAACTAGTTGAATTATTAAATTAACAAAAATTTTCGACTACCCGCATTTTACTTGATATTATTTAGTTTTGACACTCAAACTTCGCATTCGTCAATACTGTTTTGAAATAATAAATTTGTAGTTATACATAGATAACCCAAACAAGCATTGATAACAAGCATATTTTTATTCCATTTCATATGCTGTGCTACTAGGTAGGTACATATAATTTTCATATTCATATTTCCTCTTTTTCACATAGTTAGTAAAAGATTAACGGTGTTGATAAGAATCCATAGTGTTCGTGTTCCAATAGAGATCGTATCTTTTTGCAATGCATTTGTGATAATGTTTTGTTTGATTTATAATGCTGGTTTGTGATTATAATGTAAATCGGTAAATAAGAAGGAAATTGCAAGGGAGAAAAATGATTTGATACGGTTTTTATGCGTTTATAATGGTACTAGCGGTCCTGTTCAGCCGTTTTCGAGTTCGCTTACCAACACATTTTGCGATTCATTTTATAGGTACTATAGAAGAATACATTAATATGCTACAATTTTGTTTTGTAAGTTAATTAAACTTAGTAAAAAGGTATTTAAAATACTTTTCTAAATATAAAGGCCACAGAAATTTATTCTATTATTGAAGAAAACTTTTTATACAGAATTCTTGAAATATAAAAAACAATATTGTTATTAATTCTTTGTATTTCTGTCACAATGAAATTAATTAACAATAAACGAATTCCTCTCCACTCCCATCCTCCCCGATCCCATCCTCCCCACTCCCATCCTCCCCACTGCCACCCCCCCACTCCCATCCTCCCCACTGCCATCCTCCCCACTACCATCCCCCCACTCCCATCCTCCCCACTTTCATCTTCCCCACTCCCATCCTCCCCACTGCCATCCTCCCCACTGCCATCCTCCCCACTTTCATCCTACCCACTCCCATCCTCCCCACTTTCATCCTCCCCACTCCCACCCTCCTCACTGCCATCCTCCCCACTTTCATCCTCCCCACTCCCATCCTCCCAACTTTCATACTCCCCACTGCCATCCTCCCCACTTTGATCCTCCCCACTGCCATTCTCCCCGATCCCATCCTCCCTACTTCCATTCTCCCCGATCCCATCCTCCCCACTGCCATCCTCCCCGATCCCATCCTCCCCACTGCCATCCTCCCCGATACCATCATCCCCACTTTCATCCTACCCACTGCCATCCTCCCCACTTTCATCCTCCCCACTTCGATCCTCCCCACTTCGATCCTCCCCATTACCATCCTCCCCACTTCCACCCTCCCCACTTCCATCCTCCCCACTTCCATCCTCCC
This sequence comes from Colias croceus, assembly GCF_905220415.1. NCBI lineage: Eukaryota > Metazoa > Arthropoda > Insecta > Lepidoptera > Pieridae > Colias > Colias croceus. The sequence continues at coordinate 4,891,445 of NC_059562.1, forward strand.
CACTTCCATCCTCCCCACTTCCATCCTCCCCACTGCCATCCTCCCCACTTCCATCCTACCCATTTTATGGATATGGGTTCATGGAGAATGGCAGTGGGGAGGATGGGACCCAACCTCCCCACCGCTATCCTCCCCACTTCCATCCTCCCCGATCCCATCCTCACCACTTCCATTTTCCCCACTCCCATCCTTCCCACTCCCATCCTCCCCACTGCCATTCTCCCTGAACCCAACCTCCCCACTGCCATCCTCCCCACTGCCATTCTCCCTGAACCCAACCTCCCCACTAACATCCTTCTCACTGCCATCCTCCCCACTCCCATCCTTCCCACTCCCATCCTCCTCACTGCCATTCTGCCTGAACCCAACTTCCCCACTGCCATCCTACCCACTCCCATTCTCCCCACTCCCATCCTCCCCACTGCCATCCCATCCTCCTTACCGCTATCCTCCCCACTGCCATCCCATCCTCCTTACCGCTATCCTCCCCACTTCCATCCTCCCCACTTCCATCCTCCCCACTGCCATCCTCCCCACTGCCATCCTCCCTACTTCCATCCTCCCCACTTCCATCCTCCCCACTGCCATCCTCCCCATTTTATGGATATGGGTTCAGGGAGAATGGCAGTGGGGAGGATGGGATCGGGGAGGATGGGACCCAACCTCCCCACCGCTATCCTCCCCACTTCCATCCTCCCCGATACCATCCTCCCCACTGCCATCCTCCCCACTTCCATCCTCCCCACTGCCATCCTCCCCACTTCCATCCTCCCCACTTCCATCCTCCCCACTGCCATCCTCCCCACTTCCATCCCATCCTCCCCCCTGCCATCCTCCCCGATCCCATCCTCCCCACTGCCATCCTCCCCACTTCCATCCTCCCCACCGCTATCCTCCCCACGGCCATCCTCCCCGATTACATCCTCCCCACTGCCATCCCATCCTCCTTACCGCTATCCTCCCCACTTCCATCCTCCCCACTGCCATCCTCCCCACTGCCATCCTCCCCATTTTATGGATATGGGTTCAGGGAGAATGGCAGTGGGGAGGATGGGATTGGGGAGGATGGGACCCAACCTCCCCACGGCCATCCTCCCCGATTACATCCTCCCCACTGCCATCCCATCCTCCTTACCGCTATCCTCCCCACTGCCATCCTCCCCGATCCCATCCTCCCCACTGCCATCCTCCCCACTTCCATCCTCCCCACCGCTATCCTCCCCACGGCCATCCTCCCCGATTCCATCCTCCCCACTGCCATGCTCCCCACTTCCATCCTCCCCATTTTATGGATTTGGGTTCAGGGAGAATGGCAGTGGGGAGGATGGGAGTGCGGAGGATGGGATCGGGGAGGATGGGACCCAACCTCCCCACCGCTATCCTCCCCACTGCCATCCTCCCCACTCCCATCCTTCCCACTCCCATCCTCCCCACTGTCATTCTCCCTGAACCCAACCTTCCCACTTCCATCCTCTCTGATCCCATCCTCCCTACTTCCATCTTCCTTACCGCTATCCTCCCCACTGCCATCCTCCCCACTCCCATCCTTCCCACTCCCATCCTCCCCACTGTCATTCTCCCTGAACCCAACCTTCCCACTTCCATCCTCTCTGATCCCATCCTCCCTACTTCCATCCTCCTTACCGCTATCCTCCCCACTGCCATCCTCCCCGATCCCATCCTCCCCACTGCCATCTTCCCCATTACCATCCTCCCCATTTTATGGATATGGGTTCAGGGAGAATGGCAGTGGGGAGGATGGGACCCAACCTGAAAGTGAGGAGGATGGTAGTGGGGAGGATGGGAGTGGGATCAAAAGATACAGCCGTTTATGCCGCAAATTTTCGACACTTGCAAGGGAATCAAAACCTACAGGGTGCTTCCCGTGAACTAAGAATCTTGAAATTTGGTACGAAGCAACGTCTTATAGCATAATAGATAAAGGAAAAATTACGAAAACCATTTAGTTACATCACATAATATATTTGTTTTTAATAATTTTAAACTTACTACCCATTTCCTCATAAACGCGTAGAGGTATTAAATTGAAATTCATACCAAATACTCAGGTAATATCAGGTATAATACCTTTAAGCTGTAACAAAATCAAACTTCTATTCTATGTCAACGCAATCAAAGGAAACAGCAATTTAAGCTGCATATTTTGAAACTCGCAAGTACTCGCAAGGGAATCAAAACCTAAAGGGTACTTCCAGTCGACCTAGAATCTTGAAATTTGGCATGAAGCAACGTTTTATAGCACACATAAAGGAAAAATTCCGAAAACCTTAAATTTTACGGAACCCTCGGTGCGCGAGTCCGACTCGCACTTGGCCGGTTTTTAACATTTACCACCGATTCGGAAAGCAGTATCTATGGAGAAGTGGGGCTCCGTCCACTCGCGACCGTCTTTTTGTAGAATTTTGGAAAAAGATGAATTTTCGGCATATTAAAACAGCTAGCCGTAATGTAATACGGCGGATTGTACAATCCGACTGCGCCAAATATACGAGAGGACAGCGGGACAAGGGGACTGATTACTTGCAAAATGAAAATTTGATTTTATAAGAATAAATATAAGTTGATTTTGTGATATTTACGTTAAAAGTTAGATAGTTGATTTTTAAAATGTTAATTAGTAAGATAATAATATTAACAAAATATTATTACAATTTTACGGTATGACTGTTACCCGATTACAATCGGGTATTGATACATCAATAAGAGCTATAATAAAAAAATAACAATGTGTTTTATTACAGAAAGCATTTACTTTACACATTTCCTAATACGATATCGGAATTGTATACAATTCCTAAGAAGATTATACATTTCCTAGGATATGCATGCATTAAATAGTTTTTTAAACAATATTTTATACATTTCCTAAATAGTATCGGAATTGTACACATTTCCTAGGAATTGTATACAATTCCTTGATTTCATACATTTCCGGTAACATATGCAATAAATATTTTTTCTCAGTAACATCGATGTTATTAAAAGTATGAAAACTACTTATAACGTTAACTTTCAATTCATGATTCTTACACATAATTTAAATTAATAAATTCAACATAATTTATGCAGGATTTACCTAGAATTACGTTTTATACCAATGAAACAAAACATATATTATTATTTGAAATTGAAACTCTCTTAAAATGGTATATTAAAGAAAAACACAGATGTAGTAAACAATAATTATCGTTCCGTTCCGTTTTTATTACATTACACCTTTAAAGAAATAATAATTTTATTGACATAATAAATAGGTAGGTACTTGTACATGAATCCATAGGCTCAATCAAATAAATAAAGCAGCAACAGTCGCAAAAAAGTTCAGCGAGTTAACAAGAGGAAACAATCCAGAAACTTCAAAACCCATAACACAACACAGGTGTCATTTATAGTGCAAGGGAAGTATTGTTATTAATGGTAAACGTCCTTGGGCAAAATTACATGTTCCGTCCAACGTAACGACGCGGACGGTTAGATTCTACCCGTTCTATATATAACTGTATGCAAAGACAGTATCAATGAAAAGCGTTAAACGATTGTAATTGGGTTAAGTCAAGTTTGAAAATATAGGCCTGAACTTGTAGGAGGCTTATTCTGCAGAGAGAACTAAAATAATTATTAGCTATTTATAACATGAGGAAGTTAGTTTGGTGCTAGGTCCTATGAATTTTACGTCGCAACAAAAAGTATTGCTAAATAAAAATGAATAAGACAAAAAAACATTGATTGATTGTATTGAATGCAACAATTGCATCACGCCTAATTTGTCTCTTTAACACTAGAAGAAGTGACAAAAAATGTGCAGTGTAAATTGTGGACAAAATGAAAAAAAAAGTACGTCATTTTTATTGATCATCTCTTAATTTCAGAATGGATTAAACGCTCTACATTTAGCCGCTAAAGATGGACACATTTCAGTAGTAGAAGAACTACTGAAACGCGGTTCTATCGTCGACGCATCGACAAAGAAAGGTAACATTTAATTACAAAAAAGAAAAACAATTTAGTTGATGAATTGATACTGTTATGTTGAAACAGCTATTGAAAATTGAATTTTGAAACAGATATAGAAAAACACTTTACTCAAATCATGAAATGTTAATTAATCAACCATATTTGCATGAAGTTCAAAACTGAAATCGCCTGAATTTACAAAAACATTTTATTTAAGTCACCTCTAATTTTCGGCGAACTTTAATCACTTGCACAGTCGTATTAAGACTTTTATAGCATCATCATTTTAACTGTATAACTTAATTTAATCATTAACTTTTTCAGGCAACACAGCCCTCCACATAGCATGTCTAGCTGGCCAGGAGTCAGTTGCCCGAGCGCTGCTCGCGGCCGGCGCGAAGGCAGACGCTCAATCGGCGGCGGGCTTCACGCCGTTATACATGGCCGCGCAGGAGAACCACGCGGGCTGCGTGAAAATGTTGCTAGCGGCAGGGGCCAGCCAGACACTTGCGACAGAGGTATGTAGCAACAGGGTTTATGGTACAGCTCTACATATACCATGGCAGGTCGAACACTGCTTGGTCCAATATGTATACGAGTCAAGATAGATAGATAAACATGTTTCTGAAAGTTTTTTTGCCGTGAGCAGTGAGAAAATCCTGCTGGTTACGGCCAGTATACTTTTCCGTATGATTTTGTTACTTTTACAGTCATATATTCGCTACAGAGATATTGCACAGTCTTCGTTAATGTATTAAAATTTCTCCGTTCTAAATTCCTGTTGAAAAGCGTATTTCTTTCATTTGGTTAAATTAATAAATAACTTCCGAATAGATCTCTAATACCATGTTATCGTTTTGTCTTCTAGGATGGATTCACACCGCTAGCAGTGGCGATGCAACAGGGCCACGACCGCGTGGTTGCAGAACTGCTCGAATCCGACACACGCGGTAAAGTGCGATTACCCGCATTGCACATTGCCGCTAAGAAAAACGACGTAAAAGCCGCTACGCTTTTACTAGAGGTACATAGCTTTTCATGACAAAATAATGTGTAGTGATGTAAGAAAATGAAATTAAATAATGATTTGAATTATCTTCAACGTCTATATATAGAAAAAATATTTTGCATTGTCTAGAAGCGTTAAAAACTATAATAAATATATTATGTTTGTTACAATCATAGAGGAGAGATCTGTAACTTAAACAGTTATAACTAGTTCGTAAGTCAGATTTGCACAAAGAAGTTATTATTATTGATTTATTTGTTAAATTTCAGAACGAACACAACCCGGACGCGTGCTCCAAGTCCGGTTTCACGCCCCTCCACATAGCAGCGCACTACGGCAACGTGGGCGTGGCCAAAGCGCTGCTCTGTGCCGGCGCGGACGCGGGCCGCGCGGCCAAGCACAACATCACGCCGCTGCACGTGGCCAGCAAGTGGGGGCAGCTGGCCATGGTCGACCTGCTGGTGGAGAATGGTGAGTGGGTGCGCAGTGCGGCACTTGGGACACTGGCACGTGGTGAAGCCAAAGTTATGCGAAAATATACGACATACGTAAAAACTTAAAAGTAAAATTTTAAACTCTTTAGTTGGGAATAATTACGTTACACACACACAGACAGACACGCACGCCCGCCCGCACGAACGCTGGTACGCACACACGCACAATACACAATTTTGTCTTGATTCCATCAAACACATCTTTACAACAAATTCGCAATAAACATCGTTCTGCGCGATTGTCAAACTCGACCATAATATTTTCTAGGGAAACCCCTGGTTTCCATTGTCAACAGAAAACCATATAATCAATATAGAATATAAAGTCAACAGATAATTTAAATGACACATTTAAATTACAGGTGCAAACATAGCAGCAGTGACGCGAGATGGCTTGACGCCATTGCACTGCGCGGCTCGTTCCGGTCATAGCAATGTGGTGTCAAGGTTGTTGCAGCATGGTGCACCGATTACTAGTAAAACTAAGGTAAAATATTAAGTAACTTGAAAGTAATTCTTAAAATATATGCTCTTTAAATTATAGTTCTTGCTTAAAAGGTAATAAATAAAATTGTGATTTATTTGACTTATAAGTTTAAAGAATTCTTCAGAGGCTTTTTCGGTGGACATTTTTTTGGTGATTTTCACCGTATGGAAGTATCTTCAACAACTATAATAATTCTCGAAAATTATAAGTAGCATTTTCTTTAAATTCTGCCAGCTCAACCTACTTATATTAAAATTTCTTTAATTTACTATCTACCCACATTTATGGATCAAAAAAAAACTGTTTTTTTCAAAAATATTGTCACTTACACAAAATATATTTCCAGAATGGTCTAACCCCCCTCCACATGTCAGTACAAGGGGAGCACGTAGAAACTGCGAAAGTGCTGCTCACAGAAGGCGCTCCCATCGATGACGTCACTGTTGACTATCTTACTGCGTTGCATGTGGCCGCACATTGTGGTCATGTTAGAGTAAGTTCGAAGATATGTTTTTTTATAAGAATTTTTAAAGAGAAGCTATGTCATTATTATTCTAATAGCAGATTTAGATTGATGTATTTTTTCTATATTGTAATATTTAATGTTATCTTAATTGAGCAATAAGAGAATTGATTTTTTTTTCATAATTTTCAATTTTTATTTTCGCTTTTGTCATAGTTTGGTTATAACATATTATTCTGTTAGAAACAATCACCTTCGACGAGATCTTTTTGTGGTCATTTCGTCAACTTTAACAATAACCACCTTTTATGTCATTATTATCCTCTATAGATAGAGAATGAATAAAGTAACAAGTGTGTGTGTTTTTTTTTTATTCTGTAATTTTTTGTGTAAGATAATAATAATTATATCAATTTCCAGGTCGCAAAACTTCTGCTGGACAGAAATGCGGACGCAAACGCGCGTGCTCTGAACGGTTTCACGCCACTACACATCGCTTGTAAGAAGAACCGGCTCAAAGTTGTCGAACTGTTGCTCAAATATGGTGCTAGTGAGTATAACATTATTTAAAATAAAATAAAATAAAAAGATGTGTGGCACTCGGGGACTGCCGCGGTAAAGCTATTGCATAGCATGCCTTCAAGCCACACCTCCGAGCCCGTCGGAGTGGGGATCGTGAGGTTTTTTCGTTACGGAATTTCTCGATTCGGTCCCCGCGCTCAAGGCCCGCGATAGAAGCTATGCAATAGCTTAAAAGAAATATTTATTGGCAAAAAAACGTACGGTACAATATTTAGATGATCCACTGACTACCGAACTAGTTAAAAACTGTGTTTCGGTTGTCGGTGGTATTTATTTTAAAAGTTTATAATTTTGTAGCTATAAAAGAAGTGCACATTTGGTGTTAACGATTTTTTGTCGCGAAGTTGTTTACACACAGATTACACGCGGTCGTCGCTGATCCATGGTCCGTAATTTCATTAAAATAATCGATTGATTATTTATTTCCGCCATTTTTGCCCATATATTGTTAGTTATACTTATTCTAGTGTTAGTAATACTTTTACGCTCGCATTTGCGGACGCTTGCGGCGCGTATTGACAAAAAAATTATGGTCAATCTGAATTGTATATATGTTTTAACTTGTTGACTATACTATATACTATTACTACAAGAACTTTCATGAATATTTTGATACCCAACTAATAACTTATTCCAGGTAAATCAGCAACCACAGAATCTGGTCTGACTCCCCTCCACGTGGCCTCGTTCATGGGCTGCATGAACATCGCGCTGGTGTTGGTCGGGGCGGGTGCTGACGCTGATGCTGCTACCGCGAGAGGAGAAACTCCTCTTCATCTCGCTGCTAGAGCGCATCAGACGGATTTGGTGCGAGTTTTGTTGAGGAACAACGCTAAGGTAGGATGTCCTGGATGAGTAATCAGAAATTACAGATGGAGACTGCCACAAACCAAGGAATTATAATATGACATACTTATTTTTCAGGAAGTGATAAGTATGATAAATAGTTCACGCGTAGAAATTAAAATTAACGCACATGAAACCACGAGGCACAGCTGGTTAGCTTTGAAGTTCTTAGATATAGATAGTAAACTTTACTGGCTCATAATTTTATATTAATACGTTGAGAAATGTTATTTACTGTATTAATGTAAGATTACGTAATATAATTCCTGCAAAATATCACGTTCATAAGTCTAGTGATTAATAAGTAATATTCCTGCAGGTGGAAGCCCGTGCTCGCGAAGAACAAACACCACTACACGTAGCAGCAAGATTGGGGCATGCGGACATTGCTGCACTTTTGCTGCAGCATGGTGCTGATGTTGCTGCAACCACCAAGGACAAGTACACGCCGCTGCATATTGCTGCTAAGGAAGGTAAGTAATTAGAGAACCAAAAATAATAAATATACTTTGGTACAAATGGCATTTTTCTAAATTTATGGTATAAAACATATTATGTAAAAGTAAAATAAGTACTTTAGTTACAACACAACAAACAAACAAAATGTTTCGATGTATTAGCACTTAGAAATTAGAGACTAACGGATTTCAAACGCGATTTATACATTATATTATTGACCAAATGATATTTAAAAATTGCGTTAAATCAAACACAAGCAATGCTATGTATAAGCACTATGATGGTAAGAAATAAGTGAAAATAAAAAATCAAATGAATAACTTATTCTTAACATCAAAACAGGCAAAGAAGAAGTAGCAGCAATTCTTATAGACCACAACGCGCCAATAGAAGCAGAAACGCGTAAAGGCTTCACTCCACTACACCTAGCCGCTAAATACGGTGACATGGGCGTTGCCAGGCTATTACTTGCTAGAGGAGCTCAACCTGACGCGCCAGGAAAGAGTCATATCACTCCATTGCATATGGCAACGTATTATGGGCATCCGGATATCGCTCTGCTTTTGCTGGATAAAGGTTCGTTAAGTGTTTGTTTTATTGTAAACGTAGTTTTATAGTAGGATCGAAGAAGAAGGCTAATAAAAATTTTTCAAGTAACACTATTGTAAATATAGCAAAAGTCTTTAAAGAAGTTAATCATAAGCGTGATATTTTTGCTAGTTAGTAATATACATGTATTTTTTATGAACATTTAATTCACTGTTAGATATTTTCACGATACAAACTTCATTTTTGATGAAATTGTGAATTTTACTTTATAGTTATATCTGATAGTACTTAAAAATTCCACTTCATTATCACAGAATAAAGTCACATATTAATAATGTAGTAGTTAAGTATTAAAATATTCGCTAGGTTCTAAAATGTATAAGTAGACAAAGTAAAATTGCTATTTCTAAACAGGTGCATCACCACATTCACTGGCTAAGAACGGTCATTCCGCACTTCACATCGCGTGTAGACACAATCATCCAGATATCGCGTTTGCGCTACTTGAACATGGTTTGTATTATTGTTAGAATATAAATAAAATATGGGACCAAGCATTGAACCCTGTGGGGTGCCAAGTTAAGAAAATTTGTATAATTTTTCATTTTATTGTCAAATAGTTGGTTTATTTAAATTAATTGTTGAGTAGTTATTTTATTTTAATGTTGGGTAGTTTTCTTTAGCTAAATCAAATCTTTTATCTGTAAAAAAGCAAAATACGTACCATAGGAACAGTGTCTAACGCTGTGTTCAATTCAATATAATTTTTTTTTATAAGATTTTATATTTGATGAGTGATAAGAACATATTTATTGTATTAAATTAACTTTAGATGCGGATCCCAGTGTGAAGTCAAAGGCTGGGTTCACACCATTACACATGGCGGCGCAAGAGGGTCACGAGGACTGCGTCGAGATGCTTATTGAGAGAGGCGCTGATGTCAATGTTCCGGCTAGCAACGGTTAGTGCTTTGTAGATGGTTAGGTTAACATGAAATTTAAAATAAAAATATATTTTATTTAGTTGATCTAATTTTGCAAACGATGCATTTTTATTGTTTTAATTTTTTATAATGCGGATTTGGATGAAATGATAATGAATGGTATAGTTGTGCCATATTAAATGCATTTTTTTAGCAAACCAAATTATTTTTACATATGTTTTGTTTTTTTTTTCAAATGTGTGTATTGTTCGACGTTTAACTGTGACGTGCGCGTGCGCAGGTCTGACGGCGGTGCACCTGGCGGCGGCGGAGGGGCGCGGGGCGGTGCTGCGCGCGCTGCTGGCGGCCGGCGGGCGCTGTGCGGCGCGCACGCGCGACGGGTACACGCCGCTGCACGCGGCCGCGCACCACGGCCACCTGGCCGCCGCGCGCGCGCTGCTGGACGCGGGCGCGGACGTGACCGCGCGCGCGCAGCACGGGTGAGACACTAACACGCGCGACGGGTACACGCCGCTGCACGCGGCCGCGCACCACGGCCACCTGGCCGCCGCGCGCGCGCTGCTGGACGCGGGCGCGGACGTGACCGCGCGCGCGCAGCACGGGTGAGACACTAACACGCGCGACGGGTACACGCCGCTGCACGCGGCCGCGCACCACGGCCACCTGGCCGCCGCGCGCGCGCTGCTGGACGCGGGCGCGGACGTGACCGCGCGCGCGCAGCACGGGTGAGACACTAACACGCGCGACGGGTACACGCCGCTGCACGCGGCCGCGCACCACGGCCACCTGGCCGCCGCGCGCGCGCTGCTGGACGCGGGCGCGGACGTGACCGCGCGCGCGCAGCACGGGTGAGACACTAACACGCGCGACGGGTACACGCCGCTGCACGCGGCCGCGCACCACGGCCACCTGGCCGCCGCGCGCGCGCTGCTGGACGCGGGCGCGGACGTGACCGCGCGCGCGCAGCACGGGTGAGACACTAACACGCGCGACGGGTACACGCCGCTGCACGCGGCCGCGCACCACGGCCACCTGGCCGCCGCGCGCGCGCTGCTGGACGCGGGCGCGGACGTGACCGCGCGCGCGCAGCACGGGTGAGACACTAACACGCGCGACGGGTACACGCCGCTGCACGCGGCCGCGCACCACGGCCACCTGGCCGCCGCGCGCGCGCTGCTGGACGCGGGCGCGGACGTGACCGCGCGCGCGCAGCACGGGTGAGACACTAACACGCGTGACGGGTACACGCCGCTGTTGCGTGAAAACGCACTGACGTGCGTTCTTGCGGTAGTACAAGTGTCATCAAGTTTTACTCACTCACGCGCATAGTTGCGTTTTATGGTTTTCTACGGAACAGATTTCAAACGGATACAATCAACGCACACACTCACACGCCACGCTGCGTGTTACGTGGCAATGTGATAATTGTCTTACAGCGGTGCCAATGGATTCGATGCAGTACTGCGCGTACGACAGCTACAACGCTGTCTGCTGCCCTATATATGTTCTTACTCACTGAAAAGCTTGTCACTGCGTTTTGTTGTATTTTAAGAAACGCAGTCAAAAAAAACTCACCGAAAAACACTGCCAACTAGACATGTGGGCAGAATTTTGTAAAATTATATGTCTTGTTCCTTTCTGTAATGTTCAAATTAAAAAATATTGTGTTCTAATACATTTATGTGTTTCAGATTCACACCACTCCACCAAGCGGCACAACAAGGCCACACCCTTATAATTCAACTACTGTTGAAGAGTAACGCTGACCCTAACGCACTGTCTGCGGTGAGATATAATTAAAAAAATAAAATAAAAAAATAGGACGCGTACACGAGTGCAGTTAATTTTTTAATTTTTAAGGGACCTTACTACAATAGATGTTTTTTTTTTTTAAATATTTTTTTCCATAATTTGTAAAAAGTAAAATGCCCATATTTTTTGCCTTTACGTTCGTACGTACGTTTGTACGTTTACGTCGTACGTTTCTAAGTTTTCTTTCACGTTATAAAGTGTTCAAAACACATATTATTCCATTAGCTATTCCCAATTCATTGCTAACACAAAATTTCCCATTATATTTACAAATAATAATTGCCCAATATATTTTTCTAATAACAATATAAAACAACAGAACGGACAGACAGCGTGCGCGATCGCAGATCGGTTGGGCTACATCAGCGCGGTGGAGGCGTTGCGGCCGCTCACTGAGAACACGCTTAGCCAAGCTGTGGGTGACACGGGTAAGTTATTATTTTATTTGTCTGTTTTTTTTTAATATGTTAAGATATTATTATCGATAGTAATGTGTGAGAAATTTAGGGAAAAAATTGTAATAAGTTGAAATAATTCGGGTGACAGATTTTATGTTTAGAGATTCGGTCCTTTGAAAAATTAATTATAAAAGAAAAAGCAACTTCGGAAACTAACATATTCAAGAAAAAAAAGAGATCAAAGATACTATACACATTACTTTGTTATAAAATATTTATTTTTTATGCGCTTTTAAATAACGTCAGTGTGGTGTATTATAATCAAAATATTATAAACGTCCTGTGTCCCTGCATTGGGAAAAATTAATATCTATAATATAAAAGTGAATCCAAAAATGTGTTGGTATAAGCGCATAACTCGAGAACGGCTGAACCGATTTCGATAATTCTTTTTTTAATAAATTCCTTGAAGTACGAGAATGTTTCTTATGTCGAGAAAACGTTAATATGTACCACGGGCGAAGCCGGGGCGGACCGCTAGTAGTCTATAGAATGATAATTTATCAATTATAAGCTTGACATAATTTTGTCAAAGTAGCGTTGCAAGATTACCATAATATTTGACAGAAGTTCAAAACCGAATTTCTTTTATTTAAGTGAAAATAAACGCTAAGGTATTGCGTCTGCGCATATCTTTGATCTAAATACAGCTCAACTAAATTTAATAGTATCCGCCAACCGTGCATAAATTCAAAACTGGATACCTGCCAACTAGGTACTCTAGACCGAATAATATGTCATGTATTTACATATTATTTCAAGGAAAAATCATCCCTATTTACAAGGTAATAAGGCTCATAATAGCAAGTCAGTATTGGTAATTAGTTTGAGTAAACGACATTGCCATAGCCCTGTATTTATAATAGTGGTTCAATAATTGATTAAACAAATCGATTTGTGGAAACTTGTAGTTGATAGTTATTGCGATTTTCTTAACTTTTTAGGCAAAATTAACTAAAGCACAATGAGCAGAAATTATGCAAAGAAGCGCAAACGTCAAAGAATTAAAAATTCAATGTTGTATCAAACAGAGTTTACAATTTTTCAATAGCAAGCGCGTTAGATAGATGTTTTTTCTATTATTAACGTTATTGTTTTTTGAGAAAATTACTTTTGAATGAATGAGGCTATCTTGTCTAGAATAGTTTATGATTAACAGCAATCAAAAGTAGAATTCAAAACGTTTGTTTTGAAAATTGTTCTTTATGGACCTGATACTTCCAACTTATATCATTTCAGCATTATTTTTATTGACTCCACTCAACATTTACACTCTAAAATAATTCTAGTTTTATAGCCGGCCTCTATACATATTATAATGCTTCCAAATGACATGACCTTGTTTTGTCTAACGTCCAGTATTTCTGGCCGGCTATCTTCAGAGGACGGTTGTTTACAATTGCAGAATGACTCATTCATGCAGCGTCATTCTTGTTGGATGATTTTCCTTTATTTATTCATGACGGTAGAAATAGATTTATAGATTCAAAAGCTTAATGAAACAGTTCAATTCTAAGACATTTAAAGGATGAAAAATTTAAATTAATAGCTGAATCATAACATGTTATTAAAGTTACATATAATTGTCTTAGGAGCCTGGGTCACTTTGAATTGTAAAATTTTTAGTTACCTATGTGAAAATAAATGATTTATTTATTGTTGCTCAAGAATGGCAATACGAAAGTAAGGTAATTGCCCGACTCGCGAGTGAGCGAGATGTAATATTATGTTCTATGTTTGTGAGTGAAAGAGAAGGAAGTACGGCCTGTAGACGGCCATTGATTATTTGAATACAATATGCTTGATATAACCTCCTTTTGATATACCATTGCTTTAATTAGATCTTAATTACTTGTGAAATGTAATTAAGTACATTCAACATATACTTCCTTTGATCTTGAGCCAATAGTGGTGCTTACTGTTTAGTTTAAATTTTGATGGATATGGCATAATATAGAAACAGTTTTCCGGAAACGTGATTCCTGCTTGTCATAATATTTTAGCTTTTTATTATGCAAAAGTTTCTCTCAAAGTGCTTTTGAAAGAAAAAAATTTCCTCCGAAACTTCATTTAGGGAAATATTCATAAAAATTTTCATTTACAAATTAGAGTTGCATACTTTTCACTTTAAATTTAAAGCTGATCCTTTAGTAACAATAAAGAACTACGTTTCTGACCCAATTGGGCAATTACTATCAAATCCTTGCTATTGGAAACCTCCTATATCAAGAAACATCATAATAAAAATATGAAACCAAAATGACCCACATACAAAGAAGTCATCAAGCAAACAAATTGTGCATTGTAAGCAAATATCATCCTACAATACATCGTTACGTTACATGGACGTATTGTCTTCGCTACCCGATATTGGCTAATAGTTACATGTAAATTGAGTCGGTACTTATTATTTTTTTGTGTTGTGTGTGTGTGTATAATCTTAATATCCTACTAATATTATAAATGCGAAAGTTTGTATGGATGTATGGATGTTTGTTACTCTTTCACGTAAAAACTATTGAACCGATTACTATGAAATTTAGCACACATATAGAGGGTAACTTGGATTAACACATAGGATAGTTTTTATCCCGGAAATCCCACGGGAACGGGAACTATGCGGGTTTTCCTTTGCAAACGCGGGCGAAGCCGCGGGCGGAAATCTAGTTATAGATATTTTTTTTAGGATTTTTTGTTGTTTTTAATGGATATGCATTTGTGGGTACTAAAATTATATGCAAAATGTTGTTCATCTGCTGTTGGTGGATATGATTTTTGTTTTTTAGGGACATTTTTTATAATTTATTTTTTTAATAAATGAGGGATGGTTTGATATTTTAATTTGTGAATTCTATATGCCTAGCTATTTTACATGTTGTTGAATATGATTTTCGAAGACTTTCTTTTCTAGAAATAATTTTATTACCATGACTTATTTTGAACTACTAGTTGCTAAGATTAGCTCTATCAAACAAAATGTCCACTTAGACACAGTTACTATGGACACACTACAGAAATCGTCGTAGTTCTTTCATTACGTGTTCTATCGATCATTATCTAATTTAGCTCGAGCGCCTGTCCTGTCCTTACTTCTTCCCGGCGTTTGATAAACTATATATAGGTGCCGGACGGATCGATATACGTGTTTTAAAATGGTAGGAAACAGTAGACCCTAGCTTCTTATGACCTAGACATTGCCGCAGCTTAGAAGATGATAGATTATTTTAATTTCTGCGCCTAGGTGGTTAAGTTTTTTTTAATGAATACCTACTTATTTGCTGTATAATACATAGGTGTAATTTCGCAGCTCAATTTTTTTTCTTTTTGTTGATTTACACAATTTATTTTCTATACATTTTTTCACACGCTTGCAACTACTTTGCTAAGGGTCCGTGATAAAAAAGCGAAAGTCTTCACGAAAGCAACAAATAAATATTTATTTGTAAAATTAAACGAAAGTGATTCTTCCCTTTGATTGATATTGGAAACATGACTCACACATTTATAATTTTAGTAGATAATAAATTGAACTTAATCCCTCCCATGTAAAATATTTACATCGATTGCCTTTTAACCGTCGATTCGTTTTCTTCGATACAAAATACATAACACACGAGTGTTGCTAGCTGTCTGTTTGTCAAGATAAGAGGAGGAAGAACAGCTTTAAGGGATTTAGTTTACCAATCCGCTATACGATGTTATTTTCTCACTATAGGAACTTTGAAATTACTAGGTACCTACAAAAGCATTACTTGTGCATTTAATTTTCAGTTTTGAATCGATAAATGAAAAAAGTCCTGAAATTAATCCTGCTTCAGGATCGAATTTTTTTCTATTTAAAAAATCTTAAAAAAAAAATCTTGTGTATTTTGGTTATCGGTTTCAACTATCAAGAGCTTGAAATAGTTAAAGTGGTTTTCTTTCTATATAATAATGATGTACCTAGATATACTTTTATATTAGGTTATAGGTACCTATATATATATATATATATATATATATATGTATATCATAATATTGTTTTGCAAACTAATTTCATATGCGTAAGTGCGGTCGAGATCACGTGGATAAGCATTTATTTATGTTATGAGAGACGGTACTTGTAAGGTCAAGGTTTAAACAGAATAAGGATTTAATATTAATAGAGAAGTTTCTTTGAAAAGCTCTGTAGAGATTATATGAATTAGGGAAAATGGAGATAGTTGAATAAGTGTAGAAAATATGTGTTCCTGGATTAAGCAAATTTCTATAAGATGAATATCTTACATTTTTAACTTCGATATATGAACTATAAATGTGTAAAAAAGGCTTAAAGTTCTTGTTAAGAAGTACATATCGTTCAAAGGAACTGAACCACGTTACAAGAAAATCGTATTTCACCCTCAACCACATTGAAATACAATCACTGCAAAGGTTTCGATTTTATTTAGGTACTTACTTTTGAAGGTATTTATTTTAACCGTGTATTCTTGAGTTGGTTTAATAAAAAAATACCTCAAACCTACAACCATTTTCTGGCAATAAATAATTACCTAATTAATGGTTATATTAATATCTTCAATTTGATTAGACATGTATTATAAACAATGCCTTAAACATTTTTAATTTTTTTGTAATTGTATTATTGTATCAATTTGTCTATCTAATAATTTCGCGCTATATAAAAAAAAATATCCGCGACTTTACACCAAACTTCATCTTATTTTTCCAGATTTTTACGCAGTGCATAAACCATTTTCATTTTAAATTTCATCCAAATTGGTTCTGATGTTTAGCCGTTAATGCGTAACAGACGGACAGACTGTCGAATTTCTCATATATTTGGTTAGAAAAAATAGCCTTTTACTTTTCCTTAAATATATTCTCTAAAAATAATCTATCAATCATAATTCAAACAAAACTCATAACCGTCCATTTTATATCCCAATCCATGAATAGTTTAGCACATGTTTATAAATAATGGGAGGTAAGGTTGAGGTAAGTGTGACGTCATCGACGATTTTAGCGGATCCAAACTCGCAATTTCGCTGTTAAAATATTTCACTCGACCATAGATGTTTGTGGTGATAGAGCTGGCGCTTTTTTTGCATCTTTCACTTGCAACTAGTTGTTTATCTTGTAGGAATATAATTTATAGAAAAACGAAACATATTACAATAGCTATTTGGCTCGTTGATAGTAAATTTCAAGGTCGCGTCATGGTAATACCGTCACGTTTTTGAATTTTACCAAAGAAGTTTCACTTCTGACACTTGTGCTCAGCACACACGCTCTTTTTAAATAAATACCAGTCATAATTTCATTTTTTACCTTAGTAAAAAAAGAAATATGTATATCAATAACAATGCTCCCAACATACATGGTCAGATGAACTAGGTACCTCTTTTATCTTATACAATAATTAAGCGAGGTACGTCTAATTAAGTACATCCACATGACTTTTATGGCAAGACAGCTAACTTTCTATAAAAGTAAACATCTTTTATATACTACTTGTAGGACGGAGGTAGAAAAACATGGTAGAGACGATTTCTAGCATAATTAGGTATAAGCGTTTTAAAATTTAATGCAGTTTAAACATTTACTTCAGTATTATATTTTTTTTTTCGCTTCGCTTCGCAATTGCATGCAGTTATCGAATAAAACAATCGCGTTGAAGGTACTACTTTGTTACGTTACAACGATTGAAATGATTTATAAGAACTTTATTGCACTAAAAACTTAGCATAACATGCAATAATATTGCAGTGACGGAATACAATACCGGTCAAAAAGATATTGTTTAATGTAAAATGATACAATGCAGTGTTTTTATCATCCAAATACCGAAAAAACATGGAATAAGTCGTAATTTGTATTTTATATACTGATGACTAGAAGATTAGATATATTTTTAATCGTTAAATATTATTCGGTTTGACACTATAACTTTATTATAAAATAATACATTCGGTTGAACAGAAAAAATTAATGACATAGTAGTTATAGTATGTTTTCTTACTACGTAATGTAAGAAACTCAGTAGAAGCATTATTTCGAAGTGATAGGTAATACTACAGTATGTATAGGGTATTACGAGTATGTTCGTATAACACACAAACGTTATCACTACATAGTATAAAACAAAGTCGCTTTCTCTTTCCCTATGTCCGTTTGTATGCTTAAATCTTTAAAACTGCGCAACGGATTTTGATGCGTTTTTTTTAATAGATAGAGTGATTCAAGAGGAAGGTTTTAGTATATAATTTATTAGGTTTTAGATAAAGCGGGCGAAGCCGAGGGCGGTACGCTAGTTTAAAAATATAATAGAGCCAAACGTATGAATTCATAAAAAATAACTTTCGCTGTTCCCCGCGTTACCTTCAATGAACCTACACGTAATATAATCCGTATCTTGTGTGCTCTTTGATAAGGTATCCATGGGTTAGCGATACTTCACATCCGCTAATTAATTAACAAGATAAAATTAATTAAATATTCTATGAAATTTGGTGGTATTTGGGTGTAATTTAAGTTATCAAATTACCTATCGATTCGTAGTTTCGTAAGTTTATTATAAATTCAATTTAGTCATCTTTTATATAGAATGTCAAAACATTCAACAGATAATCACACAAGGATAAGTTATTTAAATGTAGGTATTAATTTATACAAAAATTTTAAAATTATATGCTGCAGTGTTTATTGCCTATCTCATATTACAACTATAAAGCAAAATAGGTCCTCTCACCTTATAAAAACAGTTACTCACTCCCAATAGTTCACGATAGTAAGGCCATGTGTGTCTGAATCACCATTGTTTAACTTCGAAATTATGTCAAACGATTAGTTAGTATTCTATATGTTTGTAACTCTATGTAAAAAGTTTTCGCACACGTGCAAGCCGGGCACACAGACTCAGTCGGGTAACAACGCCGCGTCTAAAACGACGCTTTATTCGTTGCCAATAAAAAATAGTGCTAAATATCTGTATTGATACTAATAGTTTTCTATTTGGGTTGAAAATTCGTGAACGGTGATGTAACGTGTTGTGAAGTGTTTGTGAAAATTGGCTTTTCTCTTTTTGTTTTGAGAACGTAAGTTATTTTGTCGTATTTGAATTTTGAAGACACTTTTATTACGATGGTTTTTGAAGTAATTTTATGTATCTTTACAAATTAAATTGAATTATTTACTATACTTGAATATGTCTAGTAGTAGTAACTTACGTAAGTACTAGTTTCGAAATGTACATAAAAACGTTTTCAATACAATTAGGTAATTTATTCAATGTCAGATTGTCAACCACTTGTTTGAATGTTGTTCGTTCAGAAATCTTTTAACAATCGTTTAAAAATTTAATTGACTATCACTAATGGTTTCTTGCTAAGTCATTACTGTTTAATTAAAATTAAGCTTAATTTCTCGTTAGGGATGTAATATATTTTTGTTGACTGTTGACTAACTCCGTGACCTGACTTCGCCCGCTGTAGCTTTCCAATATTTAAAAAAATGTAAAGGTCGAGCAGTTTCAGAGTAATAACAAACAAATCAACATACAAACAAACAGTCAAATCTTTCGTTTTAATAATATTACTTTAAAGATTAAATCATCATTGGTAATTGGTATAATAGAGTTTGTTTGATTGTGTAACATTTGATTATCTAAAAATCCGCTATTTTTAATGTTAGCTGCTGCCCTTGACGTTTTCGACATTTATATGTGTTCGTATTATCTATCCAGCCTCATATCATTAGTTATTTTATATACTAATAATGACTATAAGACGTCTCTATGTATTATTAATTCTTCGAATTAAAAAGGTGTGTGTGTTTATGTGTAATTAAGGGACAAACGTAACAGACTTCATGTTCATAGAATTGGTTGATATTATCTCATTGACTCTTCAACTCTATCAAATATAAATATTGATTTCTTTTCAATTAAGTAATTTTTGGCCTTTCATTTTATTTTTCTACCACAGACTCTATAATAGGTAACTTTTATCTTGGTCTGATTTTATCATTTCAAATTTTTTTTTTTTATAATTTAAACTTCAAAACTGTATTATTTAGATTGTAATCCAAATTTTACGATTAAAAGGTATTTCGCTTATTCTCAAAGCTCGGAATGGCATCCCGCCAAAGCTTTATTACTGGCAAGACTTTAAAATTACGTATACGATTAATGAAAGTTATTTTCGTAGAAAACATTGTAAGTAAATAATATTAGATGTTCATAAATATGTTTGAATACTTGTAAATTCCATCTGTTATTACACTATGCACAAATTGCTTCAATAATATGTCGGTTTCTTTAGAGCTAGCGCGCTAGAGCAACTTTTGCCTCTCCCATCAACTCTATGGGGAGTTGCGTCGCTACGTGCGCGCACTTTCTTACTAGCCCATAGAGTTGATGGGAGAGACAAAATAGTTGCGGAGACAAAAGTTACTCTTGCGCGCTAGCTCTTAATAAAAACACGTCTTAATTCCGTCATAGTCATTTGTTTCATGTTTTTTTTTATACATAATGACATAGGAGAAAAAATATGTTTTTGACTTATATTAAAATTCATGACTCCTCCTATGATGAAGCGCTTATGTTGTATTGTTGTGTGACTCATAAAACTAAATAATAAATGAAACGTGATGATATTTCATATTATCGATGTTATTTATGTGTTATGTAGTGGTTATGTACATGTTATTCTATGTAGTAGGTAATTATTGTATGACCTATAGTGCATAGAAGAAAACATTTGAACCTACGTCCAATTTCATACGGCTGTTACTAAAATGATATATTTGCATTACTATTATATAGGTATTGCTAGTGAATAAATTCGACCCTATTAAAAAGTAGTAAATATGACTTGCATTACCGAAAATCACATCAAAATCATTGTACCCATTTCTAACAACTCAGAAACATATATTTGAGAGATAAATGCAGTATGCTATTTCATGGCCATAAATCGAACCCCGGACAATCAGTAGCAAGGTTATTTATAGACGGCAAATTATCGAGAAACTTTGTAAATATTGACCTTAAAAGTAATTGATTTGCGAGGTCGACACCTGTGAAAATAGCTCTCGGGACAGCATCCCGAAATGTGATGTTTTATCGATAATAAGTACGTTAATATTTAAGAAATATTTTTCATGGATTAAAGCTTGAAAATAGGATAAAAATCCTAGGTTTTCTATATAATAAACGATGTATTTATCATATATTTCGAAATCTAAGTTGTTTAAGGTACCTTATTGAATAACAAATTATTGCAAACATTTTTGGCAAGATTTTTATGGTTTAATCAAATAATTGTATCTTATTTGTCTAAATCCAAATGCATAAGCTTTATGTATTACATTATTTAGATAATAATGTATGACGTCTGTATAAAAAATGATTGCATTTGATTGAAATGCATTCAATACATACTTGTAACAATTGGAAGCCATGTTTTTTTGTCACCTCGGCAAAGCAGTGTCCTCTAAACGATAATTTATTCATAATTGTATACAAAATTCCACCGTCATACAAGAATACATCTATATTATATTCATACATCATCTATATATCTACATGTTGTTCATATACTGTGACGGTTATTTAACAATTTAATAGTTGTGTTTATATTTTTACATTAGAAGTTGTTTTACGGTGTTTTGGAGCGTATCGGTCGCGAGAGATTCAGGCTGTGATAGTAAAGTTGGTCTGTAGGGCAAAGATGGCTGATTATACTTACAGCATCGTAAAAGTACCTTCTTATATTATAAAACATGTTGTGCACACAACAACTACATATGTGCAAATAAATTTTGCTCTTCAACCTTAGTTTTCAAAATTTGAACTTCAAAACTAAGATTGTAAATAGGAAACATTTCGTTTATTGATTGAATGATTATCTTATATATAAAAATGAATCGCAAAATGTGGTGGTAAGCGCATAACTCGAGAACGGCTGAACCGATTTCGATAATTCTTTTTTTATTATATTCCTTGAAGTACGAGGATGGATCTTATGTAGAGAAAACGTAAACATGTACCACGGGCGAAGCCGGGGCGGATCGCTAGTAAATTATAAAACTTATAACATAGAGACTATGTTTTATAAATATAAAACTTATAACTAAATGTATTTGTAACAAGCAAAGCCCAGTGAAATTGCTAGTCTTAAATTACTAAGGTAACAAACACGCTTGCCAATCCAGTCTATAAGAAGTCGTAAATAGGCGCTATTATTCAGAATGACATCAACTTTGATTCATCGGTTTGCTATAAACAAAAACAAGTACCTACCATATATTTATCAGGATAGTTTTTATCCCAAGTGTATAAGGTTTCGCGGAAGAGTCATATATTATATGCTTTCTAAGAGATAAGTATAAATAGATAGGGATTACTACAAGCACAGACTAATAATAATATACTACGTATACAACAGACGGTTCACTCCATACAAAAAAAGTTGCACTATGAATTTGCGCAATTAAAGCGCCAGTGGGGAAAAAACGTACTACATGTTCGATTATATCTCTTGGTATTTTGCTTTTAACACACTAGATGGCACGTTAAACACAGACATGAAGTTCTTTTCCTTCCAGAGCCACTAGATGGCACTAATGTAAATATATGTACACGTACCTTTTATTTTCAAGTCTGTGGCGTCAAGACTCAAGTGTCAATCAACATATTTATTTACGAGATTCTGTCAAAACCAAAACGAGAAGCTTTGTTTGTTTTCGTTTTTAATTGTTGATTAATATTTTAAAAATAAGTGCTAAATATGGTTTATGGATGGACTGTGAGGTTATGTAGAATCTACAGGCAGAAAATAAGCTTTATAATATGGTAAACTGATATTTTCTCAGAACATAAATTTTTACAAACATGATTTTTAATGATTGGTTTATGGATTTGTAACCCAATATAAGATTGTTTTATTACAGACTTATTGCTTACGTTCGCAATAACAAATTTGTTCAAGAGAGGAGAAGAATTAATCCATCCCAAATGTAAATAATAATACGATTCTCCACAAAAACATTGTAGACACAAGAAAGGGATTTCTACATTTGCTACTAAGAAGGATATGGGATCATGAATCTGTTTTAATACCAGTAAAATGGAATGAGCGCCGTGGCCGTGACTGTGTTTGGTACATAAAGAATGACAAACATTCAACTTGAAATTATGAGTGCATTACGGGCAAGGGCACAATAAGTTGCCCTTTGACTAAGATGTACTTAATTTTAAGGAACACGAAAATGGATGGCTAGAATAGGTATAATCGCATACATAGTATTTATTTCTAGTCTGTTGTATAAATAATCAAAGACTACAAAATATAATGAACTATGTCTTTAATATTAATTCTACAGTTTACAGTGTAGTGTGTAATCTATTGTATGTGTGCGTCTAGAATATATTATAGTCCTGTTGTTCTACAGTTCAATACAAGCTTACAGTCGAGTCGAGTGTTTCATTAACCACCAACCATTGCATGGCAACCCTGCCAGTTTTGTAAATTGTAGTCTACCTAACCTGACTATTGGTTTTGATTTGTATCACACAAAAAATACTATACCAAATTTCAAGAAATAAGATTTAAATATTTGATTAAATTTTACTACTATACAGGAGCTTATACATGAAACATGACCAAAGCAGGGCTTTGGAGAAAGTGTGTATGGACAAAGACCACAATACATATGGTGCGGACAACTGCATGAAAAGCATGCAGTAAGAGACATTAAATAAATAAATAAATAAAACACATTTATTGTCAAGATCACAACACGAGATACATTTATAAACAAAGGAAAAACAAAAAGAAATAAAAAGAAAAATAATTAAATAAAAATAATCTTATTCCTAAGAACTGTAATGTGGCAGTGAGTGACCTGATAAATGGAGCCAACTCAGTATATGATGGCAATGTGATTAATACCTTACCACCACTGATTTTCAGTGACCCCAAGTGACTATTGGAGTTTTAGTCTAGAATTGTATATAATGATAATTTAACATGAGTATATTATGTGAAAGATATATTTCTATTAATATGATAGATACTAATAAATAAATACATCAGTTAAAACATGTAATATAGGTAGCTGGTAGATATAATATCAGTATGTAATTATGTATATACTTAATGTAAATAAATAAAATGAAATTATGTAAATGTTACCGGAAATGTATGAAATCAAGGAATTGTATACAAATCCTAGTGGTTTAAGGACGCTGTCACAAATCTGCGTTACTCAAATTTAGGTATCTAACGTCGCCACGTGGTTCGCGGGAACATCACGCTCACGTAAACATAGCGCATTCCATTTTATAGACCATCTTCATACTTGATATTATTTTTAATTTATTACGAATTTTAAATATTATAGGATATTATAAATATTATAGGACATTATTACACAAATCGACCTAGTCCCACAGTAAGCTCAATTAATAAGGCTTGTGTTGTGTTTAATAAATACATTAATATTTAATAAATACATATTATATAGATAATGACACCCAGACCTAAGAACAAATAATTGAGTTCATCACACAAATATTTGCCCTGACCGGGGATCGAACCCGGGACCGTCGGCTCAGTAGGCAGTTACTTTACCACTGCGCCAACCGCGTCGTCGTCGTCGTAAAAATTCATTTTTATACTTTTATTAGTAACTAGGTAGGTACAATTATTGTGATAAGTATGTTAGTAACTAACTTTAAAAAAAGTGTGTGTTTTACAAAACCTCTAGGAATTGTATGCAATATCTAGAAGCTTTTTAAGAAATGTTTAAAATATGTACTTTTTTAAGAATTATCATACATATTATTATGTTACCGGCAATGTATTAAATCCGGCATTGTATACAATTCTTAGAAAATATGTATGTATGTTATATGTATGTTATTCCGAGTTACGGTCCGAATTAAATAAATTAGATTCGTCACATTACCTAGGCAATCTGAACTTTTCCTAAGGAGCAAATACATATTTTGCAAATGTGGATGGTTTTTGGGGAAGCTATTACCCGAGGTCAAAACTAAAATCCAAGATGGCGCCGACGAAAATATTACATCTTTTCGTCATGGGTGTCATTTTCATGGTTTTTGGGGTAGCTATTAATCAATATGAGGTCAAAACTAAAATCCAAGATGGCTCCGACGAAAAATTTGACATTTTTTCGTCATGGGTGTCATTTTCATGGTTTTTGGGGTAGCTATTAACGAATATGAGGTCAAAACTATAATCCAAGATGGCGCTGATGAAAATTTGACTTTTTTTTGTGATGGGTGTCATTTTCATGGTTTTTGGGGTAGCTATTAACGAATATGAGGTCAAAACTAAAATCCAAGATGGCGCCGACAAAAAATTTACAACTTTTCGTCATGGGTGTCATTTTCATGGTTTTTGGGGTAGCTATTAACGAATATGAGGTCAAAACTAAAATCCAAGATGGCGCCGACAAAAAATTTACAACTTTTCGTCATGGGTGTCATTTTCATGGTTTTTGGGGTAGCTATTAAACAATATGAGGTCAAAATTAAAATCCAAGATGGCGCCGACGAAAATTTTACATGTTTTCGTCATGGGTGTCTTTTTCAAGGTTTTTGGGATAGCTATTAAGTATTAACCAATATGAGGTCAGAACTAAAATCCAAGATGGCGCCAACGACGATTCCTAAACATTTATTTCAATGCTCTTTAAGATTATTTCTCTCTCTCTCTCGTAGTATATAAGAATTCGACTATACAGGGTGTCCCACTATCGGTATACTAAGTGCTAAGGGACTTGTAGTTTTGCATACACTAATCACGTAAAAATACTTTAACAACAAAATTACATCAAAAAAATTTTGCTAAATTTTTCCTGAAAATCCATGTTTTCTTCTCTAACTTCGTGCAGCCGGCATATACCGTTTCGCTAATGTGATTATTTTGTCTATGAAAACATAATTAAACGATAGCTCACGTGCGGGTGACAAAGTTGGGCGGGTTGCATTTACGGGGTGTACACAAAGAGTTTTATGAATTAATCTAATTGAAAAAAAAGATACACCTGGCATTTTATAAGTATTTTTTACGTACTTAGCGTATACAAAGCTATAACCTATACAGAGTGTGAGTGGGACAGTCTTAAAAATAATTTAAAAGAGATACATCATTTAAAGAGACACACCTAAAACCACAAAAATGACACCCATGACGAAAATATGTCAAATTTTTCGTCGGCGCCATCTTGGATTTTAGTTTTGACCTCATATTGGTTAATAGCTACCCCAAAAACCATGAAAATGACACCCATGACGAAAAGATGTAAAATTTTCGTCGGCGCCATTTTGGATTTCAGTTTTGACCTCATATTCGTTAATAGCTACCCCAATAACCATGAAAATGAC
This sequence comes from Colias croceus, assembly GCF_905220415.1. Classification (NCBI taxonomy): domain Eukaryota; kingdom Metazoa; phylum Arthropoda; class Insecta; order Lepidoptera; family Pieridae; genus Colias; species Colias croceus. The sequence goes on from NC_059562.1 coordinate 4,917,917, forward strand.
ACCCATGACGAAAATATGTAAAATTTTCGTCGGCGCCATCTTGGATTTTAATTTTGACCTCATATTGTTTAATAGCTACCCCAAAAACCATGAAAATGACACCCATGACGAAAATATGTAAAATTTTCGTCGGCGCCATCTTGGATTTTAATTTTGACCTCATATTGTTTAATAGCTACCCCAAAAACCATGAAAATGACACCCATGACGAAAAGATGTAAATTTTTTGTCGGCGCCATCTTGGATTTTAGTTTTGACCTCATATTCGTTAATAGCTACCCCAAAAACCATGAAAATGACACCCATGACGAAAAGATGTAAAATTTTCGTCGGCGCCATTTTGGATTTAAGTTTTGTCAAATTGCTTTACCCCACCAATCCGTTCAACAACCCATAAAAAAGGGGATCTCAGTCAACGTAATTTTTAAAACATAATTTTAAATTACAAATAATTTGAATATGAAACTTATACAGTTTACTCTTACTTAAAAAGTATCAAATATTTAAAATCACGAAAACGACAGTGTACGCACAATAATCTTTTTCTTATTCGTTTTTATTTTTGGGACGAGGAGCGATACACCCGTCCTTCCAAGAGCGCTTCTGAGCGCGGTCTGACGACCCGCGAGAGCAAAATGTATGAAGAAATCGACAAGTATTTTTAATTTAGCTAATAATTGAAATAAAATTTTGATTTAGATACAAAAAAATTATCATAATCTATAAAGGACTATATATCCCTCAATAATGTATAGGTAAGAAGATAGATTAGGCTTTTACTTTTCTTAAAATGGTACCGTTTTAGACCCCATTTTTTTGCATTTTATGCGATTATTGTGCTGGGAAAATCGTATTTCAGCGACAATTTTGTATAACGTCGTACAATTTTTATAAGATGAACGTAGAGCTGAATATATTATCTTTAAATTAAGATATTACTATGTTCTCACGTGTAATTGCTTTAAGTTAAAATGGTACCGAAAAACAGCGTGTTTTTGTAAAAATCCGTAATAGCACCCTTAAGATCCGAATATAAGTCGAAATGCAACGGCGTGATAATAGAATGAGACCAATTTTATAATAAACTAGCAGTCCGCCCCGGCTAATAACAATATGTTCATATTATCTTACTAATTAACATTTCTTAAATCAACTTATATTCAATCAAATCAAATTTTCATTTGGTAAGTAATCAGTCCCCTCGTCCTGCTGACCCCGTGTACACTGTACATGTCGCAGTCGGATTGTATAATCCGCCGTATTACAAACGGCCGGCATTTTGTAATATGCCGAAATTCGTCTTTTTCAAAAATTCTACAAAAAGACGGTCGCGAGCCGACGGAGCCCCACGAAGTGGGGCTCCTATTTCTTTATAGTTTTAAAAAACACGAACCTAACCTAACCCACCCCCTTATCCAAACCAAAAAATTCTGATTACGAATTTTTGGCATATTACAAAATGCCGGCCGTTTGTAATTCGGCGGATTATACAATCCGATTGCGACATACATACCCCTCGTCCCGCGTACCTTCCAATATCTTAGATGTTTTACATTTCCGATTGTTAGTTAGGAAATGTATAGATTTCCTAGGAAATGTGTACTATAAAATGATTTATTTCACACATTTCCGTGCGATTTTAGGAATTACATACATTTCCTAGGAATTTTATACAATGACGGATTACATACATTTCCGTTAACATATACAATGTTTATAATTATAATGATAAATAGGCAGAAAATAAATGTCTATATAATGTTATGTTATATTATAACCAGTAAATAAAATAAATATTTAATTAAAGTTTATGTGTAAACTGTAATTCGATACAAATGCACTAAGGGTTAGAACAGGATTTTAAAATATGTTTCCGGTATTGGAAACGAAAATTATTAATATTTGTCAAACTGGTTAATGGTGGTGGAATGTTGTTCCAACACAGTGGCATTGTATCGAAAGCTACCCTTGAAAGCTGCTGAGTGGTGCTTGGGTATGGACAGTTTACAGTTTGCAGACCTGGCTAGGTAGTTTAAGGCACTTCGTTCACCTACCCATAAGAAGCTACAGCAAATGTGATGTTTCATTGTGGATTATGTATATCTACAGATCACCCATATTTGGCAATCTCGCTTCACCTAATGGCCTTGTCTGTTCAAGCCGAAATGAATTAATTACCTACTGCAAAAATTAAATAATTTAGATTACCTGGAAAGGACAAGGAAAATAAACTTTAAACAAGTGTTCGACCGATTATTACCAAGTAGGTAAATAAATTAATGACAAGACAAGGTAATCAATTAATGCTAATAATTTCCTAAAGAAAACATTTTTTTCAAAATTTTCACATAATAGGTACTTAACTAGGTACTAGACTCAAAAGTTTATGATAAGTCAATGAATGATAAATAGAATATGTTTAAGTAAAATGAAGTAGTTTATTTTACAATAAATTAATCTTATAAATTACCAACTTTCATTCTGCGGCTTCAACCGTGTGCCTTATTCAATCCCTGTTCCTACCCCTTGAATCCTATTTATGCAACAAAATTGAGATGTCCTTTTTCAACGTAGGTATGTACATATATCGAAATTTCCGTCAAAATCGGTTCAGACGCGTGCGGGAATACCTATTTTCTCGTGGTCCCACTATTTTGTCCTACTATGACGATGACGGAGTAACTTTCGTATTTATCTACAAAACAGAAAAGATTTGATTGTTTGTTTGTTTGTATTGGATAGGATCCGAAACTACTGGACTGATTTGAAAAATTCTTTCATCATTCGAAGCAAAAATTATACCTACCTGATGAACATAGGCTACTTTTTATAACGGGAAAATACTTCATTCTTATGGGAATCGATGTCGAAATATTTAATTTTAGGCGCATAAAGAAAAAAAACGCAAAGGATCATTCAAAAAGTTTTCTACGGTTTAAATCTCAAAACTTTTTGGTTCATACTTCATATAAAGGTAATCTGATAGGATTATTTAGAAAATAAAACAAGATGACGTAGGTAAGTAGGTATTTAACTTTAGTTTCGATGATGATTTCTTGATATTCTTAACGACGCGGTTGGCGCAGTTGTAATGTAACTGCCTACTGAGCCGACGGTCCCGGGTTCGATCCCCGGTCAGGGCAAATATTTGTGTGATGTACTTGATTATTTGTTTTTGGGTCTGGGTGTTATCTATATAGGTATGTATTTATAAAATATTATATTATTTGTATACGTAGTATATTATTATTAGTCTGTGATATTATATTTATCGTCGTCTAGTACCCACAACATAAGCCTTAATTGAGATTACTGTGGGACTAGGTCGATTTGTGTAATATTGTCCTTTAATATTTATTTATAATTTATATATAATTAAATGTGACTAGAAATAATATACTTACTACGGTTTAAGTATAGGTTGTATCGTAGTATATTATTATTAGTCTGTGGTTGTATATTATTTTGTAATGAGATCTTGCAATCAAATATTCACACAATCTCGCAAGTTTTCCGACAATTCATTTTTCGTATGAAAATTATCAATACACTAGGTACCTACCTAATATAGGCCGCTACAGGAACGCAGTTTGTAATAATTAATAACGGCTTTTACCCATTTACAATATTATAATAGGTGGCAAAGGCAATGAGACTATGTATTAAAAACGTAGTATATTATTATTAGTCTGTGGTCTGTGATATTATTATTAGTCTGTGTTAAAATCGTGAAAAGTAACGTAAAAAGTCTGTAGTGCCATCTATTATTCGTTTAGCATCGCCAAATCGGAGGAGAATAACTTGTTTATAGTAGTTTCATGAGATGGCGTTGTTTTGAATATAAACTTTTCTGTAAAATTAGTTAAAATCGAGCGAAAATGAAATTAAATAGGTAGGTTCCATTTACAAAAGTATGTAAAAAATTATAAAAAGCAATGAAATTGCAATTAAATCTAATTTTATTTTTTGCTGGTTAAAATGATACACTTAGCGGCATCTATTGGTAGTCGGATGGCATTAATCCTGTTTTGTATGTAATGAACCAGACATGCTACAAGTGTACTGTGTAGCAAGGAATGATAAGAGCTTATGTAATATTTGTAATAAGTACGTTTTATCAAAAAGCGATTTACTTGGATTATCCATAAAACTTATTGTAGCCGTAAAATATTTACCGGTCTATCTTCTCGATACATTTTCAAACACAAAAATTAAGGAAACAGTAATCTTTCTAAGATATATATAATAAAATCTTTCTTTCTGGTTTAAATACATTAAACATAACATAAAGATAAAATTATGCTTATATGGAATATTTATTATTTATTATATATATTATGGAAAGATTTGTTCTGTGGTTGTGTTTTCTTTTATAGTAAATGTTTGAAAATAGAGAGCTCTACTTTGCCATATAATCGTATCAAATAGGTCCTTATATGATATTTAATTAATTGCTACAGCAATAATCAATTCAATATAAAATAAGTCGAAAATAAAAGAGACCCAATACAAGACTCGCTCACGACTTTAAGAAAATTATCATAAAGTAGCCAATTTGTTTACATTTGTTATTTTAAAACCATAACGGCCTATATAGGAAGTATATACATAAATATGACTTCATTCTTTAATTATATAAGTTCCGATGACCTTTACATATTTTAACAGTGATTTCACGACACGATCTGACCTCTAGTGAACACATGTTCACGCGGTTTTGCGCACACACCTCATGCTATATTGACATCTAATTAATGTACCGTAAACGTCAATTTCGCGTACACAATATATTACGATTCTAATCGTAAGGTCGTGTACACGTTATCTATTGACACAGGAACCTGTTTCAATGTAGGTTGTTACAAACATATAGTTAACCGCATCGAGATATACGGTGGAAACTATGTTGCGAAATGTGTGCTAAAAATAATATAATATGATAACATTTAAATCTGTTCTGAGGATCTTTTTATGGTCGGTGATAGCACGTCGTTGTTATGAGGTGCATCATAAAAGTTTCATACTAAACAACTAGGTACTTCTCGAGAAATAAAAACAAATTTCCTTCACGCAAATTTATAATGAATTTAATTTAAAAGGTGAATTACAGTGTTCGTAGGTACTATCTAAGGCCGTTTTATTGAGATATTTAAAGATAATTGTATGTAATTAGGGACCTTAAACTTTATCTCGTAATCCACTTGTAAAATGGATTGTGGATGGAGTATTATTACAATTGGTGGAGATAAAACGATATACTCTGACCTTAGAAATAATCTAACATAGCATTTGTTACATAGGCAAATGTTTAAACGTATGTTAAGCAAAATCATCTTATAGCAACAAGCATGTTTATTATCAGTAAAGATAACTAAATAACTACCTACATATTAAATTATTGACCAACACCGAGATTTCGAATTTTCATATATCCCTTATTAAAATGGTAACATAATATTGATTAACTTCAAGTGTTAATAAATTTGAATATAAGTGTACTAGCTGCGCCCCGCGGTTTTACCCGCATTGCTCCGCTTTGATTGGTCTTAGCGTGACGATATACCCTATAGCCTTCCTTGATAAATGGGCTATCTAGCACCGAAATATTAGCGCGTTCAAACAAACATACTTTTCAGCTTTATAATATTACTTATTAGTATTGTTATACTACTACTATTTTATATGATAACGTCATCAAAGCTAGATCCAACGTTCGAAGTCTGTAATAAAATAAACTCGTAAAAGGCTGTAGCAATCAAATTATTAGCAACAAGCTATAGATAGACACAGACAGACGCCAAGCAAACAATCTCTGCATAACAATAATCTCAATACATGTATTACAATTATTTAATTAAGTAGATCAGGAAATGCAAATCTGTTCCAGATATATCTAGAACAAATAAACAAACATTTCGAAACTGTTAAAACAATGATTCGCACAATGTTCAAGGTTACTGACGTGACCAAACATAATCTATACTAATATTATATAAAGCTGAAGAGTTTGTTTGTTTGTTTGAACGCGCTTATCTCAGGAACTACTGGTCCGATTTGAAAAATTCTTTCGGTGTTAGATAGCTCATTTATCGAGGAAGGATATAGGCTATATATATATTCACGCCAAGACCAACAGAAGCGGAAGAATGCAGGTGAAACCGCGGGGCACAGCTAGTAACCTAATAAATACTTAGGATCGAAATGTATAATTACAATGATGATTTAATATCCAATGACGTGTGTAGACTCGTAGAGGTTTCATTATTTATCGTTTATGGTCTATTATCTATTATTTGAGTGGTAAAAAAATGTCTATGATTGATATGTTGTTGTGAGAATTAGTTGAGATTGAATTTGAAGGAATGGTTAAACTGTTGATTTAGGCTGGTTGCAGAGCTTGACCGACCGTCAGTGCGTACGTCAGTCGCACTTATCATATTATGTATGGAAATTCATCAAACCTTTCATAGCTAGACCGACCATACGCACGCGTATTGTCATGTGCATTAGTGTCATAGTCATACAATTGCTGATGCGTATCGTCAGGACCGACGGTACGCACTGACGGTCGGTCAAGTTCTGAAACCAGCTTTAGATTTTTGCTTTAAATTATATTATGATAGAGCTTTCGTAAATTAAAAATAAATAAAAGAGAGTCTATCATATATGTAATTTTTTACTTTAGAACTACATAGTAACACATCAGAAGTATATAAAATGCTTACATTGAAAAGCAATGAGAAGTTAGTTGCAGTTGCAGTCTTTCTGTAGTCCGTTTTATAGATAACAGACATAGCAATAAATTCATAGTTTACGCTTTCAAAACAAAATAAAACCATATAAGGCAAAGTGCCTAATAAAAACTAGTATTATTAAAAATCGTATTGTTTTCTCCTATGACATAAAATCACACGGCATAAAACATTCAGGTCCCTCGAAGCCTACGTTTAGACCTTAAACGGTAAACTGCCTAGACCGGTGTTAGTCGCTCGACTGGTCTACTTCCTTTGGTGAATTCATCCCAATTAGTCCATCGATTGACGAGTAAGCGATGTTACGACTTAACGGTGCTTCATTAAGATGGATTGAGGAATCGTATGCGGGTGAATGCGTTTGTATGAGATTTAATGCAAGACAAGTTTTAAATTGGATAGGCTAATGTCTGCGTTTTTAATTATGTATGTGGGATACCTATTGTTCTTCTAAAGTAGAAGTTTCAGCTTCAGAAACAAATTAATACCTTATTGACTCAAAAATCAATTAGTTTAGATAGAGATTCGAACCGCTGGAACATGCTTCCTGAATCTGTGTTCCCCGATGAGTACAATATGGGAGTCTTCAAGAGGAGAGTAAACAGGTACATTCTAGGGAAGCACGCTCCATCTTAGGCCACATCTCAGCTTACCATCAGGCGAGATCGTGGCCAAGCGCTTCCCTATCGCACCATAAAAAAAAAGATAGGTAGAGAAGTTATTTCTGAAATTTTCAGCTATTTAAAGTCCCGTTTAATTTGATTTAGCGTTTCAGAGATTAGCCGCAACAAACCGACAAGCAATTTTTTATACTTTTTATATAATTGTATGGTGTACATTTTATAACAGATGCAATATTACATTGCATCGTAAGACTGTATGTTTGTTGACATAGGCTTCTTTTAATAATAGGGCTTAATGCTTGCGTGAATTTAGTCACGCTAAGGCCATGTTAACATAAGTTATCTATATTGGCTTAAACCTTTGCTTGCGTGGTATAAAAATACTTACCAAGAGATTAGTATAATTGTTATTTAATAGGAATTTTGTCACATTTTTGAATAGAAACATATTTGGCGCGTTGAGAGTAAAATTTCGAAGTCGTATCATGGCAATACCGTCACGCCATAGAGTAAGCTGACGATTTTTTTATCTTTGAATCTTCCCACAGAACTAAGAAGTTTCATTTCTGACACGTGTGCTCGGCACACACGCTCTTTTTTTAAATTAAAAATGATAATAATATCGTCACGATATTTTTTTTGTATTTACATTGTTTCAAATGTTTACATTTTTAATTTTAAGATTATGCAAAATTCTCTTTCAACACTTTGGTATGCAATATTTCATATCGCTCCAGTTAGAAAATCGATGAATGCAATTAGCGATAACTTCTTGCTCATAATTGAGAGGCAATTATGGGCGAATAGGGTCATTTCGATTAATTCATTAATAACTAAATTGTGATATGCTTTGCATTCATTGACCAAGTTACATGTTATTTATTTATTAGCTGTCCCGGCATACGTTCTGCCTTACTGTTATCGCTTAGGGGTATGTAAAAGAGATGTTGGCCGCTTTTCATGCATTTCTTCCCGATATGCACACAAAATTTCAAGGTATATTAATATATATTATGTATGTGGGATACCTATTGTTCTTCTAAGTAGAAGTTGTATAGTTAAAATTAACTATACATGGAAAAGTTATTATTATATACAAACCAAAACATTGTACTTTATACTTTATTTGGCGGTCTTATTACTTAGTGGTAATCTCTTTCAGACATCTGTATAATTGTTAGACATTGTTACTGTATTTTTAACCGACTTCAAAAAAAAGGAGGAGGTTATCAATTCGGTCGGTATGTTTTTTTTTATGTATGTACGCCGATTACTCCGAGGTTTCTGAACCGATTTACGTGATTCTTTTTTTTTTTCGATGCGGGATGGTGTCGAATTGATCCCATAAAAATTTTATTCGGATAGGCCCAGTAGTTTTTATTTTATGAGCATTTTTGTCTGTATTTGTAAATGTTGCAAGTGCAAGTTTGAAGTCGGTTGTTTTTAACGCAGTTATCACTTGTTAACAACTAAATATAATGCACATTCGTTCAATGGCTTTTTAAAATTAAATCTATTTCTAAACTGTAAATGTTATAACCTTTAATCTTAATGCAATGATGCTATCATTTCCTACCTCCTATTATGTATTATGGATACAGCGGATTTCAAGTTCATCAGATACACGCAGTTATACATACATATGTATGTAATATATATAATTTACGTATAGATAGAGCAAGAGGAAAATAGAATATGTCCATAAATAAACGCCGTGTCTAATTAAATTTGTCTTGCATTCTTGTATTTAAGAACACGGTAAATTAAAGTTATTTTAAGATAAAATTTTCCATCCTTGACTTTTGTTCAAACCTATATTATTATGTCGCTATTATCGATCCTAGTTCAAAGCGCATAGTATAAATAGATATTTGAACATGATAGATATGCGGTATTGCGTTAAAAAAAGCTCTATTTTTGTTATGAGACCGAAAAGATGACATGTAGGATGTATGTAATGATATACAGTATGTATATTAAACCAAGAGCCTATAATTTATCGTCAACTTCACGGAAAAAAGCTTAGTTCAAGTAAACCAAGTATTTCTTTTAACAGTCTTGCCACAAACAGGAAATCCTTTGCGGTCACTCTTGTAGAGTTATTTATTAAAGCCTTACGAAAATTAGTATTTATTTGCGCGCCATCTGTGTTCGTATATGGAACTAATTCAGAGCCTTCACAACTTGTTAGTGTGTGGTTCGACCGCTTGTCCCTAGATGGCGCAACGGTTATATTTTCTACGATTCCTTGTATTTTAAAACTTTTTTTAGAAATTAGTATAGGATAATAAAACAACATGTGATAAAAGAAATGAAAATTTTTACCAATTGAATTTAAATTAGGTCCACTTTGTTGTGAACACTAAAAAATACATTAGATTTTGTATAAGTATGCTGAAATGGATTTCTTGGAATTCAGGGCATATTTTCCCTATCATCCAGTTTTCAGTAGGTATAACAAAAATTGTAGGTGTTTTATGCTAAGACCAACTTTTTGTCTTTGCGACAAGAATTTAAGTAGGTATCTCTATTGTATACTTAGTTTTTTTTTGAAAAAATATGAATTATCTATACTTACTAAGTGCAAATAAACAGATTTGATTTGATTTGATTTGATTTGATTTGATTTGATTTGATTAAAACTCTACATAATATGTAACTTTATTACAATTTATCATACGCCAAGTGGAGCGACAAATAGGTTGTAAAATTAGAATCTGTACTTTCCCTAACGCCTATTTTGAAGCTACTTATTACGGTAACGTAACCTGGCGTAACATACGTGCATGTCTTTAGGGCTTCGCCACATTACAATCTAACTTAATGTAACTGTCAGATTCGGTTTATAATAGTATAGAAAGTAAGTTTTGTTCGCGTGGTCTATAGATACGTGGTTTAGTGGTTAGTAACCTATGTTCCTTGTTGACTTTTGAACTGTATCTTGTCAAAAATACTTTTTTGTATGATAGAGCAAGCAACGGTGCATTAGGGCTAACTGATAAAATTAGTGGTCACTACCCATATTATGTTTTGTTAGTTCTTTCTGATCGAGGTGTCAGTATTTTTAAGTTTCATGTTAAATGTATAGGTAGGTTTACTTAGTAGTGTCTCCTAATTGTAGATTATACCCGTTTGGTTAGGTCAATTGCTGTATATATAGAGGCAACCAGAAATAATCCTGCATTCACATTTATTTCTTAGAATATAAATCGATTTCAAGATATATAGCAACGAAGCTTTGCGTATTTCCAAGTCGTTATAAATTTTCCAGACTATTTGTGCTCAAATAGCATTACATAGTAATGTGGCTTCACCTTTAGGTATGCACTCGTAGCTATGAGTTCACTAAGCCGATCTCTTTTGCTAAATTCGATAGCAAGTGATATGTTTGGTTATGGTGTCTCTATTGCGAATGCACCGCTTGTGTAAAGATTTAATTAGGTGTCATAATGTTTACTATTACAAGTTAAAATTAATTATTTTAGAATTTTTTTTCTGAGAATTATTTATAAGGTAGGTATAGGCTATGCTGAAAGAAAGAGGTTATAGTTGTTCTGGCTTTCGATTTCAGAGTTTCGATTGATTTTAATAATCGTTTAGGTAAGTAATATTATATTGTATTGGTTATCTGCATCACAAATAGCCAAATATGAACTAAGTAGATACTTATTTTCATGAAAGAATAACATATAGGCAGGTAAGTATAAATAAATCAATACAATACACATTTATAATAGAAGTAGGAAGTAGAGCATTAAATTACCACATACTAAAAAAAACTTTAAATAAAGATGACTATATGATGACTAAAGATGTCTATAAAATAATGAACGAACGAAGATAATTGCAACGTAAAGAATAAGAAATCGCATTAATAGGCTTAAGTACCTATAATATATTTATATCGTATGAGTTCTATTTTCTATTTAATCCTGTTTATAACAGAACTTGGCGTACGTTCAAATAATATCCTGCTGAATTACAACAGTATATTATATTATGTAAACGTAAGACATAATGGGTATCGGCAGACTTCCGTCTAGACAGGATAATATGCCAAATTGTGTTGAAAACGCTATTTTTTATAAATTTTCATTCCTGGTATAGCCTAGAATAAAATCTTTTAAATATCATAAACTAGCTGCGCTCCGCCGTTTCACCCGCGTGGCTCCGCTCCTGTTGGTCTTAGCGTGATGATATAGAGCCTTCCTCGATGAATGGACTATCTAACACCGAAAGATTTTTTCAAATTGGAACAGTAGTTCCTGAGATTAGCGCGATCAAACAAACAAACAAAAAACTCTAGCTTTATAATATTAGTATAGATTTGATTTGTAAATGAAGAGGATATTTGGTACTGAGTTATACAAAACTGCTTAGGGGTAGGTACATAATATGAATGTCGCTTAAGTGGAGAAGTCACAATAATGACGAATAACATAGATATTTCTTATGATAAAATAAAATGTTTTAACTAATGAACATTAACGGAAGGCAGAAAGATTCTCTATAATATATTGTCGTCAAATTCGTTTGAATATAACAATTAAGTAGTTTTTACTAATATTTAATGTTACCTAGAATGTTCCTTTTCACAAAAAGCCTTGAGGTAAAGTTCTTAAAAGCTCTATCAAATGAAGTTCTACTTTCCGAAAACGATAAATAAGTTTTCCCATAAATAGTATCATTTATAGGGCCTTAAAGAGCCTTCAAGGCCGTTAATACTGGGTGTAACAGGGAAATGCGTGACTGTCTATAGTTTAGTATATTATATTATCTATGTTTATTATCAGTTAATTTTTAATTTTTTGCGCGAAATCTAAACTTATTCCTTCAAATAGGTGATAGATGCGTAAAAAAATTTAACGAAGTAGTACCTTATAAAGCTGCAGACACAAAAAAAAAACTAGAATTATTTATTTAATAGTATTTTCTTGATTGTAACACGGATCGATGAGAAGGTTAAGTATAAAGCCGTTAGGAGGTTTCAGAGCAGATTCTGTGTAGAATTAAATATAAACATGACCTGGTTTTAATAAATTCGAGTTTTACTTTTATTGTAAAAGCCAAAAGAAAAGGATTTTAAAGACTACCATATTATGTTGCTGATTTTGATAATTTGATCATTTTGATTGTGATGGAAATGTATTTTTTATTATTTTGTTATTTTTTATTAGGTTTTAAGGAAATATCTATAATTTAAAAATCACAGAGTAAAATACATAATTATCTCAATAAAAAACGAGCCACTAGGCAATATAAAATAAAGTTGAATTTAACATTTTTACATATTGATACGGAAGACTCTATTGACGACGTAAAAATTCCTTTGTAATGATAAAATCAATATTTGTGTAACAGTTTACACTCTGACAAACCATTCACTACCTACTACATTCTTCCATACAAAAAAGTCTACAAAACTCTATAGTCTATACCTATCATATTTATAAATACATATTCCACAAAATGAAACATACATAGGTACTACCTTCTATACGAAAACATATATCTCACATAAGGATCTGCCCTAAATAAAAATAGCCCCAACAGAAGGCTATATACGTGAAACCGCAAAAGCTTTTTATATCGATTAGCGGTCCCGATATAGCCGCATACATTCGAAACACTTCAAATATAAATGGACTTATCGTTTTAGTATCTGAATTACTTAAATATTTTAATATCCTATCGCGTAGGTACATGGGCACTGTTTCGATATAGGTTATTGATTTTTACGTCAAGTTATTTATCAGTTCAGTAGAGTAACATGTGAATAGATATGTTTTGTACGTAGTTACGAGTTACGTGCATTGGCATGTGTATTTCTTTAATTTAATAAATACAGTTGTAATTTTTTCTTTGAAACCATAAATACATGCCAAGTCCCTTACGAGCACGCGTTAATGTCGCATTCATATAACTGTGTACGTAATTTCACATTAGACCAACTTCCCGAAATAATAATTAGGCGAAATTAACATTTCATTTAGGAAGTTCCCGCGGACGGAATATTAATCCGTGTATTGGCCTTGATTCCCAAACAGGCGTCCCGATTTGGCGGACAGTGAGCTCACGCGCCGCGCCTCGTACCACAGACGATAGACGAATGCTTCATTGTTGGCTGCCAGTATTTCCTTTCGGACGCGGTTGCAGTTAGCGTTGCTAGTCCGGCACTAGTTACCGAACGCACAGCTGCAGCGCGCGCCTTCGACTCGCTATAAAAAAAAAAATCGCCGCCCGCGTGTCTACGCCCGCGTAAAAAAAACAATTCGCGCGCGCTTTTCGCTGTCAAAACAAAAATGGGTGTTGTGAAAAATCAAAATAAAAAGAAGGCGAAAAAAGATACAGTGAAAAATGATTTGAATGGAAAAGTTAAGGATGCAGAAGGGAAAGTGAAAAAGAAGAAAAAAGTGTCGTGCCTACAATGCTTCAAGTCGCCCGATGATGGTAGTTACTCTATAGTTTTTTATGTTAGCTATGCTATGTGTTTTCTATGAAACACGCGATAGTGTTATCGGAAATAAACCTCCATTAAAAACGAATTTGTTCAGGTTCCTGCGGAGAAAATCAATGCCATGTTTTCATGAATCTTGCTTTGAATTTGCGCTCTAATGAAAAAAGATCATTGTTTTGTGCTTGATGTATTCAAAACAGATTGACTCGGAAAATTAAATAGAAATCTAGAAACGTAATTAATTACTTAAGCAGAATTATTATAAATAAAATAATTATAATAAATAGTACCTATACAATTTAAAAAACTAAATTTTCCTGAATGAAAATTAACAAAATGCTGACTTCACTGCATTTTAAATCTGCAAATATGGATAAAATAAATATTGTAGCTTATAAAATACATACCTATTACAGCTTTTTATATGCTCTACAGAAATCTAAAGAACCGTACTCATTGCTAACTATGCGATATTGAATTGATATTGAACGATTGTTTTGTTGAAAGGAAATTAATTTATTCCGTTACATGTAGATTGTAGATTTAATTTAAATCAATGAGGTTATTTACCTATATGAAAAACTAGTTTTCCGCCCGCGGCTTCGCAGGCGTTTTTAAAGAAAAACCCGCGTAGTTCCCGTTCCCGTGGGATTTCCGGGATAATACCTATCCTGTGTGTTAATTCAAGTTACCCTCTATGTGTGTGCTAAATTTCATTGTAATCGGTTCAGTAGTATTTGCGTGAAAGAGTTACAAACACACACACATCCTCACAAACTTTCGCATTTATAATATTAGTAGGATTAGGTTTCACAAAGATTATTTCATTAGGACATGTTAAAGATTTCAAATCATAATAACACACAGTAAAATATGTAAATACTTACGATCGTTAAATCATGTACCTATCGACAATTTTAAAGAATTCGAAACCCTTTAAGACGTTAACCTGACCTTAATTTGATTTATTTATTATAATACCACACATTTAATCAGGTTAAGGTTTTATGTTAATACATTTTTAATGGCAAACATAAATAAACAGACAAAATAAACCGCCACATGTTAAAGCAATATAGTTTATTAAAACTTGATTACATAAACAAACGACATAATATTTTTCGGAACAATTTTAAATTTAAACCCTGCTACGTCTTTAAATAGTAATACATAATGCCTTAATACTTATGTAAATTCAGACAATAAAGTTCATTTTTATAGTAAACTATATCTGTATTATAAAGATTAGTATTAAAATGATGTTACTTTACACATATTGATAGAATATGTCATGTCTTTAAGTAATGACATAAATTAACAAACTTATTAACACAGATTTAACTTAATTTTGTTAAACAATATATTACATATTAAGATTCATTACAAAAATAAACTTCCTTAGCACGTGGCTTTGTGAAATTTATTTAGCCTTCAATACTTCTTATTGTTATGAATTTCAAATGTTTTAGTCTATGAATATTTTAAATTTAATCGATTGTCTATTTGTAATAATAGTATTTATGTAATCTTTATTACAATTGAATTAAAATTATGATCCATAACGAAGCACTGACGCAAGCTTTATTATTTCCAAGAATATTTTCTAAAGCTGAAGAGTGTGTTTACTTGAACGCACTCATTTAAGTTACTACGGAAACGATTTGAAAAATTATTTCACTGTTCGATAGCCCATTTATCGAGGAACTCTATAATATATCATCATTCATCACGTTAACACCCATAGGAGCAGAGCAATGCGGTTAAAACCGCGGAGCATAGCTAGTATTAAATACATAAATACAATCATATGCAACATTTATATGTACTGAATAACATGAAATTAAAAGGCATATGAAAAGGGTCGCCTTAGATCTTAATACAACTTCATAACTCGACAGAGTTCCGCATGCTCATTTATTACATCATGTTTCTAAACGCAAACTCATGTTTAAATATAAAATTTGATATAAAATTGTGTTAATCTCAAAAACAGTCCGAACATCGACCTATATTGAATGTTTACGTTCCGAATAACGTTAAAATTTCGCTTTCATAAGCAGTGGCATGGTGTATAGATACTGGAGTCATGGTCAGTGAACAGGCGGTAGCGATTTGCGGAGAGGATATCATTTAATTTAGATCATAACACTATTTTGTGTGTCTTGACGGTGTATTTACTGTGAGTGATGTACTGTTTGTTCATTTGGAGAGATTTATTATAACACATGATTTGTATATACCATGCATATACAAATTCTTGTATTGTAATACAATTTGCAATAGTACTTCATTGAATCGTCATTTTATGCGATTTTGCGAACATTTGAAACTCATTCTTTAATAGAAGCGGTAAAGTTAATTCCAGTGTCACTTTCTGGTGTTTGATTAGTTCCAATTGTAACGTTAAAGCCCGATCATCTTCTTCGTAAAGAAAATCGATCAGTGAAACAGACGCATCTACCCTATAGGAACTGTGTTCACACATATTTTCTTCTTTCTATCACTGGCCAGTCACACATTCCCATCTTCATATTGACATAGCTAGTTTTTTTTTTCTTCTTTTTTATTCATTTAATTTTCCCGCGTTCCGCTTTTCGCGCCACCGCTGCGCGTAGCCGCAGCTCACAACCACTGGTATCTGACGCACGCGAGTCAAGGTTACCCAAATATGATTTACATCATCACACCGCATTTGGACTGTGTGACCGCACCTGAGATGATCTGAGGACGCTGTGGGTAGATGCTTGTGTTTACATCTGTATAATATTATGTGGTACATTGTTTAAGGCAAAGTTTTGTTCACAACAACTCTATAACAATTAACAAATATTATATAGGATTTTATACATTAGGGGTCTATACTCAATAGGTATACATTTCTTGTATGACTGTACCATTTTCTTTTTCAATTTATACCAAATTAGTACCTCAATATGTTCTGTGAGATCGAGAATGTTTTTTTTTTTTAAATAACGACCATCTTCTCGACCTCACCTTTGTAATACCCTTGCGTTACAGGTTACCATTCCAAAGAAAATCTTAAGAAACGTTAGGTGGTTTGTAGGTATGTTTGTAACTATTTGTAGAAAATAGCTATGACCTAATCCAATAGATAGACCGATCCCTTCAGTAGATCAATACGTACTTCACTATTTTTAGAATTGTAATCTTTTTCTTGAAGCACGTGCTACGCGTATTTTTAAATGCCTCTTCGAACATTTAAAAAATAGGTTTAAAGATTAGGAAATATATATGAATTATGAACTGAATAGCTTACTAACTTTGTCAATTACCTATCGTTTTTTGTGATAAAATAATATAGAGCGTTTACTGTTTATAAAAAATTATGGAAAAGCCAGTTAAAGGTTGAGTTGAAAATCAAATATGTATATACGTACAATGATCACAATTCAATGTAACAATTTAGGTACCTACCTAAAGAATACGTAAAATATGTTTATATACGAGCGAAGAAGTATGCCAAAATTGCACCATATTTTACTCATTACAGAAGCAATGAATTTCCAATCGGCCTGAAAGAACTTACGCAACAGTATAGTATCTCAACAATGAATAAAGATTACAGTAGAATGGTTCTAAGCTAACATGCGCAGTTTAACACCAATTTACATGTGAGATCACTCACACAATGACTTGGTTGTGTCAATAAATATGGCCTCCCACCTGACCTCTGCAGTGATTCACAATTTTGAATTGCGTCTTAATTTTAATTTTGACTCATTTGGTGAGATGTTATTGAGATATGAATGTGAAGAGGAAAAGTATACTTTTCCTGGTCATTAAAGGGGTCAAGTCCTGGTCAAGTTGGGTAGTATGTGCTTCGTGAAAGAATAGCGATCTTAAAATGGAATTGGTATTCAACATACCCAAATTATTCTAGTCAAACATTAAAATTACTAGCTAATTTCTTGAAAGATACATTTATTGAAGTTATACTTCTTTTGGCGCGATGGAGAAAAATGATGAGAGTGAATTTTTACGATGCCCGCGCACACCGACACCTAAATTTAACAGGATGAAGTTAGTTCTAGGTGGTATGAAAATTGATAACTATGTTCAAGTTGTATATTCTAGTATTTTTTCCATACGCCAAAGAAGTATAACTTCTAACGCGTGTACATAAGTACACACATTCTTTTTTTTATTTATTATTGTCATTATTTATGTGGGAAAAAGAAGATACTTATATGAATCTGATAAACTCTACTAATAGTTTAATACAATAACAATAATCATTCAGAAGTTATGTTTGATAAAAGATATTTTTGTTACAAGATAAATTGGATATTCGTAACATAAGAGTAATAAATAATGAAGATCCATTGCCTGCAGGAAACTTATGAATAAAAAAGTGATATATGTGCTGTTAGGTTTATAAATAATACAGGAACTACTCGTATAATGTCAAATTAATTGAACAAATGAAATATTTGACATTCGTTTAATAACGATTATAAAAATAAGTTATATGTATACTTTTATTGAGAAATTTTTAAAGTACAGAGGTAGTAATAATTCTATCTCTTGGCGGGATGATCGAACATTTTCTATTCGTAAAATAAAAATCTCGCATTTGAATGCTATAAAAGTAAATATATCATACATAAGTAAATTTTTAATTTTCTAGCACAATAATGTCAAGTTTCCTTTGCTAATATTTTTGCATAATTAATAAAAAGCTTGTGAAATAATATAATAGTGCTTTCTCACGTTTTGAAGTAAGATCTAAAAAAAAATGGATAACATTACAATGATGAATGCTACACGAAGTTTTTCTAGTAGGTATTGAGTAATAGTTAGTCAGTGATCTAAATTCTTTGTCATGAATGAATGAATCGGTATTTGCTAATAAATCTTATTAGTTAATTGCTTATTCCATATTGTTATTATAAATCTTTTGTTTTTTTGTTTTGTTTTTATACGATTGTTCAACAGGAGTTCAAATTTCAAGCTTTAATGGTTCAAGTATGTAGATTTGTTGTATGAAAAAAAGTAGGTGAAACAATTTTATGTTACCGATACTTATGAGAAATTGCCTTTATAAAAATGGTAAATGATAGTATATGGTAAACATATTGTTGTTAAGAAAATACCAATATAAAACCATTACCGCAAAAAATTAATAAAGTAACTGTGATAGAAAAATTCTCGTAGCAAATAGGTAGTAATTAACATGAAAAAAAGTTAGTCTGTTTGAATAGTTTATTGTGAACTAAGTAGTACTTTTAGACCAAACTTTGAAAATCAATCATGTGATTAACCTTTGATACAAGTACATTATTCAACCTGAACCAATCCGGTATTTAGACGATATTTATATAAGAAGGTATATTGGTTTTCGCCTGATGTATTTGTCTTTTCTATCCAAATATTTGAAAACGTTTATAGACATCTATTCCTATATAAAAGAGCATATCGACCCGTTAATGTTTCTTCCGAACGTATTCATTAGGTTTTATATATGAGTTTCGGAAGCGAAACGCTTAATAGCAAAAGTTCTATGTTGGTAGTTGCCACTCTAAAAACTATGACCTTGTCAAGGTAAAGCTAATTTTTGTTACGTTAAGTGGTGGAACGAGGAATTATGAGAAATGTCTAGTTGGATTTAGTTTTGTGGAGTAATGCAATCTATCAATATTTTAGTTTCGTTAATAGTCAATAATATGTAGGGATTGCTGTACCGAGTGATGAGATATTACCTACGTTCTTTACAAATACATATTTAATGATGCGTGACTGCGTGATTAATAAGACTGCAATCGATACTAGATAGATATTCAAGTCTGATTCTGAAACGAATAATAATTAATCTACATGTTTTTCATTAAAATGTACTAATTTTCTGGTCATAAAGTACCTACGTGTTATTGATATTGATACCTAGCGAGATAAGGTAGATAATCATATTTTAAAATATAGAGATTTCTTAAAACGTCTGATATTCTCAACATCCATAACACGGTATGTAAGCATCAATTGATGTACGAGCAATATTTGGCAGTGATTGAGTGTAGTACATGAATTGTGATTCAATGCAGCAACACATCGTATGGCGATGTGACACTCCGATGTTGTATTGATTGATAGGTTACTTTTTCTAGATAGTATTTTAATTAGATCAATGTTTGGTTAATTTCAACAACAACAAAAAAACGATACTATTATATTAATTTAAATCATTTTTTTTTGTTTAGGACTTAAATTTATAATTTTGATATAGGTATTACGTACGAGAAATACAGCGTTACCCGCCCTGTTCAAAGAGCTATTTTACAGTTCTCTAACTACCTAGTTGGACGTTGTACTGTGCCGTTTGTCATATTTGTCGTAAATAAAGTTCGGCCTAATCAATCAATTAAATTACGTCATTCAATGAACACGCTAGTCATTCAATTAAAAAGAAGATTCAACCAGATGAATGCGACATATATACAACTTACGTATAATCAAGAGAGCAAAATACTCTTTTCAATAATTCCCGAGGTTTCTGTTAACAATTCAACAAAATTTACAACTATTATAAGCTCTATTTAAAATAATAAACTTTGATTTTCAAAGATTTTGCAATATTAATATGCTAGATTATTGATAATGACACTTATCTTGAAGATGAACCATTTATAGGTCAAGTTGTGTCGTGTATATCAAGGAAAAACTATAAGTATTTGTATTAAAATTATCTTGAACTTTTTATCTTTAAGCATATATTTAGAAATCTGATAAACTCATGTCAAAAGCAATTTTCAGGTTATTTCAATGAACAAGTGAACTTTATGCTAATTTAACACGTAATATTACTTGTTACCTAGAGACTTAAAATAGGCTATTCTTTATTTAGGTCTTTATATTTTCTTACATTAACAGTAGTAAAAAATTGTGATAATGTCTTATTTGTGTCCGACATTCCCAAAAGTTAAAAAAATTAAAAAATTTGTAGCTTACTTACAGAAAATAAAATGCACTTATTTAACTATTTTGCTATTCATTTTGCATATATTTACTAACTACATATTTGGAGCAAATTTAAAACGTTAATTACATGTCCCGCAGCCGGAGGCCCCAAAAGAAACTCAGATATACTTAGTAACTACATTTAATGACTAAAATGATACTTTTACACCCATGTCCGCACGATGCGGACCGGAGTCAAAGAATGAATTTATACATTATAATAATTATAAAAACGTAAGCTTGGATGCTAACTAAGGGAAATCGCACCCACATTCTATTCCCGTGCGAACGGCGTATTCAGCAGTTTTGTATGAAGGCAGGGCCGTAACTCCTCCCGCCGAAGTTCAGCTACCATTTTTGAATATTGTGAAAAAATGTTGCTGGAAGCTGGGGCTCATCTGCTTCCTCATCTGCTCATCTGTGGTCCTCTATAAAGTATGTGTCGATCTGCGTCACATCGTGTACCAAATGGCCAAAATTAAGACTGCACCAACCAGAATTATGTATATAGGGATAGTTGTTTGATATATTGCAGGATCCTTTTCTATAGCGATAGGGGTTTCTTCCAAATTAACTGAGTTGAGAATTGCGTATCTTGTATATTTATTTCTAATGTCCTTGATATATGTACCGCGTATCTTCAGTCAGTGGCTGTTCCTTAATTTTGTCATTTACATTATAGATCTTGAAATTCTCCGACTCGAACATACATCCAGTAGGTATAGTTAATAAGAATGTACCTTGGAGTATCACGAAGTCCTCTTGTTGCATTTATAGTGAGATTTTAAATGAGCGTGGTAAATATAGTAAGTAATGTATTATACTTCGGGCATTCAGCCTCTATGTACAAGAATGAGTTACTGTTAGTTGCTATATAGGGATAGGAAGGGATGAGGGCCTGCCTAATCTTATTTGGAAAAATAGCTAAATGAAATAAATCAAGAATATCTGTAAAACTAATGGAAATTTAAAAATTATTACAATTTGCTTATTTGAAAAGTAGTATCCAGGCTTAAGTATATTATAATATTCCCTATCTTTTAATTCTTATATTTTATTCTAATTATAAATGTTACCTAATTTCTTAATCATCTCCCTAACTGTTTCCATAACTTACATTGAATTTTAACTAACTTAACATATCTAATAATTGTCATTTAATTTTTTTAAAGAATTGAATTAATACGAAATTAATTTTCTATTGATTTTCCACTATCTGAGAAAGAATACTATGATGGCCTTTGATAAATCATTAGATGATATATAAACTGAATGCTGATTTTTTTGAAAAGCTTAAA
This sequence comes from Colias croceus, assembly GCF_905220415.1. Classification (NCBI taxonomy): domain Eukaryota; kingdom Metazoa; phylum Arthropoda; class Insecta; order Lepidoptera; family Pieridae; genus Colias; species Colias croceus. Next base: position 4,940,019 of record NC_059562.1, read on the forward strand.
TGAAATTGATATATTTTATAACATCATTATAATCCAAATTAATACCTGTAATACCTATAATGATCGATCCTAATCTTCACAGTCAGTAAAGCATAGTGTGTAAAGTTCGGATCATATGTATTGTATAGTATGTATATACCGATAAGGCGATTCACTATAATTTTAATACGAATAATTCTCGGAATAAAAGTCAGGGCCGTACTCAGGTGGATATAATTCGTGCATATTCATTTCACGCATTTTAGAATAATTTTGTGTTAAAGGTAAACCTCTAACGGGTTTCGAATTAAATTCTTTTCTATGTTTGTTACTAATTATTAAAATTATTTTTATTCTTTAAATAAGATGCATTTAATTCTTCGTACATAAATTCTAATGATGAAATTAAATTAAACTAAATGAAAAATTTATTCTTCGTACATAAATTCTAATGATGAAATTAAATTAAACTAAAAGAAAAATTTATTACAGTTTTTAAACGTTTTTTTTCAATTGAAATCGGATACATTGAATTCTTGAACCTAAGGCCTCCTATGAACCGCGAATAAAATCTTAAGTAGAATTATTATATATTTTTTATATAAAATGTATGTTTTGCCTCTATGGTGGTTACTACTGAATCATGAAGCGAAATGTAAGTCATGAAATTAGGTAAATTTATTCAATTTATCATTGATTAAGAAATTAAGCTATTCACTACCTTCAGTAGTACTTATATAACTTTATAACCTAGTTAATAAGTATATAATCTAGTTAATAATATAATTAATTTTAAAGTACTACTATTATCTAAAACTAGTCCACGAACAGCCTAACTCAATGTAGTGCTCTCGGGAATTAGACTTTCACGGATGGAAAATCATGGAAAGGAAATTAGGACTAAAAAAATAGGTATAAACTAGTAAAAGGAAGCAACACAGAACTATTCTATGTACTTACCAATTAATCTGGTTACTTTTCGGGATCGATGTTTGATTTAACCTCCAGGCCGCAGAAACCGTAGATTCTGGATCCTCAGCTCCGTAGCGATAGCAAGGTCGAAGCTATCTATGCCACGTTTTTTGAGGATCCTACCGACTGCGCCAATTACATGTCCCGCAGCCGGAGGCCCCAAAAGAAACTCAGATATACTTAGTAACTACATTTAATGACTAAAATGATACTTTTACACCCATGTCCGCACGATGCGGACCGGAGTCAAAGAATGAATTTATACATTATAATAATTATAAAAACGTAAGCTTGGATGCTAACTAAGGGAAATCGCACCCACATTCTATTCCCGTGCGAACGGCGTATTCAGCAGTTTTGTATGAAGGCAGGGCCGTAACTCGTTTAGTCCGGTTCATGTAAACAAACAAACAAACTAATACGTATGTATAGGTACATATTAATTCGCTTCAAGGGCAAAACAGTGGAATAGTCCGTGATTACAATCATTGCGCCTGTCACCTGCCACATGCGTAACTGATGTAAACATTTTGATATGATTGTGCTTTTGAAACAATTACACTGTTTACTAACATGTGTTGTGTTCGGTACAGTGATTTTATGTATGGTTATGGTATATAGCCTTGACCGTGGTTATTGTTATATAAAATAGTACTGGCTTGATAGTTGGAAGCGTTTTGTACATGAAAAAATATTTATAGGATAAATGTAACGTAAAATAAATAGTAGAGTCTATAACTAATCAGTACATAGTATAAAACAAAGTCGCTTTCTCTGTCCCTATGTCCTTTTTGTATGCTTAAATCTATCAAACTACGCAACGGATTTTGATGTTGTTTTTTAATACATAAAGTGATTCAAGAGGAATTTTTAGTATATAATTTATTACGATTTAGACAAAGCGGGCGAAGCCGCGGGTGGAAAGCTAGTATTATATAATTAAATAAGCGATAAATTATTACAGAAGATTTATTAAGCTAGAATTATGGTATTTGATGGTAATTAAATAGATAATTTTTAATCAGTATTAAGGCAAACAAAAAAATTATGAAGAGGGTCTTGAAGCGTTCTTTTTATTCTTTTGATTTAGAAAGAATAGAAGAATGAATCAACGGCATAAATTCAGTTAATGGACTATGTTCTTACTTTACAAAAAATATACAAATGTCATATCTCGCGAATCATAAAAATTAAATTAATAACAGCTACGAATTCCTCCGAAATAATATGAAATAGGCGAATTTAAAACGTCTGACCAATAAATCAAACGAGAAATACACTCGTAAATGTGTCAAAACCTAGAATGACATAGCGCAGGCTGTGAGCTAGTATTTCTTTTATAAAAGATAACAAATGCCAGCGAATTAAACTCGAGGTGAGTTATAATGGGTTTATTTGGGTTAAAGGATATATTAATTAAGAACTACAGTTAGTGGACAATGACAGAGTTCAACGCTATGGATGCTATGGGCGTGATTATAATAATGAATGAATATGTTTTGTAAAAATGTATCTTCGCAATTACACTCTTAATATTATGAAAGACAAAAAATTCAAAAGTAAAATTTTATACTAGTACTCTACAATTACACAAACACATACACAGACGTGTATGATTCTATATATCCAACCCAGAGACGTTTAATTGTATTGTTTCAACGGTAAATGTAGGTACTTAAAAATTTGTTGATGTAATTTATTTTTGCATCTGCTTAATGTCTTACTATACAATAAACAGTAAAATATTTGTATAGAAAAGTATAAATAAAGGGTCAATCGCACAATTATAACGCAATCGTATTTTTCGATTACAGCTGTTTCGACCCTACACCGGAATTATGAATAGTATGGAAAACTATTTATATACTAAGAATTAATAATCATTTATTATAGTAATAATACAAAATGATTGCTTCGATTTTTTAGTTTAATTACTAATACAGTTATTTGAACTTGATAACAACGAACCAATTCATGTGTTCTTTAACTTTCCTACACGCAATTTAAACATACTCTTCTCGTTATAAATACGGTATTTATAAGATTTATTTAGCTAGAATTAATAGCAACGGATCTAAAGAGATCTAGATCTAAAAATGAGTAGTATTTTAGAATACACTGACCACTCAACTAATCACTCGACTCCTTTCATGTTCGTTAAGATATCAATTAGTTAATTTCTTTTTATATTCTTTATATTCGAACTTAAAAATCAATTTCATTGACTAAGTTGTGATGACCACCTTGAGATGTTGTTTTTTATATTATATAAATTATATGGGGAAGGAACTGATATCTTTAATACAAGTTACCTACTCGGTAACCTAGCAAAGATGCCAGTCTCGAACCGTTGATTGATATATACCTATTATTATACAATTACCACCATATGGTAATAATATGTATTTAGCTCTAAGGTTAGGTTAAGTTTGATTGTATAAACGAATTTGAATTTGAATATATAAGAGACTAGAGAGATATTCAGATTATGTCATATATGTATGGATAAAACTCTTCTCAGCTTTCCTCGTCTTTCTTCTGCTTTTTGTCATGATTATGTTCTGAATAAAAATAAACAATTTAATGTAATCATGGAAAATGCAGTAAACACCGACAGTTATTAGTATGCAGAACTGGTAAATATTACCTACATTAGTTTTAATGTGGTGATGTCAACCCTCTACATAGAGTGATTATGTAGGTGGAAGCCAAGGTGCGGTGTTGAGATTTCATATAGTTATAGCTTCTTTTTATATTATACGATTTCAAATGGTTTAGGATTGAGAACACGTTGTATATAATCAGTTTATGCACTTATAATGTATTAATAAAACTTATTACACGGAAAAATGAAACGTCTCTACGTTTACTAAGCACTGAAATAATATAATATTTTTTAAAGGTATACTTAACTTATTCTTCATTTTAATTGTCTTTAGTATGTAGAATCATCTTATAAAATGATCCATTCAATTAATATTGAAATCGACTCTGATTATGCTTATTAGCGACTAGCGAGGAAAGAAATATTTTTAACTTTACTAAGACAAAATATATATGTCGCAGGCAAATTGTATAATCTCACCGTTTACAAATGCTCGGCATTTTGTAATATGTCGAGAATTCGTAATCAGAAATTTATGTTTGGATAAGGGGGTGGGTTAGGTTAGGTTCGTGTTTTTAAAACTACACAGAAATACCACCCCACTTCGTGGGGCTCCGTCGGCTCGCGACCGTCTTTTTGTAGAATTTTGGAAAAAGTAAATCCTCAGCATAATACAAAATGCCGAGCATCTGTAAACTGCGACATATACACGGCTAGTGCTAGTCTCGTAAATAAAGTTATTTGCGGCGTATTTATAACCGAAATATCTTCTCTATACTTTTTGCGTTCAATTGTTTTACGGTACACTTTATTAGCGATGTTCTTGCCAAAAAGATTCATTCACAACCAAAATAACAATGAGTAATCAACGAAAATACAATTATTTTGAAGATCCCACTCGTGCTAAGTGATGTAAGAATGAATAAGACATTGTACTTCGTTATTATTCAGTTTTATGTCTTTGTTTGTAAAGTTTATTTTTATTTATTTTAAGTGATTTTCTAAACTAAATTTTGTTTTCATTGAGTGACGAGTGAACTCAGTGTTTCTTTAATTAGATACAATGTAGGTACCTATCATACAATTTGGACATCTATACTAATATTATAAAGCTGAATAGTTTGTTTGTTTGTTTGAACGAGCTTATCTCAAGAACTACTGGCCCGATTTGAAAAATTCTTTCGGTGTTGGATAGACCATTTATCGAGGAAGGCTATAGGCTATATATCATCACGCTAAGACCAACAGAAGTGGAGCCACGCGAGTGAAACCGCGGAGCGCAGCTAGTAAATTATAAACACATACGAGTTTACAGTTTTCGGTACTTGTGACGGGTTCTAGCACAAAATGTACCTAAAATTACATATTTCGATTATGGGTTTTCCGTAGTTTTTCTCAAATGATTTGAAAATAGTTTTACGGTACCCTCATAAGTATTGAAAACTAGCTGCTGCGCGCGGTTTCACCTCCGTGGCTCCACCCCTGTTGGTCGTAGCGTCATGACACATAGCCTATAACCTTCCTTGATAAATGGGCTATATAACAATGAAAGAATTTTTCAAATCGGACCAGTAGTTCCCGAGATTAGCGCGTTCAAACAAACCAACAAACAAACATACATACAAACAAACAAACAAACTCTTCAGCTTTATAATATTAGTATAGATAAAATCTTTGAAATTACGTGTTAGGTAAAACCCATTCATTTGATTTGCATGCAAGTGATGTTCTAATGCAATCAACACGCATGTGTAGTATCTAGTATGTACTATTTATATACTTTATATGTATATATTTTTATGTCATAATTTGTTATTTGTACTAGGTACTTGATAGCCACTTAGGTTCAGTGATAAACGTAGGACTTTAGTAATGAGCGGTTCTGGGTTTGATTACATTCGTAACAGTAAATATTGAATCGTTAAGATACAGACTAATCACTTACATTCCGGTAAATCAATTACAAGGATGTGAAATAACCAAAAAATATCCTAACAAGAAAATAGCGTGGTACTTTACATATATCAGTAAAGTTTAAAATAAAATAGTATCTATTAGGTACTTATCTGTCTATGAATGAATTTCGTACTCTTAATTTAATTTTCTTTTTTATATTGTAAAACATTGCGAAAAATTGCACTAAAATCATAACATCAAAACATTAATCACTCCAAAGTTTTACATCAAATTTAAAAGCAATCTATTCCCGATGCTTGACTCATGTGCGAATGAAATTACGTTCTAAATACATTCGATATGTTAAATAATAGCACGGAACGAATTATCGCTCATTCGTATAAATTATTGTGAAATCTTGACATTGGTTTGTTGGACGACCTTGGTATGATTTCAGGGGCGATTCAATGTACATTGTTTTTCCATCGAGAGAAATAGGTAGATATACTGTTTGGTTTTCCTTAAGTCGAACTAAAGTACTCGTCTGTAAGAATTCCGAAGCTCGTTAACTTTAAGGTGACTGCATTTTAAGGAAAAAGTTTTGGTAGAGACAATTTTATGATACATTAAATTGACTACCATTATTCACCCTTGCTTCTAAATAAAAAACTTGATTTGATATGTTACAATCTGGGTTCAAATAACTTATTATAGTATGAACTATGAACTACGCTAAATTAAATTTCCACTATAATTCTATTAACATTGACCGGACAACCTTACTTCACCGTGATTTATATAACGCACATGTGATTTATAATGCTTTATTCAATAGAAGTACATAGATAACCCATTAATGCCATTATAAAGGGAAGACCTACGTGGATAAAGATGTTAATTTAAGAATTGCGACGAAAGCATTGCTTAGAGTTCATCATCTCTTTTAGATAATTGACTGGTCTATCAACTAATATATCGGCATCTTGTTAGCTAGCTTATTAAAACTTCGTTTTTTTAGAAAATGCATTTTTCTATGATTAAATAATCGTGTTAAGTTCTACATTGCTGAACTCTTTTATTGATCAAATTCGTCGCCACATTTATTGGAATGCAGGTTTAATTAAAACTCAGATTGATTGCGTCTGAAACGCATTGTAAAGTCTTAGTTACGCCAAGATTTTTTTCTATATAGCTAATATTGTATTAAATGAAATGCAAATCAACCGAGTATTTAACGAAATAACAGTCTTAATTAACGATCATTCGGTCAAAAAATGCCAAATTAAGGGCAGTCAATTACAATCGGTAACAACTTAAAGAGCATTGTGAAACCATTGAGAAGTTGATGTCAGGTAGAGTCAATTGGACGCCAACGCGTGACCTCATGCACATCATGATTATGCAATCAAAGATATACGTAGTACTAATTGTCACACGTGGCAAGGAGCGTGTAAACATGCGATGGTCTGTACATTGATAATATCGTAATTTTAGACGTGATACAATCGTAGGTATTTAATTATCCTGCTGAGTAAAGATGTTGGCTGATTTGTTCAGTCTGAAGGCAATTGATTTTGCAGTTTATCATTGGAAGAGTGGTATTCTAATTATGATTATGATTGCTAATGTGTATTAATATTTAATACGTAATTGGTCGTCTTCTCGTACGTATTTGAATGTATTTATCGCGGTGATTATTTGTTGTTTTCGTATTATAATGTAGATTTGTCGGACGTTGGATGACTACTTTTTAATACATTTATATTTCTATGACATCAAATTATCACTGAAATTAATAAATATGTTTTGATTTCCATAACCTATGGTAGCTTTATTGTTTTTCATTGCTTAAATATAAAGGGCAACATTGCGTAAAAAAAAACTTTATTTCCTACAATTAACATAAACCAATGTGTAATAAACACAACAAACTTTTAACAATATCCAATGCCTTTATATAAAAAAACAGACGCTTAATCAGAAGCATTCAGCATTCAGGCCTCAAATGAAAATGATATCAAGATAGTGCCATATAGGCACTTTGGTCAACTGCCAAGGTTCTAAGTTTTAGTGAGAAATTTTTAATTGACGTCAGGTCGAATTTATTGGCTTCATTATTAATTTCATTTTATTACGATCGTTTTATGAATAGTACCTATAGAGTGATAGAGTATTTTAGCGAAAATAATAGAATGCAGATAAAGTATAATGTGATTACTACATACGGCTTCTCTAAAAGAAGTACCTTCTGTCTGTACCAAACCTTAACGTCAAAAATTCTTCAAAAGAATGCAGTGATTATGGTGGTACTTTATATAATTAGTATAGCATGTATAATATCAATAAATAATTGGTGATACACATAAACAGATTTACTATTTTATTATCTTAAAAAAGTTCTTGTTTTTATTTATATAGTATTCACGCTAGGTACAAGACAATTCGGACATAATACTCAATTTTAAATATTTAACGGTTGCACATTACACAATTTGTAATTATATTGTAGTTTAATTCATCTGTATCCACAGTCATTGCACTTAACTGTAACAATTGACAAAATGCAAATTAACTTGCATTTACATAAACCATTTTTAGAGACACATGAGATAGATATACACAAATATATGTTGTCCCTTTCTAGCATATGGCAATTCGATCCTTATTATATTCATTCGCAGGAACTTTAGATTCGTTGAAGAATTTATATTATACATATTCCGTTATAATGCATTGGTTAAACTGATAGTATTGAATAATGCATTTTAAAGTGTATAAATCGATGAATGAAGTACATAATAACTGGTACGATTATGTTCACGAATTAGACTAAATAAATGAAGATCACTCACAATTAGTTCAAAGAAATGTTACATTACGAAAGTCGAAACTGTAATCATTTTTTGGGACGCCAGATAAAACGTCAATTAAAATCTTATAAATCTCAATAGAGTGTAGTTTTTAAATATATTTTTCTTTTTGTTAAAGGTGGTGTTGAGGGTAAATACAGAGTGGCAGCCCCAGAACTAATGCAGGACACATTCATGAGTGATTCAGAGGATGAGGGAGGTAAGCATTTAGTTACTTTGATAACTTAGGTCAAGTTAATTCAGTGTAGAACATCTTTATGGTATGCCAAAATTATGACCATTCAGGAATATTGTGCTTTTACTATAAACAAAATGTAGTATCTAACGATATAGTTTAAGAAGAGTAGTAGTAGTCTCATGTATTGCAATGTATGCTGGGTTGTTTCTTTCTTTTTAATAATACTCCCGTTTCAAAAGTAGAAACGGGATTTCCAGTCCGGAAACAACAGCCTTATAAAATAAATAAAATGATTGTCGCGTTTCATTATGTCCACTATTGAATGATTCTCTTCCTACCAGGAGAAGTGGAATGCCCAATCCAGCAGCAGCAGCAGTACCGCTACATGAACAGCGAAGCGGGCACGCTGAACCGCGCCAAGCCGCTCGAGGACAGCGTGACGGACGGCCACCTGTGGCCCAGCAACAATGACAGCAGAGTGGCCACCATCGAGCGGCAGCCGCTGGACATCGGGTGAGTGCAGACAGCAGCAGCAATACGGTGATACAGCAGCAGAAGTGCAGCGATACAGCAGCAGCAATGTGGTGACACAGCAATAGCAGTGCCGCTACATGCACAGCGATGAACCTACCCTAATGTAGCTTTGTGTTTCAGGACAAATTTCAGGCTTCCCGATACAGTACATATAAAAGTTTAATATTTAAACTATAGAATTAACATTTCTTATTTAATATTACTTCAGTTATCTAAAAACAAAGCTACATCAGTCCACTGCACTTATAGTACGTGGACAAATATCTGGAGATATCTATCTCAAGCATTTTCTGTTTCATTACACGACTTGTTACATGACAAGATGTTATTACCCCAAACCATACCAAAATATCTTCTCTAGTCTCTAGTATACAAATGCTCAAATAAAACAACCCACTTTTCCCAGATTCCTGGTGTCCTTCGTGGTAGACGCTCGCGGAGGAGCTATGAAGGCAAAGCGACGTGGTGGTGTCAGGATTATAGTACCACCAGCAGCGTGTGCCGCTCCCACTAGAGTTACTTGCAGGTAAGGGACAATATGTAAGGAAAGAGATTCATTGAAACACACACACACGTTTCTTAGTGTTAGAATGCGAAAGAAATAAGGTCAGACGAAATACGAAAAAGTTGAAGTAAAATATGATGTAATAATCAAACACACACACATACACATAAACTCACAAGTTTGCAGATCAGGAGCAATAAATTTTGATAGGAATAAGTTTAATTGTAATATAACACGCGATTAACGCGGTTTCATCTGCAAGCAAACCACGAGCAAATGTCTTAGTGACCCTAAATATACAATTGGTACTTTTTAAGAATCCAAAATGTATATAAAAAGCGGTGGCTTAAACCTGAAACAAACATACAAACAAACAGACAAACTTTCGTATTCACAATATAAATATGCATCTATCATTGTAATGGACTCTATTACCCTCCCACCTCCCATTTTATCTGGATAATAGGGAAATGTTACCCACGCTAAATTATCTAATCTTCAAATCAAGGTCAATACATAGATGTAACATGAGCCTCATTGTCTAAGGTATATTACGTAAGTGACCTTGCTGTTTATTATTCAAGCGATATTTTAACACGACATAATGGGTTGGATTTTTTTGTTGTATTGGATGGGCTGGATTTAATAAGAGGTAGGTTTGATAGTAAAGATCGCTCATCTTTAATTATAGAAATTGTTTGGTATATAATTGGTAGGACAGAGAAATCGTAAAGCGCAATCAAAGTTAAGTAATTTACTTTACAGTTTTTACGATAAAGTACCAAAAGCTATGGTAATATTATGTATTATATAGTTGAAGAAGGTAAATGTAATGGTACATTATTAAAAATATGTTATGACGATTCAAAACTTCTAGAAGTTCATTTGAAGAAGTCTAATTGAATAATTAATTTTTGAGTTTGAGTGTGAAGAGTTCACTGCACTTGCAAATGTTTTATATTATATTTTGTATCAACTAATATCAATTTAAATAATAAATAAGCTGTAACTACTATTTCAGTCATTCCCTATTAGTTCATCTTATCCCTGATAAAGTGTCAAGTAAATCTATAATAGGCAATAGCCTATATATAATGCGGATATATCACCACATAAGATTTATAAACCCCAATATCTCACACTAATAGAAAGAGGCAGGAATATCAGATATCGTAGAAACCTTCAAACTTATGACCCCTATTCTTATCACATGGTCACACTTCGTTCCCCTAATCGTGTGACGTAATATATGGTTAGCTTTTTATTTTGCCTATTCGAAGGATTGATGGGATAGGTTTTATTATCTGGATTTAATTAGGGATCCTTAGTTTCTTTAATAGGGATTTTTGTAAATAGAAATGATATCTAATGTTAAACCCATCGTAACTTTATTAAAAACTTATGAATAAAACATACCATTTACGAACCATTTTAAAATAAATACCTATATAGTATTTTCTAGGGTTTGATTTTAAGCGAGTATTATACATTTAGAAATTAAAGACTATTTAACGAATTTTAAACGCGATTTATTCATTATATTATTTTTCCCGACGTTTCAAACACTTTACAGCGAGCGTGGTCACGGGGAGACAGTCTCCTATAAACCTGTCTATTATGAATAAATCGCGTTTAAAATCCGTTAAAAAGTCTTTAATTTCTAAAAAAAATACCTATAGTTTAGGTGCGTCGGACTTTGGTATAGGTAGAATTCTGGAATACTTTAATTCAGAACTGCAAAGCGAGGCTTTTTTCACAAGCCCTTCTACTATAATTTCGAATACACCGCGAGACAAGGTAGCATATTATAGCAACACATTTCTGAAATGCATCATAAGGCTTGTCTCAAGTTTACTGTTTGTACTTATCGGTCTAAAAAATAAAAGTCTAAAAAGAAAACATATTTGTTACATTATATGATAATCTATAACGAAACTTACTACGTTACTAAGATTTAAAGTCATAGTGAATGACGCATAAAGCAAATCGATGTTTTTGGATCCATGCCACGCCTAATAACTGTTGCGAAAGAAATATATCGTGGACATGGTGTAAACATTGCCTATGTTCGTGATTCTGGCTCTTCAGATGAGTATTTGCTGAATAACATTGATTTTATATACGGATCCGATTTTGATATTTTTTTTTTTTTGTTCGATTGCCATGGACTGTAATTTTATCTTGCTCTTTCCAAGTCATCTTAGTCGGAAAAACTGACAAATTGCAATAAAAATTTCTGGTAGGCAACACCCATAATCTCTGTTATGGTCGTCTATAGACGACGCAATTTGCTTACCACCAGTGCGTCTGCTCGTTTGCTAAAACATCAAATACGAGGTGCTAGTAGTAAGATTTCTGTAATTAAATAATTTAACAAATACTCTAAACCAAGGTGACTCAGCGTTCCACCTGATAAAAAAGATTAAGTTCCCACCTAAATTAAATTTGATTAATTTAAATGGAAATACTAACCCGAGCTTCTTTGTTTGTAATCTTCCATTCCCATCGCTACCAAAATCTTGAGCAAAATAATATGTTTACAATATTATGCTCTTCAATTTTATGAGTTTGTATATTTTACCGATACCTTATCGCTTTGACGTAGGGCATAAATGGTTTTACTATGTTCTAATTCTAAAGCAAAGTATCATAAAAGCTAGGTATTACTGGGATAGTATTTATGTCGATGACATACAAAATAAAAACAACTTCTATTTTTAACGATTGTTGATGTTACCCAAAATTCGAGTGAGAATTAAAAATAGTTTACTACCTACCTATTACTGAACACTCATTAAACGCATAAGCTATTTCGACACAAGTTTTCACTATCGTTACAATGTATTTTATAAACAAACAGCCATAATTAGATTCAAATCGTGCCAAAACTTGGTACTTGGCATTAGCTTGGGCATATCGTTTACTTTTGTAAACGGTTTTCAAAAATTGATTGCCAATTGTGCTAAAGTGCACTTTGATTCGAGTGTCTCTACGTAATGTGATGTTGAGCACGTAGTAATTGTCATTAATGTCTATGAGGTTTATGAAATGTTTTTAAATAATGCAGAGTCAATAAATGCCTATAGACGGTGGTGATGGCATACCAGCAGGTGATTTTTCCCGCACCTTAAAATCAAAAATTAACAAGGTTGACGTCATTTGTATAATTTTGAACTGGTATTTAGGATAATTCCTTATGATTATTAAAAGGTGTATGTACATATTATTAAGGCTTGTATGTCTTTTCTATCTGGCCTTTGCAATATTTTTTCTAGAAAAAGTTAACCCTTATCTGTAATAATTATTATAATTGTTATTTCAGTTATATTCTATCAACATATATTTACAAATCCTTCATTTAATTTCATTACCACTGACCAAAATGGTCAATTAATCAACTATGGCCTTGAATCTTGTATCAGCATTATCTTTAAATTAAACATTTTACACTTCTACTATTACCTTGTTTACGTTAACGAGATAAAAAATACAAATCCTTCCTAATATGGAGAAGTGACATCATCATTGTGTCATTTAAATCCGTATTTATAAAGATGACCTGGTATTTCAGTAGTTCTGAGGATATTTCTTTGTTTTGAGAACGGTTGATGACTTCTTTGTCTTGCATTAAAGTTGGCACTTGTATTGTTCGCAAACAGCTATGTTTGTGTCTTGAGAAATCGATTGGATTCTTAAAAGTATTACTTACGTGTTCGATGAAAATGTAAAGCGTATTCATAGCGTTGATTTGGAACATAATCTAATAGAATCTAACTGAAGTCCTCAGTCCATATCATCAGACTTTTTGTATAATTGTGGAATTATAATACTCTAGTTCTGCTCGTTATAGATTTAATAGTAAACATATTATTCGATTGAAAATATTTTAAAACGGGAAAATGGGACAATACTGTGCACACACACACAGCACAGCACAACACAGCACAACAATCACAACACACACACACAGATCGACAATCTTTTTGCTTTAAATTTCTATGCAAAAATTAAGTAATGAGCAATATGTTTCTAGGAAAATAATTTTAAACTATCCCATTAACACTTTTATAAAGAAATCGTCTCCAACTTACAGAGCAGCCACACGGCGCGCACCAGCCGCAGCCCCACCACCGCTTATGGAAGGCGAAGCCCTAGCCTCTAGACTTCTGGAACTGCAGCCACAAGGAGCCAAATTTTTAGCGTAAGTTTCATAATTTCGTTGTAAGAAATAAACTATTATTTGTTTGATTTGTACTTATATGGTAATTGATGAAATCTGTCTCGAAGGACCAAGTTTTGATTAATGTAAGATAGGATTTTTATACTATAAAATTCAAAAACAGTATAAATCAAGTTTTGTTCTGCCAAATGGTTAAAAAAATGATAATAGTAGTAAATAACTTTACAGACTCAGAACATAAAAATAAAATAACTGTATAATAAGAACACAGCACCCAACTCGTTAAATAAAAATAATAACATTAATAATTCATAAGATTCATGGATCTTGATTTATTGTTGTTGATGATCCGTGAAATGTTTTTCTTTAGTTTATTGAGGAAATTAAAAAAAAATACTTGAAGTAAACAGACCTATTTTAACTGGAGTTAATTCTGTTATTCTTAATTGCTAAGATCGTGTGGAAATAATATTATATGCTTTGGGGTAAATGCGGTTAGTGTGGTCATATAAATAGTGTAATATTAACACGTAGCTATTGTTGTAATAAATATCAGTGTAATTTTTATTCTCACTACTTTTTGCGCATAAATGTCAAAGCGATTCTTGTAATGAAATAAAAACCGGAAGGAAGTTAGCGCGGAAAGTTTTTTTTTTATTATTATTAATATCTCAAAAAATTGCTCCTTAAATGCTCCATCAGAATCTGTAATTGCTCCACTTCTATAATTATTAGTTTATTTATAATTAATTTAAAAAAAAATCCAAATACTGAAAACTTGATTTCCCTATAGAATGAAAAATATTCACTTTTCATAAAAAAATTTTTTCCAAAAAAATTGCTCCCGATTTGCTCTATCATTTACAAAAAAATTATTTAATTTTGATAATATTTACAATAATTAACTGAAAAACTATGTTTGCATAGTAAACTACTGCGCTGTGACGTCATCAATTATTGTCGTTGCGACGCATAAGGGCCATATTTACATGTATCAGCACTGCAGCGATATGTATAGACCTTAATGTTTATGTTTTCTTATTTATATTATTCACTAGATTTCCGCCCGCGGCTTCGCCCGCATTTTCATAAGAAAACCCGCATAGTTCCCGTTCCCGTGGGATTACCGGGATAAAACCTATCCTATGTGTTAATCCAAGTTACGGTCTATATGTGTGCTAAATTTCATTGTAATCGGTTCAGTAGTATTTGCGTGAATGAGTAACAAACACACACACATCCTCACAAACTTTCGCATTTATTATATTACTAGCGGTCCGCCCCGGCTTCGCCCGTGGTTCATATTTCGCAATAAAAGGTAGCCTATGTTCTTTCTCAGGGTCTAAAGATTGTCTGTGCCAAATTTCATCAAAATCGGTATAGTAGTTTATGCGTGAAAACCATACATACATACATACAAACCTTTCCTCTTTATAATATTAGTATAGAAGTATAGATTAGTAGGATGGTATTACTTAAAAGGTTATTAATTATTATCATGTAATTATTTGGTTCTGATCACAGATCACAGAAACTAAAGGATTCTGATGATAAGAATAATAAGAAATAATTATAATTTTTGTTTTATTGAGTCTTCAAGTTAGGATTGCAGGTTCGAATGATAATAATTTTTGTATACCATCGTATATATTACATATAACATAATATGGAGACATTTCATCATGTCCACAACAATATCAAGGTTAGTAATAAATATTTCTACTATCAATTATCATCAAAGTATTAAATCGGTAATAAGTATTTTTATAATTGAATTTGAATTTCTGTTTACTATAAGAAAAATTAATAGGCACTTTTTATTTTAGGGTGTGAAGGGATTCAGTCAAGGAGTTTTAAATTATTGAAGAGTGGTAATTATTTAGAAGTAGGGTTCGCGAAAAAATTGAGCCCTACTTTTATATAATCACCTGAAAAATTTTCACTAGAGTATAAATAATAAAATATGTGCTAATTATAAAGAATTTTATTTTTGACAAAAGGTTTTACATACAAGACATCTGCGTTAAAAACAACCGACTTCAAACTTGCACTTGCAACATTTACAAATACAGACAAAAATGCTCATAAAATAAAATACTGGGCCTATCCTAATAAAATTTTTATGGGACCAATTCGACACCATCCCGCATCGAACAAAAAAAGAATCACGTAAATGATTTATTAAATAATTCACAAAACACGAAGATTGAATTTGATATTTTTGGTTTTATGACATTCAAATGCTTTATAAATATAAAGAATATAAACATTCGATCACGAAATTATGCGGGTTCGAGTCCCGCCTCGTGATCGAATTTTTTCTATTATTTATAAATTTATAAAACACGAAGATTTTAAAAATGTAACCAATGAACACAATCAATATTAGATTAATTGTAATGGTGTATAAAAAGTATTATGTCCTATGGAATTCTACTATGGGGCAGGGCAGCAGATATAGAAACTATATTTATCTTACAGAAAAGAGCCATTCGCTCTATATATAATTTACGTGCTCGGGACTCGCTAAGAGATCTCTTTAAGAATACTGGTATCCTTACTGTACCATCACAGTATATATTTAATAATATTTTGCATGTACACAAAAACGCCGACTTACACACAAGAGTAGGAGATAAACACTGTTATGGCACAAGGAACAGAAATAAAATTGAAATGCCATTTTACCGGTTAGCCAAAGTTAAAAATTCATTTATGGGTCTAGGTATACGCTTTTACAACAGAATTCCACATTGTATTAAAGAGTTTGGTAGTGCTAAATTCAGGTAAAACTCATGTAAAAAATATATTAGTTCAGAGAGCCTATTATAGCATTAAGGAATATATGGAAGATGAAAATGATATATTATGAAGTTAGATATAAGTTACAGATTATGTAATATTGACATGATTTTAAAAGAGCAACTATTTAATATGATTAATTACCTTAAAATGACATTAATAAGTTTTATGCTGGGAATAATAATATTATTATTTAATACTTAGTACTTACCTTATGTTGCTATTAATTATACTCTAAGAATATCTAGGCGCCATATTTTAATTATTGAGTTTTCATCTATCAAAATTTCAAGGAACAGATATTATTATGTACCTATTTAAATCATTCTTATTATAGGTATTTTTATAAACATTTCCCTACCCATCCCTAAACTCGTACGTTTATTCGTATTATTAAAACTTCAAGTAATTATCAATTAATTTGTGTTTCAGTCGTTTGTTTCATCTTTCGGTGTCAAGTTGCTATCGTTTGCGTTAGCGGGAACTACCTTTGCGGGTTTTCCTTTGAAAACGCGGGCGAAGCCGCGGGCGGAAATCTAGTGAATAATATAAATAAGAAAACATAAACATTAAGGTCTATACATATCGCTGCAGTGCTGATACAGTAAATATGGCCCTTATGCGTCGCAACGACAATAATTGATGACGTCACAGCGCAGTAGTTTACTATGCAAACATAGTTTTTCAGTTAATTATTGTAAAAATTATCAAAATTAAATATTTTTTTTTGTAATTGATAGAGCAAATCGGGAGCAATTTTTTTGAAAAAATTTTTTTTATGAAAAGTGAATATTTTTCATTCTATAGGGAAATCAAGTTTTCAGTATTTGGATTTTTTTTTAATTAATTATAAATAAACTAATAATTATAGAAGTGGAGCAATTACAGATTCTGATGGAGCATTTAAGGAGCAATTTTTTTGCAAAAAAATTTTTTATGAAAAGTGAATATTTTTCATTCTATAGGGAAATCAAGTTTTCAGTATTTGGATTTTTTTTAAAATTAATTATAAATAAACTAATAATTATAGAAGTGGAGCAATTACTGATTCTGATGGAGCATTTAAGGAGCAATTTTTTTGCAAAAAAATTTTTTATGAAAAGTGAAAATTTTTCATTCTATAGGGAAATCAAGTTTTCAGTATTTGGATTTTTTAAAAAATTAATTATAAATAAACTAATAATTATAGAAGTGGAGCAATTACTGATTCTGATGGAGCATTTAAGGAGCAATTTTTTTGGAAAAAAATGTTTTATGAAAAGTGAATATTTTTCATTCTATAGGGAAATCAAGTTTTCAGTATTTGGATTTTTTTTTTAATTAATTATAAATAAACTAATAATTATAGAAGTGGAGCAATTACTGATTCTGATGGAGCATTTAAGGAGCAATTTTTTGAGATATTAATAATTAAAAAAAAAAAACTTTCCGCGCTAACTTCCTTCCGGTGAAATAAAATCTTCTTAAACAAAAAAAATCGTAATTTTCGTAATATTCGCAGATACCCACACGACCACTATAATTCCTAATTTTACAAATTAATGACACAAGAAAAATAACATTGAACAAGTATAGTAAATTTATACAAGAAAAGTTATTTGGTCCTTCGAGCCGGATATTCATTTCAACTAAAACCAGTAACTTTAAATACGTCACCTATTACTTATTAGTCTAACATAATGATTATATAAACCCTTACACTAATAACATTATTATAATATATATTTATTAAATAAACATACACTTCCAGACCTGTGATAATCGAAGTCCCGATCTTCACGGCATCCTGTCCAGAACGAGAGATTGTCATCCTGCGCTCCGACACGGGGGAGACGTGGCAAGATCACTACTTGCACAACAACGACAATGCTATGATACAGGTGAAAATAGTTCTTATGGTGTAGGAAATAAGGTTTTAAATCATATATTATGCTTTGTTGATTTTCTTTATACGCCTGATGTATTTTTGTTTTTTAAGGGTGTGCATTATTGAAACTGAAACTTGTTAATGCCTATTTTGTAAACAAATAGGGAATTTGAATTTGTATTGTGTCCTAGCACTTAAAACTAATGAAATGTGTTGATAGGTGTGTTGTATAAGGGCGTGTTCATACGGATGTTCGGTGATATGTATTTTGCATGTATATGCGTGCATTTTTGTTTGTACGCAACTGTGTTTGATCAGAAATATATTTGTGCACGCATGTGTTTATTTGAGAGCGTGTGTATGGAGAGTACGGATTCGTGCGTGTGTGCGGTTGAATGCGTGGAAACATGCGCATTTATAACTTTCTATTTGCGAGTGAGTTGGAAAACTTGAGTGTGGGTTTACTCTAGTCTTTGATAGAGAAAAAATGTGTGCGTGTACTAGTGTACACACGTAAGAAGTGAAACTTCTTTATGACCTTATTTTTAAAAAAATAATTTACTATATGCATCTTTTATTAACAAGATGGCGCGTAACGGAAAAATGTCACGCGTAACAAAAAAATGTTACACTAAATTTTTTTCCAACCCCGATAAAGAAGTTTCACTTCAATAGACAACTGCGTTAATTTTAACTTAAATGTATTTATTGACGTGACACGCACGAAAAAACATGACTCATGCGGCGTTACCTCGCTCTGAGGCGTTCCGTGTAAGGCTTGAAGGGCAAGCGAGAGCGCGGAACTAGCGACAAAGAAGCACAATCGGCCTTAAGGCGTAGTCACGTTCAACTATCGTCAGTAAACCGACTTTACAGACAACCAACATTGAGATAATATTACTTCGTATGGAGGAGACACCACGAACAAAATCTGTGCGCCATTTTTTTGCTCTAAGTTTTAAAAATTATTATGTAGTTAGGTACTTACCGATGAAAGTACATAATTCCTTTTCACTTTTCCGTATTATTTGTATTATTTGTGCAATATCGTAACACACACGAAGGCATGTTTGATGCGTTTCACTTTAAAACAAATAAAAAATGAGCGTGCAGTTACGCCATATGGCGTATGTTGAGCGGAACATAAGTGATGTAGGCGGTGTCTAATCCATAATATGTATATCTCAATGACAACCAATTTTTTTTGTTCAGGAGGCGCTGACCCGCGAGCGGCAAGAGCACGGCACGAGCGGCGAGGCGCTCGGCGAGAACGGCGAACGCGTGACGCGCATCATCACGTGCGACTTCCCGCACTACGTGGCGGTGGTGTCGCGCGTGCGCCAGGAGGTGCACATCATCGGGCCCGACGGCGGCACCGTGTCCTCCGCGCACATCCCGCAGGTCTGTACACGCCTTTATTTTTATTTTATTTATTTATTTATTTCATTTATCAAACTCAAAGGTGACTGATATAGTGATCTATCAACGCACAGCCCAAACCACTGGACGTATCGGGCTGAAATTTGGCATGCAGGTAGATGTTAGGACGTAGGCATCCGCTAAGAAAGGATTTCCCGAAATTCTTGCGGGAACGGGGAAAAACGGGGATGCACGTACAAAGTCATGGGCGGAAGCTAGTTTCAAATAAATTTAATATCCATAAACACTTTAAACACTTTATTGTGCTACCAACATTAGAGTAGAAGGTACAAATAAAAACTTTAACTAGGATTAATAAAACAGAAGGCGGCGTTATTACTAACAAGTAATCTCTTCCAGGCGACCAACTCATTGTGTAAAAACATTAATTAGCCTTTATCTGGCTGGTGGGTACGCGCCTTTATATGGCGGAGGTACTGGTGGATACACAGCCTTATTTTGTTGTAATTACAGGTGGACACGCGTCCTTATTAGAACGAGTCGTTCCGGTGAACATACATCTTTATAACGATATGGCCTAGTCAACAAGATATGTTTATTAAACTTTAACATTTATATTCACTCAGTACTTCTTTTTCAATAATACTAAGAAGCCCTTGAAATTTGTGAACACTTGTAAACGATCGGTCTCTATATTCGTATTATTTTCAACGTGCAATAATGACAGCGGTATATAGGTTATCTAGCGCCATCACATCCACACTGGAAAAAATACTGCTATAGTACATCATGATAATCCTTCAGACACAAAATTGATTTTAAACATTTTCATCAAATAGATTATTTCACTTCTAAATTCAATTCCCCAGGGGAATACAGGTCCTTGAATGGCGACCAAGAACCGGACGGCACACTGTTGGACGCCCTCCCACTAGATGGACGGATGATATAGTTAAGACAGCTGGGCGCAGATGGTTAAGCAAAGCCAAAGATCGGCAACTGTGGCACAGTATGGGGGAGGCCTACGTCCAACAGTGGACTTATCCGGGCTGAATGGATGGATGGATGGATGGAAATTCAATTCAATTCAAATTATATTTCTTTGCAAGAATGTAGTACAAATTATAGACTTTTAAATTACAATATTAAGTGGCTAATACATTCTACCCATTGATTGGGTGTGCAAAGTTAAATAAACATGTAAAATGTTAAATAAACGTGTCAAATGTTAAATAAACGTGTAAAATGTTAAATAAACGTGTAAAATGTTAAACAAACGTGTAAAATGTTAAATAAACGTGTAAAATGTTAAACAAACGTGTAAAATGTTAAATAAACGTGTCAAATGTTAAATAAACGTGTAAAATGTTAAATAAACGTGTCAAATGTTAAATAAACGTGTAAAATGTTAAATAAACGTGTAAAATGTTAAATAAACGTGTCAAATGTTAAATAAACGTGTAAAATGTTAAACAAACGTGTGTACAGGTGCAAGCGTTGTTCCCCCCGCAAGCGCTGACGAAGCGCATCCGCGTGGGTCTGCAAGCGCACGGGGCCAGCCCCGCACTGGCGCGGCGCGTGCTGCCGCGGCACGGCGCCGTGTCGCCCGTGCTGACGGTGGAGCCGCGCCGCAGGAAGTTCCACCGCAGCATCACGCTCACCGTGCCGCTGCCGCAGCCGCCCGATCACAAGGTGAACAACTATTTTTTTTTTTTTATTTATTTATGACACTTTATTGTACAATACCAGTAATAAAAACATACACATGAAAATACTGTTTACCACGAAATTTGTTGACTCGACATTTGCCGATGCACGATCTAAATAACTATAAAGCAAGCTATAAAAAATAAATAGATAAACTTATATAATATTGTGTACTTAGGGCCGATTTTTCAATTTTTAGTTAAAATTTATCCGTCCAATAAAGTATTACACGAACATTTTAAAATGTCACCTGTAAACTGTCAAATACGGACAATTACGGTACATTTTTGAAATGGTAGTTTAATGTGTTATTCGATGAAAAAGTTTTAACCAAGGATTGAATCAGCCCTAAATTGATAAAAATACTACTGCATTAATATTTTCTTATACGATCCAAATAAAAATAAAATCATTTGAATGCCATATCGTAGCGTCAAACATGAATATGAAACAGATTTGGTATACATCTAACTACTAAAAATAGACTACATTTAATTATAACATTTTCATTACACTTATATGTTACGCTTAAAGATCGGAAATAAAAGACAACTTATAAAAACAAATATTTTTGAAGTGAAACTTCTTTCTTGGGAGTGAAAAAAAATTTAGTGTAACATTTTTTCGTTACGCGTGATATTTTTCCGTTACGCGCCGTCTTTTTCTTATCCCTGCCACGCGTGATTCTATTTCTGTAAAGTTGCATACCTATAGTAAATTATTTTTTGAAAAATAAGGTCATAAAGAAGTTTCACTTCTTACGTGTGTACACTAGTACACGCACAAATTTTTCTTTAAACTATCGTCGATACATAAGTTACCACTATTTAACTTAAATCAATTGCAGGTGGTAGAAAAACAATCGACATCGAACTTACGCCTGCTCTGTTCGATCATGGGCGGTCAAGCGCGAGCCGTGTGGGAGGATGTCACGGGTTCGACTCCGCTCACCATCACCGATGATTGTGCGTCATTCACCACCACGGTATCTGCGAGGTAATTATCAATTCTATTTTATCGTTTAAAGTGGTATAACAACGTTTGCTTACATTAAATCCTAGCTGTGCTCCGCGGTTTTACCCGCAGTGCTCCGCTACTGTTGGTCTCAGCGAGATGATATATAGATTATAGACTATAGTCTTCCTCGATAAATCCTATCTAACAACGAAAGAATTTTTCAAATCGGACCAGTAGTTCCCGAGATAAGCGCGTTCAAACAAACTCTTCAGCTTTATAATTTTAGTAGTATAGATAAATTCTCACAAATTATTACTAGTGTCACTATCGTCACACGCTACTATTATCACTAAGGGCACAAACACTATCACCACCATTACTATGTATCACTAGATTCATTTGTATAATTTATTTATTTATTTATTTAACATAATATTAATTCTTAGGTGATATAATTTACATTGATGCAATCATAAACTCATTCAAGTTTTTCTGTGCACCATAAGCCCACAAACCGCTACATATGTTTTAATACTTATTGCTAGCTCTTAATCTTAATGAGGGTACTTAGAAAATTTTTAGTGACGAGCGACATCGGTAATCTTGCTGGCCGTGTAAATGTTGCTTGTGTCGTTACAATTATAAATATACAATCATAAATATCACTATTAGTGATAGCACTACCTAATAATAATAAAATAATACAATTTTAAATAATTTCTTTCAGATTCTGGTTGATGAACTGTCAAAATGTCAGCGACGCTACGAAGTTGGCTACGGAGTTATACAGGTGAGCTTTAAAAGATCAATTTATTGGAATAACATATTGTGCCCTTTTTGTATCGTTTCTTCGCGATTAAAACCGACTTAGTTACTACTAACATTTTTATTTGAATATATACTGGAACAATATAACAACAATCTTATGTGTCCAGTAAATGTGTAATTTTATAGTTACCCGAAATATTAACAAAAAAACGACGTGTGGCACTCGGGGACTGCCACGGTAAAGCTATTGCATGCTATGCCTTCAAGCCACACCTCCGCCCGTCGGAGTGGGGAGCGTGAGGTTTTTTTCGTTACGGAATTTATCGATTCGGTCCCCGCGCTCAAGGCCCGCGATAGAAGCTATGCAATAGCTTAAAACCAGAAGTATCCTTATACATGAACTGTATTTTAATTTAAGTAATAATTCATTGTGTTTGATTGATGCGAGTATTAAACATGTAGAAATTATCTATATTAACGTATTTAGACACGATTTGTTCATTATTTATTACATATTTTCTACTCAAATACTTAAAAATATTATTTTATTTCAGACAAATGCTAGTAGTGCCATTCGAAGTGCGTATCGTGGTTTTGGGCAAACGTTTGGACGCGCTGGAGGGTCGCCTGCTCGTGCTCTATATTACGGACAGATACGCGTATGAAACTCTGCTGCAACAGGTATTTATTTCCCGTCCGATTAGGGCCCTTCTGGCCTCCTCCACTCAAGCGACAGCTCAAGCCGAGGTTCGTGGTCCCCGTCAAGGGGGGACGCCCTTGTGCATGTCGCTACCAGGGTGAACCTTCAGTTCACCCCCGCGTCCGCGTTAAAATGTAGAAGCCCTTCTGGCTAACATTGAGAAACACCATACAAAAAAAAAAAAAAAAGGTATTTATTTCTTTTCTATTTCTTCACTGTTTAACAAAACAAAAGCTCTTCTTCTCTCTTATAAAGCTTTAGCTTTAAAAAAAACGCTCTTGCTCTAGGAAAAGCATTTTTTCGTGATCTTTTTGTGTAAACGGAAACTTATATTCATTGTTGTTCTATATTAGAACATTGCATAAAATCGTTTCGAACGCACTAAAAACAACGATGAATGCTCTACGCATGTTCACACTAAAATAATTTGACATAGTGGGCTTAGAATGAGCATTACATTGAAATTCGCCGTTAAAGAACAATTACACAGCAATAATTATAGTTTTGTGCCTATTAAATACTTAGTTAATTTATTAATTTATTTATTTATTTATTAGCCTTAATCAGACACAACAATAGTAAACAATATGTGCATTTAAAAACTTAATTAAGACTCTGATGAGTCGACATCGGCAGATTGGTCTGTTCGCCCTAATTTGGCAAAGTTAATAATAATGAGTAAATCAATTAGTTTAATTATATACTTTATTATAGGAACACTACACAGAAATAGCGCATTCGACGTCCGTACGCTTTTTGGACGGCAAAGAAGTTTTTCTAGAGTTTTCTGGAAACCTCGTTCCGGTAACCAAGTCCGGCAGTCAACCGCTGTTTACTTTTGAGGTAAGAATATTTACGGCAATAATTATTAACATATGCGGTAGCCTGAAGCTATTATTTTGAAATCAAAGAACACCCATGAATTTCTCTAACATTATGTTGATTGACTACTTCAGAAGTGACACATTTTCAATCTGAGCTCATTATTTTATCCTCTTTTCAAATTCAAACTCAAACATTTATTTATTGAATTAGACTACTTATAAAACACTTTTTGATCGTCATAGCATTAACATTTACCACCATAAAGGAATTTCTCTGAATATAAAGGAAAATATTAAGATTTTGTTAAATAATTACAGGCGTTCAAAGACAACCGCGTGGAATTCACAGTGCGCGTCAAACACCACGAAGAGAGCCCATCCGGCAGGATCTATTTCATGAACGAACCTAAGGTAAGAAACAATCTATTATTTGACAAATTGACGTATGGAAAACAAACTAAAGGAGAGATAAATTACATAAAAGGCTTATGGATTCCGGGGTGATACAGGGCAGTATTCTCGGGCCATTTCTGTATTTAATGTATACCACTATAACTACAATTAACAATTTAATCATTTGCCATAAAGTGTTTAAAATTCGGTTTTTCAATAAAAAAAAAAAACAATAATTTTGAACTTTCATGAACAATGACCTAATCTATTGTATAATCTAATACTTAATTAAAATGAATAATAATCGTATATAATTACAGGTGGCCAAGGGTGAACAGTCCCAAACACCGGCATGTGTGCTTGACGTACAACTGCCTGAGCGCATCGCACCGAGAGCCGCTAAGAGCCAACTTGACTGTCTCAACCTCGACCAGTCCGGTAAGACATACATACATACACAAACAGACATACATAAATAATAATAATAATAATTGCCTTAACCGGCCGGCCAGAGTGGAGTCGCGAGAGCTTTTAGCTCGAAGGGTGGATGCGAAGTGTAAGTGGCGAGTGGGCACGTGATGCTGGACCCTCAGGGAGCGCGTGATCGTAGTTTAAAGTCCAGGGACGCCTCTCCACCCTTAGCTGCTCGCAATATGTTGCCCCCTTGTCGTACTGTTGCAGCGACTTATTTCGGGGGCCCATACAGTGAGAGGGCGAGTCACCACCTGCCAACAATTTTTTGCTATATCTTAGTAGAAAGGCAGGTGCCATAATCTTCCATAGTCCTTAATTCCGGTCCATTAACATCCCATTCCATAGCCCAGTTTATTTTGTTTCCTTATCTTGCAATAGTCCTACATCGGCCGTGGACTGCCCAGGGCTGTATCTCTATAGTGCAGTCATGGGCAGGCTGCGGCTGGTGTCCCACAACACAGTAAAGTTCTCGAAAGGGCCTCTGCGTGTTGGATCCGTGTCCCCACGTAAGCCTTCCAAAGGACCGGGTACTTTCCTTATGATGGTACCCGTGTATTATGGAACTGAGATACATAATAATAATAAAAATCTTTATTTATCCATACCTTCAATTACACTGTGTATGCCACTCAATTTATATAAACACAATACTTAAAACTATGGACATTATCGTCTAAACTAGGCCGAGCCAGTATCTTAGACGATAATATCTTCCCACTATGTAATATAAACTAATTATTCACAATAATACAAGCGTGATACAAGCGTTAACAAAGTTACAAAAATTATCATAACAAAGACGGTAATTTGACATTTGCGTACTTAATAATTCTTAGAATAATGGACCTTACTAACCGATCGTTAAAGACGAGTAAAACAACAACGAAAGTTATGGACTTAAGCTCAATTTTACAAAAAAATATATACATACAATCTCAGCAGAGACACTGACTCACACACATGCCTCCGCCAACCCGTTGAGATGCACATACACACCTCGTTCAGTCCAGTGAGATGCACACACAAATATACAGTCTTATACGTACAATCGCAGTAGAGAGACAATAACACACACATGCAAACACTAACACAAACGTATACATACAGTCGCAGCAGAGAGATACAAACACGCAGTTATAGTCACATCTACAATCAAAACTTAGACTAAAAAATGGCCTATTATAACCTATGGCTATGACTATTACAATACCCCATTCGAAAATACACACCATCATATACATAATAAAAACATGATGTTGAAGAAGTTTTAATTTTACGAAGAGTTACTTGTATTTCGTATGAACTAGCATTTCAGTGATATTTTCTCTCGGTCATAATATAATATTTACTTGAATAAATTATTTGCAGGATTCGACGCATTAAAAGACGAACTGAGCTTCCATTGGGGTGACCATAACCACAGTATCGGACCGCCATCGCTCCACACACACCACGAAACTTCACCACAACTCAACGGACACGTGAGTTCACTATAATTATACTTAAAATTATATATGCAAGGGTTATGCTAATATTCAATACATTTATACCCCTATTTAGTACTCCATTACGTTTCTAGAGACCCAAACAATATGCCTGTTGTCCTGTAGTCTCAGCCCATTTCGATAGAATAGTCTCAATTACCATTGTGCATTAGACATGGGTTCGATTCACAAGCTTGCGCTCATCCGCCATTAAAATACATTAAACTATTCCATTTTCTAGGACAAAACCATTGCAAATGGTAATGTGAAATTCACTACTAAGGACGCGGATGATGTGAAACCCAAAGTTCAAGGTAAATATATATATTTTTTTATAAATATCTAAAAAATGTCAGTCCATTATTAAAAACGTATTTATTTTTGCAGTGAACGGTGACTCAGTGCACGTTGATTCGAATAAAGTGAAAGCAACATTCGATTCAGATGAAGACAAAACTCCAATGAACACACTGGAAAAAGGCAAGAAGAAATCAGAAGGTGGCTTCTTAGGAGGCCTCGCTGATAAAGTAAAGAACGTTTTTAGCCACAGTGAGGAGAAGGAAGACAGTAAAGAGTCATCGCCCAAACTAGAGCCTAAACCAGAGCCCAAACCAAGAGAATCTAAAGATAAATCACCGCCGAAACCAGCACCGAGGATCATCAATGAAGATCTGCTTGAAAAAGTCGACGATATGTTCAAAGACTTAAAAGTCAAACCTCACGTACGAATCGATGAAGATGCCAACAATGAAGTGTATTTAACAAAATTAATTATCGACGATGGAGATTCTCCGAGTATAAAGGAAAAGACTGAAGAAGTTTATGAGCAGTATGAGAACATGCAACCCGTTGAAACTCCCTTGCGTAGTAAAAAAACGGATCCATTCCAGTTCTATGACGACTGCTGCAAAGGACTATACAAAAAAGGAGAAAAACATAGCCACGAGGAGACTTCAACGTTAGCTGACAGAATAGAAAATGTCAATTTTACCGTGCATGAGACCATTCAAGAAATCGCTGATAGAGCTGAAAGCGAGTCCAAAGATGTTTTAGATAAACTTTACAAAGAGAAAGATAATCTAAAACAGAAAACGTCTGAAGTGCAAGATGATGTATCTAAAAACGGAGACAACTTTAAACACGACCTTGTCATCGTTGAGGAGACATTGAAGAAAAATGTTCATGATGGGGAAGATAAATTGAAAGATGCCATCAAAGAAAAATCTGATAAAGTTGCTGATACAGCACAAAATATAGAAAACGATGTTGATAATTTAACTTCAGATGTTCGTACACAAGCGACCGCCGAAATTGAAAATATTAAAACAACAGCTCAGGATATTGTTAATAATCTACTTAATCAAGCTGATTCAAAACATAAAGACCATAAAACGCTTGTAATGGACTTTTTAGCCGCTGAACAAATGGAAGCTTCTAAGTCATTAGACGGTGTAACCCAAGATTTAAAGAAAGAAGTAAAAAATAAGGAAAACGATCTTGTAAATACAGCTGAATTAATAAAGGATTCTACCAAAGAAAAAATATCAGATATAGGTGAGGACTTGAACAATAAAGTGAACAATATAAAGAAAGGTGCTAAAAATAAAATGGATAATATAAAAGAGGCAACCGATGATAAAGTGAATGAATTGAGTGATGCTATTGACTCTGCAAAGGAGAAAACAGGAAAAGCAGCTGAAAATGTAAAATCAAAGGCTAAAGAAACTAAAGAAAATATAAAAGCTGAGGGCAAAAAGAAATCAAAGGAAGGCAAAAACTTTTTCACAGGACTTGTACACAATATATTTGGTGAAAAAGAAAAAGTTGAGGATGAGGTGAAAAATAGTGTATCTGAAGGCAAAAAATCCGCTAAGAAACTATTAAAACAGGCATCGCAAATGAAAGAAGACGTTGAAGAAACTGCAGCTAAGAAACAAGAACAATGTGTTGATTTTCTTGAAAATGAAACACAAAAAGTAAATGATAAGAAGGAAAAGGCTATTAACAAGGGTAGTGAATTAATTTCAAATGCACAAAATACGGCTGAAGGTATTAAGGAAGATATACATGATACAGCTACATCTGCAGCACAAAATGTTCAAGCAGATGCTCAGGCAGCTTTGAATAATCTCGAACAATTCAAGGAAAGAGTAAGTCACGATGCGAACGAACAAGCAAGTAATCTAGTACAAAATATTGAAGGTAAAAGGAATGAAATAGCCGAAGATCTTTATGAGAAAAAGCAAAATGCCGTAGACAGTATACATTCAACAACGGATAGCGTAATAAAAGACATTGAAAATAAAAAAGAACAAGTGACACAAAATGCACACGAACAAGCTGAGAAGCTAATTGAAAATGTAGAAAGTAAAACAAAGGAAGTCACTCAAAATATCGAACAAACAAAAGATAAAGTCGTTGAAAATGTTCAAAACAAGACAAGTGAAATTTTGGATGGCATTCAACAGCAGAAATATCAATTAGGGAGTGCTAAAGATGATTTAATAGAAAATATTCAGAACAAGAGTACAGATATTTTGAACAGCGTAGACAATGCCAAGAATAACGCAGTAAATGAAGTGCAGGCTCAAAGCGCTCAAGTAATTGAAAATATTACCAAGGAAAGGGATGCAGCTATTCAAGCTGCTCAGTCGAAAAGAGATGAAATCGTTGAAGACTTACACAATAAAAAAGACGAATTTACTTCAGCTGTTCATGATAAAACAAATGCAGCTGCAGACGCACTTACAAACACACAGACTGTAGTAGAAAAAGTCGTGGAAAAGAAAAAGAACGATTTAGTAGACACTGGAGATTTTATTCAAAACGCAGCCAGTAATCATATGGATAGGATAAGACAAGAAGCAGAGAGCACTACGGAAGATATAAAAAGAACGGCAGAGGAAGCTATTAACGCGGCGGCACAAAAGAAATCAGACATTCAAGCTGATATTAGCACGAAATTTGAAGGAATTAAGAATTCTGGCAAAGATAGCTTAGACAGCGTGCAACAGGCTGCTAGTGAGAAAGTTTCACAAGCTAAAGAGTCAGCGCAACAAGCGTTCGGTCACGTCAAAGATTCGTCCTTGGGCGCTTTCGGTTCAATCGAAACCGCGGCAAAGGGCAAAGTGAACGACGTCGCCGACAACTGGGAGGATCTGCAAAGTAGCACAAGGGATACCTTCGCAGAGATGAAAGATGAGGTTCACGGGTTGGAAAGCTCAGCGCAAGACACTTTGCATAGCTTACAGAGTTCAGCTGGAAACACTTTTGACAGTTTAGACGATTCAACGCGAGAAATAATAGCAGATGTACAAAACACGACGAACAAAGCAGGAGACGCTTCTACAGAACTATTCGGCGGTGTCAAAGATTCCTTCGAAGGTTTCACGATAACGGCGGAAAATAAACTCGAAGACATAAAGGGTGCTGCGAATGAAAGGCTAGAGGAAACTGGGCAATCATTGGAAAAGATAGAAAGTGACGTCACTGAGGGTGTAAAGAAAACAGGATCGAATGTAGCGCAAGGCGTGACGTCAGAGGTCGATAAGTTCGCGAGCAATCTCAACGATTTGGGCAATACTGTGTTTGGATCGTCGGGGAAAGGTATGTTTTTGGCTGTTCCTTGTAAATATAATAACAGTTAATGAAAGACAGTATTAAGCATTTAATATTCAATCGTATGTTCATGAAAATAAAGTCGTAATTTGAACATAATTCGTAATTGCCAGTGGAATGTAAATAACTCGCATTGTATTGCACTAAATCGCACTTTTTCACAAGGCATTGGTTTCATGTTTAGCATTGATGATGTTGTTAAGTTCTTTGTTTAAAACAACATTATTTTACGTGATTAATTTTATGTGCATTAGTTTGAAATTTTAAAGACTTTGAACAGAGTTTTTTTTGAAGATTAAAAATTAACTTAACGTTACGTTGCTTTTCATTTAATGATAATAATAAAAATAAACATGATTTTTTGTTTTTGTGAAGTCCTAACTTTTGACCTAACGTTTTTTCTGTTTGTTTTGTAATAACTACATATATTTATTTTTTTTAATTTGATTTTCAGTACTTTTATTTAATTATGAACTTTATTCACAGGTTTTATGAAAGATTCAAGTAAAAAATTGCTTGAATCAGAGAAATCACAATCGTCACCACACAAGAAGGGCTCAGGGTAAGATTTTAAATTATTATTATAGATTACTTTACTTATAAATATAATTATTTTTACATTAATGTATATAACAATTCAAATATCGAATTGCACAACTAATTCACATGAATCATGTCAATGAGACACTTAAATTAAATGTTTTTTATTCAGTTCTCAATAAAATTATCTGAAGGCATTTTTATATAAAACGTTTAAAGAATTATATTCGCGTGTTGAAGTCCTAAATAAGCTTTAATAGTTCACAGAATAGTTATAGTCGTCGCTTAGATTGTTTTAATTGAGAAACTAGAGAAACTAATACTTCAGAAGATAATTTTACGTTATCTAATATATAAAATTCCCGTGTCACAATGTTAGTTACCGTACTCCTCCAAAATGGCTGGACCGATTCTCATGAAATTTTCTGTGCACATTGGGTAGCTCTGAGAAACGGCCAACATCTATTTTTCATAACCCTAAGTGATAAGAGTAGGGCAGAACAACGTTTGCCGGGACAGCTAGTTTTGATATATTTTTTTATTTTAAGATGAATTAAAAATCTTCATTATGACACTAAAACATTTTGTGGTATACTTATCCGTGCTAAGTTTATATAAAAAAAATGTTTTATTTAAAAATGCCTTATTGAGAATTGCATACAATTCAAATGTTCCACATTGCCTGCGTCTAACACGTGCACCGGCTTACAGAATACCGAAACTTAAGAAAAAGAAGAAATAAGCAGCGTGCGAGCGAAGCCGAACGAACGTATGAGTGTAGATTTAATATTTATTGTTGTTAATTGTTCTGCGGTTTGTTTGTTTCACGGATTATTAATAATAAATTCGATAATTAATGAATAATTGTATGAGAATTTTCGATTGAATCGGAAAAATCGTGAATATATTCTTTTATCAATTGTTTTTAAATCATGTTAAAGGGATATACTAATAATTGTTATATTTTTCAAGTGTTAATACAGTAAGGAATTGAATAAAATATACCTATATAAAATCGTAACATCTCTATTGTATTGTATTTTAAATTTCTTTTTTTATCGATGGTCCGTGAAGCAAATAATTGTAAATTTTCTATATTCTGTTAATTTTATGACGTGACGTCATACGGACATAGACTCTTAGACTATATACTAGTATGGCGTCCAATTTGTTCGATAATATTATTTGAAGAGATTATAAAAGCCATCTCCAATGTACAAAGAAGTACAATTAATGTAGTTGCGGTTTCATAGAAATCGCTTTTTATTAAATCGACCTTTTATTTATACAAATAATCAAGTTTAATCTTGCCTCTATTAATCATTTTGACATTTTATTCAATCGTAATATATTATTGGCTTTAAGGCGACATATTGTTTTTATTTGCAATTTGTGAAATAGTATATTTGTGTTGCATAATTTATTTTAACTAAGTGTACCGCTTGTACAGTATTCGACAGGAATTGTTTTTTATAAGTTTCTCAATTTTGACTTTATACTATGGATTCAGCCATAGCTTTAGTTTGAGATCTGCTAGGTTATTTATTTTTATACTGTGTCCTATTTTGTCTTTCGTAATTATTAAATAATAGATATGACGCGATTTTATGTGCTACTTTAATTATTTGAGAATAAATATTAATTGAACATTTTTTGTTGTTTTTTTAGTACTTTTGCGTTTTGTTAAGCTTATTTGCTTAGTCTATGTATATGTCTTGATTTTGTGTTTGATAAAAGAACATTACTTATAAGAAAAAAGAGCGTGTGTGCCGAGTGCACACGTGTCTGAAGTGAAACTTCTTTGGCAAGATTCAAAGATACCAAAATCGTCACCTTACTCAATGACGTGACGGTATTGTCATGACGCGACCTTGAAATTTTACTCATAAAGCGCCTAAAGAAGTTTCACTTAAAAAAATACATTTTTAACTATGGTTGAAATACTCAATAAGATCTATATTTGCAGCATATTATGTTAAAATAATCCGACATTATCTACAGATGTTTGTCAGGTAAAGTAATTACATGATTCACATCACCAACACATGGTGTCACACACGAAATATCACTCATAAAAGAATTATAATCGTAACTTTGGTTAACAAATGAGATTTAAGAAAATCTTTTTTTTTTATATAAAAAAATTCAAACCCTTTTCATCATAGTACAATTTATATTTTAAACAAATGATTTTCAATTAGAAAAACTACACTGAAAAGTTTCGTAGAAAAATGCTTTTCTAAATTTTATGAAAACTACAACAACGTACGGTCTTAGAGATCTGAAATTGGTTGTTCAAAACAGAATGTTTCTAATTATCCATAGTTTATTTGAAAAACAATAATACAACAATACTAATTCATTTAATTATGTTTCAAAGTACTGTTGTTAAGATAAAACGGTTAGATCCCAGATCTCGGCCCTATTTACTATATTACTCGGCTATATAAAATAAACAGATTTTTCTTAAACATCACGAATCGTTTAATAAAAAGCAAAGTTACGAATATATTCTATGCCAGAGGTACATGTCACAAAGTCGCCTGTCACTGCATCTTGCACGAGTCGCTTGGGTAAGTTATTTTGCGCTATTTTATCATTTTTTTCACCCAATTTTTCACATAAATGTATTATTTGTGGTTAAATAAATGCTAAACCAGGAAAGTCTAAATTTGGTTATTATACAGTTTTGAAAAAATACCGTATCTATATTATAGAAGATTTATTCTATGATCTAGTAATTTAAAATACGAGTAAATGCGTTTATAAACTCTCTTTATTATTTGAAAATGTTATAAACAAGACTTAAATTTTTTTTCATTTCTCAATGTTTGAGCATCTCAAGTTATGTGAAATTTTCCTGTGTATAATTAGTAAGCGTTTGAAGGTATTTTGTGAGTTACATTACACAAAAAATGGACATGATGTTTTAAATGCACATTATTTTACAGGTTTTTCTCAAAGTTGCGCCGCAACCACTGAGCAACGGGAGCGCGATGGCGAATCAATTGATAACATCTACATAATTTTAAATATTAAAATTATAACTTATTCTTCCAAATAATGTTAAAATTCCCACGAGTTACCAGTCTTGTCTCCGTGTTTTTAAACGATACTCAATTTTAAGTCGATTTAAATCGATATGAAGTAATATCAATAATCTAAAATTGTATTGCCAGTAATAAACTCAACTCAAAATTGAGTAACGTTTGAGAATTCGGTAATATGGTGCTCAAATCAACTAAATATATAGTGTAATGTTATTGCTATGCTCCTAATGATATTGAAATAATCATAGAAAATAGATTTTAAATTTCTAAAGCATTAGGTTTTTCCAGTATTGAAAATTCAATACAACGTCTACAAAACCATGAGATAATACATAAATATATTAATTTATATACTTAAATCAAGAATCACGTATCTGTATAGAACTAAATGATATAATTATGAGTTTTATATAAAAATAATATTCCAGTAGTACATATGGTGACAATTGTTGGTAAAACACGTTAATTTGTTTTATATTTATCATAATATTATGTATTGCATATTGTTACTAAAAATATTAATTAGTCTATGGTAAGCTATTTACCCAGAAATTGTGTAATGTAATTGATTATTGACATTAAATTGCCAAACTTATTGCGTTTATTCAAAGAAACACTAAAATATCCTTTTCACTTATCCTGCACCTTTAGATTAAGGTAACGTTGTAAAAGAGCGTTTGGGTTATTACGAATGAGGGTAGTAAAAAAAAATTTTTTTTTCTACACGTAGGTGCTAATTTTTGCTATTTATACTGTATTTTTTATCCCCGATGCAAAAAGAGGGATGTTATATTATGTTCTAGATATGATTTTGAAAATCGAACTACCCTCTTAAAAGAAAAAATAATTTTCCAAGCTACCCTACATTCGCAATCACCCAAATGCACTTTAAATTAAATATTATATTTTCTAAATATTTTCTTGTAAAGGTGAGATTGTTGATTGGATAAGAATTGGTGTTATTGTGATTTGCACAAATGCGTGTTTTCAAGGCCCCAATTCGAAATTTTTGAGAAAAATTTGCCCAAAATTAAATGAAATTATCTAACTAATGGTAGATTACAATTACTGAAGTACAAGTAAGGAAATAGTCGCTTCATAGACTATGTAATGTAGCCATAGTGTTTAGGCTGAAGCCTTACTTCATGAGCCATTAAAAATGTATAAAAACTGTTATGTATTTGTTTACTTGTATCATTTTTAAATCTTAAACGTTGTTACTATGTGTTATATTTCGACAAAAGGCCATTTTGTTATAAGAAAAATCATAAAGAAACCTTTATTTTATATCTATATTAAATATTTGATCTGATTTCAAAATAACATTGTAATCAAGTCCTTACGGGCAAGTGAGATTGTGAATGACGCTATATTATGTACTCAGAGTACATTTTATCGTTGTACCTTTAAACTATGTACTTTTGTATCACAAAGGAATCGTAAATTTATTTTTAGCTAATTAGCTTCATAATTTAAATATTCTAATAGTTTTACCAGATTATGAGGCTTTCTTATGTACATCACATAGATCGATATTCTAATATTCGTTATTATTTCAACGATAAACTTTCGGCAAAGACTAGTTTAATATTCTTATATATAAAAATGAATCGCAAAATGTGTTGGTAAGCGCATAACTCGAGAACGGCTGAACCGATTTCGATAATTCTTTTTTTATTATATTCCTTGAAGTGTGAAGTGAAGTGTGGGTATGTGTGTGTGTTGAAGAGAAAACGTAAATATGTACCACGGGTGAAGCCGGGGCGGACCGCTATAATAAAAGTCAAAAGTCAAAAATCACAATTATCTATACAAGTTTTAATAACTTTTTATTAAAGCCTATCAGTGTAACGATTGAACCCACCCAATTACGGATTCCTTTGTGATATTAAAATACATAATAGAAAATATTAGTATTTCTGTTAGTTTGTTTAATAAGTTTATTACAAAATATTAAAAGTGAATAAAATTTCGAAGTACTGTGATGCCAAAAAAGTTGAAGAAATGTAGAAAAGGTTGATTTTTTGTTAAATTATTGATAGAGTTTATCGTCACCCTATTTAATGCTTTTAGTAATAAATAATTATATTATAATATTGTCGTTTTATTCCAATTTACTACCATACCTACCTCAGAAATAATAATGACTATGTAATAATTATAAGAACTCAACAATCACACATTGATCAACCAGGACACTCTTATTACATAGTTAGAAAATAAAACTAAATATAACAAATCGGTTTGTAAAGTTCTTCTATTCTTCTTAGTATAAAAAAATAAGTAAACTAATTTCCATGACTGTTTTTAAGTAGGTACTAGTAAAAGTACTGAGTCGAACTTTACTTAATTTGTATTAGGTATACCTACTTATCAGTACCAAGTGGCAAGCACGGGCACGAAGCTCTGCTTACAAAGCTCATATAACTATACGATTTAATGACGAACAACTTTACCTTTCAGACGTATAATTGAATAGATATAGATAACCTTCTCAACAAAAGCTCTCAAATTTCACGATCTGGAATTAAACACCATTTTTTTCATACGACAAAGGTACAGACTGAACGAATTAAAAGTTTTGTTTTCAAGCTTTTAATATCAAATTTCAATAACGACTACGTAAATGTAATGTAGGCTATTTAGATTAGTACATTTAGCTATACAGTGAGTTATTGACTGGTGTAAACTTCGTAGAAAGTACCTACCTACAACATATTTAGCTACATAACCCATCCCGATATTCAGTCCTAAATCAATTTCAACCTGTATAAAATATTA
Organism: Colias croceus; assembly: GCF_905220415.1. Classification (NCBI taxonomy): domain Eukaryota; kingdom Metazoa; phylum Arthropoda; class Insecta; order Lepidoptera; family Pieridae; genus Colias; species Colias croceus. Next base: position 4,977,083 of record NC_059562.1, read on the forward strand.
GAAGTACTATGTATTCACCATAACCGTCATTTCATATTCAAACCAAATAAGTAAACAATATAGTCATAAAGTTTTTAATATTGTACATAGTAGTTAGGTTATATCCTTGTTACTTGTAACTACTGTATTTACGGGGTGGAAGGCGAGCCAACTCTCCTGTGAAATTTAAATTTGATTCATTGCAAAATACCTCCTTCATCAGTCCTTTATCATTTCTATGTTATTTTATTTAATCATTTATTGTACCACACCATTTAATATTACAATGTACAGTATAATATATATTTGTATGGATGCGAAGTACAAAAGGTGACCTTATCGCTTAAAAGCGATTTCTTCCAGGCCGATCGGATCGATGTCCAAGATATTGCACATGTTACAAAGTATGTTATCGATCACTAGTATTTACAAGACAGTAATAAAAACTATAACGCTTCTTTGCATTATACTAAATTCCGTAATGTTTTACAAGCAACAAACCATATGCGATAGTAATCTATGAACGCAATCCCTACAAAAAGCTTCATAATAGCTACATTAATCGAGGATACTGCAAACAGACATAAACGACAACATACTTTTTTGTCAACCCGATCCCTTTATAAGTATTTTCTAATATCTAGTTCCAACTTTTAAATTAGCAATTTCTAGTCCCACTTCTATACTGCCGAGTTATTCAATTCAGCACGAGACCAATTTCTCAAATTTTATGTCACTTATAAATGTGGAGCGCCACTTCGATTATACGATCTCGAGTGACGTCCATAAAAAGGAAGTGCATTGGCCATTCGTTTAAAAACTGCATGTCGGTCAAACCCTAATGCATTTCGTTCCAGTTATTTCCGAGTTTCAATTGATTAAAAAACAGACGCTCTGTTATCGACTACATCGCAGGCCTGAGCGATATAAGACAGCGTTTGACGAAATTAGCCAGCGGCACACAACATTGGTAACGTTTTGTAATTTATAGCGCCTGTAAGTTATTGATGCCGCATAGAGTTTGGTAAAATAAAATATTTAGAAGCTGTTCGCTGTTCAGGCACCTATGGATGGCAAAAACACATATTATGTAGTACTAAGGTAAAATGTAGTCTATTTACTACCTAAACAGATAGTTTTTACCTACCTAGGTAGGTATACTGAATTTCAAGCATTATCGATCAGCCGTTTTGTACGACTGAATAACGCTACATACTTATTACTTATATTATGTAGTTGCTCTACATAATATAGCATTTCATTGCTATGATTAAATTGAATTGAAATTTGATAGATAATAATAATGATTTTGATGCGACCTACCTAGTACCTACGCCACTAAGTGGTGAAAAACTTTCAAAGACTTGATAGACGATATCAAAACTTTTATCCATTATCCCTGAAAAATTCAATAAAAGGAGCAAATCAAAATATAAGCTTTATTTGATGAAATAATTGACTTACAGGCTTAGGGCTGCTAACGAGCTATTTTACAAGATATCCAATAATAATTTAAAGATCTCTCTAGCATGATCAAAATAGTTTAATATCTGCATAACAGTAATCAAATAGGATTTAATTAGTTTCCAATACCGTATGACTAACATGTATGTTTGTAAACATGAATAAGTACATTTTCATGACTGATACGACAAAAGAAATTAAATTGTCTGTGACAAAAGGAACGAAGCCAACATGTATCACACTCAATAATAAACAGATTAAATCACTAAAATTCGATCTAAAAACTGTGTCATATAAAAATTGTTGCCAAAAGTTGGCACCCCTGGCTTGCATCCGACTCCAATCAACAAAGTTTAAATTTAGCCAGTCGAAATCGCGATGTCCAAGATATCGCACTTACTGGAGGAGCTTCCAGATATTTTTCTTTGTCAATTTCATGAGTGAAAATCGAGGAATTTTCGTTCCGTTTTATGAGCACTGCGAGCGGTAAAGTTTTGCGGCAACGTTTACACTAACTTATTGTTAACAAGTATTGTGATGTGTAAGTGTAACTTGGATTTACTGCAGTCATTTCAACTATTAAGGTAAACTTAGACATAGTTTTCTTACAAAAAGCTTTTACATTATTTTTAATTTAGAAGATATTTACAATATTCTTATTGTAGAGATTCCTATTATAAAATAGAAAATAATTATGCTACAGATTTTTTAGCATATTTTTTTAAGTCTTCAAGCAACTAGTAATTAAAGAATTATATTATCCCGGTATATTTTTTTTTTTTTTAATATATGTACACCGATTACTCCGAGGTTTCTGAACCGATTTACGTGATTCTTTTTTTGTTCGATGCGGGATGGTGTCGAATTGGTCCCATAAAAATTTTATTCGGATAGGCCCAGTATTTTTTATTTTATAAGCATTTTTGTCTGTAGGTATTTGTAAATTTTGCAAGTGCAAGTTTGAAGTCGGTTGTTTTTAACGCAGTTATCACTTGTATAAATTGCAGTCTTGCACTTAAATTATCGCATACATAATTATCGAGTAACATATTGTAAACAAAATTCATTTGAGAAGCCACATATTAAATTTAATAGCATTTAAAATAGATTAATAACAAAGTACACAGATCCTATCTCAACCGGTGTATAATAATAATAAATAATCCAATAAAATTGACGTATGTACATACATCAAATACCGTTTATGAATCACGACTACGAAATTACGTTGAGTCATCTATTGTTTCGAGTGTAAAACTCATTTACGACTGAAAATAACCTTAATTTATATAAAATAATAACTAACGGATTGTTTGTTATGAAAATCAAGCATCTTAAAACAGTGTCTTAAATTACTAACGTTTGTTCTGTTGAACAAATCTATAAACGTAGTATAAAATATTGTATCTTACTTGGAGATTAAAAAGTTTTTTTAAGTTTAGTTTAAGTTTTTATTTTATAATTTCTATTCTATTTTTCGATATCTTCAAAATATGAATTTATATCAAATTTAATATGAATCATAAGTTATTCGTGAGACAATAAGTTAGGTAACAGCTGTTACTAGCTTTCCAACCGCGGCTGCGCTCGCTTCGTCTAAAATCTATTAAATTATATAATAAAACCTTCCTCGGTAATCACTCCATCTATTTACAAAAACCGCATCAAAATCCGTTACGTAGTTTTAAAGATACATACATAGGGATATAGGGACAGAGAAAGCGAATTTGTTTTATACTATGTAGTGATGATTTATCTCAACAAGAATATTTTTTAACTAGTTACTACTTACCATATTAAAAAATAAGCATATAGGTACAATGATCTTTGTTGTAAAGTGTAGTAGTGATAATTGATTCATTAGCAGCTACTGTAAACAAGAATAAAAGCATTGTGTTCAATTCGCACGTAGGTATACCTTTAGTACCTTTCTACATTCTCCGTCACCGTTCCAATTTTCTGGAAAAATGTTTTCGTAAATCCTCAATAAGGTACACTTTACACTTAACAGACTTTTACACAACAGCATATTGCAATATTCTTTAACGATCGTCGAAGAATAATTTTTCAGCATTTATGTATTTTATAAAAATAGAGAATCCTGTACCTACTTACTTATATAGTTTCACATGAACATAGACATACAATATTTTCTCCTTATTTAAAATAGTAAATATCTATTGATTTACCAATTTTAATTAAGATAGTTAAGGAAATCCCATTGCAAAATGTAGTACCTATGATAAGTAAAATTTGCTACCAATGATTTCAATATTAACACATTCTTAAATCCTACCATTCGTGTGGGTAATGAAAAACAGGTAAAAATTAAAATACTAGGCACACAACCCAACCGAAAAGAAAACCTACTATAGACTATAGAATAGAATAGACAAGAATTAGATCAATCGGATATACTAATTCGCTCGAAGTCGTATCGCAGACGTCACGGAGGCCCATTGAGTCGATTTTATTGTCATTTCATGGCGGCAGCGGGTTCAATGCCATCGCAGGCATACATCACTAGACGGTATGCTATTGTGAAACATTTGTAACATTTTAAAGTGTGTTTTTTTGGGATAAATATAGTTGAGGTCTTTGATTTCCTAAGGTCTGTAGAGTTCGAACTACGATAGTGAATTTTGACCTAAACTCTTATGTAGCTTTTGCTCCTTAGTGAAAACATTAGATACAGGATACAGGCTGGTAAAGATGACAACAAGGAGAAAAATTAAACCATAGTTTACCGAGTACGACATTGTTCATATGTTTTACTTAAAATCAAACTCAGGATAAATATTAAAGCCACTCTACTGGGGATTCATCTAACTATCAAATAATTTAAGGTTATACAAAATGGACGCAAAATGGAACAGATTTAATGAAAAACTGAACGCTCATAAAATATTCCAGTTAGTAATTTAAAACGCTCTCAGTTAAGAAAGGCCTAAAAGTGTTTGTTCATGGTATTAACCCGGCGAGAGTGTGGCAGGGTATCTCATACCCACCATGTTACTCATTTGCTTATATTTTTTGTTTATGACCTTCAAAGTTCTTGTCGTCTTGAGTAGCTGGAATGAAAGAGATGCGGGTGGGGATAGTGGAGTGATCGCAGTGACGCGGCAGCGTACAGTCGAGAAACACGCCTGCAAACTTCGTTTGGGCATGTGATACCCTGCCACATAGTTAATGCATATGTTTAATGACAAAAACTATCCTGCTATTTTAGCTTATTTTTAAGTCAAAATATAGATTTTAATTAAAAATAGACTTTGAACGTGATGAAAGCCGACTTCGGTCCATGTTGGAAGATGCATTAGCAAATACTTCCGATGAGGCGAGCTCTGAAGAAGAATCTGACCATTGCAGTGAACATGATCTACAATCTGACATTGAGCAAGAAATTTCTGATCACGATGAAGCTGAGACAAATGAAAATAGTGCCGATTCCGAAGACCTTGAAAATAATATTCCGCTGTCTGTTTTGAGAAAACGCCGCCGTTCAACACATCAAGTCAATGCACCGCAATACAAGTCAAAGGATGGTCAAAAATGGCTGAAATAGCTGCTGTCAATGCAAACATAATTTTTCGTGAAAATACGGACCAAAACACCAAACGAACAGATTTCATCCGTAACTTAGGCCTGGCTTTAGTTTACGAACATCTCAAATTGCGAAGAGACAAAACAAATATCCCAACATATTTACGTCAGAGGATCTCTTCCCAGATCAACGAACCACTTTCATCAACTCAAAATGTTCCTGGTCGATACGTTAGATGCGGAGATTATCCAAATAAAAAAAGACCGGAAGACAAAACACGCATGTGCCAGCTGTGGAAAGGCTATTTGTATGGAGCATGCAACTTTTTTTTGGCAAAAACTGTACTGATTTGAACTCCAGTTCCTAAGATGTTCCTAAAATTATTTGTTTTATTTTTTTAGTTTATATTGTTACTTGTTTCAAGTTCTATGATAATTTTAAGTCAGTTTTCATAAAACTTGTGTAGTTTCTTTTTTTCATAGTTTTTTTGAAGGGGTAAATTTTTTTGTTTTTAATTCATAGACATTTGATTAAGGTTGAATAAAAAATAAAAATTATTAAAAAGGCTGAAATATTTTATTTTCACTGTTTTATTATATAGTCGTTTTATAATAATAAACAATTCAGACAATGATTTTTCATAAGAATCAAGTTTTACAGCCAAATTTATATACGGGTATTTAATACCCTGCCACATACTACTTGTTACATTTTTTCACCACACTCTCGCCGGGTTAATAAAATCGATTTTACAATCGCTACAGTATAAAGTTAATCTAAATTCTTCCTTGAAGATCAAAGTCGGTATCAAGGTCTGTTTTAAAATGCCTAATTTTATAATGATTTACGTTTAGACTGTATTACGTTAATAATTTTGGTAAAACGCATGTTATTTCCGAAACCTTTTAGCTTTAAATATCTTCTTTTTATGCTTATCAAATCAGAAAAGCTCACTGCTACGTAGATACATCTATATTCTACATTGAGAATGCTGTAGGTTTTTCTACAAACATTGACAAATTTTCAATGTAAGTTAGTTGTTTTTAGTATTATTAATCGAATTTTTTTGCTCATGACTTGCTACGTAGATGAAAATGCCGTAGGCTTGTCTGTAAAATATTAAAAAAAAGTAATTCACTCATTTTAAATGTTAATTATTTATTAGTGTTTATATATTTCAATATTTATAATACTTTAATATCAAAGGTATCTTTCGATATTTTGTTTCAAGGTCTATTTGACTGGATAATATTCTTCCTACTTACCCAAAAACCATTTCCTTTAAGTGGTTTGCTCTTATATCACTGGACCTTTTTTCGAAAGAAAATGAAGGTACTAGACCGTACTTATTTTTGATAAGAATACCAAAACATGTAGGATATGTTTGAAAACGCCTCTAATTTAATGAGGTACTAAACATGCCTAGGATTCCTAACCTAACCTAGATAGATATACATACTTACAACACAACTTTGTTAACTTTTAATCAGTTTGCATTCTGTTCCACAAAAAAGAATGCCGAAGCATAGTGAGAGTCCACTTTAATTAGGTTTCAAAGAACTTTAATTCCAACCTAGTTAAGAAGAGTTTTGCATAACCAAGTGGTTCATAATCAACCCATTCAATTTCGATTCTTTTACTACAAGCATTTCAACGATTTGCATTTTCTAAGACTTTTATTCCCTCTTTCTAATCAAGAACTTGACCTATTTTTACGTAGCACATATACTTCGATAAAGTGCGTGTTGAAACGCTCTGAGGTGCCAAGGTTGATAACCAGATACCTAGTTACGATACGAATTTGTTTATTTAATTTCTCAAAACGGTTTCCTGTTTATACACGATGAATTTGAAATCGCCATTTCACGATATATTTAAATACGCGTGGATGGTTCTAGACGGTGTGAATTATGGAATACTGTTAAGATCGAAATTAAAATGAATTTGCTTTGATTAAAGTTAATGTAAAGGTGTGAATGTATGCGGGAAATGCTTTTTCAGAGGAAGTAAGTATTTATTGTATTAACGTATGCGTAACTCTTTGGTTTACTCTATTCTTTCTGTATTACCAAAAATGCACTGCATCAATGACGCATATAACAATAGACGACTTTATTTAATGAAAAATTACTGTAATTACAATGTAGATGTGTATCTAATAACTGTATAGACTCTGTACTCTCGAATAGAAACAAAACAGAAACAAAGAAATGTAGAGATGATGAATAAATCATCCAACAAACAAAAAACAATGTTCCATGTGCTTTTATCAGATAAGATATAAGATATTGTGTATAGACATAACTCGGTATACAACGCATCTTTTGTTTAAAAACCTGGGATATTTTCGCGATATAGGAAGCATTTAAAAGCAAAATTGTACACATGTTAATAGAGTTATTAGCCCGTTATATCATGACACCTAATAAACTCTTTTCCTGGTACAGCTGACGTTTTTATAAACAGTTTTAAGCGTGTTATTTCTTTGGGAGATAAATAATTTTTGTGCGTTTGCAAATTATAAAATTATCCAACGGAAGTCTGTCTGATATGTGTGACGTTTTAATGGATTTAAATGCTTTTCAGTAATTACTTTACGAATCTGCGTGATTATATAATGTAATGCTTACGTAATTTCGGGTTTTTAATGAACTATAAAGTAATGAATTTGATATGTTTCAGAGTAATATGTAAAAGTTATTTTTGTACGTGTATTATTAATGGTTTGTTTGTTTTTTCTTTCTTCCTTTCTTCTGCCTTTTTTACTTAGTCCGCAATATTCCTGCTACATAGTGCATAGACTACTTTTTCAGGGCATGTTGCAAGCTAATCCGCGAGCTAAAACTAGTAAACGAATATTACCTGAACAATACCTGTGAAACCCTTGATTAATCTTTTTTTAACCTTTTTCTACATCCATACAGTAAATAATCGTGCAAAACTTTATGATAAAAACTAAAAACTAGCAAACAAGAAATATATCTCACAATATGTTTTCCCATGTTTTCAAGGCGATTAGAATTCTAATAAATTTTCCGTACAAATATCGTACGCGCTGACATTCATACCACTCAGCTGTCCCGATTTTTCTCAGATAATATTTTTGTGGCGTGAATTACGCGTAGACGACGTAATGATAGAACGTAGACGCGTTCACGATGTTCTAATTATGACATAAATTCTTTATTTCTGGACGAAATTTGCTTTTTCTTGTATTGGCCTGTTCTGTTTAGTAGTTTGTGATTAATAACCTACGGAGTTACTTTTTTAACTTTGCTTGTCCATTTTCCATTCTTAATACCATAAAATGTAATTAACATCAGTATTAGGTGTTAGGTGGTAGGCGCCTTCCTACAACCGTACAACGATGATACGGTCTTATTATAGTAGTCTACTATATAAAAATAAGACGGGTTTTCCTTCCTGACGCTATAACTCCAGAATGCACGAACCGATTTCCACGGTTTTGCATTCGTTGGAAAGGTCTCGGGCTCCGTGAGGTTTATAGCAAAGAAAAGGTGTCTCTGATCTAAAATTACATGATTTTCTGCAGAGCTTAAAAACATAATTAAATAATTATGCTGTAATATGTTACTTACCTTCTCAAAATAAAAAAGCTTCTGAAAAATCTCTACAGTCAGTACCTGCCATACTTATTTATATTTCCGTTCGATATCTACGTTAAAAAATTATCTAAGACACAAAAACTACACGATGCTCAGGCCTACGATTAAATGCATTTAATACCTACTAAACTATTAAAAGATTGTTTTCTCAATCTCACACTGATTCGGCAGATTAACATAAACATATGGATATTAATAGATGTTAGTATTTGCAAATATTTTTAAATTGAAACTTTTTAACAGCCATGTTCTTGAGTACGTAGATTTTAATGTAAAACGCTAGTAAAAGAAGTTTTTACGTCGAATATTTTATGTTTTATTCCCTTTTATCTCCACCATAAATAAACAGTGGAGTGAATATTTTTATGGAAGGGCAGATGATTTGGAACCTCGTTAAATTCATGAATTTATCTGTTTATTACTTGCTACGATATGATTCTCATGAAAAATATTTATTGGCAACCTATTTAGTTTTAATGTTGATGAAATGCCTATGATGTACACCTGTGTCCCGCGATTTACCATTACCTGTGGAAAAAGTAGTAATGGTCATTGAAGTGTATTAGTTTCTTTTTCTTTTAAATTTCGTTCAAATCCATTACCGTGCTGGAGTTTAGCCGCTAGGCAGACGGATAGACTTTAGAAATTATAATATTGGTATCTGCTACAATTTAATTGTTCCTGTGAAAACTTGCAGCATCTTCAAAATGTATAATATTCAATTATAATGTAAAGTCAACTAAGGTCTTGGTGCACCTAAAGCATACTAGAGTACCTACATACGTAGTATTTTGTTCGAACTTAAATCACTTCTAAAAATTCATACTCCGGGTAAAGAGAATTAAAGTAAGATGATGAAACATGTCGGTTTTCTGAACTTTCAGTACGAGCAATAAATCTGTATAGCTGCTTAACCGACTTTCCACCGATTTACAGTCTCGTAAAATAATAACAGCTTTCTGGTGTTGTTTTAAAAAACAAAGGATTTATTGGGAATCAATACGAAAGCAATGTGCGAAAAATATTTTGGGAATGACCTATATACAACGGAATGGTCCAAATAAATCGTGGAATATGTGTAAGATTACTGTAAGTATAGAGAAATATAAATTTCTATATATATCTGTGGAAAAAATATATCGCTATATTTTTTCCACAGTCTGTATTTTGTGGTTCACACTTTAAAACGAAATACCAGATAACTCAATCGTCTCAATCGCAAATAACGTAATTGTTCTGCATGTTGGATTATAAAATATATTTAGTATGAACCTACTAACAGACGAGGTATCTGGAGGCTAAACTCTACTACATATGACTACATATATGTTTATTGTTTATGTACAGCTTGTTTCGCATTCGGAGAGAGGGGATATAAAACACTTCAGTAAATGAAATCAAAACAAAAGACGAGTTCATATCCCTCCTCACAAAGAGTTATTTTCTTTTTACTACGCATGAAAAATAATAAGTTTTCCACTTAAAATGTATGTACTTATTATGAATCATCATGCAACAGTGATACAGCATATCTAAATGTGGCTTTTTATGTGAACGCGAATGCATAAAAAAAATAATCACACAAATGAAACCGTAGCCGTAATTATTTAAAAATATTGTCAAATTTAACTTTTAGTGCCAAGAATTTACATATTCGTTTAACCACTTAGCAAAACAATTTAACACAAAATGTAGTAATAAAGTATGATTTTTACGATCAATAAAACTGTGGAGACGAAAGAGAACTCGTATTGTATGGCTGAAATCTGTTTCATTGATTGATATGCAAGTTAATATATTTGCTTTGAGGTCGGGTATTTAACAGTTCCGTTTCCAGTTTTATGAGTAAAATTTCTTATGTAATTTTCGTGTTGTATAATAAACATCTTCGATTGTACTAATAAACGTCTTCGATGGTTTATAAATGAACTAATACCTCTACATGAAAACTGTTATTCCTATAAAAAACTAATAATTAGAAGTGTTAAACAAAAGCTTAAAAAATCTTACTTAAAAACTAGCTGAATACCGAACTAAGTATATAATTTTATTAAGTTGTACGAGTAGGTATCCTTATATGGGCAACGTTTTGTTATCTATTGATAACAATTAATGATAAATTTTCAGCATTACCAAAAAACAAGATTCGTAATTAATAATGTCATCACAAAAGCTTTCGAAAATTATAAGCTCAAATATGTATGCTCTACGGTAGAGAATTGAGCTTATAATTTCAAAAGCTCCATTTATTAAAAAGCTCTTTGTTCGTATCAACAAAAATATATGCATTAGCTGCAAATAACACTTTTTTATAAATATCAATAAGAAATTCACACATACATAAAAAGCTGAAAACTATCGATTAAACTCAATACGATTTTATTGAATAGATCGTTTATCTATAAGTGAACTATTAAGTAGGTATAACGGCGTTATAAAATATAACCACAGATACAAAATGGCGCCCTAGATGCGGTCAGATGCATCTATTCTCGTCCAAAATAACTGTCCGTCTGCGGTGGAAAGGGCATTGTCATATCGACTTTCACATTTCAGTACTAAAATGTGCGAAATAGAGAATGAAAAATACAATATATTTGTCTATTTATTATCTGTGCAATACAAACAACTGTTATTAAATTATTTTGTACTTATAGGTCGATTCATAATTTTATTTTTTAACATAAGATGATGGCACAATAATTATTTTCACTACTTATTAATAACGCACAAGCAAAGTTGGAGCATTATTCCTTTTCATTAATATAAATTTAATTTCAGATTTGTTCATCGTAAACGAGAAATATATCTAGGTACTATTTGACAGTTTTCTAGGACATTGTTAAATAGGCTATGTAGTTGTTAACACAAAACTATCTACCTATACAGCGTTCGAAAAAATCTAACTTTTGAAGTGATATTTTAAGAAAGTAAGGTGAAAAATAGATTAATTTGTCATCAGGTATAATGAAGGGTATCGTTCCAGTTGTTAACATTATCTAAATATAAACTTTAGGTGACTATTATAAAAAAAATTGTTGGCACTTCGTTTTGTTGCGAACTGAGTTATGAGACACCGTTTTATACAATATTAAATTCTTTTCGCTGATTATAAATATGTAAGCCATTCATTATGCGCTTATTAGTTTAGTTTCATGTTTATTTAGTGATGCTTTGCAGTTGATATTATTTACATTTTATACTAGCTGATCCCTTCAACCTTCACCCGGATTGTAAACTCAATTATACACTGTATTTCTAAATTTTATCTTATAGATAGCCTAGTTTTTTTTTCCATTGGGGACAAACGAGCGTATTATTTTATGGTCTGTGTGTATTGTTAACCTGATACTTTCAAAAATAACATCGTTAGACGCTCTTCCTACATTAAGGCATAATGTTCCTTGTGATAGGTATATTTACAAATACATTAAACTTCAAGCCTTCAAGTAATATCAATCATCTATAGAAGTTGTCAAGTCAAGCCTGAGTTAAAAAAAAATTACCTCTGTATCGAATCACGCAGTATAATAGGAAATTCCCTAAGCTTTGGCGTTTCGAGGAAAATTTATCGAGGTTATTGACTTTAGTCCTTATTTTTACCCTGTTTAGCCATGAGTAAGAATCAGAATAAATCTCATTTAAGAAACTAAATAATCTCAGCATTTTCCGAACTCTGTTAACGAAAACATCTTCTCGAAAAAACATGTTTATCGTGAGAAAATTTAAACAGTTGATACAAACAGTTAACCTCTGAAGCCCTGTCTGTCCTTGCCGCTGTTTATAGCATTCTTGATACACATTATAAATCAGTTATCAAATCGGAAATGCACAATAGACATATATTTACATAATATATGATATTTCCTTGTCAGAACTAATTGCATGTGCGAACAGCATCGCTCGTTTAATGCTTTCCAAACAAATCAGTCGAACTGAGAATAACATTGAAATATCTTCAGAATATATGAAATGTTAAACATTTATCGTAACACGCATAAATGTTTTAAGTTTTGATGTCAACTTATTCAGAAAATCATAATTAATTTCTATGAAAGAAAAGTAAGTTGGGTGTTCTCCTAAAACCTTTTTAAATGTTGTGAAAAAAATCATTCCGAATATAATGTATGATATATTTCAAACATGTATGTTAGAATAATATACGACAACATATTTATGTTTCTTTATAAAAGAATAAGAAGAGATAATCTTGAAAGAAATTTCAAAGCTCGTAATTCTAGATGAAACTTTATCATCGTGCATTAACATCACACGATCGAAAGCTCTATGGAAAGCTCATTCTTACCCCACTATGTCAAATCCTTTTTGTGTAAACGCGTAGAGCATTCTTTCGTTGTTCGTTCGTTCGAAAAGATTCTATGCAATGTTCTAATACTGAACAACACTGAATACGAGTTTTCGTTTACACTAAAAGATCACGAAAGAATGCTCTTGCTCTAGCTCTATGTTCGTTTGATATTATACAACGTCAGCTATAACTCAAATTTTAGCTAACTGCTGATGATATTTCAACTTGATCAATTATTTTAAAATAAAAAGAACGCTCCTTTTTAAAATTAACCTACCTAAATACTTCATAAGTGTATATAATTTTAAGTAATTTTAATAATAATGATTCATCATGCAAAATATACTCGCTCATGTTTAGATCCTTCATTCAACCCAAATCATAGATAAATCCCCAAATACGAAAATCCCCGCTTTGATCGCCACGTATTGTAATGATGCCTTGTTGAACAAACGCCAAAATCGTTGTAAAACAATCAAAGCGTTGAATGGAAGCCCAAATATAATGACTATAACACGAGGTTAGTTTGCTTCTAATTGAGCAGTATTTATGGACAATTGTGTTTTGATAGTACTATTTGCGTGAAAGAAAATAAATATCAGCTTGTAGATAAACAATGGTGGTAAACCATTGAGATATACATATGGAGACGACACCGCCTACATCACTTATGCTCCGCTCAACATACGCCATATGGCGTAACTGCACGCTCATTTTTATTTGTTTTAAAGTGAAACGTATCAAATATGCCTTCGTGTGTGTTACGATATTGCACAAAATAATACAAATAATACGGAAAAGTGCAAAGCAATAACTTTCATCGGTAAGTACCTAACTAGATAATAATTTTTAAAACTTAGTTAGTGCAAAAAAAATGGCGCACAGATTTTGTTCGTGGTGTCTCCTCCATACGTAGTAATATTATCTCAATGTGGTAAACAGTTTTATTGTCTATTGCGTTCAAGATTTCCAGTGAATGCTACTTTGGAACTGAATTATATACAAGCTTCAGAACCATTTCTGAACCAAATTATAAACAAACTTGTTGAATCGGCGCTAGAACAAAATGGTTGTCAATAAATATTTATTATTTAACTAGCTTTCTGCCCGCGGCTTTGTCTAAAACCTAATAATTTAAAATCCAATTTAACCTTCCTCGAGAAACACTTTATCTATTAAAAAAAACGCGTCAATTCGTACAATCCGTTGCGTAGTTTTTAATAATAATGTCGTTATTTTTATCAAATTGGTTGGAGTTGAGAACTTTTGTACATTACGTGTTTCATATTTTCAAATATGCAGATTTATAGTATGAAAATTTTAAGATATTTTGCTTCGTGTCCATGATTAATAATCTAAATCCGTTGAAAGCAAACCTCAAGTCATGGATACATCCACTTATCCGCTTTATATCAGGTGAATGTACTAATATTGAAGGATTGGAAGTGCATATCTCGTTCAGTCGATTTGATAGCCAGTTGAGTAATAATCTATAATATAAAAATGAATCGCAAAATGTGTTGGTAAGCGCATAACTCGAGAACAACTGAACCGTTTCGTTAATTCTTTTTTTATTACATTTCTTGAAGTACGAGGATGGTTCTTATGGAGAGAAAACGTAAAACCACGGGCGAAGCCGGGGCGGACCGCTAGTATAACTATATAATATTCATCATTTTCTTTGCAAGTATTATTAATTTCACTAATAGGAGGCCGTTGTCCCAACAGTGGCTCATATGGGCTATAAATGATGATTTTTTTTTATTTTTTTTTGTTTTTTTTTATTGCAACCCCGGCAATGGAGCAGGCGACCCACTTGATGGTAGGTGATGGTCGCCGCCCATGACAGTTCACAACATTAGGGAACGTATTGCCGGTTTTTAGGTGGAAGAAGGCTTTTGAGGTGGGTGTAGGCTTTTTTCTTGAAGGTTCCCATGTCATATTGGTCGGGGAACACGGAAGGTGGTAGTTTGTTCCACAAGAGTGTGGTTCTAGGCAAGAAATGCCGTGCAAAACACACAGTTGTCGAACGCCATGCATCGAGATGGTGACGATGATATTTTTGTTTGTGCCGAGCAGTGCGGTGATGGAATTCTGCAGGTGGTATCAATGCAAACAGTTCCTCAGAACACTTGCCGTTGTAAATGCGATAAAACACACATAGAGACGCAACATCACGCCTCAAAGCCAATGGATCGAGCCGATCGGTGAGCTCAGGAAGGTCGACAATGCGGCAGGCACGACGCTGAAGGCGGTCAAATGGAAGTAATTGATACTCGGGTGCTCCAGCCCACAAGTGAGAACAGTACTCCATGTGTGGCCGAACTTTTGCCTTGTAAAGTAGTAGGCGATGAGCTGGCGTGAAGTACTGTCTCGCTCTTGCGAGCACCCCGAATTTCTTTGAGGCTAATTTAGCCTTGTTTTCCAAATGACCGCGAAATTGTACGTCACTCGCAATGTCGACACCGAGAATTCCGATGCTAGGCATGGCTTTGAGCGGAGTATTCTGGAACTTAGGGGACACTGCAAAAGGCTTCTTCTTAGCTGAAAATGCGCAAACTTGTGTCTTTGAGGGGTTAAACTGTACAAGATTGTTTTGGCCCCATATTGAGACTTCTTCAAGGGATTTCTCAATTTTAGACACAAGTTTTTTTCGATGCTCATCCACTTGCTCCTGAGAGAGATTTGCAAGACCGGTATATGCGGCGTCGCCCGTGCTATCGTCGGCATAACAATGTATGTCACGTATTTGTAACATATCATTGATATGTAAAAGGAATAGCGTAGGCGACAGCACGCAGCCCTGTGGAACACCAGCATTCACAGGCAGGGGCTCTGAGCATGATCCGTCGACAACGACCTTAATGCTTCGTGCCTTGAGAAAGCTGGCGATCCATGTGCAAAGTCTCTCAGGGAGTCCGTATGAAGGCAATTTGGAGAGGAGCCCCTTGTGCCACACCCGGTCGAAAGCTTTGGCCACGTCTAAACTAACTGCCATGGCTTCCCCCTTACTCTCAATTGCAGATGCCCATCGATGGGTCAGATAAACCAGAAGATCACCAGCCGAACGACTGTGACGGAAACCGTACTGGTGGTCACTTAACAACTGGTGATCCTCTAGATACTGTAACACCTGGGAATTTATGATGGATTCCATCACTTTTGAGAGCAAGGAGGTAACCGCGATCGGCCTATAGTTTTTTGGGTCTGAGCGCGTACCTTTCTTGGGTATAGGGTGTACCAGGGCGGTTTTCCAAGTGCTTGGGACTATAGTGGAGTTGTAAGAGCATCGAAACAAACGCGTCAGAACTGGAGCCAATTCTGGAGCACAGGTTTTCAGAACTATTGCAGGGATTCCGTCTGGCCCATTCGACTTATGAATGTGAAGTGATGAATAAAAATTAATGTAAAATAATTTTTAATAGAATAGATGAAGAAAATGTTTGGAATTATTTTACTATTGAATCGAAACGAAAGGACAAAGTCAAAGCAAAATGTATAAAAAGCAAACAATGCATTTCTTTTTGTTTATAAAACTGTGTGTTGAGACTTGAGAAACATTCTTTGCTCTGATTAAATACCGGCTTTGTATTAAAAGCACAAAGGAATTTATGGAATCGCTTGCATCAGATAGTCGCCATTTTACTTTTCTCAGAGTATTGCTTACGTAGGCACGAGTATTTGTAGGTATTTTTTGGACAAGGGAAACATTACAACACTAAGTACAACTATGTATACTCTATCTCGTTTTCAATTTGAAAACAGCTGTAGACGTTGTTTTTATTAATAACTATAATGTATATTAAACAACAGCAAATTCTTAAATTGTTAAATTTGTTTTGTTACCTACTGTGTTTTTGCTGAAATAAATCATTTTTCATTTTCCTAATTTTAATGGAAGTAGTTTATTCTTTCGATCATGAAGCTTTATATAAGCTTCGAGCCGATTAATAACAATAATAAAATTGAAGGCATGTAGTATCGCATCTATTAACTAGCCACCTATATTTTAATATGAGTCATTGATTTTATAGCACTTAATTAAAAATATCGCGACACGCTGTATCATTAAATCAATTAAAATCGCAATCTGTTCTCCAGAAAGTAATTTACAGCTTGCGGAAGCCCGCCCCAATTCGCCGCCCTAAATAAGACGTATATATACATGAAACATTACTTCAATATCGATTGTTTTGACTGTTGGCAGTTACTGTTTGCTTAAGAAATAGGGCTGCCCACTATCGATACATTATTTAAATCGATAGAAACAAAAACTAAAATAAATTGCAAATTTGTAAATAAATTCAAAATTTACAACCTGTGTGACAACCCTAAAAATAAGCTTCGAAATACCAATTGCTTTACGGTTTCTAATTGAAGAACGACCGACGCACGCTTTGATGTAGTAATAAAAAAGATTTATAGGGTTGTCATAAGTGAAAATTATGTTATTCTATTGTAGTTTGTGTTTCACGAAGTTTCAAGGTTTACGGCATATTTATGATTTCATTACATTTATGTACTTTTTATTGTATTGTATTTTTAGATTTATGTTTGTATGTTTAAGGTAAGCTAATTTTCATTCATACAAAAGTAAGATGTTTTAGTGTTGGTAAATGAAACAAAGCATTATTTGTTGAAAACTTACGTATTGTCAAGTGCAAAGCTTACGAATGATTACAACCTGGTATAAAGTATTTAAAAATGAAACACACGTAATCAATATATCTTTTTATATTTCTTATATCTATAATACAAGGTCTGGAATGGTTATAAGGCAATTTGTAATATCTCTGTCATATTAAAATAAAATAAAAATAAAAAACACTTTATTGTACAATGCACATATATAAAAATACAACAATAAACAAAATGAATCTTCACCGTACAAATTGGCGGCCTTATCGCTTTAAAGCGATTTCTTCCAGGCAACCTTGGGATATAGGAAAATGAAAAGATTGAAAAAGGTAGATAGTGCATATACAAGGAGTGAATACAAATAAATATAATAGATAATAAGTAATATATAATAGATAATAAGTAATATATAATAGATAATAAGTAATAGATAATAAGTAAGGTATAAAATTACATATAACATAAGAAAGAAAGAAATCGTGCAGAAGAGGATATAAAAAATTTCAAGTAGAGAAATAGGTAAAACAGAACAGATACAGAATGACTATGAGGACAAATAATATTTTTTAATTGCAGCTTTAAAACTATTCAAAGTTTGCGCTTGCTTTATTGCGGTTGGTAGGGAGTTCCACAATCTTACGGCTTGCACGGTAAAAGATGAATCATAAAATTTGGAGAAGTGAGCAGGCATACAAAGCGTAAGATTGTTAGAGGAGCGCAAATTACGTTCATGAGACGAGCCCATGAATATAAATCTCTTTTTTAAGTAGGAAGGAGTTCTGGGATCGAAAAGGATTGAGTATAGGAGGGACAGGAGATGCGTATTCCGGCGAATATTGTTAGCTTATAGAAAATTCAGGATAATATAAAAAAAACTACGAGAGACTTACACTTAAACGAAATAATAATAAATAATTTCACTTATAGTTAAGTATTCTTACAACTAAGTAATTAATAGCTTTTCCAAAAAATACTTAGGAAATACAGAATATTGATTGGCATAGCTTTTAAAACTGAATTTGAAGGGTTTTTTCTTCAGAAAATCAATTGATCAAACGTATTTGTGTTACATTTCGTCCCATACTCCATATGGACAATTATTATTCGACATAAAAAGCATTACTTATTCAGAGAGCTACTTAACATTAAAAAATATTTGTGCATTACTTCCCCTATAGGGTATGGGGCAGATACGTTTCAAGGGTCTAATTTCTTTACAGGCAAGTAAATAAACTTATAACTAATAATCTTCAGAAACGGCTTTCTTCAATAGACTCAGACTATTTAAATAATTAATAAAAGAATTATCACTTCTTATAACGTTAAAAGTTAAAACCACTCAAATAGGCGGTCCAAGACTCTACATTGAGCCCTTATCTTTTTAGTATTTAAAAATATATTAAAAAGATACAAGATGGATTCAAAAATACAAATAATAAAGACTAGATATTTTTATATAAATATGTTTGTATAAATTATTCGTCCGTGTGTGACGACACATCATAACATTCGTAATAAAGAAACTTTTTTCTTACATAAATAAATTAAAGATAATGAAGAAGTTTATTTTTCACATAAGCTGCCATTACAATTGAGAATCTATCATAATTACACGAAATATAACTTAAACAAATGAAAATTACTGACATGCATTATAATAAACAGAAAGACAGTAATTTATAGTAGTATATGAATAGAAAATTACAAATATTAATCAAGTATTGATAAAAATAGATTTAACAGTACAATACTTATTTATGGTTATTAGATTGAACCTATTTCTGTGATGTGTTAAGTTTTTTTATAAGCATTCTTGTGATTTTGATAGCACATTCTTACTTACTAATTTTTTGTGGTTCCACTTTTGAATTTTTCCAAGAATTTGTCTGCTAACTATTTGTCATGGCATTTTGCTTACAGATGTCAATAATAACGAAAGTTTCGTCACTGCGGATATGAGACGATAGTTTCGGCATAAGATAATTTCAACACATAAAAAAAACATCTCTTACCTGTATGGTACATCATACAGGTAAGAGATGTTTTTTTTATGTGTTGAAATTATCTTATGCCGAAACTATCGTCTCATATCCGCAGTGACGAAATTCTACGATATATGTCTTTCGTCATAATAAGAGAAACCTTATAGATCTAACAGATAATACTAAGTATTATACACTGTATTGTACACTAATTCTTGTATTTTCATCCGCAACATCAGCTTTTTAGCTGGTCCTAATTTCTTCACATGCGGTAGCAAGCTATTAAAGAATCCTATATCTTCATCCTTGGCTACTTCTGGCTCTTCACTACATTTTTGAACATCATCATCGTCGTCATAAAAGTCTGTTTCCATGACGATTGGTTTTGTGTCGAATTCGTCAAAGTCATCATCTCTGGCTGCTGGCTCATCATTTATTTCTTCTGGTGTTGTTTCGGTGGGTTCAACGTTTGTGTAATAATTACTGCTCTGGTCAGCTACATCGAAATCTTGGCTATAGGAATCTTCAGGGATGTCATTGCCGTCATTGTCGAAGAACTGGTTTGATAGGAACTGCAGTTTGGGCAATAACTCCCATTCGGAGGTCTGTTTCCGCACTTCTTTTCTTGCTTGGTCTCGTAGGTATTTCCATTTTAGACGTGCTTCGTCACCTGTAAAACTTAACTGATATAGAATATCTTAAGCTGGTAAATCAACTATTCATCTAATATAAAAAAAAAACCTTTTCATATTTAAATAAATGAGTACCTAGGTACCATAATTAATACGTTGTGATTGTATTTTAATTGTTTTGAATCAATTAATAGGAATTAAACAAATGAAAAACTTCAGTTAAAAAAATGTTGTGTGGTTTTATGAAACCACGGTAAAAGTGAAACTTACGATAATTATCATACCTACGTCACGCGACATGCGCTACACAGACCAAAAAGTTTGAGACGATGCGATGTAATAAAAGTTTCACTTTAAAAGAAATAATAACTTCTTTTTTAATTAG
Source organism: Colias croceus (assembly GCF_905220415.1). NCBI lineage: Eukaryota > Metazoa > Arthropoda > Insecta > Lepidoptera > Pieridae > Colias > Colias croceus. The sequence goes on from NC_059562.1 coordinate 4,997,642, forward strand.
TACTGCTTTACCAAACTCATACTTACGTGTAACACCCAAATCCAATGCAATTTCTTTCCACGCTTCATCCAACTTGTACCAATTGTGATGTCCTTTCAACTGTCGATTCCATATGATCTCCCTTACTCTTACCAACTCTATCAACTTATTCATATCAACGTCTATCGTCCGTCTCTTATTCATTAATAACTTTTTGCGCATCGTATAACCAAGTTTTGGTCTTTTGATGGACTCATCGAGGGAATTAAATACTTCTTCGGCTGTATCTTCATCACCTTCCTCGTCCTCTGTTATGAATTGGTGATGAATGAACTTTAATTTTGGAAAGTGTGGCCACTCTGAATCGTTGGGGTTCTTTTTCATCTCTTTCCGGCATTGATCTTTCAGGTTTTTCCACTTCTTTCTACAGTTAAGACCTGAAAGTAAGAATATTTTTGAAATTTGCAAAAATTTTGATTGCAAATTTAATGGACCGAAAGATTCACAATGTTTAATAAAAAAAAACAACATAGTAGGTAATTCAATTTCTTCGATGTTTTAAAGTGTGTTTTATAGGCTGTTAATTTATGATACAATTTACGGCTGTTAAACAGGTAAATAATACACTCTACAACTCTACAAAATAATGAGGGCAATAATAGGAGATCTTTTATATCTTTGGGTAATTGTGATTAAAGTTATTTTTCAAGTTAAAGTTTATTAAATTAACTTTGTTGAATATATTTTTTATACAAAGAGCGATGTAGCTTATATATTTGTCGAATCGCTTTAAAAGTGTAGTCCCTTTGTAACTCAAACTTAAATTGTAGGAGCTTATAATATGTCTATGTACTTTAAAATAAAATTAATTATTGTTTCTAAAAAAAATACGTATTATAAGAATATTATTATTTTCAAGAAGATTCATCACCAACTGCTCTACAGTTTTATTTTATTAAATATAACGCCATCTATGTGTAAAAGCGTGAACTACAACAAGTTGCCCCGTTTCAACATTGCGGTAATATCGACGACGCGCCATACGCGGCGCTGCATTCACGCAGCCGGCGGACAGCTTCGCCATACAAACGTAAACATGGCCGCAAACTCGCACGGGCGTTCACCTCAATACTCACTGGTTGTGCCGACTTCGGCTGCGACTTCATTCCAATACCTCTCCAGTTTGAAGCGATTCCTGTGTCCCCTATAACTCTTATCCCACAAGCACTCTCTCGCCTGAACGGCAGCGATCAGCTTGTCCATGTTTTTGGATTTCGCACCCTTGCCTTTCACCTTCATAGCGGAGCGGACGCGCTAGCGGGAGCGGCGACGAACGTAAGTGACGCGTGGCTGTAAACTGAGCGGTGTCGCTTTCCGCATCCGCCCCCCGCTCGCCGCTCGCGACCCCGCTGCCGCCCCCGCCCGCGCCTTCCTCATCGCTACTCGCTCTCCTTTCGTGACCAATTATCCGCTCTGTTACCTGCTGACCGTACTTAACAGACAATAATGGTTCGTTTCGTGTTCTTGGGTATACATTCATCTGTTCTATGAATGGAAATACATACTTAAAAATATTTGTATTGGTTCATTATTGATATCTTTGATAACTAATTGTTCGATAGTGTTGTAATCGCTAAGAGCGACGATAAATTTTTGAAACATGAATGAGCGTAATATTAATTACTAATGAAATCTGAAGTTGTATCATTTAAGTTTTAATAAACTAAAATATTTGTTTTAATTTAATTAAGTTAGTTAAATAAATAATTTAGTTTATAAAATCGATAAAATGTTCACTTATAAGTAGAAAATTAATGACTTATTAAACTCTACATAGAGCTTTACATGATTCAAATTGTATTTTTATTATCGTTATATGACCGATGCAGAAAAGTACTCTATGAATTTCTCTCTTTCATTTTAATGTGAAAAGTTAAACATAGAATAAAGCAAAGCCTCAAAGATGACGTAAAATAAAGACGCATACTTTGTAAAACATAATATTGTACTACCTATTTATATAACTTGAACTAAACGGCTATTATTGAGGGTTCATTCTTACTTAGACATACACGTCAATTGTGAGTCGATGTGTGTTTTATAATTTTAATACAAGTGAAGTGAAATATTTATATTTGAAATTAAGTGAAGTATTTTCTTAGTGCTACGATTTTTTATAAGGTGCACGATAGTTACTCAGTCCTCTGGAGGTAGGAATAACATGCGTGTAAGGTTAACCTTAAAATAACATAGTATTTCTTTATTATTTCATGGATGATTATAATCGTAAGCAATTGATAAAGTTTTAATTGCCAAAGTGTCAACGATAGTAATATATTCATAAGCAAAAAAACAGTGAAAACAGCTCTCGATAAAACATAATCGTGTTTCGTTACCTTGAGACGTAACTCGGTCAAGCCACCACTGCGCATGAGTGAAGTCAAGTGCAGCCAAGTGTCATCACCCAGTCTACCCAGAGACCGGCAAGTCAGCGGCCTCCTGTCCCGAGAAATAAACACGTCGCAAACACGAGTGTCATTAAGGTTAGTCGAATTTCGAGTGCCGCATCTGTTTATTTAGTCTTTGGACACGGTTTTTGAAGTGCGTTCCTTTTTGAAAGTTTCTTTAGTGCGTAGCAGGTTCGGTTTTTAAGCGAGTTCTCTTTTCGCAAACTTATAGATGTTGGTTGACATTGCTAATTGTAATTTTATTAGTTTCATTATCACTTAGACTTGGGTTGTGTTGCATTTTAAAGTTTATTCGATTTTAGGTATTTGTTTAACGTTTTCAATGTTGTTGTTTTTTTAAACATTTATGTTTTTTTTTATATTATGTGCTCTTTAATATTGATAATACTTAAGTAACACCTATAATTTCTATAGTGTTTTGTTTGTTCAGTAAATGTGATCTCTACATTTCAAATTGTATTGTAATGACCAACTATAAAAATGTTTAATTCCTACCATTTTACAGTAAATTGAAATTAATCCAATCAGGTATTTCTAGGTACTCAATTTAGAAAAATAAAATAGTAACTAATATTTATTTATATTCATCGATTTTTACGAATGTAATTTTCAAATAATGATTATTAATTCTCGCTACATCTCTTCATTTAAACCTTTTTCGTTTAAATTCATTATACAATTTTCATAGATTTAGAAAATAAACATACTTTCAGGCTAGCTCTAATTATTTAACTAAATACATAACTGTTATTAAAAATTATATCGTATCTTAATACTAATGAAGCAGCATTTAACAAATTTAATGATATTAATTGGTAAAAGTTAAAACCAATTTTAAAACATATTTAAGCAGCGCCATCTAGTTTCAACATTATGAAACTTTGTACATCAAAATAAATAAAATGTAGAGTTTTGATTATCTTGTTATGTGTGGACAATTTATTGTTTTTCTCGACTCTATCGTTTTCATTATTGACGAAATGTTTGTTTTTCTCTTTATAATTAATTTATGTATACCTTTTTGTTTGTATACAGCCTGCCTTATTACTAGTTTATTTTATAATTGTAGTCACACTTTTATATCTAGGTACTGTATATTATTTATTGCATTCTGACGTTAGTATACTCTTGTTTCGGGTTGCTTAGTTACAAGACTAAGACACAGAATACCTACTTAATAGTAACTATAACGCTAACTATGATAAAAATTCCCAAAATATTGATCCACCATTTAAACTAAATTAAATTTGAAAAACTTATTTTCATATTTGATAGTTCCTGAATCAAAATATCAATATTCTAACAACCCTTTGATGTTTACGCGTTGTTATCATGAATATTTTTTACGTTTTATACCGTTTATATATTCAAGATTATTACAAATCTATTATTTTAAAACTATTAAAAAACTACCTATTCAACTAATAACAATTCCTAGGTTCGTTCTCTGCTGAGCCAATTGATAAACAACTATTAAAAGAGATGTGAAATTTGATTGCCAAAACCCCAAAAGGGAGCAATGGTCAGACTTACGGTAGTAACTAGATAGCCGTCGTCGGGAGATTACATTAGGGCTTCGTTTAAATGCACCCTGAAACACAGGGGAAGGGCAAATGCGTTAAGCCTTATCCAGATGGATATGTCTGGCACAAATAATACAAAAATTATAGAGGAGTTGATACACTATCGAGAGTAATTTATATAAATACTAGGTTGCCGCCCGCCAGTCAAAGAAAAACCCGCATAGTTCCCGTTCCCGTGGGATTTCCGGGATTGCGTCATTTTCCCGGGATAAAAAGTAGCCGATGTCCTTTCTCGGGTATCAAAATATCTCCATACCAAATTTCATGAAAATTGGTTCAGTAGTTTAGGCGTGATAGAGTATAACATACAGACAGACAGAATTACTTTCGCATTTATAATATTAGTATGTAAAGATAGAAATAGAGATACCTAATTAATTTTTAAAATAATACATTTAAAATAATGAAAAAATCCTTATTTAACAGTATATAAATACTAATTTTCTTTCACAATAAAGAACTCTATTTCCTCAGTTTATTTATCCACAAACTTATATTATTTAATATTGTATTTGCTCAGACTACAGAGTGACGAGTAAGCTAGTAAATACGAATTTAGATTTTACAGTTATTGTCTCGATGTCAGCCAGCACATCTAGATGTAAACTCCAAAGTCTAGTCTCAGTCTAGACCTTGTAGAATTTATTTCTTCCATGTTCTATTACAAACACATTTTACTATTTTATATTCTTACTTGTAAAGTTAAAGTTAATTTAAACCGCTATAAAATCGTCAAAAGTAGAATCTCCTACGTATTACCAAAACTTTTAAATTGGAAAAGTTTACAAATAAATGAAACCAAGATCGTTATTATTAAAACAATTATATATTCAAACATTAATTAATGATTATTCAATTCCTCTTAAACATTATTAACAATTTTTCAAAAACTTGACTTTAAAAGAGCTATCGAAGCTCCTTCAGAGGGTACGTGTAGAAGCAATTATTACCACCCCTCTATTCCAAGAAGAAGGGTGCATAAGGACTCAGCTAATACCATCCTTAAGGGACTGAAGTAGGAACTTCACTTATGACATTAATGTAATGTTGTTGAGAGGAAATGTGTGCAAATCATTTTCTCTCAGACTGACTTTTAAAAAATTCATTCGAAAAAAAACCTTTGTGACATGTTTCTAGGGAGTGAATCTAAAAATACAGCCAACATAATTATTACGTTTAGGCTGTATATTTATATATGTAACATAATATGTTGGTACCTAATCTCTTTTTCTTCCCATTCGCTTTCAACGATAATCTAATTAAAGTAGTGAAAATCCAGAAATTAGGTTAGGTTTAAATGAAAATTGGAATAGTTTCAACAAAAACTATTATAATTTGCACATACAACATCATCATGCAAATGCATCGTCATAAAACAGAATATAAAACCTCATACAGAACAATTTAGACAATTAGACAAAGTAGTGAATTGTCTGAAACCTTTATACATGCACAATGAGCGGAGAAATAGGCCGACGTTTCAGATCTTCATATAAAATGCCATGGCCACTACGATGTCGTGATCGTAAAACATTTTATTGTTTTAACTGGAGAAGAGCATTAAAGCACGACTGGGAACCGCCGATGCAGCTGTATCTTTCAGTTGAGAGCTACACTTTGTCGATAAATACGTACTTGAGTATTTCATTAACCTATATATGTATAATATGTTTATAATATAACCCGCCTTTTATGGTAAGACAAAGGTTTTATGCATTGTAGATTAGAGGTTGCCACTTTTTTTATTGAAGTGAAACTTTTTTATCGGGGTTGGAAAAAAAATTTGTGGTAACATTTTTTCGTTACGCGTGACATTTTTCCGTTACGCGCCATCTTTTTCTTATCCCTACCACGCGTGATTCGACGTATTTTTAAGGGTTGCAAATTATTTTTTTAAAAATAATGTCATAAAGAAGTTTCACTTCTTACGTGTGTACACTAGTACACGCACACATTTTTTTTCTATCTTTGAGGGTGATTAGGTGATATTTAGTTTAGACTAAGCTTCACAGTTACTATCTACATTTCTTTCAAATCATTCTGAGTATCGGCAATCTATCAACAGAATAATGAATATTGACGAACGACAATTGAGAACTATTTCAAAGAATTGGCAGTGTTTCTTATTCAGAATATGATATTATATTTTATCAAATACTTACTGGGTTTTCGCCCCAGTCACGCCCGTCTATTCGATTTTTATACGATTTTCGAATTATTAAGAGTCCATGATCAGACAGAGAGGCAATTTTTTTTTAATCGATTGCAATAGTGTAACGTTGGGTGTAACTAACTAACACGGTTTTCTAAAATATATATCAAGAAATATTCTCAAACCAGTTTCATGAAAATTTCAAGTGGGTTCCAGACACGTTTGCGCGTGCATTTAAACATTTAGACAATGAAATGATGTCTTATCTGTACAATAAGTGTGAATAAATGGCAAAGATTAATCTTTATACATATACGGTTTCATTTAAATATACTTTGTCACGGCCGCAGCGGTGGAAGCTGGAAGGTTATAACAAACTGACAACGATAAACAATGAAGTTGCTATGGTTTTCAGTAGAAACTACTATGAAACTAATGTTAATGTTGTTATGTATGTCGGGTTGTATAATAGAAAGCAATTAATCTCAATGTATATTTTATTTCATGTAACAATTGTAAATAGTAATTAACAGAAAAGGATTGTATAGAATGCCGTGTATAAGACCAATGTAAAATCAAAGATGTCTTTCCGAAATATAGTGTTGCCAGATGACGCTGTGTGTACCACAGATTATCAATATCCAATTTATGGTGCCAACACTCTCCCTTGTTATAAATTCAAAGGTTCAATCTGTTTGGAGGTCTTCTCATCCTAGTACTATGACGGATTTCAATTCTGGACGGTGTAGGTTCATGTGTATCTGGAATTGTTTCTGGTACAAGGTTTTCTGGTTGGTAATTTCCTGGACTTTCTACTGGCTGTGTAGATGATCTTCTTCGAGTAGGACTTGTATGTAAACTGTAGGGCTAGGTTGTATGCATTCTTTTTCAGGTGAAGCTGGTGTAGGTGAATTCTCTTGCAGGTACGTTGGTCGGTAAGTATCTGGTGTATTAAAGTTCTCACTCAAACAAGATGTCTTTATTATCTGATCAATATGTCTGTGATGTATCTTTCCATCTACTTCCACCTCGTAATGTAATTTTCCTTTCCTCTCTAATATTCTTCCAAATTTCCATTTGTTACTATCATACATCCTTTTTGTACTCTATCCCCTGGTTTAAACTCTTTGTTTACCTTTAATTCTTCATTGTTGCAATCTCTAACTTCTTGTTTTCTTTTCACTAAATCTATTCTTGTTCTATATATTCTTTTAAACATCATTTCTCCTGGACTCTGCCCTGTAGAGCTATTAGGTGTTTTTCTATACATCATTAAAAATCTTTGTAACTTATCTTGTACAGATCCTTCTTCGTTCATCATTGCTTTAAGTTTATTTTTAACCGTTTGTACATATCTTTCTGCTTGACCATTTGTAGATGGGTGAAATGGTGCTGTAAACTTTGCTTGTATTCCATTTTCCTTTAAAAATCTTAACATTTGAGATAATACTTGCCCCAATTGCTGTTCCATTTTGCGTACTTGTAATGTATTGTATATTATTGTAAAGGAAAAAGGAGGTTGTGAAGCGGGTTATCATCACGGGATGTGGAACCCTTGGAACAAAGGAAAAGGTGTTAGGAGCACATGGGTCGACGTACGCACGATGTTCTTCACTTGATTATTAGTATTGAATTTCCACTTCCTCCGTCCTCGTCGCCAATCTGTTATGTATGTCGGGTTGTATAATAGAAAGCAATTAATCTCAATGTATATTTTATTTCATGTAACAATTGTAAATAGTAATTAACAGAAAAGGATTGTATAGAATGCCGTGTATAAGACCAATGTAAAATCAAAGATGTCTTCCCGAAATATAGTGTTGCCAGATGACGCTGTGTGTACCACAGATTATCAATATCCAATTTATGGTGCCAACAAATGTTATATAGACATACTTTAGACAACATTTTAGTAAGTCATGATTTTTGTTTCTAAAAGAGAGTGAAATAAGGAAGGGAAAGTATGGGGAACAGTTGTCGCATGCAATGAAATATACGCAACGAAAGCCGGAGGTAGACATTTAGTCATTAAAATATAATAGATATAAAATGTATGTAATAAAAGCTAAACAAGGGTACAATCTATTCCCAGTTCGAATGCTAATTTTCAACATAAATGGTCCAATTATGAAACATAAAACTAAAACAGTCTAATGTGCTTAGACATTAATAAAACAGTCACTCAATACAATCCGCTTATGTTACGTCAATACATACAACTATTATTACATAACTTTGCCTGTTTTCAATCCGTGCATGGGCCGTAGGTATCTCATCTCTTATTTCCAGACAGTTTAAGGCGTGAATTGAACTGACTGGCAAATTCATATTATAAACGCAATAACCAGCCATGGTTTCCTATATGAATTTACCAGTCAGTTCACAGCGTAAACTGTCTGGAAATATGCCCTTGTTCCGTTTCTAACGAACCTAATATTCTGAGCTAGAATTACCATAAATGCTCACGCTGATTTTCATTAGGTATTCTTTGTCACGCCTGCCATCTTGAGGCCTCGAAGCAGCCATTGTAAGTGAGATTCTGCAAAAGACGCTGTTTCTTTTAATAGAATGCAAAGCACAATGAATAAGCTAGATATTGTGGTCCAAATTACTTCATGGTGGCATATAAATAGATAGTATTAAAAAAACATGATGGACCTTTTGAAGGGATTAAGCATAATTAATTGTGGATAATTAGGTAACGGCATAGATCGTAGAGTTGCCAATAGAGTTGCCCATAGAAATTCCTGATAACTCGGCTCATGAAGATAGTTAAAATTAAAATTCACAAAGTCTGCTTAGTGAAATGTCGATACGTTTTTAAGATTTATAAAACTGATTTAAATTCTACAGCTCCTTATTTTACACATTATAAAACATACAACATACCTATTAATATAGATATTATACAACACATTTGTTATAAACTGATTTCATCGTACTTCCTAGAAATTTTATTCCTCCTTTATTACAAACTTACATCAAAACCTCCCTTCCCATGCCTTATCAAGGATCCAGGTATCGCAAGATCTAGGGCAAATAAACAATGTGTTATTAATTCAGATCTACAGTTCTAAGAGTGCTAATTAGGTCGGCACTCCGCAGAGGACGGGATTGCGGTCAAACACTCACCTTAGGAAAGACCAATCTAGCGAGTGGGTTAGAAGTTTCTAGAATTACCTTCTTTTAGAGTATTTGCGACTTGCTTATGTACGGAGGAATGCTTGGCAGTAAGGTCAAAATTGGCGTCAGAGTTTTGTAGTTTTGTTAATATGGTTCCTAAATATTTTGGAATTAGATATCTACTACATACTTATATCATTAAAGTTACTCAAGTAATTATTGCTTCGCTATCAATTATTTTCCAACAGAGAAAAGGTGAAATTAGCCTGGATGTCTACCAAACCGACAAATATGCTGAAGGAGTAGTAGAAGTATTTCATTGCATATTATTTCATTGCATATTTATTTCATTGCACCCATAAAGGATGCAATGAAATAAAAAAATGTAATATTACTGACTCTACATGATATGATTTCTACAAATTCATCAAAGTTAATTACATATTAAATACTGGTAACGTCATATAGTCTACGTTTGATGAGCTCCAATTTTGTTTTAAATGAAACTTCGGTAATCCCTTTGCTCACATACTTAACAAATTATTGATATCGCTCAGTTCGCGTATCAAAGACATCGCATACACATAGCTGAGTGGTTGGAGCCATTGTTTATTGGGTTTATTCATGTCTTCACAATAAAATGTATTATTTCGATGGAATAACTACAATTGAAAAATTATAATTAGAAATCAATAATTGGTAACAATTAATAACAATTATTAACAGTTTAATAGGTACTATAAAGAAAGGCATACATAAGTATATACAAAAAAATCTGTCAAAAAACCTACCTACAAAAAATCTGTCATCACAGTTTCAGCAATTTGTTTGTAGTAAGTTATTGGTATTATTCGTATAATATCAATTTATTTGTATTTCATTATCTCTAAAAATAGGCCAGAGAAAGTTTTCGCATTAACAATCTTTTCTGGAAATAAATTAAACCAATATTTGCTCTAGTTTAGGAGTTTTGTATCACGCGATCTCAAATATAGCTGTAAGTAAATCCTAAAAATAAAACTTCAGACACAAACTTTAAAATTAGGTCTAGTCATGCGATATTATTTTGTCATTTTACAAAAATGGGTTTAGGGCCATATTTCTCCTAAATTGTATCGTTTATAAGCTAGTACAATGTTCAATAGGTATATAAAATATGTGTATAAAATATTGTCAATGATTAAAACGACTACTAAAAGCAATTCATTCAACGTCTTCATCTTCATCTTTTCTCCTGGGTTTAGTTTGGAGTTATTTTATGCTCTACATTGACTTTTATAAGCTTTAAATTTAAAAAATTAAAAAAAAATCAAAGATTTAGCTTATTATTGCAAGTCAATTTTATTTAAGTCCGTGTGTCCGTTTTGTGTAATTTATAGATAAAATATCATATTCACAATTCAGAATGCGTATTTCATGTTATGAATCGAATCAGTGTATGATTTGTCTATTAGTATTTCGTGATAGAAGACATAATAGGGAGGATATTACAAAAGTCATTCCGTCTTCTACAACTAAAAGCTTATACAATTATTTCAATGACTTATAACTATAAATATTTTCAACTAGCTGAGCCCTGCGGTTTCACCCGCGTGGCTCAGCTCCTGTTGGTCTTAGCGTGATGATATATATAGCCTATAGCCTTCCTCGATAAAATGAACTATCTAACACCGAAAGAGGCGAAAGAATTTTTCAAATCGGACCAGTAGTTCCCGAGATTAGCACGTTCAAACAAACAAACAATCAAACAAACTCTTCAGCTTTATAATATTAGTATAGATTAGTAACCTATTATTTCGGTATTGATTGTACAGTCGCAAGTAATCGAGTATTTTACTACACGTGATTATTGCAACTCGTGTCATGCTGCACTGTGACGTATGCCGTGAGCAGTGTAACGGAGTAATCCAATCAATTACCATGGATATGGCAGCGGGGAAATGTACAAGCGCCACTATTATAAATAATGGCCATTTTTTCTTGTAGTATTTTATTTGCAGAGAAAAGATCTATCCACATTCTATAGCGTACCATAAGGCGAGATGGTCACGCTGATGATGTCTGATGTTGCCAAAAACCTACGAGTGTCGATAATTTTTATTTAGCAACTAGCGGTCCGCCCCGGCTTCGCCCGTGGTACATATTTACGTTTTCTCATAAGAACCATCCTCGTACTTCAAAAAAGAATTAACGAAATCGGTACAGTTGTTCTCGAGTTATGCGCTTACCAACACATTTTGCGATTCATTTTTATATTATAGATTATAGATTCTGATCCTTTACTTCTACTATACTATTATTTGTATACTAAGATTAGGAACTGTTCTTGGTTTATTCTAAAGACTTATTAGCATAATATCATAGTAAACATTAAAACAAATCTAAATTGCCATCAATGGAGAGTATGTTCCAAGCTTCATAAGAATCGATCATATTAATAAGGGATAATGTGCTATATAAAACTTTAATTACCAAGGGGATTATAAAATTAATACCCGCCTATCCACGTTATATCTCATATCAAAAGGATTATTGGAAACACCTGTGAGGTTGTCCTTGTACAGTGTACAGTTCTTATTAGTTATGTAGAAAGCGCTAGAAAAATGCGAAATCGTTAACCGAAAAATATTTTATAAGCAATTGTTATATCATATATGTAGGTATTATATACATTTTTATATAGAGCTGCCTCTCTGGGGGCATAATAAGTTGATATAATAGTGATGTTGATGAAAGCCAATTAAATGATAGTGTTGGTACAATAATTACGAGCCTACTTTAGCACTAACAAGAACAGCAGAATTGAGTGGACAATCAGTTGGTTTCACATATATGGAAAAATTAATTATTTACAATGTGTACCTTGTTATTAAATACGTACAACATACATGACTAATAAAGTAAAGAAAACTTTTCATTTTCCAAACTTAACTATTACTTCACTTAAAAATATTTCAAATTGATCTACACAAAAAAATCCCTAAAGAAGTTCTTCACTATTTAAAATACACATAAATCGCTAGTCACATTCTCTTATTTCATGTAGACCTCCATTTCAACAGGTATTAGTCGACGCATGGCGAGAAAACAGCAGCATGTCGGGCATGACGGGAGCGAGCATGCTGCGCACGCGCAGAAAAGATGTCAACGTCAAGCCAAACCGCAAGTAAGAACTTATTAGATAGTAGTATACTGAACAGCATTGTGTATTGTGTATGTATTTATTTATTGCTTTTTATTAGTAGATACATATTTTTAGGTATTTATTTATTAATATATCACATGATGGAGAAATGGGATTTGCCAAGTGATTTTTCTTGTTATATGGATACACTTTATAGGTATTTTAATGTGGATTAAAGATAATTTATTACATTATCCTATGTGTAATACATTTTCAAAAAGATCGATCAATATGTTGATATAGGTACATAACTAAGTTAAAAATAAAAACTGTAAAGTTAAAAATAAAAACTACTTTGCTACCAAGGTCTAAAAACTCTTCTAGGAAATATTGGAGATAAACTTTTTAATCATAATTCAAAAATGACACACACAAATTGCACGTGATAACGAGTAAGATTTAAAAAAATAAAGCATAGGTATTTAACATTGGAAATATTTAAAATTCCTATACCTACTAAGTTTCTAGACTAGCCTTGTCAAACAAGATTAATCTCAGTCTAATATTCTTCAGAAGTCTGAAAACAGGGGATTTCTCAAACGAGCCACTTGAATCTCAAAGCTGAAGGTCAGAATTATTTCATTTGTGCCTGAATACAACTAGACGAGTGTCTATTGTTCTTTTGTCAAGAGACGAGATAAGTGTGTAAAATAATGACAAAGAATAAAGAATACTTATTTTCAGATGTATCAAAACTCTCTGCTGTTCAGTTACTCTATATTTTAATACTATCATAGACTTTATATACGTATTATTTAATATCATAGATTTTATATATTTTTATTCGTATAGTATTTCGCTTAAAATTGCTTTATTTAGTGCATGTTTTAAGTATTTACGTATTTATTAGATTGTCTATGTATTTTATTACTTTTTATATAATATTATGTACCTTGAATTTATGCTATCTATTACTCTATGTACTTTTATAATATATTATTATAGATTGTTAGTTTTATGTCTTATTTCCAAATTATTTTACTTTGTAGTTAAATTGTGAAATCAAGTATCTATCTAAATATATATATTTTTTATGTAATGTCTCTTTCGATGCCAAATTACGCTTAAACTAAAAAAAGTTTGATTCTTACACTATCTTCCTTTGACTTGACTCTACATGTGAAACTTTAAATAGGTATATATTACCAAATTATTGAAAGTTTATTTATTTTGTTTATAATAAATGATATATTTTCAGATTGGACCGCAAGTCCTCGCGGGGCATGCTATACGAAAACGAAGAATTACGCTTGCGTACAATCAATATCAATGCAGAAATTGAGAGAGGTAATTCTTTTTCCAAACTAGCGAAATAATACTCATTAGCGTATGAAAAGTAATGTCTAACTTGTTTCTGACTCTACCAAATATCTCTAATTCTCTACCTATACTTATCGACGTGCGACGACGACTCTATCAAATTTCATCAAAATTTAAAAAATTACAACTACTATGATAAAATAAAACTGCCAATTGCCATCCTTAGTGAGTTTTATATCTATTAAAGTAATAGGGATATACCTTTTTTTATTTTTTTTTTTAAGTGGGGAAATCTTGCATAGATACCCACGGCTTCCGGGGATAGGGCCGTGGGTTATGTCGGATTCCTACCGACCAAAACCCCACTGTATTCCGTCAAGCCGCATCAACGACGGGGCCACGGGTATAAGTAGATTTCGTCCGTGACCCCATCAGCAGCTGCCCGTCTCCAGGCCAACACAAATAGGGATATACCTGCTTTACTATATACAAATAATTATCGTAGATATTATCAGAAAGTAATCAAATTTATTATGTAGAAATTATTAACATAAATTTAAATCCAGGGCAATCAGACATAAAGAAGCTAAAACGAGAGAATGAACAGTTGAAGCGAGAGATTTCCGCCCTCCGCTACGAATATGAACGCCTCGACCGTATGCTGCGCGAGCGCCGCTCTTCACCAGAACATTCGGACGTACGTAATATCACTTATTGTTTGTTTCTATTGATTAAATAGAGTATTTGATTGATATCTTGGCACAATAGTATTATATATAGGTTTCAAGGATCGAATTGGGTTCAAATAAAATGAAGAAAACTCTTGGTATCAACTAACAAGGTGCATCATTTAAAAAATTGACTCTATGAAATTTTGCCAATTCGCCGAATTTTTTTTTAAGCTGAATATTTCGCATGATACTTGATAGAAATATCTTTATTTAAGGTTTTATTGAAATAAAGCTTGTTTTATAAAAAAAAGGTTTAAATCAATACAGCTTTTTGTAAATACAAAGCCTAAAGCTTTTTACAAGCTTTATTTCATTGTAACTTTTTTGCAAGTGAATTTTTGATATATTTTAAATACAGAGATTCAACAACCCTGACTTCCAAATTAGACTATCTTAGACTAACGAATATTACCGGAAACTAATTTGATTCATCGGCTGAATGGAAGTCTCCATAGTTGTTAAGCGTATGTGCTATGATAGCCAATTATGGTGAGCATAAACATGAGCCAATATAGACACGAATATGTGTCTTACCTTCAATAGAATTTGTTTTTATCATTCAGATAGGCTACTACGTATAAATCTATAAAAACAATAAAAATAGAATCACATTTACAATAAAAAATTGCAGTACTATGATGTTGGAAATATATAAAATTAACGCGCTATTCGATTTGTGATGATGTAGGTATCGAGGTTTCCTATAGACATTAGTCTCTATAGAGTGGGTTAGTTGTGGTAAAAATATTATTGCGATAGATTAAGTTAATAATAACGACCCTTATTATTAGTAGGTTAATCCTTACCATTAGTAGGTTACCAACATATAGCTCCTTTTGGCTACGATTGATCTGTGTTTTTTTTTTCGTATTATAAAGTTTTTGTAAAGTAAGTCATGCACCCAAATTTGAGGCAAAGCATGCTCCCAAAGCTTCTCAGCTTTAAGCAACGCAACCCTATCACAATATTGAGTCATTTATCCAATAAATAAAGCACTATATCGTTTGGCAGGACAGCGCGTCGATGTGCAGCGCATGCCCCGAGTGCACGAGCGTGGACGGCTCTGCACGTGCTGTCGCCTTTCATGACCTTACCGTCGTGCCGGAGGAGGGGGAGCAGGAGAATAAGGTAATTAAGGGAACGCGTTTATAAATATAATAGAAGGTTTTAAATATATAAACCTTGAATTTACCTACTACATAATGAAGAAAATTATATATTTCGGCACTAATTATAATTGGTTTATTTGGACTATTCTTTTCGGAAGAAGCACAGTGGCTGATAGATAAAAAATGTGTGCGTGTACTAGTGTACACATGTAAGAAGTGAAACTTCTTTGACCATATTTTATAAAAAAATTTACTAGGGGAAACTTGCCTAATTCGTACCACTTAAGGAGAACCTCAAAAATTTTGGAAATGAACAATAATACACAGTTATTTATATTAAGTAATTATAATTTCACTAATGTTCTATTAGTATTTCAACAAAAAATAACATATATCTTATAAACTTCTGAGAAATAAACAATTTACAAAAACTTAAAAAAAGTACGATTTAAGACCATTCATCTTAAATCGTACTAGTATATTCTTAAATCGTACTTTGAGATCCTATCATTGGTTTACAGTCTTAAAAATCACAATCTTAATAATCTTCTCCTCTTTTTCTTAATTTTAATGTACCTAGATTAATTCTTATTAATACAGCGGATGGTCTTTGCCAAATCCTGACAGTCATCGCAGTAATAACATTTTGTTTTTTTAGTTGTCCCTGCACATAGCTCATGTAGGTAATTGTGAAGTATGGGTAGGTACCCATACTTCACAATTACCGCATTTAATCATGTTTTCTTTAACGTCTTCTTGACATATTTTGCAATACCATCTGTCATTTTCATCTTGTTCTTGTTTCTTTTTCTTGTTTCCTTTTTGAGGTGTTTTCGTTCGTTCGTACAGGTACGTTTTAAGAAGTTGCTGCGAGTACGAAATAGGCACAAGTATCAAAAGAATTTCAAATTTGCCGCAAAAAAAACTGTCAACGAACAAGCCGGCTTTACTATGTGAAATATATTCGCAAATATACGCATAAATATAAAATAAACAGTTAAACAACTTATGAACGGTATACTTGGAAGACAGTTCTTGTGAAGTGTGCGAAAAAATTACTCAAAAAGTAAGAAAAAACTTAATTGATAAATATTTTAGTCGGGAGCAACGTAACAGGTATTTATTTGTCACATGGCAATATGGCCGACTATTATTGACATTTTATGCCACCAGAGGCGCTGGTAACTATTACCCAAGCCGAGATATAGACGAGGTACGATTTAAGCGCAGGTACGAATTATGCAAGTTTACCCTACATATATGCAAATACGTCGAATCACGCGTGGTAGGGATAAGAAAAAGATGGCGCGTAACGGAAAAATGTCACGCGTAACGAAAAAATGTTACAATGTTTTTCCAACCCTGATAAAGAAGTTTCACTTCAAAAAATGGCACTTGTCGGTGGTCGTTGTACAATTGAATACTTATTAACACTTGCTCAAGGATAAAAAAGTTATGAGTTAGAGCTTTTTAATATCGGCTTTGACATCAATGATCTAAACTCTACATTGCAGAGCAATGGTAATTTTGGAGTTAAATTTTAAATATCATATAATAAAAATAAAATATTCAAATTGTAAGTATTTAATAAAAGTAAATGTTTTATTGATTTCTATGACACTATCTATGATTTCTATGAATTTCATAGACTGTAATTCAATTTACCAGCTCTGTGAAGCTCTATTTATAAAATTTATACAGATTTTCTAGTATAAAACGTCCAAAGCCTAAAACAAATTCGGAGTAGACGGGTAACTGACCTGTCTATAGCCTAGATAGCCTGAAAGCATTTAGAATAATTGTATGTTATATTTAGAATTCTTTATATGAGTTCAATTTTTGGCAGATATAAGCGCAGGTAAGGAAACAACTTCAAAGAAAACTGATATTTTTATAATACACAACCGCAATTTTTTACATAAATAATATTAATACGCTCACTATCTTATCTTCTAGCCGTCAAAATCGGTGAAAATTAAAAAGAAAAAATCAAAGGTATATTTTAATTAATATAGAGCATGTTTTTGATCATTTGTAGAACTGTTTTTGATATTAATAGATGGTGGAAAACATTTTTATAGGTCCATATTAATTTTTGTAGCATTAAACGCGAGATTTGAATACAATCAATTGACAATTATTCTCTGGTAAATAAAAAAGTAACTGTATAAATGATCGATATATCAAAGAGATGCCTACCTTTTTTACCATTTCTATTTTTCATTAAAAGTCCATCGATTTCCGGCCAAGTACAAACTTGACCTAGTTTCTATAAAACAGCAATTCTCTTTGAAAATCAGAATATTTTTCGTAACACTTTTCAATACTCTTGTATTATTTTTATTGGAAAATTATAAAATATCTATAAAACATTGACCATCGTTTAAAGCCCACGGATTCTAGTTTGGAAGACATAAAATCTATTTATAATGGCAACGTGATAAAAATGAAGGGCTAATGTTGAAAAAAGACCCTGACAAAATAACAAGAAACATTGCTTTATGAGTTTTAATATAGGTATGTATTTAATATGGATCATACGTACTCGAAAATTTGTTGGAATACTTTATTGTTGCCATTAATTAATTTTTACATTATATACAAATACCATGATTACATTCTTGATCCTCGAACTTTTTTTATAAAGAGCTTTTCTATCGTGAGTTCGTTTGTGTGACTTTTCATCGCAAGATAGCTGTTTCATACATTCCTACGTTTGGGTTTTATTTATATTTATGCTGAAACATATTCAATATCCTGTAATAAGTTATATATTTTAATTCAAACCCATTTTCTCAGTCAAAATAGTGTTTAAAACTTTATATAGTTGACCGTCTCTGAGCAACGAATCGTGTTGCTTCAGTTTAAGCGCGAAATTCGCATCAAAAGACTTGATTCATTCGTCTATTTGTAACCACTACGAGAAATTTCAAGATTTCTGCTAATTGCCTCGTACGCAATGTTTAGCGAATTGAATTTGAACTCTAATTTGATAAGAGCACAGTCAAAAGATTTTGGTTTAGAAATGAGTCAAGGTCGGGCATGAGTTATAAGAATATTGTACCTAATGATGGATTTATAAATAAACTCAGTTGTGTGGTATTGGTTCGGTGTGACGGACGGACGGTTCCAATGTTTGTTAGAAAATTATGGTGGTTTGTTTCTTACATTCTATTGTTTTTTGCATGAATTGTGATGTGGTGTAGTGTGTGTTTAATATAGTTAATATTGTATGTATTTAATATTTATGTGTTTTTTATTTTATTTTATAGTATTAAGTACTGTATTATTTGATACAGAATGATTCAATAATTGTACGTCGTAATGTGCATGGACTGAAATTATTTATAACGCTCATTTTATAATTAAAATTGAATGAATTAGAATTACAAGGACTACCTAGGTACCATTAGGTAGTCTAATTCATGATAAATAAGTTGTACCTATCCAATACAAATTACGGCATAACTTTTAGCTTTCATCACATATAGTTTTAATTTTAAACTTTATACTTATTTAATAAAATAGTTAAATAAATGTTTAACAAAAGTACAGAACCCAATTTGCGTCTGTTTAAATATTCACACCGATTGCTTTCGGAAATGTGACGCATGGCTTGTCCTCAAAATCATAATATACTGCCGACGTGACAAACACGAGGTGAGTTCACCTTTTATTTCTGAAAGCCATGGACCAGCTGGACGAAATCGCTGGTTATGTACACGCTTTCAAAGTAACGGGTATACCTAACGTAAAAGTTAAACGGTACTTTCAAATCAGTGGCGCGAAAATATATTATTCTATGAACTATATCAAAAGGAAGACTATTTTAATTTTTAAAACCTATATAAAATAAACGAAGGAAAATTAGTATAGAACAGTATAGATTTCATGAAATGATGTTTTCTTAGTGTTCTCATACTCATAAAGTAAAACATCTACCGCACTGCATGAATTTTATGACCATCTAATTCAGTGTGTTTTCTAATAGCACCGACCTATAAATATATATAGTATGCACATATTTCACGTGCCTATTCGAAATAAACATCTTGTTTTAAATGCCGCATACCACAAACGAAAAGCCGTAATATTCCCACTGTTTATGTGCACTAAATTGTAAACAGCTTCTTGCAACAATATTCATCTTTATGCTTTCACGAATTGATATATTTCGTTCACCGTTTCAGAGCGGCAGCGCAACTCCCTGTATATGTGAAGAATGCCAGAAAGAAACGAAACGCAAATCCGACGAGAAAGATAAGAAACAATCGAGCATAGAGGAGAGAACGAGCCAAAAAGATGACAAGGAACCGGTGACGAAACAACCCACGCAATCCCAAAACAATGTGCAAATACAGCCAAATACAGAAGACAATGAAAACGAGCGGACTGTTGATGTATTAGTGCACGACGCGCCAAATATGCCGAGCTTCTTCCAATCGGTGACGGCACACCCGTGTCATATCGCGGGACCTCCGCCACCTGGATTCGTAATGGCTCCTTATCAAGCGCCGCGTTTCCCTACTGCTGATAATTTACAAGAATTAGCAGGAGACGTTACACATTCCCAAACTACAATACACACAACATACATCCAACAGAATTCAGTCTTCATGTGCAATACCCAAAAGATTCTACAAAACCATTGCTGCTGCCAAAATCGAGATGAAAGTGCCAAACAGGAACCCTGTCAGGAACAACCAAAATGTTATGTCACAGAGAAGAATATCGAGTTAACATACGACTATCCAAGAACGACACCAATACCGAGCACTCCCAGTCCGAAATCTAGTGATGAAATACAAACAACAACCACGGAAGTGGCTAGCACGGTCGTCTTTGTTGAAAGACGGATACCAGTCAAGCCAAAAAAGTTTGATTTCTTCTTTAGATCGCGATCAGCACCTGTTGGGGAAAATGAAGAACCGATTTATGCAACTGTAAATAAACTACCAAAGAGATTACGTAGAATGGAATTAGCTAATTTAGAAAAAGAGGTTGCATACAAAACAACGGAGGCGGATTCCTCTTCACGCACTGAAGTGACCCAGAAAACTGATTCAGAATCACAAGCACATCCGCCGGACGATGACACGAGTCGTTCAGAGAGAGAAAAGTCGACTGTACAGCCGCGGCCTGAATCGCCGAAAGCAAAGAAGCGAAAGCGATTTTCACTAACTTTTAAAAAGAGGGAGAGAAAGAGAAAAGAGAAGAAAAAGGAGGTAAAAAATGGGACGAAAAATGGCGGCCCAGTACAAGTGGAGAGTGACAACGAGAGACTGATAGAGGAGCACGAACAGAAGCACAAGCATTGCACAAGACACCGACCGAGGAACACCATGTCGTCGTCGAGCTCGTGTCCGCGGTACAAGCGGGACAGCTATCAGGTATATATTGGACTATGTAGAGACTCGCCTTATAGGCTGAACGGCTGACCCTCAACTTTTTGGGAATTCCTGAAAAACTGAAATTGGTAGAAAATAATTTAATCACGTCAATAAAGAATCGATGTGTGACTGTTCAATTCTTAATTTTGAAAAGTATCCCTTTCAAATATGCAACGTCACAATTTTTCAGGAATTCTTTAGATAGCCGCTTAGCCTATCAGGGCAGTCACACGCTAACCTTCCCTGTGAGTATAGTATTGTATTGTAATAGTAGTATATGTATTTATTTATTATACCTGCTTTTTACGTACAAATCTTTTATTGTTACTACCTTCCCCTCCCTCCTTCACGTTTCCCGGGGCAAGCATTCGCGTGTGATTGCCCTGCTAGGGTATTTAGACGTGTGTTCTATAGACAATCACCATGTAAGCCGGTGGATCCTTAGTACAACGCTATTTGCACTTCAAACGTATCGTAGTATTAGTTGTCGTGCTAGTAGTAAACCTACTGTTTATATGCACTTTACATTGTTTAATATAATTGAACGTTCGCAGGAAATGACGACCTCACACTCGGAGCACGAACGGACGAACAGCATGTGCTCGTCGATGAACTCGCTGGGCTCGGCGTGCACGCACAAGTCGCGCAAGCTGTCGGCCGTGCCGCAGTCGGACTCCATCCCGTGGTGCGGCTGCTGGGGCGCCGGCTGCGTGTGACCACCGTGGAACTACTCCAAGTGCTTCTCTGACGGAATCTCCTCTCATTCCTGAGCTCCCACCGTGGTACCATCTGCGACTCTTAGCGGAATCTACGGAGAATCCTTTCAAAGTTTCCGATACGATGCCGGAACGGGGTCGAGACGTAATCGGTTACGATTGTGGTGCATTTAGTAGTACAATAGATCTTTATAGATTCAGCGAGCTGTAGAGCGACGTACGGTAGTTCTTTTCCTGCTTTCGATCGAATGATTTCTTATAGAAATGTTGCGTCTGAATAGTTTATTTATTGATAGCTCTGTATATAGTATATTGTTCTGTGATTCGTGTGTTAAACGCATAATTTGAAGTGAAAATGGAGAATTTGAATAAATTATTTCAATTATGAATGTTTTTTATTTGATATCCTTTATCATATTCAAAATATATGCAACCTACATATAAACATTCATAACAATCATTCAAAATAATACTCTATCTAACCTATATCATAAGCTGGCTGGGCAATTTAGGCAAAAATAAATTCAACCTTATTCGCATGTTTTAAAGTCGCATTTATAAAGCACCAAAACTCCATAGGTGGGGTTTGGATAAGATATCGATTTTTGTCCCTGATTATGTATCTTAATAGGTTTATATTAAAGATCAAAGTAATATAATATGGTAGGAATGTTTGCGGTTTCTACACTGAAAATAATTTCACAAAAAAACTCAATTTCATGAATGATAAAGATTCATTTTATAATCATAAAGGAAAGGTAAATAAAAAAACAGGTATTATTACATAGATGGTTATTTATTATAAAATATGACACATTCTCTTGAACTGTGTTCACAGTTAATTGAAACGCACATAGCAAAATTCATTTCCCGGAACAACAAACACTGGCTACTTTTAAATTCAAAATAACATACGTTTAAAAACAAAATAAACATTAAGGACTGTTTTCACAACTTGTGCATGTCCCTGATAGCCTGTCTAGCACTTTTTGACATTTATTTATCAATTATTTATAACTGACTGATAAGCTAAACAGTACTTATCTAGAAGTCGTAAACCCGATCAGTGATCTAAAGGCAATAACAGTTTGGTTAAGAATTTAGATCGAATAATAATTCATTCACAACGTCCAAAATAATGAAAGTGAAAAAAAAAACAACAAAATTTAAAAAAAATGTTTCGTGTACGTTTCTAATAGGACTTCAAGGGTAGATATAACTACAACAATAATATAACTTTGGAAATCTTATAAAATTCCCAATAAATATACATTTTAAAAGTAGCCAGTCTGCTGTATCGGACAAGCGTACATCGATTCTACTATAGAACATTGGAAAACCTACAAAGAATTTTGGCCGTAAATAAAACATAGGAATCACCAAAAACATCAAATGGCACATTTATAAAGCCATGTGCTCACGTACAAAATAAATTACAAAAAAAAAAATATTGCATCGAGTAACAAAAATATGGCTCTTTCGAACAAAATAATAAATAAATTACGCAAAAAAATTAATAAATGTACAATATTTACATCGAATATTTATAAAGGAATCGTTTTTCACGAGAAGGGTTGTTTGAAATTGTTTCCGAGATCCATAGATAAGCGAAAATCTTAATAAAATAAAGTTGAAACGATAGTAGGCTCTATGTCTTTTTCGATTCATAGTAAAATATAAAAAATTCCCTCGTTTCGTTCCCCTATTGGACATGATATATGCGTCCCTCTCGCACACGCACACAAACCGGACGTGCGACAAGGACCGATAATATATTATGAATAATTATTAAAAACTTACACGTTTACCACTTAACTAAGCTTAATGGTGATATTCTATATTAAATATATCTTATTGATAGTTACATAGATTTGTTTAAAGATTATAATATTATGTAAAAAAATAAAAAGCGTTATAATTCAGCTACACAAATATACTTTGAAAACATAAAAAAGAACATTTAATTCGATTGCACATGCAAAGTCGTTAAAAATAATATAAAAATAAAATTATCTTTTTCTTCACAGAAATACGTGTATGGCGTTGTAGATCTCTGTTCTTAAACCTATTTAGTAAGGACTTAAAAGTCTAGCCTAGTTAAAACTTATGGAATTTCAGGCATATTCTGTGAGTCTATAATTTGGTACTCAAAGCGAGGATATCTCAACTGTGATAAAATTGAATGACCTTACAACGTCACACGTATATTTCTGTAAAAAAAAAATACATTGCTATCAACACAAAATTGCTGCATTGCCTTACATTACGAATTATATACGCAATGAGGTTCAAAGTACTACAAATGTTAAAAATATAACTTGAAGTTGATCTTATGAAAGACATCAAAATTAAAAAAAGCCATTTTGTGTTATTAGCTATATAATTTTAAACTAATAGAATAAAACCACTAACATAATCTCTTTGAAATTATTAAAACTAAATGAGACAAAAAAAATCATCAGTCTATAAAAAATACTTAATATTAGGCCATTTACAAAAACCGAAATTGTTTGTATGTGCATAAATAAGTTTAACCATCAAATTCATTTAAAAATATAATGGATATAAATCGAAGGTACGAATAAAAATTAAAAACCCCAGAACATTGATACGCGTATGCGAAAACGAATTTAAATGACATGAAAATAAGATCTATTTTTGGTTGGTAATTTCACATTTGATTTTAAAATGTAACTTACGAGACTACTTTTATTGTATCTTTACTTTTATTACAATTTGCACGTTAAGACTTTATATCAATGCGTATTAAAATGCAACCAAACCATTTCTTTTTTTTTATGTAGCTTGAATTCGTACCTTAAATTATATCAATCACATGATAATTTTTAAAACAAGCACAAATAGACACACTTTTTAATTCATTCTGAGTAAATTTGAAAAAAAAAATCGAAAGTAACTTTGACAATGAATTTTAAGATTTTCTTTCAATTATGTACTCAACAACTTACAGAGCAGGTTTTTTTTGCAAAAGTTTTAGCATTTAATTGAGTGTGCTATTTATTCCCGTTTTAAAACATTTTGTCGAAATAAATACAGTAATATGTCAAACGATTTCTTTCTTTGGCCATAAAATAGCTTCTAATAAAATAATATAATTGTGATGCAAATCGTATTTTAATTAAACTATAATAATATAAATATTTACATAAGCTGCCAATTTTTAACACACGGCAAATAAATTTTAAAATATATATGAGGTTCACCAATAACATAACTGCCCACCTATAAATGTAAACTTTATAAGGGCAAGCGTGTTCGTATTATTTCATAAATAATAATATTGGCAAAAATTTTAAGGAACCATAATTTATACTTTAACATAGGGCAAGACACTCCCCTTTTTATGCATGGCAACATTTTTGTTCGTAAATAATTAAAATCCTATACTATAAACGAGAATCAGGCTAAAAACAAAGCTTAATATAAATAAATTATGTATGTAGCTAGTACGATAATAGAAAAAACGACTTAAAAAAAAAGAAAATATACAAAAAAAATATATATTAAAAAAGCAAAAAATATCAGACCATCACGTGGATATACGCTAATACGTTATTACATTAATATCATATACTTATTTAATTACTCTCGACTGAACGGAATGTGCTTAAGTGATGTCACGTCGATTACACGAATAAATATCGATAATACAAAAAACTCCCATTAAATACATAATATTTGTGCAATACTTAATACGAATACCATCTCGATCGATAAAATACTGCTCCGAGTCCCATCCCTAATATAAAACCTTCGATAAAAAAGCGCAGAACATCGACAAGCCATACGCTACATATATCAAAGCGGGATCACCGTACAACTATTATACAGTTAAAAATACCGTTAAAACATTGCGCTATTCACGTTAAAAACTGTTTGGAACGTTAAAAATAACGTTCATTTTATCGTTTATTACAGTATAACAGTCCCACCGCGACGTCATGATATGAACAACACTTGTAAAAAATAATTTCATCGCGTACACAAATATAACTACGTGTAACAATAGCTGGAACGATTACAAAACATGTCCATCCGGAATCGAACCCACGAACGTCCTCGACACCGCCCACCGCACTGTGTCGCGTGTGATGCCGCGACGACACGCGTCACGTTGCGTCACGTCACGTCACGTCACTGCTGGGTGACGTCACACGTCGTCCATCACAAATGCAACCTGCATTGTGGGTTCCTAAAAATAAGTTCATTATTGGTATTTCTTCATAAACTATCAACATTTTTGATGAATGCAAGTCGACTACAATTTTGTGTAGGACATATAAATGTTCTTATAGAATGTATTTCCTTTAACAAACGAATAAATACAAATATAAAGGCCAAAACGATTGATGCCACAAGAGGTAAATTTTCACAGATTTTAGTTAAATCGCATCTCGGGTGTTGTAAACGAGTTTTCAGATATCTTCGTATCTACGGTAAAAAAAATGGTTTCTCAAAAAGTACTGTACGGTTTTTGATGAATCCTTACAGTTATATGGGTTATACGTATAAATAGCACATAGTTATAGAAATACTTGATTTTTCCCGCGAATTAAACCGCGAGAAACAGCTAGTCTTTAAAAATAAATACGCACATAAAAATTCGTCCCGGTAAAGAATCGATTGCTGTTTTTTTCTTTCTGATAAATTAGATAAATTACCGCCCATTTGTATTTAACGTTACCTCCTTTTTTCCTTTAATTTCCCATACTCCTGTATAATAAAATACTCACACACGTTCCTCACACCATGACGAACGCCTCCTGGCCGCGGAACAGGAACGGATGCTGGTCGATCATCGTCTGCACGATGTCCTCCAGGTACGGCCGCGTCATCTCGAACCGGCCCATGTCAGAGAACTGCACCGGCAGGAGCGTCGGCCACCAGCAGATCGCCAGGTTCTTGCTGTCCATCGAGTTCAGTTTGGAGTTGTCCGCGACCCTGGATAAAGGAAATATATTATAAAATATGTGTTATCCTGACAAAAGATGTATTTAAAAACTTGAGAAGAAACATTGGGCATTGTATAGGAAGGTTCTTGTTGTCCATCGAGTTCAGATAGGAGTTGTCCGCGACCCTGGATAAGATAAACATATAAAATATCCTGAAATACATCCCGAAAATTTTTATCGTGAATATAAAAACTTAAGAAAACATTGGGCATTGTACAATAGGAAGGTTCTTGTTGTCCATCGAGTTCAGTTTGGAATTGTCTGCTACCCTGGATGAGAGAAATATGGCACAAAACATTCGTCAGAAATTTCATTGGGCTAAAAAACATGGATACAATTATAGGTCAGGTAAAACCATGAATGTTCTATAATTTTAATCTAAATATCTTTGTATGTACCATGTTTTTATGCAATAAATGATTTATTTATTTACTAGGTAAGAAAAACCCGCATCGTTCCCGTTCCCGTGGGTTTTCCGGGATTGCGTCATTTTCCCGGGATAAAAAGTGGCCTATGTCCTTTCTCGGGTATCAAAATATCTCCATATTTGGTATTTCATGAAAATTGGTTCAGTAGTTTAGGCGTGATCGAGTAACAGACAACAGACAGACAGACAGAGTTACTTTCGCATTTATACAGTGTTCGTGTTCGTGTTCGTGTTCGTGTTAATATTAGTATGTATTAACCTCGCGAAGTGATGCAGCAGGTAGTCGAGCGTGGCCCTTGCGGGCGCGGTGAGGGCCGAGTTGAGCAGCGCGCGCAGGGCCAGCAGCCGCCAGCTGCGGTCCTTCAGCTCCACTCCACCCGCTATGCAGCCGCGCATCGCTAAAACAAACGAACATAAATCACTTTATTTTCTTATTGCCAAATGAAAAAATCTTCTCTAGAGTGATTATTGACCAATTTTCTTAAATGTACCTTATTTTAAGTGACCATACCACATTGATGTCCAAAGTTGCATTGTATTAAACGTCTTGGACCCTAGGTGAATCTTCATTATCATTGTGGCCATAAAACGATTATTCGTTTTATGGCCACGCGAGACAGGATGTGCCTAGTGCGGGGTCCGCTGTCGTAATCAGTGCTTATTTTAATAACCTTCTTTTGGCAAATAAAGTTAATTTTTTTTTCCAAGAGCCATTAACTCAGTTCCCAATATCTGAAGAAAACCCTTCGCTTACAAAGGGTTTTCTTCAGATATTGGGTTTACCTCTTATCATTATATTAATTCATACATAACATTAGGGCATAGGGCAGTGATCAAGATCACTGGCCTATTAATGGAGAATCCGGCAGATATTTCCAAGCCAAAGCGCTCCTATTTATGCTCATCACCCAATCATACCAATTTTTAACTGAATGCGAATGATCGTTACCTAACCCCTATTTTCAGTCTAATTTGACGAGACTATTCAAAATATTTTTAACATCTTTTTAATTGAGATAAAACTTACCAGCTATATCTTCAAGTTGCGCCATACTGGCCTCATCTAACAGAGGCGGCAGTTTCTTCGAGAAGAAATCCTTGAGCGCCGTCGCCACCGCGTTCACTGGAATGTCTAGCGCGTCTAGATCTACATTGGGATCTGGAAAAATAGACATATATAAGTGAATTGAAATGAAATAAATTAATATGACAATTCTCTCTTGCTTTTTTAACTGAACTGATTTTGATGAAATTTAAAGTGACAAAAAAGCTCATGAATCTGAATCTGTTCAGGCATTTAAGTAATTGTTACAATTTGTAATAACGTAAAAATACTCGAAACAAAATGAGACAAAAAATGGGGATTGTTTATTTAACTGTATGTTTCATGCCTGCAATGCTTTGCGCAGTCGGCATATACCATCCTACTAATATTGTCGATTCAAATGCTTATTAAAACTAAATGAAGCGATATGATTGGTCGGTCGGTGGTCACTGACCGTCGCGGAACTTGTTGAAGAGCATGTCGACGTGCGCGCGGTTGCCGGGCACGCGGTACAGCCCCTCGGACGCGAGCCCCTCGCGCTCGATGAACTGCACGCACTTCTCCACGAACAGCGGCACGCCGTGACCGCCCTGACACCAACAATATCATTCATATCGTCATCATTGTCAACTGGGACATTTGCATTAACTAGATCATCAACATCATCACCGTAAAGAGGGAAATTTTCATTAACAAGATCATAAACATCGTCATCGTCAACAGGGACATTGTCATTAACAACATCATCAAAGTCATCCCCGTCAACTGGGACATAATCATTGACATCATCAAAGTCATCAAAATCATCACCGTCAACTGGGACATTATCATTGACAACATCGTCATCGTCAACATGGACATTTTCATTTACAACAACATCAAAATCATCGTTGTCAACAGGGACATAGTCATTAAAAACAATATCACTATCGTCAACAGGAACATCGCCGTTACATCATCATCGTCAACAACGACATCATTTTTAACAAGATCATCATCGTCGTCAAGAACATTTTCATTAACATTATAATCTTCATTATTTAAGTGGCGCGCTATTAGCATTTACAACAACACGCATCAATTAACGAATTATAATATTCTAGAGTTCACATTCGATCGCTAACAAGTACGCACGTACTTATAACCATCAAACAATACCACATGGGATTTCGTCAATTTCGTTTCTATTTTATGTCAATTCTGACAGCTTACTACAAGATGAACAAACACCGTAAATTATTATCGTTGTCATTGATCGTTGCTTATTTATTTTTTCATAGACGATTTCAGTTCGAATGAAAATAAAAACAGTTATTAGATTTGGAAAAACATACCTGAGGTCCCCAATTTTGCGGAGACGCAGTATTCTGCAGCTGCGACGAATTCTTCTTGTCCTTGTTTTTAAATTCCTGAAAAAAAAAAAACATTTTTTTTTTGTCTTATTCTATTCATGTTATTAGAATTACGGTACGACACTTCAAGATTTGTTTGATAAGTAAACATAAACTGCGTATAAATGGCATAAGTGTATATATTCACATATTTGGTTTTTCTTTTTTTGCTTTTAAGATGTATTAACTCGAAACATCTAATCCTCCGATTGAATTCAAATCGTTTATTTAAGAACTATTGTTACAACTGTTTTTTTATTACTATGTAAACTGAAAACTTAATTTTAAGCTATTGCATAGCTTCTATCGCGGGCCTTGAGCGCGGGAACCGAATCGAGAAATTCCGTAACGAAAAAACCTCACGCTCCGCACTCCGACGGGCGGAGGTGTGGCTTGAAGGCATAGCATGCAATAGCTTTACCGCGGCAGTCCCCGAGTGCCACACGTCTTTTTTTTTCTAAATTAAATTACATTCCTTACCTTATGTCTTCGGTCGTGTTTGCTAAACGCCTGAGGGCGTCGGCGCGAATCCGCCGCGGAAGACGACGAGTTGTCTTGCGCTGATGATGGATAGTCACCCGATAGCATCTGCAAATAAATGTTATGTTTGTATGTTCGTGGAAGATCCGGCTCGAAGGACCAAAATTTAGAAAAGATAATATTTAGAATGTCGATAGGCTTATTCTGTGTTATGTAGGTGTAATAAATAGTAAAATGCGCTACTATGATTGCGTCAACATCAGTCTGTATTTAGAATTTATAAACAGGTTATAAAGATTAACAGGGAATTTAACTTACTTGGTGCAGTACACAATTCATGAATCATTTCTAACTGATACTACGAACATTTGAGATATAATTTTGTGTGTGTCTAGAGTAAAGAGTACGTATGTAGGTATTGATATGAAGATTTTTGTTGCTTTTTCCCACAAAAACAGCAACTTGATGGGTAATAATTTACCGTGCAGATAAATTTAATTACTTTATGAGGTGGTTCATGGTGCGGTGGTGGCGGTAGAGGTCTTGTGCGTCGAGACGTCTCTCCGTCAGAACTGCCCTCGCTGGATTCACTCGCTATAACAAAATATTGATAAAAATAAATATAACCAATTGGTCTACAAATACATTAAGACTGGTCGTCGATCAATCATAATTTTTATTGTTCGAGTGAAGCTTTTTATAATTCCTCTTTTAAAGTTAAATAATTACTTTTTCTGAATGAAAATTCATTTGCCAACCAACACTTCTTCAATAAAACACAAAGCAAGTAGCTTTCTAAAGGTACACAAGTAAATGTATTGATATATTTATTAAAAACACTGCTGTTACCTTTATCCTCTTGCGTCCTGGCTCTATACCCAGTGGGCAATTCCGGCGGACCCACAAACATTCCCAGCTTTGGCACGCGGGGACTTTGTACCGCTACCAAATTACCCAATGACCTGTTAAATAAAAGTGTTCATTGATATAATATGCTCTTGTAAAAATTAATTAATATAAAATTAATATAACGTATAATGTAACAAAAGTGGCGCGATCTGGGAGAGGCCTACCTCCAGCAGTGGTCGGGAATAGGCTGATGTGTGTGATGTGATAATGTAACAAGTTACACAATATTGTAAGGAAAATTAATGAACAATCAAAGAAGACCGTATAATTATTAATGTTGCATATAAATTAAATCAATGCATGGCCGCTATCATCAATATTTGTAGTTTAATAACTAGCTAGGCTCTTAATTAAATACCTGATTAAATTGGTTAGCAGCGACATATTTACATGATCAATCATTTATAACACGCGATCAAACATCCTATTAAAACCACTACCCAATAATAAGCATATTATAATACCGTTTCTTATAATGCCTGGGCGCGTGGTGTGCGTTGTGCCTGCGACGCGCGTGCACGCGGGCCACTCCGCCAGATGCCTCGCTCGAACCGGAGCTGTCCGTTTCCGAGAACGCTACCGACACACATACAAACGATTATGGTTTTTCCACAGCGATTTGAGTTTATGATGTCTTCTCAAATACATACTAATATTATAAATGCGAAAGTAACTCTGTCTGTCTGTCTGTTACTCAATCACTTTATCCCGGAAATCCCACGGGAACGGGAACTATGCGGGTTTTTCTTTGACTGCGCGGGCGATGCCGCGGGTGGAAGGCTTGTATATTATAATGGTGATTATATAAAGAATATTATTTATAGAATTGTATTTATAAATCAATATATAAATATTCTGATTTACTTTAAAAGTTATATTTAACAATTAAATTTATTAAATAATTGTTTTCTATTCAAAACAAATTCATACAGTAATCTACAAAAATATTATTTCTTTTAAAACCATTTAAATTGCTCTTTCATTTTCATATTGCAATCCTTATTGAACCTTAATTTCCTGAATTTACCCTATATTTTAGAAATAAACGAAATAAACTTACATGGTTGATGCATGGGTGTCTTTTCGTGTCTCCTGTGCCTCCTCAGTCTGGTCATAGATGGCGCCTCCATGTATTCATTTGTCTCTTTTATCTATAACATAATTTATTCATTATTATCACGGAAATAACATCGATTTAATACTAGAAGATAAATTTAACATCGAATTAAAATTGTGTTTCGCATACACTAGACATATGTTAGGTTTAGGTCTAAAAATAAACTGATATAAAATGCGAGGGATCTAAAAATATCAATAATAATATTCATTCGAAGAAAGATTCAATTAAATCATCATGCAAAATAAGCATAATATTTATTTAAGTAAAAAGGTATATGCAAATACAAATATTACAGAGAAAATAGCATAATAATAGGGATTTTACACAGCCTTTACACAATCTTTACTGTAACAGTTTCATAGCACTAACTTCATTTCAATTGTTCTGTCAAATATGTATCTTAATATATATAAATCTCGTGTCACAATGTTTGTCCTCAATGGACTCCTAAACCACTTAACCGATTATAATAAAATTCGCACACCATGTGCAGTTCGATCCAACTTGAGAGATAGGATAGTTTAAATCTCAAATCGTTTTAGAGAAAGCGGGCGAAGCCGCGGGCGGTAAGCTAGTAGGCATATATAATAGTATTATTATGTGTTCCGTTTGACGTCCGTAGTCCATTATGAGAGTGTACATCGCCTTTTTCCCCGTGAAGTCGCTAGATGGTGCTAGTTTTAAGCCCGTCACGTGGTACCGCCGCCAGCGCCGCGAGTGGTGGGGACAAAACTCACCACAGTTCCGGCAAGCCACCAGAAATATCCTCATTGTTGCGTCGTTTTTCAAACCGTACGCAAGTCGTTAGATTATATGTTATTTTAAAATACTGTATTTTAAAATACATATATTCATAATTTAAATTTAAGTAACAATTTTAAACGAACTTTCGAGATTGAAGTAGAAAGTTCAGTTTTTTATTTTTAAATAGTTTTATAGTTTTATAAAAAGTCCGTTACGTTTCATAGTGAAATGAATATTCAAGTGTTACCTGCGTTATCGTTATTTCAAACGAAGAATGAAATTCGGATTTATATGAAGTATAAATCTGCAACCACGAGCGTGGCATCGCGACCATAGGTCTATAGCGCAGGCCAAGGGCCTACCGAATCGTGTCGAGCGTCTTAACAGTGCGCTTTCTACGTGTTTCCGAGCTGAGTTCTTCTTGTTCGGGGTCCAGCGACGACGAGGAACCGCCGCAGCGTGTATGGCGCCGCCAGCGCGCGCTCAGCCACTCGTGTGCAGGTTTGAGATATTGTCTCAACACGGTGAGTCATGTTATTAATACATTATACGTGATTTACGATGATTTCAACACAAATCTTTCAACGTGAATGGTTATTACTGGATGTTACACGTTAGATAATCCATTTTCACAAATATCGGTTTTAAGATAGTATTAATTGCCGAAAGCAGATCCGAAACGTGTTTCGATCTTTTGATTTTATTCCTCCTTGAATCGTATTCGCTACGCGGACATTATAAATGTATGTGAATTGTGCCTTCCTTTTCCGAATTGAGGGTAAATATAAAAAAAAAAAAAAAAAAAAAAAAAACGATTTCTTAATATCGTTAGATTAGAAAATTCATCCGATACGAGTCGAATCAAGTACACTCACCGGCACGGAATCTTGGCCACTGCAAATTTTTGCGTAAAATAACACTATTTCTTTTCTACTACAAAATTCAATAAAAATTTAATCAAAACTAGTTACTTTAATGTTTTTACTAACTTTTAGTAATAATTGGAAGTTAATAAGAAGTACTACCGAGTAGATATGAATTAAACAAAAATTTACGCTTTTCCTGTGAAATTTAAATGATTTCTTAAAAAATGCTAAAAAATTAGAAAAAACGTTTCCATAAAAAAAATGGAACCTTTTAATAAAGGGTGTTTCCTTCTCTTGCCTTAAACACTGTTTGCATCCAGTCTGGCATACTCTAGAAGACATTTTTGGAGACCACTTGAGCTATAGTGTACCAAACGGCCCCAGCTGTATTTCTAAGCTCATCTAACATTAGTGCTGGGTTGGAATCGAACTTTATGTTTCTTTTAAGCATGTCCCAGATGTGTTCTATTGGATTAAGATCCAGGCTACGAGCTGGCCACTCCAATATTTCAATAATAACCTCTTGAAGGTACTCTTATACGCTTCGTACGACATGCGGACGTGCGTTATAGCGTATTAGTAGCAAATTTTCTTCACTGATAAACCTGTAATAGGGCTGAAAATGTTCCTGGAGAATTTCCTCGATGTACCTGATCAAATTTAAGCCATTATCTACGATAAATAACTCCGTGCGAGCATCGGAACTTATACCTCCCCATACCATTATTGACCCTCCATGAAAAATCGCATTTTGAGTGTGGTGATGTGTGAAAACCTCTCTTCTCGTCTCCTCTATACTGACTGTTGGCTATCAGAAGCTCGTAAAGTGCCTTAGGAGCCATCTGTGAACACCTCACGAGCGCACTGGCTGTGGGTCCAGTTTTCATGTTCTCGTGCAAAACGAAGACGTGCTTCTCTGTGATGTCTGAGGAGTTCTGGACGGCGTGCTGGTCTGAAAACCTTCAAATTAACTTCTTTCATTAGTCTTCTCACCGATTGCTCACTCACATTTATTATCCTGGTGTTTTAGAGCCGGTGGCGTATCCTAAAAACTGTCAGAAAGCCATTTCTGAGTATCTCTCGAACAATAAACGGGTCTTCTCGAGCTGATGTGCACCTCACACCTTCATTTCCTGGTCTGCACATGTGGCTGCCAGTCTCCTGGTATCTTCTCCATGCATAGTGCATCGCTGAACGAGGTACGTACTGTACATTAGCTACTTTACGTTGCGGCAGTCATTGGTCTAACATTGTGATGGCCTGAGTAGGTTGTTCAGATGTTAATGGCATTTTTAATTGTTTGTTATGATCATTGACTACAGTACAACAATAACAATATCTTAAAACGGCATAAAAGATATCGAAAAAAGTTTAAAACGAACAATTCGTAACTTCGGCTTAACCGCACAAATCACAAATTTCGAATAACTCTTCAAAAGTGGTAAAAGATTATTCTCAAACTCAATGATTTCTTACCATAAAATTAAACAAATAATATGTTAACATATCTGCATACAAAAAAATCGTGAAAAACACTTCAAACTTTTTTTATCGGCAAATTTGTAAGTGGCCAAGATTCCGTGCCGGTGAGTGTAGAATGTAGTTGCCTATATCTTGTAAGCACAATAGAAATAGGTAAATTATTATTATCAATTTCTTACAAATATATTAATAATAATTTTTGCCTGACGTATTAAATTAGTCCGCGACTCTGTGCCTAATTACTGCTAAATTTAAATGCGATTTCTATTTTCTATACAAATAAACTTAAGAATTAATAGAGATGCTTTGAAGGAGATTATTGATAAGTTTAAATTCATATAAAATTCCTCCCGCTGTGGAATGTATTTTTTAACTTACTAATCATGGCATACGCGTATGCAGATAGGCGGATTTGATAAGCGGATTTGATAAGTTGGTTTAAAACTCGTCACCATCAGTTTTTACCAGTACATTCAATAACCGCTAAGATCGACTTTTTAAGTCGTTTCAAATCATTTCATCAATACAAAAGTTAGAATCAGGGGAAACACCAAAATAATAAAAAGGGGGGGGGAGAGATTTTCAACAAACAAAGCTCAAATTAATCTCATCACCCTCGAATACCATGTAATTCGAAAACCAGCCATAGTTTTCACTTAGAGGTACTTAATAATATTTATTTATTCTTTAACTCGGGACATCATATTTTATGTCTTTGGAGATTCAAGCCACTATTGAACATCAGGGGTTCGTCAATCGAACACCATGACTCTATTGTTAATCACCCCTTTTTATAATTAAGAAAAGCAAGTTCTGCAAATACAGAGTAATTTTCAATTTCACACCCACTGTTAACTGTGACATGACATACTCGACTTAAAATTATAATTTTTGTATTTGCGGGGCTATCGACTACCCGTACGTATCGACGCCTCCTATATCCTTGTATCACTATTGAATACCATATCGATATTATAAATACATCATAAACGAAGGTCGATTACTTAAGATAACGTATCAGCCCTTCGGGCTAGCGTCAGCTCATAGAATGTTTGCGACAGTCACAAACTGGACTGCTCAAGAACCAAGGGACTGTGGCCTTTACTTTGTGATCTACGTGGGCAATGATTTGCATTCACCAGAACAGTATGTATAGGTACCACATTGAAATGAAATGAAATTATTTATTTTGCAAGAAATGTAAAAAATTTACATATTATGTTATATTGTTTCATTGTTCAGCACAAATCGCCAATTGATTGGCTTGCAGAGACTTTGGAATTGCAATTCAACTCAATTCGAAATAAAGTTCGTCTCTAACCTACTTTGGAATATCAATCCGATAGAATCTATTCTGACACCCGAGCGTTTAAGATTTTCTACGAATGGTTTGGAGCACGGAAGCAAGTTGGAAATTGGCGATGGAAATGGTAAATTGAAAGTGTCAGTGCCTAAAAATAGGCTTAATAGCAGGCAGTTGGTCCCTCAAGCAGGCACACCACCTCTTAGGGTTTCTCAACTTTGCAACCTTCATCACCCTCCGGGGAAGGATGCACTGCCGCATGCTATAGCGCCAAGGGAACGCCTCTCGGGGCTTATTACCTTTGCAACCTTCATCACCCTCCGGGGAAGGATGCACTGGCGCACGCTGCAGCGCTACAGAAACGCCTCACAGGCTTAGCACTTTTGCAACCTCTATCACCCTCCGGGTAAGGATGCACTAGAGCACGCTGCAGCGCTACACGAACGCCCCACGGGCTTATTATTTTTGCAACCTCCATCACCCTCCGGGGATGGATGTAGTGGCGCACGCTGCAGCGGTACAGGACCGCCTCTCAGGCTTATCATTTTGAAACCTTCATCACCCTCCGGGGTAGGATGCACTTACGCACGCTGTAGCGCCACAGGAACGCCTATCAAGGTTTGTCATCGTTGCAAAATTTTATCATCCTCCGGGGAAGGATGTACTGACACACGCCACAGCGCTACAGGAACGCCTCTTAGGGCTAATCAACTTTGAAACCTTTGGCTCCCTCCGGGGAAGAATGAACTGCCGCAATTGTTAAAGATCTAGTTCAAAAACATCTTTTAAAAGCAAATAAGTGTAAAAACAAGTATATCTACCAGCCGTATCCAATTCACAGGAAAGTCAAAGCATTGAATGAAAGTACCTTGGACCCAGTGTCAAAAAAAGTTGGTATGGAAATTGATGTTTGCAGTAATAGCTTTCCTAACCTTGACAGTCGAGGTAGTAAGAAAAAATTTCATTCAAAGGCAGAACGAGATCTCTTTGGCAAGAGTTATTAGTTTGAACGTTTGAACATTTCACAAGCTGTACAGCTAGGAAGCCGAATCCTCGCGCAATCGCGCTGGCTCCTAATGCAACGTGCTCGAACAGTCGACACAAACATTTCCATTCAGAGGGGAATTCTACAAATAAATTTTAATCACAGCTCAAACAGCTTACGTCATCTCAAGTAAGACAGACTTAAACAACCGGCTCTATTGCCTCGAGTTCATTATAATACTACCCAAGTGGAAGAACCAGTCTTTGCACCCAGACCTCAAGAGCCGTGCTACTATCAGGATAAGTCTTCTCAATCGTCCACTGACAAACACGCACAGGTTCAGCACCAACTCAAATACAGAACCTACAGCTGAAAGTCTGGCTCATTTTGGATAGGTCAATCTGTTGTACACCTTGATGGACAGCTTAAAAAAAAAAATAGAAACATACATAGACTGCTGGTAACTACTGACCAGGCTATAAAAGGATGCTAAATGCTTAGCTAAATTATGTATAACTGACGGCTTAGTACACTATTCTTATACATAAAATCAGTCAGTTTGTATTAAAATAAAATTATATTAAAATTTCATCTGATCATTTAAGCAAACATTACCTCAGGGTATTTCCTTAGCTAGAACAAATCTTTCAAAATTACAAATCCGGAAGGCAAGGAAGATTATTCAAAAACTCTTATCGAAATAATTTTAAAATAAATCAGCATAATAATTATTTATCTATGTGATTAATAAAATAAACAAAAACTTGTTTGCATTTATTAACGCGCAGCTATGTGATTACTGTTATTAGTTTTTGGACGTGTTCTCTATTTATTCCTGTTTACATTACAATTCAAAACAATGGGTCGATAGTGAAGACGCGTTTTAACCTCGCATTCCGCATTGGGCTCCAAAACATATTCTTCCACATACTAGCAATTATTATGTAAATATAAATCCAGTTTCAAGGCACATAAGAACGTTTCTTTGCATTTCCAATCCATAAGAGGTTCTGACTAATTTGTTTATTACTACACAGCATCCGGTGAGACCAGCTACAGCGGCTATCATAGGTGGCAGGGTAAAGCGAGCTGTTTTCGAGTCGAGGTCGAAATCTGGGTGATGTTACATAGTTATAGTAGCATCATCAATCTATTTGGAAAAATATCTAGTTAATGACATTCTTGCAAAAGTAAACTAGAGAGATGTTTATAAACATTATTATTTAGTATTTACATACAAATTTTTTAAAGAATATAATAAATTCGATCACAAGGTGGGATTCGAACCCCCGTGGTTCCGCCACATGGTGGAATTATTATTATATTATTGTCGTAGTGTATATAATGCTAATCAAAATAGAAGTCATTAGTAATCACAATCGAGATTTTTCAGCCTACTCAGGTTGAAAGGCATATACTGATTAAAATGTTGACAAGATATAGGTACTTGTAGTATATTTATGGATGTATTATGTACCATGTATAAGGTATTGAGACAAATTTTCAATAATTATCAAAGTCATGATTTTATACATTATATACTTTGTTTATAGGATATTTATAACCTTTTTGGGGCATTACTCTATCACATTGTTGCGTTTTATTTATCAAGCCACCAGGAGATAACAAACAACTCTCTCATAATGGACTACGGACGTCAAACGGAACACATAATATAGAAATTTTACCTGAAAATAAAATTTGTATTATGTTTCCTAAGACGTCCGTAGTCCAGATAAGGTCTTCCTGGTGTTATTTTTGCACCAGTGCTACCGTATCATTTATGAGACGAACAATGAGGATATTTCTGGTGGCTTGCCGGAACTGTGGTGAGTTTTGTCCCCACCACTCGCGGCGCTGGCGGCGGTACCACGTGACGGGCTTAAAACTAGCACCATCTAGCGACTTCACGGGGAAAAAGGCGATGTACACTCTCATAATGGACTACGGACGTCTTAGGAAACATAATACAAATTTTATTTTCAGGTAAAATTTCTATATTCTTAAATTGTATTTAGAATTGAAATAGGATTGTATGTATATATGTATAAGGAAATTTATTAAGTACTAAAACTATATAATAAGCGGAGGAAATTAAGTCAAGGGCTGAAATAGATGTATGTAATTCGAAAGTTTTAAACACCACAGCCATTAGATATTATAATGTAATGTAAAGCGAACACGTAAAACATGCGCTAAATGTATTTATTAATATAAAGTTAGTATGTTATTAACATGTAACGGTAAGTGCAGTGCGAATCAAATTTAATGGCGGCTCGGAACATCGAACGATCTGATGCGCAGAAAACAATTTTAGATATTACCGGAACGTTAAGGGTCGGATACCTGCGCGCTCGTGCATTCGCAGCTAACTTCCGAACCGCCATTAAGTTTGAATCGAACTGTAAGTAATGTAATATGAAGCGAATTAACACAAAACATGCATAAAAATGTATATAATAATATGCAAAGTGAGTGAGTGGGTTAGCAAGTGATTGAGTGTGTGTTTGAGTGAGTGAGTAAGTAAGTAATGTAAAGCTATTGTACACGTAAAGCATGCATTTTAATGTATGTATATGCACCTGTGCGTACTGCGCGTCGAGTTCGGTCTCAGAGCTGACGCCGGACGGGTGGTGGTGCCCGCCGGACGGCCCGTACGACTGGGATGATTTATATGTTTTTAAGTGAAACTTTTATTACATCGTCTCAAACTTTTTGGTCTGTGTAGCGCATGTCGCGTGACGCACGATACGTACGATAATTATCGTACAAATACGATAATTTTTAGTTAAATGTCTATAGTGTGAAAAAAGGTTTCACTTTTACCGTGGTTTCATAAAACCACACAACATTTTTTTTCTATATGTATTTATTTCGTCTTTTCCATTTAAAAAAAACTTTTGGAAGTGTTTAACACTCTTTATCTAGATGATAGGTCGTTTATTAAACAAAAATTGAGTATTTAACACATTTTTATAAACAACAATATCAATTTGTAATTTCGTGATTTGAAATTTTGTTATTGTAAGTCAATATATTTTTCTTGTATACAACAAAATCCCACCCGAAATTGAAACCCACCTGTGAGTACAGCAACTTTTGAGAAGATTATGTATTTAATAACAATTGTAGACAGAAACTAATATTTATTTATGTAACAAAGTCTGACCACAGTAACAGCGAAATTGGTACGTAATTATGTATGGAAAAAATGTAATCAATTATATTTTGTTTAGTTAAATATCTCCCAGTGATATAATGCATCCATGTTTTCGCGAATGAAATGTTAAATCAGTATTAATGAATGCATAAAATGATTTTTCATATGAATTGAATAAACCCCGGTTGCTATGACACAAACACCTATAATTTTAGTTGCGATTAAATTTTCTCTACACCATGATATTATTATTTACAAGAACATATATTTATACATAATATTGGCTTACCTTTCTATCTCTAGAATGCGCTGGTCCAATGGTGATGTGTTGCAGCGCATCGCTTACCATCGTGTAGTTGTTCATATCCAGTTTACCAGGTTGCTGGGAAAATGACGTTATTTCTTATGTCATAAGGTTCATTTTGAATGTCATAGCGTTGAAGTGTCTTCGATATTGTCTTCGATAATTAAGTTTTCGATATTGAATAGCAAATATGGTCTAACGAAAACGGCACTTTTGTAAAAAAATCTGATAATATTTACTGTCATAAAGTTGCGCCGTAACTAAAAAAAAATTATGACACATTTCTTCATCCTTCGATTTATAACATTAAAATGCTTTTTCAAGAAAGATTTGTCTTCGTAAGTCCGCTTCCGTTTTTATACAATACTAGCTTTCCACTCGCGGCTTCGCCCGCCCAGTCAAAGAAAAACCCGCATAGTTCCCGTTCCCGTGGGATTTCCGGGATAAAACCTATCCTATGTCCCGGGGTAAAAAGTAGTCTATGTCCTTTCTCGGGTATCAAAATGTCTCTATACCAAATTTCATGCAAATTGGTTCAGTAGTTAAGGCGTGACTGAGTATCAGACAGACAGACAGAGTTACTTTCGCATTTATAATATTAAGTATGGATTTTGCTACCTAATCTTGCTTAAAGTGAGCGAAATATATAAAATAAAATGAAAACTTATTCCTCATGTATTATTACCTTCAAAGTCTGCGAATGTCTTGGCCTGTGAGGAGGTGGGTGTGGCCGAGCTCGGCCCGTTGTGAACGCACGCGGCCCGTAACCTGCCGGTTGCCAGAGACCACCGCCATCTGTTTTAATACATGTATTTAACGGTAC
Organism: Colias croceus; assembly: GCF_905220415.1. Classification (NCBI taxonomy): domain Eukaryota; kingdom Metazoa; phylum Arthropoda; class Insecta; order Lepidoptera; family Pieridae; genus Colias; species Colias croceus. Next base: position 5,039,349 of record NC_059562.1, read on the forward strand.
TTAAAACAGTCATAGAGACAAAATTATTATTAAAGTGGAAATAAATAAGTATACGCAACTACCTCAAATAAACTTAGAAAACAAAAGTGATCATACAGAATATCCGGTAAGCACTACAACAAACTTTAAGGAGAGTTAGATGAAGCTATAAATCTATAATAAAAATAATGATAAAAAAGCTGTAATATTTGAAATCGATTGATTCTCAAAAATAGTAAGAGCTAGCGCGCAAGAGCAACTTTTGTCTCCGCAACTATTTTGTCTCTCCCATCAACTCTATGGGCTAATAAAAAAGTCTCCCGGGAGTTGCGTCGCTACGTGCGCGCACTTTCTTACTAGCCCATAGAGTTGATGGGAGAGACAAAATAGTTGCGGAGAGTTGCTCTTGCGCGCTAGATCTAACACTTTTTAGAACGTCACCCGAGCATTATATATGTCTGTACTACTTACCGGAAACCATGTAAGTATATCTAAGATTTAATAAACATATAAAATTTTAAATACGCTTATATAATGCTGTGTACTCGTATGACACTGCTTTACCTTCATGTGCAAAAAATATATTACCACATTATGTGTGTATAACTTAACGAAAGCTTTTCAAATTACAAATAATTATATACTTTAAAAAAATACTATTTTACAAAACTTCGAATAAATTTTTGCATAAATAAGATTGTAAGAGGCATGCTTTATAAAATCAATTTAAAGTGTCCGAAAAAATTGTTCGTAAAAATGTGTAAATACTATATTAAAAATATATTCTAATCTAATCTACTTAAATGTAATCATGCACAAATCACGAGTACAAAACGGACGAAACAACCATCTACGCAAAAATGAACCTTCCCGCCATACAAATACGGTATACAATTGCGACCATGCAATCACCTGACTCGTGCGTGCTGAGTGAGTCCTCCGAACAGTTGAGGTCCGCTGCGTTATAACAATATCATTTTTTTTTACATTTATTATAAACTTCATGTATATATAATTTATTTAGAAACGCACGCACGCATAAAAAATTATGTATCTAATCTGTGGATAATGTTGTTGGTTGCGCAGTTTCACCTGTGTCTCGATTATGTTTTATTTTAATGTTTCTTACTTTTATACTGTTTGTGAACCCAATGAAAGAATAACAGAAATAATTTCTTTTTATATTTAGCATTTAGCTAGCGTTTTTATATGACTTAATATAATCTGGTATGTTTCTATTCCTTTTAATAAATGTTGCTCTTGTATATCATAAAATAAAAACCTAACCAATCTATTACCAAAGACAGAAACAAAACTTTCCATTTAGTGTATACTGCGCAATAAAGTATTCCTTATATCGTTAAATACCGTCCATTCAAAATTCGTCCATATATGACTTTGCAATAATAGACCGGGAGATATTGACACAAAATTTCGAGTCATTTGTAACAGGATGGCGGTTCTACAGGGGACTCAGAACGCAATTACAAAAAGAAAAATGATTAGAATGATTAGTAGAACCGCCATCGCAACCGCCATTACAAATGACTCGAAATTTTGTGTCAATATCTCCCGGTCTATCTATACAAATATTATAAAGAGGAAAGGTTTGATTTTTTGTTTGTTTGTTTGTATGAATTGAATAGGCTCCGAAACTACTTGGCAGATTTGAAAAATTCTTTCACTGTTGGAAAGCTACATCATTTCTGAGTGACATAGGCTATATTTCATTTTCAAAAAAAATAGGCATCCTTACTAAAATTACGATAACGTAATCCAAGGTGTGAAAAAAATATCAAAAAACTACCTTACATCGCGTGCGCTGCGAAAACTGTTGATGATAGAACAAAATGATATACTACATTTTTTTAGAACACACCATTGTCTACAAAAAATCAGCGGCAGCATATCTCTAACTATTACAGTCATGTCACAATAAGCGTTTTTTTATTGAAAAAAAGAAATTAAAATACCACCGCTACAAAAAGCTCTTTATTTGTACCTTGGTATTAACCCTTATCAAATTAAATGATGTATTATTTAATATTATATAATATTTTAATAGCCATAAATATTACACTGTTTTTAGCTTTGTTGATTCTACACGTTGGGAAATGTAATACTTATAATAAATGCGAAAGTTTGTGAGGATGGATGTACCTACTCACTCTTTCACGCAAATACTACTGAAGATTACATTGAAATTTAGTATACATATATAGAGGGTAACTTGGATAAACATATATGTATATCCCGGAAATCCCACAGGAACGGGAACTATGCGGGTTTTTTTAAACGCGGGCGAAGCCGCGGGCGGAATGCTAGTAAGGTATATATTCAACTCACGCGACAAATCAGCGTGCATCCTGTGGTCGGGCGGCGCGGGCTCTGGAGGCGTGCTCGGAGGCGGGTATACGCTGAAACCTGCGAAGTTCATTAGTATTATTATTTTGAAATAAAATGATATTTTTCGAAAAATCAATTTCGAGACGGATTTGTATATGTAATAGAACATTTCTTGCTAGATATGAAAAAAAAAAACATATTGATTCATACGATTTACACTCGTTATTTGTAAATAGTGCGCAATAAAAATGAAAAGTAATTAATCTATAATATAAAAATGAATCCCAAAATGTGTTGGTAAGCGCATAACTTTAGAACAGCTGAACCGATTTCTTTAATTCTTTTTTTATTATATTCCTTGAAGTACGAGGATGGTTCTTATGTAGAGAAAACGTGAATATGTACCACGGGCGAAACCGGGGCGGACCGCTAGTTTTCAATAAATCAACAGTGACTTTATTTGAAGGTATTATTTAGACTTATTAAAGTAGAAATTCTAGTAATATTTATATAGGCTATTTAGATATTACATTGATAGTAAAAGACAATAATAAAAAGGTATGTGATAAACATATTTCTTACCTTTAAGAAAACTTCTATTCTTCGAATTATTAAGAGTATCGCTGTATTCTGACTCCATGTCGGCGCGTGAGTCGGGTCCAATCAGTAAATCCAATGAATTTGTCAGTTTGTGCTCCATCCTGTAAAAATAAAATATTTTGAATAGTTTGAACCGGTCTTCTTGTTTCTTTCATAAATTGCTTGTTTTCGCTGCTTTGAAATTTTCTTTTCGCTAAGCTCAGTATTTGATATATATCTATACTTTTATATTATAATTTATAAAGCTGAAGAGTTCGTTTGTATGTTTGAACGCGCTTATCTCAGGAACTACTGGTCCGAAACTATAAGCTATATATCATCACGCTAAGACAAACAGGAGAAGAGGTACGAGGGTGAAACCGCGGAGCGCAGGTAGTTTAAAATATGTGTGAATAATAAAAAAATATGGGTGTCCCAAACACTAGTGATACTGAAACCAGGAGGTATAGGATCTAGGTCTTCAGTTGCCGTGGCCGAGGTCTGTACCAAAGAATGTGTCAGCTTCAGTATATCACTACTTCTTGGGGCACCCTGTATGTATCTATTGGGGGCAGGTTGCGGGTTGCGCGCTCCATGCGGCACGCCGCTCGACCTGCTGGGGGCAGGTTGCGGTTGTGACGCCATCTGTGGGGGGCAGGTTGCGGTGTGACGTCACACTCACGTGTCCAGGCGGTAGGGGTGCGGCGCGGGGCGGGCCGCGGCCACGTCGGGCAGGTTGTGGTTGTGCCGCGCGCCGCCCGACCGCTCCATGCGGAACGCGCGTTCAATCTCGCCCTTACGCTCCCACACCTCCTTGAAGAACGGCGTGTAGAACGCCGCTGGACACGAGAAAAAAACATTTGAGCACACAGAAAAATAGAGTTTATAGATCCAATCATTCGTAATGCACCTGAAAACTAATATTTTTTATGTTAATATGATAAAAACCCGCTAAAAGGTCGAAATAGGCGACCGAAAAATAAAACGTTAAAAGTTTCAGTTCAAGGAAATAAATATCAACCAAACCCTAGATTACAAGTAAACCTTACCGAATATTTTGATTTATTCTTACACGCTCGTTTTAAAAATACACCATTAAACTTTAAAATAAATAAGGAAAGTTTCAAACATTATATCAAGATTATGTCACAAAAAACATGCTTTTTTTTTAATCGCCACTTATTACCGCTTACAAATAAAAAAATGCCCATAAAAAATGGCAACCCAACTCACCCTTAGTCTCCGCCGTGTTACTATACGTGTACGTAGTGAAGTGCGCTGCGAGTCGATCGGCAGTCGCGTTTCCATCCGTAATGAGAGCGTGGCCGAGATCCGTACCGAAGAACGTGTTAGCTGCTGACCCACCACCATCTGTGACTGCCACCATTTGGATTGGCAGGTTTGGTATGTTCATGGAGAACGCGCTGGAAACGTGAAGTTAGCAACGGTTAGTATAATGTTCAGAATACACTAAAACCATTTTATTCTAGTAGTACGAGATCCCACACGTATCCATTAGTGCGTTCATAGTTTTTTTGCTAAAACCAAAATGTTATGTACATATATTTATAATTAGGACAATATATGTATATCTAGGTTGCCAGTCAAAATTTATAAAGATTGAGACTGCAAGTTATGTAGAGATTCTAAAAAATGACGGTTGCCGTTTTTCACCTGCCCGCAACCTCTTCACAGCAGCAGCAGTGTTTGCCAGCCTACTTTTAAATAATTATATAATCCAAAAACAACAACAAAATTACTATTTCGTATTCACTCTTAGCTCATAAAATTATTTCACGCACTTCTCAATATCTTCAGATGTATTTAACATGATTCAATTGCGTTTAAACACCAAGGAAACTGTATCACAACTAACTACAGATACTTTAACTTTCAACTCATTTGTGTACATATTTACGAATGATTTCAGGAGAAGACAAGCGTCATCTAACTATCATAACATTGCTAGACAATGATTAAATAATAACAGTTTACAAACAATCAAACACAAACAAGATGTGACAAATGTAGAATGTAGAATGTTTACTACCTGACTAAATAAAAGTATTTTAGTATATCTAATTGATAATACAAGTACATCATTGATTTTATTATAATTTTTTTAGAGACACAAAAATGTACAAGCTTTTATAAACGTTATATAAAAACCTACAATATAGAAACAAGATAGTTTACTTTTAACAATAATTATGTTTGAAACAGCTTATGTTGCAACAAAACCAAGCCGTGGTTTAATTAAATCAATATTCAATACTTTGCACTTACTTCAAAGTAGCCAAGCTGGCTTTCCTCTTAGCAGAGTAGATGAGAATAAAACCATGTATCAACTCTTCTCTGAACTGACTGGCGCCGTGGAAACTAGATATTATAACCTATAATAGAAAACATATTGTTACATTTCTTTCTATTCTAATGACAATCCTACCATATCATTTAAAATGTCAAATAAATGCCTACAGTAGTCGCGTGGTCTACAAGGGTATAAGGTCTACCAGAATCTGATGGCATATTTATATTTCAGAAATAAAAGATTTTCATGTGGCAACTTATTTGACAACTATCAAATTGGTTGTCAAATTATTTGTCTTTTTTTCAGTTGATGAATAATTTTTAGGATTTTGTCTAAAAAATCTTCGAAAATGTCGAAAAAGCCGCTGCGATCACAAGCAAGAGGTGTTGTTTATAATGTGTATAGAAAAACATTCGATGAAGAAGGGTCAAACACATCACAATTTTCAATTTTTAAGATTTTATTGGTAAATTGGACTTACCCGTATTGATACTTTAAATTAAAAATATTATAAGTAGGTAACTATAATATTGTTTGTTGATTAGAATATAATTTTATGAAAACTTATTACAGGAGTTTCCAATACGGCTATTCATCAAGTCCAAGCTGTCCAAGTCAATTTTATAATGTGTGTATCTGTTATTACTTACGAAAATAAACATAGTTTTATTTTATTTTTATTTTATTTTATAAAAAATTATAAGCAGTTTTGAACTACATTATCATTATAATATTGATATTTTCACATGGCATACTGGTTATGAATATACAAATATAGGTATGTATAAATAATAATAATTATGTATTACCTGTATAAAAGTAATATGTATAATTGTATATTATACATGTAAGTATGTACCTACATAATATTAAGTGGATATCTCATTATTAAGTACAGTATTGTCCACTTATGTAATGTGACTAATGATATTGAGGACAAAATAAAAAATAAGCAGTATCAAAATCGTTCAGTCCATTTTCCCTATGGTTGCACACTCAAAATTTTGATTTCGCTAATTGCCATCAGATTCTGGTTTACCTATATACAATTTTTAAAACAAGAAAAAGTACACAAATAAATTAAAAAATCTGTTTATTTACTTATAAATCTTCATTAGTATATATTTTCCATTTAAAATAATCAACAAAACATACAACCATACTTTTTATGATACGCGACTACTTGGGTTAATCAATAAAAATCTACACTTCGGGAAAATCATGTAAAACTTATTTTATTTCTGGATTTTATTTTCGATTATATATATATGTATTACAAGAAAATTGAAATTCGTCGCTTACAATTTTATTATAGTAGAGCCATTTTAATAGGCAACATTTGACAGTTCAACAAAATTCAACAACGTAACCTAGTAAAGACGACATAGAATAACATGATATTTCGTTTTGTTAGAACTGCACGTTTGCTTAACTTTTTTCAATTATGATTACATATTTATAATAATAATGACCGATACAAGTAATTTTAGGATTTGATTTTACTGATAAACCATTCTAAACATAATAAAAAATTTCTGATTCAAAGAACTGACGTCGCTACAATTTTGTGTCAATAAACCTTTTTTCTTTTTAAATACCAGAGACGTTACTCTAAAAATCGAAATCTGACATCTAGAATCGAATGCATTGATTACTTGGGAATAAAAATTATCATAAATTATTGACATGGTGTTTCAAGTTCGATTGACAAATGTTTCAAGTCCGTATCGATTAATTTACTTTAATCGATGTTTTTAAGCAGGTTACCACCCTATGAAGATAAAATTGATAGACGTCAAATGTTGCCTATTAAATTGGCTCGACTATAAGGCATTTATTTGTCGATAAAGTTTATATAACAGAAGATTACCAATACTTCGTAATGATACAAGACGCTTTGCTTTACAAAAAACTTTTACTCACTTCAACTTTCCGCTTAGAATCGCCCAGAAAGGTCTCAATCACAATCGACCTATCGCCCGTGAGGAAACAAGCTCGATGCAACAGTAGGGGGCTGAGCACGCGGTCCGGCGAGTACGGGTCGTCGCAGAACATGCACACCATTATCCTGTAATTAGGGAAGATGTTAAAAAAGTTGTAATTAGAGGTATTTGTTTGTTCTCGATTGAACTTTGGAAGTTTTATATCTTAAAATATTTCGTTATAACCATGCTGACGTTTATGAACACTGTAGTAGAATCTGAATTTTGAATGCTAGTGAGTTATTTCAATTTAATCAACTATCATTACATTAAAAAATGAAGACAATAAAAAGTAATATAAATCAGTCTTCCTGATCATCATCGTGATCATAATGTACATGGTCATACGAATGGCGCCAAAACATATTTTTAAGAGAATTAAATGATAATGGGCGTTCGTCATTATTTCGCCGATTCGTTTTTCCGAAAATATTATTGTAATAACTATTATCACATTAAGAGTAGAGAAACTTTTTCACTATCGTAATACTATCTTTATTTTCTAGTACGAATATGTTCTGGGAAAAGGCAGTGAATATTATTGTTATATCTTATAACTTTGTGGATTACAGGAGAAAAATTACAAAACAAAATTGTATAGATGTATTAGGCTACCGTAGGCTTCAAATATCGTTGCAGAGTGTGTGCGGCGGGGGCTGCGCTCATTCAATAGGCAACGTGAGGAGGGCGACAGACTGTTGTGGCTGCTGTCTGTCGTAGTGCTCGGCATGCGCGTAGGGTAGTTCGCGACTACATACGAGTGGATTGCCAATGGCAGGCGCGCGAGGGGTACCGTGAGCGTTCCCACCGGAGATCCCGGGATCCCCTCTTTACTTGCGCGGAAGTAGGCCACCGTGAGGTTTTAGTCAGTATGAGTCTGACATAACCCTGCTGCTGCCCCCGAAGCAGCCGGTATTCATGAGAATTTCCTCACGTTAAAAAAAAAAAAAAAAAAAAAAGCCTTCAAATATCGCATAACAATAAAACTATGATAATGGCGATTATCATTTTATTCTCCGGGGACGGCGATATGTGTGTGTGCGTGTAATACATGTATGCATGTGTACTTGCGTATATGTATGCGTGTGATACGTGTATGTATGTACACACTATACGCACCGTATGTCCGCGTCGTAGCACACAATCAAGTCACGGTAGAGGTGCGCATAGCTCGCCTTGTCGCGATTCGCGCGAACTAGCTCTTGTACAGCATCTGCTGTTAACGCTTCTGTACCGAGCTCGCCGACTGACGCCTCCATGTATGAACAGTGTAGGCTGAAACACGATGTTTTATTAGATAAACAAAAATGACGTGTGTCACTCGGGGACTGCCGCGGTAAAGCTATTGCATGCTATGCCTTCAAGCCACACCTCCGCCCGTCGGAGTGGGGAGCGTGAGGTTTTTTCGTTACGGAATTTCTGGATTCGGTCCCCGCGCTCAAGGCCCGCGATAGGAGCTATGCAATAGCTTAAAATTGTATAAAGAAGTCATTACGATCTCCACATATTAGTGTAAGGTGAAGATGTAACAGATAATATACTATCATCTGTTATCAATTTTAATTTATCATTACTTACTGTCTATAGCCTTAAATAGAGAAAGTCTTAAATAGCGAAAATAAAATATTTATTTCGAGTCTAACTACTACCACTACTATGAATGACAACCAGATAATAAATGCAAAAAATATCAAACTCACTTATCAGCAAGATTCTGCCCCTCCTCTTGTAAGCGAGCGACCTCTTTCTTATCCATACCGTCGTCTTGAACGAATATAACCACCAATGGTAATCCCTGTATCATAGAAAAAAGTACCTATTATAAGACTCTATAGTTACTGTCTAAAAAATAAGATTTAAAATGTAACTTATTAAATAAAAAAATGTTTATTATTTCAAGTATATTAAATTTCAATTCTAAGCTTATTAGAAACAGTCAAAAAAAAGTACCTGAAAGGGTAATTTATCTTCTTGTTCTAGACTCGACAGGAGTGTCTTTTCAGCACAATTTCTTATAAATTCGAATGACTCTTGATCTTGATATACACAGAAATAACCTGTAAGAAAGATTTCATAGTTTACAAATATTTTACTATTTCATTTGTTTTGCATTTACATTGAGAGTCCAACTCTGAAGCCAAGATTGCGAATAAACATATTTCAAAATGTTTGCCGAGCAACAATCGACCCTACAGCTGTACCCCACACACGTACCGTAAGGTGCATAATCCCTTAGCACGTTGTTGTTCCGCCGTCGCAACTGTCTATGAGACACTTGATGCAACATTTATCAAAATGTTTGCTGAGAAATAATAGCCCATATAGCAGTTCGTCCCCTACGTACCGTAAGGTGCATAATCCCTTAGCACGTTGTTGTGCCGCCGTCGCACCAGGCCATGAGACACTTGATGCAACATATTGCAAAATGTTTGCTTTACAATAATCGCCTCTACTACACTTGGCCATGCACTTACCATTAGGTCAGTACTACTCTTTCCACGTACCATTAGGTGCATAATCCCTTAACACGTCAGTATGACGCCGCTGATCCAAACGCCACGCTACACCGTTGACGCTCACACGTTTGTCACCGTCACACCCGGCTATGAGACGCTTGCCGAACTCCGATGCTATTTCATCCACCTGTTTACATTATATAAATCATTTATTTCAGGGCAACTTAAAAAAAATGTATGTGAATATAGTTGTACATTGAATTATTTGTAAAATCGACCAATTCATGTTCATTTCAATTTATTGATATATCCATTATAATAGAAGACTGAAATTATAAAACCGTAAAAAATGTTTTTTTTGGCAATATCTTGATACATATTAATAAAGCATTTTATAATGTCCTGTTTTTGTTTAAAATTTGTGTTTTTTTATGTGACTATACAAAGAATAGGTATATATATAAATAAAATAATAATATATATAAAATTTATTATAATAAGTCCATTAACTTACTCCCAATATGATGACGTTAATCTGATTGGAGTCCGTAGTGAGAGCCCAAGGCGCGGCCGGCGGGCCCGCTTGGCACTGCGACTCGCCCGTTGACGTCAACGATCTGTTTTTATAATATAACAATATTAACTATTAACTTAATTTAGTTTTTTGAAAATTAATTTAAACATTTGTATAAATTATGTACGTACATTATTTAATTCAAACTTTTACACTTATCAAGGATCAGTGACAATACAATAATTAAATTACATAGTTGAGCGTGTCTCATAGTTTTCATAAACTACTAGCTGACCCACCAAACGTTGTCTTGTCTTAGCACAATCTGTCAAACGCATGAAGTTAAATAGTTGTTAAGTTTTCTTCATTTTTTTGTATTTATTGAGCATATTTCTCAAGATTTTCTTTCATAAGATCCTTCTCCTGATAATAACAAAAAATAATTATCGAAACCGGTCCAGCCGTTCACGCGTGATACTGTGATCGAAGCAAAAAAGATTCGTGTTTATAGAATTTCACTTGTTACTTGTTATATATAAATTATTACTTATAATTGTGTATATGTCCGTCTGTCTGTCACTCACCCCACTCTAGTGTTGAGCACGACGGGCAGCGTGGCATCGAGGCAGTTTGCCCCGGCGGGGCAGTGCTCCCTCATGGGGCAGTGCACGAACCCAAGGTGTTGGAACAGCATCAGCTTCCTGTCTTGCTCCATGCGGTCCAGCATTTTGTATCTGTGGACGAATAAAATAGTTTTGATACAGGAAATTCGAATATATTATGCCGTAAGTATCGTATGTTATGTTCAAAGAACGAAAAAATAGCACAACATAAACGAAATTTGTGTTACATAAATAAAAACGATGAATTGTGACAGTCACAGAAATCCCAAAAAACAATTTAACATCAGAAAAGCACAACATGTGCACAACAATAAATATTTAAAGCTAGGAGTAATAATTAATCTTGTTGTATAATAAAATGCTTCAACACATTTAGAGCCGATTTTTCAATCCTTGGTTAAAATTTATCCGACCAATAAAGTATTACACGAATATATTAAAATGTCACCTGTAAACTGTCAAATACGGACAATTTTTGAAATGGTAGTGTAATATGTTATTCGATGAATAAGTTTTAACCAAGGATTGAAAAATCAGCCCTTATTTAAAATTAAAATACATACCGGAAGTCATCTTGCAGTACATCAGTGATTTCCTTTATGTCCTCTTGTGTGATGGTCCCGGTTGGTGATATTCTCTTGAAGTGATAGAATAAGTCTGCGTGCTCCAGTAATAGCTCCTAAAATAAAAATTATTTAATATAGTTTTACTGCGTATAAGTAACGAGTACATTATAAAAAACTTGTACTTAAAAAAACATATAGATTTTGGCGAAAATACAATTTGATGATACTTTTAATATTACAGAGAAATTTTAGATTTATATTGTGGGAAACTATTTAAAATAATTGGTATAGACATACATTAAAAAAACAAATGTGGAAATCAAAAGTCATACGAACTGCGCCATGATAATAGAAAATTTCGGAAAAGGTTGCTCATCCCAGAATAGAAACAACGCGCTTATATTTTCACTTTGTAAAAATTAAATACTTTTCATACATTAACGGTCTTAAGGTTTAATAAAATGTTACCCATTCGCTATACAATGGATTAGTTATTGCAATAACCTGTCATGTTTTTACGATTGACGTTTCATGTGATCAAGAGCAGGACACATCTATGGTAGAAAATGGTTGAAATTTATCCATTTATCCAATTTAACTTTTTATTAGTAAGGTTGTAAAATAATATCTGAATTTTATACACAAACCCACCTGAAAATTGTGCTTAGCCCGTCTCTGTATCTCCCTCTGATGTTCATCGTACACCCTCTGCTGTTGTTCCTCTGATAGCGCCTCATAACACTCTCGACCCATCAATAAAACGCGCACTTCGGACAGTTGCTTACCCGGCGTGACATAACCGGTCTCTTCTAGAAGCCGCTTGAATTGTTGGCACCATCTGGTGTATGAATAAGTAAGTAAAAAATTCGTGAAAAAATATTTTCTGATTTTTTTTTAAATTCTAGATAGGGAAACGCTTGATCACAATCTCGCCTGATGGAAAGCTAAGATGTGGTCTAAGATTGTACGCGCTTCCCTAGTAGGTACTTTGTGTCTAAATATAAATGGTTAACTAAAAATAATAACTATTGTTAGTACTAATTCGTCTTTATAAATTCTGAATAAAAAATTACGTTCATGACTAAATAAAAAGGTGATAGTAAAAATCGTATAAAAGTATGTTAAAACACAGATGGTAAAAGAAATTACCAAAAGAAATTAAAAAGTAACCGGCAAATAAAGCTTGAAAAACAAATATTATTGCATTTATATACTAAAAACCTTGATATAGAAACATAAAAGTTACAACTTACTCCAAATTCCTTTGTTTCTCTTGCGCTTCATGCAAGTACGCTTTGAAAACGGACGCAGCTTCGTTCGTATCCAAGATCTCGTACGGGATTTTTTGTGATTGTCCCAGTGTCTGTAACACGTATAAAAAATAATTTTAATCACATTAAAAGTACAGATATTTTGATAACAAAGAATCTAATGAACACATAAGGTTGTGTGTGTAATCGATTAATTGTATAGATTTTGAAGATGTTTTAAACTGATTTACAATAATAATCTAACGTACTATAGCGCCTCATAAGTGTATGATTGCTTAAAAACCAATGCGCTCCTGTTACCTCGCCCGCACGCAATGTCCCAAATAGGTACAAATAATGAGGGGGGGAGGATTTTTTTTTTCGATTCCAAATACTAAAAATGAAGGGGGGAGGTCGATTTTTAGAATGTTTCTTTTGTGCTTTTTACTTTATTTTCACGTACCTGGTACCTAGCCCGTTCCCCCACTCTCAACGTGTTGTCAGCGGGCAGAGGGCTGTCCGCATCGGAGGCGGAGGGCGAGGCGGAGTCGTGGCGAAGCCCCTCGCTATCCGACATACTATAGCATATCATTGCCTACAAACCTATGTGCTCCTGGTACCTGGCCCGCTCTTTATGTTCCAATTACATAAAAAAAAGAAGTGGGGCTGGATTCTTGTTCTTTTTTACACACTTACCCTATTATTATTTTTTTTTTCCTGTCTAAGGTTTTTTTTTTCATAACTTTACAGCTATTTACACACGTACCTGGTACCTAGCCCGTTCCCCCACTCTTAACGTGGTGTCTGCGGGCAGGGGGCTGTCCGCGTCGGAGGCGGAGCCCCTCGCGATCCGACATACTATAGCATATCATTGCCTACAAACCTATGTGCTCCTGGTACCTGGCCCGCTCTTTATGTTCCAAATACGTACAAAAAAAAGAAGTTGGGCTGGATTTTTGTTCTTTTTTTACACACTTACCCTTATCACTTACCCAAATATTATTATTTTTTTCATAATTTTACAGTTATTTACACACGTACCTGGTACCTAGCCCTTTCCCCCACTCTTAACGTGGTGTCTGCCGGGAGGGGGCTGTCCGCTTCGGAGGCGGAGGGCGAGGCGGAGTCGTGGCGAAGCCCCTCGCTGAAGTACACCGTGAAGTCGCGGTGCGTGCGTATCTGACGTACTATGGCGCCCCATTCGCTGTGGGAGAGATTATTTATTTCAGTAAAAAAATATATTGTTTGTACCTTATTGAGAGATAGATAATATTTAGATAAGTAAATGTCATCCGAAGAATCTGTATGTCAGACTATTTGCGATATATTAAAATTCACTAATGATTATTGTTTTCAACAATGGATCTTCATTCTTGATAGGTTATAGGTGTTCAGTTATTATAATATGTTTAAATACATATTTTAATGATTTTCGACTACTTTATTTCTAAAATAAACTATCATTATTAGCACATTAAACTCACTTCTCTTGCAAATCCTCAGTAGATAGCTGCATTCTCGATAAAACTTGCGGCAGTTTCGCCAATTGCTTGCGAAGCTTTTTAGCCGATCGCTCCTCTTTCAAACGGCGTATATGTCGACGGAAGACAACCTGAGTACCATCATTGCCAAATTGCTGTACGAATTTGGTCCATTCGGGATAATGGCATAATCGCTTACTCGCAGCTGACCACATTTCCCTAAAAATATAGAAAAGATTTATAAAATACTTTTATACATTATTAAAAGCAATTCTTATATTTTTTTCTTAATTTTTAACAAACTTACTTATGATCCTGCACATGTATCCTGATAAGTTGCGTGAAAGCTTCAGTAACGAAGTCTAGATGTTCTCTCCTTATCCTCAAGGCTTCGGCATAATTTGCAACCTAAAACAATAAAAATATGTTAAGAGCGTTTTTTGTAAACGATCTGTGCGTTATTATTACGCTATAGACTAGCGCTTTATATGCCTGTGTAAAGACGACACACATCTTTTGGATACTTAAATATACAGTTACATAGGCAATATACAGTTTTTTTCCTTAAATAAAGTTCTAAACCACAGTCCATGAGCTTTATTTTTTTAAATACGACCAGAACAAATTTACCTTAATTCTGGCCTTCGTCTTGTCGATCATCTGTGCAAGCAGGAAGAACGCCTGATCCACGTTAACGTTATCATGACTGGACGTCTCTACGATGGGTATGGAGCCCTTGAACTCCTTGCGTTGTACTAGACGCTCTGCCTCGCGGACACCTTGCTCACAGGCCTCGTCGTTTTTAGATGTTACAAGAACTACAGGTTTCTTAAGCTTGATTATGTTCTGCAGGATGGCCGCTGTTATTTCGTTCTGGAAAAGATTTTGTCGAATAAATTGAAATACTTACTTAATATGAAACTATGATTTCCAGTGTACTGATAGCGAAAATCGATATTTAGATTGTTTCACAACACTAAAAAATCGATTGGTGGACAATGACAAATGAAAGAATGAATTTTTCGCTGATAAATTGGCACAACTGGTGACTATTAAAAATAACAATAAGCAGATTATTTACCTAGAATATTTTCGTAGAAGATATTTCCGAATAAACGACAAAGCACATCAATATAACGTTATTTATTTTCCCTACGAAGAATATTTCCATACAATTCGTTGTCAATAATCTTACCTGTTTCTCCCAAGTCCTCCCAGGCACGAGGCTCACATCGTACACACAGAGGAACCCGTCCACAGACAGTTTTCCATCAGGCATATACTTCTGCTCATACTCCTTCTCAATGCCGAGCTGATTCTTGCACACGTACATGAGTTTCTCTGCGGACTGCAGTTTGGTGGCCACGCACCGTTTCACGTACGCCTCCGTCTTACCCACCGCTTCAAAAAAAGTGTAATGTTGCAGTTGCATAATGTTCGTTCATCACATATAGCTTTGAATCATAAATACGCACAAAAAAACTTCAATAAAATCCTGAAAATATCAAGATTTGATATTTTCAGGATTTTACTGTAGTGCAAACTGTAAGGCATACCTACATTTTGTAATGTAAACCTAATAAAAATTTCTTCAAGAAAGTATTACAAAAACTAAAGTTAAATCTTATGTTTCTCTGTTTATGTAAACATCCAGAAAATATAATTATATCCCTCAATATGTCTTTACCTCAGTTAACAATATCCAATCAAAATATAGATCAACTTTACCTTTAAAAGGCTGGAAGCACGCATCATCCACAAACTCCGTCTGTTCGAGCACCTCGAACCTGAATTCCTGCTCATCGTTCTCCTTCTGAACCCCGCCCCAGTACAAAAAGTGGTCATTGTTCACCACTCGACCGCTGAAGTCCGACTGAAATGAATAGTCTTATAGTTTTTATGGAACGAACTTCCTCATGCGGTGTTTCCAAACGGTTACGACTTAGGGACCTTCAAGAAAAGAGCGTACTCCTATCTTAAAGGCCGGCAACGCACTGACAATGTCCCCGGCATTGCTGGTGCCTATGGGCGACGCAGTGCACTTAACATCAGGTGACGCGTCTGCTCTGTTGCTTCCTCTTATATAAAAAAAAAAAATAGTAGCGAATAGCGATGTTATTGGTGAACGTGTATAGTGATAGCAATTCGTTATTGAACGTAGGTACATCGAGTGTGGGCTCGATCATACTTGTCATCTAAATCTGGCTGGGTAGACGAAGTAAGTGATAACAGCGCTGTTACTAAAGCTTCTAAAATAATTATTTATTTAAATGTGTTAAATTGAAGAGGATCATAAATCTAAACATGTACCTATTATTTTTAGATAAAGTATTCATAACGCCTTGTCTGTAACATATCCTCTGGGGTATAAAACATTCAAAGTTAAAGATATATTTTAAGTAGTCTATAATCTATATTATACTGATCTTATAAGAGTTAAAGTTGAAATTTTCCAGTTACTGTCAATGTATTATGTTCATTATGCAGAACTTCTGAACATTAATATTTGCGTGCTCTTCCATTCTGATACCGAATACGATAACATTGTGAATCAATATCATATATCAAACTAAATGAAAGATCTTTTGAAAACATGAATTAAAGCAAAGCCGGATTACGCTTGAATCGATTGATTCGCTTCGTCTACAACCTATTGTTGAACGTATAATAAGTTACATTGTTAGCTTTGTACAGTTCTTAAGTTACGGCTCATTATGTAACATCGAGTTAAGTTATAAATCTTGTACAATTTTCTTTATGTGGAAGAGAAATTACGAATTTTTTGAGGCTTAGTAAATCATTTTCTTTTCTAATCGGATAATCCGCTTACAGAAATAATTTGTTTAAAAGTTGGTCATTCTTTTCAACATTCATGTATTTTAAATGGACATAACGAATCGTACAAATTAATGTTAGATGTAGTTACGTCGAGAATAAGAGCCTTGTATTCCAAGCATGTACGTCAGGAAAAATAGCTATCGCTGACCTTTCAAGTTTTCATACAGATCTACGGCATTTTAGAGAGGGTCACAAATATACGGACTATTCTACATGAATCGTGAATGTGTATCACGCGTGAATTAGTAATTTATTTCTATTTATATACGGAAAAACAGTGAGTCGCCTTAACGTTATATTGTTTTTATTGTATTATGCATAAAATGTAACAAGTTCGCGGTGTATGCAAAAGAACGTACTGTGTACTATGTGAGTCGTGAGAATCATCACAGAGAGAGTAGAATTCTGACCACAATTCCTATCTTAATTCATATTAAATAATATTCAGTTGCGAATTTTATTCCACGATTCTCTACCACCTAAGTATATTCTCAAACAGGATGCCCGCACACGGGATGCTGCACGACCTCCCTTCCGTAGCAGAACACTGCGAAAATACCCTACATTTTCAAAAGATAAATCATACTTTAATATTTCGTTTACATAATTGTTTTGTATATTACGTTATCATTTATTCATATAAAACAATGAACTTTCCTACGCGCCGTTGAATTTTATTTCGGGTTAACTGTATTGCATAATTCGAAGACAATGGTTATTCTCTTCGTTATAGTTGCGAAATATCATCTAAGCTATTGTTACTGATCTAGAATTATAATGAAAACATTGTTTAATTTGTAGTTCTAATATAGCTAGTTTTCTTTTTGATTAATGGAAATCTATGCAGGTATAATTGCTCTGCCTAAAAGCGTCAAATTTCAACTTGTAGTTTCTATACAGCCGTAGCAATGTCTAGTCTCCAATATATTATTTAACAAGTAGGAACTATACCAGCCAATGCTCTAGTAAGAATACTAACACCATAATTAAGCTCAACAAGTTAAACGTCGTTTAAACATCATTAGCTTGTTAACTGGACTCGCTTATATACGGTATATTTTTAATGTTGAAAGAAGCCCGGAACAGCTAGGTACGTTATTTATATGATATCAATTCTTAAATTGTACATATATTATTATTACAGGAGTCATAAAAAAATTATACTTATCCTTCATATTTATGTTATGTACGATTCATTTTTCATTTAATTTCTTGTAATTATTTGCAGCAAAGGTATACAGAATAACTTTAAAATTTTCTTCTGGATATTTAAAAATTTTTAATACACAAACACAATATAAGTGAAGTATATAGAGCAATTAATAATGCGACAAACTGGATTATCTATATATATAAAAGAAAGTCTGTATGTTCCAACACTTATAACTCGAGATCTGCTGAACCAATTTTCATGGTTTTGGATTCGTTGGATTTGTCACCGCCCAGAATAGAAGAATAAATCATAAAAACAACAAAAACTAGACGAATAAATATTTTCCCAAAATTTTGATTTTCGTACATGTCAGTCATTAGTTGTCAATCCTGTCAAATACGGAAAATAATGTTTGACATTCATGCGTTCAAAAATGTGTAAAATAATTAAAAAGTAAAAAGGGTGAATAAATATTGTTTGTATTTATTTTAAAATCAATTATTAAAAAGTGCAATAAAAGCAGATACATAAAAATTCCTTATATGTTTGTGTTTACGCGTGTTTTCAGAAATTAATAAGGTATTTTTGGTGGGGAAACTAACCAAGAAGGTTAGTTCGATTAATTATTGAAAAAATTCTATAAAAATGTAAAAATTCTGACAATTATTTGTGGCGATTTCGTCGACTGCGTCAACAATATAAACAAGCTAAATTGCGTTTTGAAGATTGCATCCATTTATGCAATGCAATTAGCACAGAAGAAGATGCAGAAAATGTTGGTCTATTGATTATTTTACCGGCGACATACACAGGTAGCCCAAGTGAATATGCACAAGATGCAATGACATAATATGTTCGTCATTATGGTCGGCCAGATTTATTCATTACATTTATATGTGGATTACATGAAATGGATGGAAATTGTTCAACTGTTGCTTCCCGGACAAATATCAAGTGATCGGCACGACATCACCACACGTGTTTTCAAGCAAAAAATCCGATCACTGATGAGTTACATTAATGGAACTCATCTTTGGGATTATTCAATGATGGATGTTTTCAATCGAATGACAACAATCTGGCTTGCAGCATGCACACATTTTAATTTGGTTAGTCGAAAGGATTCGGGCAGATAAAATATATGAGTGTGCGGGGATTGCTAATCCTGAAACCGATCCAGACCGACATGACGTTGTTATCATGGACCGTGTGAAACAATCAACCACCAAACACCATGCATGGTTGACAGCGAGTGTACCAAAAGGTATCCACGAAAATTGATGGCAGAGACCATCACAGGCAACGATGGTTACCCACTGTATCAGCGTCGATCGCCCAATGATAATGGTATAATTACCACAACTAAAGTGAAATGAAACGTTGGCGTGGTCGACAACAGTTTAATAATGAAAAGAGTTAATCCATGCTGCACAACTTATTAAAATTCAATCATTTTTCTCTGAGACGTGTTTGAAGTAATAAAATAAAATACTATTACCTATCAACCCATATAAATATTTATTTTGTATCATTGTATTACGTTCATCAAAGCCTTAATTAGTTCAGCTAAAAGGTAACACAACATTCATTGACAGGGCGGTACAAAGTTCGCCGGGACAGCTAGTTTATTTATAATTTATATTTTATATTATGTCCGTAATATATGCATAGAAATGTTAACTAATATTTGTTCAATCTAGAAGATATGATTAGAATATTGACCGAAATAAAAATTACGCTACAGCATTTAAAAATTATTAGAAAGTTAATTTTCCCTTCGTTAAATAGGCTATTTATTAAAAGAAACCTTTTTTGGAGCACTGTAACTAAAATTTTAAAAGCGTACACGGCTCGTACCCTCTACTGCGCGGCATGGTAATGGGTATTAGTTACAGGCCCTTGGTCATTTTTCCACTAGACCAGCCTGACAGCGGTCACGGCACAATGAGTGCAAGGTTACACTTGGTAATATAGCTTTATAATTCGAGTATGAAAATGTGTGAAAATTATATGGATAAAATAGATTCGTCGTATTTTTATCGTAGGTTTGGGATTGGAGAAAAACAATGTGCTATGTCGTAATAAAAACGTATATGACGATATATAGGGCATATTTTTGGCTATATTATGTACCTGTATCAATTCTTATAATGAAAATTGTCAAGTAGCCTTATTTTTGATGCTATGAAAAGGCTTTGAACTTTAAAGCGTACGTATTCTATTACGATAAATTTTAAACTCAGAATGTATTAATCAATTGATAATTTTAAAACATTCTCATCGCGT
Source organism: Colias croceus (assembly GCF_905220415.1). Taxonomy (NCBI): domain Eukaryota; kingdom Metazoa; phylum Arthropoda; class Insecta; order Lepidoptera; family Pieridae; genus Colias; species Colias croceus. The sequence goes on from NC_059562.1 coordinate 5,059,713, forward strand.
ATTTTAAAAAGAACTTAAGTCATCTAATATAGTATTCAGGTACAAGATGAAATATATATATGTATATTCATTATCCAATTCCAATTAATCCATTACACATGATTACACTGGCTTGATCAAAGCCAAGTGCCAACGGTACATACGATTAAAATTATTCTTCAATATTCAACAAAGTTTATAGATGCTCGCCAAATTCCAGACGAAATTTTGAGAACTACATTTTTATGAAATGAAAAAACCTACTCTTTGTGTTGAATTTCTTTTTCGTTTTTATGTGAATATATAAAATTTATAGGAATGATTTAAAACACATTTTATTCATTAAGTATATTTTTAGAAAAGGCTTTCGCACTCTTTACAGTGAGCATGACGGGGAGACATTAATGTTAGTTTAATTACTGAACAAATAAATTAAGTGAAAATTCTAATTCATATAATAGATTTGATTTTGTGTGTAGTAAATTGATTTTGGTGAATCATAAGTAACTCTATCAAACACACTGGTGGGAAGCTATTTTATTACAATAACTAGATGTGCGCTGCGGTTTTACCCACAGTGCGTCGCTCCTGTTGGTCTTAGCGAGATAATATATAGCCTATAGCCTTCCTCGTTAAATGGGCTATCTAACACCGAAAGAACTTTCCAAATCGGACCAGTAGTTCCCCTGATTAGTGCGTTCAAACAAACAAACTCTTCAGCTTTATAATAATAAGTATAGATAATAACAATATTCTTACCTGACTTAACACAGATATATGATCGACATTATAATCATCAGCATCAGTTCGAACAAATCTGTTGCAGAGACACGACTTGCCGATGCCAAGTTGGCCCTTTTCTTTCTCTGTGCCTGTAAATTGTATTTACATTGAATAAAAAGTGAAGAAACATGTTTACACACATGAAGGTAAAAGCTAGGTATTAGTGGGGTAAGGGGCAGATGCATTATACATCTGTTTCACTGATCAATTTTCTTTAGGGACAAGTAAATGATCAGCTTTCTGTGTCCTGCCAGACCGAAGACATTTTTTTTTCTTCATCTCCACTGGGAATCGAACCCAGGACCCCTCGATTCTACGCTCACGCGTTGACCACTGTACCAAGGAGGTGGTCAAAATAACCTTATCAATATTTTATATTTTACTTTTTTTGAATTTTCTCCCAATAAACATAATATTTTTCCTGCATGTGTTCGATAATGAAATATTGCAATGTGTTATATTAGTAATTCAGTATTATTAATAAAACGCTATGGTACATACCAGGATAGGAATGTATTTAAATATGTAACATAATTTCATACAATTTACATCTTTATTCATATCAAAATATTGGAATTTGGATTGCACATGCCAGTGCATCAAACAAACTACAATAAATTTAAAAATTGAATAGATAATATGCAATTTAATTATAAATTAAATCTAAATATTATTAGAGAAAATTTAGTATTCAATCATTTTCAATTCATTATTCAATCAATTTAATAAACATCTAAAAATGTTAGTTAACCATTTAACTTTATTTTACTAAGAGTCAATAATGAAAAAAACAACCGATGCAAGGAAATAATTTAGCTCTACTTAACAAAGAACCAAAACAACATGCAAAATACAAACTCAATTGCCACCCATATGAGATCTACATTCTTTCATTGACTTTTATCTTCAAAACAAATTTGAGATGAATCAGACAATGATGAGACGTTTATCACATGATAAACCACATATCTCAAGAGTAATCATTGAAATTATCACAGCAGATAAGTGCCAAAGGAAGCTTTGACAGGAAGTACAAACTGTGAGATGAGATAACAATAGTCTGATGTAACGGAGAGTATTGGTGCCAATTGACTGGTTATATTTCATGTAATAGCTATACATATCTATTCCTTTATTATTTATTTATCATCTTATCTAACTAAGCTTATAAATTTGAAAATTTGTGAGGATATTTGTTACTCTGTCATACAAAAACTGCTAAGCACATAAAAATGAGTTTTGTTACAGAGGTAGATTATAATGTAGATGAGTACCTGGGCAATCATTTACCTGGTATCAAGTGAGTGTAAAAGACTCCAGCTAGTAATAGATAGGTTCAAGAGGACAGTTTTTTTACTACATTAATGTTTCTGGAATTTTTTTATACTTTTGATATCAATTTATATTATGTAAAATGTAAAATTTTATAGAAAATTACATCAGTTGTTAAGAATAGCTCAAAAAAGTATAACTTATTTTCAAACTTAAACTTTTATTAACATTTTTAACATTATCTGTATGGGTGGATTATTTTTTATCTATCCATACCATAATTTTTAAGAGACTTTTTCAATTTCATCATGATTATTACATAAAATAGTTTAATTTGAGTTTCATAGATGATGATCTCTATTTCAAAATATGTCCTATTGGTTTGTGAGAATTTATTACCTTAATAAAAATATTTTATGGAAAAGATATCCACTTACCAGACAGTCCAACAACAGAAACTGTTACCAATTTTCCCCCTGTATTATCAGATTTTTTTGCCATTTTGAACTCACATTAACTGTTCTATAAGAGCAAAAATAACTCTTTCACTTGTTAGATTCATCACAACACACCTGCACTTCAATGAAACAAACAAAAAATAATGATAATTATTATATGTTTTCTTGGCGTACAGTAAATATAAAAGATAATATAGATAACACCACCAAGAATATTATAGGCAAAAACGAAAAAACTTCGCAGGTACTTTATTATATTAAAATTGATGAAAAAATAGCAATTTTCATTCTTATGTAGGAGAAATGTGCTAGATTTATTTAGAATTTCGAGTATAATGTACCAGATGTGAAAATTACGGTAGACTATTAATTAATGTTATTACATGAAGGTAAAAGCAAGGTATTTATCGAAAAATTAAAACGTTAACAACGAGCTTTTATCATTACGTTAAGTAGAAATAATTTAGTGTTAATTTATTGTGGTCTCAATAAATGCCCGTATACTTTGACACATTAAATTGTATGAAGATACCAACTCGAATCCAATAACAACGTTTTTGTATGTAACAAATATACTTTAGATTTACCATTAACGTAACTATTTATCACATCGGGATGGTATTTATATTATGTTTAAATTGAGATTAATTTCTTTTAGAAAACGCAATTATTTCTAAAATGACACTACTCGCGTTGCTTTGTACAGAACAGAGTTGCCACTAAAAAAAGTATTTTATAGCCATAGACTCATAGAGTAGAGATCCTATATAATTAATCTTCCAACATAATTATTATTGTATAGGAAACCTATATGAAAAAAAAAAATGTATGTCTTTTTCGCTTCATACATATTATTACCTACTGACTATTATAGTCACAATAGCTTAGATCCACACTTAGATCTAAGCATTATAGTTATAGTACTTTATAGACACACGATAATGTTTAACGAGAAAAAAATATGATCATTCACTGGGCAATTATTAACATGCTAGCGTCTATAATAAATTAATCACAGAAATTAATAATCAGTCTAAAAGGAGTGCCATAGGATCTTCATGGGATGCCCAATGAAATATAAATACAGAATACTGTACATTGACTGTAAACAAAAAAATTTGAAAAGAGATAGAGAAGAGAGAGAAATTTACACAAAAAAAAACGACGTGTGGCACTCGGGGACTGCCACGGCCGTGGTAAAGCTATTGCATGCTATGCCTTCAAGCCACACCTCCGCCTGTCAGAGTGGGGAGCGTGAGGTTTTTTCGTTACGGAATTTCTCGATTCGGTCCCCGCGCTCAAGGTCCGCGATAGAAGCTATGCAATAGCTTAAAAAAAGGTTATGTTATGTATTTAGAGCTTAGATCATAATAATATTATGTAGAGGGAACTTTGTTTGTAAATTATAATTTTCGGAACTTATCACAATCTTAAACAATACAAAATTTTAATAATATCTCTAGGTCTTAGACACTATTGATCAGTGTACTGACTAGCCACTTTTTAACTCAAGAAAACCCAGACGAAGCTTGAGAAATCCTGTGGCACATTGTAGTTTCTGCACAACAAATCTGTGAACCAAATAAAAAATAGGTACCTATATATGGGCAATTCACAAATTAATTTTTATACCCAACTAGCTGTCCGCCCCGGCTTTGCCCGTGGTATTTAGTAACATTTATTTCGCAATAAAAGGTAGCCTATGTTCTTTCTCAGGGTCTAATACCTCGGCAAAAGGGGAAGCGATGCTGTGAGTGTTATCCATTACTTAATGATCTAAGAAATCGGTTGAGAGGTTTAAGCAGGAAAGCGTTATAGACAGACAGACGGAATTACTTTCGCATTTATAATATTAATAATAATTATTTATGGGATAATACTAACGCCGCGTTTCCACCTGCAAGAAAACTTCCGCAAGAAATGTCCGACAGTCTGTCTGACAGCAACTTGCAAGTCTACTTGCAGGTGGAAACGCGGAATTAGAGTTGCAAGTTGCTGTCGGACAGACTGTCGGACATTTCTCGCGGAAGTTTTCTTGCACTTTGCAGGTGGACAGGCGGCCTTAGGATAATACCACGATAATCACACGATAATACTGTCTACGGGATACCAAATAACTAGAATTCTGAATATTGTGTTTATATGAAAAAAGATTTTGAATGAATAATGATAAATAGCAACACTTGAAATGAAATTTGTAGTTTTGACAGCACCATTACGAAAACACAAGCGCATAAATGTCTCTCCGCGATATTTTCATAAGAAATGACTTCTACAAATGACGGAAAAGACGTGAAAAGTAATCCAAAAAGTAGTCAAAAAGGCAAAACATATTATATTGAACTTTACAAGGTGAGTGTGATTAATATTTCTCTTTAAAATCAAGTAATAAAATGTGACGCCGTTGTGGTTGTAAGTTCTTGGCCGACGCCATATTTGTCTCCTGTGATTTCTTGTTTTTATGAATTACATTTTATTGTGAGAATAATTCTTATGTATGAATTTATTTTATATCCAAACAAATACTTACATCCATTTCATTACACATATCGTGTATAAACATTAGCTCTAACAATCATTTCCTTATATCATAAACCATGATGGCTGATAGAAAAATAAGATAAATATATTTATGTTATTTTAATGCAAATAATGTATTTGATACTCATAAATCTGTTTCATAGCAAGCACTAAACGTTTGCCAACAATTTTCATTTATAGTTAGTATAAATAGTCAAAATTGAACGTATTAATCAGTGCCTGTTGTTAAGAGTTAAGGATACAATTTGACAGCCATATCTAATTCTCAGCCAGGCACGTAGGACTAATGTCTTATAGTAATATGGTTATTGATTAAAATTTAAGTAGTAATTCAGGTCATATATCGAATATCTATGATATGTCAATAATTCTTTCTTCTATTATAATCACATATTATGTACCTATGTTAACTGCTAGAGTATAAAGATGTCTTACTATGTTGTATGGAATGTACTACTTGTGTAATTACTATGTTGATCTATAGGCATCACAAACATATTAGATGAAATAAAGCATGTACTTGGAAAGCATCCATATTATGATATAACAAAATTTTATAGTTTAAATAGATTAGTACTACCACTAGACACTAGTGGTACATTCCAGCTTCGTGTGTGGTACATGTGGTATAGCTTTTAAAACTCAGATATCACTTACATATCCAACAATAAAATAAATTTTTAATGCTTCTAGTAGTACCTACCCGAGATTAGCGGGTTCCAACAAAGAAACAATCTGTAATATGTAGATAATTGCAATAAAAGTTAGAGAATAACAAATTCATCAATCAGCTGTTTGTTCCAACTGTAATGCACACATTTGATCTATTCACAGTATACTCTATAGGTTATATTTTCTACTCTATAGGTTATAAAATAAAAATACTAGGTTAACATGTGATAACTGCGTTAAAAACAACCGACTTCAAACTTGCACTTGCAAAATTTACAAATACCTACAGACAAAAATGCTTATAAAATAAAAACTACTCGGCCTATCCGAATAAAATTTTTATGGAACCAATTCGACACCATCCCGCATCGAACAAAAAAAGAATCACGTAAATCGGTTCAGAAACCTCGGAGTAATCGGTGTACATACATAAAAAAAAAAAAACATAGTGGCCGAATTGATAACCTCCTCCTTTTTTTTGAAGTCGGTTAAAAATTATACTGATGGTAATTGGAATGTGCTGTTACACAATTAATACTTAAACATACTCAGTAGATATCAAATCATGCTCAACACAAAGACATTAACAAAGTGAGGGTAGTTGTATCAAAGATTGTAATACAGCAGTGAATAGAATTCAACTGCTCAACAAATTGCAAGTAAAAAAATATGATATTTATATCTTAAATGACACTTATTTTTCTACTTAAATATAAATGAATGTATGTATGTAAATTAAACACTTTGCAATGGGTATTTTCATAGGCAGAGACTCGCTTACTGTTAATAATTTAAAAATGTGGCCATATAATATAATATTTTAATCCATTAAGAACTTAAGAAGTAGGTTATAACTTGATACATATTCTTCCTGAAAAATAAAATACCGTAGAATCCTTTTATTATGACTCCGGTTATATTGACCAACCTTTGAAATTAATTCTAAAACTTTCAACACTAATTTCTGTTTGGGAACATTGTGATATCTGACAACACTTTTTTTTGTTTGCTTTGAGTCTCAATGTGTAGGCATCTCTATTTTGTTTCTCTGTATTAAATACTAACAAAAACAGGAGATTGTTTTTCTACAAAATGCTTTGTATGACCTCCGTTTGTTATGATGTGTTTTATATTCCCCTTCAATGTAATAAACGGATTCCAATGTACTAGAAAATTGTAAGGTTATGTACTTATGCATACATTCACGCAAGTAAGCATGGTTAGATGTTTCGAAATCATAAAAATTTAATATAAATGAATAACATAATATGTGAAGATATTTTTGAAGGTGACCTTTGTTTTGGCAAGTGTAAACTATCTTTACCTTTACATATTTAAATATACCATCTTGTTTTCCTGATAGCTGATACTTGTTGTCGAAGCATTCTGTAAATGATGAGTATGCATTGGTATCCAATGTCAGAAAAAGTGTATCATTATATATTTTATTCCTCACTAGCTTACCGCCCGCGGCTTCGCCCGCTTTATCTAAAACCCAATAAATTATATACTAAACCCTTCCTCTTGAATCACTCTATCTATTAAAAAAACCGCATCAAAATCCGTTGCGTAGTTTTAAAGATTTAAGCATACAAAGGCACATAGGGACATAGAAAGAAAGCTACTTTGTTTTATACTATGTAGTGATTCTTTTCATCATTATATAGTACTACTGCTTAACCTAGCTTTTTTTAGATGATGTAATACAAAAAAAAATATATACTTCTTGTATAGATCAGTAGATTGGTTATTATGAACAGAGAGATATGGTGGAGGACTATGTATAAGGAAAGTTATCAAAAGGAGCATTCTTATTTATCTTAAGGTAATTTCATTCATGAAACATGAACAAGCATTATGTCTTATCTTACCTTGTACTTATACCAATAGAATTATATCTAGAGGTTTATTGTGTTGGGTCCCATACTGAGAATACAAAGACACATTAATATTACTATATTATATGCACACATATAAACAGCTTATATCCTGTGTGTGTAGGTAAAAAAACAGTAATGTAAACTTATTGATTAGGAAGTATAGACATAAAAAGCACTGGGACATAATATTCAATTTAGTTTTGTAGATTGTAACAGTAGAAACAAAGAACTTACAATTGTTGTTGTGAGTAAAGAACCAGATGCAATGAAAGTAAAAGGATTCTCAATATCTTTAAATATTTTTATGTTTCAATTTTAACATGGAAAACTTCTTAGAACTTCATCATTTTTCTATATATAATAAAGTATCCCTATTTTCCTTGGTCATGGCTTCACGCTTGAACGGCTGGACCGATTACGATAATTCTTATTTTGGTGTTTTTGTCTGGAGAAGAGTTGGAGGAGGAGGAATTGCCAATATAGGTTCAGCTTAATTATTTGTCCAGATTGTTTATCACTTAATAGGCTTGAGTACTGTTGTTATAATTATTATCATGAAAAAATACTTGATAAGTTTTATCATTAACAGAAGCTATAGAATTATACTTATCAAATCTTAATCAAAACCGTTAAAACAACAAACATTATAAGTTATAAATGATAAAAGGCATTTTGTAATATAAAGAAAACTAATATTATGTATCACATGATAAAACTTTGAAGAATTGTAAAATAAATTGTTTTGTATAGATAAACTAAAAATACCAATCTATTTGTGGACAAAAATATATCATAAAAAATTTGCAAGCTGATTCAGAAAGCTTGCAGAAACATAATCTACTCTCCTAATAAAATGTGCTTCATCATATCTTGATAATTTAATAGATCTTGAACAGCCTGAATCTTTGATAGATATCTTAGTTTCTATTTACTTATTATTTTTTTTACCCTCAGCCCCCAGAATCACAGACACAATAGAAAATCTATTGTGTCGTGGTCTCATTGGGCCGCTCGGTGGTCAATGGGATATTTATGAAAAGTTGTGGGAAATGTACTAACATTTCCGACAAATTTAGTTCTAAAGATTGTTCTGTGCCAAATTTCATCAAAATCGGTCCAGTAGTTTATGAGCCTATTCATAACAATCAAACAAACAAAGTTTTACTCTTCGTTTTATAATATAAGTGTAGATAAATAAAGATATAATTTTATTTGTATTCCAGTCGCTTGAGTCGCGTCTGAGCGGCGAGAGCAGCGGCGACGAGCGCACGCGGTGCGTGGGCGAGGCGTGGCGGCGCGTGCACAGCCTGTGCGGCCACTCCGCGCCGAGCACGCACCCGCACCTGCTGTGCTGGCTGCAGCGGCACACCGCAAAGACTGTGCTGCAGGTACATATATAGGGTGTCCCAATAAGAACGCAAGATTTAAATTTGACATAAAACGCAGATATTTAAAAAAAAATTGTGAAAACTTTATTATATCATAAAGTAGACAAGATGAGGTTATGTTTGGATCAACACATCAGGTAATGGCCGCCGCGGCTTAGCTGGCATATACGCGATCTTTTCATGAAATTTCCAATGACCGTTTTACATAAATGCTGTGGTATTTCATTAATACAGCGTCCAATTTCGTCTTTTAAGGCTTGGGTCGTCGTCGGCTTAATCGCATAAACCATCGATTTCAAAAAACCCCTAAATCGCATGATCTAGGTGGCCAATTATGGTTCCCAAAGCGTGAAATAACACGACCGAGAAATGACTGATACAGCAATTGTATTGTTTCTCTGGCTGTATGACAGGTGGCGCCGTCTTGTTGAAACCACATCCCCTCCAGCATGCAAGACGTAAATCTTTCGTCAAAATTCGCTGCATAGTGGATTCGGAAACACCAATTTTTGGAGCTCGTTGTTGAATAGAGATGGATGGAGTTTGAGCGATATCATCACGTACAGCTGCGATATTTTCGGTTGATCGACCTGGTCGAAGGCGCATTGTTGTCTTTACATCACTAACAGACTCAGTTTCAGCAAATTTTTCCATTAATCTCTTTACTGATCGCAATTTCTTTGATCGCAATTTGCGTACTGTATAGCCGCAAAACTTTCACTATTTTGGTAAAACAAATTTTACAATGAGAATGCGTTGATCCTTCGTTTAGCGTTCCATTTTTACTAACCTAATACCTTCTACTAAAAAAAAAATAACACTTGTTGATATGTCAAACAATGACACTTCGAATGGCGCCAAATTTAAATCTTGCGTTCTTGTTGGGACACCCTATACATATAATGGTATGGTGGAATAATATTAGTTTGCATGTGGACTGTGGAGGTTTTACGGAATTTTATGTTATACAATTAACTGTTATTGTTAGGATAACAGTAAAAAAAGAAGGTCTTTTCGAATTTTTTAAATTTATGTCCATAAAGTTTATTTAGATATTACGGAAAATATCTCGATAGCTAACAAGTGGATGTTATATGTGTAGGCGTCAGGCTCCGAAATTGATTTAAAAGAACACGAAGGTAATTATGTAATAAGTATGTTGTTCACTTTTTTGACCAAAAGTGATGTGATGTCACATTGAATGGGCTATTGTAAATTTTTGTGATATTTGAAACATTATTTATGAATGGTTACTATAAGCTTAAACACCTGTTTACACATGTGTTTACAATGTGTTTAGTATTAAAACCACTTGTTTGTATACCGAGTGTACAGGTACATGAAGGTATTATGTATGTATATCAATGAAACTTTGAAATTAACAAAGATTTATTTCGTTGAAACAGACAGAATGGCCGAAGAGCCACGACCAACACACAATACTGATAGACGCGATCGACGCGTTCCTACAAGACTGCACTGAAGCGATATCTAGACGCAATGGGGAGAGGCTCGTCTGGGAGACGCAGCTGCAGCAGTGGGCTGAGGGCTTCAAGAAGATTCTGCCGAACCCCTGGGGGCATCCTGTGCTGCAGGCTCTGCTTGGTGGACAGGTGCCGGGCGATGAAGAGAGTGAGTACACTTGTTAATTGATTGATTTGTAGTTTGTACAGTAAATATATTGTGTTGTCAATTCAAACTTCTATGCAGACAAATAAATCCATAATAACCATGGAAATTTGATAATGCAATTTTATACGTAAGTTTATAATGTAATTGAATATTGATAGAGACGGACATAGGTTGAACTTGAATAATATGTTAGTTAAAATTCATTAAAAAAACAGTTGCAGAATATTTGAACATTACTATACAATAACATACATTATATTATTATTGTATGAATACTTTAATTCTGATTAAAATTTTTTTACAAAATTAGTGATATAAGACACTTGAATCATTTTTTGTAAAGATTTTAATTTATTTCTGGCTACTGCTACATAATGACAATTCATTTTTCCTATGTCTGCAGTACTAGAATGGCTGAAACAGGAGCGCGGCGTGATGTTAGTGACGCGGCTGCGGCAAATGGTCGCGTCCAAGTCGTGCGTGGATCTCGCGCTAAAGCTCGCCGCTACATTACGCACGCGCACACGACCGGCGATGACACCAGATGCAGATGGAGCGCCAGGTGATAAAAAAAAACGTGTCAGAAGTGAAACTTTTTTGGCAAAATTCAAAGATACCAAAATCGTCGCTTTACTCCACGACGTGACAATATTGGCATGACGAGCTTGAAATTTAACTCTCAACGCGCCTGAATAAGTTTCGTTTCAAAAATATAAGTTTTTTATAACAGTATGTTGAGATTGCTTGAAAGTTTTCTATCCTACTTCTACTTATAGTATAAATACGAAAAGTATGTGACTTGTTCACGAAAAAATTACTGGACAGATTGGTATGAAACTTATTAGTATTACAGGTATCAGAATAACACATGAACTATAGAAACACTTCATTTTGCCTCCGTTAATTTACCTATACAAATAACGAAGACAATATAATATAATTAAAACACATATTTCATATGTAAACAGAGAGTACAGAAGCCGCGCAAGAAACAACAGAGTTCGCAGATGTATTGCGGCAAGAGGCCGGCTTCACGCCGGACGTGTGGAACTTCCTCATGGACATTGAGTTTGTTCTACTGGACAAGGTCAATAATAGACCTGCGTGCATTGAATTGGTGAGTTTTTGAGAATTGTTCGAAAGACGATTAACTTTGTAGTTACGTTTAAATGATGATAAAATATGAGTAAATAACTAAAACGTGAGGTCATTAAACATCTGAATTATGTTAGAATTCCATAAAAATTTAATAGTTATAAGTAAACATTCATGTTTATATTGAATTTTATATTATTGTACCGACGTTTCGCAAACTTTGCAGCGAGCGTTGTCACGGGGAGACTGACTGAATTAATCGCATTTAAAATCTGTTAAAATCTTTAATTTCTAAATTATAAGAATCAAAAGAAAAACGCGTAAAATCAAACACAAGGTTATACTAAGTTTGCTTAAAATAATTCTCATGTTTCCTATATGCACTTTATTATTTTATTAATAAAACATTATTTACAGGCAAAACAAATACCGTTTCGGGAAGCTTGCCCGCTAGTGGAGAGACTCAACAACCGGCTCGAGTCGTCGCCGCAAGAAAAGAAACTGTGGAAGAACGCCAAAGAAGTCGCCGCGCTTGTAGCACAGGTGAAAAAACGAAATTAAATATATTATGTACATTTAGAAATTAAAGACTTTCGGGAAAATAATATAATGAATAAATCGCATTTAAAATCCGTTAAAAAGTCTTTAATTTGTAAATGTATAATACTCACATAAAATCAGACACTAGATAATAGTAAATACTATTATGTACAAGTTGTTAGGTGGCTAACAAGTTTTATGTAGAAGTTATTTTTTATTTCAAAATGTAATTTTAAATTATTACTGTTAGGTTTATTGTAATCGATCATTTGTTTACTTCATATAAATTAATATAAAAAATTCAAACCCTATCGCGAGGTTATATTCAGTTAATTATCCACTTATTAGTTAGTATGCTGAATTGACGGTATGTTAAGTTGAAGTGTTATTTGCTATGTGCTAATAAATAAATGTTACTTCCCTTCCAGGTGGTGATAGCGAGATGCATGCTGGTACCGGTGTGCCGCGGTGACGTGCTGATAGCCCTCTACGGCTGCTTTCGCTCCGTAGTGCACATGTTGGGCGAGGAGAAGCTGGCCACCTGCAGTGTGGGGCTCGCAGCCCTGGCCACCACGGCCAGGCACCTGCACACCATGGCTGCTGCAGCTCATAAACAGGTGAATATAGTGCATAGTGCGCTGTAATGTGAAGAAATGGTGCCAAGTGTGCGTGAGAAAGTGTTCATAGTGATAAAGTGTATCCAAAAACAAGTGTATGCGGTACAAAGTTTAATATTGTGTAAAAGCAAAAGAACAAGTGTTGGTGACGTGAGGTGATGTACTCATAATGCTATTGCTATGTATTGATGTACTATAAACAAATAGAATTAAAATAGCAATAAAGTGCCGTCAAAAAATCTGTATTTATTTGATATTCATTCAAATTACCATATATTTTGTGAATCTTTTATATTGTAAGCAAGTTACCTGCCCATTCAGTATAGATATACCATGAAATCATATTAATTTCAGCTTAAGGGAGAGAGGACACCATTTGTTTGTCAACTGTATGTGCGAGCAATCACCGCCGGCATGAATGAATTGGAAAAACTTAAACTTGCCACTGAAAAGGTACATTTTTTACTCGTTTATATTAAAGTAACCTTACATAATATTTTTTTTTCAATATTCAAACTTACTGGTATAACAGTAAAAATCTTAAATATTGTAATACCTAATATATATTGTAATAGTTAACAGTAAATATCTTGACACAATTCATCACTACATTGAATAAAACAAAGTCCATATGTATGCTTAAATCTTTAAAACTACGTATTTTGATGCGGTTTTTTTAATACATAGAGTGATTTAAGAGGAAGGTTTTATTATATCATTTATTAAGTTTTAGATACAGCGGGCGAAGCCGCGAGCGGAAAGCTAGTTTGATATATTTAAGTTTCATATCACTATGTTCACAATACTCATCATTGAGATATAATTCTTGATAAAATCTCTGGTATGTTATAATTTAAATGGTTTTAATATTACAGGAAGCCGAAGCTCGTTCCACGGAGCAGACTCTATCATCCTGGTTCAACCACCTCGGCTCATTACTGTCAGCCAGCCACAGACTGAGCTGCGAGTGCTTGCTGACCGCGTTCTCAGTGCACCCCTCGCCGGCTATGTATGATAAGGTCAAGGGGGCTCCACTATTGGAGGCTATAAAGGTTAGTTTATAGATAACTAGCTTTCCGCCCGCACAGTCAAAGAAAAACCCACATAGTTCCCGTTCCCGTGGGATTTCCTGGATTGCGTCATTTTCCCGGGATAAAAAGTATATAATACTAGAGGTCCGCCCCGGCTTCGCCAGTGGTACATATTGCCTCTGTCCATTCTCGGGTATCAAAATATCTCCATACCAAATTTTATGATAATTGGTTCAGTAGTTTAGGCGTGATTGAGTAACAGACAGACAGAGTTACTTTCGCATTTATAATATTAGTATGGATATGGAAAGAAACATTAATACATCATAGAGATAAGGAAGAAGACATTTTATTCTATAGGCAAGCATTTTTTTAATAGCAATGTAATCTGTATCTATAATTTAGCTCCAAACATACAATCTTTTTTTTTTGTAACTGTATTGTGTAAAGAATAAATTGTTGAAAATTTGTTCCTTTTACTGAATAACACAACTTTTCTATCATATCAAGATTTTTAGCAATTACATGGTTAAATTATGTAATGTTACATGTTTCGTTTATTAACATTAATTTGCAATTTACACAACAATGTTCAGGACCTTCAAGAGCCAAACCTGGAAACGACATCCGAATTCGGCAGCTGGGCGACCGACAGCCGCACGCAAACGAACCTAGTGAAAACATCAGAGACGCTAAACATGAAACATATCCAGAAACAGGCGAATGTGTTATCTACCGCCATCTTCACTGAGGGCGAAGCGCTAGGACTCGAACCGGAGCTGTGCAATGATTTGGCTGTACTGCTGTCCGGTCCCAGGGTGAAAACACTCACATGGGATATGGAACGGTTAGTCGTGTAGTGTTCACTGTATGAGTACGAATTATGAGTTAGATAAAAGATGTATCGATTTTTCTGACTGACCATATGAAAGGAAATTTTTTTTTTTGCAAAGAAATCAATTGATTTTTACAATTAGCTGTACGTTATCTACTTCAACATAGCAATTGGTGAAGAATGACAAAAATGTGTTAATGTTCATTTCATTTGGATAACAAGAGATGAAAAGAAATCATCCGAAATAATAAAAACTTGTTTCATAAAAAAAATAGTCTTAGTGTGAACTGGTTTTTAAAGTAGCTATTGTGCACATTTACAGGGAAGTTCTCCTGGAAAACTGCAGGACATACATGGAGCGGACACACGGCGGCACGCGGGCTCTAACCACTGAGCTCAAGTACCTCAACTTGGACCCCCGCTCGTACGAGCACTTGCCAGAGGAAGACGACAATGAAGACGATGTCTATTATGGAATCGAAAAAGGTAATGTACTAGATTTGGTGCCCGTTTTGGTCTACCTAAAATGTGCAGCACATCATTAAACATTTTGAATGGTTTGAACATGCGAAAGCGTTGTGTTTATTAAGTCTATTAAATTTTTTAATTACTAAACTATTGGTTTTCTATTTTTTATAAACAGGTTACGAACATTTGTTAGAAGCACAAGAAGCTTCGCCAGAATATCATCCGCAATTATGGCAAGACCCTTTTCTGGAAAGTCCATCTATTAGCAGCGACGAATCCTTAATGGTCGTCAAACAGCGTAAAAAGAAAAAGAAACGAGCCCTCGTTGTAGATCCACTGAAACTTGACTCTGAAACAAACAGTAATAAAGAAACTGAGCGCTCTAATAGCATAGGAAGGACTAAATCAACTTCAAGAGACGCCACACCGCATCACAGCCAAAGCAGTCAAGATGCAGATCACACAGATACAAAACCCAGCATTGAGTCCAAAGAAGATAAGAAATTAAAGAAGGAGAAAAAACAAGAACTTAAAAAAGAAAAGAAGGAAGTGAAAGAACGAAAGAAGAGAGAGAAGTCAAATATCAGACGTGAGACTAAGACAGACAAACAGGAGGAAGTGGGTGGAAACCTAGCGCGATTAGTTGGTATGAAAGTTGTTAGGAAGACTGATGAAGAAGACAAGATTGATAGGAACAATGCTCTTAAATTACAGAGCATAAACAATGATGGAAAAATGGCCCAGAAGGCTGATCAAAATAAACTAATGGATAATAAAAATAATAAATTGAATAACATTAGCAATGAAAGCAAACCGTCTGATAAATCACATGAGAACAGCTCTGTCGTTTTCGATGGACTATTCTCTATGGAGGACATGAAGTTTCCGGATACGCAAATTATCGCTCAGGATAAAACACATAACATATTATCTTTTAACCCACTCAATCCCCCTCCATTAGCTCGCATCAAGCCAGATGTAAAAGATAATACGTCAAAATTAAGTACAAATAACAAAATCAACGAGGAAGTTAAGACAAGTGTAAAAAGATTAATTGATTTTCGCCGTCATAAGCCGGATCATAAAGTGGGTGATTTACTGCAATGCAAGGAAACACTTTTGAGTGAGCAGGCCCTACTCGAAACTGCTAGACCGAAATTAGTTCCAGTGCCGGATATTCCAACAGCTGTTATTGCAAAAAATTTGGAATCCCCAAATGTGCCAAAACCCCAGTCTTCGAAAGAGACCAATACTCGAAACAACGTGAAATCTTCCGAAAACAAATCTCGGCAAAAGACGAATAAACTACACGAAAAAGCTGCAAAAGAAACAGCCAGTCAGAGAGCTTTCGAAGAATTCCTTAAGCTGCAATCATATAAAGCGGTGAATCTGTTAGCATCGGGTCCACGACCACAGCCAATTGCAAAAGTCGATAATGTAACTCAGAAGAAATTTGAACATTTATTGGGTCAAAACGTAAAAAATCCATCATCAAAAATAAATAAATCAAAGCCGCAAGATTTATCGCAAAACAGTGTGTCACAGAAAGTAACACCAAAGCCACCTTGTAATGTAGATGTTCCCATAAATAAAGATGTTACACCGAATCCAACCCAAATACCTGATACGAAATACCCCACTACGATATATGATCCAACTCAGCAACATTTTCAAAATTTTTTAAAAGAACTACAACAAAGTATTAACGCGGGCACGTTTGTCAAACAAAAGCCGGAAAATAAATCGGCCGAGAAATTGACAGGACCCAAGATTTTAAAACAGAAAATAGCTGATAATGCACCGAATACTTTTGCTCGTCTTAGCTATTTGCATAAAAGTAAGCAAATGGAGAATAAAATGAAGACCGAAGAAAAAATGAGAGCTAAGATTGACTCGAATCAGTTAACTACGGATCTTGATAAAATGTTGCATCTTCAATCAAATGGCCAAATTGTTATAAGCCGAGTGAACAAAAATCAAGTAAAAAAATCGATAGATCCAATTCCCGTTCGGAGCGCAAAGAAAGAAACGTCTCCAATCTCGAAAATTGCACAAAATCATCCGCATCTCATAAGCTCTATACAGGCTAAATCTACAATTGTGAATTATAATCCAAACATAAATTTGCATAATAATTTGAATCCCCAATATTCAACTAATGTTAAAGTTGAAACTGCTTCTACATCAACCGCGTTGTCAGAAAAAGATCAAGCCGATTTAGTGCTTCTCTTGAGGCAAAAAAATAAATTGAATGCAGGATATTTTGCTCAAAATAATACGAACTTCAATAATCAGTTTTATTCATCATGTTCCACGACAAATATCATAGATTCAACATTGAAGTGTCAACCAAATGTACAAACGCAAAATTCAAATTTATTACAGCAACCGATCCATAACTCCATTTCAAATATATCTAAACAATCTGAGACATCCGTGATAAAGCAGATATCAGGGAGCAGTCAAGACCTAATTAAATCAATACCAATTTCTAATGAAATAAAAACAAACATAAATACGAATACTGTAATTAAAACAGTTAATTCTGTTGCTCCAAAGTATATTCAGTTCAAAGTTGTTCCAAAAGATGAACAGGAAGTGTATGAAATTAAAAATGATTTGAACTTAAAAGAGAGCTGTAATTTTCGGGATTCAAAACCAAAGAAGGAGATTATTGAACATGTGCCCATGGTTGACAATTTTACTCATTTGGATGAATACTTACGTTTTCATAATAATTTTCAGCCAGTCCAACCTCTACATGTACAAAACATGGATAAAAACACAAATGAAGTTGCCCCAGCAATAATACCAGAACCGCAAATGAATATGTTCACGACAAGTAACATGGAAATAAGGAAATCTGAGAAGGATAAATTAAATATTATGATCTGTCCCAGCACTCAAGAAAAAGTAGAAACTATAATAACACCGCCCGTGAAACATCCACCTTTTCAAGTAAAGCCTGCTGACACTAAGAAGAAGTCTGTGCCAAAGGTTGCTCAAACTGCAACAAAACCGCAACCGGTTGAAACACCCAAGAGTGACTGGGAAAGTGTTCTTGACGATCTCCTAAAACACAAAACTCCGAGCCGAGGCCCCAAGGCTCTTGACGTCGCCCTCAAAAAGGATTCTTTTGATAAACATTTACCACAAAAACAAAAGACCGAAACAAGTACAAAGAAAGGTCGTGGAGTTAATAATGAATCAGCTATTAAAAATGATGATGCAGCTGCGAAGAATACCATAGATTCCCAAGGTCTCCAGCCCTTTAAAGAAACTAATTCTTTAAATTCCGTGCTTGACAAGAAACCGAACGAGCCAAACTCGACCCAAAAGTTTGTTAAAGTGAACTCCAAGGAGGAGGAGGACCCCTTTATATCAGGAATACATAATTCTGACTATGACTTATTAGATGAACTTATGGACGAAGACCTACGCCAGGAAATTGATGATGCATATTGCCCCATCGATCTTTATACTCCGAAAGAAAAAGAAACCTTAAATACAACTAGTAGTACCTTTATGACTACAGAAAATTTTATTCCCAAAGAAATTACAAAATCAACTGTATCAGATCTATGTGCAAATATTCCAAAATCAACAGTATCTGATCTATGTGCAAATATTGGAACAAATGTTCAAAACAATGTTATTAAATGTAACAACCCAAAAAGTGTTATTTTAAACATACCAAAGAGATCTTCCAGTATTGCTCCGTCGGACAGTAAACCCCGTGTTATATCAAATGAGTTAATCGTGAGCAAGACTAAAGTTGACAAAAATATAAGTAAAAAATCGAAAGCTAAGCAAAATATCACACAAAAACCCACCATAAAAGCTGATACCAAAATCATCACTAACAATTTACAGATCAATCCTAAGCAGTCAGAAGGTGTTAATATTACCACCCCGATTATAAGTATCGTGAAGAAATCTAGAAAAGGAAATTGTATTTCAAATATATACAAAAATAAATTAGAAATACCAACAAGTTCTATACAGACTGTGGATCCAGCAAGAGTTATTATTGCTCCGCAGTTAAAAGCATCACAGAATTTGATGATGGATATAGGTGTGAGAAATAACTCACACCAATTACATCAACACACACTTATTGCATCAAGCCCATATAGTGTAACAGCAACATCAAATGTCGGCTTAAATAATCTTCCGCCAACTTTAAAACAAGTTGTAAGTCCTGTCATTGTGAATAATTTTGTTGGCTCAGCATTGACAAAAACATCCATAAATACTCTACCGACGCAAAAAATTATAACTTTGGATGGACGAGACATAAAATTACAATCACCTGTAATCGCAGCTAATAATCTTAGTAAAAATAACGTTACTACAGAATGTAGTATTGCTCATACGCAAGCGAAAAGAAAAAATCTTACCACAAAATCTGGATTGAATAAGACTACAAAAGTTAAAGATGATGCTAAAAATTATCTTAATCGAGGTTCCTGCTTAGTAAAATCCATTGTACAAAATATGGATGCACTTAAAAAGCCAAGTATAGATGAAGCAATTCTTAACAACGAAAGGAAAGTTTTATCAGAAGTACAAGAAAAATTACAACATGTTCCAAGTGAAAAGTGTGAACCAAAAAATAATATTGTAATCAATAAGAAGAATTTATTTGACAAAGATATAAAAGCTCAAGAATCTACAGAATCTAAGAATAATATAGTGACAGTTAAGAAAAAGATATTTGAAAATGAGGTAAAATCATGTGAATCGAAAGAAATAAATAGTAATCAAATTTTGAATGAAAAGAGTGTATTTAAAAATAAGCCAACATTACAAGAATCCTTCGAGGAAAAAAATACATTACCAGCAGATAATAAAAAGATATTTGAAGAATCTGGTGTTACAAAAAATATACTTACAATACAGAAGAATTTAATTGAAAATCCATTATATTCAAAAGAAACTGTTGACAAAGAAAGGATACAAAACAAAAGGATGTTGATCCTAAATAAACAATCAATTCACAATTATTGTCGAGACCCTATAGCTCTTTCTTACTCTCCACTGAATCAATCTACACCTGTAGATAAAAAACTGAAAATTGAAAAAACGCATACGATTCCGGCAGGTTCTGTTTCAGAGAATATTGCGAAAAATTTCAATTTAGAACAAACATTAATGGTATCTCGATCACGAACATGCCAAGAAGTAAATAAGAAGGAAGTCAAAAAATGCTACGACAAAGTATCATTATTAGAAAAAGACTGTGTAGATAAGATTTTATCAGAACAATCAAATATTGATAGCAATTTAAGTGGTAATACTACTAGAATAATAGATCAAATTAATGGAGTAATAAATGCTGAGGTGCCAGTTGTACAGCAAAAATCTAACTGCTATTTAAAGTCTCCAAATGACTTGAATATTTGTGAAGAAGCTCAATCATCACAAAAACTCGGAAAGTCACTATTAAAATCCAAAAAAGGTTTATTAAAACAAAACGATACACATTCGGCTTACCCAGATATTCAGAAAGATCTTCGAAAGGTTGTAGAAAATCTTTCTAGTAAAATTCCTAAACTGAGCAGTAATAAACAAACAACAGAAATAAAAAACATCACTACAAATATAAATGAAACTGTAAAAGCAATTGATATAACAGATGATAAAAATAAACTGATTCAAAGTCCGAACCTAGACAAAATATGTAAACTGAGCGATGAAAATCAAATACCTGAAAGTACCATTGACGTGATGAATTCCGTCCTCCGTGAAACGAAAAACTCTGCATATATAAAGCAAAAGGATATCTCTATATCTACTACTGCAGGAATCGAGTCCAATTTAAATTCCTCAAAAGGCTTTATACATACAAAAATTGAAGAGCATACCAATTCAAGCAATAAAGAAGAAAAGGTGAAGACAGACCCTTTATTGGACAAGTATAGAGATCAAATATATTTCGAGGAAGTACCCCGTGAACCCAATGATGATCCATTAAAAAGAGTTATCAGAATAAAGTTACCTAATGGATCTACTTTTAGAGCTACCATATCTGGAAAACTTGATATAAATGTCGATTCAATATTTACCGATCCTCAGATGAAATCGATACTATTTAACAGTACTATTAAAAATAAGAAATGTACCCTCAACCTTAGACAGGTTACGGTCGCTGATAAGAATAATTCGGCAGAGAAAAATTTTGTTAACGAAATTTTATATCCAAAAAATCTATCTGATGATCCTGAAACAATAAATCTAATAAGCGACGACGAAGAGGCAAGTAGCGAAGAACCTATTAAATATGTTTTTCAAACAGAATTTGGTGATTACTGCGTTCCTCTTATTGAAAAAGAAGAACTTCTAAAACACCAAAAAAGATTTTCACAGAAGTGCTCTGTGAGAATAGAACGAGGTGATATTTTTAAGAAAATTCGTGCAGCTAAATCTTGTCTAAGTTTAGAATCGAATAAAATATGTGGTGTTCAAGATTTACAAATAGTTGACGAAAAGTTACTAAATGAGGATGACGATAATATTATTGAAATAGATGACAGCTCCAACGATTCTGTAAGCAATATAAACATTATAAATTCGCCTAAAAGAGAATCAAACATAAGGCCCAAACTGAGCACAGACCTTGACGTGCTTAAAAACTCCATCATAAAAGGACTTCGTATCTCTAATACTTTAGAAACAATAGTCGATGATGAACCGACTATTCTTGAGGAAAATGAGTCTGCTAAAATTGGAGATTTTGAAAGCATTTTAAGAGAATCAATGAATGAAGAAAAAACTAAATGGATGAGCAGTTGTTTTGTGAAACTTATTAGGTGTGACAGTGACATTTCAATAAATAATGACAAAGAAGATGCAGATGTAACACCCGATGATTTACCGTCTTGTTTACATCGTAGCGGTTCGTTCTCTATTTTAAATGATTATTTGATTGATAACGTAAATTTAGGAGATTACATAACAAATAAAACAGACGAATCTTCAGAAATAAAATATCAACGTAGCTTACATTGTGACTCAGAATGGCTCTTGACAAAAGCTTCTCTACACGATATAGCATTAAAAAATGTTCCAATTGACAATTGTATCCAAAGTGAAGAGAGACCTTTGAATGAAATTCATGACGTTTCAACGGACTATGAAAGTGATTTAGACAGTAATTCTTCACTTACTACTGAACATAATATTAACCAATGTGTGCTTCAAAATCAAAAACCACCGAGCTTAGTATCAATCGTGACTAAATACTTCGCCAATAACCCCATGATTGACTTGTTAAAACCTATTGTTAGAACTATTGAAGAAAAGTCAGTTCAGTCAGTAAATTTGAAAAGAAAGACTATGTATGTTTCAGATCAAGATATAACTAAATGCAAAATTTCTAAAACAAATGCCACTTTAAATAAAAAATTGAAATGTGTTGCTCCTAATGATACTTATTTCCACAATATTGTTAATACTGAAGCCGTTGAAGGAAATTGTCTCAAGAACGATATTATGGTACACAATGAAACGGTTGAAGAATTTGTGACGAGTGATGAAAAGACTTCAATTCTAAATAAAGACGAAATACAGATATCAACTACCAAACAAGAACAAGAAAATAAATGTGAAAATAATATATCGAGTAATTTGAAAGAAGATAAAATAATTACCGAAAACACTTCGAGTGATACAATTTTTTCAGATGGCAATGATGACTTAAGCATGACTACGTCAACTACCAAACAAGAACAAGAAAATATATGTGAAAATAATATATCGAGTAATTTGAAAGAAGATAAAATAATTTCCGAAAACACTTCCAGTGATACAATTTTTTCAGATGGTAATGATGGTTCAAGGATGATTACGTCAACTACCAAACAAGAACAAGAAAATGTATGTGAAAATAATATATCGAATAATTTGAAAGAAGATAAAATAATTACCGAAAACACTTCGAGTGATACAATTTTTTCAGATGGTAACGATGACATAAGCATGACTACGTCAACTACCAAACAAGAACAAGAAAATATATGTGAAAATAATATATCGAGTAATTTGAAAGAAGATAAAATAATTACCGAAAACACTTCGAGTGATACAATTTTTTCAGATGGTAACGATGACATAAGCATGACTACGTCAACTACCAAACAAGAACAAGAAAATATATATGAAAATAATATATTATCGAGTAATTTGAAAGAAGATAAAATAATTTCCGAAAACACTTCTAGTGATACAATATTTTCAGATGGTAACGATGACTTAAGCATGACTACGTCAACTACCAAACAAGAACAAGAAAATATATGTGAAAATAATATATCGAGTAATTTGAAAGAAGATAAAATAGTTACCAAAAATACTTTCAGTGATACAATATTTTCAGATGGTAATGATGGTTCAAGGATGATTACGTCAACTACCAAACAAGAACAAGAAAATGTATGTGAAAATAATATATCGAGTAATTTGAAAGAGGATAAAATAATTTCCGAAAACACTTCTAGTGATACAATATTTTTAGATGGTAATGATTGCTTAAGGATGACTACGTCGTCAATAGATGAAGAAGGTGACAGTGAGAATTTACGCACCACTTCATGTTTTGATTATACATATATAGGAAGATGCGTTGTTGAAGAATTTCTCAAACGAGAAAAAGAAAGTTGGCACGAAAATAGCATACAAGTTAATAAAACAAAATATGAAGGCATTACCGATATCAAGAATAGTACCGATGATATGAATGATAATGATTCAATTAGTAGGGAACGTACGTTAACTGATGAACATTGTAATATAGATAAATTGAAGAATTTACAGACTACTCTTTGTGTCGATGATTTAGACACCTTAAAAGTCGATAATATAAACGAAGCTAAAGAAAACTTGACGGATTCAATTTTGGTTAAGGCAGAAACCAAAGATATGTGTAAAAATATAAAAGAATTAGCTGAAAAATATAAAAACGTAACCATCGATGAATCGCCCGACGTTTTAAATGAAAATATAGCTGCGTCCATTAACGATGACAAAGCTGAACATACTGAACTTAGTGAAATAAATCAGACGTCCACGGATATGAACCTAAAACCGAAAGATGTACCACTGTGTCATAAGACTAATAACAATAACTTAGAACTGGTGTTACCGAAATCTAATGTATCTGTCCAAAATAATGTTACGTTACTTTATAGTGCAAATTCAGAACTTATGTTAAAAGGTTCTGAATACAAAGATCCAAAAATTGGCACTTGTTACTTGTTTCCTTTGAGAAAATATTTAAAAAAAGGAGAGGAAAATAAAGTTTTTAACGTATTAACGGTTAAAACTGAGCATTCAAATAATGGAGTAATTGAAAACACACCTGATGAAGATGACTTCCATATTATAATTCCGAAATTAACATATTCTAGACATAGAATGGATACAAACTCATCTTTGCAATATTTAAACAGTTTTATCAAAAGGAATTTAAAGAGGAAGAGAGGTTCAGTTGATACTAAAAACAACGAGAAACGTTATCGAAAAGGTAAAAATATAGACTATCCTAAATTAACAGTGACCGCTATGGAAAAATCTGCATATGTCAAGGAATTTAATCGATTAATAAATTATTGGAATAATGTTGAATTCTCCTTTTCTCGATCGTATAATGAAGTTGAAAACTTTGACGTATGTGACTTATTAAAATCTTGGCCTATACAAGGTACAATGAATGTTTTAACAAGTGAATGTAATGACGAAAATGTCCTATTCATATGCGATAACGATGAAGTCAAATTTGATAATGATCCCCTCCGAAAATCATTTGCTGAGGAACTAGCATCGGAGTATCAAGAAAATGAATATAAATCAATCGAAATTAATGAAACTAATTTTAGTATGGGTTTTGGTGAGGGGTCCGACAGAGTCATCCAAAGTTATGTAGATCGAAATACTCTTCCAAAAATTTCGGCTGCGACTCTGTCGGACGTAAAACATGCCCAGCCGTTTTTATCATTCGAGTATTCTGAGAATTTGAATAAAACAAGTGAAGATAAAATCGAAGTTACAGAGCGTTACATTTCGTATATTCGTCTTAAAGACAAAGTCCGTTCCTTTTTCAAAAGGACTGCAATCGAGCTCAATAAAGATTGGATATTAAATAACACGAAAGAATGTAAGAATAATAGCAATATGTATGAAAACTCAAATTTTCCATTTGATGTGAATAACTTGGATTTTTTTGGGGTACCTTATTGTGAATCAGTGGTACAAGTAGTTCAAGTGGGGCAGCTTCCAGTTAGCGCTGCAGCTCAAAATCCGGTTACATGTGATCCACGCGTTACTCAAGTGACAGACGCTAGTCCACCACAATGCTCTGCTGAAAATAGTCCACCTGATGGTTCTCAAGCCTCAATGAAAACTGAATATACTGAATTAACTACAGCTGATCTAAGCATTCCTTCCATTCAAGAATATGATAGACACAATCAAACAATGAATATGTTATCTCAAGAAAATCATAAAATGTCGTTCTCAGACGAGAACATACCAATAGAAACTGAGGTCAATTCTATCGTTAAAATTGAAATTGCTGAGGAAGTACTCGAAAATGAAGAACAAAATGAGAATGTGGAAAATGAACTTATGAATTCTGTATCTAATCATGATTCAAATAGAAATTACACGTTTGATTCAAATACTGTCAACTCAATGGATTCTCAGGATGCATTATCATTTGAATCATTAAATAATTGCACTCCGTATTCTCAACATGAGGAACAAAGTGAATCGAGTGAAAAAACGGATCAAATTGCTCATGCTATGAATGCTGCTGGTATAAATACACATACTGAATCAATAATATCTGAGGAATCACAAACAATTGGAAATGTTTTATGCGATAAGTCTAACGAAGAATCGGGAAACGTAACACAAACTTCTCACGAAAGTTATACCAATACCACTACTATTAGCGCTTTAGCTTTACAGCAAGCATTAGCTCAAATATTACCACCACCTTTGAATCGTACTAATTCTTCTGAAAATAATAACCAAAATTCTAATACCCCTTCTCCTCAAGTTCTGCATATTGTGCAAGGGAAGAATTCTTCTGTAAATCAGCTTACATTAGTTGATAACTCTCAAAAATCTGTTATAAACGCTTCCAACTCCACACCTGTCCTGCATATAGTTCAAAATAAGGGAACATCAAACTCGTCAACATCTTCTGCACAGCAATCAAATTCTTTCAATGGTTTATCTTTGGTTGATGGTAGTAATATTCAACAAGGAAGCAACCAACTTCTACACATAGTAAACTCTGGTTCGCAAAAATCTAATGGTAATACTGGCCAACTACTTAAGCGTGTTAACCTATTAACTAATCTAAGCAATGTCCAAGGTAATACGGAACAAAAAATGGTTCAGTTTGTGTGTAAATCAGCTGATGGAAAATCAATTCAACTGAACGCACCTCACCAACGAAGCATGGTCCTGAGATTACAACCTATTGAATCAACAAATGTTCAAAATAATAATTGTACCAAAAAATCGGACAATCAAAATGATTTGAACAGCAATCAAACAACCAATATTACAAATTCCACCAACGGCAATGAAGGTATGACAATTCAACAAGAAATAAAATCTAGGTCAGTTTATGAAGAAAATTATGCAAAATTTATTCAGAATGCTGGAAAGCCCTCTGCTCCTGAAAAATCTACAAGCCTTCCAAAATTTAATCAAGCATTTGGTAAACAAGTTTTTCAAGATGAAAACCAAAAAGTAAGTGACATGAATGAAAATCATTCGCATATGTCATCCGTTAACACCACTAGTGAAAATTCGGATTGTCAGTCTGACAACTCAATGAATATTGAACAAATGGGTCAAATGAGTAGTCCACCATTACTGCTTAGAAAATCACCTGTTCAGATAACTTCGCAGTCGCCATCGCAATCAAATTTAGTCCAACAAATCAAACAAACCATTACCCCAATGAATTTACAGACTATGCATGGCGGAGTAATTTATACGAGACAAATACCTGTAAATATAGGAGGCGGTCAAACAATAAACCTTATAACAGTTCCGAGCACTGAACTCGTAGACGATTCAAACCAAAAACAACATAATCAATCTGACATGGAACAGTCAATTATAAAAATTGTGCCGCAGAATCAAACAGCTTCAAATACTGAGATGACATCTGAAGATAATAGAAACCATGGATCCAATGACTGTAACCAAAGCACCCAACCTCAAGTATTAACTCAAATGCGTATAAAATTACCAATGCTGAGCAAACCATCACAGATGGTTTCGGGTACAAGAGTTGTTCGACCTTCATTTTTTCAAATTCAACGTAATGTAATAGGAGGAGCAAATCAACCGGTTTATCAACAGCTAGTATTGACCGCAGCACCTCCTCTTGGTCAGCAAACAATTAGATTACCGCAAACACAAACGAACAGATTAATTAAAATTCCATCTGAAACAAATCAAACATCACCGGAATCTCAAATGAGTTCTTCAACGCTAGAACAACTTCGAGAATTTGACATGGTCCTGGAACAAGTCAAAGAGAGAAGCACAGTTCAACCAAACCAAACGCCGACAAGTAACACATTTAATAAGATACATATTTCATCGACCGATGCACCAGAAGTTACTCCGTCTTCAAACATGGGTCCTTCTGAGTCTACACAACAAGTTTTATATACAATAGGCAATAATGCATCTTTAAATGTCGCTTATGTAAATCGTAAAACTACTGTGACAACATCTTCACCATCGGTATCGACTTTTGTGCGATCTCCAGATTCGTCAAATATAAACGATTCACCGTCGTCATCATCACAGAATCAATTACCTCACAGTTCTTCATCAGAAGCACAAACAAGTGAAATGTCATCAGCCCAGAATCAACATAAGGCAGCAAAAATTAATACAAAAACTAAATCTAGGCCTAAGTCCTCTTCTCATCCATCTAGTTCTGTAAAAATTAATACTGTGACACCTAAACCATCGACGCAAAAGCCTTTTGAAGATGAACAAACAACTCAAAGGATTCTTTATATACTGGCGGAATACAAAGAACAGGTTGAGAACTCGCCTGACAAGGATAAACCGGCACCGCGC
Organism: Colias croceus; assembly: GCF_905220415.1. Classification (NCBI taxonomy): domain Eukaryota; kingdom Metazoa; phylum Arthropoda; class Insecta; order Lepidoptera; family Pieridae; genus Colias; species Colias croceus. Next base: position 5,088,023 of record NC_059562.1, read on the forward strand.
AGAAGATCTAATCCTCCATCGAACCCTGGATCTTCAAAACGAAAGAAGAGTTCGAGCGGATCTCGTCGTTCCGGCACTCGTGATATGAGCCCAGTACATGGCGAAGACACTTGCAGGACAATGGGATCTGAAGACAGCAGTTGCGGTACTTCACAAGGGGATTGCACTGAAAGTTGCCTAGACAGTCATTCTCCTCAAGACAGTCCGCGAAAAGTTGCTAGAAAACTTACATTTGAACATGAAACTCCGACATTACCGCCCCGTCCACAACCACAACGGAATGTTATAGTGGCAGACGGGCAGACAATTACAGTCGCTCGAAGCAATGCTGGTAAGCCAACTACAGCGGTCCTGATGCCAGCAAATTACATCTTACCAGTCTCTATGGTTAAGAGCGGTCAGCAAATTGCAATAGTTACCAACCGCGGTCCAAAAATATTGACAGTAGGTGGTGGGGAAGGAGGTGGTAATGCTGTTTTGCTTCAACGTCTCATCGGACCTGGACTTAAACCTGTTCTCGCTAGGCCGGGAGTTCGTCACGTGCGTTTGCCGGCTGCTGCTCTTCACAATCTCCAAGCGTTCACTCTGGGTCAAGCTGCTGCGAGTCAGCAGCCGGATAGCACGGCACCGTCCATGACACCAAATCCGCCGGAGTTGGTCGACACCCGCGCCACAGCATCACCGTGGGCAGAGCGCGAAGGTCAAGACTCTAAACTGGATAAACAACCCAGTCCCGAATCCTCGGAACCGTGGAATCTCACTTCTTCTGATCCTCACGACTATTCCTACGAGGAAATAGTGCGGGGGGACAATATGGATCGCACAGTGCTCGTAAGTATTTCCTGGTACTTTTAAATGTTAACTGGCACAAATTTGTCCGCTATAGAAACGATTATTTGGTGTTTACACACATTTTGAAACTTCAGGACGCGATCCCAGACCGATACAGCCCCGATATGGAGGCGCAAAGGATATTTGATAAGATGTTCGACATTGACACAAAAAAGTCTTATTCACAAGACGATTCACCCCGTTGCGGTTATGATATTGACGCGTCAGACTGCGACGATAAGGCCTACCACCAGGTGAACATATCGTAGTCCTGACGCAGACCCTTCAAATATTAGAAGCCTCTAGTAGACCTGCACGCCTCAGTTTATTTTGTCAGCTTCTCTCTCTCGTTGCGTGTATGGGTAGTCCGAAGTATAGTTATATAGATGCGACGTTAGCGATTTAATTACATGTTTTTTTACTTATTTATCATAACTTATAATATTAACTAGCTTCCGCCCGCGACTCCGTCCGCGCGGATGTCGGTCTTCGCGTGGATGGTTTATTTCTCCATTTTAAGTAAATCTGACAATGACATCTTATAAATATCTATTGGACACAAATACGGCTAGGCCTATAATAATACGCAACGTGTGTTCGCGGTTCTACAGAACAACGTCTATGGATAAAACTGAAAAATTAAGATTAAATTTTTTCTACGTATTTTTCCAGGATAAAAAGTATCCTATTTTACGCCCTGGATAATAAGATATAATTACCTATACCAAGTTTCATCGAAATCGAACCGTTAGTTTTCACGTGATGTCTTCACATACAGACAGACAGACAAAAAATTTTTGATCACATATTTGGTTTTGGTATCGATCCAGTAACACCCCCTGCTATTTATGTTTTCATTATTTTCAATGTACAGAATTGACCCTTCTACAGATTTATTATATGTATATATAGATCAAAACAAATATTTTATTTTTTAAAAGCATATTCAATGGTAGACGTTAGGACTTCTAGGATTAGGTTAGTGTGGATTTATGAGTTTTATGTTTAACGGTGTTAATCTTATATATAACAGACGGTATTTATTTTTTCCACGCTATAGTAAAAACAGAGAACTTTGGACCGTTTATATTCATCCGTTTTTTATTCATCTGTCGCATCTATATTCTATCGCGTACTTTATGCAAACGACCGACCCATTATGTAAGTCGTTAATGTTGCCTCCCATCATTGTCTTTGTCTTTTTACTTTTCTATACGTTTTTACCTTCTTATGTTAGGAATTGTTGTCGCTTCCTTTCAATTATATCTCGTACATTAGTTAGTCTAAATAATTGTCTTTAATTTTGCATGGAGTCCGTTCGTCAGTTACCATTTTTCGAGTATGAACCCGCATATCGCATGTCATTCTTCATGAGATCTTCATTATTTTGAATGGCAACTAACTGTTAATTAGTTAATGACACAGAACTGAGGTGTTCAAACACACTACATCCAAAAAGCTTATAAATGTTTATTTGAAAGTGAAAGCTTATTATTTGTGAGTAATAAAAATGTTTTTGTTCGCTTTCCGATTTTGTCATGTAGTATTCTCTGTTAGTGTAATTAGACTACAGGTAATTTAAATAATAAAGTGCGTTCTAAATATACGGGAATAAGAATATAAATAATAGATTTCTCAGTTAAAAATGGCTTTTATTTAGGTTGTGCACAGAAAAGATGGTACAACGCAACGCCACCATCGGCTGACTCATGTGTCTGCGGCAGCTTTAAGGCATAGATATGCAATATTGGAACACGAACTACGGTTACAGGTACGGTTACAATTTTTAATCTCTATTTGATTTTTTTAAGTGAAACTTCTTTAGGCGCATTGAGAGTAAAATTTTAAGGTCGCGTCATGGAGTAAGGCGTCGATTTTGGTATCACTTCTGACATGTTTGCTCGGCACACACTCTTTTTAAATTGTCAATCCATTATACACAATAATATAACCTACTACATCATCAAGTAGTTGTGATTTTGATAAATTCATAACAAATCTGCTTGAGTGTTAAGACAAGTGGAGTTTTCTCTTAATCATATAATGGTACTATGTCTTTTCGTGAATTTTATTATAGAAGTCACTATCAGAAGAATGCGAGGACCTCGGCGTGGACTCCCCCTCAGCGTCAGAGCTGTTCCCTGAGGCGGAACTACTTTTCTCGTCATCTCCGGCGCACGAGGCACCACACCATTCACATACGCGTAAGTATCTTATAATTATTTTTGTTTATTTTACGGTTCAAATAAGTGAACTTTAATTTTATCTTGTCACATACCAAATATAGTATTTTCTAAATTCTTCTTTAATTCTAAACATACCAATTATGTGTACCTATCACAAACATTCACGTAATTGTGAGTTAAGAGCATGTTTAAGTATAAGGTTATTTTCAACCTTGTTTCAATCTCTTTTCTTTTATTTTTATTTTCAATTATTTGCATATATTATATAGTTTTTTTGTGTTATTTTATGTTAGTGCCTTTATTTATTTTCATCTTTCCTGTTAACGATAGAATGGTAGCAAATCTTTGTTCAAATTTAAATCTTGCCCTAATCAATCTTTTCTAGGAGATTGGCATTTGTTTCAGCGCAACCGACCCTAAGCCAGAGCGTGCCCCAACCGGACATGGACGACCAGATAGCCACGGACCAGCTGATCGGGGAACAGGTGCCTGATGAAGAGGAGCTGAACATGGCGCTGGGTTTGGATGGTATCGTGACGGTCAGCGGTGATGGCACCATCACGCTGGATCCGCAGGAGTTTGCGAGGTCCCACCCAAATACTACGTTCCATAAGGAGCCTACAGATGAATCTGAGGTTGGTGAATGGTTTAAGCATTGTATGTTGTTTTGCTGTGTAATTATAACTATATTATGTTTCAATTGCGATAATTTAATAGTTTTGAGCATAGGAGTACATTATTCAGAATATAAGAAGATGTTATGTTGTATGCATGTAAGTGTTATTACAGTTTTGTATGTTGATAGCAGTTTTAAAATTGTGTAAAACATAATAATTTAATTGAGTGAATACGAGTAATTAGCTTATATAATAATTAATAATATATCTTTTATACATTTCAGTTACAACCATTCACAATAGCCAACGTGAAAGGAAGGCACATGACGTCGACAATATTCCACGCGTCCCGCGCGCCCGCTACCGTGCTAGTGACGGCGCCGCAAACCACCGTCATATCGCAGGCCACGCCCGATGGCGGTGTGCAGAACAATCTGAAATACTCCGAAACAGCCACGCAAAGCTTGCCAACCGTCCTCGTCAAAGACAATGGCGTGTCGAAATTCGACTCAATCCTCAACGATCGGGAGCTGCACCTCTCCAACACGGCCTCGACCATCATACATTCGTCCGGCAACGCGACCCAAGTCATTCGCCGCGTGTGCTACGACGACGACAAAACTGACCCCAGATTCCTGGACGCAAACCTCATGGACGATCCCAAATTAGAAGACAGGGACGCGACGCTGGGATCTATGGCTGACGTCGACGATGATAGATCCTCGCCGGAACGTTCAGAAATGTTCTGGGAGTCGAACTCGGCGTCCGAGCGGTCCGAGTGCCGCCGGCCATTAGACTTCAGCAGCGACAGCGACAAGTGCTGCAAGAGCCCTTTCGAGGAGAACAACTCGACGGACTCGAGCGGCATCGGCACGAATATAATGCGGCTAGATTCCGTGATTAAAGACGGGCGCGGGATCGAAAGGAGCGGTAGCGCGGATGGTTCGTCAGCGGATGACACGCATCCTCCATTACGTACATACCCGCCCAAGCGTATGTTTCATAATACGGAAAGTGAAGCGGAAAGGAGCACGTCGGGCAAGACTCGCGCGGGCTCGTGCGGCGAGGCGCGGCGCCGCGCGTCCAACCGCGGCGTGGTGAAGCGCGGCTGCCACTGCTGCGGCGGCTCGCCCGCACCCACCAAACCCAAGAAGTCTCGGCCTAGGAAACCCACCACGGACTTCACAAACTAGACTTAACCCCGCCCCGTTGCGAGACTGAACGCGATCTCCTGCACTATATCTAGCTGTAAATCGATATTGTTGAACTTGTTTTGTATATATTTAAATGTAGCCTCGGTTCGCGTGTGATCTATTTTTGTTACGTTCGTTATAAGTTTAGCGGGTTCCTTACGAGTTAGATAAGTTCGGTCACCTGACAGTTCAAATGAGTTTTCTTTTTTTAGAAGTCGATTGCTTTCGGTTCGACCGTCGATACTTCGCTTCGTGTACATTATTCGTATCGTATAGATAATATATGACTGTATAAAGATTCACTTCTTAGGCTTAATTCTTAACGGTAAGTGTTTCCATTAGGTGATAAAAGCCATACTCAATATGTGTATTTAATCTTATAGCGTTATAGGTAATGATAAAAAAATATATTATAATAGCCCTTCTTAATGCTAGACTGATTTTGTAGCTGATGCTATTCGGATTTTAATATTTTTTATCGGCGTATAGTTTTAATCAGCGACTTCCAAATCTGCACAAATTTGATAAGAGATGTTTAGGAATGTTGTTTATTTTTTTTTTTCGAATACATAAAAATCGGTGCCAACGTTTGGCGTGCTCCTTGCGTTCATGAAGGGTGTTATTTTACTGTACATTTAAAGTACTCGTAGGAGTTAAAGTGTGGTATAATCCGGATAGTGTAAATAATTTCGTCGCTCGATGTTTATTACGGGGACGCTCTAGTCACTAAACAGTTAAATATTTTTCCCTCGATGGCGGTATTCAGATTTGTCTGAATTTTTCTTGGCTTAAAGCCGTATAAACTTACAGTATTTCACCGCTTGTATATAACATAGATACGATTATATTACATTGTCTTGACGGCGCGGCGTGTTTCTCGTATCTTGTAAATAAAAATAAAGACTTAGTGAAATTAGCGGATACGGACCCTATTTCGGTCCCATAGTAAATTGTATTTCAAATATGTTTCTGTGTACTCGTAATCGAGTTGAAATAATCATAGTTCGTTATTTCGAGTAGACGTAAGATAGACTTATTATTAGATAACATTAATACGCGCCTCCGGTTTTCTCTTGGAAGGATAGGAATTTTTAATGTGAGCCGAATTGGAAGGATTGAGAATATCGGATAGAGGCGTTTTCAGTGTTGTTTACGAATTTTGTGACTTTTGGAACAGTTTAATATATTTTTTTTCTCTTGACGATTCTGACGTTTCTTACGATAAGATTTCGATTTTTTATATCACATGCGTTGTTATTGTTTAATATTGCTGGTAAGATTACCTTCGATATTAATTCTTCTATAAAGTATTGCTGAAGCGTTTTTTGTTATATTTTAAACTTGGATGTTTTATTAGCTGTGTATAAACTTTGGTGTTAAGAAGGTTACATCATTATTTTATAATTTACCGGAAATGTGTTTTCTTGATTATGTAAACGTACTACTAAAAGTGCTACATAAAAAATGATCATTAAAACTTAACTATTAAATATTTCTGTCTTTTCTTTCTTATATCCCTAAATGTAATTATTTCAACATTTATGATATTGACATATTATTTGCAGTACTTCAGCAAGCAGTTTTACACAAGTTGTTCTACTACTAATAAACAAGACATACTCTAATACCTATTTCTGTATTTTTTAATATTCCTAACAGTTCTTATCTGTCAAGTAGAGAAAGAACCAACAAACCAGAAGTTATTAGGATACATTTACTATTCTTGCGTGATTCTTGCCAATTCTTGCTTTATTAGTGGTTTCTTCTTCTTCTTCTTTTTTGTTTATGGCCTTCCCGATCCCAGTAGAGACGGATTCTGCCAGTGTCCAGTGTCATGCATGCACAGATCAAAATTGATCTTTAATTTCAATGACAACGGTTATAATGTAGCAACTTGATACTCTGTGCTGAGGAAAAATCACGGAAGAGATTGAGCAGTTCAAGTGCGGGATCAGTCTTACCTGGATAACCAAACAGGACAAATACAAAAGCAAAGCATTAAAATTTAAGGTTATTGACTTGGATAAATTTGGATAAAACGTTAACAAATGAGGAGGGAACCAAACACAACAAACATTTAAAATTAGTGGGACGGGGAACATCAGGGGGAAGTTGATCTAAAAGTGAGGAATTTCGCTTAGGGCACTCAAAAAAAATATGGTCATTGTTACCTTCGTCTAAGCCACATTCGCATAAGGAGTTATCACGAGCATGAATTTTTGCTAGGTGCACTGGGGTGGAAGCATGACCTAGTCGGAGACGACAAATGGTTGACACTGTAGATTTATTAATATTTTTAAATTTGGAAAACCACGGCTTGCAGGGAACCGTGGGTTGTATATCTCTAAAATATTTAGCCTTGTTTGATCTATTCCACAGAGAGTTCCACATACTTTCCAGGCGAGACTTAGCAAGGGGGAGGAGATCGTATGAATAGTTTAAGTAATGTTCTAGGGTACCGCAATACATAGCTGCTTTTGCTAAGGAGTCGGCTTTCTCATTACCAGTAATACCCGAATGGCTTGGAATATAAACTAATAAGACGTTGAGGTTTTTTTCATAGCAGCTAAAAAGAGAAGACCTTATTTGAAGAATAACTGGAAAATTAGATTTTGAACGGAATGGATTCGAAGATATTGATTGAAGGCAACTTAGAGAATCAGTAAAGATGATAGACTTTTTAAGATTACGAGAGTAGATGAAGTTGATGGCTTCTAAAATAGCTGTTGCCTCGCCAGTGAAGACAGAAGAAAGGGGAGGGCATTTATATTGTAGAATTGTTTTAGAGTTTGCATGCCACACAGCTAGTCCAACTGGTAGCCAATTTGAAGATTTAGAGGCGTCAGTATAGAAATAATTGTAATCGTGCCAACGAGATGAAATGAGCCTATTGAGAGACATATTTGCGTCAGGGGAACTTTTAATTATACCGCAATTTAAAATAATGGAAGGCTTAAAAACTAGAGCATTGTAATTTGTTAAATATAAAGGGTGATTATTAAGTTGAAAAGAAGGGTCTGGAAGGCGATAAAACTTAATAAGGCTTTTAAGGATACAAGGGAAATCAGATGGCGAACGTAAAGTACTAGAAGTGAGAGAATGTAATAGATTCTGGAGCTTGTTAAGGAGAGGATGTGAAGGGAACTGCGTTATTTTAAAAAAGTATTTATCGGCTCGTACTGTCGGCGAAGAAACAGAGGTGGATCCACAGATTCTACTTGGAGAGCGCTAACTGGAGACGATTTCATCGCACCAAGAATGAGGCGTAAACACTTATATTGAATCTTATCTAGTTTTATCAATGAAGATTTACTACAAGGCTCAAAAATAAAAGATGCATAATCTAAGTGGCTCCGGATTATTGCATTATAAACGAGTTTCTGGCAATATGGATGGGAACCCCACCACACACCGGCGAGCGAACGTAGCACATTAACATTTTTCTCGCACTTTTGTACAATGTAGTCAATGTGTGCAATACCACTTAATTTTTGATCCAACACAACACCCAAAAATTTTACCTTACTGACCACAGGAATTATTAAACTGTCAAGAATCACCACAGGGGGAGAAAAAGAACGTTTTTTGGTGAATACTACAACATTACTTTTAGCTGGCGATAAAGACAGACCATGGTCATTCATCCAAATTTCTAAGTTGGATACTGCACTATTAAGGCGTTCAACGACATCATCCATATTGCCAGATGAAGCATACAATGCAATATCGTCCGCATACTGTAAGATTTCGCAAAAAGGAGTAACAGTATTTTCTAAATCATTCGTGTAGATTGAATAAAGGATTGGGCTCAATACTGATCCTTGGGGAAGGCCCTTAAATGTAATTCTACTTGAAGAAGAGCCGCGCACATGAATATATCTAATCGTTAATAGATTCATGATAAAACGTATCATCCTCGCAGGGATACTCATCTGTGACAGCTTATGTCTGAGTACCGGAAGATGGACGTTATCATACGCTGATACAATATCCAAGAACACACCCACCAAGAATCCTTTTTGCTGAAAGGCCAAGCGTATGTCAGTGGTAAGGGTATTGAGGCTATCTAAAACACTCATGCCTTTCCTAAACCCAAATTGAGAGCGTGCAAGGAGATTATTTCTCTCAACGTACCACTCCAGACGGTTTTTTATTAAATGTTCCATTACTTTGGCTAATGTGGAAGAAAGTGCAATAGGTCTGTAAGAATTAGGATCAATAGGGTCTTTACCAGGTTTTAAAATCGGGATGATGAGTTGGGATTTCCAGGAGTCAGGGGTAGAACCGGTTTCATAAAATAAATTAATCAAATTGAGGAAATATGACTTTGCTGAACTATTAGATCTACTTAAAAATGAATAGGGGATGCCATCTAGCCCTGGGGACGAATCTTTTAGGCCTTCAAGCACGGTATCCAGCTCTTGGCTAGAAAACGGGCTATCTATTTCATTAACATTGTTATTATTACATATAAAATCAAACGGAGGTACGAGAATAAGATCCGCAGAAGGGACAAAAGGGGGGGCTAATTTATTTATAAAATCATTGAGCCAAATATCAGGATTATTGGAAGACGGGTTGACATAGGAAAGGGAACCACGGAATCTACGAATATTCTTCCATACAATGGATGGTGGTGTAGTAGGTGATAAACTCTCGCAGAATCGTATCCAACCTCGTTTCTTTTTTTTGGAAAGAAATCGTTTCGCATGAGCAGCATTTCGTTTGTAAATAATAAAATTTTCGAAACTCATATCAGAATTGTATCTGTCTTCGGCAACCTTTCGCTCAGTAATCACCTCAGAACATTCATGATCCCACCAGGGAGGGGATATTTTTCTGGGAGAGGATGAGGGGGTTCGCTTTACAGGCAGGGTTGCAGAAGCAGCAGAATGGAGACAGGAAACAAAGGAATTATATGAGAGCATACAATTCTGTCGAAGAATTTCTGGCAGACTAGCTACCTTAGAATCAAGATTGAGTGCAAAAGAGTCCCAATCAGCGCTTTCTAATTTATATTTAAGTAAGGGAGGAAAAGAAGAGGAGGGGATATGAACAGAACGGGAACAGGAAAGGAGAATTGGGAAATGATCACTACCATACGTAGAGGGAAGGGTGCGGCAGGAAAGGGAGGAGGCTAGTATAGATGAACAAATACTCAAGTCGACTACAGTTCTAGGATTTTGCATGGGGGAAACTCTTCTAGTAGGGGCACAATCATTGATTACACATAAATTTAGATCATCAAAGAGGTCCACTAAAAGTCGTCCAAAGGTATCACACATATAAGATCCCCATGAAGTATGGTGGCCATTGAAGTCTCCCATAACTATCACGGGAGGGGGGAGAGAAGAAATAATTAACGATATGTCAGGGATGACACTGGAATGAGGATGAGGTATATAAACAGATAAAAAGGAGATATCAAAGACTCGCACTGCGACGGCGTTGAAATACCGCCCATGCGACGGAAGAGGAATCTGGGTGAATGGGATCGATCGGTTTACAAGTAGAGCACTTCCAGCATAACCGTCATCCCTGTCATCCCGCAAACAAGAAAATCCCGGAACCCAATAATGGGAACCAGGAATTAACCATGTCTCCGCGATGGCAGCCACAACAGGTTTATGCAAGGCAATTAACTCTATCAGATCATGTTTTTTGCGACGAATACTCTGTGCATTCCACTGGAGGAACACCAGATCCATGGTTTGAAAGTATGGAAGAAAAGCGGGAGAATCTTAAGGCAACGTTGGACGGTAATTTTTCGGGGTATTCATTTATTAAACTTTCAATAAATGATAGACACAAATCTAAAAGTTTTTCATTGCGCGAAGGGGCCGAGGATGAGGTGGTATTATTATTAATTAAAGCGCACCCATTGGGGAGGGAAGATGGAACGTCGCGAACAATGGCGTTATGAGCGCTTGTATTATAAGTGGTTCCCAGAGTAGCCCTGGGGCGTGGAGGTCTCATTACAGTTTTTTTGTAAGAAACCGTAGGTATAGATTGGCTTGATAATGTGAGGTGAGATTCAGGGGTTACTGTGTGGATGGTGGATGGATGGGTCTTAACGTTTTCTGCAAATGTTTTGCGCGAAGATGGAATCAATTTAGATGCCTCTTCAAACGCGACACCTTCAGTCGCCATCAACAATTTAATCGCTTTTTGACGACCCTGCTCTGGGCAGCTTTTATCAGTTGCGAAGTGGTTACCAGTGCAGTAGAGGCAGGACGCCTCTACTTCTTTTTTGGGGCAGCTATCACCTGAATGCATTTGAGTGCACCGATAACAGCGTTCTTTGGAACGACACTGTTCGCGAACGTGGCCGAACCGACAGCACTTAAAACACTGGATAGTCGGAAATTGATAAACCTCAACCGGCATGGCAGTGTATAAACAGTATATTTTATTGGGCATAGTTTGCCCCTGAAAGGTAAGAACTACAGTTTGGGACGGTGTCCAAGATGTCACTCCATCAATTTTCTGCTTTTTATTTAAACGCCTCGCCTTTAAAACCTTACCACGTCCTCCTGGAAAGTCTATGTAACTTACAAATTCCTCCATTGACCATTCAGTAGGGACACCCTTGACGATGCCCATACGGGTTATATGGAACAAGGGAATAGTGGCTTGAAATTTCGCTTCCTTTAAACTTGAAAAATTAAGAAAATTGTTTGCATCTGCTGCTGAAGTAAATTGTACCGATATTTTATTACGGCCTATAGGTCTGACACCATCTTTAGTTATATTCTGGACACGGTGTTTATACAAGAACGAACCGAATTTAATGGGTCTTATACTCAGTCCAGCCGAAGGGTCTTCCTCAGTACGAGACACATATACTATGTATGGTCCACTCTCTTCGCCAGTGTAGGATGGGGGATTCAAAAGAATTGGGTCAATATACGTAGTTTGGGAGGCTGGGATAGTATAGTCGTGATCAGGGATATGGCGTTTGGAGGGTAAAATGTCAGAGTCTTTAGAGGAGTGATCGGAACGGAGCCTTTTGTGGCCCGTAGACTCTGCTTCCATCATTTCACTCTGTAAATCCGGTGGTTTATTAAGATCCGGAGGGTCAGGACCCATATTGCAAAAGGAAAATTAGTTTTCTATTGCTTACCCAAACAGCACAAACACAACAAAAAGTTTGGTATCACTAAAAAAATAATAAGATAATAAAAAACAAAAACAATCTCTGAGACACGTGTTTTCTCCGACACAACAAAGCAGCGAAAAAAAAACTATTAGTGGTTTAATTAACAGCCTTGACTTATTTGACAAAAATATTCATGTATTGCCAGCCTTAAATATTTGACAATGATAAGAAGGTTCAATAACGAAACTACAGTATAGAGATCGTCACGTGAAATAGGATCATCATCGTAAGTACCTATAGAATAGGAAAATTAACAAAAAGAAAAAATATGTAAGCTTGAAATATTTCTTTATTTGTATCACAGTTTAAAAAATCTTATCCATAAAGCTATCCGTTACATTTATGTTTAAAAAATTCCTAAACAAATTCAAAAATACACAAACTCTAATCCATTCTTTCAGAGGACCATTTTCTCTTCTCCTTTATTTTTCTCATTACCGATAATACTTCTATCCTGAATTCTAATCTTTCGTCTTCAGAATATTTTACAACTGTTGGTAATAATGAGGCAAAGAAGGCTTCATCCTCGTTCATAATACGAGGATCATTTGATTCTTCTATTTCTATTAATTCGTTGTCACTTTGGTAATATTCTCTACTACTTTTATCATAACTTTGTGTACTTTTAAATGATGCATTCTCATTATATACCGACTTTTTCGACCTCTTTCTACTGCTACTTTCTTTTGGACTGTCTTTTTCCACTTTCATGTATGTTTGGGCTTCTTCAGCGGTGAATTCTGAATTGCTGTAATCTACACCTGTCATTTTTAAAAGGAATTTCAAATGTTCATAGAAAATATACTTCTTTTTCGGTCGACCCATTCTTGTTTTGAGGGATTTCGTAAAAGTATCACGAATGTTTGTCCATTTGCAGAGCACATGTTCACCTGAAAAAAATTGCAAAGATTAAAAAAATCTTAAATAATTAATTATAACAAATAGGTTTAATATCTTTCTGCCCGAAATTTGCCGGCCAAAAAAATAAAAAAACGGAATGGGCTCGGCATTTACCATTTTTTTCATTTGAATAAACTAGTTCAATAATGAACGCATCTTCAACAGCTGTCAATGTCATTCGTAACGTCAAGATACTTGTCATATTCGCAAAGTAAATATTTCTCCATGATGCGTCACGATACGGTTTGTTTACCGCTTGATAAAAGTATTGAAACAACTTTAGGAATACAATATCATAATATTATCTCACCCATTAGTCGCTTTTCTTCGCGATTCATTTCATTGTAGCCTTCATCAAGGATACCGAACACTTCTTCCCAAGCCGCTCTCCTTTCAACGCGATCTTTGTAGTTTTCTAACGATTTATCCCAAAGACACGGCCGATCTCTGACACATTGAATAAGTTGTACCACGTCGTATTTAAATTCTCTCATAGCGAACAATTCAGAATATAAGTACTAATTATTATTATAATTTAAACTAATTTCTAACTTAGTTGTACGTGTTTGCACAATCTCTGTAAACACGTCACTGGGTAAGTCAAAATGTCGGATCGGATCGTATGATATTGTCTCTCTCTAAATGTATGGGTTGGTAAGGGATAGCGGAATATAATAAAGGTCATCGACTCGTGACGTATCGTACATGTTGAAAAGTTCGATTACCTATAAAAAAACTTAAAAGTAAATAATAAAAACTAAATTATTTTAATTCTTTTACATTTAAAATTATCACCAGGTTAAAAGGTACCTACGAATCATGCATGTGAGTTGTGAATGGAGCTTTCACGCGAAAAATACTGAACAGATTCTGATGATACATGGCAGCCATGCAGCTATAAGTACCAGAATAACATATTATTATGACCTATTAAAATATTAGGTACTTACTTACATGGTTTGTCGGCTATAAAATATAGGCTTCAGTTGAACTTTGTGCCCTTGTCCAATAAACGGACGTTATACCACCAGGCACCAACCAGTATACCTACTAATATATTCATGCAGATCGTCACTACTCACTACATTCTTACCTAGTACAATTTGAAAATTTTTCTTTATAAAGAAAATTTTTTATAAATTATAAATCCATACTAATATTATAAAGCTGAAGAGTTTGTTTGTTTGTTTGTATGTTTGTTTGTTTGTTTGTTTGAACGCGCTAATCTCGGGAACTACTGGTCCGATTTGAAAAATTCTTTCGGTGTTAGATAGCCCATTTATCGAGGAAGGCTGTATATCATCAATCATCACGCTACGGCCAACAGGAGTGGAGCTACGGGGGTGAAACCGCGCGGAGTAGCTAGTTATAAATAAAATATAATCAGTTATGTAGGTACCACCCAGGGCCGTCTTAGACTATGCCGGGGCACTAGGGCACACAAGAATTGGGGGCCCTTTGAAACCAAACTAGGTATACAAATTTTTTCCCATAAATATATATGTTTTTGCTCTAAATTGAAACTTAAAGAAGTAGGTAATAAGAAATGAGAAAACTATGTGTAATTTTTTCTCCATTTTTTTAGACTTACATTTTACAAAAAAGTTACTTCTGACCAATCTTGTATTATAATATTATGGTCTTTTGAGGAAACTTTTTTTCCTTATTTTTTATATAATTCATTTGAAACGCTACTGCTGGAACGATAAGTTTTATCATAAAATCATTTAGGTGTGAAGTGATTTAAGAAACGTTCGAATATTAGGTATAAGGATGGGATGAGTTTATAAATCGTTATATCTTAGAAAATGGAAGAAAGCTACATCTTAGGAAAATAATGTATTGATTCTTTTGTATAGATAATTTTATGATCTACAATTTGGGTAAAAATGGTTATATGATAAAACTTACCGTTTCGGTAAAAATCACGAAAAACCTTTATATTATTATCTATTGACTTTTAGGAAAAAAATTTTTCTGTGTTTTTCCTAGTAACAGCCACTACAAAAATTATATTTTTGAAGTAAAACTTCTTTATGCGCGTTGAGAGTAAAATTTCAAGGTCTTATCATAACAACACCGTAACGTCATGGAGTAATTCAACGATTTTGGTGTCTTATAATCTTGCCAAAGAAGTGGGCTATTTAGCACCGAAATAATTTTTCAAATCGTACCAGTAGTTCACGAGATTAGCGCGTTCAAACAAAGAGTTCGAGTTCGAGTTCGAGTTTGTGTTCGTGTTCGTGTTCGTGTTCGTGTTCGTGTTCGTGTTCGTGTTCGTGTTCGTGTTCGTGTTCGTGTTCGAACTTGAATTTGTGTGTGTTTGTGTTTGAATTTGAATTTGTGTTCGTGTTCGTGTTCGTGTTCGTGTTCGTGTTCGTGTTCGTGTTCGTGTTCGTGTTAGAATTTGAATTTGTGTTTGTGTTTGTGTTCGTGTTCGTGTTCAAATTTGAATTTGTGTTCGTGTTCGTGTTCGAACTTGAATTTGTGTGTGTTTGTGTTTGAATTTGAATTTGTGTTCGTGTTCGTGTTCGTGTTCGTGTTCGTGTTCGAGTTCGTGTTCGTGTTCGTGTTCATGTTCGAATTTGAATTTGTGTTTGTGTTTGTGTTCGTGTTCGTGTTCGTGTTCGTGTTCGTGTTCGAATTTGAATTTGTGTTTGTGTTCGTGTTCGTGTTTGTGTTCGTGTTCTTGTTCGTGTTCGTGTTCGAGTTCGTGTTCGAATTTTAATTTGTGTTTGTGTTCGTGTTCGTGTTCGTGTTCGTGTTCGTGTTCGTGTTCGTGTTCGTGTTCGTGTTCGTGTTCGTGTTCGTGTTCGTGTTCGTGTTCGTGTTCGTGTTCGTGTTCGTGTTCGTGTTCGTGTTCGTGTTCGTGTTCGTGTTCGTTGTTCGTGTTCGTTGTTCGTGTTCGTTGTTCGTGTTCGTTGTTCGTTGTTCGTGTTCGTTGTTCGTGTTCGTGCACGTGTTCGTTGTTCGTGTTCGTTGTTCGTGTTCGTGTTCGTGTTCGTGTTCGTGTTCGTGTTCGTGTTCGTGTTCGTGTTCGTGTTCGTGTTTGATGTTCGTGTTTGATGTTCGTGTTTGATGTTCGTGTTCGTGTTCGTGTTCGTGTTCGTGTTCGTGTTCGTGTTCGTGTTCGTGTTCGTGTTCGTGTTCGTGTTCGTGTTCGTGTTCGTGTTCGTGTTCGTGTTCGTGTTCGTGTTCGTTGTTCGTGTTCGTGTTCGTGTTCGTGTTCGTGTTCGTGTTCGTGTTCGTGTTCGTGTTCGTTGTTCGTGTTCGTTGTTCGTGTTCGTTGTTCGTGTTCGTTGTTCGTGTTCGTTGTTCGTGTTCGTTGTTCGTGTTCGTTGTTCGTGTTCGTTGTTCGTGTTCGTTGTTCGTGTTCGTTGTTCGTGTTCGTTGTTCGTGTTCGTTGTTCGTGTTCGTTGTTCGTTGTTCGTGTTCGTTGTTCGTGTTCGATGTTCGTGTTCGATGTTCGTGTTCGTGTTCGTGTTCGTGTTCGTGTTCGTGTTCGTGTTCGTGTTTGTGTTCGTGTTCGTGTTCGTGTTCGTGTTCGTGTTCGTTGTTCGAGTTCGTGTTCGTGTTCGTGTTCGTGTTCGTGTTCGTGTTCGTGTTCGTTGTTCGTGTTCGTTGTTCGTGTTCGTGTTCGTGTTCGTGTTCGTGTTCGTGTTCGTGTTCGTGTTTGATGTTCGTTGTTCGTTGTTCGTGTTCGTTGTTCGTGTTCGATGTTCGTGTTCGATGTTCGTGTTCGTGTTCGTGTTCGTGTTCGTGTTCGTGTTCGTGTTCGTGTTCGTGTTCGTGTTCGTGTTCGTTGTTCGTGTTCGTTGTTCGTGTTCGTTGTTCGTGTTCGTTGTTCGTGTTCGTTGTTCGTGTTCGTTGTTCGTGTTCGTTGTTCGTGTTCGTTGTTCGTGTTCGTTGTTCGTGTTCGTTGTTCGTGTTCGTTGTTCGTGTTCGTTGTTCGTGTTCGATGTTCGTGTTCGATGTTCGTGTTCGTTGTTCGTGTTCGTTGTTCGTGTTCGTTGTTCGTGTTCGTGTTCGTGTTCGTGTTCGTGTTCGTGTTCGTGTTCGTGTTCGTGTTCGTGTTCGTGTTCGTTGTTCGTGTTCGTTGTTCGTGTTCGTTGTTCGTGTTCGTTGTTCGTGTTCTTTGTTCGTGTTCGTTGTTCGTGTTCGTTGTTCATGTTCGTTGTTCGTGTGTTCGTGTTCGTGTTCGTGTTAATGTTCGTGTTCGTGTTCGTGTTCGTGTACGTGTTCGTTGTTCGTGTTCGTTGTTCGTGTTCGTTGTTCGTGTTCGTTGTTCGTGTTCGTTGTTCGTGTTCGTTGTTCGTGTTCGTTGTTCGTGTTCGTTGTTCGTTGTTCGTGTTCGTTGTTCGTTGTTCGTGTTCGTTGTTCGTGTTCGTTGTTCGTGTTCGTGTTCGTGTTCGTGTTCGTGTTCGTGTTCGTGTTCGTGTTCGTGTTCGTGTTCGTGTTCGTGTTCGTGTTCGTGTTCGTTGTTCGTGTTCGTTGTTCGTGTTCGTTGTTCGTGTTCGTTGTTCGTTGTTCGTGTTCGTTGTTCGTGTTCGTGCACGTGTTCGTTGTTCGTGTTCGTTGTTCGTGTTCGTGTTCGTGTTCGTGTTCGTGTTCGTGTTCGTGTTCGTGTTCGTGTTCGTGTTTGATGTTCGTGTTTGATGTTCGTGTTTGATGTTCGTGTTCGTTGTTCGTGTTCGTGTTCGTGTTCGTGTTCGTGTTCGTGTTCGTGTTCGTGTTCGTGTTCGTGTTCGTGTTCGTGTTCGTGTTCGTGTTCGTGTTCGTTGTTCGTGTTCGTGTTCGTGTTCGTGTTCGTGTT
The DNA here is from genome assembly GCF_905220415.1 of Colias croceus. NCBI lineage: Eukaryota > Metazoa > Arthropoda > Insecta > Lepidoptera > Pieridae > Colias > Colias croceus. The sequence continues at coordinate 5,105,722 of NC_059562.1, forward strand.
CGTGTTCGTGTTCGTGTTCGTGTTCGTGTTCGTGTTCGTGTTCGTTGTTCGTGTTCGTTGTTCGTGTTCGTTGTTCGTGTTCGTTGTTCGTTGTTCGTGTTCGTTGTTCGTGTTCGTTGTTCGTGTTCGTTGTTCGTGTTCGTTGTTCGTGTTCGTTGTTCGTGTTCGTGTTCGTGTTCGTTGTTCGTGTTCGATGTTCGTGTTCGATGTTCGTGTTCGTTGTTCGTGTTCGTTGTTCGTGTTCGTGTTCGTTGTTCGTTGTTCGTGTTCGTTGTTCGTGTTCGTGTTCGTTGTTCGTGTTCGTTGTTCGTGTTCGTTGTTCGTGTTCGTTGTTCGTGTTCGTTGTTTGTGTTCGTTGTTCGTGTTCGTTGTTCGTTGTTCGTGTTCGTTGTTCGTTGTTCGTGTTCGTTGTTCGTTGTTCGTGTTCGTTGTTCGTGTTCGTTGTTCGTGTTCGTGTTCGTGTTCGTGTTCGTGTTCGTGTTCGTGTTCGTGTTCGTGTTCGTGTTCGTGTTCGTGTTCGTGTTCGTGTTCGTGTTCGTGTTCGTGTTCGTGTTCGTGTTCGTGTTCGTGTTCGTTGTTCGTGTTCGTTGTTCGTGTTCGTTGTTCGTGTTCGTTGTTCGTGTTCGTTGTTCGTGTTCGTGTTCGTTGTTCGTGTTCGTTGTTCGTGTTCGTTGTTCGTGTTCGTTGTTCGTGTTCGTTGTTTGTGTTCGTTGTTCGTGTTCGTTGTTCGTTGTTCGTGTTCGTTGTTCGTTGTTCGTGTTCGTTGTTCGTTGTTCGTGTTCGTTGTTCGTGTTCGTTGTTCGTGTTCGTGTTCGTGTTCGTGTTCGTGTTCGTGTTCGTGTTCGTGTTCGTGTTCGTGTTCGTGTTCGTGTTCGTGTTCGTGTTCGTGTTCGTGTTCGTGTTCGTGTTCGTGTTCGTGTTCGTGTTCGTTGTTCGTGTTCGTTGTTCGTGTTCGTTGTTCGTGTTCGTTGTTCGTGTTCGTTGTTCGTGTTCGTTGTTCGTGTTCGATGTTCGTGTTCGATGTTCGTGTTCGTTGTTCGTGTTCGTTGTTCGTTGTTCGTGTTCGTTGTTCGTTGTTTGTGTTCGTTGTTCGTGTCCGTTGTTCGTGGTCGTTGTTCGTGTTCGTTGTTCGTGTTCGTTGTTCGTGTTCGTTGTTCGTGTTCGTTGTTCGTGTTTGTTGTTCGTGTTCGTTGTTCGTGTTCGTTGTTCGTGTTCGTTGTTCGTGTGTTCGTGTTCGTGTTCGTGTTCGTGTACGTGTTCGTTGTTCGTGTGTTCGTGTTCGTGTTCGTGTTCGTGTTCGTGTTCGTGTTCGTGTTTGACGTTCGTGTTCGTTGTTCGTGTTCGTTGTTCGTGTTCGTTGTTCGTGTTCGTTGTTCGTGTTTGTTGTTCGTGTTCGTTGTTCGTGTTCGTTGTTCGTGTTCGTTGTTCGTTGTTCGTGTTCGTTGTTCGTGTTCGTTGTTCGTGTTCGTTGTTCGTGTTCGTTGTTCGTGTTCGTTGTTCGTGTTCGTTGTTCGTGTTCATTGTTCGTTGTTCGTGTTCGTTGTTCGTTGTTCGTGTTCGTTGTTCGTGTTCGTTGTTCGTGTTCGTGTTCGTGTTCGTGTTCGTGTTCGTGTTCGTGTTCGTGTTCGTGTTCGTGTTCGTGTTCGTGTTCGTGTTCGTGTTCGTTGTTCGTGTTCGTTGTTCGTTGTTCGTTGTTCGTGTTCGTTGTTTGTGTTCGTTGTTCGGTGTACGTGTTCGTTGTTCGTGTTCGTTGTTCGTGTTCGTTGTTCGTGTTCGTGTTCGTTGTTTATTTATTTATTTATTTATTTATTTATTAAGCCAAACCAACAGTAAATACATACAAATCTTGCAAGCTTAAATCTAGAAATACATAAATGTTAAGGATATTGTATCAACCAATTATAGGTAGGGACAAATTAATTTTTATATCTTAAACTTACTTAAATAGTACCAACTAAATCTACACAACGCTTACGTTAAATTTTGTTATGACTAACGTAAGTAATTATTTTTAAAGTAATTAACAATATTTATAGAAAAAATTGAATACGAATCAAAGTAAATATCCACCAAATTAGGCTGAGATGCGCACAAAACATTAAACTCACTGCACATTCTAATAATTGGCGAATTTTTACCAACATTGTTCCGATAAAACGGCAGGTCGAAAGCTCTAGATATGGGAAGACGGGGTATTTTACTAGGCACTGTAAACCTAATTTGCTCAAAGATTTGTGGACATACAATAATACCTCTTATTATTTTGTATAAAAACAAGATATCCCTTTGTAGCCTACGATTACGAAGAGATATCATATTAAAGAACGCTAAACGGGTGTCGTAAGGGTTTCTATGAGATATACCTTGAGAAATAAACGCAATGTGCCGGCTGAACTTACGTTGAATATTTTCAATACGTTGAGAATGCACTGAGTAGAGGGGATTCCAAACCACACTGGCGTATTCTAGTTGGGATCGTACTAATGAGTTAAAAAGACACAGTTTAGTTTGTACACTAAATGATTTGGTATTCCTTTTTAAAAAGCCTAACATTTGTGATGATTTTTTTACAACTGTATTAATATGAGAACAAAATTTTAATTCACTATCAATTATTACCCCTAAGTCACGGATTTCATTACATTCACACACAATATCTTTATTTATAGTATAAACTGCTGATGTAGGTATCTTCTTCCGGGTTAACTTAATTAAAAAACATTTCTCAGCATTCAGTACCATATTATTGTCCATGCACCACTCTACAATTCTGTCCAAATCAGATTGCATCAACAAGACGTCCTGTTGAGAACGGATCGTTTTAAATATCTTGAGGTCATCGGCAAATATAGAGAAGCTACAGTGGTTGATAACGCGACTTATATCATTAATGTACAGGCTGAACAATATCGGTCCCAAATGGGAACCCTGGGGAACTCCTGAGGTTGAGGTATAAGGATTAGACTCATATCCTTTTACAGTAACGATCTGCATTCTATTTTTTAGGTAAGAGCCAAACCAACATAACAGAGAACCATATATTCCATATGATTCAAGTTTGAGCAAAAGGAGGTCATGGCTAACTCTATCGAATGCACTCGAAAAGTCAGTGTAAACACTGTGGACCTCATTACCTTTATCTACCTCTCTAGATATATGTGATATATAGTCAACCAGATTGGTCTCCACAGATCGTCCCTTAAGGAACCCATGTTGGTTTGAGTTAATGAAGCAGGACGTGTGACTGGTAATTATAGGACATAAGAGAGACTCAAACAACTTGGCTAAGCAAGATAAAATAGAGATCGGTCGATAAATTCGCACATTGTCAGTGTCGCCTTTCTTATAGACAGTCACAATTCTGGCCTTCTTCCACTCAGAAGGGAATGTTCCACTGTCTAACGAACGATTAATAATCTTACTAACAGGTAAGGCAATTACGACATAACAACGTTTGAAAAATAGGGGTGGAATACCATCCGGTCCACCGCCTTTGAATGCGTCTAAGTGTTTCAATTTTTTAGCGACCTCATTTTCAGTAAATTGTAACTTGCATAAAGTAGGAATATTACAGCTAGAAACAGGTAATACTAGATTCGTAGGAGAGTAATTGGTAAAAATTGAGGAAAATTTCTCCGCGAATAGATATTTTGAAATATCAGGCCCCCTTTTCGCAATTTGATCATCTAGGTACATACAAGAAGGAATATTAGATACATTTCCAGAAATGTTTAGGGTTAGATTGAATATTTTCCTCAAGATTACGTTTATATTTACTCAGACAAACATCGTGTAATTTGTGAGCACGGTCTCTTACAATATCAAATTCTAGTTTGTCTCGGGGATTATTAAACTTTATGAACTTCAAGCGCAATTTGTGTTTTTCTTTCAATAGCCTAATAAGTGTATGACTGTACCATGGTGGATATTTACTTTTAACAGACCAACGTTTCGGAACAAATTTATTTATGACATCATACAATACATCATAGAATCTCTCAACCATTGCATCAACATTTATACAATTATTAAAAACATCAGCCCAGTTAATCAACTTTAGATGATTTATTATTCCCGAATAGTCAGCTTTGTAAAAATTTAAATGTGACTGACTACGAGCATGGAGGTTTTTATATCTAGAAAGTGACAACGTGATAACTAATTGAGGATGGAATGGATCGAGCTTACTGAGAATATCAGTAGGCTGTGATACGTACGAGCATTCGCTATGTTTGTTATAACAAGATCCAAAATCTTGCCATCTTTATTGGGAATTGTATTGAGCTGATTAAAATTATTTACAGACATAAAATCAATTAAACAATAACCCAAGGCATTTTGATAGTCAGAAGGGGTTGGAAAATAATTATCACCCTGTACAGTCCACTTAACAAATCCCATGTTAAAATCACCAATAATAATTATATCATCAAAATTATCAGATACCAAGTTATTTATATTATCCAAATAATTACTTAAGGTAAGTAAATTTACAGGTGGTGGCAGATACACCGCACAAATTGCAACTTTTAGACATGATCTAATGTTATCATTACTACTTACTTCTACAACCACCCATAAATCTTCAGCAGTACAAGTTTTAGATTCCCATTTAGAAACACATTCCCATTTAGAACAACGTTGTTCGTGTTCGTTGTTCGTTGTTCGTTGTTCGTGTTCGTGTTCGTTGTTCGTTGTTCGTGTTCGTGTTCGTTGTTCGTGTTCGTTGTTCGTGTTCGTTGTTCGTGTTCGTTGTTCGTGTTCGTTGTTCGTGTTCGTTGTTCGTGTTCGTTGTTCATGTTCGTTGTTCGTGTGTTCGTGTTCGTGTTCGTGTTCGTGTTCGTGTTCGTGTTCGTGTTCGTGTTCGTGTTCGTGTACGTGTTCGTTGTTCGTGTGTTCGTGTTCGTGTTCGTGTTCGTGTTCGTGTTCGTGTTCGTGTTCGTGTTCGTGTTCGTGTTCGTGTTCGTGTTCGTGTTCGTGTTCGTGTTTGACGTTCGTGTTCGTGTTTGTGTTCGTGTTCGTGTTCGTGTTCGTGTTCGTGTTCGTGTTCGTGTTCGTGTTCGTGTTCGTGTTCGAACTTGAATTTGTGTGTGTTTGTGTTTGAATTTGAATTTGTGTTCGTGTTCGTGTTCGTGTTCGTGTTCGTGTTCGTGTTCATGTTCGTGTTCGTGTTTGATGTTCGTGTTCGTGTTCGTGTTCGTGTTCGTGTTCGTGTTCGTGTTCGTGTTCGTGTTCGTGTTTGTGTTTGTGTTCGTGTTCGTGTTCGTGTTCGTGTTCGTGTTCGTGTTCGTGTTCGTGTTCGTCGTTCGAGCCGTTCGTTTACTTAATTTGCCAAAAAAAGAAATGAGATCTAAATGTGCGCCAAGTTCTGAGATAGTCCAGAAATTTATTTACAAAGATGTATTAAGTTCCCACTTTAGAATACCGGGTACTCAGGTTACATTCATTGTTATAGGCTTATCTGTCAGTGTAACACATGTGCCCAAAAATTATACCTATCGTAAAAGCTTGTCATAATCAAATTTGGTTGAGTATCTATGCCACAGCTGTCACATTTATTATCTGGAGAGAACCAGAGACTACTTTAGAACTAGACTACTTTAAAAGGTTCATACAATTTGACGTCCTGTTTTAATGACAGACCAGTTTCAAAGGCCGTCATTTTTTCACCGTGCCGAGCAAAATATCGCTGCGCAAAAATGGCGTGATTACTTGAATTTTATTACTTCTTCCTTTGTGTGTTATATGTTATAATTTTCTATATAAAATTCTCTTTACAGTGATATATACGTATTGTAGTATTTCATTAGCCAAAGTTCTTATTTTTAACAAATAATGTAGGTCAAAATGCGCGTTCCAAACATGGCGGGTTTCGGTGTTGTTTACGAATTGTTGAAACTATATTTTTATATTTTGATACCTTGATTTTACGTACAAGAAACTATCTAGATTAAGTACCTAATTACTAATATAAACCTATTACATTCTTATATTTACGCAGATTCAACATTTTAAAATATTTGAAACGAAACAATGGCCAAGGACGTAACGATCCGGATAGCGTGCCGAGTCATTTTTATTAGTAAAAATAATAGACATATCCTGAATAATTTGTATATATTATGCATTCATTTTAAAGGAAATATAGTCTAGTTTTAAAGTAAATAAGTAAAAATGAAGCCGAGCGCATAAATTTGTCGTAGTAAAATTAAATTGCGAGAAAATCTAACAAAAAAAAGTACAATTAAGTATTATCAATTTTTTTTTAATATGAAATTGTAAGTTCGAAGTATATATTTTCTACTCTAATGATGCCTCATTTCATTACCTATCTAACAGTATTTTTTTTTTCGTAATCTGAGCTATACTTTTCTTTCAACAAACGTTTTTGTAGGGACGGGTCACGCGATGTTTTTTGAGCACATATTGAGCGATAGCGTCGGACAGACGTCTCACGCGTCAGTCTGACAGCCCGGACCATCAGCTGGGTGAACTGAAAACTCAATTGTTTTATTTTCCGTTAGAGAAAAACGTTTATTTATTCCAAAAATATGACTTTTTTAATTTGAATAATATAATTATTTTCACAAAGCAAACAACTAATGACCTATTAAACCTCATAATTTGACTTGGCTAGTTTATAGAACCTCACAAAATATAAACAGTATGTAAAACTAGCCTCATAAATTAAGTCAACGATTGAACACGGCTCCAATTTTTACATTTATGTTTTTGGTGAGATATCAATTAGTATCAATAGCGGATTCTATTCTCTAGCGTTTCTGCCACTTGTCTACAGGCCCAGAGATTAAAGTTTTGTCACAACGCCCTTGTATGCTATTCTGTAAACTTAGACTTGTTAATAATTTTCATAATTCCGAAAATAATTCAAGTAAAAATATATAACGTTAATTTAATTATTTATTTACTTTATTTATTTTTTACAATTAATTATTTATTTTGACATTTAATGTCTGATAAGTTAATTCTAAATTATAATGGTGTTCGAATCACTCGAATTATTCCTACACATAGATGTTTTGATTCGAATGAATCTGAAAATGATCTGACGTTCTGGCAACGAGAAAAGTGTATTGCTTTTTAATAAAATATTTTGAGATTTATGTGAGAAAAATTGTCTGTCATCTCCTCCAGGGGGGCCCCCAGATGATGGGGGGCCCTGGGCACTGGCCCCCTGTGCCCCTTTGGTAAAGACGGTAATGGTACCACCTAACTACCTATTTTTGCTCGCTAAGTTTTGTAGATTCTGATTCTTTACCATTAATGTTTTGAGCGTAGACAGGAAATAAATCAAATAAAAATAGCGTGATAAATATGAATTTTAATATTGAAGTAAATGGTGAGTTTTTCAATATGATTTTTTACACTCTATAGCGTCATCCAATATTATTGATCTGATCTGCGCGCGCATACTTGTTCTAATGTCAAAATTATTTCAGTAAAATTCTCTGCGAAGGCAGCTTCTAAGGTTATTCACGATTTTGGCGTTTATTTTAATCAATTGCTTATAAAATTGTGGTAATCCTTTAATTCTGTATATACAGTTTTGTATTACATTAATCATTTTCACGTAAAATGTTTTAAATGCGATCGGTGCCGGCTTTCTCTAGGTAAGTTCCATTTCGACCTTTTTTAATAATTAATGGTTCTACTTTCGTAAACCAAATATAAATAAACTCATATGCATTTTCTTTTTGATGTTGCTTTATCAGAACTTAAAAATATTTTATACTTCGACTCTACATTTCGTTGCTCTATAAAATAAAATATGTGTATATTGTAGAGTAATTACTCTAATTATCTTATTAATAAGTCTATAGAGTGCTACCCGAATACCTAATAATGTTTCGTTCGTTATGGCTTCCTTTTAATATTACATACTTATATCTTAAAATTAGCAACATATGTATGCAGTAAGTCGTTGAAAATGAACATTGCTATTAAATAACATTAGGGGCATTAGATTAGTCGTGTGAATAATTGCTTACATCAATTTAATTTTGTATTATTAAGCAATAACCATGATATATGTATTAAATGAATACTATCTGTCAATTTGTAAAACCTTGAAACTCATGAGTAGGCTTTACTATATAAGGATACGTTTAGACCATGTTAAATGATTGAGCAAATAATATTTTTCTGTAACATTATATCCGCGACTTTAGCGCTACAATCGCGGCGCGGCGGGCTGGGCGGCAGGTTTTCTGGCGTCTGGTAAGGGGCTTCGGCCTCCCGTCGGGCAACCTGTTACCCGTCGTAGTGTTGTTGTCACGTCTAGCAGCTACGACGGACCAGGGGGCTTGCCTTAACCGGCTGGTTCGAGAGGAAGGACACCTCATCAAAAACCCTCAAATCTGCGTTTTCAGTCCAGCGGCGTGGATTTCCTGTCCCTTTTGGACAGTTTGGCTCGGGAGTGCGTGAGCTTTAGCTGTGGCCTCCCATGGATACCGCCCGACCTCCATGGTGTATAAGGGTTATCTGGGTGCAGGGGGCACCGCCCGGACGGACTTTTTATATCCCCCATACTCGTGGGAACAAATATGTCACTTAACCCGGCCCCATTTAACGACGACTTTAGCAAAATAAATATGGACAATGATGGACAATATGATTCGGATGACGTTAGGACAAGAAGGACGAGAGCTGTGGTGCTTTCAAAATCAAGCTCAGCCAACAGCGTGGTGGATCTGCATTCCTACGAAAAAGGAAGGCTGTGGCGGAAGAGGTCCCTGGATAGGAGCCGCTCCGGTTCAGATTCAGAGGATGGAATTGGGGATTCAAAAACCCCCTGCCAAAAAACATCAAAAAGAGGGAAGGGCCGCACGCCGGGTACGTGCGCCGCTCGGCGTGCAGCCAAACTGGACGCGGCGCGCAAACTGGAGACAGAGTTGCAGGCTGAGCAGGAAGTCGCGGAGTGCGCTGAGCGCATCGAGGCGACGCGTGCTAGCGCTCCTCTCCCCCCCATACCAATAAAGGAAGGGAACACGGCGGAGGCTCTTAGCCTCCGAATTGCGGAAAACTTGGCCGCCATTGAGAAGGTGCGGTCCAGGTCAAACAATTTGAAGACAACTTTCAAAAAAGTCCTCAAATTGGCGCACGATGACATTGAACTGTCGGTGGCACAATTCAAGCGGCTGACAGTCTCTGAGGAGACACGGCTTCTGCAGGCGGACAACTCCCGCCTACAGGCCGAGATCGACTCCCTCAAAAGGGAGCTCGAAAAGGTGAAGACCCCGCAAAGCGTACAAGTGTGTCCTCAACCGCGGGAACCTGATGCTGATCTGGTAGCTGACATTTTGCGCCAGGTTGGAGACATGATTAACGCCAGGTTTGAGGCCCTAGAGGAGCGTCTGCCGCCGGCTAAGCGCTTAAGACCGGCGCTGGCGGCGGATAACAGGAGAGCGTCAGTGGAGGGCGTCCAACAGGCGACCCAGGACCTTGTCACTCTCCTACCACCAGCAGAAAAAACGTATGCAATGGCTGCCTCGGTACCGCAACCGGGCATATCGGCGACGGGGTCCACTCCAAAACGGGCCGTGAAGCATGCTACGGCTCCAGTCGGGAAGACTGCTTTAAAGCAGCAAGTGGCGGTACAGGTTGCAGCGACGGCCATGAAGCCGAAGCCGAAGGCCAACAAGAAGAAAAAAGCGGCGTCGAAAAGCGCGGCGAACTCAAAACCCGCCAGCAAAGTCGCGCCCTCCATATCAGCCCCATCCTCAGACCCCCTCCCGCAACAGCAGCCAAAAGAAGGATGGACTGTTGTCGGGAAGGGCGGGAAGAAAACAAAGGGGGCCAAGGCTAAGAAGCCTGCGGCGCAGTCTCGCAAAAAGCGACACAAGCTCCACGTTCCCTCTTCCTCGGCTGTCGTCCTGACCCTTCAGCCGGGAGCGGAGGAGCGTGGCATAACCTATGCCAAGATCATGATGGAGGCGCGGCGTGGGATCGATCTTGGGGAGATCGGCATTGGTGCGATGCGCTTTAAGCGTGGTGTTACCGGTGCCAGGATATTGGAGGTACCTGGTGCTTCCAGCACAAAGGAAGCGGATGCTCTAGCCACCAAATTGCGGGAGGTATTAGGCGAGGATAATGTGAAGGTGACCAGGCCAGTGAAGTGCGCAGAGCTGCGAATTACTGGCCTGGATGACTCGGCCTCTGCTGAAGACATTGCGGTCGCTGTCTCACACGCAGGGGAGTGTTCCGTCGAGCACGTAAAGTGTGGTGCTCTGCGTTCTGGCCCTCGGGGCGCAATGTCAGCCTGGGTGAGCTGTCCGGTGACCGCGGCGAAAAAGTTGGCGCAGGTGGGGCACGTTTTGGTGGGATGGGTTTCCGCAAAGGTCTCATTAATCGAGCAGAAGCCCCTACGCTGCTTCCGCTGTCAGGAGCTAGGCCACGTAAGTGCTACGTGCTCATCACTCGAGGATCGGAGTACCATTTGTTTCCGCTGCGGTGAAATGGGCCACAAAGCGGGTGAATGCTCTGCTACCACTGCTCACTGCGCCCTTTGTGCAGAAGCAAAGCGACCAGCAGAACATCGACTTGGAAGCTTAGCCTGTAAGGCCCCCAAGCCAAAAAAAGGCGGAATGCGGAAGCAAGATGGCGCTCGGGTTCCATCACGCTCTGCTCTGGTGCCTGCTGAGGTGCCGCAAACGGAGGCAGCTATGGAAACGCAGTAATGGCCCCACTGCGTTTCCTACAGGCCAATATCAACCACTGTGCTAGGTCCCAGGATCTTTTACTCCAAAGCCTGGCAGAGTGGGAGATTGATGTGGCGATTGTGTCTGAGCCGTACAATGTCCCCGCCTGGGATAACTGGGCGGGTGATGTGGATAGCTTGGTGACACTAGTTGCACAAGGCGGTACCCAAATAGAGCGAGTGGTCAGGCGACGGGGCTGCGTATCAGCGGTAATTAACGGATACACCGTCGTGGGGGTGTATTTCTCGCCAAATCGCTGTCTCGCTGATTTCGAGGAGTTCCTCGTCGTGTTGAGAGATATGATCGACCTCGCGCAGCCAATGTCTGTTCTCCTGGCCGGGGACTTCAACGCCAAGTCCGTGTCTTGGGGTTGCCGGGCAGGTGACGTGCGAGGTACTCTGCTTGCAGACTGGGCGGTCGCCTCTGGGTTAACACTTATTAACCGCGGAACAGAGCTGACATGCGTGCGACAGAGGGGTGGCTCTATTGTAGATATCACCTTCGCGAGCCCCGCTCTCGCTCGTTGTATTCAGGACTGGAGGGTTCTGGTGGACGTGGAGACGCTTTCGGATCACCGCTACATCCGGTTCAGCGTCTCCACGCCCTCGACGGCTCACAGTCGATTCCTCACTGGTGAACGCCGTCCGCGCTGGGCGCTTGGAAGCCTAGATAGGGAGCTTCTCATTGAAGCTGCCATAGTGCAAGCCTGGCTCCCGACGCCGCAGGGTGACGGTGTTGATGTGGAGGAGGAGGCCACTTGGCTTGCCGATGCAATGGCGCAAATCTGCGACGCGAGCATGCGGAGAGTGCGGTCAGTTCCGCGAAGGCGACAAATGTACTGGTGGTCCGCCGATATCACCCAGCTACGCGCTTCTTGCGTAGCTGCGAGGCGGGCGTACACCAGGCATAGACGCCGTAGACGGCGTGACGAAGAGGAGGAGGCGCGGTTATACGCCGTCTACAGAGACTGTATCGTGTCTCTCCAGGGCGCGATAGGCACAGCAAAAACTCGCGCATGGGAGGAGATGCTCGAGGGTTTGAACCATGAACCCTGGGGTCGGCCTTACAAGAGGGTGAGGCAAAAGCTTCGCCCTTGGGCCCCGCCCCTATCTCAAACTCTGGAGCCTCGATTTCTGGAGCAGGTGGTGACGTCCCTGTTTCCGAATCGGGGAAGACATTCTCCCCCGCCGATGGTATCCACAATGACTGTGCAGGAGGAGTATGCTGATGAAAATGTCCCGGTGGTCACGCGTGACGAGCTCGCAGTGGCAGTGGAGCGGCTCAAAGCAAAAAAGACTGCCCCCGGCCCTGATGGTATCCCAGGGCGGGCTTGGGTACTGGCGCTAGAGTCACTTGGACCCAGGGTGGAACAGCTTTTCACAGAATGCCTTCAACAGGGCCAATTTCCCCGGAGGTGGAAGACCGGGAATTTGGTCCTGTTGCAGAAGGACGGACGCCCGCGCGATTCGCCCTCGGCTTACAGGCCGATCGTGCTGCTCGATGAGGTGAGCAAGCTCTTTGAGCGCGTTTTCGCAGCTCGCCTCATCGACCACCTGGAGGGAGAGGGGCCGGACCTGAGCGAAAACCAGTTTGGATTCCGCCGGGGACGGTCCACCATTGATGCGATCGCTGCGCTGCGTGAACTCGCAGACAATGTGGCTGATGAAGGTGGAGTGCTTTTGGCGGTGTCTCTTGACATCGCCAACGCTTTTAACACGCTACCATGGAGTTGCGTAATTGAGGCGCTCCGCTATCACAACGTGCCCGAGTACATGGTGCGATTGCTGCAGTCCTACCTATCAGAGAGGGCTGTGGCGTACCCCACACGCCGTGGATGGATGGAAAAGGAAATGTCGTGCGGTGTTCCACAGGGCTCGGTTCTTGGGCCTCTCCTGTGGAACATCGGTTACGACTGGGTCCTGCGCGCCACTTATCTCCCGGGTATAAGCGTGCTTTGCTATGCGGATGACACCCTGGTGACTGCGCGTGGGGCCTCGTATAGGGACGCGGCCCTCCTTGCGACCGCTGGGGTGGCGGAAGTTGTGCGCCGCATTAGAAGACTTGGTCTAGAGGTGGCCCTGGACAAGTCAGAGGCGATTTTGTTTCGTGGCCGTCGAAGGGCGCAGGCTGCTGGATCAGCAATCCAGGTGGGCGGTGCGTCCATCAGCGTTGGTCCCACGTTGCGCTATCTGGGCATCGTGTTGGACAGCAGCTGGACATTCGTGGAGCACTTCCGTCGCCTAGCCCCCCGGCTTGTTGGGGTGGCCGGGGCACTTGGAAGTCTGCTCCCGAATCTTAGAGGGGCTGGGGGTGCGTGCCGTCGTCTTTACACCGGCGTCATTCGCTCCATGGCCCTCTATGGTGCGCCCATTTGGGCTGACTCTTTGAGCGCCCGTACCAGACCCCTATTGCGTAGACCGCAGCGGGTCATGGCGCTCAGAATCGTGAGGGCATATCGCACGGTGTCCTTCGAGGCCGCGTGCGTAATGGCGGGGACGCCCCCGTGGGACCTGGACGCCGAAATGCTGGCAGACGTTTATCGCCGCGTCGCCGCGTCTAGATCGCATGGGATCAACCCATATCTGGAGCAGGTCCAGCAATGGAGGGCTGATGCTCTCGAGCGGCGTTTAATTGAGTGGAAACGTCGGCTCGAAGAGCCCAGCGCAGGAGTAAGGACGGTCGAAGCAATCCGACCGGTCCTACGTGAGTGGTGCGACAGGCGGCATGGGGCCATCACCTTCCGCCTGACACAGGTACTGTCCGGACACGGTTGTTTCGGGCGGTACCTGTGCAAAGTCGCCAGACGGGAGCCGCAAATGGCTTGTCATTGGTGCGACTGTCCGGAGGACACGGCAGACCACACTCTCGCCGTGTGCCCCGCGTGGTCAGAGCCCCGAGCTCGCCTGGTCGCAGTCGTCGGCCCTGATCTCTCCCTGCCTTCCATAGTTCGCAAAATGGTTGGTGGCGACAGATCGTGGTCCGCGGCTATCACATACTGCGAGTATGTGATGTCGCAGAAGGAGGAGGCAGAGCGGGTCCGCGAGAGAAACCCTTCCTCGGATCCGATTCGGCGTCGTCGTCCTATTGGGCGTCGTCGCCGTGTCGCGGCCGCTTTACACGGTCGCGACCTGCCTCCCTGATGATGGGCACCGGATGGTGGAACGGGGATATAATCCATCATCCGGTGCGGAGAGGCGGCGTGAGAAGTGTTCCACTCACGCCGCCCCCCCAGGAAGGTAGACCTGGCGGCCTCCCGCCACATTCGCGTTGGGCCTGGAGATAGGCTGCCGCTGACGGGTCTGCGGACGCGGTTCTACCGAATACCCGCGGCCCCGTCTATAAAGCGGCACGGCGGAACACAGTGGAGTTTAGTCGGTAGGTCCCTGCACTCAGCTGGGTGAGTCCGACATAACCCAGGGCTCTTTCCCCGAGTGCCCTGGGTATGCCTAAATGCATTCTCCACTATAAAAAAAAAAAAAAAAAATAGGTAACGTTGTTAAGTTGTGTAGTGTTACCATGCAGTAAATGTGAATTTATTTATTTGAGTGTTTGGATGTGCAGCGAAAATGTGGACTGTATGTGTGCCTGGATGGAGCGCGATCCTCGTGGCGGGGACCCTCCTGCTGTATGGTACCTTGGATGTAGCATATTTTGCTCGAATGATGTACACAGTGGCCAAGGCAAGGTACTTCAGGAAGAAGGCGTGCATCTTGGACACTACGGAAGTGCAGTGTAAGTATAAGTATTATATTATAAGTTTTCGTATTAGTTGCGATGTATTGCGAAATCTTCGATCGAGTTTAATAAAATGAATATTTGTTGGGCAATATGTACCTAAGTAGTTCAGTTTTACTTTTAAAATGGGTTAATAAAAGAGTTGTTTGATTGGAGAAACTGGACGTTTGAGGTAATTTGCCATATTGAATAAAAATAAAAAATATTTTAACTATTATTCTAGTATATAAATATAAATGAACATAAAGTTGCATTAAAAATTAGCAAACCAGACATATCACATCATCGTTATAAATTATTAAAGTAAGGAAAAGAGTAGATAAATAAAACAGCAATATATTTTCAACTTAAAACTGCGTCATTACGTGCTCAAATTACTTGCTATTTCTTAAACTGTCTAATCAGCATATTCCAATTAGTCAACATTATTAGCGTATATTATTTATCAGTATCTACAGTATTAAATGCAATATACATACAAAAAAATTACCATTTTGAAGAAAAGACAAAGTGAACAAAGTGCTTTCATATCCCAACGATCATACTTTTGCTTTCCTATTTTGTTTAAAATTAAAAATTATAAACAAGTTACAGTCATGATGGAAAATATTGGAGCCGATGGGAACCTACTTTGAAGAGTAAGTAGGTATACATTGCATAATTATATTGTTATATATAAACAATGGCTAGTGAGGTCAAGAATATTGCTTAATTGGTTTCGAGAGATGGTTTATTCCATTCTCGATTGCAATCCAATTATTTATCTCTCTTTATACCTAAAGCATAGCATTTGCGTGCGATATTATGTTTTAGAACTATCTTCATGATGATACTAATAACATAGGTATGTAGCGAGCTGATGATACTAATTGTATACGAATGTAGTTACCTAATAAAATAAGTTTTTACTAAAAATAGAAGCCCTGTACCCTCAAATTTATAATAATTGTAATCGACATTTACGCAGCCTTCTTGTCGAAGATGTCTGACCTACTGTACTCTTCAAAGGACACAGTTATAAGGCTTATAGGCAGCTTTACACAAATTGCTGTTATTATAACCTAATTAAAAATAGATTAATATGTAAATAGAACTTCTTAAAATAACTTCAGCTAAAACTACCTACAAACAATACAAGAGTCTTCTGTTGGAAAACAGAATAGTATTTTGTCACGAAGTTTTCCAGTGTTATCTTCTAGTAGCTGTGCCCCGCGGATTTATCCGCAGTGCCTGATGAATATATCCCCTTTACTTTCCAGCCTGGTGTCTCCTCACAGATATAGACACGCTCCTGTACCACATGAACAACGCGAGATACCTGCGAGAGTTAGACTTCGCTAGAGCGGATTTCTATGAACGTACAGGCCTGTACGCGAATATTAAGGCAGCGGGAGGTGCTGTGTTGCAAGCAGCCGCTACAATACGGTATAGACGATATGTTAAACCGTTTACGAAGGTCACTATCACTTCTAAGGTAAGTTAAAAGAAATATTTAACTGATAATAAGTTAAAAAATGCAAAATAAAAAGTTTCAAAAGTTAAGCAAGGTAGACAGATGAATTCGAGTAGTATAAACTTAAATCACGCTTATGTTAAATAACTGAAATTTTTCACAAAACAGTTAGGTTCAGTCAAATTTATAATAAAACAAATATACAGCTTTTATTTAATTCAGCCCCCGGAATCACAGACACAATAGAAAATCTATTGTGTCGTGACCCAATCGGGCCGCTCGGGGCTCAATGGATTAAAAAAAAATGTAGAGCTATGCAAAATGGTCATATCACCATATTTTGCAGAGAAAATTTCTGCAACGCTGCAGCTGGTTGTTTTCAGGAGACTTATGGCTTAAATAATTAATGTTTTGCTATAATTATTAAAAATACATAGTTAATATATTATCATTAAATATCTTTTACAAAACTGAGGAAAAGGTAACGAGAGTCATAGAGTAAAATTTTCTGTTAGGAGGAGACATTTACGATTTATGAATCGTAATTGCTCCAATTATGATCGGTGTTGAATCACTGAATAAAAATGTAAAGGTTTTTTATAAATTGATCAATATTCTCATAATTCATCCACAATAAATATTACGTCATAACTCTACCATCATAAATTATATCTAAAAATTGTAACCTCTTACTAAATACGGTAATTCTACAACTAGATCGTTTGATGAGGTCATAAATAATACGTTAACAGACTTTATACGCATAGAGTATAACCGCAAGTAGAATTGTTTAACCTATTTTTGTCACATCTTCATTCATGTACGGTTTGTGCGTAATGATGACATAATAGTTCTTTTATACAGGTAATGTAGTTTTCAATTGACGTAATGTATTTTTTCTAATAAACTATTAAATTAATGCTTAAACTTACCACTACCTACTTGCTAGAGACCTGAAGAAAAACTTGCTGATAGGATGAAACCGTAAACCTATGCAAATTGCTTTTATAAGAAGAAAGTTTAAGTTTAAATTAAAAAATTAAACTTTCTTCTTATAATTGTAAAATCGAGCTATCCCAAGTTGCCTGTAACTTAATGTGCCTAGGGAGATTCTGTATCAATCGAGTCGGATCCGGTACAAAGTAACAAACATACATACAGATTCACTGTTCACAGTATCAGTGTTCACTTATGAAGTGCTCGATAATTTCATGAAATGGTTGCATTGCCACTACAGATACATAACTATAACTTCTTTATTTGACTCTCCGGTCGGCTTGGTTGATGAGTGACCCTGCCTTCCAAGCCCGAGGTCGTGGGTTCGATTCCCACCCAGGGCAAATATTTGTGTGATGAACTTAGATGTTTGCTCTGTGTCTGGTTGTTAAATGTATGTTTATCAGCCATCTGGTTTCCATAACACAAGCGAAAGCTTAGTATGGGATCAGATCGTGCCGTGTGTGAAAATAATTGTCCTAAAATATTTATTTATATAGGCTACCTTCCACAATATCAGCACAGTATTACAATATTAATACTGTGATATCAGTATGCCGACGTAACGAAAACACCTCTAAACTCCAGGCGGTATTCTGGGACGAGAAGACGCTCTTCATGGAGCACGAGTTCATAGGCCCCGGGGGGTTCGTGCACGCGGTGGCTGTGTGCCGCCAGCGCGTGATCGACACCTCGGCTGCGGCTATCGCGGAGCTACTGCTGCAACTGCATTGTGGGGGTGCGTGTAAACCGTACCCGTTGAAGATGCCGCCTGAGGTAAGTTACTTAGATAACTTTTTGTGCTTTTAAATCGTCATATAAATACATAGACGTAGATTAATATCTATTATACATTATTTGTTTGTTTCAATAAGCTTTATTAGTACGTACGTAGGTAACCGGAGTACTACGTAATTATCTAATGAAAGCTTACTTAAGGTAGATAATGTGAAAGATTTTTGTTAACACCTAAATTAGTGAAACGATATATTATCATATAGCTTTATTATTTTAAATATGCTTGCAAAAGCAAGCTGTTAATGTATTACTGGTTGGTTAGTCACGATTTTAAAACTAATTTTAATTATTTTATTTCTCATTTCCAGTTGGAGCTCTGGGTACAAAGCAACGAGTTGAGTTCAGCGAAACTAAGATCGCAAGCGCTACCCGCGATCCCGGCGATCGAGCGACCCGACCCCCTGGCGTGCGGGGAAGTCGTCACGAGCACCGAGTGAGATTCGCTTCACTGCCCACAGGAACGAGAGAACATTCAGAAGAAGAAGAGCGAGTGAGACAGCTAGCGGGGGTCGGGCTCGGGCAGTGAATAAAACGATCAGTATACAACGCGACGCCAACGCGTACGGACTATTGTGCGATTTCGTTTTAGAATTATTTTTATCATTACGTGTATACTGTATACTATTGGTGTCATGTTATGTTGTATTGACATAGATACTCATTTTATTGTGCATTTATAAATGAAATTTATTTTTGAACGTCACTATTTTAATAGCATAGATATTCAAGTAACAAATTATATTGATATAAATGTAACTATGAACTTGTAATGACGTCTATGCACACAAATATAGACTCTGTACATAATTAATACAATGCTTACATATGAATAAAAACTAATAATGTTAAGTAATGCTTTCAGTATTTCGGCATGGTGGATAATTAATATAATATAATTAAATTGAAACATCTAAGTCATGATGGGTTAAAAATGGTGGTTTAAAATGGTTTTTGAAACCTCTAAAAAGTTTGTTGGTTTGGAATTTAAAAAAATGTTTAATGACGACTAGCTAAGCTAGATCCAAAGCACACATAATTGTTATTGTGAACACTCGATGTATATATCTGATGTAATCGTGTACAATAAAATATTAAAATCGCTTCAATCCGTTGTTTTATTTTTATATAACGAAATGCTTTTATGAACTGATAACGTGGTTTAGCTAGTGATATTTAACAAATACGGTAACAATACCAAACACTAAATAGGTTGCATCGCGTTATCTTTGTCTAAAAATCTTGTCTAAATAATTAAGAGGAATGGAATAATTAATAGAATATTCGTAATGTACATAAAATACAATATTACATGTTCAACTTTTGTCTCCGCAACTATTTTGTCTCTCCCATCAACTCTATGGACTAGTAAGAAAGTGCGCGCACGTAGCGACGCAACTCCTCATAGAGTTGATGGGAGAGACAAAATAGTTGCGGAGACAAAAGTTGCTCTTGCGCGCTAGCTCTTAGTGCTGATTTACACAGGGTCAGTAGACAAGTCAGTCGCGACGCCGAAATTCGGCGCCGCGACTGACTTGAATCAGCACTTATTCTAAAGGTGCGTATAAATTAGTATTAGTGCTGATTTACACAGGGTCAGTAACTGACTACAAATTCGAGGCAAATCAGTGCTGACCCGAAAAAAAACCCTGTGTAAACAGATTTGAAGTCAGTACAGAGGCTTGAAGTCTATGTAAACAGTTAAAGTCAGTCGCGGCGCCGAATTTCGGCGCCGCGACTGACTTGTCTACTGACCCTGTGTAAATCAGCACTTATGCATAATAGGCGATCGTAGTCTGTATAGAGTTGTACTTTTTCTAAATAGCTATTCAATAATTATAGGAGCCTACAATTTATACGCCAGCACATTTATTTACTTAATAACTAATTAAAATAAATAGGCGTCATGATTTTAATTTGAAAAAACACAAATTTAAACAACATTGCACAGGTTAAGAAAGCAGTACAACAAAAATTTACTTACTACATATTGACATGACAACAAATATGTTATAACAAAATTTGTCTCTTTTTATTTTTTCACTACACACCTACTGGGTGTTCAGAGTTCTGGTAAATTTTTTCAGGTAGGCAAAATGTAATAGTGGTAATATAGTCCATGTAAGGTCTGGCTAGGTAGCATTGTGTAGGTAAAAGTATAGTCAACAGTCGTCAACTGTCGTCTTGTTAAGTGTGAAGGCTAATAGAATATATTTCAAGCTGTAAGTTAGCAACTTTTAAAATTGTACGTTATTCCAACGTCCTATATTGATAAATTTTTATCCTGAACAGTAGAAATAACTTTTGGTACTCCTAGCATTATTATCTGATTCGTTGAGCTATTAAATATATGCTTAGAAATGTGCAACAGGCGCACATAGTTTTTGAAATCATGTCGTGATTTACTTCTTTGCTTACAACCCACATAATTCAGCTATAGATCCTGTTTGAAGTAATAAATCCTGAAAAAATGACCAAGAGCAACGGATAGTTTACATACAGAAATGAAACGGGTGTGACATACCCACCCATGAACGCTAGATAGCATTTTAATATCTTCTTTCATATATCCATTCCTATTATAAGATTCATATGTTTTATTTCCCATGTTCTTCTGACATCTAGGTTAATTATCATGACTCGAGTAGGGTTAAATAAAATACTATGTATGTCCTAATCTAGAGTCCAGACAAAAATCTATCTCTGTCTACAATATTATGTAAATCCGATCAGCTATGGATGCATTAAATAACTCAAGCATATCAGCTGCAATTTTTTAAAGTAACGTTTTTATCACTGGGAATCGAACCCATGATCTTAATAGTTTTAAGCTATGATCACATTTCATTAGTTCAAAGAAAGCTGATGGAGATATTATTACTTTATGTAACTGTATATACCAGATATTATTCACAAATGAAAGACTTGATTAATTTAATAATGATATTGAGTAAAATATGAAAGTTTTAGTTACTTATTAAAAAATTGTTCAGTTGAACCAATTTTTGTGTATTGCATATGTATGTATAATTGTATAGTCAGCTATTAGCTATAGACTATAGTAGGTACTTGATCATGTATTCATTAGAATAATTTCTTTTGATTAGCCAATAGTCACTTCAGTAAAAGTGTTCAGGGTTTCAAATAAAATTCATGTTTAATTGTAATGTACACAATTTATTCATATCGTATAGTGTTTCTTATACAAAGATAATAAATTGTAAAATCCTCTTTCACGGTCCGAATAAATAAATACTTAAACTCCTTTAGTTCTATCACATGCCCTTAGGACAAACAGGAGTGTAACTTACAAGACAGCAATACTTGATATAGCCTTCTTAGGTCTCACATCCCAAACCATGGGTATACATCGATATCTACACATTCAAGACATTAACATCGACTAAAAAGAAAAAACGCCATGCGTCACATCAATTTTAAACGACTCAATAGGTACTTATTAGAGATGGCAACACATGGTTAGGGAATCGCATACGGTACATTATGAAATCGCGATCTTTTAAGAAATGTACAAAAATATTACATTTAGACTTTAGAGCTATTTTACAGGTAGGTATGTTTTGTCAAAGGCACTGGTATTCTTATCTGATTTAATTCAATAGGATTATCTTACAAATAGTTTGCGATTTCTGACAGCTAGAGGATCATATTTTTTGGTTTGGAACATCATATAACGGGCATTCCGAATGAAAAAGACTATACATAAAAATTTATAAATAAACATCTAGATTGGACTTAAGCTTACTTACATCGACTTACATCTAACTTATACAAAACATAGTCTTCAGCCATCGATTTTCACAAACGAGTCTTCGAATAGATGAAACAGATCTACTTCTCTTATATTACAGTTACATTATACATAGCTCACCACTAAAAATGCATCATTTTTAAATCTATCGTGAGTAGACGAGTTTTATCTGCTCGAAAAATCCGTAAACCGAATATTAGTCTCATACAGAGTTCTCCGCGAACGCATCTCTCGTATGGATCTATCTCTAACCTATCAATACGACTACTAGGAAGGATAACGATTAGGCGATGCGACTTAGCCGCGTACAGCTGCACAATATCATACAAATATATATCTTCATCTCTTTACATCGTGGTAACTTCGACTACTAGGGAGGGGCAGGTTGAGACAGTTTGTACGAATAAGATCGACACGTGACGCGAAACGAGCGAGGCACGACCGCGAGACGCAGCCGAGGCGACTCAGCGCGGGCGCTGCGCGGTCCAGGCGCAGGCGGGCGGGGCGCTCAGTGCTCGAGTGTGCGCGATTTGTTCTGGTGCATCATGTTCTTGAGTGTGGCCACCTCGGTGGCGAGCCGCGCCAGCTCCGCCTTCAGGTGCGCGTCCTCCTCCTCCGCTAGCCTCTCGTCACTCACGGGCCGCTGCGGCCTGTACTCCACTCCCAGTGAGATCCCGGAATCCCTCTCGTCGCTGGAGCCCTCGCCGTCCCATGAAGGTGAGGAGCGGGGGCCGGGCTCCTGCTTGATGTGTTGGAGGGAGAGAAGAGCGCTGGCGACGTCTTTGTCCCCGAGATGTGATTTGTGGCGTAGTTTGAGTGGCAGGCCGGCGTTCTCTGGGGCGTACTGTTCGCCTGTCTCGTCGCCGGAGCCCGATAGGGAAGAGAGTTCGTAGGGGGATGGCGCACGGCGCGATCTTGATAGATTGAGAACGGAACCGGGAGGTTCATAATGTGCTGGGTGAGGGTAGTACGCTTCTGGAGCGGGAAGTCTTTCCTGGTATTGTTCAGGAGCGCGTTGTGGTGGTGGGGATGGGGGAGACGCTGGAGGAATCGGGGGAGGTGGGGGTGGTGCTGGTGGGAATAGAGCATTGCTGGTCAGTTTACTCCTTTTCGTTACACACAGGACTTGATCACACGTCGGTAATGTGGCTAAGACTTGGTCGATGCTGATGAGTGTTTCTCCGCAGATTCCATATTTCTCTTTAATGGCGTCTAATTGCGCTTTAAGCACATGGTTTTCCTTTGACAGTTCAACGACGCGTTGTTCGAGCACCATGTCGTTGAAGCGGCGTTTTTCCCGGGAACGCTTGGCGGCTTCATTGTTGCGCCGCCTGCGGTCCCAGTAGCCGTCGTCCTTTTTGCTGTCGGGAATGAACTCGCGTTGCTTGCGTTGCCCGAAGAATTCTTTCCTTTTGGAAAATTCGAAGGAGTTTCCGAATTCGTGATGCTCAGCCGATCCGTTGGATGAAGGGGATTGGTCCATGGGGTAATGCGGTGATACAGAAAGGCGCGCGCGCGGCGGCGGCGGCACGCGCTGGGGGCTCGGTGCGGGGCCCAGGGCGGGGCCTCCGCCCAGCAGCTGCTGCTGGCTCAATATAAACTCGGCGACCATGTTTCGGCGGACGTTGGATCCGCACGAATCTTCAAAGTGGTTCTGTAACAAAAGAAATATTACGTTAGTAAAATTATTTGCAATTTTATTTATAAGTGCATAATGCTTGCAAAAATTCTGTCGCAAGTTCCCGCGTTACTTTACACGTGGATTTTGTGAAACAGTGTTACGACATTCATTTTTTTCACTCCCTTCATGTTATAACGCGTTAATAATGTTTCCTAACCTCTTGGCATATTACACGATGGATTTTGAGGTCGCACAGGATACTGTTACGAAAGCGCTTCCTTCGAAAGAAAATTGATTAAAATTTTAAATTAATTACCGATTGTTACAATAGTGCTATTAAACGGATACGACACGAAATGACCGAATGCCATGCCCGCTAACATGTGACCGATGTTGACTAAGTGCTGTATTAACTATATTTTAAAAATAATATTGAAATTTCGCAATCAGCTCACGTTGGCAGCGGCATGGCTGAAACGCTTAACCAGCATTTTATTATTTTAATAATCTCGCATTGATCGTCGGTGTCGATAACCACTGCGCGACACCCTAACTTAATATCACTTACGTAAACGCCTATATCCGAACGATATCGAATGGCCAAATGTGCATCGACAGGAAGTGCAACGAAAAATAGTTTAATTGCCTCGTTATCAACCGTTTATCGACAACAATGGGAGATTCTTTCCTAAGTGCCCATTGTGGTGAAACCATAAACTAGTCTATTTCTTTTTTCCGCGTCGGTTTAGCGCACGGAAAAAAGAGCAGAGCGCTCACGTTGCAGCGCACGCGGCGGTGTGGGGGACAACGTGAGAGTCCTTTCTAAATCTGAAATTATGCTTTTCAAGAGCATTTTGCATGTAATTTTAACTACGGCGTCTGGGAACACGTGCCTGCCGGCGATTATACGAGATTATTCACATTTTAAATCAATATGAAATTCGAAAAAGATCATTAGAGCCCCGCTAGAGATTTTTAAGATGTTTTCAAGTTTATCGCTGCATCTTGACGACTTTACATAACCACTTCCTATTCTGATTGGGGTATTCATGTAAATTAGTTTACGTGACGCGAAACTTTGTATTGTTTAAGTGGATATGAAATTAGGAGAAATTTATCGATTCTTAACGATTGTTATGCTATTAAGTGATAATTATATCAACAACAATTACATAACAATTATCGTTTGTCAAAGTTCAAAGTAGGTACTTTCCCATCTTAAAACAAATATGTTTTCTTATTTTTGATCATGTTTAATTAAATTAAAATATTGAAATAAAAATAGTGTTACACGCCAAACGAGTTGAGAGCGGTGTCAGTAGGACGGCCTAGATTCGAACCCGTTACTATAACCGTTCGATTACAAACCACTCTAATTGTACCGTGTCACCGACCATTTATTCAGCGGTATTGTGTGGGATTATTATACTGTAAAATTCTATTTAAGATTGCCATCATACATTTTGATGAGAAATTGTGATACAATTTTGGAGACCGTAAACAAATGTAATGATTTGCGATAATGTGCCTAAACATATTACAATTACGACTTCATTTCTAATGTAAATAGCTATGAAACATATTTTTGTAAGAAAATTTACGTCGGTATTTGGTAGTTAAAAAAGGACAATAGATCCAGTGCATCGCATATTACAGTTTGAGCTGAATCACTTACATCAGTCCGTTATACAGATGTTCTCATAAATACAGTTAAAATCATGACTACATGAATTTTTTATCCAACCGCCCACGCGAGTTCTATACAACTCTTGAAGAACTATTACATCTTAATAAATGTATTCAGACATATTATTAGTCAGTAGTAACTGATTCAACGGTTTTTTAATATATAATCTGTGTTCATTATACTTTGAATTC
Organism: Colias croceus; assembly: GCF_905220415.1. NCBI lineage: Eukaryota > Metazoa > Arthropoda > Insecta > Lepidoptera > Pieridae > Colias > Colias croceus. The sequence goes on from NC_059562.1 coordinate 5,130,690, forward strand.
GTTCGCAAATATTATTATCTTCTCTTATTCTTTTCTTAGAATTGTTGTCGCAAAGAACAAACAATTTATACATTAACAGTTAGATATTGACAGAATAGCTAATTCCTCAACATTTATATGATAAAGTGAATAATTTTGTAATAACGCTATGCGTCCGTTACTTGCCGGTTGAGAGGGAACAGTTAAAACTGCGGTTAGCGTCTCGGGAATATTGATCGTGTTTAGTCAATTGTTTAATTATTTTTCAAACATTATTGTATAGCAAAATAATGCTGATGTGACAAACGTATTTCATTGCTACAGTGATTTCACCTGCACTTTAATTTTAGAGCGTTATAAAGATAAACTAAAGTCATGTAAATATAATAATCACGTTAGCTTAAGAATGTGACGAAACGGCATACTTATTTCGGAATGTTAGATGCGACCGTTACGTAATTATTATCGTACATTTGGGTGCTAAGATACCAATACTGTTAGCTCGCTATGCTGAACAGTTATCGCTAATCATCTACTTTCTTTAAACCGTTACCCAAAAATGGGGACTTACGGTACATCGATACTTTTTACGCTCATCTGGTGCCTACAACACGTAATACTGTTATGAGTGGTTTCGTCACCCAAGAGTCAAGGTTGGGTTGGGCAACTGTCATGTATAGAACAAGAATTACTTTTCATTGGTAGATCGACACGGGTTGTATTTTGATTTTTGAATGCCATATTTCATGACACGCAGTGTACGCTCATGACCAAGCTCACTGTAAACTGCAAAAACCACGCAAAACTTATATTTTTTGCGTGGATTAGTTAGTTATCCTTTATTATTTTCGTAGTTCATAGTAATTTCAAGTTTTATCTTTATTTACATTGGTTTGATATCAGATAATTAGAATTAAAATTAACATTGAAATGAAACATGTTTTCGTAGCATGTGGATTTATAAGTGTGCGATGTACACGTGAGGGTTATAAGGCTTTATTATTTACAAAGTTTTCACACGTTTTTGTTATATCTCAATTCTCAATAGACGATAAGATGATTCGTTTATTGACCAAAGTTTGAGTACCAATTTATACCATGGTTCGAGTCAGCAAATTATAATTTTTAATTAATACCATCTGATCATAGGCGATATTTTTTTTTTAATTTCGAATAGGTCATTGCTCCATGGAATTTAATATTCAAGCGACTTACGTAATAGAAAAGGTATGTGAAAAATGTTGCCATATTTGGATCAAATATGAACAGTGATAACCTATCAGGATTTCGTAATTGTATCACTGAGTCAGAGCAGTAACAAATATTGATAAGAGAATTGGTTCAAGACATTTTTAATGTATTATGCAAACTTTAATTGCGTCTTTGTCTTTGTTCGGGGCAAATATTTTTAAATTAAATTCTCTGGAAATTGCGTCAACAGTTTGTAGTGAGAACATTATTAGCTACTATTTTTTTTGTTAATTTATTTAATTAACACTTATATAGTTTATAAGAAATTATTAAATGTTAATTTTATACTTTTGAAAAGAATAAAAAAAATCGTGGCTTTGATAGTGACTTTCCCGCGCATTGATGCGCTGCACAGATAGCGAAAAATTTAGAAGTCTGTGGCGCGCTGATCGAATTGCAGGAACACATTGCTTCCTTGCGAATCCACCGTGCATGACCTCACAGGCGTGATTGTCCTGGCACACACGTGTCGAGCGCGGGTTGGTCACGCGGCAAACAACACGTGCCACTCTTGAACCTCACGTTGGTGCTTGCGTAACACTTCCAAGCACGTTTACTCTTCTTCAAACCGTTATATAAACTGCAACGTGATTCGCCAACGTGAAAACTAATTATTCCCGCTGACACGACACGCCCTTGACCGTTAGATGAGTTAATTTAAGAATGACCAGTTGGTCATAAATATTTATAAATTTTCTTATTTTTATTCAAGTTCGCTTATTGTTCGTGCAGGTGTATTTAAAACGAGGAAGTTCATATTTAATATTGCACTACTCAAACAATAACGTTGCCAATGTACAAACAAATAAACGTTAATATCGTTGACCTCAAACGGCAAAACTAATTGCGGCGCGCTCTTGACCTTCTAATAAGAGTCATAGACAATATCAGCCATCTTGGAAAAAGTAGAGAAAGTAGTACAACGGTAACTTTCCACACGCTCGCCGCCTGTTGCGCGGGAAGTGGGCCGGCAGCCATCTTTGATTTAACACTTTACCAACATAACAGGCAGTGTGTGACAAGAGATATCAGACTTTGGCGTCGTGATCACCTTGGCTGTAACTAGCAGAGTACTATTTGAACTGTTTATAAAACAATATGACGTTGAAATGATGTTTTGTTTTCGATGTCGCGTAGGAGTGATCAGCGTAAATCCTTACGGTCGCATTGTTTATTTTGACCCCGAGGATAGTTGCGGAAGGTCGCAGTTTCTGGACGGGTTTCAAGCATTTTTCCAAGACACATACTTGACCGATTTTCGTATTCGCACTCAGCGAACACCCAATTAAAGTACGGGCTATTTCGAATCGGCCTCACACCCCGATAATGGTTTGGTGTCAAGGTTCCGTTTCGTAACTTCTGGTGATAAACGGCCAATATAAAATGTGTCAAGGTTGTTCCGTTTTTCTGGGATTTCCCTATCTGATAAAAAATAATCTTTGAATAAATACTCACTGTTTGTATGCGATACAAACCGGTAAGACCTACTTTGCTGGCCTTGTTCTATACAGCTAATTGCTACATTATTAAGAATCACTTAACCTATTTCAGTGCTCTAGATTCTGCTAATTTACCTACGAAACGCTGTCCGTAAATAAGATTACGTAATTTCTTTCAATTTCAAGATAATGGTATTGCTCGATAACCTATATTATACATCTATACTTTATTTTCACGTTCGTACTAATACAGCAGTTTTAGCAAAACTAGTTCAGTTACGGCATGAGTCATGGGATTTCCCCTTAGTAATAATTATGCACCGTATTATGGTGAGAATATCGGAAGCGTCATAAAATTAATGGATGACAAGCTGACGAGGAAAGTCATTGCTCTCAATGCAGTGATAAATCTTGACACTTGTGGAGCAATAAATGCGGATATACTTACAGAACAATTGACACCCAGGGTCAATACTAATATTAGCTCAAAAGCAATCGATAGGACAGTCACAAATAACCTTGATGAATTTTCGGGTCTCATTGTTACGTCAGTGATCTAATTGAGTCGGACGCAGAAATTTAGGACCTCAAATAATAACGTCATAATATTATAGTGATCCACTTACTCGCAATTGGTTGTGCCTTCACGTGTACTTCGTAAGTAGGTTAGAGTTACGCGAGCGGGCGAGATAAAAAAAATAGGTCAAGTTATCTTTGGTTGTCCTCGCGCCGATGAAATTATCGTCCGTTGTTATTGCGTATAAAATCGTTTTACGTAAGAGAAATTTATTGTACATATACAAATGTTTTCTAGGCCGCTTAGATTAGCGCGAGACATCTTTCTAGATCGAGTGTATTCGGCGCAATTTGGACAAAGCCGTTTGTGCACATTTCGCATACTCATTTCCTAATACTTGTGTTTTGCACAAAGCAATTCTATTTTTAATTATTATTAGGAAGCGTGTTATACGTATGATTTCATCGCATGACTCTGAATGCATGTACTCAGTCAGGGTCAGTCGCCAGGGTTATAATCCTTACACGATCGTACATATAATGGGAATTAAAATTCATAACTATGCGAGTCATGATGCACGATTAACTAAATGCATGCGGGTACGGCCTTAACTTGTAATACCTTCCGGACAACCTTGCGCTTTACTTCCTTTATTACATCATTTATTATCTATTAAAGATACAGATACATTACTGCTTTCTAGGATCTAGAAATGTTAAAATTTTCAATTTCTTCATGGCGAGGCTTAGCAGTACTGAATGTTTCGTGGCCGTGTTGCACCGCGTAAACTCAAATAACGGTTTGTTTGTAGTTACGACACAGTTGTAAGCGCTACAGAGTACAGTTCTCATAATACAGATATCAGCTTGCAATGGGTTGCGCAACAACGCCCTAGGGACGTTGCGTCATACATAGATACAGCGGACTGACCTTTACGCGATCGATTCAACGGTCTCGTGTTCGAACGATTGTTTGAATAATCTTTACTGGGAAACGGTATATTTAGCGCTGGAGGGAACTACCTGAAGACTGTACACGAAATTTGGCATGAAAACCTAAGAGTACTTAGAAATGGTGACGTGAACTGTAGAATGTAGATGCAGTGTTGGGCTAAATTTCTCTTGTATTTCAGAACTAATTGAGTTTATATAGTTGTGTAAACAGGAGAGAAACACATAGACGGTTGTTTCCGCACATCCGTAGGCGAATGCACGCCGGATTGGAACCTTGAACCAGTTGTGTAAGCGCTTACAATGGCTTACGACAGAGCCGCTGTGCCAGGCGCCGTTTACGACATCGCACTAGTTACTAGCATAATTCATCAATTAACACTATCAAATTTGGCTGGCTAATTTTAATTTTTGTGATCTATTTTTTTTCATTATCACAAAAATATTTTTAAGTTTGTGCAAAATAATTTAAGAGGAAATTCAATTCATCAGTTGGAAAAATTACACAAATTGGAACCTAAATAGAAAAATGTAAAATTTTAGATATTTACCTAGGTATCGAAAGAAATGTTTACATTAAATCGAATCGTCTAACCATGAAAGTAGGTAGATGACATAATAAACGATAAGAGAAAATTATCTGATTATAAATGCGCAAAAATAAGTTAAAGTGAAAACAAAGGAATTATCGCGATAATGGTAACAAAAGGCATGCATGGTGAAGATACGAATTTTAAAACAGAAATGTAAACAGTGATAAAGAACGCGATCGAGGAAGTTATCTCAAAAACAAAAAACAATGAAGGACAAAAGGAAGTTCAATATTCGAGAATGCGTATAAAGATGATTTAAGCGAAGACTTGGCACGAATCTCCGCGAGCATGAGTAAACAAAATCGACGCAAGATGTCAATGACATTACAAAAACAATTCTATGGAAGCGATAAAGCAATTTCCTAACTGACTCACCTCATTTGTTAGTCATTGATTTAATTTAATGTGAAACAGATCAGAAAATTTAATCCATTTATTTATATGCTGGAAAATCTGAATTGCGCATTTGAGCGGGAAAACTTTCTTTTTGGTAGTTTGAAATTTCAATTCGATTCCAATTGAATAGTTATTTTTAATAAAATTTTAAATTTTTTCGTTGACCAAACAATTTTTTCGATTTTTTTTTGGTCAACAACTTTTTGGGAAAAAAATTGCAGTTTTGTCAGAAATATTTTTAAATAAATTTAATGCTGATTAAAGTTTAAGTCCAAATATTATAACCACGATAAAAATAATAAATTTTAAGTTTTTCCTTTCTAATAAGAAAATTTTCTACACAATGAAAAAAAAATTTATTAAAATTGGCAAGCCAAATAATATACCAAAATATAAAAATTAAAAGAGACAGAGGTAAAAGATACTTACAAAAATATTTGCGGTAATTTTGCAGTCCTTATCCGGAATTATCCAAATAGAGGGAACAATGTCATAGTTTCACAAAAACAGCAAAACACTGAAACGTCTTCAGTAATTGTTTATAGTACTTAAAATTTAACAATAATGTTAAACACTCCCACTTATCACGTCCCAAATGATTTTGTCACTATCACAATGTTATGACGAAATTATTCACTGCGAATGCGTATAACTCTAGTCAGTTGGACACGTCTATCTTCAACGAAGTCTAGAGTGAGACTAAATTTTGTAGTGGGGTCGGCCGACTCACGGTCTGCAATACACCACCACACCCGCAACTTGCGCGTGTGGTGGTGTATTGCGAATGTGTGCGTGGCTGCAGTGGTGTGCGTGATATTTACGTAACTTAGCTTGACTGTGTGTAATCGACGGTCGGCGCTATTGAGTCAATGTAGTGTCCGATTTTTTTAGCTAATTCGCGATTGAGTCATTTATTTGTGGCGTTTTTGTACCTCTACGAAATCAATCGATTGATAAGCGTTTAACAATGGCGTAATGAAAACGAGTATGAGCAAATTTTAAGCCAAGATTTGCGTTGGTTCTATTTTTTTGGTGTATGTAATCTGTGCTCAGTAATGGTTTTGTTATAGATGTCAAATTTTGAAATGTTCGCTGACGCAAATCTGAAAAATTACCGAATAAATCAATTGATATGGTTTCTGAACTAAATCTAGATTCATGTATTTTTGAGATTGACATGAGATTTTCTTACTATTGAAACTTGAAAGAAGGAAGGAATAACTTGAAATACCTAGGTAGTAAATTTTTACATTTATTAAATTCATAATACCTAATACCTACTTACCTTATTATTTTATTACAGAATTATTAAAACATTATTATTAATATATGAAAAAAGTTACATGCTTAGGTATATGTATTTAATGAAATTAATGCGTATTTATTGTAAATATCTAAATACCTTATTTCTGTGTTTAAATTTAAATTTCACACAACTCCTATAACATTTAAATCAGTTTCCTAACTACTTAGTTTTTATTGTCAAGCAATGATAAAAATAGTTAGAAAATACCTTGGGTGTCTTATAAATAGCTCTTACGTCATTAGTAATCGAGTTTTATTCGATATAATTAGTTTTCAATAACGCTTTTTTGCAAATAATCTAAGTAATAATGCGGAAATTATTGTCTTTTAATGATGATTGTATTTATTATTTACCTTCTATTTACGAACCGTGTTGACATTGGTCAAGAACTATTTGATGTCGCAAAAGGAAAGACTGCGAAAGATTTGTAAAAAATAGCTATGGTACTTGAAATAACAATAGAGTCAAGTAACAAAAGAATTTAGCAATACCTAAGTGTCAATGAAAAATTGAAGTAAAGTAAAGTCCTGCGGATGTTGTAAATAAAAGTACCGAAACATTTAACGCTCAAAATCATTAAAAATGCACGGTAATTAATTGAAAAACTGCACTCAAATGGGTTTAATTCTTTGAGAGATACAGAAGTAAACCAAAGATACATTATCGTTATTTACTAACTGCCCTAGCAGACTTTGTTGTACCCCATTGCCCCTTTTTCGTGTTTTCTCTCAACCTTGTGGCATTACAAAAACGTTTTAAAAAGATCGCATTCTCGAGTTTTACACTTAACAACATATTTTGCAATGCATTGATATAAAAAGTGATTTAATAATATGTATAGTTTTACTCTATTCCAATGAAAATAATCGCACTGGATCGTATGTTTGGTTGTTTGTTAATAAATTAATGATTATAAACGGATAAACGAATCCGGAGCTAGAGTCGTTTCAATAAGTTACTCTACGTATAGATAGAGTCAGTCAAAAACAAGTAATACATAAGAGGTAACAACCGACGGAGGCTAGACAAAAATAAAAAAACGACGTGTGGCACTCGGGGATTGCCGCGGTAAAGCTATTGCATGCTATGCCTTCAAGCCACACCTCCGCCCGTCGGAGTGGGGAGCGTGAGGTTTTTTCGTTACGGAATTTCTCGATTCTGTCCCCGCGCTCAAGGCCCGCGATAGGAGCTATGCAATAGCTTAAAACTTAGGTATATTATAATTATAAAATACCAGACGTATATGTATAATATTTCAACGCATTTTTTACTCTATGCATAAAACTCTACAGCACATGGTACCAGAATGGTAAGCTTTATCGCATACAAAATTATGTCTCAATAAGCAAAATTCAAGTATTTTTCCTTGAATAACATTGAATGTCACGGTCTTGGCTGGTCACGTGGAAGTCAAGGGCGTGTCGGCTCGCGTAATACACGGAAATGTTTGAAATAATTGCGTAACAAGGATTATTCATAATGTTTACAACTAATCGGTGTGTATGCTTGAAAGATCACGTTGGTGTTAAGTCTATAATAGTCTGTGGCATAGACAATAATTATAGTATTGTATAGTCTGTATTAAATTGCTCGCATTCTTTATATCTATGTGTGCATATCCGATTTTATTATGTATTGCATAACTATTTAATTTTAATAATTATAATTTAGGTATGAGTAGGAAAAAAGTTGAATCATAGATTAGATTTTCCTACTTATTTTTATGTGGTTTTAATGAGGTTTATTTAATTATTCATAATCTGTTTGGCTGGAAACTGTTAAAATACATATAAATATTCATGTGTCTTTTTAATGGAATTTTCTATTTTCAAAGCGAACCTGCGTAGTTTGCACCTACGTATTTTTTTCTAAACCGTATTCTTTATAAACCATAATATTCTGATAATGCAGCCTTTTGAGTAGAATACAAACTTAATATTAATATTAAAACAGATTAATAACATCTAAGTTATGTGCATAACAAGACTAGTCTACGCGTAAAAAAGATTCAACGCAACAAATGTACGCACAAAGTGTCAAAATATGAGCGAATTATGATTGACATCAGAAATCTACGTAATTTGTAAATATTATAATGTCATAGAATTACCTCAAAGGAACACAATCGCGTATGAATCAAATTTTTAATGATAATTCTTGCGTCATAAGTTTTGAATAAATTAAAAATGTGACCCGTCGGATCACTGGGCCAATCCTATGACGGGGCTATAGTGACGTATGTCTGACGTTGTATTTGGCGGGAAAAATTACGTCAATAATTAAAAAAATATGTATTCGCGGAATAAAATTATTTAATTGACGACAAGAGATTTCGAGATGTCACTTTGTGCGTATAATGGTATGTTTTTGTTGGTAGTACGTATTATTTGGGATGAGTTTTAATTTGTAGGTAATAAGGTTTGTTGTATTTCTTTTACTACTGAAATAACATTTTTTTTTCATTCTATATTATTATTTATTATTTTATAAGTTTCCCCGGTCGGCATGAGCCCAGCCGAAGCGATCGATAATTTTATAGATTTCTTCATTACTTCAATTATTTGACCTATGACCTTATACATTTACTTTCCTACCAGGTTGCCTGGTAGAGATTGCTGTTCAGCAATACAACCTCTTGTACAAATGATGCCTTTCATCGTCCTTTTTTTGCTTTGCCCATTCATGTTTGTACAATAAAGTTTTATGAATAAATCTATACAAATATTATAAAGCTGAAGAGTTTGTTCGTCTGTTAGTTTGAACGCGCTAATCTCGGGAACTACTGCTCCAATTTCAAAAATTCTTTCGGTATTAGACAGCCCATTTATCGAGGAAGGTTATATAGGCTTTATATCATGACGCTACGACCAACAGGAGTGGAGCCACGGGGGTGAAACAGCGCGGAGCAGCTAGTAAATTATAATTGTAAGTATAAATGACCATTATGTGCTTCTCTATCTTATTCTTACGTTTATAATTTTACTTTGTTTACTATTATAAAAAAAGACCGAAATATAACAACCGTATTGTTATTGACTCATAAAAATATTGTTTTATTATATTTTTGTTCTTTAGTCATGTCACCTGTCACTCTTATTTCCTTATTACATTGTCTTATCCGTACTTATTTCTTTTTGATGTCCAATAACTCGGGGTTATTATTTCCTAAAATATAATATGAAATACAATAGACTAGGCGCTTGCTCCGACTCCGCTCGGGTCCTTATGTTATTTTGTTAGGAGCTCTATGTTAATCAGGAATAATAATTATTGGGTGATAGAATTTCCCTTATCTATAACTATAAGTTATATTTATATAGAGTTTATGCATTAATTTTTATCTAGAGTATAAACATATTATGTCATAATTATTTTGTTCTTATATTTAAAAACATACTAAATTGTTATTTTTAAACACTATTTCGAGTGATAATAAACATGTATGCTACTGAATAATCGAGATCATTTCCAACCAGCCTGTAGGTTAGCCTTGTGTTTTGTTATTCCGCAGTTTTTTATATTACAACAAAAAATATGTTACGTAAGTTGTTTGTATAAGTAGGTAAGACCTACATAATACAGTGCTTTATGGTTCCATAACATTATTATTCAATAAAAAAATATGATGGATACAGTCGCGGAGTGACGGTTTATATAATACATTTTGTGTTACGTAAGTTCGTAATAGTAATAATGGTATAAATAGATAAGGGGATAAAGTACGACTGTACGAGAAATGTAAAAATCTGTCGTTATCTTTTAAGATGGCATTGACATTAGCATAATTGGTTAAAAATAAAAAGAGCAAGCGTGTTCGAAACGTATTAAAACATAATTATAAAATTGTAGTTAAAAAGCCGTCCGCGTCGCTTGTCCTATATTTCCTAATGATTTTGGGCAAATGTAGAGCATGGTCTACATTTTCATTTGTTGCATATAATATTGTAATAACAACACATGCCGACATCTTTTGTAATCTTGTATATGTAGCTTAGTAATATTTATTGATAAAAACCTTTCTATATGACTATTTTGTTTGTATCAATAAATGAATGGTATACGTGAAATAGGTACATTAGTCGCAATTTCACTGTGTTTTCTGTTTAATTTCTGTTTTTATTTTTAAGTCTTTCATGTATGTTGAATCAAATGTCTTTTCTTTCTTTTACTACTATAAGTTCTTTGAAAATATAGTAGAATAATAAGCTAGTTAAACCATATGATTTAACTAGCTTACCGCCCGCGGCTTCGCCCGCTTTGTCTATAACCTAATAAATTATATACTAAAACCTTCCTCTTGAATCACTCTATCTATTAAAAAAACCGCATCAGAATCCGTTGCGTAGTTTTAAAGATTTAAGCATACAAAGGGACAAAAGGACAGAGAAAGTGACTTTGTTTTATACTATGTAGTGATACAGATGAAATATTATTACCTACATATTTTGTTGTGTCTAAGATTAGTTATTATATTGATTTTATAATTTGTATATAGATATATTGTTATGCATTATTACATAGAAAGACATACCAAATGTTAAAAGTGTATGTTGTAAACTTGTAAATGAAAGACTGATACTTGAGGTAGGTAGGTCAGGCATCAGTATTTCTGTGTGATTGTAGAAGAGGTCACAAGATGTGGACCACTCGGACATTAGGAGGATATATTACTTACCTATTAGCCTAGTCCGGTTTACTAGTTTTTGCTATTAAGAGACAGTGGGCATGTTTTAATTGCGACAATCTTACTGATACTACAAAAGAATTTTTTATCTTTGAATGCCTTGCAAAAACAACTCAAATGCTCTTTAGCTCTACAGATTTTGATGAGGTTTGCTAAATATTTTTTTATCAGGGTTTTTTTTACTTTAAATGTTATATTCTGTTTGTATTACCGGCTGTAAACCATGCAGTAAATAATTTATAAAATATCGATCCATATCGTTTTTGTTAAATTTATTTTCGTCCTCACAAAATAAGAAATGCGTAAACACGTTGGGATTCTGACATTTTTAACACGTTCATATATGAATAATTTATAAGTCATATCCGACATAATAATTTACGTATGCCATGAATGACAATACGCTGATGGGCAAAAAGTTGATCAGCATATAGCCTATATTCAAGGGTGTTTGTTGTGACTGTGACAATATTACCTATATTTTTGGGAAATACATATAAAAATACACATTATATTCTGTAGATATCTATAGCTATTAGACATCTTAAAGATTTTATAAAAAAATCGGATTTTTTTAATAACTTTTTTAGCTTTGAAATTGGACGAAAGTTCATAGATTTTTCAATTTATCTGCACAATATCCACACGGTTACAATCGGTGAAGGAAAACATCGTAAGGAAACATTATCGTCAGTTTCGAGCTTAAAAAGTTCGACGTTATGTCATATCTACCAACTCACTCTTGGCCATCGTGGTGGATCCCTGCAATAGAAATAAAAAGAGTGTGTGTACTTATGTACACGCGTTAGAAGTTATACTTCATTGGCGTATGGAAAAAACTGATAGAATATACAATTTGAACATAGTTATCAATTTTCATACCACCTAGAACTAACTTCATGATGTTAAATTTAGGTGTCGGTGTGCGCGCGCATCGTAAAAATTCACTCTCATCATTTTTCTCCATCGCGCCAAAAGAAGTATAACTTCAAAAAGGAATTAGGGCCGATTTTTCAAACCTTGGTTAAAACTTATTCATCGAATATCGTATTGGTTGTATAACCATTTCAAAAATGTGTCACTTGTCCGTTTTTTGTCATTTTACAGGTAACATGTTTTATTGTGTAATGTTTTATTTGACGGATAAGATTTAACTATGGATTGAAAAATCAGCCCTTAATTGTTCAGTGTTTTGTTCAATTCTTACATTTTTGAAAATATCAATAGGTACATTAATCTCTATACACATAATTAAACAATATTATATAGTAACATTATTTACTGTTTGTAAGTTTGCACCTACACCAATTAGTATTCTTTATTTTGCCCTTGATTTTCTGAATTAAGTAATTAAAGCAGAAGTTATAAAATGTATTATTTAATAATATCATTACAACAAAACACGTGTCCATAAAGTGATGAATTTAGAAGCGAACTCGTATAATTTTAACCGGACAAAAACGTTTTTATTTGCATTATTCATTAGTTTATCAAAACGTGACCATAATTTGATGAATTTAAAAATTTCTGTGTAGTAAAGAAGTTTTTTCGAATCACCCCTCTACAGATTTATTCAATATTAAAATATCTAAATAACCACGAAATATTTTTTCCTTATTAGGCTTTGTTTGCAATTTTTTATAATATGCTAAAAGATAGAACTGAATAAACAACACGAATAATTACAATATAGATTAAGTACACAAATTATAATATTAATTAGTTTGAATATAAAATATTAACGAAATATTAAGTATTCCTTGTGAAATTCTTTGTGTTTACTTTGTACGAAACACAATTAACTTTACACTATATAATATTTTACTGCTATTTTTCCCCAACTAAAATAAAATTTTGCCAAAATTGTACGAAGGGTATTAGGGTAGGCACACATGACCGCATTTTTTATATATAAACGAGTCAATTAATCTTGGTTATGTAACAGAATATATTAGTCGATTTTTATAATAGGAACGTGTATTGATTAAATAGTTTACAGATAATTAATATAAAATAAGTTAATTTTGATGGATCAGAAGTCATTTTTAAATATTATGATGGAAAACTTACTTAACAGACTTATTAAAATTTAGATAGTAAGTACCTACTTATTACATAAAATTATTAGTTACCTATTACCAAGAACTCGATATTCCTTGGATATTTCACTAAAATATAATTATCGCAACATTTTTTATTATATCCGGTTCGAAGAAATTAATTATCTGTTATCTACAATTAAAAAGTAAACAAACCAAATAAAAGGATATAGGGTTTTACCGTTTTATACATCGTATGATTAATTATGTTAATTTTCCGAATTATTTAGATAGAAATTGATTACTTAAGGCGCGTATCGTTGTATAACATCTAGAATAGCGACATATATCTTATCTGTCGTGTTTTTTTTAAGAAATTCAGAGAAGTCGGAATCGTATGACAATATTAACACACCAACTTGATTATGATAATCTTAGTTATTACAGTGGTGTATAAATATATGTTACTTGTGATTATACCGATAACGAGACATATTCTATTAGAACAATAAATGTTTTTGAAGCAAGTTTATTCTTTTCTTTAACAGTTAACTATGTTCCCACTGCTGGGACACAGGCTTTTTATAAGCGTACAGGCCATAATCCACCATGCTGGCCAAGTGCGGGTTGGCAGATGTCACATGTCGTAAAACTTTTGATTTTCTGGCACGTCACTTTCCTTACGATGTTTTCCTTCACCGTTTTGTGCAGTGGTGATGTTATAACAAGCGCAGATAAATCGCCTGGTCTCGAGCCCTCGACTTATCGAAAGTCCGAGATCCTCACCACTGAGCCACTGTACATAATAATTATGTTATATTTTAATGTTAATAATAAATTATGATATAGATCTCCGTCTACGTATAAACTACTTTATAATAATAATAACAATATTGCCCTCTTGTTGCTAAGTTACAGCGACTTTTTAGAGGGCCCATCTGTGAGAGGGCGAGTCACCGAGCAGATTTTTACAAACTTTGTTGTAGAAAGGCAGACGCCATAGTTCCTATAGTCCCAGTAACCTGTCCACATAGCACCCCTTTCCATAGTCCAGTTATTTATTTCCATTTTCTGTAATAGTCCTACATCGGCCGCGGACTGCCCTGGGCTGTATCTCTATAAAGTGCTGTCATGGGCAGGCTGCGGCTGGTGTCCCATAACACATTAAAAATCTCAAAAGGGCCTCTGCGTGTTGGATCCGTGTCCCCACGTAAGCCTTCCAAAAGACCGGGTACCGTCCTTCTGGTGGTACCCGAGTATTATGGAGATGAGAAACATAACAATATATTTAAATTATCAGTTAGAATTGCTTAATTAATTGGACTAGACTAGACTATTATAGTTGGGCGACTCTACCTTTTAATTAACTATATTACTCTAAAAGTAAAGTACTGTACAAAAAGTAAAAAACAACTATTACCTATTTTAATAATTTATCTATCGCTAAAGGTAAAGCCCTTTATTCATTATTTCTTTATTCATTAGCAAACAAATCATACAATGAACATAAATTCAAATGATTTTTCCAAATAATAACAATAAACAATATTTCATACACTATTCCTACTTTAAACTACATATATCATAGTATTAATATCATGAGATAAATAGTAATGCTGTAATATAAACAAATTGCATTGTACACAGATCAATATGTAAGACAAAGATAATGTTTGAGTAAATAATAATATTGTATTAGTTGTTTGCGAATACCAGAGGTCGATTGTTCTTGTATTTTGTAGTCATTCATTTTGTTTCACTATAATGAACTAGGAATTCGTTTGTTTGGTTCATGGGTTCACCTTTCAACTATTTTGTACCTGTGACCTATAAGTATAATATGAAAGTCTGTTATTGACATTTCACATATATAGGGAACGTTTTGATCAAATTTTGCGTGTGGACTGTGGATATAATCGGATATTTATCCGGTTACTTCGCATCTGAAATCGCTGGCAGGTGACATATTTTTGTAATTAGGTTCTATACTTAACAATCATCGCATGACTATTGCATTAGCATACGTTGTAGAAGTGCGTGTGAAATTAATCATTTTCAATTTTATGTATATTCCAATGATGATTGTCATTTGTCACTCCTACATGTAAGAACTGCTGATCCGAGTCTTTCTGCCATTCCGGGGAAACGCATGACCTTTCCGCCACCCGTGATCCCGCCAGAGCAATTGAATTTATTCTACTCTTGCGGTTTTATGTGCCTAAGGCACATTCTACTATGCTATGCCCAATACTATAAAGCTAAATATTAAATACTCGATAGTCTAAAACCCAAACAGCTCTGATAAGGATTTATAACAAAGTATCACAGTTTATTTTTGGATTTGTGATTTATAGATAAAGTTTTTAAATAATGCGCAGTTGCAATTTGAGTAATAATAAAATGATTCATAAATTTGGAATCTGAGCGATGACAGGGAAATGTTATGTTTAGATAGTGTGCGATGGAGTTGGCGATAAAAGATAGTATGGAAGGATAATTCTAAAACGCAATATTGAAGGTATGACTAATTTATTATTATGATCTGGTCATGTTTAGTGAATCATTTGAGAGCTTTTGTACTTTCAATTCATAAGGTTTTGAAAATCCCAATACTAAACCTAGACGTAGAAACGGACATTCTTATTTCCATGGAAAATATAGGCCATATTAAAAGATTTAAGAATCATCCCAAACTACAACTGCATATATTCGTAGCATTTAGCAACAGTGCTAAGGTATAATATAGTATCTACACTAATATTCTCAAACAGAGACGCCTTCGATGGCTAGGGCATGTGTACAGGATGGAGCCTTCTCGATTGCCAAGACGCGTTATGCTTGGTGCAGTCGCCGATGCAAAGAGAGACATCGGGAGACCCCTGCTCCGCTTCAAGGACTGTGCAAAACGTGACATGGCTTCTTTCAATATTGATTATAAAACCTGGGAGAAGCTTGCTAATGATCGATCTGACTGGCGCAAACTTGTTTCTGAGGGCTGCAGATTCTGTGACGAAGCGTGGTTCAGAGTACTCGCAAGCAAAAGGATGAAACGTCACCAAGGCGACACTGAACCTGCTCCAGCAAACTTCCCCTGTCCGACCTGCGGAAAAGTATGTCGATCCCGCATTGGATTGCTTGGGCACCAAAAGCATTGCTCAGGCATAGCACCATAAACCGTCTGTAATAGACGTAAAGGCCAACGACGACTAATATTATAAAGAGGAAAACTTTGTTTGTTTGTTTGTTTGATTGTAATGAATAGGCTCATAAACTACTGGACCGATTTTAAAAATTCTTTCACCATTCGAAAGCTACATTATCCACGAGTAACATAGGCTAGGTTTTATCCCGGAAATCCCACGGGAACGGGAACTATGCGGGTTTTTCTTTGAAAACGCGGGCGAAGCCGCAGGCGGAAAGCTAGTATACTATATAGTTTATACGATTAGTTATGTATAAAAACTTACGCTTCGTAATAAGTTTTTTCTCTTTATAGTTTTTATACGGCAAAATTAGTATGTACTTAGGTACTCCGTAAGGCTGTAAACAGTTCTGTTTTCAGAACATTTTTTGATATTTGGAAAAACCACAAACGTAAACCAGTAGGTAGTAAATACCTATACAATATTAAAAATAATTTGTTATGATTTTAATGTTCTTTTTGTCTATAATTTATTTATAAATGCATATGTTGCGGTCAATGACGTAAAAGTGGATTGAGATAAGTTTTACAACTAAAAAATCCGACCAGTTTTTAGATTTTTAATTAGTAATAATGTACATCTACGTCATATTTAAATAAATTTTAAGCATTAATAATATAATATTGCAACATCATTTAAACACAATTGAAATAGAATCACACAGTAATCTAATTAATTAATCTAATTAATCTAGTTAATCCTAAGTAAAAAAAAAAAAAAAAAAACACAGATGGAGCAGCCTGAAAACTTGGAATGAAAATATGTATAATCAATTTTTTTCTGTAAATGAAATTTATACCATTTTGATTAAGTACTAAATATGATTCGTTCATATAATCACAACACTGATTAGGTGCACATCCATTTTATTGATATATCAACACAGTTCAAATTGAGTTTCATTTCTTTATGGTTTACTAGATTTCCGCCCGCGGCTTCGCCCGCGTTTGCAAAGGAAATCCCGCATAGTTCCCGTTCCCGTGGGATTTCCGGGATAAAAACTATCCTATGTGTTAATCCAAGTTAGCATCTATATGTGTGCTAAATTTCATTGTAATCGGTTCAGTAGTTTTTACGTGAAAGAGTAACAAACATCCATACATCCATACATCCATACAAACTTTCGCATTTATAATAACTATTAGTAGGATTTGTTAAAATAATGTACCTTATTAAGACATTTACCCTTTTAATCTTGGCCTCGAGCTGATCTTCTATAATGTTTTAAGACCATTTACCTATCTAAACTGTTTGACTATTGAATTATTTAAAACTAGCTTTCCACCCGCGGCTTCACCCGAGCAGTCAAAGTAAAACCCACATAGTTCCCGTTCCCGCGGGATTTCCGGGATAAAACCTATCCTATTTTCCGGAGTAAAAAGACGCCTATTGTCCTTTCTCGGGTATCAAAATATCTCTATACGAAATTTCATGCAAATTGTTTTAGTAGTTAAGGCGTGATTGAGTAACAGACAGACAGACAGAGTTACTTTCGCATTTATAATATACCTAAGTATGGATTATGAATTATCCAGAGCCAACGGCTTCATTCATGTGGTCGCGGGTTAAGACTGTAGTCTATTTCTCTACCGATCTTCATTCAAATCCGAACACTACAGTAAAATAATTAAGTACAGTTCGAACATTCATCCATCGATCTATAATTATTGTAATACTAGCGGTCAGCCCCGGCTTCGCCCGTGGTACATGTTTATTGTTTACTTTTTCTCTACATAAGAACCATCCTCGTACTTCAAAGAATATAATAAAAAAAGAATTAACGAAATCGGTTCAGCCGTTCTCGAGTTATGCGCTTACCAACACATTTTGGGATTCATTTTTATATTATAGATTAGTAGGACTATTATAGGACTCACGTTATCAACTAAATAAGAAACAAGTTCAACAACCATTATATCATAAACGGACGAGGCTATTATATATTAATATATTAATAAATCATTTCTAAATGCGGCTGGCAATTAACATCTTATACAGTTTAGTGTATGAATTATAACTGCTTATCAAAACAATTAAATGTGACAAATATAAAAGCTATATTGGTTCCAATTTTCATGTGATTCAACTTAATAATTGCCTTTTAATTAAATATTGATATCTTATATATCAAAATGATTCATGTGCTTTGTGATTGTTTGTTTAAATGTGTTATCTTTATAATATGGTATATTTGTGAATGTTATGTTTTTACATAACCATCGTCAGTATTGACTTGATCAGTTTGGACTTTTGACTGTTTTTGTTATTATTTACTAAGGTCCTGCGTGACTGGTGGGTGAAAGAACAAATTTTTTTGATGAACCAATGACATTAGATATTAGTAAAAAGATATCGATAGGTTTAGGTTTAGGTGCACTACACGGCGAAATATGAATAATTAGCCACAATTTTTTTCAGTTGTCTCTTGTTGGCTCACGATAGTTGAACTTGATTTATGCCTCAACTCTGTGTTAGTGTGCCGTTTTTGAAGATCAAATGTTGTCTTGGTAACCTATAAATCCATACTATAATATTATAAATGCGAAAGTAACTCTGTCTGTCTGTCTGTCTGTCTGTTACTCAATCACGCCTTAACTACTGAACCAATTTGCATGAAATTTGGTATAAGTAGAGATATTTTGATACCCGAGAAAGGACATAGGCTACTTTTTAACCCGGGAAATTGGATAGGTTTTATTCCGGAAATCCGGGAACGGGAACTATGCGGGTTTTTCTTTGACTGCGCGGGCGAAGCTGCGGGTGGAAAGCTAGTTACTTATATTATCATTAAAAAACAACCATTTGGTATCATCGTAACAATGCATACAAATTAACTGACATTAAACAGAATACACAAATGGTCCATCAGTTTACGTAACTGCACGTCACGATCACGCGGCCGATAATCCTGACTTGTGATGTAATAGTGTCATTTGATAAGGGTTTAGTGATTGTGTTTAGTGCGATGACCTTTGATAGTACAGGTAATTGGGTCGCTCGGTGTTTTCAGGGGACTAGAATAAGTTGAAATTCGCCAATGAATATATTGTGTAGTTGATAGTTTCGATTAGATAGGAAAGGTAGGAAAGTGAAAAATTATTGAACTCTTTTTTCTAAGAACGGTGGGTATTGGGTATCTTTTGCTGAATATTCTTGTAAATCATATTATTTGAGACTAGTGAATTAAATTCCAAATTACGGAAACATTAAGATTCCTCAATTTAGCAAACAATGCAAATCCTTTTCAAAACTTCCTAGAGCGTTTTAGAATCGTTAATTCTTTATTAGATTGTCACATGGTTCACGAGATGTATTTATTATACATATACGTCCATGTCCAATTTTGTAAATACCAAATAACTGTGACATAATTGACCAAATTAACGTTATCATTTCGCGGTAATGTTTGGATTCCCACATACGCTTTAGTTTGTGATAATTTAGTGTTTGTGTACAACTACGCATTATATTTCCCGATATGTGGGATTATTTTATGACTCAGTTATTATGAACGTTGCGTCCTTTTAATCAATGAGCAAATTTGTTTTTTGTAATAAGAAAAAGAAGAAATCGGATAAATGACAATTTTGTAAAATTTTAATAATGATAATACAATAATGTTAATTGTTTTAGTTAATAAAAATCACATTTGTTTTACTGTCCAATTTTACGGGTAGTTATGTCGATTTGAGCGAGACGTTGGATGTTGTATTTTGAGAAATACCTACACCCATCTAATCAATAAGTGTACACTCGAATATCTAAATTACGTAGAATAATCATGTCTCTCTTAGTCTTAACACCAATATTTGTAGGTAGGTCTTAGAAAAAAAAAAGAGATATTTTTTTATTTTTTATTGTACAATAGGGGAGCGCTTGGCCACAATCTCGCCTGTTGGTAAGCTGAGATGTGGCCTAAGATGGAGCGCGCTTCCCTAAAATGTACCTGTTCACTCTCCTCTTGAAGACCTCCAAATTGTACTCGTCGGGGAACACAGATTCAGGAAGCATGTTCCAGTCCCTAGTGGTTCGAATAAAGAATGATGTTCCGAACCGCTTTGTCCGGGTACATGGAACGTCAACGATGTGGCGGTGCCTGGAATCTGTGCACCTCGACGAACGATGGAAAAAAAAAGAGATATCATAATATAAGTACTTTATAATAATTATCTGCGTAAATCTAGATTTTGGACTGTATAAATCTATCATCACTCTCGCTGTGTTTGATGCAATGTATTTGTTACGTCGCGTCGGCTTATAAAAATAGATACATCGCATTTGAATACTTTGCCTACTTATCTTTATTTATTAAATAATAATTATTATGAATAAAAATTATACTTAAAAAAATCGACGATTTTAGCATAACATTCCTCAAGAGTTCAGCCAAACAAAAATTATTGAAGTGAAACTTCTTTATCGGTGTTGGAAAAAAATTTAGTTATAAATTTATATAAAAAATTTAGTGTCACATTTTTTCGTTACGCGTGACATTTTTCCGTTACGCGCCATCTTTTTCTTATCCCTACCACGCGTGATTCGACGTATTTCTGTAAAATTGCATTATGCATATAGTAAATTATTTTTTGAAAAATAAGGTCATGTAGAAGTTTCACTTCTTACGTGTGTACTAGTACACGCACACATTTTTTTTAATCACAGGTTTATTTTTCTAATTCCACGAAGTCAGGATTCGTCGTCTTTATTTATATAGTTTATACGACCTGGCAGATTTTTTTGTTATCACTAATGGATATAAGAATAGTTTTCTCAAGCCTATCAAATGTTTAAACAATTTCATACTAACCGGTCCAGCCGCTTCGAAGAAAATTACTGATTAGTCACAAACACTGAGATATATGAAGATGATTATCTATATATTTAATAGAACTCTTCATAAAACCACAGATAATAAATATAAAACCTTGTTATTACATAATGTCTGCGTCATTCGCACTGGCAGCAAATAAAAACAAAGTTGTAATATGGCGCTCGATTATGTCGTTTTGGCGCGAAACATGACTCATTCTTCATTAGTTGGAAACGGAAGACGCAACTCGAAAATTTCTGTATGATTCAATAGTTCTATAGAAAACGTTAAATATTTGTGCAAAATAATGCTTTTTTTATTTGTCACTGATCTATTTTTGAAACTATCCCGAGAAGTAAGGATGAAAAAATGCAGGAAAATAATTTAAAATAATTAAAGAACGATTCCTTCTTTTCTTTAAAATATATTTTACCGGATTGTATTTTTAATGTTAACGAAAAAAATATACGAATGGATTCTATTTATTAAAATTCTGAGATGAGGTTGCAATTCAAGTCACAAATACAATGTTAGTTGTTGTAGTTACTTTGTTTATTATGTAAAATTTCACAATATAAATTTTATCGTTATCTGTTATTTAGGCGTGGAAAAGTATTACTCAATGTAAACAAGCTATTATTATTAATAACTAACATAATAACTAGCTTTCGGCCCGCAGCTTTGTTCGCACTGCATATCCATAGACCATATCCTTCCCCAATCTGACTCATATATTATCATATTTTGTTACAAAATGTATCAAACATTACTTTTAGCGTGCTTTTAGCCTTTACAAGATCTAGTCCGCATAATATGCCCAAAATTCCTAAATGTTGGAAAAATTATGCCCTTTTTGACAACCAATCATTTATATCATTTCTCCACTATAATTGCATTTCTTTACAAATAATAAACATTACTCATAATTAACTTACTATGCAAATAATCCATTCTGCGGTCATACATATATCGATTTATCTAGTCTCAAAATTAATCAAAATACAACCCGCCATAACATCCGTTCGACATAACAAACAAATAGAGAAAAACATATTCATCTCTAATACAAATATGTATTTTTGGTTACATAATACATAATATATTTGGTATATGATACATTCTGCCATATGTTAATCGTATTGGCCTTAAACTTGACTAACATTTCAGGAAGCGGTTATATAATATATTAAATTTAAATTCGTCACGTTTTTCTATACATTAATCTTGTTGTTTATTTATTTATTCCTTAAAAATGGCATTGAAATCTTGACGGTCATATTTCGGCGAAAAATTAAGAATACAGGATATAATTTACATTATGAAGGCATAAAATTTTTCTTTTAAATTATAAAATACTCTACAATTTTTGAATATTTATATTATGATCTTTATAGTCTTTGAAACGTTTGTGTGTGATTCATCATTCATACCTAAGAGCTCAACGTTTTTTGATAAATTTTCATACGAAAATAGCTAATATAATATATTGATCCTAGTATCCTATATATTATATCCCATTTTCAAATGAGTATAATTTGGATATATTTAAGAAAAGTAACAGCAGGCGAGATCGCGCTCAAAATCAGCTAGATGATAAATTCTAAAAAAAAAACCTATAATCTCCCATAATCTCATTAGAATATTAATTGAATCGTATATAATGACGTATCGCTCAAAATAGAAGTTAAGATTAATCACAGATAAAAAAAATATTATATCTAATAAGTAAATATATACCGAAAATGTCGTAACACTTGTTTTTAATGCAGGGTGTTATGAATAAATGATTAAAAACTGATAAAGGTATTGACTAGACGTTATATTGTTCGAATGTACCTTTTATCGGTCGAAATGACGAAATATGTCGTAACTTTCCTTTGTGCAAATATAAGCTACTGGCTGTGCCCCGCGATTTTACCCGCATTGCGCCGATCCTGTTGGTCTTAGCGTGAATAGCCATCTCGATATAATATGGACTATCTAACACCGAAAGAGCTTTTCAAATAATCGGCCCAGTAGTTCCAACATTAGCGCCGTCAAAGAAACAAACAAACTCTTCAGCTTTATAATATTTGTTGTTTGCATACATCTTATATCAATAATATTTTAGCATCATGACTTCTAGGGAACTTTGTCTTTCTTGTGTGATCTGTGTTATTTTTTTACGACTCCTAACTATTATATAGAGTTTGGGAAATTGCATATTATTGAAAAAGACAATAACTACTTGCTTGCGGTATTTCCCCCTTTTGATAAGAAGACATGCAAGTACAATGTCATAAACGATTAATATCGCTGAAAGTTACAGGAAAAATGTTTAAATACTACTCAAACAATTAACCAATAAAAAACCCTTCAAATAATAGTAGAGCCAAAATATATTTAATAGCTTTTGATAAACGTAATACCTAAAACCACTTAATTCCTATTGTTGTCGTAAATAGCTCCATAATTATTGACAACCGATACCAGATAATAAAAGAAAAAAATTGCCAGAAGAAAAAATGTATTAATAGCGATCTCCGTCTTACATATTTTCTGTTACGTATCGCGTGGTATCGCTGTAATGTCCTTATTAGAAAAATTAACATTATGTCCGACTTCCTTATTCCTTCATTACGATTTCATCCTTATCACATCGTTCAAGGTGTAACCTTCATTTTGTACTTATTGTTATAAAATAATGCTGCTATTGAAAATAATGTGGAAATAGTCAATGCAATAGCTGTAGCCTTCCTTTTAATCTCACTGAATATCATTGCTCTTGATGCAATATGGCAACCCATTACAATTATAGAAACGATTAGGTAAAGGTTATTTTTGTATTTGTTTGTTGTGCTTTTTCCAATAAATAACTAAATACGCAGTTTATCATTGAGGCTTAAATTAGAACTGTACTGATAAAATACTTGGACATTATAAAAACAATGATCAAAAAAAGGCGGGAAATTTTTGACATTAATTAATCTTGGCTGTATGCGTAATTTACCTTATTTTTTTTACTTAAAATTTTGTGAGTTCTTTAATATAATTTGTGTATGGGAAAGGGCACGATCATGCATCTCTATGGTTGCACAAACGACTTTGAACTTTATTACGTTGGAATAATAAAAAAGTGTTACAGTACTGCGCAATTTGAGTTGCGACACAAACAACTAAGCTAAAAATAAAACCAGCACGTGTTAACGATATGTGATAAATAAATTCACGGAAAGTGCTCCATGAGTGATACCTTTGTGCTTTTAATTTATACAAAATTAATGAATAAATAATAACAATGTATTCATAGAACTTGGCCTAACGTATACTACCTATATATATTTGCATGAATAAATTTTAGGAATAAGAAACATCTATACTAATATTATAAAGCTGAAGAGTTTGTTTGTTTGTTTGAACGCGATAATCTCGGGAACTACTGGTTCGATTTGAAAAATTCTTTCGGTGTTAGATAGCTCATTTATCAAGGAAGGCTATTTTTTTTTACAGTACAATAGGGGAGCGCTTGGCCACGATGGTAAGCTGAGATGTGGCCTAAGATGGAGCGCGCTGCCCTAGAATGTACCTGTTCACTCTCCTCTTGAAGACCTCCATATTGTACTCGTCGGGGAACACAGACTCAGGAAGCATGTTCCAGTCCCTCGCGGTTCGAATGAAGAATGTCGATCCGAACCGCTTTGTTCGGGTACATGGAACGTCCACCATATGGCGATGCCTAGAGTCTGTGCGCCTCGACGATCGATGGAAAAACGGGGATGGCGGAATTAAATCGTGCAATTCCGCAGCGCACTCACCAAAGTGTATCCGATAAAAAACCGCTAAACTGGCCACTCTGCGGCGATGAGCGAGGCTCTGGAGTTTTTTGCCTACTAGCTCATCGTCGTTTATTAGCCTCTTGGCGCGCCTCTCTATCGCCTCAAGCGCCTCCAGCTGGTACTTGGCAGAACCATCCCAGAGGTGAGAGCAGTATTCAATACACGAACTATAGGCTATATCGATCACGCTACGACCTACAGGAGTGGAGCCACGGGAGTGAAACCGCGCGTAGCAGCTAGTAATTAATATGGTCGTTTTTAGGAATAACGTGTACCTTCTAAAAACAATATTTCTTGCTAAATTGGAGTATGACTCAAAATAAAAGAATAGAGCTGTAGCTCATAATGGCATTCATAGCATGAATCAACAGTCATCCTAAAATATCTAACTAATTATCTTGGAATGTTCGACCTACAAAATTCAGAGTGACTGGGTTAGACAGGAAAACTAACTATTTTCGGTGGAATAAAAAATACTACCTAGAATTTTTAACAGACATTAAAACGTCGTAGTTTATCAATTCGAAGTAATTTTCATACGATTGATTCAGTATTATGTTTTTGTATCTTTTAATTATTAAATGTGACTGCATCTGCGGTCTGCAAAAATGCTTTTACACACAACGTGTGCCAGAATTCTTCTTCAGACTACATTAATGACAATTTATTGATTAAAATTAGAAACGACCAGAGGAAGAAACATACACAAGGTCTTATTTTACTTCCTGACTATTTAATTAATTAATTATATACGCCTATAATAGATAAACTTACATTAGAGTCCGCTAATAACCTAAAATCATCCGCGTCGAGCTCAAGGTTGCATAAAATATATTAGAAATGCTAACATAATAATGTTTATAAGAATAAGCATAATAATATTTCCTCTGTAGACAGTAGACTATGGAATGTTTCGACCTTGGCTTATATCATAACAGATTTGCGTAATGCTTGATTCGTCAATATTGTGACAATATTGCAAAAGGAACAGAGATGGACTTGAAATGTGGTTAGAGGCCCTGGTTTATTTTTAAGCTATTGCATAGCTTCTATCGCGGGCCTTGAGCGCGGGGACCGAATCGAAAAATTCCGTAACGAAAAAACCTCACGCTCCCCACTCCGACGGGCACGGAGGTGCGGCTTGAAGGCATGCTATGCAATAGCTTTACCGCGGCAGTCTCCGAGTGCCACACGTCTTTTTTACCTTTAAATTTCTAAAGTAACAAGAGAAACGATTTTGTGTTTTAAGAATCGAAAGAGGGATGAAAATAATTTTCAGGAAGGTCGTGGTTAATCATTTTCTTGAGTATTTCGTACACTCAATTAAAATATCCCTCCTTATTAATAGATATTTGCGTGACATTAGTTACACAACTATTCTGTTCATTCTTAAGTTAATAATTATTCCTAAACGATGAAAAGCAATTTTTAATCTAGAAGCATGTAGTGGTAGAGGCCCGAATCTGGAGCCCTATTTCTCACTGAATAAAAAATAAGTACGCTAACTTGAGAGTACGTTTTTTTCTTTTAAATTTAATATGACCACGTTTATTTGTGTATATTGGGAAATGCATTGCTTAATTTCATTGATAGAGTATTGGTACGTGACAATCTCCGCTGTTTAGAGGTCACATATTTTAGAATTGTGTTTTTGATAGAAAAATATATTTAATTTTAAATAAAATTATCAATTTCTATTTAGTATGTTTAGGATAAAGTAAAGTTAGCAACAAAATTCTTATGGTGTACAAACTTTGTACAATGTTGGAATAAGTACAGAAATGATTAGCAACCGCGGACAAAGCAGTAGGCAAAAGCAGGTATTTGGGCATTTAGCTAAGCTAAATACATGCATACTACATTCACTAACTCATCACCAAGTATCATCGAAATCCGTTCAGTGCTTTTACATGAAATACGTCCATGGACGTATTTGTTCCCCTTTCACGTATGTATGGATACGTTCTTACAAACTTTCCTGACTAGAATATTATTTTTAGGATGCACATAAAATCATGGAAAGTATTTCTTGGTTTATCTATGCTTTTATGGACAAAAATGTGTTTTTTCAGCAAACAAATGCAATCTGAATTCAAAGTTACACAAGCAAAGCCGCGGGCTCTAGCTAGCTATCAATCTCGTAATTTCCCATTTATTCAATTTCCCATACATTTATCATATTATTTAGGATTCAGGAATAATCATTGTATCGTTAATTAGCGGATGTTTATGGGTTTTACGGGCGTTTCTGAGAACAAAAGATTTAATTAGGTGGGTATTTAATTATAGATAATAAATTGGCGCCGTAATGAGTGTTGTTGACAACTAAACGGATATTCCATCCTCCATGCTTATTACTAAGAAGAATATCTTTTATACACTATATTACAGATTATACTAATTATAATATAGCTAATTACATATTATTTGTGTTTTTACTAATAGTCATCATGTCACATGTGGTAGTATGTTTTAACATTATTTAACTTGTGTTATTTCCGTGGTTTTCAAATGTAAAATTTTTGTTATATACCCATATATATAAATATATATAGGTACCTGGTTTGTGTGATTTTTACCCGCAAACAGACATTCCTACAAAAGCTTTTTTAATTTTTTATAGCTTAAAACGCGATCCTTCATACCACCTGCGCCCAGTTTTTCAATTTAAGTGTTTCCTTGTATTTACCTTCAAACAAACATACAAACAAAAGCTCACAGTTTATTACCGGGTACCCTCGCGTGTTCGGACCGCGTGCGCTGCGCACACGTGACGCTTACGTAACGAGCAAGGTCGGGTTATGCAATAGTCTAGCCACACCGGTTTGACTGTCATAAATATTGGCATTAATTTGCAATTAAATGTGCTAGAGTTTGTATATATTGTATTAGATTATTTTGATAATAAATGGTTGCTGTCTGTGCGGATCTTTTGAAGCGCTTTTAAAAGTTGTAAAAATCTAGTAGGTATGGTTAAGGATGCTTTAAAGTAGGTAATGATAAGAATCGGCAATAATATATTTAAAAATATCTAAACTAGTTTTTTCATTATATATAGAGGGAAGTAAAATTAGCAGGGTGAATCTCAATTCTCACTACAATTTTTTATGACTGCTAAGTCTCAGTTTGGCCATATTTGCGGAAATAGAAGAATACATTATATTTAATTAGGCAATTAATTAATATATTTTAAAATAGATATAATAATATATTGATGTAAGCCATCGTGAATATTTGCATTTAAAATTGTATTCCTATCATCGAATCATTATTCATTATATTATTAGGAAATGAAAGTTTATGTTAGTCGTGTCAACGACAATAATATTAAACCACTACGCAAATAAAATAAAAACATAACACTACCATGAAATAATTCCAATCTACGCATCGTATTAATTCTTCGAATCATTTTATCTGTAAACCTTGTCCGCAAATAAACAGAAGGTTGAATGGCGTGTGTGAGCGGAACTGGGGCGGAAGATATGTACATATCAATTCGTTATATAAGGACTGGATATATTGTTTATAGGTTATTTAACTTCTTGACAGGTAGGATGATACTGTTTATAGATCGTAATAAGTGATTATGATTGTGTTTTATTTTTTAAACAGGATAATGTGTATTGAGTCAGTTTATTTTGTTCAATTTTTGGGTTAGGAAAATACTACATACCTAATGCCTTAAAATCCTCCACGTTTATACCTGAATTGCTCTGCTCCTTTAGCCTACCTCGATAAACGGACTATCTAACACTGAAATAGTATTTCAAATCGGACCCGTAGTTCCTAAGATTAGCGTTCAAACAAACAATCTCTTCAACTTTGTAATATTACTATAGATAGGCTTTTGATTTTACCTTTTAATATATTATGTACTGCGCATGAACATTGAACAGGTAATATTTTTTCAATCGGTTTGTTTAAATCTATAATAATATATATAGGTATATATTATGTCGCAGGCAAATTGTATTATTTCATCGTTTACAAACGCTATGCCGGTTCGTGTTTTTAAAACTACACAGAAATAGGAGCCCCACGAAGTGGGGCTCCGTCGGCTCGCGACCGTCTTTTTGTAGAATTTTGGAAAAAGTAAATCCTCAGCATTTTACAAAATGCCTAGCATTTGTAAACGGCGAGATTATACAATTTGCCTGCGACATATACATACATATTAAACCGAATTTTAGTACTTAACTTTAAAATATTTGATTAATTAATTAACAATTCCACATGACGACCTCCATAAAATGAAACAAAAAAGTCGCAAAAATGTGACTTAGTACCTGCGCTTTTCAAAAAATTGAATTGAGATTTGTTAATTAATAAGTTTGTTGTATTGTTGTTGTTTCAAAGGTTTTACAACTCGGCCACGTGAACGCCGGTCACATGTCCAAAGAATTTACAATTCTCAACGGCTCGTGGAAAATTCCCGACCAACTTTTTATATTGTTTAATCGAGCAGCGCCCAAAATACATTTTTTGTATTTGTGTAACGGGTCGTTATATAAAATTAGGGATGTTTTTTATTTCGTATTCAAGTTAATTTATATTATATATTTCTTTTATATTATATCGGAATTGTTTTAACTGAAAATTTTCTACTTTGGAGTAGCATATGTCTCTCTTGGTTCATGAAATCAGGCTTGACGTCTAAGCATGACTCTTTCCACCCCACGTAGTTGGCGACAATACATTAACATAGAGAAAATGATCATCAAAACATAAAGATATTTCACATCCTTTAAGTTTTATTCATAATTTAGTAGCGTAGTTAGTTTTCAGGGGGTGAAAATTTGTCTTCATTTAATAAATAACATGATACCCTATAAAATTGATTAATATGTTGATTCACTGACTAATAATATTATTTAAGCATATGAGCTTAATACCCAAATACCAGTTGCCGATTACCATACAAAATCCAATATTATCGTTAAGTTAACGTTATCTAGTTAGTTTAACCTAGAAACAACTCATTCACATAGATAAAACGATAAAGTACAGATATGAATATCGGTCGAATATTATGCAATGGTTATGTGGAGCAATCGATGATGTAAAGAATATAGTCATGTTTTAAAATAGATAATTTTTGATTGATTATAATCGCGATGAAAACTTATTAAAAAAAATATTTTTCATTCGAACCGCAAGGGACTGAAGCATACTTCCTAAATCTGGAAGGAAATTACCTTCTTGGGAAGCGCGTACCATCTTAATTCTTAGACCACATCTTAGCTTTCCATCAGGCGAGTTTGTGGTCAAGCGCTTCTCTTGAAAAAAAAAAGTGGTTAGAGCATTTTCTTTTTAGTCGATGCGTATGCGCAAACCAAGGCAAAACAACGTGCTATACAATGATTTTACTTTCATAGTAGAATATTTGATTAGATCCTGGATTCATGTAAGTCAATCAGATATTACAACTTCCTAGCTGAAAAAATTTCGCAAGGTATCGTTTCAATTATGATATGCGTAGGTACTTATGATATGATCTATGAAACATTGTTTATAGTTTATATCTACTTATGTAACTGGACTAGCTGCGCTTCGCGGTTTTACCCGCTTTGCTACGCTACGCTAAGACCAACAGGAGTTGGTCTTGCGTGATGATATAATATAGCCTTCCTCGACAAATGGACCGAAAGAATTTTTCAAATTGTACCAGCAGTTCCCGAGATTAGCGCGTTCAAAAAAAACTCTTCAGCTTTATAATATTAGTACCTATAGACACAGAATAATAACTAGTAGCTAGCTAGTATAGATTAGGTTTTAAACAAAGCGGACGAAGCCGCGGGCGGAAAGCTAGTAGCATATAAAACGTTCCACTAATCAATGGAACATTCCAAAACAGAGACTACATAATTTTCTAATCAATGGAACATTCCACAACAGACGTGTTATTATATATTACCGTATCCACCCCGTCGCATCCCTATCTGTTGTATAAGAGTTCACGTGCCAGGAGCAACGTGAGTGCGTCACGTTGTTATGCTTGTCTCAATAATGGACAATGTTAGCGTAAAACGCTTTGTATTTTTAGAAAAAAGTTCTGGTCCCGTGGGCTGGATGAAGTTAGGACTAACTTATTAAATGTATAGATATTTTACTAAATTTTTGAGCCGGAATTTTCTGGAAATTATTTGGTAATAATGAGATCTAGAAATTACGCAAGAACTTTGACAGTGTAAACATATATATGTAATCAATATGTAATTGTATAATTATTAAGCACTAAAATGTACGTTTAAATTTTCTGCGTTAAAATATCACCTAATTCTTCTGTGAAGGAAAATATTGTGAGGAAACGGACATGTCGAGGAATCAAAAGTTGGACGACATGTGACATCTGTCAACGCGCACTTGGCCAGCGTGGTGGATTATGGCCTGTACCCTCCCAGCAGTGGGATCGTATATGGGCTAATGATGGTGATGAAATCATTATCTATAGACCTATAGTAGGTCTTAACTTTCTAGGCGTATACCCAAAATAAAGATAGATGACACACCAACTGGATACATTCGCATACCATTTCATGATTATGTTTTGTTTGACTTTGTTCTCCAAGTATTGACGATTAAATTCCAATTAACCCATAAGATAAAAATAGATTTAAGATAGGATGAGGTTCTTATGTAATAGATCAGAATATTAAAATAGATGGAATAAAAACTTGGCAAAGCAATCTATACAAACTCTTCAGCTTCATAATAATAAATCTGAAGAGTTTGTTTGGACGCGCTAATCTCAGGAACTACTGATCCGATTTGAAAAATTATTCCGGTGTTAGATAGCTCATTTATCGAGGAAGGCTATAGGTTACATATCATCACGCTAAGCCAACAGGAGCGAAGCACTGCGGGTAAAACTGCGGGGCACCGCTAGTGTATGTATTGATAAATGGGTACAATAAATTGCAAGTTAATAAACAGACAGATGGCAGACTAATAAACTTTAATTATAGAATTACATACGATAATACATAGACGATTTAAATTGTAAATATTTTTACACGATGTATCAAGGTTATCTGTACAATATAAGTAAATGCCTTTTAAACAGTCTTGTTTTGTTTATAAATAAATTTTAAACACGTAAACAATAATGTAACTTCTTGATAAAATATGAATATGAATAGTTAAATTTAATGTAGGATATTAAATAAATATTTTAAGTGGTTTGTTTTGAGTAATAAAGAAAATGCAATGATTTATTGTATATTTGATTAAATTATATTCAGTTACTCATTATAATGACCAGATAAATACGTATCTTAAAATTTGATTTGTCATTAATCGTCTGAAATAAAAATATTTATGAAAAATAATTATGAAACAGAATGAATTAAATATATAAGGCATATTTTGATGACGCTTGATGATTCTTTGTTATCTATCAATGATAATTGTGATATCGGTAAAAATATAGTTTTTATGACGTAACGTGTTTTATAATTATATTCCATTATATCTAAAACCTTTAAATTCTTATATCATACTTAGAATTTCCTTGTCATTTGGGTTACCTGATAGAGATCGCTGTCAAAAAGGCCAGTTCTACATTTTTTTACATGTAGCTAATTTTCTTTAATTGTGTTCAATATGGTGTTAAATAAACATTTATTCATTCATTCATTCAATTTGTGCTTGAAATATGAATGTTTTATATATACGAATAAAATGTATTGAATTGTGATGTATTGAATATCGCATTATGTGGCTGAAGTGAATCCAGATTTGTGCCTCACGCGACCCGCCTCACGTTTTCATGAACACGTTCCGCGTCGACGACGCGGACGTTTCGAGAATAATCACGCGTTTTCTTTTAACAAAATGAACTAGCTTTCCGCCCGCGGCTTCGCCTGCGTTGATTAAAACCTAAGAAATTATATACTAAAACCTTCCTCTTGAATCACTCTATCTATTAAAGAAAATCGCATCTAAATCCGTTGCTTAGTTTTAAAGATTTAAGCATACATAGGGACATAGAGACAGAGAAGGCGAATTTGTTTTATACTATGTAGTGATGATGTATTTAGTTATTATTTTGTTTATTCATGAATTAATTAATAGTTTCGCAGATAGAGAGATGCATTAGTGATGAAAACATGATGTAATAAAAATCATAAGTTGGTAACTTTTGATTACGAATCCTAAAAATAATCATGATTGGCAAAATATGTTAGATAATTTTGTTTGTTTGTGTATTTATGATTTAATAAGCAATGATCTAGAAATAAAGATATCCTGTACCTTCTCCTAATGTTGAAAGTGTTGTTTTACTAAGGTACATAATATTTTATTCTCTCTGGATATTAAATGGGTAGAACTCCGGGATCGATTACACCAAGTAAACGGTCAATAATGATGTTTAATATAATAAAATATAATATTTATTATATAACTGTTATGATGGGTTATAATAATTCAATCTGGGGACTTTTACCAATGACTCATACATCAAAATAATACCCCCTTCGAAGATATAAAATTATTATATTATATTATCGTATTTAAAATTCCTTCTTATCTTGTACAGAATCAAATCGTGACATAATAAGCGGATTGTGTTCATTTTATCACGTTTTTGTTATATGTAATGACATAAAGGCATTCTCTGATGGATCTTTTGCTGAATGGAAGAGTAAAAGTGCTTCCTAGACATTGTGGTGAATAATTACTTGTAATGAACGCGTATAGGAAGTTAGTTTTACGCGTATTTTAAATAGTTTTGTGAGGAATTTTTAACTATATTCTTGTTTACTCGCAGTCTCGCATATTTTTAACCGACTTCAAAAAGAGGAGGATGTTATCTATTCGGCCGGTTTTTTTACAGATATAATATGTTGCTCTAATAATAACTAAGGCCTTATTTTTTTTTATAAAATGTGTAAAAAAGCAGTAAACAAATATTATGTGGTTTCAAAAAATGTATAAAACAGCATTACTTGCGATATCTCTAAATCAGTTGTTATTATAAAAAATATAACCCAAAACCTTGTTCAAACGACAAGTTGCCAATCCATAAACCTAGTTTAACAGGTCACTAAACCACACATTATATCTATTGCTAAATTGAATAACCTTGTACTACTACGTCATTTCCCCAGAACAATCCGTATAAATTCTATAAACCCCTAGATATAATGCAGCCAAGGCGACACGTGGTTTACAAACGTGACTGGGTAGTGTTCGTTAAACTAAGTTTAGATTGATCACGTTTATTTTTTACCACATTGGTGAAATTGTTTGATTATAATGTGTTGGTATGGAGTAATGTGTTGTCTAAAATAGAGTTTAGAAAAACTGTTTAAATAGTTGGTTAAAAAAAAGAACGTGGGTGCAAGCACACGTGTCAGAAGTGAAACTTTGGCAAGATTCAAAGATACCAAAATCGCCTTACTCCATGACTTTGTTTGAACGCGCTTATCTCGGGAACTACTGGTCCAATTTGAAAAATTCTTTCGGCACAGACTAATAATAATATACTACGTATACAACTTTCGGTGTTAGATAGCCCATTTATCGAGGTAGGCTATAGGCTATATATCATCATGCTAAGACCCACCGGAGTGGAGGCACGCGGGTGAAACCGCGCGGCAATGCTAGTAAGGAATAAAAAGCGATATTATATATTTTTATTTATTCTATAACAAGACATGACCTACCCAACTACGTTACGATATATTTATCGTAACTAAACAGATCAGACGTCAATGCATAGAACACGACCTCAGCACAGATTAATTATACAATCATAGGAACTTAAAAGGCTTCATTGATGATATAATGCAAGAAGCTTATATCCTCTAATACACTGGAGATTGCACTATGACTATTAACTTGAAACAAGAAACTATGACATTCAATGACGTCAGTCATGTTATTTGTCTCTTTCTGTCGAGTGACCACGCTGGTTTGTAAATTCAGGATTTTTCAAAATAGAAAAAACTAAAAATCATGGTATATAAATAATAACGACATAATATATTTTTAACAGTATTTATATTATAATATTATGGTCATACTTTATAGGTAGGTACATACAATTTTAATTGGTATATAATGATAGTTATAAATAACTTTTGGCTACAAAGCTTGGATATGAACCGATATATAGCATTAACATCCTTTGTAAATAGAGGAAAGTTGTGTTTTGCATTAGATGCTGTTTACCAAATTGTTAGCTACTCAGATCTTCTTTTTAAACGCGTTGCTTCGACGGGTCAATTTCAAGCCAGAATCATCAAAGAAAAACTGTGCCTTGCACAAATTTCAGCTAACTTTACAAAGTTTATTTTTCAAAAGGTATTTTTTTCTGGGTCATAATCCTCAGTAACCTTGATGGGCACATATATTTCTTTTTATTTTACTTTTTGGAAAGCTGAAATACGTAAAACAAAAAAATATGAGGTAAGTTAAAAAAGTATAAATTTCAATGTAAAAACGAACAATCTTATAACTACATGTGAGTGCAATACCGATGTCATGTGTTGTTTCATTACTAGTAACAATCTTTAAAATGGTGTTCTAAATTTTCATCATAATATTGTTATTACAATAATATATTCTCTTCGCTATCCATAAAAACTCGTCATCATGGTTACCTTACTTATTAAATCTGTTTATTGAAAACTTGTTGAAAAATGATAAAGTATTAGGGAAATAACAAATTTAACATGACTGCTTACTAAAATGATGCTAAATTAGACAATTTTTGCCATTGAAATGATTCTAAACAGGTAAATGCAGGAGTATTGAGGAATATTGTAAATAACGTAAATATACACTTGCCTGTGAAATTCTATGCCAGAATTTGGTGTCCAAACACTTCTGCAATTTTGCACAATACAATGCATTCTTTATATTCGGAAAATATTCATTAAATAAGCAACAATATTAACTTAAATATTCGAAGCGACGCAATTTTTTTGACACACATGCCATATTGACAAAGTGAGAGTTGCTACAATTTTATTATGGTGACTACCCATAATCAGGGAGTATCGCTTTTTAATAATTGGTTCAGATACTTAGTTTATTTAGCATAAATAATAATTGTCTCATCCAACAATGCTTCTGAATGACGTTGTTGGCAATTTATCAACAAACTCATGTACAAAAACTAACCTTTTGCACAGAATATTACAGCATACATAGTAGCCTTGGGAAAACTTCGTATTTACAGTGGCAATACCAAGTTAGGTGTGAAAGTGATAAAAAACATGAACTGGGCAATATTTTCTTGTTACACGTCAATGTTCATACCGAAATCTCCAGTGTATTAGATATAAGCTTCTTGATATAATGTTTTAATGAATTGCTTATAAATATGCAGTCTGTGGTTTTTATAAAAATGTTATAAAGAAAATAATATGGGTTTGAATTGCGCTGGTTTCTTGGGAAATTTAATAGACGATAAAATGTAATAACCTATCCTAGCTTTTTATGTAAGTAGTCGAAATTGTGAAAAGTGATTTTTGGAAAATAATTTTACATATTATTATATTTATTTAACAAAGTACTTATATAATATTATAAGTAAACAGAGAAAACACTATATTATTAAATACTATAAAATTACGTTTCAGAATAAATAAATATAAAATATTCAAGAAACGTGTGTCTGTTAAATAAAAAAGTTTCAGCTTTGTTTCCCTTTGTTTAAAATTGTGTTTTTCTGGAAGCAAACGTGACGTTTGTCGCGTGACAGATTTTTGTTACGATTTTTTTTGGTTGCCTCATGTTTATTGTATACCTACAAGGATAATCTATACATAATATTAAAAAGCTGAAGATTTTGTTTGTTTGAACGCGCTATCTTAGGAACTACTGGTCCGATTTGAAAGATTATTTCGGCGTAAGATAGCCCATTTATCGAGGAAAGCTATATGCTATATATCATCACGCTAAGACCTACAGGAGCGGAGCAACGCGGGTAAAACCGCGGGGCACAGTTAGTAAATAATCATAGTAGTCATGTAACGAATTAGATATAAAAAATAGTACCTACAACTTCGTATCGGTTTTATCATTAGGTGAATCATTCATAAAAATTGATTTTGCAATGTAATAATGACTTGCTACATTTTGGCCCGACAACATTAATTTCTATAATTTTATTTATTTAATAATATTCAGTATTAGTAATGGCTAATAATAGATTTACAGGTTACCTAAACTCAACAGAAGAGTTGGTTAAGAATTTGTTAAACTTTCTACGAAAGCAAATTACGTGGGTTTAGATTTTTCTGAGGAAAATTAATTAATAAATATGTACACAAAAGGGTATTTTTGCATAACTTCCAAATGTCAGAATATTATATGATATTTTATGTTGTTATCATTGAGATATACATATTATGGAGACGACACCGCCTACATCACTTATGTTCCGCTCAACATACTCCATATGGCGTAACTGCACGCTCATTTTTTATTTGTTTTAAAGTGAAACGCATCAAATATGTCTTCGTGTGTGTTACGATATTGCACAAATAATACAAATAATAAGGAAAAGTGCAAAGGAATAACTTTCATCGGTAAGTACCTAATTAGATAATAATTTTTAAAACTTAGTTAGAGCAAAAAAATGGCGCACAGATTTTGTTCGTGGTGTCTCCTCCATACGTAGTAATATTATCTCAATGGTTGTTATAATGCTTTATTGCTTGAAATTAAATTTATCAAGTAGGTACTTATTGTATGAATTGACCTAGATTATAATATTGAGTTGTATGCTTCTCAATAATTAGCCTGTTTCTTAATTCCAATTTCCACTGTAAGCAATTGGATCATAGAAATTAATAGTTCAATCGAAATTGAAATATATAGCGGCTAATTTCAATGAAAAAAAGCGAACTGCTACAGATTACTGAATCATTTATTACCTACGTAACAATTCTGCGCAGGAGATATTAAAATGATGAAGTATGCAAGCAAATACAAGTGCACTACCTAGTCAATTTACTTAATATTTGGTACCTAAATTATGTTCCTTGAGCCAACTTCCTTTTTGTTAGCTCGTGTAATGGTCTAGCGAAATACACAATTCATAAACGATAAATTCAAAACTGAAATTCTAGATTATCATAATTATTCACATAGTAATAGAACAAAAAGTAACATGAACACGTGACCGGGGCACGTGTGCTGGAAACATTTTTATGAATTCTCATTGTTTTGGCAAAGTCCGAGCAAATGGGAAGTCGTATAAATTATCAAGTGACTTAAGACTTTGTCGGACGCAGATTTTTTTCTATTCAGCGGAGTTTCGTCACGAGTTTTTCGTTTATTGTATTTATGTTTAGATTTAAAGTGTATTGTTTTTCCATACAATACTTTGGTCAAGTTCGTTAATAAGTATTCTATAAGCTCGGTTTTTTTCCAATAGATTTATAACTTTTCCGGCTCTACACGTGGACCAGCACTTCAATCAACAATGTGAAAATAAAAGCAATAGGTATGATGAATATGTTATGCAAATACGAGATAGCTACAAGAAAAAAATATCTGATATGACTGCATTTTTTTCACAAATATCACTGTTAAATACAAAAGTAAAGCTTTACATTATCCTTTAATTTTTCTTAAATTTCTTAAGTCTATTCATCAGACACTACTCTCCGTTATTTCGTCTAAGTCACTGAACTTTAATTTAGTGATGCGGACTACAAACGTTTTGTTAATTTAAC
This sequence comes from Colias croceus, assembly GCF_905220415.1. NCBI lineage: Eukaryota > Metazoa > Arthropoda > Insecta > Lepidoptera > Pieridae > Colias > Colias croceus. The sequence continues at coordinate 5,169,369 of NC_059562.1, forward strand.
GTTAAACTTTTAAACTTGTAAAATACATAAGATATTTTCAAAATAGGTTAATTAAAAATTCGATACCGTTTTCAGATAATACTTTTACTACCATTTTACATTAGAATATTTCTACATTATAACTGTAGGAAAAATATTCTGATGTATACTAGCTTTTGTCCCCGACATTGTCGACTGATGGTCACAACTCACAAGCTTGGAAGAAAAAATTAACCGAACTTGTTTTAGTGTGACCAAAAATTTAAAGGCAAGGGAATTTATATAAAGTAATATCTACTTTATGAATCGGAATAAAAGTTTTTTGAATATCTATTATAGTAGGTACCTATATTAATTTCCGTGTATTTATACATATACCGAATAACATAATATCACGACATATTTAATATGAAACGTACTCCACCTATAATAAAAGATAAATACGTTCATATTATACTTGTTTACGTATTACATAACTTATATAAATAGTGCAAAGTATAATGCGCAGTGCCAAAACATTAAAGTCCAGGAAAACATGATAGCTATATAATAACCATAGTACATACATTGTAGTAATAACATTTGTTGCGCAATACAAATAATCGTGTGTTGAAATGTGCGCCAGCGCAATGTATAGGGCGGCCATGTTGTATTTAATTTTTAAATTAATGTTTAATGTGAACAAATGTAAATAACAGCTTTATTTGTTTCTTTTTTTTAAAGTAGGACAAATTTAGATTTTAATAATTATTTTATATAATAAAAAATAATTTATAACAATCTAAGTGAAGTAATAAATGGGAATACTAACTTCTCAGTTGAGCCTTATTGAGATAGGAAGGTTAATTCATGAAGAAAATGTATTTCATGTTCTTAAATTTTTTATAAACTCATACTAAAACATTTATTTATTCAATTCGACTTCTTATAAAAGCATATAATTGGCATATTGCAAATTACAGCATAATGAGGATATAAAAAATCTACAAATCAAACTGTGTAATAATCTTTTTATTCACTTTATATAAAAAATAAATGGGACATTCCCATAAAATATAAAACCATGGTCCCAGCAAGCACGTGCACTACACGTTGCTTTGTTTAACATCGTGAAAAATTATCAATGGACTTTACGACTGAAACTTTTCAAGATTTACTATGTATTAATAGTGGAATGCATTCATGTATTGTTCAAGATTAATTGGTATTTATGTACATTTTAGCTTCCTTATATGCTATACAACTTTTGAATGTTAAAACAATTGTTATAATTCATAGTATTAAATGCAAATTATTATGCAAAAAATAATCTGAAATCCATCTCGGTTCACCTGTATTTAGACAAATACAGCCTACCTCGATCAGATTAAAGATAATTTTTTCGAATACGGTCAAGTAGTTACAAATATAGTCAATACAGATATACAGTATATATATCTGTTTTGACTATATACTACTATATACATAATACAGATATAGTCAATACAGAAATACAGTCAATAAGACAAACATCCAAAAATATAAATGTTTCCTCTTTATAATATTAGTAAAGAAATAAGTACATACAGATATAATATAATATGGCTAAATAACAATAGCGTATAACATAATACCATAATAATAAGCTTAAAATATTAAGGATGTTCAATGCGGATTTCCATGTGACAGACTATTACTAGTATTACAATACTACAGTTATATATTATGAAAAAAACACGTGGATTAAGTTTGTTCCGGTTTGGCCTAACGTTAAAATCAAATTAACCCCTATTTTACGACATTTAATCGGTTCATTTTGTAATGGTATAATAACATATACATATTATTTTCTCCGTAGGATTTGTACTTCTTCTCAGACATGGACATACGTAAAAGATTTATTATTAGGTAATTCTAGTCTATTGAAAAGTTTGGTTTTGTAAAAATATGTTATTCTGGTATACTTTCTGTTCAGGTGAAAAAATATTAGGTCAAACATAAAAACATGCGAACATAATGACAATATTAAATTGAAACAAGAAATATACATTTCTTATATCATTGTAGATTAGATATACATAGAAATAACATAGTATAATGTGATTATTTGTACATCAGATGTTATCGTTATGTAAATAATAAAATCCCTGCCAATATCCATACATCACATCTCATTATGTATTAGAGGGACAATGAGTACTTATTTACATTGTTATAATATTAAAATTTTTATTAAAATCATACGATAATATAAAAATTTTACGCTAATTCTTTCTATTGATTTACTTTTGACAAGTTTAAAATGCAATCTAAAAGAGGCAGCCCTAAAATAGATTCAATTCCAACATTAATTAATTTACCATCTATATAACTTTCATATGCTTTTCCAAACAAATTATATGGACTATTCTATCTGCATATTGTTTATTTGAATCTTTGCCATATAATGACACATTAATAACTACGCAGATTTGAATACAATCTTATATATAAAAATGAATCGTAAAATGTGTTGGTAAATAAATAAAATCCATACTAATATTATAAATGCGAAAGTAACTCTGTCTGTATGTCTGTCTGTTACTCAATCACGCCTAAACTACTGAACCAATTTGCATGAAATTTGGTATAGAGATATTTTGATACCCGAGAAAGGACATAGGCTACTTTTTATTTCGAAATATGTACCGCAGGCGAAGCCGGGGCGGACCGCTAGTAAATAATAAAATTCTTTATTGACATAATTACACATAACTCGAGAACGGCTGAACCGATTTCGATAATTCTTTTTTTATTATATTTCTTGAAGTACGAGGATGGATCTTATGTAGAGAAAACGTAAATATGTACCACGGGCGAAGCCGGGGCGGACCGCTAGTTTATCATAAAATTGCCCGAATACAGGACTCAGGAGATAGGTATATCCGAAACTTTCTCCATCACATTTAGTACTAAATAGCACTTCTAAGACCACGTTACTCTCGTCTTATCGTAAATGACTAACTTCTACGAGTTAATCTATCGGCTGCGCAAGCGCATGTGCAATACTTCAGTTTCAGCACGTTGGTGTGAACGTGCGATGACCACGTGGTATCGCATGTGCTTTCAGTTATTGATGTTGACCTAGACACAGTATACAGAACGAACAGTATGGAAACTCTCAACAAAAAATAAGGCTCTCGTAACATGCGCTGAGACTCGTGCGGGTTTCACGCCGTTAGTAGCTCACTCTTCAAAGATTGCAACCAAACGTTTTCGTCCTACGGCGTATCGTGTATCTATTTATGACTAGCTGTGCTACACGGTTTCACCTGCGAGCGAACCCCCATTAGCGAGTAAGTATAGCTTATATGTTATTCTCATACATAAGCTAATCGGCGTTAAGTTTCATTAAACCATTCAGTAGTTTTCCCGTTACAGATTAACAAGCATCCATACATACTTACAATCTTTCTCTCTTATAATTTTATTAAAATTGGCACCTAATTGTATGTAATTATTTTATTGAAAAGCCTCAGTTGCGTTACTGCTCATATTCTATTTACTGTGACCTATTGCTTAGTTCCTTATCTGTTCTGCGCTGGCGCATCTCCAAGGGTCAATAGTTTAATTCGTATTGGTATTGAGATGATTCTAGTGGCCAAGTTATGGATTATGGTTGAGATTTGTGTGAAATTTTAGTGTTAAATAGGTGTTTGAAGGGTTATATTAAAAATAGGGGTAGTAATCCATACTAATATTATAAATGCGAAAATAACTCTGTCTGTCTGTCTGTCTGTTACTCAATCACGCCTAAACTACTGAACCAATTTTTATGAAATTTGGTATGGAGATATTTTAATACCCGAGAAAGGACATAGGCTACTTGTTATCCCGGGAAAATGACGCAATCTCGGAAATCCCACGGGAACGGGAACTATGCGGGTTTTTCTTTGACTGCGCGGGCGAAGCCGCGGGCGGAAACCTAGTGCACTCTAAAAAATCATCAATGAAGTTACATTAGAGTTCTTGTTTGTAATTGATGTTTTATTATAATACCTGATTAAAATACAAGTTTTTTTATTCCGCAGGAACCATCTATGTACAAACTACCTACCTAAAATACCTAAAAAAATGCAATAGGTAAATTAATTTCCACGTTGTGCCGTGAGTCGTGACCAACTCATTCAATAATCAACAGGGACTTATTTAATAACAAAGCAGATGAAAAGTACAAGATTTCGTAATAAAATAACAACAAATAGCGCGGAAAATGGCTGCTCTTTTCCAAGGCAAGAGGAAAACTGCCGACCGCAGGAGAGGTCGCCCTCGCTGCTTCTCTACATGATAATGTATTTCCTGCTTGGAATTGTTTAGTCCTTTATATATATTTATTTGTTTTTGTTTAAAGTTATTAAACTTTTAGGAGCCGAGCTTTGGCTTATTCTAAATTATGATTATAAATTTTCCAAATCAAACTCAAACATTTTTTTATTCAATTAGACTTCTTTTACAAGCACTTTTGAAACGTCATTACATATTTTAACATTTACCACCGATTCGGAAAGCAGTATCTACGGAGAAGAATCGGCAAGAAACTCCATAGTTGCTCTTTTTAATCATGTCAGTTTTACAATTTAATTTTACAAAATACATAATATGTACTAATCAAATAGTTCTTACTTCTTACCACATTAGTTCTTAATTTTTCTAATATTCATAAATTGTATTTAATACTTAATTTTTCTATATTAGCAAGTAGGTAATTATATCCTTATCATAGAAAATTAACTTTTACGTCCATTGCACTTTATGAAGATGTGTAATTTATATTAATATCTACAAACAAAATAAATTTCTCTCGTGTTAAACAGTTGCCAGTTAGAAAAAAACAATTAGCTAATAGGCCTCTAAATTAGCCAATAAAGATTACTATTCACATCACACAAGGAAGTATATGGACCTTGGATCAGAGGAAAAGTACATACTTACTAATAAATTACGAACCTAAAGACATTTATTTAACCTTAAGATATCTATTAACCGGTTCGGATATATAACAAAAGCCAGGATACTAATTTTTTGAACACAATAGACAATTCAAATAGGATATTGCTATTAAAATGTATTGACATTTTTCTTCTAAGTTGTGATGATTCACATAAAAAAAACATTACGATTTACGAAAATAAAAATTGTATTCCAATGTTACATGCCCGGTGTATTAAATATATATTTACGTATTTAACAAAGACTAAAGAAACATAAAAAATACAAGTTTGGCACATAAAACAAAAATAATAAAAAAAAAACAAGATGGGCGCCTTTTCAAGATGGCGCCAGTCTTGATATGGATGCCTCCAAAAAACATTCAACAAGAAAATCGCACATGTAACAATTACAGCAACTTATAGGATAACAATATCACATAATAATAGCAATAATTATCACGTGAAGTGTCCATCTGATCGTCGAGGCACGTGCGCTGCGTCACGTTTGAGTTCACTGAGCGAGACTAATTCGTACCATTGTCTAAGGTTAATATAATAAACTTATGTAACATAAATGTGAATTTTAAATGCCATTTTCAATTCTGAGTGTTTTTTTTTTTGCTTTGGGTAATTTGGTGTAGAATCCTGGTGTACTTAAGTATACCTGGTGTGTAAAGTGGTTTCATTAAAAAGAACGACGCAGTAGTTAAATACTTTATGAATCGGGAACCTAGATATACCTATGCAACTATTGTACAATACTGCAATTAGTGCAAGCATTATAAATAAATGTGACTTTTTATTTGTTGTTGACTTAGTTTAGTTCGTTGATTTAGATTTTTTTCTTAATGAAGAGGTACTATAACCATTTCCAACAAATTGAACAAGTACTGGATAATATTTTAATGTTGTAATAACTCACTCAAGTGGAAGTAGATAAAATGTCGGCTCTTATTTTCAAGCTTTCCATCGAGATGGGAAATAAGTATAATAGTATTGTAAGTATTCCTGTCTATTCAGAAAATTCCAACTGTGTTTTACAGATTAATGTAGTTTAGTCTATCAGTAATTTAATCAAAAGTAGCATAATATCGTAAATATTTTTTATAATGTGGCGCGATGTTCGACCGCAGCCTTTATCCGATGCTTTATGTGGATTAATTAAATTTTGGAAAAAAATTATGTGCAATGGAAATTTTATAAATCCGTTTTTCCGTCGTTTATTTATATTGTTCTTCAGTACCTATATGTTTAGAAGTAGTGAAGTTTGTGAAATGATATATGTTATTTTGCACTACATTATTTTGTTATTGTGCGAAACTTAAAAATTATTTCAGTTAGTAATAAAAATGTTTGATTTGAATTGCTTGAAATTTAATTTATAACGCAGGTACAATATTAATTTCAAAATGTGCAAATTCTAGTTAATTCTTGTTTAAGGTGAACTGATTTTGAATTGTTAATGTGCATTTATGAATTTTGTTGATTAGCTAATTTTGAAATATTGCATATTTTATTATGTTAAAATATCCTAACGAAACATAGACCATTGTTACTTACATTTAGCAGACTAAGGTCGAAGGGTCAGATATTGCTATGTATAAAATATAAATGTATTGAAATCAATATCAAATATCGATTTGTTGTGAAATTACCTTTTTGAAGTGAAACTTCTTTATCGGGGTTGAACAAAAATTTAGTGTAACATTTTTGCGTTACGCTGTAGGCGTGACATTTTTGCGATACGCCGTAGGCGTGACATTTTTGCGTTACGCCGTAGGCGTGACATTCTTGTGTTACGCGCCAACTTTTTCTTATCCCTAAGTTTCACTTCTTACGTGTGAACTCTAGTACACGCACACATTTTTTTTTAAAGCGACTTATTTAGATATTGCAAGCTCCAATTTTTATTGGGTCAGTAATTTGAAAGATAAACGATCATTTTACAATTTTCCTTTAAAGTTCTAGAAAATTTCATAACGCATTCATATTAGTACTTAATATATTTTATTCTTATCACTCATATAATGTTTAGACGAAACAAATGATTTTCCACAAACAAATGACAGAACACGTGCCCACATCACTGTGCACATAATCTATATTTTAGTTGCATTCATAATCTGCACTTTATGGATATTTATTATCTATGCAAGTTCAGCAATTACGTGGAGGACAGTTACATAATATTTCCCCTTAGTAAACAAATGTTTATCTATACTAATTAATGATATACGATGTTTTAATGTGCGTTTTAAAATAAATTCTATGCGTGTTGACGCAGTTTTTATTTTATTTTCCTGTTATATACTTATATATAGAAATTAGAAGCTGATACAATAAAACAATCATAATTTGTTTTATAATTACTATATCTTATAATATGATTTTAGTTTAAACATTTCGATACGTTTAAATAAATAGTTGTGAAAAGAAAAAATAAATAGCGCGTTTTATGTATTATTAGGTGTATTCACCTTTGTCATTGATTTTGTAATGTTGTTTTCAAAAATAGGAAAATTTTGTTTTTTTTGCTATTACACAAAAATGGGAAAATTCTGCTTTTTTGCTATTACAGATTCTCGAAAAAGATTTGAATAACATTGAATTTAAATATCTTATTATTTCTTACCTACACACAGACAAACAATTACGTAACTAAATTAATCTTTATAATAAATGCATAACTTTATAATTAAAGCAATTTATTTGTTTATTATGTTCACAATATAATTGACTCATAGTATCTTTGTAATCGTCGTAATTGTGGTCACGTTTGTAAGTTCACATGTATTTTTCTCCAATCACGTGACCGCGACGACAATAATTTTCCTGTCAAGGACTCTGTAATCCTAGCGGTGTTACGTAATGACGAATATTAAGGCTGATTACAGACAAGGCGATCGTGAGGAATAATTTTATGTGTGAAAAAAGTGTAAAAATTAATTTCCGTACATTTCGAATTAGGGCATTATAGGGCGACCTGGAAGAGATCGCTAGTAAGCGATAAGGCCGCCTTATGTACTGTTTTAATCCGTTTTTGTATACATGTGAATATTTTTAACTTAGTGTGGCACATGAAATTGATATATAAATCAATAAATAATTATTTCCTTTTGAGTTGAATTAAAGATATAATGTTGGTATAGAAAAACATAATATATCCTGATTAAGTCACTCTATCCATATCAAATCGAATCAAATTATAACCTCAAATCAAATCGAGCACTCAATCCTTTAAGCCTATTCCAATCCCTTAATTATCTTAAAAAAATCACTAACTAATCGACCAACATATCGCACTCGCGTTCAAGCAATCTCTCAACAAATCCGTCAAAAGATCGGACAACTAAATCGCACAGCGTATAAACGGTATTAATTGTTACATAATAGTAATACGCACGCGGCTGTTAGACTGCTCACGTTTTTGTTACGTCATCGGGACCTGCCATACAAGGTCAAATATAATATTGTTGTCTATGTTTTTTTGCATTTGTATGCAATAACAATAAATTTATCTGCTGAATAAGCGCAAAAAGTGAGACAAAAAAGGTTTAGGTTAAGTCATTTCTTAGGAATTCGAGTGTATTTTTTTCTAGACGCATAATTATACCAACTTATTATGTACAATGTTTTTTTGTATATACAGTAATATTAAAACAATACATTAAATTTTTCTATGTTCTAGTATGCCAATGTATAACTAGTTTTAATTTTTTTATAAACCCTGTTACCTAGTTGTTAGTTGTAACATGCACTATGAATAATTTTTGGGGCCACAATATTCTCAAGATTTTCTATTGTAATACAAAATATACGTTTATAAGTTCTAAAAACTTAGACTCAATTTGGCAAAATTCTAATTGCATGGAAAATAGAACATGTATTTTTTAAACATTACTTTTATTCAGGGCTTCGCCCGTTTTGTCTAAAGCATATCAAATTATATACTAAAACTTTCCTCAAAAACTTCTCTATCTTTAAATATCTGCATAAAAATCGGTTGCGAAGTTTTAAGCATACATGGACAGACATACAACATCAAGGACTTTGTTTTATATTATGTAGCTGTGATATACCTATTAAGTATATTTTTCCGAAAACAATTTAATTTGCTTTGCCATACTGTTGTTTAAATAAAATAAAGAGACCACAGCCCATTTTGTCAATTCAGGTGAAAATTATGTTATAAATATATTATGTAATTTAATTTCGCGTGTTTGTGTATAACATTTATACACGTGTTTCTAATTGAAATTGTTAAAAATTTAAATGAAGTAATTATATTTTATAAGTAGGTAAGTACTTGTCATTTGTATTCAACTGTATTTTATAAAGATTTCGAAGTGAAACTTCTTTAAGCGCGTTGATTGTTAATTTCAAGGCGTCATGGCAATACCGTCACGTCATGGAGTAAAGCGACGATTTTGTTATCTTTGAATCTTGTCAAAGATGTTTCACTTCTGACACGTTTCGGCACACATGCTCTTTTTTAATTTATTAAATGGTTGTACTTAACTCGAATATTTTTATGAAAAAATTTCAGTCAATAGGTATTATACTATTATTTGTTATAAATTTTACTCACGTGAACTCTTATGAAATTATTGATTTAAAACAAAAATTAATTTTAGCGGAAAAATCTTGTATAAAAATTCAGATATTAGCAGAGAATAGTTAAGAGTCACTGACATTGTATTACTAGATTATCATAATAATATTATCTGGAAGAAGCAATATAATTACTTTTACTGCTTCTCCTTGACCTGGTTGATCGAACAAGTAGCCTATGTGGTAATCCGAGCTAAAATCTATCTTTGTACAAAATTTCGTAGAGATCCCATATTTTAGCAGAGTATTTAATACATGCATTCAATGCTACCCAGGAACTTGGACGCTTTAATAGTAGGATTAAAAGTGTATTAGCTATTTTCTGCATTTGAGGCTTAAAATATACCTAGGATGAGTATTTTGAAATTACTTGCTTTCCGTCCGCGGCTTTGTAGCCCTCGTAGTCAAAGAAAAAGTTTCCGTGCCATTATCAGAATAAAACTTATCCTATGTTCTTTCTTAGGTGTCGAGCACAGATAAATATATGTAATACTGTACTAGTGTGTCGAGCTATCACTGTACCAAATTTCATCTAAATTGGTACGATGGTTGAAGCGTGAAGAGACAGACAGACAGACTTTCGCATGTATATAAATATTAACTAATAGCTTTCAAATGTCGTCAAAATTGGTTCAGGGGTTGAGGCGTGAAGAAGGGACAGACAGAGAATGACTTTCGCATTTATAATTTTAATTTAGTATTCTATCTTTTGGTGCAAAATAAACTGTTTGTTTGTTCATAACTCATATAGAACATCACTAATGACCGTTCTCGCAATCCTAGCGTAATATCACAAGGTTGATTTGACGAAATGTCTTGTAACTAACATTTGCTTTGATATTATCTACTTTTTAGTTTACTCCACATAATTATTAGGAGAAGTCTTACTAATAACTATTAATACCACAGAACATAATATAATATGTTCTGTGATTAATACTATTAAATACTAGATTTAAAAGGAAAGTACTGGGTCTAGTAAGCACTAGTAGAGTTGGATTCATATCAGTTTAAGATTTTTCTTCAAAAAAAAAATTGTTTTTCAAAATTAGCTGAGACGTTTTTCTATACAGCAAGTCAATCAAAGCGCCCGCATAAAATATGTCATATTTATAATTATTATTACAAGGGTTTTAATTTTATTTTGCTTTTAATAATTTTAAACAGTAATTAGTGAATTAGTACAGGGTGATAACTGATACGCTTTTTTATATCAAGCGTATTAATCTTCATCAAAACTATGGGTTCAATCAACACTATGTTTTAATATACACAGATAAAACATAGCCTCTTCATTTGCCATACAGACAAAATAAGCAATGTAAATAATATACAATTACTCTGTGACCAATTTATCGTTTCGCCATTGATTACAATTCGTTGCATAATTCGCGAACTTTATTGCCATTTTTTATTACAAAACTTTATGTTACGATTTTTTTGTATAACTGTTGTAATGCATTGTCTCTGGTGAAATTTTATCTGTTGCTAGTTTTGAAATGTTGGCAAATTATTGTTGGTTCAGTCTTGGTACTGTGAATAATTTTTTGAATGTATTAATGTCTGTTTTAAGCCGTTGTAGGTTTATAAATGCGAAGCGTTTATTTTCCAAAGATATCGAAATCAAAAAGACAAAGGCCATTTTATATATGAAAAAAATATTGAAGTTCCCTAACAAAGTTTTCATTTGCTTACGACACGTGACAATACTTCGATTAATTTTACCGAGAAAGTATGAAAATATATGAAGAATAAAAACTAATAAATTCGTTACAAATTAGCTTACATACATTACCCAACTGCTTAACTTTGAGCAAATAAAAATAACCTAAATCTAACAATACATAAGCCTATTTAGAAATTAGCTTAAAATTAGGTTCATTCAGAATTTATATGTTATTGTTGTGTCACGTTTACATCAATTATGTTGGTAATAATGTAAAGAAACATTTTCACATGTCTTCGTTGTTTTCATAATATATTCCTTAATTAGGATTCTTAATGAGCTTTACGACATTTAAAAAATGTTTGTAATATTAAGGATTCGTTTCTGGGTTGTGATGTCGAGTTTCATAGATTACTTCAAATTCCAGGTTGCATTTTGATTTGATAATAGTTAATTTCTTAATTTTTAGAAGTTAAAAGTGTGACTAAATTCATGATGGTTCACGATACAGTGAGTTTTATTTTACATAAATGCAGCCAAAGCTTCATTCTGGACCTTAGAAAACCTACAAATTCTTAACCTAATTTTTTTATCTATAAAGCAGTTTATCAGCACAAGACAGGATCACATCTCCACCATGTCAGAATACAGGACTGCGATTAAATTAAAAGCATATTAAGTAATGCAACATGCATTGCGAATAGCAGTTACGAATGAACATAATTAGGGGCCCACTCAAGCGTGCTACATTGCACTATTACATTACAAATCTTTGAAAATCATTAGCTCTGTCCTTGGTATCGTTTCGACACAGTTCATAGCGGTTTACGTTAGCGCTTTTTGTGGGATGTGGGGAAATCTTTTCAATATTTATATTGGGGAAAAGGGCCGTGATTTGGGCGGCTACTGAATTAATTTTTGCTGCAGTATTGTACTTATGAGTGGTTACAACACGCAACTAGCTTACAATGTCTTTCTTGCAAAGTTGTACTTCACCCTGACCCTTTAAAGAGGTAGCTCCAAAAATAAATACCTATGCGCAATTATTGTTCTAGTTAAAATCTGATAGTTAGAACTCAATAGTAGCACAGATTACTTAATCTTTATTATATAGCTAAGAAACTATTAGTAAACTTTTAATACGAATTTAAATCACTGACACCTAGCATCACCGTTGAGCTTTTGTACTTTTTCGGCACTTTTAAGACATTATATTTTGATGGGTTTTTTTGCCCTTCTAGCTTTCAATTTCATATATTCAGTATGTTTTGTACAGTGTACATCATTAAATGTACTTTTCTAAACGCAAAATCACTTGTCGCCCGCAACATTAAACGTTATTTTATACTACACTATCAAGTAAATAAAAAAGATATAATCGTGATTCTCTACGATACTGTAATAAGTGGAAAATAAGCGAAATATTCGCAACTAGCAACATTATCGTGTGACGAAATGTTCTTTAGATATTATGTCCACAGAGTTGCCTCATATAGCGTGTGTGCAATTTGTGTAATATTCTGTATGTTGTTGGCGCTGTTTTTATAGGATTATTTAATGTTTTCGCAAAAAAAATAATTAGTATTTTTTTTGTATGAGTATTGTCATTAAAAACAGTTCACGTAATTTTTGTCAAAAATGCAGCTTCTTTACTGGAATTTAATTTGAATATCCATACTATATAATATTATAAATGCGAAAGTAACTCTGTCTGTCTGTCTGTAACGCAATCACGCCTTAACTACTGAACCAATTTTCATGAAATTTGGTATAGAGATATTTTGATACCCGAGAAAGGACATAGGATAGGTTTTAACCTGGAAATCCTACGGGAACGGGAACTATACGGGTTTTTCTTTGACTGCGCGGGCGATGCCGCGGGTGGAAACCTAGTTCCGTATAAAATACTGTATAGGTACTGTAGGTGTTACGAATTGAGAGCTTCTGGATTATTGGGTAGAGCTTGATTTAATTATTTTAAATATTTTCTTCTATACTTTCTTAGCTTTTCGGTAACCGCACTTCAGGACCGTAATTCAAAACTTTATAATATCTTTTTTTTAAATCCTTATTGCAAGCATAATAGGTTGGTATTCTACACAAATTTTGATGGAGATAGAGCTGTTTTCAAATCGTACTGATTAATTCACATCATATTATCATCACACATTAGCATATTCATAGTTTGATAATGTCCAAAGACACTAGAAGGTGCTGGAAGTTTCTAGAAGGAATTAGAATGCGGCACCATCTTTTTCATACATTTAGACTTTTAGAAGCTCGATTTTACGTTTCATTTCTGTTTGTTCTGTTTCCTATATTGCTTGAAAGAGGTCGTATTTGGATAATAACTGCTCTGATTAATATTATTTTATTATTATAGGCCACACATAAAATAAAAATAATATGCAACGGTAACAATGGTAAATCTCTTTACTTTTTTTTTTAAACAAAATGATAATGACATTACATATTTTTTTTATGTTTGTTTATATAAATAATACCTATAAATTAGACAAATAAGCTCGTATTTTAGTGAACGGTTTAAGACCTTCCAAGCTATTTCCACACAGTTGCTTGACCCGTCGAGCTAGGCCAAATTACTTTATCTGATATTAATTTAATGATATTAGGGTAAACGCAGCTATCAACGACCCATCGAAAATCTGAAGGTATTACCGACCTATAAAAGTAATTCGAAATTTAAACGTTTCCAGAACTATTCTAGCTATAGGTAGGCAAAGTTATACACGAATGTATTACTTGAGCATCGTATACTTTAACGTTAGAGTGAGTAACTGAGCAAAAAAGAGTTAAAATGCGTAAGTTGCTGCGGGGTAGCGTGGAAGCAGGACGTGTCGTACTGTTCCGTTGTTCCTTCGGGTAAGTACTGTGAGTATCTTTTTAAGACATTTACAAACAAATGACATCTATACTTTAATTTATATTACTAAATGTCAATGCATTTAAGTGTCAACTTTTCATTTCTTACAACATTTTATTAATAAAAAGTAATTTGAAACGATAAAACTTAAAATTAATATGGGACGGTGTTAGCTTCACCAGTTTAAGCCGCGGCAGGTATCAACGACCCGTAAGTCGGCAATGGCAGCAATGTAACTTTTTGTTTTATTTTCTTTTATGTTATTATATCACACTAACACAAGTGGTTTTATGGACCAGTTTAAATCTAAGCTATGAGTCTTCATAAAAATCTATTAGCGACTAAACTTTTTTGTCTAGTGTTGTGTCTTTTAGCGTTGTCAATTTATACAAAGTTATGATATTTTCGAGGATCCCTATCGAATAGTTACAGAAGTAAATCATTGTTTTTTTTTGTTTAAACAATATGCATTTGTTCATATTTTGTATGACATTAATCAATTATAATCTATTTTATAGTCTGATGATCAAATAAATTAAAATAACCATTTTTTTATAGGTCGGTAATACAATTTAGGTTTATACTTACATACTTTAATACCGACCCATGTGGGTCGGCAATAGCAACTATAGGAAGATATTACCGATCGAATATAGATTGTTTAGTTTCTCATCTACAAATTCAAATTCAAATTGCTTTATTTGCAGAATGTAGAATAAAGATGTTTGTATATACAGATAATATTGATCCTTAAACATTCTGCTCGTAATTGAGCGTGCAAATATATTTTTATTACTTTTATGACATAATAGGTGCCTATTAAAAATTATATTTTTAGGTTAAATTTAAAAAATTTAAAAAAATTAAATTTTTAGGTTCTTAGGTTAAATTAACATAAAACATATTATAATTAGTTATATTTTTTCCAGAAATATGGAGCCACGAAAGCGGCGAAAAGTATTCAGTAAAACACAACTCGCCGAAGCAATCAATCAAATAGCATAACGAAATATCCTAGAGTTTGAAATCCTTAACTTAATATATGTACATATATTAATAGTATTATGTTGATTAATTTAAAAGTTTATAATTATTTAGTTCATTACTAAAAAATACTCATTTGTTTTATTAAAAATAACTACAATTAAAAAATACGAATATATTTGCATTTTTATTTCATTTTATTAAGATCGGTAATCATCATCATCACTAGCTTCTATACATTCCATTGCTGGAAAAAGGCTTCCTCTCACATACGATCGGGAATAGCTGCATAAAAATCGTTAATAGCTTCACAGCCGTTTTTATGGGTCGGTAATAGCAACAATCGACTAAGTCACATTGTAAATTATTTTTTACAAGATAATCCTTTATTAGAATGTATTTGCTTCAATAAATACATTTTTTATACATAACACTAGCATATAAAATGAAATTATAAATCTTTAGAAGAACCAGTATACTTAAAAAATATGGTTGATTTTGAAATTGCCTTAGAGGGGTCGTTAATACCTGCGTTTACCTTATACAATAATTACATTATGGCGTCGTGTAATATTTTGTAACATTACAGCAAGGATTTTGTTTATAAATGGAAATGCATTTATCATCCTTATTTTGATAGCTGTTGCATGTGTGTACATACATACAGATTACTAAATTGTTACTACGTACAGATTATTTTTTTTAATTATATAAACAAATGACTGTTTGTTTCATTTTGTTTTTAACCTAAAATGTAAAAAAATGGAGTCGATTGTTGAAATTACAAAAAAATTACGAATAAGAATTCTCAGTTTTTCCCCATAGTTAATGAGTTTTTTTATTATTTTCATTATATCTATACAAATATTATAAAGAGGAAAGGTTTGACTTTTTGTTTGTTTGTTTGTTTGTATGAATTGAATAGGCTCCGAAACTACTTGGCAGATTTGAAAAATTCTTTCACCATTCGAAAGCTACATTATCCACGAGTAACATAGGCTAGGTTTTATCCCTGAAATCCCACGGGAACGGGAACTATGCGGGTTTTTCTTTGAAAACGCGGGCGAAGCCGCGGGCGGAAAGCTAGTTATTAAAATAAATGAATGTTTCAGGACAATTTCAGATACGGCACGATCTGATCGCATACAAAGATTTTCGGTTGTGTTATGGAAACCTATATATTATTGGATTGTATCTCTAAATTACTGTGATGTTATGCATTAATATTTCACGATTTAATATTATTATTGGTAAAAAATGCCGTACTTACTAAAAATTAACACTAGAATCAATTAAAAACAATAAAATAATAGAGCCTGTTTTATTTTTAATAATACAACTTACAAACTTTAATACCTTGTTTTACATTCCTAATTCAACAAATAACAAACACTCCTAAATTATAATGTCAATATGCAAGCGTTAATGGTCCCAATTATCATGTCACTCGATATCCAAAGTATCGCATGCGACAGTCTACTTGCGTAACCGTTTCAACATCACTTTTGTAGGACACGTATAAATGGGGCTATGACTTTTTAGGAGTTTTAGATAAAAAATACGCTGAGTTTATATTTTTGATTCACGTATTCGATACCTATGTTATGTTTCGTAGAAGTGAATCTGGGAAACTGTAATAGTTCATTGTGTGTTTTAGTATCTGATTAACAATTATTTAATTGTGTTTAGTACATAAAGTATATTGCCAGTTGTCTAAGATTCAATAATTTAGTTTGGTACTAGACAATGTTCGCCCAGACTCCTAAAAATTTATATTCGTTCCTATGTCCTTAATCAATTCAATTTTCGTGCAGATGATTTGAATTAAATAGAGCTTTTTAGAAGTTATGTAAAAAATTATAATATACGAGAGAAAAATATAGGTAAGGGGCATTCAAACAGGTTTACATAAAAGCTTCGTTTTGTAATAGCAGAATGGTTTTACGTAAGTATTAGTGTGCCAATGTCAGTGAATTTTGACACGTATTTTTCGTAAGATATCGAAATGGGATTCTGCGTCAAGATCAGATTTAATTTGTTTTTAATATGCCTTTACAACACACAAGGAATAAAACAAAAAATAAAAAATCTATACTAATACTATAAAGCTGAAGAGTATGTTTGTTTGTTTGAACGCGCTAATCTCGGGAACTACTGGTCCGATTTGAAAAATTCCTTCGGTGTGAGATAGCCCCAGTAAAACCGCGGAGTAGACCTAGTAATGAATAAAAAGATAATAAACCGAATAAAAACGCAACTCCTCATCTTTTCACAACAAATTGAAATATAAGTTACAAAACCAGATTTCAGAGCGATATCCACAAATCTTGTAACAGATAAAAAACTAAATAAATAGATTAACAAAAATTAACAATAGACTATTCTCACAACTAAACCATGTGAAATCGCTTACAAAATGTCATCGACATGTCAAAATTAGCAACCTTGACATATTACGTCACGACAAGGTTAAGTGCGGTTATGTAACCAGCCAGATTCAACTATGGTTATTAAGTGACGGTTACGTTATGATTTCGCGAGTGGAGCGCCATATTGGAAGCGATATTTGCGAATGCAATGTTATAAAATATTATTTAATAAAAATTACGTAGGTTTTTTATTGCACTGTGTCTTAATGCGTAGGCTAATTATATTTGAAGTATCATAAAAAAGTTGGGTGTATATTTTCATTGAACTGTCTGTATGTCTGTCAAAGCTAGTATGTACCTAGGTACATGAAAAGCTAGTATAGGTATTTGGAATGTCACAACGTATACAAATATATTTATATTTTAACTAACTTCCGCCCACGACTTTGTACGTGCATCCCCGTTTTTCCCCGTTCCCGCAAGAATTTTGGGAAATCCTTTCTTAGAGCATGCCTACGTCCTAACATCTACCTGCATGCCAAATTTCAGCCCGATACGTCCAGTGGTTTGGGCTGTGCGTTGATAGATCACTATATCAGTCACCTTTGAGTTTTATATAGGTATATAATATATATAGATACAAACGTCTTCATTAAACACATTTATATATTTTTAATGATCATTATATTATAAATATTACTGCTTAGGTACTTAACTAAGTAGATATCCTAAATATTTTTCAAAATTTGTAACCTATCCTAAATATTTTCCTAAAATAGCGTTTTACAACGCATAGGTACAATAAAATAGACATTAGACGTGCAATTATTTCAACACACAGATGACATGAAATGTATCCTTGGGAACAATTATCACAGTGTATTGTACTTTCATAAGTTGTTTCTTAACGCATAATCTTGTGATGTAAGATATATGTGTCAAGGTAAAGATGATATAAGCTGAATGTTAGATAATTACGTATTGATCTGTTGAATGTAATCTTTGTGCAGTGCAGAAAAAATAAAGTTAAAGTATTGTAAGCTTTGTGCAGAATTAAAGGATTGTTTGCAGTTTGTTTTGATTGTGGTGGATTTAAAAAAAAAAATAAGAAAAAAATATACATTTTAAGAAATGATTATAGCTAATGCTTAATCGTATTATGTATCGTATACGGTATAATCGGATACACATTTATGCTATCTACTAAATTAAAATGTAGAATTTTCTAATTATGTAATGCCTTTTTTTGTTAAATATGAAATTATAGAGAATCTCTTTCACGTTGGATAATGGAGGTACTTAACTATACAATTGTAATTTATCAAAATTTAATCAATAACTAACAATTTAAACATTATTTTACACAAACGATTTCAAGAAAGATCATAAAGAGCGAACATGACAAAGAGATGAGTTGTGTTCAACATTAAATCTTACTTCAAGGTCACTAAAACAACAGGAAAATAAAACTTAGGTTACGCAACAATTAAGTGTATGAAGAAAAAAATCAGCCAAGTACGAGTCGAACTCGCGCACCGCGAGTTCCGCACAAACCTATTTTTTATAATGTTGTAACATAGCACACATAAAGGGAATATTATAAGATAAATTTATAAATTTATAATTTATAAATACAAGCAACGTCTTAACGTTGCTTCAGACTTACCAAATTTCATGATCGTATGTTCACAGGAAGTATGTTCTGATTCCCTTGCGAATTTCGAAATCTGTACCATTAATGGCTCTTTCTTTTGATAGCTTAAGTTTGATTTTTCCATAGCTTCACAGGATGCGTAATCGATAAAATTTCAGCTTTATAACGCGTTCCTGTGAAAAAGTTTATTGACGTTTAGATAGAAAGATGGACAAAGGAGATCCTTCATGGTATTAGTTTTTCGTTTTGTGGTGAACCCTAAAAATAAAACGTGACTAGCTGATTAATCTAAATGATAAAGTATTCTTAATGCTATTAATAGCGAATGAATGTTCATAAAATTATCTCCAATTATAAGCTATTCAACAGTGATATATTTTATTGTTATTATTCTGTGTATATGTGTGTAAACCCTACCTTGTATGTATAATTGTGTGTGTAATGATGTAACTTATATGATTTAATTTTATTTATTTTTAAATTAATAAATTGGATATTTTATAACGTAAACGTGACTTATGTTTTGAGTACAGGTTCGTTTATAGAATATTGTTTGTAAACATTTGTTTGTTAAGAATAAATTCTACTTTAACCTCAATTCTAATTTCGAAGTAGGCCATATTTGCAAAACATGGCGTCTTTTAATACAAACGGCCAAGCAAAACAAATACCTACTTAATTAATATGAAGTAAATCAATAAAAGTTGAACTAATAAAATGTGTGTTTCTTTAAAGAATCTACTATAAAATGAAGTTCCATCAAGAGTTAACAATACAAAGTATAAATTGTAATTAAAGCCCATCTTCATCTTCATACAATAAGAATATTTCTCTCCTATTCCTATTTATTAATTAGGTAAGCCGTAAGGTAACATACTCACCTATTAAAAAGATAAGAAACATGCACTTTATTACATCAAGATTACTAAAGTAAGTTAGCCAAATCTGATAAATTCGGTACGGTAGGTACGTTTTCAACTCTTCCATCAAATACAACGCTATTTTCGTATTTAAAGCTATTTACATATTAAAACTACGTTCACCAAACCGTAAATTTCTTAATCAGCCCTAAAATAAATACAACAGTGACCCGATCTACAAACCTTGACTCACATGTAAGTGATGCAACGAATTACGTCACTTTGATATGAATCAAAAACTGCACGACCCACTTTTGACTGGTTTATGTAAACACTGGTCGAAATACGAAACGATTATTTCTTAGGTTGCACGACTGCACTAGATATAAGATAGGTAGCCTATTTCGTCTGGATAATAATCTGATAAAGTTTTTTAATAAAATAATTTTTAGAACAGTTGCTATGTATAAGAAACTTGTATGAAATGAAAAAAATGTGTGCGTGTACTAGATTACACACGTAAGAAGTGAAACTTAGGGATAAGAAAAAGTTGGCGCGTAACGCAAAAATGTCACGCCTACGGCGTAACGCAAAAATGTTACTTACACTTAATTTTTGTCCAACCCCGATAAAGAAGTTTCACTTCAATTCAATCATAATTAGGTCAATAAAATTTTTAGGTTCTAGAAACTCTCTGAGTAGTTTTTTTTTATATTATTATTAGTGAACCTAAGACATTAGTGCAAAAACTAAGAGTTTATAAATGTGCAACTATAGGTAATATGAACTTCGAACGTCGTTTTTATTCAAGTTTTCTTCTATATATACTGAATCTTATATACCTATATAAAAATGAAACCCGTTTCGCGTTGTCACGGCATCACGTGTGAACGGCTAAACCGATTTCGATAATTCTTTTTTTATTAATTATTATATTCCTTTAAGTACGAGGGTAATATATGTACCACGGGCGAAGCCGGGGCGGACCGCAAGTACAAAATAAATAATTAAATAAAAGAAATATATTGACTGCGCTTAAAATATGTATTTATCAACATGCAATTGCAATATTGAGAAAGGAATTAACCTTTCTAAAATTCATTGTATCTATTGCTTTGATTATGAGTCATAATTATGCTATACAAAGCATTTTAAGTTCCACTAAAAATACTAAACGATAACTATAATGATAATTTCGTTTTTTTTACTTCAAGAGGTAACAAAAAAAACGAATTTGTGGATGACATCAGTTGATGGTAAAAAATAAAGAAAAAAAACGACGTGTGGCACTCGGGGACTGCCGCGGTAAAGCTATTGCATGCTATGCCTTCAAGCCACACCTCCGCCCGTCGGAGTGGGGAGCGTGAGGTTTTTTCGTTACGTTATTAGGTACGGAATTTCTCGATTCGGTCCCCGCGCTCAAGGCCCGCGATAGAAGCTATTTAATTATTAAATAATATTTTTAACTTTTTGTCCCATGTTGCGCCCGGAGAAGCAAAGCTATTTCACGTTGAAATATTTTTTTGTATTTCATCACACAAAATTCCACTTGAGAATTTTTATTGTAAAAGGACCTATATATAAGATATGCATTACACCCGAAATTACATTACCTACATTTTAACCACAATTGAATAAAATTACACGAAAACAACGCAATCGTAATTCATAGAACACTTGTCTTATTCAAAGCAACATTCTAAAATTAACCAACACAAACCGACCATTACAGTTGACCTGCTCTCCTCCTCGCTATATTCGTTCAAAAGGTCAGTACGGGGCAAATGCACCTAATTCGACGGTTCAAGCTAAATTGGTCGGTCCTATAATGTACCGCTGTTATGCAATATGACCTTAGGTGTTACGTAACATAGATAAGCCACTGAAATTTGAGCCGTATACAGTTAATTTAAAGCTGTATTTCATATTTAGTTTTCTTTGTGTACATTTAATAATATCGTTGGATATTATCATACGAATGTAGTTGACTTATTATTAATTACACAGCATTGCATTGTTTTTCACTGGATAATGTCACTGGCTGTGTCTAATTAAATGCGATTTTTGTTTTATTGTAGTAACTTGATCGGAGCTTCTTGGAATTTAAACCGCATTCCTTAAATAGTAAATTATTAACTTACCACTCATCTACACTAATATTATAAAGAGGAAAACTTTGTTTGTTTGTTTGTTTGATTGTAATGAATAGGCTCATAAAGTACTGGACCGATTTTAATAATTTTTTCATCATTCGAAAGCTACATTATCCACGAGTAACATAGGCTAGGTTTTATCCCGGAAATCCCACGGGAACGGGAACTATGCGGGTTTTTCTTTAAAAACGCGGGCGAAGCCGCAGGCGGAAAGCTAGTTAATTATATTATTAAAGTTATATGTGATTATATTATTTATGCCCTTTATAGTACAATTAAATTTTTAAATTAAATAGGACAGGTACAATAAGTATGTATGTGATGTTTAACGATGATGATGTTTAATTTTTAATTCAACTTTATTTAATTTTCTTTCATCCCGTGGCTTAACTCTAATTATCGAGTATATTTTATTTCGCTGACCGATAGCTACTTATTAATTATTATTGAATATATTAACTTAGTATAAATGTCAAAGAAATTATGAAGCTTTCAATAAAATTCACAGATAACTAAGAACTAGATAACAATTCAGTTGCCTGAGCTTTCTTTAAGCATCACTCTATCTCATAATGAAATTTATTCAAAATGTAGTTTGCATTTTGCAAACAGACATACAAACAAACAAACTATTGTATAGACATATTGTATATGGATATAGCCTATTGTAATTTATTATTAATTTCTGTGAATGTAGTGTTCATCTCTAATAGTTGTGCATAATAATGTGTAAATCCTATTGTTACTGTTTAACGTGAATGATACATATGTAACAACTGGTGATGAACCTTTTTAATTAATAAATAAATAAATAAACGCGGCGTGGGTATTTTGACTAATTTGCTGTAATATGTCTGTGTTTTAACCTGCATAAGTCAACATTAACAAGATTCAACAAAAATACTTAATTATATTATGTATGTAGTTACTAGTATTCAATTCAATTGAAATGAATAATATTATATCATATGACCCAGGCTCACGAGTCACGATGTTCAAAGATTCCAGGTTATCCACAATTTATGGTTACCTCATTTTATAATTGCTAGTAGGAATGCAATCGAAGTTGAAATTACCATTAAATGCCATAGACATTCAATGAAACCGATATTGAGTTTACCGTCGCGTCGTGTCATCTGATGAACTGCTTTGCTTGGTAGGGTGACCAGGAGTTTGGGAAAATTTGGTTTTTTAAATAATGTTGTTTTTGGTTTTATTGAATCATTATAAATACATAGAATAATAGAACTTCGTTATGCAAGTAGGTGTGTATGTCTGTAATGTGCTAGAAGGTGAAATTATGAATCGATGCGACTTTTCTGTGTCATTTCTCTCTAGTTCTTACTGCCAAGATATAGTCATATTTTTTTTCTGTTATCTGGACATTTAACAATATTTTGAGCATATTAAAACGTTTTTATACAGCACTAATAGAGAACATACTAAGTGTAAACGGACTTAATTAATTACACAGTCGACCACTGCTTCTCGTGGTTGGACCAAAACCTACAAACCAAAGTTTGTAGTCTTAAACTTTAATCTAACATTTTCTTCTTATCTTTCTTTCACAAATTATTTTTAAAGTCCCACAAATCCCACACAGTGTATACACCACCAAGCTATTATACAAACTCTTCATTTATGCGCGCTGTTCCCATGGTTAGACGTACACGTTACCCGACTTGACATAATCCGCTTACCCACTAACTGCCGGATACTTTGTAGGGTTGCCACGTATATGAAATAACTTGTACCGTTGTGACATACAATATTGTTTACACTGTGGCTGATAGAATGATGAATTGTATAAACATAATTATATAAGGTAACAGTGTATTTCATATCTTATTTAATAACGATAATATCTTGATACATAGAAAATGTGATTAGGTAAATAAGTACAGTGCTAGTTTCGCGCTAAATATATGAGTTCATAGAAAAATTGGAGACTAGATGTGTGCAAAATTACAACAATTGGCTAGAAACAGCAATATTGAGTCTATTTGTGGGAGAAAATCTTTTTTTTGTGAACATTGGGACGATATGAGCAATTTCCACTATCAGAAATATGAAAACGGTTTTGAAATTTTCATTTTTTATAATAATTATTATGAAACAATTTATTAAGCGTGTTCTGTACAAAATTTCTAACAAAATATAATTTAATAAAATAAAATTCAATTAATTATAATTTCCACGTGTGGACAGCCCTAACTGCAGAGTCACAGGGATGTGCTGAACGGATGCTAACCTACTGCGGTGTAACGGGACTCACGTAACGAGCTGTGGATACGACTGTTTGATAAAAATAAACGAATATCAACGAAAATTATATATACGTTAATTGAAAAATAAAAATACGTTTCTTTCTGTATAAGTTGCCCTCGGTATATGGACTTTTAATTTGTTATAACTTTTAAATACTTCATTAATCAAAAATTTCAGAAATTGATAACAGTTTAAGATATCTATTTATAATAGTTCTAGTTTTCTTGGTCACCAAAAGATAAGACGATAAATTCATATGAAATATAACAAAAGAGATCATTCCAGGTCATATATTTTTTAATTACGGAATCAGATACCTTGATAAAATGTAATCTATAGCACCTAAATTATTTAATCGCCTATTACTATTTACGAAGATTCGTGCTAGTTTTTGCGCGAAGCGAGAAATATTTTAAGACAACAACTTCAACCTCCTATGCATTTACTGCTATTTCAGACGTTCATCTAGATCAACCAATTTTCACGTTCATTATTAGTATAATATTATGTTTACTACTTAATAAAAAATTAGGTTTCTCTGTCAGTATGTATGCTTTTATCTTTAAAACTACGCAACGGATTTTGACGCCTTTTTTAAAGTGATTCATGATAATTTTAGAATACAATTTATTACGTTTTAGACAAGGGTTTTGGTTTTTTTTCACGGGCGGGAAGCTTGTATTAGATAATATGCATTTTAACAAGGTATATCCCCTCTAATCCAACACACCGTGGCCATTTACCGTGTACTCTGGCACACTGAACCACATGATAAGACGTAAGATAACACTTTTTTATCGGCATTTCTTCACTGACCCCATTCGATTATTATCCTTATTACGTGGCCATAAGACACGTTTTATCCAACGCATTTTATTCGTTTTTACCGCTAATTGATTGTATTTACAAAGAAAGGGAACGTCCCTGATTGTTTTATGTTTTACTCAGAAAAATATAAGAAAAAAAAAGATAAGTGATTATGTAATTTAATTGATTTGTTTATCTTTATCAATTATTGTGATGAAATCAATAAATATAATGGAACTTTGGCCGACGATAAATACACAGATATTATTTCTTTTGAAAGATATATTTATTTTTATATTTTAGGAATGTAACCCGAAGATTGTATACCTATGAGCAGTGGCGTAGCTAGGGGGACAAGGGCCCTGGTGCATAGGGAAAGAATCGGGCCCTCCTCCTCCCCTCTTTCCGCGTAGTTTGAACTTATATTTGCCTTCAAAATTATTGATAAGAATAAGAATAAGAATAGAAAACAGTAAGTGAACTTATCTCTAGTAGGCTAAATCCATACGTCGTCTCTATTAGACTCTCCATGTGTTTAATAGAAGAAAAAGGGAATAAATAAACAACGACGCACATGACAATATAGAATATTTATTATACAGATGAGATTAATAAATGGAAAAAACTATTTTTAACAGAATTCCCCGCCCAATTCACAATCTCTTGCGCGTTTTAATTTTTGCGAATTCGTCTATAATTTCACTCAAATCCAAGTTTGATGCCTCATTTTCTATTGCAATTAACGATAAATGTCGGAGGTGATCTTGTCGAATGCTGTTTTACTGGAAACATTGATGAATTTAGTGTATCGAACTGTAAACAATCCAGTGTAACTGTTAAAATCTCGGTTTGGACAGAAAAATTCTCTGTTCCACTGTAAAATGAAGTGGGTACCCCGTTGTTTAAGCAGTTTACACTGCAATAATTACTGTTTCTTTTTTTCCGTGAAGTAGCTCATTTGTCAATTTGAATTTGAGTTTAGAATAACGTTGTTTATTTTTTGTAGTCGATCATGTTGAGAGCTATCATAGATTATACGGTTACCGTTGTGCTGCAACCGATATCGAATACATATTTTGTCATCGGAAATTTTTTTAGCGAAAATGAGTTCTAGCAGAATTTGGTGCCAGATGGATGGATGTGCGGAATAGAAATCATAGCATTAGTGGTGATACTTGATGAAATAAGGCTGGTAGTAGGGAATTACGAATAACAACAGTCAGCGACACGCCTAGCGTCAACTATTGTAGTACGTCCCAGACCCCAGAAAGTTGAAAACATCGTCACAAATATCATAAATGAGAACTCATGCAAGGCAAGAGCGAATGAAAGTTTCATTAAAAAGTTGATGGGTGGAATTGGCGAATTGGCCTCACTACCGTCAAGCACGTGAGCTTAACGCTGATCCAATGTACTACGGGCGTACTCATCAAAACTACCAAATAACCGAACTAACGATAACAAACAGCACATGCCTATCGTGGACGCTTGGCGCATGTGTTGGAAACAAGGTTGGAAATGTTGAATAAGGAGTTCTATAATTGTCGATTTGAAAAAAAAAATAAAAAAATGGCTCGAGCCTGCTCACAAGATTTTTTTTTTATTTAAAATTTTTTTTTTCAAAGCTGAGGTTTGAGGGCCCCCTGAGCTCGGGGGCCCTGGTGCACTGCACCACCTGGCCATATGATAGCTACGCCACTGCCTATGAGCATAGGCATTTCATTAATATTGGTTTTGATGTGTCACTGAAATAGACACACAGAAGGATTGAAGGAAAATGGAAATACATATTTTCGTATTATTTTCAAATTTCGGTGTCACAATAATTATTGAACTTGGTATTGCAAAATATCGATAGCTGTTTTATATATATATTAAAAAGTTTTGGTCATCACATAATTTGACGAAAATGAAGTGCATATTACTGTGTTTTTCTGTGTTTATTGTAAGTATTTTTAATTCAATTTAGTTACTAAATGTTGTACCTATATAACTTTATTAGGATATAACGGTTTAATATTTATATTGTACTTGCTCATAAAACATATAATTTGTCATAAGGGTAAATTTTACTAATTGATAACTAATGATAAATTATCTTCGACTACGCAAAACTGGCAATGGGAAATAGATAACCGAAGTATTTCTTTATAACGTTAACAAAGCTGTAATAGACAAACTAGCAAAAAGCTACTAGTTTTCGAAATCGTAATCAAATTACATAATCGAAATAGGGGACTACATAAGTTAAGCCGCTTCAAAAATGCGCATCAATTCTCATAATTCTTCTATTTATTTCAGGTCTGCACGATGTCTTGCATCGAGACAATACACATCCAAAATTACGATGGACCCATACACATACATACAAAAGCCAATGAAAACAAGCTGTACCACACACAGACACGCAACGATTATAAGTGTGTGTGTAAAGCTGTCGCTGTGTGCGTGCCGCTGAACACTGCGTCTCAGCAGTGCTGTGGAAGAAAGGACAGTCAGTTTTATCAGTCTTGTTATATTGGCTAGGAAAAGTTCAAAATAATACCGAAATTCATTAAACTATTTTGTTATGTGAAACGTTTTTGACGGGAATCTATATTTGGTTTGTATATATCCGAAATTGAACACTCCTATGTTAAAATACCAACTACCCCCTTTTCTGGATTTTTCGTAAAATCTTGAACGATCGTCCAATAGACGTACAATTTCAATATATAATATTATGCATTTGCTTTTGTGTGTATACCTTTGTAATTTTTATTTGTATGTATGTACTTAATTTGTATTTGTCTCGATCATGATATTTTATTGCTTAATCCAATATTAAGTTGATATTTGCAAAAAACTTTGAATCTGAATACAATAAAATTAAAATCAATCCTACGATATTTTTCAATTCTAACGAGATTTAAATAAATCTTCTTATATATAAAAATGAATCGCAAAATGTGTTGTAAGCGCATAACTCGAAAACAGCTGAACCGATTTCGATAATTCTTTTTTTATTATATTCCTTGAAGTACGAGGATGGTTTTTATGTAGAGAAAATGTAAATATGTACCACGGGCGAAGCCGGGGCGGACCGCTAGTATAATAATAATTACTATTACGTCTATAATAAATATGTTTTGCATTTCTAGTTACGTATAGTTTGTTTTGAAGTGATAACGGTTATCACATTATAACTGCATTAAGTATTTTGTTTACTCGTCTATTATATTATATAATCAGTTATGCAATATTTATATTACTTTGTGGTTATATTTTAACCAATTTGTAATAAAATGTATTAAAGTGATTATGTATTTAATAAAGATTAATGGAAATTATGCTTAATCTCTGTTTCTATGTAATTAATCTAACAGTGATATGTTTTGTTATTTTGTTGCAAAATCCACCCATTCAAAGGCACTTAGAATCGCATGACACAAGACAACACTTTCAGAGGTACATAACATAAAATCACAATATTTACAGGTCTTTAGATAAACGGACATAACTATGTTTAGTTCTAGATCGAAGTATATTTTATACTAGCTTCCGCCCGCGACTCCGTCCGCGCGGAAAAATTAAAATTTATTTTTTTCTACGTATTTTTCCGGGATAAAAAGTATCCTATTTTATGCCCAGGATAATAAGGTATAATTAGACCAAGTTTCATCGAAATCGAACCGTTAGTTTTAACGTGATGCCTGAACAGTGAACATACAGACAGACAGACAGACAGACGGACAGACAGACAGACAAATTTTTTTTTATCACATATTTGGGTTTGGTATCGATCCAGTAACACCCCCTGCTATTTATTTTTTCAATATTTTCAATGTACAGAATTGACCCTTCTATAAATTTATTATATGTATAGATTTTACCAAAGTACAATTTAAATATTTTGAAATGAATATTGCTTCCTTAATAATCTAAAAACAATTAGCTTTGCTAACGGACATTAGAATTTGACCATCCAAAATTAAGAAACATTTCAATTCATTGAACGATACGAATCCTATAAAAACAAAGATGTGCCAACAAACTTTGTTTTTCTAAACAACATTATCTAGTTAAATTTCCTAACATGAATTTCGTTTAAAACCACGACGAATTAATAAGTCGTGTAATGGGTTTGCAAAACAAAAAATAGTACTTACAAAATATTTGAGATCAGCTGTTCGCTGAAACGCTTGCAAATTCCGTGTGCTGTAATCTAGTTAAGTAACTGGCTTTATTGGAATAATGAAAGATTTCCTGAATAATTTGAAATAGGTAGAAATTATATGTATTCTGCTGTGTGTTGTAGGCAATTTTTGAGACATTTATTTGTGTTCATTTTATTATAATATTATTATGAAGACTAGCTGTGCCTTGCGGTTCTACCCGCATTGCTTCGCTCATATTGATGTTAGCGTGATGATATAGTCTTATAGCCTTTCTCGATAAATGGGCTATCAGGGGCTATCTAACACCGAAATAATTTTTCAAATCGGACCAGTAGTTCCTGAGATTAGCGCAAACAAACAAACTCTTCAACTTTTTAATATTATAAGTTAGAAGTACAGATATAAAGCAAAAACTAACTATATTAAACAAATGCGCATTTTAATTGCTTGATAATTATCACCTAGCAGTAATAACACAGTACCTAATCAATTCTATTTTTAGTACAAATGTATTTGTAATGTGATAACCGTCTTTTAACTTTGTAGTCTATGTAAAGTTATAGTTGAAATAATAATCCACTAGCTACGTAAACATTTTTAACTAATATAATAAAATAAAAAAAATGCTCATACATTTGACTTATTCGCACTAAAAATATTTTTTTTTAAAACCACCGTATGATCAGAACTGGAGATAATTTAATGCATGCATCTGGAAGGCACTAGCTTTAATGGAAAAAAGAAATATCGCAATCGGTTCTCCCAGTTGAAAGCTCTGAGGTAGCAAACAAACAAAAAAATTACAGTCGTACTCCGTTTTCAGTGGGTTCAGAAAAGTGTGTTTTTTTTATGGAATCAATTTTAATATTTTATGTTTTTGATCAAACAGAATCCTCGAAAATATCATCTAGTTTGATATATATTTTATTTTTTAGATTTTGTGTTCATTATTACATGTATCATCAAATAGATTGGGAATTTTGCTTTATACCCCCTCTAAAGCAGTGTTGGTTAAAGCTGTTCCCTTACCCGTAAAAGCATGTACTAACTCCATCTAGCAGAGAATTTGTAACACACTCCATGAGGTAATTCCTTACGCAAGCCTCAAGGATACAAGCCGGGTTTTGAAATAGCAAATGTCGACTTAGGAAAGGAGCGGTGTGTCAAGGTGCTATACCTTTCGATCTTGGGTAATGCTGGGGGAGCAAATGCCACTTGGTAAAAAACTAATGAGATTATATTGGTGTTTACTGGGAAATGTAAGTTTAGTGTTAATTAGGTGATAATAATAATGAATAATATACTTAAGAAACGATGGTTTCGAAATTAAAATAAAATTTGTTAAGTTTGATGGTATAGTTTAAAAAAAATCTAATGTTTACCAATAGTCTTAAAAATGTTGACGATTGTACCTACACTAAAAATTCTAATAAGTAAGTTCGTGGGATTGATATTATGTTAATCAATGTTAAATGTGACAAAATAAATAGGTACCTAGTATCTACAGTACTTAATTTTATAACGATTGACCTAATCACCTACAAAGTTATTTTTAGAAGGAGCAAAACAATGACATTAATCATTGATTTGCTCCTTTAAAAAAAGCAACACTATCCTAAAATCTAATGATAAATTATCTAATATCTATCCATATAATCAACGCCTAATATGCCAATGTTCGCGCAAATTTTAAAATAAACAATCAACAAGTAATGATAAGTAAATAATTATCCTCATTCCGTAAGGACGACAAAAATATCATTGAAGATGTATATAGCACTGTATACAAGGGTATAGGGAAGTTAATTGACCTTCACGATTAAATCGATTTAAATAATATAATTGTTTGTAACACATCGTAATAGTGGTAATAGTCTGTAATCGACCGGTTTCTTAGATGACCGTGGTGTCCATGTGTCATAATATATTGTAAGAGTTAGATTAGTATGTAATATGTATTCGCTTTTAAAAGGCAATCTTGAATTGTGATTTAAAATTGATTGAATAGTATTTGGATGAAAATAAAATATATTTTTTTAGGCAATTTATAGCATTTAAGTCGAAACACGTTACAAGTTATTTGTAGATACTTATTATGTTTATGGTTTAGCAAATTGGCGAAAATATATACCAATTTCGCATACTATAATATAAATAACATAGAATTAGCTCGTAATATATAATAACACGATATGCATATTCGTTTTTACGATATTTCAAAAAATATTCATTTTGATTTAAACATTTTTTCAAGTGAATTTTCAAGGTGTTAGATTCAGGACGTCGCTTCCATCGAGAAAATGGGAAATCTTGTTTTAAACCAAATGCATAATATCTTTTAAGAGCATATAATATGTACATTTTGAAACCTCAAATCATCTAAACACATCCAAATCTCCTATCATGATTTGTCTAATGCCAAGCGTCATTTAACATTAGGAAATCAAGGATGGATACGGTAATCATGTATTTAGGGCTCAATAACATTAAACATCTATAAATCATATGATATTTGACATCTGATCAACGCAATACTGCCCTTTGCAACGATTTATATTTACGAAACTGTATGTATGGTTAGCGGTTATGATATTTCATGTTGCAAGTTGCATACCATGAAATATGCTATAGTGAAAATGTAAAATATCAAATATTGTTGAGCATTCTTTGCTAAAGTTAAAGGTGTATGTTATAACGTTGTTTTATGGGAACTTTAATTAGTGTAATTATTGATTTCATGTTGTTTCAACGAAGCACAAGGTAACATTAATAATTTATGAAATTTTATTAACTAGGAGCTAGCACAATTGCTTTCCGACTAAAATTATTTTTTTAGGTATCCTGTGTACTTACAAGTTACGAGTACAATAATTATAAAAATTATATTATTTTCATCTTATTTTCATATTAATTGATCGTTTTTGGGCAATTCCCTGAATCTTAGAGTAAAAATGCATTAAATTGTTATCAAATAGTAGTTACACATACTTCTATCACACCTTAAACACTTATATACGATAATTTTATATACATTTATATACTAATTATTTCACATAGCAACTCAATCCTCGCAGTTTCGTAAGTTCTCAATTGACGTTGCATCATACATCTCACTCACACACACACACACAGTAATATTAATGTGTATGTTAACAAATACATTGCGATGCGATTTTGAACCTGTATTGAGAAAAAGGATATTTTTGGTGTAAAATATGAAATGTAGAGACATTTTTTTAGAACATTACATGTCGATTCATAGTTTGACAGATGTAAATCAATGATCTAGGTTGCTATAGCAGAGATTACTTATTAATTTTAATTGTCCATGTTTCTACAATAACAAAAATATTTGCAATTCTTGTACCTTTTTGTTGCCTCATACGAGTAGGAGATGGAACTTATTTAAATACTGTAGTACATAATTCATATTCTACTAAAATCTGGTCCGATTTGAAAAATTCTTTCGGTGTTAGATAGCCCATTTATCGAGGAAGCCTATAGGAATATAATTATATAAGGCTATAATAT
The DNA here is from genome assembly GCF_905220415.1 of Colias croceus. NCBI lineage: Eukaryota > Metazoa > Arthropoda > Insecta > Lepidoptera > Pieridae > Colias > Colias croceus. The sequence goes on from NC_059562.1 coordinate 5,202,241, forward strand.
ATCATCACGATAAGACCTACATGAGCCAAGCAATGCGGATAAAACCGCGGGGCACAGCAAGTTTTAAATAAATAAAAACCCAAGATGATCGGATGCAAAAAAATTAGTAGGTAAGTAATTACAATTCAAAATATAAAAAATACCATAAAAAATTGTCATTTAAGTCTTTTGTTTTGAAGCAATTGAATAACAATCTATAACTTTCCTTATTCTAACCTCGTGTTACATCATGTCACCTTCAGACGACTTCCGGTGCGATGTGGGTACTTCCGCTTGACGTTTGAGTTAGGGGTCATTGCGATAAGGTTCGATATTATATTGTCCTATGGCAATTTACTGGCTGTGCCCTGTGGTTTTATCCGCATTGCTCCACTGCTATTGGTTTTAGCGTGATGATATAGCCTATACCTTGACCTGACCTGTTAGTAATATTCATGCAAAATCTGAAGTTTAAAATATTGATTACTAGTGCTCCGCGGTTTTACCCGCAGTGCTCCGCTCCTGTTGGTCTTAGCAAGAAGATATTATATAGCCTCTAGCCTTCCTCGATAAATGGGCTATCTAACATCGAAAGAATTTTTCAAATCGGACCAGTAGTTCCCGAGCTTTATAATATTATTATATAATATTATTCCGTATTACATGGTAATTTAGAATGCATGTAAATACATTCATTGTAATCATATAATTCAGTATTCGAATACAAGGCTATGTTTTTGATAAAGAATGTGTGTATTTTTATTTTAAACTTTAATAAATTAAAACTGTCTGCGTAAACATGTTAAATAAGATAAATATAATGAAGGGAATTATGTATGGAATAATCATTTATATGTATTTTCAAGTGAATAGATAGTTTATGTCTATAAAATACTATTTTTTATCATAAAATATATTAAACAGTCAATATTTTGTTTATTTACTTATTCCTATTTCTCTTTTTAAAAGTAAGTTACAATTAAATTATAACTCAGGTTTATTTATCAACTGAAGAGTTAATAAAATAAAATTATATAGTAATGGATATAGTAATAAATCCAATTTATTGCTATATTCAATGATTTTTAGTGCTGTTTCATTAATTCTATCGATTATCTTGTTTTATCGATAAACGTAAAACACGGATAGGTGGTTTTAGTGTAAGTAATTTACTGTTTAATTTTACTTGTATATATATGGTTTATAGCCAAGCAATGGCATAATTGTATTAATTATAGAAAGTGTTTATTTGTTTTAATAAATTTATGGCCATGGTATTATTCTTCATACATACAATAATCATAACATTCATAGAAATTCCTATCTCCTAATTAATGAATGATGATCCATACGAATTATTTTCGCAGTTATTCATGCAACTATCAATCTGTGTAACATATATCTTTTAGTTATATTTATTATAAGAATAGTTTTAATATTGATCTTAAAATAATATCGATACTTTAGTGGCTCCATAATTCGTATTAATTATATCAAAAAGCGAAATTGATATTCATTTCAAAATTAATTCACATGTCATAAAAATGTATCAAACATGACATATAAGGGCATAAAATGAAGCAACAATTAACAAAAGTTCATATACACCGAATATTAAACAACGGGCAACGAACCGCGGCCGGTGTGTGTACAATTACCTAAACCGAACGAACAATAGTGTAACGAAATAGCACAGATTATGCAAGGGTCTGCTGAGTGGCGCAATGGCTTAGATACCGCGGAACTGGGGCAGGTGCGGGCTTGTTGCGGCGAATTCGATTTTGATTATTTATATTAAAATGAGGACTGAAAATTAAGAGACGCTGATTGCTATTTTAAGAGAAGAGGCTTCTAGTATAAAAGGTTGGAATTTTTGACACTTAACAGCTGATAATATAAATTATCTAATTTAAAGGGTCGACAGCCATCATTTTCCATAATATGTAACAGGGGTTTCTTAATGAGTTTTTGTTGAAGTGAAACTTCTTTATCGGGGTTGGAAAACAATTTAGTGTAACATTTTTTCGTTACGCGTGACATTTTTCCGTTACGCGCCATCTTTTTCTTATCCCTACCACGCGTGATGCGACGTACTTATTTCTGTTAAGTTGCATATAGTAAATTATTTTTTTAAAAATAAGGTCATAAAGAAGTTTCACTCCTTACGCGTGTACACGCACACATTTTTTGTTTTTATTAATAATTGGAATATCTTTTTGAAGTGTTTTTGATAAGCTGTTAATAGGCGACTTTTATATTAAGGAATTCTTGTAAATAAATAAGCAATTCCAAATGGTTAATGCCATAAGAGTGAATTTTGTTACTAATTGTACGACCAGTTGCTACCAGTCCTGCTTAATGTGTTTCGTAATAAACGTGGTCAATATGAAGTTATTAAATATAATTATATTTATTATTGCCTTTACCATGGTGTTATACGTGACTTCAGTACTTAGCCCAAATGTCACGTAAGGTGCGGTCTTATAACACCGAATTAGATTCGTACAGCTATTACAAACACATTACAATCGTATAAACTAAAGGACAAACCGTTTACATTGCTTCATTATACAATAGCTGTGTTACAAATATGCTTGTTTATTTCGTATGCAATAATTTAAATGTTTAGTTAAAAATTTACATTTTATATGGGACACACTTCTAGATCTAAGTATCCATCTTATTTTTCTTTGTAGAATGTGAAGGTTTGAACTTTATTACGTTTAGTTTTCGTTCGATTCGATTGGATTTATTTTTGAGGAAGAAGGATATTCTATCCTCTGAATCCTTATAACCTACCTAATATTAACATAAACTACGATATAATATATACTTTTACGGCTATAACACTATTATATTAAGAAGGTTTAAAGGTACATAGGTAGGGATTTCTTATAATTTCTGACTGAAACGGCTGACCAAGTGACCATTCCTGGATGAAGTTTATAAAATTGATAAGTTTTCTTTAATTCATAATATGCAGTCTGGACTAGCATTTAAGCGGGAACTATCTTACGCGGGTAAATACGCGTGCTAAAGCTAGTCAATTAGGTACCTATACTATCAAAATGATTAGGATTATCAAAATGTCTATGGCGAAAGAAAAATATCACTTTTCACACTTTCGTTTAAACCAATTCAAACCAGTAAAATTGAATAAACAATAAGTGATGGGTTGAATAAAATATAGTAGCTGCAATTTGAATCGGGTCAAGCACAACGTCTAGCTGTACAGATTATGAAACATGTCCTGTTTATTGAATGGGATGAATTCTTAACGATTCTTTTGACCCACTTTTATATAATAATAATGTAGTTGTTGCTGTGCGTATGTACATTGTACCAGTACATAGTAATTAATGTAAGTATTTAGTAGGTACGGTAATTGTTTTATAAACAAAAATTTCAAAACGTAAATAATAATAAAATAAAGAAGTTTTATTCTTATTAAACTTATGTTTGATAGAATGGCTTTAAAATTTCCTTTGTTTTGATCATGTAACAATAGATTTTGAATGTTATTTTAATATTATGTGTAAAAAATCTAACGATAGGTACGCTATAGCCAACACCCATAAACAAAAATCAAAACATGAAATCCTATAGATCACGACAAAGAAATGTATGAAATATCAAAAAAAAAACTTCAAAGACACGAAAAACTTTCTCCATTTAAATATAAACTAATAAGAATTATATTAATGCTTAGTAATTGTCTTCTAGATATAGTTGTCGCAGATATCTGGTTGAATCTGCTATTTACGGCATCTAATTGAATGACTAGGCCGAACTTTGATTTAACGCAACAATACACAACAATTATTCGATCACCACGTAAATGAAATACCTAAATAAACTGCGAGTTGAAGATAGATGTTAATAATGCAAACAAGTAATTTATTATCGAATCAGTAACAAAACAAAACACCAAAATATAAAAATTTCGACACAAACATTACATAGAATTGAAGGCCATTATCGATAAAATAATCATAAAAATATAGGTTAAGATGTGCATAGTAACCGATGCACTTGTTAACTCGGCCGTTGGTTACGTCACGATCTAAAGCACTGGATGTGTTAAGAAATAACTTCCATATAAGTACACACTATCAATGTTGTTCGTATTTATATTGAATTATTTGTGTCCTATAATGCATGTTTTGTTATCCACGCATTCTATTTGAAATAGTCATTCTGCTGGGAATTATCGTGAAAGTTTCAAACATTCAAACAATGTTTGGATGATTGTTACTCTCTCATGCGAAAACCTCTTTTTTTGGATTTTGATGATACTTGACAGTGATGTAGGTAGCTTATGTAGAAGAATAACACATAAGCAATATTAATTTTTCGCGCAGGCTACGGGTGAAACGAATTTAAGTATCCATACAACCTTTCATTGTGTTCGATGTTCTTTGTAAACACACTCATTATAAAGTTTCCAAATTCGAAGTATAAAAAAATATTATTGACATAAATTTTGGAGATGTGCCAAATAAACTGAATGCAGTCTTAGTTTTACATGAACAAATTTTATTCAATACGTACTTACCTAGATTAATATGACATCCGAGTTGTAAAATAAATGTTATTAAAATAAATATTAGACACTCACACAGAACATAAAATACGACTTCTTAATTAAATGCTTTTTCTTACTGTTATTCAATAATTACAACAGCACGATCATCAATGAACGATACTAATTAGAAAAAGAAAAAAATATTTTAAATATACCTACCACAGATTAAAAAAGTATGGGTATACCACAGATTAAAAAAAATAAATACTTAGTATCTATGCATCTTGAAAAAAAATTCTAAATTCAAACTTATGTTTTTCTGTAAAATCAAACGTCAATCGATTCATTTTTTTTTTATTTTTTTTCTACAAAAGTGTTTTAGTAGAAAGAACAAAGGTACAAAATTCTAGAAGGTACTATGAAGTTATAAAAGATCCTTAAGGGATATTGATTGCGACTGCATAATCCAGACATTCAAGTAAAATAGTCTAGACTAGACGGTAGACAGAACAACGTACAAAACTCAAATTGTATTAGATATAGTTTTGTCTGAAAGGGAATTTCATTGCAGGTAAGATTGACAATATAAGCTTCCCTTTTATTTCACTTGCATAATGAGTGTCTTTGTTTTGGGCGTTAATAATTAAAATTTAAAACATGTCTGATTATATAATAAAGACTATCATGATCCTAATACTGAGTGTAATTATTTTTTATTTTATAATACGATATTAATACATATAAAATATTTTGAACATATACCATTTATGTTAAATTCCTAACCCGTTTAAGTATTATATAGTGTTATATTATCTGTGGAGTACTGTTTTATTATCTATAAGTCACTTTGGACGCCTATTGTTTTTTTTAATTTGCATACTCTGCGGTTCCCGCATTAAATTGAAAAAAAAAAAACGATTTGTTCATATACACGCAACCTACGTTTACAAATGGGAATATTTTATTTTATTTTAACTGGTGCGTTTAAAATAATCTATCGTGGTGTGTATAAATACCGACATATTATTATGAAGATATCTAAGATAAGATAAATTACGTATGAAATTATTTAACAAAACACGTGAAAATGTAAATGAATGATTATGAATCATATTTATCAATTTCATAATAATTGATAACAGTTGGAACAACTGCTTATCGAAGTGATTGATTTATTAATAGAACAAAGGGCTTCAATGGGTTTCAGGTAAGTTCATATAAATAATTAATGTACACTAGCTGTGGCCCGCAGCTTCGCCTGCGTGAAAAGAAGCGAATATTATTATCTAAATATTTTTATTTGAAGAAATGGCTTAGGTATGGCCATTAGTTGTTTATCTTTTCTTTTATTTTTGTTTTCATTGTTGTATTTCCTAACTGTATATAATGAAGAATAAATAAATAAATAAATAAAATGCATTCGTCACATCCAGTACCTAAATATTATCATTGTATATTATGAAATCAAACAATAAAAGCAAATAAATCGTTCAAACAGTACATATATCTCGATGGTTCAAACAAGAAGATTTGCTGATCTATGCACTCGTGGCTTGATGCGTCATTGCTTCGTTACACATTATATAAGGTTTTACATAATATATCTTGATTATCTTTATCGTATGTATTTAAATAAATATGATAAAGTTTATTATATTTTGAAATGAAGATTATGATAAATATAGAGTATTCGATACGTAAGATAATTAGGTAGGTACCTACAATATAATAAAGAACGTAACTGCAACACCTCAAAATTATATTATTATTTAAGCTTGTCTGTCTTTTTATAGAAATGAAAAAGACGAGTGAGAATGAAAAAAATTTGGAAATAATCCGTCGTATCTTTTACTGGAATTTTAAAGGTTATCACTTATCAGTTATCACTACATAGTATAAAAAAAATCGTTTTCACTGTCCCTATGCTTGCTTATCCTTAAAACAGTTACCTACGCAACGGTTTTTGATGCGTTTTTTTTAATAGATATAGTGATTCAAGAGGAAGATTCAAGTATACAATTTATTAGGTTTTTGACAAAGCGGGCGAAGCCGCGGGCGGAAAGCTAGTATTAAATATTAATACACACATCGGTATATTACCAATAATCATTTCATGAAACGATTTATAATGATATAACGTATACTTATTAAATGCTAGGGGAAGTACCTACATCCAAAATATAACTGCTTATAAAATAAACGTCAATATTGAACAATTTTCGAAGAAACCTTTATCTAAAGAATAGGTCATTTGAAAGTTATTTATAAATAATTCTTCTTCTTCTATACATATAATAAAATATCTGTAGAAGGGTCAATTCTGTACATTGAAAATATTGAAAAAATAAATAGCAGGGGTGTTACTGCATCGATACAAAACCCAAATATGTGATTAAAAAAAATTTTGTCTGTTTGTCAAAATAAATCTTAATTTTCCGCGCGGACGGAGTCGCGGGCGGAAGCTAGTTATGAAATAAGTCAATTAGATTATATGAAATTTTCCATATTCATAAAATATGTATTTTCCATTAGGGAAAGGTCAGAGAATTTTCAAATCGGATCATCATATTATCTGAAACCACGGATCTATTTGAAGATTTATGATAATACTAGCTGCTCCGCGCGGTTTCACCCCCGTGGCTCCACTCCTGTTGCCCGTAGCGTGATGAAATATAGCCTATAACCTTCCTCGATAAATCGGCTATCTAATACCGAAAGAGTTTTTCAAATCGGACCAGTAGTTCCCGAGATTAGTGCGTTCAAACAAACAAACAAACAAACTCTTCAGCTTTATAATATTAGTAAAGATTACCTACGTTATGTATACGTAAACCTTTAAAACTAGTTCACAGTTATTTATAAAGATAGGTTTCTTTATATGTATAATAATGCATATTATTTCCAAATGCTTTTTGTGGGCATTTAAATAATCATTACATGAACTGACGTTATTATTCTACAGTATTACACAACCCATACTTTAAATCTCTACATAAATAACAATAACTAAATACTTCCTTCCTTGACCACCTCCTTGGTACAGTGGTTGACGCGTGAGCGTAGAACCGAGGGGTCCTGGGTTCGATTCCCGGTGGAGACGAAGAAAAAAAAAAATGTCTCGGTCTGGTAGGACACAGAAGGCTGATCACCTACTTGTCCCTAAAGAAAAATCGATCAGTGAAACAGATGTATGCATAATGCATCTGCCCCTTACCCCACTACGGGGATATGGGACTTCACAAAAAAATACTTCCTTTATAAATTGACAATTTATACGTTTTACTATACTAAAGTTATTGTAAACAAGCCACAGGTTGTTCCTAAGAAAGCTGAGTCAGCGTTGTCGCGACAGCACCTCCCCCCCTGACCACCCCCTGCCATTGACATCATGAGTCATGTATACGTTTGTATGTGTGCTATTCCTGTGAACTGCGCTTGTGTGCTGAGGAAGTACATATAGTTATATTTTCATTTCTTATAACAATAATATTAATTAATTACAATTATTATACAGGGTGTAATCGTTAAGTGTGCACAGGCGATTATTCCGTAACTATTACAGATATCAAAAAACTTTAAACTGATATCGAAAGTATTTAACCTAATGAGTAAAATGGCCATAATAAATTTTTAAAAATAAAACGAGAAATATCTAAAAAATTAACTTGAAACCCTCCCATACATTTAGTATGAGATACGAATATCCCATGTACATGGGTTGATCCAAAAGTAATGATAATCAATATTAAACAAGGTCATAACAGTTATAATAATTATGTAGTTCTCTAGATAGTCTTCTAACTAGAAAATATGCTTCAATATTTTTTTTTCCTAAACTTAAAAAAAAAAAACTTTGACTTCATCCACAAAAACCCCTCCACGCGGCCATCACTTCGCTGTCGTCTTAAAATAATTTATTGCTAAGAAAGTGTTTCTTGTGCCGAGGAAAGAGATAAAAGTAAATAGGAACTACATCTAAAAAATAGGGTAGGTGTTCAAGCATTTGAAATGCCGATTTTTGAATGGCAGCCATCGCAACTGACGCTTTGTGATCTGGTGCGTTGTCTTGGTGAAACAGCGTTCCGGTCCGCAGTTTGCCATGTCTCTTTTCCTTACTAACCTACCGCAATCTTTTAATTTGGTCTGTTTAGTAAGAGCCCAATAAAGTGGCTACCTTTTTAAAATATTCCACCATAATTATTCCTTCAGCGTCCCAAAAAACTACCGCTTTAATCTAACCTACTGATTTTCACTTTGATTTTCTTCATCGTCACTTTGGAAGCTCGCATCCAGGACATTGATTGTTTTTTGGTTTCAGCATAAACATGGTGAACTGGGGTAACGTCCATGATCACAAAACGTGACAAAAAATTATCCTGATATCATTAAAAATTTAGAAATTTACCCTCTACATGTCGAATCGTTGTTTCTTCTTTTCGTCGGGAAACATTCTGGCACGCACGGTTCACATTCAAATTAATGTAAATAATTGGAAACGTGGCCTGTTGATATGATTTTTTTGTGATGACTAAGTGAATACATGAGCAAGCAAAAAACATTTATTTCATATTTTTATGTGCACAGGAAATACCCAATTATCATTACTTTTGGATCAACCTAGTACATATAACATGAAAGATTTTAGCTTTTTCTTTATTTTTTTGGTTTTCTGCTTTAATTACTTCGCAAATTTGAAGGGAAGTTCATTTAGAAACTGTAAATGGAGCTCCTCATTGTATTGCACAATGAGGACATCACTTCGAAAATCTGCTATGAAAACAAAATGTATGGGAAATAAAATGTATGGGAGCGTTTAATGTAACATTTTTGGATATTTCTCGTTTTATTTTTAAAAAATTATTATGGCCATTTTACTCATTAGGTTAAGTACTTTCGATATCAATTTAAAGTTTTTTGGTATCTGCAATAGTTACGGAATAATCGCCTGTGCACACTTAACGATTACACCCTGTATAGGATGGAGTGATAAATTCTTCTTCTATTCATGTAGTGAACTTTATTGTTTTATGAATTAATAGAAGATTAAATTGATAAGTAAGATTTTATACGGATGTGTGTGTGAAACGTTTACTATGTGAATAGATGTGAATAGTCTAGGTTCTGCTTTGGGTGTAGTTTTCAGTAGACACAAGCTACCGACGAATTTATTGATATAAATTAAGCTAGAAATTTTAAAAATTTTCTATTCTTATCGAATTTCTTGATAGGTAATATTTATGTAGTTCTTTAGTAGACCGGACTTTGAACTAGAAACTTTGAACTTTTTTGATCTTTGCCTTCTTTTATCCGGAAGAAGCGCGTATCGTAACTTAACATAACTTTTAATTGCTTGAGAAATCTAAAAAAAAAAAACAAAGCCTTCCAATATAAAAGTAATAAAATGTAAAGTCATAGTTGTAGATAATTCATCGTTACATACAAATCAAACACGACGCAAGCTTATAAATCTACGACTACACAGACTAACAAAGCTTTTAAAAGACAATCAACATTGAATACATCCAAAATGTCCGTCCTTCCCATACCGTAACCGGACAAACATGTCTAGACTAGACTTCAGACGTTCTAAGAAGGGTCTGATACCAATACAAGGTGATATGAGTCATATTTTAAATGGTATTGCGTCACTTTTTGCACAACAAATGTCTTGCCCTTTTTACGCTCCGACGGGCTTGATTGAATTATTAAACGCCAAAATAACAATGTAGTCTTTTGAAGTGATTTTGGTCTAGATTTTAGGCCTTTTATGGGTCGCGGGTTGCTTGATTGAAAGATATGGGAAAACGTGTTTTTTGAGTATAATTGAATAATGAAATTATAATATAATATGTTTTTTTAAGGTTTTTTTATCAAGTTATATAACAAACAAACAATTTGATTTCTTTTACTTCTTCCGCGTTAATTATAAATATTTGTGTTCTAGGTTTATTTTCCTTTGTAATTTTAATACAATTGATTATTCAATGTATTTTAATGATATCTCTATAATATGTGGTATGAGGAAGTGAGCGTTATGTAATAAAATATAAATTTATTATGTTTGTACTTAGATAAGGTAATAACAGAATATTTATTACGTAATATTTATCAGCTTTAATACGATGTCTGCGGTTTCGCTTGTGTTATTTTCTTTCCATACTTACTTTAAACACACGACGAGTTTAATTCTAACAGCTCTAGTTTACTTCTAGTTTTGTATAAACAGACGGATAATTAGGTATAAGATAAGTTTATAATCTTTAAGCTTTAAATAGCTCTAGTACCTAATGTAGTTTCATATTGTTCAACGAGACATACCGTGTAAGTTACATGTTCAATTTACAAATCGTATTTTGTTTTATTTGCATATTTAATACATATTTTCCATTATGCAGTTACTTCTATTGTCTATTCCTATAATTGTATACCGGAAAAAATGATATTTATGGATATAATATAATATATAATATATTCCTGTATTTCTTTTTATATGTGTGTTATGTATACAAGTGTTTAGTGCAGACTATAGACAACCCAAATTCAAAAGAACGCACGCAAAAGAAAAGCTTGAATGCCCCAAAAAATAAGTGCAGTTAGTAACCAAAATTCTATAGGTCCAGACGCTATATTTTCAAAGGACTTCCACCCTACCCGACCTCCAAACCAGGTCTCACCAAGGGTAAGGTCAACGACCAACAAGGTGACCTTAAAGTCACTGTGACCTACCCTAACGTCCTGGGTTCGGTTCCCAGAAGCGAATAATAGTCTGGAAGCTTTTGATCGTCCGGTTTTTGTAAAAATTCAATAGTGCAAGGTCAGATGCGTGTGATGTCATACAGTTAAGGCTGGTTAGTGTTGTAAGGGGCTGATTGTTGCATTTTGTTTGTGTTTCAATGGGAGACGAGATGAATGTTCCGTTACAACATTTTTATGTTCAGTGGCCGGTAATGTAGCGTTTGGGTTGAGGTAGACTTGGAACTGAGACATTTTTGCTGGTTATTTTTATTTAATGTTAATATAACGAAAATTAATAAAATACCCACTTATCTATCCGAATTATTTAAATATTTATGTAGTTAAGTATAATAATATTGTTTATTTTATAGTATTTATATGCATATATTATGTACACAATATGCAGACGTATTTATAAATTTTTACTTTTAGTGATAGGAACAGTTATAGATGTAATTTTATTATTAGTATATATTTAAATATAAATGTAGGACCTCGGAAAATACGCGGGCAGACTGAAAATCAGCGCTGTTCGGGTGCTAGCCCACAGCATGGCTGCGTCTGTTCCGATTGCCTAATATAGGTATGTTTACTTTTTAATTATAATCTAAGCTTTTGTTGGCAATAAAGCTTTTCTTCTTTCTTTCTTTCTTTCTTTCTTTAAAATGTTAGTAAGTTTCGCATACCGTTCATAATACTGAAATAGTTATGATATTGATTATGCATATACTTACTATTGAACTTTTAAATGTTGGTTACAATTTACATTTTCTATAATGCAATATTTAAACAGAAGGGGAACAATGTCGTGCAACATAATACTGAGTTTGTATATTTATTTAATATTTTAGACAAAGCTTTTAACTTCCCTCACGTGTATATGTAGGTACTACATAACACACAGAACATATAAAGAGAGGTACTACATCTTGTCGTACGACAGATTTCTACCCTATTTATCACCCCTTTATAACAACTTTTTCGGGATAAAAATCTGGTGTATAACCTTCTCTAAAACCAAACCTATATAGCTTTATGAAGTAATTCTTTCACGAGATAATTATTAAACGGATTTTGCTGTCAATACTTGTAATTAACATAGTTATCGGATACTGCGTATGAAACCGCGCGGCAAACGCTAGTCACTACATAGTATGTATAAAGAAGAGTTGCTTCTTGCGTCTGTATGTATAGATGCAATCTTTAAAACTACGCAACGGATTTTGATGGAGTTTTTTTAAATAGATGAAATAGTAAGGGTTATTCAAGACCATATAGGTAGTAGTATATAATTTATTAGGTTTAGCAGCGAAGCCGCGTGCGGAAAGCTAGTGTAAATATAAAACTATAGTAGGAACAATAAATAAACAAAGCAGTCGCCTACTAAATAATTTCTAACGAAACACAAAGGTGACCCGTCTTTTCTTGCGGAAAATTCCTAAAGATCGAACTGATTAGACCTCTCGTCTAATTTATTGGGTCGAAACAAAAAGCATTATGCAAGCCCCAAGGTGACCCGCCATTGTTTGAGCACAATGCATACATACATACAAAATATACATGTATATGAAATGGCCCATTTCTATTATTATTTATTAGTATGATAGATTGTTGTAACTAATGGTTTTTTTAATGTTTTATTAAAGACTCAATGAATCTGTACGCTCGAGCTCGTGGTAATTAACATTCGCACGTTTTTTCTTCGAAAGATAACTATATATATTCCTTTTAAATACGTTATATTAAATTGATCAGATAATTAAAACATTTAAACTATGTATTTAGGATGATATTAATACACATAGAGTAACGATATAGAATTACATACTCAGCTATGAAGCTTTTTAACCTTGTAAATGGCTGTCTGGGGTGAAGTTAGAACGAGTCGTTGCTCAAATTTATGAACAAAGTTTCATGATTTAAGACTCAGCAGTTACCTACGGCTTTAGTGTTCAATGATAATGAAATTTATTACATTACATTTTAATACATTTACATGTTTTTTTATTTTAGGACGAATTTGTATATTTTTTAACCAAAGTAAAAAAGGGTAGGATTAATATAAGTTCGTCGCCAACTAGTGTTGCCCAAATTCAGTCTTGGTCTTGCAGTCTTGGTCTTGTTCTTGCGTTTTTGCAAGACCAAGACCAAGAACAAGACCGCGTATTTTTAGCAAGACCAAGACCAAGACTGACCGTGCAAGACTTGAGCAAGAACAAGACATAGCCTGCAAGACTCTTGCGTCTTGCAGCTAGAACTTTGATTTTTCGAATTTCTTATCAAATCTTCAGTTATTTATTAATCTGCTTGATCTTTACCATGGCTATGTTAATTCAAGCTCACAATGTTCCAATTGTAATACGTTTTTCTAAGATTTAAAGTAAACTTTAATAAATAGTAATACCTAGACTAATAGGTAATTGCAAGACTTGCAAGACTCTTGCTGCAAGACCAAGACCAAGACCAAGACTGAGGGCGCAAGACCAAGACCAAGACCAAGACCAGGTGTATTGGCGCAAGACCAAGACCAAGACCAAGACCAAGACCAAGACCAGGTGTATTGGCGCAAGACCAAGACCAAGACCAAGACCAGGTGTATTGGCGCAAGACCAAGACCAAGACTGGCTAAGTCTCGTCTTGTTCTTGCATTTGGGCAACACTATCGCCAACTTGCGCCGAAAGAGAAACGTTAAAAATACTTGCTCTCTCATGGCACTAGGTTTTGTGCTTACCTGCTCAATACACTTAGGGGTATTATATGACCTGGCAAACGTTGTTCTGCCAGTGCAGCCACCTTTTTATTACTGTAGACAGAGAAGCGCTTTACCACAGTCTCGCCTGATGGAAAGCTTAGATGTGGTGTAAGATGGTACGCGCTTCCCTAGTACGTACCCGTTCGCTCTACGCTTGTTCACCTTACCTTACCTGCTCAATACACTTAGGGGTAAAAAATAAAAATAACTAATTAATAACCTATTTTCAGACCAACCGAATATTGACACCAAAAATCAGCCAAATTGTTAGGAAGGAGTTTGTTGCAAAAACTGATGAGAATTTTATGAATAAAGATACTTATGTTTTTGTTAAAATAAACATTTTGATATCTTGTTATTACGAAAAGTACCGGTTATATAACATTAATTATTATTGTATCTCATGACGTAACCTTAAAACCTGCAAAATATGTACTCAGCTGTATTTTACGAAACGATTATGTAAATGAGTTACCTATGTCCATTAATATTATATTGTTTATTTGACTTGATATTTTGAAAAAAGGATGCATGACCTCAATGTTTACAGACTAATAGAGTAAAATTAACTTTATTTCAATACAACAGAGTCGAGTTTACTATAAAAATTAGACATTCTACACGATATAGCTTATTACGTATACCTACTTATCTATTCCAAAACCCTAAAAATCTAAATGGTATCTAATGGCTTCTAAATCATAAAGTGCCATTCTCTATCTAACGAAAACCATTCTTGTTAATATCAATTGTTTGAACATATTACAAATCTCTAAGACCCATAGAGTTAAATTAGAGTATCTACCCATGCAGAAAGTTAATATGTATCTAGATTTTGTAAGTCACGTCTAATAATGATCACACTTATTACAATGGGCTGAGACAAAGCCTTTCCAGGTAACATCTTCATATAATTATCTTAATATTTTTCATGAGTAGAAATCATAATATGTATTTTGTTTTCTCGTTGCGTCGTAAGTAACGTAATTTTTAGCTTTACTAGAAATCTATGTAATAAAAATGAATCGCTAATTATTTTGCTAAGCTTAAAACTGGAGAACAGCTCGACCAAATCGCCAAATTTTTGTTAAGCTACAAGGAAGGTTCTTATGGATAAAGAACACGAAAAAGGGGCAACAGACGACGTCTGTTGGAGCAGCTCGTTTATTTTAAAACGTAGAAGTTGCAGTATCAAATGAAAACAAATCAATAAATTCCAGAAACTTCCAGACCATTCAAGCAATAATACGCAAATGTAGTAATAGAAATAGGCGTAATCCTCACGTGGTGTAGTGCACGTGGTTTCGTCGCGTGGTCGGTTCACGTGCTCGCGTAATTTATCACGTTATATTGTTATGAAAGAGGGCTTAGGAATTAATAGTAGATGGTGTCTTTATAAGGATAGCTTTTGAGTATTAGGTTTTTTTTCATTGAAAATAGGGAAGCGCTTGACCACAATCTCGCCTAATGTTAAGCTGAGATGTGGTCTAAGATGGTACGCGCTTCCCTAGAAGGTACCTGTTTACTCTATGTCTACGCTTGAAATATTAGGTATTAGGTACCAAATCTATACTAATATTATAAAGCTGAAGAGTTTGTTTGTTTGTTTGAACGCGCTAATCTCGGGAACTACTGGTCTGATTTGAAAAATTCTTTCGGTATTAGATAGCCCGCTGACGCTAAGACCAACAGGAGCAGAGTAATGCGGGTAAAACCGCGGGGCACAGCTAGTCATTGTATAATTTCTACAAAAGCTCTAAGTAAAATTAAATTGATCGTCAAGTGTATTTAAGTTATCCTTCCGATCCTTTTCTTTCATTTTGTAGTAAAATGTATACCTATTAGTTGTTACTATCTTAGTTTTTATTAGAATATTATTTTGATCTGTGTTGTTATTAATAATAATTGATTTGTCACGTTGTCCATGTTGTTATTTATTATGTTGTTATATAATTATTGTTGTTATATATTATTTTGTTTAGCTTATATTATTATCTTAAATTAAAACTCAATGGATAACGTTGTGTTGATAATATAATAGAAATGAAGTAAGAAAAGAATTAAACTAACCAAAATCAAATAAATTTGATCAAATTATTAATTCAAAGAGTGGTAAAACTTTTTTTACAGATATAATGGGAATTTGACCAAAATATAGCTTTTGTCCTTTAATGCTGCGGTTATAAGGCTTACTATATATGAAAAGCGATAACATTAAAGATTTAATACAGCTAATGATATTAACTAATCTTATATTGTTAATAATTTGTATTAAATCGATTTAAGTTTTCAAAAAGTAAGTGATTCTACAAATCTAATCTATTCAAAGACAAAAATTAATAATAAAAAATGATCCTACGTTCAAAGCTTATTGTAACTATAATAAAATGTAAATCTCATCATTTTACGACTTTATTCTGAACATTTATACGCAAAAATAATATTATGAATATGTTAAATGCATTATTATTACCACAGAGTTTATTACTATAAGATGAAGATGTAACAACAAATAAGGTACTATAAATAAAACAAGGCAAGGGAGCGTTTTCAACTATTTATTTTCGAATAACAACATTAACAAGTACTTCTCAGAGGGTCTACTGAATTCTAGATTTTAACATATCATTACTAGATTGGTGCCTACATAATATTTCATAATAATTAATTAAAAGTGATGTAACTATACTGAAAATCCATTCAATCTTTTAATAGTCCAGAAAATATGCAGCTTTAAGCTATTTCATCATCTTTTCTTATAATTACACTACTGAATAGTCTTAATAATATTATTGTTATAATAATGATCGATTCAAATCCAGATTTCCAATCAAATTCTAGTTTTAAATAAACGAAATTTTGTTATAATATAAACATGATACTTATCTTTACATGTAAACTTTTACAATTGTTTATACTTAAGTCTTATTTTTACATAATTATAAACGAATAAAGTTTAATAATATTATCTTCTTATCCATACAATAATAGTTCGACTAAAATTAATGTGTTTCCATACCATACGCTTTCATATTCGCTGGCTTTTACACAAAGCCCTTAAGGGTCACCTTGGGGTCAACGAACCCTTGCGTAAGGATTGCGTCATTGGGCTGAAATGCGCACATTAGACCAGACCAGATCACCCCATCCCTTTCCCACGAAATTGTAACACACAAGTGCGAAAGGGACGCCAAGTCCGGCTTTCGATTATGCGTTTTCTTTTTAATTGAAATTCCATAGAAAATTCAATACAACTTTAGTCATTATCAAGTTCAATGTCTCTATATTTCCTTATGCTAGTCATCGATAAAAATAAAATTAAATGTGTAATGATTGAATCACAGCTTTTTGCTTCAAGTCAATGTTAAGGTTTTTTGTAACGTAAATATTTTTTTTTCGAAGGTTATAATATTCAATTAGTAAGAATTACAGACATAACGTTCAAAGACCTTGTTTATATTTTTGATTTTGCATGCATAACGATTGCACACGATTGATAAACATAGTTTATTAAAAACTAGCCTTTGCTCCTTATACCCAAATTAAAAATAATATAATGCATAATATAACAGTATAAAATCATAGTAATAAAAAGTTACCTGTCACTCGCTTTCTAATAGTGAAAGATCTACATATTTTCAATTAATCGTAAACCTACATTTTATAAGTTAAATTGTAACAAATAAGCAAAAAAAAATTACTCTTTATTATTACATAGGTATCTGGAACTAATCATAATTATTTTATAATTACATACTTATCAATAATTTTAAAATGAATATAGATTTACAATAATCAAAACTTGTAAAATTCCAGAAAAACCATGTAACATCAAACTATCCCTAAAAGCTCCGCTCACCCATCCAGCCGCCGGCCGTGCGTGCGACGTTTACCCTCACAACCATCGCGCATGTGTGCTCGACCTTGGTACCGGGGTCGCCGGCCGTCGCGACAAGGGCGCATGCAACGATATTTATACCTACATGAACTAAACATCTCTAAATGTCACGTCTACAATTCGCCGAATGGATAAAATTGTTACCGTAAATCGTGTTTTTCTGGCTGTATGGGTTGATGCCTTTGCCTCGTTAAAATCATGTAATTATTGGCGGCAAATGGAACAAAGATGGCGGCTATAGATTGCGCAATTATATTTGTAATTTGCTGCTAATTATGGGATTTGTAGAGGAATGAAGCGATTAATATAAATAATAAAAAATTCTTACAAAGCTTTGCATTCAGTGCTTAAAAATTAAAAACTCGATAGAATAAATTATATTATTTACATCATTTTTTTTAAAATCAAACACAAGCACTTGAAAAACATTAACAAGGAGATAATTACATGATTTGTAATATTTCCTTAAACTAATTTAAACCTGACAGATAACTATAATATAAATTACTTTGTCTATAAATATACCTGTATATACCTAGCGAACAGATTTAACTAATCAGACCACAACCTACCCCTTCGCATAAAAAGAAACAGTGTAAAAAATATACTGGTATGTTCAAAGGAACATTTTTTTCATAGCAATAGGCAATTACTCTTAGCTAATCTCATAACACGGTATGGGACCGCTATTATGTGTTAGGCATCGCCAGGTGGTAGGTGTAGTATTTTTATGTTAGTAGGATTGTCTAACTGTACATACAGGTCTGCCAGGTGTCTGTGCTTGTGTAGAGTATCTGGATACAGAGAAAATGTGTACAAAAATATGAAATAGCAAAATGAAACTTTTATTGATTCTGTTTTCGGATTACATTATTAAAAATGTATGTACTATGTAATATCACATTTTTTTTGTTTTTCATTATGATACTGATATTTCTATTTTATGTTTTGTGTTGTGTATAATATTCATATTTCATATATTATGTTCGTATTTTAATTAATTCCTGATTTCTTATAAATACACAAAATAAAATTTCATCAAGTATCAAGTAATCATTTACTTCTCATTTCAATTGCTGAAATCTACTGATGTCAGTAGTTATCATAAAGTTTGTTTTTATGTGTATGTTTAAGTAAATATAGGTTAAGTTGCCTCTGACTCTACCTACTCTACGCATATCATTTATGAAACCTAGGCATCCTAGTATCAGATGAATATAGCCCTTGTAACCAGTTAACAAGGGTAGAAATAAACTGTTCCTTATTCGCAAGAAAATAACGATTATTATCAAAAAAGTCAACCCACATTAAATTACAAGTCACTGTAATGAAAGCCCTTTTAAAGTTTCTGAACAACAACAATATAATATAATCTTATAGATTGGTTTATTGAGAATAGTGTGTGTTTAATAATATTGTTTTTTTTTATTTCAGAGTATCCTCGTCTTATTTCAGCGTTGGAAAATAAAAGAAACGCATAAAACGAAGTATTTCAGTTCATCATTGATTTATGTTAAGCTCCTTAACAAAAAATAAAAAATCTCACATCCATCGCGCAATTTCCAAACGATGGCAAAGGATTGCTTTTATATTTATAATTTTAGGTTCTTCATCTAAATTACATTACTTATAAAAACATAGGTATTTTTTTCCTTCGCAAATGTTGTAACAATACACAATATACGCAATATGTACAATAAAACAAAATAATTAACTTGTAAAATTTTAACTAAGTTAAAAGCAAATAATACAATAATTATAAATGAAAACAGAGAATACATTATATTAAATTTAATGAGCTACAACAAACATATTTAAAAGCTCTTCTGCTTTTTTAATTTATGAACTTTGTATGATCGGTAAACAAGTTTTTACGTCAAAACATATTTCGATTCCATATACATAAGCTTTGTCGATATGTAATCGATTGTAATTTACATGTAAAATCGAGTGCAAAAGGCTCTATCGATATAAATAAACAATATCAAGAAATAATGGCAAGGCCATCATTGTTTTGTACACAGACTATTCTTAGACGATGCTATTTAAAACTGGCACTAGAACACACGTGAGGACTTGCTTCGTTTCTTATCAACATTAATAGAATATATTGAATATATCATTGTTTTGTGTTTGTTTTTCTTGGCAATTACTTAGTAATTCTATTGAGCATGATACGTGAAGAAATCGTTATTATTAAGTCGTATTTATTTATTTATTTATAATCTTTATTGCATACAAAACAAATACAAATTTCACACACACAGACAGGACATTTGATGCAAAGGGCGGCTTTATTGCTTCAAGCAATTTCTTCCAAGCAACCCGAGCAACCAATGTATTGGAAAAAAAAGAAAATTAAGGTGGATTATGTACACAATAGAAATAAAAAAAGGACATCACATAATAAAATAAAAGACAACAACAAAATTATGATTAAAAAAATTCTAAAAAAACAAGAGAAAAATACCAAAAGGGAAAAAAAACACATGAAAATAAACAGTAAAAAAAAACAAGCAAGAAAAAAAAAATATGACAATAATTAATAATAAAAATAATTAACAGGTTTGCAAATAGTGACACTTAACCATATTTTTATGATATTTGTTGCGATTTTACTATGAGTTATCAGATTTGTCTCAACTTTAGTATCTAGTAGAGCAGATTTTTATTATAATCCATGAGGAAAGCCGCTAGCTAAAGTAATAACTTACAAAATATTGATAGTTAGGTATATTGTATAAATAAATGAGTTTTTAAATTAAATTATGCAATTTACAAGCAAGATGAGTGAAACAGATGTGAAACGCACATGTTACATGACCTTAAAAGGGAATATTGTACATGGCTTACGTATTTCGTTACAATATAATTATTTAGTAAATACAGGAGATATAAGCATCAGATTAAAACTCGAAAGTAGTACAATATTCATACAATAAATAATATGTTTTTATCATCATTATCATCACAATAATTAGTCCATTTTTTGCACGATATACCTATATATATGTTATCCATGTTAAAACTCACCGATGGATTTCATTTACTGACTTGTCGAATTTTACATCTGGTTATTCGTGATTTTGTTACTATACTGAGTTATACTGTCTATATTTAATACTAGCTTCCGCCCGCGGCTTTACCCACGTGGTGTTTTTTCGCAATTAAAGGTAGCCTATGTTGTTTCTCAGGGTCTAAAGATTGTCTGTGCCAAATTTCATCAAAATCGATTGAGAGGTTTTAATCGGGAAACCGTAACATACCGATAAACAGACAGACAGAGTTACTTTCGCATTTATAATATTAGTAGGGATGTTCTAAGTCATAAATGAATCATTTTATTTTCTGAATCATTAGATGGTACTTAAATTAATGATATTAAAATGTAAGTGGTCTTGTAATACAATTAGCTTACATAATAGAAAGCTATAAATTTAATACAAAAACGTCCGGTCAGTCCCGGTTTTCATTATCCTTTTTAATGTGTTGTAGAAGCTTCGATGGCGTGAAATAATGCTGGCAAATTTAACCAATCAATTTTTTTTTCACATAATTTTAAAGGCACCATTTTGAGGTTTCAATAATTCTTTATTTTAGAAAAATGTATACGAATAAAAAAGTTGAATCTTAAATTTTTAATTGTGTATTGTGTGTTTGTACTTAAAATCTACCTTTTTTTACAGGATTTTTCAGGCTTTGTTTATGCTGTATGCCGTACAATACGCTCTTCCTTATATATAAGGTAAGGTTTATTGTGCAAAAAGGATAGGAATAACAATTTGTTAATCGAGAAACTATACTCATAGAGCAAGTTGGGTAAAATAAATATTTTATACAAATTGTTTTTCATTTTCCAATCCCGTGTGTAGAAAGAATCACGTTATCGCGCATGCTTGTTCTACGATCCCATTCGATAGTTTTGCATGTTTTAATATTAACGCGGGTAGTTCGACAAACTTTACTCTTGAATTTTTTATCGTAACGGATGACCATAATTGAATTGATAATTGCTTTCCATTGATATACTGTTTTTACAAGATATCTATACTAATATTATAAAGCCGAAGAGTTTGTTTGTTTGAACGCGCTAATCTCAGGAACTACTGGTCCATTTGAAAAATTTTTTCGGTGTTAGATAGTCCATTAATTGAGAAAGGCTATAGGCTATATCATCACGCTAAGACCAACAGGAGCGAAGCAGTGCGGGTAGAACCGCGATGCACAACTAGTAGATTATAGTCTTAATTTAAGACTAGACTAGGTACTATAGAATTAATGAATTATGTAGGAATGCTAATGAAATTATAATGTACCTGCTTGCTTATTGTGGATTTACATTAAGTGTAAGTTGTGGCGATTGAATAACTGTAAAATCTCTTGAACAGCTTCATATCTTCTTCTATTACATAATAATATTATGTAAAGCTTTGCTCAACATTAGTATAATTTTTTTTACTATTACACTAGACTGAATAAATTCCAAAAATTTTTGACATAACAGTGACTCTATAAAAAAGTGCTGATAAGTTTGACCCATCCACATTTCAACCGCGCCAATCGTCGCTTACCCGGCGAGATTTGATTACGCAGTCATGAATAGATAATTTTATTATCTAACAGTCACGTTGACAGCATCTCGTTGTGATCAGCGTGGGTGCTGGGTACATACTCGTCATGTGGGTACTGGTATATTCATCGTAGTCACAATAAGGTAGATTGTACACATGATGAGCAAATATTGACGAATTTTGCGTGATTGATAGATGATTATGAAAAGGTTTTCAGTTTGAATTCAATACAAGTTACTAGTATTTTTATAGGTATGTTAAAAATATTTGTAATTGTTTAAAATAATTGATCTAATTATGCTTTCGTAGCTGTCTCTGTCTATTTCCTTTTATTATTTTGTACCATTACGTTACACAAAATTAAAACACACATCACACATCCCGATACTGTACAAATACAAGTATGCTTTTCATTCTGTAAAAAGCAAAATTCCTCATTCTTCATAGCTATTTAAGGCATATATAATTCCGATTTATAATTTTCAAATCCAACATAAACAATATCCTTTTGAATCACCATCCACAACAAAACGATTTCGCATTGATCTCCTAATCTGTAAAATAAGGTTAAACACGGTTTAACAATACAGTTTAAATTCATCATGAATCAGCCTAACATAACGGTACATCAATGATGTAACAACATGGTGGGTTGAACATTGCAATAGTAACATAATGTGTTGTGCTTGCAATGAACATTATAATTATACTTCTCATGACTTAATTTTGAAATTTCAGGTACCTAGGGTGTTGATTACAATAATAAAATAAAAAAAAATTTATGATTAAATGTATATTTTTATTTTTTATGGGAACAACTAGCTGTTGGCCGCAGCTTCGCCTTAGTGGAAAAGACGGTTCATGGTATTTCAGCTTCCATTACCTATTTATCCCCTTGGGGAAAGAATTGAATCCTTTCCTAGCGGATGCCTACGCCCTAACATCAACGTGCACGCCAAATTTCAGCCCGATACGTCGAGTGGTTTGGGCTGTGCGTTGTATAAATGTAAAAATATTTTAATAGATTATTTCATTTCTTAACTTGGACAACATATAGTCTTTAAAGTGGATTTAAATACATATTTATAATACTTAACGCATACCCACGCTTAAGACTTACAAATGAATGATTCATTGAAACCACACACATTACATAAACTATATACAACCATATACAATATACATCATTTTTACTAACAACTATATTATGATTTAATGTCATGTGTACCCTTTACTTTGAATACCTGATTTTTAACAAAATCTAAACTTTCAAATTGGTAAAAATTTAAATAGGGCCAACTGGAAGGCGCTTGCCCTAAAAAGAAAGAATCTTCAAAATCGGCGCACCCAGTCGCAGGTAACAAACCGAAAAAAAATGACGGCTTGAAAATCTACTCCTTTTTTGAATTCGGTTGAAAAAGAATAGAAATTATTCGTTTTTGTTTTCTTAACGCAATTAACGCAATCACCCGCGACAGATCTAAACTAATTTTCAGACA
Organism: Colias croceus; assembly: GCF_905220415.1. Lineage (NCBI taxonomy): Eukaryota > Metazoa > Arthropoda > Insecta > Lepidoptera > Pieridae > Colias > Colias croceus. The sequence continues at coordinate 5,226,201 of NC_059562.1, forward strand.
ACAATTTCCATTATTTATTCATTGTATTACATTTAGCTTGAATATAATTCGCCAGACAACAAAGACGACTAAATCATTCGGCGAGACGCGGTACGTGATGTCACATTTGTTTATAACCTAATGGTGGTCATTAAATTTGTCTGGAGTGCAATTTTTTGTTAATTGATATTTCTGGAACGTTAGAAATAGGGTGCAGTTAATGATAGTTCGGTCTATAAATGCGAAAGTAATGTTGTCAATCTGTCTGTCTGTGACTGTCTCTTCTTCACGTATAAATCACTGAACCTGCAGAACATACAGACAGATAGACAGACAAAAATTTTTTAAATCACATATTTGGGTTTGGTATCGGTTCAGTAATTAGGTCCAGCTATTTATTTTTCAATATTTTCAATGTACACAATTGACCCTTCTACAGATTTATCATATGTATAGATTAATACGATATTGTTATTTTAACTCAAACTCAAATTCGCTTTACTCAAACTCACATTGGGTAACATCACCGAAAAAATATTGCAAATTGTCAGTTATATTACACTATCACATTTATAAACATTTATTTTAATCATAAAAAGTACAAAAATAAAAATAACAATATCACAGCCATTATATAAATATGGTCTAAATATAGAGTTGAATGACCGATAACAGCACAGTCATTTTATTTTTACACTGTTTTTATAGTATTGATAAGATCTCTTTTGTCTGCAATGCGATGTTGTAATTTGTATCACTATATAGTATTTAGCCCGCGACTTTGCTTGCGTTAAAAAACGTTATTATAATGTTATATACGCATAAACTTCCATTCTATTTTCAACCCTTATGTTAGTTTATAGCATACTTACTCTCTGCCCGCGGCTTCGCCCACGTTGTTGAAGAAAAACCCGCATAGTTCCCGCTCCCGGGAGATTTCTGTGATAAAATCTATGTTATGTCCTTTATTAAATAAATCTCAAACTATGTATCTCTGTAGTAAATTTCATCTAAATCGGTTCTGTGGCTTAGGCGTGAAGAATAGACAGACAGACAGGCAGACAGAGATACTTTCGCATTAATAATATTAGTAGGGATTAGTAGAGATGTTAAGGATCCATAATTACTAATACTCCCACATTACAAATTCATCCTAATTTATTCAAAGTTTCCGGCCTAAAAACGTAACCATAGGTACTGAAAACGTAACAAAGAAAATTATAGGCGAATGGCCTTTCTAATTGTTTATATTTATTTTTACTAGCGGTCCGCCCCGGCTTCACTCGTAGTACATATTTACATTTTCTCTCCATAAGAACGATCCTCGTACTTCAAGGAATCGAAATCGGTTCAGCCGTTCTCGAGTTTTGCCCTTAGCAACACATTTAACTATTCATTTTTATTATATAGTTATATTGCAGTATATCTCTATATGTCTCGTTACAAATTCCGTTTATATCCCATTCAATTTAACGGGATATAATTCAATATTTATTTTTCTCACTGTCGATGGGCGACGTGTCACACACAATAAGATGACGCGTCGCTTATTTTGGTGACTTTTATACTTAAAATATGATAAAATACTTTATAAATTGATAACCTGTGTTGGAAATTCGTTTAAGAAAATAATTTATTGGGTGTTAATCTTGTTATACGCCTTGTCAAGTTTTAAAAAGGATCCTTAATTACATACAATTAAAAAGTTATATTTCGAATTATATAAGTAACTTTGTGAAAATGAAACTATGTTCTCCATAAAATATTTTTCACAAGTAATTCAGAATGTTATTTCTCAGAGAAAAATAATTCTATAATATTAAATATAAATAATATCATAGAATAGTTTTATTAGGAATAGATTCGTCTATTTCGTAGACGGTCTACGAGTGCGTTGACACGTAGCGCGTAGCGGCCATCGACCCCGCGTAGACGTAGCTATCGGTTGCTATAACAGTTCATTATGCCACTTGCCTAATTTTTTATAATTCTGATAAAAATATTGTAATAAGTTGATAACAACGGTACTATTATTTGGCATGTGCTGAATTCGGTAATCCTAAAAGATAAGTTTATCACGACGTATTGTTTGAAGTGTAAAATCAAGGAAAAACACACGATAAATATGTAATTGACCCTAATTAGGGTATATAATATCTAAAACTTGAATAATAAAAATGATGTAAAAAGTATGTATGTTTGAAAGAAAGCTATGAGCTATAAAATTCTATAGTTTAAAAATAAGAGTTCAAAGTTCAATAAAATCTATTGCAAAAATACACTTCGTTGGAGCAAATATTTATCATAGTGAACCTATAATAGCAACGCACGTAGAAGTGTCAAAAACCGATGTGAAAGAACTTCTTGGGAACCAAACATTTCAGACATCCGCGGCCCTTTGATGTTAACGAACTCTTTCCTTCAGGTCACAGGGACGGATTTCAAACATTATTTGGTTTGATTAAATTATTTCACTGAGAAATATTTACTAATAATTTTATTTTATAGGAATAATTTGCTTTTCTAATATATATTTGAGATGTGGCCTTTCCAGAATAAATTACTTACTGGTTATAGAAAATTAAAGTTGTACATAGTTTACATAAATGTATCGAATTCGTTATAAACTATATGATGTATTTTGTTTCGAAAATCTATCATTTTTCTCAAATATATATTGGATGGATTTCATATTAATAAATTACATTCAATTTCTGATAAACGTCCTTATTATGTGTTAGTTAACATTTCTCTGAATAACTATATGCTATAGCGTTGACTTAATTCTACATATTCAAAAGGTGTTTAATAAAAATATACAGTGGAGTTTTGTATATAGGTGTGCGAATGATGATTCGTTCGTGATGCATCTGTGTGTGTATGTGCTTATTAATGTGTGGCACATTACCATCCAAAAAGTTTATTTAAGATTTTGCGAAGGCATATGAGTCAGTCCGACCCTGTCATCTGAAGCCCGAACAGCATCCAAATTGGCCATTCACCTCAGATGTCTGCCCTAAGCAATAACACGCTTCTTATGTTCAAATAAATAAAAGGTCAGCGAACTTTTACGCGCGAATTTTACGTCAATTGTTACGCAACCGCGTAAGGTTCTGGGAATGATGCGTAATTTTTGAGTCATCGCAAATTAGTCTAAAGGGCTAGCTAGTATTTAGTTATGAATTGTAATGTGATTAAGAAAAGTCTGGAGAAAATAGAAATTGCTTACTCATTGAAACGAATATTTATTTCCACTAATATTAACCTTACGTCAGACATTATTTGTTCCCTCTTGTTTATTGTTAGATAAATTATTCACAGGTAAGTTTGAAATCATATTCCTTTTGTTGTGGGGTTTCTTTACTCTATTCTATCAAATGTAGCCCTTTTATACCTATTTTAAGCAATATTTCAAGTAAATCAATCCATAATTAAGTATAAATATAACCGTAGGATGATTTGCAGAATCATGTCTAAATACGTCTTAAACAGCAAATAATATAATGTAATATATTTTTATAATTATTGTAGTTCAAATAAAGAGGATGTTTGATCTTACAATAATAAGAAAAAAACAGACATAGTGATAGAAAATCGTAGTATATTTACTATGTATCGCTTAAAATACTCCAGGTGATTTGAAATTCTCTTAACGAAATAAAAAAAATCTATGACCATATAAACAGTCTCAATTGTCACTACAAAGTTGCGCATTCAGGCAATATAATGCAACGCTGTTAGTTTTTACGTTTTGTTTGCATGTGTAATGAGATAAAATCAGCGATGAACTGACTCCTCTGAATTAGAATCTGTGTCCATTGTTACACGGTACTCTGTGCTAATATTGAAATCTTTCAATTTTATAATCAACTATGCTATACGATTTCAGAATTGTGGTAGATTATGTACCTGGATAACTGTGCTTCTCACAGGGCACTATGCTTTAAAATAATAAAAAAATCCCGAAAATTACGCAAAAGAGCTGGTATGGCTATCAGCAATATTTTAACGTGTTTCAGGCTTTGTGAATGTTTTGGTTTCTACATATTATAATGGTTTGAAGTATTTTTAAAAAATATGAAAACATTACATTAATCTAACTAAATGATATTTTTTTATGTACTTTATGATAGAATATATCAATTCGCTAATAATACTATACAACAAAAACAAACATATTTTATCAATTCCGTCTGGTTTATTTAAATACGACCAAACGATGTTTTGTTAATCACTTATCACAGATATCTATCAGATAATCATTACCACTAAACACCGATAGCCATCACATATCTATTACTAATATCGTATCGTAGAACAATGGACACACACACCGTCCATTGCCTTTACATAAGGAGTTCGGTCGGCGCAAGGGCGGCCGGGCGTTGATCTAAATGTTGTTAGACTTATGAGGTAAATAGACTAGGTATGAGTCTATTATTTTATAACTCTTTTTACGATAATTTTTCTTGATAAAGTAACGGTAGAATTGTAGAGAATTTTCTGTATGATTTGAAAGTAAAGTCTATTACATTATAACTCTTTTACACGAATGTTTCTTGATAAACAAGGTAGAAATGTAAAGAATTGTCTTTATAACTGGACTGCAATATGTTATACATGTATTATTTATTGAGAAATGTACATTATAAAAAAGTTACAAGCAAGAAGGAAATCAGTATTAATTACAAATAGTTACAGTTGTGGATATTTAAATAAAATTGATAATATTATTAAAATGTATAATATATTTCATCATGTAGGTAATTGAACCCCATGTCATTTATTTTCATTCTTCTTATCGCGATGCACAACTTTTGAAAAGTAGATTCGCCAGTCTTCAAACCTGAAACAAAGAAATAAAGTTAAAATATAATAAATATTATGTATACTGTTACTACATTTTGTAAAATCTCTTAGATTCGTCTTCTCTAGTACATAATATTATAATTTCAGGCCATGCCATAAAATTATAACAATTATATTGGTAAACTAGTCTAAATATTATTGACTCTACATTTGTTATATTTGCAATGCGTTCAAATAAAAAGAAGACGATTTGATGGAAGCTGCGCCGGTGCTTTAATTCCTCATAACATGTTACCTGGCCACACCTAGAGGGTAATTTTGTTTGGAAGTGTTTAACGTAATATAAAGTTTCTCGTGATATTTGAGATATTAATATTTATGCAATACAGTCCTCAACAAATTGTTTGCTTTTGAATTCTAATTTACTCTGTTCCGTACTATTTATGATTAATTATTATTATCGATTGATCTAAACCTCTTCTGTGACTAATAACAGAGAACGGGAAACAGTTTACTAGTCAAGTAGTATAAAATAAAATGATAACACTGAAATAATCAATGAAAAGACAGTTTAAAGTGTTCAAATGCTTTATAAATATTTTTTTTTGTGAAAAGTAAAAGAACAATTTCGAGGAGGGATTCGAATCCGCTTCTTTCGCCATTCCGAGGCGACGCGGCGTGTTTGTGTATGATTTTCTCTGCAATGGTCTGGGTTAAACTATGGCCTAAGTCCGAAAGTATACAACGTACCACGACCTTCTTACATTTCCTTTCCTAACAGATTGCCAGGTAGAGATTGCTGTTCAGCAATAAGGCCGCCTTTTGTAGAAATGATGCCTTTTTGTGATTTTGTTCTTTTTTTTTCTGCTTTGTCCATTCATGTTTGTACAATGAAGTATAATAAATAAATAAATAAATAAACGTAATTAAATGTCAATCTTTATACATAATGTAATTTTTTTAATAATAATAAAATAGTAAAAGCAATTTAAACAATTGGTCGAACAATTAGTATCTTAGATCATAGTTGAAATTACAGCTAATCCTTATCAGTTAAACATAGCTTCTAGCCTTCGCTCGTACTGCGAAGCGAAGCGAATACGAACAACACAGAACCTCAACATGCGTACAGTCATAATATACGACGCAATTTTTCCTGTAACTTATAACAATGAGACATCTCAGACCTTGATAGTTCATTCACTTGAGATTACAATAATATATAATGTAACAGGCCCATTGTATATCATGCGATGATTTCATATTATTTGCTATCTAAATGTCTTGTAAAATGGGCCATGATTCTATATTTTAACATAATTTAATGTGTTTGCTTTATAATGAACGTGAGCTTTGATTGTTCGCAGTAATTAATTAGCTGACAACGCTGTAGTATATTTTGAAATTGAAATGACCTGAAATGTATTTTTTATTTTGTTTTTATAAATACTAACATACTTGAAATAAGGAAGGGGTGCTTTTATTTTTTATAATATGTTAACAGCCTACAGGGTGTCGTAAAGAAGCGTTAACGAATAAGATAATAACATATTTATAATAATTAGTTAAAAATAATTATATCGCATATTTAATTGAAAAGAATTTTGAAATCCGTTAAAGGCCTTAATACCTATACATAATACATTAAATTGCCAAAGTTTAGCGTTCAAACGATCACACTTTATAAAAATAAAATTTGCCTTATCATCAGTCAATTACATCGGCAAAAATATTTGCACCGAAGAGTTATCGACCTTCGGCCAAGCACCTCTCCGTAACATAGACCTTTGTGTCTAATATTTACGGGTTTTACGAATCGAAAGTGTATCTACGATTTACTGTTACATTGGTTATTGATCTCTTTACATTGTTTAATTACCGTATTTTATTCGTAGGATTTTGGTATTTAACTGTTCATTATAATTATAATATTGATATACAAGTAATGTAATTCTTATTCATCTGTTCAATGTAATAACTATGATTTTGTACGCCATAAGCTATATGGATATAAGACTAATACTTGTTGATTAAATCTTTCATATTAATAGCTACAAAATATTGTAATTTGTCTCAATTTCCTACGTGAACAAAGAAAAAAATGACTTGCTCCATTTAGTTCTCTATAACACTTAGATAGAATGTAGAGAACTAAAGCCTAAGCATGAACCTTTTCTAACACGCTTTTTTATGAAGATAAATACAAGTAGATCTTATAGAACTACTACTACTATATTATAGAATAGAACTTATTATAAGTTCTGATTTGGACTTCGATTCCTGGTGGAGCTATATTCATACATAATGTTCAATTCCACTAACCCAAAATTGTTTAAATTGTAGCATATTTTGCCCGTTACTTTTCTGTAGTTAAAAGCGCTGTCTAATAGCAAATAGAAATATATTAAACAAAAGACAACAAAAATGAAATTGATAAAATATAAACTATATTATGTTTTAACATAATTAATAGCTGTTTGTTGAACTTAGGGGCTTTGCACTAACCACAACTGAGGTATGATTGCGAAACATGATAAAATTGTCTCACACGTGTTATTAGCATGTTTAATGTAAATTCTTATAATTACTCATGTTTATTTGTGTTTTCTACACTTTTCTATAAAGAGGAAAACTTTGTTTGTTTGTTTGTTTGTAATGAATAGGCTCATAAACTACTGGACCGATTTTGATGAAAATTGGCACAGACAATCTTTAGACCCTGAGAAAGAACATAGGCTACCTTATATTGCGAAATATGTACCACGGGCGAAGCCGGGGCGGACCGCTAGTACATACTTAATATTTTATCGAAGTTTATTGACTTGATATCCTTCGATATTGTGGTAAGTGTTGGTGAAAAGCTTTCGTTCGTTTAATTAAAATTAACCGTTTTCAGGTTTATTTTCGTAAAAGCTTACTCTTATAATTAAAATTCCATGAAACCTTATTTCGTTAGGACCGTTTTTAAGTGAAACGCTTTCAGTGTTAAAGTAATTTTGAAATATGTATACAGGTTTAGCCACTTAACATATAGAAAAAAACAGCTTTTATATTTTTAATTTGAAAGTTATAAGCTAAGTATGAACATATTATACAATATATTTTTAATTAAAAGGTGAATAAGTCTTTGAACTTTACTTAAACTTTATGTATAAACTCTACAAGAGATATATGTATAAATATTATATAAATGAAAGCTCCATAATCTTAACCACAAACAATAACCCAATAATTTTTATAGAACTTCTCTAAATACAAACTAAAAGCAAAGAAACCTATGTTATAACGCATATTATTACTACAGGTAACCAACCACATTGACCATAATCTCATAACATTTAAATATTAAATAAAGACCTACACTTTACATAAAAATCTATTCACGACAAAGCTTTACAGTGTATGTGTGAGTGCAGACTGCACCTTGTATAAACGTCCGTCTGCGTTCCCATGTGTGCGTGCACCCTTCCCGTCTCATCAACGTTCGATTGCGTTTGGTTATCTCATAATGGATTCTAAGTTATAGTTTTAAGGTTGAAATTTGCTTGTATTTTTTTAATGGGTTGCAAGGATAAAATTGTGGGTTGTTATTTTGAATCACACGACGGGAGAGGGGGCTGTCTGTGTGTGGTTGTTTGTGTGTGTGCGTTCACCTTGAAAAGCGTCAGTTCTTTGTGCAATGGGTTATTCGGTTAATGGCACCAAGAAAGTCAATGGCGCGGATGCTTGTTAATGTACGGTTAGCAACCGATTGATGCACTTTATTTGTTATTTTATATGATTTTTACATAGATATGCTGTAGATAGTTATCGTAATGTAAGAAATAAAGTCGTTGTATTTCTTAGAAACAAGAGCAATAAATATAAAAGTATTTTATTGGTGTAATGGGTAAAACATAGGTGTGGGCGTAAGTTACTTTATGAATCTACCTATTATTAGCTGAAAGTTTGTAAGGACAGTTAAACAATAATTAATAATAAATAAATATAGATAATATAAAGTTGCTCTTTCAAACAGACTACAGAAACGATTTTGGTATCAATTTGTAATGCCTATCAACCGAAATAAATAATATGAAGGTTTTATTTTATGATAACGTTTAACAAATTTATTAACTATCTGTAATATTTTAAACACATTTAATAATCCACGAAGTTCGCTTCTGGTAAACAGTGACAACAGCAGATATTTGCCGTAATTTAGATAATATAGAATAGATGGCCTGATAATTATTATTAGCCTTTCAAGTAATAGTCGAATTATTTTTATTTTCTTCGATTAATAATGCTTGAAAACACGTCTATTCAAAACATAAAACAATGTAGATGTAGATGATAATGTAGAGAAAAAAGCTCTAGGTAGCATGTACAAAATTGTAATTATTTTTAGTTTAACCTTCCTTTTAAAAGTACTAATATTTTTTGGATTAAATTAAACAAGCCTTTTGCCCACTGCTTCGCCCTCGTAATCAAAGGAAAACCCGCATAGTTCTCGTTCCCGTGGTATTTTCGGGATACAAAACTATCCAGTGTGTAAATCCAAGTTACCCTGTATGTGTGCGCAAAATTTCATGAAAATTGTTCCAGAAGTTATTGCGTGAAGGAGTAACAAACAAACATACAAACTTTCGCATTTATAATATTAGTAGGATACCTACAATAAAAAATAAAACGACGTGTGGCACTCGGGGACTGCCGCGGTAAAGCTATTGCATGCTATGCCTTCAAGCCACACCTCCTCCCGTCGGAGTGGGGAGCGTGAGGTTTTTTCGTTACGGAATTTCTCGATTCGCGGTCCTCGCGCTCAAGGCCCGCGATAGAAGCTATGCAATAGCTTAAAAATAGGCAGGTTCTTTTCATCCATAATCCTAAAAAATTGTATAAAAGTTTTACAAAACCTTCTTTGCTAACCATACGTCTCAAAATACCCGCTTCTGTTGCGAGCGCGCATACGGCACACATACCAGCGCGTATTGAGGTAGGTCTTACCGTTCCACTAGGCGGTCCGCTCGTGTGAAATAATCGTTATGAAATCTTAATATTGCACTTTTTGGCACAGATTGTGTAGATTATGAAGTAAGGTATGATGATAAAATTATTGAATTGAGTAGAGTCTTGCAGGTAGGTACACAGTTTGACAGTTAAGATTGAGAGATATTCGAAATAATAACGTAGTATATAGGTAATGTAACTAATACACTAATTCTATATGTATACAGTATTATACTTTAAGTTAATTTCGAATGTAATATGTATGTTAAATTGGAAACAATAAAGCTTATAACTATACCTATAGTTTTATTAAGTAAAGCTACTTAGTTACTTTTTAAGTACCTAACTAATAATTACTATTTTTCAATATAAAATTAAACTCATTTATGCGTAAGCTAGGTACGTAATATGATAATGAAGTACAAATACAATGAAAAAAATAAAAATACAATTGAGTTATGATGTAGTCCTTTATTACCAGAAATTTCACAAAGCAAAAAATATCACACGATTATCAAATCCAGAAAAAATCCAGCTCATCCCTTTATCCAAAGACCTATGTAAATAAACACATTATCCAAAGCAAACGCATTATCGCACAAAAGATTATAAAATTTCAGTACATATTTATAAGTTTTTACATGTTTTTCATTCACGTGACTCCATTTTAAAACACGTGATTTTCCTTTTTAACAATTAATCTGTATTGTGTACCTTTTAAATGAATTCATTGAAGTTTTTTATTCGTCGCTATAAAATTGTAAAACTTTCCGTTCATTCATTTTATTCAAGGACTTGATATCTTTGAATTTATGCTTGATCTATCTGATTGCCCCGACTTCGTCTGTGTAATCGAAAAATGTCATAACAACTAAGATCTCTTTTAACAAAGAGATCTTATAACAAAGAGATCTTAGATGCACATTTTACTTAGGTAACCCCACAGACATGTATACATGTCTGTGGGTAACCCTATTAGTAAAATGTACAACCAATTAAAAACTCGTAAAGGTATTAAATACAAGGTTATAGTTTTTATAATATACAATGAAGTATGTTGTTTATTGTGTCATTTTATAAATTAGATTATTCTTCATATAAAAAAGCAACTATGTTTCTTGCCGTTTCGTTTCCATTCCGTTCCGAATCGGTGGTACTTAAATCTTAAAAAATATATTATGACGATTCAAAAGTGCTTCTAGAAGAGGTCTAATTGAATAAATCAATTTTTGAGTTTTCAGTTTTGAATAGATGATAACGTGTTATATGCTCTAAGTCTAAAATATGAATTCTTATCAGTAGATAATATATGGGCCTTAGAATCAAGAGGTCCTGATTTTGATCGAGATATTATCTTTGTACTGCTCTACTTTGAGTTTTGAATCGATTTAAAACATTTGATAACGTGTTCATTTGATCGAGATATCTTTATACTTATGTCCCTAAAAATCGATCAGTAAACATTGATTAAATACACACTGCATCTTTCCTTTAAAAATTATATTATTTTTGCGACATACATAAACGTTTTTGTTTCTTTAGTAAAAACAACTGAAAGAACAATAAAAGCAGACAGTGTAATCTTTCTGATAAAGAATTACTAACAATTTGTCACCTTGTACCATATTCTTTCGTAATGTTGTTATGTGGATTACAGAGACGACGCAAATTATTTTTATCATTTATTCATAAGAAAATGTTTGACGGGCCTTGACATCTTTCTACATTTTATATACACATGATATACTAATTTTCTTTCGACATTTGATGATATAAAAATAGATGTTTCATTGTAAGGTCATATGAATGTTTGGTGTCAATATTTTTGGTGTTGGTTCTAATAATACAGCTTTTTTGTTTGGGAGAGATATTTTGTCGTACCTTTGTAAATGTGTATAATCTGTAAACACCTTTTTAAATGGCAGATTATTTTTAATGAAATAAGATGACAATATGTTATAATTCATAGGTCAAATTAATTAATAATGATCTTTTAAGTTTGTTATTCCATGTTTTATTTTTTTGTTTCATTACATTATTCCCGCCTCAGGACCGATGTTTTCTATGCTTTAATTTTTTTTTTCAAATCTTTCATCGCATGTTATGTATTTATATAGATTCACATAGTCTTTAGAAATAATATCAGAATAATCGTTTTGTACCAACATATCTTACCATCGAATACCCCAACTAGTTTCACTTCCCATACTACATAAATATAAAAACAAAACCAACAGTAATTTATACAGCATTTACGACGTACAATTCGCTGTAGTCTCACAGTATTTTCGCGCCATAAGCCAAGATGGCGGCACGAAAATCTTTTTTCTTATTCTTCATTAAGCTGTATCTCGTTCCGCGTTCATCTTAAATATCATCAGCCTACCTTGCACCCGAATATCATTAAAGATATGTGCATGATCTTTACCATACACCGGTTTTCATTGTCTATTTTTTTCTTTTACATGACAGTTGGTGTCAATATATTTTCCCGCGCGATTTATTTATCCGTCCGATTGTAGATAGTCTATCAAGATGCTTTTAGTTGGGTTAATTTTTTAATTGCGCATTATAATTATTGATGTGTATGCGGTTTAATTGGGTTAGTTTTAATAGGAAAAATTTGCCTTACCTGATTTTTATCATTTATCATAAGATTAAATGAATAATTTTAGTTCAAATGTCAAATAATTTTATACTGAATTATCATCTTTACTTATTATTACTGTTTGTAATTCCACATAAGAAAAAAATAGTATGTATTTACCTCATGATGGAAAGACCCAATTATTTATCTACTTGTTTATTATATTAGGTAATTGATGAAAATAATTTGTTGAAGTCTAATATAATTATTATATACTCACCTTAAAAAGTCTCTACAAAAATATATCACCCAATTTCTTACAATTTACCCCCCGTTTAAAACTGGCTAAAATTATTGGACATTTATAAAAGAAAAATACGTTAGAAAAATGAAAATCATAATAGTTTAGACATTGTTTTATTCCCGCGTGTGGGTGGGAAAACTAATAATTATCAGAATTATAAATAGATCGAAATGCAATAAGCAATGATTGATTAATGTACATTATTGTTGTATCACTGACCTTACATAACGATCTTTGAACGACAGTAAATGTCATTCCATAAAAATGACGCCAACTAAACTAATGTTTATTATATTGGTATTTTTAATTATAAGCAGTTAGTAGAATAATAGGAAGAAGAACATTTTTAAGGAACATGTTTAATTGTTTATAGGTGATACAATAAATTTGTTTTATTAATACAAAAAATAATACAGTCTTTGAAGTTTGCAAAAGTACAACAACTTTAGGTATGCTTTACGATTATTCTCAAAGTTTTAGTAAATCTATTTTAAAAACGTCTTGACGAACATTATTGCAAATGTGATATAATAAATCACTTTCATAAAGGTTTGAACTAATAAATATATTTGTATACCTAATTTGCACTGAAAAAAAAATGCAGTAGTTTTTTTGTATGAAGGTATTTGTACTATAAACTTCACATTAACTTTTATGTTCAATAAATAAATCAAGGTCAATGTAACTATTTGTAAAATGCTCTATTTTATTGACTAGTGTAAATAACGCCCTTAACATATTCACAAAGTTGTAAAATAAACATTTTTGTCGATTCTTTGACGCACAATTATAGAATCGACGCAGACTCGGCTTATCTTTACGTGACACAATTTACAAATGTTTTTAAAAACAATTTATTTACAAGACAATGTTGTTGATAAAATTCTTTGTCACTTCGTCGAGTGCATTACCACCTTGGATTATTGAATTGTTATGACCCGCGAGTCAGTTGTTTTTTTAAAAAAAATATGTAGCCGTTTTTTTAGATCCATTTGTGTAATGAAATTGAAAATTTTATATGGAATGAAAGATCGCCTCCTATATTTAACATTTTGAAGTGAACTTCTTTAGGTGCATTGAGAGTAAAATTTTCGAGAACGTCTCATAGCAATACCGTCACGTCATGGAGTAAAGCGACGATTTTGTCGCTTACTTGACGTGACTTGGAGTACTTACGTACTTATTTTGTATCTTTCAATCTCGCCATAGAAGTTTCCCTTCTGACACGTCTGCTCGGGAGACACGCTCTTTCTTTTCTTGTGAATAAAAAATGAATGGTTCAATATTAAAGAACATAAGGTAGGTAGAGGTATTATTCTAGACTAGAATCAAATTGAGTAACATAATATTATGGCCTTTTATTATATTATTATTTCAAAGGATCAGACGATGATAGAGCTGTGTTTTTAACCTTTTATATGACTTTTAAAATGCCTATTTTTTTGTTGCTCTATATTTTTAAATGACAGTTATGGAAAATAGTGGTATTGTTTGATAAAGTAGATCATTAAATTTATGTTAAACAAAAATATTCAGACAATAAATGTTATTTCATTCTTAGCATTTTATTTATTACATCAATAAGTTAATTACCTTATTATTGAATATTAAATAACCTACTACCCTTTAGTTTCTGTGATCTGTGCCTACTACAATTGAATAGTTTCTATACCCTTGCAATAATTACAAATACTCTTTGTTATTTTTTAAAGGATTCAAGAGTAACCTATATCTGTTAAGCGGTTGTATTTATCTGTATTTACACTTGTATGACCGCGAAATTAAAACAAATGATAAAAAGTCGGTCAGACAATATTTGTTCTTACTGACTTTGAGGCATCCTTAACACAATGACCTAAATTGCACACTGAATTGGCCTTACTTCCAATTGAGATCTGTTTTCTTTGTTAAATAATTATTTAAGTAATATATGAGATGACGAGGTGAAATGATAATACTTGGTGGTTTATATTTATTTTTGCTACTGTGTTTTCCCAGTTTTTGAATGTTTCTTTGTTGATAGATGGAAATTAACTTACGAGAATATCGTATAAGAATAAAAATAACTAGTATTAAAAATACTTTAAGATAGGTACTTTAAATGTATTATACTTTAAATTTATAAAAATGTATGCAACACTATAAATGCCAGTTGTTAAAAAAATTGAATAAGTAGGTACAATACATATTGTACATAGTTATTATTTTACGTAAGTATACAATTTTACAAACTGCATACATAATAAAAATTACAGCTTAAAAATAGAATTTACTTGCTTTAAGATATTATTTAACACAAATGTTATATTCGTAGCATTTTTTACTCAATTTGTTGAGGTCCTTGAATTTAGTATTAAATAAATTTATAATTATTATATTAAAGTAAGTGTTCTGTACTGCATAATACTTATAATATGATAAACCATTTTATTTATCTAGAGCTGGTCGAACGGTTTCTTTAGGCAGAAAATTATTAGGAAGCCCTAAATGGTAACTCACAAATTTTTACTCATACTCAAACTCAAACATTTATTTATTCAATTAGACTTCTTTTAGAAGCACTTTGGAAACGTCATTACATATTTTTAACAATTACCACCGATTCGGAAAGCAGTATCTATGGAGAAGAACCGGCAAGAAACTCCATTGTTGCTCTTTTAAAATCATGTCAATATTACCATTGTATTTTACATAATAATATGTAACTTCTATGTTACTACATAGTACCTATATCATAATATGCCAAAGAACTGTCCTGTGATTCTTACGCGACAACCCTCCATGGATGTTCATGTTCCATGGAGGGTTGTTCATTCATTCATTCATTCATACATTCTTCATTCCTCAGACTTCGGAACTCTTATCAATATATAAACTGGATATATATTTTTATACACCTTTATTCTTTACCGTGTATGACATTTACAATAATTGATGTGCAATTAATTTCTGAACGCAGCTGTAAATAATACAGATTATAAATTACAATAACTTTATAAAATTGATACCTATTTACATATTATATGACTTCCTTGCCCATTATCTCATGTTACATGTTCTGAATGTCAGATTATTTAATGATTCTTAAATATTTCTAGCCTTTAAGATGATTTTCTTCCTTGTACTTCATTCCTTTGTAAAATATCCCTTAAACAAGCAATGTCATTTCACATCCAATATGGCCGATGCATTCAAGATGGAGTATGGAAGTTAATAGCATACCTGGTACAGGGCCACAAACTTAACTGACCCGGTGGCAAAAACTAGAACTACGTGCCGCCATTTTGAAGGGTCACATTTTCACAGATTTTTCATACGGAATATTTTCCGTCACCGGGTCAGTTAAGTTTGTGGCACTTTAATTGGTAAACTCAAGCATATTTTTTTTAACTAGCCACTTGCCTTTGGTTTGATATAAAATAGATTTTTACAATATCTAGAAGATTTTTAAATTCGAAATTACTATCTCCTCTGTTCTATAGTTTACGTATGAGAGCTGCACCTGAAAATGGAAAATACGGTCACAGTTTGATAGTAATAGTTATTTTATTACCTTCGTTTTTTTCTTGGGTGACATTCTGGAATTTTAATATTAAATTTTTTGTAATATTTAGTATTTTTTATAATAAGTAGGATAAAATATACATTACAATTGTAAATTATAAAATATGCACATTGAAATTATTGTTAATTTTCTTCATGATCGTTTATCCATATTAGTAAGTGATACATAAACAAACAGCTAAATGTTATAAATAAAACAAAAATCATTGCACTCAAGTCATCGATACACAATTCACGGGTGTGAAGATAAAATCTTGAACATCACTACATCGCAGTCACGTTCCGTAAAGGTATGGAAAGATTTAGCTGCTTATCTGTACTAATATAATAAAGCTGAAGAGTCTGATTGTTTGTTTGAACGCGCTAATCTCAGGAACTACTGGTCCGATTTGAAAAATTCTTTCGGTGTTCAGGCTAATCATCACGCTAAGACCAACAAGAGCGGAGCAATGTGGGTGAAACCGCGGGGCACAGCAAGTTAAATTTTTATTTATTATCGTGTTATGGATAGGCAAAGTAACAATTATGTATTGTTTTCATAATACGCATAGAGCTATAATATTTATACGGTCAAATGACGACCGCATCACTACTATTATTAAATGCAAAAGTAATTCTGTCAGTTTTTCTACACACCTAAACCACTGAACCGATTTTGGTGAAATTTTGTATGAATATTAATCACTTATAACATTTAAAACGCAACATAGTTTTTTTGTAGAGTAATTGCATGCTCTACGATTTGTAGCTTCTATGTAACTTGAAAGACTTATAACAACTCGTATTAAATACATAAATATTTGTTGTTCCCATCCGACTAGTGTATACCAGCCACTAGCGCCAGTACCTCGCCCATTGACCTTCGTTAGACTCAACGTAAACATTGTTATGCGCCATATTTTTATTAATGCAAATACTGGGCAATCTTTTTATATACTTTGTCCTCACTATCAATGTAAAATAACGTGTAGGTATTATTAGGTAAATCGATGAAAACTAAATGGTCTAACTATAATCTATAACGATAGTTATTAATATTATTATGTAATTTAACATATTTATAAGTATATACAATTATTGTATTATCCTTGGATTTCGATTGTTACTAAAAAAAGTTTTAAATTTTAATCGTATAACAGTTTTTTTCGTAATTTACATGATGATATTTAGCCTTCCTCGATGAATGGACTATCTAACACCGAAAGGATTTTTCAAGTTAGACTAGTAGTTCTTGAGATTAGTGCGATCAAACAAACAAACTCTTAGCTTTACAATATAGATACTGCTTTACTTCATTACAACTACTGTTATTACATACAATATATTTTGCCTACTAGCTAACCCAGTACAAGTTAACATCTCCATCCAACAAAAATCCCATCTCAAACAAACAATGTAACGAACAGTTAAACAAATTAACATATCCGGCGGTCAACAGCGATCCAAACACCAAAACATTGTCGGATGTCTAAAATAATAAAAGGATGCGCGTGCGTCGGATTTTATACCATTTTAAGAAAGGGGTTCGATTTTAATTTTAGATCGGCTCGGCGGAAATCGCTCGCGGCTGAATCATCGATTCGTGTTATATTTTATATTTTAACGTTATTTTATAACTGTTATGAAATAACCGTTGTGTTGACGTGGTAATTAAGTGTCTTTGATGGTAATTGATAGGAAATTGATTTGCAGTCTGTAAAAAGAAATCGACTGTAACGTTTTATTTTTAACATGGCAAGATATCTTATCAATACCAATATTAAAATATTTAAATTTAGGTACTTACTTGGTAGATACTTAGAATTATTGTCTTATAATAAAAAAAAATGTATTTTCTTAAATAAATAAAATAAAAATAGTTTATTTCGTTTCTAAATTTTACTCAATAATCAATATGGAGTAGGGCCCTCCTAGTAAGTTTAAGATAAAACCTGTGTCAGGAGGACTCTTCCTTAACTTAAAATGAAAAAAATAAACTGTTTATAACTAAATATTAATAGTTAAGTGTGGAGTGTATGAGTGTGTGTGTGTGTGTATGTGTTTGTGTATTGTGTGTTGTGCATAAGTTTTAAAGGAATAATTTAATTGCAAATAACGTCGCGAATAACACTTATACCTATATAAACGACCTATATATACCTATATACATATAGTTAAACAAAGTAGGTAATCTTGCAAAATGTGAATTATTGCATTAGTATAAAGAACAAAGAAACGCATGCAAATATTTAACGTAAGTCTGTTTGTGTGAGAATACTGTAGATTATGTTGATAAGCTTCTATATTGTTACGACATTTCATTGAAATATATTTAGTATCCCATATTTGCAAAAAATGTTCTTACCAAGACTACCTCATATCCCCAAAAAATAGACTTGATTCCCTGTTGTTCCTGTAGTGGGATAAAATAAATGTGCAGATAATTAGTGTGATCATATTATTATTTATTATTCCGGTTTTTAGAGCTCTTATTTCTACATGTTAATCCCAAAGTAATTCAGGGATTATGAAGGTTCAAGAGATCAAGTGAAATACAGTGTTGGGGATACGACGAAGAATGTATGCATTTAACCCTTTTGTTATAAATTGTTTTATATACAATTTTTAAAGAAGGGAAAATAATCGTCCTGGAATGGCACAAGACGCGAGTTCGAATCCTGCCTTGTGGAAAATTTCTACTGTTTAATATTTTATAATATATAGATTAAGGTTTTAACTGCGATCAAAGGTCTCAAGCTTTACTCTAAGTAGGTAGTCGCGTCTTATCATTATTTATTTTATTACATTTCTTGAAGTAAGAGGATGGTTCTTATGGAGAGAAAACGTAAAAATGTACCACGGACGAAGCCGGGGCGGACCGCTAGTTATATATAGATTAAGGTTTTAACAGCGATCAAAGGTCTCAAGCTTTACTTTAAGTAGTCGCGTCTCACTTGAAATATATTTAAATTTTTTGAATAAAATACGACACTAATAAATAAAAATAAAATTAGCATACTGTCGCAATAACAATTTATAAAATTAGACATATTTTATCCCATTAACAATAAGCATTTGATAATTCTTTCTATTATATAAATAAGTGAACAATTTGAAGATTAAGTTAAAATTTATTTAAGCATTTATCTTCATAAAGTAATAGCGATAACTTAATTAATGTAACTTGGAGTAATGGAACATGAATTAAACATATATGTCGGCGTGAAAAGGAATTGGCAAAGTACGCGATGTGACACTGGATGGAGCTAGTGTCGCGTACCGACCAAGAAGCTTATATCTTATACACTGGAGATTTCGGTATGAACATTTGACGTGTAACAAGAAAATTGTTGTGTTTTATCACTTTCACACCTAACTTGGTATTGCCACTGTTAATACGAAGTTTTCCCAAGGCTACTATGTATGCCGTAATATTCTGTGCAAAAGGTTAGTTTTTGTACATGAGTTTGTTGATAAATTGCCAACAACGTCATTCAGAAGCATTGTTGGATGAGACAATTATTATTTATGCTAAATACCTAAAATAAGTATCTGGACCAATTATTAAAAAGCGAAACTCCCTGATTATGGGTAGTTACCATAATAAAATTGTAGCAACTCTCACTTTGACAATATGGCATAAGTGTCAAAAAAATTGCGTCGTTTCGAATATTTAAGTTAATATTGTTGCGTATTTAATAAATATTTTCCGAATATAAATAATGTATTGCATTGTGAAAAATTGCAGAAGTGTTTGGACACCAAATTCTGGCATAGAATTTCACAGGCAAGTGTATATTTACGTTATTTACAATATTCCTCAATACTCCTGCATTTACCTGTTTAGAATCATTTCAATGGCAAAAATTGTAAAATTTTGCATCATTTTAGAAAGCAGTCATGTTAAATTTGTTATTTTCCTAATACTTTATCATTTTTCAACAAGTTTTCAATAAACAAAATTAACAAGTAAGGTAACCATGATGACGAGTTTTTATGGATAGTGAAGAGAATATATTGTAATAACAATATTATGATGGAATTTAAAACACCATTTTCAAGATTTTTACTAGTAATGAAACAACACTCGACATCGGTATTGCACTCACATGTAGTTATAAGATTGTTCGTTTTTACATTGAAATTTATACTTTTTTAACTTACCTCATATTTTTTGTTTTAGGTATTTCAGCTTTCCAAAAAGTAAAATAAAAAGAAATATATGTGCCCATCAAGGGTAAAATTACTGAGGATTACGACCCAAAAAAAAATACCTTTTGAAAAATAAACTTTGTAAAGTTAGCTGAAATTTGTGCAAGGCGTTTATTATAAACAGTTTTTCTTTGATGATTTTGGCTTGAAATTGACCCGTCGAAGCAACGCGTTTAAAAAGAAGATCTGAGTAGCTTACAATTTGGTAAACAGCATCTGATGCAAAACACAACTTTCCTCTATTTACAAAGGATGTTAATGCTATATATCGGTTCATATCCAGGCTTTGTAGCCAAGAGTTATTTAAAACTATCATTCTATACCAATTAAAATTGTATGTACCTATAAAGTATGGCCAGTAATATTATAATATAATTAATACTGTTAAAAATATATGTCGTTATTATTTATAGACCATGATTTTTAGTTTTTTCTATTTCGAAAAATCCTGAATATACAAACCAGTGTGGTCACCCACAGAAAGAGACAAAAAACAACACTGACGTCATTCAAGGTTATATTTTCTTGTGACGAGTCAATGGTCATAGTGCAATCTCCAGTGTATTAGATATAAGCTTCTTGGTACCGACGGAACGCCGGGGCCGAAGAAGGGGCGCAAAAGAGAACTGTCACTTGTCGTGACTTGTCAGTGGTCTCTTTGTTCGGGAACAATTAGTTTTTCCCTCGGCG
Source organism: Colias croceus (assembly GCF_905220415.1). Classification (NCBI taxonomy): domain Eukaryota; kingdom Metazoa; phylum Arthropoda; class Insecta; order Lepidoptera; family Pieridae; genus Colias; species Colias croceus. The sequence goes on from NC_059562.1 coordinate 5,247,317, forward strand.
GATCGTTTTTGCCCTTTGCCCTTTTGTGTTTACTTAAATTATAGTTTGTAAAGGAATTGCTAATAAAAGTTATAAGAATTATGAATCTTAATCATTCTGATCTCGGCCAACCTGCGACATCAGAAGTTGGATCGGATCCCCACAGCAACATTGGTACTGGAATATCAAGTCAGCAGCAGTCGCAACCAATTTCAAGTGATATGGAAGCTTTCTTGCGAGTGATGCGTGGATTGGTTAATGGCGGAGTGCAAAATCAAACGACGCTCATGAAATACGATCCCGATGACCCCGAAGCGGATATCGAGAGTTGGTGTAGAATAAATGAGGTGTTGGTAAAACATAAGGATACTAAAGGTACCGACCTACTATTAAGTCTGACGCAAGCACTCCGTGGCCGAGCTGCTACTTGCCTTGCAAAAATGAATCCCGATTGTATAACATGGGAAAATGTAAAAGAACATTTAATTGCTAGGTTTTCAAAACCTTTGCTCATGCAAGATTACTTTGAACGTGTTATAACATTCAAAATGAATGACAAAGAGACGGCTGCAGATGCTTGTATGCGCCTTTGGCATCTTATCGAGTCAATACCCGATGCAACTATGAACAACGAGGTTATAACAGGGTTTTGTATCGCTATATTATCTCGTCTAGATAATAATATAAAGAAGGAGTTAAATTCTAATAATATAAATAATAAAACTGAATTATGTCGGGCACTGCGGGGTGTATCATTGAAAAGACAAGTTGATGATGCGAACACAGCCACTGAAAATAAACGCCCACGCTATATAACCAATCGCAATGCAAGTTTTGTTGGTTATTGCCATCGTTGTGGAGAACAGGGGCATAAATCCTTTAATTGTAATAAATTTCAAAGTTCACAGACATTGAAGCCTCGTTCTGAAGAAAAACGTCTTGTCACTTGCTATTCCTGTGGATTGCCTGGTCATGTAGCAAATGCCTGCCCTGCTAAAAATTCATCCTTGGTGACAACAAAAGAAGTCAAGCTGTGTGGCAAGCGGGCGGTAACTGGTGAGCTGCAAGTTGCGAGTATGATTATTCATTTTCTATTTGATTCTGGGTCTGAATGTTCACTCATTAAAGCAGGGTTTGCAAAACTTGTAGATGGTATTAAATTTAATGAATTAGTTTCTTTAATAGGCATTGGGAATACAAATATTATATGTAGGGAACAAATTAAATGCAAGGTAAACATACATAGTGCTAACTATGAGATTCTTTTTCATATTGTAGATGATAAGTACTTAACTGAACCAATTATCTTGGGCCGTGATATTATTAACATGGGTGTCCATGTAGAAATCAATTCAGAGGGTGTCACTATTTTAAAATCTAAATCGTTACAGTTATGTACAAAAGCTTGTCAATCAAATATTATCATGACTCAAATAGATACAGATTTAGTCGGTACTAATAAAGAACGCCTATATGCTATACTAAGTAAATTCGCTGATAGTTTCGTTGAAGGTACGCCGACGATACGAGCTAAAACGGTTGAAATGAAAATAGAATTAATTGATCCGAATAAAACTGTTCAAAGACGTCCCTATAGGTTATCGCCGTCTGAAAGAGATATAGTGAAGGAAAAAATCTCTGAATTACTGGAAGCTGGAGTAATTCGTGAGAGTAACTCCCCGTTTGCTAGTCCGATATTACTTGTAAAAAAGAAGGATGGTGGAAATCGAATGGTAGTAGATTACCGGGAATTAAATGCAAATACTCGCGCAGATAATTATCCTCTTCCTCGTATTAGTGACCAGATTGATAGACTATATGGCGCGAATTTCTTCACTTCTCTTGATATGACTTCTAGTTTTCATTCTATAAGCATAGAACCGCTGTCAGTTGAGCGTACAGCGTTTGTTACACCAGATGGTCAGTTTGAATATCTGGCCATGCCCTTTGGCTTAAAAAATGCACCATCGGTATTTCAGCGAGGTATTCAAGCTGCACTGAGAAACTGTACCTATGCTCAAGTGTACATCGATGACGTCTTAATACCCTCTGTCACTTTAGAACAAGGTTTCGAACGGTTACAGGAGATATTAAATGCGCTGACCAGTAACGGTTTCTCTTTAAATATGAAAAAATGTAAATTTTTAAAATCACAAGTTACCTATCTAGGTTATGTAATAAAAGCTGGGGAAATAAGACCTAATCCCAATAAAATTCAAGCTCTTGTAGAGATACCGGCTCCTCAAAATGTTAGTCAAGTACGTCAATTTATTGGATTAGCATTATACTTTCGGCCATTTATTCCTAATTTCTCATCTTTAATGGCGCCTCTATATTCACTGTTGCAAATCAAAGGTGATATTAAGTGGACTGAGGAACACAGTGCAATTCACCAGCGTGTTGTTGACATATTAACTTCAGAGCCTGTACTAGTTATATTTGATCCCGACAAAGATATTGAACTTCATACTGACGCAAGTTCATTAGGTTACGGTGCAATTCTTATTCAGCGATCCAATAAAGTACCACACGTCATTGCGTATTTTAGCCGACGTACATCAGAAGCCGAATCACGTTACCATTCGTACGAGCTGGAAACATTAGCCGTCGTTCGGGCTGTAGAACATTTTCGCCATTATTTATACGGTCGCCATTTTACAGTTCGAACGGATTGCAACGCTTTAAAATCCTCTTCGACCAAACGCGATTTAACTCCGCGCGTGCATAGGTGGTGGGCCATATTGCAGGGTTACGACTTTAAAATCGAGTACAAAGAAGGTAGGTTTATGTCGCACGCCGATTTTTTGTCAAGAAATCCTTTGCCTGACTGCGACGTGCATGAAAACGCAACAATTAATGTCCATAATAGAAAGAACGTTAAAATATTGAATCTGCAAAAGGAGTGGATAGTGGTAGAACAACAACGAGATCACGAAATATCTCAAATTATGTCAAAATGGCGGACTGGAGATCTACCAAATGATCTAGCTGGATCATACGATATTCGTAAAGGTATACTGTACCGCAAGATTCAACGTAATAAGCAAAACTTATGGTTACCTATTGTGCCTAGGTCTTTAGCTTGGTCGTTAATAAGCCATGTTCATTCGGAAATTAAGCACCTAGGATTCGATAAAACGCTCGAAAAATTGTACGATTCATATTGGTTTCCTGGTATGAATAAAGCGGTTAAAAGGTTTGTTGATTCGTGTTTGGTCTGCAAAGCATGTAAAAACACTTCCGGTTCTCCTCAGATAAGATTGCATCCTATACCCAAAGTCTCTTGCCCCTGGCATACTATCCATATTGATATAAGCGGTAAACTTAGTGGTAAAAGTCAGAGAAAAGAATACGTGACGGTTATTATAGATGCATTTACAAAGTATGTTCTTTTACGACACACTCTGCGCTTGGACGCTAACTGTGCTGTCGAAAGTTTAAGACAAGCCATACATTTGTTCGGTGTGCCCAAACGTGTGGTCGCCGACCAAGGCCGTTGCTTTATTAGCTCTGAGTTTAAACAAATTTGCTCTGAAAATAATATTGAGTTACATTTTATTGCTGTTGGTGCAAGTAGAGCAAACGGCCAGGTTGAGCGTGTTATGCAAACATTAAAAAACATGTTAACTGTTGTGGAAAACAGCACAGATAGTGTTTGGCGAGATGAATTAGGTGATATTCAATTAGTAATGAACACAACAAGATGTAGAGTGACGGGGTATACGCCCACGGAATTGATGTTCGGTACGAAGGCTCTAACTCCTGGTTTATCCAAAATTTCTTGCGATAATGATGATAGTCGGTTGAATCTTGATGAAATTCGGGAAAACGCCTGTAAAAGTATAGAAGCAGTAGCGAATCATGATAAAGAACGCTTCGATAAAACTAAAGCACGTATCAAACATTTTAAACAAGGTGATTTCGTATTTTTGAAAAATAGTGAACGAAACCAAACAAAATTAGATCGTAAATTTCGGGGACCCTTTAAAATCATTAGTATTTTAGAAAATGACCGTTATGAATTGCAACATGTAGATGGCTCTAAGAGAATTTATAAATACCCCCATGAAAGCTTGCGTGAAGTTCCCAGAGGAAGGGCAGGCTTAACCGAATTAGCGGAAGCGCTTTGTGAACAGGCTCTTAATGAAGATACCGTGTCGGCGACTAATGATAATGCGGACAGTGTTCGAATTGATGATTCAGCAGTTAGTGACGTTGTTGTGAATCAATCAATAAGCAAGGACGATAAAATTGATGATGATGATACTGTATCCCTATATAGAATTTGCGATGAGGATAGCGACGGTGAAGGTTCGACAGCTACTCGTTTAGCTGATCAAATTGATGATGATGATTTGGTTAATGTGTGGAGAATATGTGATGATCAAGGTAATTTGCTACAGTAGTTTCTAAAGTTTGAAGCTAGCTGGGCATAGAGTAATGGGAGAGTTATTACAGCGATAGCCAGTAGTCTCGTGTTCGGGACTAGCTGGATGTGTCGGTTTCAATGATACTTAATGACTTATCGAGCTGCAGTATTCTCATGAGTAACTGCAATCTTCTACAGTGCCTCATACCATAGGTATGATGGCTTTAAGAGGTTTCGCAGGAATTGAATGGGTGCTGCTGAGGTATTCCTTAATGAGAGTGTTTTCCTAATATTTGGTCCTTTTCAGATGAGTAACGACTAGGCATATGCTGGACTCGGACGTAAGATGATTAACGCCCGAGGCCGGGCGTCTGTCAGGAAGGCCGTGTCGGCGTGAAAAGGAATTGGCAAAGTACGCGATGTGACACTGGATGGAGCTAGTGTCGCGTACCGACGGAACGCCGGGGCCGAAGAAGGGGCGCAAAAGAGAACTGTCACTTGTCGTGACTTGTCAGTGGTCTCTTTGTTCGGGAACAATTAGTTTTTCCCTCGGCGGATCGTTTTTGCCCTTTGCCCTTTTGTGTTTACTTAAATTATAGTTTGTAAAGGAATTGCTAATAAAAGTTATAAGAATTATGAATCTTAATCATTCTGATCTCGGCCAACCTGCGACATATATTTTTAATTTAGCGAATTACAGATAAATAATTTGCATTATAATAATACATTATGATAATAAAACCACCACTTTAAATTCACTTTATTTTTATATTCAGCACTGTTTTTGTACTTACCTACTTACTTACTCCGTAACTCAAAACGTAAAAAATTTTTTAAAGTGGTAAGTAAGAAAGTTTTTGTAGCGATTAATTCAAATTCATATTAAAATCGTGAAACATTATAAAACCAATAAAAATGAATACTATGGAAACCTAGGTCTAAACTATTCCACAACTATTCCATAGCATGTGGGAATTCAGGATTAATTCTAGGTTTTTCCTTATAGGTATGAGTCTTACTTGTTAGTTGATGTCGTTTATTTTTATTACACTTTGCAGAAAAGGTAAATACAATCATGATATCCCCGAGGTATATTTACTTGGGGGATGAGCTAACTTCATATTTAAGGTTTACTATAATAAGACATTTAGGCATATGCTAAATGAATAGGTATAAGATGGAAATAAGATAGGTAACTGATAAACGATACAGAGATTTATATAGAAATTATACATTTTACAAAATAGCAAAAGTAAAAACATTATTCTCGTTCAAATGTCAACAACTTGATCTATTGCTTTTTTTCTCATTTTAATTTTGTGCTGGTAGAGCTCTTAACTCTATTTAAAATATTTTGATAAGACTTTCATTAAACTATGGCACAACATAAAACTAAAAAATCTATACTATTAATAATATTATAAAGCTGAAGAGTTTGTTTGTTTGAACGCGCTAATCTTAGGAACTACTGATCTGATTTGAAAAATTATTTCGGTGTCCCATTTATCGTGGAAGGCAGGCTATATATTATCATCACGCTAAGACCAATAGAAGGAGCAATGCGGGTAAAACCACAGAGCACAGCTAGTAATATATAATATGTATACATTGTACTATGAGTGTATGTGTATGTCTGTATTTAAAGATACAAATTATCTTTAAATACAGAAATCACCCAAATCGGTAGACAATCCTTAAGATTTACGTTCACAGATTAGTCAGTAATCTTACAAAGTGTAAGAACGACCGAAGGTATGACAGTATACAGGGTGTATACAGGAACAGCTCTCAGGGTCGACAGCAGTCACTGGCCACTGAGGTGACCTTCTGAAGCATCCTTAGTCATCTTGATGGAACTGCAGATGCGGCATTTCAGTTTTATGCTATGTGTGAAACGATATGATGATAGGTATGGAAGTTTTAAGCTTGTTTATTTTTAAATAAAATTTAATTATATTAAAAATGTTATAGAAGTATAGACTATCTATCTGTAAGGCTGTTGATACCTAATTATGGAAAATACATACCTTTATGTATTACTAAATATACAAACTACGAGACAGTTATTCATATAAAATAAAAATAAACTACGAACATATACTTTCAATCTTCTTTTCGTTATTATTATAACCTTTGAATCTGCTTCAAGCATAACACTTATTAAAATTCAAATAATGATTACCTCTTTCTGACCGTAGCATAATATTTTTAAGCTGTGTAAATTTCAGGGCAAAAAACATGACAGCACTATATAAGTCATCTAGCGCTATCACTTTCCTACACAAGAAAAAATATGTACTAGATATCAGAAATTTTGCAGTATTGTCGGATCTGCCACATAATCTTTGGCCACGTACCGGATGACGCGTCGCATGTAATTTTAGCGGGCTGGTTCATGGACGGCGGCCGGCGGCCATATTGTTTTTGTTTTACTTGCACTCTGATGACGCTGTAATGCTGAATATCGTGGTTGATGCTTGGAATACTTTAGAACTACCCGCAATTCGCCTAGAAATAGTAAAGGCTTGTAGTAGGCAACTACCCGCAAATCTTTCTATTATGTTGGAAATACGAAAGTTTGTAGAACGTGTAGGATGTTTCTTTATATTAAATGAATCCAGAGATGAACTGAAATTGTGTAAAAATGTTTACATCGATATTTACCTTTACTTTTGCGGTGATATAAAATTAATTCCTAATAGTAAGATAAAAATGCATGTACCCTCATAATCACCGTAAGTACCATTTAATCAGATCTTAATTCCATGATGCTAAAGACTTATTATAAAATAGTATTTCTTTCTATTTTCAGATCAGCGTATCAGCCTGAACAGCCTTCTCTGCTCTGAATCTTGCCAAACCGAGAATTGTCACCACCAGAGCAAAACATAAGACTTTTTAGGTCTATGGTCACCGGCTTTTTAATACTACATACCTTAATAATAATTAGTTACCTACATACCTGATTAATTTTGATCATCACAAATTTTGCTCTATGTAATCATTTCGCATGTTTAAGCATATTTTTATGTATAATTGGTTGTTAACCAAACTGTATACAAAGAGTAAGAACTGGTCGAATTTATAAAGAAAGAAAAAGAAAGTATAGAGGTACTCCTCCTCAATTATTTATTATGAAAAAATATCGGCGCACAAAATATATTATTTTTGTACAATCTTATCTCAAAAATATTGAATAATTAAATGAATACTTATTAATTCATTAAGTAAATAATTTCAAGACCATTTTCATTAGCATACATTCATTACAAAATATTTATTTTCGCCTTCCGAAAACTGCATTATTCAAAATACAATAACAAGATAATGTAAATTGTAAATATGAGTACGTAAGGCACAATGTGAACATCCACGGACTGAATTTCAAACAATGCCCTTTCAAGGTTTCCAAAATGGCGGCAATGCGACATAATCCAGTCAGACATCTTGTTCCAAAGGTCAACAATTACGTTTCAAAATGCATTATCTGCCAACCAGGATCCACAACAGAAGTGGGTAACATTGAAAAGTTCATTGGTATTACATGCACTTCCTGAGTCGCCGAGGCCATATCGGCGCCGCAGCAGCCATCTTGCATTTTTTGACGTTTATTTTTGGCGCGCTTTTGTACTTGCACCAACAGATATGGTAAGGACGCATTTATTTATCTGTTGTGCATTGTACAAATTAATAAATATAAAATTATTATTGAATACATAATATGACTTGTGTATTATATTTTATTACGTTAAGACTTAAGACATATATTACATAATTAATGTTAAGATAATAATAAAAGCAGAATTAAAAATACACATTTTATAAAAGTATTTTCTTTAATTGTATGTCGATGTTATTCTTTAAAATTTGTTGTAAATTTTATCAAAAAAATAATACCTACAATATCATCATCTTTATTTTTTACTCTTACCCATGCTGTACTTACGAATGTCTGGAACAAGAAATTCCGAATTTAGCACATACCGTGTATTCTTATTTCTTATTTTCGGCGTTAGTCACATTTGCTTTAATAAATATTATTTGAGAAAGTAGACAACTTGTCTCCTACTTAACTATACAAATTTTTAAAGGTTTTTTATGAGTTTTTTTGTGTTTCAAGTTACTTACTATAGTAGAGCCATTTTGATAGGCAACATTTGACAGTTCAACAAAATTCAACAACGTAACCTAGTATCGACGACAGAGAATAATATGATATTTCGTTTTGTTAGAACTGCACATTTGCTTAACTTTTTTCAATTACGATTACATATTTATAGTAATAATGACCGATACAAGTAATTTTAAGATTTCATTTTACTGATAAACCATCCTAAACATAATAAACAATTTCTGAATTGAAGAACTGACGTCGCTACAATTTTGTGTCAATAAACCTTTTTTATTTTTAAATACTAGAGACGTTACTCTAAAAATCGAAATCTGACATCTAGAATCGAATGCATTGATTACTTGTGAATAAAAATCATCATAAATTAATAAATTCGATTGACAAATGTTTCAAATCCGTATCGAATAATACACTTCAATCGATGTTTTTAAGCTGGTTACCTCTCTTCGAAGATAAAATTGATAGACGTCAAATGTTGCCTATTAAATTGGCTCGACTATAAGTACATAATTTCATGTCTACAATCTACATCACATAAATTGGCCGTATAATCAATCAACATGTAAGCTAATTTAGTTTATACACAGGACAGTTCCTTGTTATCATTTTTATAAAATTACTAGCGGTCCGCCCCGGCTTCGCCCGTGGTACATGTTTACGTTTTCTCTACATAAGAACCATCCTCGTACTTCAAGGAATATAATAAAAAAAGAATTATCGAAATCGGTTCAGCCGTTCTCGAGTTATGGAATTACAACGAAAAGTGGCATTGATTTTTATATATTAGATAATTTAAAATTAAAATTTATATGAAAAAGAGCAACTACAGATTTTGTTGGCTCTTCTCTGTAGAAACTGCCTTCCGAAACGATGATAAAGTAGTGAAACTATGTTATGACGTTTCCAAAGTAATTCTAGAAGAAGTCTTATTCAATAAATATACGTTCGAATTTAGGTTTCACTTATTTTTTATTTCCTAACCTGTGTATTCGATAGAGACTTTAAAAGCTTGACAATTAATTAATCAATGTGTATGATATGGTTTTCTTTGTTGGAAATACATATTTTAGAAGTGTTTATATTATCAACTATGAGGTACCTATTTAAAAACTCTTATAGGTAAGTAGGTAATGTCTTTTTCGTTCGCTGAATATCATTAACGCCGGGATAACAGCTATGACTCCATTCAAAAAATTTTTAAATAATCCTAAGTTATTTGAATCATCTGTATTATGAATTTTTATATTATATCCTTACTTAGTAACCATCCCAAAAAACTCAAAAAATATAGAAACAGAATGTATACAAGGGTATAATGCAGCTTACTTAAACTTTCGTTACTTAAAGAATTACCAAAATCGTTTCAATATTTCCAGAGATTACAAACAAAACTACCTACCAAACTTTATAACATAAGAATACCAACAAAATCACAGTTTCATTGTTCTCAAATTATTATTTTATACGCAATACAGACATTAACCAATGTTGCGTGCATTCATTGCATTTAGTAACAAGAATCTACGCCATAACTGTATAACAGTGCAGACTCGACCTGCCTCAAGGGCGTGACCACTAAATCTGTGGAGTCGCTGTTGGTTTGCATTTTTTTTTCTGGATTTTATACAATTTAAAGAATTTTCTTTGTAGTAAGTTTGTAATCAAATCGTTGATTATTATTATCGATACTTAGGTGGTTTATACTTTATAGTTATAAATTAAATGAAGAATGTCAAAAATATCTAACACTATGAGAAATGGAAATGGAATTTATATTAATTTTACAAATACATATCTACTTGAAAGAAGTTAGTCATATTCTACTATGTACCATAACTTTCTGGAAGGAAGCGCTCTGCATTGTGCAGTGTAAGATGCACACTGCACTGTGCACATCCCTTCAGAGGGATAGATAAAATCAAGTTATTTCACAGCAAGTGGCACGTGGTAAAATGATGCTATTTTCATATGTATTATTGTTCATCATAGAACCTTTTTAAGTCAACTGTAGGTATATATAATTATTCAGTAAAACACCTTGACAATAACGATAGTCGACTTGCGTCAATGTAGACATTACAAAGAATATCACCACAATATATTGCTTCCTTAACACTAAACTGCATTACTTATTGTCATTAACATTCACGTAATCACCGTCACGTGTGCAAATACACAATTATTATTGCAATTACGTCAATGCAAAAAATTTAGTACAAACAAAATTCCGGCTGCTCCATTCATCTCTTTGTTCCATCACGAGCGGTGAATAAATAACAGTCGGCTCACGAATCGAGCGTCAAGGCCGGACATCGCTGTCCGGTGCGTTCATTTCACTGACGACACAAAGAATTTTCACTTTCAGACATATTTGTAAGGAATTAAGCTGAGCTTTGCTGAAAAACTATAGAGTCGCGTATTCATTGAAAATTATTTCGTAAGGTACAATATGTGAAATGAATTCAGATGAGCTTCTAGGAAAAATTATAGCTCTTTCATTTTATTGAGTTTTACTACGATTTATAAGTTATATTATAATTTAAATTAAATTATACAGTTTTATTGTGATTTATGTACTATAGAAAAACTATGTACTTAGATACATTCTTCTATAATATTGTGATGGAGCATGATTTATCTTAATTATAATAAAAACATTTATCTGCAATCTAGATCTGATATTTCAAGTTTTAACTTGACTAATTTGTAACCTTTTAGTCATTTGATTGATAGATTTATAACAAATCTCAATTCGTCTTAAAATAGTGGTGAAAGGCCAACCTTATGGATATAGTAGACTAGATTTCCGCCCGCGGCTTCGCCCGCGTTTGCAAAGGAAAACCCGTATAGTTCCCGTTCCCGTGGGATTTCCGGGATAAAAACTATCCTGTGTGTTAATCCAAGGTACCCTCTAAATGTGTGCTAAATTTCATTGTAATCGGTTCAGTAGTTTTTACGTGAAAGAGTAACAAACATCCATACATCCATACAAACTTTCGCATTTATAATATTAGTAGGATCATAGTATATTTTATTCTTATGTATTTTTAACACTTATCATATCACCTGGTAGGTAATTAATATTTTCCTAGTATACAAACAATTCATCCTACTTTTATACATTTTACAAACACACACATACTTGTGTGTAGATACAATACGAGCTATCGTTGTGTGCGTTCGAATATTCCTCTTGTGTGTGTGTTATATTACACACGCACACATCCAAAGATTCGTCATTATTTTAACTATTCAGTATTTATACAATGATTGTAATTAAAAAGAGTTTATGATGTTTGTATCTTTAGTAGTAACTTATTGACGTCAGAATAGTACTTTTAAAATTTAAATAAGTAATGTCAGAACAAAATGTCTCAAGTTATCTATTTGAAACTAGCGGACCGCCACGGCTTCGCCCATGTTACATGTCTACGTTTTCTCTCCATAAGAACCATCCTCGTACTTCAAGGAATATTATATCAAATAATTAACGAAATCGGTTCAGCCGTTCTCGAGTTATGCGCTAACCAACACATTTTGCGATTTATTTTTATGTTGTAGAAGATTAAGTTGTACTGATTAATTTGTTAGAAGTACGAAATTAGATACAAAAAATTCTATTCCGATTTGGTAATTTATTGTAGAGCCATGAGATACTATTAAAAGAAAAGATGTTCAATTTTACACTTTTCTACTTAATTTGTTTTTTAGTAGTACAAAGTAGTATTATTAAGTAGTAGAAAAAGTAGTAGTAAAAAATTGTTTCTTAGTAGTATTATTTCCTTTTCTTCAAATAAAACTAATTACTTATTTGGTAATATGTGATTTTCTTTTTTTGAAAGATAAAAGCTAAGGATAAAAGCATAAGAAATAAAAATAAACCAGAATTTTTATAGAAACTTACAAAATAGAAAAGTATAAATGCCTTGTAGTTCCAAATTTAAAAATTTGCAAAAAGGTCTACAGCCTATGCCTCTGATAAAGAAAAAAAAAAACCAAAAATAGAAATGATTATTGTTCTAAATTTAAAAAGTGCGTTCATAAATTTTCCACCATTACAACCATGTTGGAGGGAGGTCGTTACCACGGTACGAAACTGTGCTAAACGGGGTTGTTGACCCCTGCCCAATAGTTATCTTCTGTTACTATGGAGTTGCTCTATCGATATGCAAACTTATGGTTGAGAGAAATTGGCCACGTGTGTTTTATCTGTTTTATTTGAGATAGGATACATTACATTGAACTGTACTATTCCTAAATAAAGATAAATGTAACCTAAATTTAACATGTTTTATTTGTTATGATAACTTTTTTTTAAATGGTAATAGAATGTGGAATACAAAATGTTTTTATATGAACATTTCTATTTTCATTCGTTAAATCGTTAATTAATTACTCTGCGAAATCGGTGTTACTTTCAGTAAAATATTAACACAATCAGACTGTACGGATCTGAACCTTTGCCTAGTCTGTGACAAATTAAAAAAAAATAACATGACATCTATTAAAAAACATTGTCATTGCCAGCCATTAACATTGTGAAAACTTGACCGTTTGAAATTCGAACGCGTGGTTACCTAACGCTGACGTCATAGTTCCGCGCTTTCCACGCGTTTCCGCCAACTTTCCCGGGGTCAACGCCCGCAAGTGTGTGCCCTATAATCATTGACTTATGATAATAATGATTGATGTTTGACTTTTTTATATTATGTAGGTCAATGCCCAGGTAAATGTATAATTGTAATTTTTTTGTGAATAATATTATGTACTATTGTATGCGAATTATTGTTGTTATGCAAAAATATGAATTTTAATTTGAGTTGAGAGGAGTTCATTTTTAAACCATATTTAGTTATATTTTGACAAATACTGGACTATATACGCCTATATACAACAAAATTTTGACTCTCTCTTTAAAACACCCAGATTATACTTTTCTTGGATAACAAACTCTGCAAAGAAGTACAATCTTAGACAGTTAAGACAAGCAATGGAAAATTAAAGACCTCATTATTGTATACACTGAATATATATATGTATTAACACTTTATGAATTTTATGACTGGCATTTTTCTAGAATAATTAAATATTAATAATAGTTATGCTTTTATGTTTATAACAATAGTAGTAAACAATCATAACTGCTTATATATTAGTTTAAATTTGCATAAATAGTTAACCTAACGATTAAAAAAAATAGAGACTCAGAAATAATAACCATTTGAATTATTATTGAATTCGTTCTGTAATTCTGTCACTGTATACTTTAAAATAAAACTGTGCAATCCAAATGATAAGTTATCTGTATCTCTAAGTCTGTATCATTAATATTTTCGTTCTGTAACGAATACTTTTTTAAATAAAGAACAAAAGAAAAAAGTCAAAGACATGATTATCGTGTGTGACGTAGGCGCATGCGTTATGGCGACATGTCACATTCTGTCTGAGTGGCTGATTGTAACCGATTATAAATATTTACGTCATCGCTCGACATCATTTTTATCTGTCATTTCTCTTGTTTGGTTAGCACATTGCTGGGGGAAATGTAATTCGGTGTTTATTGTATGTTTTATTAATAACTATTTGTTGTAGAGTTTTTTGGCTATTTTGGCAATTTTGTCATTTCCAATGATTTTCATTGTAAACTTTTATTCGTGTAAAGTTTGATGACATTGCAAACAATGTGCCTCTTTTTATGCTAATTGCTAACCAACTCGTGTAAAAAGTATTAAATTAGTTTCCACACATCAATGATCATCTCTACATAGACTTTTTAATTATCATTTTTAAATTTTCTAAACATTTCATCACTTTCATTTTCAACTTCTAACATCTCTGAAAGTCGACACAATCCACCAGTTAAGGCTACTCGCAGACGATGACATCATACGGGTGAAAGAACTGGTAACTCACAAATGTACCGATGACCGGCGTGAACCGAGCCTAATTTAGGCACATTGATTTTTTAATACATTGTTAGTTGAACTGGGACACCATAGCGTCAAAAATTTGCTAGACGTCATACGCGGAAATATATTTTAAATGTATGTTTATATTGTTAGTATACGACGCTGAATTGATGGTTATGGTGCTTGAGACTAGCTGCTCTCCCTGGTTTCGCTTGCGTTTAACTGGAATGAAACATACATGAAAATAAATGTCTATTGAGGTGAAATAAATTAGAAGTCGGTGGAGTAAGTTTGCCTTATATCCTTTACAAATAAGAACAATATAAAAAAAATAACTTACCTTTATATTTTAACCCTTTATTGCCCTATAAATTATTTAATTGATTGAAATAGCTGGTGTTCATGTTTCAATATACATTACATGGAGACAGACGAGGTTGGTTAAGTAACCAAAGGTGCGGTCAATTAAGCGATGGGTAACCGCTAAGTGGTATTCGTGAATTGAGGTAAAGTGAAGTTAGAGGGCACTTGAAGAGTCATTCCCATTTGTGGAAGTTTAAAGCGACAGACGTATCCACTTGTAATTTTTATTTATAAACTTTAGATAGGTTTTTACTTTTTACAGCTACGTGTCTGTATCTCAATTCTCAATACATATATCTATGACTAGCTGCTCCGCGCGGTTTCACCCCCGTGGCTCCACTCCTGTTGGTCGTAGCGTGATGATATATAGCATAAAGCCTTCCTCGATAAATGAGCTATCTAACACTGAAAGAATTTTTGAAATCGGACCAGTAGTTCCCGAGTTTAGCGCGTTCAAACAAACAAACTCTTCAGCTTCATGATATTAGTATAGATGTATAAATGAGTAAATCACTATGTCTACATTTATTAATTAATAAATACTTGGAAAATTCGTATCGCAAAAACATTTGAAACTAGATTACCCCGCTTCGCCTTCGGCTTCGCCCGCGTTTGCAAAGGAAAACCCGCATAGTTCCCGTTCCCGTGAGATTTCTGTGATAAAAACTATCCTATGTGTTAATCCAAGTTACCCTCTATATGTGTGCTAAATTTCATTGTAATCGGTTCAGTAGATAGTTTTTACGTGAAAGAGTAACAAACATCCATACATCCATACATCCATACAAACTTTCGCATTTATAATATTAGTAGGATAATAAGCTCTATGATTACTTACTAAATTTTATTTCGCTGATCATTTGACATGGCGTACAATCATACGTACCTACAATAAAAGCCAAAATCTCTTTCTTAGATTACACGTACTTAGTAGTACAATAATTATGTGGCAGATGGATATTGATTTGGATATATTTTTAGAATCATTTCCAATCAGGCATGATTACTTATTGGTCTAAGATCCGAATATATAAGTCGAAATGCAACAGCGTGACAATAGAATGAGACCAATTTTATAATAAACTAGTGGTCCGCCCCGGCTTCGCCCGTGGTACCTACATGTTTAAACTATCCTATCTCTCAAGTTGGATCGAACTGCACATGGTGTGCGAATTTTATTATAATCGGTTAAGTGGTTTAGGAGTCCATTGAGGACAAACATTGTGACACGAGATTTATATATATTAGATTTAGTGTATTAAAAAATATATTAAAAATGGGTTGACTGGGAAAATCCTGGACAGGACATTTTTAATGAATTTAAATTTATTATAAAATTGGTCTCATTCTATTATCACGCCGTTGCATTTCGACTTAGGTATATTCGGATCCTAGACCATTTCGTAAGACTTATCTTGCAGACATAATAATATCATTTATATTGTGTCTAACGCTTTGATCATTGATAATTCAATTATAGTTAGTTATAATCAAGACAATTATTTAATAACAATAACATCGACAATATTTAATAATCTATATAATAAAAAGGAATCGCCAAATGTGTTGGTAAGCGCAAAACTATAGAACGGCTGAACTGATTTCTTTTATTCTTTTTTTATAATATTCCTTGAAGTACGAAGATGATTCGTATGGAGAGTGTACACAGGCAAAGCCGGGACGGACTACTAGTAAAAAATAACAATTAATAAGTCTCCCTTACCTTCTGTATCATTCTTATAGTAATCAGTTAATACCGTTCAAAAACACTAGACCCGCTTCGTTCATAAATTATTTTTGATTGACGCAAATCCATCAAAAATTCCATACATTCTCCAAAATAGTTTACATCCAATAAAATGCTACTTAACCTACAAAGTTAAACCTGGAACCGGGCTGAAATCGTAAAATTTTTCATCACTGTTACTAAGAGAAACATACATAGGTAATATAAAATGTAAACAGACCTAGTTCCGTGGTTCCGGGTTCAAGCCCCGGCTGTCACAATTTTCGAGGCCAATGTCCGCGGTAATCTGAAATGAAACTGAAAATTAATAGTTTTTTTTTTATTAATTGTTTGTAATTAATCTGTTAATTTGGAACACGGATATGTTAGAATTAGCTAAATGTTTTGTACATCTTTAAATTAGTATTAATATTGAGTTAATTAAAGCCAAATGCTTACATTTTTAACATACATAGGTACTAGGTAAGTATGTATAATATAATATAAGGTCATTGACTATCGAGTAGCCATTATTTTGAATTATGCATAGGTTTTATTGCAATTTATTCAGTTTTCCATAAATACCTATACATACATATTTTCCTTTCGCAATTCAATTATTTTTCTTTTACAAAGTTGTAGTCTAACTCAATTCTTCACGAGTACTTTTGCTGTACTAAGTACTTACATTATTAGCATAATAATAATTAACAAACCCAGCGTTATTTTAATTGAACTCAAAAACAAAGAAGCCTTAACAAATCCAATACGACTATTATTAAATAAATGGTAATAACATTTACCCAATTAAATATAGAAATAAATTACTTGTACCCCATTTATACGTCTAATATATTAATTTAAAAAGTCCCAAATTTACGTCTATTTCAGGTCATTCCCTCACGCAAAGGTTAAGGGTGGTTGTACACTTTTTAAGGGGTAGTTAACCTCAGCTATTAGATTTGGTGAAAAACATTCTTATAATCAATCATGCCTTTTTTATTTTATTAGTCACTAACGAATTTGGCTTTGAAATAGAAAATAGCGTAATTTTTACTAAAGTTATCAACTTTTTTAAGACTTTTCGTTACTTAATTGGTTCAGTATTTTCAGAGATAATGTATACAAAAATACAAAACAAAACTTGAGTGTGGTTAATAACGTTCATAATATAACTGACAACTGTGTGTTAATTACATAAGAATGCAACAAACTAATAATAAAGTCGTAGAAAACAACGTCTTCATTTAAACAAAATCAATTATAAATAAAACAACGCAAACTATATAATCATTTTCCTGTTATTAAAACTAAATACACGAGCGTAACGTGAAATAAAAGTCAATTATATACTTTCACATATGTTTGGATGACTGTATGGTATTCCATTTGAAAAAAAATTAAAAGATTTACAAACACATGTAAATCTGCATTTAAAATTCTCATCAATACATTAATTTACATAAGGAACTACATATACGGATGCCCGCCAATATTATGAGTGTATCACATCACATGGTCATGACAAATTATCATTATAGTAAGTTTATTCAATCATGTTTCGGCGCGGTCAACAGCCGCGTGGTTGTCGACCTTGCGGCCGCGACCTTGCCTCCGGGTTACTGACATCGAGTATTTTCGGGGGTTTTTCTCTAAGGAAAATTTCTTATCGACCACCTGTGAGACCCACCCCGCCCCCGGCACGTAATAGAGAACGTGAGACGCAAGGAGCAATCGAGAATAGCTGAGGGGTCACGTACACTGGTCGTTCGCTCGGGGGCAATGTTTTTCAGCCTCCCACATACGCTTTTATAAAACTGAATTGCGTTCTAGAATGTTCTATTAAAGCCTTTCTTACCGGCTCATTATAGAAAATAATATTAACATGGTATTATATAATTTAGCGATAATTTTTATCACAGACACGGTGTAACGGAATGCGTGATGTCAACTACCTCTTATCGTTATTAGAAATGAGAAATTGTGTTGATATGCGCAAAATTCCGTTTTTTATAATCATGCTGTTGAGAGTGGTTATAGCTTTGTTATGTAAAAATAGAAATAATACCGACATTTAAAAATATTAATAGTAACAGATAAAAATAAAAATGCAGTAATATCCAGCATAGAACTATGTACATTTTCCTTTTCTAATAATATTATGTAGATTAACTTGTTAAAATATTTAAATATGAGGTGAAAATAGTTAATTTTATAAGCTTTAACTTTACAATTCCTATTATTTCAACAGCAGAGTAAAAATAAATGACCCATATTTAAGTCGAAAATAAATTTAGTGCGCCTATGATGTCATCTCCACTAATGTATCGTTACCTATTTCTAGCATACTTTCATATAAATACATTTAATAATAGCCTATGAAACACTACCATTATCACTATATACATAGTATAAAACAAAGTCCTTTCTCTGTCCCTATATGTCCCTTTGTATGCTTAAATCTTTAAAACTACGCAACGGATTTTGATGCGGTTTTTTTAATAGATAGATTGATTCAAGAGGAAGGTTTTAGTATATAATTTATTAGGTTTTAGACAAAGCGGGCGAAGCCGCGGGCGGTAAGCTAGTAATAGCTAAAGCAAATAATTTGACATGAATTTTACATTTATATTGATGCAATATCCAAGTCGGTTTACGAAACTCGCAGAATGTTGCAAATGAACCTTGACTTGTGACAATTATTCCATTATAGTGGCAAAGTTACTAATAAACTGTTTGAGCCTTTCGAAATTTATACAAAAAGCCATTCTTTCTTGGCATTGTATAGAAATTAGAAGGAAATTCTCACCTAAGTGTAACATTACTTCACGACATTTACAAACATTCGACAAATGAAATAACCAATATGGCAAGGCATAATGTTTTAACTAATCTGATACAACACTATTTGGGCAGTACATTAGTTCAATAACCTCTATTAATTGACATGAAAATAAAATTCTACGTTACAAGGAGCAAACAACGCCCTCACCGAAAATACATCACGAATTTCTCGTTAGAACATTATCCTTCACACCGAAATTTCAATGCCCCAAAGGCCTTTGCCCCATCAGATAACAATATCTACATAAAACGTCATAAAGTAAACCCCATTTTCTCCTGAAACGCACACACGCAAGCTTATAAGCGTCCCGTGTACATACGAGTGTGCGTGTAGCGGGTAGGCGTGTGTGTGGTTGTCAATGTGTGTGTTTCGGAGGTCGACAACCGGCGAATTTTTCGGCAGTTGAACTATTGCACAATATAGGACTAACCAGCGTAAGTTGAGCCGTGGCGTTGCAGTAATTATAATGAAATATTTTATCAAACTTTAATGAGGTTACACGTAAGCGTATATTCGGTTGAGGAAATCTGGTGGGTTTGTTTTATCTATACCTATGACCGCATTCGAATTAATTGTAAATAATGATTATGTGGAAATTTCAGTTATGTGTAATAATAATTGATGCTCTATATAATTATAATATTGTTCTTGTTATATTGTTCTCTGAAGTGGATAATAATTAATAATTTTATGAGATAACGAAAACAACTTAACGGACATTTAAAGTTACCAAGATATTATCTAATATACCTTCAAAAAGGTAATAACTGATAACACTGTTACTTGTTATTACCTTTTTGCAGGTATACCTATTAGATCCCAGGTAGAATGAAACTAAATTCCGATAAAGTTTAGAATTAGTAAATCTAAGATTAAGCCGAGATATAAAGTCAAAGTCAATACAAACATCCATCACATGACTTTTATTTTCTAAGTGGTTATAAAAACAGCTAACGAGGTTACATGTGGGTTACACACCATGACATCAGAATTTGCCATTTATTAATAATAACCCTTATACACCTAAAAATACAAGTGAAAATCGTATCAATGAAGCCTTAAAAAGCCGCACGCTTTTCCGAAACTTTCCTACCCACGAAGTAGTACATTGCTCTATTGATTAGAACATCGATGTATTGAAAATTTGTGTGTCTCACATTCCCCGCAATGTACATCGAACTATTAGACCGAGACATGTCGATTGGACAATGCGGAAGGTCGTTCAACTCACTTTGCGAATGATTTGATCTCGGGGCAATGACCTGTATTAAAAATAAACGTCATTTTACGTAATTGTCCATTGTCTCTCATTGGTTTTTAAACATAAGTCAATCAGGTGCACAGTGTATCAATTATGACTCATGAGGGTTCATTAACATGTATCATCAATTAAAAAAAAATTCAGTAGTTACAAAATAATTACCTTATTTCCTCCATATTTTAATCAAGACGCTATTCATTTACATGTTTATTTATTTATTACATTGCATATATTAATAATTTTACACTAATGAAGTAATGATGTTAATAAAGTTAGTAAATGTGGGGTGCGTGATAATGGATAGGTATTAATAACACTAGGTACAGTACCTTTTGTGATGCACAAATAACCACACACTCACAGTTTTAACGTTTATTACTCCACATAGAAGGAGAGAGACAATTATCATATACAAGCAACACTTTGGACATGAAAATACAAGAACAAAAAGAAACTGACAATGAGCGTATTCAATAGCTAAGATCGAACTAGTTAATTTTACAATGAAGAAACTTGATGCAAAGTATTACGATCTACCCGCTGGATCCGTGATAATTTAGTCGCGGCACGCATACTACGCAAATACCGCGACTATGCTATAGAATAATAAATATTATAATTATTTTGTATAAGTGTAATGTATGTCTGTATTTTTTGTGTTTTTGTGTAATGAATGTTTGTGTTATAATTAAATACGAATATAAATATGAAATAAAATATTTAAATACTTGTTGTGTGTAATATATACGTATGATAAAATACATACACTAAAATATTGTGTGTTAGCCACATCACTCCCCTCCGGAGACCGGGTTAAGGGCGATAAAAGTCTGGGAAGTGAACTCTCCTCCCAGAGCGAGTGGTATATGCCACGGGAGCACTGGGAAGAGGTAGGGGAGGACTGGGAGGTGGAATAGCGGGAGAAGGAAGGATTTCAGGAGAAGACGACAGTAAATAGGCTGGCTTCAGGCGGTCTATGCTTACCGTCGTTGACTTTCCTTTTAATTTAATTTTGAAAAATTTTTGATCTCTTGAAATTACCTCATGTGGTCCTGTATACGCGGGTTGAAAAGAGCCACGCAGTGCGTCTTCCCTAAGGAATACGTGACTACATGTGGCTAAATCTTTGTAGATGAATATTCTTTTCTTGCCATGATGCTGAGTTGGTACAGGACGAATATTCCGGGCAAAATTCGTCAACCGAGCTGATAAGTCGGTGATATCAGTAGTGTAAGACGAGATGTCGTGACCAAAAAATTCACCTGGTAGGCGAAGTGGTTCACCGAAAACCAGCTCAGCTGAGGAAGAGTGTAGATCCTCTTTCACAGCACTTCTTATGCCGAGGAGCACGAGAGGTAGTGTTTCTACCCAGTTTGCGTCAGCGTGACAGGTAATTGCAGCTTTCAATTGTCTGTGGAAGCGCTCCACTAAGCCGTTGCACTGCGGGTGATATGCCGTTGTCTTACGGTGATCAAAACCGATAGACTTAGCGAGCTGCTGGAATAGGGCCGATTGAAATTGTGCACCGCGGTCGGTAACGACGTCGGTTGGACAACCATAACGGGCTACCCAGCAGGACACAAAAGCTTTCGCGACAGTTTCTGCGGTGATGTCGGTAAGTGGTACAGCTTCCGGCCATCGCGTGAAGCGATCGACGGCTGTAAGGCAATACCGATAATCACCGCAAGGTGGTAAAGGTCCGATTAGGTCTATATGGACATGTTTGAATCGTGCTGAAGGTAAAGCGAGCGTACCAATAGGTGACGCGACATGCCTGTTTACCTTCGAGCGCTGACAGGTCAAACATGCCTTAGACCATTCGCGGCAGTCCTTCCGCATTAAAGGCCAGACAAACCTCTGTGCAACAAGCTTGGCTGAAGAATTTGCGCCTGGGTGGCTTAATGAGTGCAGACAATTGAAAACCTGCTGACGCAGTTGTGTAGGGACGAAAGGTCTGGGAGTCGGTGTACTGACGTCGCAGTACAGTGGAGTACGACTTCCAGGTAAATTCATCTGTTTTAGGCGAAGAGATGATTCACCTTTGAGATGCGCAGTGAGCTCAGGATCTGAAGCTTGCAACCTTGCCATCTCTTCTAGATCGACCGGCCTCTGCAGTTCACATACGCGCGATAAAGTATCAGCGACGACATTATTTGCACCTGATATGTGCTGTATGTCGGTTGTGAACTGCGAGATGTAGTCGAGGTGTCTATACTGACGCGGCGTGCAGTTACTTTTCCTCTCGTGGAAAGCGTAACATAACGGCTTGTGGTCAGTATAGATCGTGAAATGATTAGCCTCCAGCATGTGTCGGAAGTACCGTATACTCTCGTAGATGGCAAGGAGCTCTCGATCGTATGGTGAGTATTTCACCTGTGATGGGCTCAACTTGCGCGAGAAGAATGCGAGCGGCTGCCAATCATCATCCTTAAGCTGTTGTAGGACCCCACCTATCGCTGTATCAGAAGCGTCAGTGACGAGTCCTAATTTAGCTTCACTGGCAGGATGAGCAAGGAGTGCAGCTTCGCAGAGGCTTTTCTTGCAGTCTTGGAATGACTGCAGCGAATTTCCTTCTATGACCACGGGATGAGAACCTTTAACAGAACCTACAAGCAAGGCGTTTAATGGTGCTTGAATTTGGGCAGCATTGGGCAAGAAACGTCGGTAGAAATTGACCATGCCCAAGAATCTTCGAAGCTCTCGAACAGTTCTTGGGACAGGAAAATCGGCGATGGCTTGCACCTTGCTGTCCAAAGGTTTGGTTCCCTTTTCAGAGATTTCGTAGCCTAGAAATGTTACCTTAGGAGCGCCGAAGACACACTTGGCTGTGTTTATAAGAACACCATAATCTCTCATACGGGTAAAGAGTTGGCGCAGGTGGTCTTCGTGCTCTTGTGCTGATCTGCTGAATATCAGGAAGTCGTCGAGATAGGGATAACAGAAATCTAGGCCTCGCGTCAATTCATCGACAAATCTCTGAAAAGTTTGACCTGCGTTGCGAAGTCCGAAGGTCATGAAAGGAAATTCGTATAAACCGAATGGTGTGGTGATTGCCGTCTTCGGGATATCGCCTTCAGAAACAGGAATCTGATTGTACGCCTTAACTAAATCGATGACAGAAAATATAGTACAACCAGACAGACAGTGTGAAAAGTCCTGTATGTGCCTGATTGGATACTTATCTGGTATCGTTCTTGCGTTGAGAAGTCTGTAGTCACCGCATGGACGCCATCCATTATCCTTCTTCGATGCGAGGTGAAGCGGAGACGACCACGGGCTGTCAGATGGACGGGCTGTTCCGTTGGCTATCATAGCCTCAAATTCCTGCTTTGCTATTTTGAGTTTGTCAGGAGCCAAACGTCTAGGGGAACAGGAAACAGGAGGGCCAGGAGTTGTGCGAATGTGGTGTGTAGTGTTGTGTTTGACAATACCTGGAGTACCAGCGGGGCGTGTTAGTTCTGGGTATTGCGCTAAAATTTTATGATAATTACTATCACCACCAGTTACAACCTTAACACTAGAAATGTTACAATTAATCATATTACAATTTATTGCTGAGCTGCTGACATTGGTTAAGCCATCGATCAATTGTTTCTTACTTACGTCAACAATAATTCGGTAGTGTGAGAGAAAATCTACACCAATAATTGCTTTAGTGACGTCAGCTACAACAAAACGCCATGGGAATACGCGACGTAAGCCTAAATTGAGATTTAACTGAATGTAACCGTAAGTATCGATGACGGAACCATTGGCAGCACACAGTTGATAGTTAGTCTTACATCTTTTTTCAGACACAGCAGTTATAGGGAAAACACAAATATCACTACCGGTATCTATTAGATATTCAACATTTAGAGTGGGGTCCGTAATGAAAAGACGACCAGGGGAAATGGAACAGGCGTTAGTCGCCATCACTGAGTGTCGTACGCGTTTCATGTCGTGCGATGCCTTAAAGTCGCATGGCTTAATGCATCTGTTAGCCTTTGTGCCATGTTTGTTATGATACCAGCAGATAGGATAACGCCGGTAATTAGAGTGGGACCGTCGAGAAGACCGTTGGCGACGATGGTTAGAGGGGTCTCTGCGCACACGGGGACCGGGTCGGGAACTGCTTACTTGGGTGGATAGCGCGCTCGCCTGGCGCGTCAGCTCCACCACCTGGCGTGCCAAGTCGTCCATTGCTGAAGATGATGATGAAGTAGTCGCCGCATCATGAGTAGTGGGAGCCGCGATTTCATACACGCGGTCAGCTAACTCAGCCAGAGCGTCCATGGACAGCGTAGGTTGTGACGCGACGATCGGCTGCAATCCAGCAGGCAACCGGCTGGTCCAGATTGTTTTCAAAAAATCTTCTGGGATTTCGGGACCAGCCAGGTGCTGCAAATGCCGTAGAAATTGGGACGGCTTGCGTAGTCCCAGCTGCTCGTGCATCAACAGCTGTTTCACTTTATTTTCTCTGGATACGGACAATCTTTTAATTAATTCTGATTTTAATTTATTATAATCAGCGGGGCCGGTAAGGATGTCTTCGACCTCGGCCGCATACTGCCGGTCCAATGTGGCCAATATGTGATAAAATTTTGTAGTATTGTCAGTTATGTTCATTATAGCGAATTGTCCTTCAACTTGTGCAAACCATATTGCGGGTTTTTCTGGCCAGAAAGGTGGGATCCGTAAATTAACGGATGGTTGCTGGGCGGGCGACACGTGCGACGGTCGTTCCGCCATTTTGACGCACCTTCGCGCTTGAGTATTTACTCGATCAGCGTTGTCGGAATCGCTTGCACTAGACATAGTTTATATAGGTATATAATTATAGTGTTCGGAGGGGTCACCAATTTGTGGGGTGCGTGATAATGGATAGGTATTAATAACACTAGGTACAGTACCTTTTGTGATGCACAAATAACCACACACTCACAGTTTTAACGTTTATTACTCCACATAGAAGGAGAGAGACAATTATCATATACAAGCAACACTTTGGACATGAAAATACAAGAACAAAAAGAAACTGACAATGAGCGTATTCAATAGCTAAGATCGAACTAGTTAATTTTACAATGAAGAAACTTGATGCAAAGTATTACGATCTACCCGCTGGATCCGTGATAATTTAGTCGCGGCACGCATACTACGCAAATACCGCGACTATGCTATAGAATAATAAATATTATAATTATTTTGTATAAGTGTAATGTATGTCTGTATTTTTTGTGTTTTTGTGTAATGAATGTTTGTGTTATAATTAAATACGAATATAAATATGAAATAAAATATTTAAATACTTGTTGTGTGTAATATATACGTATGATAAAATACATACACTAAAATATTGTGTGTTAGCCACAGTAAATAAAACAAAGTTCAATCCTATGTGATTAATAGCAAAAAATATTTTACAATGACGTACGTAATACAATATATTATTATGTACTTAGATAGGTACACTACATGAAAATGTTACACTGAGGAAAATAGAAGCAGATCAAATAAAAAAATAGGTAATATGATTATTTAAATAAACACAATTATTTTGAAATTATAGGAAGACACTTGTTTGTAAGGTATATGTTTAAAATATACCCTACTTTAGTCACGTAAATATAAAATTACCAATATAAATATTAGCAATTCATGCTCCACTACCAACCATTATTACGCAGAAATTAAATTTAGGGAAAACTTTTGGAAATTCCATAACAATTAGATATTTATAGTGGTAACACATGTTGACATAATAATTATAATTTAATGTAATCCTTTATATATTATGAATGTGAAAATTTGTGTCTGTATGTTGGTTATTCAACCGCGCAAAACGGCTGAATGAATTTGGATAAAATTTTGTGCGTAATATAATATATATATAGATATATATTTTACTAGTAATTTAATAAAACTGAACAGTGTCTGTTTTAACAATTTTTTACAAATATTAAAATATAAAATGTGGTGTTACAAAGAGTTTTCAAATCTGAAAAATTGTCATTTTTTCAGATTTTTTTGTGTTGTTTAATCGTAGAATAATTCAGCCCTAGATAAAACATGTAATAGTATTTAAAATGAATCTTAATCTTCATCTGCCTAATCTGTAATGAAAAGTATTTAAGTACTACATAATAAATTATTTAGATAAAACAAGATATCGTCACACATGCCAATTTAGTTGTAATGCTCTGACCAGTCCATTGCACCTCGTTCAAGTTCGTAAAAGTTTATATTTTCTTGAAAAAATCAATTGCGTCTTTACAATTTTTCTTCATTGCGTTGTTTTCTTTTGCCAAATTACGTTACACCGATACGTTTTGTGTTTGGCAAAAATATAATGTCTAATAATAGCGATATTAATAACAACATAAACACGGTGCAAAGGCCGAATTTTATTTTTATATACTTATTTATATCTTATCTCTTTAAATAGCTGTAATGTGATGCTTAATAGACACTTTTTAAATGAACCAGTCTTTAACTGCGTTAAATTTTTTTTTTACCAGCTATCAGATTAAACAGACCGAAAATTTCATATGACTATTAATTATTTCCACAAAGTTTTTATTTGACTAGCTGTGCCGCGCGGCCCCACGCCTGTCGGTCTTAGCGTTATGATAAATTCCCTTCCCCTTCCTCGATAAATGGGCTGTCTAACACCGAAAGAATTTTTCAAATCGGACCAGTAGTCCCCGAGATTAGCGCGTTTAAAAACAAACAGACTCTTCAGCTTTATAATATTAGTATAGATTGTTTTCCTTATAACTCTACAGTAGGTATGTTATGTTTTTGTTATACGAGGTACGAGGTTTTGTTTTTGTCATCTCCATCAGCTAAAAACCCATCAACTCCATTGATACATCGAGATCAGAACATGCTAATATACTTACTTAGTTACTTACACAATAGATTAATTATTATTATTCTTTTGTATAAGTTATTAAGTTCTCATAATCAATAACCAACATCCTTACTCAAAATAGTTTTAACTGGTTTTTGCAGTCAGATGTGGTTTTGACGGACACTGAGTTTTGACTGTAACATCTACATTTCTAATTTCTTAACTTGTAGGTACCTAGTATACTTTACATAGACTCGAAGCATATAATATGTACATACAAAAAAGCCATTTTAATTTCCGTTCCGCACATAAACACGTGTAAATATAATTATTTCTATTTGAATTCGGTCTCTGACACAGTTGAGGTCGTGCACCCTGGCTTGACGCCGTAATACACACCTATATCTAAAATGGCAGTACGAAAATGGTACCCTATACATTAAATCGTTGCGATTTCGTATCTGACATATTTGTGGAAATATTTTTCGGTCTGTTTTCATTTATCAAAGCTAGTAATTCAAAAGGTGGATTTAGGGGGCTACAAGCAAATGAGATACCATCCCACCAGCTGAATTAAACGTTAATAAATAATTAACGAAGTTTTAAAAACTAATAAACACACATAAACTCATGAAACGATTTTATTGCAAGAAGCTTATAGTTATATAGAACACTTGTATTGTCATATAACAAACAAATCATAGACTCTTGATAAATGTACAGAGTTTGAATCAAATCTATCCGTTTAAAGTGAATTAAAATCGATTCTAAAGGAGTCAGTTATCCACAAACATACAGGTAAAGCTAATATAATAATTAATAACTAATTCTAACTTGAGCAAAGGAACGGGTGCATTTTTATTTATCATGTAATTTCTGAGAAAATTTTAACAATTGTATCTTAGACACATCTAATTTTAAATTGTTTTATCATTGCTAAATAGATTATATTTTAACTGTGTGTTAAAGTGTGTTTAATATTTATTAAAGTTACACATAAATTAGCAAATTATTAATAAACCATTCTTACAAACAACGATATATTTGCAAGTTCTGGGAATTTAAAAAATAATTGCTGTAATAAATCGTCACAGTCAAATGTATGTAGTCCCCGCGTAAAGGTCAATGGTTTAATGTTTATTGTCGATTACGTTTTAACAGTGTTTTTATTTGTTGTTAAACGATTGAGTGCGCTTTACTTATCTTTGTGTAATGGCTTGTAAGTCTTCAATTGTTTCGTTGAACTTCGGCTTTTAAGATTTTGTTTTGGTTAAAATATGATAGATTCGTTAGGAAGACTCTTTAATCTAGTTAGTTTGAAATCAGTTACATTATAGGTTCATTTTTTCATGTGTCTGTAGCTGATAGATTTAGGTTGTTGCTGATATGCCAGTTCAATCACAGGTTTTGATTTATCAACATGATACGAGATTTCCGCCCCCAGCTTCGCCCGCGTTTTCAAAGAAAGACATAGCCTGTCTTATTCTGGGTTTTTAACTACCTACCCACAAACCAAATTTCAATGTTATCGATACAGTAGTATTTGCGTGGACTCTCTATGATAATATTCTATGAAGACTAGATAAATTTTAGACATTATACTTATTATCTAATATTCTAATATTTTATAATTATCTCTATAAAATTCGTGACTGCACCATTCAAGATTCTATGACGTGTTTATTATTTGAAGGCATAAGCTCATGAATAGATATCTTCTTATATATGCTTTATTTATTTATTTACAAATATTAAAGTGAAACTTTTATTACATCGTCTCAAACTTTTTGGTCTGTGTAGCGCATGTCGCGTGACGCACGATACGTACGATAATTATCGTACAAATACGATAATTCTAAGTTAAATGTCTATAGTGTGAAAAAAAGTTTCACTTTTACCGTGGTTTCATAAAACCACACAACATTTTTTATACTCGTATATCGTAATCTTAGTCTACTATAAAATGCCAGACACTTGAAAAAGACAATTAATTGAATTCACTGGCGCCAAAAGCAGGGTCATTAACCACTGCGTCAATCGAGTCGTAAATTTTTATGCAAAGATAAAATCATGTTCAAAAACAGTTATATAATTATGCATAATATCAGCTAAATTACATTTCTTCTTACGTAATTTTATATAAAAAAGTCTTCTAAGAATATACATCTCTAACTGTATGTTTGTAATTAAAATGCTAATTCATATTCTATAAAATTATAATCAACTAGGTTTCCGCCCGCGGCTTCACCCGCGCAGTCAAAGAAAAGCACGCATAGTTCCCGTTCCCGTGGGATTCCGGGATTGCGTCATTTTCCCGGGATGAAAAGTAGCCTATGTCCTTTCTTGGGTATCAAAATATCTCCATACCAAATTTCATGAAAATTGTATTAGTTTAGGCGTGATTGAGTAACAGACAGACAGACAGAGTTACTTTCGCATTTATATAATTAGTATGGATTAAGACATTCTTAGGACGATAGACTTTTAGCATAAGTAAACTCTTAATAAAATAGAAGAGCGTCAGTATTTTGTACTTTCCAAAAATAGTATTATACACAATTTTGCTTTTTATCTGTTAGATTTACAATCTGAAATAGCTTGACCGATTTTAACAGTTATTTCCTGAGTTTTACTCAGGTTAACAGGAGCAAAATAAGCTAAGATTTAATTTAAAAAATGAATACATGACCATAAAACTCTCCTATAATATTAACGATTTTACGTCATGGAATAGAATTTAATGTAGGGTCATTGCGCTGGTTTTCGTCCAATTATAGGAGTTGCCAACTTTGTGATACGAAATAAATATTTTGGAGCACCCTTCCTTAAACATATAATATTTTTTTTAAGTCCTTATATAGTCTTCTTTAAGATAATATTAAGGGAAAATAAATCATTTTGATGTATCTTTTTATTTAAATTATTTTCTGCAAAAGTAGGGTAAATGCTAGTTTTCGTCCAAAAAAACTGGTTTTCGTCCTAGTGTAAGCTAGTTTTCGACCACCGTGTAGAAAAAGGAGGGTAGGTCAACTATTAAGTTAAAAATCAATTACAGGTAAATATATACGTTTATTTAATTAACATTACAATTTCTCACTACCTTACAGGTTTAGTTTTACTTGTGCATTTACTAATAATAATCAATATAACTAGTCAACACTGAGATCTATGTAGCACTTGGCAGTCCTTAAAGGCGTTAGTGATGACTGTATAATCATTCGTAATAAAGAAAGGAATGCGTTCCTTACAATTTAAATGAAACAAGTAATAATTACAGGACTAAGAAATAACATCAAAAAACAGAAATATTCATTCTAACAACAAAAATTTTCATTCTAATACTTTCTTTATCAAATGAAACGTACTATACACACACAGCCATAATAATATTAAGTTTTAGCTACAGAATCTTCAGTGTACGCAGCGTCTTTTTTTATAGATTTCTTAGACTCCTTCGAGGCCATCTAAAAACAATAAGATCTTTCTGAGGATACGTTGAGTAAGTATAATAAAAAAATACTGCATTGGCAAAACAGACCTAGAATAAAAGATGATACTCAAGTGAATGATAATCAAGAAAAATACAGTATATTATGTCTGACCTACCCCCATTTATGCTACGAATAATTGACTATACTTCACATAAGGAGAATGATAAATGACTGAATGAATGACAATATTAGGTACCTACAACACTCTGGCCCTCACCAATTATTTATAAGGAAGATACTGAATAGAAAACTTTTCAATACGTAAAAATAGACGAAAAGTAATGCAAAAGAATAGCTATATTTAATTTTTGTCTACTCCAATACTCATTCATGGACGAAAACTAAAACATTTAAAGCTTAATTTAGTTTTCGTCCACTTCTTTAAATATTTTTTTATTTTGGCAGCACTGACATAGCAGTGGACGGAAACCAAAAAAACTAAAATAATAGCAATAAAGATCACTTCGGGAGAAACTATTCAGTATTTTAAAGGTCCGATAAAGTAAAATGACCCTAACAAATATTCACGTAGCTGTTTGAGTTTCCGTCCACTTGGACGAAAACCAAATATTTTGAGAATTTGGTAACCTAGTATCCGTCCACTTAATATTTCGAAGAGTATTATAAAAATGTATGGATAAACACTTATAATTGCGTTTATTATGCTTATAAATAAACATACGTACCAAAAACATTACGTAAACTAGCTAAAACAGTGATTTACCTTACCATGAACTTTTCTCGCCGGCAAATTTTTCTCTCGCGCGATGACATCTGCAAGGCACGTATGCGAAGCGGCCACATTTACGTTAATTTTTTGAACTCTCTTCTTGTCAAATCAAATTTTAATGTTGATAGTACTGTTGCTTAAACATTATGGACCGTAAAAAGTGCAAACTTGCGCGGGAAGGTAGGTTTGTATTCAAGTTTTACGCACATGATTGTAGCAGGTCAGTCAAATGGACGAAAACAGAAGCTGGACGGCAAACCAGCGCAATTACCCTACCTACCTTTTATACGTTATGCAACCTTATGAAGATACTAAAAAGGTATGTTTTTCGCAAATAGACATAGTTAACATTGCGTCATCGCACAGATCAGTAATTTCTTTTATTATCACATCTCGATGCGTCATGACTCAAAATAAACGTGATGCGACCGAGATCTTGCGTAAATAGGGTCATTGCGCCAGTTCGCGTCCACTTAGTGCAGTTGGAAAGTTTGAAGGAGAAAATAAAAATGTTCCAGAACAAATTTCAACGTAAAATTTATGTAACGTGTTCATTACATAGTCTTTTATAAGATTTACTTTCAATTGTGTTGGAAATATCATGTGGTTTTTATTTATCTAGACAAATAGCAGAATTAGGCGTTTTACCCAGTTCGCGTCCAAAAATTCCAGTTTGCGTCCACCCGTGGACCAGTTCGCGTCCACCAGCTTAGAAAAAGAATTAATAGTGTATTGGGTGATATTTTATCACATAAATGCAAATAAAAATTAGATTTTAATAAATTATTTATTTACGAATATATTTATTTAATAAAAACCGGCCAAATGCGAGTGGGACTCGCATACCGAGGGTTCCGTATTAACCTGTTTTTTTTTCATATGTTTTAACTGTAAATGATTATTTTTTCAATATTTCCCTTATTCGTGCTATAAGACGTTGCTTCGTACCAAACTTCAAGTGTCTGTGTTCACGTAAAGTACCCTGTAGGTTTTGATTCCCTTGCGAATGTCGAAATTTGCGAAAATTTGCAGCATAAATGGCTGTATCTTTTGAATTCTTTGGCTTATAAGTTTGATTTTTTCACTGCTTCAAGGGACCGTAGACTTGAGTATTCAATATAAATTTCAGCTTTATACCTGAACGCGTTACTGAGAAAAAGGGTCTTGACAGAAAGACAGACCGGCAGACGGACATACAGACGGACGGATATCAAAGTGATCCTACAAGGATTCCGGATTTTTAATTCACTGTAAGGAAACTGGAAAAACTTATTTATATTTTTCTTCTCATCATTAATAGAACTAAAAATTAACAAAAAACAACGTTACATTATGTAAATAAATAATAATCAGTTCTGTTAAGATTACCTACCTACCCTATTTTTTAGTTTCTAATGTATTAAATTTCTTTTTTGTTTATATTATTTTCTTAACCACAGACCTATTGACTCTCATTCTCAAAGATAGGTACTAGTCTCATTCTTAGAATACCCATTTTAAAATGAAAAAATAGCATAAAAATTTGCTAATTTGAATGAAAATTTAAAAATTTACAATCTATTTTAAATTACATATTTTAACAAACAATTCATTGCTACGTAATGAAAAACAATGTGGACGCAATATGTTCTATTGTTATGCACTATAGGTATAGTTTGCGCCCAACGTGGACGCAAAATGGAAGTTGTACAAATTCGGTGTAGTAATTCGCGTCCACCTTATTTTAGCTATTAATTGTAAAAGAAATAAGCTGATTTATAATCCATACTATTCCATGTTTTGTTAGCAAAGTAAAGAAACAGTTACATATTCAAAAATTCACATTTTACAATAAGATACTTACCGCCAAACGCGACGCTGCGCACTATTTTTTTCCCAAAATCCCGCGCGTTTTAGCTCTCTCGTCTAATAGCCAAAATTAAATATTTTTTTTAAATAGGATAGGCGGTGCGCAGGTATATTTTGAATATGTGTGCATGTCTCTTATACATTGAGGTATTATCGGAAATTTTTCTTATTACAATTTTACATAAAGTTTACTTATTTTCGTGAATTTTCTAAAAGATATCCGCAAACTGGACGCGAATAGGCAGGTGGACGCGAACAGGCGCAATGACCCTAGTTTTTGTAATCTATACTAATATTATAAAGCTGAAGAGTTTGTTTGTTTGTTTGAACGCGCTAATCTCGGGAACTACTGGTCCGATTTTAAAAATTATTTCGCTGTTATATAGCCCATTTATCGAGTTTATAGGCTATGTGTCATCACGCTAGGACCAACAGGGGTGGAGCCACGGGGGTGATACCGCGCGGAGCAGCTAGTAATGTATATTTTGTACTAGTGGTCCGCCCCGGCTTCGCCCGTGGTACGTATTTCGCAATGAAAGGTAGCCTATGTCCTTTCCCGGGTATCAAAATATCTCCATACCAAATTTCATGCAAATTGGTTCAGTAGTTTAGGCGTGATTAAATAACAGACGGACAGACAGAGTTACTTTCGCATTTATAATATTATAGTATGGATTGAGAACTTCCTAGAAGTTATTATCTTATTTTCAGAACGTTGTGAATCTCTTTAATGACCCTTTTTTATCATAACAAATCGATGTATTTTTGACGATCAAAAATTTAACATACCTACATAATATATCGATGATAATATTATTATGTAAACATGATAGAATCTAAAACAAAATATATAGAAATAAAAAGTTGTCTATATTTATAGTAATAATGGTTAACTTTTTGAAATGATTGCGTCTTTTTCGTAAGTTACGGTGACTGTGGCGATATTATAATAATTTACCTACTTCACTTTTTACTCAAAATCCAAAACAAGTCTTAAATTATTAAATTAAAATCTACAATTTTCTTTTTTGCCACCATGATATTCCCCTTGCCCTTCTTCGTTTTTTTTACAAATAAATCCTTCACTGACTCCTGTACTACAATGCCTTAATCTCGATTATTTATTCAATAAATAATCGAGATTAAGGCTTGCTTGCTTGCTTTTTCGTTGATACCTACAATAAATTTTATTGTAGGTATCAACGAAAAAGCAAGCACGTGGCGTGAAGGTCGTTCGGTCTTTGACTTATTACGTAACTGAATCGTAATGTCTAGTAGTGCAAGAGATGGGAATAGATTTTTTATGGCCTAGCCTATATTGTTTAGATAAACTTTGTCCTAAAAACATAATTTTGTTGTTACAATTAATTATATTCAGTATAATCCATACTAATATTATAAATGCGAAAGTAACTCTGTCTGTCTGTAACTCAATCACGCCTAAACTACTGAAACAATTTTCATGAAATTTGGTATGGAGATATTTTGATACCCGAGAAAGGACATAGGCTACTTTTTATTCCGAGAAAATGACGCAATCCCGGAAATCCCACGGGAACGGGAACTATGCTAGTTTTTCTTTGACTGCGCGGGCGAAGCCGCGGGCGGATGAAACAGCATCAAATAATTTACAATAAGATTCGTTTTAGCACAGTAAAAAGAGAGTTTAAAAAGTCTAATGCAATAGTCATTATTACAAGAGGTATCTATATAATACTTGATTCATATACATTTATAGATAGGTAGGTATACAATTTAATAAAACTATACCAAATTCAAATAAGTAATACTCCATGCATGTTCCCATACATCTTCAAACTGGATAATTATTAATTATACTACACAATAAAACTAGTATGATGAAATACAATCCATACTAATATTATAAATGCGAAAGTAACTCTGTCTGTCTGTCTGTTACTCAATCACGCCTAAACTACTGAACCAATTTGCATGAAATTTGGTATGGAGATATTTTGATACCCGAGAAAGGACATAGGCTACCTTTTATTGCGAAATATGTACCACGGGCGAAGCCGGGGCGGACCACTAGTAATGTATAAACTATACTCAAAATGCTTATTCTATTTCATAACCATTCCACACTTTCCACCATACATCTTTTTCAACTAAACTGTACTACACAATAAAATTATGATGAAATACTATAATGTATTAGGAAAACAAATCGTGAAGCTGCTTCAGATCACGTAATTGTAAGCCAAGGTCACAGGTTCGAATACCGACCGTGTTGATGCCAAAATCCATTGGCATTCAGATTTTAGGGAAGTTGGAAAAGATTCAATTAGGAAAAACCACATTGGATATAAGTGCAAAGTCATTATAATTTTGAAGGAATTAATGACCTCAGATTCGAAGAACTCATTAAAGTAAAGGATAATTGTTTATAAACTGTTTATAGAAATTATACAACTATTAAAAGGTATTAATACTGTACAATACTTACGAAAATATGTAATAATATTATGTTAAGTATACAAACACTTCCCCTATAACCTATAATACAGCGTGGACATTTTCTATGGGTACAGAATTTCCCGAATAATATCGATTGATTAGTGACCTATGATTAGTAATAAATTTACAGGTAATTTCTTAATTTTCATTTTTCATTTCATAATTTTTAATTTCATTAATTCATCCTCAATATCCTTCGCTGTATCTTTTTTTATGAATCATAAATTAATTGAATCACATTGAAATCCGTTTAAAACAAACAAACATATAATATAGGAAACAGCGTTGTATATTTGTGTTCAAAATTGTAATAGATTACATCCGTATTCTATTAACTTACTTAAAGATTTGATTGTTATAAACAGACAGAGGGAAATGGATAACAAATGTTAATAAATATAGCTTACTAGGAAGCAAAACTCATTTTTGGATCATCTATTTAAGAGCTTTTGATAACAAAACTACCGCAACTAACTACTAACTCCGCACAACATAGGTGCGGAGCAATGCGGGAAAATCCGCGGGGCACAGCTAGTTTATAACATATCTTATTGATGAGAAATATAGTAAAGATAAAACAATAGATATCATAGAATGGTTTTAGTCGCGGCTTTTGAAATGGAAAAGCATCTAGCAAGCATTGCTTGTAATTGCTGTCTCGTCGTTCATTATCGTTATATGAATTATGAATCATGTAAAATGTTATGCATTCAAATAATAGACTATACTATTATATTATGTAGGTACTTCAGGGACATAGGTCTACCCACAAAACTATATTAGTTCTGTGAGTCTACCTTGGGAAATGCCATATAACACATGTCATTGAACTTTTTGGATCAATGTACTAAAATTCTAACTTCTAATGCTTATAAACGATAATATTAGTGAATATTGTAGGTATTATGCAACTTGTATAGTCTTGTGTGTTTGTTTTCAGCTTCAAGTGGGTCCACAATTCTGTATTTTTCCATCCATTTTATAAAGTTCAATGTCACAATATTATATTATTATTAGCGAAGTCTCTTAATTCGATAGATCCATTTACTGAGAAGAAAACAACATGACAGTTTGCTCACGATGTTTTATTTCACCTTAGATGTAGCACCACCATACCACTGAATAATAGCTAGTAGCTATAATAGCTACTACCATGATATATACATGGCTTCTGCGTGAATAAATTACAAAGACTTGGTGCATATGCATCATTCTTTAGATTCTGACTTATATCAAAGTTTGTAAGAATACATGTATGTTTGTTATTGATTTAAGCTGAAACCACTGAACGAATTTTGATGATACTTGGCAGCCAGAATAGTATATAGGCTATAGAAAAACTTGATTTTGGCCGTGGGTTCGTAGGTGAAACCACTATATCTATTATATTTAATTTTGTTCGCTTACTTCTCTCTCTGTTATTTAATACATTTTTCTATACTTCGCTTCTAAAAAGATTTAAATGAACATGTGAATAAACGTTATTGACATGTGAAGTGCAAAAATAAACAAAGTATGTTGATTCCTCGTCCGGGCATGGGTTGAATGTTTTGTAAAAATGTTTTCAATGAACCTTACGAAAACACACTTGTAAATCTTCATAACTGCGTAATATGTGGAAAACATCCTTATTATAAAATTTTAAGTGTATTGGTAAATTTGCATAAAAAATCAATAAATGCATTTTTGAGATTTATTGATAAAAGTTTCTTTAGTTCTATTGTCGTCAAGATATTTAAACCCAAAATAAAATAGACTTCAAGTTTGAAGTATATTTATTTTATAATCTTATAAAGCATCATATTGTTGTTTGTAATATTTAATATGATTAATGACTAACCATAGATAAGATATAACGTGTTTTTGCCAACCCGCGGATTTTGCTAATTTCTCTATCGGAGAAAGTATGACTCATACACGTGACGCTTGTATAAAACCGAATGACTCAGAAAACACTCATGTTTTGTATTACAGAGATACTGTTTTTTTCAAGAACTTTTAGCATCTTCCAAAAGGGAAATTTCTTTTTATTATCAAGCAATTGTTCTGAATACTTCCTGATTTTTTTCTGAATAGCTTTTTTTGTATTTCACGATACCAGGCCCTGTATTTATGATGTATCAGTCATGTATTATTGGTTTATGGAAAATTTTATTAAAATTATCTATAGACCAACATTACAAAAAGATAATTAGTCAATAACAACATAATAATGTTATTAGTGAAAAATCAGTAGGTACATTGGTTTGAAAAGATAGGGTAGAAAAATTATTTTGAGGTAAATTATAGGTAATATTCAAGTCAGAGTTTATTATTCTGCAAATAATAACCTAGTTAGCTTCACGGTGGGTTCATCCTGCGTTGTCTTTAAAGAAATTATAAGAGCGGGTTTTAAGTAGTATTTTCCTTAGCATATCGCTGTTGTTGCAGTAAATCATTTTAATGAATATCAAAGATAAGTAGATATAAGATTTTGGACGCGGACGATTGTTGAAAAATAATGCTCTATATTATGAAAACTATGAGTTTACAATGCATTGTAAATTTGTAATGTTTGTCAAATAACCAAACGTAGTCTGTGTCAATCTAAATTATTGTTGTATTATCTGTAACAAAATGAATCCAGATCGAATTTTCTTGAAAAATGAGGAAAAAATTTATCATTTACAAACATTTATCTGTAATAGAATGTTTAGTGTTTTCTAGTATTTGATTTTACGCGGGTATCATACATTTAGCTTTATTTTTTAATAAATCGCGTTTAAAATCCGTTAAAAACTTTAATTTCTAAATGTAATAACATATTGTAAATACATACATGGATTCAAATAACACAATAACAGGAAAATTATCTCAATTTAAGTTATATTATTATTGTTTAATTATTGTATAATTCCAATAACTGTATATTTCATAACAAAGACAGTTCGTTCAGGTCACATTATTGACCTTAATGTGATGTGGTTATGATGTCATGTTACAATGAAATATAAGGTTACGGGATCGTTAATTAATTATACACAAATAAACCTTTTTTATAACAAAAAACTTTTATAAAATTATTTTTAAGATCAATATTATTTTAAGTAAAAGGTTGTACAAAAAATAATACAATTAAAAAGTGTTTCTTCTTATTTTTAACCGACTTCAAAAAAAAGGAGGAGGTTATCAATTCGGCCGGTATATATATTTTTTTTTTATGTATGTACACCGATTACTCCGAGGTTTCTGAACCGATTTACGTGATTCTTTTTTTGTTCGATGCGGGATGGTGTCGAATTGGTCCCATAAAAATTTTATTCGGATAGGCCCAGTAGTTTTTATTTTATGAGCATTTTTGTCTGTAGGTATTTGTAAATTTTGCAAGTGCAAGTTTGAAGTCGGTTGTTTTTAACGCAGTTATCACTTGTCTTATGGTGAGATGCCGGTTATTCTTGTAGGTTTCTGGTATTATTTTAAACTCAAACATTTATTTATTCAATTAGACTTCTTTTAGAAATACTTTTGAATGGTCACAGTTTTGCCATTTACCACCTATTCGGAAAGCAGCAGAAGAACAGGCAAGAAACTCCATAGTTGCTCTTTTAAAATAAATTTGCTCTTCAAGTCGGTTGTAATACGTACTTCTCACGAAATAAGTAATGCTTTGGTTCTTTCCATACTTGATAACAAAGTATTGACGCATCTTATTAAAAATCAGACGCAAATATAATTAAGTAGTCGTCGTATTAGAAGACTTTTCCGGTGGACTATTTTCCTCATCATAAATTAAATAAGACTGATGATATCACTTGATAAAAATATATCTGTTAATTTCGTAGTTTCGTAGTTAGATCCGTAGTTAAATGTTTAAATTATCAGTAATTACTGATATAGGCTTCAAAAACGGGATTAGATGTAACAAATTATATTGTGAAGTTTAAATAAACCATTCCTTTTTTTCCGTATAGAGCCCACTAAATAAATAAATTAATTGGTATTGAGTAGCACGTGCTATGTAGATTTATTTTAAAAATAATTTATAATCAAAGAACACAACACAATTATAAAAAAAATTCCATAAATAATTTACCCTCGAATCATACTTACATTATAATTATGCAAACTGAGTACAAAATTAATTAATAAAAACCCAAGCATGACTTTCTAAGCAATTCTGCGTCATATTTCCTTGTTTTGGTTGATTATCCCATCCTTAGGGGTTGGTATGACTCATGGTATGTGACGTCGGGAAACACTGTGACGTCATAGAATGACTCAATAGAGCTTTCGAGCTTTGGCCAGCGGAAAATGGTATGAGTCAGCTATGCAGTATTATATGGTTGGAAAATAAGTAATTTTTGTTAGTGTATACCGATTTTTGTAAAGGTCAATGACCGGTTTTGTTTGATGTAGAGGTATATATTATATTTTTGGTGCTTTTGTGTATGTTATGTTTCGTTTATTAAAAATGGCGTTTCGAATTGGTAAGAAGACACTATGTTATATTTATTGTTATGAAATTACTTTTGGAATGACTTGCCTTTTTAAGATATTACCTGTGTTATCTGTTATCGTTATTATCAATGCCCTAAAATTAGAATGTTTCCGATTTTCTAGATAATTATTAGTCATTAAATATATGACTTATACTTCATATACCTATGCCTTTTTTGAACATTTCCGAATAACAATTTTTTGGAAAACATTTTATATTATAATTTATAAACAACTAACTTTTCTAATAACATTGGAAATCATTTCCAAAAAGCTTAATAATGTACTAGAACGACGCCAATTAAAAATCACAATAACATCAGCCATTCCTTCCTTCCACAATTATTTCCTTAAAAACACAGAAATTCACATAGTCATAACGTCACGTGTTCACAGTTCAAGGCCCTCTGTTACGTAAACTTGGAGAAGTTAAGATAGATCGTTGACTCTACGTCATTTACCGTCACAACTTATATAACACCTGCTTTAATGTGGTTTTTACGCCCAGACGATCAACGGAAGTATAATATGAAAGAATTGAAATTATCTTGTATTGGTGCTACATAGGTAATGTTGGTACTTTCTTTATAGAATTGCTAAATATGATTAGATTAGCCATCTCCGAGCGAACGACAGGGCATTGTTGACCCACCGTAACGACGACACAGCAGTCGCTGTAGCCGAAATCGGGAACCGAAGGAGCGATTATTATAAATATGATTACAGATTTAATGGTTTTTAACCGATTAAAAACGCGGTTTATACGTGTATTATTTAATTCGTATTTTGATAGAGCCTTGTAGAAATTTAGTAAACAGTCTGATGTTTTTTGATTGGATGATAGATAGAAAATTGTGTTATAGTTTTCACTTCCCCGATGTTATGTAGCAAATAAAATACAACAATCACTCGTTGTACAATATTTTCATATCGATCTAAAAGTAATTCGAAAGAAAGTGTTATACTTAATATGGATAGGTATAAGGAGTTTTCATCGAAACTGCATCACTTGTTTTAAAAGCCTTTAATACTGGGAAGATCTAAATAGAAAATAGTCATTGCCCATATTTGTATATTTCCATAAATATAATGAAAGCAACAAACAACTCAAATAGTAACTAAGCTACGTTAAAAATATACTTATATGAAAGTATTTAGATAACAATAACAAAATCAAGATGTCCATACCTCAAGCGCAAGACCTCCACAAGACCTTTTTTTATATATCTATTTTCTATTAGTCTAGTCCTAATCAAAGTTCACGGCCCTAACTTGTAACTCGAAGCACGTAGTACTTTCGCGAAGTCATTGCTATGCGGCACATGGTTGGTGAAATGTTTGCACTTTCTGTCCGGATACGCACCCGAACGTAATAGAAAAATGTCTTAGGTAATGAGGTTGACGACCTGAAACAATTCGCTAGACGGCCTTAGTAGTGATGTTAATAAATGGTGATACTTCTGCAGCTCTTGGACTATATGTT
This sequence comes from Colias croceus, assembly GCF_905220415.1. Taxonomy (NCBI): domain Eukaryota; kingdom Metazoa; phylum Arthropoda; class Insecta; order Lepidoptera; family Pieridae; genus Colias; species Colias croceus. The sequence goes on from NC_059562.1 coordinate 5,289,242, forward strand.
TAAGTAAAGTGGGGTCTGAAGGTGGTATGTACCTGTGCCTGAGACTATTGAAATTGGTATAAATGGAATGATAGAAATCAAATAATGTTTGGGTCGCACTTACGTTATAGAAGATGTGGTAATGAGGTTGACGACCTGAAAGATTTCGCTAGACGCACTTTGGATTAACTGTTGTTAATATAATATTGGTTAATATATTGTGATGATACTTCTGCAGTTTTTGGACTATAGTTATATCTTAAAGGTAATGTGTGTTAATGCCACAATTTGTCTGATAATCTGCCTAGGGATTTTTTCACAATGAAATAAGCGCATCAAATTAATGAATAACCAAACGTATTAGATAAATGACAAATAATTTTATTTTATATTTTTTGGTTTTTATGGCATTCAAAATGCTCATGCAAAGGCGGGTCACGAGTGGCTGAGTTGGTTTGGTTAGGCATCCGCCCCGGAATGGCGCGAAGGATGCGGGTTCAAGTCCCGCCTCGTGATCGATTTTTTTTCTATTCTTTATAAATTTATATAAATAATTTTATGTTAAACGGTTTTTAAAGTAATTGTGATGTGTGTTGAATAAATTATGATGATACTCCAGCAGATCTGTTTTAGCACTTTCTCTTTATAATGATTTTACGATTCTCTATTCCTTTATTATCAAAAAAATACTGCAAGAAAATTTGTAGAAAATGTATGTATTAGATTTGTTGTTGATTCATTTTTGCAAATATAATAAATTCCATCTGTCAGGTAACATAAATCATATAATTATATATTATTTGACGAGCTTTTAGTGTTGTTTATTAGTGATAAAAATATTACGGTTTTTGGTCAATTATCGAATCGTTCAAATTGCAGATACCAATAAATCTGATGATAAATATATTGCACATGTGTTATGATGAAATAGAAGGACTTAATAACTCATTGTTATTACAATTTATCATACTCATTTATGATAATGTACTATAATAAATATAATAATATCTAATATGTGTCATATTTAATTCATAGCTTACCGCCTACGTTGTGTATGTAAAACTTAAGAAATGACATACTAAAACTTTCGTCTACCACGCTTTACATTGGTCAAAACAAAATGAAAATCAGTGCAGTAGTTTGAGTTATTCGCGTAAAGACGTACAAACAGAAAATATAACGTTGATATTTAATGCAGTTACAATCTATCGAGGTAGATATATAAAAAGTTCAAGGAATGGATCCTTACAGCGGAAAAATTGTAGGCATTACGTCAATAGGTTGCCCCGTTGCGACGTGACACAAACAAACAAATTAACTTTCAGACCTAGACCTCGGTCACGCAACTACAAACCCGCTAAAATCTTATCGAAATCAGCAATCTCGCACAGGTGACCGAACTTGGGGTTAACGCTCGACGCAAAATACCTTGTTTGTGATGATAATATTGGAAAGGATACGTTATTTCTATGTGTTATTGATTTATTTAATAAATATGTACTAATATTATGAACGCGAAAGTTACTTTTTCTGTCTATTTGTGTGACGTTCGAACTGTTTGTCTGTCTCTTCTTCATCTCTAAAGCACTGAACCGATTTGGATGAAATTAGGTACAAAGAAAAATTGATAATTGAGAAAGTTTTTATCCCAGAAATCCCATGCGAACAACATCTTTGTGGGTTCCTTTAGCTACGCGAGCGAAGCAGCGGGGAAAACCTAGTTAATTATAAAGCTAAATTTCATGATACTAAATTAAAATTTAGTTACAGATTTGATAACATGAGAGACTATGATTATAATGAATATTTTTAAACTTGATATTTTTGTAATATTTCCCGTTACTGCACAAGTCAATGTTCATTAATTACATAGTTTGAAGCATATTATTTTAATTTATTTAAGGCGCTTCTCAGAAATTATTAAGTTTTTTTTATCTTTTAATACGTTTTTGTCCAGTACCACGTATTTAATCTATACAGGGTGTCCCAAAAAGTAGTGATGAACGGAAGCTGGGAGGTAGAGGACCTAGAGGGCTATCCGAATCACCCCCATGTATGTTATGCGATTTTTCGTATTTTCGGAGTTATGACGTTTTTTTCAATTTTTTACCTATCGCCTTTCTCATCTCATTCTCTCAAGTAGCTGAGGTCTTTTTAGTATCCCCATTGAAACAAATCAATGGGGTTTAGGTCGAGGGATCGTGGAGGCCAGATTTTAAGGCAGACGTCACCGGCGCATGCGCGGGCTGCAACGACCAATCCATCTTTCAGGATATCTTTGCCCTTTAGCCTGGCCTCCACGGTCCCCGGAAATAAACCCTATTGATTTTTTTCCGTGGGGATACTACAAAGACGAGAGACTGCCACAATTTTGACGAAATAACCCGGAAATTCATAGTAGCAAAAGAAACCATTAAAAATGTTAAAAGGGCATTCAGACATTTAAAAGACAACTTTTTTGGTGATGTCGCAGTTGCTCTGAACAACAGCGGGGTCATTTTAAATATTTCTGGTAATAAAACACCTTTTTATTGGTTTTAATTTGTTTTTATTAATCATCATGTTAATTCAATTTTTGCACTTACCACATTTAGATTTCAATTTTTCGTTTGAAGCCTTCTGAATAATAAAATGAAATTTTCAGTGTAGCTACCTGATAGATAGAGCAAGTTTTTAAAAGCCAAACGGAAAACTTTTTTTTATGTGATTTTATTTTTTTACGGGCCCTTGAAGTGGTGAACATACTGGGTAATTTTATCTTTCTTGGCATTTAATTCTTTTTTTTTATTCCATTCAAAGATCTAACGATAGTAAATGTTACCATACTGAATTGGCCTATCTTTCAGCTTAGCAAACAAAAAAAATCAAGCATCTAGCGCAATAATTGACGTCACCATGAGTGAAAATATCATCGTACTCGGCGATAGGTGAAAAATTGAAAAAAACGTCATAACTCCGAAAATACGAAAAATCGCATAACATACATGGGGGTGATTCGGATAGCCCTCTAGGTCCTCTACCTCCCAGCTTCCGTTCATCACTACTTTTTGGGACACCCTGTATAATGTGCTAGGTTATTATAAAATTAACGGTGCGATGTTTTAATAAAATGCATTTATTTGTAATTAATAAGTATAGAATATATTTGAAACAAGGTATAGCAGTTTTTTTTTTAATATACAAATTCACATGAATAGGTGCGATGAAAAATATAAACTAGGCACTAGGCATATAATTATGATATAATTTAATGTTTGTTTAATGTAACCATACGACATTGTATAATATTATTATAATGAAGAAAGTTTTATTTATGTTTGTTTTACAAATAAATGTCTATTTTAGTAAGCGAGCGAAACGAAGGAGGTATTCATAGTCAGTTGTATATTATGTTAAAACACCCAAAGGATAAAGGGATATTTGTTGGTTTTATTAACAAACTAGCTGTGCCTCGCGGTTTTACCGCTCCGCCTCCGCTCCTGTTGATCTTAGCGTGATGATATATAGCCAACAGCCTTCCTCGATAAATGGGCTATCTAAAACCCAAATAATTTTTCAAATCGGACCCGTAGTTCCTGAGATTAGCGCATTCAAACAAACAAACAAAGACTTCAGCCTTATAATATTAGTTAAGTTGATGTCGCGTCCCATTAAGTTACAAGTCTGCGTAACGAAAGCAAGTAGTAAAGCTGTTAATAAATAAATAATCGAACATCAGTTGGCACATCATATAATTGACGGTCATAACAGAGGTCTTTGAACCGCCGACGTAACTTATGCAACCAGCCTTGAACCGGCTATCGGAACGAATAATATAGCAATCCTTTATCCATTTGTTTACTTTATATTTGCATTTTAATTTATTTACATTACTATCTGTAATCGTTATCACGGATCCTTCTAGCAATTTATTTATATGATGGCCGCAACGTTTGCCGTGATAAATGACATAATTATTTTTACAAAATAAAATTGTAGCCTGTAGTATAGAAGTAATAATTTTGTTCAGTTGCAAATTTTAATTTCACCGATGTTGGGATCACGCAATGTTGGGAGGAAGATATGCTTGAGAATGACCTTAAAATACCGGTGTTAAACAATTCGCAAACCCTGATATACTTACCTGAGGTACGTCGTTTCGAATAAAATTCATCACCAAAGACTTCCTCTATAAAACTAATAAATCCACAAAACAGATCAGGACATTCCAGGAATTTTTATTTCTGCACTTCAGCGTTATCAATGCTGTCAATCCGGCTCTCACAAGCCTCTATCTGCAAACAGAAAAGCATAATACAAACTATTATCAGAATAGCATTACAAACGAACAGTTCTGATCCAAGGAAGGACGGACTTCCGAAGACATGCGTCGCGTGTGACGACCACATGCAAGCATTATTACGAATTTAACATTTTTCCTGCGATCGTACGATAAGGTTCGGCGAGCGTGGTCCGATCATGTTTTCATGTAATATGATGTCAAATACGTTTCTGGTACTGGATAATAAATACGTAATAAAGTAACGGAACTATTATTATAATTGGATTGTAAATTATATGCCACAATCCTTTGAAGAAAAGCCAATTTGGAAAATATAATACTAGCTGAAACTGTATTAAAAATTGGGACAACCTTACCTAAATCCTGGTCAGAGAAAGCACCTTAAGTTTAGAAGCCATCTACGGATGTTTGCTCATCCAATTTTACACCCTAAATGTCTGTTCGCTAATCCTACTATCTCACAGTTCAACAACCTACCATTTCGGTAAGGCAATAAATGGTTGCACAATCGTGCGCTTCCTCTGTTCCGGGCAGGTTCAAGGCTCTGGTTACATAAACCGTTTCACCTTACGTCACCGTCGCAACCGCCCGCATTGTTTATGAGCGCACTTTCTTTATAATTACGAACCACTTCCTATCTTCCTGATTTTGCTGTTTGTCATATTTTGTGTTTGGTGCGTGAGAACGCGATGATTTTTTGGGTGAGCTGACAGGACTTTGAGCATATTTTTCCAAAGCGTTTCAGTCTTTTGTTAATAAATTGCTTGCTCGAATTTATCCACGTTGGAATTTAGATAAGAAGTGTGTATAATTTTTCAAATATGTCCTTTTAATATCAAGAACAGCAACAACAACACCTCCAATTCTCAAGAGTAAACAGAATGTGTAACCATTGTCTCAATTTTGCTGTTTTACAATATTTCGAATATATACAGGATCCGATGAGCTAATAAATAATACAAACAAATTATCCTAACGCTACTCGCGTCATCCAATGCAAGAAAATAAGCTTCCACATGATTACGTAATGAAAAACCGTACACTACGTCACTGCTTCCCGTTGCACAAGAGGAAAGTGGGGGTGTGGCCGGACACAGTGAAAGTCGGGTCGATGTACGCAAGCGCTGAATGTCAATGCGCATCGCATGCGCATGACATGCTGATGGGTTATAGGAAATGTTCAGTTTAACGTTTGTGGATTTGAAAATTTTGATTAGAAAGATTCTATGGTGTGGACTTTGATCCCGTGTTTGTTCACTTTACCATATTTCGCTTTACTGTAGCGCTGACAGCCCGCCCTGACACCTACGTAGGTAATCGAATTTAATTTATTAGCTACCCTCTCGATTTTAAATGTCTATTGTGTCTCCACTGAGCATTTACATAACTGAAATCCTGAATAAAGAAAAATACCTACGGCATAAAAGAAGAGATAAATAGGAATTTAACTGTAATTAAAGTTGAAAGAGAAGCTGGTCTATTAAACCGTAAAAAAAGCAGACAATCATATTTAAAGCTACTATTTTACAGCTACCTTTTGTAGGCCTTAGTATCCTCACCACTTCACCAGTGTTAGATTTAGCTTGTCCATCATTCGTACTATGTACTTATATTCTGCTCCCACTTCAGAAGCATTTATGTTTTATGTTAGAGAAGAAGATTTATTACAATATAACTTTAGTGGAAGTGGTATATTAGAAACAAGTGCGTGTCAACGCGTATTTGAAAGTATGACGATATGTCCGTTATGCAAAAATGACGGAATCATGACATTCTCGTATATGTAGGTAGGTACTATTGTTAGTTTTATCACAGTTGACAGATATGTACTACGTACATACTGTATGTTGTGGTTGAAAGTATGACGAGCAAAAATCACGGAATCATGACATTCTCGTATATGTAGGTAGGTATCTACTATTGTTAGTTTTATCTTTTCATGTCACATAAAAACTAATTTATATGTTAGCAAAGTAAAGGATAATATATACCTGTAATAATATTATATTCCTTGACGAAAATGCAATGGAATATATTTTATCAAAGCAATCCAATTACAAAACTTTAACCCATTTCTTTTGTTAAATACGTACATCGATTTGATAAAATGAAGCACTATACAACATCATCAGATAGATGAAGACATTACTCTTTAAAACTATAATATAAAGTCATGCAATAGATGATATATTATGCTACCCTATGCTACCATAGATATAAAAACAACTTGTCACTAATGATAGTGACAAGTTGTTTTTATATCTATGATAATCTGGCTACTAGTATTATAATACTTATATAGTGTATATAGTGCTATATATGCTATCGGACCAGTAGGTAGTGCTAGTTATTAGCATGTTCAAAAAAATAAACTCTTCAACTTTATATTATATAGGGACTATACGCCAAGGCGTCCTAATTAAATTAGTTTTTAAAAATATTGCAGCGAGCATTGGTAAATTATTATATTCCGGTGATTTTATATTGTTAATAATTATAAACAATATTACCCTATAATATTGTCTAGTGTCTTGCAAGAACACATCGCGTGTGTTTCTGTTTGTTACGTTATTTTGTTACAGTTCATTTATTTTCCATTGCAATACTTTTTATTTATATATTCTAAATTTTTCTTGAAATTATGAAATTCACCTCAATTCAATTCATTAAGTTCGCCACAATTTTGACTTTCCATGGGTGGAAATCACCAATATAAAGGTTTATAAAAATCACACAGAATCAATGAAAAATAATATATTTTATATGTTCTACGTCTTGACTCGATTTACAAAATAAATTAAAATTGGGACATGCAATTAATTATTTAATATACCTAAACGAATAAATCGTATATAGATATTTATTGTAGCTCGTTAGTGACCTGTTAACCTCTTTACTATAATCTGTTCGTGGCCTTATGCCAATTACATTAGCCTTAGTGGTTTGTAATTTAAAAATTGGTTTAATATCTTTCACTAATATAAGTACCTATTTATTTATTTCTAGTAATGAAGAACAAGAAGTAGGTACTTAAAACATTTTGAGAATAATAAACTGGTGTCGAATGGAATCATTTTAGATTTTTTTCGACATACGCTTTATATTGTGCTACCGGAGACTATAAGAAGTAATTACCCTGCCAATAAATCTCTGCAACAAAAAGACGTTAATTTAGAATGAGATTCAGTATCTGAAAAGGAATGTGGGATAACATAATTTAAAGTATAGAATGTAGTCGCATTCCGATACGTGGAGTAAGAGCTCAATGTATTTCAGATAAATTCAATAGCTAGATTTTTCGTAGAGGGCATAAAGAAAATCAGTATTCTCTGCCTTAATTTAAGTTTCCACTATATATTATTGTATCATGACCCGATATTTCTAAGATAGTAATACAAAATTGGTAAAAAATAATGGTAGGTAGTTACTCCAGCGAAAAGGGAAGATCCTCGACCAATCTGTATATAAATAAAAAAATATAAAGTAGCCTGAAAAATAAACACATAACTTGCGCAATTTCGAAGTTTCCCTGCAGCACATTATCTAAAACAATATGATGCAAGATCTCTATATTTCTGGGTCATACAGAAAGGTACCGTTACCTTAGCCTTATTTTGAATTTTTATACAATGCTCTGCTAAAGAGAAAAACCATCGCTGACAATTTGAAAAAGACGTTCTTTTATGGATGTTGTTAAGTCTTTGAATTTTTTTTTGTCTATGATACCTATAAAGTAATATTTCCATAGATAATTTAATGGTAGATGATTAATCAGGATTTACTTTAAATATAAGTATGAAATTTATTTCCTATCCAACATTTAGTTAAAATTCTTTAATCACAGCCATATCACAGCTATCATCTATCTACATAATATAAAACGAATTCGATTAACCTTCTGTGGGTATGCTTAGATACAGATTTTGATAGGATTTTTTTAATAGATAAAGTGATTCAAGAGGAAAGTACACAATAGTTTGTAAGTATACCATTTATTAGTTTTTAAACAACAGCGCGTCGCGGGCGGAAAGCTAATTCTAAAATAATCAAGAAAAAACTTACCTACCACTTACCACAGTATCCATAATCCACCATACCCTTGAAACCTTTGAACCGGATGCTAAAACTTGCATAGATAAGCATCAACATTGTATGCAACTAGGTACCGTTAGCGCTTTCCCATTTCACCGACATAATAACTCGGTCACCCACATTGCACAATGCGTGTTCAAATGGTGATTTGTCTCTTTTACATGGACAGTGTTTAATGATAGTGTAGAATTAGTAGACCTATGCTAAAGATTCTTATGGGGACCGGTGACACAACAGCTTTCCAAAATAGGGTGCTTTTCTTCTAGTAGTGTGGTCTAGTGGTACCTACCTGTGATAGTAGAATGTTTATGACCAAGAAAAACACAATACATATTGAAGGGAAACTTCTTTATCGGGGTTGGAAAAAAATTTAGTGTAACATTTTTTCGTTAGGCGTGGCATTTTTCCGTTACGATCTTTTTGTTATCCCTACCACGCGTGATTTGTGTATTTCTGTAAAGTTGCATATAGTAAATTATTTTTTGAAAAATAAAGAAGTTTCACTTCTTACGTGTGTACATCTAGTACACGCACACATTTTTTTTTAATTAAATAAAATCAAATATATTTATTTGCTCGTATATTATGTAAAAACACATTATGAAATTAATACACCTAATAACCAACCTTAATCTTGTTTTTAGGCAGTCGATATTAATTTGTCTGTTACTCTATTAGAGGTGATTAACTGCAATACTAAAAACAATATTTAATATTTTGAAAATGAGAGACAAGACACTTTGAAATTAAAGTTTTATCGCATCATTTTTTTTGTTTTTAAATGAAAATATGTTTTAAATTTTAGTTTTAATTATTGTTACAAGTGTAGGTTTATAATTGTTTGCATGTTGTGTTCGCTCCTAGAAGGCCGTCCAACTAAATGTCACAAAGATAAGATTATGATTGTATTTTCACAAAATGTTGGAACGTCCAGTTAGCGGACCGAATAAAGTAAAAAAAAAAAAAAAAAAAAAAATAACCCTTTAGGTTGAGTGCCGTGTCTACTGTAGAGGCAATGATGCTCAATTTAATTACACATGAAATCTATACTAATCTTATAAAGCTTAAGAGTTTGTTTGTTTGAACGCGTTAGTCTCGGGAACTACTGGTCCGATTTGAAAAATTCTTTCGGTGTTAGATAGCCCATTTATCGAGGAAGGTGATAGGCTATAATAATATATCATCACGCTACGACCAACAGGGGTGGAGCCTCTGGGGTGAAACCGTGCGGAGCAGCTAGTATATATATAATTTTAATATATAGTTAAAGTACCTATACAGTATCCGTTATCCAAACGAGAGTTGACCTGATCAAAATGACAGATCGTCCTAGAAATAGAGATTTATGTTTACTTGTGAAATGGCTTACGACTCATGACAACATGATTTATAATGAAACGATCTTTATGGGTATTTTCACAGCTTCTGGATATGCATTGTTTAGCTATCGGTCAGTTAACATGTCAATAGTAGCCAATAATGTACCAAAATATTCATAAAATTGCTATTGGGGAAATTGCTATTTACCATCAAGGGAATTTATCCCAAACAAATATAAAGTCGAAATAGGCTGATGATTTCTGCACACTGTATGTATATGAGTGACTTGATTGTCATAATGCATCACGCTAACCAATTTTAAATTTTTCAGCATTAAAAAAATTAAATTATAATTTATGTTTATGAGCTCAGATTTCAATGTGAATCTTTAGCACTCAAGATCCTTTCTTCATGCAAGCTACTCCTGACACACCATTTTATTTGTATAATTATTTACCCATATTATTATCATGAAATGCAAAAACATCACTCTTGATATTCTTGCATTCCTCTTTCCATCTCGAACATTCTGTCGCCAAGCGCATATGATAATGCGTTACGTTAATTTAGTGAGAATAACTCGTATAATGTATTGAATTATAAAGTGCGATGAAAGTGCGATGCTATTGAAGAAAGTGGTGAAAATTATGAAATACTTCCCGAGACGCTTCTCACGATCGGATGAGAGGGTGCTTCTACATTGGTATGTTTGTTCTATTAAAACATTCGGAGTAAAAATCCGTTGCAATGTTCATTAGACGGGTCTGCACAGAGCGAGTAGTCGCTCGAAGCAATGGCTGATCTCAGCTGCTTATAATACTTACTAGAGGATTGTTTTATTTTTAAATATAGTGTATCAACTGATTTACGTGAAATCTTTATATATTATGATACCTGTCTGAATATATTGTATGCTTTATATTGATGATGATGATGTGCTGTGTGGATTACCTACACCGCACCGTGGTCTAATCAACACACAGGCAAGGAAGAATGGATGGTGTTCCCTTCGACTTAAACATAATAATTATCTGTTCTCGCTTCTGATTCCTGAAAATAACAATTACATAAATAAATGCAATAGAACTAGGTATCTATAAAAAAACAATTTTCTAATTGGTTAATTAAAAATTCAACTCAATTTAATGTTCAAAAATTACCTTCCGTCATCAGTGTCAGCGTTATTTCCGAACGAATAAAACTTGAAAACCAATCAACAAAATGTGGCGCACTCTTTAACGACGAACAAATTCTTGAATAATATTACGATACACAATAACGCATGAATCCGTAACTGTGACAATGGGTAAGGATTTCTACATTATGAATACTAACGCGCCATTATTATTAAGTATGTTTTTTTTCATGTAGTAAAGTTGCCAGTGCAACCGTGTTTTTTTTTCATATTCTGCAATGTGAATGTTGATGTAAATTCATTTATAAAAATAAATATAAAATTTTGTATTGTTCCTTCTAAACGCAATTAATTCCATATCTCAATTAATATAATACGAACTTAAAACTTATCGAAATTAATCGTTATTCTTAAAATTAATACTGGCCGAATAAATATAATTGGAAAAAGAAATATACATAATATTACTGAATACCTACATAAAACTTTAAAAAATTACATAGGTATTATACGAAAAACTTGTTTTGTCTACGAAGAAGTATTGCTGAATCTAAATATTATATTCAATGTCTTCATTATAATAACATCTAAGTACTATCTACATGGCACATGCTACCCGTAATAATATTAAACTATAAAAATTCTTAATTTAGCCATCCGTTGTCCTTTGTAAGGTCACGGCCGTGGTAAGTAGGCTAAGTTTGGTGAAAGTCGGCGAAAGGCGCCCATAAAGAGGTCAGTTACAGATGTTACGTAGTGTGATACTTTCTTTGAGTGAAGAAAAATTATGCAAATGCGCTAACGGTTTTTTTGTCAGATTTTGTATGTTGGTTATGTTATTTATTGTGTGTAATTAGGAGTCACGAGATTGGTGAAGTAAAATTGGATTAATAAATACATAAAAAATAATAATACCTAGGCATATTTAATAAAATATATAGAATGTAGTTTGTATACTTGTACAGTTTTTTCCTGGAAGATATATTTTGTATTATACCTACTAAAAATATATATATTTTATAAAGAACGAAAAACTCAACTAGTATGGGGATTTTTTTAAATGCATATTATTTCATCAATCACCACTTAGGTAAATATAATAATTAAACTTTAAATCAGGAACCCGGATAAATATTTATCAAGACGTCTAATATTTCAGTTTATTAATCTGACAGATATTTATAGGTAGTTTTATAGCTGAATCTAGATAATTAGCAAAATCTAGTAATTGTACTGTACTTTAAAAACTAATATCCTAATATACCGCTCATGTAAAAGTATACTTACGCGTTATTATTTAATTTCATGGGTTTTTAATTAAAATTGCTTATTATCTTCTTCATGTAGGTACTTCTACTTAGATTGTGTAGCATAAAAAAATAATACATATTTATAATTATAAAAATAGCAGTTAATTAAATATACTTTGCAACTGGTAACCCAGTTTTAACTCGCTGGCAGGAGAAAGTGTGATGCACTCCGTAAAAAATAAATAGTAATATGCAAGTTCCATCAATAATACTTTGTACAACTGTCATTTGTTAATTGAGATGTTAAATATGATGGACTTAAGACAGCAGCAGTAGATACGATCTCCGAAAATAATTAATGAATTATTTGGAAAGATAGATAAGGAATAAGGATATATAACACAGGAAACTATAAATGATAAATATCACTTATAATAAATATAATAATTACTTATGTACTAATATAACTAATGTTAAAGTACTTATCTAGATAATTAAAATTAATACTACAGACTCAAAAAAATCACAATTCTCAATCAAATTAAAAAAAAGCAAAAGCAAATTATAAAATAGAAAAACAAAAAGAACGACCCGTTACAATCTTAAAATCAAGCAAAGCCATAAACGAATAACTATTACGTCACATCTCTCCACCGAGTACAGTTATGCGACTCAGATACCGAAGAAGAACGCAGCTTTCCAACCTCTAACAAGAATGATCTAACGTGACAAAGCGAAAAAATGATGCCGCTCGTCCGCCATATTGGTATAAAGCCGGCCGCAAAAAAACTAACAGAATAAAATACCTAACAAGCGAGCGGAGAAAGGCTTTCGATTGTCCTACATTTCACTGCACGCGAATCGGCGCAAACTGCAGCAATACAACACTAGTCAAACAGATTAAAACAAATATACAACCTTACCGCTGTTTCACAACTGTCAAAATCGTTTGCCGCCAATTCTGACGTTTGTGCTCCGTACTATAACCTCAAATACCGCGACGCACGCAATAGTATAATATGCGTTCGTCTCTTTCTCGAGTGCGTGTTATGCGCATGCTGTCCCTGTCTATAGCCGACATTGAAAAAGAAAGCACTGGTTTTTGCCGCCACCATTTTACTGGAGAGTATGTCGAAGAAAGCTATGCGAGTATGTAATATTAGAAACGTTGGTTTTATACAGTTGCATCGCATTAGTGTTCGTTGCATAAGAAAATTGCATTTCCCCATCATTCGCTAAGTGAAATGATGAAACAATTGAATTAGAGTAACATTATAATCTAGATCGTTTGATAAAATACTTTTTATACCTAAGTTTTCAATCATATTACATTTTCCTTTTTACACTGCAGCGATTGGCAATTATCTGAGGATAATTTTGCAGTTTAAACCGACAGACAGTCAGTCATTTTATTTTTTTATTTTCATTAAATCTTAAAATAGGTAATAAAAAAAAACAATAATATTTTGAGCAAGCAATAAAAATATTGTCTGACGCTTCAGACAATATTTGTATTGCTTGTGTTCTTGTAATTTTATAAATTAAATAGGCAAATTTAAAAATCTCACATAATATTATCTGCAGGTAATGCTCGCACTTGCATTGTATTCTGTAAATTTTGTAAGAAATTAACGTTCCATATTCCGCAAGATAATAATGAAAATAGACTTTTTCTTAATATTCAGTTAATGTATATTCAGTTAAAATAGGTGCAGCCTATAACTATGATCAGGTTGCTTTACAACTATGGTAGAGCATTCTTTTTCCTGAAGACACAAGGAACACGAATACAATCCTGACAACTACAAAACTGTTAATTCAAATACTTTCTGTTTTGTTCCTATACCAGTCACTAAAACATTAATTTTAGATAGTATTTACAATCCCAAACGACTAATTCTTTAACCTGGCGATCACTTTGAAACATGGACTCAATATTTTCCTGTTTGCCACCATGACAGTCGCCATTTTAGTATCAAAACAATACTTTCTCCTGCAATAAGTGTCACACGACCCCAAAACGTGATCTCGTTGTTAAGGCTACATTTAATATCGTACAACTGTATTTTTTTGGTATGTTGAATAAAATTTAACTATTTAAAAACATTTTTTTCCCCAGAATATTGTTACGGAAAGTTTTCTTCATAAATTAATAGTAGAGGATATCTTATTTCTCATCTCTTTACATGTTTCCATCGTAACTAGCTCGTTCAATAGGTACAAGAAAATCTGTTTACTGGTAGTGGCATAGAATATATTATATACTCTAACGGTAGTGTTTTGTACGAACTCCCGAATCTCCTAGAAGCTTCTAAATCCATTACCGTTACATTAAATTCAGGTAATTTAAACTATTTCTAAAGTAAGAGTATTCACCAGTCTTTATCCGTATTTCCTGTATTGATTTCTATCATCCTAATATATTCATAATTCTAACGCATGACGCACATTACGCAAAGTGGGCCATAATGGATCACGTCATATATTATGTTCCGACGCAATGTTGGATCCATGGCTTGTTTGTTAAGATGCTTTTTTATTTAAATTATGATTAAAATTTACGCGAATAATTAATTTATCTATTTATTTAAAACTCGTGTCAGAGCTGTTATTCTATCTCTTCTGGTTAACTGGTAACAGTTAAACAATTTTTGAATACTTGTTTAAACTCCTACATATAGGATTATTTATAAAATAATAACGGTGTCCTACAAGAATAAATAAGAAAGGAAGAGCGGAAATATTATTTGTTGAACCGATTTTGAATTCTTTCACTAGAAAGTTGCATTAGTCCTGAGTGTTGCACAAATAAATAATAGATATATTTTTATAGTTAAATATTTAGTGAATAAAGCAACCCGCTAGTTCTTTTTTTTAATAAGTTCGCAATGTGATCTTTTAAAAGGGCCACATTATTTTACTAAAATCAGCTGAAAAATATTGTTTTTGTATTCTTTTAACTATTATTAATAAATGCTAAATAAAATAAAAAAGTTGAGCTTTATTAGTTGCAGGTCAAGTTCTCAGAAGAAACTGAAAAACAACAACAACTTGTTATAATAACGCACGTAAAAACACACCGATGAAGATCGTAAACAACCCAATTAAATTTAATAAAATACGACTCTATGTGACTACAACAAATCTCTTATTTATATGATGGAAAAATACTTTTGTCATTTATCAAAAATGAATAAAATAAACCTACTTTTAAGTAAGTAAATAATATACTATCTATTAGAAGAAAAATAAATTTTAGGCAAAAAATTATCAAAATTAGCTGTAAATTTTAATCAACAGATGTGTGTTAATTATTTAAATATAACAGTGTTGCATCTTAATTATAGCCAATAATAATAAATTAGATTCAGTAACAGCTACATAATAAATAATTGCCATATCAAACGTAACGATTATTAGTAGCCATGACTTTGAAAAGGCGGCCATTATAATTTCTCGTCTCAAAATCAGAAAGCGCGGCAAACTTACTGTCCGTCACAATAACAGATGGTATGTCACTACGCAATTTTCTTTTTACTGTAGAATGCCGTTTTAGTACACAATACGATTGAACTGGCGATGGAAAACGCGCAATGTACACCGTATAAAGCAGAGTTTCCATTGAGGTTATTAACAAAACCGGTTGCAGAAAGGAGGCGAAATGTTGCGCCAATGTAGGTCACTGCCTCGCGTATAACGGCCTGCACTCGTTGTCCGCCCGCGTAACGTTACGTGTGGGAAATTATTTGAATTTGGAACACTAACTTTTTCAATGCTTTTATCAGCCAGTTGCCATTGTTCTTTTTATTGTTACTCTATGCACCAGTTTAGCGGTAACAATGATGTCAAACTTGTGTCAAACATTGTACAGTTACTTTCACAGATAATAATTTTGATTTACATCGATGTCATCGCTAAATTATGACAGACCATAAAACTGAATACGTTTTAAATAAATATATTTTCATATGACCGTAAGATTTATTTTATTTATGTTTGATAAAATTACTATGGGTATCATGTTCAAGGAAAATGTTATGTAATAAAATTTCATATTGCAGTTTCTATTTCCCGCCAATTTATTTGACAAGGTGCAATTTATTGCCAGAATGTAAAATGTAAATAGCTAGTTTCATTACCCTCTGTCATATACGTAAGTATTACGGACTAGCGGTATTGATAATCGTCGGCAAATGCTTACTTTCGCCCGTTTTACATCTCCCAGGTGTAACTAATAACAAGAATTGTATACTGCGACTTAGTATTCATGATGGTTGTTGTGTGACCTAAATTTTAAGTATTTTGATCTAGTTGTATAAAAGATTCTAATGTTGTTGTTAATGTATTATTGGAAAATGAAATATCTAAAGGCAATTTTTATGTATGTAATTACAGAGTGCGGAGTAGAGCTATGATTTATTTCATAAATAAAATAAAATATTTTTAATTTTAAATGTAGGTAAATGCATTTTTAACCGACTTCAAAAAAAAGGAGGAGGTTATCAATTCGGCCGGTATATTTTTTTTTTTTTTTTTATGTATGTACACCGATTACTCCGAGGTTTCTGAACCGATTTACGTGATTCTTTTTTTGTTCGATGCGGGATGGTGTCGAATTGGTCCCATAAAAATTTTATTCGGATAGGCCCAGTAGTTTTTATTTCATGAGCATTTTTGTCTGTAGGTATTTGTAAATTTTGCAAGTTTGAAGTCGGTTGTTTTTAACGCAGTTATCACTTGTGTGTTAACCGATCTCTCTTTCTTTCAGAGTCAATGACCGTTGTTAACAACAAAATTGCCATTGACGACAGTTCTCTTCGATTTTACATGAAACATTCTACTACGGTTCAGTTTATAATTAACCACGCGTACAACTTCACCTTTATGATCTAATATATTTGCAGACAGAACATTTATTCTCCGTCCAGTACATGGGCGTAGCTAGCCATGGGCTCAAGGTGGGGCAACAATAAAAAATAATATGTAACTAGCAACTGTTTGTACCAAGTATGTGCCCAAAGTTATATCCAGGTCTTCAAATGCCGGCGGCTGTACCGCCGGCATTTCCGAAGGCATTCGCGAAGGCATTTGCGAAGGCATTTGTGAAGGCACTCGCGAAGGCATTTGCGAAGGGATTTGCGAAGGCATTTGCGAAGGCATTCGCGAAGGCATTCGCGAAGGCACTCGCGAAGGCATTTGCGATGGCATTCGCGAAGGCATTTGCGAAGGCATTCGCGAAGGCATTCGCGAAGGCATTTGCGAAGGCACTCGCGAAGGCATTCGCGAAGGCACTCGCGAAGGCATTTGCGAAGGCATTTGCGAAGGCATTTGCGAAGGCATTCGCGAAGGCATTCGCGAAGGCATTTGCGATGGCATTCGCGAAGGCATTTGCGAAGGCACTCGCGAAGGCATTTGCGAAGGCATTTGCGAAGGCATTCGCGAAGGCATTCGCGAAGGCATTCGCGAAGGCATTGGCGAAGGCATTCGCGTAGGCATTTGCGAAGGCATTCGCGAAGGCATTCGCGAAGGCATTTGCGAAGGAAGGCATTTGCGATGGCGAATAAGTCTAAAGTAAAAAGTATCAGTGAGTTGTAGAACGTGTAAAACAACAAAAGTGAAATTGGATAAGTTAGAGGGGTAACTAATTGGGGTACTATACTCATTTTTCTTACAGTTCATGTAACATAGAAACCTCAGCTATTTTCTTTTTTCGTGTGTAATTCGTTATTCGAATTATTCTTATTCAAAACACCTTATTGTTCATCTTCCACACCACGAAATAGATCCAAAAATCTTCAGCCGTTTGGTCGCTGGGCGTATGACACTTGTTAGGTGTTAGTCAGTCAAAAGAGTTAGTAGTTACTTACTTCAATTTTTAGATTTGGTTAGATATCTACCTACCTTCCAGGTTAAAGCTAGAGTGGGGCAAGTGCCCCACCCTGCCCCACCGTGGCTACGCCCATGGTCCAGTATATTAACTATGATATCCAATCTAATTAATGATAATCTACATTAATAATTGTTTGTCTATCGTTCGATAAGCAAGCATTACCTACTGAATAATGTATTTTTAAAGCGTACGATTAATTGTGAAAATATTTACCCAACACTTTCAGCAATCGAATTTCTTCAAATCTTGCCGTATTTATTATACTTATCTTACTATACTATTACTTACTATAGTCAGGTTCAATTTAAAAAAAAAGACGGGTTGCACTCCGGGAGTGCCGGCAGAAGTGAAAACTTGATTATTAACGTTCAGCATGTTTGATACTTTGGAATGGTATCCGTCTTACGCATGGAATATAAGGGCTAAAAAAAAACCATCCGTCTTACGCTTTTTCGATCAGGCCACGTGTCCTGACGTGAGTTTAAGATTTTATACCCAACGCCGCTAAAGAAGTTTTCACTTCAAAAATATATTCTAATTATAATTTTAAAGTATCAAAACTGTTTACCTGCACCCACACTAGAGTGCAAGCTTTCACTGCACTTCCCACAGCCTAGACCGTGGACATTAAATGATTAATTAAAATTTCTCATTACAGTTATTAAGTTGTATTTAAAATGATAACGATTTGCCGTTCTCGTTTTGTTGATTTTGATCTTTTTTTGTTTAGCTCGTAAAGTTAAATGTCCGGTGAATGGTGGTTATTTTTTAAATAATAATTAATTAATAAAGCTTATATTACTTATTGTAAAGATATTAGCTTATAATATTATAAAGAGTTTGTTTGTTTGTTTGAACGCGCTAATCTCAGGAACTACTGATCCAATATGAACAATTATTTCGATGTTAGATAGCCAATTTATCGAGGAAGGCTAGGTACCTACATATATATCATCACGCTAATACCAACCGGAGCGGAGCAACACGGGTGAAACCACGGGGCGCAGCTAGTCATATAATATTTATTCATATTAATTTAATTTATACTTTCAAACAAAATTTGGGTTATCCGGAAGCGAGTATCCCTTTCCAAAACCTTCCTTTTAAGTACTTAGTCAATCCTTTCTTTACCCGCATTAACCTGCTGACAACACATTTACAGAGACATTACGTCTGCAAATGGTAAGTGACCATGAGAGGCGATGATGGTCACTTACCACCAGCTCGGTTGCCCGCTCTGATATAAAAAAATCGTGCAAAAACTAGAAAAAAAATACTTCAATGAGAATGAATGAATGAAAACACTTTATTGTTAACCATTAACTACAAATAAGAAAAATAGACATACTTACATTTAACAAAAAGAGACTTGCAATGTAATGTAAACTTAAGTGATAAGCCCGCCCACTAAATTGTACTATTTATTTATGCAAATAAATTAAAAAGTTCTCTATGAGCAATTTTATTGAAGAGTTTAATAAATGAAATAAAATTAGGGGATTTCGAATCTGTGATAGGTAGGTTGATAAAAAATAAAAATAGCACATCGAACAGAACTCTACTATGGTAGAATGTTAGCACAGGTCTTTATTATAAACATACGTATG
Organism: Colias croceus; assembly: GCF_905220415.1. Lineage (NCBI taxonomy): Eukaryota > Metazoa > Arthropoda > Insecta > Lepidoptera > Pieridae > Colias > Colias croceus. Next base: position 5,308,797 of record NC_059562.1, read on the forward strand.
AACGTATACTGTGTTGCAGACAATATGATATTGTCACAGTGGTAAACTACCTAGTTTTACACTGACTCTATCTTTAAAGTTTAAAGAATACAATTTTTTTTACGTTAGAATGCAAAATTTGGGACTAACTATTTGTGTGCAATTTCGGATAGATTTAAACTTCAGCTAGTGTTGAAACCTTTTTCAAATTGTAGGATTTTAATGCATGCTTGATAATAATTTATACAACATAAGTAAATGCAAGCCGAATAACAAACAATGAAATAAGGACTTTCTAACTGCTAATTACTTTTAACTATTATAATAATAAACATAACCACAAACACAGAACGGAACAACGCAATTAAATAACACGAATTTCCAATATCAAACGTTTCCTTTACGATTATTATTATCGACTGTCATTACAAGTTGCAGAAAAACTATTTCCTAAATAGACATTTCCCGTACATGTAATATTTGAAGTTAGCAAGCTTTCCGTAATCGTAACCTGGCATTGGCATTGCGTGCGTATACGCAACACGCACACAACTGCATCTACGCACACCACGATCTGTGTAAACAAAGTGTGACACCTCCCCTCTTCAACACGCACACATAGACGCCTGTAAGAGAACAACACACAGATGCATCTCTCGTGAATACAACGCATTTTTCGTGTACAGATTACACCCGCGCTTGTGTGCGTAAAGAAAGGTGTTTAGCTAGGTGAAATGGGCACAAATACATAATATTGTGACAAGGTATTTAAACGGAACAGCCCATTATTAAGTGATGGATGGATGATCATTTCAATTTATAACATTCTTGTTATTGATAGCAAGAAAGCTGGGTCAGGTTAGGTTACCTATGTCAAAACTGCAGTTAGCTTCGAGGGCTTAAGATTGATAACGCTTACGGTGAAATCTATTTATCTTGTATCAATAACTAGAAGCTCTTTAGAGCACCCGTGTTTAAAGACAAGTTTCAAATTGGGGTTTAGATTTCCTTGTAATATTAGTTATACCAGGCAATAGAGGGATGAGAATTTACAAATTATAGCGTTTTTCTTGTTCCCAGTTAAAATAATCGGATTCTATAGTTATTAGGTATAACTATATTTTACAAGCATGGTTACCTAGGGCCGAGGAAAACCAATTACCAAACCAACCAAGAAACCCAATTAATAACACAAACAATCGATCAAATTGTTATCGTTGAATAGGTACAAGGCAATGTTATTCAAATTGAAATATAAAAAATATTCAAGAAACCAAATACATAGGAACCTATCTACCTCTACAGGATCATCAGTTCAGGAATGTTGAATGTGTTTCCACCATTTAATATTCACACTATTATACATAAAAATCTAATGTACTTTCTTTTACTTTTTACCATCGCCATTATCACCCCAGAATCGGCTAAAATTGAGTAACATTATTTAATATAATAATAGCTTTTACTTCGAGTGCCACTTTTCACGATTTTCCCTCGTCTCTAGTTACCTAGTGAAAGGGCTTAGCATCTAGAAGCTTCTATGGTTACCAGTCTGGTAACCACTGGAATTTATCATTTCATAAACAGTTTGAATATTGGAAAGTTGACACAATTTTCTATATTATATACGTAGTAGCTTAGACCGTAGGTAACTATGTAAGTTATTAGGGTACTTAGAAGTTTGTACCTATGTAGATTGTAGGTAGTAATTTCTATAGGGGGTAAGAGAAATACTATTTAGGAACTACCTGCTATAAATATCATAGATATTATTATAGAAGAAAAACATGCTTATTATGTTCAATTCAAATAAGTAGGAAATCTCGACCACTAATTTGTATTTAGATCCAAATGATACTTTGTCATGCAGCATCATGCAGCATCATGCAGCATGCTAATAAATAAAATTATTACTGATTTAAAATGAAATGTTAAGAAAAAATCATCAGGTTTACAAATATCTTCTGAAGTTAATAAATGTCTCTGCAGGATAACACTTCGTCTCTACATCTCGTCAAATTCTTGAAAAAATTCGCGGTATCTCCGTGGCCTACTTTATTTCCCACCTTCAACGAAACAATAATAACGAACGAACCATATTGTATACATAACTTACATAAAACTGTGACCCAGAACTTGAGAGAAAGGTCTAGGCTCCACGAGACAGGCGCGTGCGCATGCTGCGGTGGGCAGAAGCGGTCGTGTTTATTTTGAAAACAAAATATTTATTCTAAGTAAGATTCTAAGATTTTTTTTTAATTTTTAACCTAATTATGAAGATGATAAAGTTTTTCTTATAGCTATCGAATAACCTTTAGGTTGAAATATTATTTTGTAGGTACCTAAGTACCTAATAAATGTTTAACGCTAACTGCTAAGTTAATTTATAATACCTATTAGCTTACCGCCCGCGGCTTCGCCCGCTTTCTCTAAAACGATTTGAGATTTAAACTATCCTATCTCTCAAGTTGGATCGAACTGCACATGCTATGCGAATTTTATTATAATCGGTTAAGTGGTTTAGGAGTCCATTAAGGACAAACATTGTGACACGAGATTTATATATATTAAGAATTACGTCAAACTGGAAAATGCACGGAATCAAATAATTAATTTCAAAATCTTAATTGTTGTCGCCAATACCTATTTGTATTTTTGACATTGATCTTATAGAAAGCTAATTTTAAATCATCTTCTGATCTGGCATTACTATAGGTAGGTACCTATTATCGGTTTTTCTAAGCTTCTTGGTTTTTCTAAAGAATGAGGCACTTCAAAACCAAAAAATCCACAAATATTGCAGAAAATTTGTTTTGGGTTTTCTTTGACGCATAGGTACAATAGGTATACGTAATCAATCACATCATGTAATTGCACGATTCTATAAATAAAAAAAAATACTTTATGCTGTTCACGTAACTCATAAACTACCTACAAAAATCATATTCATCATAAAACCACTCCCTAACAACAATAAACATAAATATACCGACTGAAACTTAATATCCATTGAATGTAATACCTAAGTACCTGTAATAACGTTTTTCAAACCATTATAAATATCATAGTTTACATTTAGACCAGTGAAAGTGGGCCCTTCTAGCTTTCCCTTTGCCTGGCCTGACGAGACGCGTGCCTAGCGGAAAATTAATTTAAGATTTCGCGCTAATTTTATTACATAAGTAAGTTATTTTTAGGGCTTATCAATACTTGCTTTTACTTTAGTCCCTTAGTAGGTGCCGAGGTAAATTAATGTTTTCTCTTATGGAAAATTGATAACGATTATAAACATAACACAAAAATTTTGGCTGGGTAGCCGGAGGCCGAAATAATATTTTGTTCTGATAAGCACACAACCATGGGCGTAGCCACGGTGGGGCAGGGTGGGGCACTTGCCCCACTCTAGCTTTAACCTGGAAGGTAGGTAGATATCTAACCAAATCTAAAAATTGAAGTAAGTAACTACTAACTCTTTTGACTGACTAACACCTAACAAGTGTCATACGCCCAGCGACCAAACGGCTGAAGATTTTTGGATCTATTTCGTGGTGTGGAAGATGAACAATAAGGTGTTTTGAATAAGAATAATTCGAATAACGAACTACACACGAAAAAAGAAAATAGCTGAGGTTTCTATGTTACATGAACTGTAAGAAAAATGAGTATAGTACCCCAATTAGTTACCCCTCTAACTTATCCAATTTCACTTTTGTTGTTTTACACGTTCTACAACTCACTGATACTTTTTACTTTAGACTTATTCGCCATCGCAAATGCCTTCCTTCGCAAATGCCTTCGCGAATGCCTTCGCAAATGCCTACGCGAATGCCTTCGCCAATGCCTTCGCGAATTCCTTCGCGAATGCCTTCGCGAGTGCCTTCGCAAATGCCTTCGCAAATGCCTTCGCAAATTTCTTCGCGAGTGCCTTCGCGAATGCCTTCGCGAGTGCCTTCGCAAATGCCTTCGCGAATGCCTTCGCGAATGCCTTCGCAAATGCCTTCGCGAATGCCATCGCAAATGCCTTCGCGAGTGCCTTCGCGAATGCCTTCGCGAATGCCTTCGCAAATGTCTTCGCAAATCCCTTCGCAAATGCCTTCGCGAGTGCCTTCACAAATGCCTTCGCAAATGCCTTCGCGAATGCCTTCGGAAATGCCGGCGGTACAGCCGCCGGCATTTGAAGACCTGGATATAACTTTGGGCACATACTTGGTACAAACAGTTGCTAGTTACATATTATTTTTTATTGTTGCCCCACCTTGAGCCCATGGCTAGCTACGCCCATGCACACAACACTATCATGAAATAAAACTTCAAAAACCTACTAGGTATTTAGAATCAGAACGCTTGTTATGAAATTGAAGGGTATTTAATTATTATTATAAAATAAGAAATACGTTATTATACATTCAGTACCTACGTCTACCTAATCGCAAATATATTTTGAAAACACTGCCATCTAGAAACATTTTGCCGAATTTGACGTATTCCTAGAAAGGTTACGTATAATTTGGGAAATATATTTTGATAAATTTTCAATATTATATAATATGTAACTATGCTCAGAGAATAATAAAATAACATTTATTATAAAAAAATGTTATGTATATTTAAATAAAATATTCGACATTGAAACAAATATTATTTACGCATAGAAACATTTGAAACTGCAGCTTTGTGTGATATTTTTTATCTGGCAGCCCGAATCAGGTCAATCAAATCAAGGAAGTGCAGGGAGTATTTATCGCTTCAGGATTATTTTATTTTTCATAATTTTTATTCAATGAAATGCAATTATGTTAATCGATCGTCGGTATTCTTTCAAGATGATACCCAGATGAGTGTATGTAATGTTCAGTAAAAGTGCATTTTTATTTGTAAGGACAAGGAAAACAGGTGTGACAAGGAACGGAAATACCGCATAGACTGTAAAAAACAGATTTGTTTTATTATTGTTCACAAAGGGTCGGAAGATATACCATGAATGTTTGAGGAATGAGGAAGTGGTCGGATTTATTTTCATTGAATGTTTTTAATTAAAATGTAGTTATAAAATCTGACCCACTTACGTACCTAGGTGGGTTGACCTATCGAGACGAATGCGGACTTTTCCCGATGTTATTTTTAGGATACAGCTTTGCGGATAATTAAATATTTATAAGCCAAATTCGCAATGCACAATTGCTGAAAATCAACGAGTGGATCATGTGCACTTAAACAGTAAGTTCTTTGTTTGATAATAATTGATTATTTCTAATTGTGTAAACAACGTCCGATTGTAGTTCTATTTTTAATCAATACTTATTTTTAGATTTGTCCTTTTCATTCGTTTTCATTTTGGCTATGAGAACCTATTTTATACTGAAAATTAATTTAAATCATTACATTTTACCCAATAAGATAAATGAATCCATGAAAATTAATTAATTATTTATAATATGTTCGTAATTATATTTCTGGATCAATATCTTAAAGATAATTTAATTTACATTAATTCACATTTCAAGCAAAAGCATTAAAATTCATTAACCCTTAACACGGCAAGCCCTGAAATAATGTACTCAGATATGACCTGAATTGGTTTTATTGATATTTATTGATTAAAAAATACTATAGTAGAGAAAAAAATAAAACAAATTTTCTGTAAGTAGGTTTTTCAGGATGTCCGTTAAAACGGCCTTTGCCAAAAACCCCGTCTTCATTGCTGTCTCAAAAAACGGACAACGCTGTCATTCAGGTTATAAAATAAGCATGAAAAAAAATATATATTCACTTAATATAACACAAATGAAATCAATTTCAAGTAGCATTTTATTGTTTTATTGTAACACAGTATTTTCACTATCTATTAAACCAAAAAATTCTTCAATTTTAACTAAATACCTAACAAATTATAATTGAGCCCTCTCAAGCTCAATCACACTATTTACTTGTGTGAAATGTTAAATAACATTTCTTATTTCGTGTCAAGCAACCTTTGGTTTCATGTAATACAAATAATGATGGTTTTTCTAAATGTGAAATGATATTTGGCCGATGATTAGGACATCTAGACGAACTGCATGTGGAGGTCGAGGAACTACCGGTTTTATTATAGATCCAACAGATTTAACTGATCTAAGATTTTTTTGCGGCATTTTTAACATAATTGATATTAATGCTACAAATAATTAAAGACTCTAAAGCAAAAAAAAACCTATAAAAGTGATATTTTATTAAAATACGAATCACGACAACGTCCGTTTTTTGGGACATGTCAAATGGTTCTTAGTTACTTGTATCTACGGCACTGTCCCAAAACACGGACCAGCATTATTTCGAATATTTTGCCATAGAATTATTTGAATATTTCATAATCTTTATAGCAAAAACAACAGTTTATTTCACCTAAAAGTTAAATCAATAGAAATCAAACATGGAAAATATTTCATTAAAGCTATTATTGACCCGAAACACAAACCATCACTAATTCCGGGAATCCCTAAATTCAACAGTCACCTAGCAAACGAATCAAATGTTTTCTATAATTGGTATGTAGCAGAAAAATAAAGGATTGTTATCGTACTTTCTCCAACATAGTCAATTTTCTAGATTATTTGGAACGTTAAAGATTTACACGGCAATAAGTACATGTACTAAAAAAGTGACAGAAAAGCTTTAAGGGTTAAAATATGTAGGTATTATTTTCCATTAAACCTTTACTCTAAAACTAAACACCAGGCAAATTTTATTATGACATTTATCTTACTCCTGATGCAAAAATCTTGTTCAAGTAACACATTTGTCCATCTGAAAATGATTGCACATCCCATATAATAACTACTACAAATATTAATTTGATCATTAATTATTTCAATAAGTAGATGTTCTATTATTCATCTCATGTGGTGAACAATCCGAACTTCATATTTTATCGCATAAGAAAATGAGTTTGATGTCCACTTTTATATATTATTTTTTATTAAGTATTATTTAATATTTTATTATATACTTAGTTTTGTATTTATTCTTATTCCTGTGGTATAAAAATTTGTCTTGAAACCAGATAAGTCTGTAAAGCATAGCTTCAATGAGTTAAATTGTTCTTAAAATTCAGAATTCTTGTAAGATTTTACTTAAAAAAGCCTTATATTGCATTTATTTTTACTTCCACAGTTTACCATTTAATGACATCTAGTATTGTCTTGTATTCTATAAGATATTTCAAGCAGCTCTTATATTCATACCTAAAAAGAATATCTTAGCTCCACTTTAAAAATCTAACTACCTATGCTTCACACAAAACTTTGTGAATGCACAATGGTGGTGATGATTGCTTACCGTTAAGTAACTCACACCTATTTGTCTGTTCTTATATAAAAAAACAGATAAATTGACACTATTTGTTTTAAAGCCATGAGCATAAGTAACACTTGTACACCATATTCAATGATCTGGTCAAGTGCGAGTTGGAAGGTTCACATGCCATATAACTTAGATTAGTTGTTGTGCTAATGTGTGTAATTGAAAAATCTATTTAATTAGTGCATGCTTATCTAGTTTCTGAACCCTTACTCCATCTTCAATAGTAGTGTTGCTGTCAGATAATCCATTTATTATTTGTCATATTCCATGGTGGTTTTGTGTGGATTGGATTTTACATAGTGTTGAACTTTTTAGTTCTTCTTCTAATCTATTTGCTTTAAGACGTCCAATTCGTAAATTTTTTAGACAATTATATATATTTTGTTTCTTTTCATTCAAATTACTGACAACTGAACTAACTGAATTAATAACAAAAGCTTCCTTTGTTACAGAACCAATCATTCCCCAATAACTACAGACTTGTGAATCTAGAGAGTACTACTTCCTAAAAGGGATCAATTTACCCATAGATTACCAATACATAGGTCGTTTATATAATGAATTTATCATTAAATTCATTTGATAATCTAATGTTGCCATATTGAAAATATGGATTTCCAAATTTAAATGGATTCCAAATGAATTTCGAAAATAGAATTTGCATTATGGTGACTTAATTAGATAGGCTTACAATACATAAAAAGTAAAGTAGAGTTTAGATTGTGGGCCTTAGGCCCTAAGGCCGGGTTCACACGGCAGTGATGAAGAAGCAAAATGTACGCACTCTATCGTTGATTGTGTGCACATTCACTTATCTACTAGTTGGTGCCGCTGTGTTTGATGCCCTCGAGTCTACTACGGAGAGGAATCGCTTCGAAGTGTTACAAGGTAAGGTTTCCTAGTTCCTCATGAATAAATAAAAACTATCATCATTGATCAACTTATGATTAAATATAAACAAGCAGAAAATATCCAGAAGTTAAAAATTTTAATACCACTAAAAATCAATATTTTATCTCATGTAATTATACTTTCCTACCATACTGTGAATGGCAAATGGACGTATATGTTTTGATATAGTTCTTTATCTTGCAAATGGTGTTGTTTTTTTATTATACTGTATTAATGGTTGATTTAATAGAACATGAAGTCCATCTTTTATGTTATAAAAATTGTATCCTAAATGTAAATGGATTTCAATTTTGCTTAGTTCATTTAGTTTGCTAGTTATATATTTTGGACTCCTACATAAAACTAGTAGCAAATTTTCATATTATTTATAAACAAATCACTTATTTCTTCAATATTTCTTCTTTTCTAAGTACTTTAGAATCTTGATATACACAGATACCGTGTAGCAACAACACATAGCAAATGTTGGGAAGAATTTAATAATTTGTACATATATAGAATCCGACAAGAAAGTCTCTTATTACTCTTTCCAAATCACATTTTTCTAGTATTTTTTCATATTTCATAATTATAATCCAATTAAAGTATCCTATGGTTCCTAATCAACATTTCATAGATTTTTTGGCTTCTATTATTCTATTGTAGGTAACTAAAAATATATTATGAACATAAAAAAAAATATTTTTCAACCGTTACATTACTTTACAGCCATAGAAGGCATGATAATACGCAAGTACAATATATCAGACGAGGACTTTAGAGTGATGGAGACAGTTGTGTTGAAGTCGGAGCCTCACAAAGCTGGTCAGCAGTGGAAGTTCACTGGAGCATTCTACTATGCTACCACGGTTTTGACTACTATTGGTAAGTGTATACTTAACCCATTGAGCCCCAAGCAGCCCGATCGGTCCACAACACAATAGATTTTCTATTGTGTCTGTGATTGCGGGGCCTGAGTTATTAACTAATATTATACTATTATTAGTATACTACTTATTATTTGTGAAATAGTCTATAGTATATCAGGAATATATAGTATCTCAGGAACTACTGGTCTGATTTGAAAAATTATTTCGGCTATAAGGCTATAGGCTAAATATAATCACGCTAAGACAAATAAGAGCGGAGAAACACATAGGTTACTGGGATGGAGCTGTTTGAGTTAAGCAATGTAACATAATCTGTAGTATTTTCTCTGTGCTATTGTTTCTGGTAATTTTTTTATTGCAGTTTTAACTTTAAAACTGAAATTATTCTCACTTTAGGTTTAGGTTTCTTTATTTGTTTAACTTTTATTTGTCTTGATAGACAGGCTTTTGCCCTTATTATATACTACTTTTATCCTTAATACACCTTTCCACTATAACAGGTTTTCCATAAATATTTTTCCTTAATAATTATCTTTATGATACAGGCTCTGTCCTTACAAATCAATAGCAGGTTTTCTATGAATAGTTTTCCTTAATTCTCTTTTGTTCCAGGCTACGGTCACTCCACACCAGCCACGATCGGCGGGAAGCTGTTCACGATGTTCTACGCGATAGTTGGCATACCGCTCGGGCTGATCATGTTCCAGAGTATCGGTGAACGGGTGAATAGGCTTAGCAGGTGATTTTGTGTTTTATTGGCATTATATTGTCTTTCTGGCATTGTTTCTATTCTATTCTTTGCTTTAATTTTAGTTTTTACTAACATTTTATCTTCAAGTAGTTTGTCTTGCTTATATTTTCACAACTTTTATAAATATTTTATCGATATTTTTTTTTTATTTTAGCGTCATAACAAAATCCATAAACACACGCGTCAGAAGATGATCTTATATGTGTTGTGACGACACTATCGTCACTAAAGCCTTTACCTACACATTTACCATTTTTTATAATTTTTTCATTTTTATAATTTCAGCGTCATAATAAAATCAATCAAACGCGCAATGAACTGTCGTCAAACACACGCGTCAGAAGTGGATCTCATATGTGTTGTGACCACACTATCGTCACTGACCATCGCTGGGGGGGCGGCTGCGTTCAGCAAGTTTGAGGGATGGAGCTATTTTGATAGTGTTTACTACTGTTTCATCACTTTGACTACTATTGGTGAGTTACTTTATAAACATTTGAATTTGATAAATGAGTAATTTAATTTTAATTAAGTGATTGGGAAATATTTACATATTAGATTTCTGAAAACGATTTCCGGGATAAAAAGTAGCCGAGAGGCGAGAAGTATATTCTGGGTCATCCACCCAACTACCTATACACCAAATTTCATTGTAATCGGTTTAGAAGTATTTGCGTGCATGAGTAACAAACATCCATCTATCCATCCTCATAAACGTTCGAATTTATAAAATTAGTAGGATTGAAAAAATGTACTAAAATTTATTACAATTTCATCACTTATATTGGTAAGTTAGGTGATTATAATTGATAAATGTATTTTTTGTTGTGGATACTGCAAATTATCATTTGAAAGAAGATGAGACAGTTTTCATGCTTTATTATTTAAATAATTCAATGAAAATAATTTTTACTGTTCTACAAAAAATTATACATATAAAATCAAATTGAACAGAAAGTGTTCAACTCAATAAAATTACATATAAAATATGGCCTAATTGATTCTGTATCTACACATAAAATGTATTGATCATTTTCCATAGATCTGTTACCCTGAAAATTTGCAAAAAATTGTATTTTCCCAGGTTTCGGCGATATGGTGGCCCTGCAAAAGGACAACGCTCTAAACAAGAAGCCCTCATACGTGATGTTCGCGCTGATTTTCATCCTTTTCGGCTTAGCAATTGTAGCCGCGTGTCTCAATTTGTTGGTGTTGAGATTTGTGACCATGAACACGGAGGACGAGAAACGGGATCAACAGCAGGCTGAACAGGTAAGGGATATTCATTTAGCAGAGAAAAATTTATAATAAATACAGATGCCAATCTGACAATGTGAAAATCTACATATTTAATGTACCTACATTATTTTTTAAGAGATAACCTTATATAACACTAGCTTTCCGCCCGCGGCTTCGACCCCGTTATCAAAGAAAAACCCGCATAGTTCCCGTTCCCGTGGGATTTCCGAGATAAAATCTATCCTATATGTTAATACAATTTCCCCCATAAATGTGTGCTAAATTTCATTGTAATCGGCTCAGTAGTATTTGCGTGAAAGAGTAACAGTGGCAGTCGCATTTATAATATTAGTAGGATTGGTAGCCTGATTATGAGTAGGATTATGTGTATGTTTGTTTGAATGTTTAGCGATAAAATGGTTTTAGTGATCAGTTATTGGGGATGAACCTACCAAAAATTATGCCTAGAATTATTGTCAGTTAATAAAAATTAAATAAATAATGTTTTTAATTACCTAACTTGAATTAAGTATTCCATTTTATACATTTCTGTCTGTATGTTCATCGATCATCCACTGTAGTCTGTAGACCGATTAATTAACTTGAAATGTTTAATTTTATAGATTTATATCTGTATGTTCATCGATTTCTACGCCCCCTGTAGACCAATGATTTTTTTTTGTTTTACTTACAAAATGATATATTTTCGTTAACAGGCACAACAAGTGGCAGTGCGGTTAGAGGGTGACGTCATCACAGCGGACGGTGACGTGTTGAGGGGCGTGGCTAGAGGCACAAGATTGCCGGCTACACCAAGAATGATAAGACCCGGTTAGTATTGTATTGAAAGAAAATCTATACTAATATTATAAAGCCGAAGCGTTTGTGTGTTTGAACGCGCCAATCTCTGGAACTACTGGTCCGATTTGAAAAATTGTCTCCGTGCTAGATAGCCCATTTATCGAATAGGCTATATGTATTATAAAATTACGCTAAGACCAACAGGAGCGGAGTCACGCGGGCGACTTATGCTTATTAATTTTTAAGTCCCTATGACTTGCTTGTTAAGGCTTACGGTTTAGTTGGTAGAAATATGTTTTATCTGTTTGGTTGACTGTCTTAAGAAGTATTCATAAATTTCACTCAGTTCAATTTGAAACAATACAATACACAAAACAATACAATACAATTTTTTTATTTTACTGATATTTTCACTTCTTTATTCTATTCTGTCAAAATATATTTTTTTAATCAAATACCCTCATCGTATTTAAAAGAATTACTTATCAAATGGATAGATGTATTTATGTACATTGCAGGCGACACAATGGTGCCGTTATATTCAGAAGAAGACGCGCCAAGCGTGTGCAGTTGTGCGTGCAATTGTTTTGGACCGAAGTGAGTATATTTTATTACCAATATAATATCTATACTATAATATTATAAAGCTGAAGAGTTTGTTTGTTTGTTTGAACGCGGAAACGGAATCTCGGGAACTACTGGTCCGATTTGAAAAATTCTTTCGGTGTTAGATAGCCTATTTATCGAGGAAGGTTATAGGCTATCTATCATCACGCTACGACCAACAGGAATGGGGCCACGGGGGTGAAACCACGCGAAGCAGCTAGTGTAATATAAATATGGTTTATTAATATCTACTAGAGTGATAGAAAATGGGGAAAAGGAACAAACCATTTTCAGTTAGCTATGCTGTTAAAAGACATTTCAAAAACAATAATTATCTACACGCAAATCTCGCTCAAAAATTATCCGAAACAAAACTCTGCTTATGCTAGTCAGGCAGAGATTTCTAACGAGCGATACAATAGACTTTCAACTGCCATGAAATAAGCTGATTAGTTCAATTTATATTAAGCTATTGCATAGCTTCTATCGCGGGCCTTGAGTGCGGGGATCGAATCGGGAAATTCCGTAACGAAAAACCTCACGCTCCCCACTCCGACGGGCGGAGGTGTGGCTTGAAGGCATAGCTTGCAATAGCTTTACCGCAGCAGTCCCCGAGTGACACACGTCGTTTTTTATACAACACCGCATTTTTGTCGATTTTTTAATAGGCGATTGTACATATGCGAGACTAGATATTTATAAATAGTCAATGATGTCATAGGAAAGAATTTTGGAAAATTGAAAATTGTTTTCCATTGGTTTTACATAAAGGTATTCTATGTAGAGCTGCCCCCCTAGCCAAGTGGTTTTCTGTTAGCGTAGCGTTCAATAGAATAGACTACGAATGTATGAGATTGACGTAAGCTGTAGACAAACGTATCTACAGCTTACGTCAATCTCATACATTCGTAGTCTATTCTATTGAACGCTACGCTAACAGAAAGCCACTTGACTAGGGGGGCAGGCTCCAAGGAGATGTTCGTTTGCAAAAATAGCGGACCTAAATCTGACTTCTGATATATATTGTATAGATCCCAGACATCCTATAGACAGATGTTGCCAACCAGTTTTGTGGTCCCCCTCCCCCCACCCCGGTAATTAAATATGGCATACAAAGAAAAAAATAAAAATTTCCAAAACATGCCGTGAGGGGTATCAAATGAAAGAGCTTATTGAGTAGATCACGAATATATAGCATACTATAACATTTCTTACACTTTCTCTAAGATTTTTTTAGAAAATTTACGAAAATGCTCCATTTTTGAGTTAACTTTAAACCACTATAGATTGAAAACTCATGAATATATTTTTTAAATTATTATTTTAAATAATTAACAATAGTCTATTGTTTACGATTCAATAGTTTGTAATAAGTGAGCTATATGTATGTGGTGGATTTGATGACCCCACAAAATGTTTTAAATTGCGAGGCGCAACTTTCACTGAAGTTACCGATTTGAAATCTAATCACACAGAGGCTGATTCAAGAATGTTCTGCCATATTGCAGAGATAATTATTCTAAGCCCTGACACCGATATTTTTGTATTAGGCCTTTATTTCTGGCATAAACTTGAAAATATACTCGCCATCTTTGAATTCTTGAATGGGGGAGTGCCCCCATGCAACTATTTCACTGTACGAACTATTGAATCGTAAACAATGGACTATTGTTAATTATTTAAAATAATAATTTTAAAAAAATATTCATGAGTTTTCAATCTATAGTGGTTTAAAGTTAACTCAAAAATGGAGCATTTTCGTAAATTTTCTAAAAAAATCTTAGAGAAAGTGTAAGAAATGTTATAGTATGCTATATATTCGTGATCTAATCAATAAGCTCTTTTATTTGATACCCCCACGGCATGTTTTGGAAATTTTTATTTTTTTCTTTGTATGCCATATTTAATTACCGGGGTGGGGAGAGGGGGACCATAAAACTGGTTGGCAACATCTGTCTATAGGATGTCTGGGATCTATACAATATATATCAGAAGTCAGATTTAGGTCCGCTATATTTGCAAACGAAACTCCACTGAGAGTCCGGTCTAATGAGTCTGTAAATAGTTCATTATGAAAGCATTCATTTTAATCAAAGGTACCTATTTAACAAGTAACCAAAACAACATTAACATGCAATATTATTATATTTTTAATAATTTCTAAAATTTCAGATCGATACCATACCGCGATCCGCTGTCCCCGATACCACCGACGAATATAAAGCACATCAAACCGAAAAACCTCTGCAACATACCCAGATACATAGAGAAGAACTCAAACAGAGACAATTCCACATCGCTAAGACTAAACTCCGCCTCTGGTTACCTCTATATGAACGCCAGAAACGACTTCACAATAGATCATGAGGATTTCAACGAACTAGTAGCTAGGAGACGTGAACAATTGCGCAGAGGAATGAAGGCGTATTCGCATTATAGCCCACAAAGTTCGTACGCAAATCTACACGAAAGAAGCAACGATCCTCTAGTAGACGATTATTACTCAGAAAAAAACAGTTACGAAAAGAAAAAGATCAAAAAGAACATAGATAGAAATACTAAACCTGTCAACTATTTCTACGATGATGCGGTTTTGCACTTTGACGATGAATACGCGTTCGATGGATCTATAATATTCGCGAAGAGAAGAAAATCGATAGACAAGGATCTATTGTCGGATCTAGCGCGGTTCAATATAGATCAAATGTCGAATGACAGCTACGGTTATTATTTGGATGAAAGTGAGCAAGATCAATACTTTATAAATGACACATTGACGTTGAGTATGCCGGCGCATAGAGCTAGTGTATAAAAAGTTTGGTGGTGGTTCAATTCGAAATATATTACTTAACTAGATATCCGCCCGCGGCTTCGCCCGCGTTTGTAAAGGAAAAACCGCATAGTTCCCGTTCCCGTGGGATTTCCGGGATAAAAACTATCCTATGTGTTAATCCAAGTTACCCTCTATATGTGCGCTAAATTTCATTGTAATCGGTTCATTAGTTTTTACGTGAAAGAGTAACAAACATCCATACATCCATAGAAACTTTCGCATTTATAATGTTAGTTGGATTTAGTTTTTTTTTTTTTGTAAATGTTTGTAAAAATATTTTAGGTACGAAGTAAATTTGGCCCTGGGTTCAATTTTGCTGTCAAAAATTAAGAAAAACACATATTCTGCATCGCGAATGTGTTTTCCTAAATAACTGAAAATATTTTTAATATAATATGCGTAAAGAATAAGAAACTGTCATAACACGAATCGAGTTGAATCACCATTCAAAACAAAAAACAACGTGATTTTTTTCAACTGGTCTCTCAGTAAACCCGAAATGGGTATATCAAAAAGCATTCGCCTGAAAGTCCATTTGATAAAATCAAATTATCAAGATTTGAAGTCCTTGTAAAATATATATAACAATGAATTTGTATGTTTGTACATTTGTTGTTATATAGGACGAAGACATACATATAATATTATGTATGTATGTTTCAAATTTATGGCGGTACACCACTAGTAAGAAAACAACTAATTGTATTCAAAATAATTACTTGCAATATATAAATTATGTTAAAAATTATTAAACTCTCTTCTTATAACAACACAGAAGATATTTCTAACTAGATTGATTGAAATAATGTGCCAAAAAATTAAAAATTATTTACCAATTTTTGAAAAATGTTTTTTCAATTTTTTTGTAAGATAAACTGAAAATTTGTGCCAATAAAACTTAAAGTAAATAAATATTTGAAAGCCCGAGTAAAGTCTGGGTAAGAAGATAGTATCATAAATATTTTGAATATAATTAGTTGTTGTCAAGTCGAAACCTTTATTCCACTATCGCTTTAAACGCAATACAGATACATATATGCGTCTCTTTCTACCGTATAGATATCGCGTATTTGTGTCTGTACTGCGCCATAAATGATAGTGTTTTGAGTAATCATAATTAGTTAGTGTTGAAAATGGGCCAACTAATTATAAAGTCGATTTTCAAATAGTCATTAATTAATAATTAATGATATAACAATAAATTTGGTTGAAGTGATAGAAAAATATCGTGTGAGTGAGACAGCATGATGCATTTTCGCAAGTTAAAACGAGATGGATATAGTTTTTGAATTTTATGTTACTTTAACATTTATCCTGTTTAAAAATAAATATGACTTTTTGTTTTATTTTTTACTATATTATTTCTAGTGAAGTGTTTTTTGAGTTAATGCTAGTAATGTGTTAATTTTTATTGATATTTTGATATCTATTAAGATTTAAAAAAATATATATTTATGTTTGATTGTGTGTATTGTGTTACTATCCTGGATTGTATAGCATGTGTACAATTTATCTACCACTTCACCAAAACTCCATCGAATAAGGCTTCGCGATGTAGATACTGTATAGATATTATGGGCTTTGCGAATTCTAATGGCATACTATATAATTAAAACAAAAAATAACATAAGTACCATTGCTAATTTACTTAAAAATCGTGGATAAATGTCTTCCTTTGATTATGGAATATTTATATAAAATTTTAAACAGCAACTAATGTTTTATCCTGTACGGTGAAAAAATCCCTGATTTAAAACAACAAACTTGTAAAATAATTATTTTTTATTATTAATATGGCATTGCCTTAATTAGTCATTACTAAAAATTCACAAAAATATACATTCAATTTCACTAATACAAGCTCCTAATAATAACTAGGCAATTGATGTACTTATTTTGATAAAATTAATTATATAGTATGCCAATAGATAGCTATAAAACCTGGTTCCTTAACCACACTCTAAGTAAATAAGGCACATTTCGTTTATATACAAGTTTTAAACTCATGTAGTCGATCTAATTATTAAGATCATGTTAATTGAGACCAAAGTAATTAAAATGTGAGATATTTAATTTAAATCATATGAAATACCTTTTTTAGCATTGAAAGCACAAAAAAGCCGGATTTCGATTGGTAGGAAAGAAAAAAAAAGAAAAATTTTGCCTTTTTTCATCACTTAGTAATACGACAATTTGTTGGTAGAAATAGAAAAAGGTACCGCGACCTTTTTTGTCTAAATGTCAGATCACTGAATTTTTTTTCTATTACCCATCTAAAATAAATAAAGTTTTAATACTATAAAAACGTGTTCGTTTTTCAGAAAATTGTTATGCAATTGTTTTATTTTTATTATTGATAATATTTTGTTTATAAATATTGTTAACGGACATTAAAAATGGTCGAAAAATTTCTACTTTATTAAGGCTACAGTGTAACTGATATATATTGTTTTATGGTTTAACCATTTTTGCTTTTTTGGCAAAAAATATTTTTTGTCTTTATTTAAAAAAAGTTTATCAAAATTGTTATTTGTTGTCATTTAATATTTGTTTTATTCAAACATGGTATGAATTAAAATTGTCGAAAAACTTATGTTAAGTGTTATAACATAAGAAATGATGTTTTCTTAAATTTTTAACCTAAATGTACTTGAATCAAGAGCTGATTTGTTTATTTATCTTTAAGATAAAATGGTATGGTCTTTATACGTTAAGAAATTGATATAACCAATTACTAAGAAAAATACTTCCAAAGAAAATTGTGCTTTTTATCTTTTTATTAGTTTAATAATAAATATTAAACGCATTTTGTAACAATTGTGCCAAAGATACACAAACTCTATGCTGTTTTTAGGGTTCCGTAGCCAAAATGGCAAAAACGGAACCCTTATAGTTTCGTCATGTCCGTCTGTCCGTCTGTCCGTCTGTCCGTCTGTCACAGCCGATTTACTCGGAAACTATAAGTACTACAGTGATGAAATTTGATGGGAATATGTGTTGTATGAACCGCTACAAAAATATGACACTAAATAGTAAAAAAAAGAATTGGGGGTGGGGCCCCCCATACATGTAACTGAGGGATGAAATTTTTTTTTTCGATGTACATACCCGTGTGGGGTATCAATGGAAAGGTCTTTTAAAATGATATAAAGTTTTCTAAAAAACATTTTTCTTAAAGTGAACGGTTTTTGAGATATCAGCTCTCAAAGTCGTAAAAAGTATGTCCCCCCCCCTCTATTTTTATAACTACGGGGTATAAAATTCTAAAAAAAATAGAGGTGATGCATGCTAATTAACTCTTTCAACGATTTTTGGTTTGATCAAAGTATCTCTTATAGTTTTTGAGATAGGTTGATTTAACTGTAATTTATTATATTTGCTGCTACGGAACCCTTTGTGCGCGAGCCCGACTCGCACTTGGCCGGTTTTTTATTTGTACTTTATTTAAGCTACGCCAAATATTTTTGATCTGTATTTTGTATAATTTTACTGTGATATTATTTTGCAAAACGCTTGAAACTTAAGTTTTCCAACCTTTATATTATCGTGATAATTGTAACTAATATTTTCTATTATTTTTATTTCCTACTGTGATATATTTTGCCAAAGTTTTTTATTAAGAATACATCACTTTGAGACTAACGTATTATTATAATGAAAACTGAATTATTACAGTATTTTTTTAACTGTGATAGTTAGTGAAGATTTTTTATCTTCAAAATATTTGAAATGTGTACAATCTCAATGTGACAATGATTTTGGAAAATGATGGATATTGTATTTAATTTTAGACGCGAGAGTAGACATCTGATCATTTTAATTTTAGATTAAGTTGTAGATTAAGGTATGCTATGTGCCAGTTCAAATTTTAGTATAATTGTAAAGATGTTATTAATTAATATCGGCATTCATTGACAGTACTAAATTTACAGTGTACCAATATGTATAGTGTATATGCGTTTTTGGATGTATAAATTACTTTAATAACAAGAAAATAAAGGGGAATTTTTATTATAGTGGAATCATAACTGATACGGTAGTAAAACTAGTTTAATTATGGATTTAAATAATTTACGAGTAGTCACTAGTATGTAGTAATTTGTTCTCCTAAAATTGGTTTCTTTAAAAAATTACCTGTTCAATGAATGCCGACCCTAACTTATTTTATTCATCTAAAATAAAGTCAATGGTTAGTGAATAGTTGCAAATATCACTCACTTGTCCCTTTCACTCCCGTAAAGAGGAAAGGAGACAACAAAATCAAGTGAAAATATTGTAATGTATGTCTGTTTGTAATTATTACTCTTAATAAACCTTCGACTGCTAACACATTTAGATAAATCAAGTTAATTGTAATTTATAATGAAAGGGATGTAAAATAAATTGGATTTCAATAAAAAATACATTAAATTGATTTTCGTTTTTTATTCGCCAATATCAATGAATTTGAGACGTAAAAAATGACCCAAAGTTCTTATAAACTTTTGTTGTAAATGTAAAGCATTTACAACAATTAGACATTTGATTGTTTGTTTCTGTTTCATCTCGTAACGGAGCGATTTTATGGTAGGTACTTATAATTTTTGGAGATCAAATTGTTAAAGGGCACATCATAATTAACAAGTCATTCCCATTAAAATTTGATTTTACGATGAAGGTGAAGCAGTAGGTAGCAGCTAGTACTAAAATATACTAAATAGTATATAGACGAAGATGTTTTTGAGGAATAAACGTAGCCACTTGGATGAAAGCAATCGTGAATAAACCAGTCTTCCAGTTATTTCCCATTAACAACAAAAAATTATGAGCAATAAAACGTTATTTTATTTTTATAGATTATGGACATCTCATAGAACGTTTCTTTACTTCAATCATGAAAAATTTATTAAAATTGCGGTAGTGAAAAAGTATGATTCTCATAAACACCGCCATCTGTAGTTTTTTACGAAAAACTAGGTTAAAGTCGGACAAATAGAAAGTGTAGTTGTTTACATGCAGCTCCCTAGATGGCGCTATAATAAAAAGAGTAAATGTTCGAATTCGTGTTGATAACGTACATAATTATTAATTATATATTTTACTGAATTCTATAATGATAATCTTTTATAATTATTTTCAATTAATATCATTATATTCTAAATTTCTGAGAATAATTCGTATGATATCTTGTAATAATTAATTAAAAAAAGGACCTATTATTATCTAAAAATTTACAGGACACAGGATCAGTTGGGTTGAGTATTGTAGGTACCTACATAAAATATTAGGTATCTAATAATTTATGTTTTTATATATTTTGCTAAAATTCATTTTCACCATTTTGTACATCTCATTTAGTTTCAACTAGGCTCTACCGAAATATAATAAACGTCGAGTGAAGTCGATGGCCATTAGGATGGCCACACGGACTTTTTGGTCGGAAAATGTAACAAGCTTTGACCCCGCGGGCGGCTTCACTCACTCGCGTGGTAGGTACCTAGGTGATCGGATAAAAAGTAGCCTGTGTTCTCCAGACTGTAATATCTATTTCTGACTTCTGTATCTAATTTCATACAGCACCTATCACACGTTTCTGCGTAATAGAGTAGAGAGTAGACTATAATGATTATTGTTTATAATTTTATTTGTGTAAGACTGAAAATAAAATTTTAATATTACTAGCATTGCCGTCACGTCATGGAGCAAGTAATCTTGCCAAAGAAGTTTCACTTCTGACACGTGTGTTCGGCACACATGCTCCTTTTGTCTATTGAAATATCTATATAGTCATTAATTATTGTTACCTACTACTTAGGTAGACCGTACCTAGAGAAATTTGATCCCAAAATTACCTACCTTTCCGATCGGAGTACACTTTGAAGGTGAAATCTTTCATTGCTGAACTCCTAATATCTAGGTACCTACTTAATAAAAAATGTTTATTCATAAGAATCGATAAGTTGTTTTCAAATTTTCTCTTAGCGATTGAACATTGGCGTAGGCTGTCATTAGCTACCTACTTACCTACCTTAAGCCTATTAAACTAATTTTGAATTTACTTATATGGAATATTTTACTTTATGATTTTTTATTTTTCAAGTACCTACTTAGTAATAAGTAGATTTAGACAATAATATTATGTTTACACATTTTAAGGACTTGCCTGACCTATATCGCTAATGCGAGTAAATTATTTAGAAATTAAAGATTTTAACGGATTTTAAACGAGATTTATTCATTTTACCTACATAATTCTCGCGTTAAATCAAACACAACAAAATATAATTAATATAAAGTACCTACCTACTTTAGTAAGTACCTATACTTACTTACCTACTTTGCCTGAATCGTTATTGTTATTTCTTGACAGTGAAGATAACATATTCTAGTAGTTAAATGATCAGGACTTAGGTATGTTGATAGACGTAAGTATATTATGTAGTCACACAGATAGTACACAGGTAGTGTGGTATGGTTAGTATTTTTTTTATCTTTACTTTACGTCACGTTAAATGTAAAAATAAGTAAGTACGCAGATAATAAAACAAGCACAGGTATTGAAAAGCATTTATTCAGCAATTAAACGTTCACATTGAATTACAAATAACAAAAAACAAACGAAAACAAGCACAAAGGGTAATTGAAAGCACTTTTTTAGCTATTCACTTTAAACGTTGGATTTAATAAATGTTTTACAGAGTAAAGTCTTATTTTCCTTTGAGACCGGCAAAAGAGAGTAGCAAGAAAAATGGGGCCACCCCCCGGGGGCCACCCTTCGCTTTGAATAAAGAAAAGTTAAAATTTTCTTAAAGCACCCCGGCGGGTGGCCGCTATCTATCTTCGTTTAAGTATTGGCAAAAATGACCCCCTCGATTTTCCGTCCTTTTCACTCTTGGCAATGTCATTGGTCCGTTTTTAAAATGGCGGTTCGTTAATCGATGGTTCTTTAATTCTTAAGTTTGGACAGAGTCGCGATAAGATGTTTATTTTTTGTATTTTTTTGCTCTGTTTAGAAGAAATTGAACGAAATATAGAAGGGATTGGATTTGTTTATTAATTGGATGATTATTTATATTATTTATTTATTTATTTATTTATATTTTAGGAGAATCTACAGCTGTATTATTTATATTATATTTCATTATTTTAATTAATTGTTTTTCTAATTTTATGAAGCGATCGATATGCTTAATTTTATTAAACTTTAGTTCCTGTTAACTACAGTGGCTATTAAAATAAATGAAAAGGGCATAACTTTAGTTTTATTGCGTTGAGGTTTGTTAAACAACATGCGCTTAACAGGTTGTTAACTTAGTATGTATCTTCGGTAGCGTCAGCAGATAAATCAATAATAAATATTTGTTTTTTCAATGTTTTTCGAGTATTGTTTTAAATACTGTCTATGGATGGATGACGGGGTTATTCTATGCCAATTTTTAATACTTAATGTAAAACACGATTTCCAATAGTAAGTGAAAAATTTTAACGCAAATAGTGATTTATAGTCCTTTCGCGTTAAGAAAATAGTGAGTCATCAGTGCAACTACAGGATGAGGGTGTATTCACAGTGGAGAAAAAGTACAAACATTTTTTTAAACATTAAATTATTATTAATGGAAAAAAAATGTCTTAAAATTACTTAAATCACTATTCAGTATCGCTAGTCTTCAGTTACATTTATTATGAAAGATCAAAGAATTTTTACCGCATGCACTTGCTGTTTTTATGACTATGCTCTCCACAGTTGCATTTAAATCACACAATTTAAAGTACTTATAAACATTGTAAGTTATGCGTCTCTCTCCGCTATGAATTATTGATCCACTTTTATTCTTTCGAATTGGTGAAGTATTTTCAAAATTTATTGTTGAACGAGTCACGCAAAATACACAACCGTTTTGTTCGAAGGTCAGATTTCAACTGGTCACTGTGAACTCGACTTTCTAATTTGGGGCGTGGCCAGGCCGGCGGACAACGATGACTCACTATTTTCTTAACGCGAACGGACTAACTATTAGGTACAACTCATCAAAACAAACATAATATGCCTGTACGATACTTTACATTTACATACTATGTCTGAGTAGGTACTTTATTCACAAATTTTTACAAACGAAATTACTTTTAAATCACAATTATCGCAATGCATCTTATGTGTACCTACCTATATCTTGTTATGTGATCAAACTACTGTTCAAATAATTTAGTACCTAAATAAATCGCAAATATCATGATTAGTTCATTCTAATTTATAAATATATTTGCCTTTAATGACATTCTTTTTATATAATTATCACAATTAAAGCACATAATACAAATCGTTCAAAGCTGATCAAAAAACATTTTTTACATTTAAGGGTAATGAAACTAACATTCACGGAACCCATCACATTATTTATCTGCGAACGGTACCAGGTCGGAACTAAAGTTAGCGCGATTAAAGTTGTTCGAAGTGGAAAGTTGGGCGATTTTCACTTACGCTCCCAGAAAGTACTTCACTTTCACACTTTGACTCCAACTTTTTACAATGCCTTATTATTTCATGAGATCGGAATTCGGAAGTGTTTGATTTCGGATTTTTAACAGTTTTCATATAATAAGTACTTATCTTTTGCTTTTTTTTTAGATTTTGCTTCGAAAGCTAGGTCTCGGATAACGACACCTATTGTTTTGATAACAATTTATCTGTAAATAAAGTTTTTAGCCATAATGATTTAGAAATGTTTACGTAAAAGAGCATCATATACTTACCTACCTAGTACCTACCTTATTATCAAATAATTTTAGCACATAAATAAAACAAGAACTTAGCGTATCTATCTATTTCATCTACAATCAAATTAATAGTAGATGCTGAATGTAGTCATCCTCTTTGAGGTCATAGGTATAGGTAGGTAATAAAAGTAATATCTATTATCACAATTTTTATCAGGATTGGTTTTTATTCCTAACCAACCTGAATCCTTGTAAATATAAAAAAAACGTAGGTAATCTGCTGTTATCAAAGAGAGGTTAATTAAAAAAGTTTAACGATGAAAAGATTGAACAATTCACATAGTATTGATTTGTGTTAAAATTATTATTTATTTATATTAAGTCGACTTACAGTCCAAATATAGCATAGGTATATTTGGACTGTAATGTGTGGGTTTAATAAACATGACAAAAACACATAGATACCTACCGTATATACTAAATCTTTGGAGCACTGATTAGAATTTAGAAATAGTTCTTTATATTCTGAGCCATTATAGAGTAGATAATAATTTTACATACAGTAGGTACCTACTTATTACCAGACAGACTTTTTTCGTAATAATGAGAGTCTCTACATAAATTAATATTAATCTTAAATATTTTTTGTACCAATTTTTCACGTTAATCACAACAAAAACTCATAAATTCATGTAATAAAGTACACAGGTGCTTATCAAACAGAAAATATTATCCATAAAAAATTAGAAAACGTAGAATTGTACGCAGGGTCTTTAAAAGACCCTGCGTATTTTATTGTTGGTCATATTTACACTTATTAATGATGTAGGTATTATAACGATTTTCGTCTTGGCTATTATCTAATAATTATATGATAGCCCATTTGACCATAGCCAACTGGATCACGTGTGACGAAACACCAATAACACCATACTTACTATGAAAAGCACAAAAACTTTCCGCCCAATTAAAAAGCATAGACAGGCTACAATAACAAAGATAACAGCAAAATATAAGCAGAATTCCAGTCGGGATGAAAGTAATTTTATATTTTAACAAAATTGAAACGGGGCCGAGTATTTCTTGTACAAATTTTAATATCTCCGAGAGGTAGATAGCTATTTATATTTTTCCTCCGCCCGCCGTTTCTTTTGGTGATTATTATTCTGTATTCCGATGTTGGGGGGGAGGGGGGGCCGCCCCTTGGACTCTTTCCTTTTTGCTTCTTAAGTCCATCTTGAAACGGGACAGCAACTGGAATGGAGAGGGTGTGTGTTATTTTTTTGTTGGACGTAAATACTCGTTAATTAGTTAAAATGCATATAGTTAAATACTGTTAATACACAAAACTTTTTATTGATATTATACGTAAAACGATGAATAACTTGAACTCATCTCACTCACTCATTTTTTAAAATATTCTATTCACATAAAAATAAGCAATTAGGTAGGTGTTAAATACATTTGGTAAATTGATGTTTAGTAATATTTGCCATTATTTTACCATAATATAACCTGATAACGTGCCATCAGTGCATTTACTTAGATATTTACAGGTATTGAATGTATTATACCTACGTAACATAACATAAGATCACATCAACACACCTTTCTAAAGTAATTTCCCAATCTTAGAGTCTAATCAATACACACTTAGATTTAATCAAAGAAAATAATAAAGTATTTCGTATTTGAATCATAGGCCGCTTAGAAAAAAAAAAACATACAACATCTTCTCCACAGTTCTCCTATTCCCTGCTTCTGTCACTTACCCCTTTGCTGGAAAAACGTGGCACCTACCCGGAAGGGGCCGATATTTAAATATAAGAAGAACCCCCTTTTTTCAAGGGAGCAACCCCCCGGATTTATGGATCTGGCCTCGACTGTATAATTACTTATCTTAGAGAATACAAATCAATCGCTTTTAAATATCTTAAAACGTAACATTGAGTGGATGGTTAATATTTGCGATTGGAAAGATTTCTAACGTGTATACGGTGTACCTACGAAAATGTGTTCAAAATGTATGATTTTCAACGTTATCCCGATAATCATTAAGTAGAAACTCATGTGCGGACTTGCGTTTCCATAAAAATATATAGGTATTAGTATGTAAGTAAGTATAGAGAGTAGAGTTAGAAATACTGTTTAAAACTCAAATGTTGACCAATTTTTGTAATGATTTTGTAGTAAATGGATTTGGCTCGATTACTCTCAAGATTAGATATATAAATTTACTAGAAAAAATATAATGAAGAAGATTCATGAAATATAATTTATAAAGTCCCCGGGCAGCTAGTTGTTATTAAAACCAGGTACGAGGAATGCCTATTAAAAAGTACGATATTATTTTTCATATAAATTAATGTATCGACTTTCTTTGTATCAAATACTTACAGGAAAATTTACTAAATAACAATATTCTCAAATGAAATACATGATAGAGTCCGATAGAGTCAATAAAGATATTTTTAAAATTTGAATATTTCTTATAATAATATTTTTTTTTTAAGTTATCTTTTGTTCACAATAAGTAAGTACGTATCACACAATAGGTTCACAATAGGTAAGACTATTTCACTTATACTGCTAGTTGGCGCGACTTGAATTTCAACTTGGAGATACTTATTCTTTACTTAGGCTATGAAACTTACAAATCAATGTAACAAAAGAATATTGGCCGAATTTATATAAAGTTATTGTCTTTAATATTAACCCGTTTTAGAAACTTGAATCAAAAATTTACAAAATCTGTGCTTGGGCTACTTTATCGATTGTGATAAAACTCAAACTCAAACATTTATTTATTCAATTAGACTTCTTCTAGAAGCACTTTTGATACGTCATTACATATTTTTAACATTTACCAAAACTATTACCTACAAATTGAAGCTTGTGTCACTACAATATGATTTAATTATTAATTACATTATGTATGAATAGGTATACATATCATTGCATATATGGTAACTATACAAACAATATAATATAACAAATAAAATATTACTACTTTTTAACCGTAGGTGCCCGGATTAATCTGCTAATATTTACAGCTGTCATTATTTTAAGGTTTGAGTTTTACACAAAATTAAGCCCTTATGTTTCCGAATCATCAACACGTGATACTTACTAACTGTCACGAATTAATTTGATTGGATTTTGGACTCTATCATTTTATATTATACACTGAAATCAAATATGGTTCAGCTAGGAGTTAATGTATTTCTGTAAACTGCAGATGGCAAAAGAACACTATAATAATATTGAATACCTACTATGTACGAGTAGACGAGACCTATTTATCACATATATATAAGCGTAAAATAAGAAATAACACGTTTTTTCATCAAGAGAAATACCCTGAAAGTTTCTCGAACATTTAAAAATACGTACACCCTTACCCTGGGAATACCTTTATATTATTTCATCCTCTAAGGATAAGCATCAAAGTATTTCCCCCTAAAAACATTGTTCTCATTAAACTTGAGTGATTTTACAAAAAACAATGCTGAGTGAAATAAAACGGCGTCTTATAAAACAGCGGGGGCGGGGGGAGGCGCCTTTCTGTTCCAAAGCCTTTGCCAAGAAATATTTTGTGGATATACCCTCTAGTTTGTATATTGGCCGTGTGAATATGAGTGAATGAAATATATTTTTTATGAGTTTACTGGGTATGCTCTTTCTCTATATTAACTGATTGGTACGTGATTGACATGATATTGTCGATAACCTTTATTATCGACTGATTAAATACTCATATAATATGAAAGTCATCGATTTCAAGCGTTAATTTAACAATCTTTTCTATTGATTTCTCCTTAACGTGTAGCTACGTCCTTTCGCGCGAAAATTGTTTCTAATGGAAAAACTTCGACATGTTACCTACTTCCAAAACCTATTTTGGAATAAAATGCAAACAAAACAGTCGCAAATGAAAGATCGGAGCTTCAGTACCAAATAAAATTCAAAACAAACAAAAGCTTTTTTCCGCTCGCGGCTTTACCCACATATAGCGAAAGGAAATTCCCATGGAAATGAGCCGTTTCACCTCTGTAAAAAGTACTTACTGCTGATAAAATTACTATTGTGTACTTAAAAAATTAGAAATTAGAATATAAAATTCATTTCAAGCAAATAATGGACAGGCATATCCATACATTTCTACCGGGACGTTTCAGGAGACTGTGTTTTTTCTCGTTTTATATTAAAATCGGGCAAGCGAAGGAAATTGTCAGTCGGATAGGAAATTGCGAACGCCTTCATTGCAGGTCTAATGCTGGACTCTTTATTGGGAAACGTATTTAATATTTACCCTAATTTTAAAAGGAAAAGCTATTTTTTGCTCTTTGAAATAGTCAAGATACATATTTGGGATATCTATCAATTTTTTTCAGTAGTTTAGAATGTAATGTATGTGTGGAATAAACTACTTTACTTTCTGTTTGTATACATAGGGTACCTGCTATAACTTTGTTTATAAATAATATGATTTTTATTAACTCTCATTTAGAACATCGTGTCTATGAATTGAGTTAGTGTAGGATGTAATTAGCCCGAGGAGTATTATGCCTATAATTTTTCGACGTCTAACTTAGGTATATTAAGTATTTTGTGTTTTAAATTTTGCTTGAGCTGAAACTTTTCGTGAGAACCGTATCAATATGTAGGTAGCTTACAAGCTACAATAGATTTTTAATACATGTATTAAAAATCTATTAATATTATCTATATAATTATATAAAACTCAAAGGTGACTGATATAGTGATCTATCAACGCACAGCCCAAACCACTGGACGTATCGGGCTGAAATTTGGCATGCAGGTAGATGTTAGGACGTAGGCATCCGCTAAGAAAGGATTTCCCGAAATTCTTGCGGGAACGGGGAAAAACGGGGATGCACGTACAAAGTCGTGGGCGGAAGCTAGTACAATATAATTTTAAAATGTATGTACATATGTACTTTAAATTGCTTATTTTATAGTTATTACCTAGTTACGTTAGAAAAACTGTGATAATAGTTAATTGCACTATTCTGTACTAACTAACTTCGTCTAATTTATCAAATGTTTTCAGAGTTAACATATTGTGTAGCTACGTTACGTAGCTGTGATCTTTTACTTCAAGCAAGTAGGTACCTAAGTAATAAGTATATAAATTTATTATGTGCTTTTTAAAATACATAAAGGATCCTATATGAAGGATTGAAGGTGAGTTCATAATGATGAATCAAACGTAAATTC
Source organism: Colias croceus (assembly GCF_905220415.1). Taxonomy (NCBI): domain Eukaryota; kingdom Metazoa; phylum Arthropoda; class Insecta; order Lepidoptera; family Pieridae; genus Colias; species Colias croceus. The sequence continues at coordinate 5,338,063 of NC_059562.1, forward strand.
TTGTATGTACCGGAAATAACCTTTTGACAGTTAATTTCTCGCACTCAATAAGCTCTACATCTCACAAAACTGTTTATCAAAAGTTTCATTAACAAAAGATATAAAAAATATATACCTATAAAGAGGGTAGATACGAAGTTATATTTCTTCGAGATTCTTCTGTACAAGACAGTAACAATTCGACCATTTTACCAAGACCCCTGTGTTTCCTTGGAAAAACGGGGTAGTTTTCCGTTTCTTTTGCATTGGAAGGGGAGATGGGTCTAGTTATGTTGGTCGGGTATTTATTTTATTTGGTGCGTCATTTTTGCCTCGTCTCCCCTTCTATCGTTTTTGTAGGGCGTCCGGCGTGGATGATGTTGCTTTTAAGTGGCCTGGAATAAAATTCAAGTTATTAGTCGACATTTTATAAGTGTGCGATCATATTGTCTATGAAATGTTATATCATTGAACCAGTAAAATTATAAATTACAGTTAAACATATGAATTGTTGTGAATATAATATGATATATAACAAATAATAAATTATTAAATTAAATCATTGTATTAATGAAGATCATGTATAATTTCCCATTGATATTTTTAAATGTACAATAACCTGATTTTATATTCTTATAAGAATCCAATCGTACTACCATTACAACGACTACTAAAATAACTCATAAACATCACATACAAAATCCATTAACATCTAAAAATCATACGCATAAAACAACAACAAACAGGCGACGGTCCCAACACTCGGCTGCCGTCCAGCTCCTATCTTTTTGCGAGAGTTTCTTCAAATAATTGTATAGATAACGCGACAAAGAAACGAACCACCCCCGGGGTTGGGGGACATTTTTGTCTTGAAACCCCCTTGATCAGTTGACGAGTTTAAAAAATATGCTTTACAGCTTTCATTTTGTATTTAAAATCTTTTATATTTACTAAGATTAAAGTTAATCAACTTCTATTCGAATTTCTAATATTGGCGAATTGTGCGGACTTTAATGTAATATACTTATTGTAAAACCTTGTAGACCACAATTCCTGCAAATAAATTATTTCAATTATTTCAATTAATATTATGATATTTATAAGATCTAGGTACTTTACACTACATGTATGCGATGACACACATATTATTTCTTAAGATATAATTTACATACTGCATTATTTATGTGTCAACGTAACGAGGATGAAACATAAAAACTCATATTCATGAAAACATGGCTATTTTAATAGAGTAAAAAGTAATACTATATATCGTTGTATACATAAATGAGAAATTGTGTTTTAGTTTGCATGTAAACGGTAAATAAGTGCAACAGTTTGCCATTTTTCATACATTGATTGTTGTAGAGATTCGATAAAGCTTTCCCTGATTTTCCGCATGAACAGAGACCTGTAAATGAGCAATGTATTATGTATGTGTAGCGATGTATTTTTATTATGTTAGAATCTTATTAGAGCTGTTACTTATATTTTCAAGTTAGAGGGTATGTTTCATCGCCTTTATGATATCCGTGACACTACTTGACACTTTTTGATGAAAATGTCCCTATGATCGATAAGCTAAACGGATCAGGCAGCCGTGAAACCACATTTTTGTATATAGTTTTCTTCGTTCAGGCTTTACAGTATATAGAGACTTAAAAATTATTTATCTATGACGGATAGGTACCTCGGCACTCGAGAAACTAGAGGTACCTAACATGCAGTTCAAGTTAACAACCCACAACTTAATTTACATCAGTACATTTACTCTTAATTAATTCCGTAAGTAAGCTCTCAAAAGTCACAAATTCATAAGAAAATTTAATAAAACACGAACTACGCATCAATTACCTACATCAGAGAGCAAACGTTCAAAAATCCCAAACAGAATAGGAATGGCGTTTTAAAATGGCGATGCCGAAGTTTCCCGCGAAAAATGTAGATTCAAATCGTAAGAAAATTAAAATGCGACGGACGCCCGGTGATCTCTCGCTCTAACCTCACCGTTTTCGTATTTCCCTCTCGCTCGCACTGGGGTTAAAAAATAGGGTGATCGAAGAGGGTGGGGTATCTTCTTATTGGAATGGTAATGACGTGACTTGACGGGACTCGTTTTGAAAGTAATTATGACTTTTTTATAATTAGAATTTTGTTTTTGTTAACGTTTCGGGAAGGAAGAAATTTGGAGTGAAAAAGCTGCTATGTATACTGTATAGGTTTTTATTTTAAATACACTACCTATGTATAAGTAAGTCTTAACCAATGTCATACATATTTGTACCATTTCAATATCATGATTCATGATCCTACTATGCCGATTTTTTTCAAAGAATTATAAATAAGTAATCTAGATAACTGCAATTAAGTTTAAGCCAAGCTTATTTCTACAAGCTAGATTAGATTAATTTGTTCAGGCACTTTAACAACAGTTCTATAATATTTAAGGACTTGCTTATTGCTATGAAAACTTTCTTTAAGACTGTTAATCAATAAAATGGAATACCTATTTCTTAAAATATAGTAAATACTCACTGAAATCAGCACTGAATATTTATTTCAAAACTTTCTTTCATCATCATCATAACTTTCTTTTTTTATAATCCGATAAATCCAATAATAATCGACGTTATAAAATATAAATAAAACATTTCTGACCAACATTTCTGTATTTGAATTACAGTTTTAAGGTACAATTATTTTAATTGAAACACTTGGAAAATTATAATAAACTCTTACTTCTATTTACTTACGATGAAAAAACAAAAGAATATAAAACAATAATGCAAAAAAAACCGACCGAACATTCCCGCCAAGATTTAGAACAAGCAAAGGAGTAATTCCATACAGCCAAATAAAAAAAAAACAAATTAAATTCAACCTCATTATTAAAGTATTTGTTAATGTAAGAGGTTTAAAAAAATATTTTGTTGTATTTAAAATAAAGATATTCAGCAATTTTTAATTTAAATTCAACATTCGATCAAAGAGGTTGTTAGCGCTTTATTTAATCTATGGCAACAGATAGCGGTCTATATCAGGCGGGAGTTGAAAATTGTCTTAATTTTTCATCTCGGCCGGCCCGTCGCCTCCGTCCCTCATACTTAATTGTTTTTAATTTAAGCACGGAATGAGAAAATTTGTAGTTTGTCTGTTGAAAAATGGCGGACTATTTATTAGTGCTATTATATTTTATAAAATGTTTACGATAAGTTGCATAATTAATAATTAAGTAGATACCTATGTTTACAAATTATAGGTATAATGGTAGTTACTAGTTATGCATATTACGTGATTATATACCTAAGTATTTAGGGATAATATACGTGCATGTCTATTATGTAAAAATTAAAATATATGCCATCTTTTCAAGCAGCACAGTCCCACACAAGCGTCTAAGTCTTTTTAATTTACACGGCAGCGAAAGAATAAATTCACTTAGTAACAGCAAGAAAACATTAAATGCAGAAATAACATATTTTCAGGGGTTACGCGGGAACGGATGGAGACAAACAGACATACTGTTTTGGAAAACAGACATACTGTTTTGGAAACCAGCCAGCGACAACCACGTACAATGGACAGTTTTTTAATTGAGACAGTGAAGGGAAAGTTTTTATTTATGTGTATTGTTATTTTTCTTTTCTATAGTCTGTAAGACTTATTATTTTTTTATTATTCTGTTTGGTTGTTAAGATTTTTTGAAACTAAGTGACCCAACCATGACAATATGTTTTAGCGGGTCAACTCGAAACAAACGCTAGCCGTTAACCCTGATCCGTGTGTATTAAAATAAATATGCTACATAGGTATAGTCTGTACCTACATATTAATCAGTCTATTTTAATTTAGCTGGTAAATATCAGCAATATGCGTAATAATTATCATTATTTAAACACGATGTTAGTGATTATTATGGTTAAATTTAAGGCAAATTCGAAGCTAGGAAATCCAAACATCTTACTGCGGAGGGTATGCTAAACTAACCTTACCTACCTATATTAATTAAAATGAAAATTTTCTATCGAAAATATTCAACATTTTCTGTCGAAAATATTCAAAATTTCTCAAAGATAAGTCCCTTAGTCATCCCTTAGAAACTCAAATGTTTAACTAACTGAAAGAAAAGACGTAATAATAAAAGAAAAATATTGTGTTCTTCTATACAATTGTCTCTTCATTCTAACGAGTATAAAAAATGACAAAGTACATAACAATATAAAAACAGATGTACCTTTACCTAAGGGTGATCGCGAAGTTAAAAACCGAAGTTTTTACGAAGGGTGATACACCCTTATTTTATTTTTAAACGTCGCCCGATTCTTGCACGGCAACACGAAAATACGGCGTTATTATAATTTTTATTTATTTTTTGTATTTACTCTACCTAACTAGCTATTACCAAAATAAGTTGGTGTTATATTTGATTTTTCCTATTATAATAATTATGAAACGTATTATTTCTTAGTATTGCGTAGTAGAAAGAGTCTTGAAGTCATTAACCTAACTTAACAAAAAATTTATAATATAGTTGGGCGTACTTTTAAATCATAGAAGTTTAATTTATTTATTTAGGTATATTCCACTCAAACATTTGATATATTATATTCCAATAAAAATATATTTAACGTGACTTATTTAATTAGACTTTTTTTTTAATTCGAAATGTTACATTAAAAAAATCTCACTGGAAAATCTTGTTAGATTATTAAAACTTAAAAATTATTTACTTTTTTGCTTAAAATTTCGTAGAAACTAAACTATTTTGTGATTTAAAAGAGCAACTGTTATTTTAATATCGTTCCCTGACTTTCGTGTTGCCATACCATACCGGTAGCCTCCCTATTTAGGTGGCAAGAAAACTTTGCCGAGGGAGAAAAATAAATCTAAATTGGCCCAATCCTTTGAAATCCCCTAGTTTTTAGCGCCGTTTTCAAGAATAATTGCTACAGACTTAAGAAGTTTTATAAACAATCTGTCAATGTGTAATGATCCTTATTTCATAGAACTAAAGTTTATTTTTGAAGGAATATCAAGTTATTGGCTAAGCGCGTTGTAAATTTCAGTGTTAGCTTCTTTGAACGTTTTTAGAATAAAATTTGTCGTTAAATTACATCAATTTAGATATAATATTTTTAGTCATTTAATATTTATTTTAACTCTTTATTTCTAGCTTACTGCACGTATCACGATACGTTCAACAAAAAAGATGCTTTATGACAATCCAGTACTTCTGTACTGGTGCAAAGTTCACTCATCATATTATGTTAGGGATAAACCTATAAAGCCAAGAAAAAAACTATAAATGATGCTCTAATTGTCTTTAATCTTTTTTATATATTACTTTTATATGGGAACCCAACATTTCCTGAAATAAAACAATTTTATTTTTTTTATTTTTTTTTTATTTAAAACAAAAACACTGAAATGCGTACGAGAAAATCACCTAAATAACTAGAATAGTTTACTCTATTTAGGGCCGCTTTTTCAATCCATGGTTAAAATTTATCCGTCCAAAAAGTATTACACGATCATTTTAAAATGTCACCTGTAAACTGTCAAACACGTGCAAGTAGAATACATTTTTCAAATGGTAGGTAGTTTAATACGATAATCGACGAATAAGTTTTAACCAAGCATTGAAAAATCGGCCCTTAATTATAATAATTTGCTTCAATACCTACTATTCAAAGGACGACAAAGAATCAGAATCAATCAAAAGATGTAAGAATGAGAAGTCTTTCTTACACGAACTTTATACTGTAAAGTATGTATGATATTGCAGTAGGTACATAAAAAATGGAACTTACAAGTTCCAACTTTATTACTTAACTCCAAAGATCACTTAAATAATCTGACCGTTTCTACAGTCCGTACAAAAATACGACAAGTTTCCTTTCACAGGATGTGACGTAATAAGTGAGTTCCGGTTTGACAGGAAGTCGTATACCGGATGTCGTAGTTTTCCATGAAGCTGAAATTATGTTACCTATTTCGATGGACTAATTTTTAAAGTATTGAAGTTCTAAAGTAATTTAAGATGCTTTATTTCATAATGTTGGAACAATAAACACTAGCAATATTTTTGGGCAAAATAATAAACTGGGTAGGTAGTAGCTACGTAGTAAACTGATAAAATGCGTTAAACTACTAACTATACACTATATAGATAATTGTGCATAAAACTATTCAACATTCCCCTCCAAAACTCGGAACAGATAAAATACGAAAATTAAAAAATCACAGACTATCAAACTATTTAACACTACAGCAACTCGATGAAAAATACCCACTTTGAACGTGGCCTGCAAATTAAAAAGTTCGCTACAGTTTCCCGCCACAACCTGACAACTATTCCGCGCCATTTTGGTTTGCGCGTAACTTTTTAAACTTTCGCGGTAATGATGGATTGTTCTTTTTTAATTTGAATAATTAGTCTATGGATACATGGTTTTATAGCGTTCGGTTAATAAATGTTTTTGTAATTAAAAGATGAAATATTTTTAGTACATATTATCTAGGTACGTACTTAATTTTATTATCTACTTGCTTTCCGCCCGCGGCTTCGCCCGCGTTTTCAAAGAAAAACCCGTTCCCGTAGGATTTCCGGGATTAAACCTATCCTATGTCCTTTCTCGGGTATCAAAATATCTATGTACTAAATTTCATGTAAATTGGTTCAGTAGTTAAGGCGTGATTGAGTAACAGACAGACAGACAGAGTTACTTTCGCATTTATAATACATATTAGTATGGATTAAAAGATTCTTCTGGAACTGGATTTAGTTTATTATGCATTGAAGCCTGCTAGCAACTTACAATGATATAAGAGGGATTACCTATGATTATTTTTCCGACCCAAATATCGGCCAATAGAATTGCACCATTCGACGTCACGTGGTACAACCTACATGGTATTATACTGATAATTTTTTGAAAATTTTCTCTGGTCGTTGACGTCAAACTGACAGGTTGAATTCAATTGTGAAATTATATTGGCCGACATTTGGGACGGAAAAATAATCCCCCGAATACCACACGAGCTTCAAAATTATGTGGCATTTCCCTCAAGGTTCCCTGCAAACAAATAAAGTCGTCAAGTTTTTCAGGAAAAATCACGAACGCGAAGCGCGAGTGATTTTTTAACCTTGACTAAAAACTTGACTCCTTCATTTGTTTGCAACGAACCTATCGAAAAATACCCGATAATTTTGAAGCTCTTGTGGTATTCGGGGGATTATTTTTCCGTCCCAAATGTCGGCCAATATAATTTCACAATTGAATTCAACCTGTCAGTTAGTTATAAGTGAATATATTTTCTTTATTTTGATACTAATTGAAACTACAGGTCATTTTCAATTAATATCTTACCTACGCACCTACCTATCTACAAGGTTTTATCTTAAAATTCTATATTTTAATACTTATTTACCTCCTATATATAATACTTATTAGAATAACAATAACAGTTATATAATACAAATTGCACCTTAGATAAAAACTTTTACCCTCTCACCACCCCCCGTTGTGAATTTATTTCGAATTCCTTCTAACAAGATTCCGTTAATCCGTGGACAAATCCAACTAGAGTTTATTTTACAGCCAAGTTTTTAAAATCTTATTTAAATTAGTTTTTGCTTAAGTTTTTAAAAATGCAATTATTATAAAGATGCAAGAATGATCAAAACAAAAATAATATAGGAATCTAAAGCATGAATCGCCAATTTTTATGGTTTTAACTTTTAACCAATATTTAACATAACTAGAACAGATATTTAATAGATTGGCATCAATACTATTGCATTTTTTTATTACTTATTCAACACAGGTATTAAATTACGATTATTAGATATTATAAATAACTAGCGGTCCGCCCCGGCTTCGTCCGTGGTATATATTTACGTTTTCTCTCCATAAGAATCATCAATTAATCTCAAGGAATATAATAAAAAAAGAACTATCGAAATCGGTCCAACCGTTCACGCGTGATGCCGTGACCAAGGAAAGGGTTTCATTTTTATATAGGTATTAGGTACCTATAGGTAGATAGGTAGACCTATAGGTATATAGATTAGGTTATTTCTTTGTGAACAATAAACTAGATAAGTATTATAAGTAGTAGTAAGATTCTTTGAAAAGTACCTTATCATTGAGTAAGTGACACAAAATAAGAGTCATCTATACCTAATAACATGCTTGAGTATTCTCAGAGGACCGTAGGAGGACCCAGGGGATTCGAATAGAGTCGAATTGAAAGTAAATGAATGCATTTAAGCTATATTTACATATATTTACCAGTTTATGATATTATTATTTAGTTTTTTAACTTGAGTCTAAACGACTCTACATTTTCGCTCAGGTGATTATATTATTATTCCATCTATACCGTGTATTCGTGGTAAATCTTAATTATTTTCTTGTTTTCAATAACCTTTTGACACTTACTAATATCGAGAAATATCAAACACAAGAAGGTAAAGCATCTCTTAATTAGTCACATTAAAACTGATGTCTAGGTTATACTACTAAGATACATGAACTAATATAATAATAACTAATATTATGTTTTTTAGAGTCACCGGTTCCGTACTTACTTTACTACTTACTATTCTTTAGCCATTTTTACTCAATGCGACTGGAGTCTGGACATTTACGAAATATATACCGACTCTTCGATATTAAAACTAGTAAATTGTACGCTACACATTGCAATCATAATTCATAAATAACAGAAATTTATTTATTCAAACAAACAGAAAATCAATACCAACGAGCAAAGAACAAAATCTTCCAGTATTATTTCAAAGATATAAATAAATCCAGTGCCGTTTCACTCATTAAGAGGAGATAAAATTTAAATTGCTAAAACTTCCCCCTTCGAAAAAAGGGCTAGTGGGCGTCAAAAAAGTACCGAGGGGCTAAGACGACCCCGCTCTCTTGGAATTCCTTTTTTTAAGGGTCACATTTCAATGTGGAAATCGGAAATTTTGAGCCATTTGATTATAAATTTTTGAGTTATTCTCCAACAATTTTAAATGCGAATTTCAAGTAGGTACTTAGAAGAATTATATCTGTAGGTAATGATCGTCGACTATTATTCCTATTGTTTCGTAGGCTTTCAGAGCAAAATGAATCGCATATGTAAACAGAATTTTTATTTTTCATTTTTTATTAATTATATGGATAATAATTTATCCAACGTTTATCTTTGCATTAAACTGAGTGACCTCTGGCTTTTGACCTTTAGAGCTGGCGAACGGATTTTAGAATATTCGTTAAATAAAGGACTACAGATAAGGAGAAAAATCGCTTTTCCTAAGCGAACCGTTTATTTAATTACATACAGGTATATAAGTCCATTTTTAACTTTTTAACTAGCAATACCTCTAAATACCTGCTTAAAAACTTTGATCGTCAATCGCCTACCTATAGCTTATAGCACAGATCTAGTAGGAAGGTACCTAATTCAGTCGATTGTATTTTTTTATTGATAATTTTTATAAGGTAAATAAATATTTTTTTCATATTAAACTCTACAAGTAAACAACAAAGCTTCTACACTGAGGTTTGTACTTTTTACTTTTTACCGTAACAGAGTACTTTAACCTACTTTAAAAGAAAAATTCCACAAGCCTTTAACCGAATGACTCGTAAAAGCGAACTTTTGGCGATGTTTTTAAATAAATGAGCGTTGTTAAACAGTTAATTGGTTGAGGGAAGTTCTGGAGCCTGATTGACGTGTCGCTGTGAAAAATTTTACTTTTAGTTCGCGAATAATGATTTTGTATTAACTTGTACTTAGGTAGGTATATATTGTATTTTGTGGTTGTAGGTTTTGGGTGAATTGGATCAGTCATCAGTCAGGACGATATTGTGGCGTAGCAAAAGGAGAGCTAGGTTTAAGTAAAAAATTTCTCAATAGTCAATACTGTCATCTAGCGGTACTATCATTAATAAATTATCTATATGTTTCAGAATATTGTATGCGAAATTACAAAACAATTTTTTATTGAAAGTAATACGGTTCTACACTCGTTTCTGTCACTAAGCTAATTTTTATAGTTCACGAAGAACAAAAGCGCTTTGAATTTTCGACTCGAGCTTAATTAAAAAATCGTGTCGACTCGCAAATAAAATCAATTTCCCCCCACCCCTGGGGAGGCTCACTTTTTCTCTAAGACCCTTCACCTAAGAATTTAGACGTAATTATATTTGTGTAATCATTACGAAGTTTTGATAGACGGGCGCCGATGGAGCCCCCCGATTAGAGATTTTATACAAAGAAAATGGGATATTTTAAGGATTATATATTTTTATATATTTCTCATTGAAAATGAGAAATATATAAAGTATATTGAATGTTATAGAATTTTTTCGTATAGAAATAAGTTTTGTCTTCATTGATGATTAACAAAAAGATGTACCTATTTAGAGTAGGTATGTAAACTAAGTAAGTTTAAATACCTACTCTAAATATATATTTATAATACCTACTAATAATTTTTAGGTAATTTATCCCTGAATAGACGATAATCGTTTGCCGCGGTTACGTCTGCAATCCGTCGAGATAAAAAGTATCAACAATTTATGAACAAATGTACATGGGTCATATTCAAATCAGGTCATCCGCTTCGCTTGAAGACTACCAATATCGAAAGTTGACAAAATATTTTTAGATATTTTTTTTTAATAGTAGTTACTTAGTTTAAATGAAAATTACTTTGTTACAACTTGTTTTACTGATGAATAAAACTACAAAGAAATGTTATTACATGCAATCTTTATAATATACGCAAACCTATCTACTATCCGACTGTAACTACAGCATCATTCCAAAAAAAAAAAAATCGATAATCTATTTTATTTCACGGCCATGATATTTTATAAAATAAGAGTTGATAAGTCGACATCAAACGGCATTGTCATGAAAAATGGGGTTAGAGGCGCCATATTGCCTCCCCCACCGCCCACTAAGAAAAAGCTTAGAAATACGGACAAATAGGCCCGGCCAATCGGCGAGGGTTCAAAAAATTTGATCGATAGTAGGTGGGTTAAGTACACAGTTTTTATGGATTTAAGTTAGTTATAGATAGTTTTTTGTTACGTGTGTTTGGCTTTTTTGTTAGAATTATGTATGTAGTTATTAAAATATTGTATTATTATGGAAATAAAGGTGTATTAAAATTTATCTGTTGTTTTATTTGTCTAGTTTTATGCCTCATATTCCGTTAGTAATTTATGATAAGTATGTAATTATTAACAGTCAAATAAAAAAATCAATTGACATATCACATTAAGTCTTCAGAGCTTTCTATAGTATTAAGTAAATAAGTAGATACTTTTACAAGAGAAGACGCCTTCTACTGCTCTACAAGTAAGAACCCTGTGTAAGAACCTATACAATGACGACACGACGCCGACGTCCAGACTGACATAGTTTTTTTTTTTATAATTAGTTCTAAGTATAAACTTTATAATTTGATCCAATGATACAAGAATTATATTTTTATTTTTTTTTAATACAAAAAAAAATACCTATCATGTAAAAGTTACTTTTCTATAGGTAAGTACCTAAATATCAAAAATCAATAAAATTCACTCACCGTTTTTAACCACTTCTACAACACTTTTAAAACTTTTTAAACATATTAAATAAATTTAAAAGACCATATCCAGACATGGTCAGATCGCAACTGATTTAACCCTTTCCCTGCGGTAGTGGGTCAAACTTGTCTTACCGGTTATCTTGCGAAGGGTCGTCACAAAAGGTGGCAAGGGTGCTAACTGGACATAATAGCACCTATGCAATGTTAATAATAACGCATTTCATTATAATATTTGGACCTATTTAAGTATCCAGTGGGCCTTTTGTGATTTCCGGAACTGACCTAACCGGTTTTGGTACGTTGTAGTTAGTGATGTTTGCGTGTCGATAGATTTATAGTTTCGATTTTTATTTTATGTTATGTGACGAAATGTTAATGTAGTTGTTGAAATATTATCATATCCTATTATAATAGTTAAATTAAAATTAATAAAAATTCTATATGTGGACAAGATCTTATTGGTTTCTACGTAATTGACCACCAAAAATGTTTACATGAATAATATTTCGGATATCGACGAACAGATAGAAGCAATATAATGAGTATTATTAATTAGTTAAAATGACTTAAAATATAGCTGCAAAACAATTAAAACAAATCTATATAATACACCTCTTAATTCCTTCATATTATTAAAACATTTTTCTTCGCATAATCATTGTACAATCATAATACCAGCAAACTATCGACAACACATCTCCACTACACCAAACTATCGACAAGCCAGGTCATCATAGTGCTAAAAAAACAACAATTAAAAGGTAAAGAATTGTCCATATCCACAATGAATACGATTTGCATAACCGGTTCTCACGCGTCGGGTTGCAGCCGGCGCTTTGATGGACACAAATGTCCATACGCTCTGGAATGTCGATTGAGACATGCCCGCAGTAACGGGTTAATTTGGAACCGTTATTTTGATTATTTAATCTGTTAGAAGTGTGGAAAATATGAAAGAATAATGTTTGGAGGTTTATATTGAAAGCAAGACATGTGTCTTAACTACATTGCGTTGGAGTTATTGTGTATTCTAAAGTAAGCAAATACTAGCTTTGATTGCGATTTTGCTCGTAGTCCTTGGATAAAAAAAGTCTATAATATGTAGACAAGGTATATTTGTTTTTTGTGATTGACTACCAAAAATGTTCACAGGAATAATATTTCTGATAGGAACCTAATTTAAATTTAAAATAAATTTAGAATGGACTCTCCCTATATAATAATAATATAAACGTGCTAAATAGGTATATGTTTACTAGTTAGAAAGAATGTAAGTATCTGTAAGTAATTTGGTATAGAATATTGTCATGAAATACCTATACCTAGGCTACTTTTAATTTGGCCACCGCGGCGCGCGAGTAAAGTCGCGAGCTAAAGTTATCCGATCAACAACAAAAAACAATTGATACAGTATATCAGAGTTTAATCATATTGTATCATCCATTTCTCACAATAACACATCTCTAAATAAATTCCTAAAATAATCAGTAGATATACCTAGGTACGTAGTTGTAAAACAAAAAAATACTTAATAATTTTAGATCAATAAATCAAGTAACCTCACCTCAATAAATGAGATTATAAAGCATCACATTGCAAAGTGAAAATATTTCCCTTTTCATAAAAAAAATATTGAATTAAACTACTTCAGTAGGTAGTAGCTGTATCTATCTTAATACAAAATATGAAAATAAAGATAAAGTGCAAATAACTATAAAGAAAGTTTTAATGTTGTCTCCAATCCGTTGTCTCCAAGTAGTTAAATTAAAAATGTACCTATCTTTGCATAAAATAAAAATAACAAGTTAGAATGCTTGAGACAATATTTCAAAGGTGCTACGAAGTTCGTAGCAACTGAACAAGACGATTAGGTATAATAATCATAGTTAAATGTATTTTTATACGAGTAACTTTTTTATTATTACAATATACTTATAAATAAATTTTACATAAACTATAATGTACCTACCTACCTTGTTATCAGTCACTGTCAAATTAATTTAAAAGTTACTAATATTTTCACGGATTCGAAAATACCTCATACTTCAAAAAGAAGGAAAATAACATACCGTAAAATACTACACACATTAAATGCATTCTCATTTCACATGCAAACAAACCACACAATTCACACAACGATTAAAACAAGCGAAGCCGCGCGGACAAACTTGTATTCAAGAAAGGATCTATTATTTTACTAATCACAATTCTTCAACTAAATAATGCAAAGCTTACATCTTATTACTCTCACATTCCGTCCGTCCGTCAAAAAAAAACTATCAAAGACAAGACAATGACCCCAAGAAAGCAAAGGTCACGTATTGTTATTGTAATTAATTGCAAAGGGTTAAGATAATGTTTATTTTCTATTGTTCCCAGAATCTATGGGATGCTGCTATGAATACGGTCCTATACATTGAATGTCTTATTTTGTTATGAAGGAAGACAATTTAAAGTTTGCTTTAGTTTATTTTAAGATAATTTGTGAATTTTGTGATTGTTTCACTGAAAAAGTATAAGATTTTTAGCAGTGAATAGGTACGTTATTTAAAAAAAAGGATTAGCATTATCATTTTTTAGCCATTTTTGTTACACAAGGTAAAAACGTAATAATAACACAAAGCAGCGAACATAGGAAGAAAGATCTTGAAAACATCCATAGTGTAAAATTAGTTCTGAATAAAAACAGGTTACCCAAAACAATATTAATTACAAAACATGGTCATTAAGCAAAATTTTAACATTAGGAAACATTTGATTATTATTTAGTATTCCTGTATACCAAAATTACAAAAGTACGTTGATTAAATACTATGATTGATCACATAACATTTTCTGTTATAAAATAACTATTCTAAAACCATTCCAAACAATCTTCTAAAGAAAACAAACCGCCATCTATTATCTAATAGATTAACTAAAATAATACAGTTACCCACCGCTAGATGGCGCGTATTAATTACCGCCATCTAGTGACAAATAGCAAATTGATGCTGCCATCTTGTGGTCAGTTATTATACTAAAAATACTAGCGCCATCTGTTGTTGACTAGTTTAAATTAATAAATATGTTTTAACTTTTTTTATGACAATATATGAAAATATTATCATAGTAAGGTTAATCTATAGAACTCTGAATTTACTTATAACGGTATTTGAATTTTATATGAAACAATTTTAGAAACGAATATTGTTTCGTGTAAAATTTATGTAATATTATAACTTGCCTTCTATTCCACACTAGATGTCGGTAGCAGTCATTTAAAAGGGTGTTTTTAAGAATGAATCCAAATACAACGAAAGGGTTAGCTTATTCTCATTACGCTTACGACTCGAAAGCATAGAATCGGTTAGGGTAAGATGTCTCGTTTTATGTTGAAATTTTAAGTACGTTTTTTATTTTTCTAGGTACAAAGTTTAGAATTGCACAAGGCGTAATGTGTCGATGATATAATATTTTTTTTAATATTCATGAAAAAGTAATTACATATTTATATTATAAATTGTATTATCTATTTAATTACATCTATTAGAAAGTCGTGTTAGTTAGTATGAATGCAGAAAACTTCAGTAGGTACTTAGATAGTGACTGATTTGTTATTAGTAAAGGTAATTCGTTCGGTAGTATGCAGTTTATCAGACTAATATATATGGAAAATAAAATAATAATAAATAAATAGATGGAAAATAAAATAATACTAGATTATTCGCAAACAGGATTTATTAAGTAAACATTTGTAACAAAGGCGATGTCTCAATTAAAGCTATCGTTGAACATTAATTACTTATGTAAAATGGTCCTTTCTCTATGAAAAAAAAAGAGTGTGTGTACTCATGTACACGCGTTAGAAGTTATACTTCTTTGGCGTATGGAAAAAAAGTACTAGAATATACAACTTGAACATAGTTACATACCACCTAGAACTAACTTCATGCTGTTAAATTTAGGTGTCGGTGTGCGCGCGCATTGTAAAAATTCTCGCTTTTTCATATTTAACAACAATTCAGGGCCAGTTTTTCTATCTTCCAAAAATAAAAATTATACTGTAAATTGTCATGAAACTAGCATTAGAAATGTAACGTAGGTAGGTATATAATATGGACTGTATTTTTACAACTTGTTATGTGAGATCTTTACCATATTCAAATGATTTCTTAACTATTTTAAATATTTCCGAGTTTTTCGAACCATCTTTAAGAAAAAAAAATGAGCCGGTTTTAGCTGCTTATAAAAATCCGAGGTACAATGTACTCTGAAATAGTTTGAATTAAAATTAATCTTTAGCTCTCTTATTTACTCCATGAATCCTCAGAATCATACAAATTGTAAATTTGAATAATTCTAATTTCTTATTTAATAACAAAGCTATTTGTTTCTTTCTTACACCACCAATTACTGCCTCCTTGGTACAGTAGTTAACCGAAAGTATTGAACCGATGGATCCTGGGTTCGGTTCCCGGTTTTTACTAATAACAAAAAAAATCACGCTCTGGGAGGACACACAAGGCTACTACTTACCTACTGAAGAAAATCAATCAGTGAAACACAAACAGTGAACAGTAATGCATCTGTCCCTTACCCCAATAGAGGATACGGGACTAAACACCAACACTCTATAGTTATCAAAATTCCACAAACCACTACCGTAGTTTAGACAATTGAGTCTGTTATATTGCTAACAGAGTATGCAAAAAAAATCACATTCAAAATCAGCTCCATATACCAATCACCACATCACAAACAACACAGCTACCACTAACAAACCACAAACGCCAACCACCTGTTACATTTGCCCCGGTTTTCCCATTTTTTCCATCCTCCAACGGGACCCCGGTGATAAATGGCCTTTTAACTCGACCGTTTTTTACAGCGAACAGATTTTTCCCGGGATATTATGGAGATTAATTCAGTGGCCTGGGAGGATGTTAACGGTTGTTTTTTTGTGTTATTTTTTATTTTCTTGTCGTTTTTAAAACGCTTTTTAGTTGAGCGTAATTGATGGGTTTTCCCGGTCATCGGCTGAGGGTAAATGTGTCGTTAAATTTGTCTTTTTTCGTTGATATTTTTGTAGAGGAGCGTGATGTGGCAAGCTATTAATGGAGTGGGTGATTTATAGTCAGGTGAGTAAGAGATAAATGGACATTTTTTGAGTGTTTAGAAGATTATAGATATCTATTATTTAGAACATAGTAGCGTACCTGGTTGGAAATCGAATCTTTTTTATATTACTTATTACTTTTCAATCCAAGAAAATAAACTCTACTTTATATAAGTGAATACCTGAAAACTTGTATTTGTCATGAATAAACTTTTAATTTAGAAATAGCATTTTTATTAAGTTGTAACTATTCTGCCATTTAGAGAAAAAACGAACCGTAGTAGAAAATCCTTTAGTTTTACTACTATTAGTAATATCATCTATATATTATTAAAATAAAAAAATATGTAATCATTTCTTGAACATGTAAATTATAATGTTACACTCTACATCAAAAGTCTGCCAAAATATAAAACGCCCGGCAGTTTAAACTTTTCTCTCTACACAGAATAATAAATGAACATGAAAAGTGTCCTTTTTCTTTCAATGACTCCCTGGTGATACCATGTTCGTACTTTTATACATGTTACAGGATATAATTATATAAAAAGGGATAAACAGAAAATATGGGAATATGCGACGTGGGAGTAAGGCCTGTGTTGGTGTGTGTATTTTTATTTTTTACATTTATATTAAAAATAAAGTTTTTTTTTTAAATACATAGGTACCTTCTTTGCTTTGCTACTATAGTAGGTATCCATTTAAAAGTGTAAAAAAGTGTTTGCCTGTAAATAAATATACGTACAAAAAATTATTTATCTATAGTGCATAAAATTAATTATAATAGTGAAAAAATATCTACGTTCACTTGTTTAAAATTTGATTAAACATTTTTTTAACTTGTGCATGGACAAAAAACTAGATATTTTATCAATAAATTTCACAATTAGAATCAAATCAGTTCAAAAATTAAAGGCTTTTCGGATAAATTTAACACTTGAATACTGCAAAGCGGTTTTCCGCCTTTTTTTTCAGTGCGACTAGGGTGAAGATTAGTATTGTGACACACTAAGCAAATAATTAGGTACATATTTTTTTAATTCGTTTATTCATTATTGAGTAAGAATTATATTTATGTTATATAATTTATTTTATGATTGTAGTATATATAAGGTATATTTATTGTCAAATAAACATTTTGAAGTAATTTTCGCAACGCACCATCAGCAACCATTCAAGCTTTATTTTCGACTTAGGTATATACAGGGTGTAATCGTTAAGTGTGCACAAGCGATTATTCCGTAACTATTGCAGATACCAAAAAACTTTAAACTGATATCGAAAGTACTTAACCTAATGTGTAAAATGGCCATAATACATTTTTAAAAATAAAACGAGGAATACCCAAAAATGTTACATTAAAAGCTCCCATACATTTTATTTCCCATACATTTTGTATTCATAGCAGATTTTCGAAGTGATGTCCTCATTGTGCAATACAATGAGGAGCTCTATTTACAGTTTCTAAATGAACTTCTCTTCAAATTTGCGAAGTAATTAAAGCAGAAAACCAAAAAAAGAAAGAAAAAGCTAAAATCTTTCATATTAAATGTACTAGGTTGATCCAAAAGTAATGATAATTGGGTATTTCCTGTGCACATAAAAATATAAAACAAATGTTTTTTGCTTGCTCATGTGTTCACTAAGTAATCACAAAAAAATCATCATTCCAATTATTTACATTAATTTGAATGTGAACCGTGCGTGCCAGAATGTGTCCCGACGAAAAGAAGAAACAACGATTCGACATGTAGAGGGTAAATTTCTAAATTTTTAATGATATCAGGATAATTTTTTGTCACGTTTTGTGATCATGGACGTTACCCGAGTTCACCATGTTTATGCTGAAACCAAAAAAAACAATCAATGTCCTGGATGCGAGCTTCCAAAGTGACGATGAAGAAATTCAAAGTGAAAATCAGTAGGTTAGATTAAAGCGGTAGTTTTTTGGGACGCTAAAGAAATAATTATGGTGGAATATTTTAAAAAGGTAGCCACTTTATTGGGCTCTTACTAAACAGACCAAATTAAAAGATTGCGGTAGGTTAGTAAGAAAAAGAGACATGGCAAACTGCGGACCTGAACGCTGTTTCACCAAGACAACGCACCAGATCACAAAGCGTCAGTTGCGATGGCTGCCATTCAAAAATCGGCATTCCAAATGCTTGAACACCTACCCTATTTTTTAGATCTAGCTCCTATTTACTTTTATCTCATTCCTCGGCACAAGAAACACTTTCTTAGCAATAAATTATTTTAAGACGACAGCGAAGTGATGGCCGCGTGGAGGGGTTTTTGTGGATGAAGTCAAAGTTTTTTTTTTTAAGTTTAGGAAAAAAAATATTGAAGTATATTTTCCAGTTAGAAGACTATCTAGAGAACTACACGATCATTATAACTGTAATGACCTTGTTTAATATTGATTATCATTACTTTTGGATCAACCCATGTACATGGGATATTCGTATCTCATACTAAATGTATGGGAGGGTTTCAAGTTAATTTTTTAGATATTTCTCGTTTTATTTTTAAAAAATTATTATGGCCATTTTACTCATTAGGTTAAATACTTTCGATATCAGTTTAAAGTTTTTTGATATCTGTAATAGTTACGGAATAATCGCCTGTGCACACTTAACGATTACACCCTGTATATAAAAAAAAAATATCATTTCAAATTCAAATTCAAATTTCATTTATTTACAAGAATGTAGTTACAAAAAAGGTGTTGTTACAATATTAAGGCGCTAATACATTCTACCCACTATTTGGGTGTGCAAATATTTAATTAATTTATTAATTTATTTCTTATCAGCTTAACTCAATAAAGTATTCTAAGTAGCAATAAACTCTCTGTAAGTACTATAATAACAACATAGGTATCAGATTTTTTCCTATAAGAACAAAACATGATTCTAATAATTGTTTCTTGTCTTTCAGATTGGAAATATTTTTTTAGGTATATTGTTATACTAGATTTCCGCCCGCGGCTTCGCCCGCGTTTGCAAAGGAAAACCCGCATAGTTCCCGTTCCCGTGGGATTTCCGGGATAAAAACTATCTTATGTGTTAATCCAAGTTACCCTCTATATGTGTGCTAAATTTCATTGTAATCGGTTCAGTAGTTTTTACGTGAAAGAGTAACAAACATCCATACATCCATACAAACTTTCGCATTTATAATATTAGTAGGGTTATATTATGGTTTTCGTATTTATATTTAGTATACGTATTTTGATAAAATGTACAATATTTTACAATAATTATATCGTATTAACTGAAAAACAATAAGAAGCTATTTCAGAAATTATTTTACAATTAGACAGCTTTATCTATAATAGGTACACAGTAGACACCAACAGGCTAAAAATATGTTTAAATCCCGGGTCAACAAGTGTGAAAACTCCAAATCTAAGAACTCTTTCGTATATAAAACTATATTTTCCTAATATACGAATAAATAATAACACAAAAGCTGTCTTTTTAATATTTTTTACCTCCGCCCTCTATTAAGGTTTAAAATTAATATATTATTTTCTTTTTCAATATGTTAATTTTAAATTCATCCTTTAAGTACGAAGGAAAAAACTGTTTTATTTCTGTAGCCTCTTTCTACGTGTAAATAAAGTTAATACATAGTTGAAAAAACGTACGCTACGAATTGTGAACTTTAATTAGACTAGTCGGATCTAATCCCCAGTGTAGCACCAACTTTACAAAAAGCTTGTTAGCATTCATTGTAGGTGTTTATTTCCGATGTAACAATCCGTTTTATTTTCCATTTGCATATTTTTAAGTGAATGTGTTTCGTTTTTATGCCCTTTTATAAAGTCATGTTCGTGTTTTTTGTGGTATTTTTACCGTGTACCTACAATGTTTTTGCGTTAATGTTGTGGTATTATCTAATTGATGTATTATTTTTGGGTTTTATTATACTCAGGTACTTATTTCGATAAAATGTACAATATTCTATTAATTATTTGCCTTTGGGCTTAATAGATTTATGAAACTTTTTGCCTTGTAGAAAATTTAAAATGTACTGAGAAAGACAGCAGCTGTGAGTGTGTGTTTGATAATTTGTTCGTAGTTTAACGTTCAAACAATATTTTGAATTTGATATTTTTGGTTTAATGGCATTCAAATGCTTCTATTTTTTATAAATTTATAAACAATATTTTATTATGTATGAGTAATACTGAAGAAGGGCCGATTTTTCAATGCTTGGGTAAAACTTATTCGTCGAATAATGTATGAAACTACCATTTTAAAAACGTATTCTAATTGCTCGTATTTGACAGTTTACGTGACTATTATCGTGTAATACTTTATTGGACGGATAATACTTTATTGGACGGAAAAGTTTTATCCAAGCTTTGAAAAATCGGCCCTAAAGAGTATTTAAAGCTGAGATATTTTTATATGAATAGATATAGGTATAGATATACTCTAGATACCTATTTGTTCTTGGAATGATTTTTAACATATATTATAATAGGTTGCTAATACACTATACTTACGCTATTTTTTATTCATATTGTTCTAGTTGTGTCTCCCGGTTTACCTTGGGTCTACAATTATTTTCTACAATATGGCCGTCAAGACATCGTGATTCGTGTCATCTGCCCGTGACCACGCTCACTGTGAGTGTTCGTAACGCCGAATACAATGAAAAAAACAATCTTTACTTAAAAAAATTAAATGGTTTTATTTCAAGCAGATCCACGTGCTTTATCTAGTTGTTACAAAATACATAAGTTAGTTACATAAGCGGTAAATGCTTGAACGTAACACGAAACAATGCGCGTCCCGATCGTAATCAATTTAATTGGAAATTTCCTTTGATTAAACGCAAAGACGTTACAAGTTGACCTAATAAAACAGGTACGGTCTGCAGAGAAGGGTAGTGTCGAATTTTATTAAATATATTTATTTATATATGTGTGGGGATGGTGTAAATTAAAACGCCAAATTAACCCAATCCGTTAATTAACCATATACCGGTGATAAAAATACAATCCTCCATTTCTCAATACCAAAACCCAAAGTAATCTGTCATAGATAATCATCAATTTACAGATAACATACCTATTCATAGATTCTTAGTAGAAAAACACAGACTAAAAATAAAAACTAGTTATGAAATTTATCCTATTCCCACATGTAAAATATTTGTGTAACGTTGTTGGTAATAAGCAAAAGCTCTTTCGAAATGTTTTTTTTTGATTTGTCTACATTATTCTTAAAAGACGAATATATCATAAACTATTTAAAGTAGTATGTAGTAAGGTAGGTGTAGGTGCTAAGCGATAGTTAAATATTAAATTAACTATAAAAAAGAAAGGCTTACAAGGTTTTGTCTGGTTTGGCACAAGATTTTGAACATACTATTGCATTGAAACTTAGGGCTTATTTTTCAATCCTTGGTTAAAAATTATTTATCGAAAAACGTGTTAAACTACCATTTCAAAAATGTATTCTAATTGCCCATCTTTTAACATTTTATAAGTGGCATTTATTATTAATGTATAATAATTTATTGGACGGATAAGTATTACTCAATGATTGAAAAATTGACCTTTACAAGTAGGTATAAAAATAACTTATTGAAATACGTTATTTTTCATAATAACTGATAGAATAGCTAAATGGAAGATAGGCATTCAGGAATGGTGAAATGTGCAGTAAGTAAAGCTTGTGTTTACAGTTTATAAGAATTTTTACGACATGAAGTGTAATAAAAGTACCCTACTTTATTGCAGTAAAAACAGGCAAATATTTATAGAATTAGCAAAAGGCGCCTTTATCACTAGGCAGCTAGCTATCTCTTTCGGGTAATTTTTAACCCTATGCCCTGTGTAATTTATTGAAACTTTCCTATACTGCAACAAAACGATTTTACTTAATAGAGTCCAATGAAATTTGTCAAATATCCCTGTGCGTATGTAGGTACACTAAAACACAAAGTCGCTGACGCTGTCTGTACGTCCGGTTCGTATGTATCTAAGCATATACCTTGAAAACTACGCAACGGATTTTGAAGCGGTTTCATAATAGATAGAGTTTCAAGAGGAAGATATATAATTTCTTAACGTAGGTACCAAGCAGGTGAGGGCCATGGGCGGAAAGCTAGTAAACTAAAATCTAAAATATTCATTCATTGAAACCTGAATGTTTTGTGAATTTTAAATGAAATATTTCAATTATTACTAATATTATGGAGACGATAAGTTTAACAGTGACTTACCAGACTGAGTTTCTGTTGCATAAATTATAGGTTCAAATCCAATAACATACCTACTCACGTATCAGTATCATCACGTGCTCATAATTGTACCTACTTTGGAGGCGAAATTACGCAATAATATCGAATCAGGAAATAAAAAATAAAATAAAACAAACCTGTTTTGCAGACCGTACTTTATTCGTATATCTTAAAATTTCCACCCAGTGAATCTTGCGGGCGGCGAGATTATGCCAATAAAATTTATGCGAGGCCCGCATAGCGCGGCATCCCCGGGTACAATGGATAATGGAGGAACGTCTTTAAAAGTTAAAACTTTAGTTTTTGGAGATATTTTTAGGGGTAACTTAATATTAAATTGGGTTAAAAATGTACAATTTTTTTGTACCCATTTATATTATAATTTTGTCTTGGTTATCGTAAGCCTCACGAAAAAGATACTGATAAAAATCTGTACTAAAAAAAAGTTTTTTTTGTCAAAAATAAATCAGTAAAAAACGATAAAAAAATTATTATAAAATCGGATGATTACCCATAACATACTTTGGTACTTGTGCACATGTGATAACATCTGCCCAGTGCCCACGATATCACAGTAAGCAGAGTCTTATCGCGGCAAATAGAGCATTTTACGGTGTTCTATAACTTAATACCTACATCGAAAAATGCATTTCATTCCACGCCAAATAGCTTTTATGTGATGCAAGTAGGATAATTATAGAGATTATAATATTATATAGTATTGCTCTAGTAAAGTCTTGCTTTTTATCATAATAATTTATTGATAAAAAATAAATAATTTAGAATAATTAATGTGCCGATGTTACATGTTAAACATGATTAAAAATCGTCTCTATTATAATAATTATGATAATTTTCCTCTAGTTTGTAAAAACTACTTATCCAATTTTGATGATACTTTTACACCTACAAGCTTAAAGTTGCCAAGTCGTAAATAGGACAATCAAAACGCGAGCGACGTCGCGGTATACACTAGTTATAATATATAGTAGGAACTTAGGTGATATAATATCCTTGCGGTTTCGAACCAGTGACTATAAGTTTGCGAACTGATTTATAACCAAGTGTAGGTATACCCAGACGGCTTAACTAACTTATTTGTATTATTATGTTATTATGGAATGATTGATATTTTAAGGGTTATGCAACCTTTGGAAATTGAAAAATTCTTGTGAATAAGATTAGTTCTTGTTTTTTATTTATTCAAGCTCAAAAACAACTTAATTGTTTTATCGACACTACGGAAGAAATATATTTAATGTGTTGTGAATGTTATTTTTGTTTTCATTTGCCATAATGACCCCAACGTTTTTGAATGCGTCTTACGCTTTGTCAAAAAATTAGTGATTAATTTATCTTGTAAACAGACATTGTAATCATTTTTTTTCTTTTTTTCTTCTAATATAACTCCTAGATTTTTGTTGTCATATCATTTTTTGTTGTTATGTGCTGAAAAGAAAGCACCGTAGAACCGCGACTACAACAATCTCACAAATACCATCCGCCAAAGTAACAAAACAGAAAATCCATTATTTTCCCCGCAATCCACTTTACAACAGACGTAACCCACTTTCCATATTAATATCCTATCTCGTGAAGCGCCTACATAATCCTATATGGCAATCTCTCTACATAGATACAACCTGAGGATACAACATAAAACTTCATATAAGGAGTTCCCAAGACGATATTAATATTAAGATTACCCCCTACACCTATACGCCTTTCTCTAACAAAATTACACCTTAATACCTTGTGATAAAGTTGTTTTTCAAGTGACAAGGGTTGCAGGGGGTATAAGGGTGTGGGTATACTTGGGGTGAATGTAAAAACCACCCCGCGATCGACTTATATGCTGTATCAAGACACACGCGCTGCGGTGGGAGATGGTTGCGCGTGAGATTTTGTTGTGAACGTTTTTTTTTTTTTTTGGGAATTTAGCTATCTAGCTAATTCATCTGATTTTTGTGGTATTTTTGGTCTAGGAGTGAGAGTGTGAAGTAAGAATTGGTGTTAGGTAGAGCTGTAAAAAAATAAAAATGATTTGGTACTAGTGTAACAGGACATAGAATCTGCTGACAATTCAAATTCGTTCTTTACTAGGTACTACTTTTTTGTCAAAGTTTTCAATACAATAATTATCACATGACAGCAATGTTGGCTAATCTCGATTGAACTACAAGTAGCTAATTTGAAGCTGCTTGGCTGCTATAGTCTAGGTACTAAATAAATCCTTCAGTTTGTATTTACAGTTGCGTAGGTACTATATTTACTAAACGTTATTATTTTTTTTCCTCTAGGTATATTAAACTTGTAGGAAATGTAATCACATAATAACAAAAATCTGCACATTAGCCTTACATTAGCTATGTCTCAGATATTCTTGACAATATGTTTGACAATTTCTTGTTACCATAGCGCACATAAAATAACTTATTAATGCTTTTGTGAAAACATAGTCTTTGTCCCTGGCCTTGGGCATAAAAAATAAAATAATGTAGTAGGCCTTCGGAATAGAAAATAGTTTGGAAAATCCAAAAGTGCACGCCTCATAATCTCATCCTTTACAATAAAATTGATTATTTATAAAGAGTACGTGACTATAAATATAAAAATGAAATAAAATAAAACATTTGGAAAAGTAAAGAAAGCGGTACCGTAATAATTGAGCTATTTTTCTTGTGGCCCCACCTAGATGTGAAACTGCGCAGGTTTAAGGGACTGACTACCAACTTATTTTTTTAAACCTTGGCTTATAGTATAAAGAATCGAGTTTATAATGGTGAATTTTGAGTACACTATAAAAAAAAAAAAGTCGATATTTTTTTTGTTTATTTAATAACAATTAAACCACATCGAATCAGACCCTGAAAAATGAAAGGGTTCTATTCCTGAGCATACTCAAGCGTAAGAGAAAAAAAAAAGACTCGATTAGTAAAGTATTTCGGTCGCTATCGTGTTAACAAGAAAAAGGATCCGCACATACAGACACACGCCGCCTCTAATTAACTTAGAAGCCACAGTGATCAAGGTGGCTATGACCGGTCATCAACCCGTCATAATCGCCTCGGTCTATCTCCCCCCTTCAAAGACGATCTTGGAGAGCGATCTCAGAGCCTTGCTTGCACTGGGCGACTCGGTCATTCTGGCCGGCGACCTCAACTGCAAGCACTGGAACTGGAATAGCTCTCACGAGAATGCCAATGGTAAACGACTAGACCGACTGACTGACCTTCTTAACGTCACGGTTGTAGGTCCCTTAGAACCGACCCACTTTCCGAAGAACACGGGACACAGTCAGGACGTGCTCGATGTGGCGGTGATGCGAAACGTAACGTTACAGTTGCGCTCCGTTGAAACGCTGCACGAGCTCGACTCTGATCATAGGCCCGTGTTGTTCGAACTCGGCCCTCCCGATAGCACCACCGTAGAATACATGACGAAGGTAGACTGGCGAAAGTTGCACGAGGCCTTACAGCCCGTCGACTCGCCAGAGCTGGAGTCTGTACCTGACAAAATCGACACGGTCGTAGAGGCGCTCGACGCGGTCTCCTCGGTCACCAGCCACATTCAATCCAAGATTGAATACGCGTCCCGGCGGGTCCCCGTTGGCCTCGGCCACCGGTTGGATCTGCCCCC
Source organism: Colias croceus (assembly GCF_905220415.1). Taxonomy (NCBI): domain Eukaryota; kingdom Metazoa; phylum Arthropoda; class Insecta; order Lepidoptera; family Pieridae; genus Colias; species Colias croceus. The sequence continues at coordinate 5,364,642 of NC_059562.1, forward strand.
GGACGTACGAAGGCTGGTGGGCGATAAGAACGCGGCGACGCGCGCCTACGACCGAGCACCGACAGACGAAAACCGTAGAATACTTCGTTCCTTACAGAGAGAGGTAAGAGAGCGAATTCACGAATTACGCAACGAGCGGTGGGACTCTTTTCTCAGCGAACTCTCTCCCTCGCACACTGCCTACTGGCGGCTTGCGAGGACTCTCAAAACTGATGGCACTGCCGCCACGCCACCGCTCATTCGTCCTAATCAACCTCCCGCTTTTGACGATTTTGAGAAGGCCGAATGCTTAGCTGACAGTTTAGAGGAACAATGTTCCCCCAGTCTCGACTTGACCGACTCGACTCACATTAACGTAGTTAATCAAGAGATCGCACGCGTTACCGCAAGCCCTCGTACCGATGCCGAGCCCTTGTCACCAACGACGGCCACCGAAGTAAAATCACTCATCAAATCTCTTGCCAGTAGAAAGTCCCCAGGCGGAGACTCTATTCCCAATAGAGCTCTGAAAAGCCTGCCGCCCGCCCTTATAGCTCTCCTAGTAGCTACTTTCAATTGTCTCCTGGCCAATTGCACCTTCCCCGCTCAGTGGAAGGAAGCAATTGTGATCGGGATCCACAAACCGGGTAAACCCCGGAACGTGGCATCTAGCTACCGTCCTATCAGTCTCCTCAGCTCTCTGGGGAAAATCTATGAGAGGATCATCTCAAAACGCCTCTGGGACGCAGTCATTGCCAAAAAGCTGCTCCCAGACGAACAATTCGGCTTTAGGCGAGCTCACTCATGTCCTCACCAAGTACACCGCATCACGGAGTACATTCTCGCGGGCCTCACCCGCCTCAAACCCCACAGAACGGGAGCGGTCTTCTTTGACGTAGCGAAGGCGTTCGACAAGGTCTGGCACAACGGTTTGATTTACAAACTGTACACTATCGGCGTGCCAGACTGTCTCGTGCTCATCATACGAGACTACTTGTCTAACCGGTCCTTCCGCTACAGATTAGACGGCACGCTCTCGTCTTCACGTCCCATCCAGGCCGGTGTCCCTCAAGGCTCCGTCTTGTCGCCCCTCCTATTCGCGCTATACACTAGCGACATCCCAAAGCACGATAAAGTGCAACTATCCCTCTTCGCGGACGACACGGCACTCTACGTGTCGTGTCCAAACCGCAAAAGAATAGCTCCACTCCTACAATCCGCGACCGATGCATTAGGCAAATGGTTTCGCAAATGGGGCATCACTGTGAACCCCGACAAGAGCGCCGCCGTGCTCTTCAGGCGCGGCGGCCCCGAGGCCATAGATAGTGTCAAACTCTATGGCCAAGTCATTCCGTGGCAAAAGCACACCAAATTCTTAGGCGTCACTCTAGACGCACAAATGTCATTTAGCGCCCACATTAAGGCAGTCCGTAAGAAAGCCAGCTATGTTCTGAGCCGGCTCTATTACATGATTAACAAACGCAGTAAAATGTCCCTTAGAAATAAGGTGACACTTTACAAAACGGTGGTCCGTCCTATCCTCACTTATGCTAGTGTAGTTTTCGCGCATTGCGCTCCCAGCTCCATACACAAGCTCCAGACGATCCAGTCGCGGTTCATGAGAACAGCGACTGGAGCGCCCTGGTTCGTGCGTAACGTGGACCTACATAGGGACTTAGAACTCCCCACCATAGCCCAATGGATGAAGCAAGCGTCTAAGCGCTACTTCGACAAGGCTAAAAACCACCCAAATCCATTGGTGACAAAGGCCATCGCATACGTCGCGAAACCCGATCCCACTCATCGTCGCAGGCGGCCAAGACACGTCTTGGACGACTCCGACGATGATATTACCAAAACTAACGCACGGCTAGACTCGGCGATTGAAGCCCAACGTCGAACAAACCGCGACACCGCACACACCACAGCAGGAAGCGTACACCGTCTTCGCCGGCGAAGACGAGGTCCCTTGTTCCGCGTTCCCGCGCCCACCCGGGTGAGCGCCCGTCCGATTAGGGCCCTTCTGGCCTCCTCCACTCAAGCGACAGCTCAAGCCGAGGTTCGTGGTCCCCGTCAAGGGGGGACGCCCTTGTGCATGTCGCTACCAGGGTGAACCTTCAGTTCACCCCCGCGTCCGCGTTAAAATGTAGAAGCCCTTCTGGCTAACATTGAGAAACACCACACAAAAAAAAAAAAAAAAAAAAAAAAATACAGACACACGGACGTCCAAGACAGAACTTTTTTAAACTGTTTTTTAACTAGTTTAAATAACAAAAATGACATCAAAAATATCATGAACGTTAAAAATAGTGTTTTTTCTTAATATGTGTGTGTATGTATTATCTTACAAGTGCAATGTATGATACATAAAGACATTTTAAGTTTGAAAAATCAGATGTTTTGCGCGAAGTGACAGTAGTACCCACCTCAACGCTTCGCTTATGAGGCGTGCAATAGAGTAAAGTAGTCTTCAATTCATTTTAATGTGTAATTTGCAGACTAGCCATCTGTGTAAAGAGAAAACGAATCAGATTTTTGTTTTGTTTGTTTTATTTACTTTTCTTGTCTGTTGTATTACTTATAACATTATTTGTATTGTATTTCTTTCCAATAAAATATTTTCATCTTAACTACTTGTCTCAAAAGCAAAAAATAAATACCTACATAAATAGTTCACGAATTTTCACGAGCCACTTTTTCGCCGAGGGTACAATTTCCCCCTAAAATTTTACCTCGCTCGGCGCACATACATATTTATCAAGTAACATCTTATACCTTAGATGATATTTATTATATAAATATTCGCGGTTTCGTATGTATGTTGTGTATGTAATCAAGACGCGGTTTTCGCGGATCGATTCACTAATTTTGAAGACACTTTTATGAGGTTTCTGAAGGAATCTATGATATTAATAAGGGGAAATATTTGTAATTTGTTTGTTTTTGCGATTTAGGTCAAAATTTTCTGTTAAGTAATTAATAATATTCTTTAATTCGGTAATTCTTTTTATATACCTAGGTATAAAAAGAATTTATATAGGTAACCGAGTAGCGAGAAATTGTAAGTACCTACTTTATCACAGGTCAAGCCGGAAGAATTAAAGGTTTCAAATTATTCTTTATTAGGTAATCAAATTATTGTATTGACAATCAAACACTGAATTTAATGAAATGTGACTCGAAAAATCTATTTTTTTTTTTTTGTTAAAAGCAACCAAGTAATATTAGATAGATATAAATTACTAGTTAGGTAGTAAATAATCAAAGTAATAATTATTTTGATTTGATCTAAGAAATACTTATTAGACACGACGATTATATAAAATAAAAATTTTATCATATATAGGTAAAGTTAAAAGTATCCACACTTCGAATCATAGAATGTAAAAATATAACAGAGGGCAGTTAACCCTTCTTCTATTTGTCCGATTCACACTTGGCCGTTTAAGAACTGATTTGGGTCTAAATCTACGAATAGCGTTTCAGTGCCTAAGTGAAATAATTTACCTACTCTGTTAGTACTCTGTAGTTAAAATTATTTACTCTGTGCTAACTCCTATTTTCTATATAGGTATCTACCTAATTAAATAAAATAGCTGCTATGTAGTGATTTACATATTTTTTGCATGTTTTATTTAGAAACAAGCACTAGGTATTCATTATAGTTATTAACGACCAAAATAACATTGTCATGAATATAATTATTATCTACTAGATAAATGTTCATAATTATTTATTATAGGTACCATTAATAAAAACAAGTATGTTACCTACCTAATTTTTATTTTCTATGAATACATTACGTGTTAACTAATAAGCTTTTAAAACCAGTAATACAATTTTTAATATCCAATTAAACCAAAATCATACCACAATTGAATAAAGCAGCCTCTAATTAATCGAGGGAGGAAATTCATTTTAAAATTCGCCTCACGTATCCAAAGCGTACAAAACGTAATATTTTCGCTCGAAATCTGCAGAAATTAAAACTAAATCGGTCGACCCGATTTCAAAAGACGCACACAACTATAAACGGCAGGTATAGCGAACCCTCGGTAAGAATTCTATTTTGCAAAAATATACGAATAGTTAGTTATAGGGGTGTGGCGTCGAAGGAATGAGAGGGGGTCGGAAGCGGGTGAAGTAACGGGGTGGTACGGGCGGGGTGTCTCCTAAAAACGGTTAAGTAGCTCCCCTACCCTCTATAACTATTTTATACGGTCCCCTTAGAAAGACAGTGAGATGAGGCCGCCGCGATACGCCTATAGCGATGACTAGGGTAGAATTTTAACGTCTAGCCGTTAAGAATTCATGGTGGATTCATTATTTAATATCTAATTAGGGGTTACCTATGTGTTTTGTTTGTTCAATTTTATGTTATTATGATTGTGGTATGAGTTATGAATGAGTAGAGATTATTTAGTTATGTTTATATTAAAACTTATTTTGTACCTTTAATAAATTATAGAGACTAGGTTTTAAAAAAATGTTCATTAAAGCATAAATATTATCTAATAGAAAGTAAAATTTTATCAAAATTGCAACTATAAAAAAAATCAGCGACCCTGGCTCATTAATTAATGCATGAGCATAGGTACCAAGGTTCTGGGTTCGACTCCCACAGAATATTAACCAAAACCAAACAACGCTTTGTTTGGCATAACATCGTACACTTATCACCTTCATTCATATAAATCAGTAAAACCAATTTGTAATGCATCGTCCCTATACACTACGCTGAAAACACGCGACTGCACTTTATTCACAGAAAACCATAACTTACACTAAAAATACTCCACACATTGCATAAAACGAGTAAAATACGAACACTAAAGTCGTATCTTGACCGTAACGATATTAAAATAAACTGGGCTTGACAATAAATCTTCAAATTCACCTGTTTAGGGTAGGGACGTGGCCGGTTCTTTGTTAAGCGCACATTGTTGAGCAACATATGACACAATAAAGATAACTGCGTGAGAATTGTGCATTTTTTATAAACCTGTTTTTTTTATCTATTGTTGCGTCTTCATGTTTTTGAAGAAAGAGATTTTGTATTGATGTCTTGATTCGTGTTTATATAATTGGAGCATTGATTGTTTTTAATTAATTGATGTTTTTGGACGTTTACTTGTTTACCTATTTTAATTATTACTCTAATCAATATTTATTTTAATGGTTTAATTAGCTTATATATTTTTGCAAGCAAAGTTGCAGTAATATTAAATTATTTTTCTGATCCTACTCAATAATTTTCTAATTTCTAAGTTTCTGTTAAACTCGCGAATAAATTAATGATCAATAGGTACCTACAGCAAAATTTTATTCTCAATGAAGAAAATGAACTAAATGCGTAACCAGTTTATTTCACACAAAATAGTTATAAAACATCTAAAGGGGAAAACGTATTTTCGTCCAAAAACTACATCACCTTCCCACGACCCCAAATATGATAACTCGTTCCTACACAATATCAAGACATCGAGCGACGTAAACTGAACTTATTGTAAACACGTTTTAAATAAACTAGACTCACTATAACTATCACCCTCACGAACAGGTCAATCGAGAATTTTCGAAGAAATTGCCTTTACTTCGAATTCCCACCAGACAACATTGATTTCGTAAAGAAACCTGTCGCAAGAATGGTGATCTAATGTTATAAATTGAAGATAAGGGAAAACCTGTTTGAATTGATAGGGATTTATTTTAGTTCGAATACAACTTCTTGTGATAATTGTAAAGTATTGTGATTGTAACAGTTGTCTGGTATAATTCTAGTCGATACATTTTTATTTCTTTTTAATAAAATTTATAATAATAGCAACCTGAAAGTATGTTAGTTTTCCATTTATAATGTGAGTGACAGTTAAAATCGTGAAAATATAAGTAAGTTTACGAAGTGTTATTTATTTACAATATCACCTTCATTTTAAAAACGAAGTAGATAAAACGCGCAATGCTAAAATATATAATAATTAAAACATGACTAAAATAAAATGAAAATGAAAATTGAACCCAAGGTGATCACCCCTGACGCGGTTGCTTGTACCCATGTAAAAAGCCAACGTCTAAGGCGCACGAAGCAGCGGGTGGTGGGTGGTGGGGGCGCCGCGGCCTGTATACACACTCGCGTGTCTGTATGCGTCCTCTCAACGCGCTTGTGTGCACGCTTTATATTTTCATTTCAATAGTTTTTACACTGCAGCCGTAGGCGTGAGTTGCACATGTGTGCGTTAATGCTGTATTGATTTAGACGGAGTTGGCAAGAAATTTATTACGTTAAGATAATCTGGTGGAGTAAATGAAATTTGTTTTGCTGTTTTTGCTTGGCTGTGAAATAAATCATAGTTCGGATAGGTTTTGCATAGTTTTGATGAATATTAGATTGTGATTTTGTGAAATATTTGATAATCTAATACCTATATTAGGAAATATTTGATAACACCTACCTATTAGGTAAAAGATTTGTTTTTGTTTTAATTTATTAAACGAGTTTTTATAAAATCTGACTTTACTATTTATACCTATTACGTATAGTAGTTGGATACCAGCAGTGAATCTTTTGTGAATATTTTAATTTCGAACATACAATAAATTTGAACAAGTAGTATAAAATACATAATTACAATACTCGAATATGGAACGATGAAAAAGGAATTTTAGGAGAACCGGATAAACCACATAACATAAAAATTTCATAACTATATAAAATTCACATATTCAATTTCACTAAAAACACAAAAATCTACACCATAAGTACATCTTTCTTCAATATAGGTACACCTAAAAATAAATGAAATTTCAAACCAAAGGTTGCGAACCCCAGCGCACACCGCTCGCTCGGCAGTTTGAAAAAGCGAGCGTCTAAGGAGGTGCGGGGGAGGGGGTCTTATATTTTAAGATGGCTTCCGCGGTAATATCGACGCGGCCCCCCGCCCGCGCCGCGCCGCGCGTAGCGAGGAAAATTGAGATGGCTTTTTTGGCTTTTTGAATTATTTTGTTGCAGTGGCAGTACAAATAGTATTAGAATACAGTAAAATGGTAGTAGAATACACAATAGAGTAATTGTAGAGTTTTCTTGATAAGTTGTGTGTTCTTTGTTAGATAAAGCTTTTGATGGCTTAGGTTAATCACTAAAAAATGTAAAGTTATGTTCGATACACAAGCACTTCTTTTAACTTTAAGGCACCGAATAAAAACATCTCTATTTAATTAAAAATATCCCTTAAAGTAGAACTAGGTACACTTTAATTAAAATTCTGTAGGTATCATGTTTGATTTCCTTCAATAAGTCATGATTTCTGAAACAAATAGTACCTACGGTTTAATTTTTTTTCTCAACTAGTTATTCTAATTTATAAATATAGATTGTTAGCTATGTTGGATATTTAGGAAGTACTTAGGTATATCCTAAGGGTATATCCATACTAATATTATAAATGCGAAAGTAACTCTGTCTGTCTGTCTGTTACTCAATCACGCCTTAACTACTGAACCAATTTGCATGAAATTTGGTATAGAGATATTTTGATACCCGAGAAAGGACATAGGATAGATTTTATCCCGGAAATCCTAAAGGAACGGGAACTATGCGGGTTTTTCTTTGACTATAGAATATTTTTATAGATAATGTTACTTTTAAACTTTTTTTAAATACCTTTTTTATATTATTAGCGCTTTCATGAATTATACTTTGTTACCTAACAATTATCTCGGTCATATATATATTGTAAATTGTAATAAATAGATCCTTAACAATAATTAATAGATCTACATATTTATTTTTTATTAAAAATGTCTGGAAATAGAGTCAATATTTTTTTAAATAAACGAGCCTTGTTTATACAATAGGTTTAATTCGATTATAAAAATTATAAATGAAATCGACAAAACTGTTCTAAGTAGAGATTTTATGTATCTCTAACGGTGCGTTTACATCAAACGAGCAAATGCTCATTTTACATCTACATAATACCCCAAATGGTTAAATTCATTTAGTGTAAACAGACGTAGAACATTCTTTCGTTGTTTTTAGAGCGTTCGGAAAGATTCTATGCAATGTTCTAATACTGAACAACACTGAATACGAGTTTTCATTTACACTAAAAGATCACGAAAGAATGTTCTTGCTCTAGCTCTAGCCAGGTCTAAATGCACCGTAATAATCACTGTGTAGGTATCTACATGAATACAATGCGTGCAATGTCTTGAGTTTCATTTGTAATAATTATATTAGGTTATAACTTATATTATAACTATGAATAACCTCATAGAAATAAAACAGCATAGGAATAGATCATATTATTATATTTAATATAAATAATTAGCTAAAAATAAAACTACTTAAAAATAAATTACATTTTCAAAATATAACTAAAACGTATTATTTAAACAATATAAAAATATTAAATTATTTTAAACAATAATATTCATAAAATAGGTTTATATCAATATAAAAACACTTAAATTATTATAAATAAAAAACCCTGCCCCAATCATTTCATGGTTTTAGAATGTGGTCGCTTTTTAAACCCTGACATTCGCCTGAACGATTCTAAACCTTTATCTATGATATCATCTATTTCATTTATCTTCAAACTAGACGCTGGCATTGGATTTCCTTCAATAACTATATTAATTAAACCAGAAGGCCGTCTATCTAACGACTTCTGATATAAGAGTACATTCAATATTCTATTCAATGAAACATAACTCAAATTATTGAACCCAATATTTAAGTAAGAGAGAGAATTATTGCCCTTACAGTACAAAATACCATCTCTAACACATGTATTGCTTGAGCTAAATGGATCTTCAAAATCACCAATGGCATTTTCAGCCATATTAATTGCTTTGTCATATAATAACATATCTACGTTTATGAGGCTTTTAGCATTCGGGTCGACTAGAGATTTCAACGAACCTTCTTTATCAAGTTTTCCCCTTTTAGTAGATGGAGTCGATGGTGGTCTAAGAGATTTTCTCTTCGAGGCCCTTTTTTCGAAATCACCAGCTTTCAAATCTTGTAGTATCTTCGCGATTACGTCGTTTTTGTGTTTAAGATAGTCCATGTGTCTTTGTCTGGATTGCATTATTTCATCTGTTAGTAACGGGAATTCACTTAAAACATCGAATAAATATGACGCACCTACATCAGAGATTCTATTACCAGCTATATTTAAATAAGTAAGATGTCTATTAGATCTAAGAGTATCGGCTAGATGTTTAGCTCCACTATCTGTTATTTTGTTTGATGATAAATTAAGGATGCGTAGTTTTTTAGACGCTGGTAAGGGATAGGCTAGTCTTGAAGCAATAGTTTGAACTATAGTATTATCGATACCACATCCAGCGAGTGATATATAGCGAAGGGGATTCTCTGACTCAAATAGTAAGTAATAATTGGCTTCACCCAGAAAAGAATAGTCGAGAATTAATTCAGTGAGATGAGAAGTATTAAGGAACTTGCTGATTTCGTAAATCGTATACTGATCAAGACCACCATTAATCGTAATATTAGTAAGATAGGTTTGAAATTGGATCATGAGCCCGATAATTTTCCAAATCTTCTGAGGAATGAGTTTATTTTTTAGGAATTTCAATTTGATTAGGTTGTCGTTAGCGTCGTATAGGGCTGTTATTTTAAGAGTTTTGCTGGTGGTTGAGAAAGATGTATCGAAGACATCGCTTTTGCCGTCCCTGTCTTCGGAGTCGACGTCCATCCGTGACGTCAGTTTTGCTTTGCTCTTCCCTTTTTTCATGCGATCATGATGGCCCACACTTACGTATTCATCTGTAAAATACAATGATCAATTGTTAAATATATTTCATAATGATACCTTTTCTCCTTCTTTTATTTAATCTCCATCTCTTTTGATCTTTTAAAGAAGTAATAAGTATGCGAAATCTACATACTGTGTACGAAAAATCGTGATATTATGATCTTTGTAAATTGGTTTAGACTAGATCTGATAATCTAGTATATCTGTTATATTTGCATGCTGTGCTAAATTCCCCGCTACAAACTCACCCAATTCGTGTTTTTAGCCTTTTTGCTTGTTAGCTTTTTCGACATTAAATTTAGGCAAGTAATAAAGTAGATATTAAAATGTAGGTACTCTGTAAATCCCGTGTGATAACCACCAGGAAGTCCAGCTGGTACTGGTTGCAGGCCCACGGCAGGAACGCGCAGAAGTCATCTGGCAACGGTTTCTTCTCCCCACAATCATCCTCACTCTGCTTCTCCATTGTAAACTTCTATAAAATATCTAAAGGTATACAAAACTAGGTAAATGCACGAAAATGTAATGGAAAGTGACAGAATCTGTCAGGATTATTTTTAAGTCATAGAAGATGGTTTGGACAGTAAAGAGTATTTTAGTTTATTCGATTTCAGGTTTTCTGGCTTATTCTGTGTTAGTTTGATAGCGTTAAAATCTAGAATTTAAAATAATTCCCTAAAAATTTAATAAAAGACTGTTTTCGAAAATCGGGAAAAATTAAGGTGTAAAACGCAAACTATTTATTTTTTTGTTTTTATAAAAATTGATTACATGTTGTGTTACATGTTATAATAAACTTTTTAAACTTCGATTATTTGATGAGTAATTTTTAGGAATATTAAACTTTATACAAAAGTGTCACGTCCATAATAAATAAAATAATTATACTTCTCTTTCTCAGCCCTTATTCATGCTATAAATGTAAAAGTGTGTGTCTTTTATCTAGCAACAGAGCGCTCCATGTCGTATTTTTAAATCTAAATAGGTAGGTACAAAACATACATACTATACGTACAAAACTGAAGATAATTTATTATATCATATTTTTTATAATAATCACATCTTGAGATTACCCGTGAATCTAATATTATTATATCCCACCAAAAACATAAATGTAAAATTTGGAGCCGAGTTCAATCGTTGACTTAATTTGCCAAAAAAAGAAATGAGATCTAAATGTGTGCCAAGTTCTGCAGACAGTCCAGAAATTTATTTACAAAGATGTATTAAGTTCTTAGGTTGACTGAAAACTCAATTGTTTTATTTTCCCTTAGAGAACAATGTTTATTCCAAAATATAACTTTTTTTAATTTGAATAATATAATTATTTTCACAAAGCAAACAACTAATGACCTATTGAACCCCATAATGATGAGGCTAGTTTTTAGAACCTCACAAAATATAAAGAGTAAGTATGTAAAACTAGCCTCATCAAATTCGGCTCCAAATTTTACATTTATGTTTTTGGTGGGATATCATTACTTTTTGTACAGAAAATTACTCTGCAAATTTGATTTACTTTATGAATATAATACTTTTTATATACGATTTTTTTTATTTTTTCTTGCGGTTTCTCTGTATGGTTCGTTTAATATTATTTTCTATATTTTCTTATATGTAATGAATGTCAGCGCACATTGCCCCGTCATTATCTGCAATTTTTTAAACTCGTTTTCTGTTTAAAAGATTACATGATTTTCTAATTATCCAGCGTGAATTTGTACACACACTATTACCAAGATGCAAAGATCGTTGTAGAAGAATCGTCGCTCTAACTCCATGACGTTACGGTATTGCCATGACGCGATCTTGAAATTTTACTCTAAACGCGCCTAAAGATGTTTCACTTATATTAATATTACGCAAATTAAATCATTTCGACCTTCGACGAAGCTTTCTTCCATTACACTGAAATTAAAACTAAACTAAACACTCATAAATAAAGAATAAATAAATGTGAATATGTAAAATTATATATTATTTTTAACTGTATGAGCAATATTTTTATTACAATTTTCTTTTATTTTACGTTTAATTACAGTTTTGAATAATAAGAAATCATGCAATCGAAGTGATCAGCCCTAGCGATACTAGCGCGAGTGAGTGTGATGCAGAGGCGCTTTGAATCTACAGATGTTTCGTCCTAAAATATGTAAACTTCAATAATCTATATCTCAGTCATTTATTGATGGATTTCCAAATTTTTTTCGGCCACTCATTAGTTTTGATCTATATTTTAACACTATTATGGTGAATATACTATTTTCTATTTTTTTAAACTTTTCCATTTTTCCATACAAACAAAATTAATGTCATTGAAAAAAAAATTAAATACAAATAAATTCAGTATTTTCTGATTTTTTCCTTTGTACACTTACTATTACCTAGTTGATTACAAAATTTCAACTTTCTAGGTCATCTGGAAGTGGGTTAGGTTTTGTATATATCTATAAGTCAGTCAGTCTTAAAAATTGCGATTTTTGGATATTAATATCTACGCAACTGTTTAATCTGTATTTATGAAACTTAAGGTTCTTATTGATCTTGAGGTCCTCTTGATATGTACCAAATTTGGTTTATTTAACTTAAATAGTTTTCGAGTTATAAGGGGGTGAAAAGTGGCTCGAAATGGTTCGTGTAAATATACACACGGCTGCTGCTCGCCAGTTCTCTTCGCTTGAACTCGGCTTGACACGCTGCCGCGTGTCTAGATAACATACAGTTTTAAATAAACATAATATTACATAAGGTAAATATGAAAACGGTTTGCAATTAGAATCGTATGTGATTATGTAAATAAGTAAGAGAAGTAGCGAGTCATCCCCCTCGCCTCCTTGTAAAGTTCGCGATATTATACGAGAGTTGAGAAACCCTTGCCGTGGTTGTGTATCATGGAAGCGGCTCTTTATTCAGAAAATAAATGTATTTATTACAGGCCTTATTACGCGAATCGTTTGAGATTGTGCTATACTCTCAACACGTCAAAGCTAAGCAATTTATTAATATTTATTTTATAAATGCATTAAATTGTATTTCGCTTAATTAACTGAAATTCTATAGTAAAGCCTTCTTTTGCAAGCACATTGTAAATAAATAAATATTTTGGACAATTTTCACACACGGCACGATCTTATCCCATACTAAGCTTTCGCTTGTGTTGTGGAAACCAGATGGCTGATAAACATACATATAGTATAATTTTAAATAAATACTTATATAGATAATTAACACCCAGACACGGAGCAAAAGAAAATATATATTTTTGTAACATTTGTGGTTAATGACACTTTAATTAGTTATATGTAGTTTAAATACGACACTTTGAATATAGATATTCTGGTAAACTTCTCTGTTGGGTTAGTTTTCAAATTCTATATGAAATTATTCTTCAACAATTAATCAACAAACAAGCTATCCATGAATTCAGTAGCAAGTCTTGTAACTGGCCCTTTATTTTGTTTTGTTTACTTATTTCAAACTAACTTATAAATAAAAATACTATCTAACACTAATTCTATTCCATTTCTCCAGTTGGATAAAAATGCATACAGTGTGCAAATTTCATTAAAATCGGTTAAGTACTTGTAGCTTCAAATCCATATTGGATTAGAATCTTCTGAAACGGCTTGTTTATCACTTAATATGGATTATATTTTTAAAATAAATTAGTTATCACATATACATCATTATTATAAAAGAAAGTCCTTTCCACATCAACTTACCCGCACGTAGCGTTAAGAAGTGGCAAGGGCGCCATCTTGAATCTCAGCCCGCGCCCGCGATCGTTATTTCACGTGCTATATAATGATATATTAAAATACGTTACTGTGAATATTTTATAGCAGGAAAATATTATATTTTAGTAAAAAAAAATTTTTTTAGCTATTTCTAAAAAAACAGTAGGTACCTACATTAACCCTATGTTTTTTTTAATTTGTAGCTAAATTTTATTTATTGGTATTAAGTGGGACAATCTTAAAATCAAAATTTAATGAACATAGGATAAATAACAAGGGAGTTATAGCTTGATCCTTGTTAGTTGTTACGTAAGCTTTACCATACAAAGATAAGTTCTAAATACACTGGTTTGTAAAAGTATTTTTCTATAAATCTACTTCACCAAGTCAAACATATTATTATAATAAATGAATAAATAAGTATAGCTTCAAGAGTTTATTTAAAAAAAAAACATAGGTATTTCGAACTCTATTTTTACTGTTTTTTCATAAGAGTTCTTTTTTTTCTTCCGGCTTAACTATTTCAAAGCCATACGACGATTCGAGATTTAAAACAAAGTATTTATTACTAAGTAAGTATACATAATAACATCTATATTTACACCATTCAAACATCCATGAATGGTTCGCAAAACGTCCAAATTTCTTCCCCACAGTCGTTTCCTATTTAAATGTCAAATCTTGCCAACTTAGAACCGTGTTCAGAATACTGCGGTGTTCAAGCAACTTTAATTTAACTTGCTCCTTGCTTAGCGTTGGACTAGCTTGAGCCGTGGATTCGCTTGTTATTTGGGGTATTTTTATGTTATTAATAAAGATATTTAGTTTATTAAAACGACGACGTATTAAACACAAATAGGTAAGTTAATAAGAAGGTAAATAATTTATTTTTTGATTTACGTTTTATCTAAGCTGTTTTTGTAATTTTATGTATAACCTACCTACCTATCTACTATTGTCTGAATCATTCTAGAGTACCTATTATAGTTGTGAAAAAGCTCTGTTGTTTACGTACCTCAGCTCAGCCCCCGGAATCACAGACACAATAGAAAATCTATTGTGTCTATTCCCGATCGGGCCGCTCGGTAAATTGTTGGAAGGTTTAATAAATAATTTTTTCTTACATCCAAAATAATATAAATTTTAACATAGGTAGGTATCTACAAATAATTTTCACTCTTCACCCATACATAAAATTAAACTTCAACACTAACCTAAAATATACCAAACATTATAACGATCGTCATAAATCCCTTACAATAGCAATATATCCAAAGACGGCATTAAAACTAACCAATTTAATTAACTGTTAGAAATTTTGAGTGTCTTCAATGTCTCAGGTGGCCCCCCCACCCCATGGGGGGTCTACTTTCGCGTCTCGAATAAATACATAGGCAGTATTGATTTAGTAGTGTGAGTAATGCTGGAAGGAATATATTTTAAATTATTAAGTTTGTATATGAATACCTAAAGACATTAAAATTAGTAGATGTTTGTGAAAAAAGGGGTATTGATGATATTTTGTAGATTATTAAAAATGTTTTTTATAGATGTTAGTGATAGTTTTACTTCATTGTAAGAAGGCTTTTCACTCGCTTGTTTTTAGGTACATAAAGAATTATGTTTGTCACTCGTCACATCGAAATATTTTATAGACATAAAAAAAGCTTTAAAAATTGAGGTATAATTCCTACTTCTCTACTCATAATTATTATGAGCAACCTTTTGAGCAACCAACGCGAGCTTTCTTACGTAAAAACTTAGTTTAATTTTATGAAATCACACTATGATATCTGTGCCTCCAGTGAATAAGGGAGTAAGACGAGTTTGGTTTTTATTGCACCATTGGATTCAGCTCGTCAAAATACACAACATATCAAAAGGACATATCTCTAGCTGCATCCTAACCCATTTTTTCGAATGACCCAAACGGTATAAGTAGGGTGTGATTAACGGTATAAGTTACCTTATCCATCATTTTAGGCAATCGCAAAGGAACTATTCGTCTCGAGTCAAAATAACCCACGAACACAAGGACGTATGTGTAGTTATACTTTTTGAATAAAGACATAACTCATTTTGTTCCATCCGTGCTAACACTATTTTAGTATATAAACGCATTTGTGTCATTTTTCTAACATGAGCATAAAGGAACAACTCTTAGTGTCATTGGTTCAAGTGACGAAATGAGACAGTTTCGCATTAATGCCGTGTTGCTATTGGTCTATTTGAATACTGCACGGAAACAACAGACACTATTTCTTTTTGCTTTATAATATTTTTCAATCGTTTTTTCAATAAATATGCAACAATAAATCTTTATATTAAAAAAAAAGGTATTTATCAGTCAACTTGGGATACTAATAATATTTCTATGGAAATTAACTATTTTTTGCAATAGATAAGAATACATTAAGTGCATTTAATGATATTATACTCTTTGTTTATATAAATACAGAACGATAATTGAATTTTCTAAAAAAGCCAACAAAAATGTTAAACTTATATTTTCTTCTTAGTTATAATTGGGTAAGTTTTATAAAAAATAACTACTTAGTTTTTTTTAATTTAATCTAACCAATAATACTATAATTATAGACGCATAGAAAAAAAAATTATAACCAGTCTTGACAATTATGAATATTGTGTTCTCTCTCATATAGCGTTTTAGCCACTGTAATTTGCCTTTTTTATAGGAAAAAATCCGCAATATCGATACTATTTTGGTCCTGCATAATCGTTAACATATTATGGATACTCTGGTACCACATATTTTGAAAAAATTAGGATATTGTCACGTAGTCTCTTCAAGTCGTATTTGCATCCAAGGCACCTTCAAATCTGTGCTTAATTTTTTCATAAAATCTCTGCGGCTCATTGTTTTTTCTTTATTTATCTATATTATTTTGATATTATAAGATATAGAAATTGTTAAAATTTCATATCATGCCGTAAAATATCGCCACAGACCACCTATAACTTTCCCTGTAAGGTAACTGAACATACAGGAATATGGTTTTCGAGCTTCTCTTATCTCTTTATAGTGCTTGTATCCTCAATGTATAACCACCATGACATATTCGTTTATAACCACCAGACAACATCTCAGCCACCCAATCCTCTTTCTTGGAGTCCAAATCCAGCGGAGGACAACAGTCATTTACTAAAATTGAAGGTTTTTCGTCCTAGTGTTAAAGTTTTCTGGATCCTATTTTATACTCAATATAATATAGTATATAATACTATATCATGTAAAACGTGACTTGGAAAAAAAATATTCAAATAAATCACAAAATACTTATTTTTTTTTTAAACAATCGTAAAAGTTCAATTATACGTCAAAATGACGTACAACATCCTCTTTACTACAAAATGGCGGAATTTACCGGGAAGAGCCAACTATGTACCTACTGCTAGGTCTCGACGGCTAATGAGTTGTTTCTGGATTTCGAAGTGATTCGATGGTAAATATAGAAAAGACAAAGATATTTCGCCGCGGTGTACATCAAATTTACGTAGATTGGACTTCTAAGGTTAAATGCATAAACACCTAAAAGTTGTTTTGTTTTTATTATATCTAATAACGATAAAAAATCCGTTGATTTCATTCGTTTTTCAAGCTACATGCATGGTTGTTCCACTAAAAGGCCTCAATTGAGTCATAAAGTACACAAATTTCAAGCATGATAAGTCGCATTATTTCTATAAAACCAAAACTGGCAATAATATAAGTCGTGTTATGTGACTATGAACATAGTGCATTAGGGCATAAGTCGTTATATTGCAAAGAGCAAAAAAAAAATTATGTGAATACATTGAGTTATTCCATGAAGTACTCGTTCATAAGGCCACAACTACAAAAAAACACGAAAAAAGTATATTTATGGGGTTGTTACAATATCTGTTTATATGTAAAACTAAAGTCTAACATCATATCTTACCCATACAAGCTTAAAAATTTGAAGTTACAAAGATTTAGTGTTGATATATAGTTTTTTGTCTCTCCTGAAAAGTGCTGTTTTTGAGTTATTCCCTTATTCACTGGAGGCACAGATATATAATAGTGTACTGATGTTTATTTTTATGTACATAAACGAAACATTATCACTTCTTAATATAGTATGTCAGCCTACAGCTATAGCTACTCATTTTAATGGGATCCCCTTAATCCGTGGGGGGAGTTATTAAGTAGGGAGGGGGGGAGCTTCTCTCGAGAAATTACTTTCCGAAACTGTTGTGTTGTCGCTTTTGGTAAATCTTGATATTTACGAAAAGTGTTTTAGTATATATAAATTGTAAGAATTTGAATATGTAATGCTTATTTCATATTTGTATCTAATTTATTGTACCTAGGTAGGTACCTATCATTTGAGAAATTTTTTTATTGCAATTTATAAGCCACTTGGTAGTTGGTATAGAAAATAATTTAAGACGAATCTTTAGCGTGTTTTTTTTTTATTGTACGTATCTTATTTTTCCCTTGCCTTTTGCTCATGCTGTTAAAAACAACATGCAAAGGGCTCAGTTTTTTTTTAATAGTAAAGTAGGTAGGTAGGTACACTAGGTAGAAAATAAGTTAATAATGCGAATTTCACTTTAGAGTTTAGAAATCATATTTTTATTGAATCCACCTACTTAGTAAATCTTATATGAACTTAACAACTTACAAGATAATAATATAACAAGACAGTACAACTCGTCTTACAAGCGTAGCCAATGAAAAAGCCATTAAACAATGGTAGTATGTTCAAAGCACTGGAATTTTCATTAAGGCAATAATATTAGCCGGGATGGAGCGCCAGTGGTTCCCAAAGTTTATTTATTTACCCCAAATAACTTTTAGAGCATATAAAAATCATCATTTTGTAATACATATTGACAATCTGTGTGTAATTGTATTATTGTACTAGCGGTCCGCCCCGGCTTCGCCCGTGGTACATATTTACGTTTTCTCTACATAAAAACCATCCTCGTACTTCAAGGAATATAATTAAAAAAAATTATCGAAATCGGTTCAGCCGTTCACACGTGATGCCGTGACAACGTGAAACGGGTTTCATTTTTATATATTACTAGCGGTCCGCCCCGGCTTCGCCCGTGGTACATATTAACGTTTTCTCTACATAAGAACCATCCTCGTACTTCAAGGAATATAATAAAAAAAGAATTATCGAAATCGGTTCAGCCGTTCTCGAGTTATGGAATTACAACGAAAAGTGGCATTGATTTTTATATATTAGATTTAGATTTAGATAGAAGATTAGTAGTATACATATTATACTGACAGTAGGTATTATATACCCATGGACAATAAAAGTGGTAGAAAGTATTCTATAAAAGGTTCATAAACCTAATAGAAAAAACAGAGCGAAGATGAATACAAAAAATCGTATTTTTACCTAAAATCCATACCTACTGATATTGATATTATTAAGCTGAAGTGTTAGTTTGCTTGAACGTACATAATAATCTCAGGAACCACGGGTCGGGTATTTGAAATTTTATTTCATTTTAAGATAGCCTTATTTATCGAGCAAGGCTATCATTACGCTAAGATCAATAAGTATACGGGCAAACCCGCGAATCACATCTATTTATGAATTAAATTGAGCAAAGTTTGAGTATCTCAGACCCAAGGAGTGAGATGAAATGTGTTAAGACACGAATGCTCGCTGAGAGTTACTTTCAGTTCATAAAATGTATATATAGCGCTGTTAGCTACGGAATTACATGCGTGTTATATATATATTATAAGTTTCTATGTGTGATACGTTTATGTTTCTATATTTATATCTATTGTATTTTTCCTTTTACTTACGTAGTAACAATTTAGTAGTCTGTTCTTTTACTACCATATTACCACATATTACTTACGCAATATTTTAATATATTACTAGCTTTTCGCTCGCGGCTTCGCCCGCGTTTTCAAAGAAAAACCCGCATAGTTCCCGTTCCCGTGGGATTTCCGGGATGAAACCTATCCTATGTGTTAATCCAAGTTACCCTCTATATGTGTGCTAAATTTCATTCAAATCCATTCAGTAGTTTTTACGTGAAAGAGTAACAAACATTCATACATCCATACAAACTTTCGCATTTATAATATTAGTAGGATATTTTTTTACAGTTGTATCAGATCGTTCACTTTCGAAGAGTTCACTCTTAAAAACAGTTCAGTTATGCAGAAATCTATTTATTTTAAATATTTTAATAGAAAGATAAATACTATCGTACATTATCAAAGATCTGTAAAACATCATTCTTCAGAAGTTACTTAGTAACATTGAAAATGCGACAGCGTGTTTAATATATACTAGGTACTCTCACGTCGAACCGGAGCGATTTTACCTAGGTCTTTCTGTTTAGCGGTGGTTAGTAAGTAGACTTGATAATGACATAGGCCAATTTTTGCCAGGGTTAAATGTTAATCTCATTAATTTAAGTAACAACGCGAACTAGGACGTAGGAGAAAAGCTTGATATAAATATTTGAAAGATTTTCATAGAAATTAACAATTTTTTTTTATTAAGAGATGGCATAAATTGGTCCTTAAACGTCAACCTATACAACCAATAACACAGGTATGCCTATATTAGCAGCGCTCCTAAATCACCTGAAGTCATTAATTCATTTTAAGACGCCTAACACGGCAGCCCCTTAGGAGAGCATTTGCATATTACAAAGTATGGAAGTTCGCTAACGAAGGGGGTGCGGTCGGGGTGGCCTAAGGTTGCTGGCGTAAGACGGGAATTGTGTACAGGGGCGGATTTGAAGAAAATTCTTATATTTTGAATGAAGCCGCTGGCGAATTCGCGCGTGGTACATGCGTGATCATGTACCTACTTTTACCTTAACAATACTAATATATTACCTATGTACCAACAAACTAGCAATAAACAAAATAGCAAAATAGAACCAACAAAATAGCAAATACTCAATCTAACCGTACATTTTTTTAGTGTAAATAGGCGTATAGCATTCTTTCGTTGTTACTAGTATGTTCGAAAAGATTCTATGTAATGTTCTAATACTGAACAACACTGAATACGAGTTTTCGTTATATTTATATTTTATATGCTAATACATTCTACCCATTGATTTGCACACCCAATCAATGGGTAGAATGTATTAGCCACATAATATTGTAATGAAAACATCTATAATTTGTAACTACATTCTTGCAAATAAATATAATTTGAATTTGAATTTGAATTTGAATTCGTTAACACTAAAAGATCACGAAAGGATGCTCTTGCTCTTGTTCTAGCTCTATCTCTATGTTCGTTTGGTCTAAAGGCACGGTCTACTTTCGAACATCGATTTTTTTTACTAATACTCTATAGGTAGGTACTATAAATAGGAAAGCTTAATCTATTTCGACAATTTTTTCAATCGTTTCACTTTTCCATTACCTACTTCCATTCCATTACCCACTTCCATTATTGTTTGGCCGGTAAAGCTGGTAGGTACCTATTAGCTAGTTTATCTACTTATACCTTATAGTTTTGTTGTTAAATATTGAATTAAAACACTTTATTGTACGATCCTAGAACACTTATAATAAAGCAATGAAACAAAATATGTAATGTATCAAATTAAAAAAATTGTAATGAAAATATCCAACTTCAAATAACAAAAGTCCGTCCCTGACCCGTCGAAAGCGGAGAAAGATGAAGGAAATGAAAATGTACACTGCAAAAAGGGGAGGCAACCCCTCTTAGGGGCGCCGAAAATTCTATAACGGCCCCTCCTTTGTGATAAGCCTTGAAGCATTAGTCTTGCTGTCTCAAATGTGTTCTTATCGTTTACGAATGCGGGTTTGATTTCAAATGCTTGAACGGTTATTTGAGGAGTTTTGTTTTTGTAAATATCCACATTATAGATATATAGGTACTAGCTGTGCCCCGCGGTTTTACCCGCATGGCTCAGCTCCTATTGGTCTTAGCATGATGATATATAGGTATATAGCCATTGCTTTCCTCGATAAACGGGCTATCTAACACTGAAAGAATTTTTCAAATCGGACCAGTAGTGAGTTCCTGAGATTAGCGCGTTCAAACAAACAAACTCTTCAGCTTTTCAGCACGTATTTATTAGGTATAGACTATAGTCACTTTCTGCCTGGGATTTCGGTGATAAGAACTATCTTATGTCCTTTTTCAGGTTACAATCTTTGTTTAAAACGCTATCCAAATTCAGAGGTTTAGGCGGGAAGAAGAGACAGACAGACAGCTAGTTAGAGCGCGATGCATTTAAAATATGAATAATAATTAATTAGTAAAAGTACCTACTATCGATCTGTGTCTATAGATAGTTACAAAATACTGAACAGATTAGATAAAGATTAGGAAAATGAAAACCGTTCAAGTAAGATATTATAAAGATTCAAAGTGGGATAAAAAAAATTCAGTATCGAGTCTCTATTATAATTCAAGAACTATTAGGTATTCCTAATGATATTTGCATTATCGCTATAAATAATACCTATCTATTTATAAATATAAATAAAATATAATAATACTAGCTTCCACCCGCGGCTTCGCCCGCGTGGTGTTTTGATAAAAGGTAGCCTATGTTCTTTCTCAGGGTCTAAAGATTGTCTGTGCCAAATTTCATCAAAATCGGTTGAGAGTTATAAGCGGGAAAGCGTATAACAGACAGACATAGTTACCTACTTTCGAATTTATAATATTAGTAGGTAGGGATAACGTTACAATTACTTAAAAAAAATTTGTGTTTGTAAGAATAACTCTACCTCTCTACCATGATATTGAAGAGATAGTTTGTCTATCGAAAACAAGTATTAGATTGAAAACGAGATTGATTGTAAATCAAAACAAAAAATTTCCCAAATCCCCATAAAACCAGTCAATATTGTATATAAAATGTAATCGACTTCTATATAAAAGGAAACATGTTACATGTTTTATGGGAACTTTTACATTGACACTCTTTACACTCGCACACTATACAGGGTGTCCCACTTTTGGTATACTAAGCTCAAAGGAGGTTATATAGTTTTGCATACGCTGAGCGCTGAGCTTATAAAAAATACTTATAAATTTCCAGACGTATTTTTTTTTCAAATAGATGAATTCTTAAAACTCTATGTGTACACCCATAACAAGCAACCCGCGCGACTTTGCCACCAGCACGTGAGTTATCGTTTAAGATTGTGTTTTCATAGACAAAATGCTCACATTAGCGAAGCGGTATATGCTGGCTACGCGAAGCTAGAGAAGAAAACATGGATTTTCATGAAAAATTTTTTGACGTAATTTTGTTGTTTAAGTATTTTTTACGTCTTCAGTGTATGCAAAACTTCAAGTCCCTTCGCGCTTAGTATACCAATAGTGGGACACCCTGTAGAGCTGGTTCCAACCCGACAGAATATCGTGTGTATCGACTTGTGTTGTAACTGTACTTGTAAGGTTAAAACCTATATACTATAATTTTTTTTCATTGTCTCTATTTAAAATTAGTGAGTTTATCAGTTAATATTTTCACGTTTAATATGTTGGTTACTAAAAATATTACGTATTTTTATACTAAGGCCGATATTAATAAACTGATATCATAATTTAGTTGGGAGTCTATCAACTGATTACGCTAGTATGAGGTCGGTTTATTAATACAAGGCTAAGAATCTCTTCTTTAACTATTTTAGTATTTTACCTAAATAAAATAACGCTTTTTTGATATGAAAGAAGAACAAACAGAGATTAAGCTTTATACAAAACTAGCTGGTTCGCGCGGTTTCACCCCCGTGGCTCCACTCCTGTTGCCCGTAGCGTGATGAAATATAGCCTATAACCTTCCTCGATAAATAGGCTATCTAACACCGAAAGAATTTTTCTAATCGGACCAGTAGTTCCCGAGATTAGTGCGTTCAAACAAACAAACAAACTCTTCAGCTTTATAATATTAGTATAGATATAAATTGAATATTCCTGTTATAGTTTTTATATTAGAGGTATTTTGTGTACGGAAAGTAGGTACATAGCAGATATAATGCAGTTTAAAATGCGATGAGATGGTAATAATTAATGCAATTAATGAGCATAATGTTGTCGCAAAAACTAAAGCTTTTTATAGGATTTGTCGTGACTCGTGAATCAAACAAATTTTGCTTGTTTCTTATAAGACTTGCTAAGACCATTCAGATACATACTAATTTTCTTGAATATAAATTGAACAATTGTATTTACAACTTGGTAGAGTCTTCAAAAATTCATGTACCTGCCTAGGTCCGACATTCATACCTATGAAAGCCATCTAGAAACAATACAATTAATTCAATAAAGAATATGCGAGACAAACTTTCAACCTGTAGGTAGGTTTAAAATAATAAATTTTAAATGATAATTTTGTATATTTAGATTAACTATAGGTTTTACCTATAGTGAAGAAATGTTTTATTATAAACGGTCTTCCGCGTTCCTCTAATTATAAAATTAGAGGAACGCTTAAACAATAATAATATTGTTACAAAGTAAGTACAAATAAATAAAAAACAATTGAACAAAGAGTAAAAGCATAATATTAACCAAGAAAATCGTAATATTATAATCTGCAACGTCTTTCATAATATTCATAGATCATTAATTAATCTTTAAATTTAATGAATCGCTCAAATTCTGAGCATAAGTAGGTACCTATATTATTTTCATGTTATAGTTACAAAAAATTTAACAGTTATAAATATTTCGTGAAAAATTCTTATACTTTTCATTATTTTATTTTTAAGTATTATAAAATCGTTACCTTCAGTGAAGGAATGTTTTCTAATGGCAAATTAAAATGATAATGAAAGAAAGACTCTATTATGATCGACTCTATTTTAGATAAAAGAAAACTATTAGGTATAGCTCTATTAAATTGTAATTAGGTATATACATAATAAAATACAACCAAATAGAATTCCCATGCAACAAAATAAAATATTCAATATACCTAGGTTCCTATGTAGTGAGTCGTCATCAAATAGATCAAATACGTTTTTCAGCGTAATAAATTATTATTTATTATACCTACTATCGATTAGAAAGGTACCTAACCTACCTATCTGTTTTTACATAGGCAGTTTTATATTCTTAAGCAGTTTATTTACCTACTAGGTATTTAAATTTTAAAGGTTTAAAGACTTTATTACTCATAAGAACAGTTTGTTCACTTAAAATGAGTTACATGCTGTGAAGTATAAACATAGATAATAAATAGTTTTCATTTCATATATTATCTGTTGTCACTTTGATTCTTTGACACTTGTACGATTGCATTATTATTCATTGTTCGTTGTTCAATAAAACCGCTCATCATATTTTCTCGGACCTTTTATTTAACAATCACTACGTTGCATGGTGTCAGAAGCGGTTGTAAAGTATGTAATAAGAAAATATATGAGAAAGCTGTGAAATGACGACATCCGACGCAGTGGCTGGAATAAAGCCGCCAGCTAACCTACAATTAATTGACGCCGACAAGTCAACGTGTTGGACAAGGTGGGTGCAACAATTTGACTGGTATGCCACAGCAATACAATTAGACAAAAAACCAGCCGCAATCCAGGCAGCAACTTTTATGGCGGTCATAGGCCCAGACGCCATCGAAATATTTAACAGTTTTAACCTTGTCGACGCGGAAAAAAATGATATTGAAATCATTAAAAATAAATTCAAAGAATATTTCGCGCCGAAAAAGAACATATCTTTTGAACGATATGTATTCTTTAAGATCGAACAAAACGAGGACGAAGTATTTAATGAATTTTTAATCAAAATAAAAACTCAAGCAAGTAAATGCGAATTTAACAACTTACTGGATGAAATGATAAAGGATAAAATCGTTTTTGGAATTAGATCAAATCAGGTTAGAGAAAAATTACTAACGGAAGAAAATTTGGACTTGACAAAAGCAATAACGATCTGCAAAACTAGTGAACAAGCATCTAAACAATTAGATGAATTTGATAGTAAAAATAAAGTTTTTGCTGTGAAAAATAAAAGATCTAACGAAAACAAGACTTTTGACTGCCGAAGATGTGGTACTAACCATAAAAGTAGAGAGTGCCCAGCTTTTAACAAATCTTGTACCAAATGTTCCAAACAGGGTCATTTTGCTAATATGTGTCGCACAAAAATGAAACATAATAATTACAAACAGAAAAATAGAGTAAACGCAGTAGAAGAAAGCTCTCAATCCGAAGATGAAGTGTATATATCCGCTATAAGGTCTGGAGAAAAGAAAAACTGGACAGAAAAATTACAAGTTGGCAATTTAAGGATTACAGTCAAACTAGACACAGGAGCAGAGTGCAATGTGTTACCAAGACACTTGATGAACAAAACAAAGGCAATTTTGAAACCAAGCCGAACAAAAAATTTAATAAGCTACACAGAAGACAAGATGGCAGTTCTAGGTGAAACAGAGCTACTATGTAAATTAAAGAATGAAGAAACAAAAATAATATTCAAAGTAGTTGAAGAAAAAGTTTCTCCAATCCTAGGACTTGAGACCTGTGAAAAATTAGGACTTGTCGCAAGAGTCAAAACATTGAAGGTGAGCCAATATACTGATAATATATTTGAAGGATTAGGCTGTTATAAAGATTATGTGTATGATATTGACCTAATTGAGAACCCAAAGCTTGAGATTAAACCGTCAAGAAGAGTACCCCATGCTATAAGAGCCGAAGTTAAGCAAGAACTTGACAGGATGGTAAAGTTAGATGTCATAAAACCAGAAACGGAGCCAACTCCTGCTGTGAGTCCTATGGTAGTTGTCAGACAAAAGGACAAAATAAGAATCTGTATAGATCCATCAGATGTCAATAAAAATATCCTCAGACGTCATTTTCCACTCACGACTATAGAAGAAATTTCAGCTGATATTCAAGGTTCTAAATTCTTTGCATTATTAGACTGCACAAAGGGGTTCTGGCAAATTAGACTATCAGAAAGAACACAAAAAATATTAACATTCGCTACCCCATGGGGAAGATATTCTTTCAAGAGACTTCCGTTTGGAGTTTCATCAGCACCAGAAATATTCCAAGAAATATTAACAAATCTACTCAGTAATATAAAAAATGTGAGAGTATCGATCGATGATATTTTTATACATGCAAAAACTAAAGAAGAACTACGCAAAACTGTTGACAAAGTCATTGAAATATTAAAGAAATCTGGCTTCAAACTTAACAAAGACAAGTGCATCTTTGAAGCAACCAAGATAAAATTTCTGGGACACATTATTTCAGCTAAAGGTTTAGAAGCAGACCCAGGCAAAGTAGAAGCTATTCAGGCAATGAAAAAACCTACAAATAAAACCGAGTTACAGAGACTGTTAGGAATGATTACATATCTCAATAAATTTATCCCTAACATGTCGGATTTGACAAATCCACTTAGAGACCTGTTACACAAGAATACAAGCTTTACATGGGAAATTCATCATGAAAAAGCTCTTGATAAAATAAAACAAGTGCTTCAAAATCCCCCAGTATTGAGACTATATGATGTCAACAAACCTGTAACATTGTCTGTAGATGCAAGCTCAAAAAATCTCGGAGCTGCACTTCTCCAAGAAGGACAACCAGTAGCCTATGGAGCAAGAGCATTGACCAAATCTGAACAGAATTATCCACAGATAGAAAAAGAAGCGCTCGCCATACTGTTTGGATGTAAGAAATTTCATGAATATGTTTATGGTAAACAACTGACAGTAGAATCCGACCATAAACCACTAGAGACAATATTTAAGAAAAACATACAATCAGCCCCCGCAAGACTTCAACGAATAATGTTTAACTTAGCACCATACTCACCCAAGGTATTATTCAAAAAGGGAACTGAAATTCCATTAGCAGACTTCCTTAGTCGAGACTGTGATGCGTCTAACTTGAGATATGATCCAGAAGAAAACTTAAAAATCGCAGTTATACTACCTATGTCTCTAGATGCTAAAGAAGAATTAATTAAGGCTACTAAAGAAGATCAACATTTACAGTTACTAATGAAGACTATAAAGCAAGGATTTCCTGAAACCATGAAAGAACTACCTACAGAACTACAACACTATTTTAACTTTAAAGAAGAATTGAGCTATCTGAAAGGAATTATATTCAAAGGTGATAAGATTGTTGTTCCGGCATCACAAATCCCTAAAATGTTAAAAAATATTCATCAAGGACATCTTGGTATACACAGCTGTTTGAGAAGAGCTCGACAATTTCTTTATTGGAAAGGACAATATAATGATATCATAAAGCTAGTTAAAGGGTGCACCGTCTGCGAACAAACACAAAGAGATAACATTAAAGACACAGTCTTAGTTAAAAAGCTTCCTACACTTCCATGGCAAATAATTGCTTCAGATTTATTTGAATTAAAAGGAAAAACTTACCTTGTTATATGTGACAGCTACTCTGGATATATTGATTTTCAAGAGCTAAAAAGCCAGTCGTCATATGAAGTGATTGAACAACTTAAAAGATGGTTTTCTACCCATGGTATACCAGAAGAGTTACAAACTGACAATGGAACACAATATATGTCTAGAGAATTTAAGACCTTTCAAAAAGAATGGAGATTTAACCATGTCACATCTAGTCCACATCACCATCAAGGTAATGGACTTGCTGAAAGAGCAGTTCAAACAGCAAAAAACATACTAAAAAAATGCAGCATTGACAAGTCAGACGTGCAGCTTGCGTTACTGAACTGGAGAAATACACCTAGAAATGACCTATTAGGCTCACCTAACCAACGACTTTTCAGCAGAATTACAAGATCACCAATACCTGTAAGTGACAAATATTTAAAACCAAAAATCATACAAGGAGTCACAACTGAACTACAGACATTAAGAGAGAAACAGGCCAATTACAGTAATAAACATACTACAAGACCAGTAAATTTGGAAATCTATACATATAATAAAATCATAGGAAAGTCAAAACTGTACATTGAATATTTTTTTAAAAGAATACTTGGGCCGTGATCTATAATCGATATAGAAGCCAAAAACATAGTTTTTAGAATTTTTGTCTGTTTGTCTGTTTGTCTGTTTGTCTGTTTGTCTGTATGTTTGTCTGGGCTAATCTCGAAAAGTACTGCATAGATTGACTTCAAATTTTGCATGAATATTACTAACAGGTCGGGTGAGGCTATAGGCTACATATTATCAAGCTATCACCTACGGGGGAGGAGCTGTGAACCTTTATTTTTCTTACATATTCCGTGTACTACGACAGCGTACAATCTAAAGACTCATGTTTAAATGTTGTTTTTGAGTAAGCCATGCTATTATCTACCTTTACACTATAAAAACTACGTCATTTATGTAATTTTGGCAGAGAAACAGTTAAATGAATCTTAGCAGTATAAAGACAAATTTGAAACAGCGCCATCTATAGCCAGTGTTATAAAAATCAAACACACATTAACTATTGGAAATTAATAATTAAATGACGCATAATATATAAATGTTGTTTGACAATATCTAGATTGAAACTATAAAAATTATGCCATTTAAGTAACTTGGGAAGAGAAACATAGTTTAAAGAATGTAAGTTGTATAATGTTAATTTTGTAACAGCGCCATCTATGAGATTTCGTAAAAATCAAATCAATTTACATGTTAACACTACTGAATACACTGTTGAAAATTAATAAATTAAATATAATCATGTTATTTATTAAACTCTTTAACCCATATCTTCCCTTCCCTATAAGGTATATTTCGTGTAAATAATAAATATACTACATTTTTTTAAAGTGAGGGTAGATGTTTATTATTTTAAGTAAAACTAGACACCATTATCTACAGTAATTAATCTAATATTGATTGTGTTCATTAGTTACAATTTTAAAAATCTTCGTGTTTTATAAATTTACTAGCTTACCGCCCGCGGCTTCGCCCGCTTTGTCTAAAACCTAATAAATTATATACTAAAACCTTGCTCTTGAATTAGTCTATCTATTTAAAAAACCGCATCAAAATCCGTTGCGTAGTTTTAAAGATTTAAGCATACAAAGGGACATAGGGACAGAGAAATCGACTTTTGACTATTGAATGCCATAAAACCAAAAATATCAAATGCAATCTTCGTGTTTTGTGAATTTTCACCATCATGCGTTCCCACTAAAGGTAAGTTGTTACATACAGGTATTTATTTTTTTATAATGATAGCAATTCATGTTTTTTGTTGGTATTATATTACAATTTTAGAATGAAATAATAAAATGATGAATTGATGAATTCTTTTATATATGACTTTTACACGATTTTGAGGTGCATTGGGAACAGTAGTTTTTGATAAAATTTTATTTTTAAGTAGCTTTTTTTTATAGATTTCCATTTATTTTTGATTTTTTTATTAACAGATTCAATGCTCATAAAATTATATCGCCTTTGGAAGACAATTTCTGCTGACAATTTTACAACACCACTTGAAAATTGATGATTTGGTGATAAAGATAGTGGCAGCGAGGATTAAGTGGAAATATTAGTAATCATCCGCTTCGTTAATTTTTGACTGAAGTTAATGTCCAACGTCCAATGGTTCAATCATTGATCAATATCAATAATAGTGTTAATCATAATGGTTCAATCATTGGAAGTATCTCGGGAAATTTTGGAGGATATTTTTCAGGAAGGAGAGGAGGGGCAGCCAGCCACATATCAAACTACTACGTTTTAGTACCGAAAAAATGTTATTGCCAAATGAAACGTAAATTTTGCACTCACAACTGTACAAGTGATGTTTTTATTTTGACTTTGCGGTTATCTGATTATAATATTTATCGTTATGGCAATCGAGGTACCGACCGTACTGGGATCAGAGTACATGATATACAGTTCATCATCCAGGATTGCTAAGAGCATTTTCACACTGAAAAAGATGTTTTCTTTGAATCGTAGTTGCTTCATTTATTTATTTTTAATCATTTTACATAACTAATATGTTTTATATTTTATAAATATATCATTTTCATTATTTATAAATAAAATGGATCCAACATAACTTTGTTGTGTATCATTTCTCTATTAATAACCCATAGGCATATTTTCCGAGCGCCCCATTTAAGTTGCGGTCCTGAAATTATAAAAAATTTATGTATACTTTTGCCAAATATGTATAAGCTCCTTGCTCAAGCTCATTTTTACATAAAAATAACAAAAACTAAACTACTAAATAAAATAAATTATGTAACGATTTTATAAGAAAACACAGTATATTTATTAGGAGACGGTGATCTCTTCCAGGCAAAAGATATTCATCAGCTCAATAAAATTGAATAGTATGTTGTTAGTTATTCTTTAGATTCACAATTGTAATGAGCATTTCCGCATGCAAATTATTTCAAGTAGTATCGTAGTTTAGATATATCATAGTTTTGACACATTAAAGTTCCAACAAAACCCTCAAATGTTTGAGCAGAGTTGAGCAAGATAATTTGAAAAATGTGCCGCGTTAAGTATTATAGAAAAGGTTAGTTCGTTGGTAATTATTATTTCTTCTTCATTTACATGTTGTTAGTAAAAATAAACTTTGACTAACAGTCAAAGTATATTTTAACTAATACTACTTAATACTAACTATTATACTTATGTTCAGTATTTATCTGTATTATTATAATAATACAGATAAATACTGAATAAACATAAGTTTGATGTGTTATTAGCTGGATTTATTGAAGTGAAAACTTCTTTAGCGGCGTTGGGTATAAAATCTAAAACTCGCGTCAGGAGTTCAGGACACGTGACCATCGAAAAAGCGTAAGACCGATGTTTTTTTTTAGCCCTTATATTCCATGCGTAAGACAGATACCATTCCAAAATATCAAACATGCTGAACGTTAATAATCAAGTTTTCACTTCTGCCGGCACTCCCGGAGTGCAACCCGTCTTTTTTTTTTACACACTCACAGACATAATATTTTATGTTAAAATCATATTAATATTTTTTCACAATTAAAAATATTTCCTTTTTTCTGATGGTGTTCGCATGGAATTAAAGGGCGCTGTCGTTCACAAAAAGTGATGTTATGAGGACCATATTCGGTCCTCATATCATCAAAAATCTGTGCGAAAACAATAAACACTTGTGAGGCCCTCACGGCAGTCACGGATGAAATCTACACATACCCGTGGCCCTGTCGTTGATGCGGCTCGACGGAACACAGTGGGGTTTTGGTCGGTAGGAATCCGACATAACCCACGGCCTCTTCCCCGGAGGCCGTGGGTATCTATGCAAGATTTCCCCACTAAAAAAAAAAGGCCCTCACGGCAGATCGGGGCGGTCTGACGCGAAGTGGGGACAGCGTTGTCACTGTATCGCTTTTGCCACGCTGCGCTGTTCAACAGACTTATTCGATAGTTCAGTTTTGTGTTAAGACCGCTGTGACAACCAACCCGTGAGACAAACAAACCCGGTTTCCCCTATTATCCCGTTAGACCGAAACCCTCACTGAGAGGGAATTACGTCTCACTACTGATCACTACAGTCATATTTTATCTCGAGAATCTGGAACTTTACTCAATATGAAGACCGTTTGACAAATGATAGGGTGCATCATAATATTATTCGATCTCTTGAAGATGAACATGAGCATAAGCAATGACTAGAGTAGGGACGCGAATATTACAATTATTTGAGACAAGAACGATTAATATTTGTTTAATGAAAGATTAAGAATTGAAATTATTCGGTCTCTGAAAACGGACGAATTGCGAGAGGCCCGTCTTACTGCAGACGATTTCGTCATAGTCTTGATGACTTAGAGGTAGACAATCTACAATCTAAGGATTCGGTGGTGTGGTCCGACAAATATAAAAGTGGGTTTGCTTATAACCTCACAATTTATTACAGATCATCTTCTGTATAGGCGATATTAACGTAGTATGTTCTTTGCATGCTTTACATGCTTTAAAGTGGAGTAAGGAGACGGCTTTCGTTTGAAGATACACCGGAACCTTTGAAATCACAACTTTTAGAGGAACATACTGTGCAATCTAAACTGTTATTAGACAATATTCGCTCCTATAGTAGTGCGTTTCAAATGATCCTTTGGTGCTCAATAATTATCAGAAGGTCCTTTCATGCTTACTTTTAAGATACAAGGTCAAGTTTACCATTTGATAGGATCCCTTTTGCCTGAAGGCCAACCTAAGTTTGTTTAAATAGGTATATTTTGTATTCGACTACAACGAATAGTGGAATACAAGAAATCAATATTTCTCAAATTTAAAACTTAAATTCTCAAATTTTAAAAGGTGAATTCGTATGTATGCAGTTATAAATCGACATTAGAAGCTTTTCCTCAAGATGGTGATATCGGCACTCAGGAACTCCCTGGACGTGTTATAACGCCCAGGCCACAGTATTACAATTTTTCCTACCGTAGAGCAACGAATGTATTTTCGCATAGCAACGGAGGGGAACTCGGACGCGGGCCACGTAGGTACCACAAACATGCTTAGTTTGTGGTACCGAGCGCGAAAGAAAGTCATCGTGTTTTTAAGTAAGGTTCCTATGTATACTGACGTAATTTAATACTTAGGTACATATTCTATAATGGTGCGCTCAAACTGTTAATCTACATTTAATTTAGATTATTATTTGAAATACTAAGTACTGTAGAATTAAAATCACATTCATTCATGTTGTCTTTAGATTTTAAGATTTTTTTATCAGTGTTCAATTTTAATGTAGTTAAATTTTATAAGAGACAATAATTAAGAACATTCAAAAATAAAGTGTCACGTATTTTTTTTTAAACGACGAATGACGAAAAACGACGTAATCGCGGACGAAGTCGCGGGCAACAGCTAGTTAATGATAAAATCAGACACAAGGTAGCTCACCAACACTGGGAAGGGGCGAGAGTAATAGAGAAGCCCAAAAATCTACCAAGATCTGTTATTATACAAACAGATAAAGGACAAATTTTACGAAGAAACTTAAGTCATTTGCACAAGACACAAGCTGATATTCCCAGCAACAGAATAGCTGTACCTGAAACTAAATACACAGAAGAACCAGTAGTACAACAGATGCCAGCTCAAACTCAATCACCGGGTGTTCCTGCAACAACCCCAACAACTACACATCCATCAGAGATGCGAGAGATGCTTAGCTCTAATAATACACAGAGTTCTAATATGGTGACACAACCAGCGACTGCACCACAAGTCTCAAGATATGGTAGACCTATAAAACCTATTAATAAACTCAATCTCTAATATTGTTAAAAAACAATAAGTACTGTAGTACTATTTCATGTATCTTAATCATTAACACTAAGTATCAGTTAATTATAACTTGTTTACTATAATTTTATAAGAACTTGTTCAGTAATCATTTACATTAACATTGTTAATTAGAACTGAATGCTTTGCCATGTATCTTGTTATATAATCATATGATAAATATAATTTTTTAATTACTGGATAAGTAAAAATAAAGAAATTTAATACTTTAAATAAAAATGTTCATTCATAGTGTATACATATATTAAAAAAAAAAAAAAAAAAAAAAAGTTTGGTTTGTTATGGTT
Source organism: Colias croceus (assembly GCF_905220415.1). NCBI lineage: Eukaryota > Metazoa > Arthropoda > Insecta > Lepidoptera > Pieridae > Colias > Colias croceus. Next base: position 5,398,704 of record NC_059562.1, read on the forward strand.
GTTTAGTTTGTTTACAAAGAAAGGGAGATGTGAAGTATAAACATAGATAATAAATAGTTTTCATTTCATATATTATCTGTTGTCACTTTGATTCTTTGACACTTGTACGATTGCATTATTATTCATTGTTCATTGTTCAATAAAACCGCTCATCATATTTTCTCGGACCTTTTATTTAACAATCACTACGTTGCACATGCTATCTTAAATTAAATTAATTTTAATATTATATTATCTTAAAAACAAGCAGTGAAACATAACTAAGAATTACCTACAACAATCTCTTACCTAATTCAATCCTAACCGTCCTTTTCAGTACTAAAAACCACTCAACCAATTACCTACCTTATTATCTAAACCTAAATTCATGTTCCAATGAATCTAGAATATAATAGAACTATACCTAGAACCTAGAACTATAATGACGTATTTGCCGGCCACGTGGTCAATCCATTTATAGCTTGACCGGCCTTGACCCCTACGATTTACTGAATTAATTACATTGTAGAATGTAGACGTTTATTGTATGTTGTTTGTAGGTATGTTGGTTTGTGTTTGTATAATGTATGTTGGTTTTGGTTATAAGGAGAAGAGAATAATCATTTCCGATTTTATTAAGTTCGTTTGATAAATGAGTGTTAGTTTTATTATGGAGAATATTTATCTGTAGGTATATGAAGGCATAACATAAGTGTGGAAAGACATTAAATTAAACCTATTAAGAATTATTTTGTTTATATATCTACCCAATTCATGACGCTAATAGAGACCTTAAAAATAGGTTTTAGGTATTTTACTTACCTTTCTTCAATATTTTCAATACAATTTCTTGCTTTCCTCAATTAATATTTATTGGAATAAGAGCTCTACATTTTAGTGTAATTAAATACTTAGGTACCTAGTAGGTATTGAGTTTCACTTTTCATAATCACGCATCAAAAAGTCTATCTTTATTTATTTTTATTCTTATCTATTTTTATTAAAAAAAACAAATTTTCCATAGATATACCTACCTAAGTATAAAGTAAGTAATCTAGATACCTAGTACTATAATTTCACTCAATAAATATTTTTTCACTCAATTAATATAGGCTATACATATAGGGTATTAAGGATAAAATCAATTTAGGATAGCGTTTAACAAAAACTTCTCAACACACAATATCTATTAAAAAAAAATTAACACAACACAATTCTTAAGATCCCTTCACATTCTCGACCTGTCCACCGCAACAGGTTTACACGGCACCTTACATTTCTGATTTCTCACGTTAACCAGATCGATCCACTTATAACCAGCAATAACGGGATACCTATAACCGGTTCGGTCCGGCTAACACTGGATAAGATAAGGTCGGAGGTGTCGTGAGAATGGTGTGTAAGAACGGGATTTTACAATTTTTGTATGTAAAACTGGTTGATTTTGTATTGAAGTTGTGTTTGGTGTGAATTTTGGGAATTAAAGAAGGTTGGATATACTGGTTTGCGCGGCTTAGAAATGTTTATTTGGATAGGTACAATAGATTGGATATAGAATGTCTTCTAGGGACAGTGATAGAATCTATAATCCACATAGTTTTTTTTTAATTGAATGAATCTCTAAAATTACTACCTAATGCCCATAAAATATTTTAATTAAAAAAATAGGTACCTAAGTACCTATATATTTTTCTTTACGGCTATATAAGATTTAAAATTATTAAGAGCTTGCTGGTAAATAGGTAATTGTTACTACTTTTTTTACTGTTAATATTGAAATACCTACATAAAAAAACTAAATAACTAATATATAAAAAATATACCTAATAATTAATATGTATATTAATAGGTATTAACCTACATAATTATGTACCTATCTAGTACGTAGGTTGGCTAATCATAATAAACAATCAAATGTATAAAAAGTATTATAATAACAGAATACCATAAAAACTAATCACAATTTTCAGCCAAAATTTCCCATTAGACGACTATACCCATACAATATCTACTAAGCGCTTTACATCGCTTCAAGCGCTGTTGCCTTGAAACCTTATAAAATAAACACCCCACCTATTCCTTTGAGAAATTCAAATTTCGAACGCCTCTCACCCGCCATCTTGCGCAAGACGTCGATACAGTAACTAGCTGCCGCGTATTTTTTTCCTAGAACGTCTTAAGTTGATCATTTTTACGCCACTATAGCTCTTACGGCGTCATCTTATGCTACTGAATTGCTCGCGTAAAAATGTTGCTCTATTCCGTGCACGGATGTACGCGTAAAATTGAAATGTTATAAGTTTTAAAATTAGAACATGCAAAAATGTACTTAAACTCGTACTATTAGAACTCATTTTTTCGTACACCTGCTGTGACTTAGAACAATTCATTACTGTACTTCAAAACTATAATGATAATGTACGCGTTTAGATAGTGCTGTCTCACTTTGTAGGCGCATAAATATCTAAGTTAGAATGAGAAAACTATACGTTTACATTGCGCCTAAATGGGCGGGGCCAAATAGTTTGGATAGTGGATCAAGTTTAGAAGAAGTTTGTAAGAGCCGAGCTTTTTATTGGATTTTCGCAGCTTCAAAGTGAACGGAATTTCAAGATGTCTGTGCGCTAGCGTGATTAAATTTTAATTTTGTTAACGTCAAATTTAAAATTGGAACAGATTGTTTTTTTTTAATTTGTAGGTATTTAATAAACCAACAAGAAATACTATGTTCTCTGTTTTCATTATTTTGTGTTTTAATCGAATAAAAAATAAAAGTGTAAGAAAAGTTTTTTTTTGTAGGATTATAACTCAGAGTTGTTTAAGTTATTAAACAACTCTGAGTTAGGTGTGTTAATTTGATTAAATGATAAATTGAAATACTAAATCTTTCAGTTTCTTTACATATTGTACCTAGATACCTATGTAAAATTATTTTCTGCTATTAAAAATAGTTTGTTTTAAACTACCTAGGTATGCTTATCACGAATCATCATTTCTAATTTACTTTGGTAGGTATATTATCTACTTATTTATAATTTACATGATCTCCTAATTAGGTAATCCCCTTTCAACAAATATCTGGCTGAACACACAAACATTTAATACAAAATTAAGTAAAAAAAATATAAAAAATCACACGTCGGAATCAAAATTGTATATTTTTGTATGTCGCAAAAAATTTATGCACTCCATAAAGGTAGGTAGGTACCTATAGATAGGTATAGTATAGGTAGGTATCTGCAGCAGTGGATGAACGTTCCAAAACCTAGGAAATACCTACTTACTACAAATAACACCAATTAAATTCATTGTAGCTACCTACCTATCTGTGTTTTCTTTTAATAATCTCTCCTATTTTAACTGTCTCATTATTCCTACTAGAGTCAAGATAGAAATAAATAGAAAGAAGAAGAAAGAAGGAAAAACATTTATGACAAGACAGCGTGACACATTAGAAAGTAGACAATCCATACTTAATATTATAAATGCGAAAGTACATAACTCTGTCTGTCTGTCTGTTAGGTACTCAATCACGCCTTAGGTAACTACTGAACCAATTTGCATGAAATTTGGTAGAGATATTTTGATAGGAACTAACCTACCCGAGAAAGGACATAGGCAGATAGGCTACTTTTTACCCCGGGAAATAGGATAGGTTTTATCCCGGAAATCCCACGGGATCGGGAACTATGCGGGTTTTTCTTAGACTGCGCGGGCGAAGCTGCGGGTGGAAGGCTAGTTATTAATAAATACTTACATAATGTTAGGTATTAGGATTATTATATAGGTAGGTGTCTATTTCTAAAAACGTGGGTGAAAGTATGTACCTAGGTAGGTAGGTAGTTATTAATAGATAAGGTCGAGCGAAGCAAAACCTAAACTATCCTACGATCTAGAGGTAGGTATAAAATTTTCAGGTACCTACCTAAGTACAATTTACTGAGATAGCTACTATGACACTTCAATATTGGGCTTTGTTATAGCATTTTATATTGAATAATTATTGATTCACATTGAAAATAAAAATGTAAGCCTTTTAGACAAAAAAATAGAGCGCGTGTGCTGAGCACACAAAATCAAAATCAAAAAATCAAAATCAAAAATATTTATTCGTTAACAAATATGTTTACAATTATATCAGTCATTGAGACATCCTTTTAAGCATTTATAAGCTTGTGGTAGAATATCTCGCTCTTCCTAGAGTACATTACCATTTATTGTTACACGAATAACATTTCCTTAATAAAGTAAAAAGTGATATAAAGATAAATGGGTATGTAAAAACACAATATGTCAGAACTCAGAAGTGAAACTTCTTTGGTAAGATTCAAAGATAATAAAATCGCCGCCTTACCTACTCCATGACGTCACGATATTGCCACAATATTATTTCCGTATTGCCTTGACGCGACCTTGAAATTTTACTCTCAACGTGTCAAGAAGTTTCACTTCAACAAGTGATAACTGCGTTAAAAACAACCGACTTCAAACTAACACTTACAAAATTTACAAATACCTACAGACAAAAATGCTTATAAAATAAAAACTACTGGGCCTATCCGAATAAAATTTTTATGGGACCAATTCGACACCATCCCGCATCGAACTAAAAAAGAATCACGTAAATCGGTTCAGAAACCTCGGAGAAATCGGTGTACATACATAAAAAAAAAAAAAAAAAAAAACATACCGGCCGAATTGATAACCTCCTCCTTTTTTTGAAGTCGGTTAAAAATCACGTAAACGACGACTACCTACGAGATAAATTCTTTTAGCTTGTTAAATACCTAAGTAGTCCATTTTATTCAGAACACGCGTTACAAATATGAAGATAATCATTTAAAATGTATATAATAATGGCTCTATATTATTGAATATAGAGCCAATTCAAGACCCTAGAAAAGCAGTAACATCTTTCTACTTATATTACAAACAAGTTAATTTTATTGCTTCCTTTGTACAAGGAGACAATTGGAACCATTGAACCGATTTTAATGCTATGTTATAATATGAAGAGGCAATAATTTCGAGTACCTAGATAGGTATGTAGATTGTAGCTACCTATTCACTGTCGATGATGTGTGATCGAAATACCACTTAAAGAAAAAAATATTATGATAATAAGTAGGTACCTATATCTAGCAATAAAAATGATAATAATCATCAGCGATGTTATGTTCTTATTAAAATACCTAATAAGTATATAGGTACCTAATAAGTGTATACTTACTATCCAATGGCAGTCGGTCAAACACAATGAAAATTAGTTTACCTAAAAGTAACCATACCTTGGCACATGGTTCGAGTTTCCAATAAGAAAAGTAATATTCTGATTTCTGGTAAAATCAAAATAAAGAATAACTAAAAAAACCGTTCCAACTTACAGCTTTATTCAGCATACAGCATCTTAAATTCTAATTGAGAAAAAATCTTATAATAATGAGATATACTTTACCTACCTACCTATGAAACAGAGAAATGAGTGTATTATCCTGCATGCTAATGCAGTTTTGTTTTTGAAATTTTGACAAGAGGGCATAATATTGTTCAGAATTAACTTTCTACTTTTTGTGTATTGTGACATTATCGAAGTTTAAACCATGTTGTTATGTGATAATATTTAATCTTTTTTTCTCTATAAATATCTCGTGAAATTGTAAACATCGATACGTTAAAAATGCTTATCAAAAAGTGCAGATTAAATCCTGTTTACTTCTTAACAATCATAGTTTTTATAGGTACTTCGCAATTCACGTACCTACCTACCTACATAAGAAAATTATATCTAAAAACATACATGTACCTACAATAGTCAATAACATACCAATGTTTAACTTTAAGAATTAAGTAGTAAGTAAGTATAGATTTGAAATCTTCTCCAACTGCAACAGATAAATTTGTTTAATAAAGTGTTGATTCACAATAAATCCATAGGTACTAATATTATCTATAAATGCGAAAGTAACTCTGTTCGTCTATCTGTTACTCAATCACGCCTAAAGTAATGAACCAATTTGCATGAAATTTGGTATGGAGATATTTTGATACCCGAGAAAGGACCAGATATAGGCTACCTTTTATTGCGAAATATGTACCACGAGCGAAGCCGGGGCGGACCTCTAGTTATATTATAAAATCTTAAAGATTCAACTAAACACATTCAACTCCTACATTCGCTCTACAGCTAAAGTGATGAGTATGTTTTAAAAATATCCAGATTTTAAACATTTTCATAGCGTAAATAATTTGTTGAACGTTGTAGGTACTGTTTCTTTACAATATTTTAAATTAAAAGAATGTAAAAAAATAATCGACCTGTAGGTATGTACAGGTCATAGGTGTAAGTAATAAACGGTTTAATTCTTAATGTTATATTTCACTAGAAAATTAAGATAAATTCCATAGACTGAAACGATAAAATAGTCAAATTATGTTGACATGTTTTTGGGCAAATAAGAATCCCAATAGTCATGAAGTTAGCTACAAATAAAAGGACGATTCATACATTCCAATTTTCCAATAGCCCCTCTAATTAGAACTATATAGATTTTTTTCTAATTCACGTTAATACGTTCAATTTTTCTATTTCAATTTTTTTTATAATGGGTTCGTATCAGACTTTTGCGGTTTTGTGTAGTAGATTCGAAATCGAAACAGCAAAATTGAAGCTAGTTAAGGAAGGTAAGGGAAAGTATAACAGCAAAAAGAAGAATTTGTATTAAGTATTTCAAACCATTATAAACGAATCAGCAGAGGATCAAACATTTCCCCGTAATTTTTACCTTTTATAATTCTCTCCAATAAACATCGTTTAACTTTTTTAATTAAATATGATTTAAAGGATAACAAATAAGTATTCCTTGTCTGCATTCTGTAGCATGAAGAAAAATACTGAAAAATGAGCCCAAAATTATTATATAATTTAAATTAAATGAGCGGAAAGTTTGGACATCCAACGTGGTCAGATGTTATTTTTTGGCAATTAAAATTAAGAAAAAATCCAAAAGAAAAAGGCAATTAATTACTTTAATATTCAGACTACAGTTACAGTACACAAATTACTATAATAAACATCTATAGGTAGGTAAAAAAAAAATATTATTGGGTATAATTTTATACACGAATAAAACGAAAAATGTTAATAATATTATTTTATGTCTTATCCTGAACATACCTTATAGAACCTAATAACCTACATTTAATATAATATAAACAATAATAACAACAAATAGGTCACAACAGTAATTCGTAGTGACTTGCTGCGACCGAACTCGGCCGACAGCTGACCGGCCGATGACCTTCACAAAAACTGTGGAGTCGACATTGTTTTATTATAATTAATTTCTGTATGACTGTTACTTTATTAAACAATTTGGGTTTAAGAATGGTTATGAGTGTAAAAATATCACAAACTGTTTACTGTTTATTAATCTAGATGCTATAATTGTTTATTTCAAAACCCAGGGATATTTTATTTTATAATATCTCAATTTATAACTATGAATTAAAATATTTATAAATGAATGAATTATAATAATTGCACACACCTTATGCTTAACATTTTAATTCAAACATAATATTCATTCGCTTAAAACTCAGTACTTTCATAATATTATTTTCTAACCGTAAATAATAAAGTAAAAGCAAAGCTAAAACTCAAATTTATACATATAATATATCACATGGTTTCTGTTTGTGTATAAAATGAAAATTAAGGGCAGAAAGCATTATAAGTAAAATTAAAAATTAATAGATATCTCTTATAACACAAATGTCGTTCAGATTTAAAAGGTTTAACTTAATGATGTGAACAAAAATGTGTTTTTGATACGATTAACATATTTTCACATACATTAGTACCTAGTTATCTATCATAATTTGGCTTTGTAATCTTCAGTAGATTACCTTATTGCTATACATATCAGAACAATAGAAGCACATCAATAATTCTGAATTTCCCCATAAATTAACAAATTCAAGTTTTTACACAATTTCATTTTTGTACGTACCTACACAACGCAAAATTCATATAGCAATGATTATTTTATTTCCACATAAAAGAACTATGCCAAAAACAATGTGTGCGTGTACTAGTGTACACACGTAAGAAGTGAAACTTCTCTATGAACTTATTTTAAAAAAAATAATTTACCTACTATATGCAACTTTACAGAAATACGTGGAATCACGCGTGGTAGGGATAAGAAAAAGATAGCACGTCACGCGTAACGAAAAAATGTAACAGTAATTTTTTTTCAAACCCTGATGAAGAAGTTTCACTTCAAAAATATCACAATAATTTAGACCAAAAATGTAACGTCGACTCCACGCCACCCGACGGCCAAGGGTCAGCAACGCGTCGGCTTGTCTGTCGAGAAACAAACCGCACTGTATGGTAATTAATACTACCACTTAGGAGCTCCGTACTGGTACCTGAACCGATAACCGGGGTTAAGTGACACTTGGTGCGGCCAGATTTTGGATGGGTCAGAGTTATTGCGCTAGTTTGGTAGTTATGAAGTTAATCGAATAAAAATAATAAATTTAGTGAGATAAAACTACATAATTTAGCTGATAAAGTTCATGTAAATGAGTTTTTTCAATGTATAATGTAGGTGTTTTTTCAGCCACTTGAGATCAGTTACATCTATACCGTCAAAACTGTACATTGAATAAATTTTAAAAGAATACTAGGGGCGTGTATGTTCGGGCTAAACTCAAAAATTCCTGCATGGATTTAATTCAATTTTTGCGTGAATATTTATCTACAGGTGGGGTCAATATATTAATTAAGGGCTTTATAATATCATCACGCTAAAACGAAGCGGAGCAATGCGAGTAAAACCGCGGGGCATAGCTATGTACCTACCTCTTAATGTACCTAGATAACAAAAGAAAAAGCTTGTGTAGTAGAATAAACGATAACATGATAGTAGACTGTGTGAAATATATTAATTTCTATATGAAATCTTTTATCTTTAATTGCCTTACAATTTTAGTTATTCTTTATAATTAGCCGCAGTGCTCCGCTCCTGTTGCAGTTGGTCCTCGCGTGATATAGCCTTCCTCGATAAAAAGGTTATCTAACACCGAAAGAGTTTTTCAAATCGAACCAGTAGTTCCTGAGATTAGCGCGTTCAAACGTTCAGCTTTATAATATTAGTATAGATTTATAACTAACCCGACAGACATTGTTCTGTCTTCGCGTAGATAATTATTGTACACCCGTGAAGTTTATGGCCGTTAAATTTCACATTTTATTAATTTTTAGACGCAAATGTCTTGAGTTTCTTTTTACATAAGATCCTTCTACTGATAATAACGAACACATGCAAATTATAAATTAATAGAATTATCGAAATCGGTCCAGCGGATCACGCGTGATGCCGTGTCCAAGGAACTGTATATTATTATGTGTAATGTAATAGGCATGCATTCATTTTTATAGCTTTCCACCCGCGGCTTCGCCCGCGCAGGCAATGAAAAACCCGCATAGTTCCCGTTCCCGGGATAAATTTCTCGGGTATCAAAATATCTGTATACCAAATTTCATGCAAATTGGTTCAGTAGTGATTGAGTAACAGACAGACAGACAGAGTTACTTTCGCATTTATAATATTAGGTACCTAGTATGGATAGAGATTTATTATTATTATCTATCATATTGTTGTAAGCACACCTATGTGAAAACAAAAAGTGAATACCAGATACCTAGGTAGGTAAATTAGTTTTTATTGTCCCCAGACTCCTCAGCTTATTTTCAGGAGCGCCTTCCTGAAATTATTATAATAAGGGATATCTTCGGCAGAAATAGGTACCTACTTTTTAATTGAAATAATATGTACCTAATAGGTAAACTATTCAATAGTTTTCTACAATATTGCTATTTTCATAATTATTATTTAGAAGCAAAAAATCAGAAACGAGTTCCTTCTAAAGAGAACAATTTCTTTTTTAGAAAATACATTTTTAATCAAGTAAGAAATATTTGTCGAAAATATTACCGATTCCACGTTATAAAATAACCGCCGAGTTGGTTGTGATGTCGCTACAGTCGTTTAAAATCCTGTTAGATTTTATCGTTCATCTATTCCACAAGAGATGGCGCTGTAATAAAACAACATTTTATTATATATCTGTAAAACAAACGCGTATAAAATTAACTGATTTAATAATATGAATAGTAAAGAAAAGAGAAAAAAATATTCATAAATTAAATTATAAAATAACATAATTTCAACAGTTTCAGCTATTCGCCGATAGATGGCTTGATTAAGAATAGTTTTAATGTATATTTTTAATAGAAGTTACCTATAGTGTTTACTTCGACTACTTAATACTAGATGGCACTACATATCCAAAATAGTTTAAATTATTATCAGTACAGTGTAGTGTATAATAAAATATTGTAATAAATCAATAACAAAATCTCTCATCATTACTATAACAAGATTTAGTTTTATTAACATTTCTTTCAATTTGTATTAGAATAGGTTTAATAATACATAATATCTACTGACTAAGTATTTTCTTATGAGAAAAAAATGTCGAGTTCTCTTCTATGGTTTTTTATTTACATTCTCATAAGAATGTAAAGAATCCGATCTTCATTATATAATTTACTAGCGGTCCGCCCCGGCTTCGCCCGTGGTACACATTTCGCAATAAAAGGTAGCCTATGTTCTTTCTCAGGGTCTAAAGATTGTGTGTGCCAAATTTCATCAAAATCGGTCCAGTAGTTTATGCGTGAAAACTATACATACAAACATACATAATTAAAATCCTTTCCTCTTTATAATTATTAGTATAGACAGAATTTTTTATGGAATTATTCAAAAATAAAAATGGGAAAGTTGCGAGTTATTCTCCTTGGACCAATTTATTTATCTTCAATAGGCACCTACTTTATTAATCTATTAATTATCTAACTACATAATATATAATAAAAATATTATACAGGTACATACCAAATATTACCATTTACCTTTCCTTACTACTTTAAATATCTTACATTTACCTGACTACATAATAAAAGGTAGTGTGTGCCAAATTTCAAGATCGTTCATCCGTTCTGGCGTGATTTGCAAACAAACATGCATTTTAACTTTTAGATTGTATGATAAAAATGTAAAATTACAAAGACCTTGACCTAATACCTAATAAGAAACTATTCCAGTCATCCATTTTTGATTACAAAAATTAAGTACTATAAACGATACGATACTCTATAAAAAATGATTAAAAACATTAATCTTCATTTTATTTTATTCATAAAGGTACCTTACAGCTGTTGATAAGATAAATTATACTAATTACATATAAAAACGCCAATTACAAGGCACACCGATAATAGTAAAATTGTGTGACAAAACACGGCAAACTACAAGGTACAATAATTGTATTGTTTTTTTACAGTAAAAACATGTTCATAATATATTATGAACTACAACTATAACTGAAAACCGTATCTCAGTAAAACCCATATAATTATAGAGAAACAGTCAACCTTTCTGTTATCTGTATTTGATCAAACGATTATGTGAGATAAAATCTGTGTTTTATTCCTTGTATGAATTAAATTTTATAAAATTTATTTCATAGTCGCCCTTGTAAGTAATCTAGATAATATAAAAATGAATCCCAAAATGTGTTGGTAAGCGCATAACTTTAGAACAGCTGAACCGATTTCTTTAATTCTTTTTTATATTCCTTGAAGTACGAGGATGGTTCTTATGTAGAGAAAACGTAAATATGTACCATGGGTGAAGCCGGGGCGGACCGCTAGTTATTAATATGTTATAGTACTTAGTAGGGGTGATGATTATACTGGTAAGTGGTACCTCACGCGGGAATCAGGTAAGATATATTGCTTAATATATACCAGAATTATATGATAATATAAGTATCTTGAAGAAAATCGTAGACCCTTCTCCCGTGTGTGAGATATATTATTGCTACCAAAATTTCCACAAGCAATATTAACAAAAAAAATAGCTTAGGTATTTAATTTACAACCAAATTAAGGTTCGAGTATTTTTTGTTGTTGGTTTAATTATTCTTATCTTAATATAATAATATGTACCTAAGTACAGTAAGGAAACTTTATAATTAATTATATTAAGTTATTCGAACATTTTAAAACAGCCAAGATGTCGTAGCATTTTACACAAAAATAATTAATACCTACGTGTACTAATTAATGATATACTGCAGATAGTTTTCTTTTCAAATTAAAATCCCTAATCACCAACTACAAGTTATTGGCACAAAATGTAATTTTAATGAAAACGTTGGTAACATAAGATTTATAAATTTCTATTTTCCAGGTATTTATATTGATAAAAGTCCTAATAGATCTAGATCTAACAACAACAGAATCATCTACACGATTAATACAATTTCCATCGAATATAAATTCCACCAACGCATCGAACAAAACCTTCGATAAATAGAAGCTACGAGTTACTACGGAGCTACGATGCTACGAAACCTTTACAAACTTAATATTATATAACATTCCAATAATTAAAACAAACATTTATATTACAAATTTTAATACGTTAGTCATATAGCATTCCTTAAAATAATAAACGTTAACATTTGTAAAAAGTAAAACCTTCATTAAAAAATTTAAACATCTCGTTATTCCCAGAAATAAATAATAAAATTGTGTATTACCAATACAAAGATGTATTTAGTACTTGTGAAAAATAACTTAAAAAAATAAAATTAACTGCTTTTTATTTTTATACTTTAACCCTTACAAAACGGGCTGTAAGTTATAACCGTATAAACTTTCTCACGATGATCATTGACCACTGTCTTGTCATCGGTCAGTCCCAAAACCGGTTCTTAAAGAAATTGCATAATCATAATGGATGGGTTGAGGTTAGAAAATAGATTTATATGATGTGTTATTTTAATGACCGAAGCTTGAATTTATTGTAGGTGTACAAAACACTTTAAAATCGGTAATAATTTTTATAATAAGTCAGTGGGTACCTAAATATAATCGATTTGCTCAAACATGTCAACCCAGACCCCAGTATACCGAAGTACCTTACTATGTAATAGCATGTTAACGTTATAATACCTAATTGTGAAAAATATAATCTTGTACAATTTTTAATCCTTAAACAATATACAATCGATAACTTATTCCATTAAACAAAAACATTCTTAGAACTGATTCAAAACTTATATCTTGGATATCTTCATTACCTATATACCTACCTGTCGTTTATTATTATGAAAATTCTAAATTTCTTACACAATTGAATCGAATCAAAAGATGCACAGGGATCTTATAAAAATACATTACCTTTTTTAATTTACTAATAACCATTTCCCACGGCAGATGACACTGGTCAGTCCGACCCTTCAAGACATCAAACCTGTTTTGTCTCCCACGGTGGACATAACTGACCATCTTGAGAAAGGGTTGGTTTGACCATAGATGCGTTTATAGTAATTTAGTTGCGTGCCGCAGTTTAGTGTTAAGAGTTAAGTTTTGTGTTTCGATTTTTTTAATTGTGTGGGTGTGAAATGATAAAATGTAGTTTTTGTGAGCTCGGAGATAAGTTTTAGTGTTTATTTTTAAGTGTTATTTATTATAAGTATTTACTAGTTATTTATATAAATTGATTGTATGAATTTTTTTAAAGTAGGTATATTTCGTCATAAAAGTACTTGCAGTTACTAAATACCTACCAAAATGGATAAGGTAAGTCTTATTTATAAGCCTATATTATTATGTTGTAGGGCATACATTAGATGATCAATAGGTATATTTATAATAGGACCATAATAAATCGTCTAATTTACGAAGCATTTGAATATTCTACATAGTGTTTTTTCTTAATATGTGTGTGTATGTATTATCTTACAAGTGCAATGTATGATACATAAAGACATTTTAAGTTTGAAAAATCAGATGTTTTGCGCGAAGTGACAGTAGTACCCACCTCAACGCTTCGCTTATGAGGCGTGCAAATGTGTTTATGTAGACAATCATCTTACACCTCAATAAAAGCACATATTTCAGTTTACTCTATAGGTACCTAGTTTTATTAATTAAAAAATAATTAAAATAATTAAATCTTGTAATTTATGTTTCACTTGCGGTGAATGGTGATATAATGAAACAAAACCTTTGCTGTTGTTTATCCATACTCAAGTGTAAGATATTATTATTTATTATGTATAAGACAATAATACATAGTTTTATCTAACACTAGCTTCCGCCCACGACTTTAATGTACGTGCATCCCCGTTTTTCCCCGTTACCCCTAGAATTTCGGGAAATCCTTTCTTAGCCTACGTCCTAACATCTAGGTACCTGCATGCCAAATTTCAGTCCGATACGTCCAGTGGTTTGGGCTGTGCGTTGAAAGTTCACTATATATCAGTCACCTTTGAGTTTATTTATTTATTATTTAACACTTTATTGTGCAATAAATCAGGTACATGAAATAACAATTTACAATAAACAAAAGCACAAAGGGCGGCCTTATCACTATGCAGTGATTTCTGCCAGGCAATAGAGTTTTATATATTATATAGATTAACTTGGTATTTTTCATCTTAGGGCTTCGGTTCATCAGTAACATAGTAGTTATTAAAGGTGTAGCTATAAATAATGACGCTCTAAGTGAGAAAATGTTATGAATAGTCTGTCTCTCTAATTTTAATAACATAATAATTATATCTTTGTCAGAATTAGTGCTAATGCCTGCCTTTTTCTCGTGTGATATTATATCGATAAGACAGCTGAAACGACGCGAATTCACCATGTTCATTGTTCAACCATAGATCTACAAAGCTTATAGAGCACAAAACAAAATAACCATAGAGCACATAACAAAATAACAGTAGTTATTAGTCTGTGGCTGGCTAAGGTGTTCGCCATAAATCGTGGCGCTCTAAACGAGAAAATGTAATGAAACGGCTTGCATTTTCTCCGAGCGGCATCAGTCAGCGCGCTTGCCGTGGATGGCGGGGATAGTGAAAATTCGAAATTCAAATTTGGCGCCAAATTGAATTGCGTTCGAAATTTGAAAGGTAAATTCTTTTTAATATTATTATGTAGTAAGTAGTTGGTCAGAAATTAATAGAATGACGTTATAAAAAACTGAATTGATTGCCTTGATTTAAAAATGTTCCTGTGTGCTGAAATAATAATTAGATCAATGAAAGATTAGTTAATAAAAACACAACCCCAATATTTCAATCTATTGTATACGATACGACTATACGGATTAACTTAAAAAAATTGATATTTAATTGATTTTAATTGATATTTCTGAAATTCCTACGGAATTAGTAGGTAAGCTAGTTAGTTACCTGATCGTTCCTTTACCTATAGAATTAAAAAAAAAAACATTTCACGAATTCTCAGTTTCGCGTCGTTTCCTTCAAGACACTACAGAAAACAAATTACGAATCATCTCCCCTCCCCCCCGCGAAGACGCTCCCCCCATCGCCCAAATGACTCAGTTAGAGCTAAATTGCTCCACCAGATTGGCGTCTAGCAAAATTTCCGTTGAATTTAAATTTCGAACATCTGTTATTGTTGCGTGCCAGCTTAATGAAATTGTATCGATTCAATTTGTTCGATATGGATAATGGAACGTTTTGAAATTGATGCGCGGGAACTAGCGGATTCTTAATTTGAATTTTGTTTTTTTTTTTTCATAGAGAGCACTGGTTCTTTTATTTGACAGATTTAAATTTAGAAAGAACAAAGTTCTAGGTATGTGGTTCTATTCACGATAGCTCTTTAATTGAAATAAGTTTTTTTATTCCTCTTGAACTTGATAGAAAGCTTGAGCTCAGACGAGATTCAAAGAAAATTCAAATAGGATCAATTACGCTTTTAGTTTAGAACTTAGGCTTATCTCATAAAGTAATTATTATATTATGGAAACTTTTGAAGACGTTAATGTTCTTTAGATAGTAATTTTAAGTAAAATTCGTTCACTATATAGTTTTCAACTACTTATTTGGTAGACGTAGCCATATAATATTATAATATTTTGTTCACTATCGAAAAGTTTCTTCACGGCTTTTCTAATTTGGCTAGCATTTTTCGTGTGATTTCGTATGATTTGCCCGTCTTTAATTAGTTATTTCAATCATTCGTATAGTTCCTGCATATTTAAATACCTACTTAATAAATGTTTGGTGAATACTATTTCTCTATCTAAGTTATTAATATTGCTAATAAATACTTTGTTTAATATAATTTTGTACATCTTGATGGAACTGAATTTTATAAACAAACACACAATTTACTAATAACTGTGTGTTTCAATTAGATAGGTACTATAAAAAAAATTGCATTTAAAAACAAAAACAAATCGTTCGCACCAAGTTATTTACCGTCAACATTAACCACACACGCAAGCAACAAATCTACGTCTTACCATTTCTTAGGGGTCATTAGTAGAAACGACACCCATTCCGAGGCCCATTTAGATAAAACGTCAGAGATTTGAACGAAGATTCCGCCCAACCCCCCCGAGACTCCCCCCCCTCGAGTAATGAGACGAAGATTTTCCTTGGGTGCAAAATGTTTATAAAGGGTGCGAATTTATGCCTCATTGTTTGAATTTACGGTTTATTGAATAATAGGCGGTTTTAGGCACGTGGTTTTTTCAGTTGATTTCTATAAGTATTAAGTACTTAGGTGTATTGTATCGTTAGTCGTTACTGATGTGTTAGTCTGTGATACTCAGCTTTAAACGGGCATTTAGGTATTTAATTATTATAGCGTATTACTTTTTGTTAATTCTTGATGCAGGACAGGGGAAGCTCCCTAAATTTTATGTGTTTTTTCATTAATATTCTGAAACAGGCACACATACAATCAAAATGGAACTTTAGTATATGATTTATTGGTTCTTTTTCTTTCGATGTACAAGACAGTTACGTAATTGTAACATTTTCGCTCGATTCATTACTTTCTTTATAGAGCCTTACTGACGGGTAAGTAGGTATTATGTTTTCAAAGAACCTGTTTTGTAGTTATCGATACTGCGTGTGCTGCGCTGTTTTTCTACGACATAATATTCACATGAATAGTTAATCATCGAAAATCGTTTATAAAAATCTAAAAGTAAGAATTGGAAAGTTTCAAATTCAGGGTTCAACTGAACAAATCGGATCACTGCTTCAATCCCTTGTTTCCCCGATCATTCATAATTATTAACACATCCTGTTTCCGTGATCCGTCAAACACAAATTGAAACTTACAAATAAACTAATAATTACATTCAAATTTAAAAAAAATTCATACAAACATACTCATTGCTCATTCCTGCTTTCAAAAACTAGGTTATTCCTTTTTCAAATTCAAATCTCATTCCCACAATTTATTTTTAAGTATTCCATTTTTAAATAGAAATTTCTAAACAGCCTGTATTCAAAGTAAATTCCATATTCAAACAGGATTCGTTTGCTTATCTTTACTCTTTGCCTGAGTCTACTTTTAGAATGCATTATAAAGGATGAGGGGTGGCGCAGACGTTAAATAAATCGTATGAGAAATGCGTTTAGCGTTTGGAGTTAATTTTAATAAGATTTTACTTATGTATTGCGTTGAATTTGTGTAGTAAATGGTGCATTGTGAAGGTAAATGTTTAATTAATGTATGTTCTATAGGTAATGTGTACCTACCTATATGATAGTTTTTAGGTTTACTTCTATACCTACGTGTGTAGTAGCTGTTAATTTATATATTGATCGAGATGAGTGTGCTGCCATAAATTACATTGATAAAAATAGGAAATTCATCCGTTTAAGATAGAAAACATAAACATTAATGAAAGAGCCAGTCAGTTTATTATTAAAGAATATACTGAACATAAAATTCAGATTTCAAAATATCACCAATCTTGTAAATTACTAGATACACTACGAAACAATTCATCGCAATAAAAACATTCATTCACATTCAATATAAAAAGAAATACCAACATTAAAATAATATTCTCTCATATAACGTCTACATCGCAAAAACTATACCCTTTTAATTCACGCACACATCGGCACTCGCGCCTTGGGGCAATTCTTCAAAGGGTGAAAAAACCCCACCCCCTCCCCACTCCAGCCTTAGCGATCTTGGGGAGAAAAATGGGTGGATACTTAGCAACGAATGAGATGTTCGGTTTTAAATATCGAACGTTTTTTTTATTTTTAAATTCGAATGGGTTGTCGATGGTCGGTTCGAATTTTGAAATTGAGGTAGGACGCGCGTTTGACGTTTCGTTTATATTAGTGAATTATGCTTATGTTTTTAAAAACTATTTTGTTTTTATACTTATTCTGTATTGTGTGTATATAGTTTAAAGTGAAGTGTTATATAATGAATTTAAAATTAATTGGAATTATTGTGACATGAGTGTTTTTAAACAGTTAGAAATAATAATAATTAACACATTATACATAACTTTTGATTGACTGCCTCCTTGGTACAGTGGTTGACGCGTGAGCGTAGCACCGAGGGGTCCTGGGTTCGATTCCCGGTGGAGACGAAGAAAAAAAAATGTCTCGGTCTGGTAGGACACAGAAGGCTGATCACCTACTTGTCCGTAAAGAAAATCGATCAGTGAAACAGATGTATAATGCATCTGCCCCTTACCCCAATAGGGGACATGGGACTTCACTTTTTTTTTATACATAACTTGATAATTTAAAGTTTTTTTTTATATTGTTTGGTTTGAATTTCTTAAACATTTTTTTAATTAAAAAACTTTCAATTTGTACCGTACCTTTTGTACCTTAAAGCTTTTGTAGGCAGGTAGGTATATTAGGTATAACTGATTGATTCCTTTTAATGTTCGTTTTCAAACAAATACTCTATTAAAAATTATTAGAAACAACTATAATTTTATTCACATTCACATTTTATCATCACACTTCCATACTTCGTTATTACAAACCGGGGGCATGTAAAATAATACGAGCAAAAAGTTCACAGCACTAAAAACTCCCTCACTCACACATATAAAAATCCCCCCTCCCGTAAAAACCGTACTAGTCTCCCCCCGAGGGGGGACCCTCATATCCTTGCAGAAATTTTGTTTACTCTCGACAAGGAACTGGGAATCCGGGAAGCGAGGAACTCGGCGGGATTGCTTCGCGTTCCAAGTTTAAATTTAGTTTTTACTTTTTAATCTGTGTTGGTATGTGTAGGTAGTTTTTTTTATGGAGTGGCCAGCTTTATGTTGTATTTATCTTTTTTTTAAATATATAATTATAAATGCGTTTAATTTTTTTTTTCGTTTATGTCCAGGTTGTCATTTTAGTAGTTTTATGAAATCGTTCATAGAATTGGTATTTCAGAGTAATACCTAGCTAGGTATTTAGCTACATAGGTAGAGTTATTTATTTTTGGATCATGTCTTGTTTAGTTGTTTCTATTGTAATGGACTTCTCACTGATGCAAAGTTTTACTAATAGGTAAGTATAATATAGGTATAAGAATATATACAATAGAATTATGAATTGATCTTCTTTATCTTTGTTCAATGCAATGAATCGATATTCTAAACATCGTTTGAACATTTTCCAAACTATCGCCGTTTGAAATAATAATTCTAAATTTATTCTATTGACATTCAAATTTGGAATAAGTCCCAACGAACAACTAGAGGCGCAGTAAAACTCGTGCCCCGAATACGGAGCTCTCAATTCAAACTTGAAAACGAACACCGAAGTTTCGAAATTTGAAAATTGAACCGACTTGGCGCGAATTAAATACAATATGGCGGATGAAGACGCTGTTGCAATTTGCGCTATCATGAGTTGTGAATGTTCTCTGTATTCTGGAATTAACTGTTGAAAAATACACTTACAGAGAATATAATGTAATTTCGAATACTTTATAGCTTTAATTATTGAACTTGGAAGTACGTAAAAATATCTAGACCATAGCATAGATAAGCAAATAAAGCTTCGTGTAGGTATGTACCTAATTCTGTGAATTGGGGCATGGGGCATGCTTGTTTTATATAATAATTATCTCTCGTATTAGGTATTTGATTTTCTTTACGGGCAGAAATAAAAGTTGCTTATCATACCGAGAAAGTTTCAATTCAATGGCATACAGTTTGTTTGTGATAACTCGAAATTATCCATGATGTTTTTCATTTAAGCTTATTCGATCTGTATTCGATAAACAGACATAACATCCAACGAAATATTTAAATATAATATATATTTACAGTAATAAGATAATCCGTTTTAATTAATAAAATAATGTCTTAACAAAACGGCTGTAACATAAATTTAAATAACATTTCTTGCACATTCAAATTAGAGACGGAATGGCGCGCAGCTGCGTCGAAAATTTTCATCTTCAACTTTACCTGTAATTACAAAATATATTCACGAGTCGTAACTAGATTTGAGTAGTGTTGTGCTGTGTCGCGGGTCTTTGTCGATAATTTTGAAAAAACGACATGATTAGTGTGTGACTGGCTAAACTTGTTTTATAAGTAGGTAGATGTTTGGTATACCGTTGTCTTTTCAATTTAATAATGTACCTAAGAGTAGTTACATTTTCTTGCAAATGCAATGTAGGTATTATCAATTGTTTTTAATATTTTCTTGAGCAATTACGTTCTATACCTACTCAAAAAAAAGTAAGTAAGCAGTTCGACTTGACTGAAACTATAACCATTCTTTCTATTCCATTTGATGGTATAAAATATCAATCATTTGTCTGACTGTTTGTTTCAGCCTACTTAAATTAGAAACATTATACATAATAATCATATTCCATCGATACAATAACATCACTACTAGCAAAGACACTAAGAAATTATGTATTCCCCTTACCGTAGTTTCGGCAACTTTATTGAATTTGTTGTAGGAGGCGTTCGCTGCAGTACTTTTGTCACGTGATTTGAATTCCGACAATTTTGTTGCTTGTTACGTCGTAACTTCGGCCGCCATCTTGAATCTACGGGCTGAATTTTAATCTTCTGTCAGAAGTCAGAAGCTGATTCGATTTTAAATTTGAACAAACATGGATGAATGTTGAGTGATAATTTCAGTTGATTTTGCTGTATCCTGATTCCTGGCTGTATGAACTAGTGCCGTTGCAGTTGTCGTACGATGAAAAATAACAAAGTGTTCTTATTTAGAAATTAGGTACCTTTACGAGCTAACACTCTTGTTCAAAGTTATCACAATACAGTAGGTAGGTACCTGGTACAGTATTATTTAGGTACAATGGCAATAACAAGTAAAATAATTATACATAGGTAGTTAGGTACGACGTAAACTAAATTCTAAAACATCTTAATTAATACAATTATAATTATTATGTGAGATGATAATAAACTGCCATACATGAATATTTTCTCTAATAGAAAGACAATTAAATATTGTATTGTATGGTTTGCACTCATACCTATTTGCTCATTTTCATAATATTATGAAGTTAGGTAGCAACTATTCCTTCCTCCATGGTCCAGCTGGAAGGAGGTATCTGATAGCATTTTTATAACTCTTTAATATTAACACTAGAGTTTAACTACCATTGTATCTTACCTTTTGTCTTACTGTAAAAGGAAATAATATTAAATGATAATAGTTGAATTTGTATAGTTTGCTATCTTTGTTACTGGGGAGGCAATAAATCGCGCGAAACACGACGGAACGCAATTTGCTTTGTCACTGAATTTTCTCTTCATATTTCATTGGGATTGGCCTCTTGATTTTATTGTTTATTTGTTTGTTTGTAGGTATGTATGGAACGAAAATTTGAGAGATTTGAATGCCTTGAAATGGAGCAGTTTTCTTATGATTGGTTGCTGTCTTATAGAAATGTGTATCTAACAATATGTTTGCTTAATTATGTTTATTATTCTAGGAAACAAAAATAATATAGAATGTAATAGAAATGTTTATTAGGTACTTTTATATAATAACAATTATCGACATCTTAATACTACAAAGGAGCAAATTCCCTTGAAAGTTTTATAAATATAGTTTCTAAGTAAAATATGAATAAATAAAAGCTAGTTATAATAAAATAACGTTTATATAATTAGAAGGAATGTATTCGCCGAAGAAATTCTCTTCGCCCCGCGTGGGAGACTTATCGCTTGGTTTACAGGGCCGGACTAAGGTTATTTCATAAGTAGTAATGATTAATATATAAGTATTATATACGTACATATAGCATAATAATATATAAAATTATCATGTCACAGTGTTATTTACCATACTCCTCCGAAATATCTGGACCGATTCTCATGACATTTTGTGTGCTTATTGGGAAGATCTGAACATCTGTTTCTTACCTGTAAGATGAATTAGTAGAAATAGATATAGATTAGGTTATAGTGTTTGTTAATATCCTTTTGTAAATATATGAAAGCATTGTAAAACCGCCTTCAAATAAATAAGCTTAGGTACCTACCCATTTTATTGTAAGTAAGATTAGGTACCTATTTATTTGAAACTCGAAATTTGAACTGCCGTTATTGCTTACTCCATAATTGTCGATAAATTCATAAATAACCTTCCACTATCCACGCTAAATACATCCCTGTACAACCCGCGTTAGAAAATATAAATTGAGATTCATATATTTTGGCGTAGCGGGGCGGGTCGGAAAAGTGTTTCGAAAAGTAGTTAGAAAGGGTTTAATTCCCTCAGTTTTAGTGCCTTTTTGGGGGGTTTTTAGTTCACTTCGCCCTTATGTTTTATAAGGGTCCGTGTTTGGTTAGGGCCGACCTTTTTTAGGATTTCGGGCCGCGATAGTTGTAGGTAGTTTTATGAATTGCGTAAATTACATTTGGAAGGTCCTTTCTGTTTTTCCGAATACGCATTTGTTGTAGTGCTGTTTGACCCCGTTATTGAATTTAGGGCGTGTCGTTTCAGCTAGTTTGTGAGGAAAATTTTTGTAAGGTTGTAGCAAGGGTAGGTTCTTAGGTAATGGGTGAATGGAAGAGGCAAATTCATGAGATAGTGTAGTGTGAATTATTGTTCCATGGATGACGGAAAATATTTTTATTAACGGCGAAGTATTTGAACGTAAATGACTTAGGTAAATAACCCTAATGAATTTTAATTTTACTTTAATTTGCTAGGCAGGGATTATTTGAACGTTCTTATCGTCGTTTTCTTATCACGTACTAACCTTTCTTCTTGAAGGGGTGAAATATCACCCCTTGATGTTTTGTATTCAACAAAGCACATAGTATCCGTACTATTCTATTCACTTCATAATCTCATAGTTTAATATTGAAATCTACCGAATATCTACCAATAGAACACAAAATAAAAAAAAAAACACGCAACAAAAAGAAACGAACTCGTCAAAATTAATTAAACCGAAAATTTAGTTTAAAAATTGATTAAACCCACCGACCGCATGCGAGCTAGTTGCCTCTACGGAAACGTCAAAGTTTCGCCGAGGGGGAAATGGGGAGAAACGGGGAGGGGGATGGGGAAAAATGAACGTTGAAGACGGATCGGGGAAGTTTAAAATTAGAATCGCCGCGAGCGCGCTTGTTCTTTAAAGCATGTACTGTTTGTACGTTGAAATTCGCGTCTTTGTATGCAATTTTAATGGTGTTATTTAACTTTATAAATAAGGGGAGACTGGCTTGCGCGTTAATTTGGATATACGGGTGGTGTAATGGTATTTTAAAGCATATTTCGAGAGAGGTTGCGGGTTTGACGAATGGGAAAAATGCGTTGAATCTTTTAAAATTAATAGAGTGTATTTGGCATTTGCGTTACCTATGATATAAATAGACATACCTTTTAGTTACGTACTACCTAGTAGATAGGATAATTGACTCGTATTCATTCTGATAAAATCGATAAAATTTGAATTTGAAAAAGTAGATAGTCTCCAAATGTTGGAATGATAGAAATGATGGTTACAATAATACTCAGAAAAAAAATTAACGAGCATTATTTTCTTTCCTACATTTTTTTTATAAATAAATTTTTATGCCTCGTCACAAATACTTTAATGAAAAATAATATTAAAAAGCCAGACATATCTTCCCCAGCCAGACAAAGACACAGACTAACATTTGATCTGGCGTCTCAGAAACTTTTGATAGAATTTTCAATTACCCTCCGTTGTTTCAAGAGGGCTGCTCCCTCCCTAACTTACCTCACGACGTACCTAATAGACTTGGTCTTTTTTGTGTAACGGCGAAATATGTAAAGGAAACGTTATGTAGAAATATGTACTTAAAAGAAAAATGTGAAAGTAAATAAATAAATAAAATAAAAAATGTCATCAAAGGTCTACCATATTACCATTGAAAAAATGATTTTACAATTGGCAATAAATCATTTTCAAAACTGTGTAATGAAATTAAATCATTCAAACAAGATACTGAGCAAAATATAAAGTATCTAATATGTATTTATGCATAACTAGTGGTCCGCCCTGGCTTCGCCCGTGGTACATATTTCGCAATAAAAGGTAGCCTATGTCCTTTCTCGGGTATCAAAATATCTCCATACCAAATTTCATGCAAATTGGTTCAGTAGGTAGTTTAGGCGTGATTGAGTAACAGACAGACAGACAGACAGAGTTACTTTCGCATTTATAATATTAGTATGGATATAATATTGTTTAGATTTGAATTCTCGAGATAAAGAGACTGTATATCTAATGTTATAATAATAATAATTATTATAATACTTTTTTGCAATCGTAGACGTTTCTAACCAAACTTAGGTACCTCATAAGTAAGTAGGTACCTACTAGTACTTACGTACTTACGTACAAACCGTATCTTATGAATATAACCTCTGAGCCATAGTTCAAAAAATATATTTTTAATACAATAACGCATACAAGTAAATAACTGCAATACGAACAAACCTAATTTAAATTTCTATTAAAACTTCGCGAACGTGTTGTCCGCTTGTTGTTTGAATTAACGACCTTATTCTTATCTTTACAGAGTTGAATATTGGAAACACATTATTATAAGAGCGATGGTGTAAAATATAAAAAAAATCTAGAATCGTCGTTTTTTTTTAATCTTGATTTCCTTCTTTTTATTTTTTCGTGTCTATGGCATTAATATATATTTAAAACTCTATACCAAGACGTATGGTATTAATAAAAAAAACCTGCTAGCATTGCTACTTGCTATGATGTTGTCAGTTGTCCATTCTTTATATTTTTGCAAGATAAAAGATTAAGTACCCACTTATTTTTTCACAATTATTCAAAAATATCTAAACTGATTGATAGCTTAACTTCTACTACTACATAAAATAACATCTAATTTAGGCAGGGGAAATTTAGTGCATCTACATTTCACTAATTATATTTCAATCCTATCAAGACGCTCTTAACGACACTTCATTCGTCAAATTACGTTGAGTAGTTTAGAAGTTATGCTGCAACAGTTGAACATGCACACACACATACATATAAGCATACATAATTACAGACTATTGGTAGACGTGATTTCGCTTTTCCATAGTTTGTTATTAATAACACTAATAATTAATACATATTACAATTTTGTTTAGAAAAAATCTCTTTCAAAAAATCGAACGTCTGGCAATATTATGAGTATAGTTTACAGTAGCAGAAGATAAGCCGATTTAAAAAATATACTGCTCATTTTATATCAAACTCCATACATAGTTAATAGATATACGTCCAATTATAACGATCTTTAGTATGGTTTGTAT
Source organism: Colias croceus (assembly GCF_905220415.1). Lineage (NCBI taxonomy): Eukaryota > Metazoa > Arthropoda > Insecta > Lepidoptera > Pieridae > Colias > Colias croceus. The sequence goes on from NC_059562.1 coordinate 5,424,378, forward strand.
GTTTGTTTATATAAAAATGAATCCCTTTTTTCCTTGGTCACGTCAGTCACGACATCACGGATGAACCGATTTCGATCATTCTTTTTTACAATATTCAATCATGTACCACGGGCGAAGCCGGGGTGGACCGCTTGTGCTAAATAATAAACAAAATACTTAGGTACTTCGATACTTGAAAAAAAAAACACTAATCACTGATACAGAATCATCCATATACAAAGGATATCCATAATAATGATATAACTATTAACTACGTTGTTATCATACATGAAGAATTAGGTCAAAAATATTAAACTAAATCTGGGTGGCATCCCCCCAGGAGGGGGTCCGTTTTTCACATTTCATTTTAACTTCGCAACTGGTTTTAATAAATGGCGTCGACTCTTTCGTGTTCGGAATTTTATGCTCCGCAAGCAACCTTTCGGTTTTCGTACAGGGATGCTGGGTGTAGGATGGCCACTTACTGGGAGTTTGTGAGATATTTCTTAACATAAAAACGTGGTACGATGGTCAATGATCACTACTACAGGGGTACTGCTTAGGGAAGCAAAGTGTGTGCCAAAGATTTTGTCATGTTTAAGAGACTTTATTACGGAATGTGTAAAATGTTTCTATTTAGATGTTTATGAGATGTATAATATATAATATATACTGCTAAAAATAGTTTTAATCATATAAACAATTATTACAAGAACACAAACGTGCTCACTAAAAGTCATCTATACATAATATAATAAATCTGTAGAAGGGTCAATTCTGTATATTGAAAATATTGAAAAAATAAATAGCAGGGGGGTGTTACTGGACCGATACCAAACTCAAATATGTGATTAAAAAAATTTTTGTCTGTCTGTCTGTCTGTCTGTCTGTATGTTCAGGCATCACGTGAAAAGTAATTCGTTCGATTTCGATGAAACTTGGTATAAGTATACCTTATTATCCTGGGCATAAAATAGGATTATTTTTTATCCCGGAAAAATTCGTAGAAAAAAATAAATCTTAATTTTTCCGCGCGGACGGAGTCGCGGGCGGAAGCTAGTTATAAATAAGTATATACAGCTGATGAATAAATAACAAAGCGTCGCTTTCCTATTAAAATCATGTTTGAATAATATGAATATTTCTACTGATTTATCTGCAGATAGTTTGTTATATATAAGATTTAATACATACGTAGCTTGTAAAATAGCATTGCTGGTTGTAAAATTATGATCATAATACATAAATCCAGTTTGATATTATTATTAATATTGAACTACATCTGAATTTAATTTGAAAATTTACTACGTAACTCATATACCTACTAATATGATACGATAAGAGATAAATAAAATCGTAAGAACGACAATAACTTTACCCATCTGTTGTGAGATCCATAGTTATTTAAATATACCTAGCTCTTCCTGTTTCTTCGCTTCAGTCGTATTTTTCCCATAAACAGTCCATCTATCCACATTGTCCTTGAAACATGGTCACCCTACAAATGTATGTCGCCTGGGAGACTGCGGGTGTAGTTTGATCGCGTATAATTAGTTCGTGTTATGAGTCTGGAAAAATTAATGTTCTTGTGAGATAAAGCTTTTGTGAGAAATATATTTTTTTTAATACACTAAGTATATTTTTTTCATTAGTAATAATAGCAAAAGAGCGGTAGGTTATACGTTTATCAATGTCTTGGATTTAACACTTATGTAGATTAATTATTGCAATAAGTACGTCTCTTTATTCCTTTATGAATCGATTTTATGTTGAAGTTTGAACGTATTTCATATTTATTATTTATCGTCTTGTTAGCAAAATGCTTTCTTTTGTTATTATTATGATTACCACAGATTACAGAAACGATTACATAGATATTATAAAATACATAATGCGGTAAACACAAAACAAATTTGATTCTTAGAAAATGGGAAAAATAATAAAACTACCACTCATATTTTTATCACCAACAAGGCACTCGCGATCGCGACTAGGTACTTAGGTACTCTTCGTAAAAATGTCACAATTAAAGCAAATTAAAAAATCATTGAGAATTTCTTAACAAAAATCAAAATTTTTGGAATTTGTGATATTTGTTTAAAGAACATGCATCTTGTAGTCATACTTATTTATTCTCAACTACCAAACATTGACTAGGTATACAGTATACACCCATACTTCGCCAAGTACCAGAAACTTAACAAACAAAATATAATAAAATATTAAAATACCTTTACCGAGGGACTGAGCCATAAAACAAGGAGCGGAATATTAAAACGATCTGTATACGCTATTAAAATACGTAATTGGTGGATTAGACCGCCCAAGATTCCTCTATTTGTATCCGTGTACCTACTTGAATACCAAGCACAGATAAATAATATCCACAGATTAATAATATGCATAGATAATTCATAATACGCATAGATAAAAAATGTTTAAATAAAATAGAAGCTAAAAAGTTTGGTTTGTGGTAGGTATCGTACCTACCTATTTAAAAATGGAACTAAAGAAAGAATGAAGAATGCTTTTATCAAATTGTTATTGCTATTGCAAGTTGTTATATCTCATAAAAATAAGTAAGTATACCTATGTAGGCATTTTGAATTGAATCTGAAAAAGAGGTTTATAACATATTTTAATAATAATGTTGGATTTTGGAATGATAAAATATCAGAATACACTAAAAGCATCTTGTTTAATTTTTTATCCTGTGTTCAAGGTTTTATATGTCTATTGTCTAATGAATTAATGTGTTGCATTTCTGTTTTGTTACAGATAAAATTAGTCAGACAGTGGCAATGAAGATGGACTCAGAAAAGTTGCTAAAACTTCAATACTGACTGATAAAATTGGATTTAAACGCAAATATTTCGCTTAGAAATTTTACAATCTATCCTACGTACATTGCAATCTGTTTCGTTTTCTATTTGTCTGTGTATCCACAAACATATAAATCAAATCAGTAGATTAGAAAACAAATTGATCCTCTATCAACTCACCATAAAATATATCCAAATTGAATCTACATGAATCAGAATTCAGACAGTAGCAGTAATATATTTAATTATTAGTTTTTCTGACTGAATAGGTACCTTATACACAGTACCTACATCAATCAGAATACATCAATTAAAGCAATTTTCTTGATTAAACAAAGAAACAGACAGATTTATAATAATAAGTATAAGGGTCCTTAGTCCCATAGTATGAACGTTCACCGCGACGCGACGTGCCTCCCATGCGTCATGAAGCAAGGTCTCAAGATTACGCGATTTAGGGCTTTTTCCTATTTAGGCGTTTCGTTCTAGGGAGATTTGAAATTTAAAGGGCTCTTCGGCTTATGGGCTTTCGAGGAATTGATTCTTCATTCTGTAAAGGGTAGGTGGTAAAAATTGTTGAGATTCGAGTATTATCTATGTATTAAAAATAATGTAAGACATTATATTGAGATGTTGAAAGTTCCTTTTGTGCTAATTAAATAGGACAAGTTCAATATACTTATTCTTAATATATATATAAATCTCGTGTCACAATGTTTGTCCTCAATGGACTCCTAAACCACTCAACCGATTATAATAAAATTCGCACACCATGTGCAGTTCGATCCAACTTGAGAGATAGGATAGTTTAAACATGTAGGTACCAAGGGCGAAGCCGGGGCGGACCACTAGTAATATATAATTATTAATTATGTAGTCTATACTATATAGTTACATTTGATTGTGTGTAGGTATGAGCTGGCATTTCGTCGATACAGTGTTTTTATTTATTTAATAAATGAGTAAGTATATTTAAATCTATTTTATAAGCCTATTTCTTAACTAACCATTTATCGTTACCATAATTAAAAACTCAATCAAAATAAACCCCGCTTCACATTAGCCGAAACCGTGCGTTTTTTAACTAAAACATAGAACGAGCGAGCGGGCCAAACTTTTTGCCTCCACACGGGGTGAAAACCCCTCTATATATAAATCTATACTAAGAAAACGCGGCAGAACATCTTAGATATACCCGTCCCCTTCTAACCCACGTGAAGTAACGCGCCAGAGCGAGACAAACAACCAGACGACGTCTTAACGAAAATAAAGGATAGCACCCTCCCTTTCGCACCACCACAATAGAGAAAAGACGATGGAAATTAAATAATACTTTGTCGTTAAAATTGAAAGGGTGGGGGGTAGTTTGGAAAATTTTCGGGGGTGGAAAAAGGTATTGATTTTAGTGAGATTAGGCGGTGGCTCCATTTTTGCTATACTTCGCGGGTTTCGCTTTGTTAAGATTAGGAAGTTGCGCGATTGTTCAGTTAATATTCATTGTGAGTTTTATTATGGTTTATTCTCATTTATACTTATTTATATACTGAGGCTATTTTATATTACTGAATATACTCATATTAAGCTTATATTGCAGGTTAACATTTTTAGCGTTTTTCTCCAAGCATCGATGAGTTTCGTAAGGACTTGAACATTATGACGCGAAGACGCAGCAGCTCTTAATAGACGATTGATGATTTATGAAAAATAAGAATAATTAATTAAATATTATAGGTAAGTATATTTATTGAGTGTTTCCAATAAATATTTAACATCTTGTGGTGTAAATAATTCTGATACGTAGGTCAGTTGATTCTGTCCTGTTATGTTTTAATACCTAGGTACTTAACAATTCTTTTAATTTGTTGCTGAAAACGTGAAAAAGAAAAAGTGGCTACATTTTATGTTTCATAGGTATCTAGATACCTACCTACTTACATAATAATATAGATTTTATATGAAGTCGACACCGTGTTTTAAAAAGTTTTATGGCTTCATCATTTTTAGTTCCATTGTATAATATTACTACCTAATACTACCTGTGCTTAGGTACTGCCTATCGATTCATGTGAAGCTCAAAATTAATAAACAATAATTTTAAACAAAAAATTAAATACACAAAAAAGGTCCAAACATCAATCAATAAGAAACTACTCGCAACACAAAACCTCGACGTTATCTATGCTATTATTATTCTTCTAAATAAAATTCGCAATACAAAGGGGTGACTTACCCCCAAAGGCCGGGCAAGCCATTAAAAGCGGTACTGAGCTATAAAATCTCGGCTTCTTACCCCCACCCCCACCCCCAATAAACTGCTTTTATACGTTCTCTCCATAATTAAAATGGTTTGACGTTAAAGATAAAAGAGACGAACCAAATTCAATTTTGCAAATTTTAATTGGCGTCTTGTCTGTGCCTTAACGTTGTTAAGATGGAGGAAATTGGGTTTGGGTAATTAATTAATTTTAAATTATGATTCGCTACGCCGCGGCCGTGAGTTTTGTTTTGTGTATTTTTAGATGAACGAGCTTGGCTTTGTCTGTGAAAACTATCTGGGAATAGAGGACCGTCCATTCAATAAAATATCTTCATAGAATACCTATAGATTTTAAATGAACTTTTATATGTTTGAGTCTTTAATTTGCTATTTCAAAACGTTTAGTTTGAATATAATAATTCTTCTTCCCTTATTATTTAAACCTAGGTACTTAAAATAACTATTTTCACGAGCAATGTCGAGTGTCGACTACCTACCTACTTACTTCAAAAACTGCCATTTGCCTGTCAGTACTCTTTCAAGAATAACATTACCACTGTGACGCAACCCTAAACCTACGACTGGCTGAAAATAATGAATAACAAAAAAAAAAACAAAATAAAAAAAAAACTAGAATTCCAAATTCAAAATGAAACCGGTCCAAATTCGTAAATCGAACTAGTTCGGAACAGCGCGCTAGACACGTGTCTATCCAACTGGTTGTAATAAGGGTTCTAGAACGAGTTCTCTTTTCGAATTTTCGAATTTCGTTCGAAAACTTGTATTTTAAAGACAAATTATTTATTGTTGTTCCATTTGTAATTCGCGTTTGAGTTTCGTGAACTTGTTTTTTGTGTAATTGAAAACTTGATTGTACCCTTATAATTTTGGAATTTGGTTAAGTTGTGTTGATAAAATTGTAAATTTTAGTGTTCATATAAAATGACGAATAATGCATTCAATATAGTAGCTGTAGCAGAGACATACCTACCTATTCATGAAAATGACACCTGCGAAGAATAACGTAAGTAAATACTAGTATGTATAGATTTTCAGATGTAGTTAATGCTATTTACTAATTCCTAGAAATTTCAATAAAAATGTATTAAAGGTCTGAATGGAAATTCATAAATATAAACCCACATGATATATCTATACCTACTTATATTATAAAGGAAAAGGAATCTCAGGAAATACTGATCCGATTTGAAAAATTCTTCGGTGTTAGATAGACTATTTATCGAGTAAGGCTTAAGACCAAGCGGAGCGGAGAGGAACCACGCGGATGAAACTGCGGGGCGCAGCTAGTACGAGTCGATACCAAGTATAGCTTACAGAAAAAAAATAGAATAAAGAAACATTATATTATCGTGCATTTAAATATCTAATTACTTGTATTGACCTACTACTACTATTGGTCTACTGCTAAAATAACATTTTAATTTTTCCACCATTCAATATAACAAAAACAGCCATCTCTATTCCGCCAAGCGACGTCATAAACAAAACACAATTATATTGTTCAAAGTAGGTAATTTAAATAAATTTTCCTTCCACCCGGGGGTGGGGCGCCATCTTGGGAAACAAAGATGCTGAATAGTGAAATTTTGTAATTTTCACCCTCCCGCCTTGAGGTAACGCGACCATTTTGGGTTGACCCCTACAGTTTGGAGCGGCGAAATTGCGCTCGTTAAATCGAGTTAAGTTGTTATTGTTATGTTTATGTGTAGTTTTTATTATAGATTATATTAATGGATGATTAATTATGTAAGATTTTATAATTTTGTTAATTTAATTTTGGATTAATGTGTCGAAGAGAGGCACATTTTTATCAAAGTTTATCTTGGAATCATAATTATAAAGAATTGTATTCAAATACCTTTAAAACTACATAAAAAAGCGCCACGTTTTTGTTTAATTCAGTTCCCGCCCACCGCTTTAAAGAAGCCAAGATCTAACCAGTATAACTTTAGCTCTCTGTTTAAGTTCTTTAAGCGGTTTCTTGGAAGGGAATTTGTTGTAAATTAAATAATAATAGGGGAATTGTTTTAATGAAACGTTTGAAATGTAGGTTAAATTAAAGATGTATTAAAAATTCATGTTTTGAATGAAGATTGTATTTGGGTCAATTAAATTCGTAATTGGTCATAAACATTTGTCAAATGATACATTTTTAGGTCAAAAAAAGAGCCTAGATCATTCTTATGACTATCAGTGGTCGAAAGTTAAACACAGAAGGACAGAACTATTGGAGCAATATGTATGTACATTGTATTCGTATAGTCGTCGTCGTCATTAAGTATCAGTAATGACCAATGTATATATTTTTATTGCGTTCAGTAGTGGAAATTATTCATTACAGGAATTATGACTAGAATATGTTACATGATATTATTTTATGACACCATTTCAAAATGATGTACCTATGTGCTCGCAAACATTACAATTCAAATCCATGTTTACAAATAAGGCCATTTCACACGCATCATGCCTTCTTCATGTAAATCGCGCCTTATTTGCATCATAAAACATAATCAAGTATAAGTTGTCTCAAAGATGGCGGTGTGCCGCGGGCGTGAGTCCTACAAGAAAATTAGTTATTAAAATTTCACTGACGCTCCAAAATTTATCTGAAGCGAGTGTAGTTCGACGTAATCGTGTTGACAGTTGATATTTTAAAACGTAATTTATTATCGTTTATTAAGGCGTGTTGTTTATCTCTATAAGTATACTAGCTTTCCGCCCGCAGCTTCGCCCGCGTTTTCAGAGAAAACCCCGCATAGTTCCCTTTCCCGTGGGATTTCCGGGATAAAACCTATCCTATCTCTCAAGTTGGATCGAACTGCACATGGTTTGCGAATTTTATTGTAATCGGTTAAGTGGTTTAGGAGTCCATTGAGGACAAACATTGTGACACGAGATTTATATATATTAAGATATAAAATTCCCGTGTCACAATGTTAGTTATCAATTACCATACTCCTCCGAAATGGCTGGACTTTTCATAAAATGTTGTATGCCTGTTGATCTGATTTGAGAATCGGCCATCTATTTTTCATACCCCTAAGTGATAAAAGTAAGGCAGAACAACATTTGACAGCTAGTAACAGATATTATACAGTGTTTTTTTTGCATCCGACATTTAAATTTTTCAATAACGTTTAAAACCGGACAATCTTCTATTGGACCCTACATTCTTACAAACATAATCTTCAGTTGATATTATTGTGTCCAACTTTATCACTGACAAAGAAGATACCCTTTTTAAATTTAGCATAAAAAAAGTATCAAACGATATTTTAATCGATTTCCATGAGAAACAAAACCGGTTTGGTCAAAATGACCACTCCTAGATAAGGGTTAAGACGGACAGTGGTCAAAGTGTGGGAACGCAAGGGGTTAAAACTTCTTAAACGGTGAAAGATGACCGTGTCTTAAACCGGTTTCCGAAAAATAGACTATCGCTTTGACAATAAAATCATGATATTATATTTATAGGTACTAAATCAGTAAATCACTTAGATTTGTATTATTGTCAGTTAAGATTTTGTTTGTATTTTTATAAGAAACTGTTCAATTGTTTACAATGTGGTCAAATTAAATTAAATAATGAACCTATGATTTAATTTCATCATAACTATTAATTATTACTTATTACTTACTATTTAATCTGTACCCAAAATTTCCTGACTCAAATTGTAGAACAGATTTTGATGGTATTAAATACCTACACTTCATATTAGAGCTGTACGTTAAGTATCACACACAAAAAAGACAAGTATAATGTAACAATAAACTTAATACTGGATTTATAACAAAATCTATTAATACTTGTTATTAGTCAAGTTTTATCAAAACAGGTTCAGCAACAGGTCAGACCGGCCAGCGGTCACTCGTGGGAAGCGAGGGGTTGACCGTCAAGACGCAGTTGAGGGTTAATTATTATTCTTGGTATGGATAAATGGGGTAAAGAAATGTCCCTTGTATCTTTGTCAGTGACAGTAAAGTTTTTAAAAAAGACAAGTTTAAAAAAAAGCACAGCATATTATGTGCTCTGCTAGACTTTTATTGCATTCAAACTTTTCGTTTTAATACTGTAGGTACGTTTTATCTGTAGTATAAAAAATGGTTTACTTTTTTTAATGGGGGAGGAAGTTGCTCGCGTCCGTAGGATTTACCATCTATTCCTAGACTCACCCTACACGTCTCCCCTGGGTGGTGCCAAACGAGCAACAACGCCGAGTCTCGGGCGGCGGTAACTAACCCGATGCAACCTGCCTAAGAAACAAGTTACGTCGGGGGTAGGAAATGACCTCCTCAACCCGCAATCTCATGGTCTAGTCCTGAGATCGGGGGCATTGGCTTAATCGCCCGTGTCACGAGGTAGAAAGCCTCTCTAAAAATTCACCCTAATCCTAAGGTGGGATACGCGCCGAAAGGATGAATGGCTTGCAGGTAGCAAGCTGATAGCGCCAACCTCAACGGACCCGGCCAACGTTGTTGTATGGAGCCTTCTTGGAGGAATAGGCGTCACCCTTCAAGTGACTACTTAGTTCGTCCTTACTCGTGGGAACAATATGAGCGAAACCACCCAAAAAAATTCTAGTCCTAAGAATAATATGATACAGCAAAAATTAAATAAAAATATCTTCTTTAGAAATCGTAGTAACAGTTTACCAACAGTAAATAAAACTGGAGACAATAAAATAGAAAATGAGAAATTAGACACTAGAGAAGGTACAGTGATCAGTTCGATTCAGTGGCAGAATGACAAAGTACCTCTCATAAGACAAAAACGAAAAGAAACAAGCCCAATAGATAATGAGAACATAAAGAAATCAAGGCACACGTCTTCAATCATCAATGTACCTACACATAACAAATACGACATTCTAACTGATGAGGAAACAGAAGTACCTGACAAGGACGTGGAATATGTACCTAAGCCTGAACCAATTTTCGTGACTGGAGTCATGGATGTCACAGCATTAAAAGCTACTTTAAATACAATTGTGGATAACAAATCATACAACATGACAACTTTAAGATCAGGGCATATTATCAAGTTAATGCCAAATGATGTTCAAACTTACAAAGCTATCCGAGAACACTTCATCAAAAATAATATATCGCATTACACTTACAAATTAAAATGTGAGAGAGCATACAGAGTTGTATTACGAGGACTACATGCTACTGAAGACATTTCTCTAATTAAGCAAGAATTAAGAGAGCAAGGACATGAAGTTAGACAAATAGTAAATATCTTGCATAGGTCAACCAAAAAAGCATTACCTGTATTTTTTGTGGACCTAGAACCAAATAAAAATAATAAAGAAATATTCAAATTAAAATATTTATGCCAAATGAAAGTTGCATTTGAAGCTCCCTATAAGAAAAATGAAATAATGCAATGTAAAAGATGCCAAAGGTTTGGACATACCAAAAACCAGTGCCTTAGACCATTCAGATGTGTTAAATGTGGCAACGAACATCCCACTTCTGTATGCACTAAAACACCCGAAACAGATCCCACTTGTGCGAATTGTCAAGAAAAGCATCCTGCAAGCTATAAGGGCTGCATTAAATATAAACAATATAAAGAAAGACTACTAAAAACCAAATCAAACATAAAAGAAATCCCAATCCAGTCAAGTACTGACACAAAAACACAAGAACAACCAAGATCTAATCCAAGACAGTTTAATTACAGACAGAAGAGAAGCTATGCAGATGTAACAAAAGATCGACCAATCAAGAATTTATCTGAAATTGAAAACCCTTCCGACAGACTAGAACAAATGTTCGCTAAATTCCAACAAATCATGCTTAGCATGATGGACAATATGATGGATCGTATGATCCAGCTAGTGTCAAGCCTAATAACAAAATGATTAATTCCATCCGAATAGTCACTTGGAATGCCAACGGCTTAACTGAACGCCGTCGCGAATTTCAAGCATTTCTTAAAACAGAAAAAATCGATATAGCATTAATTTCTGAAACAAGATTCACTGCAAAATCTTACTTTAAAATACCAAACTACACAGTATACACAACTAACCATCCGTCAGGTAATAGTCACGGCGGAACTGCAGTAATAATAAAAAACAACATCAAACATTACGAACTAGAACAATACCGTACAGATAAGATACAGGCAACTTCAATAAATGTTATGATCAGTGAAAAAGCTGAAACAACTTTTTCTGCAGTGTATTGCCCACCAAGACACACGATAACCAAGAATGACTACATAGAGTATTTCTCCAATCTCGGCTCCAGATTTATTTGCGGTGGGGATTGGAACGCAAAACATACCCACTGGGGTTCTCGATTAATCACACACCGTGGAAGGCAACTATATAGTACTATACAGGATTTAAAACTAGCGTGTATCGCCCCTCAGGAGCCGACGTATTGGCCAACAGATTACAATCGAATTCCTGATCTCCTCGACTTTTATATAACCAAAAGTGTAAGCCGCAATTACTTGACTGTTGAAACTTGCACGGATCTATCTTCAGACCATACGCCAGTAACATTGAATTTTAATACAACAATAGTGATGGTGAAGCCAGCAGAACGATTGTACAACAAAAGAACTAACTGGAAGATGTTCCAGGACGCAATCACTAGCAGAATTCAGCTCATACACCCGTTCAAAACTATTGAAAGCATAGAAGAAGCCATTGAAAACCTTAATAAAACAATTCATGAGGCAGCAGCGATATCCACGAAACAACGAAAAAGGTTACCACTAATGAACAACGAATACCCAAAAGCCATTAGAGACAAAATACTCGAACGCCGTAATTTACGTAAAATATGGCATAGAACCAGATATCCCTCAGACAAAACTGTGTTCAATAAATCTTCTAACGAACTCAAGGAACTAATAAAAAGTTATACCAACAATAATTTGCAAGAATTTTTATCTAACCTAACCCCGAGTCCGGACACAGACTATTCGTTGTGGAAAGCAACACAAAAACTAAATCGTCCTAGAAAACAGATCCCTCCCATCAGAAAAGCCAATGGGATGTGGGCGAGATCAGACCAGGAAAAGGCTACAATATTTGGTGAACACTTGTGCAACGTTTTTCAACCATTTCCAGAATTGAGACCGGAGCATAGCTCTGAGATACATAGTTATTTGGAAAGCGCAGATCAAATGTGTCCTCCATTAAAATACACTAGCCCTTCCGAAGTAGCGGATGAAATACGAAACCTTAAGGATGGAAAATCACCAGGATTCGATAGCATAGATAGCGTTCTCTTGAAAAACTTACCAAAAAAGGGTATAGTAGCAATCGTCAACATCTTTAATGCCTGCTTAAGATTGAATTACTTTCCAGGTCACTGGAAGATAGCACAAATAATAATGTTACTCAAACCTGATAAGATACCAAATGAAGTTGCATCATATCGGCCCATAAGTCTTCTACCGTTAATGGGTAAACTTTTCGAAAAGATCATACTAAACAGGTTGAAAGTACATCTTAACGACATCACCCCGGACCACCAATTTGGATTCAGGGAGAATCACGGAACAATTGAGCAAATTCATCGTATTGTAGACGTTATAAGCAGATCTTTGGAGGAAAAGAAATACTGTTCAGCAGTATTTCTAGATATTAGCCAGGCCTTTGATAAAGTGTGGCATGACGGTTTATTATTCAAAGTTAAAAAGATGCTCCCTCACTCATTCTTACACATTATCAAATCTTATCTCTACAAACGTTGTTTTGAAGTAAAGTTTCATGAAGTGACATCAGAACTGTATGAGATCAAATCAGGAGTTCCACAAGGAAGCATACTGGGACCGATTCTCTACATTATTTACACAGCCGACCTTCCAACTTCAGACAACACCATAGTCGCAACATACGCGGACGACACAGCCTTGTTATCCACTCACTCAAATCCAATAATAGCCTCAGATCACCTGCAAAATCACATTTATAAAATAGAGGAATGGCTTAAAAACTGGAGAATACATGCAAATCAGAGTAAATCAAAACATGTTACATTCACACTCAGGAGAGACACATGTCCACCAGTTAAATTGAACAATGATTACATTCCTCAAGAGGATAATGCTAAATACTTAGGCATGCACTTGGATAGAAGGCTAACATGGCGAAAACATATTTGGACAAAACGGAAGCAACTGGACTTGAAACTTCGTAGTCTTTACTGGTTAATTGGACGCCATTCACAAATGAGGACAGAAAGCAAATTAGCAGTATATAAAGCCATCTTGAAACCCATATGGACCTATGGCATCCAACTATGGGGCACAGCTAGTAATAGTAATATAGAGATACTGGAGCGCTTCCAAACAAAAACTTTAAGGACTATATTTAACATCCCATCATACATCAGTAATAGGATCATATACTTAGACTTAAAGCTACCCACTGTCAAACAGGAGATAACTAAATTTAGTGACGCCTACCAGAAAAGACTTTCAAATCATAAAAATGAGCTAGCCTTTAAATTAAGCGGAGATCAAGGCCTTCAGTACAGAAGGCTAAAAAGACACAGTGTGCCAACACTACAGGGCAGATTTGTAAGGATGGAATGATACATCCATTTGAGATGTGTCCTTCTAAGCAAAAAAAAAAAAAAAAAAAAAAAAAAACAACAGATAAATATCACACAAAAAAGTGGCTTATTGTTGTGATCAACAGATTGCCATGAAGCAGTATATAATAAAAAAAAAAAAAAAAAAAAAAACTTTTTTTAATGTTATAATATAACAATTTAGAATACTTCATATTATCTTGTCTTATGCTCTTACGTATCGACATCAGATTGCTTAGTGTTAGTTCAAGAAGATATTATTCCGAACTTATATACGACATATTGTGTTCAAATGCCAATTTACCACATTTTTTAGATAAAAAATCATTAATAACAATATAAAGTATCAAACCAATAGCGCACACTAAACAACGAAGACGCCGTTAAAGTTTTCCGTGCTACTTTCGCGGCTCCACAGAAAGTTGTGCCGGGGCTCATTACGGGGATGCAGGCTCCTCGCTCATTGGGTGACGGAAACGCCCGCGCGAGTAGCGTGGGTAGTGTACCTACAGTTAATTGAACGTCTATTGAAACTTTTAGAATCTAATATATAAAAATCAATGCCACTTTTCGTTGTAATTCCATAACTCGAGAACGGCTGAACCGATTTCGATAATTCTTTTTTTATTATATTCCTTGAAGTACGAGGATGGTTCTTATGTAGAGAAAACGTTAATATGTACCACGGGCGAAGCCGGGGCGGACCGCTAGTACAGTATAAGTTTATGTTTAAAATATTTTCTATAGATGTAAATTTTTGTATTCTAAAATTCTAATAAAAATGTGAAATTACTGTACAATTGTTTTATTCTTACTTTACTTATAGCATATAATTCTTTCTTTATAAACTATTCATTCATTGTAAAATTTAAGCTTCTGCATTGGTGATAAAGATTACCGTATGAAAAGATCAGAGGATCGAGCATGCTGGCATGGAAAAGACTAGTAGCGTCATCCCGTGAGAATTGTGCTATGGGAGTTTCAACCGATAAAACTTCATGTGTATTGTGTATGTTGGCAGTACGTATGAAATTAGTACTACATGTAGTAGGTACTAGGTACATGGCTGGTCGTCCGGTTGATATTCAACATCAGCTGTATTCGAATTTAGACAACTGTAGCCTACTTCTCACTTCATACATCGTTATGAAACGTAGAATCGTACTTGTACTATGAACACTGAAATAAAGGTGCCACAACCGCTGCAAACTGACGCTACAGTATATTCGATATTGACTTGTATCATAAACACCGAAATAAACACGCCACAACCACTGTAAACTGACCCAGTACTTGCCCTATTAACATACAAAGTGAGCGTTTTCTCTCCCAACTGAGAGTCGTCCCTTAACCTCCCGCTTCAGCGGCCTGAGGCGTTTATATTATAGCACAGATAAGATCTCAGCTATGTATTGACAGCGCTAATATTTATTACGACTTTGTTATCTATCGCCCATTCTAGGGTTAGTTATGATATGGTTATGTGGGGTACGTAACGTATATGTTGTTCGAAGTAAAAAAATGGACATAGAACCTTCTTTTGGGGTGTTAAACAATCATTATATTATGTTTCAGAATTCGCTTATAGATAAAGGTCGAAAGAGGAGGTAGATATATAAAAACTCAAGCAAGGAAAAAATGCGCTATGGATTTTCAATAACGGACCAAAACAAAACATGTTTTCCTGTGTCAATTTCTCCCCATAGATTTAAAAGATCGATAGAAAAATAAAGAAGGTAAGTTTATGTAATTTGCGAATATTCTATATAAGTTGCGTATGTTTTTTCTGTTAAGTGAGCACTTCAATCCACAATCGACAAGCTTTTAGTTTGACATAATAATACGTTTTTGAATGTATTTATATATATTTTCGAATACCTACCTACTGTTCATTGCTAGAAATTTCTTCATCCCAATTCCACACTACATTCCGTAATAAATAGGACGAATTTCCCTTTCACAAA
Organism: Colias croceus; assembly: GCF_905220415.1. Lineage (NCBI taxonomy): Eukaryota > Metazoa > Arthropoda > Insecta > Lepidoptera > Pieridae > Colias > Colias croceus. The sequence continues at coordinate 5,439,989 of NC_059562.1, forward strand.
ATATTAAAATACAGGGCACGTATTAAGGCCTACCTACCAATTTTCTATGTCATACTGTCTCGCTAAATACATGGTTCTTTCTTGTAAAATAAAATATAAAATCAAAAATAAAAAATAAAATGTAAAATATAAAATCAAAATCGGACATGAATGAACTGAGAATTTAGTCGAAAGTACTTTTTTCATTAATTTTGAAAGTATTTTCTCATTTTCCATTCACACGGTGTATAAAAACTCAATCGTTTATACTTTAGACATTTATTAATGAGGGCTTGTTACCTACATCCTATTTTGTGTAAAATATTTCATCAATATAATTCAAGTATTTCTACTTAATAATATATAAGAAATTTCCCATTCACTTATCCCGAAATATAAAAACCCAATGAGGCATGTATTAAGACGGGGTCCCTCCTCCCCCCAGCCTCCTCACGAACGCTCCATTTATCCACATTAATATACGAGACTTGTGATAAATTGCCACGGAACCGGGCCTACGTTTTCTTTGACGAATTTCTTGTATACAGCGTGTTTTATTATATTTTATTGAAAATAATTAGGTATAATATTATTCGTGGAGCGCTCATGTATCTACAATGGGACATTAAGTATTACTTATTGATAACCTATGCTACTTTTTTACGTTTCAGATTCTTATTTTACATTGACTGGGATTACAGAGAGCACGGGTTGTCTTCAGTTAAAATAATAGTCCATGGTAATAAAGCAGCTTTCCGTTAGTATAATAATTTTCATGATTTTATCAGTAAGTAGGTAGGTAGATACTTCTAAAGTTAAGCCAGTTAAATAATAAAAAAGTACGACAATTTGATAAACTATACGACGAAGGGATAAGAGATGAAGACGGATTTGATATTCAGTACCTTAGGCTATAATATGATTTGAACATTTTATTATTGGACATGACGACAGGTTATTTTAACGTGACTGATATTAAGACCCATAACATTTAACTCAATCCAACAAAATATTACAATTCTAAATATACCTAATTCCTTATTCCAACGAGGTAGGTACTTAAAAAAAACTTAATTTGCAACCAATTAACAAAAAACAACATCCTGTACATATCTCAAAGCGTAATTAACGAAGGAGGTCTTACAAAAAACCCCTCAGGAGCACGTCTAAGACACAGTAACGTTTCTATAGCCGAGGGGGGAATGGGGTCTTTTTTGCCCCCACTGCTATATATGAAACGTTCATGTATTTTGCATGAAAGCGTTAGAAGAATATAAAGAAGATGGGTGGCTTAAAGTTCTATTAATGAAGGTGATGATTATAATTAATAAAAGTAACCATTTATCTAGTATATAATATATTTATAGGAAATAGGTACCTATGTAAATTAGTAAGCTATTCGCTCAAATTACTAAGCACGAACACATACTCGCTCGAACAAGATAAAATTTGCTTTTTTATACTTCTTATCATACATATAAATAAGCCGTTTCGGAGTAGTTTAGTTACAAAGAGATTAATAATTTGTTAACATATGATAGATCACACGATTCCAAACGCCTAGCGTATGACCCCTTAATGTATTTGCACCTTGCTCATGTAATTCAATATTCAACATTTCAATTACATATTATTTAATTAATGTCCTATTTATTTATGGTGAGCTGTTCCTTATTAATTCTTTCACAATGTGCCAGTTTTTGGTACTATATAGTATAATCTATAGTAATATTATAAAGCTGAAGAGTTTGTTTGTTTGAACGCGCTAATCTCGGGAACTACCGGGCCGATTTGAAAAGTTATTTCGGTGTTAGATAGCTCATTTATCGAGGAAGGCTATGGGCTATATATCTTAGCGCTATGACCAACAGGAGTGGAGCTACGGGGGTGAAACCGCGCGGAGCAGCTATAGTATGAGCATATAAGACAAAATATGTAGAAATATTTCATTTTATAATGATACCTACTTTATTCTATCAATACAATTTAATGATTGATTTCTTAAAATATAGTGATTCGATTTAAAGTCACAAAATAAAATGGCTTATTTATAAGTATATTAGGTACCTAACAATTGAAACTAGAAAAGACTGGAAAAGACCTAATAAAAAGATATTTTCATAGTACCTAGATGCTGTAGTAAATCTTAATAGTGTCTATTCGATTCACATCTGTCGACACCATATGCCTCAATTAATATTCATGAAATTGTACAAAGGCAAAGGATTTGGTTAACTTAGAAACGTGTAATAAGAAATGTTCAAGATTTACCGCAAACTTAGAAGGAGAAAAAATTAAAAAGCCATTTGTTATTGAAATAATTGTAAAATATAAAATGGTTATAATATGTTGATCAATCTTCAGTTTAAATGATAGGTACGCAGATAATGCGTAACAAATAAGCCTAAATAGTTCCATAGATTTTGTGTGAATTAGCAACAAATATGAAAATTATTCTAACGATAATCGAATGAAAAACTATACATTTAGAATCTCACATTCTTAAATAATCTCATCGTTCTTTGATAAACAATTAAAGCTTTATTTCAGCGCATTGCCCACACAGTTCGAGCAAATAACCTAAGAAACCTATTCAATTAATTATTTGTATGTTCGTCGCTCAATCACACACAAACGGGTGAACACATAAATTATAATATCTTAGTCCAAATCTCAGCGAGGACTACCAAGAACGAGCCATTACGCATACTTCAGAATAACTGTTAATGTTCATAATTCTTGTTAAATTACTCGCACAGTAGATCTTAATTTCGCTAAATAATATTATCTTTGGCCCATCTCAGAACTCTTATAAGTACGTGTAATAATTGGGAAGGAGGGGGTTCGTTAGCAAGCCCTAATGCCAGCAGACATTAATCATTCCTTTCATAAAGAGTGGGGTTCTGTAGATAAATAAGTGTAGTATGTGTTTTCTTAGGGTACCCTTCTTGAGACGTTGCTCGATTAGTGTGGATACGACTGTGAAAATATGTTATGTATTTAGTCGATTATTTTTTATGTCAATAACGCTTCTATTCATAATCAATTAAAAAGCTTATATTTATTGTTATTTATAGGTCTTGTAGGCCTATTCGATTTCCCTGCAAGCGGTAACAGAGATGAAAAAAGTCCTCAAGTATGAAATGTGAAATAATAAATCTGTTTAAGTTTTTAACGCATGAGTGTGACGTAAAATCCTGGGTTCGTTACCATACTTCGATACATCATGCATTGCGTCTGCTCGTTTGCCTTCCTGTTATATAAAAAAGAACAAATAAAATAAACGGTTTCGATGTTCGTTCTTCCATCTACTTGCTCAGTACTTCGTTTCGTTTCATAAACTTTATTTATAACAGTGTTAAATGCTGTACCAGGCCTCCGTCACTCGCTCAAGGTCGCGCTATAAGTGCCTACCGCACAGTAGGTCGGTACCGACCCAAGCGGCAGTTGGTTGGCACACGCGAGACTGCGCACCCGCGTCACGTTTCCCGTGCTCGCTACCAAGATGCCCGGTTATTGCGATGTGGACGGGTGTCGGAGTTCAAGAGTGAATAACAAGGAATTGTCTTTTTTTCAATTGCCTAAACAGGCAAACATATAGCGGGTCCACGCGGGTGAAACCGAAGGAAACAACTACTATCAATAAGATTTCATTTTTTTTATTGTATAATGTAACATATACATATAATTAACAATAAAAAATTAAGTGTTTCAGCAACTCTGTATTTAATTTACGCGCTCGGTACAACCCTAAAGTTTTCGTTTGATGACGCAATCACGCGGCGTGCGCGGGAAACTGGCTTCTCGGTGCGTGTTCGTAGAGTACATTTCTTACTGCAGCCGAGTTGCGGCGCATTTTGTAGGTAAATATAGCGTAGGTATTTTAGCTTTTGTATGGGAGTGATGTATCTGTTACGAAGTAACTATTCTCTAATCTGTGGCTGTACTACTAACACACAAAGTATCTATAAAAAAAATCAGGTAGAAATATCAATAATTATAGAAGTATCAAGTAGGTAGTAAATAGATGATAATAGGTAAAAGTATTTATTTATTTTTTTATTTATTTGGTCAACCAACATTTGTTTACAATGATTCTTAAATATAAATATTACATAACATATTATAGTTCTTGCGATAAAGTACCAATAATTACCTAATTAGAGGTTAACACAGCATGCGCCAATTATACAGAGCTATTTCTTAAGAGTAGGATATTATTGTTATTATTAAAAGAATAAGAATAAGAATTATTTAATTATGATAATGATGATGACAAAAATTTAAGGTGTTAATTTTTGTATATCCTTCACTATAGAACGGAGCTTGTTGGGTATTCCGAAAAAAGCAACCGTGCTGACCATTACTTGTAACATTTGGAAGCGTGAGTTTTCCATGAATAGTTTTCCAAGGATAATTTGAAATTTGAAAATTTGAAGTTAGTTCAGTCCAATTTTTTTATTTCATTAGTAATTCATGTCAATTTAGAAAATTAAATTTACTAATGAACTATGTGACATCTTATTGGAAGAAATAAAGTAATTTCATTTCTTACATAGTAATATCCACTATTTCCCATCGCAACGAGGCAAGGCAACGCTTGCCACATAATTATTCATCTTAAATTGCACGTCTATGTATGTGTGGCCCGTACCTCGGGACCGTGTTCAAATTACTGCCTTTGTAAGAAAGCTGCGGGAAATTTATAAATTTATAAAGTTTTCGAGTTATGGCCTTTCTAAGGCGCGACCTAGTTTAAGTTTCATAATTTGGATCTTGTTTATCATTAGACGCCTAGACGGGTTGTTGTTTGGTCGTAGGTTCGATGCTTCTAGACAATTTTTGTTGTTGAAATAAACGGGTTATTAATTAATTACTTACAAATAAGTTGTTATGTTGTTAAATCTCGAACCAAAGATCTAAAACTAATAAAACTCTACATTTTCTTTTTTATAAAATGTTGTTTTTAGCTGGACATTACGGTGCTAACGATCTTATGGATTTTCTACGTAAAAATGCCTGATATTGCCATAAAATAAGCAAAAAGATGCTGTTGCAGCTAGTTACGAATAGGTACATATATTACCTAGGTACTTATTAATAACATTCTCCAATAACCTGCGTATATCAGCGATATTGTGCACAAATCGGTAAAAATAGTGATTTAGGTAAGTAGGTACCTACATACAAACCTACTTCTTATATTCTTTATTATCTTTCTAGATATTCCCCTATGTTAATTTTGTATGTATAATGTATTATACAATCCTTAAGTCTATTATGTGTGTCTACTTATACATCATCACCAATAATTTTTATAAAAAAAGATTGAAGAAGAAGCTACTAAGATATAATGAAACAACGTGAACAAAGCAAACTAAATTCAACATTAACAAAGAAATCATCAATTTAACTCCAAACTAAGCTTATATTTAAATAATATGTTAATACAATGTTTGTTTTGCCAAAAACTTTACCACCCCCCACCCCCAAGGGGTTTAATTAAATCTGTAGACGCGGACGTTCGTCTTGGAATTTTCTTTGTGCAGGTAAAATGTAAATTTTAAGGGTACCACCCCTTGTTATTTGGCTTTATATAATTTGAAGAATCTTGTATTAAGATATTTTGGAGTTATCGTGTACATATAAATTACTAGCTTTCCGCCTGCGGCTTCGCCCGCGTTTTCAAAGAAAAACCCGCATAGTTCCCGTTCCCGTGGGATTTACGGGATAAAACCTAGCCTATGTTACTCGTGGATAATGTAGCTTTCGAACGGTGAAAAAAATTTTAAAATCGGTCCTGTAGTTTATGAGCCTATTCATTACAATCAAACAAACAAACAAACAAAGTTTTCCTCTTTATAATATTAGTGTAGATTGTAGAATGTAGAGTTAGTTAGTAAATTATATTATTGAGCTTTATGTAAACTTGACTATGTTTTATTATTTTATACTTTACGCAGATAATGCAAATATGTGACGATAGGTATTTAAGTCTATAAAGTACAAGTAGGTTAAGTCATAGGTAAATAATGAGAAAATATATATATATATATATATAGGTGAATATGATTATTTAATGTTATAGTTTTGTTATCATTTACATAATAATAAAAGTAAGTAGGAATATATAAGCATACTTTTTTATTTAAAAAAAGATTTGTGAAGTTTTATGTAACTTTTCATTTAGGTTACACGTAAAATTTTATATTATACAATAATTAATGGTAAGTAACTAATTAAATTATGATGTGCATATTACCTATACTAATAGACTATTCTTTACAAGCATTGCGTTGCTTACATTGTAGCAAAATAGAAAATGGAATGTAATATATTATTTTTACATTAATTTACCATTATTATAAATGTTATTTCATCGATATTTCATATACATTTTGGACAGCAACTACACATTCTCTGACCCTTGCTCTTGGATTGGCGTCAAACAATTATCACTCTCCCTTATTTACGCATTATTTAGGGTCGTATTTCAGAAAAATTCTCTATGAAACACTTTATTAATTACTAGCTGTGCCGCGCGGTTTCACCCGCGTGGCTCCGCTCCTGTTGGTCTTAGCGTGATAATATATAGCCTATATTACCTACTCGTGGATAATAAAGCTTTCGAATGGTGAAAGAATTTTTAAAATCGGTCCAGTAGTTTATGAGCCTATTCATTACAATCAAACAAACAAATTTTTCCTCTTTATAATATTAGTGTAGATAAAATACTGTAGAATTTCAACTTCCTGATACCCATGTAGTTTGATAGAAATTGAACGCATTGTATGTCGTAAGTATATTATCTACAAAAGAAAAATCTGTTCATTTTTGTATTACATACTAACTGACTTTTTAAATTACCTAGCTTTTCTCCCGTGGCTTTGCTCGCATTCTTGTTACGCGTACGCGACTGTTCATACAAATTTAAAATAACAATGTAAAATGTCCCATAAAGTTAAGTTGTTACACATGAAATAGACCTACTATGCATCAAAATTTAACCATATCCGTTCAACAATTCAGATATAAAAAAAATCAGAAATTCTTTCACATTCAATAAATTAATATCCATACGGTAGATAATTTCAGACGTACAAAACGAACCACGGTTAATTTCACAAAAATATATTGTTACTATTGTAACATAGATTGTTTTTATGAGTAGGTATTATTAGACAAAACATTGCTTTCAAAAAATTATTAAGTACGTTACCTACTTATACAAAATTATAATTTTATTAAAACTGCAACGTTTCTGCGTCACACGGTTTTGATAAGTGCGGGGCCGTTGTAATGTTTTCATTCTGCAGAAATCCCACGTTATAGGTAGGTATGTTCAGGCACAGAATATTTAACAGTAGCTAAGTTTAGGTTAAAGTTGGTTTAAGTTGGTTCAAGCTTTCCATTTTCTCAGTTAAAAACTATTTTTCAATTTTCTGTATGGTCTGCCATTATTAAATTTAATAGTTTATATGTTTCCTTGTAAAACATGTATAATAACCTACGATAATAAAATAATAATACCTATATATAAGCATTTAATCTTTCTCAAGATTACTTTATGTTTCTTACAGCCAAATAGGTAAATTTAACCCAAGCACCTGAAAAAATCTCCATACGGGCCACAAAAGCGAAAAAAATCAATCACGTTATCTTCGAGTGGTCAACCGCCAGTTAATTAACTGGCTGGTTAAACGAGCGATTACTGGAGTTAGGGCGGTAATCACTGGCCGCCGAAAAAATTGGCTACCATACTGTGGAAACGGATTTTATTTCATTAATTTTGTTGGTATATAAAATATGTATGTTGTATGTCAAGTAATATAATATAGAGACAGAATGTGTTCATTGTATTTGGGTAAGTCATGTGTTGTATTCTGCAAATGAAATAAATTTACAAACTATATAAGTATGTAGTATATATATACCATTAAAATACTGTTAAAAATATGTAATGACGATTCGAAAGTGCTTCTAAAAGAAGTCTAATTGAATGAATAAATGTTTGAGTTTGTTGAGTTTATTAATATTTATGTTGTTAAATTGTTATGAGTTTAAAATAAAACTAGGTAGATATACCTACATTCCAGAAATGTGAAGAGTGTTTATAAAGATGTCTTTATGAGAAACTGAAAAAAAAAACGTAATGATAAAAAATATCTGGATTCTTTAGAATTTTTGTTTGTGTTACATATGCTAGTCTCTAGACACTCATATCTCTCTTACTGCCTGTCGTGATCCCATCATATTATGATCTTTTTAATTTCCTTATTTATTAGATACATCAGTATATAATATGAGAATTTTGTATTTTAAGTTTAATTCTTGCAAAACATGTAGGTAAATACTAAATTGTTAACATATATGTAGTTAATAACATCCGTTACATATTTGAATAAATAAAAAAGCATATTCCACATTTAACAAACAAACAAATAAATTACAAGCAAAACGGTAAAAATGTAGCAAAGGGTCCCGCCGCGGCCCTGAAACACAACCCGAACGATACCTTCATTTGTACACATTTTCATTGCAATTACCTATGTATCAATTTAAACTACTTAAAACTTTTTTTTTAAACCCTGTACAATATAGATGTAGGTATACAATGTTTTGATTTGACAGGTTTATTCATCTACATATTATAAAGCTGAAGAGATTGTTTGTTTGTTTGAACGTGCTTATCTCGGGAACTACTGGTCCGATTTGAAAAATTATTTTTGTGTTAGATACCTAGATCATTTATCTCGCTAAGAGCAATAGGAGCGGAGCACTGCGGGTAAAACTGCGGAGCAAAATTTGATATCCATACTTCTGAGGAGAATAGCTTAACTTACAAAATGGTTAAAATATTTGATATTTTCAACTAAATAAATAAATAATAGATACCTAATACATGCAAACCTATTCTGTTATATTGCTTCTTATTGGAATTTGGAATGCGTTTAGGAATATTGAGTCATTCAATTTATATTGAATTAAATATTTAATATAATAAATAATATAATACAATAATATTGATATTTGCACCTATCACACCCACTCTATTAGTTATAATAAATACGTAATACGTTGTTATATTACATATTTTATTTCCAACTTAACCATGCTTTATGTTGTTACTCACATAAAGAGAATGACGGTAATATTATTATCGATTTCATTTTTATGACCTAACAGCCAGTATAAACAACATTAATTCATCTATATTTCACCCCTGTTTATTTCAAAGCACAGAATACTTAATACTTAATAGTAGCTAACACTACCCAAAGTTAGTTTACACTACTCGCCACTAGATGGCCACTACATTAGTTCGTCCAAAACCCGCACGGCGCTGCAGTCGAACCTGACCTAAATACAAACCGAATCATTTAACATCGAAAACAGAATAAAAACCCACCCTCATCTCAGTTACAAGCCAATGATGCGAGCAAATAAGCGAAAATCCGCTTCTGTGGAAAAAAGGAAAAATTGAAAAAGGGATAAAGCGAAATAAAAAACGGGGCGTGCGTCATTCTGTGACGTTCAGCCGCGTGGAACTTAATTGTAAAAGGTCGGAAAAAAATCGCTAAGCGTGAGTTGTGTGGGCGGGATGGGATCCGTATGAATAAAAATGAATATGGAGTTAATATTGGGAAAGTTATTTATTATTACAGTGTACTAATGTGTGTAATAATATTATGCTTTTACTGAGACTTAGAAGAATATAATACATAAAAAAAAATTACTTACTTAGTAACAATGCTGATAGTCGCTACATCGCATCGCCAATCCATTCTAATAAAAAAATGGTTTGTACACAAATCAATTTTTTCAATTGCCAAGAATAGTTAGGTTATTAATAATAAAAGAAATCGACTAAATAATATCGATTTCTTTTTTTGTTGAATATAACGGTGTTTATTATTAATATTAATAAACAATAAGAAGAAGAACTTAAGAATTGTCACAATGATGACTTTTCCCATTTTTAGCATATTTCAAAACTTATTACCTATATTGCATTAAAAAGTTTCAGAGGACAAATATAAATAAATAATTATTCTACACGGACCCCTAAAACTGTAAAAAGGCAGCGAGGGGAAATGAAAACGTATTCATATTGAAAGCCTTTAAAAAAACTGCGAAGCCTCCGTCAAACGATTGATTTGATTTGTTTACCGTGACAGGACAATGGAATAAGGCCTTTTTATATATTTTTTCGGAATTTTCCCTCGTCCTTTGTAAATTGCTTACAAAAATTCATTTTCTTTTTAATTTAAATCTTTAAAAAATGACGGATTACAATTTTTATCGAGAAAATTTACATGGTGGTAAGAATTATACATTTAAAAATATTAAAATGTGTTTTACTGTTTATGAAGTAAAATTTTATTAAATCTTATAAGAATTCGAGTTCTTGTACGTTTTCTAATTAATTGGTTTAGCTACTAGCCACTAGATGTCGCTAAAACGTTAACGAGTGAAAATATTTTTATACTGTTATTCATTTTCGTTTTACAAACATACATTTTTCTAATTTAAATCTTTACTTAATTAAAATTTTGTTAAATGTTGTTGTGTTTATATATTTTGCAGCGAAAAATATGTCGTTACAAAATATAATATATTTTATTTTATAAACGTCAAATTATAATTATACTACTCGACAATAGATGGCACTATGAGCATTGCAAAAACTGATAGTGAATGTTATTTTGAATAATAAACCTACGTTGATTAAAGACATGTTATTCAAATAAGAACTAGGTATTTAATTCCTATTTGACCGAGAAGTATAATAAATAATAATTTTTGACCAATTAAAAACGCATTGCATTAGTAGATAAATAATTCTTAATAAGACAATATAAGGTATTTAAACGAATTTTCTTTTGTTAAAATGTTGACTTATTAAAATTCACAATGAAACATTTCTATAAAATATTAAGTACCTAAGCTCGTCGTTGCGGAAGTAATACCCCTTTCAATTTAAACTCACTTCAATGTAATAATAGCTACGTTGATATTATTTTACTATTTAAATTTATAAAGAATAGAAAAAAATTCGATCACGAGGCGGGACTCGAACCCGCATCCTTCGCGCCATTCCGGGGCGTTATTTTCCCGGAATGGCGCGAAGGATGCGGGTTCGAGTCCCGCCTCGTGATCGAATTTTTTCTATTCTTTATAAATTTATATTTATAAAGCATTTGAATGCCATAAAAACCAAAAAAATATAAATTATTTTACTAAATTTAAATATAAGTTATCTTAGAAACTAAAAGATGATAATGTTCTGTGCTTGGTATACCAAGCTTCCTTCATGAAACAAATATACCTAGGTACCTAATTTATAGAAACACTAGCTTTCCGCCCGCGGCTTCGCCCGCGCAGTCAAAGAAAAACCCGCATAGTTCCCGTTCCCGTGGAATTTCCGTGATAAAACCTATCCTATGTCCCGGGATAAAAAGTAGCCTATGTCCTTTCTCGGGTATCAAAATATCTCTATACCAAATTTCATGCAAATTGGTTCGGTAGTTAAGCCGTGATTGAGTAACAGACAGACAGACAGAGTTACTTTCGTATTTATAATATTAGTATGGATTGACATAATATAAATGGTGAGTAGTGTAATTATTTATTGTATTATCATCCTCATTAACAATATTATATTATTTGCAGATTTGCAATAATACGAAGATACAAATTTATAAATTTCATTATTTAATTTACAAGCCATTATGAAATATAAATATTGTTATACCTCTTAAAAAAAAGCTGTGTCTGTGTGCTATGTTTCTTTTTGCTTTTGATGATTATAAGCATTCATTCTTAGACGAAGTGACACATTTTATCAGCGTATTTTTCATCTAAAGCTTTTTGGTATAAAATAAGCTTTTTAATATGTATTTGTAGATATATATTTCTAAGCTGTTAAGATGCTTTGTATTTTACACGACATTCAATCCTGCGACGTCCGTAAACTAATCACTATCACTACATAGTAACTATAAAACAAAGTCGCTTTCTCTGTCCCTATATCCCTATGTCCATTTGTATGCTTAAATCTTTAAAACTACGCAACGGATTTTGATGCGGTTTTTTTAATAGATAGAGTGATTCAAGAGGAAGGTTTTAGTAGATATATAATTTATTAGGTTTTAGACAAAGTGAGCGAAGCCGCGGGCAGTAAGCTAGTAATAAAATAATTTAAGTCCATATTTAGTGACGGTGACCAAAAACTCACATTTCCCAGTCCACACGCGAAGTTGCTTAACCACATCGATCGCTACAGACAGACAGACTAATCCTTTTTATGAACAGGTAAATTTTCCACTTGGCGCCACCAGCCCGGAAAATAACTCCGGGAAATAATTAGGAAAACGATGATACGTCTGCATTAATATTAAAAACTTTAATGAAAAAAATATTAAAAGGTATCCCCGGAATTTTATCCTTTTTTCCATTAGACGGGATCGCACAGTGGTGGTATGGAGTCAGCGTTTGTTTTTGTTTTATACTGTTTTTATTTATTGAAAAGTGTTCACATAGTTCACATTATTTAAAAATAGTTTATACTGAAATGATGATTATTAATGATTCAATGTTAAGCATTTCATGTGCACTGGCAATTAATAGTTTTATGTTAAGTTGTATAAATGGACCAATTAAACCAATAATTTATGACACAGACAATAAAGGAAGACACAATAATTGTGAATAATTCAGGTCGCAAATTTCTATGAAATCTATGTAGGTAGGTACTACATGATTTTAAAATAATATTTATTAGCGAAACATTACTCAGGGAAAGTGTGTAATTTCTACAAGTAGGTACCTACATACGTTGTTGCTCTATTCCAGTAACTTGGTATACAAATTCTAGCAATTAAAAGAAATATATAAAACAGTTTTCAGTCAAATTAAAATCTTCTTACGAATTTGAATCCTAACTTTAGCCTCCTTTTCATAAAATTTAGATAGAATAGCGACTCCATACCTCTAAGAACAAACGTTTTTACATAAAAATAAATATACTGATCCTCTCTGCTTATAAGAGGGGTTACTTTAAACTTACCCCTTCTGCACGAAATCATTCTGAAAGCCTTTTAAAAGTTAAGGGTTTTATGACATTTTATATTTTCAACTTTTTTTAGAAAATAATTATACATTATGTTACGTAGATAAGATTTATTTTTACATCACATCTTATTATAATTTGAGAGCACGTAAGTATGTTTGGATTGTGTTAAGACAACCAAGTAAACACGTTAGAAAGCTCAACTATCTCTAATAAAATAAAGAATATAATAAGGGTAAATTAATAAAGAATTTTCATTACCTTTTAATTAACAGGTTATGATATAGGTATATTGAAAATTGTTTATTATCTATACAAACCCATAGCAAAATAATTTTACCTACTATAGGACACAAATTGAACCTAATCGTTGAACTTAAATAATGCCGCCTCTGAATTATTTTTAACTAACTTAATTATTCAATAACATAAAGGAGAATGCCCATGAAAGTATGGACCACAGTATAGTGTTGCGTCAATGCCGGAGTGGTTTTGGAGGGTTCTTCGATATTCAAAAGATTTTTACCAATTGATTTTTTTGTGATAAAAACAGGGGTTTTCAAGATATTGAGAAAAATGTGAAATAACCTCAAAACTTAAATAACCCCGATTTAGTTAGGTTTATCTGTTATTTAGGTAGTATTTTATCGCCCGAAGATTATTTTTCGTTTCAACATATTTAATCTATGCGTAGAGCTTATGCTTTCAGACAAAGTCTACCTGTTCATCGGCTAGCGTAGGTAGGCACCAGAAATCTTCCGGGACGGATTTCAAGAAACCCTAAATATATATTTAAAAAATGCCAATAGAGTTTTTATTCGGTTTACATGTTGTTGTTGTTGTTTGAATCATTTTTTCACTACATATTCGAAGAAAGATAAAAATAAGAAATAACTGGTTACCTACCAAGCTATATGTCATAATAATATTTTTTTTACATATATTTCTATTATTTTACTTCACTATCTATGTTAAAACAACCTACAGTGTATAAACAATTTACAATACCCTAAAAAATGATTTTATGTTAATTGATTTTTTTGTAATTCAATGTAAACAATAATTGACATTAATACATTTAGCTATTTACCATAGTAAATGTCGTAACGGATCTAAACAATTACATGTCTTATTAGATTTTACAAAACATTCTCTGATCAAAATATATTTTCCGATAGTAAGAAGGCCTCTAAATTGCCGAGATTTTTTTTAAAAGTATTGTTATCTTGATACATGAGAAATTCCTGTACCAAAAATGTGAACGGTAATGGACACTAAATCTATAATAACGGATCTAAACAATTACATGTCTTATTAGATTTTACAAAACATTCCCTGTTCAAAATATATTTTCCGATGGTAAGAAGGCCTCTAAATTGCTGAGATTTTTTTAATAGTATTGTTGTCTTGATGCATGAGAAAAACCAGTACCAAAAATGGGCATTTTCCTTTATACTTATCACATCTCTTTAATAATGTAATAAATTATAAGTCTCTTATAATTGATATTAGTATATATTATTATCCATTCATTAGGCCTTCTTCTAGAAGTGCTTTTCAATCATCATAACATTGTTTTACCATTTACCATTGCGCTATCTCTGATAAGATAATAATTATAATAAACCATCTCTTATATAATTCTAGCATATTTTTCCACTAAGACACGATCAAGCTAAAATGTAAACACATCTTATACCTAAGTACAGCATAAAAATAAAAACGCAAAAACGAAATTAATTTTCGATACAAATTTTCATAAAAGCCTTTCTAATAAGGCCGCAGTGTAATCAAGTCCCGAAAAAACCTCGGAAGCCTCCCTAATATAAAATTATCTGCAGAATTCACTTACTCGGTCCTTGGTAAAAACTCGGAACAATACCCTTGCTTGTGCTGTGAACACACTTGCGACGAAAGAATATACTTGTTAGGTAAGCTTTTAGTATTAGCTAAGGCGCCTAGACTCTATATTGTCATAAAAACTGAATTGTAAAACAATAGAAGAAGGCAGAAGCGTAAAAATATTTCTTGCTGTCATCGATTTAATAGTGTTTCATTTGAAAAACTGTGATTCTTATAAGATATTAATTAGTAAGGCCACATATTGTTTATAAGTTAATAATTACCAGTAAGACTGAGTACCCAATATACCTAGGTTAAATTTACCTTATTAGAATGCGACTAAACCAATATTACCTCCCTAATATACCTACGTTCATAAAATGCATAATATTTTGTGAATGTATACGAGTATTTGTTATCAAATATTATTTATTGTAATTCCACTTTCTATTGACTGTGGAACTATTTCCTCCAGTACACTCTATCACTATAACATTATTAACTAAATTATATTGAACTTAAAGAACCATGATAAATTATTAACTCCGCAGTTCTGGCCACAGCTCGTTACGCGGGAGATACAGCTCCCCCCACCACACCACTCCCCTATGAGCCAATTTTTGTAAGGGTCCTTTCTTTACCTGCAACCCTTTTGAAGATCATATGGTATTCGCTTCAACGGATTATGTTAGATTGATGTTATTAATAAAAAAACGTTTTTTTTTGTCTAAAAAAACCTGTATGTACCTTAATTAGGTGTAAAAAAGAGCGTGTGCATCGAGCGCACGTGTCAGAAGTGAAACTTCTTTAGATTCAAAGGCACCAAAATGTTCGCCTTACTCCATGGCGTGACGGTATTGCCATGACACTTTGAAATTTTACTCTCAACGCGCCTAAAGAAGTTTCACTTCAAAAATGTTTTTTTATATCTAATAAGAACCTGTAAGTATCTACCTTAATTAGGTATAAATAAAGAAAGTTTTGCAGTTATCTTCACAGCTACTTTTTCTAGAAATTCTTTGAGTATTTATAAATAATATTTCTTTATAAATCATAAAGATTTATTTTACTCGCTACGTAGAGCTGTAAGTACGTAGGACCTACGTAGACCGTATAAGAAATGGCTACGTATTTTTCTTGCATTCAATTTTATACAAGGAAAGAACGCTTTCCCTGGATAGGATTTTCATGAAATTGTAAGGTCAATTAATTATAGGTTCTAGGATATAAATTATTAAAATAATATTATAACAGTCTGTAATGTTGTTTGGCAATTGACAGTTTATAATTTTAATAGTTATTAAAGTGGACGACAGAAATAAAAACATACACAATTTTTATGTAGGTACTAGGTATTTTATTTTATAACTCTACAATGTCTTACACACTTATTTACACGCACAACTATACATAGGTATTTCTTACTAGTTAAATATATAAAATTCTCATAAATAACAAGCAATTCAGACCTATACTTAGACCAGAATTCATCTTTTCTCTCTTAGAACTAAATATTATACTATTTACGTCTCATTCATGTCCTAATTTCATATTTGATTACATTGAGCGGCGACAAAGCCATCACTTCTAAGCAATTAAACACAAAGAAAACAGATCAAGAATATCACAATCTAACATAATATGTTATTTAATCCGTAAAATATATAATTTGCGTACCAGTTTACAAATTACAGGCTAAGAATAAAACAAAAAGTTATTAAAAACAACATACACTCATACTCATAAAAACTAATCCTATACGAAAACGAAGATACACTAACTAAAACACTAAAAACTCTAACAAGAACAACCTTTTTTTTTTTTTTTAGAATCTTACGTTCGGCGAGTAGCTTATTTTCTTCCTTTAGCGTCAGCGTCCAAGTCTCACAACCGTACATAAGAATACGCCTAATTACTGTTGAGTAATTCTTAGTTTGGTCTTCCTGCTCAGGAGCTTTGACACTAACAAAGCTCCTAATCAAAGCTTTGACACTAACAAGAACAACATACAATACAAAATCGAGCTTATTAATTTTTCTTAAAGATGTACCATTCCGAAAAATATCGATAGAAATAGGTACATGCTTAGGATATTTATTTGTACGAAAAATCTTATTCTAAACGAAATCAAATCCGAAACGCAAACGAGTAAATCATTGTCGTAAACATGGCGTATGCAAGTAGGGATAAAGGGTATATTTTTATGATAAGGTAGATTTATAGGAGAGTCTTCAGCCGGAGGCCGCCTGCCCCCGCCTTGTACGGCACGCTAGTATGGAAACGGCTTTATCTGTTAGTCCGCTTTATATCGTTTTCTCTATAAAAGTTTATCAGGTTGAAACAAAATTTCTTACTAGCTGAAGGTTTTTGCAGAAGAAAACAAGAGGCAAAATTACAATAGATTAGGTGTTATCCTGAAACATATGCTACATCACTGCAAGTTTAATGTTTCGTGAAAGAGCAACAAATATACATCCATACATTCTTATAAACCTTCATAATGTAAAGTACCCAGTAAAACTAGGCGCTTGTCCCGGCGCGTCCGTGTTGAAAAATACGTTTGACTATTGTGGCTATCAGCTGTGATTGTCATTCAAGCTCTTCTTATAGGTGCTAATTTAGTTGACTTCTGATCTATTACGAGTCATTCGCTGTGATCTGCCACGGTTGACCTGAAATAGAAACAAATAAATTTAGAGCTGTATCACTTATAGGTATTAGGATTAAGTCAATAACTAATTTATTGTTAGTAGAAATTTTTTTTCGAATCTGTTAAAAGATTTCGGGATTATACATTACAAATTAATTAATATCTCGTCTTTACATCAGCAGTACAATTTGAAAGGCTGTGATTAAAATACATTTCAAATAAAAAAATATTCCATCTCCACGCTTTTCTATACCCTCCCAACCCTTTGTCTTGCCTCGCGCACTCCATATTTTTTTCATATTACATTTTCATTTTATTTCATATTTCTCCTTTAGGGGGAGGGTAGGGATAATAAAATTTTTCCCTTACCACCCGACGCTTTTATTTATAGGGGTGGTTAAGGCAGAATATGTTTCTCGTGCATTTAGTAATGAGTCCAATTATTAGGGTTGTTTTTCGAGATTTTTTTTTTGTATTTTTTTTTTCTTTTTTTCGACGCTTTCGCACTGTTTGTTCGCGATAAGTGTCGGGTTTTATTGACAATGAGAAGGTTACGTTTTTATTATGTGTTTTATGAATTTGTTTAATGCGGTTGTGGGTTGGGATTTTTTTGTTGTTTTGTATTTTTTGGAACGTTTCTCGTGTGCTTTTACTTGTATTCGTATTTGTAGGTTAAAGATTGGTTTTTCTTTATAATACTAATAGGTAGATGAAATTGTTCAGTGTTAGGTATATGTTGTAAATGAGCTTAATATTTGAATCTATAAGTTTACTACTTACATATAGGTATTCCTAAACATTCAGACCAAACTATTCTATTCTCTTCTAAAGGTTAACTATAAGTCTATTTCAAGAATGTGCTAACTCTACTTTTACCTAGCTTGGCTTGCATGGTATCAGCTAATATCTACCTATTAAGGAAAAGCTTTATGTACCTATCTACTAAAGTTATTTAAGTGAAACTAAGTAGGTAAATATTACAGGTTAAAATATTTATTCCGTACATTTTACAAACTAAATGTTTTTTTGCAATGTCAATTATCACTGCAGCAGCTTTTTAAACCCAAGCAAACCCGTGCTACTAATATTGTATAAATCTATAACGCAAACTCCTCTATAAAACCAAAAACTTACTTACTCTATAATTTTTGAATAAAACTATGTATAACATGCGAAACAAACTAGTTGATATATTTAACATACTTATACTTACTCTATAATTTGTAACTGTATCATGCTCAAATCAGTTAAAAGTACACAAACAATAACCTATATCAACTCTACAACCTACAACCTCTATCGCTTACTACTAATAACCAATAAGTTATGTTCCTCTAAAAATCGCAACAGAAAACACTTTCCAACGTGCCGCGAAACATGATTCCTTAGAAAACCTTACCCCTCCCCTGCTGGGCAAAGAACAAGAAATATGGATCAATAAAGAAATTGCCGGTTGTCCAATGAAGGCACTGGCTAGCACGCACACAGCGACGCGGGTGCTGTCCGCACACACACACACAGAGAGAGCTGAGAAAAATTGTGCGAGTGTGCGTGCTTGCGGTTACAGGGAAAAAATTTCGTTCCGTTTTTGGTATGGTGATTCTTCAGTTTATGAGAATAATGAATATTATAGTGTTTTGGTTATATAAAGTTATTCTGTTAATTTTAGACATCGGAATTATTGTTAAGTTATTAGGATATTTTTATAAGGAAATGCGATTCAGAATATCTTCGTTTCATGGACAAGTAACACTGATAGGTACTTGATAATTTTCTACAAACTATTTTATACCTTAATACATCTCGATTAAATCTTAAAACGGATAAACTTAACATAAATCTGTTTCGTAAACTTCAAAAACGAATCTTTAAGTGCAAGTTACAACATTACTCAGAACCATTCTTTGTATCTATTCAAACTATTTTATAAAGCCCGTTCTTACCTTAGAGTTGGTTTAATGCTCTAACTAAAGTTCTTACACTCGCGAATTAGATCCATTTTAACGGACGCATACCTATTAGATTCATAAACAACATACTTACCTACCTACTCTATTGATTATTATAAGTATATAATATACTATATTATGCAAGTAGGTACATAAAAATTACCCCGTTTTAAACCCGTTAAAGCTTACATAACAACCGCGAGCGTTGCCAAGCCAGTCGCCAGAACTCAAAAATAATGCCAGACAGTACGGCGATAAGACGCTTACTCGACAAAAAACATAAATTTGGCAACACTAAACCGCTGTAAGCAACAATACGCTGAGATTTTAACGGCTGATAAACATACGTATTTTTGGCGCTTTTTGTATTAAGGCCGTGTACGCGGTCCGTGCGCTGTTTGGCTCAAATATGTGATTTTTCAAACCAGATTGTCCATCAACCACTTATCTTACAAACATATGAATTACTAATAATTTTAGGAAATTTTATTGTCTATATAGTTAGTTAAGAGTTTTTTTCAATTAATACAGTATTTGTGAATACCATCAAAATAACTGAGCCGATGATTACTTGATTTCACTTTTAGTGTCAATTTCGAAGCTAAAAATATCTGAAATTGCTGACAGATCTAACACACATTTTTTTTTAACTAACTGCAAAAATCCTTATTAAAATAGTTAGTTAAAAGATTTTTTTATTTTTGACTCCTAACTTACGAAATTAAAATCCGAACAATGTGAATTTTTTTAGAAATTATAGTCGACAAAATGATTATTTTCACCAAGATATTTGACTTAGTTGAATATAATTTATACATATTGCAATAAAAGAACGTATTACTTATAAGATAAAATTTAAAAAATCAACTAAGGTACCTCTATTATTTTTCTACAATTTTTTTTAAAGTACTATAAAACACTGCGCGCGACCCGATTAAAATCAGTCGGCAGCGAGCCTTTCCAGAGAGAGGACATGTTGCTCGGCGCTCTCCTGTGGACCTATGCTGTTCATAGTAAAAGGATAGCGCAAGCCGCGATCTATCGTAATAGATCGCGGAGATTTTGACTTGCGTTAAATTGAATAAGCCCTCTTAAGTATTTTGTACATATTTTATAGTAATTTTTATGACTGCAAAAAGCGAATTCTTACAAAGCTTTCACTATCTACACATTTTTATATTGTCCTGGCAAATCATATCATTTATGTCATTTAGGGATATGAAAGTAGAATTTGTTAGATTTTCAGACTCAATATGCACACATAATTTCATGAGAATCGGTACGGCCGGCCGTTTCAAAGAAGTTTAACTTTGAGTGGTTTCACCACTAGCTTTTATGTAGTGTTGCCCAAATGCAAGAACAAGACGAGACTTAGCCAGTCTTGGTCTTGGTCTTGCGCCAATACATCTGGTCTTGGTCTTGGTCTTGGTCTTGCGCCAATACACCTAGTCTTGGTCTTGGTCTTGGTCTTGCGCTCCCAGTCTTGGTCTTGGTCTTGGTCTTGCAGCAAGAGTCTTGCAAGTCTTGCAAGTCTTGCAATTACCTATTAGTCTATTACTATTTATTAAAGTTTACTTTAAATCTTAGAAAAACGTATTAGAATTGGAACATTGTGAGCTTGAATTAACATAGCCATAGTAAAGATCAAGCAGATTAATAAATAACTAGTAATGCGCATAGGTCCAGTTTTTCATATTCTTTGATACAGTTTTTTGCGTCTCATAGAATTCCTAAGCGTACCTACCTAGTTATACACCGAACTGTTACACCTAACTACTCAGTGAAATAGCGCTAAGTCCTAGCTGCAAGACGCAAGAGTCTTGCAGGCTATGTCTTGTTCTTGCTCAAGTCTTGCACGGTCAGTCTTGGTCTTGGTCTTGCTAAAAATACGCGGTCTTGTTCTTGGTCTTGGTCTTGCAAAAACGCAAGACGCAAGACCAAGACTGCAAGACCAAGACTGAATTTGGGCAACACTACTTTTATGTTTTTGATAGTCTATTTAATAGATAAGCCAAACCGAATACAAGAAGCTTTGAAACCAGCCTTAAATAGATACTATTATAATATACCTATACTTAGATATACCTACTAAAATAAAAAAGACATTTTCAATATTTTGATCAACTTATAATTATATTTTGATGATGAAATTTAAAAAGATGAAATAAATAATCCATTTCCCATCATATATTATTATCTTATGCATCTGCCCTATATTACGAACAATACATTAATAATTTCTTAAGGCTGCGCGTCATTTACGCTAAACCAAACAAAACATTAGAGTTCAACCAGTTTACCTTGAGCTCTCACATTGCCTATAATTCGTTTGTTCGTTCCTAAAACTGGGCGGGAGGAGATGGCGGAGGGGTCAATATTAACTGGTCGAGGATTATGCTGATGTAAGTAAAGAAAAGCAGAGTCATTTAGGGTGTTATCTTAACGTTTGGTATTATTTTTTATCCGGATTATGAGAATATTTTGAATGTTCAATATTCATAGTAAACAAAAGTCAAGAGTTTGACATAAATACTAAATTGTATGTGTCTTTTAATATAGAAAATTACAACTACAATCACCCACACTGGTCGAAATATAGGTAAGCTGTGATATAAGTCTAATCATAATATTATCAAATCAAATTCAAATAAAAAATAACTCTACATTATGCAATAATCTTTATAATAGACTTGAGATATGATTTTAATTTTCTATAGAAATCTCAAAATGATTACATTTTTTTGTGTAGCAACTACAACATATTTTTAATTCTTATGCATCGTTTTTAATTAAGGATTTTTTTTAAGTTTTACAGTTAATGGTTTCGCTTTATTTTCTTCGACATAATATTAATATTCAACTGCATAAACATAACGACGTGAACCCATGGAATTCCTGAATCAAAATTGAAAAACTTTTTCGTTCTGAATGATCTCGCAAAGGTCCATATAATGAGCAGAGATTCGCGCACAATAAAGTTGAAGAAATATGTAAAGTATACCGCGAACAGGGAGGGACTTAGAAATTATAAAATAAAATTACAAAAATAATATTACAAAATAAATGGTATAAGGACGTAAAAAGTAAAAACAATAATGTATTTCAATCACTGTTTTGATTTGGCTTTTGTATATTAAGATCAATTTTTAGATGGCAATTATTGAGGCATAAATCTTCAATATACCTATGTGATAAGTGGGCAGTGGATTACGCTTAACAATATTCAACTGCATAAACATAATGAACCCATGGAATTCCTGAATCAAAATTGAAAAATTTTCACGTTCTGAATGATCTCGCAAAGGTCCATATAATGAGCAGAGATTCGCGCACAATAAAGTTGAAGAAATATGTAAAACATAATTTAAAACACAGACAAAAAAATACACAGTTTGGAAAGATAATGTACGTATTGTTAATTTTTATGACTTGTAAATTTCAATCGACAAATAACTACAAAAATAAATTTCATAGCTAGCTAAAGCTTAATATATTAAATAGCTAGATAAATCAGCACTGGCTCTTCAGACCTCTCGTTTATTCAAAATTTAACTCAAAT
Organism: Colias croceus; assembly: GCF_905220415.1. Classification (NCBI taxonomy): domain Eukaryota; kingdom Metazoa; phylum Arthropoda; class Insecta; order Lepidoptera; family Pieridae; genus Colias; species Colias croceus. Next base: position 5,463,040 of record NC_059562.1, read on the forward strand.
GTACAAAACCAATTAATTCCTTTCAGATGCACTTTTGAATCGTAGATCTCGATTATTTAGAACACGAAATAAAAGGAAACAATATCTCATAGTTCATTTCAACAAGTTTAGGCATAGAAAATGCGAAGTCGTACTTATAAAAAGCATTAATTATGAAAATAAATATACAACCGAGTACGCCCCAACGAATCGCTGTCCGTAAGAGGGTGGGGGGAGGGGGGAGTCCAATAGCTCTCCTTTTTACGTTCCAAGCCGCTCCTGGTGCTGCCAACCTTTTCTTATGTATAATTTACACTTATTTTTAATGTTAGGTACTAAATAAAAGGAGGTATTTGCGAATAATGTATATACCTACTGCATGGTTACTATAAGAACCGCGATTTGGCTTTGCTTGCATAAAAGTAATACTGTGATAAAAGTTATTAAAATCTCCATACACATTATTCATAAATTAAAAAGAGATATAGTATGCGTTGTTTTATAATAGATATTATGAATATAATACTGCACCTAAAATTAGACGAAATAAAAGTTTAATTTACTAGAAATATTGTTCAATTGAATCAATGTGAATAATATATTGTAGGTATATCATATAAATTGAATGAATAATCTTAACTAGATGAAGCCTGAAGGACACATTTTAATACACATTATCAAGACTTACCTAAATATTATATAATACTTTTTTGATCTATAATCATTAATTATTTAAATATTAAAACCAAACGTCCAAAGGTTGCCCACCCCTACCCCAAGAAGGTGTGAGCCGGCGCGTTGCCTCAAGAATGCTACAATTTTCCCGAGTTTTCCATTTCTTCCCCCCCTCCCAACCCTCCAACACCCCGGGAAAAAAGCCTTGGTCTTAACGACCCGCTCGATCTCCGGTTACCGCTTATAAAGTTTAAGTGTAGGGTTTCAAAACCTTTGGCGCGATGTGACGGACTAGTTTAGGGATTTATTTAACATTAAAGTTTGGATTAATTGCGTGGGAAGTTTAGTTTATTATAATTTATAACTCACGTGTTTTGTTTATTTATTTTGATTTGGAATTTTCTCGAATATTCAAGACTAGTTTAAACTTTAAAGTTCTAACTGCAAATTAATATTGGAATGTAATGTGTTTGTCTGTTGATTAGCAGTTTTTAGAATAGGTGCCTTTGATTAGATTTTTTTTAGAAATTATGTCTATGTAGTTTTCTATAAAAAAGCTTTTCATTTTAAACAATAATAATTATATTGTAAAGAAGGAAACAAATGACTCATGACCATTGATCATCTTGATAAATTTGTACCTACTTGAAACAGCCAACATGCTAACCTTTGAAATCGTGTCACAATGATAATAAAATGCTTATCAGATAAGTTTCAATAACTAAAATTACAAATGCCATACATTTCATAACTATCAAACGGCAAAACTTATCAAATAAAACATGTGTTAAATACTCACTAATTATTTAGATAATACTTTTAAAGAAATAAGTAAACCAGGAAAATATCACCATAACAAGCCAACCCTACAAAGAAAATTATCCAAGGCATAACAAATCATAATTTAAATTAAAAATTTCCAAGTAATAATATATAACGTCCGCTCGAGGCAGCACCGTCTCCAATTTTCTCGCAAAACAAATCTCTTGTGCTAAGAAATATAAAAAATACATCCAAAACGGCCTAAATGTTATCAACGTTGAATATTGCAAAATCAACTCTACTCCGCTGACACAAAATTCAGTATCCAACAACACCATCTATAAATTCAAGTATCAAAATCAATTCTACAACGTCCTAACACGTAAATTCACATACGCAATTATGAACTCTATATCCCTGTAATTGAGTTCACATTCCCGTAACTCGCTTACGCATAAAGGGTGTTCTAACTGCAGCTTACATACAGGGTGTTACAAGACAGGACTGGGAGACCCCCCCTAACTTCTTTGCGTCGTTAATTTACATTTTAAATTGCACTTACATTGCGCGGTGAGCGTCCTGTAGGAACGGGGTGGACTGCCTTCAAGTTTAAGTTAAATTATTTATTTGTGACTTTAAGTCATTAACTTGAGGAAGAACTTAAAGTCGTATATACCTATTGTTTATGACTCTTGAATATGATAAGGAAAGATAATTAAAAATACTATAGACATGGGCGTAGCCACGGTGGGGCCCCACTCTAGCTTTGACCTGGAAGGTAGGTAGATACCTAACCAAATCTAAAAATTGAAGTACCTACTAACTACTAAGCTTAATATCCGTAAGAAAATTCACACTCGATTCTCGAAAGTCGACAGGCGACACAGAAAATGCGACCTTTATAATTATTAGTATTATTTACCTCTAAATTGACTGACTAACAACTAACAAGTGTCATACGCCCAGCGACCAAACGGATGAAGATTTTTGGATCTATTTCGTGGTGTGGTAGGTGAACAATAAGGTGTTTTGAATAAGAATAATTCGAATAACGAATTACACATGAAAAAATAAAATAGCTGAGGCTTCTATGTTACATGAACTGTAAGAAAAATGAGTATAGTACCACAATTAGTTACCCCACTTACCTACTTATCCAATTTCACTTTTGTTGTGTTACACGTTCTACAACTCACTGATACTTTTTACTTTACACTTTTTTTTTCTAGTGCCTACAATAGAAAAAATGCATTCGCGAATGCCTTCGCGAATGCCATCGCAAATGCCTTCGCAATTGCCTTCGCGAATGCCTTCGCGAATGCCATCGCGAATGCCTTCGCAAATGCCTTCGCGAGTGCCTTCGCGAATACCTTCGCGAATGCCATCGCGAATGCCTTCACAAATGCCTTTCCAAATGCCTTCGCGAGTGCCTTCGCGAATGCCTTCGCAAATGTCTTCGCAAATGCCTTCGCAAATGCCTTCGCAAATGCCTTCGCAAATGTCTTAGCAAATGCCTTCGCAAATGCCTTCGCGAATGCCTTCGCGAATGCCTTCGCAAATGCCATCGCGAATGCCTTCGCGAATGCCTTCGCGAATGCCTTCGCGAATGCCTTCGCAAATGCCTTCGCGAATGCCTTCGCGAGTGCCTTCGCGAGTGCCTTCGCGAATGCCTTCGCAAATACCTTCGCGAATGCCTTCGCGAGTGCCTTCGCGAGTGCCTTCGCGAATGGCTTCGCAAATGCCTTCGCGAATGGCTTCGCAAATGCCTTCGCAAATGCCGGCGGTACGGCCGACGGCATTTGAAGACCTGGATATAACTTTGGGCACATACTTGGTACATACAGTTGCTAGTTACATATTATTTTTTATTGTTGCCCTACCTTGAGCCCATGGCTAGCTACGCCCATGACTATAGAAAACAATATCTTTCTAATTTGGGAACGTTTGATAATTCGAAACTTAATTCCGTTATTGAACCCAAGACAAAACGCAAACTTTAATTACTGTGAAAATAATTAATTCCTTCTATTGTCTAATGTCACGGACTGTTGTGTGGGTCTAATGAATAAATTGAAATAAATACAAACATGTACATAGTTACATTATTAAATAATTATTTATTTATTTATTTATTTTAATTCTCTATTTAACACACACATGGTACAGAAGATAAGAGAAAAACATATAAGATAATAATAATATAAATATCCTAAATTCGATAGCTTATCACAACCAGTATGAAATTATAGTCACAAAATTCACAATATTGTTGTCGGTTATAAATTATTCGTACAAAAAAATCCACCGTAACAAATTCATCGTAAGAAATCTCTTAAACAAACATATGGTAAAGAAAGTGAATTTAAGCATACAAAAACTATAAAATCGATTCCCTTAAAAAATCACTTCCGATTCTCATTTAAATTCCTTCGAATATCGATATATCGATGTCTTGTAATCGATATCGATCGCATGAAGAATTGTTTCCTGTACAACACTAAAAATGATAAACCTTAATTTCTTAAGCATAGGGTAGATTTTCAAAATCTCCTTGAAGATTTCTGATAAACTACCTGTTTTTTAAAATAAGCTTTATTTTTAAGGTATAAGGTTTAAATTAGTAAGTCTACAGGTAGATAACATTTGGCAGTTTTTTGTGTGAAAATGAAAGTATTAAAATTCAATAATAAATTCCGAATAGACACCTTTTTGTCATAAATATTAACGACAGATTGACAATCGAAAGGGTTCGGATTTTAGAAAAAATAACATTCTTATAAGTATAACGTCGTATTAAATAGGTAGAGCCGCCACTTATCTTCGAAACTACTAAACTTAAGTATATTGAAATATTTTTAATGTAGCAACAAAAGTACAAAAACTATCTGCTGAACTGTTACAATGAAATTTCAATTTCACCGACTTATGATCGTTATAAAATACAAATACTTACATACCTAATGCTAAAACGGTCAATGACCTTTGTAAATCAGCCTATACACACCTACACGATTTGTCAGCCTATCATTCATCACAAACAGCTCACTACTTCCCCACATACACCTATAAAACCAAACATTAGAATCTCGCGAACTCCGAAACAATTCGAGCACATTTTTAGTGTGACGGCGCACGGATATCCTCCACGGGTAACTATTCCGGATAACCGGTGTATATCTTACATTTGTGTGAGTACACTCGGCTACAAAAATGTGGCGATGTTTGGAAAATAATATATATTTTGTAATATACAAATTAAACTTGAAGGCCCATATTTCAGAAATAACTCTACATTCTGGCTCTATTCTAAAGCTCCAAGGGCCGTGACAGTTTCGGCTGAGCAAAAAAATCATATTTTTTTAATCATGTTTTAGCTGTTTGCTCCATATAAAAATAGCCGATTTTACTCGGTGAATATAGTTTACTAGTTGTATAAGGAATTTATAAAACTAATAGAGTAATAATTTATGCCTGACTAGGTAACTGAAAAAAACTTTCATTATTTATTTCTTGTATTTAAAATATAAATCTTATCCCTTTATAAAATTAGCGTACACAATTTCACCGCTGGGTGTGCACACCGGAAGTTGGCAATAATTCGCGGGTGTTTTCGCAAATTCTTACCGCCACGTATGAGCCACTTCCGTTCCGGGCTCGCTGCACTAGATTCGTATCGTGGAATCGATATAATATATGTTTGTTACTATAAATTAAAATAAATTGTTTGTCTGTATTTTGATTTATTTATCCAATTCAAAACTTTTTATGATTATATCTACTAACTTAATATTATGATGTAAATAAACATCTAACGAATCGAAACGAATCTATCTTTAATCTTTATTGCTAAATATTTTTTTTCATATATATGTAGGTATTTTTAAATTATGTAATGTAAGTAATCTTGTGGATGTAAATATTTTAACTTTATGTACCTATGTTTTGCACACAGGTTCAAATTCCTTCTATTTACTGCCATATACCTAACTGTTCCAAAAAATTAGGTATAGCTAATAATTTAATTATTCAAAACGAAGATCTCTACTTATATAGCCATTCTATACTTAAAAAATAAAGTTTGTGTCATATTTGTACACAAAAATCTGTTAGCACAACATATTTTATAACTACGCATCTCGCTATAAAATATTTAAATTCCAACACATTCAACGGTAAAACGTTTAAAATCGCACCGTACTATGTCACCTTTAACCCGCAACAGCTGTCGCTCCTTGCCGAAATAACAATAGAATAAGAAAGGGTCAAAGTGACCAACTGGCCGACCAGTCTAGCCGGCAGTTCCGGGTTAAACCGGTTTGATATGGTGACAATCGTTCATGGTGTTTGTGGGATAGATAAGAAACATTCGATTAATAAAATACAAGTACAAGTATTGAAGACTTTATTGTGTGATAATATGATTTGTATCACTAAAAAGTAATATGTACTTACCTAGTATGTAAGTAAGTACATAATATATTTATAAGTTAATGTAGTTGAATAAATAATATGAAAAACATTTCAAATTTCGAATTATTTCTAATGAATTGTTACAAAGCTTTTTAAGTATCCCTACAAAGCTTTTTATATTATTTGCTTCAGATCAAATTAAAGACGGAAATTACATTTTTACCAGGTACAAATAAATCAAAAAACTTCAAAGTCTATAAAATATTCCACAGTTAAATTCATTTTGTAACAAATTTTAATAGCGTTTTATAATTTATCAAAACCATGGTCACCCATAAACTGACCGTGTCCACGACCATTGAAGTGTGTCCACTATCGATTATTATTAAAAAGCACAACAAAAGGACGGACAGATGGACAATAACTATGATTATTTTTTATTCGCGAGTAAACAAAACGGCCCATATGCTTTGAAGGGTTAAATGCACAAAAAGCTTAAGTTTATTGATTTTTAATATCTGTTGGTTTTTGTTATCTGACTTTGATTAATGGGTTAAGTTTTGAAGTGTGTTCAAGTAAATCTTAAGTTAAAAATAGAAGTGAAAGTCGAGACTTTGTGACGATGGATCTTTAACATAATTTCACGCAAAAACCGCTGATCGGATCTTGATGAAATTTGTCATAGTGATAGTTTACGGACGGGTGTAGCACATATTGTAAATTGTAATTGTAATAGTGACATAGGCTACTATATCGGGTTAGTAAGGTGATTTATAATTCGCATTGCGTCATATATTTTGTACTTTTTTTAAGTTTGGCATGAGCTACGATGCTCTGAAAACAGTAATCATTTATTGTATAGTTATTTCTAATTTAAGCTTATATCTTTTGAGTTTTTATTTCAAATTTCTAGATATCTACTATTATTAGACTTCGTATTCTTATCTTTTTTGCACTTGAAAAATTCATGAACAATAAGAATTTGCATCTTTTTGAACAACATGGTTTTAAAAATGGAGGTCACATTGTCGTATCGCTAGCGAGTTGGTACAAGACGTAGAGGGAGAAAAGACGAATTAAATAAAATCGATAAAAAGCTAGACGATTGTTTATCGAGTATTTGCGTGATACCTTTGCGCATATAATTTATCACAGGGACGTACTGAGTAGGTATTGAAAATATGTTTTTTTTAAGCATCGGTTCGGCCTGATAAGTTCACATTTGAAATTATAGTACCTAGTAATTGAGCCCGTGGTTGCATACATTTTTTTACAAACTATAACTCCATTCTTATTAGTTGTTATTGCACGAAAAGAACTTTCAATTCATCCCACAAACTCTTTGGTCCTTTACTGATGTTTTCAGGTCTCGAACTATATTTATACCAAAATGAATCCAAATCGGTTCAGTAGTTGAGGTGAGGAGAAGAGACACACACACAGACAGATAGAGTAACTAGTAAGGATAGTGCTCTTTTACAAACAGTTTTTAAAATCGGTGTCTACAGTTTTATGTAGATTTTTTATATATACGTACCTGTTGTGGCACTGGTAGGTACCAAACAAGTGGAATATTGCTAAGTATCTAGACTCTAATTTTTTATATATTAATAAATAATGCGTTTAATTTTTACTATTATAAAATAAAATAATTATAAATAATAAATCTCAATACATATCTGGCTAATACGCAACATGTAATGACAGAGCGCTGTCTACGGAATAATATTATGGCGTCCTTATTTCTCATTTGTTATTCCGTCAATACTTATTATGGTCTCCTTTTACTATTCTTTGTAATTGTATGTTTGTATTTGCATATATTTAAAACGGTGGTACTTTCTGGGTTAGAATTAACAAGTAGCAACAATGAGTTTGCTTGGGGCAAAACAATTTAAGAGCCAGTAGGTTTTGAATTTTTGATAATGCTCGATATCTATGAAAATATTTTACAGTTTTGGCAATCGCAAGACATAATAAATAGAGTCACTGTTATATTTATAAGTAGATATATAAATTCATAAGGAAAGTTTTATACGAGTGTCAATATTTTTCAAGTTTCATATATCTTTAAATATAATTATTGTTCGTTTATAAACGAATGCATTGAATTTTCAGATTGAAACGTTCCAGAGTGAAGAGCATGCATGATTCAGGTTTATAAACGAAAATAATACAAAAATTTCCCGAAACATTATTTAAGGCTTTCATCACAAAAATTTTGTTTAGTTCTAGTGTCTGTGTGTGTGTATGTGTGATGTTTCTTTTTGAGTGAAATTTTCCGATATAAAGTTTCTATATAAAATAAAGTGCTTATGTTCAGACACGCAGTTTTATTGTCTTTTTATCAGATAATCACTTCGTAGGTACTTACGGTTACTTTAAAATTTATTATTTATTCATATCATAAAATATCTTTTTAAACAACAAAACCGTCACGTTTTGCAACAATCTAGGGCCATAAACCCGTTTGGCCAGCTGCAGGCACAGGAAGGGTCAAACCTGATTGACCAGTCGTGGACAATACTGACCCACGGCTAATATTGTATCTGTGCCCATGGGGACATTGGTCAATGGGTCAGATTTATTATTACTTACTGACTGTTTCTAAAGCGTTAGTTATAAAATTGCGTTGCATCGTGGTTGTCGTGAAAGTTTTGTGATTGTAAATTAAGTGTTTTGAGGTAGTAAGGAGTTTGGTAATGCTCGTTGAAATATTTTTTTTTCTGTTTGTTTGTATTTACTGTCTTAGCAAAATAATGTTTATAATTTAGTTGGTAAAGGTTAAGGTATTTGTAAGGCATGAAGGTACGAAAAGCATCTTTACGTAAGAAAAACTAGTAGTTTTCATGTATGAAAAATAATGTCATCATAATACCTAATATATAATAAAAAAAAAATATTTAGGTTAATATAAAGTGATATAACCGTTTCAAATATGTAATTATTTTGTAAAAAGAAGCGTGCAAAAACGGCCATTCAAATAAAGAACACAAAACACAACCCCAAGAAAAAGACCCCAAATTGGTAAAAAATACGAATTTCCCCAAAAAAGCCTCAATTATCACCTCCCCGTTTTGCTCAGCAAATAGAATTAGGAGCGAATTAAATTAGCCCGGAATTAACATGGATAATACCCGGCTCTTTTTCCTTATTTCCCGCCTTTTTCAGCGTTTTTTTCGTCCGATGTTAAATTTACCCGCCAATTTCGAATAAACGTTTCGCTTGTTCTTTATTTGAATTTCGTTCTTGGAACATTTTCACGGGACGTTTCGAAATTATTGTTTGTTTAAATTGTTTTTATTTCTGTTTCTTTGCATCAGTCTCATTGTATTCTAGTGCTCGTTTAAATTACATATTACTTTGGAAAATGAATATATTTCAATAAAATATTTAACTTATTATTTCATCTACCTAAGTTAAAATATGTTTTGGAATTGCTAAAACGAATCATTCGAGATCATAATAAGTAGTTAATACTTTCTTTAAAATTTATAGAGCGAGCGGGAGCATTGTCTATAGAGCGCATATTATTTCCTAATTTCTATCTTATCTTATCATTACCTATATTATCAATTCCTATAGCTTTTCCTAGTAAGCTACATAAAGTTGAACTAAATACATATTTACATACCTACCTTTAAATCCTTGCCTCAATTGCCTGATTTTAAGAATACTTAAAATCTCTATAAACTACCAAAAAACAATCAAAAAAGTCTATCAATATTTAATTTTAAACATTCTGATAAATAAGCCGTAAGTCCTAAAATTTGCAGTTATCTCAAAGATTTTGGGTTAAATTAACATCTTTAAAACAAACTTAATCAATTAATTAGCTTATTACTATTTTATTATAAATGTTACAATAAGTAATAAGATGTAATTACGCAACATTCCTTTCAAATCACACGAAACTCTATCGATTTTGCGTCACCATTTTGCAATTCAAAAATTCCGCCTTCATCTGTTTACCTACTTCAATATAAGGAAGGGGTTCTTAAAATGTCAAAAGAAGCGAGTTTTCCCTAAGGGTGAACAACCCCCTTAATTATATCTTTTAATGTAAGTCTCAGTGCATTTTTAACCCTTATGTAAAAGAAAGGGAGAGGGTGTATGAACGAATTTGTTATGCGTCAGTCTGTCTTGAAATTTAAAAGAAAATTGGGTAAGTTGAGATGATTAATAAATAATGAATAATTTTGAGACAAGAGGGTATGATAATTTTTTGAACAATTTTAAAAGCTCTATCACAGAGATTCCTGTTGGTTTGATTTCGTCGCGTTAAAATTATGTTTTTACTGTGATACAATAAATAATTATACCAATTTTTGCATAATCTCATGTTGCTAATTAAGTAGGTACCTAACACAGTTTACATATTTAAATAGCTGACGACTACGACTTTATCCGCGATTTGATATTTTTTGCGATCGGCCCTAAAAGAGCCTACGTTAGGTAATTTTTTTTTCATAGTATTAGCCGAATATTCGTCCTAATATGTAGGTAGGTACTACACAAACTATCGGTCAGTGAAAATTTCATCTAGAAAAATCGTGTAATTCCTGCAATGCCAATGTATAAGCAAATTATAAAAAGTAAGTAATAAAAAGCCGAATTTCTTTCTTTTAGCTTTAGTCACGTTTTACTTGCCAAATAAGGTTTAAGAAAAACTATAATATGGATAGGAAGTAAAATATAATTTGGAATTTCTTCTCTTCGTTTCTATTCCTAGACTTTTAACGATATATTTTTAACTTATTTTTTGTAGTTTTACGTATAGATACATAAATCTAATGAGAAAATTGTGATACTTCAATCTCAACAAACTAAGATTTTCTTCAAATAAAATGAAATCCAAACAAACCATTATCTTTAATTCTCGAAATGAACAAACGAAACATGATACACATAAATACTAATAAATAATACACCAAGGTACACTCGCGTAATAAAATGTAAAAGTAACGAAACAAAATTAAAGAGAAACACGACTGTACCGCCCGCATCTTCGCAATTTAAAACAGGGGATGGTCTCATTTATTCCTTCTTTTACCCCCCTAGAACACCCCTTACCGTCGACCAGTATAAATTGACCCCCCGCTGTCTTGGTTTTATATAGAAAGTGGCTTTAAGAGTGCGGTTTCCGCGGCTCTTCCTTCGCTGGTCGATGTCCGTTGGGGTGGTTGTACCCTAAAAAATGGAGCCTCTTAAATCGAGGGAGGATCGTCACGGTGGATAATTTCTTATTAATATTACGTTGGCTATTGATTTTGGTGAGAATGCCTAAACAACGGTTTTGGTGTTGTTTTGTAGGATGTTGTATTTGGTTACTGAATATTGAAGGAACAAGAAAATGGATCTCTTGAAATATGTCTTACAGGGAAATAAGAAGTTTGAAGTGTAAAACAAAGATGTTAAGATTTTAGTTACATTATTTTATTAGGTAGGTACTACCTATGCACTTATTTATTACTTTTCAATAGACTGTACGTTAAAAGTAAGACACAGATAGTAGATACATATAAATAGTAACTATTAAGTATTTTAGTATTAGGTAATCTGAATACTCAATTAAAATACGATAGGAACTGAAAACTTAACTTTAATATTGTTAGACATAGCAATAGTAAGTAGGTATTCAATAAACCATTCATTATTAATACGTGGGCCACACTGAAAGTTTTGCGTAACTAATAAACAAAACAATTTATTTGTCCAATATTATATTTACTACTTTTTAAAGTATTCTCCGTTACATTTAAAACACTTTTTCATCCGTTCAAAACATTTCTGGAAACATGAGGACCATTGGTCTGAGGGTATGTTTTCTGCGTGCTGTTTGAAAGCAACCACGGCCTCTTCTGGCCTCGTAAATGTCGAACCACTCATTGAATCATAGATTTTTGGGAAAAGGAAGAAATCGCAAGGTTCTAGGTTAGGACTGCGTGCGGCATGAGTCATGTGCTCTATGTTTTCAGTAGCCAAAAATGACTTTGTTTTGTTCGCGGTGTGCGCCGAAGCACTGTCATGGTGCAACAAGATGCGACTTCTAGGTCGCTTTTCTCTTATTTTTTCTAAGACATTGGGCAAAAAATAGTGGTGTACCACTCGGCATTAACAGTCTTTTGTTACTCAAGTGGGATAGTGCAGACAGGATTCGTCTAAGAGAAAAATAATGCAATCATTTGTTTGCCAACCCTTCTCGCCTGCCTCAATTTGGTTGGTTTGCTGTCACTTTCAAACACCCACAAAGAATATTGGTGTTTTCTTTCTGGAATATAACCATATATACATATTTCATGTCCTGTCACGATATTATACACGGCATTAGAATGTCCGTAATTGTACTTTAATTGCATTTCTTAACACCAATCTACTCGATGTCGTTTTTGTTCTGGAGTGAGTTTGGGAGCAATTCACCGGCAACCAAGCTTCCTAACTTTGAAATGTTCATGTAAAATTTTCTGAATTTGTCTCATACCAATCCCCAGATGTCCTCGAATCTCCTAATAAGTGATATGGCAATTTTCTTAAATTAGTCGTCTGATGGTAGCCATATTTTCCTCCGTGATCGCAGTTGAGGGTCGACCTTCACGACTTTCATCATGAAGAGAAACACGGCCGCGATGAAATTCAGCATATCAATGCCTTACAGTGCTCAAATAAGGTGCTTCCCTCCCAAAAGTATTTTGAAGGCGTGCAGTGCAAGCTTTCGGAGAAAACGAACTTTTAAAATCATCAAAAATCATCGCCCTAAAATTGTTTCGTGTTAGTTCCGTTTTTGCTACGGACAACGGACTTCAACTTGAGATAAAAAAAAATTGACACGAGCTTCCAGCCAAATTTTTTTTTCCTCAACTTATGAGACTTCATAGGTTAAAAAAATATAACATTCAAAATTCAAACATTTATGGGTGGCTAGAAACGCAAAACTTTTAGTGTGCACTAGGTACGACAATTATTTAACATATTATAATATTTGAACTGTTCTATAAAAAAAAAATCTACAGAAAAAAATTCTATTCCGCATTTAAAATGGGCGCGTAACATTCAAAATGAAGGCGCGATTACGCTCGCCCGAGGAATTCGAATGACGAATTGCGGAGGGTTTTTCTTGTACCAAACACAAACTTAGATTTTACGTCAAAAAACAGATAACAAACAAAACACGACTCTATCACCCTCCAATACAGTTCATGTATCTTAATTTAAAATTATTCGTTATCTATGCAAGATTTCTCCCCGCTGTCTCTCCCAAGGATTTATCGTCTTGCAAAGGGGTAAAAGGAAAAATAAGAAAGGGTTGTTTTTCCAGGGGGACCTTGGGGGGAGGGGGGGTAAGTGATTCAATTAAGGCGGGCGGCGACAGCGCTCGAGCGATTAATTATGCTTTCAAAATTATGGCTGTATGAAAAAATGCAAGCGTCATTTTTGGCGCGTAGAAAAAGAAATTAGCCGTTTGTTTTTTTTTTTCATTTGTATATGAGTTGCCAGTGTTAAGCCTTTTTACATTTTGTTATTATGGATTGTTTTACGTTGATAATAAATAATAATTTTAGTGTTTATTGAATAATGTAAACACAATTAATAAATGTTTACGTTACGTACCTAACAACTGAAAACTGCAAACCATTTTTAAAACACTTTTTAATAATTAAATGAAAAACACATAATATAATTTCTTACTTAAATATCTAAATAAAATATCTATAAATACAATTTCTTATACACTTTAAAACATCATGAGTTCACACATTGACACACTCACGTACGTGAAGGTCAAGGACCTCACCTATTTTGACGGCCCGAATGTTCGAAGACAACTTAAATATTTAAACGTTGTTTGGTTGAAATCATAAAGAAAATAATACAACAAAAAAATAAAACGCTCTACTTTTTTAAGTATTTAATTTTTTAAAAACGCTAGTCTATTTTATATTTATTTTTATTAACTATTAATACAAAATACATCTTATTTCTAGAAATGTACCTAAGTACCTACTTCATACTTCCGTTTAATTAGATATTATTTTTAAGCCGTTAAAAATAACAAAGGCTTTGTCCCTTGCATGAAATTTCTCTCACCTAATAATAAATAAAATATTATAAATAATAAAATAATAAAATAGTAATATACTTATGTATAGATAAATGCTTGTTAAGTTATTCCCAATAATTATTAATGATAAATCATGTGTCTGTCCGTCCGTTATATTTCACGCCTGAAATTACTATAGGCGATTTTTAATATTTATAATCACCAGGCAGACAAAAAGCTTCATAATAATATCCTAATTTTTCTTCTTTTGAAGATGACGAATTTTATATCTATCCATTACCTTCCGGAATATCATAATATGTTTATAAAAGTAGTCTATACGTATTTCACGCAATGTATTTAGCTCAATTTGAGTAGTAAAGTTTCCTACCTACTTCATCCTATGTTTTCTCTAGTTTATTCAAACATTTTTAGTCGTTAAGAAAGTTGACTCGACAAAAAATGATTATGTTTCCGAATTCTATAGGTACAATGGTAGAAGCAAACCTTACAACATGGGAGACGTATGTTTGAATATCAGTGACATTTAAAAATTGTCATAAAAATATTTCTACCAGTCTAATTATTAACTAGGCTATAAGAGTCCTCATTAATCTTTTTTAAATTTATAGTTCAATAAAAATGTACCGTAAATAATAAGAAAAAAGGAAAATTCTTACACTTCTAATATTATCTATAATAACTGGCCTTCGAAACACAGTTTACCACTAGTTCGAAGGTCAGGGTCTGAACATAATGCTGTACCTGTTTCTTGAAAAATAAATTTTTATTATTATTATTATTATTATCTGGATACTAGAGACTGCAGTTACTACACTATCTGCGTGTCCTATAAATTAATTATTTAAAATAACAGTCGTAGCTTGTTACATAAACATTGACTTGGTTTATTTTAAGTTCTTTACACACTGAGATTACATAAATTAAACAACTAATAACGGAATGTCAGAAACGCTTCTAAAATTAACTTGTACTTTCTTTACATTTACTTATGTAGGTACAAACAAACAACATACAAAACATAATAATATTATGTAATGTAGGTAGGTAGTAACCTATACAATAAAATTTCAATGAATAGCAGAATGCATCGTATAAGACTTAGGTATGTATATCTAATATCTGCTAATAAATAAAAAAAAACTTTACACATAAACTCTCGCGAACGAGACAAAAAATCTCATTATACGAGCAAAAACGTCATTAAAACAGCCATTGAATTGCCAACAAAGAAAACCCCCCACTTCGGGCGCTAAGGTGCGACACACTTTTATTCTAAGGGGCCTTGCCGGCCACCCTATTTTAAAAGGAGCCATCTTGGAGGGGTCGGCCCCACCCCGCGGGTGTGAGAGGGAGCACTGTTGTTTTAATTCTACCAAATATCTTTTGCGAATACCTTAAGAACTTTTGATATAATTTCCTTTTGTATTTATAAGGTGACGTCGTTGAAGGGGATTTTTTGTGCAGTTAAAGAGTTTTGTTTAATTACGTACGTTTATTTTTATGTATGCTTTGTTATTAATATACCTACATTTATTTAGATTATAATATACTGTATACCTACATACCTAATATTGATACGATTAAGAAGAAAATTGTCATAGAGCAGACAATCTACTTATAGCGGTCCATTGTAATTAGCACGCACTTTGTTTATTAGTTTATCCAAGTAAATCTGAGAGTAGATAGTAATTATAATTACATATTTGGAATAGACATTTATTATAGAATATAGATTAATAATTTTATAGAAAGGAAAGTAGGTATACGTACCGTGTATACCACAAAAATATACGCTGCCATAAGTGGTATGAAAATAAACCTCGTGTAGGTATATTCGTATTGTCACTATTGTATGTTTGATGCTATAATAAAACTTCCTCTTTTAATAATTATAATCAGTTTATGTAATTATAAATGAATGTTCTATAGTCCTGTTTAAAGCGAAATCTTAAAATCTTCAACGAATTCAAATAAAAGCGATTCTAGTGCGTCAAAGGTATACTTGGGTCCACTAGCTTCAGGTAAATTTTAATTTCTATGCAAATGTGAGCTTTCAGGGTTTAATCTATGCCGGCGCTGCCGTTAGGAAAACTTAATGAGTGTCACTATTCTTTGTAGTTTTAGATTTCTAGTTTGGCCTTTGGCCTTTGTGACCGTGGGACGGCGGTGTAAGGGTTAATTATTTAGTATAATTTCGGTAGCTTTTTATATGCCTAATTTTCTTAATAATATTTCTTACGTGTGTATTAATTATTTTGTTTGCTGTTTATTTATTTTGATTATCGGAGTACACGATTTTAATCAAACATTTTTAATTAGAAAATGATAGAGATAACTATCTACTTATTTAGTTGTAACGTTCGTTATCTATTTTAAGTTTAATGTTCAATGTTTTTGGGATTTGTAGTTGCTTTATATTCAATTGACTTTTCAATTTCTAGACAAGGTAGGTAGGTATTAATTAATAGTTTAAATAGTATGTTAATCTTACCTATCGGTTAGCTACAGCCTACAAGTGATTGAATTCTTTATAAAAGTTAAACACGCACAATTATTAATTAAAATATTATTATATTTACCTCCTTAAAACTTTCCTTTTGCTTTCAGACAAGGTGCTACTCAGTAGGTACCTACTCATCAACCAGGAAAAGATAACTCGAATATATTGTGTATAAGTATAACTATAAAATTTATTAAACGAACAAATTTATCCCAGTTTACATGTTGTCATTATTTTTATTAAAAACAAATAAATAAGAGCACAATTTATTATTACTATTTATATTTTATACCTATATATAAAATTAATTATGAGTGATGAGATTATATAAAATTATTTAAATATAAGAGTTTATCAGTTTGAGACCAAATTACAAAGTAAATGTAACTATCAAAAAGCGATAGGTTTTACCACACACTGGTTTTTAGACTAAATCATTATTACCATTAAAACTCGATCCAGATTCTAATAAATATATTATACACATTATGATTAACATTATACATATAACACGTTATACCTAATAATTATAAATGTATTCTAATAAATCACAACGTGTTACAAAATGTATGTTATATAAGTAGTTGGTACTAGTTGGTACTTAAACATTCATTACCTTTAAATTTAATTTCTTACAGAAAATATTTATTTCTAACAAGATCTTAGACTTTAGGTCTTTATTCAAATATTCTTATTAGAAATATCTGATTAGAACATAGAAGACATCTATTATTGTAAGCTCTTATGTATTTAGTAATTTTTCTTGTGGTAAAAAAAAAATATTTTGATAGGTAGGTAAACCGAATTCAGTTTTCAATAGAACAACAGAACCAAAAAGCCACCTTCAGATATAACATAGTAAAAAATTGTACATTACAGTGTGCATAAAATTATAAACAAAAAAGAACTCTACCTATCGTAAACAAATGGTAGTGGTTAATCTTCCATCTCCAGACAATTACAGTTTTTGTTCGAAAAACGTTAGTTGGAGCGTTCCTGGAGCCGAGATCACGTATGGTGATAAAATTACAAAGTTTTCACATTAGCCAAACTTTTATTACACTTATCTTTGGGGAGGCAGGTATGGGCAAAAATATTTGGAATTAACGTCGACTGCGATAGAATCGAGTCGAGTTTTTTATGAGTTTTATAATGATTATTTTTAATGGTATGGCATCTAAAATTGATGAATTTTAACTTTAAGTTGTTATCAGACTCTTTTTATTTTACCTAATATTGTTAAAATTATCACTAATGTAAAGTGTCGTAGATTTTAGATTACCCAAGTAGGTACGTTTTTTTTTATATATAAACGAAATGTTTATACGCAGTTTTATGTATCAAGACTATAATATTGTGTAATCAATTATTCAATATTCATAGAGATAATTTATTTGAACTCTTCCTAATGAAATTTAATTTTAATTGATAGACTTCCGATTATATGATTATGTACCCTATAGATAGTGTTTTATTTTAGGTAACATTTATCATTTATGCGTAGTTAAGGATAAAATTTTGAATAAGAATGTTACACCATTTTGAGTTATTTAATACTGTGCCTATACCTACATATTTTTAAAATGTCAATATAATTAACAGATAATTAATTTGTTTATTAGTAAATAAATAAACTGAATTATTTAAAAACCTCCATCCATAATTAAACAAAGTACCAGGCGCACATAAAAACAAGAGAGCAGCGCAATCAGAACAAATGACCGAAGCTAAGCAAGTACGGAGAGAGTTTACGACAATGCCTATAAGAAACGGGCGTTGTGTTATAAAATTTGCATTCGGCTGCCGACGGGTGGTGCAGGCGGAGGCGGCTGGGTTATGTGGAGACGGCTTTTTTATATTTTTTTTTTATATTTATATATTCATAAGGAGAAAATTCTAATATGGTAGGTACAAATTGATTCGTATTGAAACAATTCTAATATTCTAGGAGGTAGCAACGTTGACAAGTGAGCATTTTAGTATAGTTGGTTCTTTGATATGCTGTTCCTCTTGCTATTTCGGTTACAGTCCGGGCTGTCTGGCTGGCCGCAGTGGTTGCGTTTATTAGTGCGCATCTTATCTGCACAGGAAAATATCCTTAATTTAAAGTCATTTTTTAACGCGTAATTTTTAATCTTTTGCCTTTAGATAGATCCATTAGACATACATTTTTTATTGCAAGACGTTTTTTTCGTTGTTAAATAGGTGCCAGACGCAATTTTTATTTCAAAATAATTAAAATATCATCGAAATAAGTGAAATTCCATCAACATGAGTCCCAGTGAAGGATAAGTAATCACTGTTTTACTTATACTATATATAATATTCATTTTACTATTTACAGTTTTTTGCAACAATCTACCATATCGCCTCCTTTTTCCCATCGAACCTCAAATAGGACGTTAATGTAAACTTGATAAAAACCAAATATCATCAAGAAATTAAAGACTTTTTAACGGATTTTAAACGCGATTTATTCATTGTATTATTTTCCCAAGTCTTTAATTTCAAAATGTATAATATTCGCGTAAAATAAAACACTAGAAAATACAAATATCATCAAATTCATATTTATACCCAAAAGTGTAATAAATATGAAACCATCTATTAAAAATATTAGTTTACTAATTATTCAATATAAGTATTAAAAAAGGATAATATAATATAAATAATAAAGTTATTACTTACCTTTTAAGCGGACTCATGTTGATGTAATTTCACTTATTTCGATGACATTTTAGTTATTTTGAAATAAAAATTGCGTATGGCACCTATTTTACAACGAAAAAAACGTCTTGCAATAAAAAAATTATGTCTGATGGATCTATCTAAAGGCAAAAGATTAAAAATTACGCGTTAAAAAATGACTTTAAATTAAGGATATTTTCCTGTGCAGATAAGATGCGCACTAATAAACGCAACCACTGCGGCCAGCCAGACAGCCCGGACTCTAACCGAAATAGCAAGAGAAACAGTATATCAAAAACCCAACTATACTAAAATGACTTTTTTTTAAACGTTGCTAGCTCCCGTACTATAATAAGATACATTTCGTCACTATTAACTACTAATAAGTAGTCTAATTTTATTTACTTAATTTAGGTTTTAAAATACATTTAAAATATGCTTTTTAAATGGTTCTTTCAAAATTGATTAACATATTTTCTTTTGCATTATCTATATGCACACCAAACGAAATCACTACTTGGTAGATTCATTGTGAGTTTAAGTAAGAAACTATTGGGCATTATAATAACGTTACTAGACTCTACGTTATTTAAAAAAAAAACGTTGAGATGGTTGTTAATCATCTCAATAGATGTCGCGCGGTGTGTCCCTTAGACACATAAAACTGAAATAATAGAATAAATTCGATCGCTCTGGCGGGTCACGAGTGGCTGAATTGGTCAGGAATCCCGCCTCGTGATTGAATTTTTTTCTATTTTTTTATAAATTTATAATTATTATTGTTGTTTCTCTTTATAATTGGTAACTAATAAAACTGACTAGTCAAGTTAAGTAGGTACTATATTATATACTATATATTATGTGGAATTACTACAAACACAAAATAACATTCCATTAACATAATATACCTTCCTATAAGAAAATCTTATACCAAAAATACATAATATTACACAAGAGGCAATGTAAAAATAATGATCCACATAAATTTAGCCCTGGAGGGTTGGCCAGCCTCCCGAAGGCGAAGCGGGTGGTTTTTAACAGGAAAAAGGAGGGTTGGAAAATTTCCATTTTCTTAAGTCTTTCGCTTTGCAGCAGTTTTTGATTAACGGACGGCTAGGGCGAATCTCATTATGTATTCATCCCCCTCTTATTTACTTGGGGGTATCGCGGATTCTTATGTTCTATTGATCGATGCGATATGAATATACTTTTTGTGTTGTATTTTTGTATGATAAGGTATTGGAGTTTATGATTTTTCAGTTAATTGGTAGGAAAGTAGGTAATAGTTCCAATAAAACCTATCAAGGTCTAGTCAGGTACATTTAAAAATAAGATGAAAGATAATTACGTCACGTAGGAATGGTTTAAAAATAAACCAGTCTAATGTCAGAATTTACGCATTTATAACCAAGTCGCGGGTTAAGATGATTGTTCGTAGAAGTCGTGTTGAAATAAGTATGTCCAGTTGTTTCAAATTATTACTGTAACATACAGATTGACGAACTATTTTGCTGTCTTTTACTAGGTATTTAAGCTTAGTAACCTTTTCAATTCAGCCTACCTTCGTTTTATTTTCTTACAGATATAAGCAACCATACTAGACAAGTACTGCGTGTTGATGTTGATAGGAGTCACATTATTAACGTAAGCTTTGTAGTTCAGTTATTTCATAAGTGATATAAGGCCCGTTACACATATTAAAGCTGTAACTATGAGATTTAGTATTTACTTTTAAGTTTTTATAAAAATAATATGTGTAATAAATTGTTCAACAAAATAAAATAAATAAATAACTATATTATATAAATAAAAGTTTATAAAATTTCATTTATTTTGCCTAGTTAAGATATGTTTTCTCCCATCGTTTGGAGTGATAATGTGCAGATAGGTATGTAGGTACCTAAATGCAAAAATAATGTCTTGCACGCTCATATCTAGAATCGAACCTTCGACGTTTTGATTGAAGTTTGTTCCAACTTCTAACTACTACTGAGCTTGCTGTTGTGCTATATTCTTTATCTAGGGAGCAGGAGGAGACATACCTACTTTGGAATAGGTACGTATTACGTTTTCTTTGGTAAGTAAAGAACAAGATGTTACGTGGATATTACTTACATTACTATTTACATCTATATTACATAAATATAGTATATAAAATATTAATAAAATTTTGTTTTTTATCACTCCAAAAAAATACAAGAATTATTTTTATACAATATTTTTGAGCTTATGTGAAGGAGGGGAGGCTTATGGGATGCCATTACGGTGATGAATATTTAAAACAACTTCATAACCAAATACATGATTAGGCACTGTGCAGATTGTAACGTAAGATACTATTATATAGAGGATGTGGGTTCGAATCCTACATACGATTTTCTAGGAATACCTGGGTATATAATATTTTTACTGTCAAAAATAATATTATGTACTTACGTAGATATTTAATAGCTAAGTAGAGGAAGAATTGAATAGGTAGATAACTACTAAAATTATAAATGCGAGAGTACCTAGGTAAACTCTGTTTCTGTTCCGCTTTCACGTCTAAATCACTGAACCGATTTTGATAATAATTCGTGTAGATATAGACTTGGATTTGAAATAGGGATGCAGCTTATATCAGAAGTGAAGAAAATTTAACTTTTACTAAAGTGTATGGTGAAGTTATCGTATAATAATGTGAAAAGGGTGCAAAGCTAGTTTCAAATAAATCCTATGCCCCTCTGGTTGTCTTGGATCAATTAGCAAAATATTCTGTACTATTATTATGTAGGCTCCGTAACTAAACATTAGGTAACCATAATGTATCTAGTGTTTTTTTTTACATTCAATTTGCAATTTTAATACTGTAGATAGTATGAAATATGAATTACAGCTTGTTATAATACTTAGATAGGTACTAGATACCTACCTATAAAGTAAAAAGAGTGAAATCGTAAGGTTTTAATGAAAATCGATTGAGTAATTTTATTTTTATCACGTAACTAGGTATGCGTTATTCAAACTTACTTGGCTATTTGTAGGTACTTATTTTCTTTTTAGTAAGATCCTCACTTTCACTAAAATTCCTGCACGAAAAATTACCTAAGTACTTCTCGACTATGCATGTTATACCTACCTTTTTGGTTAATACTAGATTTAAAAATATTCTATCATATCAAAAAATCAATCTCGAGTTATAATTATTAGCTTATTATTATAATTACTGTATTAATTTATATATTTTTAATTCCAATTCAAAATTTTCTATAGCTATTATTACTGCTATTCCCCAATAGATGGCGCCACATGTAATAAAATTTATAATTCTTATTCTAGAAGATGCCTTATAAAATAATTATTGCTAAGTATAAAAATATTTTTAACAATCAATAAAACTTATTCTTTAAAGAAAAACAAACATTTTAAATAAATAAGTAAAAAATGTGCAACATTTATGATGTTCTGAGAAAAACATAGATGGCGCTGTTACAAGCATTTGTCTTAGTTCTTTAAAATATCAATAGATGGCTCTGTAATCAATTGCAAACAAGTCTGTATTTTGTAGCTTGTGCCAAGTAAAATTTATTATATTTTAGTAGGCAGAATAGACACGATGATTGATTAAATGAACTCATATTTTTTTTATAACAACTAGACTGCGTATCCATTTTAACATCGTAACATTTACAGTTATTATGCATAACAATGTATATCCAATAGAATTTTTAGACCAAAAACTTCATCAGAAATTAAATTAAAAAACATATGACGTCATAAGCACGGAAACTTTTAATTTCTAAAATCGCATAAAACGTGTAAGATTTTCTTAACAAATTACTAATTTCACGCCAAATTAAATCCGATAACAATAAAATAGGTTAGGAATTAATAAGTCTTTTGCGATGTTATAGTGCAAGTGGAACACGTGGAGGGAAAAATGATTAAATATTCTGTGTTTGTGTTATTATTTATATGGCCAGCTGATTTAGAAGGTAATGCCTATTTTGAGGGTTCCGTACCGAAAAGGTAAAACGGGACCTACTGAGAGTTCGTTGTCTGTCTCCAGGCTGTATATCTTATAAAACGTGATAGCTAGAAAGCTGAAATTTTCACAAATGATGTATTTCCGTTGCCGCTATAACAACAAATCCTAAAAATAAAAATAAAAATTAAGGGCCCCCCTGTAGTACGGAACCCTTCGTGCGGGAGTCACTTGGCCGGCTCTATTATTATTATAATCATATATCATATCACCGACAATAAGCATAAGTCTTCTTCAGGTTAACAATAGATGCAATCCTTTATTTGTGCAAAATTTTATAACCTACTTACGAACTTTACTAAATTTTGATCAAGTACTATGTCTATTTAGGTACCTAATTTCCAAACTAATTAAATTTAAAGCTACATTAGGATAATAATAGCTGAAAGAGTTACGACTCTATTTAATTTAAACATCAATTTATTTCCAGAATACGATTTACTCGTGATACCAATACCAAAAATAAAAAGCCCAAAGAGAACAGAGTACCTCCGAATACCACTATTACCCAAAAAAAGAATAGCCAGGAAAGATAACTTATATAAATTAGACATAGAACATTATGACGAACCTACAGAACATCCTGATATAGATAGTTTTGATTATAACAAAGACAGAGAAATGCTAGATAAATATGAAGTTTCTCAACGTTTGGACAATGATGTAGTTAATTTATTTGGTGAAGATAAAATTGTGGGTGGTTATGAAGTTGATATAAGTTTGTATCCGTATCATGTGGCCTATGGGACTAATTGTGGTGGAGCTATAATAGATAGACGATGGGTGATCACGGCTGGTCATTGTGGGTAAGTATAATGCCTTCAAAATTGGTAGAAATTGGTTTTTATTGGATAGTGTTATGGAAATAAGGCTAGATGAATTTTGAAAAGTATGTCTTCAGTGATCGTCAAACATTATTTTGCACATCACTGATCAAATAGTAAGCTTTAAACAGGAAATAGCTGGTGAATAATTATTGACACTATCAGTGCTAGAGTTTTATTTAGGTATTCCTTGTTGTTTTTTAATGTTCAGTACAAACTTCACAACGATTAGGAAATTCAGTACGACGTGACGGTGGATTTTTGGAAATAACAATTATAGTCGCGTAGGAAGATTGTGATTTTTTCATTGATTTCTAATGCTCGCGCTCTGAGCGTGCTAATATGTTATTTGAGTTTGCTTTTCGCGACATATTTTTTAATTTTTTTAAAGCAATGATACCTTATCCATCCATCCATAACTGTTTGGATTGTTTAGCTTATTCCATTAGATTTTCTTAACAATAAATAAATAAATTTTAACAAAGTCTAATATAGTCTTATCTTTGCAACAGCAAAAAAGAATACGTAAGGGTTGGATCAAAATACCTAAACCAAGGAAGGAAGATAGGGATCAAAAATAACTACATCCATCCAATGTGGACTGCTAAGACAAAAGAACATCCTTTTGACTTTGACTTTCAATTACTTGAACTGGAAGAATCTTTGAAATTCGACGACCACATCCAACCAATCAAACTTGCTCATATAGAAGATATGGTGATTGGTAAAGTTATTACCGTCACTGGTTGGGGTAATACGGAGGAAAACGTAAGTAGAGTTAAAACAGAAAATTGGTCAATTTTGTAACCTGTTTTTTCATAAATAATGGTACCCAAAAGGGTAAAGGGAATTGTCTTCAGACAAGTAACATGTCTTGTAAACGACTGTTGTTTTTTAATAAGTATATGTAAATTCTATTTAGCCTGAGATTTTTTCATGATTTATCATGAAAAAGTCTGTTCAACTTAAACTTTGAAAGTGTGTTTTTTTATCAGTTATTCATTTTTAGCTTATTCATTCGCCTATTCATTCACTACCTTTTTAATTTGACAAAACTCAACCGTGTCATTATTATTTTAGGGTCCATATTCCAACGTGCTACGAGCAGTTCGTGTACCAATCATTTCCAAAGAGAACTGCCAACATGTACCGTTCCCGTACTTCCGAGGGTCTCTAACTGCTAGAATGTTCTGCGCTGGATTCTCTGAAGGGAAGAAGGATGCTTGTCAGGTATTTTGAATTAAGGATCTGTTAATAAGTAGGTATATAATTATATAAATTGTATTTTTAAATTTATCTACTTATGAATCTACTGAATAAAAAATTAGGATTAGATTTCTACAGGCGTTCAAAAGGCATAATTCTTATATCCGACTATTTGTTAAAAATTAATACATACTCAAAAAAGTAATCACCATAGTAATATTGCGATGGAAATGTATCATCAAACAAATTAAACAAACAAATTAATCTTTAGCCTAGTGTCAAACATTACAACAAACATAATGTGCGTAGGACGTGCGAAGGTTTAAAGTAATGAATATACAGTTACATTTAGTATTTTCACAATACATAAAATTAATATTATCTACATTACAGGGTGATTCAGGTGGACCTGCAGTGCACCAGGACAAGTTACTAGGCATGGTGTCCTTCGGCTACGGCTGCGCGACACCGGGCTCTTTTGGCGTCTACAGCAAAGTCGCCAAAGTACGGCCCTGGATAAAGGAGATAACTCACTTGCATTTTGATTAAATAATGTTTTGTAATGTGTTTTATTTTTCCTTGTTTTTAATGAACTTCCCTGTTTCATTTTTTATCTAATAGGTAATATAGAGGAAAGAGATAACGTTTTGTTTAAGTTTGTACAGGAAAAATCTCAAAAAACTACTAAACCAATTTTGATATTTCCTCAAACTTATAGGAAGTTTTTCGGTGATATAAATTACAACTGTCCTTAAGGCTAGGATTTTCCGGAGTATTAGGCATTTTTGCTGTCCCAGAACGCGCGAAATATATCTCGCGCGCGTGCGTCTAAGATGAACTTGCGTGACCCCGCCGCCCGCCACAGTATAAAATATTCAGTAATATCAGTGGCTTTCATATTTATTAAATTCGAATATATTTATTAAATATGAATACATATTATTTATAGGATACAAAAATGAAATAAGGGTTATTTTAATTTTATAAATTTTTTTTTAAACATAAATAAACAAGGCGCAGGTAGGTTTTTAAGCTAAAGATTAATAGCAAACAGTGCAGTTCGCAGGTCCGTGATATGCAATGACTACGGAATGGTCGTGCCCGACATGCTCTTGGCCACTTTTTCAAAAACAACGCAAGTTAAATTAAACACAAATTCTTAAATAAGGCATGTTTTGTCAAAACATAAATTAATTAAGTATTGTCTACCTTACATGTCAGTTGTCAGTAACAGAGTGTCAGTTAAATAATTCTGCAATGCAATGCAACCAATGCAATAATTCTGCAATTTTTTGTTCTATATTTATATGCCTTTTAATACTCTATCCTTTTAAAATACTCTTGAGTATTTTATTGTATATAAACACTTATGACAATAATGGCAATGTAGCTGGGTTTTAATTGGAAATCCTTTATGTTGGCCGATGATCATAGAACGTTATTGTTATATATCTAAGTTCATCTTTTAAAATTCTTAAATATTTAGTTGTCGATTTCGCAGCACCGGCTGGACATTTTGATCACCCTGGACTGGCTGAAAGTAAGTCCACACTGTGTAGACTTTCTAGCCTCATCTGACAACCTACGAATTAAATATTCCATTATAATTATTTCACCCCACAAGTAGATATATAGGGTGGTTTTAGGACCTCCTGCCAAATTTAAATCAGTTGTTCAGATCAGACCATGAAACTGAACAATTTTTCCAAAGAAACATTAAAAAGTAAAAAAAAATCAGACTTCCAATACAAAACCGACCACATGATCGAGTAGTTTTCTATGGAAGGATTTTTTCTCATTTCGACTCGTGCATGTTTCTTTGTAAAAGGTGTTCAGTTTCATGGTCTGAACAACTGATTCAAATATGGCGGGAGGTCCAATAATAATCATGTATACACACGAGTACCTCTACTGTTATTATCTATACTGTCCCTCTTTTGTCGTTTATTTATTTTTAATTTTTTAACAAAACTTATTTAGTTTATGTCACAATATAAATAATATGTATGTGTATCCTAATATCATAGTTATTATTGCACTACCCATTTATGTATTTTGGTATTTATTCCTCTATTGTACCAAAGGTTGTCTGGAAGAAATCGCTCTAAGCGATAAGACCGCCAATTGTACTTAGTGTAAGTTATATTTAAGTGTTTGTATTTCTTGTTTTGTTATCTTTAAGTGCAATAAAGTATTTATAAATAAATAAATAAATAAAATACTATTATGTATATGTATATATCTTTTGGTATGGTATATTATATCTTATTTTAGCGTGTATGTATTTTTAATATCATCTAATTATGTTTATTTTATTTTTTTTTACCTACCTCCGCTGTAGTAATATTGTTTTTCACACAATCTGTTGGTTGCCTGGAAGAGATTACTTGTTAGTAATAAGGCCGCCCTCTGTGTTGTTTGTACTAGTTTAAGTTCTATTGTACCTACTTATGTTATGTTGGCAGCACAATAAAGTGTTTAAAATAAAATAAAATAAAAAAAATTCACGGCGGCGGGAGTCGGTGAGCGCACGACTCGACACAGGTCTTACCTCAACAAAGCCTCGCGGGCATTTGAAGGACCGCGCGGCCTCGATTTCGCGCGTATCTTGGTTTATTTTTTTATGTGATTTAAACTATATTCATTCTTCAATATTTTATGACACTTTGCCCTCCGTAATAGTAATACCTACCTAAATATGCATTTTCAAAATGTCTATGTTATTAAACACACCTATAAAATTGAAAAAAACGGCGCAAAACGGGTTGACTTCCCGATTTTTTTTGATCGTACAAAGTAATTGATATCGTGTTACCGACGACACTCTGCCTTCAAATAGATCTTTGTGTGTAAAATATATTTTTTCCAGTCGAAAATAATGAATATTTCATTGTTTATAATTAATCTAAAAAAGGGCAATAATCGGAAATCCTCGCCTTAAATTTTTATTCAAAACGTGTACGGAACGTGTAGATAATTATGATACTTGTCTTTACTTGAATGTTTATTTACCATGGAGCAATTTTTATAGTAGGTATTTTACCAGTTACATTTGCCCCGAAATTGTAGAGTTACCTTTTAATAATTAAAAATATTAAATTTCTTAGAAAATAAACACAATGTGGATTACCTAAGCCTGTAAACTTTGCATTTAAATCTCATTTACATATACGAACGTCTGTTCGTTGTACCATCTCAAAAATACATAAAAATACTACTTATTTTTACGTGCGTTTTATCGATAATGTCTTTTGAATTTATTTTTCTTTTATTTCACCCTGTGATTGTGTTCTGGTGAGTGGCAGTATTTTATTTATTTATTTATCGAAACAGAACTATTCTTTGTACTTACAGTAATACTAGATTTTGGTATCTACATACATAGAATTTAGTAACGATACGTTAACAAAAATAAAAACAAAACGGAGTTACATATTACGTGCGGCTACATGCATCCAAGCACCTGATACAGAGGCCTATTTGTACTGCTAGCAAAAATATCAAATATCATTTAAGAATTTTAGTATCAATTATAGGTGTACACACTATTTGCAAAAAGTTATCTTATTGTAGTTTTCTCGACAAAAAGTATTTCAGGTAAGCAACAAACTTCACCCATAAACAAAACATAATAATTGAAATAGTCATATTGAAAGTTAGAGAATATAAATTATTATTGATATAGGTATCATTATCAAGAACTTTCTCAGACAATAGGATTTTAGTACGCTTTATATTTTCTTTAGCAAATACTGCGCTTCGCGGTTTCACCCGCATGGCTCCGCTCCTGTTAGTCTTAGCGTAATAATATCTAGCCTTCCTCGATAAATAGGCTATCTAACACCGCAAGCATTTTGCAAATCGGATCAGTAGTTCCTAAAATTAGCGCGTTCAAACAAAGAAGCTTCAGCTTTATAATATTAAGTATAGATTAGAATAATATAATATGGACAGTATTTTAGGAGGACATAACATAACTATAGACCAGGCCCCATACCAAGCCAATTATGGTGATGTCTGTGGTGCTGTCA
This sequence comes from Colias croceus, assembly GCF_905220415.1. NCBI lineage: Eukaryota > Metazoa > Arthropoda > Insecta > Lepidoptera > Pieridae > Colias > Colias croceus. The sequence goes on from NC_059562.1 coordinate 5,492,201, forward strand.
TCATTCACAAGAAGTGGCTGCTTACCAGTGCACATTGCGGGTGATTACAATAAATCAAACATAAATATTTATTTACACAAGTAGACTTCTAGATGCACGTTTCAATTGTTATAATATGGATTAATATTTTTCATTTTTCACCTATATACAAATCATAATCATCATTGCTGTAAATATAACCTTACTTTTTATCGTAGCTCTAAATGAAACACGTTGTTTCAAATATTCTGTCTACTTTTATTTTCCTAATTTTCATCATTAACATCACCATCTTATTTTTGACAAAACTACAAGCAAACAGATTTAAAATTAGAATTTTAAAATTGTCATATCCACAAAGATGACGAAGGTCCAGTCAAGATTTTTGATTCTAGGACATTGCAGAAGTTTCTTCGGCATATTTTCTTTTAACGATAGAAGAGGGAAGTAGTATCATCATTGATTGAAATTTTTTTGCGTGGTACCTACGCAAAAATTTAATGCTACCATACTCGCTCATGTTAATTGTTATAAACTATAAACTTGAAAGGTAGTATAAATCAATGCAATAATGTTTAACGCAAAAACTTATTATTTATATATTTATTAGAAATACCATTATTTGATTTAATTTTTATGTTTCGTATAAAACTTTCTACACAGACAGATATACAATGAATTAGCATATTACTTTTCATTACGCAGGGGAATTCGCAGGCTCCACATAGTCTTTTGTATTATAGAAGATAATCTTATCTACAATCCCGACAAGCACGGGTCATTGAACTCACTAAGCTGGATAGATTTTGATGTTGTTTTGTGTGTGTGTGTGAAAGGTTTCATAGTTGCACCTGTAGGTGGCGCTACAATATAGGATACCTAGGTTTTATCCTAGTTCATACAGAATGATACCGGAGGGCGCAACTAGTCTTGTTAGAAAAGTTTTAGTTATTATAATATGGCACAGAGATGAAAACGACTGATTGCTTATCTCTATATAAAAAATTATGTAACAGAGCCCAATGTAGAGACACATATTTTGATTATTACATTTTATTATAATAATGAATCTAATCTTTTTTTTATTTTCATAATTTCTTTAAGAAAAAGCAATGTAAAGCATACCTACCTAAAATTTCAAGTTCCAACTATACGTATAAACACTTTTGATACTTTTGCATTCTCTATTATCCTCCAAAAGAACTAAATTCAAACTAATAAATCTATTATTTAGATCAGAATATGACTTCATACGTGTTGGCAGTAAATATCGTAAGAAAGGACCAAAAATCTATATAGAATTTCATCACATACACCCAATGTACGGTTACGAACACAAGTTTGACTACGACATTCAGCTATTGGAACTAAAACGTGGCTTGAGATTTGGGAGGACTGTATCTGCTATAAAAATCAGTGATGGTGCTTGTGGTGACAATGTTAATGTATGTGGATGGGGATATCCTAAGGAAAAGGTACATTTATTTTAGTATTAGTATTAGTATAGTAGTATCAGCCATCTGGTTTCCATAACACAAGCGAAAACTTAGTATGGGATCAGATCGTGCCGTGTGTGAAAATTGTCTTAAATATTTATTTATTATTAATATCATTCATGTCATAAAGTATCTGGTAATCATTTCTATTGAATAAAATAATGATCTACCCCAAACAAATGCTTAAATAACATTCCAGGGTACTTACCAAGAGGTCCTGCAGCGAGTTAACATTGAAATAGTGCCCTTATCTCAATGTCAGACGGTTCAAAATCACTGGTACAACAATTCTCTGACAAATAGGATGTTTTGCGCTGGTGACAGCCATGGTGATGCTTGTCAGGTAATAGAATGGAATAATTTATGTATAAAAAATGATTGTTTTGTCTGTATGTCCTTTACAGAATCGTTGACTATGCATTTCTTTATATTGTGATGATCTTGCAAAGAGTTATCCATGAGCCGACGCAACCGGGATGCACAACTGCTATTAAATAATGAAATAATTATAGTTTCGAACTAAAGTTATAATAATATTGGTACCTATTGATAGATTACATACACACATATCTACATTTTCTTACACAAATGTTGAATATTTCTTTATACAGATTAAGAGAGCTAAATTTCGGCTCTATCGTGGTATTTAATCATAATATTATGATCAATACTCCAAAAGCAGATTTTACTAAAAATAAAGCTTCTATAACCATTAACGGTTTATAAATGAGATGTCCGTTAAAAGTATTTTAATTCTAAATGTTCGCGTAAAATCGCAAGCAAGGAGATACTTAATTGTTACTTTTATTAAATTAAAAAAAAAAAAACTGCGAACTGTCTAGAATTTTTCAGTCAGTTCAGTACACAGTGTAAACTGTAAACTGACTGGGAATAAGAGGTGATAATAATATGGCCCCAAGTACCTACCTACTACTACACCGTAATTCCTGCTAATCGCGTGTTCAATACAAAGCAGCTTTATAGATACATATTATCAGTAAGGATTATTTTATATCAGTACTAGATATCCGCCCGCGGCTTCGCCCGCGTTTGCAAAGGAAAACCCGCATAGTTCCCGTTCCCGTGGGATTTCCGGGATAAAAACTATCCTATGTGTTAATCCAAGTTACCCGGCTCTATATGTGTGCTAAATTTCATTGTAATCGGTTCAGTAGTTGTTACGTGAAAGATCCTATGTGTTAATCCAAGTTACCCTCTATATGTGTGCTAAATTTCATTGTAATCGGTTCAGTAGTTTTTACGTGAAAGAGTAACAAACATCCATACATCCATACAAACTTTCGCATTTATAATATTAGTAGGATTAGTAGGATGGATAAGTTTATGTGGTTTTTTCATTTACAGGGTGACAGTGGTGGCAGTGCAGTGTCCTATAGTCAATTGGTTGGTATATCTTCCTTCGGGTACGGCTGCGGACGACACACACCAGGGGTCTACACTAATGTATCCAGCCCTAATATTAGAATATGGATAAGAAGGTTCACGGGAATCTGAGTTGTTTAAAAGTAAAATTGAATTCGTCTTACTCATTTTAATATCAAGTTGTATGTTAAAATGTTAATAATTTTTATGTTGTATATTGTAAAATTAAGTTATTTTTAAATGGCTTTCAAAAAAGACGAGAATGTTTTACTGTACCTATTTTTCTGTATATGTTTTTATTAAACTTTCCCGTTAATATCTGATGAAAATTAGAGAGATTAATTATTATTATTCTATTTAAGTAAGAACTACTTATTTAAGTTAGCATTATTTTTAGTATTTCATTGACGCTATTAGAGGGTGAAATTAGAATAGAACTAGATTTTCACCCGCGGCTTCGCCCACGTTTTCAAAAGAAAACCCGCATAGTTCCCGTTCCTGTGTGATTTCCGGGATAAAACATATCCTATGTGTAAATCCAAGTTACCCTTCATATGTGTGCTAAATTTCATTGTAATCGGTTCAGTAGTATTTGCGTGAAAGAGTAACAAACACACACACACATCCTCACAAGCTTTCGCATTTATAATACATATATATTAGTAGGATAGAATAGAATTTTGACGTGCTTATATTATGTAGAGCCGATGTAGAGTCCAATGCAGGGTAGGAAGATGAATAAAGCCAGGGTGTCTTATACTCGTTATGAAAATTCTCAATATTTTTAATTAATAAACTTTAATATTGATTCATTACAATGTGTTTTATTTTTGTTTTAATGTTGTTTTGTGCATGCAACTGTGACTCTTAAGTAATGTTATTATAGAAAATAATAAAATATTAGTACGAACTAACTAACATCTCGTATCAACTCTATTTACCTACATATCCAATATTATAAGTGTTATTTCATTATTTATGTGATATTTTTTTTAATTATCTATATTATAATATGTTACTGAATCACAAAAAATGATAACAACAAATTGTTATAATAATTATTCTAATGTCAACATCACTATATTTTAAAAAACATATACCTATATTACAGCCACTTCCTCTAATAACATAGATATTTAAAAAAAATGTCTGCTTATGAGTATTTAAAGGATTTATTTTATTCTATCTTATGTAATGTCTACTTCATTTGTAACAAAAAATCATTTTAAGCAATATATTATGAATTATTAAAGCGCCTAGGTTAAGCTTGAAGATGAAATCTAACTGCTAAAACTACGATACAAATTGATCAGGCGTTCAGGAATATGTAGAGTCGACACTTAGGTAGGTACCAACACTTAGAGATTTGCAGAACAATTATGAAAGAAATAATATTTTATTTATTTTTAAATAGGTATAAAAATAAAAAACGAATCCCCTTTTTGAAAATATTAAGACGTAAGGTATTATAGACTAAGGTAATTGATAACAGAATGACAAATGATAATTATGAAATTCTTTTTACTTCGTTACGATTAAAATCCTGAAAAGATTTGATCTAGAGACTAGTCAATAAGAAAAAAAAGTACTATAGTATTGAGAATGAATTTTTTCCATTCAAAAAATTTTTCAAATATTTATCAATAGATGCATACATATAAAAGCCGATATACCTAATAGTAGGTACCTTTTAGTTCTTATCGAAACAGGTTAAAGTATAATTTTATTTATTAAGTTTTCCCTATTCCTTAAAATAATGGTTACACCAATAATGGCACTAAGCTTAAAATTAAAGAAAAATCGTATGCGTAATAGACTCATGTTTAATTATATCGCTCATGGTAAAGGGAACTATCCAGAATTGAGGTATATGCCCCTGGGTCATATGGCCTATGCAGACAGATTTGTTCCAACTGAATAAGTTTTTTATTATTTGCATCCCTACTGTTGCAGTAGGTACTGCAGTAGTAAAAAACAATAATATTAACAAAAGAGCGTGTGTGCTGAAAACACTTGTCAGAAGTAAAACTTCTCTGGCAAGATTCAAAAATGCCAAAATCGTTGCCTTACTCCATGACGTGAAGGTATTGCCTTGAAATATAAAAACTTCAAAAATAAAATATCTAGGCCGAGGTAGCTTCATAATTAATGCATAAAAAGAATTCTGAAACATTTCATATTTATTTGCAGCTATCTTAGGATATTCTGAAAATGGTAAGTATTTTTAGTACCCCTAAATGATTAAGCTATCCAGGCAGAACCATTGTCCGGTCAGCTAGTTATATTATATTCATACAAACACACTAAAACATTCGTATCGCATCCAAAGATAATTAATTTGATATCCACAATTGGATCACTAGTTCAGGAGATTACCACATACCTACATACAAACTTATAATCCTATCACGGTAAGATTCAATTACAATTTGAACGTCGCATGTCACCTTTCACCTTATATTAAATTGCATCAAAGATCATCTAGTCAATTCGTTAAATTGAAACTAACATACACAGTACCTATATACTACTGTTTTAAATTTTATTTCACGTGATTATTTTAGAATCATGTACTTTCATATGCCTACGTTACCGTTAAAACACTTTTCTCGTAATTATGCATTTTCAATAGTATTTTTCTGTAACAAAGGAATTTAGCAAAAACTAGGGGAAACGCGTTCTAACGAAAAATGGGCTATGACTGTAACATACATTTCGACACTCATCGTAATATTGAAATGTTTTGTTCTTTCACTAAGGGTTGCTTGGCAGAAACTACTTTAAGGCCTAACGCTGGTAATTGAACCTAAAATATATTTAGTTACTTTTAATTTCATAACACTAACAATACACAGACATGAAAAACAAACAAATAAATATTCAGTAACGTCGAAGTTTCACAATCAAGTTGATTGAACATAAAAATACTAGTGAAAAATCCTCCCACCCCTATGTAATGTAATTATCGATGTTCAATTTTGTATACGTATTTTATAGTGTGGGGGCACCCCCTCCCCCTGGGGGGAATCATCATCATGACTGCGCAGTTGCTAGAGAGGGACAGACATACAAAAATCTATCTAGATATAGAACTGCGTAGTTAATATGGGCAATTTTTACCTTAACGTGATGTATGCGCGGCGTTAAGCTCTTATATTATATATTTATTTATTCCTTTTATATAAGTATATAAGGTAAATTGAAGCTTATATGTACTACAGGTACTACTATATATTATTGTACTGTCTTCAAAAACTTGATACTAGATAAAACTAGATTATTCAACAACGTTAACTTTTCTTTCTTTGGATTACATATGTAGACCAATGATTAGAATTATAGAAAAAGATAAGGTAAAGATAGCTCTACCAAGAATTAATTCTTTAACGTTTATCTCAAAAACTGCTAGATCGATTTTAATAATTATTTACTACAAGAAAGCTTCATCTCTACCAGATTTAAGCATAGGCCATACATTTTATTTACCTATTTCTTATCCCAGGTCAACTTGGGTGAAAAACAAGCGGCTAGGGTCTTAATAAACATGTTTCAAACTGTCTTATCACATACAATCCTTACTTATAATTTTAATTATTACATTGCATGTATGTAAATCAATTTCAAAACAGGATCTACACTTTGTTTTTTCACTTGACAATTTGATGACGCTGCGCTTCAGCCGCCACGTCATTGACCAACCAAAAATAAGAAGGCTAAATGTTCAAGGCAAAATAAAACAACAAGTTTTCTTAGATTTAATCAAGTTTATTTCTGATGTAGAGACAGAAAACCACATTTCTTCTGTAAGTTGAAATGAAACGTTATCAATCAAATTTCTTTCAGAGCTTCTCATTATTGTAAACACAATATGAGAAGCTTACAAAACTCATCATCATCAAATTTTAATATAGACCATTTTCTATCTGTCTGCTCGTCGTGGATAATGACTGGGTCTACTGATTTTGACGAAACTTTCACCAGCAGGTAGATGTGGACCCTTAATCAACTTTATTTCCTGTGAAAAGAGAATTAAAAACATTAAGTAAAATAAGAGTCTGTATCGTACATTACTTGCATCATCGATCCAAAACTGCTGAACTGTTTTGACTGAAATTGTATGAAACATAGTTGTGGGGTCAACGACTTCTGTATCCAAATAATACGCAAGCAAAACCGCAGGCAATTGCTAGTTATAAATTAGTCTCAATATGGGTGTTAATTATCTAGGTAAATAAGTATGTATGTTTTTTAAATTGGTTTCCTTAACACAAGCGAAAAGCTTCCTATGCTATCAGATCGTAAAAATGTTCTGAAATATTTCTTTATTATTATTAATATAGTAATCTATATATATAATAAATCTGTAGAAGGGTCAATTCTGTAAATTGAAAATATTGAAAAAATAAATAATAGTGTTACTGGATCGATACCAAACTCAAATATGTGATTAAAAAAATTTTTGTCTGTCTGTCTGTATGTTCAGACATCACGTGAAAAGTAACGGTTCGATTTCGATGAAACTTGGTATAATTATACCTTATTATCCTGGGCATAAAATAGGATACCTACTTTTTATCCCGGAAGAATACGTAGAAACAAATAAATCTTAATTTTTCCGCGCGGACGGAGTCGCGGGCGGAAGCTAGTGTCTACATAAATTTACTATTTATACCAACATCAATATTTACCAAATATAGCAAGAACAATGCTTAAAAGAACGCTTAAAACCTAGGGTAGTAGAAAAACTAAACTCCATATTATTTTACCTCAACCGGGAGTCGAATTCAGAACAAAAGCATTATATACTGAATGATGAATATAACAATATTGTAATGGCGATATTAATCGTTGGATCGCCGCGAAATCTGCGCAAAATACTAACATATTATATATTAATGCATACAAGATGGCCGCGGATACAAATGTACATGGCTTTTAACGCGGGCTTGCTTTGGGATTTTATAAATTTTCTGTTTCATTTGTTATATTTAATTAAAAAATGGATGGTTTATAGCATTTAGGTAATTCATGTAGGTAAAGACTCGGATATATTTAATGTTTGATAGTTTTTATACATATTTTTTACCTTGGTAAGTATATCTACAGAGAAATATCGTGGTTTTAAAATAAATACTTACCGAACTATACTTGGAATTTCTTTTCACATTAGTAAGAAATAGAGCTATTTATTTATTTATTTACCTACAAGATTACCTACAAGAATCCTGTTAAAAAAACAGACTAAACGTGATCGATTTTCGCATATGGGTACTGTACTTACTCTATATATCAAATTTCATCGAAATTTGTTCATTATTTATGGCGTGATTGTATTACAATCACGGAAATTGTAAATATGTCTAATGTATCTAAATACCTCTATATTCATTCAGTTAAAAATAAATTGGAAAATAATGAAACCTCTGAGTCTCTCGACTCTACATATTTTAGCAAAAGGAAATCCACACGAAAATCACTATCAAAACTTGCAATTAAACTGTATCTTTTGTGATAAAACTGCACTGTATCCAACAGGAATTGAACCGACGACCCCTTTGAATATATGATTTGTCTAGTAATTGAATACCAGACCCCTCGTCTAAACCTATGTATTGAGGTAGGTCAGTATATGTTGCTTACAAAATGCCTTTCAATTTCTAAACGTTTTTAAATCTTCTGTTAAATAAAGTATTTAAGTTTAGGTTTAGCGGTTTAATCTATTGAATAATAAGTTTGATTTCCATCAGTACTTAGTTATAAAAATTTGTATCGTTAAATTTTCAAAATGGAAGTCAAACTGAAAAAGTGTCCATGCGTAGCAAGAGCGGCTTTAAACAAAATGGCGGATCAGAATTAAATGAAATTATTCAAAATATTCAAACATAATTTCGATGAGATAACAAAATTCCAATCGATTTATGCTTCGCTAGAATTAATAACAAATAGTTTAAACTAAACGCACACATACACACGCAGTCCGTAAATTGAATTCCTTCCCGCTATATATGTAGAGTTTTATAATACACAAAATCATTATTTGATGATTTCGAGGTGTACGCGAGTCATTGGGATGGGGCAGGGGGTTCCCCATCCCACCGCTTCAGGCACCATTGCAGCAACTATGCAATTCTCAGCCAGTGTGCCTAGCGTGGCTGATGACAACGCGTGTATAACACCTACGCAGCGCGCAAAAAAACCTACCGCGCAAAAAATACTTCAAAAAAATAAACAAAAAAAAAAAAAAACTCTTTCAAACCGGCCTAAAAAATTATCGAAAATTTCATATACCAATCTTTTGGTTTTCAAAATTTTTCGAAAAATCGCGCGCATGCGTCCGAGTCACCGCCCGCTGACACATTCAAGAGGATAGTTTTACGCAATAGACTTTATTCAGTTTTTTCACATAATCATCATAGATTTTAAGTGATTCCATTAATCAATAGAAATCAGCAACACTTGAACGCAATAGAAAGCAACACCGGATTAATTTTGTAAACTATAAACTAGTGTTAAGGCAACTGAGAGGCAGCTCAACTTGGATCTGTTGTACAAGGGCTAACTAACATCTGCAACCATCCGGGAGGAGCCGCTGATCTCTTACAATAAGAAGAAACCAGTGATCCATGGAGAAGGGAAGAAGAAGACGAAGTAGACTCCACACATGCAGATCACACTAAGTTAAATGCGCAAGAAGCTAAAAACCTCCAAAATTTTATAGCAAAGGGGAAATTAGCAAAAAACAAATAACAACAACAGCCATTTGACGATAAAGAAACACGTTTTTTCGCAATAGAACAAGTTTTACGTTTATATCAACCGTTATTACAAGGAAACAATAGAAAAGAGAATTTAAGCATTTCAGTTCTTTAAGTACATTTAAACAACCTGGTTATTTTTGGAACTTTACGATTAAGTTAAATTGATTTTTATATACAGACTCTCCATATATATAGTGAAAAGTAATTTAGTGAAAGACTTGGACTACTATTAAGGCTAAGTGATATTTGAGACTTTTGGCAAATAAGTTTTGGAAAATTTTCGACCAATTTCATCCACCGATCCAGATTGTACGGAAGATGAAGACAAATTAAACAAAACATTCTCGTGCCTTAAATTGGCCTTAAATTAATAGTAAAAAGGGTAAGATAAAAAAAGCCAAAAAAAAATTACAAAAAATATCTAAATTAAACTGTTTACCTACCTGTTGAATCAATTTCTAGATTTCTTTAATAGTACAAAATTAAAAGTAAATTAATATTAAGACTTAGTTAAATGTTTTTGTTATTTCTATACCTGTAATCTTTTATATATTATATAAAATTGTACGGGCTTAAAATAATAAAAATACACGGATATATACAATAAATGAAGACAATACAAAGAAAAACGAATTCTATTATACTGAAGATACCATAAAACGACAAACTACCGACCGACAATCTTCAAGAGAAGAAGAAACTATCGTAGCAAGCCTTCTACCAATAGAAGACATTTTCAAGGTAAGTTTTACATGTTTTCAGAGTTATTTATCTTTTGTTGTATATTTGCAATTCTTTCAATATTGCGAGCATTATTCCGGATTTATAATGAGCGTCCATGTCGAAGCCGACTCAAATTAAGTCCTGTTTCTATCTCGCTTGCACTCACAAACACTCCCGTAGCGTCGGTGCTATCAACTTCATTAGCACTCAACTGAACTACCTTCATTATTTTATCATGTTCATTAACATTATTTTTAATTTCTCCTAATGATTGTCTATAAAAATTATCATATATTTCTAGTTGTAATGTGTCCTTATCGTCATTATCGTCAAAATTGTCGTTAGACGAGCGAAAAAATGCCGTCCTTGAAACGGTGTGTCAAAGTTAAATTTCTTGAAGCGTAAACGACACCTCGTGTGTAGTATCCGATGCCAAGAATGGCATAGAAACATTCGCCTAACTTTCGTTTTCGTCAAGTCAAGTTCAGGTTTTGCCGATGATTCGAGGAGGGTGCAGTGCGCATGCCCGAGTCATCGCAGTCATTGCCCAGCCAAATTATTGATTGCGGGTAGTCGGAAAACTGCGGGAGGAAGGGGGGTCGTCATTTACCAATGTGATAGTTTTCACAACGCTCAATTATGTAGGGAGGCTGGGAGTCGGGGGGAAAAAATGTATATATCAATATGGCGGATTTCAGCCGATTTTGTATTAAATTCTATCAGGAACGCCTGCGTGTTCGGAATTTATGGCGGGGCTTGCAGCGATGATGGGTTTTCATTATGGCATGCTTAAAATTAAATTTTAAATTTTCGGCCGCCATCATCAAAGGTCTGCGCTTCGACATTTTTATTGTATGCGTATTGGATACATTGTGAGGGATGATTGGGATTATTTAGTTACGTGTTACTAGCACTGATGATTATTTTGAAGTAAAGTTTGATGGGAATTTTAAACGTTTCAATTCAAACAAATATTTCTAACACTTTTGTAAAGCGTTTGATTGGAAGTTTGAATTTTAAAAAAGAATAGTAGAGTCATTGTATCGATACACCGGCTTAGCATTTTATTCCAACGGAAGTCAGAACTTTTCAAAACGAATTTAAACTTTTTTGAAGCTGAACACATTTTCAAAGATGAATGTAACTATGTAATAACTTCGGAATAACCTATCATAATCGAACTAGAAATATAAAACATACACTAACAGATACTAACAGTCTAGGGAGAGTAGATGAAAGGAACCGCCAAAGATATCTTTAATTAGAATCCACTTAAGATCTTCTAAGTCTAGTTTGAAGTTAAAAATAAAGTTTTTGGTATAATCATCTATCCTCAGAACTAATACATTTAAAAGGTTTCATTGCCTGCGTATAACGAAATATTTCACAAGTTTCTTGATCGATTTGAATTGTTGTCGAAGAGATTGTTGTTGTTGTTGAAGCAAATAAAATATGAAGAAGTTTATCTTGTTTTTGCGGCATCATAATTACAACTAATTTAAAACGAAATAATAGATATCAACAAATAAAGAAATCATCAACGACTAAAAAATTGTCAAGATTGTTTAAATCAATCTAAGGGGCTCTTTAGGAGTTTTTATTAGGTACTAGCTTTCCGTAAATCGTTCTAAGGGGCTCTTTAGGAGAAATTTTGTTTTTGTTTTTTATTAGGTACTAGCTTTCCGCCCACGGCTTCGCCCGCTTTGTCTAATACCTAATAAATTGTATACTAAAACCTTCCTTTTGAATCGTTGTATCTATTTAAAAAAACCGCATCAAAATTTATTGCGTATTTTTAAAGATTTAAACATAGATAGGGATATAAGGACAGAGAAAGCGACTTTGTTTTATACTATGTAGTGATCCTTTGCTAAAACTGGAGATAATATTTTAAACACATCTATAACAAACAGTAACTTTACATCAATTTAGATAGTTTTAGGACCAAGACTGATGAATCCTTAATATCAGATGTTGTTTGATGAATGTTTTATAAAATATTAGCGGTCCACAACGGCTTCGCCCGTGGTACATATTTCGCAATAAAAAGTAGCCTATGTTCTTTCTCAGGGTCTAAAGATTGCCAAATTTTATCAAAATCGGTCCAGTAGTTTATGAGCCTATTCATTACAATCAAACAAACAAACAAACAAAGTTTTCCTCTTTATAATATTAGTGTAGATGTTTAAATAATATTATAATACTAGCTTCCGCCGGCGACTCCGTCCGCGCGGATGTCGGTCTTCGCGTGGATGGTTATTTCTCCATTTTGAGTACCTCTGTCAATAACATCTTATAAATATCTATTGGACCCAATTCCCAAATACGGCTAGGCCTATAATAATACGCAACGTGTGTTCGCGGTTCTACGGAACAACGTCTATGGATAAAACTGAAAAATTAAGATTAATTTTTTTCTACGTATTTTTCCAGGATACAAAGTATCCTATTTTACGCCCAGGATAATAAGGTATAATTATACCAAGTTTCATCGAAATCGAACCGCTAGTTTTCACGTGATGCCTTCACATACAGACAGACAGACAGACAGACAGACAAAAATTTTTTTAATCACATATTTGGGTTTGGTATCGATCCAGTAACACCCCCTGCTATTTATTTTTTCAATATTTTCAATGTACAGAATTGACCCTTCTACAGATTTATTATATTATGTAGGTATAGATGTGAGCAATACCCTAGCGCCTGCAAATTTCAGTTAGCAATATCGTGGTGAAGTAGAATTACTAAATATCGATGTTAAATAAATAAGAAAAATTTATTTGCTTCTGATACGAGCTTTATAGTGAAGAGCTTTTTAGTGACGTTCTCCACATGAGCTTTTGTATTTGATTTACAAGATCATCACTACATAGTATAAAACAAAGTCGCTATCTCTGTCCCTATGTCCTTATGTCCCTATGTCCCTTTGTATGCTTAAGTCTTTAAAACTACGCAACCAATTTTGATGCAGTTTTTTTAATAGATAGAGTGATTCAAGAGGAAGGTTTTAGTATATTATTTATTAGGTTTTAGACAAAGTGGGCGAAGCCGCGGGCGGTAAGCTAGTATTATAATATTATGATCATTTGTTTGTTAAGTATTTCTTGCACTTTTATTTTATCTTGTGTAATATTTGTACATGAACTTTCACTCTTGTACCACGCCTACTCTCCTACTTCTCAGCTCTCCTTTGCTTTTTGGTTGTCTGGAAGAAATCGCTCATGAGCGATAAGACCGCCTACTGTACCCTGACCTCTTTTGCTGCTTTTATACTGTCTTTCTGTGAATTTCTGTGTGTACAATAAACTATTTTTATTATTTATTATTATTATTATTTGTTTTTAGAATCAATTAAATGGTAAATGAATATCATGTTACAAATTGGTCAAACGTAGATATTAAAATAAAAACGTTTCCGACGGACTTTGTCCTTTTAGTCACAAGTACATTTTATTCAAATGGTTTGAAATCATTTTGAAATATTTAAGTGCATAATCTAAGACAATTATAAGATTATCATGTCTTAAAAAATGGAGCTTTACAATATCCTAAAACCGTTCGATCTCTATGTCCATTGTCTATGTCTATTAAAAGAATTCTATAAATACATGCTAATTTAACCAAGAAACTATTAAGAACCAAGAAAGTGTGTAAAATATTAAAATATGAAATGATTAAACAAAACTACAAGATAACATTCTTGTTTAGAGCCGGCGCGCACGAGCAACTTTGTCTTCGCAACTATTTTGTCTCCGCAACTATTTTGTCTCTCCCACCCATGGGCTAGTATGAAAGTGCGCGCACGTAGCGACGCAACTCCCCATACAAATTGATGGGAGAGACAAAATAGTTGCGGAGACAAAGTTGCTCGTGCGCGCTGGCTCTTAGCCGCTTGGAATGTGACGTTTGCGCTTGAAGAATCCTCAGTAAAAACTGTGAGCGAAGTCTAGTGCATACACGATGATAGATACTCTACTAAAGATTCATTTTTAAAACATTGTAGAGATCAACCCTCTCCTCGGAAAAGTATAACACGTGAGCGTAGAATTTATTCCTATGTTCAATTCGGGTACAAACGAAAACGTCTCTTTTTAGCACGATACAAAAGCCTTATCTCCTACTTGCAAGAAAAATTCATCATTAAAACAGAATGCCAATGCTCCATACCCTACAAGGAGAAACTAGGCTTTACTTAATTCTGATAGTGGAAGATAGATATACTCTCTTGTTGATGATGATACACACACATGATGTTTTACACTTTATACTAACTAAATTCTGCTCATTAATATCGAAATCTACATGCACAAATTTATGACACAACAGGTTTTGTATAAAAGAGAAAGATATTATAGGAATTAACATTAATTGTTCTTAAAGTTGGAAGATTATTGAAATGCTTTTGTCGTTCAAGTGTAAGCAAAGTGTTTGTTGTAAATAGCTTAAGTTATTTAAAAAGAAAGTAATATTTATTCAAATCCTTATTTTTATCTTACATTTTAGCTGTCTACGGTAGTAGATCGCAGCAATTGAAATGATTGGCAACCAATTACGTTCGCCCAAAAGAATAATAGTTATTACATAGAGTTTATTACAATTGTAGAGCAACAATTAGTAAACATAAATCTTAAAACTAGCCTACAAACTTAAAATCTAGTCAAACAGCAGAGTATCTTCCACATAATCGTGCGGCGTCAATTTTCTAACACCATTAGCACATACACGTGTTTTTGTGAAAGAAAAATCTCTTTTATTACATTACGTCGTGTCCTCTTGTGTTTTGCATACATTTGTGGTACAGTTAGACAATGAATGGTTAACAATTTTATGGTATAGTATTCCGGGTGTTTGATTTGCGACGTTTGTTCTTGCTTCTATAATGTTTTGTTAGATTTTCAATGTTTGCGTTTTGTTTTGTTGTTTTGTTCTTGTTCAAATCAAAGTTCATGATCGATATCGATGATTAGATCTCACTCTTAGAGAAGAAGAGAAATATCCCGTTACTTATATTTTGTATAGTAAGTAAACTTTTTCTCAAAAAAAGGCGTAGGTATTATTATCTAAGCTACTGTAAGTATTCCTATAATAATTATAACTAGCTCACCACCCGCGGCTTCGCCCACTTTGTCTAAAACCTAATAAATTATATACTAAAACCCTCCTCTTCAATCACTCTATCTATTAAGCACCAAAAAACCGCATCAAAATCCGTTGCGTAGTTTTAAAGATTTAAGCATACAAAGGGACATAGGGACAGAGAAAGCGACTTTGTTTTATACTATGTAGTGATAGTGATACTTTGTTTAACTTAAACATTTCAATTACTTCAATTATACCGATAGTTTTATAATTTTAACTACATTTGACTCGGTACCTACTCTTAGACATTGAATAAAGTTTTATGTTTGTTTTAGGGCCGATTTTTCAATGCCCAGATAAAGAGCTAGATAGACTTTATTCTTCAGTTAGCAAAATATTCAATTTTTCAATAGACGAATAGGACTTATCTATCGAATAACTACGTTATTTGATGAATAAATCTATTTGCCGCTCCAACGGCCAGATAGCGTGCTATTCGACGAATAGGCGTTTGATTTGACAACTGAAGCGTCAAATTTGGGATATTTTCGTATGTGTTCGTATGTAATAACATAGAGCATAGAATTATTAACAATTAAGCCTCTTTCTATATAATTATTATCAACTAAAATCATATCGAAATTGATGTTTTTGGTAGTATTGATGACCATGCCATTGAAAATTTGCCGAACGCTGCCTTTATGTCGTTTCCATCGTAAAATATATAAATTTAAAAACAAATTTAATCAAAACTTTTTACTCGAATCAAAACAATAATCAACAATCATAGAACACAAGATAAACTTAAAATGCACTCCTGACGTGAGTCATAATGACGGTTGTTGACAAATTGCAAGAGTTGACTCTATCACGCTCTAACCTGACTAATTTAATATGTTTGTTTCGCCACTCCGAGAGCAGAGCTGCCAATATGGAAATATTTGGTCAGATAGTCATTCATCAAATATATCACGATTGAAAAATAGGCGAGCCGTTATGAGTTAGATAAACTATTGAATAAATCTATTCGAGGGGTAGTTATTAGACTGTTTATCTCGGGATTGAAAAATCGGCCCTTAATAAAACATATACTAGGTATAACAAAATCTTATTTTAATCATTTCGAATCCAACTCTAAGGCATCGAAGATATATTTGACACCATACAGTTATAAATTTATAAAGAATAGAAAAAATTCGATCACGAGGCGGGACTTGAACCCGCATCCTTCGCGCCATTCCGGGGCGGATGCCTAACCAACTCAGCCACTCGTGACCCGCCTGAGCAATCGAATTTATTCTATCCTTTCAGTTTTATGTGTCTTAAGGGACACACCGCGCGCCATCTATTGAGATGATTTAACAACCATTTCAACCAATATGAAGCACTTTTCAGTGAATACAATATTGTAACGATGGAACACGACCTTTTCTTGAATTTATATTTTTTGGTTTTTATGGCATTCAAATGCTTTATAAATATAAATTTATAAAGAATAGAAAAAATTCGATCACGAGGCGGGACTTGAACCCGCATCCTTCGCGCCATTCCGGGGCGGATGCCTAACCAACTCAGCCACTCGTGACCCGCCTGAGCAATCGAATTTATTCTATCCTTTCAGTTTTATGTGTCTTAAGGGACACACCGCGCGCCATCTATTGAGATGATTTAACAACCATTTCAACCAATATGAAGCACTTTTCAGTGAATACAATATTGTAACGATGGAACACGACCTTTTCTTGAATTTATATTTTTTGGTTTTTATGGCATTCAAATGCTTTATAAATATAAATTTATAAAGAATAGAAAAAATTCGATCACGAGGCGGGACTTGAACCCGCATCCTTCGCGCCATTCCGGGGCGGATGCCTAACCAACTCAGCCACTCGTGACCCGCCTGAGCAATCGAATTTATTCTATCCTTTCAGTTTTATGTGTCTTAAGGGACACACCGCGCGCCATCTATTGAGATGATTTAACAACCATTTCAACCAATATGAAGCACTTTTCAGTGAATACAATATTGTAACGATGGAACACGACCTTTTCTTGAATTTATATTTTTTGGTTTTTATGGCATTCAAATGCTTTATAAATATAAATTTATAAAGAATAGAAAAAATTCGATCACGAGGCGGGACTTGAACCCGCATCCTTCGCGCCATTCCGGGGCGGATGCCTAACCAACTCAGCCACTCGTGACCCGCCTGAGCAATCGAATTTATTCTATCCTTTCAGTTTTATGTGTCTTAAGGGACACACCGCGCGCCATCTATTGAGATGATTTAACAACCATTTCAACCAATATGAAGCACTTTTCAGTGAATACAATATTGTAACGATGGAACACGACCTTTTCTTGAATTTATATTTTTTGGTTTTTATGGCATTCAAATGCTTTATAAATATAAATTTATAAAGAATAGAAAAAATTCGATCACGAGGCGGGACTTGAACCCGCATCCTTCGCGCCATTCCGGGGCGGATGCCTAACCAACTCAGCCACTCGTGACCCGCCTGAGCAATCGAATTTATTCTATCCTTTCAGTTTTATGTGTCTTAAGGGACACACCGCGCGCCATCTATTGAGATGATTTAACAACCATTTCAACCAATATGAAGCACTTTTCAGTGAATACAATATTGTAACGATGGAACACGACCTTTTCTTGAATAAATAAATATAAATAATAAATAAAATAAATATAAATTCAAGAAAAGGTCGTGTTCCATCGTTACAATATTGTATTCACTGAAAAGTGCTTCATATTGGTTGAAATGGTTGTTAAATCATCTCAATAGATGGCGCGCGGTGTGTCCCTTAAGACACATAAAACTGAAAGGATAGAATAAATTCGATTGCTCAGGCGGGTCACGAGTGGCTGAGTTGGTTAGGCATCCGCCCCGGAATGGCGCGAAGGATGCGGGTTCAAGTCCCGCCTCGTGATCGAATTTTTTCTATTCTTTATAAATTTATATTTATAAAGCATTTGAATGCCATAAAAACCAAAAAATATAAATTCAAGAAAAGGTCGTGTTCCATCGTTACAATATTGTATTCACTGAAAAGTGCTTCATATTGGTTGAAATGGTTGTTAAATCATCTCAATAGATGGCGCGCGGTGTGTCCCTTAAGACACATAAAACTGAAAGGATAGAATAAATTCGATTGCTCAGGCGGGTCACGAGTGGCTGAGTTGGTTAGGCATCCGCCCCGGAATGGCGCGAAGGATGCGGGTTCAAGTCCCGCCTCGTGATCGAATTTTTTCTATTCTTTATAAATTTATATTTATAAAGCATTTGAATGCCATAAAAACCAAAAAATATAAATTCAAGAAAAGGTCGTGTTCCATCGTTACAATATTGTATTCACTGAAAAGTGCTTCATATTGGTTGAAATGGTTGTTAAATCATCTCAATAGATGGCGCGCGGTGTGTCCCTTAAGACACATAAAACTGAAAGGATAGAATAAATTCGATTGCTCAGGCGGGTCACGAGTGGCTGAGTTGGTTAGGCATCCGCCCCGGAATGGCGCGAAGGATGCGGGTTCAAGTCCCGCCTCGTGATCGAATTTTTTCTATTCTTTATAAATTTATATTTATAAAGCATTTGAATGCCATAAAAACCAAAAAATATAAATTCAAGAAAAGGTCGTGTTCCATCGTTACAATATTGTATTCACTGAAAAGTGCTTCATATTGGTTGAAATGGTTGTTAAATCATCTCAATAGATGGCGCGCGGTGTGTCCCTTAAGACACATAAAACTGAAAGGATAGAATAAATTCGATTGCTCAGGCGGGTCACGAGTGGCTGAGTTGGTTAGGCATCCGCCCCGGAATGGCGCGAAGGATGCGGGTTCAAGTCCCGCCTCGTGATCGAATTTTTTCTATTCTTTATAAATTTATATTTATAAAGCATTTGAATGCCATAAAAACCAAAAAATATAAATTCAAGAAAAGGTCGTGTTCCATCGTTACAATATTGTATTCACTGAAAAGTGCTTCATATTGGTTGAAATGGTTGTTAAATCATCTCAATAGATGGCGCGCGGTGTGTCCCTTAAGACACATAAAACTGAAAGGATAGAATAAATTCGATTGCTCAGGCGGGTCACGAGTGGCTGAGTTGGTTAGGCATCCGCCCCGGAATGGCGCGAAGGATGCGGGTTCAAGTCCCGCCTCGTGATCGAATTTTTTCTATTCTTTATAAATTTATATTTATAAAGCATTTGAATGCCATAAAAACCAAAAAATATAAATTCAAGAAAAGGTCGTGTTCCATCGTTACAATATTGTATTCACTGAAAAGTGCTTCATATTGGTTGAAATGGTTGTTAAATCATCTCAATAGATGGCGCGCGGTGTGTCCCTTAAGACACATAAAACTGAAAGGATAGAATAAATTCGATTGCTCAGGCGGGTCACGAGTGGCTGAGTTGGTTAGGCATCCGCCCCGGAATGGCGCGAAGGATGCGGGTTCAAGTCCCGCCTCGTGATCGAATTTTTTCTATTCTTTATAAATTTATATTTATAAAGCATTTGAATGCCATAAAAACCAAAAAATATAAAACCATACAGTTATCTCGCTTGCACGTTTACGAACAGATAAGGACCGAAATAGCCTTCCGTAAAACAGAGCCTAAAGGTAGATAAGAAATGTAACTGAATTCCAATTAATTAATACGGGAATTGGAAGAATGTTAGCGGTGTTAAGGAGCTTATACATTATCCTAAATATATATAAATTATATAAATGTGAATGATTTTGAGGATGGATGATGAGGATGAGGATGATGGCCTTACACCTCGGCAATTGCATACATGTGCATATGCTCCTCTACTCACCATGATATAAAAAAAAATTGTTACACTACGGCCCTCTTTCTACGGCTTTTTTAACGTGAAACTTGGCTTATCTAATCTGTATTTAATATGGCACAGAGATAGATTCGCAAACCTATAGGAAGAAAGGCTTCTTTTGACCAGGGTAGGTACCTCACGACGGAATCCGTGGCTAAGTATAACTATTATAAACTTGACAACTTTGCCTTTTTGCTTGCTCTGACATGAATAAAAGCTTGTACGTATGTAGGGATTTTTGTTATAAGCTCGTGTTTTTTCATACCGTACCGATTAAATTTGATCGAATCGAGTAATTTTATAGTTATACTTCTTTTTAATTTTTATTAGTTAACGACGGATAATCAACAGCAAAACAGCTCTTTTATAAATTCACAGGGGTCAAAAATATAGAGAATAATATCAAATTTAACAAAACAAAAAAATACAATCTGATCAATTTCTCATAAAAAATATCTGACATAAAATAATATAAGTCTATTGTACAATGGTCTTTAGATCTAACTAAAATACTAAGCCCTAATCTATAGTAAAGCCGGATAACTGTTAATAAATATTTTTAGAAATCTTACTATGACTAATTTGTACTTAATTTTAAACTTTGTTACATTAACGATTTACCTATCTATTTACATTAAAATTATTTATATCTATAGCCTAGCCTTTTGCCCCTGTTTCACTTAGTTGACCCGGGTTATTTCAAAATTATAGCCAAGTGCGAAGTCGTATTCTGTGAAGATATTCTGTAGTTTAAAATGGTACAAATATTGTTAAAAATAGGTCCCTAATACTAATTATAATTCAAAGAATGCATATTATTAAAAAAGGATTTGGTATTTAAATTACAACATATTTTTTCTCAAAAAGGAAATTCATACACATGCAAAAGAAATTAAATTTTCATTACTATTTATGCAATTTTTGTATCATGCTTAAAACTTAAAATCCTTAATTTACAGTAAAATTAATAATTATATTAAAACATAGAATATCTGTATTTCTAGATATAATAGTTATTTTGTTTTAAAAGCGTTCACATTTGTTTAAAAAAATACAACATTTGCAAGACACATGTACAATTATCCTGAGTCATTAAAAAATATTAATAAATTAAATAGACTTCATTTTGATTTAGTTAAATTAAAAACCAGACATATTATTATCGTTATTATGGAACTTATAATCTGCCCCTCCTTAATCTACGTATATTCTTTTAACAATTAAAAGTGTAGGTACATTAATATTTTCTGTGTCTTATTACAAAAAGCACCCAATTACGTATACAAAAGGCGACCTAAATAGCAATATATTTATCCCTATCAGACTCTATCAACGCTAATTCCCCACAATAGTACCAATAACAGTAATTACAAAACGTTAAAGATTTCTACGCGTCCTAGAAACGGACGCCCACGGTCTAGCATTTCTTTCTATACCTAATACATACCTAGCTAAAATTCATAGTGAATAAGTATAAGAACTAGCTTCTAAAAAAGGAATTAAGCTCAAACATTACAAGTCCGATTACTGTTTTGTCGAAATACCAACTCTATACCTTAATAATAAGGTTGGTTTTATGTTGTAGGTCAGGCGCACTTGCGTCATTTTTGTACGGGAAGCTACATTGCAGGCCAATGCACGATGCATACAACTAATAGTGTTGTGCTTTGCATTGAAATAACGATAGTGTTGTTTCGTTGCGAGTGTCGATAACTTTTTTTTAAATCATTAATCTTTATGCGTGTATAAAGTAATGTATTTATCGGTACTAATATTGTATTATGTTAACGTTATATCATATCGAATGTTATATCATCTTGAACAATAATTGATTAGTTTTCTAAGCTGAATTAAACGTTTAACAACTTATTATTTCTCTATTACTACTTATAATTTATCTAATGACTATCCATTTTTTTAAAGCATACTATAATGCAGATTTAGATGCTAGAAAAATTTTTTATTTATCGTTTTATAAAATACCGGTATTTTTATAACGATAAAATAATTCGTTATTATACCATATAACGTATAACGGCCGCCTCAGCGCTCGATATAGGCTAAAACATATTATTATATGCAAGACGTTTCTTGTACTTCGCGAAAACTAGGGCTGCTCTAACCGTTACTTTTTAATCGATTTATCGATATCTTTTAGCGGTTTAATTAAAATCTTCTTTGGAAAGTTCATGTATAGGTACCTACATGCATTATAGCGATAAATGAACATTTGTCATCGTATTCAACTGGAGAAACACACCTTATTTTATTTCTTTCTATATATCTAAGTTGCGTTTGTTTAAAAACTTATCGTTTAGTATTTATACAATAATAACTCTAAAATAAACCTAATCAAAGCTTTAAATTATAGCGACATTTTAAATAAAACGACACAAAACAAAAACAGACACGACGCGCTCACGACTCTACATAAAAGTTCCGAAGATGATTTAGTTTCTAAATCCTAGCACAGCCCTACGCCCCGCAGGCAAATATGAACGAATGTAAGTTGACTTAGAATAAGTATGTTCCTGCAATCGAGAGTCGGCCAGTGTTAGATCATAATGTGTTGAAAGTGCATGCGCGCAACACTACGCCGCAAAACAATGAAAACTCATTGGCAATTTTCGAAAATTTCAAATTAACAACACTCTGATTTGCCAACGCGGCGGCGCGGGAAAAAGGCGCGGATTCCGTGTTCCAAATTCGAAAATGTGACATTGACAATTCGCGCCACCGAATTTAAAAGTGACAGCGCGCTGGAACGTGGAAATGGAGATTTGAAATTCACAAAACGCCATTATTCCGTGAAATTGGAAAAATCTTACGCAATGAGATAATAAAAAATGTGTGCGTAATTTTAAGATAAGGATTTTGGCGCGATCCTTGGACGCGGTGTTTGTTAAAAGTTACGGACTTTAAATAAAGTTTGTGTGACAGTTTCGAAGGTTGAAAGAAAAAGGTTAGTGCTCTGTTATGTTTCAAAATGTAAAAAAATATCTAATATTTAACATAAGAATTATGCGAGTGATAAATATAGCGAATGAATGAAGAAAGCGGATGTATATTTATAGAGAAGACAAATGAATTATAGCAGTCTAATTTTGGTACAATTATAAATAAAAAATGGGTTTCTAAGTAATGCCTAAAAAGCTTCAACTTTTATGTACTAAAAAGCTTGAGTATTTTTTTCCGTATTTTGTATATGAATGATTAAAATAAAAATAATATAAAAGTAGAAGTATGACGACGTAAAATTTTACATTATTTTACAATATAATTAAATTTTAAGTTTAAGTAGAGTTTTATTACAATATTGGTACGTAAGTTCTGCGCGGGAGTCGAAAGTATTTTAAGATTTTATTTAAAATTGCTTTCGCAAATAACTTTTATAGTCTGGAAATAATTCAAAATATTATCAACTATTTTAATTTATAATTCAAATTAGGTAGTTAAAATATAAAGAGATATTTCAAAAATTAAAAGAAAAGTCCTAAAAAACGATTTAAATCTTTTAAATTTGCTTGAACATCATGGGTATGGATTCCAACTTATTTTATACGGAATTGAAAAGTGTAGTTTTAATTTCTTATACATATTTAGATTACCTACCTATTGCAAAAAGCTAGATTTTGTGACATTTATTATTTTTTAAGGGAAAATATATTACAATAAATCAATCATGCTCATAATCAATAGTCTTAGTTACACTTGTTTAATAGTATGTAATATTTTATTATAAAACTATTAAGACATTTTTATAACAATTTGGAATAAAAGTTAGTGGAAACTTTTTGTGCTTTCCAACGTTACAAGCAAAGTAGCAAATAATAATTAAAAGCTTTCATCTTATAGAATGTTAATATTATATTTATAATAATTTGTATTTCATTAATCTATTTTATATTTAAAGGGCCGAATTTTCAATCCTTAGTTAAAACTTATTCAACGAATATCGTATTAAACAACCATTTTAAAAATGTGTTACTTGCCCACTGTCTGACAGTTTTTATGTGACATCTGTATATTATTGTGTAATACTTTATTGGACGGATAAGATTCAACCAAGGATTGAAAAATCAGCCCTAAACATTTTATTGGAAACTAAATGATTAAACATTTACATTTTACACGAATAAAGGAATAAATTAATAAAAGCTCTACATTTTATGAAGTAAAAACCACAGGTAATAAAATCGAAGTTATAATAAGTTTTTTAATAGCAATTCAAGGTAAATTATAAATTGTAATGATTCATTTAATCATATGGACAAATAATAAGAAAAATATTGAAAAAGCCCTAAAGAACACGACTTCACGTAATGGAATCATTAAGATGATAAGCGGTGAATTAATAATAACTTAATTTTTCACTTTCAGTAGTAATGCGCATGCGCTTAATTTACAAATATTCAATTTTAAACAAAACAATAATAAATCTAATAAATTATACTTATCTTTAATATATCACAAAAATTGCTTCTACTTCCAAAACAATGCTTTATTTTTCATAACCGCTTCCGAAAATCAATTATTACGAAGATGGAGGTCGGAATATGTGAAAGCTTTTCACATTAATTTCCTTAAAAATAGAATGGTTAGTTTGGTTGTTTCAAAAATATTATAAACGTTGTAAATGTAATAGACAACATTTTTTTTTAACAAATCTTCAATATATAATTCAAGCTCTAAACCAATTAACGAAAGAAACTGTCTATTTGTTTTTTTAAAGAAAGGCTAAACGTATTACAATTAATTTTTAATATAATGTAGATAGACAGAAAATTTAGAGCGTAGGTTATCCCGGAAATAGAACTTGAATGAGTGAAATAAGTGATCCAATAGGTACTATGTGTGCGCGGACGCATAGTTACTAAGATCTAAATTACTACATTCATTTATCTATATTATTAAGCTAAAATTACCTAAACAAACTATGATAATATATTTCGTAGTCACACATAATATGCAATCAAATTTTTTCTTACTTTTTAGTTTTTACTATCTTATATTGCCTTGAATGCAAAGACACCTAATACCAAACACATTTTCGGAGTTGTTTTAAAGATGTTCATATAGAGCCTTGGCTCTACCTATAAATGTGAATTCTCCTGAGAATGCAAAGGACTTCACTTGAACTTGGAAATTTAATAATTATAAACTTCTTTATATTGTAATAAAACATGAAAATGTCTAATTCCTAGATGGATGTTTTCCTGACCCTTTCACAAAAACCAGCTCATCAGAGTTATAATATGATCTAGATTTGATATACTTTATCCGTATAAAAACAAACTAAAGTTTATCTTAACCGGGACTCGAACCTTACACCACTGAGCCACAGGTCATCCATCAAATTGCACGCTTTATTAATACATAAGATGCGTTGCGTAATACGACTTAAAGGCAATATGTTACTGCGCGACGTACGGAGCATGCCCGATGAGATCGCCGGTTCGATTCCATTGTGCCACGAGATTGTCGTTTTAGACGTGACGCCTAAATCGTATTAGATTGCAAGTTTATGTCTGTAGCTGCTCTTCATGGTACTAACTATACATGGTAAATCATAAATGTACCTATACTGCGAAAACTAGACTATATCACTCTCTAGCCTCAGTATCGTCAGCCACTAATCATACATGATCATCATAGAAATGAAGGAAAGATAAGTAAGCGAACAAACACACACATACACACTTTTATTATATTCGTTGTGATTATGCCATTTCACAGTAAAAAAGTTGTCATCTTGAAAAGCTTACATGTGATTTGAAGAGAGACGACGCACGCATCCAATTATAAATATGCTGTTACAATTTAGTTACACTGAAAGAATTAGATAAATGACATTCTGTCCTGTCACATAGTTTTATATCGATTCTCATCATCGATTCATCGTTAAACATTTTTCAATGCAATAGACAGCTCAAATCTACCAAACTTCCCATTAACACATTTTTTTACAAAATCTTTTTTGTAAATTACGCTGTTTTTTACCGTCTAATCTTTTGGTAAATTACGCTGCTTTTTCCGTCTAATCTTTTTTGTAAATTACGCTGTTTTTACCGTCTTTCATAGACTAGCTGCTCCGCGCGGTTTCACCCCCGTGGCTCCACTCCTGTTGGTCGTAGCGTGATGATATAATATAGCCTATAACCTTCCTCAATAAATGGGCTATCTAACACCGAAAGAATTTTTCAAATCGGACCAGTAGTTCCCGAGATTAGCGCGTTCAAAGAAAGAAAGAAACAAACTCTTCAGCTTTATAATATTAGTATAGATAGACCGATCATTTTGCAAAAAAATGTTTGTTCATAATATGTTTTTCTCTTACCACGACACGATAAATTCAATTAAGGTGCAGATGCACTAACAATGGAAACACACAAAATTGTATAGCCGAGCGTAGCTTAACGTAAATTTACATACATTTTAATACAACTAGTACTGAATCCTTACAATTTTTAATGCACCGGGAATCGAACCGCGATTTCTCGATAAAAAAACCCGTTTAAAAACCAGTTTTAGCGTAATTAGAACAGTCATAAAACTTCTATGTGTTGGAATTTATTAATATTAATTTCTTGAGATCCGTGTGGATTTAATTTTACCTCGTTTAATGTTGTAGATAATTATTTAAGTTGAAAATTATTATAAGAAGTGAGAACATAAAAATAAACTTAATTATATATGTAGGATGTTAGACTATTGTCTAACATGGACTGATAAATTGTCCCTATATGTTTAAACGTGAACGTCTTCGAGTGATGATATAAAGCCTACCTATATAGCGTTTCTCGATAAATGAGTTATCTAAAACCGAAATAATTTTTCAAATCGGACCAGTAGTTCCTGAGATTAGCGCTTTCAAACTAACAAACCAACTCTTCACCTGTATAATATTGGTATAGATGTATCATGTAACCTAATATTATAGATATTGATACAAATAACAAATACTAAAATTAACGGGGATCTTGGTGTTTATCGAATTGCTATAAAATCGTTACTCGCTTGACTTCTAATTAACTTTCATTATATTTATTGATCTATAATATTAATAATAAGGTATTTCACTATAATGAATGTCTTTTCATATCCTGGCCGTTAAATATATCAAACGCGCTAATTTAATATTAGATAGAAGAAAATATATAAAAAATAATGTTTGTTTGAACATGCAATTTCATGAAGAACTCGACTGATTTTAAAATTTTCTGTTTCGTGCTAGGTATAGTTTACAATAATGTTGGTACTATGGGGAAATGTGATCGCTAATGATGATGAAAAATATATCATCATCATCAGCCCACATACGGTCCCACTGCTGGGACAGGACCTCCTATGAGGGTACAAGCTATAATCCACCACGCTGGCCAAGTGCGAGTTGACAGTTGTCACATGATGTCGAACTTTTGATTCTTCGACATGTCGGATTACTCACGATTTTCCTTCACCGTTCGAAAAATATCTTTCTTCTTCTTAATATATATAAATCTCGTGTCACAATGTTTGTCCTCAATGGACTCCTAAACCACTTAACCGATTATATTAAAATTCGCACAACATGTGCAGTTCGGTCCAACTTGAGAGATAGGATAGTTTAAATCTCAAATCGTTTAAGAGAAAGCGGGCGAAGCCACGGGCGGTAAGCTAGGATATGTATCTATTAAAAATATAATAAAGAACAAGGAAAATGATAAAACCGGTCAACCTATGACTTAGTTTATAAACTAGACACGGGCATTATGCTTTTTCCAGCAAATTCCATGTATTAACTTTATTATCAAAACAATTCATTGTTCCTTGCGTTTTATACTCGATACTAAATTGGTACTTCTTTGTTACGTGATATTTTTAGCACTAGCTATCGTACGTGACTTTGTTCGCGTTTATTTCTTAATAATGACAGTAGTAGAAGCATAAACATGAGGGTACAAGGTAGGGTACAAGGGTAACTAAACAGAGAGTCAACTTTTCTATGTGTATTTCATGTTCACGTTTATAAATGCTCTATACTTCAAATAATAAAATCTACCAAATAGGAAAACTAATTTTTTTATTTTATTTATGCTTTATCTTAATATATATTATAAAGGCAAAAGTTTGTGAGTATGGATGTATGGATGTTTGTTACTCTTTCACGTAAAAACTACTGAACCGATTACAATGAAATTTAGCACACATATAGAGGGTAACTTGGATTAACACATAGGATAGTTTTTATCCCGGAAATCCCACGGGAACGGGAACTATGCGGGTTTTCCTCTGCAAACGCGGGCGAAGCCGCGGGCGGAAATCTAGTTATAAATGAATTAAGGTAAAATTTTGCACATTATATACATTTGCTCTTCGTCTACCTATCATCAAAGTCCAAAAGATAGTTTTAAAGTTTTCCAATAGTTAACAAAGAATATTAAAACATAAAATTCTACGAAAAATAGACCCCTACACTATGTATACATAACAAAACCATCCAATAGTCCGCTAGAATAAATAAAAGCTAACATCAAACTCCAAAAGATTGAAAGTTTGTTTTCGCTGTACAAACACACACACATACGTTTTTCGATACATTACTGGATGCATCACAAACCAATGTTTGGCTGCCGTGCCAAAAATCACAAAGGAGAGCTGTGCGAATAACCAGTCTTGATACTTTAAGTAATCTTGTTGAAATTTAAAATCTATTATTTATTTCTATATAATACTGATTCAAAAGTTTCAGTTCACAGTGTAGCTAAACTCATCCTAAACGGCCTGGCAAATGATGGCTTGATTCTTATCAATAATTTCTGTGTGTTCGATAGATTTGAGATGTCTTTAACTATTTTTTGTATACCTAGTCAGAATAAAATAATCTTGAAAGAGGGTAGACTTATAAAATTTCATATTGGAATGATAGAGTTGTCATTTTTCTCTATTTTATTTCGGTTAGAATATGCATTGATGAAGGTCCTCTATGTACCTATTGATATTATTATTCCACTTTAATAACTATGTACCTATTGTTGAAGTGTTGTTCCACATAGACAGTTTGTATAAGCTTACAAAAAATACATGTTCACTATGTTATGTAAGAGTTAGACAAACATGTCATTTGTTGAATACATTCAAGCATTTGACCCGTTTATGTTACAATAATTGCTGTACTGTGAGTAGAGCTCTATCTTAAGAACATACAAACATTCCAAATAGAACTGAAGGAAGTATTGAATGATATCAAATTATTATAATATTTGGAAACCAGCACTTCAGCTATCATAATTTTTATTTCAAAAGAGCAAAGTATCAAAACGATCCGGTCACTCTATAAAAGGGTTAAAAATCAAGTAATGCAAAAATAGATTGAAGAAAAATGTACATAATCGTATATATTTTGTAGAACTGTGCCAATCCGACACTCTTCGTGTGTGTGTGAGTTAGTTTTTTGTGTGCGAATTGGCGGTAGTTCAAAAATATTTATAAAGATTTCATATTCATCGGTAATAAATGTATTGAATCTATTTTGAAACTAATATTTAATTCTATATAATACTTGGAGATATAAATATGCAATTTATTATATTTCAAATGTCAGGTCAAGAAAAACTTGGTACAAGCAAATTAATAAAATAATTGTGAAACCTTTGAATATATTTACCTATAAGTAAATCGTGTAAAACTATTAGATCGATAGTTCTCCTTTAAATTTTTTAATTTTTTAAAAAACCTTCTTGATGTGATTTCAACCACGAGTAGACTAACATGTCATGTTAAAGAAGCGTGTAATAAAAGGATGAAAGGTGAAACGTGTATTTTGATAATTTGGCACATTCAATTTTTTTATTCTAGTAATTATTAAATGTGTTATTATGTATTTTTGTCTTGTTAAAAACCTTGGCCAAAAAAACTCATCACTCCAAAAAAAATCATAGAGCTAGCAGGTTTCATAGGCCTAGTTCATAGATTTCATAAAATATACTAAATGTCTTTATATTATCACTAGCTTACCTTCCGCGGCTTCGCCTGCTTTCTCTAAAACGATTTGAGATTTAAACTATCCTATCTCTCAAGTTGGATCGAACTGCACATGGTGTGCGAATTTTATTATAATCGGTTAAGTGGTTTAGGAGTCCATTGAGGACAAACATTGTGACACGAGATTTATATATATTAAAGATATTCATAAATTTGTTTATTATAGTTTTAATTTTTTCATAATATAAAAATGATTCCGGAATAAATGCCCAGATGAAATTTCAGACCAAATAGGACATAATAGTGATAATAGGAACATTACCAAACAGCGAAGTTCACAACAAACCTCAAAAAAAACACTTTCTTTTCAATATAACAGATAGAGATCTCAAATAATTTCTTTATAAGCCGGACAAAATCCAGACTGCATGTGCATGTGAATTCGCGCGTTATTTTTACCGAATCAACCTTGAATTTTGAGATATTTTTGTATGCGCCCACTGCACTTGGCTGCTGAATGAGATCTCCATTTTGATTAAAAGAATAACATTGATTTTTTTCAGGATTTTTTTTTGTTTTGTTGTATAATTGGGCTTAATGCAATTTGTCTATGCTAGATGCTAGCCGCAAGTCATCTGTATTACTGGTCCTCACTGAAAACCAGTGTTGCAGAAACACTCTGTGACTTTAGCTGACGTGGGGACCCTTTTGGCATCACTAATTATATAATATATTTTTTTTTAATTTTAATTTTAATTTTGTATTTCTTCTTTTTGTTTGTTTTAATTAAGTACCTTATTTTTGTAAAAATTGGTGCCAAGAGTTTGAGTTTGAGATGGATTGCAACTACTGTTAGTTCCATCTTGCCTAATTTCTCTATAAATGTTTGAATCTTTTATTATTTTTCTTATGAAGAAGGTAAGTATCTCTATTATGCCAGAAAAAGATGCTTTTTTTATTTACTTACCTTCATACTATAACCGATGTTCTTTAAACAAAAAAAGTAGCAAAATCAAGGATGATAATTTATAATGGTATACATACCTACATTAAAAATTACCTATATACCTATGCACCTGCATAGGTATAGAATTTTTAAAAAAAAGGTTCATACAATAAATTCGTTTGGCCTGTTTTTCCGCAGAAGTCAGAATTTTTTTAAATGCAGTGCAACACCATACCATGCCAGTCATAGTTTTGCTTGCTTTTACCTACCTCAAAAAAGCCACTTATCAAGTTTTTTTACTCGACATTTCAGTAAAAATTATACATTTTTATTTATTTTTTATAAATACAGCTCTCGTCATCGTTTTAAAAAGACTCGCGCATACATTTTGAATCCGTCTGGAGTCAAGCCAAAAGTATAAAATCTGGTAAAAGTACATCACTCATATTATTTTAATAGCAAATAAATATAATATTTTATGTGTAAGGTTATAGTTTTATGTGTTTTGAAATAGATATTGATATAAATTGATTTTAATTTAATATCATATTAGGAATAGTCGTTAGATTTTATATGTCTATATATCTGCAAAATTATTCGTATGAAAATTTTCAGTGAAAGGAAATACTAAGAGCAGCCTTGTTACAACGACTGTCTCCATCAGACAATGTTTGGGAAGAAAGATAAGCTGCAATTCATAGAAAATAATTACTACCACTATTACGGTAACAATTTGAATTTTTTTTTTTCTCTAGATTTTTTTTAAGTCAAATAATTTTTACTAGTTATTTTCCACAAAATAATACATTTTGATTCAGTCAATGTAGGCAATATGAAATATCTTAAGGTAAGTTTAACAATCATTTAGGGAAGACTGCAAAGACTATCTCTACATTCCATACTCTACATTCACCAATATCATTTCCATTTTGTTGCAAAAACTATAATATCATTTTATTATTTAGATACTATTTAGATAATATTTTGATACCTAAGAAAATGACACACAAGTTTTCGGTTTTAAAATATCAAAGAACCGTCCTTACTACATCAAAAAAACACACATCAATGTATGTACTCAACACATATGTAAATCATCGAAATTCATTATCCCATTCGCGCGTAAACGAAAAGCAGACGTACCAACCGTCAAACATAACGGTTTTTTATTCGCCGCTAGCCGGCCAAACCACGCCTAGACGAATAAATTCAAAAATAGAACGGTTTCCTGCGATCCGAATTCTAAATTTAAAATATAAAAATGGCGCACCATCCGGCGTCGGCTAGTGAATTTGTGCATAAAATTGCAACGGGCATTACTCGATATAAACATCAGAAATAGAACGTTAGGCTGCGGGCACACTGGCGACTTTTGTTGAGTTTTATCTGTTTTGTATAGTGTGTGCTATGCTTATACGGAATTAAATACGTGTTAAAGAATTATTAATGATTTGATTCGTGCTAATGGAAATATTTTTATATTATCTTATGAATTATTAATTTTATATTCACAGGTTTTTCAAGTTCTAAGTATATTTTTATTCATGTCCATATTTAATTACTTATCAATATAAATGTACCTACTTTTAATTCATCTCAAATTATGTTCAAATTATGTTTTTATCGTGACTTCTATTACATTATATAATTAAGCCTCATAATTATATCCTAGGTATATCTTTAAAGCTTAGATACATTAAAGAAAAGGATATTTCCCTATAATTTAAATGACTAAATTCAAATTATTCAAACGCACAAATTCAATACAAGGTGTTTGAAATGTGTTTCACAATCAAATCTCAATACGATTTGATGAATCGATTCGTTTATGATCGATAGATCCGCGTCAAATACAACCTTTATAATGTCATTTATAAATACTTGAATATATACTCGTTATAAAACCTTATATATTAGTTTAAAATGAAGACTAATTTTTACTTTAGGTAATAATGTTAAAATAATAACAAATTTAGGTAAATAAAAATATAAATGTGTCTATCCGTCTGTCATACGTAGGTACTATACCTACCTGTATATTTTTGTTAACTTGGTTATGGAGTTAATTTAAAATCGGAGATAAAATGTACGTTATTTAATTTAATTAAAAAAAATCCTAAACCGAAGTTGTATTGTTGCGAAGGAATTTTCTAATAAACTACTAACTTTTACTTTTTTCAAAACATAGAAAAATCAAGTTTAGTTTCATATTATCTTCAATCTTCATATTATGTAAGTAATCAAAGACAGAAAAAACTACTAATACTCAAGATTCACTTTTATTTACAATCTTGAGCCTAGAGCTCAAAAGCAACCGAACGGTTTAAATCATGTTTTACTGCGCTCTTTATATCTCCCTGTTTTATGCGTTTATCTATCTATTTATATCTTCCATTACATTTTCAAAACGCACCTATTTTGACAAAATTTTCTATTAGCGGATTTAAAAAGGAATCAATGTTTTTAAAGTGAAAATTCTTTAGGCGGGTTGAGATAAGGCGACGATTTCGGTATATTTGAATCTGGCCAAAGAAGTTTCACTTCTGACCCGCTCTTTTTTTAATGACATAGTGCATTGAATGTAAAATATCTCTTACATTTTTGTAACGAATAAAGTCGTGTGAACTAGTACTAATTGAAAATAAACGTTACGTAACCCACAATGTGCACACAGCCTAACGAACGCCAGATTGCCTTCTTTCAGCCAGTTAAAATAAACAATCCAGATAAAAGCCAGGCTCTTATGCATTTTGCGTACCTACAGTCCTACATGGATTAATGCAATTAATGGCTGGGTTATGCAACATCCGGGTTCGTTCGATTTCTTATAGAAATTGTGTTGTATTTCTGAAAGAAATGTTATTTTGTATGGGATTATTTGGGAGATAGGTAAGTTTCTATTGCTATTTAAAATATTTACAGGTTCTTTTATGTAATATATTAATATTATTGGGAAAGGAATGTACTTTTGTTATGACTTGTGGTGAGATCATGGCCCATGGGTGACATTTTATTGAGAAAAGTTTTAATTTTTCTGCTTTTCAGATGAAGAATACCTAATTATAAAAATATTTGAGTTTTCCTGCAGTTTAGTTTAGTTGTTTTCTCCAGAATTATTCCCTGATTTTAGAATTTAGATGTAAAAATCTTTACGTAAATGTTGTAAGTAGTTGTTAGTTAAAAGCTTATTTTTTAATGCTACACTATCTAACCTAGGAAGCAGATGAAATACTTCCATGCCTAGGAGCATTTAGAAAGTCTTACACCTGGTTTTTTTATGTGTTCGTTTCATTATTAATGCAATGGGTAGGTAGAGTGATTTTATCTTTGAACTGTATTTTTATCTTAATAAAAATCTGACTAATTAGGAACTTATATAAAGTTATTTCATATATGAAGTTTGGTTTAGATACCTATATAAAAAGGTAGGTATGAGCTACTGAAGATAGTAAGTATCGTATTATACAATAATAAAAAAAACATAATACGTTTATTTCATGGTTGTTGCTGACTCAGCGTCATCATTTCAAATGTCTTGCGGAAAATATTTTTCATGAAAAAAAATTGTTAAAATATTTAATTCTACAAATAAAATATACACAGATAATAAATCCTATCCCCTCACTAAAACAAGATGGCGTCTATCCTAATAATGCCATTGTCTCAAAACTAGTAGAATTTCGGTTGCAAAACTGCGCCCGCGCATGTTGACTCACGCAGTTATGTGGGGGGGACATCTGAACTAGACAACTCAAAATTGAACTCTATATCTATGACATAAAGTACAAATTACCTTGTTGATAGTTTTGAAGGCTCCATTGCGGGTTACTTTTACGAAATCTCTAACATGAGAATTCGTTTTAAAATCACTGTTCAATTGTAAAGGATTTTGAGGTATTCAGGCTAAAGTTATATAATAAAAGCGTGTGATTAGTGTGATCTTTGTATTTATGGCGGTATAGAAATCTGAGTTGAGATAAATCTGACGATAACGGTATAAAGATGGAAATTAGGAAAATATTTTAACGTTCAGATTTAATAGTTTGAAAATGTATTTTGAAATAATATAATTACCTACTTACTTACCTTTGATAGAGTTATTCTCGATTCAATTTTTTTTTTATTTCCAAATTACTTAGGCATATAACAATTTAAATGATGATGTTTCTAATAACGAAAGAATTTGATAAAAAAACCATAGATGATATAAAATGATGTCTATCTTATAAAATCAAATTACCTGTCTTTGACTACTAATTATGTAGGCTTCTATTATACCGCCTATTTTACATAAATTAGGTATGACTCATTAAACAAACGAATTATACTTCGCTCTATATTTTCATACATAAGTCTATAGGTTCTCTGTGATCTGTTTCACTACCCTGTAAAGTAATATGTAAAGATTTTAAAGCTCTATAAAAAGTTCATTTATTATATTGGTTATAGGTTCTATATATAGGTTGTTTCTAACTAGTTCTCATTTTATTATATTTTTCATGTAAATTATTTATTAATGGAACTAATCTTAACCCAGATTTATCATTTAAATAAATTGTATTTGTTTGTAGACAAATATTAAGTTCTTTTAGGAAATCTGTTGATTAATTAGGAAGTAGGTATCTATTTAGATGCAATGGATACGAAAAATAGAATATGAAGAGTAAAGAATATGTAGAGCCAACAAGAAAATTATCTTTTTTAGAGCTAGCGCGCAAGAGCAACTTTTGTCTCCGCAACTATTTTGTCTCTCCCATCACCTCTATGGGCTAGTAAGAAAGTGCGCGCACGTAGCGACGCAGCTTCCTATAGAGTACTTAATTATTGATGGGAGAGACAAAATAGTTGCGGAGACAAAAGTTGCTCTTGCACGCTCTTATGTTCTTTATGTTTTTAATGCAGAAATTATTTTAACTCACTATTAATTCAAGTTTTGTATGATATAGATTAATATGTAATTTTAATATTATACAATCCTCTTTAACATCAGAAGTAAAACAGTTATTACAATTCAGAGACACATATTATCACATTATATACATCATAACTACAACATTATAATTTACCTCCTACCGCTAATGAATATCTCGTAAAAAATAATAAAAAAATTCCATCTTCGCTAATGCATGTTGCGTAATAGAAAAATAATAAAAACGTAATAAGTATGTGTGTAACGGGTTTTTGTTACATTAGAATATTACAGTAATATGATAGTGAGAGAAAAAACAGGTTGGACAAGGCCTAGCTCACAATGTTGAAGTACTTTATAAGAATGGACTCCTCTTGTATTCTTTGTTGATTATTTCAATCTCCTTAGCACAATTATAGTTCTAGTGTAAAACGTGAGTAGGTACCTTTCAAGATAAAGACTGATATAAACAGTTATGATCATAGTATTCTATTCTAATATGATTCTTACCAATAACTAAAGAAAGATATACATACCTACTTGTTAATATTACAAAGCTGTTTGTTTGTTTGAACGCGCTCATCCCAGGAACTAGTTACTGGTCCGATTTGAAAAATTATTTCGGTGTTAGATAGCCCATTTATCGAGGAACCTATCAATCTAGAGCAGAGCACTGCGAGTAAAACCGCGGGGCAAAGATAATCGATAATACAAAATAAATTTATAGGTATTATATTCCTACCAACAACTGTTTTACAAGTTAACTGTTAAACACATTTTGATATAAATTATAATGTTATCTAGTTTTTAAAACCCAAAGAGTTCAGTTTTTATTGTAAAAACTGATGTCGAATTTTTATTACAATGTTTGTAATCAAGTTGAAATTCTCTGTAATAAATTTGAGATCAATTTAGTACGTAATACCCATTTCATAAAGCCCATGCTCCACTAGACAAATATCCTGATAAATATATTAATGAAATCTCGTTAAGAAAGTAGTGGACTAATTAGATCAGGTATTTTACGATTAGTCGGTAAATGCTTTTGGTAGTTAAAAACGGTAAATCTTAAATAAACTAGGTGTGTACAAGTCATAGTAATGGTTATAAATTCAAAATGGAGTTTTATCTATACACTAGCTGTTCCCCGCGGTTTCACCCGCATTGCTCCGTTTCTGTTGGTCGTAGCGTGATGATAATATATATAATAGCCTTCCTCGATAAATGGGCGATAGCCCATTTATTTATTGAAATTTCTTTCGGTGTTAGATATAACACCGAAAGAAATTTCAAATCGGACTAGTAGTTCCTGAGATTAGCGCGTTCGAACAAACAAACAAACTCTTCAGCTTTATAATATAGTATAGATAAAATATTGATAGTTATAGATATACCTACTATATCGATGGAAGTAGGTACTGTTTTGATACATTTAAGACGCATATTACAGGTGAAGAAAAAACAATCGTGTAGGTAATTTCTTTTTCCTTCTTCCTATTCTAAATCCAGGTATCTCAACAAAATTACTAAAAAAAAAGAAAACGCATTACCCGTTTCGTACTAAGTTATTTAAATCTATACTAATATTACAAAGCTGAAGAGTTTGTTTGTTTGAACTACTGGTCCGATTTGAATATTTTTTTCGGTGTGTGATAGCCCATTTATCGAAAAGGCTATATATAGGCTACATATCATCACGCTAAGACCAACAGGACCTGAGCAATGCGGGTGAAACCGAGGGGCACAGCTAGTTGTGAATAAAACAAGCTAAATGCAAAGGAAGTGAGAGTGACACAATAAAAATTTGCGCCATTTTAATAACCACTTAATTGAACTGCAGACGGAGTTAACGGAGAAAACTGTTTGAATTGCGTCAGTTAATATTGTTCCAATTTTGAATAAGTAGATTATGTTTTATACATTACTATGGAAAATTGTATTTTATGAGTTGGGCGTTACGGAGAATATTTTATACATTTATAGGTAAGTATACTGTTAAATCAAAAAATACGAGATTGAAATCATCTATCAATCTAAGGAATCTAATTGAAGATAGATGTAGGTAATAAAACTAAATCTATTAAAATATGGGTAAGTACCTATATTATGTTTGATATACTTAATGATTTGCAGATTGGTACACTAATTTATAATGTAGAGAGAAGATAATATGGATAATCGCAACTCTACTTTTCAAATAAATCAATTAGTGTTATTCATTTCTTTGATAGGTCAAGTGAGGTCATAATTCATATTATTCTCTACATTTTCACAGTCATGCGATTCTTTCAAATTAACAAGTAAAACCGCGGGGCACAGCCATAATAGCTTCTAACATCCAATAACCAAGTAGCTGCGGGCTGATGGTCGACTCTAATTTATAATAAGTATGCATTTATTACCGCAATACGTTACAATAGGAGCATAGAAATAGAAAATAATTTATACAGTTTGTGCCACGATGTTATTTTAGCATAACTTAATGGTCTAACAAAAATGGAAACGCATAAAGTCAAAACAGGAAGAGCATTTTCACAGCACGCCAGCGCGCCAAGCGGGCATGCACGGAAACAACCGGCTGTCTCGCTCGCACCCACGTGCGTTCAACCATTTTTCGGCGCAAGAGCGGGATAGAGATAAAAAAATGGCGGTTCAACATGTGCGCGGGAACTTATTCGTCTTATTTTTCGCAGGTCGTTCGCCCTGCTCGTTGCAAAGATTTTTTCCTTGGTGGCTAGTACTTTTTTCTCCGTTTCTTTGGTCGCGTGCGTGGGCCCTGATTTATTTTTCTTATCTTTGTGATTTTCTAATGTCGGCCTTTTATTTTATGGCGTACTTAGTCCTTTAGTGCGCCGATCTGTAAGGAGATAGCGTTTTGTTTTATACTTTAGACTTTAGAGCTCTATTGATTAATTAGGCTTTAAATATAGTGTGGAATGTTTTAGAAATTGTAAGTTTATAGTAGGAAGTGTTGTTAAATAAATTCAAATTAGATGTATCTAAGATTTTATTTTTAACTGTAGATAGTCATGTTCTGATAATACAGTACTGAGTACCTACATACTAATGTATTATCATTTACCTACTTTTTTGGTATCACAGAAGATATTTAAAAACTGTTTAATCAAACTATTTCTTTTTTTTAATTCGGGCTTGTGACAGCATATACAATGTGGCTTATGTATAAAAATAGACTGCATAAATTATATAATGGGTTCATCGGAGGAGCAAGCAACCAACAACAAAACTTTCTCTTCTAAGTACCTACTTGTAAAACTTCAGTGTTAAGTAGATTTGACTTTCTTTTTTGGTTCCTTGAGTTTCTGAAATAGGAGAAATTAGTTTTCACCTAAAATTAAAAGTTTAAAACGAGAAATTAAAAAAGTACTAAAGGTATCGAAAAAGTACAAATAACTCTACATTTGATATCTATACTACTAATAACGTAAAAAGAATCTTCCTTAGGAAAAAATAAGTTTGGAAAATAATAAAAAGACTCAAAAGAAATTAAACTGATGATAGACTCTAAGAATGTTTTTATACATTCTTGGCAATGCGTAACAAGCAATTATTAGAGAGACGTTGAGAGCAGCCAGTAAGGACGACCTCTTTGTTCAATCACAGTTCATATATAGCAGGGATCAAGTTAATACTATAGTATCGGGTATGTCTTAAATTGAAACTAGGAGCAGGTAAACAGAAAAACCTAGTTCATCTTAGAGCCGGTTTTTCAATCCTTGGTTAAAATTTATCCGTCCAATAAAGTATTACCTACTGTAAACTGTCAAATTCGGACAATTACAATACATTTTTGAAATGGTAGTTTAATACGTTAGGTATTTGATGAATAAGTTTTAACCAAGGATTGAAAAATCAGCCCTTAGTAGAATAAAAGTATCTGAGTAAAAATGAATCCTCCTAATTTAAAATTTTACATTTGAACATCTGTAAAAATATTTAATATAAGTAGGTATACCTACTACATTTCTTCATAAAGAAGACTACCTTTGCTGACGAGCATGTTAAACTGAAAGTCAAAATACATGGGGTATTTATTCAATTAGACTTAGATTAACGCTTTTGAATAATTTTTCGCATCTCTCCGGTCTTTGTGGATTTCCTTCTCATCGAACTGCATCGCAACGTCTGTAATGAAATAATTTTAAATGTTAAATGTATTTTTATAGGTTATTTTTTGGGAATAGATTCAACTAATAAGTTATTAAAGACTGTAAGTACTACCTACTACGTATCTACGAACTATCCATGTTCAAAATTTCACCCAAATTGGTTTTATAGATTTTGCAAGAAACAGTCTTCACAAGGATTTTTCATAAAATAATGGAGGTGTAACTAAGCCTAACTGTTTTATGAATTACTAAAATGGTATATTTAGAAGATCTCTAGTCCCATTACCGCCCGCGAGGGGCCGTTAGTTGCGCAGGCGCATGATAAATCTTTTTATGGCACGTCGATTGGAAATAACTTTAGTAATTAAATGTTTTAATTAAAACCAATTTACTGTATTCCTTAGTCACTTTCAATTATTATTTATATACGTTTAGTCCTAGGTTTGAATCCCAAGTACCTAAACGAATTAGATATAATATGTAGGTGCCTACTAGATTCTATTTTTAACCGACTTCAAAAAAAAGGAGGAGGTTATCAATTCGGCCGGTATTTTTTTTTTTTTTTTTTTTATGTATGTACACCGATTACTCCGAGGTTTCTGAACCGATTTACGTGATTCTTTTTTTGTTCGATGCGGGATGGTGTCGAATTGGTCCCATAAAAATTTTATTCGGATAGGCCCAGTAGTTTTTATTTTATGAGCATTTTTGTCTGTAGGTATTTGTAAATTTTGCAAGTGCAAGTTTGAAGTCGGTTGTTTTTAACGCAGTTATCACTTGTCTATATTAAATGAGACAACCTACAAATACGTTCTATATTTAGTATACTTACTATAGTGCGTTTCACGGAAGAGTTCCCCTGCCGTTATGTTGGCATACCTGACTGTCAAAAATACAGAGATGTCAAGGTTTTCCGAGATTTATAAATGTTTTAGAGATTGGCATCATGCCGCATACGCTTAGAAGTGGTGAAAGAGAAATGGTTTTAAAAGTTAAAACATTTTGTGAGAGTGAAAAACGTAACAAAGTGCCAATAATTCCATTAGAATGTGTACGACGTCGAGTCGCCGCCATGACAGGTTAGTAAAATAGGGTTACCAGCTAAAGGATCCTAAAGTCCTATTCTATTATTATTATTAAAGTGTAAACTTATATTTGTTTTTTTACTTTACTTTACCGATAACATATAATACCAATCACTAATACTCCGCCGTCAACTTGACTCGCCCAATGTGCTAATTATTAAAAAATGCCCTAGATACTTATAAAATTATTATATTGTTTTTTTTTTTGTTTTAGGCATTTCTGAAAAAACCGTTTCAAAAATCACGAAAGAAGGTGAGGTTGCTGCCCTTACAGAAACAAAAATTTCAACACCGGGCAAGCATCGTCCTAGAGAAAAAAAAATAAAGCTTGATGACTTTGAACTTTGTGCTATATGTCACAAAATTCACGAATTTTATGTCGTGAAGAAGGAGTTGCCCACTCTTACTAAATTGTTGCATGAAATGCGAAGCGAAATTGACTTCAAGGGTAGTCGTACCTCATTGTGGCGAATCTTAAAAGAGTTGGGATTTTATTTCAAAAAATGTAAATCTAAAAGAAAGATACTGATGGAAAGATACGACATCGTGGCATGGCGCCATAGTTATGTAGAAGAAATTCGAAGCAATCGTCTCAGTGACCTACCACGACCAGTCGTCTATTTGGATGAAACATACATTCATTCCACATACTGTGCCGGTAAATGCTGGCAAAGTGAAACTGAGGAAGGGGTTTTGTCTTCAGATTCAAAAGGCCCAAGATGGATCATTCTACATGCAGGCGGTAAAATGGGTTTTATACCCGATGCGCAGTTGATTTTCAAATCTCAAACTAAGTCAGGAGACTACCACGATGATATGAACAGGGAAAACTTCATGAAATGGATAAAAGATAAGCTTTTGCCAAATCTGCCTGCGCAGTCAATAGTGGTAATGGATAATGCGTCGTACCACACGGTAGCGGTAAATAAAGCACCCACCATGTCAAGTACAAAATCAGAAATGCAAGAATGGATTGTGAACAAAGGCCTTGCATATTTACCAACTATGGTAAAAAGTCAATTATTTGAAATTATCAAAGAACACAAAGAACCACCTGTCTACGAAGTCGATTTACTATTACAAGATCATGGGCATAAAGTGGTAAGACTTCCTCCTTACCACTGTGACTTGAACCCAATCGAGCTCATATGGAGTCTTTTAAAAAGGCGGATAGCAGAAAAAAACGTGGGTCAAGAAGCAAAAAATATAGTCAAAATAACCGAAGATGCATTTCGTAGTATCACACCAGAAGAATGGATGAAAGAGTGCTGTCACGTCGAGAGCATTGAAGACAAGTACTTTAACGATGGTATAGCTGTTGATAATGAAATAGATCGATTTATAATCGCAGTAGGGGATGACAGTGATACTTCAGATAGCAGTGACCCTGGAGATAGTGACAGCAGTACTATATCAGGTGTAGGACCGTTGGAGGAGCACAATTATTTTAAA
The DNA here is from genome assembly GCF_905220415.1 of Colias croceus. Taxonomy (NCBI): domain Eukaryota; kingdom Metazoa; phylum Arthropoda; class Insecta; order Lepidoptera; family Pieridae; genus Colias; species Colias croceus. Next base: position 5,534,971 of record NC_059562.1, read on the forward strand.
AAATAATGCCTTTTTAAAATAAATATTTATATGGTTAAATTACAGGAGTTTCATTTTGATCGTGTACGTAATAAAATTGATATTTCCCACGCATTCATATATAAAGGAAGACAACATCTATCGAAAATATTTTGTTTTTAATAAAAAATGACAGAGAAAATATTCTCCTTTCTTCCTAGCCTTATCCCGTATCTTACGGGGTCGGCTGCCTAATGTAGGAAATCTCCTCACTATTAGGTAATAACAATCTTCGCAATCTGGCAACACTAATTCAAGCACTACCAACATAACGGCAGGGGAACTCTTCCGTGAAACGCACTATACCTTAATTCTTACCTTAAGTGATTACGAAGCTGCCTGCCAGCCAGCCTGTGTCAAAAAATGTATATAATTGTCGAATACGTTCCAATAGTTCCGAGTTTTGTCATTTTGCATTTAAATTCAGATAGTTGGAAGCAGTCCTGGAATTATAAAAAATATATAGGTATACTTAAATATAAATTAAATAAATATAACGAATGTCATGTATGTATTAAAATTTAAAAATATTCATGAAATAAGTATTTTAAAAAACCTTCATAAAAAAGCTTTTTTTTATTTTCAAATTATGAAACGAAAAAAAGTATAAGTAAATACCTTCACTCAAACTGCGCACTACATTCCCGTAAAAAGAATCTTCCTTAGGAAAAAATAAGTTTGGAAAATAATAAAAAGACTCAAAAGAAATTAAACTGATGATAGACTCTAAGAATGTTTTTATACATTCTTGGCAATGCGTAATAAGCAATTATTAGAGAGACGTTGAGAGCAGCCAGTAAGGACGACCTCTTTGTTCAATCACATTTCATATATAGCAGGGATCAAGTTAATCGGGTATGTCTTAAATTGAAACTAGGAGTAGATTAACCGAAAAACCTAGTTCATCTTAGAGCCGGTTTTTCAATCCTTGGTTAAAATTTATCCGTCCAATAAAGTATTACCTACTACACGAACATATTAAAATGTTCACCTGTAAACTGTCAAATTCGGACAATTACAATACATTTTTGAAATGGTAGTTTAATACGTTATTTGATGAATAAGTTTTAACCAAGGATTGAAAAATCAGCCCTTAGTAGAATAAAAGTATCTGAGTAAAAATGAATCCTCCTAATTTAAAATTTTACATTTGAACATCTGTAAAAATATTTAATATAAGTAGGTACCTACTACATTTCTTCATAAAGAAGACTACCTTTGATTTACGTGATTCTTTTTTTGTTCGATGCGGGATGGTGTCGAATTGGTCCCATAAAAATTTTATTCGGATAGGCCCAGTAGTTTTTATTTTATGAGCATTTTTGTCTGTAGGTATTTGTAAATTTTGCAAGTGCAAGTTTGAAGTCGGTTGTTTTTAACGCAGTTATCACTTGTCTATATTAAATGAGACAACCTACAAATACGTTCTATATTTAGTATACTTACTATAGTGCGTTTCACGGAAGAGTTCCCCTGCCGTTATGTTGGCATACCTGACTGTCAAAAATACAGAGATGTCAAGGTTTTCCGAGATTTATAAATGTTTTAGAGATTGGCATCATGCCGCATACGCTTAGAAGTGGTGAAAGAGAAATGGTTTTAAAAGTTAAAACATTTTGTGAGAGTGAAAAACGTAACAAAGTGCCAATAATTCCATTAGAATGTGTACGACGTCGAGTCGCCGCCATGACACCGGGTAAGCATCGTCCTAGAGAAAAAAAAATAAAGCTTGATGACTTTGAACTTTGTGCTATATGTCACAAAATTCACGAATTTTATGTCGTGAAGAAGGAGTTGCCCACTCTTACTAAATTGTTGCATGAAATGCGAAGCGAAATTGACTTCAAGGGTAGTCGTACCTCATTGTGGCGAATCTTAAAAGAGTTGGGATTTTATTTCAAAAAATGTAAATCTAAAAGAAAGATACTGATGGAAAGATACGACATCGTGGCATGGCGCCATAGTTATGTAGAAGAAATTCGAAGCAATCGTCTCAGTGACCTACCACGACCAGTCGTCTATTTGGATGAAACATACATTCATTCCACATACTGTGCCGGTAAATGCTGGCAAAGTGAAACTGAGGAAGGGGTTTTGTCTTCAGATTCAAAAGGCCCAAGATGGATCATTCTACATGCAGGCGGTAAAATGGGTTTTATACCCGATGCGCAGTTGATTTTCAAATCTCAAACTAAGTCAGGAGACTACCACGATGATATGAACAGGGAAAACTTCATGAAATGGATAAAAGATAAGCTTTTGCCAAATCTGCCTGCGCAGTCAATAGTGGTAATGGATAATGCGTCGTACCACACGGTAGCGGTAAATAAAGCACCCACCATGTCAAGTACAAAATCAGAAATGCAAGAATGGATTGTGAACAAAGGCCTTGCATATTTACCAACTATGGTAAAAAGTCAATTATTTGAAATTATCAAAGAACACAAAGAACCACCTGTCTACGAAGTCGATTTACTATTACAAGATCATGGGCATAAAGTGGTAAGACTTCCTCCTTACCACTGTGACTTGAACCCAATCGAGCTCATATGGAGTCTTTTAAAAAGGCGGATAGCAGAAAAAAACGTGGGTCAAGAAGCAAAAAATATAGTCAAAATAACCGAAGATGCATTTCGTAGTATCACACCAGAAGAATGGATGAAAGAGTGCTGTCACGTCGAGAGCATTGAAGACAAGTACTTTAACGATGGTATAGCTGTTGATAATGAAATAGATCGATTTATAATCGCAGTAGGGGATGACAGTGATACTTCAGATAGCAGTGACCCTGGAGATAGTGACAGCAGTACTATATCAGGTGTAGGACCGTTGGAGGAGCACAATTATTTTAAAAAATAATGCCTTTTTAAAATAAATATTTATATGGTTAAATTACAGGAGTTTCATTTTGATCGTGTACGTAATAAAATTGATATTTCCCACGCATTCATATATAAAGGAAGACAACATCTATCGAAAATATTTTGTTTTTAATAAAAAATGACAGAGAAAATATTCTCCTTTCTTCCTAGCCTTATCCCGTATCTTACGGGGTCGGCTGCCTAATGTAGGAAATCTCCTCACTATTAGGTAATAACAATCTTCGCAATCTGGCAACACTAATTCAAGCACTACCAACATAACGGCAGGGGAACTCTTCCGTGAAACGCACTATACCTTAATTCTTACCTTAAGTGATTACGAAGCTGCCTGCCAGCCAGCCTGTGTCAAAAAATGTATATAATTGTCGAATACGTTCCAATAGTTCCGAGTTTTGTCATTTTGCATTTAAATTCAGATAGTTGGAAGCAGTCCTGGAATTATAAAAAATATATAGGTATACTTAAATATAAATTAAATAAATATAACGAATGTCATGTATGTATTAAAATTTAAAAATATTCATGAAATAAGTATTTTAAAAAACCTTCATAAAAAAGCTTTTTTTTATTTTCAAATTATGAAACGAAAAAAAGTATAAGTAAATACCTTCACTCAAACTGCGCACTACATTCCCTTTCCATATTAAATTATAAAACCTAGTACATATAATAGACAGCTTATCTAGACTCTCACAAAGAACTCTATACTCTATTGCACGTAGCGAATGATAAGGATTGCAAATAAATACTTCTCGGTCATACTGTTTATTTATAAGATGTGCTGTATTTATAGTACGGGTTTTGTTAACACACGTTATTTATTAATGTATATTTTCAAACTAAACCTATTTTTGAAAACAAACGTTCCTAGTTCTTTAGCGTGGTCATTGATTAAAAGGATCCGCTTTTTATTAAAACAATAGGTACCTACATACCTACTTGATGCAATGAAACTATACGTATAAGTGCAATATTATAAACTACGGTAAAATCTGCCATTTCTTATACCTATAGGTAAGCATGTTATGAGTATTTTGAAACAAGCTGTATGTAGGTACCTTTTGTTTGACTTTAACTGTAATAATTTATTAAAACTAAGCAATCTTCTCATATAAATTATTCAAGTCATGGCAGTTAATCTTGTATGGACTAACAACTATACGAATTTAATATAATTTATAGTCTGTGTTATTTAATTTAGTAAAATGAAGTCCATACTATAAATAGTGATCAAAGCTTTTTTTCCACTACTCCGAGCGGGGTTATCGCGGAAAAGTTGAGGATTTTTCAAAATTTTATCTACATACGTACTTACTGATAACGCACACATACATAACTAGTGATGTGCTGATGTCTCGACTAGTCGGTCGATTAAACCTTATGTTTAATCGATTCTTATTCGAAATTACTTATTAGAATCGGTTTCCTATAAGATTTAGTAGTAACGCCTGTTATATCTTAATACGTACAATGCAATTAATGATTTTTTTCCCATGAACTGATCGTACGAGTATTAGATCCCTTTGCTCTATTGAACTATAATTATTTAATAAGTTTATTCACAAAAATAAACAACTCAAAGTTGCATCAACGACTTGATGTAAAGGGATTTAAATCACGATTTATTTCACTATACTCTTCTTCTTATTGGTTTCTGACTGATATCTGGATGGTTTCTAATGATGGTTTTTAGATTTTTACAACACAGACTATGTGCATTGTGGATATTTCATTTGTTATTCATCCTAACACCTACCAGTTGGATAATACAAGGCAACTTTTTTTACATTCTGATGTAACATTGATACTGCATTTTGTACTAATGTCAAACTATTTAGTATTTCATTGTTTACCTATTGAGACGTTAAATATACGATGGCATAAGAAGTTCAATAAATTAATAGAACACGAAAGCTTTTATATTTGGATAAATTTTTATCACTATTTCATAGCTTTTAATACACTTATGTGTCAATTATAAATAGCTTAGTCTTTAAGTTTCGACTAAACCTTTGAACATCACGTCCCATCACTACAGTCCAATAAAGTAGACCAACTTCTTCATCGCTGTATGAACGTCTTAAACAACGGAATACGACAAATTAAATTAGATTTTAACGTGATTAAATTAAAGTTAATATTTGCATCTTGCACTAAACTCTTAAGGATGTTACGTGATTGGTTAAAATGTATTTTTTCGTTAGAAAAAAGATAATGAACACTGTTTTAATGGAAATTTTATAAGAAGCTGTAGCGCGGGGTGGTTGTTCTCTCTCTTGTAAGGTAAAAATTTTCCATTACGTAAGTAATAGTTTTATTTTTAATATTTTTCCATTTTAAGTTTTTATTTTACGATAAATGCCACGTTTGTTAAAGTAAGTAGGTATACTGACACCTGTAGCTGTGTGATGCAATTTTTATGCATTTTTACATTTTTTTAATTTTTTTTTATTGGATGCGTTTGATTCGCGTTATCTATTGTGATAAGGAAATGCGTTGTTATTTTCATTAGTTAATGTATTTAATTCAGGTTGTAATTTTAATTTAATTTTCCAATTAGAAACGATAAACTTTCGTTTCGCTAGATGTCACTATGCGTGTTTAATTTTATTTTTATCTTGTTTTGTTCTAGTTTTGATGGTCCAGTAGGTATACTGGAATTCTAGATAAATTTCAATTATTGATTCCGTAAACAATTTGGTTCAATAATAATAACAATAAACTAGATCTATTTCGAATTTTAGAATCTATCATAACTTTACTCCAGAGTAGCCTCCACGTGTACCTACGTATTTAGTTAAAGTGATTTACAATATTAAACAAATTAATAATAAGTAGATCCACAATATTGGATGTGACTAACCTGAATAAGTTCCCCATTTTTCAACAACATAACCTAAAAACCATCATGTCGTGAAAGTCCGTCACAAACTGAAAAACGAATACTAAATCAACATAAATAACCGACCCATATTAAATTATACAGCGTTAACAGTTTAAAAGTTTATAATCTACAATTTGTCGGCTGAATGGTGTTACGCCTCTCTAATTGTCACAAAAAATTCACCCCACGGCTCGAAAGAATAAAAAAAAGTAGGACGGCACGCGCGCCACCAATTATGTTCTTTTTTCAAACCATCGACACGAGTTTTTTTTTTATTGGTGGATAAGCACAGGGGCGATTTTTTGTGTTCTTTTTTTAAAATGTGTCAAGATTAACATGTTTTTTAAACGTTTAGAACCCCGTGATGTTTGACACGCAATGTTTAGACGTTATTTTTTTCTTTTTTACGGTTTTTTATGATGGCTTTGTGTAATGCTACTGTTTAACGGTTGGTTTGTCGGGGGACTTTTTTATGCGCTTTTTTCGTGACTTTATGAGTGATGAATTTTTAAGTTGTGTTTTTTATAATGTTAGGTTGATAAAAGATTGCATGATTAAAATTCGATATACATTTAGGATGTCGTGTTCGTCTATTATTTATCGATGTTGTTTTCTTTATTGCTTTAAAAGAGTTTACCGCAGTATAAAAAGCTAACCAGCAGCATAAGTTGCGGTTACTTTATTGGTACGTGGTCAATACAATATAAAATGCTTGCTACATTTTTTTAGAGTGTTACAGTTTTTTCTATTACGAATAAATAATTTAAAACGGACAAAATAAAACACAACATGTAATAAAAATATATTATTTATGTGATTGACATAAGTAATTCGAATTTAAAGCATTTATTCGAAAATGAAAGCAAGCAAATTTATCAAGCATTCAAACAAAACATGAAGGAATATAAAAATGTAGAGTTGTTCGTCTGTCTATTGATCGGAAGGACTCACTCGTCAGTAGTCACGGAATAGTACCATCAATAATTTTCAATATTTACCGGCTCGCCAAGTATGGATAGTACCTACACCTGGGAGAAAAAACTTTTTTAGGAGGGCTTTTTTTAATCGCAATCAACTGGTAGGTACTTACAAATTGATATTTAAAACGAATCAACTCTTGACTTAATCATCTATAGGTAAGTTATAGGCAATAGGAAGGAATGCACTAAACTTACGAACTAAATCATAAAAATTGTTAGAGCGTAGAGTCGAATATTCAAGTTGAATTCAGAAAAATAATCCTTGGTACATTTGTAACGTATTAAAATGTACATATTAACCTACTTGTGAACTAATAATCTTATCCCAAATGTGTCACGTAGATTTTTTTGCTTTAAAAAAAAGATTTAAAAGATGTTTGTTGCTACAGATTATAATATTAACCCGTCTCAATAGAAAATAATCTAAATAAAATATTCTGTTAGTATATCAACCTCATTTTATTGCATTCCGATCGCCCCTGGTTTCAATGTCAGGGACAAAGTATCATCAGATAATATCTATCTGTTTAACAAAACTTGATTCAAAGCTGTTCAGCTGTTTTTGCAATGGGTAACAAAGTGTAATTTTAACAATGTGTAGAGCAATTAATAATAAGTTGTTTCGTTAAAATTTTTTGTTAAAAGTTTTAAATTGCAACTGTGCTATGACATGGTATTTATCAATATCAATACCTATATTCCTGAAATTATAAAAAAAATATTTTTCTTACCTATAATACCTAATGAAGTAACGAAAATCGTCTATAGGTCGGTAGGTAATATTATATTTTACATTTGTTTTGATTTTTCATCTATTCTTCCTCAGACCAACCTTTCTGCTGAAATATAAATAGAAGCTATTAATATCTAGTAGAAAAAGCCTTTTCCATATTTCCAGCTAACCCTTCGTCTAACCGAAAAATGATTAAAAATAGGTCGCGGTGCGTGTCCACGGTCATTACTACCCCTTGCCTGGAGTTTCTGCTTTCTTATAACCCTTTCCACGCAACCTATAGAATTGGAAAAAAATCCATGTTATGGTTGAATTTACCTACCTCAAAATTTGTTAAGGAAGTTTGTCGTAACTTCAAAATATATTTTTCTAAATATAGGAAGATAACAAAAAAGATTTAATAAACGTATCTATTTTTTTTTCTATAGTCGTCAGGAAATTTATTTGGCATTTAGGTTAGCTTATTGAAAATATAAGGGTTTTACTACCTTTAACCTACCGAGGTATGTAATCCAGCTTTTCAAAACAATATTTATTTTCAAACAATAAAATTGCGCTAAAAAGCCTAGTCTCTACAATCCCACGTCCATCCGAGGTATCGGTAGTTATTTTGATTCACTATTTATAAACTAAACCTGTATAAAAAATGTTAAACATTGCATTGAAAATTCAAAAAGTCTATCATTCTTCGACTACGGTTTATCTCTACTACAGTAATTATTTTATCTGCTTTTGATTTCATACAATATGTAGCACTTATTGTCATTTTTAGTTATTTTATGACCAAAATATGATACAATGAACTGCACGCTAACCATACTGCAACCAACTGCACGCTACTTGATTAATTCAACTCCATCACACGAACAAACAGAGAAGCAGAAAACTTATAACAGACCAAAGACAAAAGATACACTTTCTCACGGAAGAGTGTCACAAAAAAGACCGCCAAATCAACCCTCTATCGCACAATCAACATTCCCATATACAATAGTAACCGGTTTGCAAAAAATGACCCCAAGGTGCTTTATGATTTGCATAAACGGGATTTTGAAGTGCGATCGCATTGCAGGGTTAAACTTTGAATGAATGAATGAATGATGCATTTTGCGCGGGCATAGGAAACAATGTATGAGCAAGATTTGTTTTAGATACCTATGTTTATTGTGTTTTAAATTTTGCACGACTCCTAATACGAAGCGAGAGTGCTTACGATCGAAAAATTTGTTATTCCATTTTTTTTTCAAATTGTCTAATGTGCGCAAGCGCATACTTGACTTTAATTGTAACTTTATTATACAACTTAGTTAATATTTTAAATTTTTACTCCAAACGAAACCATTTTTAATCCTTCTAATTAACTTATTGACTAATGAAGTAACTCAGCAACCTAGACGTTTTTAATGCATATTTGGTTAATAAATAAAAATTAATTCTCAAAACATAAGAAAACAGCCACAGCTGTTTACTACTATATATATTTCAAAATAAATAGTCCAATTTGTTAAAATAGTATCAATATCGATACAGCACAGGATATTAAATGAAATATGTATAACAATGGACAACAGCTGTCCGTCCGTTCGCTGGACACGTGGCTCCATTTTATTATTGAAGAAATAAAATAACAAATATTTTAAACTTACGTACTGAGGTGAGTCAATATAATATTACTAGTTACTACTAGAGTAAATGCGTTATGAAGTTTGTTACTCTTTTACATAAAACAGCTAAACAGATCTGGATGAAATTTAGCAATGTTAAGAGGCTGAATACACACATATGTAGGTTACTTATATCAGGGTACAAGCACGTGCAAATTTTGGATCTTTTCGAGCAGAGAAAATTCAGACCAAAGACCTATCATAGGTACCTTACCTAAGTACCTACCTAAGATCTAAATAAATTTTTAAATTCTTAAAACAGGAGGTATTGAACTCAAACTTAAACAGTGAACCATTCAAACAGATCCTAAAACGCTCTTGCTTAGAATTTTACATTTTAAATTTTCATAATATTAATGTGTAACTACTTACATCATAACTTTGATCCCAAATGAATTGTCCTGGGGTAGGTACATCTAATAATACCTATATCAAACAAACTGAATCTACCAGAGTCACTCTTTAAAATTACTTCGATACGAACCTTTTTGAAAGGGTTGCGATTCGCGTTCAATATTTGCGAGGGTGGAAATATAAATTCTTCTAAAACAACCAAGGTTCATATCTAAAGCATGGTTCTTATTTAGGTTTGCACTTAGAAATCAACCCTTGTCGATTAGAAATGAACCTTTTATGTACAATACAACCTAATCACAGAAAAAACTATGAAAATTCAAAACTATTTTTTTATGGTCTACTTAGACGGATGTCTACCATAGATAAAATGGTCCAATTAAAAAAATGTAGGTAGGTACAGATAAAAAATACAGACCAAGAATAGACGCAAAATAATTAGCATTATTACGAATTACAAGTCGATTTGCATTTACCTAGCACCGCCTCGAACCCACGTACCGTGACAAAAAAACAGTCCCACCGCCACGCCCGTACATCATTGTTTTTATTTAATGACTCAGTATAATTGGCTGTACTTGGAAAATATAAATTTATCTTTAATCAGTCATCATTTGAGTGGGATTTTGATGTGAAACTTCTTTAGGCCCGTCATGGCAATACCGTCACGTCATGGAGTAATTCAATTAAATTTTTTTGAAGGGATGCACATCATGGAGTAAGCGACGATTTTGGTTTGAATCTTGCCAAAGAAGTTTCACTTCTGACATGTGTTCTCGGAACACGATCTTTTTAAACATTGATATTTTTTGTTGAATAAATTTTTTCACATAAAAACTTTTAATTTATCAGTAGGTAGGTACCTACCCGTAAATATTTGCATCATGTTTAGAAATATTATACCTAAGTAAGATACTAACTATAACACAACAATAATACCTTGTCCACAAAAGGTTAATATCTATTAATAATTGTCTTTGATACGGACAATTTTGTATATTTTATAGTCATTGAATGATTCAATCATGACATAATGCTTAGAATAGATTCAACGTAATATTTATGCATTGCATTTTTATGCAAAGCAATTGTTCATAAAATGTAGTAACATTAGCGTAATAACGCTTAAAATCAAGTTAATAAATAAAACGATAATTGTTCCTTTGATACTTTAATAGATACACTTATAAAAATATTGTATTATTTATATTTTAATTCAAATTAAAATTAGATAACAATAAAGATAAAAAACTGGTTTTCTTCAAATAAAGCGAAAAGCGTAGACGTCCGCGTCGTAGCAGGCTACGCCATCTAGCGTGGGGTAGCTCTTACAGTGCTCCGAGAAAACGGAGGGAAAACCTCGTAAATAACCCTTCCTCTTCGATATCAACCTTAGATATGAAATCTTTATAATGTGTAATTTTGTTCGAGTTTTCTTGTCTTAGACTTGCTACGAGACGAATCTGTAAAGAAAACATAATATTTTTAATTTTACTCGCATTTTCCTTAGAACGCATTCTAGGTAGAAGGTATATTCTAAAGACTAGCTAGTTTATGTAAATTCACAGAGGGTGTGATTCATTTTTTCGCTCATTAGGTAAAAAAAGTAAGCCGCATTTAAAAGGCCGTTGGCTAGAACCCCATAATCTAAGCCCCGCCTGAGCGCAAAAAAATTCAATAATAGAAGAGGCGGAACGGAAAGAAATACTTAAAAACGCGAAACAACCCCATTCATCACCCTAAGTGCAAGCGAGATAGAGCAAGAAAAAAATCACAAAGAAACCCATTCTTTATTTCCTCCCTATGGCTTAGAAAAAATGATCGGGTGTCTCGCTCCAGCGAAGGGTGGGGTATAGGGGTCGTGCGAGCGAGAGCGCGCCCTCGATAGTTATTCCGAGGTCCGAGTTAGGTCCGGTTCACACGGGCGCCGCGCGTCCGAGCGCGCCGTCTTTTCCTTGAGCATTTTTCCGCGGAAAAATTGTGGGCGCAGGCGCCCGACCTTCAGTGGGGATGTTCTTCGCGGCGCGTAAGGCGGGGGCGGCGCGTCTTGCTAGTTGGCGCGGCGTCTTCGCGAGGCGCGCGCGTCCGCCCCTCCCCGCAAGACGACGCTGCAAGTTTTCCACCAAGAAGTTAGTCGTATCCCGCCCGCGCCTCGAGGAGGTCACTTTCCCTCGCGCACTCAAACCTCTCTTCCGCAGACGCTCGGGCGGCAAACTGGAATTCATGTTGAAGTACTTCAACGAGAACATATCCCTCGCGCTCCAGGAGAGATACAGGGACCTCCATGAGTACCGGAAGGAGGTAGAGGACTCACCGAGGGAGGCGAAAGTACCAAAAATTGCCGAGGAAGGCGAGAGTGTCGGCGGCGAGGGCGCCTTCGAAGCCGGCGCCGCGCCGCCGTTCCCGCGGCTCCTGGAGCAGCCCAAGGAGGAGGACAGCTTCGTGGCCAGTTGGCTGCAGAACTCGTTCAAGATGACGGCGGCGGAGGGCGGCGAGGCGGCGGCGGGCGGCAGCGCGCTGGACCTGCGGGCTGCTCCGCTGTCGCTGCACATCCCGGCCGTGCAGCCGGAACAGCGCTTCAAGCTGCAAGACTTCTGGAGCCGCAGCCGGCCGCCCTCGCCGGCGCACCAGGAGCCCGACGAGCAACCCGGCCCGGCACCCACGCCGCAGCCGCCCACCCCGGACCACAAGATCATGGCTGAGAAGCTCGTCGGTGAAATACAGGTGAGTGTTGGACAGTTCGGTGATCAGGATTGATGAAGTGCTAATGTTGTGATTAAACTGCAGTAACGTGAGCTCGGATTATAGTTAGTAAACGACCCCATCGCGAGTTACAATTTAAAAAAAAATCGGTGTTTATAATTTTTTTTGACTATTAAAAAAATAGATTTTATTGAAAACGTTTCAATAAATTAAAATTTAATAAGTGAAATTAGATAACGATTTGTAAATAGAAAACGCGATTAGATTTGCATATTCACTTATTCAGTAGTCTATCGCTCCCCGCCGGCAAAGTTCAAGACGTCTAATATTCAAAGTCATAGGTACGCGCAATAATCAAAACAATAACAAAATATTCTAAACAACGCATTAGAAAAAAAAAACAAATTAGAAAATAAAATAAAAGTTACCTGTCTCCAAAATTTTAAACTTCGAACAAAATTTAAAATTCAAGTGCAAACTTCTTAATCCGATTTAAAATTGGAACGTCTATCGTCTTCAAGATATGGAACGGAACTGACCCTAAGGTACAAAACTTGTTCCAAATTTCAACTTCCTTAAAAAAAGAAGACATATTGTGAAGCTTTTGTTACCGAAGAAAGGGTTAAGGGCCGGGCGTCAAACTTATTATTAAATCGTTTTTGTCCTTATGTCGCATCCGGTCTTACAAAGGATATGTAAATTACGATAATCAGTGATAATTCTATTATTTCTGTATTAGTATGTGATCAACATGTCAACGTTTCGGTTCGGTTCTATAATACAAATGTTTGTTTTGGACATATGGCATGTTTTACGTTGGCGGCTCGTGTTTATATTTTTCATGTTCTAACTCCGATTATTAATATATTTCTTGAGTTATAAAAATAATTACAAAACTGCCGGAACAATATCAATCCAATTTGTAAGTCTCGAGACTTTAGTAAATCATTCCTGTATAATTATCAAATGTGCAAAATTACTTGTAACAAATTTCAAATGTAAAAAAAAATTACAAAATTTAACAAATTAAGTACAAAGTAATTACAAATTATGGAATATCTAAAGCAAGTTTTCGCAAAATCCTGTCTAACAATTTTCAAACGCAAAAAAAAAGTACAAAATGTAACAAAATTCGTAGTGAATTCGAATTTAGAACTCGCAATGCATGTTGAATTAAAATTTGAAAATGGAAGACAAAAGAATATTACTTTTTAAATTAGTTTCGGATTGGCTCACCTTGCATTTGTCTGTTCCCACGGCGCGCGGATTAGGGGCTCATTGTGATTTTATTTTTTTTAATTTTTACATCAGCTATTGTTTCACGGAAGGGTGTTGACAGTTATTTGTTACTGCAAATCTGTTCTCGTTCCATTTTTTGTTTTTAAATTATTGTTTGAATAAGGAACCGGTTTTCGATATCCAGTTCGAATTTCGTATTCATCGGTTTTTTTTTTAGATTTAACGGTTCAACGCGGAATACGCTTTGTGGTCGTTTTTTTTCGGAGAACGGTTAATTAAAATTTGATTTATTAAATTTTTTCAATGTTACGCTTGTCGCGTGAAGAGTTTGCTCTCAAAACATATCATGTGTTTTTGTTGAAATCAAAATATAACTGAAGTGTCTACACTTAAATTTGAATTGTTTAATTATTCATGTGAAATATTTTACATCTAAAATTATAAGTAAGAATTTCACACTACTTGTAAACAATAATGTCTGTCTGATTTATAAATTGATCAAACGCTCTAAAACCTATTCTCTACAAATGTTTCGTCAATTTTGAATAAAAATTTGTTGTACTGTTGTGTTTAATAAACTAGCAAAATTGACACAAATTATCAATCATATTATTAACAATGCATTCCTTTCTTTCACGTGCCTACCACCACTGGTGCGAACGGAACAGCAGTCACCATCAGCGGACTCCACGATGAGCGAGAGATCACTCGTACCATTTGCGCTGGTAAATTTACTGTCTTCACTCAATAATGTCGATGTAAATACTCTTTCTCTATGGTTTGTTTGAAAATCGAACGCTTTTGGTTTTTTTCTTTTTTTTTGTCTATGATTTCTGAGGTTTAACTGGCATGATGTAATTAGAAGTTAAGTAATTGGGCTGTATGGAGGAAAACCTTTGCCTGATAACATTCTAATTTTGAATTAAATATGGCTAAGTACTTCAATTTGTCGTGATTTGGATAGTTTATAAAAAAGATTAAAATATATATTTTATGAAAAAAGGAATGCGTAAGTTTCGTTTTTCTTATAATAAAGAAATATGTTTTAAGTGGTAACTTAAATACCTGATAGGTATACCTTTATGCCATGTCTGTATCATGCCTGTTAAACCTTTTATTTTGCATTACAACTAATCCAATTTTATTTTCTTTGGTGTGTGTTTGTGGCGGTACTTCAGCTCTATATTTATTTATTTCGCATTTTACACGCTTTTTACGCTTTAGATAAAATGCTTTTCATATCATTAAGTTCTGATTTAATTTAAGTTTAAGAAATGAATTAAAAGAAACAGCTTATTTCAAATGTGATAAATTAATACACAGAAACAAAAGCCAATAATATGCCAATTAATATATACAAATTAAAAAGGTATATATATACTTATGTATTATGTATATACTTTTTGCCTATAATATCATATTATTATGTATGTATGTATTAGGCAAAAGTTATATGAATAACTTTGTTTGATTCAATGTGATAGATATTTCAATTTGATTTAAATAATCTTTTATGAATGAACAAAGCAAATAAGAATATATATATATTATAAATAAATACATAATATATTGATTTTAATTTACATAAGTTTACATAACACTGTTGCATAGATAGCAAGTAACAGACAAATTAATCTTTACATAATTTACTATTTAAATACACATACATACATACATACCTACCTATAACTATAATAGGTATATAGGTTTCATTTATTGTAGATTCCTTCAATAGGTATATTTAAACTTAATTTTGTGACACAACACGTTCGGAGATACACGAATTTAGAGCCTGGTTGTAATTGAAAAAATAATATTCAATATGTCATGATTATTTTACTTTCATACAAAATAATTACATTTATAATTTTCATCATATCTTTACCAACGAACTTATACATATTTATTCCTCTACAAGACATTTTTCCCCCTTTTTTCTACAGGAATATTTAGCTATAAAACTAATAAATGGTATTTTTGTTGCAAGCAACCCCAGCAGTCACCGACAGGGGAAGTCCCGATAGGCGATCGCAACTCAATGTTGCCATTCGCACTGGTAAATTACCTGAATAGCCTGAATATCGATGTAATTATTATTTTTTACTTTCGTCTGTTTTTTTCGGTGGCAACTCATTCGATTTTTAGAAAACTTGAAAAAACGATGGCAACTATAATTAATTAATAGTTTAAAATATACATATTTTTAACTTAATTAAGTGTAATACTAATTAATATATTCGAATGAGTTTCCACGTATTCTTCAATTTAGCAGTGAGTTATGATAAAATTTAATAAAAAAAGGTAGATAACTTGTAGAGAATATGTATAATGCTCTAACATGTTCAGTGTTCACGTAGATAGCTTTTTATTCAGATATTTTCAGAATTTTTTTATAAATACCTACTCAGATATAGGTAATAATTAGGTACGAGTCCTATGTACTAATATTATAAATGCGAAAGTTTGTGAGGATGTGTGTGTGTTTGTTACACTTTCACGCAAATACTACTGAACCGATTACAATGAAATTTAGCACACATATAGAGGGTAAATTGGATTAGCACATAGGATAGGTTTTATCCCGGAAAACCCACGGGACAGGGAACTATGTGGGTTTTCCTTTGAAAACGCGGGCGAAGCCGCGGGCGGAAATCTAGTGTTCTATAAAAGACAACCGAACATTCAATCGATTATTTTAAAAGGTTTATGATACAGCCTTCATATAAATGATAAAATTGCTGAAAATACTTTCTTACCTACGTAAAAGAAAAATTCTATGAATTTCTAGAACCAGAAAACTCACTGCTAAATAAAATATCCAGAAAAAGAACTCACTGCTAAATTCTTATTCTTTGTCTTATATTTCTTTCACATTGCTTTATACAACACTCTACGCTTGGGTTTGCTTATCACGCATTAAACCTTCATAGTTTAGCTTAAACGCACTCTTTAATAAGTTAGTGAAAATATTATAAATTGCTTATAATCCATACTAATATTATAAATGCGAAAGTAACTCTGTTTGTCTGTCTGTTACTCAATCACGCCTAAACTACTAAACCAATTTGCATGGAATTTGTCCGAGAAAGGACATAGGCTACCTTTTATTGCGAAATATGTACCACGGGCGAAGCCGGGGCGAACCACTAGTGTTATATAAACATTGAATAAAATTATCAGTATTTATTTAACGTAAACACTTCAATATTCTAAATAAAGCGTAGGTATTTAACATTTCCACACAAAAGTCAGCAGTTTTATTTATTTGAGACGCAGAAAGATATTTGAAATAGCAACTCATCTATTTAGTTTCTTGCAAAATCATGTAATAGATATTCAGAAATATGTTTTTACCACTTTTTACCTTTTAAATGTTTAGTGTCACATGAAATCAAACTCAATGGTGAAATAATATTATTCTAAGAGAAGATCTCTATTATTGTTTAGAAAAACATTGCCTGTGTTTGATTTTAAGTACATTACCTATGTGTTTATAAGTCTTCGAAATAGTTAATTAAATAAAGAATAAATCGCGTTTTAAATCCGATTTAAAGTAATTATTTTTTTGTTTCACTCTACGTCTCTGTAAAAGCTTTAAACGAATTTGAAACGTAATTTATCTCGAAGTTTCGAACACTAATAATGACTTGGTAGCTTTTATAACTTTTAAACTGGGTATTTAAAAAAATAAGCATTGGTTTAAAATGACGAATAGATTGTAAAGATCAAGAAAAAAATATGAACCTTCGATCCAATCCATCATGCATTCATGCCATTTTCACTACAAATATGAATTGCTATCAAACATGTTGTTATTTTAACCCTCCTTTTTGTAGAGTAGATTAGACCTATTTATTACCTCCTCCCTCCATCTGTAGATACAACTCGAGCTAGCGCGCAAGAGCACCTTTTGTCTCCGCAACTATTTTGTCTCTCCCATCAACTCTAGAGGGAGTTGCGTCGCTACGTGCGCGCACTTTCTTACTAGCCCGTAGAGTTGATGGGAGAGACGAAATAGTTGCGGAGACAAAAGTTGCTCTTGCGCGCTAACTCTAATCGGTCGAGTTATAGATAGGTTTATACTTTATACCTCAATGTTTGACAGTACTCTTCTATTTAGTCACATAATATATCCCCTAATGTTTGACAGTATAATAATCTGCCATAAATATAGCCATACATTTTAGCAGCAGGCGATTACAGTACTCTAATTAGTTGAACATTACAGCAGCAGGCGAGGTCCGGGCAGAGCATCAGCGAGAGGACCCTCGAGGAGTGCTGGTCCACGCTGCAACGAGTGAGTTGGCACCTGTTCCAATGCGTATCGTTGTGTTCCAATCTGTGCGGCGGTGTTTATCTCGTTGCTATGGTTACTGGAATCATTTGATAGAATTTGAAGTTTTTGATTTGGTGGAATTTTTTTATACTGTGATGATATGGGGTCAATATGGGGTAATATTTCGTAAACTATTGGCACCTATTTGGCAATGATAGGACGTTATAATTGTAGTCGTAATGTAAATTATTACTTTAAAATTATTCATTGCTGATCTTGAATTGAAATGTTTCGGTTTTATTATAAGTAAATGCGTAGTGAAGAGTGAATTCATTTTTTTATATAAATTCTCGTAAATATTACAAGATACATTTTTATTAAAGTCACATAATTATGAATTATTTTGAAGTAAAAACAAGATAGACACCAAAGCACAGCCTACCAATGGGGTATTGGTCTAACCAATATTCTTAATTTTAAAATTATTCTTAACACAAATACTAGGCCTTACTTGTGATTGTAACGTGCTATTCCACTTACATTATAAATTTAAAAAAGCGTGTTAAAAAAAGAATATTTTATTCGCTTCGCTGCAGTGGGTGACTACAGAAATCTATGGAGCGGTTATCTAGGCACATCTGCATAATTCATTAAACATTTTCACATAGTGCGAAGCCCGGGGCGCGAACAATTTATTTCGATCGAGATTCCTTTTTCACGCGGACCCATCTGCGTACAAGGTGGTAAGGAGGAAGTAGGTACATCTGCAATATTCGTTGATATATTGTACGGATGTGGCTGTGTCAAAAATTTTAGTACACAATTGCAGTCAATGTATTTTGAGTGTTCTAAAAATGTTTTTTGGTAGAGTCGATTGACATACAATTGCGTTACATATTTGATAAGGTACTTACAGAGAAAATAATAACTAGAAGTTAACTATAAGAGTTGTAAGATGGTTTTATTAGGTACGTCTAAATGACTAGGTACGTGCGATTAGTTATGACTTTCACATGGTGTAATTTTAACGCTGTTAAAAGTAGTTTATAGGCCAAATATATCAGATAGAATATTCTAGAAATATAATACTTTCTATCCAAATAATGATAATATAAAACATTGATCCGGTCGATACAAGGGTCAAAGGTCATTATCTAAAAACGGCGATCTATAAACAAAAGTATAAGGTTTTATTGCGCCATTTACATTTATAACATTGTACAAGAAACAGGCACAGGTGCATGAAAAAACGTTCGCGACGTAGAGCGGAACTCGGCAAAATAAAAAGTGAGACGTACTGTGTACTTGTAGTTTTGTTTACGCGGAATCCGTGGAGTCGCGGCTTTTTGTTGGTGCTGTATTTTTTTTTGGTAGTTAGGGAACTGCATTTTATCGCTTAAAGGTATAGATACTGTGGTTGTTTTATAATTATAACACCGTTTTTAAATGGTTGGATAATCTATAAACATTTCTAAACTTTAAAGCTATGAATTAATTAACAAAATAACCCTATAGTACTACTTGAATCAATACAGTTATAACTAACAGATTTTTAATCATCACTTTCATTTATTTTTTATTTTTTATAAAAATTAAAATTAAAATCATGTACAAAGGTTAGGTGCTTATATGATTATGTATTAAATAGGTATTTATTCAATATGAAAAGTCACAAGCATAAAGCTCAAATACAAATAACATTCAATAAATGCGAGGGGTCAATAGAAATTCACCCGATAAAGAAACAATAGTTCATAAATTGAGTGTGAGAATAAATCAAAGACGCACGGAGCGTCGTAGGTATTTACTGTAAAATCAATATTTGATATATTTCAACTTGTGTGTTGTCCGTGAGTTTCAACACGAGAACATACTTTAACATTTTATTTGTATAAAATTCTTTTGATTTTTAAACGTTTGAAAAAATGTGAAACCGTCCACTCCACACATTTTTGTTCCAAGCACTTGATACGTGTTGTCGAAAAAACTCACATTTGCATGTCGATCCCCAATGAATTTATTGTTATTGCGAGTAGATCTTTCTCAAAAGAAAAAATCTCGAAATGCCCGCGTATTTAAAATTCAAATTTCGATTGTTTTGTTCCGTTATTGAGACACTTTTGACGTTCGGGAACGTTTTATTTTTTTTTTCCGTTTTCGGCATGTTGGTATGACATTTTTTGTTGAATGTTGGTATTAAATCAATTCGTGTAGTGGTTGTTTTAAATGTTTTTAATGATGGAGAGCGTCGCGGGCCCTTTGTTCATTTTAGGGAAGGACTTTTTAATTCCATTTTTGAAAGTGATGTCTTGTTTTGAGGACTTATTTGAATTACTTTGATATTCGATTGTTGTAATAAACTTTTATGCATTTTGTTCAACATTACATTGTGTGGGTACGAAACGAAAATTATATAATACGAAAATATTTCCTTTACAACGATTCAATCATTAAGTGAACAGTTGACAAAATAATGATATTGTTTCATATAAATCAAAATACCTTTACAAGCTAGAATTTTTACCCTAACCGTTAAAACAACCCTTTATTACCATCCTAAAAAAAACAAATATCACACAAGAGATCCTATAAAGCGCTAAGTAAAAGCTATTAAGTTAAAAGCGTCATTAAGCATTTTTAACCGTTTCAGTTTTCCCGGTCACTTTTCATAATAACCGCCGCGGCCGGTACAAGATGTAACAGTCAAACTCGTTTTAAATCTAATTATTCTGCCTTTTATGAACGAAGTTATTTTTTTTAGAACGACGTTAATGATCTAATTTTGACGAATATACTTACAAAAGGTCGTGTGTTTTTAAATAAAATCGATTGTGGTACCAAATACTTTATTAGTATTTTACATAAAATATGTAGATTCGTAGTTAATAATACCAATGCCTACTAAAAATATAATCCAACTATTTGTATCATATACTTAATAATAAAATATACATATACTTGCGTCACAAAAAAATAAATACATTCGTCATAAATAATCCAAATGAGCCAAATAAGGCACTTTACAGAAAATTCACGTGGAAGAAATTGTAAGGAATAAGTCCGAGAAATAGGGCTCGGAACAGAATGGGCCTCGTTAGCATCTTTTAATTTTAGCTAATTTTTATCTTCGTCTTTTTTCTGAAACGCGCCATTAGGTAGGAGATAACGCGAGTTAACTGTTTTGATACTTGATTTTTGAATTTCCCTACAACTTTGAGTGTTACACTTTTGATAAAGGTATAGTTAGGTACATAATTATTTATCATGAACGATTAATAGAAGTATTAGCTATTCTGTGGTATTAGTAGCTAGAGTTTAAATAATTAATATTTTATTATCTATGATCTTATTCAAATACCTAAATATAAATTTAAACTCCATTTTTACTATTATGTACTTACCTAATACAGTATTAATATATAACATCTATTTACAAATAACAAATGAAACTTTAGAATGATATGACTATTGTCATATGATAGAGATAGCTTTATTTTTTTCTTTACCTGGGCAAAAGTCATCTCAAATTAAATTTTCAATATAATATATTTAGTTTAACCAACAATTTTATTTACTTTACTTTAATTTAACGCATGAAACAACTATCATTTCGGCCGGTCGCTAAACACCAAGCAAGGAATCTAATTTTTGTCTGTTCCATTCCACGCGGGGCTCTTCCCGCCAATTTGCACTGTTTGTGATCATTTTAACCTTAAACGATTGCTGTCTTGTTTTTTTCTTTTTTTCTCTTGTTAACTCTGCTTTTTTAGCTCCTTGTGTGAGAAATTTTAAGACATTCATGAGTAATTGTTTTTAATATTTAAAAGGAGTAGGGAAGTGAATATATGTATATACTTTAACTTAGGTATTTATTACATTGCTACACATAGCATAGAAATTTATTTAAGTATTAATGAACGTCGTCTTATGCAATTAAAATAAAGGGCACGAAACATCTACATCTATACCCGCTATTATTTGACGAATGAATAATCAATTCTTAAAAACGATTTTAAGCTAATTTTACGATAACAATAAAATTAATTCCCTTTGACATAAGCAAAAAGGTAAACAAAATCTACAAATAGCATTCCCTTCCAAATTCCAATAACACTTTCTCCATAAACTCTCATATATAATTCAGTTCAGCTCAGGTGTCCAAAAAAACAGTTTTTTACGAGCAATAAGAAAGTTTTCTAATAATGTTCCCGCTCTTGAGTATCACCGCTAATTGCTTAATAAATTTTCGAGTTTCACCAAAAAACTCCGCTATGAGTAATGGACGGCCAACCCTTCAAAACGTTCTGTAATAAGATTGCTGTTATATTTTTTGGTAATGTTAAAGATTTTCGGAAAAAAATGTGTTTATTGTATTGAATTTAAAGAGATGACAAGTTGAAGAAAGATGTTATAGGACCTTAGGAAAAAATGTGGTTAATGTATTAAGTTTAAGAAAGATAGGTAATAATAGTGTGTAGATAATATAATTCAAAAAATATTTTCAAGTAATTTTCTGTTCAATATATTTTTTTTTTCTATTTATTTTACGTATCTATCTTCTAACTCATTTAGAAACTGGAATTGTAACGTGTATAATGTGCAACAGGCTCAGGCTTTGGAATTACTAATCATTGATTTGTATCAATATACACCTACGATAACAAGAGAAAAATAAACAATTAATAAAAATCCTGTTAAATCTACCTCGAGTTTTGCACGTGTCTCAGAACTTCAGAAGTACAGAAATACAATAAAATAAACTCTTATTAAGTTTAATATTACATTACCAACATGACATACATTAAAATCTCTAACATATAAGTAAAGGGTGGACCTAAGTACCAACTTGACAAGATATTATTACGGACCCGCTAATCCAGGCATTTGACGGTCCGCTGAGCTAAAGACCTAGGATGTAGTTTTTATTTTCAATATGTCATCAAATTATTACACGGTTGTTAAGTTTAATTTGAGTGCAAAAAAAGTTCAACTGTATTTTTTTTGTTTGTTTGTCTGTCTGTTTAATTGTGAAATTATTATTTTAATAATTATTACCTATATTGTTATACATATTAGTTAAGGCTCGGTAGTTCAAGATATTATATTGATATTTTAGGGTATATATTTAATAAATATTTCCTCTGTAGTTTCCCATTTCAATATTAATAATGTAAGCAATAAAAAGTGAAAACTATAAGTTACCCGTTACAACTTGACATTTACCAGCCACAATAAACAATATGAAATCGTTATCATCGTTAATCCAGATTAAAAATGACAAAAACCTTCGCGCAGTAAGTACAAAAAAAAGTTTATTCTATAAAATATTTATTTTATTATTTTTCCCGTATAATAATGGAGACCACCGAGCAGACATAAAAATGTCAAGTGTGCCCAAATACGGCTGGTTATAAAAAAGTATTGGCGAAAAAACGCAAGTTCGAGAGTGATGAAAAACTTATATATGCCTCTCTTTCCCGCGTATTATCTCCCAAGGGAAGGACACATCTTGATACTATGAAAAACGGCGCATTAGAATTGATAAAAATACCTACGCGTAACCGACCTTAATCAATTCACCGTCTAAGATGAAATTTATTGAATGTGGCTAAAAAAGTTATCACAATAAACAGAAAAACTACAACAAATAAAACTCTATAAAAAGATGACGTCGTAATCTTGAAACAGTATCACTTACTCATCCTACACAAGACACACATATGTAAATAATTAAAAACCCATTCAATTTTCTCAACCGCAATTTAAGTCGTAATACACCGAATAAAACGAGCGTGCATTAACCAAGCAATATAACATGAAAACAAAACGAAGCCATCATTTCGTTACGTAACAGAATTATCAAGACGGTTCACTCTGGCCGGAGCATGCGAACCTCTAAAGGTACCGCGGTATAAACGACTATAATAAAAAACTTAGCGAGTACCAACACATAAGTGCATTACGATGCCATGCTCCTACTATAGTACTTATAAACAGAACGCCTACAGCCCACGGCCTGTGCACAACGATTTTTTGCCGTATTCCACTTTTAAATTTGACGTAAACAGACACATTTTTTGTTGCAACTATCAAACGAAAAAGTTTTTATTTCATTTCGGCCGATGTTGCCGCGTTCTAAATTCGAGTGCCCGGTGACGTGCCAATTTGGACTTTTTAATCTGTGCTGTGTTTTTGTGTGAAATGCGCGGTTTTTGTATGAGTTCGCGAGCTTCTCTCGATATAGAACATCGATGCAGGTAAATTTTCTTATCTATTCCGTAGTGTTGTGGATAAAAAAGCGGATGTGTCACAGATGTTGCAACTTGCAACGATATGCATTAGTCATTAGCATAACTGAGGCTCCGGTGCAATTAAATATATTTATAATCCGTCTAAAGTTAGGTCGGAGAAAGTTAAGCTAAGAGTCTCGTAAAAGTGCATCGCTAAATGTCAAATCGTGACATTTGCTATTTTTTAAAGCGCGCTTTCTATTTTATTCGAAAATGGAATTCGTTCGAAAATAGAACAGCTAGGGACGTTATGAAAATTTTTATCGATTTAACTTATCTTAGGCATAGAAATGAGGTCAGTCTATCGAATAGCTTCGGTACCTACCTAGTAAGCGTTTGCATAATTTTTTTTATTTGAATTATTTAGTTTGTATAAATGTTTTAAACACGTTTTTTACATAAATTAATAATATATGCAGTCTTTATAATTTGCAGGTGAACCTTCAGTAATGTAGAAAACTTAGATGTTTTGAAATCTGCTTGTTGTAGAGGCATGTGTTCTATTTTCTATTTATTTATGTAAGAAAAGATGGGGAATTGTCGTTGTAAATAGCATCTTACCTCTGTTTAGTATAAAATCTTTGCATAAAATGATATGACTATAGGCATATTTCTATTTTATGTATATTCTGTGCTAAGATATAATATGTGACTTATGAGATCGTATCGTATCTTCCTGTCAATTCGGATATACATATTATTATAATAAAAACTTATATTTTTAGGCTTTTAATCACTATTTCTTTCTTATCTCAAATAATTTAAAATCAGAATGACATAAAGCTCAAAGTTCATTTTATAACAAGTCACAAATGAAACGAGTACACTTTAAAGTTAATAATAATTAATATGAATAGTAATATGCTTATATTATAGGTAAAAATAATAATAGTTTAAAAAAACTAAAAAACACGCTTTTTATAGAAAACCGAACTAAAGAATAGAAAATTTTATCAAATTAGTGTATTGTCATCGGTCCTCAATAAATCTACAAAGTTTGAACGAAATTTGGCCGTTTAAAGTGGGTCAAAATCGCGCCCAAAGAAGTCGGTTACAAACATACAAACATACAGGTGAAGCTAATATAAAGCGTGTAATTACATATTGTATTGATAATAAAATAATATTGTTTTTACATACAATGAATAGCTTAATCAAGTAATCTCATTCTAATAATAGATACCTATAAAGTATAGGTAATAGGAGATAGGTATTGCCTGCTTGTTAATCTTAAGGATAATAGTTACTTAGCATTTTTTTCTACATTATTTATAAAAACACTGTTCAAAGGAATGTATGGATATGGAACATGACTAAAATTATCAAAAATTTTAGTTCATAGTCAAAAAAATATATTATTATGATTACTAATCAATTTAGTTAAAAAAAATCCATTTTAAATATGCAAAATCATGAATATTCTTTAAACCGAAACTTCAACAAAAACCGAGTAAGTACTTTGTTTATAAAAATAACTCCTTTGTCCGATCAGCCCAAGGCAAGCGGTAAAAATATATAAAAGACATTGAATGTAAAATTAGAATTGAAAAACACAAGAAAACAATTATTTTCTTTGATTTATCAGAAATAAATAAAACAACTACGTAGGTAGGTACCTACTAGTACTACCAAGTACTTAAAAAATAATTGCAGGTATTGAAATATAGGAGAATCTTCCAAAATGTATTATTGTCCGATTAGAGCTAGCGCGCAAGAGCAACTTTTGTCTCCGCAACTATTTTGTCTCTCCCATCGAGGAGTTGCGTCGCGGTCGCTGCATGCACGCACTTTCTTACTAGCCCATAGAGTTGATGGGAGAGACAAAATAGTTGCGGAGACAAAAGTTGCTCTTGTGCGCTAGCTCTTACATAGTTTTTATTAAAATTAATTTTAGAAAAGAATATATTTGATACATAGAAAAGATCTTGCTACACGGAAAACAATATTTATATAATTACTAGAGTCTAGACTACATGGTTTGCCTGCAGTTCCTTTGCGTATAATTTCTTTCATTAAAAATAATATATGCCTATATCTTTAACATTGTTGACAATCATAAAAAAAAATTCAATTGAATTTGCAAGAACTTATTTTCATGATATGGTTTACTTATGTAGGTACCTACCTAATACCTATCGGCACAAATTAAGTTACTGTGCACTAAGAAGTAGAAAATAAGATTGTAATACATATTAATAAAATATAGATTAACCCATTGAGCCCCACCCAAACGGCCCGATCGGTCCAAGACACAATAGATTTTCTATCATATAAATTCTGTTTTATTTTTGTAGCCCTTTAAAAACTGACTATAAAATACATTTTAAATGGAGTACTTACATTTTTGAAACAGTCATACTCTAAATGCAAGATCGTGCATTTTTCAAGATTGAGTCATTTGGATCAGGGACTTTAAAGAGAAACATCCATTTTTTTATTATTTTATTAATAAGTACTCTTTCATATTATGTAAGTTGTAACATTATCTATTAGAAACTCTATAGTAGGTAGTAGGTACAAGTAATTATAGAAAAATTCTATGAAGCGCTAACATCAGCCTGACCTCATTAGGGTAGAGTGTAAGCAATCCTAAAAATGTACTTAAGACCTCATATGGATAGTGTGTATAAGCAATCCTAAAAATGTATTTAATTTATTAAATCTTTCATTGAATTAAAAACGCGTAAAAAATTTCAAGATAAATTCACAACACAAAAACTATCAATACAACCAAATACAACATAATTCAGCACAGCAAAAGCGCGGGGAATTCGAAATATTTCAATTAAATACAGATAAAAAATATATTACGCAACACACACACACGCACACGCTTGTCGTAGGTCAAGATACCGCACTCACACACGCGCGATCGAGAGCAATGTACTCTCTTACGGTATCATTTTTCGCGAATATACACATTTTTGTTATAGATATTAGTGTGAAATATAACTATGCCCCTTTCTCTTTCTAATGCACTATTGCTGACTAGCATAGCGTCACTTGAAACGCTAAATTACAACTGGCACAGAACAATCAATTTTATGATAAGATATAGTTTTTTATTTTATTTATGTTTTGTTTTGTTCCATTGTAATTGTCTGTCGTTAATAATTTCTCAATTTTAAGGTTAGTCGATTTCGCGCCAAAATTGTGAATAAAATGTCTTGGCTTGGTTATATTTTAATAATGAAACAAGTCTTAAACCATAATACATTGCCGCGCAAAACTAATAAATGACTCATAAATTACCAGCAACTTCAAACGCAGCTATCAAAACAAAACTGCATTAATTGCATTAAAGTATGTAAAGTAGAGATTTCTCAAAAGCCCTACCTAAAAAGAGAATAATATATTATTTTCTTCCGTTTGTCTAAACTCGTTCGGCGCGCGCGCGGAGTTTGTATGTGGGCGTAGAGTTGTGTGCGTGGTCGTATACACGCGTACGGGCTGCGCGTGTGTGCGTGCTTGTCTTAGGTTAGGGAGGTGATTGACCCCTCTCGTTTCGCAGACTCCCACTTTATTTTTATTATGGAGCACGTGGATATGCCGCGCTTTTATATTTCCCTTGCGTTTATGGTGATTTATTTTTAGAGAACGACCGCAGATAAAAAGCGAATAGCCTATGTGTCATTTGGAAAGAAATTGCGCATGATCGAATCGCGATTCCCGGCAAGATTCAAAAAGATTGCTCTGAATTTGAAAATCGAACACGACCGTCGTAATTTTTTGTTTAGTGGCATTTTTTTTTCTTTATTGGCAGTGGCCAGTTTATTTTTTTCTGTCATAAAAAAGTTTAACTGTCAAATAAATGTCAGTATTTGGAACGATAGTATCGCCGGTAATCGATGTAAAAATGCAAGTTCGCAGCTTTGATCGTGACCCGCGCGCGCATGCATACTGTATGACACTATTTAAAATTACAATAAGGTGTGATGTGGTGTACATCATTTATTTATAGATATTTCGCTCTATACTTTTAACGGTATTTTTTATCTATGTGTAGAAAAACGGTAGGGTTGTCAGAATAATATGTTATATGTTGCAATTATGTATTTGTTTGGTTATGTTATTTGAAGTTAATAAGTTGCTTATAATAACTTAAAATTGAGTTCCATGAAATCAAGATACTTGCCAGTTTACGTAGGTACCTACTTACAACGTATACCTATCGTCAACAAAATACCTAAGCAAAAAAACAATATTGATACAAAAAATCCCCGTCAAGCGGTTAATAATAATTACTAGATATTGTTATTTAGTAATTAGTATCTAATCTGTGATACGTATTAAGTAGATACCTACAATAATAACTTACCCTTACGTAAAATTTAAATGTTTTGTAAGAATTATACGAAAAAATTAGGAAACAAACATGACGTAAAACAAACAAGTGATACTGCGTTAAAAACAACCGACTTCAAACTTGCACTTGCAACATTTAGAAATACAGACAAAAATGTTCATAAAATAAAAACTACTGGGCCTATCCGAATAAAATTTTTATGGGACCAATTCGACACCATCCCGCATCGAACAAAAAAGAATCACGTAAATCGGTTCAGAAACCTCGGAGTAATCGGTGTACATACATAAAAAAAAACATACCGGCCGAATTGATAACCTCCTCCTTTTTTTGAAGTCCGTTAAAACCAATCCCCTACGAAGCCAGCTGTGTCCCTATTCCCTGCAGTGGGAACTTCTTGATGATAATTATGACATATAAAATGTTATAAAAAGGATATTAATCAAAACGCTATTTATATTTTTAAGACGGTTCAGTGTACATCTTATCTAGTGCTGAGATAGCCCTTTGTGTTCTTTATCATTTAGCCCTGAACGTCCATTCGCCTTAACGAATTGCTTGAT
This sequence comes from Colias croceus, assembly GCF_905220415.1. NCBI lineage: Eukaryota > Metazoa > Arthropoda > Insecta > Lepidoptera > Pieridae > Colias > Colias croceus. The sequence goes on from NC_059562.1 coordinate 5,563,863, forward strand.
AAAAATATTATTTTATTATTTATAGTGTAGAGTAATTAATCAATAACCACGTGTTTGATTCTGCGCAAAAACTTTATACTTAAAGGAAATAAATATCCTATGCTTGTGAGAAAAAAAAGGACTGCGGTTTTGGCTTTTTAGCCTTTTAAAATCGCGACTTACAAAATGGGTTTCACAATCTACATTTAAAATGTCAATATCAAATGGAACAACAAAAGTTTCAGGTTAATTCTATGAAACGCGTCATAATATTATAGGTAGGTAGATTAGTATTAACATAAGTAGGTATGTCGTGTATGAAATATTTTAAATAATTAGGTAGTAGGTACCTAGGTATGTGAAGTTACACTTTGCCTACAATCCAGACTAGACATTACAGAAATAATTTTAAATAGGTGTAGTAGGTACTTAGGTATTTGAAAGCATATTTAAAAAAATGATAAGCTATAAAATATGTACCTCTATAATGAATAATTTATCCGATGTTTTCAAAACTAAAAAAAAACTCAATTATTATCATCATTTTGACCTCCACATTCTATAATATCGTAACAAAGCAAAACGTCATAATAAAATTGTATATATATAAAAAACAATACATATAGAACAATATATATCTAACTTTACAATTTTTTAATAAAATCACAGCTTCATAGTAAAACTATTTCGTAACCTCAGCTCTCGTAATTGCATTGCTATACGTACACTCGGTGTATAATTTTTATATTATTATACTACGTGACAGTCCCATTAGATAGCCGTAGGGTTACCACACAATTTGGTATATTGGGATTTTTTTATTTTACAAGATCAAGTATTACCTACAATATTTCTATAATATTATGTTTGTTAATATGTATTTAAAAGACGCGAAAATATAGTATGTGAGTGTATGTTGTGTTTATTGAATATTTTATGCTACTTTTCATTACTTACGACTCTGATAAATCAAATCAAAAAATAATTAATTCTATGCATATAATTCATAGGTACTAAGTAGTATATACAATATTCATAATTTCAGTTCCAAAATGAATGTTTATTAATTGTTTCATAATATCAAAGTTTCGTAATATCATCAATATGACTATTGACTACAGCCTATACAATTGTTGTAAAGGTAACGCGTAATAACTAAATCGCAATTTCAACAAAATCGCTCGTCAAAACACCACATGACCCTTCGAATCAGCAAGTAACTTCAAAACGTCACCATACATAAATTACCAAGTTACAGAAATCCGATATTCTGTTTATTAAAAGACAATAAATAAAATATTGTGTCAATAAGGAATTAATACGAAACGCGATACTTCCTTCAGCGTGGTTGTGTGTGTGCGCGCGTGTATGTGCGTTATAAAGAATTGAGGTTATCTCAACGGATTGTCATTGTTTGCAAAGTATAGTTTTATATGCGACAGACGCGACGTTTTCTGGCAAAAATAAATACTGTAATGGCCAAGAAAGTGTGCTGTTATTGAGAAAAATAAGAGTTCACATCAATTACATGTCACAGATTAAAAGTATTTAGTAAACTCGTCACTTGCGTTTTCTGTAACGATTTCTTAAAATCGTGTAGGTAGAAATTACGTGAAAATTAATAAATTAAGTTAAATACAGTTTAAAAACTACAGACAACGTAAGGGTAACCTGACTGACACTATGCAATCGAGTAAAACTATGAATTGACATGACATTATGAAATTATATTGAAAAGGAACTAATCCTACGATAGTCACCTTTAGTTTCTGTGATCTGTGGATAGTCATAATGTATGTTATGGGTGCCACTGATCGATTTTTAACGACAACTGACAAGCCTTCTAAGTCCTGACTCCTGACTGACATTTTTCTCTAATAGGAAACTAGGATCTTCCAATTGCAAAACTGCAATATCTTATTATATTTTCTAACCACAGCTGTACCAAAGAATATTTTAGTTTATACTAAAAATAATAACAGTACCTACCATTTATACAGCACTCGAGGCAAAGTTGAGATTTATTAGGATACTCGTTAGGTTAAGTTTAAAGCCGTTTTAAATCTTTTCTGCGTAATATATGAGGTCGATTTTGACGGTCTTAAAGCGTGATTAGAAAATATGGAAATATAATAGTTATGTTCATTGAGTAAACGTAAATTTGTTTTATTTTAGTTGTTGGTGAAAAGAATTTCATATTCTGTATTTTATTAAAGCCTTTTACGTATCGTTTTGAAGACATTTTCAATACGTTAATAAAACATAGTAACGTATCATAGCTAAAATTGTATTACCAGTGATTACCAACTATCGTCCAAAACACCAAATATAATAATATCAAAAATAAATTCGGAGAAATTGTAAAAAAAACGCTCTGTATCTATCTACTCTACGTCCAAGAGTCACACACGCGCGCTCCGTTTGTTGACATAGGTCAGTGTCGGAACTTTATTACGCTTTTTATTCTGTCCCACGCACACATGCACAGTTCCGCGGACAGCGTTGTATGTGTGCGTGCTTTTACCGAAGAGCAATGCGTAGAGATGTCATGTTATTATGTATAGGTTTTACCATGTTATTGATAGATATAACATTTTTAAAGTGAAACTTCTAGGCACGTTGAGAGTAAAATTTAAGGTTGCGTTATGGCAATACCGGAACGTCACGGAGTAAGGTTACGATATTGGTATCATTTAACCTTGCTAAATAAGTTTCACTTCTGACACGTGTGCTCGGTACACAATTTTTTTTTTAATATTTTGAATATCACGTGATAATCATTAGATAATACCTAACATACGCGCCTCACCCCGACTTTAGTCGGATTTAATTTGTGTAACATAATAATCATTCCCAAATCACTTAAGTCTGAAGCTTATTTTTGCAATAAAAATACCTTTAGTTCAACTCTATATTACAATAATTGTAGATACTAATTGTAATTTATATTAGTATAGTTCAATTAACCCAAAACCCAAATACTACATGACTATTTCATGCATAATCACATTCACATCAATTACATTTTACTCTAGTGAACTGTCCTTCCTTTACATTCAAGTAGAAATGAGCTTAAAGGTGACTTTGAAATAATTGCTAGTTGCTTATAATAAAGTCTAAACTCTAAATCCTAGGCTGTTTTCAGTATTTACATCTATTACCTAGACCTAGAGCGTAATAACCATGCGTTCATTTCAACTTTGAAAAAAAATTTCAATATCAATATTAACGCCTAATAAAATATCGTAAAAATTTACACGTGACACAAACACATGATTATAAACAAATTGCTGCAATTATTCTGCCATCTTATCAATTACGATCTAGTAAAAAACAACACGAACAATTATATGCAATAGTTTAAAATCCATAAAAAACGTGTAAACAACTGTCGAATCGAAACGACGTAACTCACAACTGCTGTTGCTCAATTATTTACTCTATTATTAAGTACTAAGGTTGTTTTTCGTTTAATAAATAGTTATAGGAAGTAACCTCGTGGGCGGTAGATGAAGATTGTTATCTTAATCGAATGAAAGGGAGTGATATGTTTGTCTCGCTCGCACTTAGCCTACATTCCATTAGAGCCCTATTGTGATCGATTGATTGTATTTATTTATAATCCATGGGAATATAATAAATTGCTGTCTTTTCTTATCGTCATATGGAAACTACTGAATTATGGAAATAAATAAATGTATAAATTTATATAATTAGGTAGATTGGTTTGTCACTCCTAAGTCCTAAATCAATCACTTCCTAAATCTCATTTCTCATCTCTTTGTCATTGTTATTAATTGTTTAAATAACTTGTATTAGCATTTACCTATAACCTACCTACCTAAATAAATCTAATCTAAAACGGTAATTCCATCAAAATCGAACCAGTTCTTTTCAATCTCTTCTCTTCATCTACAAAATAGCCAAACAAAAAAACATTTCCTATAATATCCTTCAAGTTAAATGAATAAGGGCTCAGATACCTAATATTATTTGAAATGGAAAGAATATTTCAAATCAATCACAAGAACATCTTATACTTTAAATAAATATTGAATACAAATGTAAATATAACAAGGACTCTGGGAAATAAACATGTTTTTATGTTTTAATAAAATTATCGAGAATATTATCCTCCATTTCCTAGTAAATAACAGAAGTAAACTCCTGTAAATGCGTTACTCCGTATGTCTGTTACGTCACACTGTCTGAACGGATTTTGATAAATTTTGAAGTAGTGATAGATTCATTTTAGTAGAAGAGACTACAATGTAATGCAATAGGTATCTTCTTCTACTATTTATATGATAATAAAATTAATAATTGAAATCAAGAGCCTGAGTTATCATCACTACATAGTATAAAACAAAGTCGCTTTTTCTTTCCCTATGTCCCTTTGTATGCTTAAATCTTTAAAACTACGGAACGGACTTTGATGCGGTTTTTTTAATACATAGAATGATTCAATAGGTAGACTTTAGTGTATAATTTATTAGGTTTGAGACAAAGCGGGCGAAGCCACGGGCGGCAAGCTAGTAGGATATAAAACAAAAAGGTTCAAAGCAACGATTTCATACCAAAATAAATATCTTCATAAAATACAAAACCATACTCGAACGGCCATATTATTATTAATAACTTATAAATTATACGATTTATTTAAAAAGTCACTTACCTTTGTATTCATATTACGTATTGTTTACAAAAGTCCAAGGTTTGACTGATACCGATGAGTAATGAGGCCTTGAACCGATAAATATAAAAAATATTAAAGATATTGGAAATGTATTGTATGTAGCATCTGTATGTTTGTTCGTGTGCTTTTTGTTATACGCAACGACAGTTTTATGGTAATCTTAACACTACATGTTTATATTTAAAAAGAAATGTTGCTTTTCAAATTGGTTGGTTAATATTATGAGTTCTTTAAGCATAAAATAAACAATTAATAAAAAATATATACATTCTAAACAGACATACTAATTCTATAGAAAATCGCAGGAAATCACAAAAAACTAGCATATGCTAATAGCCAGTTAGCAAAAACACAATTGTCACCCTATCACACCGTAAGTCAAATTGATTGTTACACCGTTTTTAATTATTCTTTTTACCCCTTTATACGGTGTAATTATAGGCGAAGCGGGAAGCGATAAGTTGTTAATTGATGCTTTGACACCTGTGTGTTTAAATTACAAATACAAGAACAAATATAGAGGATAAACTGACAATATGTTTCACACATTTCATATGATTGATTAATAATACCAACTTACAAAAAAATCACAAATTATCGATTAAGAAATTCAATTTACAAATTATTATATATTTAGATTTCAAGATTTTCCCATAATAATATGATGAGGTCGTATATTATTTTTATTACTTACACTTTTGATATGGATGGATTTTCAAAATCGGTTCAGCTTTTGAGTTCATCAATATCTACGAATATACAAACAATCAAAATTTTCTTCTTTATAATATTGCGATGTTTAAATTTATATAAATATAATACATAATTACATATACATAAAAATGAAACTGTTTATTTGTTCATTGTCATTGAACCGATTCGGCCTTAGAGATTCGGCGCACTTGACTCGATTTTTTCGCGCGTATTTTTAAAAAAGGTCGGCCATACTTTATGCGTTTTTTTATCTTTTTTTATACGTTTGACCGAATTACATTTTCTTGACATACATTCTTGTTTATCTGCGTTATTGAAGAATTTACATGTAATGCAGTTTAAATAACATAAGACTAATAAAAAAAAATATTACGTATTCAATTATTTTAATTTATTTTTCTTCTATTAAGTTTCTTACAATTATTCTTTATGTACTTACTTATCTATAAAATTGGCATTGTTTTATATGTATATATTATACATTGCAGATCTTAAAGCAGTAATCTATAATTTATATTGCTATTCCCATACTAATTTGACCTTTTTTCCCTTTAATGTCCAGGATTCGAATCCAATTAAGACAATGTTTCATTAACACTTTCGATCAAAAAATCTAGTTAAAATGTAGAAGGGGTCTCTGCCGTATCTCTTAACGCGAGGTATTTCAACGCGAGGCAAGATTGGAGGTGAGGTGTGCGGGGCCGTTCGCGTGACACGCGCTCCTCGCGCTCCTCGCGTCGTTTGTTTTTCGTAACGTTAGCGCTATGCCACAGTGTAAAATACTTATATCAAAAGTAAATTGTGATCAATTTTTATTATGTAAGCAATGTAAAAGTGTTTGTGTCAGATTGTAAATATAAAAGTAAATAAAGAAATCATTTACAACTTTATAAACTGAGATAAGTAGGTACTAGGAATTTATTAATTAGCACAACATAATTATGGAAGTACTTGGTGTAACTAATAAATATTACTTGCTGCTACCAGTAGAAGCTTAGAGTATTATATTAGAATAGTATAGAGCGCGTGTATTACAATATAACTACAATACTACAACAATCTACAAAAATGGTCTGATATTATTTCTTCGTAAAATTATAAAAAAAAAAAGTTTTATTGAAAAATATAAATATCGCTAATTTCTGAACATTTTCACTCATAACATTTTTATTTATAGTTCTATGACAAAAAGTTACTGGACCAAAATTGTAGAAAATTTAATTTGCAACAAATAATGTTGACAATTTTTTTTTATCAGATTAATAGTTTAAGAGATATATCATAAAAACCATATTAAGCGCTATTTTTAAGATGGCGGCCGTGGGACAAGGGTGGCGACCCCACAAACTTGGTGATAGCTTCACACTAACCCCCCCTACACATCAAAAAAATAAAATGCGTCCTCCTAAAAAACGCAACCCCAAATGTAACTTTTCAATGAACTATAATAACAATGATTATGAACTAACTATTATCATCTATTATACAGTAAAAGTTCCTTATTCGCGCTTCCTTTATTCGCGTTTTCACTATTCGGGAATTAAAAAAATGCGACCCAATTTCTATATTCGCGACTAAAAATTTTTTTATTCGCGGATTTAATAAGTACATACATAATAATAAAATTATTCCAATAGGTATCTAACACAATATCCTTGTCAAATGGACTAATAAGAAAGTAAAATAGATCTTATTACAAGTTAGCCTAAAGTACATAATATTATGTTGTTAATTAATGATATCGCCGAGGCCTTTGACCCAAGCCGCCTTTGTCGCAAGCCGCCTTTGCCGCGATTGATGTTTTTGAGAATGTAAATAAACAGAATGGAAGCAACCTTATAACTCAATAAATAAAGTATATTTTTAAATGTAGTTCCGTTTAGGGTCCGTTCACACAGACCGGCTCTGAGAGGAGAGCAGATTCTTATCACGATGAAAACAGAGTTTTTAGTATTTGTAACTTAAGGTTTATTTTTGCGTGTGCACTGCTTTTGACATTAAGAATGCTTGAACGCGCTTGGTGTGAAATAATAAGAGGAGCTGACCGGCTCCGATCGCGTACTTTTTCTCGTTCGCGCAGCCGTTCAGCTCCGATTACATTCGCATCCGCTTTCAGATAGCTTCCAGCTGGTCTATGTGAAATAGTTGACGGCTCCGCTCCGACCAACTCCAAGCGTATACGATCCGGTCTGTGTGAAAAGAAAAATGCGCGCCGATGCTCTCCGAGCCTGTCTGTGTGAACGGACCCTTATAGTAAAAGCCGCTTTGCGTGTTTTATAGGTTTCGTCTTTCACATTCGTTACAAAAATAATTGTGATCGAGTAACGTCTACTGCACTCTTCCTAGTTTATAAATTTATAATGTCAACTAAAAAAAATGAGACACGAAAAAAATCTCAATCGTCACCTAGGAACGTATAACGTAGAACCTATAATCCCATATAATAATTACCATTCCGTATTCACGGTTTCTGTATTCGAGGCATATATTTTATGGAACATATACCCCGCCAATAAGGAACTTTTACTGTAGTGATTAATAATTATTATTAGTCAATAATCATTATTATTTGACTATTATCAATTATTTTTTAACAAATAATCATTATTGTTTTTTTCCTTAAAATAAACAACTGTAATTAATAATTATACCCCAAAATTATGCAAATAATACACCAATTACGTAATAATAATCCATACTAATATTATAAATGCGAACGTAACTCTGTCTGTCTGTCTGTTACTCAATCACGCCTAAACTACTGAACCAATTTGCATGAAATTTGGTATAGAGATATTTTGATACCCGAGAAAAGGCATAGGCTACCTTTTATTGCGAAATATGTACCACGGGCGAAGCCGGGGCGGACCACTAGTATTATATATATAAAACAAATTATTATAAACTAAACTCTTATTTCACAGTAACGCAGCTTTTATCGTTTTGAAATAAAAGCATACGAGGTGAAACTTTATGACCAACTGATATTTTTATTCTGTGGCATCAAGTAACTACGTTTTTATCATATTACTCAATTTACATACTAGTTCTCTTTTCCTGTCCTTTTTTGTGATACTGACACTGCTTTCTTCCGAATTTTGTTTGTTTTGTTACCCATTTTCAATAATTTATCTTTACTCAAAACTTAAAATCGAGCGGAGATAATTTGACACAGGTCCTACGTTAGCAAGCGCCTGATCAGGACTGGCGGGGTAGCGGGCAGCGCGGTTTGTAAAGAAAACGCTGGGCAACGTTAAGTTCTGAGATATAATATGTATTTAATAATTACAGGGCTTCAGTAGAAAACCAAAATTTAGCACGTTTTCTGCAGTACATCAAAATACATATCCTTATATAAAAATTATTTCCAAAATCAGAAATTTCATTAATAAATAATTCGTTTTCGATCTTTATTTTAGCCTATTTTTATGATTTTATATGATCGAACAAAATACACGTGGTTGTGTAACAAATTAGCACACTTTTTAGGAAATATCTTGAAGTGTATTGATTATTTTTTCTAGAAGCGTCATATAATTGCAAATACATGAAAAATTTGATCTTGCAAACCAATTTTACTCCGCTTCGCTGAAAGGACTCCCCTTAATAGAGAACTAATGCTCCGTTCGCGAGACCATTTGTAAGAAAAATTATAGCCCGCTCATATTTTATAGCTGTTAAGGGCATTTCATAGGATGGCGAAAAAATAAATTTGAAATCCAGTTTTTTTTTTGTTATATAAACAGAGATGCTCAATTCTTATCTTATAAACTCAAACAGGTAATTCAGAACTTGTGAAATTGGGCAGAAATGTACAAAATTGTTTATTTATTTAAGTTATTTATTGAGCTAACTTCCATATCGTGCGTGTCATTCTTTTCATTTCTAATTGTAGATAAAATGTATTAAATTAAAAACCTTAAATATGTACATACACTGTATATTATGTAAGTATAATAAATGAAACATACGAATCCGCTAATGTTGTTAGTAAAATTTTATACAAGTGGAACCTATGAACTTCCCTTTTCTCAGATTTTGTGACATTGAATTTTTAACGATTTAGATTCTGGTTCGATAGAATGCTATCTCTGTACTAACATAAGTTCCTATTATAGATAAATCATAATAAATCTATCCTTAGTTTTTGTTTCTATTGTATTTGTTCTCAGATATACATAATATTTTTGAATTCTTACTAAATACAACTAAAGACCGCATATTTTAAATTATAGGTACATTTTATTTAAATTACTTATTTACATAACTATAGACTACGTTCTTATCTACAAAAAATTATCAACGCAGATAATAATTTCCATGCTATATAAAACTATTATAGCGTTATATCGCTAGCTATCTAACCAGAGGCTAAACCCTCAATTTTTCAACCCGCTAATTACAACGGGGAGGCACGTCTTTGCTATCACGAGAGCGTTTTAAAAACGATTCCATTTTGTTTTATAATTTATATTTTTTATGAATGTCTAAAAAAGCTTTGTTTAGTTAGAAAGATATTCTAAATTTGTTTTTTTTTTTAGGAAAAACATCACCAAAAAATTGTGAATTTTTAATGCAGGTAGGTAACTTCGTAAATTAAAAAATACAGTATAAATAATAATAATCGCAATAAATTAATTACTTAAGTATATAAAACTGATTTCTATCCTGAGGAATGTTTATGAAATCAATTTTATGTAAGTTACTAACTAATCCTAAATAAACTAACTTACAAATAAACAAGAAAATCATTCATTTCCATTACCAGTATCAGTTAATCTTCCGGGAACCGAACCTTAGACCTCATACCGTATCAAAAGCATAAATTCTTTGCGATTTCTTCGTTGCGTGTACCGAGCGTCTAATTCCACTTTCTAGCACGCGTGAAAGGGCTACAGTGCTGGCCAACTTTATCGGCACAGTACATTTCATTTTAATTTTAAATATTATGTAGAAGTATTCATTACTTTAAATGTATTTTGAATTATAATGTTGTTTTATAGCCGAAAAGCAAAATTTTGTGTTTTTATAGGACTTAGTGTGGAACATTTTGTAGACTGAACGGATAATTTTTTTGTCTAAACTTTTTTCAAAAGCAGAAACAGTCGGTATACGGTTGTAATTACTACAAACTATAACGGCATAGTTACATTTTTCAATAAATATATTATCTAAATTAAATACTTATTATGATTTATACATTTTCGGACTATTTCATTAATCTGGCAGAATTGAATAAACTATTAACTAACTAACTCAATCTTATAATACGGGTATTTCCTACGCTATTGTATAATTAATAAATAACTTAAATTCTAGTTAACCAAATGTAATTATAACAATGACACAAATTATTGTGGTTTATCCGAAAAATACTAAAAATACTTTAATTAAGAGTTAACTGAATAACAATTACAAATACCCATATTTAGCGTACAAATCAATTATTTTCCCTGTATTTACTGAAAAATAAACATATTATTGTGACAGGAAACGGATAATTAAATTTATAAAACACATTTAAGCTGATTTAATAAATGTTTATGTCGAGTTTTTCCTTAATTCGCAACAGAAATAATTGAACCATAACGTATGACTACACCATAATCAACGAACGTGTTTTTACAATGTTTTGTGATATGTGGAATTCGAATTTGTTTCACAATGCATTCTTACCACAGGTATTTATTGCTATTTTTATTATAATTTCACTTTATTCGCATGTAACAACTCTAAACGTCTACAATATTTACTGGCTTTTTAATAGTGTTAAGTCGTTAGTATAATTTATTTAAAACTGAAGCTTTAATAAAACTTTGTTATGTACCTATGTGCAAACAATAATATGATTAAAATCTTTCTATACAACCGTAGTTAACAAATACACATCGAAACGAAACTGACAAAATACGTTTTAAAATATATTAACATCAAATCGTTATTACATTTCAGACTAATATTTATCCTCATACAGATTCTTATTTTTAATACAAAATAACTATTATTTCCTAGTCTATCGATTTCCACGTCCCGCACTGTACGGATTGCGTGCCGAAAGTCGTTTCTTTGCAATCGCAAGAAACTGGGGGTATTCTATAAATATAACCAAGTATAGAATGAGATTAGACCTGTATTTGTAATGAATATTGACTTTAGTTTTTTATCATTCATATCCATCATTTAAATGACCCTAACGGTGCAATGGTTAGAATTATTACAGTTTGTAATATATAAGCAACTAGAGGTCCGCCCCGGCTTAGCCCGTGGAACATGTTTACGTTTTCTCTACATAAGAACCATCGTCGTACTTCAAGGAATATAATAAAAAAAGAATTAACGAAATCGTTTCAGCCGTTCTCGAGTTATGCGCTTACCAACACATTTTGCGATCCATTTAAGGATCGATTTGGTTCGATATTAGTATGAAATTATTCGTTATAGTGATTCTGATTAAATACGTATGACGAATATGAGGAAACAATTTGTTGTTTTTATAATAATATTTTTTTTACCATGAATGTCTATAACAGGAGAACAAAAATATGTATTGATAATATTCGTTAATATTATCCTTATGTGTGCTAGGTCATAACAACAACCCATGATATAGGATAGGACGGCCTTATCACTCGGCGTAATCTCTGCCAGACAACCCACTCAAACCTATCTATCACGATATACTTTTTGGAATGTAATCACTATCTGAAAATATAAATAAATATTATACATATAAACAAAACGATTTCACGCACAAATTTTTAAGCTAATAAAAAATGCTAATTTTTCATTGTTTCTTTAGGCTCCTTTTACACTATAAACTCAGTTTAATAAAATCATGATACTTTTATACCATAGTCCTTTTCACCTAACATGATTCCTGTGTCATATCGATTGTTGACACGTCTAGAGATTGCCTTGACTGAAATCGTATCAATTGTTTCCGATTATTGATAATATTTATTTTATACGGAAATGAAATCGATTTGAATAAAGGACCAAAATTAGTTATTTCGGCATTTCGCCAAAAAATAAGTAATGAAACTGAGCAAACAACAGCGACAAAAAGTGGTACATTGTATGGTATATTGTAGATATTATACTGCTACCTATTAAAGCCAAATTATGAACACTATACCTTTGATTCAAAAGTATTAAAAGATGCAATAAATAACACTACAATTTCACCATATCTCGACTGGAAGCAATTTCTTTGCTTTGAAATTATAGCCCAGTAGACGCGTGTGTTATGACTTTTACACATGAAACTGTACCTTATTTACTGAATTTAGAACTTTACTAGTGGTCCGCCTCGGCTTCGCTCGTGGTACATATTTTGCAATAAAAGGTAGCCTATGTCCTTTCTCGGGTATGAAAATATCTCCATACCAAATTTTATGCAAATTGGTTCAGTAGTTTAGGCGTGATTGAGTAACAGACAGACAGAGTTACTTTCGCATTTATAATATTAGTATGGATATGACGGACTAGCTGCGCTCCGCGGTTTCACCCGCGTGGCTCCGCTCCTGTTGGTCTTAGCGAGATGATATATAGCCTGTAGCCTTCCTCGATGAATGGGCTATCTAACATCGAAAGAATTTTTCAAATCGGACCAGTAGTTTCTGCGGTTAGCGCGTTGAAACAAACATACAAACTCTTCAGCTTTATAATATTAGTATAGATTTAAAACTAGATTTATTTCCCTCTTACCTTTATTGTGAGTAGGTAATAGAAACATATATAGGTTACGTTTTAATAAAAAGACAGGGGATATACCTATAACTAAAAGAAACAAAGATGTAAAAAATGTTACTGTTTCATATTACATTTTTTATTTTTTTAACATCATTATTCTAATCTGTGAAGGATAAAATGTAGAATAATTAATATACAATATCTGAAATATACCAACCCGTATTTGAACTGCAGCGTGGACATAGGAGGCTCGTGGCCCTGCAGTGGAAACAAATAGACTGATGATGATGATGAAATTGATTACTTAAAACCAATAATTATTATCTGAAATCTACCTGATTGATATATTAAATCCCTACCAAAGTTAAAAAAGAAATAAGGCAAAGAATAACATACATTCCTAATACTACTCAAGCAGAGACGCATGTTAAAACTAGTGATCAAAACAAAGACACAACAAAGTTAGCTATAAATTCTTATATCTCTTATAAAAGGTACCAGTGTTTTTAATTAAATTTAAAAATAAAGGTAAAACAAAAGTTCGCTGCCGTTTCTTTGTCTCCCGATAAAAGTTGAAATTACATTATTAAGTTTAAAATGTTTCACTTTAAAACATTCCCATTTTTGTTTCGCAAAGTGACTGTTTATTTGCTTTTGCAAGTTTATAAAGTATTATATTATGAATTTCTAAACTTATTATTTTATGGACTAATAATGACAAGTACCTATTGAATTATGAAGAGATATTTTATAATTTTATAAATCAACTTTAGTTTTTGATCGGTATCAGCATGAACAATATTTTAATATATTGTGAAAATCAATACTAATATAATAAAGCTGAATAGTTTGTTTGTTTGAACGCGCTAATCTCGGGAACTACTGGTCCGATTTGAAAAATTCTTTCGGTGTTAAATAGCTCATTTACGCCAGCTACGAGGGTGATACCGCGCGGAGCAGCTAGTATTACCTATATAATATCTGAAAATTTAATTCTCGTATGATAAAAGATATTTTTTTAAACCTGAAGCCCATGGAATATTCTTTGTTCTCGTTCAAGCCAACTAGAGCACGTGAACTTAAGCTAGTTATTTCCTTGTTTATGTGTTTGTTACCTATAGCATCACTACGACTCAATAGTGTTTATGTGTTTGTTATAGTATCACTACGTAACTACTCAAGGAATATTTACAAACATTTTATCAAAACCTATTTCGCGGAATTGTTCCCTAATTGAATATTGATAGATGTATAAAATAATAGATTTATAAATAATAAATATACTGAACGCATTCAATTTAGAATACCTACCTACTCATGAAAATTTATTTATGCTTTGATATACCTACTTATAGTATTTCCTTGAAGCAAACAAGTTTTGGGAAAACCTTTATTTCTTCTAAAAAGTCTATCAAGGAATTAAATAAAAACACATCCTGTTTTCAGAAATAACCGTAATTGTTAATTATTTTAATTAATTAACACAATAATAATATGTAGGTATAATATCATCTTGATTCAGCGCTATGAGACATATGAAATAATTTTCCGCACTATTTCCGTGTTCACAAGATATCTTCAAACTGACTTGTACGATTTTGAAAATGTTTTCCACATTAATAAATCTTATCATTATTTAAAAAAAACATAGTTATTGTTTCGTTTTGGAAATAGGTTTACACTACCATCTACTACCTACCCCACAGAACATAATATAAAGAGGACCTACCCACTGCAGCGATGTTAATAATATTTTTTATAAGTAGCATACCTACTTTATTGGCAATTAATGAATTATTACACAAAAATAATCACGATCAAATTTTAAGAAAAATATTCGTATAACATTGTTTTCTTTGTACTGGAATTGAATCGACGACTTTTTATTTAATTTTATTTTAAAACGCCAATTTTGCCATTTATAAATGAGATGTTAAAATAGCTGGTAACTTCAATATCATAATTTAAATTATACCAGGCAACGGTATATAATAAAAGTTGATCCCAATTTTAACTGTACAGTGTACACCCTTATTTTACTCTAGAACAAATAGCTATCTATAATCGCTCGAAATCCACAGATATTCATGCACAAGAACGCCATGCAGATGCATGCCAGGGAGCTGCAGCGGGGCCTGGGGGGCGAGGTGAAGCCGCACCAATGCCAGCAGTGCCTGAAGTCCTTCAGCTCGAACCACCAGCTCGTCCAGCACATCAGGGTACACACCGGCGAGAAACCTTACAAATGCTCGTACTGTGATAGAAGATTCAAACAGCTGAGCCATGTACAGCAGCACACACGATTACATACAGGTAAGTTGATTTTGGATTTGGAACACGTCCGTGCGTGGTGACGTCTCGTTGTCGAATGAGCTAAATGCTTGTCGCTTGAGCGGATAACTTTTTTTTATTAAAACTTAGGGTAGTGTGTTAATTAATATGGAATATTACTCGAAATGTAGCTATAACAATTATTATGAACGGAATAGAAAATGCGCTAGTTAATAAGTAAAAAAAATATAGATAATATTTAAAATAGAAAATTCGTTCGTAGTTATACTGAAAAGTGATAAGTCAAAGTTAAGTTCTGTGATATCAAAAAATTAATAAAACTTTTTAACTGTTTCAAAAGGGATGAAACTCTGGAAATTAGTGAAATATTTCCTTCACTCGGACAGTCTTTGTCTTGAATTTTTAGGGTTCCTTTTGGAGATTCAAAATTCAAAATGTTTTTCGTCATTTCATAATAAATGAAATACGACAACCAAATACCTGTTTTTCTAATAGAGCAGTGAGGTTAATAATTTATATATTGGAGAAGTATTTCAGACACTTAAAGAACTGTACAATTAATTATAATAATAGGTCAATTGCAATGTAAGATAAGATTATTAGGGGAGCGGGGGGCACGTTGTTACAATTTTTAGATAATTATTAATATCACAAAAGCTATCAAATAATGTATACATTTTATTGCTTTTACCATTAGTGTGTCTATTCAGCTAGTAGAATAGCATTGGAAAAATATTAAAATTAACGTAATTTTTCTCATAATAGAGAATTATTGAAATAAGTCGATTGGAACAACTTACCCCTGACTTGGGGCTAGTTGTTACAGCTTTGGGGTACGATGTTACAGTAGGTAAATAAACAAAAAGAACAATAATAAATCATTTATTTTTTATTATTTCAAAACGTTATGAATAAAAGAGACTATTTTTAACGGTCTTATAACATTTATAAGCAATTATAATATCTATATCGTAATTTTCCAACTTTTTAACAGTAATAATCACATAACTTTGGCAGGAACTTTCTTAAATCTTATATAAAACACTTTTTCATTACTGAATTAGAAAACTTCGTCAGTAAATACTAACATGTAATAAATTATTTATACTTTTTTAACTTGGCACTTCAGTCAAACTAAAATCTACTACTACATTTTGCTTTCTTTACGAATGCTCGTTTTATTCTGCAGTACTTCTGCCGCAGCAGATTCATAAACTTCTTGACTAGTTGTACCTCTTTCCGTTTTTTTTATAGTTTCTCATTCTAAAAAAAAACATTGAGTATTTAGAATTAAAAAAGAATTGAAAGATTAACCATTGTTTTAAAAAGCAAGAATGCGCCCGTCGGAACGAAAGCTTCAATTTCTTTCCATTTATTCTAATTTTTAAGTACAGCGTAGTCATTTCTAAATGATACTCAATGAGATGAACAATAATACAAGGTCTGAGGCAAGTCTTTACATGTAACAACCTACCCCGAAAAATTGTAACAACCTGCCCCATGGTATGTTTTTTAATTAAAATTAAAGCCGCCATTAATGGATATTAATAGCAGAATAAAACGCTATTACAAATTAAAACTTGATACATTATGAACGTTCGAGGTGAAAAAAATTTAGAGAATAACAAATATAGACAGCAGGAATCAAAAATTTCGTAAAAGATTTTGTTACTTTCTTGATGGAAATCGAGACACGTGCACATAACCTAACAGTTTGCCGCTCGGCGGGTCACTGATTGTTTTTTTGCAACGCACGATGTTATAACGAAACAAATGAGTCCACTTACATCTACCAAAGAGTTAAAAATCCCGGTAAAAAATGCGTGTAACTTCTTACCCCTGTAACAACAAGCCCCCCGCTCCCCTACATACAATTATATCTCACAAAAATTATAGACCAGCATTCAAACCACATTAGCAAATTGCCCGCATAATTTTCACCTTTGATTACGATTTATTTACTTTAAGTAAACTATAAATACAACTAAATATAGATGGTGTGAATTCCCATTTAGCTCGACTATTTTCTATCAGTTTATTAAAATATCGTGTAGGTAATTTACTTATAAAAACTTTCATTTTTATTAGTTTTATATTTTCTTTTATTAAAATTTATCCATATTTGGTTAAAAATACATTTTCACGTTTTAAAATTAAAATTGAATAAAGTAGAGTCAATTTATAAAAAATTGTATTAATTAGGATACCCTATATTTGTCCTTTAAAATTCCATATAGGTAGGTAAATAATTTAAATCAATGACCTACCTACGCAACCCAGCTTTTATAAATCATGTCACGCTTAGCCACTTTGTGAGTTTAATATCGAGTTTTGGCGCTACGGAGCGGAAGATCGCAAAGTAACTTGCCACCTGCCGTTTTTATCTTGACCGTTTCGCTAAATCTCTGTTTTAATATTGTTTTATGTGTATTTGAACTTTTTTATAAAGCGTAAATGATAGGTTTTTAAGTACGTTACGCAGACACTAAGGCAAGTTTTAAACTTATTAAACAATTAATGTAGAGCGTAAAAATTAGTCAAACATAAATAATTCGTAAAAAATCGATATACATTCGGTACACATTAATAATAACACATAACCAAATATATGTATAGATTAAAAACAAATTAAAAAAGTACTCAAGCTACCTGAATGCTTCATTTATCCTATCCTACTAATATTATAAATGAGAATGTTTGTGAGGATGTCTGTATGTTTGTTACTCTTTCACGCAAATTCTACTAAACCGATTACAATGAAATTTAGCACACATATAGAGGGTAACTTGGATTAACACATAGGATAGGTTTTTTTCCGGAAATCCCACGGAAACGGGAACTATGTGGGTTTTCCTTTGAAAACGCGGGCGAAGCCGCGGGCGGAAATCTAGTACATAATATACCGAAAATACCATTAAAAGTAATTTAATTTTCCACTTACAAAGAAATAATTGTAGCAAGTTTTTCAAGGCGATATCCAAACCTAGTAATTTTCTTTTCAACGTAGGGTGGATTTAATTGTATGCTACATACGTTTTTAATGTTCCGACATTTACAGTCATTTTCTTTTAATATTTGTGATATTTTTTAATACATACCTATATTATGTAAAATATTTAGGTACCAGTAATTATATTAGTCAATACCTAATGAAAACTCATAAATTATAATTTTATACGTAATATACACAATTGCATAAGGACGTGGATACATTTGTCACTCTTTCACTTTAAAAACTACTCGACCAATATGGCTGAAATTTGGTATGAAGATAGATTATAGTATAGTACGTGATAATTTAAAATATCCTCTATATCTGAGTAAACGACCAAAACCGCTACCATAAATCATTCTCTAACAACCTCAAAAAATGTTATAAGAGTCTAAAATAATCTGAAACTTTCTGCAATATTATCTCTTCACTTTATAAATAGCCTTAACCTACTTTATTTCATTTATAAGAGGAAAGCAGAAGCATCCATTACTGGAATTAATATTATAAAATACATCACTTAAATGAAGGATATTAAAGTAACTATTTATTAAACTGAACTACCTATAGAAATAATGTGTGGTAGGTAGTAAGAGAAAAGATTATACATACCTATCTATATATTCTAAAGGTATATTATTCTATTTTATATTATAAAGCTTAAAGTTTGTTTGTTTGATCGCGCTTATCCCAGGCACTACTGATCCGATTTGAAAAAGTCTTTCGCTATATGTATATGTACCTATCTATATCATTACGCTAAGACCAACAGGAGGTAAGCCACGCGGATGAAACTGCGAAGCGCAGCTAGCCGATAATATTATTTTTTATTAGGTACAATATTTCTTCTGTCTACATGAAGTAGGCTGTGCTTATTAACTACTGTAAGTAGTTAATTAAAACGACTTCGTAAGAGAAAAACTTCATTCAATGTATCAATTAGAAAGTGAATATGTTGATAATATTATCTACGACTAAATAACAAAGATGTAGTAGCCATTTTTAATTTTTTACACCTAATAAAAGTTGAGAAATAATATCTTATTAAACTATTAAAAATGTTGCAACAGAAATAGATCTCTAGTTACAACAATTCAGTTTTAACGTTTTTGTATTAGGTAGTAGGTATGGGATCGATAAATAAAACCAGATAGGCAAGTGTAATATGTGTCAAGTCATTTGTAATTGTAGCATCTTCTTAATAAGGATCGAGTTGGTTCTTCAAGTAGTGAATAAAAGTATATATTTTTTGTAATTAAAATACAAGTTATGTACCTACATATCTACATGATAAAAAATATCTGTTTCACTCCTTTTAAAGTGCTCTCACAGATCCAGTAATAAAGATATAAATCGAACATTTAAGTAGACAAATAAGAAACCATTAAGCGTATTTAAAACGGCAATAATCACACTCTATCAATTCCACACTCAGTGTTACCATTTAATTAAAAACCGGACCTCGCGAAACGTCATAAAGTCAACACCTTCCGTCAGTATGTCATGTGTGGACAGCTAACTGGCAATTACGACAATTAATAAACTCATTACGCACTAGCCAATCGTACCGTGTATAAATAGTTAATTACTGGCAACTCTAGCCGTTCGATAAAAAACGTGGGAATAGACAATACGTTCCATTTTCAATATTCCATTTAAATATAGAGCCAGTTTTGGAAGCGTTCTACATTGTGGTTCTACTTTCAAATTATTTTCCTTTTTCGAATTATACGCTGGAAAAACCGAATTCATTTACTTTATTAATATCTACTTACAACAGTGCTCTATGTAAATTTTAATTAAAGTGGCATTTGTAAGATAAAAAACACATTATTCTTCACGTAAACTTTATACATGGAAACATTATTTACGCGTCTTTTTGCACATAAATCTAATAGATTACACAAAACATTTGTTTAAATTTACGCAATCCATTAACTAAATAGCTGACCTTTAAACGCAAAAACAATCATCGTCGAAGAATTTAATTTGCCATCAACAGCGCAAAAAGATAAGATAATTTATACAGAGCCGTGTGAAAAAAGTAACGAATAATAGAATTATAATGCACATACGAATGGTTCGCAGCGCCGCCCATTGGCTAGTTGAGAGGTGGAAAAACACGTGAACGAAATTTTTTCTAAAACACGTAGAATATACGTTCGAACGGCGAGCTGCGATTGGCCGGCGAGTCGCTCTCGGCTGTCCATTGGCCGATTTTTTTTCCCGCTTTTCACGTACACGGCTAGCGGTTTTTTTTGTGGAAACTTCGGCCAATGGAACGCGCGTAGTTTGAATTATAAAAGTTGTTCTGCTCTGTGGCGTGTAGAACTATAAATTGTCTTTGGTGCCTATAAACGTTCAGATCGGTGCGATATAAAAACGTGACGCAACGTTTGCTAATTTTATTAACATTTCTAAGTTGTTTATTGCAAATGTTATTATGTTTGTGCGATGTTATTAAATTGATAATGTTGCGAAAAGGTATTAGCCGCGAATACGATGATTTCGTGCATACTTGTATTAATATTTAATGTTTAAATTTTAAACAGTTGTTTAGAGAGCTTTTCTTTGTGGTTTCGCTAAAAGTAAAAACACTGAGACTTGAGATTAACTACCTGAGCTTGTACAACATTAGAATCGATTCCTAATTAATAAAGTATTGTATATTTTTTTTATTTAATTAAAATAACAAGTACAGAGATACTGCAGTCAGAAAAACATAACGATTGTGGTATTAATTATTTTAATGAAGCATACACTGTTATGACTGTAATTGATAAAAATAATGCGCAATAATTATTTCCTTATAACACATTAAAAGTATTAGCTGTGCACATGCAACACTAGCTATGCCGCGCGGTTTTACCCACGGCCAAACCCGGGATAAGCAAAATCAAGTATTTTTGTAACTCATGTTTGTAACCTATATTTCTGTAAAGTTTCATCCAAATACATTCAGTAGTTTTCGTGAAAAAGTAACAAACATACATACATATTACATTAATATTAGTAGGGATAGGTAGTAGGATTTAATCTGCTATATTTTAAGCGGGAAACAGCGATGCGATGTGTTTTATAATGGCCGCCCAGTTTAAATTTGGAATTCCGAAGACGTATCCCGTATGCCGCGATGTATGCGTTCATGTTTTATTAATTCTATTTCAATTTAGAATGCAGTAATTTTGGGTTATTGTCCATTACAGAATCAAATGGTTTATTGTTTATGGCAGGTTTTTTTTATTATGGAAATTTAATTTGTTAGTAGCTACGTAAGTAGATATCTAATCAAGTTTTCCGGAGTAATAGATAGGTACTTATCTACTTAGATGCTTTTTATTGTTAGTAAGTAAGTAATAATTTGTTATTAAATCACATTTTACCTGGAAGAGATTGCTCTGTAGCTATAAGGTCGCCTAATTTTGCAAAATAATAAGTTTTTTTTTGTAGGTACTTTTTGTGTGTACATTAAAGTATTCATCTTTTATTCATTCATTTTTATACTTAGATAGTAATAGTACGTAATACCTACTTACAAAGTTACAATGTAATTTTTATCCGTAATTCGAGCAATGTCGGACATCGTCGGATATTTTGGTCAGACGTTGAACCATTGCGATTCTGTGGTCAGGACAAACGTTACACTGACGTCTGAAATCATACCAACAAGCGAATCAATACCAAGTATAGACTACCTATAGATACAATATTAAAAAATAACTTTAAAGCAGGACTATTCAGTATTTAATTACAAATTATCATAAAAGGTAATCAATTGTATTATTATTTAGCTCTTTATAGATATTACTCATATTATTCTTATATTTTCAAAAAATTCAGTTTATATTTCGTATTTTTAGTTACTCAATAGAACATACATATTAATAGTACCTAATTGTTTTTCTGATTACCTACCATAGATATATAAAAATTTGTAGTTCTTTACTCCACTCTTCCTGACAAAACATTTGTATCTCACGCAGCCTGATTAAAAAGGTAATTTCACGTTAATTCCAAAATTAACATACGTGGTCATTACAACTATAGGCTAGTGCATCCACCCCGGGGTGGCTTGGGGTTTGGGGCGATCGATATTATCAGCCACGATGACTGGAGCATTTTGATATTATACCTATGTAGTATAGTATACGTAATGAGGTGTGGCGTAAAGTATATAGAACATGGTGCGTTTAAATATATTAATGTAAGTACCTATAGATATATACTATATAGGTACCTAAGTATGACATGATTATAATATCAATGTAGATAGAATGTATTTATAGGTAGGTACCTAATATTATATCTTAATATATATAAATCTCGTGTCACAATGTTTGTCCTCAATGGACTCCTAAACCACTTAACCGATTATAATAAAATTCGCACACCATGTGCAGTTCGATCCAACTTGAGAGATAGGATAGTTTAAACATGTAGGTACCACGGGCGAAGCCGGGGCGAACCACTAGTAGGTTATAGTATTTTCTGTGAGTAGGAAAAACCTTATTTTGATAAAGATATAGATAGGTAGGTACCTAATTGTTTACTTTTATTTCAAACTAGCTTACTGCTTGCGGCTTCGCCTGCTTTGTCTATAACCTAATTAATTAGGTATATACCTTGAATCACTCTATCTATTAAAAAAACTGCATCAAAATCCGTTGCATGCGACCTTGTTTTATATTCTGTAGTGAAGTTCATTTTAAAGATTTAATTACAGATATTTATATCGATATCTCGAATTTTCATTGTCATTTAGGTAATATAGGATTAAGGATTTAAGGACCCCTTTGATTAAAAAAATTTCTAAAGTGGTTTTCTTTTTGAGGTTTTATGTTCCACGGTAGAGTGAACGCGAAAAGTCTTCTTTTCGGATAATGATTTTCATGATTCATTTTCATTAATGCAGATAGCTAATCGATTTTTAATATTATTAGAAAATATTATACTTTTAAAGGAATCAAGGGACCTTTATACTTTATAGTTTGATGTGTTCTAAGTACCATTTTTTCAGCTGCAGTTTAACCTATTAAGTTATTACGACGATTGAATACGATAGCAGATATGCTTAAATCTTTAAACTACGCAACGGATTTTGATGCGGTTTTTTAAATAGATAGAGTGATTCAAAAATAATGTTTTAGTATATATTACTAAGTAAAGCTTTTGGAATACTTACATAACTGGATAAGATTTTAGATATTAATATTAAATAATTTAAAGATAGATACCTAGGCTAGAAAACCAGCATTATTAAAACAGTTTTTTACCATTAGGTACCTACTCTATAAAAGTGGACATATAATAATTTGATTAGGCATATAACATAGTTAAAGAGGGGGTTAATTAAAGCTTAAAATATATCTGTCTCCCTCTAACACCCGATACCACAATTGTGGCACATTCAATGTATTTCCTCTAAATCTATACCAGTGATATGCGATATGTTTATTTTGATTAATTGATTGCGATTAGAATTGTTTATTCACTAGCTGGTGACGAGGTTTTGGCTGTGTGTTTATTAGATATATTATATATTTTGGATGTGGAGTGTAGGTTATTTAGAATACCTAGATGAAGTACCTACCTACCTTATATGATAGAAAATGCCTAGTTTAAAGCCTGATCATGTTTTAGCGAAAATTAATAAGTAAATAGGTAGTACCTACCGCACCTCCGCTCTATTCCATGAACTCATGGAATAGAATAAATTGTTTTTTTAATATATTTTTGATAATTTCTAAATTAATTGAAGTGCCTCTTACTAACTGAAACTGTTTTTTTGATTTTACGCAACTTAGCGCATTATTTCTAAAACCACTACAATACAAATGCGCACACACACTAATAACATTTTCCATAAATAAGTTTGACGTCCGCCATTTTGCCCCATACGGCCCAAACCCCAAGAACGAAGGGGATAATGAAGCCTCGTCCCCCGAGAATTGCTGTAACTCAAGCAAATAACTAATCCATCTTATCATTGAACAATTTTTAATGGAAAAATTTGTCTGCTTGAAAAGAAATCCGGCACTCTGGGGACCCAGTATTAGGAATATATTATGTGGTAAGAGTTAATCTATGTAATGGGGAATTAAAAAGGAATGGTTAATTTTTTTTTTTATAATGAGTGGAAATGTGCTTTAAGACGCTACGAACGTTTGGTAGAGTTGGTCTTATAAGTTAATAAAATAACGTGTTAGTCCGTTTAATATTCTACGTAGAAGAGACACTTTTTACGTGCATTTACTATGGAGGATGATTTGACAGCCTTTACAAAAGCTAAAACACTTAATATGTTTCACGGTATTTTCGTGAAGTATTTCGAAATTCGAATTTTGTTTTATAAAAGTTCGAAAACACAAAAACAGAACGCATCCCAATTTAAATTTGGAATAGAATATCGCGTTAAAAACAAAAAAACTTTTTTCCAGCCAGTTCAAAACCGTAGTTTAATTTTGACAGCACACGAGTATAACGAGGTAACGTCAAAATTTTACTATTACTAACTTTTTGCAGTCGAAATCCATTGTGAACTTGCCGTTGAGTTTTATTACAATCTGAATTCATACATTTTTGTGTGAAATTAAATTGAGTTGCGTACTTTTGTTTTGCTGTGCTGGTACAGAATTTTGTTTTATCGCAACTTTATTTCGTTGAAAATTATGCTATTTACATTTGGATATATGAAACTAGTGGAAAATTGTTGCCATTTTGTTATTCGATCTGTATTTGTTTACTACATTGTAGGTTATTAGAAAGAAAACAAATTTTGAAGTTGTTTTGCTGTTTAATGTTTATGAAGGAAATAATAAGTGAACTTTTAACATTATGATAGATATTATTTAGATTATTTATAAAGATCTAGTGTAGGTAAGTTTACCTACATAGATAGTAGATCTAGGTAGGTTCCTTTACATTACAATAATGAAATAAAAGGATTTTATTAAACAAGTTGGTTTAAAAAGATTATCACATAACGCGTACTTATTCAATCAAATAAAATAGGTAACCGTTTATGAACACACGTTAGCACCAACGATAGCATGCGTTGTTATATCATTGATTTTATAATCTAACATGATCTATATATTACATACTTATATACATACGTAGAGTACGTGTGTATTATCAACTTCACTCTTTACAAATTGTATGCTCTGAATTCCTTACCTATTTCATTATTTACATAACAATGAAACTGTCTAGGTAGGTAGTAGTACCTTTTCTTAGACACAATATTTTTACTAAAAAAGGTAGCAATTGTTTCCCTCGCTACATCACAAACATAACAAGAAAAGCAAATCAAATAAGTAAGCACATTTAGATAGAATGGAAATTTCACGAAACAAATTTCGCGAAATAAATAAAAACAAAATGCTTTCCAAACAAATTCGCCCAATAGAATTGTAATTTCCACGATTGGTCCCGGCTCCCTCTTATCTTTTTGAGATTTTTTTCTCTCATTCAGTCGCTTCTTTACTACCCTCAGAAAAGAGGGCAAAGTGTAGTGTGATTTAATGGACTTGGTACTTTAATTAATGAAAGAATAGCATTTTGTTACGTGTATTCATTAAATTTTGTTACATGTAAAGTATTCTTGTAATCAAATGTGTTTATTGATTTTGAATATCCATGGCTATATTTCTGTAATTGATTATAGTTTAACGTTCAAACGCATAAAGAAATGTTAACAAGGATCATATTTCTTACAAAAGATTGAACCTCATAACATGATATAAACAAATTCATAGTGAACTTACAGTGATTATAAATAAATGAAACTATCATAGGTACTTTTAAAAACATAATCAAAAACAATGCCGAAACAAAGAGTAGATAGGTACCAATAAAATTATAATATCATCCATTTGATGCATTTAATAAAAGAAGACTCAACTAACAGCTGCACAGTAAACATTTAAAACTAATCAAAAGTATCAAATCATTTACATCACAGTAGATAGAAGCCTATTTGAAGGTGAGATGGAAAAAAGGTTGTTTCGCCTGATCGGTTTTTATTTGATTTCACCAGTGTTTGCTCACAAATTAGCGCGGCTCGATGCTCCCAGATTGTGTTCTGAGTCCATTATCGAATTTTGAGACATTTTGTAAAAAAATATTGCTGTAATTTTTGGAATTGTTTTAAAAATTATTGTAAGGGTAATTTTGCTTTCTAACGTGATACATATTTAGAAAAAAATATTCGTTCACAAAATGTTACTTACTTAGCGCAATTTTTGTTTGCTGCATGTAAAAGTAGGGGAGGCACGTTGTTCGTTGCGCCAAATTATGTGGGAATGGTGTAAATAAAAAGCCAAAATCGCCCAATCGATTTATTTCCCAGACACCGGTTACATATCAAAAATACATTTCAACAATCCTCCATTACCATTACATCGTACCAAAAAAAAACACAGTCAAGTCATAGACAACCAAAAATCTACAGTCTACAGATAACATATCCACAGATTAAATAATAGAAAAACACAGACTAAAAATTAAACTAATAATCATGAAATACATCTTAATATTTTATCCTATTCCCACATATAGGTTATATTCTACTGTGAGTTTGAAAAAATCGAGATTTAAACCTTCATAGTACCTACCTACCTACTTACGAAAATAAAAGGTTACGAAATTTAATTAGGTTTTTGGGTGCTGGATAATTATTTTTATAATGAAGTACCTAGGTATGCTACTTTATTATTTATTATGACGCGTAGAAGTAAAATCTTATCAAATTATGTTCTATATTACTTAATTAAAATGTTATAATAGTGCATCTAAGTTTGCAAATGCAATTACAAGTAAGATGAAGGTTTAAAACGTGGGATGCGAGCATAAAAATAACATTATTGATATTAATCATTCCGTTTTCGTAATATAACAAAATTATCTCAAAAAGGATTATTTCATAACGGTAAGAAAACGCTCTAAGAAAAGCAAGGGGTAAGTATATAAAAGTATCTTGCCCCTCAGTTGTTTTTTAATTAATTTTAATTGCAATAAGTTCAAACCTCTTTAGTAACAATAACACAAACTCTTTACTTACAACCTTTTTAAATACTATTCTATTTTTTTTTCTCTTAAAAAGAACTAAAATTCGGCGGGAATTACATTCGAAAATGGAACAACGACGCAATCAAATTATAGATTAAAAATGTCTCAGACATACCTACCATAGACTATAGAATATAATATAGACACTCCAGTCTCCCCCAGCCGAGCCACAGATGTCGTAAGATTTTTGAGCCAGAATGATCTCTCGCCTAATTTATTTTTTGCCGCCTTTTCCCCAAGTAAATATTGACATGACGTCCCGTTGAAATGTAGGGATATTCCTTTTAAATATATTCCGAAGTTTTTGATAATACTACACCACGAATAAAATGAGTGAAATTAGTGAGAAATTACTCATAATATTTAACAAAGATTAAATTTAACGACACATTATTAATTATTAAATATGTTTTGTTAAGACGTTTTTAAGTTAAGGTATGTAGTTTGAACCGAAAATATCAAACCTACCTAGTACCTACTAATAAGACTGATAAGATGTATTATTTTTCTGAATGCATTAGTTTTTTTCACCTAATTATCCATCTATAAAGTCGAAAATATTTATTATATTTCTCTATAAATCATTTCAAATAAATACGTATCCACAAGATTCGTACCTGGGACCAAACGGGGGCCAAAAAACAGTTTTTTAGCACCGGACGTTCGGCTCAGTGATTAGGAAATTATATTGGGGAGATTCCTCCATCTTTTTTCTTAAGGTGTCGCAATTGGTTATTAAATAAGACTTACTTCCTTTTAATTGTCTTCTGGTTTTAATTTTACTTGAAAACGATTTCTATTGTAGGATATAAAATTCATTTACTTTGACCTAATGTTTTATGAACCTATGTTTTTAGCAGTGTTAGGACAGATTCTTATATTTCTAGAGCATTATTATAATAAAAATTAAATTTGTAGGCCTACTTGAATAGGTTTGTTAAACGCAGACTTAGGTAGGTACGTTATTCAGCCATATTTCATATTAATCCTACAGGAGAAATCATATTGATAATGAATCCTGTATTTTTCTTATAACAACAAGTACAAGAAACCTACACAATCGACTATAATCAACAGAACTTCTGCACAAAACTTTAACACAAATCGGAGCATTAAAACAAACATAACCTGTGAACATAACCGTATCAAGTAATTAGTATTTTTCAAGATTTCTAAAGAAACACCAACAAAGAGACCCCAAGCATATGCCGAAGGGTTCGTAAAAAAAACAAAATGGCTCATAATTAATATCTGTAATTAATTGTACCTATTCTTTGTAAGAATTCTCTTTTATTATAATTTTTTTAATTAACGTAAAACATTGTGATGAACGTTTTGTTTCTTTATTCTAAGTGTGAAATCTGTTGTTTTTTGTTATTAATTTTATTAATACGGCTTATTATGTATGTTTGTCTATTTATCGTCATATAATTAAAACTATATTTTTAATTAATTCATGATAATTTAAAAAAAAGTTTAAGAATAAATAATCATCTCGTATCACATGAATAAGTAAAGAATAAAATAAAGATTCCTCTTCCTAGGTCATACATTAGTAGGTATATAGTATATATACCTATAGGTATAAACAGTTAAGATAGACAATTCTCTTTTTTAACTGTAACGAATCGCTCACGGAATCCCATACATTTGTATATTTACATCACAATTGTATAGCATAATGAGTTCTAAACAATATACAAGAAAAACAGGTTTCCTGCTTTTCATATATTTAAATGTGGTGTGTTTTTGTTGCCTTTGTCCGTATGTTTTCTCGTAGTTTGTGGAAACTTCGAGATTATAACCAGATTTTTTATTAAGAGCCTTAATAAAAATAGATTATGACGAGTACCTATCTATTGAAAAATTCAACACAAGGATGTTCAAAAATAATTTGTTCAAATCTACAAATTACTCTACATACTTAGATATCATTTTAATGATAATAAACAAATACAAAAATAACCTTAACGCCCAAATTACAATAATCTCACAAAAAAACAATATTAGTAACAGATGGCAACATTATCCGCTCAATAAAGTCGTGTTTTAATGGATTCACCAAAAAACCGGAAATCTCCCATCAATGCACTGATTTTTTACCATTTTTTACCATTTTGGGTAACATCTGATTGTAACAGGTGCTATGCGTATCGAGTACACGTTTTTTATCTCAATAAACACCAAAACAATATGTTAACGATAAAACTTTATTGCATTACAAAATGTCGGTGCACATTTAACGACCTTATTAAAAAGTTTCTAAATTTAACAACCTCATAATCATGCTAAAGACAAATAAAAGCTAACAGGCTTCAACAATGTTCAGATTATTTTATCATCAAGTAATATCACAGTCTATAAAATTTTCAATCTATTCAAGACCATCAATAGGTAATAAAAAAAGAAATTATAAATTCAAATTGCAAAATAGAATTAAAACTGGCCTTGTTACAAACAAAGTCGTTCCATTTTTAAATCCCTTTGTTTTTTTCTAAGTTGCCAGTTGCCACTTCGAGTCCCATTCTGCAAAGCCGTTTCTTTAATTAGCAACAAAGAATGAGATTGCGTGTCGCTTTTACTTTTTTAATTTAATTACCGTTGAGAGACAATGGAAATAATGTGTTCAGCCATTAGATGTCATGCAAATTTGGTCTATTGTTTTTTTTTCATATTGTGAAAGTTTCGAATGCACTATTATGTTATTATAGACATCAAAAGTTGCATCAGAGGTAGATGCGAAGTAACGGGATCTGTGCAATACCGCATAGAACTGGTTTTTAGCAAAAATAGGTAGATGTATAACGCCTGGTTTTCGTTGCGTGCGGGCATTATTGTGACCTTTGCTAGTGGGAAGGGTTTAACTGTAAATACCTTCGGATCTAACCGAACACATTGCCACGCCTTAATTAAACGGCAATTATTTTTCTCATACAATTTATACAGATTATCTCATGTATTGATAGGCTATTATCCTACCTTACCTTATCTGTGGCATTGTTGTAAACGAATTTGAAAATGGAATAGATTCCAATGCTTTCCACGAATTTGAGTTTTTTCGCGAGTTTATTTAAATTTCGAAACAATAACTGAATTCAAAGAATCATTGAAATTTGTTTCACAAAAAGATTTCAACAGATATCGCTTCGACTTTTCGCCCTATCCAAGAAAAACGTTTAAGTTTTTTCACTTAATTTAAACTCAAAAGATACTCGAGATAATTGCTCTCCACCCTGATGGCAGATCGAAGCGATTTGAAAAGGAAAATTTCGCGCCATTTTCTCATATTTTTTGGCATTCTTCGGCGCCTTTTGTGAGAAGAATCGGTGATTAAAATTCAATTTGTGAACAATCGAATGTGGGGGATGAGACGGTGCATTTTAATTGGACGAATAATTTAGTCCAAATGTTATTTCAATCGCTCTGATTTCATTATAATTAACACATTATTAAAGTTTACAGTGGTATTTGTGTTTTATTTAAAATTAGCATTACGTTTGCTTTGTCATAACTTAACAAATAAAATACTTAAATCTTTGAGATCGACTCTATCTATCGACTCTATGAAACGGTATCAAAATCGTTTTCGTACTTTTAAAAATCT
This sequence comes from Colias croceus, assembly GCF_905220415.1. Classification (NCBI taxonomy): domain Eukaryota; kingdom Metazoa; phylum Arthropoda; class Insecta; order Lepidoptera; family Pieridae; genus Colias; species Colias croceus. The sequence continues at coordinate 5,594,901 of NC_059562.1, forward strand.
AAGCATACAGGACAAACAGACGTTTTTTTCTTTTAAACTACCTAGGTATAGGTATATAGTAATGTATCACGCATGTGTTATTTCATAAATGCCTTAAAAACTCAAATTTAATGCAAATATCAAAGGTCAGCTTGCAAAAATGTTGCCATCGTCATTGCATTTTATAGTGTTATTTCACATAAAATACAAATTCTTGGCGTGAAACCGCATTTAAATTATAGGTTAAAACACATAAAAAGTTAATAATAGTTATCTAACGCCATGTGTGCGTCCATTGATCAAATTCGTCACAAGCTTTGGTCAATAAAAAACTTGAATGTGCTTGAATGGGTTCTGTAGGTACTTAATTGGTAACCGAACCTTAGTACTGTTTAGTACGAATATTGAAGTCGGTTAAATAAAAACAGTTACAATTCTAATAATGTTAATGTTATGTACCTACAACTTTATAAAAATTATTATTTTAATAAAACTTCAGGATAGCTGTTAATCAGTACCTACTGATAAGATACAGATGAAAATGTAGGTAGGTACCTACCTACCTACAATTAAATTTATAAAAATATCTAACATAGAGTCGCATCACTCTTTGCAAACTATTAATTAAAAATTATTATTTCACGCATCTCAAAAAACTAAAAAAACATTCACTAAACCGTTAGCACACAATCATGTTTATCTGTCCGTGGTACCCCAAAAACGGCCGGACAAAGGGTCCGGAAGATGATACCTGCGAAATAAATTTGCATAATAATATGTTCACTATTCGGCTATTTTTGGACAGCTGCTCTTCGGCCATTGTCCGATACCCTTTCGACCCTAAGACAATGTATTTTCATATTTTTTTCTATGCATAAATTATTATACGACATTTTGTTATGCTTCCGTGTCCGGATAAAGCATTTGTTGCTCTTTTGATAATGGTTTTTGTCGACCTTTTCGGATATAAACTATTATTATTATCATCGCAATTTTGTCCTTTATAAATTTCGCTATTATTAATATGGTCGCAATTGTTATACTGGTTTAGTTATTTTACCCCAAACAACTTATTATTTGAACTATTCTACGATTAAGCATTAATGCTCAGCACCTAACTTTAAGCTAAGTACTTTGCTTACTTAATACATTACCTAGTGCTTGTCTACTATTACAGCCAAGTAAGAACAAGGAATTTAAAAAAATTCGCACAAACTTCCTCAACTGCAAATTGACGTTATTCGCATCGAATATAATTTCAAAAATAGAATGAAATAAAGGAAAAAATAATTATTTATACCAGCCAGTATTCGAATGTTCTAAATTCAAATAATCGTTGGCGCTAATTACCGAAAAAAAATGGAACGAAATTATTCTTAATTCAAACAGCGGAATTAGAAATAATAATTAAAAACGCATTGTGTACTAAAACTAATACAGATTGACATATTGGACCCTTGCACAGGTAAAAAAGGGTTAACGTTAAGGGTTAATTTATAATAGATGATTCCCTTTTGTTATAGTTTAGCTAACGGTCAATTTTTGGTGTGTTGTTTTAAAATGTTTTGATATGACTGAGACGTTTTTAATTATTTAGGAATGTATGAGAATTGAAAATAGGTACTTTATTAATTTCGATGTAGTATCTAATATAAATCGTTTCTTAACAAATTTACGTTGTGAATGCATAATTAAAAATACGAAAACTCAAAACATGAAGTCCCCGGTGGAAAGCAAATAAAAAGTAAATATAAATTTTAATCCCTAAGTGGATGTAAGCGCTTTTAAATTTAAACCGTCTCGAAATGAATAAAAATAGCCACTGAACTACGCCAACCTTCTTCTGTTCACACGATCTTTGGCTAGGGTTGTCACAAATTAGTTTTTTGTTTAATATAAGTATTATTAACAATAATTAATCTTATCGATACGTCCTTTTATATTGTTTTTCTGAAAATGTTTTATTAGTCCAGAAGAGAACTATCACTTGGTTTATAGTAGATATCAAATAATCAAGTAGGAAGATTTAATAAAACATACCTACTGGGTGAATAGGAAAGTAGCATATATTTTTTTTATTTGTTAGTCATAGGTGGCTTATGGCTATTATATTTTGTTTTTAACTAAGGAAGTATGTTTAGCTGGATTTGAAATTGATTAGGTATATATTGAACATTTAAATTTAAATATCTTAAAGTATCTGTACTGACACAAAATTATGTAGTTACCTACCGAAATATCGTATTAATTATTCTAAATCTCAACTTTTAGCATTTGCCACACCTAGCGAAATTTACAAAGTCAGCAATTACAGGGAAAAATCAACAAAAACAAAATTCTGTAAACTCGTTAGCGGCAACCCTAGCCAGCAGACGGCGCAACTTCGAAGAAAACTAACACTTTTCTTTTTCTTTTTACATTTTTCTTGCTGGAACTCCCTCGCGCTCGCTCCAATCTTTTTACTCTTCGAAACGTGTACCCTTTTCAGGAGTTCGCTGGCTATCTTTCTCAAACTTGACTGTTAGGAACAGAGAAACTGTGGAGTCGATGAAAATTGTTTTTCTAAAAAAAATCTAAATAGAAATTCAAGATTGTAAATGTATGTTTAATCGTTTAATTTTTAGCTGAATTCTGATATACTTTTTATTACCTATGACTTTAAACTATTTATGTTGTTAATTACTTAATTTAATTATAAATTTGATAATAGCTTATCTATGTACAAATAGAATTGGGGTAATCCACATAAACTGTTTAACCACATTATTTACAAAACAACTAACGATTTATACAGGAAATATTTGAGTAATTTAGTAACAAATATGGTATATAATTAAACAAATTTGTAACGATAAACTTTGCTTAAGTAATGTCAATATTTACTGCGCACACCATGTACATTGTACATACCTAATTGGCATATTATTTTCACGACAAAATAGTAGAAACGATATCCTACATTTTTTAAAATAACGTACCAACAATGCGTCTCCACATCTTTCATATTCCCTGAACACTTCTTAAGTTTTTATTTGACCACTGAAGCATTCGCAAGATAGCACTGCGGTGAAAATTAAAAAAAAAAACGTTGAACAGGAAAAAAGATGGAATCCGAGATAAAAGTTTGAGCACTTTTATCGTTTTTGCGATTCTTGGAGAGTTTCAACTTTCAACATTTATTGAGTTAAATGCTTCTGTTATTGTTATTTTTACTGGCTCGGTTTGATTTATTTTTTGAACAATAATATTCAATGTCTAGCTTTTTTTTTGTACTTACGCATTTAGGTATGACTAGTATCTATTAAAAATGTTATACATAATATTATGTTGATCAGCAAAGGTAAAGTTAGGAAGTAGATTCCTACTAATTACTTAGTAGGACTCTACATCCGTCAAAAACAAGTTTCTATTATATATTTAGCTTTTAATGTTTAGAATTAACACTTCAAATAAAATCTTATACCTATTTACTGGATAAAGATATTTTTTTAACACAGGTATCAATATAGGTAATTTAATCTTTCCTCTATAGAGAGGGATATAATTTATTTGCATTTTATCTCATTTTTCTGTCAAATCAAAATCGCTTGCGTAGTTTTAAAGATTTAGGCATACAAAGGGACATAGGGACAGAGTAAGCGACTTTGTTTTATACTATGTAGTGATTAAAGACATTTTTACAATTTAAACTATCAAAATACACGATCAATACACCATCAGACACCATTACAAACGCACTATATTTTACAACCAATAACTGAACGCAGCGCATAAAATTAATACCATATTAATGCTTCGGAAATTTAAATTATTGGACAACCCCCTCGCGCGGGGGTGGCCACGCATCCCCAACTATCCCCCTGCGAGGGGTGGCGAAAAAATATAATAGTATTCCACCTGCGTCGGGCGGCCATACAGTATTGACGCAATCCGCCATTTTGTTATATTCGCTGTTCGATGCGCCATTACCGAACATGCTTTTTTGATTACATTTTGAGTATGTTTGTATGCGTTGAATGCGTCTGGGTTATAGATGTGCGTAGATGGGTTTTAAAGTTTATTACTTATTTATATTTTTACAATTTATGTAGATAATATTTTTGGCATGTGGGATTGTAGGATAAATAAATATCTACTATCTCTGTTTTGTCTCTGAATTCGACATATTTAATCATTACTGAGTACCTACCTACGTAGGTAGTTCCAACTGAAACTTAAGCACTTATATATTTAAATAGGCTCATCTTACATTTAATAGGTAATTTTATGTACGTAGAATATTTTGTGGACACTTATCATAGTTTTTCACTAAACTTATTTATAACGAAATACATAATGCTTAAATATTTATTGGTTTGAAATAACACAGTCGACTCCGCCATACCGTTTCCTGTATTTAAAAGGCGTTGAATTTACACCATTAATATTTCACACTGTCATAAGTTCTCGGAGATAATCAATCAAATTGAAACCAAATCATACGCGTTATTAAACAAGAAAACATGCAAGATTCGTTCACAAGTCAAAATGGCGCGTAAGACGCGTTCCAAATTCAAAAATAAATTCGCAACGAGCGCGCTCGCCGCGTCGTTTTAAAATCGACGTTATTTGATGTTCAAGAATGATTGCTTTTATAATTTTTGTGTAAAATCGTAACTATTTTAATTTTTAAATAAATTATTGTATTTATTCAATACCATGGTATGTTATCATGTCGTTATAATCACATGAATTTACATAATATACCTACCATAATTTACTTACAGATTAAAAATATCACTCAGACAAAAAAAAAACACACTTGAAGCTCGTATACAATGCTGAAAAATAAAACCACTTATACAAGTTTTTCCGCGAACAATTGTTAGGTTAAGAATTTGAAGCCTACGCAGTTAAGACTACAGCTTGCATTAGGAAAGTACTTTTGTATGTAAATCGAATGCGTAGGCTTTAGCCGGTCTGGCTTGGATCTAGTATTGTTTCCTGTATTTTTAATGGAATACAAGTGAGGTCCCGTGAAACTTGGGGGGTATTGGGGCAATGTATTCGATTGTTTCAAAGATTTATGGAAAATGTATTTATTTTATGATTTTAGTTTAGAAGAAGGTTGAGGGTTCTTTGGGGCTATAATAATTATGATATAGCTGATTTAAATTATGTTTGTAGATATAAACGCTACAGATAATTGTAATAATTACTTACATATTTTAAAATATAGGTCGTTTTAAACATACCTAACTATTTAATTAAAGTAAAACCATTCGACACATTTGATCAAATATTCCGCTTGATTGTAAATGATTTCGTTTACCTCAAATTGGACCCATTAAAAACGTTCAGAAATAAATTAATATCGATAAATATTACAATCTAACTGGATAGCATCCTTTGGCAACATCAGACAAACTGTGCTAAGGCAAACGCCTTTCCCTTTGCATTTATTCATAGAGAAATAACAAAAATAACCATAGGCAAGCGTCCATTTTAGAGCGACCCACTGCGCGTATGGAGCCGCGCGCATTCAAAGGGTTAAAAAGGATTATTAGAAATTGCTAGGGGTCTTGTTATACTGGTTGGTTTTACGCGTAGGTTGTATGGCTTGAAAAATGGTTGGCCGGCTACAATAGTATAGAGAACGGTGAACCCGGAAGAAATATTTGCCCATAGACAAGATTTAATCTGCGCGGGAAGTTTCAGATTAGATTCGACTTTTGAAATATCCTATTAGAATTTTAGTTTGTGTTGGAATTTTTTGAAATTCCCTTTTGTTTTATGTTACACGTGTTTTTCATCATATTTTAACGTTTGGCTTTTCAGTTTATTTATTAGATACATTTGAAATTTTATAACGTTCAAAAATTATTACCTACTTGATACCTGCTCGCCATTAATTCTTTGGTAGAACTTACTATATTGAGCGACAAGACCGCCCTTTGCAAATTGCACCATATTATGTCCTGTTGTTATAAAATTTCTAAGTAAATAAATATTAGATATAGTATAAATAAAAAATATTACCCAGAATTAATATTATGTTCTTTAGTATAATTACCTAATATCTTAATTTAGCGTAAAACCATCTTTAAAACATTAGCCTATTAGTATTGCAATGAAATCGATTCTGATACAGATGTTAATGTTATTTGTAGCTTGTCTTCGTGTCTAGTCAAATGTTTAGTCTAGATATCATTTAGCCTAGACTTTTGTTACACCCTCTATATATTGAAAACTTTCTCCGTTTCTCAATAAGTCAAAATGATGATAATATAGGGATTGATTTCGTATCTCTGTATAATTGTATTCACATTGTATTTTTTTTTTTATATATAATATAACAACTAATTAAGATAAAATCTGTTAGGAAGTTATGTACACAATTTTAACGATTAAGAAAAACATAAGTAGGTACATTATATAAGCCATAGGACCTATCTGTTTGTCAGCTGTAGGTCCTATGTAGGTATTATGATTGTAATAGGTATAAAGTAAAGCCCAACGGCTTTCTGTTTCTTTTTTTATTCATACTAAAATACTGATTACATTTTGACTTTACATAATATTATAAAGATATAATTGAATGAAACTGATTTTTCTCCAATAAGTTATTGCTCTAATAAGAAAACCTTATTTTATTCAAGGAGAGACTAAATCGTTTCCGTATTCATCAGGAAATATTCACTAAATGGTATTATTTCACTAAATGGTACTAAAAATACTTTTTATTTCAAAATATCATGTTATTTTAAATGAATGAAATTTTAACCACATTCTAAAGATGTTAGACATGCGTTATAGTACCTAGTCGAGTTAAACTTTTACCTAATTACTGAAATGCCTAGGTACTTATCATGACGTATCTTTAAACAGAGTCCTCAATTAAAGATAGAGTTATTATCAAAAATTATCTAACACTTAAATAGTTAATACCTAAGTAACTAAAATTTGATTATACCCATTCGAAAACGCATGCGATTAGCGATATCACAAATTTCAATCTACCACAAAGCTATCTATAAAAATATCTCTAAAAACACATTTATATTCCAAATCGAAGAGCCAAGATACAAACATTTATCGTCAATAAATAAAGCAATCGAACCGTTAGCGCGATAAACTATATAATTCTAAGCGTACTCTAATACATCTATCTTATTGCATCTATAGTAGGAAATAATTCTACAATATCTTTCTTTATGGCTCCATGTGTGCACGCATTCTTCCCAAACATGCAAAAACACTAACACATTCAAACGACAGGACCATGCGAAAAGATACTATACGTGTGTGTGTGCGCGTGTCAACGGCTATGTGTGCGTGCGTTCAATGACCTATGCATTTGCTTGCAGTAGTACAGGCTAAAAGTATGCGTTGGTTTTATTATGGTTTTATTTTAAAAATGGAACCGCGGTCATCGTTGGGTTAGGTCGCGGTTTTTCGGGTTATTCGGTGAGCGAAGGTCGCCAACCGTTAGACAGTGTTCCAAATTTAAAAGCAAAGCATCAATTTCGAATGTTTTTAAATTCGGATCTTGATGAACAATGGACGAATTTAAAAATGAAACAGAACAGGGTCAGGTAATACGTCACGTGTTCATGACCGTTGACCCGTAAGGAAGCGTTCCAATTTTAAAAATAAAACAGTTTTAACCGATGAGGAAGTTATATGACGGTTATTTAAAAATATCGCGGGTCAATGTTGGGTTAGGTCGAGACTCGTTTCATCCGTCACTTAATTTTGTTCTGATTTATCGAGTATTGATTGAACACAATGTTATGATAAATATGAACTCAGTATTTTATGAGTAAAGGTCTATTACTATCAACATATTATTATGAAACTGATATATTTTGACTGCTTTTTGCAATCTTATATGTAGGTACATAACATCTCACTACACCTATACTATACTTTATTTAATACTAAAATCTACTAAAAATAAGGATTTACCGACGTAAAAAATTAACAATTCTAATGCTTATTCATAGCAAAACTGCTCAATCAATATTTATGAAACTTTACAGTTTATATCAAATAATTTCAGTAGCTCGAATAATTAAATTATAAATTCGTAATGATAACTGTAGCGACATCTAGCGGTATATCATTCAAACTGTATTTTTCGAATAATGAAACTGAAACTGCATTTTTCAAAAAGGTTATATTATTAAATTATGAAAAATCCTGCTCGCCATTAATTGTTTGGTAGAACTTACTATTGAGCGACAAGACCGCCCTTTGCACCATATTATTATGTCCTCTTGTTATAAAATTTCTAAGAAAATAAATATTATATAAATAAAAAATGTGTGCGTGTACTAGTGTACACACGTACACACGTAAGAAGTGAAACTTCTTTATGATCTTATTTTTCAAAAAACAATTTACTATAATATGCAACTTTACAGAAATACGTCGAATCTCGCGTTGTAGGGATAAGAAAAAGATAGCGCATAACGAAAAAATGTCACGCGTAAAGAAAAAATGTTACACTAAATTTTTTTCCAACCCCGATAAAGAAGTTTCACTTCAAAAATATTACCCAGAATAAATATGTTCTATAATATACCTAATAAAATACATTACCAACAAGCGTGTAACTGGTTGACTGGTTCTAGATGGATCGTAGTTAAGTGGACAATCAATCAATCGTTACATTTAATTAATAATAAGTTAGATTATTATCTCCAAGTAGATAACTGTTGCTTTTATGTTTCAAGAACACACGGTCCTGGGTTCGGTAATCGATAAAAAATAGGGTTGCCAATGTTAAGTTCTAGTTATATTTTGAGTGTTTGATAGCTTTTTTGATAGAGATTTACATAAAGCTTTAAGCTTGATTACAAAGGTTGATTTCATTAATTTTCTTTGATCATCCATTTCCTATAATAAAGACTACAGTGTAAAATATATACATCTATAGTTTTAATGCCTATATTACTACGAGAAAATTGTTGCTTCTAAGTTTATTTCAAATCGATAAACACAAAAACTACCAACTTAATAATATGGAAAATTATTTATTTCACCACCGTAAACCACACTTATTCTTACAGCTGCATCGAGTGTACTAAATTCTTTATTAGGCTACTAACTCCTATTAAATTCTCTATTAATACTCAATTTCTCAACTAATTTAATCTTTTTCCCTTAGGCGAAAGACCATACAAATGTCACCTACCAGACTGCGGGCGAGCTTTCATACAGTTATCAAATCTCCAGCAACATTTAAGAAACCATGATGCCCAGGTCGAAAGGGCCAAGAACAGACCCTTCCATTGCAATATTTGTGGCAAGGGCTTCGCTACTGAGAGTAGTTTGAGAACTCATACAGCTAAGGTTAGTAGATGTTGAGTTTTGAGATTGTGAGTGTTGAGTGATGTGTTGTGAGTTGAGTTGTTGAGTTGTGAGGTGATTGTGGTAACTAGAATAAGATGTTTAGTCTAGTTAACTTGAATGACATTGTGAGGTGAATATAAAAGGATTAGAAAACATATTTTAGATAACTTTAACGAATGAAAATTAGAAGTTGAGTTGAGTGTTGTGAGATTTTGAGTTGTATTAAAATATGTTGTGAAAAGTGTTACCAAATAATTGAATTTAAGATGAATATGAGAGGGATTTCTATGAGTAATGCATGAGTTTGAATTGTGAATTATATTAATTATATTAATACTAATATTATAAAGAGGAAAGGTTTGTATGTATGTATGTAGGTATGTATGGTTTTCACGCATAAATTACTGAACCGATTATAATGAAATTTAGCACACATATAGAGGGTAACTTGGATTAACATATAGGATAGGTTATATCCCGGAAATCCCACGGGAACGGGAACTATGCGGGTTTTCCTTTGAAAACGCGGGCGAAGACGCGGGCGAAAAGCTAGTTTACTAATAATTTCATAAACAATAGATACAATGGTAAATAATTAATATACTTTAGCTATTTGTCTGTACAATAATTATTATTATACCTACTACCTACATCATCATTTCCTACATCTACCTATATATAATACTAGCTTACCGCCCGCGGCTTCGCCCGCATTCTCTAAAACGATTTGAGATTTAAACTATCCTATCTCTCAAGTTGGATCGAACTGCACATGGTGTGCGAATTTTATTATAATCGGTTATGTGGTTTAGGAGTCCATTGAAGACAAACATTGTGACACGAGATTTATATATATTAAGAATTATTTTGCTGTATAAATCTACGAATTTCAGCAACTTTACATTTTACCTATAATTTGTTTGTTAAAAAACTTTGTATAACTTTTAAATCGAGTAATATCGTTTTTATTTCTTTTCACTTTCGGCATTTTATTTCAAAAAACAATTCACCAATCAAAATTCCCTTTGGCCGTTATATTTAGTTACAACCGTTATGTTTATTTCAAAATTCACTTTCGCCATGTATTTATTATACGATGTTGCTAATATTTACACTATGCCCGCATCGCTCCGGTGGAACAGGAGCTTCAGCTGCACCTTGGTGTTTTGCAGCAACACGCAGCGCTCATGATCGGAGGCGCCACCGCCACCCCTTGTCCCATTTGCCACAAAGTCGTGTTCGGGGGCGAAGCCCTCGTCGAACACATGAAGAACACACACAAGGACCCCAACGCGTCCGGTGTTGCGAGTAAGCATTTCCCCAATCCAGACTGCTCGACAAGGAACGTCATCTATACAGATAGATAACATTTCTTAGCTGATAACCTAGCTTAAGCCATCTCTTCCTTGCTGAGCGAAAAGAAGCGATTCTTTTTGTCTGAATCCAGTCACTGTCATTGAACGTTCGCTCCCACGGAAGAGATTTATTAGCCTGTAAGTTAAGCCACTGGAAGTTTGTTAAATCGCTAGATATTCTTTAACTGTCTCCACGAAATATACGGTTAGCGTTTTACAATGATACGAAAAAGCTTCCAGCTGGCAAAAAGCCATGAGGGGTGTTGGTTTTTAAATCAACAGAAAAACGTATCGTTTCCATAAATATGTAGTTTAAGTATCTGACGGGACGCCATTCGTAGCTTCGTTTATTATTGTTTCGTCTATTAGAAGGGTTGGATGTTTTGCAAACATTTATTGTTCTAGACGATTCTTCGGATGGCGTTCCGCACTCGCTGTCATAACATGTTTTGTTTATCTATAGCAGAAGACTTCAACATTCTTCGTCGTCAGCTCCATCGCTAATTGATTACTTTAGTTTACTGTTTATTAGTATAAGTTTGACGAATGCCTCTTGTTGAAATGCCTCTTTAGCAAACAACCTTTGTTACATTCCAATCTCAATACTTAAAACCTTACTACTTGAAAATCTTGGCACAATTTAAAGGACCCACTGCTATAATCACACTTCAAAAGAGGCATTGGTCGCGTACATTACCATAACAAAGTTATTAACGCATCTGTTTTTCCCTCCCTCCCTAACCACTAACCTCTCCTGGTGGTCTGGTAGGCCCCCCTGCCACATCACCGTACCCAGCGCAAGCTAAACCTGTCGACCCTTACGTAGCCAAGCGGCGGACGGCCAACCACCCGTGCCCGGTGTGCGGCAAGCACTACGTCAACGAAGGCTCGCTGCGCAAGCACCTCGCCTGCCACCCGGAGACGCAGCTCACCAGCGGCCTGCGCATGTGGCCCTGCTCCGTCTGTCAGGCCGTCTTCACACACGAGAGTGGTACGTACCAATTATAGATAGTCATTTGATTTCAGCGATGCAGGATATAAATAAAATGCTAAGTACTGGCAGCTTAGATGTTCTATAGTGATTTGGAGCATAAGAAGCAGTTGCAGTTCTCGTCTTTCACATAATATCCATACTAATATTATAAATGCGAAAGTAACTCTGTCTGTCTGTCTGTCACTCAATCACGCCTAAACTACTGAACCAATTTTCATGAAATTTGGTATGGAGATATTTTGATACCCGAGAAAGGACATAGGCTACTTTTTATCCCGGGAAAATGACGCAAACCCGGAAATCCCACGGGAACGGGAACTATGCGGGTTTTTCATTAACTGCGCGGGCGAAGCCGCAGGCGGAAACGTAGTAAATTATAAGGAATACTTATACTTATTTTTAGTATTCTTGCTAGAGTTTATTATATAAGGTATACCTATGTATATATAAGCAGCTTTGTTTTGCAATTATCTCCTTGTGAAATAAACATTACTTTTGTATTTTGATAACAGTCTTAATAGTAAGGAAAACTGTTATGTTGATAAATAAAAAAATATGAGAAAAGTTACTAGATAAATAATTCACTTTTTATCCATTAGAAATGTCTTCTAACAAGTTATTAATATTTATACCTAAATTTATATTTGCAAAAGTATTAATAAAATTAAGAATAAAACGAAGAAAACATAAAAACCACTCCCAAATATAGCATGATGATTTTATTATAATATATTATGTTATGACTAATAAAACTTGTTCAATTACAATATAAAATAAACCATTAATGTCGTTACATGGAAAAATAATTAAGTGACAATAGGAAATAAAAGATAAAGCAAAGATAAAAACAATGCACTAGTGTTAGTCATAGGTCTATAGCGTCTATTTTTAAATGACAGTAAAACTATTTCATTATAATTTCAGTATGAAATAGGAACATAAACCTGAATAAATATTTATTTCTATTAAAACCTAATATTGCTAATAAAATTGTTATAACAAAATAAATTCAGATAACGGTAAACAATATTTGTACGAAGTCGTAAAATAAGCTCAATACCAATAATCAATATTATGGTTAACTGAATTATCTTGTTTCTTAACAGTACAATTTGATAACAAAGAGGTAAAACAATTTTAAAGGAGTTTTCACTTTAGACAATACGATACGTCGTTGATAATATATTGTAGCGGGCATTGCTATAAGCTTTATCATCTTACGTTTCTATATGTCTAAAGTAAATCGGTAAATGGCATTGTATTAGACGCTAACTGTCCGCCATCGCGTTGCAGGTCTCCTCTCTCACATGGAGCATATGCGCATGGAGCCGAAGCACCAGTTCGCGGCGCAGTACGTGCTGTCGCGCGCGGCGGCCGAGCGGCGCGAGCGCGACATCCTCGCCGCCGTGTCGTCCGCCGGCGGCTCCGGCCTGCTCAACCTGGCGCCGCCCTCCCCCGCGCCCTCCGACTCCTCCTCCAACGGCCGCCTGTCCTCCTCCGCCGGCTCCGACGCGGGCGGCGGCAAGCTGGCCGACCTGCTGCGCAACAACGGCCACTACGGCGACGAGCGCGTGGCCGCCATCGCCGCCGCCGCCGCCAACATGATGGCGCAGCCCGGCGACGCGCCCAGCGCCGTGCAGGTGGCCGCCGCCAACCTCGTCACGGCCATGCGCCAGCAGCTGGCCCGCGAGCCGCCCGCCGAGCCGGCCGCCGCGCCCGCGCCCGACGCGCTGCGCGTGCAGCAGGCCGAGGCGTTGCTGCGCAGCCAGGCCGAGGCGCTGCGCCTGGCCGTCACGCAGGCCGCCGCCGGCCACGACGCGCCCAGCCCGCTGCGACACAACGGCGGCTTCCCGCCCGCTGACGTACCCGGCCAGCTGTCGCCCGAGCTGGTGGAGGCCTTCCGGCTCGCGCAGGAACAGCGGCTCGAGCAGGCGCTGCGGCTGCACGACCCGCGCATGCTCGGCTTCAACCTGCCGTCGCCGGTGCAGCAGGCGGCACAGCAGGCGGCACAACAAGCGGCCCAACAAGCTGTAGCCGCGCAGGCACAGGCGCAAGCGGCCCAAGCCGCTCAGGCCGCACAAGCGGCGCAGGCGGCTCAAGCGGCCCAGCAAGTGGTCCAGCAGCAGCACATGCAGGCCGCACAAGCCGCACAAGCCGCCCAACAAGCCGCACAAGCAGCGCAAGCCGCACAGGCCGCACAGGCCGCCCAGCAAGCCGCCCAGCAAGCTGTTCACCTGCAGCAGAACCCGCAACCGTGAAACTATGACTATTACTAATTCGATGCGATTTCCATTTCGCGAACTCATACTCGATAAGGAAAATGTTTAAAATTTTCGTATATTTTTGAAATGGATTTATTTCGGCAGGAGCGCGAAATCGCCTCCGGTTAGTGATTGTTTTCTATGTCTAAATTGTTGTTTTTCGATGCAAAATTGATGAAACTATATTAGTCGACTAAAATTATACAGTGATTAAAGATAATGCTAAATTTTAGATAGACTAACTGGTGTAAATAGAGAACGTTTAGGTGAAAAATTATGTACATATGGAAGTAAATGTACCTTTATATAAATAAATGAACAAAATGGAACAAAAACTCGCCCGAACAAGTAATTAGATGTAGAGACGGACAGAATTCAGTGCAATCGAAATTATATTTATTTGGTTGACGTTAAGCGTTATCGGATATATTTATTTTTAATTTTATAGCTGTATTGCAAGATTGCTTAGCTGAGTACAAAGTTTTCGATGTGCCAAAATGAGCACGCTTTATCGCGACGTTACGGCGATCCCGCAATATTGAGTTGCAATATTTTCCAATTAAATCTATTTACATTATTATTATTTCTAATTTTATTTCATTTCGCGCAATAACACATCTTATGCTAGTCAAGATTTACGCACAAATCTGTTTATCGAATTCAAAATTATTATTCATTTATCTTATTTATACTTGGCTAAAGTTAATTTTATTTTTACGCCATATTAGATTAATGTTGTAAATATATAGGCCTGTTGCACAATGTTGATGCTTTTGTTTATAATCTAAAAGAACTTTATTTTATTATATGAATTATTATTTTAAAAGAATTATCTTATATTTACGTTTTAATTTGTAGGTTTGTAAATAAATATGAACGAGTTATGTTTCACAAGACTGCCGTATTGTCATTTATTTCAGAGTGTTTAAATAGCGATTTTACACTGAATGTCTACTGGACGGACATACAAACGGATAATAACATTATAAAAGCACAGTCGAAGAACGAATCTTCGAAAGAGTCTTGATTAGAGACACGAGACATTCTTTTACACGAACACAGACTAAGCCCATACATTTAAATGTTTTATTTTCATTTCATATATTTACATTCTAAATAAACAATAGCCCATTCGATCGAGAGATCGCAAAGCGTTTGCTTTAACAACCACAGAGCAGCTGAACAGTTGCAACAATAGATTTATAGTTTACAATTGAACTGCAAGATCATTCCCATTTCTGTAAACGGGAGTGAACTTGCAGTTTCCGATGAGAATGTCAAGTGTTGCCGAATATTCTTTTAATATTATCATCATGTATTATAATTAAGGTTCGGTGTTCGGTCGTCCGCGAGACGACACGCATCGTAGTATTCTCTAATAATATATCGTAATAGGTAAGGCATAAGTAAGCTGATTTAATGTACGATTATTTCATTCTTCAATTGTAATTGGTATTTCGTAGGTTTCGAGAACCCGAGGTATCAATGTAATAATAAAAAACTCAATGCAATAGCCCAAAATCGTTAATTGTTTACGTGGTGAAGTTTGGTTGTTGACGACGATTTTTGTTCAACTTTCATTTCGTGTTACGTAATTGTTTTAGAAATACAAAACTTTTCGGCAGATTTATCTTATTATTTGGGATGATAATGGACGGTTATACGCGCTGGAATCCGACGATGAAACTTCTGGGAAACGTGAGATATATTCACTAAAATTAAACGAACAAACAAACAAAAACATAATACACTGAAAACTTTTCGACTGAATGAACCGACACCGCCTCTAGTGGACGGATCGCTATTTATGTAAAAAAATAAACAAATTCCTCAATAAATTTTAATATATAAATAAATTTAATATTACAACAAAAGAAGTTCCTATGAATATTGTATAAATTGTATTGTTTTAAATTTAGATCGTAGTAGAAGGAAAAAATTTATGGACGTTTGGTATTTTTAAAGTTATAATTAACCATCGTGTTAGGGAAACCGCTCGATAGTGCGAGTTGTATAAAACATAATATGAAGCACGGATCGTGAATCCTAAATTAGATGTTTAGAAAGAATTACGTTTCCAGTAAAGTGTTCAAATATCGCGTCCGAGCCGGCAGCCGCGCGCCATTTTGTAAAAAAATAATCTATTTTCGAAATCGCAAATTTATATGGATTTTTTTAGACAGCAAAAATACAATAAATATATTATAGACCCGCTCGGGTGCCGGCTCTAGGATATTCTCTGTGATCATCGAAACGGAATAGTTATATCAGATTGTGTCTGACAGAGTTATGTTTAAGTTTTTGACGATTAAATTTTTTAATGTTGACAAAAAAAAAAGAATTAAGAAAAATGTGAAATTTTTTCTACATTTATTTTACGATGGAAATTCCATAGTTAAGCTGTACATTAATAAGCCTAAATAATACTGGCGACAAAAAATCGCTTGCGGACGGAATGGCGGGAAATATGGTTGTCTCTTTCTTACTCGTGTATTTCCCGCTTTTCCGGATTTAGTACCAATAGTAATGGTTTATGTTGATACTATAATAGGGGAAATAGTATTCCGTATTTTTCAATAATGCGCTGTTGGTTTGTTTTTATTGAGAAATAGTCGTGGCATATATTTAGTTTAATTGGCTTTATGCGTACAATTAATATTTTCCAAGTTTTTGTTACTAGGGTAATAAGTTGTTTCATTACCTTTACTGCTCTTTACGAATGAGACAAAAAAAAATTACAAAATCTATCTACCTAGGTACTATATTTTTTTAAATTTATCACGAAAGCTTTAGAAAAAATTTATACACTTACCTAAATCCACATTCTTTTGAATATTTAATATTTCATATTTCATATTTAATGATGAATATTATGACGTCTCATTCATGTATAAAAGCAGTTGTTTTTGCCGTCTGTACTTGTCAGATGACAAAAATTTTAAAAATATATAATTTATGATAGACGTCTTACAAAGAGTAAAAATATATCGCACTACAAACATTTTTTCACTAAAAAATAATTTACAAAATTCATCTCTCAAAACCTATTTGGCTTAGTGTAGTGTGCGCAAAAAGATAAACTATTTTTTTTACTTAGGTATTTCATAATCTATGACGTCTCTATCATAAAATATCGAATTCGCGTCCAACTTGCGATTACATTACATTTTTTATTTTAATGTTATTTAACATTGTTACGCGTGTTGCATCTGCAACAACAACAGCAACAACGGTCAACAACAGGCCTGTTGCTGTAACAACAGACTGCAACACGAGTGCGCTGTTATTTGTTAAGTTTTTAAATAATAAATTGCTGTTGATTTTAATTAATCATCCTTATTGACTGTTATTGTTTTTATTTTTAAACGCTTCGTAGTTTCTGTTAAAATTATCTGCTTATTTTACGATATTTAGCCAAATATACACATTTATTCGTAAGTTTAGCGTAGTCAAGATAACCAGGTTTTCAATTCATAACACAAGTAGACGTAATTACATGTATTCTTAATGTGTAAGTTAGTAATAAATGTAATGTAATTGTGGGCTCTTTTATAAAAATGCATTAACACGTAGGTTTATAAAGGGGTCCAAAAACATGGATTAATTACGTGTTTTCCACAGTCGAGTACTTAATCCGTGTTGTGTAGAGAACAACGAAATAAAAAATCATAAATACAAAAAAAAAATGTACTTAAATGTAATAGTTAATGGAATATATTGGTGTTTTAACGGGTCAACCCTTCGATGCCACGACTATTTTAAGGTAAAAACAACGTTTTATGTACAAAAAGCGTTTTGATATCAGAACAATAAAACTGAGCTGTGATTCTGTCAATATAAATGTTGGTAATAAAAAATTATATCGTACCTTTTTGGCGAAATTATTTAAATACGGATAAATTAAGGCCAGCAGCGCATTTTTTTCACTACAACGTTTTACGCCTAGTCTCAATAATGTCACACGGGCATTTCGTTGTTGTTGTCCCAACAACAAAATTAACAACAAAAATTTCGCAACAACAAAATGATTGCAACATTGTTTTCTAATCTCTCCCCAATCGGTGTGTTCTAGTCTTTGTTTTTATTTCTTACGAGATAGTGTCGTGAACAAAATTGTAGATAAATTGAACAAAATTTGTAACACTTTCGGCGAATGTAAATTACGGTACCTATATGGAAACACTTGTATAAAATTCAAAATTAAATCTATTGTATTTCGGCTATGTATTTAGGCGTAGAGTAAAATATGTTTAGATGGGAGACAAAATTCCATTTGGCGTTGTAAGTAAATAAATGAAATTGTGTATAAATTTAGGAAGTGATGTGTTATGTACCTCGATGTCTAGGTATAAAAGATACCTATCTTGAAAGTTTTTTTCTAGTTGAAACCACGACTTTTTTCGTTTTAGTTTTTTATTCTTGTATAGAGTTATTTAATTATTATAGTTTGATAATATTGTGTTAATACGATGCCATGTTTAAAGTATAGATAATTATTTTAAGCCCGAATGTGTTTATTATTATATTTTTTATAGAAGTTATTATTTTTTTCTTACTCGACTCATAGTCACTTAATTGTATTTATAGTTACGTTTTAGTGTTATTGGTTGCGTTAATATTTTTTAATTTAGATTTTGAACAAACAATATTAATTATTAACCCATTAATTATATTTTTTTAACAACGTGGAATGCTTAATGTGTCATTAAACTGAGAATAGTAACTATTATTGCCGAAGCGGTTAGCTATAATTATTTTAAAAAATAAAAAGAATGATTCATATTGGTGTTTTTCTTTTCCCTGTTTGATAAAAAATGAATAACATTATCCAGTATCCTTGTGGTTTGTACAGGACATTTTAAATGGAGGAATAGTTTTTTGCTTTTTTTAATTGACTTTAAATATTTTTTTAAATGGAATAGAATTGCGGATACGGACTATTATACTGGTACCTACGGCCCTAATAATAGTAGACCTTAGAAGGGACTTTCCCACTCGGAATTTTTTTCAATAAGGTAATTCTCCTTCGCTTAAAGTAACTCCCCGACGGGCTAACAGGGGAATCACCCAATCACCTCATATCAAAATATTGTTGCGGGGTATTGGATGCTTTGATATTTCTAAAGATTCTATTTCCGAAATTCTAAATAGTGCTTTTGATTTGTATATTTTTTATTTTATTATAGTATTATTGCAACTAACAATATTAAAAACATCTTTTGAGAAACTAAAGGTACTTCAATTTTTTTTATTAGAACCCAATTCCCACATAAGGTTGATCCCGGGATAGTCCCGGGATCCCGGGATTACCCATCAAAAATACCGTAATCCCTGGATTGAAAAACATGCTCGGGATTGTATTCTCTAATCACTCTATATCTATTAAAAAAAACCGCATCCAAATCCGTTGCGTAGTTTTAAACATAAGTACATACAATTACAAAGGGATATAGGGACAGAGAAAGCGACCTATCCCATTATAATTAATAATTATTCACCTAGGTTATATCATTAGACCACATTTAAGATAGGTACACTCACAATCAACAAGTATATTATTAATATTTCTTTATGAAAAGTAGTAGTAGGTACTGTTTATTTTTTCATATCAAAAGAATTATAATAGAACTAAAGTATAATTTCAGGAAAAGCGCCATCTCTTATCGATTTGCTGTACTAAAACATCGTAATTCTCGTTATGGTTGCAGTAGCGACATCTATGTTAGTCTTTATAAACACAGTATTTATTGCAACGCCATCTATTGGTGGTATGAAGTACTACATGAATTTTCATTTTGTATCTATAAACTCAGTTATGAAAATATTGTATAGATGGCGCTTTAATAAAAAAGTAAACTGTATAAAATGAAATAGAGGGAGCTGTACAATAGTTTAAGAAAAGTGAAACTAGATGGCGCTTTCGCAAATTAGTAAAATGTGTTTTAAAATATTATTTTGGCGGGAAAGAAAATTAATTTGTTAAATTGTAGGTTTTCAACCTTTATAATTTTAAAAGAAGCGTAGTACCTATTATAATTATTTTTAAAATGTTAATTTAGGTTATAATATCATTATGTGAGTGACTAACTGCCAGTGATGAGAGAGATTAAATTACCTTAATTTCAATATTTGAAATGGATTTATAATTACTACCCACTTTTAAATAGGTATTAAAATAAGTTTAGTTAATTTGTCGCTGTCATCCTTTACTCAAATTCTTTACCGCTCAACAGTATCTCATCATCAATCGCTGTTTTTATATTCGCTTGTTTTATAATCCCCTAAAAATAATAGGTAGGTAGAACACATTTTAGTGAGAATAATTTAATTATACATTTCAATTATGCTTTTTCCCCTGATAAGCCTATGGTTTAACTTTGTTCCTTTACCTTGGTAGCTTTACGTTGTACCTATACCTATCAGATAATGTTAGACAAATTAGTAATAAGTTATAACAGTTTCATATAATATATTTTTTTAATGAAAATTAGACAGACAATAATTATTATTATAGGAGAACAGCTGCTGGTATTACTTGCTAGGCTTTTATCTTCCTTCGAATCATTAAGTTGTATGACGTTAAACATAGCAAAGTTATAACATAATAATATCATCATATTTCAAATCAAATCAAATCATCAAATTTTGTTTCTGAAGTTGACAAAAATCGAGATATTTCTCTTCACAGAATTAGGTACTTACGCTGTCTGGTCTCTGGAGTCTGGACCCTAGCTGTAGTAATAAGTACTTGCATTAGATGATATATTAAATAGGTACAAATTAAAATAAACTTACCACAAAAGTAATCACAAAGTAACGTTTTAATTTTATATTATTCCATAATTACTATCACTTGGATCGCGTTACGCTTCCAACGCGCGTGAAATTTTGTGATTTTAGATAAAAAATAATGTTTCATATCATTCGTGTAGGCTTTTTATTTTTTCCTTTATTACAGTAGTCAGTAGTCACTTAGATGCTAATAAAAATGTATGCTATGTATCCTCAGATACTGAGATATTATATTGTATTATTACTTACTATAAAGTGTAATGTAATGCTAAAATCTTATTTCACTATGATCGTGTTAAAATGATTATTTTTTTGTATGATACAGCGGTTTATTAAAACTGGCGTTTTGTATTCTATTTTTGTCCAGTTGCTGCGATAATAAATATAGTACTCAGTATACTGACTCTACTTTAGGTTACTTATCGTGGAATAGCATAATATATCGTTTAATAACTAACGTCTGTATGTACGCTAAAATCTTTAAAACTACTAAACGGATTATGATGCAGTTTTATATACGTAGACTGATTTAAATTTAATAGTAGCTGCCCCAGTAAACATTGTTCTGCACTATTGCGCCTTTTTTCGTGTTTCCTCTTATAAGAAACTTCACTTAATACAAAATCGTTAACAAAAATTTTCCGAATTGATCGAGCCGTTCTCGAGTTTTATGCTTAGCAGCACATTTGGTGATTCATCTTTGTTATGTTATAGACATAATATGCATATTATAGTGAAGTTTATTTTAGTATGAACACTGCACATAAGCGAAGCCGGGGCTAGTTACAGATCAATAATTATAACATTATTTTACAAGTCACAGACACGGTGTAAATTATGACATAACACAATATAACCATTTTACCTGTAACGGTTGTTCTTGAATCATTTATCGCTGAATGTCACATCAATATGTAAAACTGTATCTGCTCGCGTGTCGGATCTGATAGAGCAGGTCTTTATCACTCTACAATAGGGGGCTGGAATCTTATTTAGTTGTGTTGCGGTTAAAGTGAGGGTGATGGACATTTTGAAAAGTGTCTGGAATACATTTTTGTTCATGAGTGGGAAAATCGGTCAATTTAGAAAATGGCTGAGATACTTGTTTCGTTTATTACTCAATATAGGTATGCTTAAAACAAGTGTAGAGATTAGATCAGTCTCTATCTAAGTGTTTTTTCTCGGAAGCTAGGTACTATCTTGATTTTAAAAATAAACAATAAAATTAAATAGCTTCTTTTATTGGGTGTTGCACCCTCTGAGAATATCTATTATTCTCTATTATCATCTTTCATATTTCTACCTCAGCAGACATCAGACAAGCTACTGTTATAAGAACGAAGATAACCTGTCAACGAAGTCAATTTTTCAATTTCAGTAACGGGAAATCCAAGTCAAGCGATTAGTTCCATTATATCTTTTTTTACCCTAAAAATTATATCAATTTATAAGCATGGTAATAGATACTTACATTACACATACACATTTAAACATATCCTGAACACAACGACCAATACCCAACAAAACTCAATTTCCAAGCGTTTATGTAATGTCAGTTTTTCAAGCATAACTGCGACATATATAATTGATAAGGCATACGAGTTGCTTCCCCGTTTCGCTTGCGTGCCTCCGGAAAAGGTCACGTGATATTAATTTTTTTCTAGAAATCATAAGTATGACTTACTTGACACCTAACTTTGTTTATGATAAAATAAAAAAATGTGGGCTGTATTTAGTTTGGTAACGATGGATTATGGTGGTCTATTTTCCAATTTTCGACATTGTTAATTTCATTAGGACAGCCTAATTTAAATTATTAAACTTTTTGTTTTTTGCCATACCGCCATATTGGTACAAATGATCCAATAATTTCTGTCAGTATCTCCCGGCCTAACTGGTGTTTTTTGATGAAAAAGAAACTTCCTACAAAAATCAAGCGATTCACAAAGTAACTCTACTGTATACCTACATAATTACATATACCTAATTATTGTATTTTACCAGTCACGATTACTCTGCTCTAATTAGGCATGTAAAACTTATTTTGTTTTAGCGGCGTCCTTATTTATTTAAACGAGCTTACAGTTTTAAAAAAAGGCGGCATTTTAATGAATAAACTTTAGTAACAATAAGTGGTGTCCTAAAGATAAGAATCTATGTAATTTATACACTTCATGTCAATAACAAGATAGTAATGAGGTAAACGAAGCACATCCATACGATATCAATATTATAAATGCGAAAGTAACTCTGTCTGTCTGTCTGTCTGTTACTCAAACACGCCTAAACTACTGAACCAATTTGCATGAAATTTGGTATGGAGATATTTTGATACCCGAGAATGGACATAGGCTACTTTTTATTGCGAAATATGTACCACGGGCGAAGCCGGGGCGGACAACTAGTATATTATGTTTATTGTTAAGTGTACGTACTTCTTGTTTTATATTGTGAATTGAAGTGAAGATTCTACTTTTTTTAGTGTCTTTGCAAAAGGGGAATTAATAAACAAATTACTACTTTATATATCGAGCGATTGATATTGGTACTTGTAGCAATATTTAGTGTAGTTTGGAAAAAGCTCTGTAACATTCTCATTCTTTAACGCTCTATCTACTTAATATTATATATTAATCACTACATAGTATAAAACAAAGTCGCTTTCTCTGTCCCTTTGTATGCTTAAATCTTTAAAACTACGCAACGGATTTTGATTAGTGTTGCCCAAATGCAAGAACAAGACGAGACTTAGCCAGTCTTGGTCTTGGTCTTGCGCCAGTACATCTGGTCTTGGTCTTGGTCTTGGTCTTGCGCTCCCAGTCTTGGTCTTGGTCTTGGTCTTGCAGCAAGAGTCTTGCAAGTCTTGCAATTACCTATTAGTCTATTACTATTTATTAAAGTTTACTTTAAATCTTAGAAAAACGTATTAGAAGTGGAACATTGTGAGCTTGAATTATCATAGCCATAGTAAAGATCAAGCAGATTAATAAATAACTGAAGATTTGATAAGAAATTCGAAAAATCAACTGACCTATATGTCGTTTTCCATGGAATTAACTGTTTCTTAATAAACATTTATGATTTAAACATTTGATTTTTTTTCATTTAAGCTTACATTTGCTAAAACATGTAAAAAAAAATTAATTACCTACAAATAACTTGACTGTATTTTAAAGAACAATACTTATCTGTTTAGAAAGAGATTGAACCCTCAACTTATAAGAAATTTAATAAAAGAGTTTTACGATTTATCATTTATTTGAATAAAAAAAAACATATAAGTAATCAATATTATAATATATACTTACTAGAATGAATTAATATGACATCTACTACCTATCTTTACCATTTTATCCTAATCATAATACTACTTGCGTGATCAGTATAATGTATTCATTTTCATTCTAAGCACTCTGAAACTTATTTATTCTATGGAACACCTGTAGGTACTCTTAAAAAAATTCGAAATTATTTTGCATGAGTATACCTACGCCCTATGGCGGCAATCAAATAGTGTCAAATGTTATGATTTCGGCGTGGCAGCCACGATTGTTTTAGATTTCAAAAGAAGCCGCCAAGTTTTTCGGAAGTACATGTATCATAACCATGTACTTCCGAAAAGCGGCAAATTTCTTTGAGAAGTAAGTACAAAACCTTTGATGTCGCATTATCAAAATGCCGATGCGATGGTTAAAACATAACTATGCATGCACTCAGTTTGATTTTAATAGATATTTTTTTTATTCGCTATGTTTATGGTAGTAATGCGCATAGGTCCAGTTTTTCATATTCTTTGATACAGTTTTTTGCGTCTCATAGAATTCCTAAGCGTACCTACCTAGTTATACACCGAACTGTTACACCTAACTACTCAGTGAAATAGCGCTAAGTCCTAGCTGCAAGACGCAAGAGTCTTGCAGGCTAAGTCTTGTTCTTGCTCAAGTCTTGCACGGTCAGTCTTGGTCTTGGTCTTGCTAAAAATACGCGGTCTTGTTCTTGGTCTTGGTCTTGCAAAAACGCAAGACACAAGACCAAGACTGCAAGACCAAGACTGAATTTGGGCAACACTAATTTTGATGCGGTTTTTTTTAATACATAGAGTGATTCAAGAGGAAGGTTTTAGTATATAATTTATTGGGTTTTAGACAAAGCGGGCGAAGCCGCGGGCGGTAAGCTAGTGTCATATAAATCTTTTAATTTAGCTACTAAACGCAGACAGAGGAACACCGTATACCTACGTATACTTTTGCCTGTATGAATATCAAAATCCTACAGCTCGGATTATTAGAAAGTGAAGTCCCATGTCCCCTAGTGGGGTGAGGGGCAGATGCGTTATACATCTGTATCACTAATTGATTTTCGTTAGGGAAAAGTAAGTGATCAGCCTACTGTGTCCTGCCAGACCGAGACATTTTTTTTCTTCGTCTTCACCGGGAATCGAACCCAGGACCCCTCGGTGCTACGCTCACGCGTCAACCAATGTACCAAGGAGGCGGTCGAATTATTAAAGTACAGATAATACCAACAATACCTACTATAATATAGGTTGTTCTCTTTACAAGTCTGCATAATGTCAAAGAGAACTTTCCTATAGGAATTATTAAATTAAGACCTATTTTTAAGGGCCGATTTTTCAATCCTTGGTTAAAATTTATCCGTCCAATAAAGTATTACACGAACATTTTAAAATGTCACCTGTAAACTGTTATATACGGACAATAAGAATACATTTTGAAATCGTAGTTTAATACGTTATTCGATGAATAAGTTTTAACCAAGGATTGAAAAATCAGCTCTAAGACAGATAGATCTTTGTGTAATTGCCTTGTGTTCTTTCAAGTGTTAAGAATGTCAGTGTTCACTTTTTATAACCCTTTCATGTTAGTTATACATATTTGAGACTAGCTTTCTACCCGCGGCATCGCCCGCGCAGTCAAAGAAAAGCCCGCATAATTTCCGTTTCCGTGGGATTTCCGGGATAAAACCTATCCTATGTCCTTTCTCGGGTATCAAAATATCTCTATACCAAATTTCATGCAAATTGGTTCTGTAGTTAAGGCGTGATTGAGTAACAGACAGACAGACAGAGTTACTTTCGCATTTATAATAGGTATTACTATGGATTATTAATTATAAAAGACAACATTTTTACGCTGACTCTAAAATGAATGACGATCCATTTCATGCCTTTACAAAGTAAAAAGTTTAAGTAATTAGTATTTTTTTCCTTAGTCTAATATTATAATCAAGACATTTTTATGATATATAGCTTAGATAAACATCAACACAGCCCCCTGCCTCGTCTGTCTGTCTTTCTAGACGTGATAATCTATCGTTTGAGAGTTGTTACATCGATATTTGACCAGCATTTATGATTGCTACATGCATGTTAACTACAGACATATATTTTTAATGAGAAATTTTCTGTGTCTTAATTATTATGTTTCACAAAAATTACTGGACCAAATTGACTAAAAGTTTTCATGGCGACAGTTTTTATCCCATGATGATTCTATAAGTGATCCCATTTTTGATTATAGGTTAAGAGACATTTTACAATTTCGCTAATTCTGATTATGATGCTAAGATAATTTAGGTTACATAATATTATCTTATATGGAAAGTTCTAACGTCCTCAGTATCTAACTAAAGTTTGGTTCAAATTGATCGAAGAATCTCATGCAAAAAAAAAAAAAAATCACGGCAGTCAATCCAAATACAACTTTTGAATCTAAAATTACATGTTTGCTTTACTGTTCTATAGGTACCTAATGTTTACTTGGTTAGTATAATGTAGACTTCGAAATATACGAGTATAATACAAACAATTATAAATCTCACATGATAAATAGTGCTGTTTTGCGACTCTGAAGGTGAATTGCAAACGAATTGTTAGATTTTCTTGGAATTTTCATCATACATTCATACTGGAACATATCTAACAAGCTTATATTAATATTTATGGCACAAACACTAGAACATAAGCTAGCAAAAAGTTATTGAACTTCATAATTACGTAGAACGCCTTGTGAAAAAATAAATGGACCGTAGATGATGGTATTTTTTAACTTTTTAATTATCTATCGTCGATACGCTCTGATGGAAATAATGTTTTTATGGAAGGGCTTTAATTATGTATTAATTGTTGGTATTTTACCGCGAACAGTTGCTAGTAGAAACAAGTATTAGGTATATTGACTGGCCGGTTGGCTTGGTTGGTAGTGACCCTGCCTTCAAAGCCAGAGGTCGTGGGTTCGATCCCCACCCAGAGCAAATATTTGTGTGATGAACATAGATGTTTGCTCTGTGTCTGGGTGTTAATTATCTATTTAGTATTTATTTAAAATTATATATGTATGTTTATCAGCCATCTGGTTTCCATAACACCCAGCGAAAGCTTAGTATGGGATCAGATCGTGCCGTGTGTGAAAATTGTCCCGAAAAATATTTATTTTATTATTTATCACTTTGTATGCAACAGTTATGAGATACAGTTTCTATGAATAGAGTTAAAAATATGTCACATTTAAATCATGTGACTAAAAAAACATCTAAACGTATAAGTACCATTTTCATGTCAGTGTTAATTTCTTCAAACTTCTCAAATTTTTAACACCCATTTAGCTTCTCCTGTAGGTATGTTTGTATGTCCGGGCTAAACTTTTAAAGTACATGGATTTACTTCAAATTTGATACAGAGATAGCTTGAGACCTGAGAAAGGACATAGGATACGTTTTATCCCGGAAATCCCACAGGAACGGGAACTATGCGGGTTTTTCTTTGACTACGCGGACGAAGCTACTAGCGGAAAGCAAGTTGTTAATATTATATCTATACTAATACATATTATAAAGCTGAAGAGTTTGTTTGTTTGAACGCGCTAATCTCAGGAACTACTGGTCCGATTTGAAAAATTATTTCGGTGTTCGAAAGCCCATTTATCGAGGAATGCTATATGCTATATATCAATATATCATCACGCTAAGACCAACAGAAGCGGAGCAATGCGGGTAAAACCGCAGGGCACAGCTAGTTATATAATATGGCACAAGCCACAATCCATACTAATATTATAAATGCGAAAGTAACTCTGTCTGTCTGTCTGTTACTCAATCACGCCTAAACTACTGAACCAATTTGCATGAAATTTGGTGTGTAGATATTTTGATACCCGAGAAAGGACATAGGTAGGCTACCTTTTATTGCGAAATATGTACCTACCACGGGCGAAGCCGGGGCGGACTGCAAGTATTCTTATAAAATCAATGCATTTTGTTAAAAACTGAAGACAAAATGCCGTGACTACAATCGACCGTAAACGTCGTGTTTAATATTGTTTTAAATTATTAAATCGCGTTTTTGATTATCTTTAGTCTTGCGTAAAATCAAATACAAAAAAAAACATTGTAATAATAATGTTAAATTCGTAATTGTAGGTAGGTAACTAGGTACTTAGTAACTGGGTTAAAATTGTACTTTTTTAATAAAAATTACTAACTAGATACTGCATTTAGTAATTTTGTTAAAATTCTGCTTTGTATCTATATTCTATACTAATCTTATAAAGAGGAAAGGTTTGTAATTATATATGTATCTATGTACGGTTTTCACTAACAACTGAACCGATTTTGATGAAATTTGGCACAGACAATCTTTAAACCCTGAGAAAAAACATAGACATACCTTTTATTGCGAATTATGTATTATGTACCATGGGCAAAGCCGGGGCGGACCGCTAGTATTTAATAAAAATAGAATTAAATGGCTATTCGTATAGAAATGCTTTGTAATTTAGGAAACTGACTTTTTAGACTACATTCTTGGAAAATTATGTTTTCTTTAGCGAAGATTAATTGCAGTTTAAAACATGTGTTGTAGTTTTTATTGTACATAGTCTATCCATAAACCCGTAACGTTTTCTATTTAATTTGATAAAAAATCTATACAATCAGTAACGAGCAAAGTTATCTTTCATCTAAAATCATTTATTAATAATTGGTTAAACTTAATAATCTTCCTTCAGTAATTGCCACTTAGTTTTTAACCTACAACTTTAAGAAATTATTTTCTAAAGGACCAAGGCACATATTAGTACATTAAACTATATAATTATTACTAGTTTACCGCTCGCGGCTTCGCCCGCTTCGTTTAAAACCTGATAAATTATATCCTACAACCTTCCTCTTGAATCAGTCTATCTATTAAAAAAACCGCATCAAAATCCGTTGCATAGTTTTAAAGATTTAAGCATACAAAGGGATATAGGGACAGAAAAAGCGACTTTGTTATATAGACAATAGACAAACATATACTAGGTATGTTTGTTTTATAAAGGTAGGTCTCTACAACTCTATTCATTTAAAAAAAGCCTTCATAACTATATTAAAAAATTTATTTATTATTAATATAATTATAAAATAAATCCTATTAATATTATGGATTGAATGTTTGTGAGGATTAGTGCATGTTGGTTACTCTTTCACGCAACAACGGCTGATCCTATCAGGATGACATTTTACGCAAAGATAGATTAGTACATAGTCCAAATATTACAAGATAAAATAATTATGAAATACACAAGATATTTATTCAATAAGTACAGAGATACTAGACCGATTTTATTATTTGTTAGATGTATATCCTATAGTAATAACATCAAAATATCTGAAAGAAACGAATTAACAAATTACGTTTAACCAAGAAATCGTAATATCTGATCACTCTCATCATGTTTATTAGTATTCCACGCAAAGTTCGATTGGGAATCGAACCCAGGACAATCTACTCGCATGAACGAAGCCAATGAGACAAGAGCCTTAAGTGCTCAATAAATAGGCATAGACTATAATTAGATACCATAGAAAGCAGATTTTCCCATTACTTACGTTTCTACCTATTGTCTAAGATTTACACATATAGACCGCATAGATTAATTATGCAGAACTGTCAATTACTTTTGTACAAAATAAAAACTAAATAAGAATGGATATTCGAAATTTTCTTATATATATCTACTATATTTTAAGATTAAGTAAATTTAAACCTAAATGGAGATATTGAACATAATATCTGGGTATTATGTATAAAAAAATTGTAAGACCACCGATTCAAGCGGTGACGGAAAGCTTTGTAATGAACTCGGCCCGTGATACAGCCAAAATTTCTTAACTTTTACCACAAAATACATAATAGTAGCTAAACGCTACAGAACGGACACTCTTCGCCTCCCGCCAAAATTAAACGCTTACCTCACCCCGCACGATCAGCCTAAAAATGGTCCGTATTTTTCTGCAAGGACGATACGCAACGAAGATTGACAACATTAATCAAATTGACATAAAGTAATTTTATTATTTTGGATTTGTGATTATCGTTTTTCGTAGAAAAATGGTTAGATATTGTGCTGTTTACGGATGTATTTCATCAGAAAAACGCGAATTTTTTTTACGCTAGTTACAAATGTGCCAACCATAAAGCGTTAACACACACATTTGCAGTCTCTACAGTGTGACTGTCAAAACGATAATTTTGTATGGAGTGTCCGGGGTGTGCTTTTACTAAAATGTATTCTTCTCTTTTTATTTTAAAGACCACAATTTTTAATGAAGTCTTAAACTTACCACCTAACATTTTAATTTCGAAATAATAATATATTTCTTGACTATTTATGTAGATAATGATTGTTCCAATACAAAAAGATGATAAAGAATCATGATGAGAAAAAAGTTAAACGTCAAAATTAATATCGATTATCAGCAACATCTACAATTAACCTAATCTATGCTAGTCTATATTTCTTAGCGCTGAAACATAAAAAAACATGACGTCATAATTACACATCACTTTTCTGAATGATCTCTGTCTGTCTGTACATTGAAGGTTTTAGGGTTCCTTAGTTAAATCTATTAAACCCTAATTAATATAGTTTTTAACTTAATAAGTAAGCAATACCAAATAATATATATACAATTTATATTTAATACTAACGTAAAGAATATGTTTATCTAGTATAAATTATCATGCTAATATTATGATAATATAAACTAGATAAACTAATTATTTCTTAATAGTAATATTAAGAGCAGGAATTAAATTTCTATTTACAATCAAAGCACGAGCAAATCTGTGTGCAAAAGCTAGTAAAGTAACTGTGGGGCGAAAAGTGTATTTAATAATAAATATAAAAGTTAAGTCTCTCATAACGAGTGTTATAATTGTTGTATATTATGTGAACCGTGATAGCAGAACAGAGAACGGAATAGAATAGCTGTTGAAAAAATAAAGCTTTTTGAAAATATAAAAGAAACTCTATTATTTACGTGTCATAGCTTATTGCAATATAGAGCCAAAGATAATATAGAGCTTTTAAATTCAACAATATGTTTAGAAAATTCAAAACTATTTCTGATAGATAATAAAATTCGACAATATAATCAAGGAATAGAATATCATATTCTAAGGGCCGATTTGCAACT
Organism: Colias croceus; assembly: GCF_905220415.1. Classification (NCBI taxonomy): domain Eukaryota; kingdom Metazoa; phylum Arthropoda; class Insecta; order Lepidoptera; family Pieridae; genus Colias; species Colias croceus. The sequence goes on from NC_059562.1 coordinate 5,626,094, forward strand.
TATTCGTCGAATAACGTATTAAACTACCATTTCAAAAATGTATTCTACTTGCCCGTGTTTGACAGTTTACAGGTGACATTTTAATATGTTCGTGTAATATGTACTTTATTGGACGGATAAATTTTAACCAAGGATTGAAAAATCGGCCCTAAAACAATAAAAATCAATTTACAACGATTCACTAAGGAATTAAAATCTTATCAACGAATTTTAAAAAGACACCAATATCCCAGTTATCGCTGCAAAATGCTCGAATCGGCGATATGATATAAAATAATTAATCGTGTTGAAAAAACCAATATAAGTGGTTATAACACACACAATACTCGCGTAAAATCGAACACAAGAAAACGCCATTTCATTAATATTATAAATCCACATTTCAACTACCTATAAGTAAAAAAAAAGCTAAAATCAGCTCCACTCCTTTACTATCCTAGCTTATAGGGCGCTCTAGTATAAGCGGAAACGTTGACATTTCGTACTAGAGTTATGCAGTTCGATTCCGTTTATCGCGCAAAAAACAGGTGCCAGTAAAGGTCAGATGTATTCGACCTGCGCACGCGCAACCAACGTCTAACTAGTTCTAATACTTTAATACAACTTCAACGGTTTTCTAGATCATTTTTATAGTGGTTATGATTATTTATCTTGGTGTTATATGAATTATGGATTATAAATTTGCTTTAAATACAATGTTGCGCTTGCGCTGATAGTTATGTTAAATTGCATTTGGTAGTTATGTTTTAAAAGCTAAAAGGAAGTTCCGTGTCCCCTAGTGGGGTAAGGACCAGATGCATTATGCACATATCTATTTCACTGATCGATTTCCTTAGTGTTCTGCCAGACCAAGACATTCTTTTAATTCGTCTCCACCGGGAATCGAACCGCGAATCCCACTGTTTTTTGCTCACGCGGTAGCCTAATAACATTAGAAATTCTACAGTTTTATCAGAGTGAATGTTAAATGGTCGTTCAAATAACAAGAAGGTACTAATCATTTTTTTTTTAAATTAGTTCATTTATTTTTACAGGCTGCCTTGAATGGACGGGAAACACAGGAGCTACATTTAAATCGCCTCAAACAGCACACCACATCACCAAAGCTGGAAACGGTGAAGGAATATTTCGTGAGGAAAGCACAATATACAAGAATTGAAAGTTCGACATCTGCCAAATTACACTTGGCCTGCGATCATTATATCACAGTTGACAGATATGTACTACGTACTTATATGGCATAATCTCTCATTCTCATAAGACGCCCGCGTAGAGGGAACATAATATTTAGATCTATGACGTTTATAATCACACAGCTTATTTCGTTATTTGTGAACTTGCAAATAAAGATACTGCTCCAGGAACTGTCTTTATTTATTTTCTATGTATGTTTTCCTCCCTTAATTAGTACTAGACAAACATAACATAAATTATTTGTCACTGAAAAACAACCATACATATATTGTTATATTTATGTGTGTATAAACTTTTTATATTTAGTGATACACGTAACAACATCTCAATCCCTACGCATACATGACATAGCCCACCGGTTGGGTAATCGTGGCGGAAACCTAACACATATTCCCTTAAATGAACTTATTTAAATATCTTAAGGTGTTCACCACATTGTGACTTTTACTGATGTCTTTCAAGTTAATAGTTATTTATCGTTATCACTATACATAGTATAAAACAAAGTCTCTTTCTCTGTCCCTATGTATGCTTAAATCTTTCATACTACACAACGGACTTTGATGCGTTTTTAATAGATAGAGTGATTCAAGAGGAAGGTATATAATTTATAAGGTTATAGACAAAGCGGGTGAAGACGCGGGTGGAAAGTTAGTATTGAATAAAGCCAAAATAACGATTAAGAAAACGGTATAAGTATAAACCATAGTGACTTGTTAGTTAGGCAGCCTTGTTTGTGTGTAGAGTGAATAGTAGAGTAAGTAGTAAGTATTGCAGCAAAGTTTAATCTACACTGAAGGCAATGAGCGTACACTTGAGTGAGACTTTAATTCGAATCACACTGTTTCACTATGTCTTAACCAAATTAAACTTACCATATACCATACCATATACCATATTACGGTAGTGCATTTTTTCTGAACTCGCATAGGTGTCCCATGTATTTGCAGCGGGAACATAATGAGCCGATGATGATGATGATTAGGGTAATTAACATTCATAAAAGCTCTAGGTACTGCCTCTACTTGTATCATCAATAACTCAATACTTATCAAAAAACGTTAAAGTTAAGATGCTAATGAGCTTTTAAAAATCAACGATAGCAATTGCTAAAATTCAATTTATCAAATCTTAAATAAGTACCTACCTATTTTACAAAACGATTCGTAATTTGTTGTATAAATAGAAACAATATCGCAGTAGGTCGCAACATTTGTTCGTTACAATGTTACGGTGCATTTACATCAAACGAGCGAATGCTAATTCTAAACCCACTACGTGAAATTATTTTAGTGTAAACAGGCGTAGAGCATTCTTTCGTTATTCATAGTGCGTTCGAAAATATTCTATGCAATGAACTGAACAACACACAATACGAGTTTTACAAAAATCATTTACACTAAAAGATCACGAAAGAATGCTCTAGCTCTAGCTCTATGTTCGTTCGATGTAATTGCACCGTTACACTACAATGTAGCGGCACCTTTACCAATTACTATCATTGTATCCAAGCCTACGTGACTTAGATAACTAACGTTTTAGTATCACGCAGTGTATGAATAATATTATGGCTAAAGGAAGTAATATGCAAACAAGAATTAGATAAATTTAAATATTAATTTGCATTATTGCTAATTGAATCTATGTAATGTAGAGCAGTGTGTTTGTACATGGATGTCATGGATGTAGTTATATTACATAACTAGCGGTCCGCCCCGGCTTCGCCCGTGGTACATATTAACGTTTTCTCTACATAAGAACCATCCTCGTACTTCAAGGAATATAATAAAAAAAGAATTATCGAAATCGGTTCAGCCGTTCTCGAGTTATGGAATTACAACGAAAAGTGGCATTGATTTTTATATATTAGATAAGTATTTGTTCTGTTAAAGTTTGTGAGGATGGATGTATATTTTTTACTCTTAACGAAAAATGGTCAATTCTAATTAGAGGTGAAATTACTGTGTGTATCGCAAAGAAAAAGATAATATGTTTCTTAATCTTTTCATAAAAATCAATCTGATAAAATATTCAGACTTACACGGATAATTTAAATTCATTAATATTCTTTAATCCATTTCATTTTTTAATAAAAGTTTTCGTATATTAAAATATCTGTGTTATGCGATTACATTTTATGATCCAAGCCCAAGCCATATCTAGGCAAGATTCGAAAATTATCATAACAATCGATTCACGAGTAACAGACGTACAAACTCACACATCAATCGTACCGCCTGTTAATCAAAACACAATTACAATGCTAGTTATATAAAAGACCTAATTGTACATAGCGAAAGTTAGGTGCCGTGTGAAACTATAGTTTTTCCCCATTGTATATGTGTGGGAACGGCAGGTAACAGCTCAAACTGTTTATTGAAAAACGTTAATGATAGCGGTAAATCTTGCATGAAAACTATATTTCTTAATTAACGTACGATTTGAGAATAGAGCCCTTATGTTCGCGTGAAAAATTGAAAATGATGTGTGAAATTGTGAGACAATTTAAGTTTGGAATTGTAGAAGAAATTATTAGACCGGCTACTCACGTACATGCAGCAGGGGCAATATTGAAATAGGACCCGTAATTGGCTCCTTAATTGTGATGTGCAAAGGCAAGCAGGGGCAATTTAGAGAACAACTGAAATTGCTCCAACCGCCGACCAACCGAGATTGTTCCAATATTGCCCCTGCGGCAGTTACGTGAGTAGTCGGTCTAACTTGAACCTACGATTGAAAGAATGTACAAAATGTATGGCACTTTTTAATTAATTTGCATCTAAATTAAGTGGATGAAATTGAGTTAAGTTTTTATGGGAATGTGTTCTTAATCGTCGTAAGGGAATGCACTGCAATGAGGTAAATGAATGGACTCTACCATTAAAAAGCTCTACTTAATTATCCATTAGGTATTGGTTCTACCATAAAAAAATTCTACTATACTATCGATTTTCTATGAGATCCAAAGAGAATGAATTCTAATTTCTATTTCTATTCCTAATTAAAGTTAGTATTAATTTTAATAAAATTCTATTTAAATAACAAAGTCTGTTACTTAGTTTCAATTTAAAAAGAAAATAAGAAATTATTTCTCACTATCGTCAGTAATAGTACTGACATTGTAGAGTCACATCAAACAGTCTTGTTTTAGGGTATAATATCGGTATATTAAAGCATAGCAAGAATATGTAGACAATAATAGCATAACAAACTCAAACTCAAACATTTATTTATTCAATTGGACTTCTTCGAGAAGCACTTTTGAAACGTCAATACATATTTTTAACATTTACCACCGATTCGGAAAGCAGTATCTATGGAGAATAACCGGCAAGAAACTCCATAAGTAAGTAGTTGCTCTTTTAACATAGCAAGCATGCCAAGCAAGGGTTGGTATATAGTACCTAGATGGTATCGAACTTATTCATCTATTATTATTATTTTTTTTTTATAAATGAAAGAAGGCAAACGAGCATGTGGATCGCCTGATGGTAAGCAATTCCACAGCCCATAGGCATCTACAGACGTGTCCGAAGATGTATTGCCGACTTTTTAAGATGGAGGTATATTCTCTTTTTAAATGCCTCGATGTCATAGGCGTTAGGGAATATCGCCGAAGGCAGGCTGTTCCACAATTTGGTTGTGTGCGGACTGAAGTGGCGGGTAAATCGCACCGTACTAGAGCGCCAGAGGTCCAAATGGTGAGCGTGAAACTTGGTCTTATGCCGTGCGGTACGGTAGTGGAATTCCGCGGCAGGTATCAGCTCAAACAATTCCTCAGATTAATTAGTGACTACCTCGTATTACTTGAACAGTGGTGATAAGATTAATGCTCAGATCATTTTATATTTTTTGAACGAGTACGATTTTTTGTAGCGCCGAACTCGGCACTTTCAGCTGTAAGTCGGATGACTTTGAACCACCATTATTCATAGAAATGCAAATAGAATAAAAGAAGTAAATAACTAAAGACAATTTGTTATTCCTAAACGACACTTTAATTACAAAAATGTGCGTAAACTTGAAAGGTGTTGTCGTTAAAGTACGATAAATAAAAAGCAAACTAACAGACATGTTTTAAGTAATATATTATGTAAATATAAATACATTTCTTCTTAAAGTCGGCGAAAGAACAAAAATAGATCATTATCTTTATGTACCAGAAGGTACAATTAGTTAGTTATCATAATTGATGATCGGTTGCCTTATACTAATGGTATGCATCCCATCTTAAAAGAATACTGAATTATGCAAATTGCACTAGAATTAATTTAGTATTTTTTTCATAATCTATAAATGAATGTTTGTCTGTATATCCTTCATAGATCATTGATCATATTGTTATTATATTCAGCAAAGTATTGTGCATGAGCAAAAATTATAATTTATATCTATATATCTACTAATATAATAAAGCTAAAGAGTTTGTTTGTTTGATTGAAGGCGCTAATCTCAGGAACCACTAGTCTGATTTGAAAAATTCACTGCTATAGTTAATTTATCAAGGGAGGCTATCCTGCGAATATTATAAATGCGACAGATTTTTGAGATAGGATGGATGTTTGTTATTCTTTCACGCAAATACTACTGAACCGATTACAATGAAATTTACTATGTAAGAAAATGAAATCCAGTATTTTATATTTAAATAGATGCATTATTTCAATGCAAGTCGATTTACCTAACAGCTATATTTTGTAAGTTTAATATGCTATAGAAAAGCGATTATAAGCTAATAAGATCACTTATAATTATATTAGATTGTACCTAACTAAAATAGTTAAACTTTGTGTCAATCACGAGAAATTGCGCTATACTAAATCCTGACCACATCGTGTCATCCCTTTCGCTCATTAGCAGTAAAGAAGGACGAAGCTCTTTCTATAATCCTTTCTTAAACAATAACCAGTATAAGTTGACCCCTGAGATTATAAGCAAATCTCAAATGTCATATTGGTTATAAGAACAGGTGAAGGATTGAGAGGTCTAAGTAAAATGGTCGGTGCTGTTGTTGTCTCGGTCGTTGGAACGTATGTGATGAAATGTTTTGTGAGGACGCCCTTTTTGCGCATAGTCTGGCTAGGCGGCATATTTCTTAAGAACAGCGATGGGAATGGAGACGCTTAGTTGTTTTATGACTGCTGTATGAGTATTGATTACTCGTTGTGGGTAGAGCAATTGGTAGGGTAGAATTATCCTTATTAATCTTAATAATAATTGATAAGTATGTAATTCCATAAACCAAAGAATCTACTCCGGCAATGTTGATAAAATAAACATACACATCGTTGATAAAATTTAAAAAATCTAAAGTAAAAAGAATGAACATGAATAACATGCTTGCTCAGTTAATAATTTTGATTTTCAATAGACACATAAAAAATAAAACTCTTAAAAAAACTGTAGTCCAAAAAATAATAACACCAAACTAGAAATATAGTAAATAATTATAATTCAATTAACTACCTACGAAAATTGTTAACAAATAATATTATAATTGAATTCGAGTCCACACTTTTCGCTATCCCGGGCAGATGACGGGCGGCATTGCGCGGTCAGTTTTTGCGCGTCATCCGAACTGGACGTTCCAAGTTCAAATTTGAAAATTGGAACTCGAAGAGTTCGATATTTGAAATTTTAAATTTAGCATAAAATGCAAGCGTTCAAGAATTTCACGAGCGAGGGCTCTGATGGCTTATTAATAAACGGTTTTTGTAACCGCCATTTCGTCTCCTAAACCTAATTAATAAATAAAATTTAATGAGTTGATATTGTGATAGTATTTGGAAGCGATGCTTAGGACAAACATGGTTTTAGGAGTTCAGGGAATACATACGGCCATATTTGATTATAAAAAAAATATTGCTAACAGTTTTGACGTTTTGTTTTTTATGTTTATTCTGTTACTAATTCTACTATGGTACACTATATCATGTAAGCATTATTATTGAAGTTGATCCTTCGTTTAGACTTGTAAGAGCCTAGAGCACAACATGCTAATGGGCTCCCTGCCTATAAACAAAATTGATTAGTCAAGGGGAGAGGAGTAAGATAAACATTGATCTATGAGTATTACCTATTTTATGAAGAAAATATTTTCAAAGCAACGAATAATAATTGTAGAACATTTATAAAAGTTATAAAATAATATGAAATGTTATTCTTTCAATTTTTTTGGGAATTTCGGAAGAATAAGCTATAAATTGCGAATAAAAACCGAGGAGAAACCAGTATGTCTGAGAATTAAAAATATATTAACAACTACTAAGTAATACCTAGTAATAATTGGAATTCACGTAATAACAAATAGACATTTATTCACAAATTCAAATACCTAAGTCGTTTACAGACCTATAATTAATATAGGAATGATTAATTTTGTTATTATGTCATTCGACATAATTATTATTATGTAGATACAACGACATTGAATGTATGTAGTAGGTATGCACTTTATCTTATCTTTGTTATTTTTATAAATGTTTTAGGGCTGATTATTCAATCCTTGGTTAAAACTTATTAGGTAGTTGAATAACGTATTAAACAATTTCAAAAATATATTCTAATTTGCATGCATAAATGCATTTGACAGTGTAAGGGTGACATTTTAATATTATCGTGTAATACTTTATTGGACGGATAAGTTTTAACCAAGGATTGAAAAATGAGCCCTTAGTGAATCAGTAAACAATAAGAATAAATTGACCTCACTCTATTTAATCACGAAACGTGGAAAACTGCTTTCAGGTAAAATTGTGCACAGTTCATATTAACGTGTGAGGTAACATTTCGCGAGGCCCGCGAGGCACCCTTGAACTGTGTTAGAAGATTTTATTTTATAAGAATTTAGATTAGCATAGTTAGTCAACTATTTTTGTTATTAGTTTTAACCTTGTGGTTAAAACACAAGGTTAAAACTAATAACAAAAATATTAATTTTCGATATACAACATATTCGTTGTACATATATCCAAAAACCAATATGTTTTTGGATTTTATACATTTTTTCAAATTTAGTTTCGGCTGTGAGGCGCGAGGTTCCTAACTTCCTAGGACTGAGAGACCAACTTTTATTTGATGCGACATTTTTGCATAAAACTTTTTAACGTTTGTTAACCCATAAATTCTCACAAATCGTATAACATAGTATAGCAAGATATCCATATTTGTAGATATAAAAAAAAACTTTTCACCAATAAAAATGCATTCTTATTAACACTTACTAAAGGGTGAATTTTAATGGAATCCGTTACAAAATGCCATAAAGAGTGACATCCAAAACGTAACCGCGCGTAACGACGCTTTACCTGGCTAATCGAATCAATGGAGCGTGCGCAAGCGCAGCAATAAGTTTTCATATATGAATAGACATTACGGTTCAGTGGTGGATGTTTTTTGTCGGGTTCGAAGCCTGATAGACGTAAATGTAACAACATAAATTGTAAAATTATCAAGATTTATATCAATAAGTTGCAAGGTAAAAACTAAAATAGGTTTCTTTATATTACATTTATTTTTAAAGCGTTGTACATAATTTCATAATTTTTATGCAAAAAAAAATGTTTAAATTTTTGATTATAGACTAACCTAGTAATACTTCTACACTAAAATATCATTAATTTAAAACACATTACAAACACTTTTCCTTGAGGCGTTTTCCTTACAATAATTGATCTTTTCTGTAAGGAAAACGCCGCAAAAGAAAGGTAATGTACCAAAGTAATTAAAAGCTTTGACGACATAATATTGTGATGTAGTCCAATCTGCATTTAGTATATTAGAGCGTGATACGAGGATTATGTCTCTATGTATTTTATGAATTTATTATTAACTGGCTTTCCGCTCGCGGCTTCGCCCGCTTTGTCTAAAACGTAATCAATTATATACTAAAACTTTCCTCTTGAATCACTCTATCTAATAAAAAAAACCGCATCAAAATCGATTGCGTAGTTTTAAAGATTTAAGCATACAAAGGGACATAGGAACGGAGTAAGCGACTTTGTTTATACTTTGTAGTGATTTATTATAGTTACATACAAAAAATAAAAATACACGAAAAATTGAAATTAAGAAGCAATTTAAATCTCGTGTACAAATATACAGATAAGCCTTATGGCTGAACTCTACCAAGCTACCTTATGTGAACAAATGACTGCCTTATGGCTGAAAGCTATCTCTACAAAGCAACCTCATGCATTATTATCAATTACTGTTTATAAGATAGCTATCTGCTCGACTGTAAGAATTGATCTCGCTGTTGCAGATATTAGCCGGCAGTCAAAACATTGCATACATACAAACAAACATACGCACAACGTCATTGCTTTATTTTATTGATACCTACCATATTATAAAGCAACAAAAACCTGTTATTTTGATATTACAATCAGGCACTTGAGCTTGATTTATATGTTTATATAAATATAATTTACCTACGTACATAATATTTATAGGCGTTTTATCTTTTTATCACTCGAGCGAAGCTATGTTAATGTTACGGAAATGTATTTGATATTTTTGGTTTTATGGCATTCAAATATACAGGGTTACTTGTAAAACACCAGCAACCTCACAGGACAAGATAGCTAACATCATAAGTAACAACATTTGCTCTACGACTTTTGGCATAACGCAATAAATTATTTTTAAATGATTTTTTAAACTTTTCTTGTACTCTCCTAACATTTGTGTCTATGTTCTATTCATTATCGGATGGACGACGTGACGCCCCCTTCCCCCTCTCGTTCGCTTCTTGTTTACGTAATTTTTGTGAGGCGTAGAGTTTATAATACCTATTCAAACGGAAAATTAATTGAATATTTATTTTTGTATGAAAATAAAATCTAACTAATTATCAAAAGTCGTAGAACAAATGTTGTTGCTTATGATGTTAGCTATCTCGTCCTGCGGGGTTGCCGGTGTTTTACAAGTAACCCTGTATATAAAATATCTGTAGTTAAGTATATATAATTGGGAAGTCAATTTAAATACCTGCATATAAAGTGAGTACATCTTTTTGTACGTATTCCAGTTTTTCTTGCACGTATCCCAATAATACATATATCTATGATTTCCTATTACCATCATACCATGTAGATTTGTCTGTTATATTACGTTTTATAACGAATCGTGATGTTGTACCTAATATTATGAGTAAAAATTTTGGAATGAAAATAAGGGCCTTTATGGTGAAATGGCTAATTTTGACCATCCTAGTTCAAGTGGTAATCTCATAGTAATGACATGACATTTATTAGACAACTTTAAATAGAATTTTAATATTATTATTCTTCAAATTCAAATTCAAATTCAAATTATATTTATTTGCAAGAATGTAGTTACAGATTCTAGATGTTTTAATTATTACAATGTTATGTGGCTAATACATTCTACCCATTGATTGGGTGTGCAAATATTAAAAAAGAAAGTTGACTTGACTGAATCTTTTATAGTTCTATCATGATTCTAAAAAAAACTGAAAATGACTCAATCAGATTTTCAGGAACGTGTAAAAGAGCTTTATATTTTTGCAATACATGTTTTCGTATCATTTTCTTACATTGGGTGATTCTGCGCTTATTTTTATTATATTAGAAACTGAAAATACTAAAAAATCTACAGTCGTTTTAAATTAAGACGTCAAAATATAAGGAAAGGATTTAGTTACTTTTCTAGAACTTGAACTTTTGATTTTTATACAATTTGAATGGTTGGTATGTGGGTTGGTAGATGTAAGGAGAACACTCTGAGCAACAAGCTCTAAGGTAGAGCAAGCTAGAGAGAGCAAACTACGGAGAGCAAACTCTACATATTATAGAGTGCAAAGTAGAAACAGAGAGCAAATTATATTTGTAGAAAGCAAACTCTACAAAAATAGAGCAAACTGAAAAAAGGCATACTCTTTAAATATAGAAATGACTCTATAAACAAAGATATGTGCGGTGCTGAATCGATAGAGAAAAAGTAAGGCATAGCACTGACCTGTATACATTTTCCTCCTGAATGTAGAAGAGGAGCTTCAGTGGTTTGAACTGAAAATAATTTTTAATCCAGTGTGCCTAGTGCGAGTTTTCATCGAGTACGAAACGTTACTATCGCGTTTGCGTCACAGCCGAATTAGTATGGGAAATCGAACAGCGCCCCTAGCGGACGTATGGGGAAGCTTTGATTCCCCATACAAATTTCGCTGTGACGCAGACGCGATAGTAACGTTTCGTACTCGATGAAAACTCGCACTAGGCACACTGGTATACTATTTAATATTATAAAGCTGAAGAGTTTATTTGTTTGTTTGAACGCGCTAATCTCAGGAACTACACGTCCGATTTGAAAAATTCTTTCGGTGTTAGATAGCCCTTTTATCGAGGAAGGCTATACACGCTAAGACCAACATGAGTGGAGCCACGCGGGTAAAACCGCGGGGCACAGCTAGTGTGTAATATTAAGAGATGAAACACATGGTTGGTGATCTAGATAATAAAACAGTTCGATGTCATGCAAAAGAAATGGGCTCATGGCGATCATGCTGATTTATTAATTTAGTAATTTGTTGATTACAATTGATCAGGGCCACTGACAATTTTATTTCATAATTACAAATAAGGTAGCTATAAATATTTTTTGGAAGCGGGAAAGGCATAGGGCTATGAACACTAAATAGGATTAAATATTAATTAAATTAAATATTATAGGACATTATTACACAAATCGACCTAGTCCCACAGTAAGCTCAATTAAGGCTTGTGTTGTGGGTACTAGGCGACGATAAATATAATATTTAATAGATACATATATAGATAATAACACCCAGACCCAAGAACAAATAATTGAGTTCATCACACAAATATTTGCCCTGACCGGGAATCGAACCCGGGACCGTCGGCTCAGTAGGCAGTTACTTTACCACTGCACCAACCGCGTCCAAATTATATATATATCGATATATTGAATATCATTTTTTATTGTGGCTCCTGAAATCTTCACCAAAATTATGGATGACGACGAAATATATTATAACGTTTCTAACCGACGCTCTTTGTTGATGTTTGTCCTCAATGGACTACTAAACCACTTAACCGATTATAATAAAATTCGCACACCATATGCAGTTCGATCCAACTTGAGAGATAGGATAAGGTAAACGCAGGTATTAACGACCCCTCTAAGGCAATTTCAAAATCAACCATATTTTTTAAGTATACTGGTTCTTCTAAAGATTTATAATTTCATTTTATATGCTAGTGTTATGTATAAAAAATGTATTTATTGAAGCAAATACATTCTAATAAAGGATTATCTTGTAAAAAATAATTTACAATGTGACTTAGTCGATTGTTGCTATTACCGACCCATAAAAACGGCTGTGAAGCTATTAACGATTTTTATGCAGCTATTCCCGATCGTATGTGAGAGGAAGCCTTTTTCCAGCAATGGAATGTATAGAAGCTAGTGATGATGATGATTACCGATCTTAATAAAATGAAATAAAAATGCAAATATATTCGTATTTTTTAATTGTAGTTATTTTTAATAAAACAAATGAGTACTTTTTAGTAATGAACTAAATAATTATAAACTTTTAAATTAATCAACATAATACTATTAATATATGTACATATATTAAATTAAGGATTTCAAACTCTAGGATATTTCGTTATGCTATTTGATTGATTGCTTCGGCGAGTTGTGTTTTACTGAATACTTTTCGCCGCTTTCGTGGCTCCATATTTCTGGAAAAAATATACCTAATTATATGTTTTATGTTAATTTAACCTAAAAACCTAAAAAAGTAATTTTTTTTAATTTTTTAAATTTAACCTAAAAAATATAATTTTTAATAGGCACCTATTATGTCATAAAAGTAATAAAAATATATTTGCACGCTCAATTACGAGCAGAATGTTTAAGGATCAATATTATCTGTATATACAAACATCTTTATTCTACATTCTGCAAATAAAGCAATTTGAATTTGAATTTGTAGATGAGAAACTAAACAATCTATATTCGATCGGTAATAGCTTCCTATAGTTGCTATTGCCGACCCACATGGGTCGGTATTAAAGTATGTAAGTATAAACCTAAATTGTATTACCGACCCATAAAAAAATGGTTATTTTAATTCATTTGACCATCAGACTATAAAATAGATTATAATTGATTAATGTCATACAAAATATGAACAAATGCATATTGTTTAAACAAAAAAAAACAATGATTTACTTCTGTAACTATTCGATAGGGATCCTCGAAAATATCATAACTTTGTATAAATTGACAACGCTAAAAGACACAACACTAGACAAAAAAGTTTAGTCGCTAATAGATTTTTATGAAGACTCATAGCTTAGATTTAAACTGGTCCATAAAACCACTTGTGTTAGTGTGATATAATAACATAAAAGAAAATAAAACAAAAAGTTACGTTGCTGCCATTGCCGACTTACGGGTCGTTGATACCTGCCGCGGCTTAAACTGGTGAAGCTAACACCGTCCCATTTTAATTTTAAGTTTTATCGTTTCAAATTACTTTTTATTAATAAAATGTTGTAAGAAATGAAAAGTTGACACTTAAATGCTTTGACATTTAGTAATATAAATTAAAGTATAGATGTCATTTATTTGTAAATGTCTTAAAAAGATACTCACAGTACTTACCCGAAGGAACAACGGAACAGTACGACACATCCTGCTTCCACGCTACCCCGCAGCAACTTACGCATTTTAACTCTTTTTTGCTCAGTTACTCACTCTAACGTTAAAGTATACGATGCTCAAGTAATACATTCGTGTATAACTTTGCCTACCTATAGCTAGAATAGTTCTGGAAACGTTTAAATTTCGAATTACTTTTATAGGTCGGTAATACCTTCAGATTTTCGATGGGTCGTTGATAGCTGCGTTTACGTTTAAATCTCAAATCGTTTTAGAGAAAGCGGGTGAAGCCGCGGGCGGTAAGCTAGTGTTTAATAAGTTATGTGAATTGCCATGTTGCATAAGTGATAAAAAATCATGCATAATTATGTTCATACGCGTGTAGCCTGAGCTACTGCAACTGAAGGGTAGAGCACGAAGCACTTGAAGCTTCAATATGACAGCAACCGATCTCAATAATCACGCTACCATCATCATCAGCCTATATACGATCCCACTGCTGGGACACGGGCCTCCTATGAGGGTGCAGGCCATAATACACCACGCTGTCCTAAATAGTGCGGGTTGACGGATTGTCGTCGAACTTTTTGATTCTTCGATATGTCGGTTTCCTCAGGATGTTTTTCTTCACCGCTCAAGCAGTGTTAGAAAAAAATCACAGATAAAATTAAAAATATTTTTTTTTTACTGCTAGGTGGTTATGAATTTATTTCGTGCTAGCCTGGACTCGATCCCCTAACTTATCGATTTGAAGTCCGAGGTCCTCACTATTGAAGTTACTGCTATTTTAGTAGTAGTTTTAAAAAAATGAAATTATTACAAGTATATAATAATTTCAATAAACAAATTATTATGTAACGTAATCAAATTATACAGTAGGTATACTAAAGTTTGTAAGCTACAAACTATAGGTACCTGATGCATAGATAAATTATAATAATTTGCTTGTAGGAATTAAGGGAATAATGAAAAATCTATTCGCGTTACTGAGTTAATTAATGAAACAATTGGCAGCTCAGTGAATGATAACGGATGAATATAAATTGATGTAGTTTTAACATTTTAACGATTAAAAAAGTTCAATTACGTTTAAGGATTTTGTTTGTGTCGATGTTTTTGAAGTCTAATTAATTGGTAGAGTTCACTGATAATAGTTTATTAAAAATGTTTTTAATTATATTCAAATACTGTAACTGGATATAATAACGTATAATAACTAATTGCAGAAGATAATAAAATAAATACCATAACTCATTGTTTTTTAAATGTATAATTCTATCAATAAAATCTTAGCTTAACCATTTGCGAATAAAAAAACATAAGACAATGCACTCTACGCAAAAAGCCGCTCACATACAAACTATATAACATAATATATACTATATGTCATATACAGACCACACCCACACTACCACGCCCACATGGCGGCCTTCTATCTCTGTCTGCCATGCACAAAAGCCTATATCCATCTCTCACGAATGCATGCCGCCCACGATATTTCGAGTCATGGTTTTTAGTAATCAGTGGACCCTTGTGCGGGGTTGTCGCGTCGCACGGCGGAAAAAACGCGATAAAAAATTCAAATACCGGTTTTTTTCGTCGGTTTTTATCTGATATCAATGATAACACGATAGTGTTAATCTTTTAGTGTTTAGCGGTTTTTTGACTGGTGTTTTGTCGACTGTGATTAGTGGTGCAGTGATAGTGATGTGTTTATGTGGAGGTAAATATCGATATGCGGATTTTTTGCTTGCTATCGAATACTGGCTTGGTACATATATATACATAGATTATATTATACATAGATACCTATTAAATACATAGATTAGGTATAAGAGAATGCTTTATGTACAATTGTGTTGGAGGCTCTACCTAGAGTTAAATAAACTAAAATATGACTTTACAGGAAATTTTTTATAACAATACAACAATTATCTATGAATTAACTATTAGCATATTAAAAACCTCTGTTTTATTTAATACGACGTAATAATATTAAATAAATAAATAAATCATTTATTTCACTTAAAACATTTTACAAATTAGAGCGACCCAGGCTCCTAAGATAGTAAGAACTGTTTATATTGTAATAATATATTATATTATATATGTATATATTGTAATAATATATTGGATAAAGTGAATCGTTATAAAATTATGTAGTAGATACCTTTAAATTGTAAAGCATACTTCCATAATTATAAACTTATAGAAGGTATAGATACGTATCCATTTTTTAAGTGAATTGCTTAAGCTTAAAATATAGAGTTAGTACAGGTAGAGTATAGAGCTGACTTGAAAAAACTTGAACTCTTGAAAAAAAAAGTAGAGTATAGAGTCAATTTTATTTACAACATCATAGATTTATTAACTACACTTTTAAAGCAGTAGGTACCATGTTTATTAATTTATTTATTTAACACTTTATTACGTACATATTTTTATAAAATTAAAAGTAAATACTAAAAACTATGTTTGTAAAGTAGGTATGAATCTACCAGTATTTAGCAATTTTAAAAATCAAGCAAGCATAGGTTCTTATAAATCGAGAGAGAAATAGTGAAGTTTCCACCAAAGTAGACAAAAGCTCTACAAAGGGTATATTTTGACACAGATAACATAAAAAGTTTTTACCTTTGTGATAGAAAGGTAAAAAAATATTTAATTAATAATAAATAAAGATTTAAAAAATATGTCTAGCTGAGCCCCGCGGTTTCACCCTCGTTGGTCCGCTCCTGTTGGTCTTAGGCCGAGATTCATAGATCGCACTTTAACTTTACTTTGATGGAAAAGATCTACTTTCACCCAAAAATATATTTCTTAGTCGTGTCAAGCTCATCTTTACTTTCCAGAAACTATACTTTACTTAGTAAAGGCTAAGGAGCCGATAATCATGACTTTGGTTTCAAAGTAAACTTTACATGACTATGCGTATAAATCATGTAGGCCTTCATTTTAAACCAATTTCCTAGAACAGAAACACATTTTAATATGGTTGGGTTATAGATTGAAACGTCATGTCGATTTTTTTTTGTTGATTGTTGATCGTTGCATCGTTTCGTTTGTCTTATAACATTATTATATTAATTTTCTGACGAATTCTGCTGTGTCTACCGGTTTTTGATATTTCTACTTTAATCTTCCTAAATAATGGTTTTTTTTCTAAACATTTAATTTTTGATATAAAATAATAATGTTATTAAGTATTTTAAATCTTTTTTATGGAAATATAACTTAATTTAATAATATGTTCTCAAAAACATAAATTATGCGTAACTATAACGTAACAGTTACACGTCTTACACTGTACTTTACTTTGGGGCCGTACTTTTCTTAGGAAAGTCAAGCAATTGTCTCTGAAATTAAATATGTTGAAAGTAAACTTCGGTCATACAAAGTTTACTTTGTGAAGACTCTTTTGCTCTAAAGTAAAGTCACGATTGTGAATCTGGGCCTTAGTGTGAAGATAATAATATAGCCTTACCCTATAACTAATAACCCTATATATTAGCCTTCCTCGATAAATCGGCTATTTAAAACCGAAAGAATCTTTCAAATCGGACCAGTAGTTCCTGAGATTAGCGCGTTCAAACAAACAAACAAACTCTTCAGCTTTATAATATTAATTATAGTACCTACCTATAGGTAGATACAGACCTACGTTTGTCGGTACGAAATGCGCCGGTGCAAGTGCTACTCGTAGGTACCTGGGTATATTTTAATTTACTAACATATGATGCATAAAAAATTTGTTTCTAAAAAATGTAACCTAAAAGCAAGAAGAACTTTATCATATTATGTCCAATATTATTCACTACTAGCTGTGCCTCGCGGTTTCACCCGCATTGTTCCGCTCCTGTTAGCCTTAGCGTAGCCTTCCTCGATAAATAGGCTATCTAACACAGAAAGAATTCAAATCGGACCAGTAGTTCCCGAGATTAGCGCGTTCAAACAAACAAACTTTATAATATTAGTAGAGATTCGTAACTTTATCCGTTTTAAAGGCAGGTGCTGTAAATAAGCACTGATAATAAGTACCTACTATTTGAAAATATTTTACTTAAAACATTAAGTTATAAAGTTATCATACCTACATACCTACTGTATTCCCCTCTGCACGTATAGTCGATAGAGTCTTCCTTAGAGGGCTTAGGCCATAATCCACCACTCTAAGCGAGTTGATATAAATTCTTTTGGTCTTTTTTTATAAGTACAAGCACGATAAAATCCATTTATTTCAAATATTTTTTTTTTCGTATTAGTATAATAGGTAGGTAATAAAAAGTGCGATCTTATTACAATAGTTGTGTTGCAAAGCCCGACGCAAAATTCATCGTTTCATTTATTTAATTATTTTTTAAATGTTCTATTAGTTTTTATTTAGGTTCTATTCTATAGCATAATAAATGATTATTATTTTTCGTAATATTATCTTTCGAGCGATAGGTAATTTAATTGTGACTATACAAAATATAAAAAAAATATCGGCTCTAACTACGCTGTGTTATCTAGGTAGGTACCTACACTTCATAAATTTAATTTATTTCGTACTGACCTCAGAAAAATTAATTTAGTAGGGGCTCTGTCTTATAATAAGGCCCAGACTACATAGCTGTAAATTAAAACCAAACAAAAAATTATAAACAAAATGAAATAATTAAACTAATAACTTGATTAACATCGTAACTGGAGTATTTAAAATTGTGTAAAAAAACTAAACGTTTTTAAAATTAGCTACGATATGATTACGGTAAGTATAATTAATTATTAATTTATTATTTAACTCGATTCAATATTTTTTACGCGGTTTATTGAATTTATTCGTTATAAAAAACGTGTTGAAATCATGTACAATGACAAATTTTATTTACATTTTTGTGTGGATTACAAATGTAATCTTTTCTTTTACCTACTATTGTGCGAAAATCAGTTTGTCTGAGCTTTTACGTCTAAACCGGTGTACTGTTTTGGATGAAATTTGAAGTGAAAATAATTTGATATCCAGGTCTTTTTAAATACACAATCACTAAGGGATTGAGATAAGTGGAGGAAAGCTTTTGCACTAACCACAGTAGTACCTATTACAATATTTAAATATTGTTATAAACTGAGACCGAACGTTCATTTGTAGGTAAACTCCAATGCAAAAAGCTTTGGTTATCTTACACGAAAGTAGGTAATATGACTTACTATATTTACGCATGCTATGAATAGTGTTCTATACATATAAGTAAAATAGGTAACTTTTAAGGGTACTTCTCTGTCTTTTTACTTTTATTTAAATCAGTATCAAAATTAATTTTTATTTATTCAAAGGAAGCGTGCTGACAAAAGGTAGACATGCATAAATACCTACTTATTTTAATTTTATTTAATTTATTTTCTACTAAAACTAATTTCATTTAAAATACCTGATCACATTCTAATATTAACTTAGTCCTTCTTTTACTTTTAATACAATTTTAAATTAGATTAAGTACCTTCATGTATGAACTAGCTTTCCGCCGGGGCTTCGTCCGCGTTTTCAAAGAAAAACCCGCATGGTTCCCGTTTCCGTGGGATTTCCGGAATAAAAACTATCCTATGTGTTAATCCAAGTTACCGTCTATATGTATGCTAAGTTTCATTGTAATCGGTTCAGTAGTATTTGCGTGAAAGAGTACATACACAAACATCCATCTTCACAAACTTTCGCATTTATAATATTAAGTAGGGTTTTCATTCAATCCGAAAACTGAAATGTATCTAACTGTAATGTTTCTCGTATTCATTAATTAAATGATAAATGAATGAATTCTTGACATTCATCATGTGTATTACCCTTTATGGATTTGTGCATGATCGGATCCGTGACTTCGTCGTTTTGTTCGTCACGCAAAAACTACGAGACATTGTGAAAATAACTATCGTACTGTAAATATAACTAAATAATTGTAAAAGGTACGTAATCCATACTAATATTATAAATGCGAAAGTAACTCTGTCTGTCTGTCTGTTACTCAATCACGCCTTAACTACTGAACCAATTTGCATGAAATTAGGAATAGAGATAGGCGATGCTGCGGGTGGAAAGCTAGTAATTTTATAATTAAATGATTATAATACCTATTATTTTTTAATATTTGTTAATAGATAAATTAAGGAAAGCTTTGATTGCTTGATGGATTTAAAAATTCGATAAACATGATAGCTTGGTGCATCTTTACCGACTTACATAAGATTTTTAATGGCGATTAGGTATTTACGCTCTACCCAATTAATAATCTCTAGAAAAGCTCTTTAAAGATTTAAGCAACTACTTAAAATATAGTTTGCAAATTTGGTGTAATGTTTCGTATATTAATCGGATCATACATACAAATATATTACAATTAAACGTAGCGTATTTTGACATTCACAAATAAATTCATTTTAATTTATTCGAAGTGTTATTTGTATTGAAGAGGATATAAATACAATATACATTAGTCATATAACAAGGTAGGTACAGTTAATTCTTTATTCTGCCTTATTTTTACACAAGTTATAAGTATATTGTGCAATATCTTTACAATATATTACATTTATGCATGCATTATAGATAATATAAGGAAATATTATTCATTTTTATTATTAAAGATGTAAATAATAAGTCACGGAACCCTCGCGTGTATTCGACTCGCTCTTAGCCAGTGTTCGATTGCTAAGTTAAACAAACATAAAGAAAATCGTTAGGTATGGATTATATTATCCGTTGTTTTTGGCGACGCTTGTTAAAAAAATATATTATATAAAATATATACATTTTTTTTTTATATAAGAGGAGGCAACAGAGCAGACGCGTCACCTGATGTTAAGTACACTGCGTCGCCCATAGGCATTGGTAGGTATCGGAAATTATAATTTTATAAATATCATTTTTCAAACATAGGTAGGTACCTAACAGTTTTGTATGAGCTATTAAAATGTTTAGGTACTTGGTAATGATTAGAAAAAATATGATATTAGAAAACTTATAACCTGACAGTCCTTGCTAGCTTTGAATTAAGCTTAACCGCTATAATTCAGAACCTTACTACAATGGTTACAAACATAAAAAAACGGTAAAACCACGATTCGAATAAAATATATTTTTAAAATTCTCATATATTTTATGAATTATGATAATAAACTTGCATGTTAAGAACAGAAATGGAGTTGTTATCAATCAAAAACTCCGTGATTCTAGACGTGCGTGCAATTAAATTGTTTTTGCAATTTATCTTTTATCCACATGACTATAAAAAAGAAAACATTGTGAAGTAAAATAAGTTTGGTCATACATATGCCAACCCACACTTGGCCAGCGTGGTGGATAATAGCAAATGTCAGATCATAGATATGCCCGCACTTGGCCAGCTTGGTGGATTATGGCCTAAACCTTTTTATACGAGAACTCTTCCACTACATTGGGAGCAAAATAGATTGATGATAATAATGTAAATCCTGTCTTACCAGGATAAAAGAAAAGTTTTAGCTTATCTACCTAAAGCTTTGATATATTTTAAATTTGTAACTTTTAGGGTTCCTTTTCGCAAATTGAAAAACCCTTAGAAAGTGAATTCTACTCGAAAAGCCTCAATAGAAAATATAAGCAATTAATTACTATACGCATTAAAAACCAAATGATCGCGTGTAGTTCATAATAAAGCTTGATTTCATCAAAAGAAGTAGAGCTATAAAGCTGCATTTCCACTGATGTTATTTGCATTTACAGTGTAAACTATACTTTACTACAAATCGCTTTAATATGTATGAATATGAAAGAGCCAATGAATCAAATAAATAAGTATTTTATGATAAATACAACATGTAATCCGTTATTGACTATATTTGGCGGGATTTATATACCGAGACGATTTTAATATTCATTTTATTGTATAATTCATCATTTAGTTTTAAAAGATATTTAACACGATGCAATTTCACTACAGTTAATGATATCATTTTATAACTTCCAGACCTTAAATCAAAATTAATTTTAAAAAATCATTATTCAATGAATTGAAACTGTATAGTGTATTGTATTTATTTTTAAATGACCTATAATTTTCATAGTAAAAATTGTGATAAAACGTACACACGTAATACCCACGGAACCAGTAAAGTAACATGTAGGTATCTACTATGATGGAAAGCTGTGAACTACGAATGTTAGGAAATAATAAATTATATTTTATTTATAAAGAAGCGATAGATTCTTGACAGTAAATGTAGGTGTAGATTGCACTCACTACTAATCCATAAACTACCACGCTTTTTTCATAAACAAGTTTAATATAAATTCCATCCACAGTATTCATTATATTTATACCATTTTGA
The DNA here is from genome assembly GCF_905220415.1 of Colias croceus. Classification (NCBI taxonomy): domain Eukaryota; kingdom Metazoa; phylum Arthropoda; class Insecta; order Lepidoptera; family Pieridae; genus Colias; species Colias croceus. Next base: position 5,648,282 of record NC_059562.1, read on the forward strand.
ACTAAATGTTATTTTATATTGATTTAAGGAACATTTATTTAGAAAAATAAATACATAAATATCAATTGAACCAGTATAGTTTATTAAAATACAGATATTCTGCAATATAAAGTTATAGAATCACAACTTCGTAACTACGTTAAAATAACTGTTTATAAATACATATACAACGCACGTGCGCTCTTACATATATCAATTTAATTTATATTTATTTTATATATAATTACTAATATACACATACCTGTCATATATACTAATAAATATATGTATTAAATGTTTAATAGTTGATTTAATAAGATTTGTTGTTTATGTTTTTTGTCGTGTACGTAATCCGGGAGGCTAAGTAGTGCAGTGGCTTAGTAAGTAAGTAATTTAAGTTATTTAAAGAAGGACTTTATGTTATAAACTAGCTGTGCCGCGCGGTTTCACCCACTTGGCTCCTCTCCTGTTGGTCTTAGCGTGTTATTATATAGCCTATATTACTCGTGGATAATGTACATAGCTTTCGAATGGTGAAAGAATTTTTAAAATCGGTCCAGAAGTTTATGAGCCTATTCATTACAATCAAACAAACAAACAAACAAAGTTTTCCTCTTTATAATATTAGTGTAGATTAAATAATATATTAAAAGTGAAGATAATATAATGATTTATGATTTATGTGAAAATAAAATAGTCAAGTATAATAGAAAATGCTTAGATCCCATTTATTTATATTTATTGTAGTAGATATTTATAAATATGACTTAGTATATTTCTGGATTGTCTGCAAGAAAGCAAGGTACCTACTACCTAGGTATGTGGTTTTCAAAGGATTGCAGACCAAACTTTACCGTATTTTTGCAATTATATATTCCATTTGTACGTATCTTTTATACCTACCTATACCTTAATACACATTAAAGCAAAATTTCCGGCCTTATCACTATGCAGTGATCTCTACCAGGCAATTAAAATAATAAACAAGTATGGCAAAAACGGCTCTGAACACAACTTCTCTAGAGAGGAGCCTTTTTACAATAATTACACTCTACAGTTATCAGTAAATCGTGAACTACCAATAAACAAAATTCCACCACAACCAGTCCAGCAGTTTCTAACATACTGTTTAATTATTTTAATTTACATCGAAGACTAAAACCGCATTACATCGTTTAAGTTAATGCTTAACTTGACGCTTTAACGGTTACTTAAAGTGGCTAATTGGTTTACTTGCGTGATAATTGAAAAAATATACCTTTTAAATAGAATTGTAGGTACATAAGAATGTTACCGCCATGCAAATTGCAATCGACCAATTCGATATATTTAATTATTGTTTTTTGAAGTGAATCTTCTTTATCGGGGTTGGAAAAAAATTTAGTGTAACATTTTTTCGTTACGCGCCATCTTTTTCTTATCCCTACCACGCGTGATTCGACGTACCTACTTCTGTAAAGTTGCATATAGTAAATTATTTTTTGAAAAATAAGGTCATAAAGAAGTTTCACTTCTAACGTGTGTACACTAGTACACGCACACATTTTTTTTATTGGTATTAAAAGTTTTAAACGCATTATACCTACAGTTTATTTACATAAAGATAATAATTTTTGTGTAGGTATTCAATAAGATAAATATATGTGGGAACCAGAGTGTCCCTTTTTAAGAAAACCTACGTACTAAATGATATACCTATCTATACTAATATTATTAACTCAGGCCCCGGAATCAAAGACATAATAGAGAATCTATTGTGTCGTGGACCGATCGGGCCGCTCGGGGCTCAATGGGTTATAACTTATAAAGCTGAAGAGTTTGTTTGTTTGAACGCACTAATCTCAGGAAATACTATCTAATCTGATTTGAAAAATTTTATCAGTGTTAGATTTATCGAGGAATGCTATTTATTATCACGCTAAGACCAACAGGAGCGGAGCACTGCGGGTAAAACCGCGGGGCACAGCTAGTAAAATATAAGTAGCGTCTTTGCATCTTGTAACATAACTAGACACAATCTTCCATCTCTATATTATTTTATTTTATGCTTTTTAGACAATTTTACGACTTTGAAATAAAATTCATTCTACTCTATTATTTATTTTATGTTTTTAAACGACATTTAATGCCATAAACATACGGAAAATATAAGTATTAAAGATAGATACACGCAAAGTTGCAAGCAACGCCGCGGGCAACAACCATCACATTCTTGAAGGTAATTAAAGCTAACGTGGTCTAAAAACATTTAATAAAACAAGTTATTGTAAACAACTCGGTCCGCGTCAAAGCGCACGCGATCAGACACATTTAGTGTGTAAATGAACCGATAAAATTATAGATATTATAGGTATAAATACCTATTACCTATACATAATATATCCTACTAATCCTACTAATCACTAAGCAAAGTCGCTTTCTCTGTCCCTATGTCCCTTTGAATGTTAAATCTCTAAAACTACGCAACGGATTTTGATGTGGATTTTTTAATAGGGTGATTTTCGACGAAGGTTTTAGTATGTAGGTAATTTATTAGGTTTTAGACAAAGCGGGCGAAGCCGAGAGCGGAAAGCTTGTATTATAAATGCGAAATTTTGTGAGAATGGAAGAATGGATGTTTGTTACTCTTTCACGCAAATACTACTGAACCGATTACAATGACATTCGTATTTATACAATAAGCTTCAAGTATTTATCAACGATCTATATAAGCCTATAGGCTATACCTAGGTAGGTAGATCACGCTAAGACCAAAAGGAGTGGTGCAATGCGGGTAAAATCGCGGGGCACAGCTAGTTTGCAATAAACAAAATTAACAATTATACCTATGAAAGATATGTTTGAAGAAGAATTTCCCTACTAATATTATAAATGCGAAAGTAACTCTGTCTATCTGTTACGCTTTCCCGCTTAAACCTCTCAACCGATTTTGATGAAATTTGGCACAGACAATCTTTAGACCCTGAAAAAGTACAAAGGCTACCTTTTATTGCGAAATATGTACCACGGGCGAAGCCGGGGCGGACCGCTAGTTTATTTATATGGATATTGAATCTTCTTTCTACAAATTTAATAATATTAACAATATTTTTAATTGGTCTCACTCATGATTCTTATTGGAAGCAACATTCTGAACGATGAAACAATAATTAGAAAAATACATAATTATTTGATGAAAAATAGTAAATTATCATCGGACAGTGAAGCATTCGATATACTTTTTATTTGAAAATTAGCAGTGTGTTCGTTTGATTGAGGCTTTGTGCTGAAGACATTTTTGATATGTTTCAATGAAATTTCTGTTTTTATGAACGTTTTAAGTAGGGACATACTTATTCTTATTTCTTACTAGGTTTCCGCCCGCGGCTTCGCCCGCGCAGTCAAAGAAAACCCCGCGTAGTTCCCGTTCCTGGGATTTCCGGGATTGCGTGATTTTCCCGGGATAAAAAATAAAGAAAAGCCTATGTCCTTTCTCGGGTATCAAAATATCTCCATACCAAATTTCATGAAAATTGGTTCAGTAGTTTAGGTGTGATTGAGTAACAGACAGACAGAGTTACTTTCGCATTTATAATATTATTAGTAGGTATGGATGTTATTATAATTGCGTGGTTTTATATTACAAAATACATAGATAAATAATATTGATATTTATTGATTTGATGTGGCAATTTGGACAAAGTGTAAACTATCTGGATAAGTTTTTGATAAATTACCTAAACTCAAAAATGACTCTATCAATTTTTACCTACTCTAGAAAGATATCTTTCAAAACTATCAACCCGGACGAAGTCAGGGCAAGGAATAGTAATCACTAGGTACATAGTATAAAACAAAGTCGCTTTCTCTGTCCCTATGTCCCTTTATATGCTTAAATCTTTAAAACTACGCAACGGATTTTGATGCGGTTTTTTTAATTAGATAGAGTGATTCAAGAGAAAGGTTTTAGTATATAATTTATTAGGTTTTAAACAAAGCGGGTGAAGCCGCGTGCGGTAAGCTAGTAAAATCATATATCTAAGCTTCAAAATTAATATTTTAAGGTCCAATTTTCGCAAATTTATGTAAGGTAGAGCCATTCCCTCTATTTACACACATTTTTTGACATCAAGGCATAATATTAATATAATAAGTAGGTATGAACTATATTAAATTGGTGTATAAACTGTTAGGTTAAACTTATCAAGAAATTGTTAAAAAAAATCGGCAGTATTTTTTACCGATAGATATTTGCAAAGTCAAATCCATTTCCGAGTGAAAGATGAACAAACATACGCATTAAAATAAATTAAGGCTTTAGACTTCTTGTACACATTAAATAAATTATATTAAAGCCTTATTATTATAAATTGAACTAACGTTTAACCTCCCGTTTTATCCAAAGTATCTTCAGATTCCAAGATAGTTTCCAACCATCGTTCTCAAAAGCACAAATTAGATACTATCCAAAAGGTTCTAATACCCATGTTTTTATTACCAATCATTTAAACATATATAAAGGATAAAACTAATTTAATTAGTGGTTGTACGAATGGGCGTGGCCAGAGGGTGGGGCGGGGGCGTGGCCTGCTGGTCGTTGAACCCTAGACGTATGGCATGGTGTTTTAAATTCTATGTTTTGCCTGCATTGATAACGTTGTGAATGATCGTGTAATTATCATTCACGGCTCGACTGATTTGAATAGGAATTTGTTTTGTTGATAGCTTTGTGGGAGTTTGTTTTTGGTAGGTTAATTTTTAATTTTGAAATGAGATGATTCGATCTGTGTGTAATAGCAAATAAAAAATTATAATTTGTATTTTTTTACTAACTACGTAAATCGGCTGGAAGTAACATTCAAATTTAAAGAAAATATGCACTTACTTACTCTACATAGATTTACACGAACTCAAAATTAATATTTTTTAATGCTTGTAAATTTTTTTTATGTTGTTCTTTTTAATCTTTATAATAATAATTAAACTTTATTACTTACACTAGTCTGTTAAGTATTTATACTTACATTTCTACAACACAATATATGTACATACATACTTATTTGATTTTATTTTTTGTTCCAGATGCTGTATCGTGTGAGACATAAAAATACCGCGTCAAATAAAATAAAATAACAAATAATGTACTCAGTGCAATATAAATTCGGTGCTTTATATACCTAGTTACATAAATCCAAACCAGTTAATAAACGAACGGGATTAAACGAACTAGTTCGACAACAATGAAAGTGCGGTTACGGACAGGCGTTCAGTCGAACTGAGGACTTTAACGAACTAACTGGTTTATTAAGATGCATTTATGAGTGACTGTTGCGATAACTACGGGATGTACACCACGTGGTACAGTCGTGGCGAGGGTGGTATGCACCACCACCAAATGGGGCAACTGTACCACGGGCCGCCCATGATAAAGACTGAAGCTGGGGTTAATAGTGACTGCATGATGGCGGTGGATTACGCGCCACCTATTAAGGTAAGACTCCTGGATTGATGGAGAGGAACATTTAATTATTTTATTGTGATAATATTGTCAGAAAAACCAAGGAGAGGGCCGTGGGACCTACCTATATTATAGATAACAAATTTTATTCCCTAAACAATTTTTTCTCTCTTTTTCTACTTTCAGAGTACTTTGCAGGATTGAAAGTATACCGAATAAATATAAAATGTTATAATTTGTCCGATATCATAGAAAACGACAGACGAAGAAGACACTAGAATTAGAATTATTTAGATATTTATTTAGTTCTTTCTTTCAATTAGCGGAGGTTATTAATCTAGGTATGGCTTATTTGGATTATCTAGTATTTTCTACAATTTACTGATATCACAATGCAATAAATTGGTCAAGAGCTGCCAACATTTTAAACTTTGGAGTTATCGAGCAGGTAAATTATTTAGAAAAATAGAAAGGTAGGTACCGTCAAAACTATAATAATAAATCATCAAACATAAAAATGAATCGCAAAATGTGTTGGTAAGCGCATAACTCGAGAACGGCTGAAGCGATTTCGTTAATTCTTTTCATATGATATTCCTGCAAGTCTCGGATGGTTCTTATGGAGAGAAAACGTAAACATGTACCGCGGGCGAAGCCGGGGCGGACAGCTAGTTATAAATAAAATTACTTATTTGTTACATATTATTTTATTACTTTATAATCCTAGTAGGTATCTGTAAAGTAAATATCTACTTCGATATATTTATGTCTACGTGCTCTCAACTTGGCGTAATATACCAGTTCGACTCTGTGATGTGGTTAAAAAAATACCACAGTCCATAAATTCACTTCAACTGGAGTTCAAGAAAAAAATAGGATGTTATCGGAAATAGAATACAATTACGTTAATACTCGGGCGCCATGTTTTTTTGTTCTATGCTTTGCCAGGAAATTGTAGAAGTTCCTTCTATAATAATAGGAAAGAAAAATATCATTGAATATCAGGATCTTTATTTTTTAAAGATGATTTTTTTTAATTCTCAGGGCAGTTACGTTAAGTTTGAGACAATAAGAGATACCTAAGTTCAATTAGTTTGTTTTATAGGGTAAAACCGGGATAGATGCCCCACTTTTTGAAATAGCCTCATAATTTAAAAAATATGAATCTTATACGAACACTTTGCATGAATATAGTTAGGTGAATTATCTGTTTTGAATTGTTGTGTATATTTTTTATCCTATCATTTATAGATAAAGTGTAATAACAATTTTTGTAGAACACCTTTTTTGGGGATACTTGCCTACCTATATGGATAGTTGCCCTACCATGAAAATACTAACGAGGATAGATGCCTGCAGAGTGGGATAGATGCCATACATACTCTATAAACGCGAAATCAAATAAAATTTACATGATAAACCGGCAAATATCATGTTAACATAACTAACACTAGTTGTTCTGTTGTCCAAGAATACACTCGCGCTCGCACTCCTTCTTTTCTTTTGTATTTTCGTGGCATGGTTCTGATACAATCAATATAAGGTCAAATCATTAATAAGTAAGTATACATAACAGTAAAAAAGCTAATTTAACAAGTAAAATCGGTTAACATACAGAAAACCTCTGACACAATCAGGTAAAAACTGCATGATTGTTTATCGACAATGACATGTATATATTATGTAATGAGGGATAGATGCCCTTAGGGTCCCCTAAGGGCATCTATCCCTCGAAAAAACAGGGCAACTATACTTTTTGATAAGGATAGTTGCCCCGGTATTTTTTTTTTATTAAATAATAACAAAAGACCGACCATTTACACTTAGATATATACTTGATGAACCAGTGTATTGACATAATAAGAAATATAATGAAATTTATTAATACTTATAAAGTTATGCAAAGGCAAATATTAACCCTTCAAAATTTGACGTATTCGTGAAGTTCGCCGCGGAGATAATAACACGCACTAGCGAAACACGTCTTCACCAAACAACAGCTCATGCGTAACAGAGGTGCGGGGTGATAGCAGCACCTATTTAAATTATTAATTCGTAGTCACGAGTTTTGGAAGTTAGGTTTTTTGAAAATGAGGCATCTATCCCAGTGCGGCATCTATCCCGGTTTTACCCTATCTCAGATAATTTATGTATATTTTTAAATTTTTACATTATCAAGAGTTTCTATATAATCTAAAACCGACTACTCACCTACCTGAAGCAGGGGCAATATTGGAATTGCACCCTTAATTCGCTCCTTAATTGTGATATGTATAGGCAAGGAGGGGCAATTTAGAGAACAGCTGAAATTGCTCCGACTGCCGTGCAACTGAGATTGTTCCAATATTGCCCCTGCGGCAGGTACGTGAGTAGCTGGCTTAAGGCAAACGTCTGTATCAATCCGTAAACAAAATTAACCGTTCCATGCTAATTATGCTGATGTAGAAATGCATGTCATTATTCAATAAACGTGTAGCAGCAGTCACGTATAACGAACTATATTTATTAGTGATCACTGATATATTGTCTAACGGTACAGTTTTAGCATAACCATTTCAATCAATACAGTAAGTATTGTTTACACACACATCAGATCCCATGCATGAACCAATAAGGTGTTTATTGCAAGCAACATAACGAGTTTTTTCTTACAGTTCATATTTTAATAAGCAAACTTTATGATCATCGAAAAATCACTTGAAATTTAATTTCACTTCAACACATGCATTAAAAGAGCTCTGAATCTATGACAAATTGGAGACCACAGTTCACTTCGTTATGGTCGAAAACACAGCTAATACAATGCGAGAAGTCTGGCTTGAAATGCGAGCGATCTGCAAAAATTTCGTTTCACTTAAATATACATACCTTAATACAGAATCTATGTCAAATTGGAGACAATATTTCGCATGGTTAGGATGAAATATTTAAACTTTGTCTAGAATTGCAAGCAAATATATACCACAAAAATAATACAAGGCTTGAACTCTAGTTTGAATTTCTAGGAAATATAACCTGCACTACAGTTCCTTCACAAATGATTATTGATATCAGATCCAAATGGTCGTGCATATCAAACAGCACGCGTCCATGACAGATCAACTAATATTATCATTAGAGGCAGTTGAATGAATCTGTAGGAATGTTGCTCAGGATAGTCAACTGAAGGTTACCTTGATAGGATTTTAATTTATTGCAATGGGACTGCGAAGTCTTTCATTTAAATGTAGAGAAACCTTGATGGTGATTCCATCTATATCTTTAATATTTGTTCTAGTTAATAATATGGTTTACTTTAGTAACCCAAGCACCAGCCAGGGGACGTGAACAAATGGCAAAACGTAACCTTTTCTATACGAGTAGGTAATAGTCCGGTCATACTGGACCATCAGAATTAGAAAATTTCTGCATTTTATATTTAATCGCTTTGAATAATTTTATCAATTTCAGCTGGATATTAAATGTTGTACTTTCGAAGGTCCAAAGTGACTGGGCCATTAGTCTAATAGAAAACGAATAGATGATAAGTTTTTTGCCATTTCTCTAGGCTCACAGTTATTTATTAAAAAACAAAATGAACCTTGAAAATTTATAGATTTGTATCGATTCTAGAAGAACATAGCCAACATGACTCTAGTAATTAATTGTAATCAGATTAATTAGTAACCGATAGTTTTCTCATCTCATTAGAAGTTCTAATAAAGGAATAGGTAGCAAGGCATGTTAAGAACTTAGCAAGTAAGCATTGCAACTTACAAAGTAGAAGTCCTTAAAATGCTGGGGCTTGATGAGTGACATTTTCCTTTTAAACCTATTTCATTAACATGTAGATCACTATCCTTATACACAAACTACCTATTGTAAATGCCAAATTGTCTTGTTTAAGTTCGTTACATTTTAAAATTTATTCCTGTAATTTTATGTTATATTTGTTCAATCTCTAAAGTCTAAACAGTAACTTCAGTAAGTAGATGCCTATTCTCAATCCAATAATTGCGCAATAAGGCGAAAAACAAACGAACGCTATTTTAATTCCTCTCCATAATTTTTTACAGCACAAAAACATATAACTGTAAAAAATAGTTATCCAAAGCCATTAGTTAAAGAAGCTATGTAAGAAAAATCACGTGTGAACGAATCGAAGTATTTAGCATAGCCTTTTATAGGGTTGATGGGACATTACTGACATCCTTTGAAGGGCCTGGTTTAATAGTTTGCTATGCTATAAGCAGACTAGCTATTAGATCTTATTTATAGCAATTCTCTAACTGCAGCTAATAAGTAATAGGTATTGTTAAAATAAATGCTTGTTATTTAATTATTTATAAAGGGGGTTGTCCAGGGTGCTTGCTTTGGGCCCTCTATTTTGGACATAATAGTGTAAAATAGCTAATAAATGTGAAAATTGAACATTTGAGATATAAAATCAGGGAAATTTAACATTTTCCACTGAACACACACGTGAATCTCAGTTTATTTTGTTACCATAACCATATCAACTTACGGGTCATCAAATCCTTCCTTATAATTTAAAATTATATATTCTCGTACATAATCATCCTCATTAATTGCATCAAAATATCCTTCGCATCTCAACGGAATCGAACCTGAACCCACACCACATATTTGCACGTTCATACCGTTACACTAATGGAGCGACTTCGGTTAAGGCAAACCAACAGTTTATATTTACAGCTTCAATTGTGTGCTTAATTGCGAATCCTTTTGATGTTTAAAAAGAAAATGAAAATAAAAAATGTAGATTAAATAAAATAATATAGGATAAAAAAATAGTTGTATCCTTGATTGGATACGAATTCCTGATAATAAATTATAATACGATGGATTAAGCTTTAAAGTTTAATTAATTTTGGTAGGTACAATAATAATTCAAGGAACTTCAAATCGATACATTATCTCATCTTTATTTTTTCTACATCGCATACGAAGACTCAAACATCTTCTTGTTGTATCTTTTGAAAGTAAATGCTAAATACATTCGTAACAATTTATTAGTAAATTGATCGAAAATATAACGAAATTTAGTGAAACGTTTAAATGTTAAAGTCAATATTGCATAATCATGCAACCCAAATTTAGTATTATTCATTATTCTTAACAATAGTAAGTATTTCTACTAAACTCGTGAAAGTTTATAATAAATGTTCTATGTTTGTAATAGCTACTGCTACTTAAAATTGTGATACAAACATGTTATATTTCAATTTGAAAACTTGTAGGATTTAAAATCGTTTAAAATCCGTTAAAATCTTTAATTTATGAATGTATAATACCTACTCGCGAAAAATCAAACACTACAAAATACTATGAAAACTTATAGTTCATAATAAGTAGTCGTTCACTAGTCCTATCTTATTGATATCATAAATTGAATCTTCTTGAAGACTTTTTCACGCAAAAACAGCATTTGTATGGATTTTAGGATTAGATAATAGTCTGGAATATTACACTTTTACCCTTACGAATGAAGTCACGAGCTCTAGTTAGTATATCTAAATATTAGGTTGAGGTGCTGACCGCTTGCCTGGTATGTGGCAGATGTCAAAGTATCTCGCAGGGCATAAGCCCTGTGCCCTTTCGAAGTGTTTTTTGCTATAGAACGAACTCTACATTTTTCGTTTGTTATGTGTACTCTAACTATATAGACACCAACTTTAAGTTTGAATGAATATCCAAACTTTAGAAATTCTTTTACTGGTCAATTAGAAATATGAACTAACGTCTACTTAACTTATATGGGAAGTTCTTTAATTATAGCGATAGTAAAAACTTTTATTTGTATACATAAAACAATTTTGTAACATGGTAGCACTCAAGAAACCTAATTTCTTATAACTCAGGGGAGATAGTGCTGTAAGCTGAAATACAGGATTCTCCAAGTTAAGCTACGGTCTCTTTTTAGTTTCCATCCCGAGTCAACTTGGCACAGTCAGAACTGAACTACTAGCCCAATATACTAGAAAACGATTACAACACTAACGGTGCCAATGAATGTGGCGTGGAAAATATAAAATTTTGTTCGTTTTTTCGAGAAACCTGTTCATTTCCCTGTTCAATGGGACCCATTCACCAGCAGATGAATGGAGTGTCGTTCACCGCAAGTTAAAATCAACAGTTAACGAGATGATTATTCACGTAGTGCAATCGTGCTCTTTTTTGTGGTCAGTACCACAGGGCTGTGGGTCTACGAAAATTGTATCGTAGCTCGGGTGTTTTTTTTAATGTATATGTATATCTGGCAATCGAGAGCTGTATGGTGATGAAAATAAATATTAATATCGTCATTAGTATAAGTATCGTCATTACTTGCTACATACAGTAATATTAGTACCTATTTAAAATTGTTACGTTAGATTTGGTCGTATTCAGATTTTCCTCCAAAACCAATAGATTTTGAAGTATAGTTATTTCCTTATGAGATAAGTTGTGCCTACCTACCTTGTTTCAGTTAAAAGTATAGTATATCGTTAATTTGATTTTTATAACCAAGACTGTACTTTGATTAAGAATATACATAATATATTACCTACTCGAATGCTTTATATATTGTATTAAGATGTTATCTTGTAGTCCTAATAAAGAATTTGGAATGTTATCAATGTGTGTTACAATTTTATTATCGTTCTAGGTGTAATAAAATTAAAGATAAATGTTTAAAACAGTCTGGTTAAAAGTAGAGTTAGTTTTTAGTCTTAGTTCTAAATGCAGTTTGTATCTATACTAATATTATAAAGCTGAATTTATTTGTTTGAACGCGCTAATCTCAGGAACTACTGGTCCTATTTGAAAAATTATTTCAGTGTTAGATAGCCCATTTATCGAGGAAAGGTTATATATCATCACGCTAAGGCCAACAGGAGCAGAGCACTGCGGGTAAAACCGCGGGGCACAGCTAGTTTTAGATAAATGGTTACTAAAAGAGATAAATTAATTTTTAAAGTAAATAAAGTAATTGTTGTAACAGAATATCGTGACTGCAATATGCATGTGAACAAAACTATTCATGCAAATAAATTATTTGAATTCTAACAATATTCAATATTAATGAAACATTGTTAATCATTTTGTAGGAATGTCTCGGGAATTTGATAATATCACATCAGCAACACAAATACGAATATTTTAAAGAAACGTTTGATGAATACAATTAAAATAGTGAAAATCGAAACGTTTACGTGATGACTATTTCTTCTAAGAAAGTATATTATTACATACATCTTGTTCTGTATAATATTATATTTCTTTCTTATTCAACATCTTATTTCATTGATACACAGCGCCATGCTGATCACGAAAAGAATTTTCCAGTAGAAAGCCTGTTAAAAAATAACCAAACAAAATCCTAATATAGTAGTAAGTTTGTTTGTTTGAATAGGCTAATCTCACCAGCTACTGGACCGATTCGAAAAAAAATTACATCGTTAGATATGTACGGATTCATATAGGGATTATTTTTCTACGGAAATAATACTGCTATAAGACGCGATGATGATGCCATAGACATCATGGTAAGGGGAGCTGATTTAACAGTACACGGGCGAAGCCGGGGCGGACCGCTAGTACTAATACAAGCTACTATACTAAAATAATATGAAAAATACCATTCGACAGCCCTGATAGGAAATAATACGAGATGAAAAACTAAGACGATGCCGGCCGTGGTGAATCGTGTGCAGCCGTGCGAACAATCCAACGCAGGTTGGTGTTTTTTTTGGCACGGGCTGGGTAGATTAAAAATTTGTCATTCATCTGTTCTGCTGTGCTTGGAATCTGTGGGTAATCGGAATATTGTAATAGATTATAATCGAGATATTTAGGTTGACGAAAATATGTACTTATGTTAAAGTATGTCAAATATAGCCTTTTTTAGAATAAACTTACGCAGTTACATCATGAAGGTGTATTTGAGATGATAGCGTAAAAAGTTGGATTTTGGCTTTACATGTGTTGTGTATCCTCCAATATTGGTTATATCAAAATTACATTATAATGTATGTCTTTTTGTGTTATTGTATTTATTCTATCTGTTCTCAGATCAATTTGGAGTTTGGGAGAGATCATTCTTAAGTGATAGGCCGTCAAATAAGTTACACTCTTTCATTTTCTTTTGTAAGAAGTTGCAAGCTTTCCTGTACCTATGAACAGCTGTATTATTGTGTGATGAACATAGATGTTTGCTCTGTGTCTGGGTGTTGATTATCTATGTAAGTATTTATTTAAAATTATATACGTATGTATATCAGCCATCTAGTTTCCATAACACAAGCGAAAGCTTAGTATGGGATCAGATCGTACCGTGTGTGAAAATTGTCCTGAAAGTGTCAAATAAATAAAATAGCAAATAGACTCAAAATCCTGTATGTTTTGTACTAGTATAATAATTGTAGTTTATATTCTTTATTCTTTAAAACACCCATAACTATATAACCAGACAAATTGCAGTCGGAAGCCACAGACTCGATTGGGAGATCAAACCGCTACCGGAATTCAACCGCATCAAAAGTTGATTAGCTTTTGTGGTCATTAGACGTTAAGAATGGGATGTGCAGGTAGTTTAGGATTGTTTGTGTGTTTTAGAATTTATGTGATGATTATTTTTTACATTGAATGGTACATCTTTTCGTAGATACGTAGGTACCTATCTACATAATATTATGTACATACCTACATATTTAATTGAATTTTTGTAATAAAAATATTGGTAATTAAATTAGTAGGTACCTATCTTTAGTTTTATAACTGGATTTCTTTTAAAATATTTAATAAAAGTAGAACTATCGAATATGGATAGTATGTTTGCTTGGCACAGAGAATAGGACTGACTGATGTTTTCATTTTAGTTGTATTATGGATATATTTTACAGAACATGAACTAACAAATTAAAGCACTTCCCAGAAAAATGTGTATTTGTTGATACATATCTAAAGTCACTAACCTACAGTATTTTAAACATTTAAACATTGAACTGTAGTACCTACGTATAAGAAAGTAGAGTTCCATATGTATACTAATATAAAGCTGAAGAGTTTGTATATTTGGTTGAACACGTGGAATATTTACAAAATTCCTTTAGCATCTGATAGCCCATTTATCGACCTACATAATAAAGCTAAGACTAAAAACGGAGCAATGCAAGTAAATTCGCGTGGCTCTAGTAACCTATAAGACTCATAAAATAGATCAGTGTTTTCCCAACACTGTCATCCTGCGGGAGCATCAGGAAATGATCGGGATAACGATCCAGTGACGTCATTAATCAACCGTCACCGCAAGGGAGATATATCGAAATGTTGTTTGCTGCGTGAACACTTTTTAGTATTATTTGGACGTTTTACTGAAAGTTTATTGTATAAAATATTTATCTTAATATATATATAAATCTCGTGTCACAATGTTTGTCCTCAATGGACTCCTAAACCACTTAACCGATTATAATAAAATTCGCACACCATGTGCAGTTCGATCAACTTGAGAGATAGGATAGTTTAAATCTCAAATCGTTTTAGAGAAAGCGGGCGAAGCCGCGGGCGGTAAGCTAGTTATGTAGTATATTCTTCTATAATATAAAAATGAAACGCTAAATTTGTTGCCAAGCGCAAATCTCGAGAACAGATGAACCGATTTCGTTACTTATTTTTTAATAATATTTGTTGAAGTACGAGGATGGCTCTTATGTAGAGAAAACCTAAACACGTAGGTCGTAGATATACTAATGCTCGAAGCCGGGGCGAAACGCTACTTTTAAGATAAATACATAAATGAAAATACTGACACTTTCAAAGCTTATAGCTACATTTTTAGAGATGGTATGTAGAAATCACGGACATCATTATTTATTTAACAATAATTATCTATTATGATATTTAAATACTATCTTCGTATATTACTGAGAACTTACTCAAAAATAAAGAATTGTTAAATCAGCCTTGCTACAGTTATCTTAATTCATTCCACCGTGTAAAAATCTTGAATTTTTTGCGAGTCAAGTGTGCAAAAACTTAGTTTCTATTATAAAGGTGTAATAGATTCGGAATTCAACGTTTTCTATTAAAATATTGTCTGGGTAAGTTCGTCACACCTTTTTGTAAGATATATTTCAATTATCGGATAAATTTCAATGTAGTGAAATTATTCTTCGAAGCGTTATAAATCATGGAAGAAATAAGAGTTTAATTTAATTTAAAAAGACGCTTCATGTAATTTATTTTTAATTAAAAAAGTCATAAAACGATATAGTAAAATGGGATATACATTCAAAATACAATATAAATGAAATTTATACATGCTATATTTTGACGTAGTAAAAGAAACGCACCGTTAGGGTGCATTTACATAAAACGAGCTTAGAGCTAGAGCTAGAGCATTCTTAGAACAACGAAAGAATGCTCTACGCCTGTTTACACTAAAAGTGTTTGACAAAGTCGGGTTAGAATTAGCATTCGCTCGTTTGATGTAAATGCACCGTAACTTCTTATAAATCCCTTACAATTTAAAATGAAGCCTTACTTGAAAACATAATAAATACGAAGCCTTTCAAATATTATTATTTAAGTAATAAAAATATAGTCACTACGTGGTTTTTCCTTAACGTTTACCAAAAAGTTTTGAGGCGACGTCCTACATGGGGGAGTGTGGATTTGAAATAACTAATTGTCTATAAGATTTATTGATAAAGACATTCCCTTTGGAAAAATACGCATTAAGAATTAACGACAGTTGAAATAAGTTAACGGTGTGGTTGCTTACGAGTTTTGTTAAATGTTTGAAAATGTAAACTAACATGATAAAGAGATTCAATTTTTCGTATGTTTATTTATTATGATTTAACTCTACATCTGCTAGACTTGTATTGAAAATTGTTTTACAAAGCTATACCCACAGACCACATTAGCTACATTTCATTTTTTACTGGTTAGCGTTTGACCTGGGAAATACGGCTAGTGTACAGATCTTTATCAGATAAAGAAGTTTTTCTAGATATCTAATTCTGCCCTAAATGAATGCATTAATTGTTTCTCTCTTATTTGCATTTCAATTGAACCAAAGTTAACGTAAAAATCATCTTTACTAACAAAATATTAACCTGAAAGGCCAATAAACTACGCTATTCCCTAATCCACCGATGGCGTATCCTATTTTACCCTATATCTTGTCCATTTCCCTCTTCTAGTAGGCAACACCCGTAACATCAGTTGCGGTACCTAGTCTATGGGTGGCGCACTTAGCTTACCACCAGGCAAGGCGTCTGCTCGTTTGCCTTCTAATTTCATAAAAAAAATATATATATAATTTTAAGATAACTAAGAAGAACATTTAGAAAGAACTTAGGTCAAATACTTAAAATTATAAAATCAAAATATTTCTTCACTCTGTACTTAATTCATTTATACTAACCTAAATTTCCCTGCAGTTTTCTCCCAATTTTATAATAGAGTTAACTACTGCTCTACTTACCATAGAGTGATGAATACACAGACAGGGCGGTGGCAGGTCTTAGAATAAATATATTAATGATGCCTTCGCCACGAACAGGGATTGTCTCTTAAATTAATTATCCTCTGAGATGTTAGGGGAGGAAAGACGTGGTTTCATCGGGAAATTGTAAAAATAAAGAAAATTGGCATATGTTACATGTATCTCACCAAATACATGTAACATATGCCAATTTTCTTTTTATCTGTTATTTTATTGTCTATAATATTATTATAAATATATTATAATAAATATGGGAAATATATATTTGTAAAGAGTGAAGATATTGTTTGTGCATCATTCTGACTAACACGTCGCGTTAGAGTATATTTTATATGCTAACACTTCATACCTAGATTTAGTAATTGTTTTTAACGTGATAGAACCTGAAGATTATTAAGCTCTTTCGCTATACAAGGAGCAATTCTTATTACCTTATCTAATATTGAAAGGTAAATTTGAAACTCCATATGATTGTGATTTTTTAATCTCGTGATCTTTATAATGTCATTTACAACGCTTTAACAATAATACTAATTCAGATATTACGATATTTCTATTCTTAACAATCCTTTATAGAATTAAAAAAGCAATTTTTTTACTAAAGAGCAACTTTTGTCTCCGCAACTATTTTGTCTCTCCCATCAACTCTATGGGCTAGTAAAAAAGTGCGCGCATGAAGCGACGCAACTCCCCATAGAGTTGATGAGAGAGACAAACTCTTGCGTGCTAGCTCTTACGCCGTTAGTACACCGACGCATTCGCGTGCGGCAGCGAATCTCAGCGAAACTACTGCGTAGCGAAATATCTGCGGAACGTTAGTAAACAGCAATGTTTTCGCAACTTTTTCGCAATGCGTCTGTGTAATGGCCATTTCGCAGTTCCTTGCGAAACAATACTGACAAGGAAGCAACTATTTCATCTATCCATGTGCTAGAGTGAGACATATCATATGCGAAAACCTGCCATACTACTGACAGATTTTTCGTTGTTTCGCTGCCCCTCGCGAATGCGTCGGTGTACTAACGGCGTTAGGTACTCTTCTTTTCATTAATATGTATATTGTATATGGAAAACGGTTGACACCCGTCAACATAAACATAAATAAAATGACTTCAACCGTTCTGTAAAACACATATTAAAATTAGATTTCTTTACTTACATAATAAGGTTTTATCACTGAATATATATCACTATTTACAGACAAACGGAAATGCCGACCTGTGCTTTAAATAAGGGCCTTTTATGGTACGTTTTAAGATTACATAAGTATTAGTTACTATAATGTTATGTAAAGCTGTAATTGGATATTGCTAATCAGGACATATACTTCCTATGGTATTAATATTACGTACCTACGTAAAATATAATAATATTACGTAATAGTTTGTCAGGATGAAAGGATGTATGTTTGTCACTCTCTACGCAAAAGATCTGGATGTAAGCGAATCTGTATGGAATTTTGAACAGAGCTATAGCACAATCCATACAAATATTATAAAGCTGAAGAGTTTGTTTGTTTGAACGCGCTAATCTCAGGAACTAGTGGTCCGATTTGAAAAATTATTTCGGTGTTAGATAGCGCATTTATCGAGGAAGGAAGGATATGCTATATTTCTTTATGTTAAGACCAACAAGAGCGGAGCAATGCGGGTGAAACCGCGGAGCACAGTGTATATCTGTCAATTGTAATAATACCCTACGATTCTCGTAAACACGCTTGCATGTGTGCGTGAGCCATTTCGAACGTGTTGTATGAAGTTTCCCTACTGGTTATACAACCAGTAGGGAAACTTCATACAACAGTATATTGTGGTTATAGGCTACTATGTTTAGGTTATGGGTTAAAATGCTTTTTTCGTCAAACATTACATGTTGAAATATTTTCGAAAGCCCCAGAACCTGTATAAATACAAAATAATCTGTATTTAAATACTCTTCTTTCGACAAATCAAAAGATTTCCATCCACAAGCAATGATAAGATCCTTAAAAGCCTAGGATCTCGATACTACTATAGAACCTTCACTTTTATCTCATATTATAATCTATCATTACAATATTAACCTCAATACGTAGTTAGCTAAAAGAAATGTCGTTTCGACCGTTTTGGATGGTAAAAACAATGTTGATCCGCCATATAAGCATTATTATGGCGTGAAATATTAAAATTAATATTTTCCCTTTTAAATACTAATGCATATAATTCGTTCTGGTATTCGAATATTGACTATACATGAGCTAAATCTTAATATTTATATGATTAATATTTTATAATTGGACAAACGTAGTAAGGAATGGCACGAATATTATAAATTGTCGCTAAATGAGGGAAATTGTTGGAAAACGTTCAGTAAAAAGAGCTATTTAATAAATGCCATATACTCTGTAACTAGAGGTTAAAACGGAAGGTTAATTAAAACTAAATAGGTATAATAGGGTAGCAAAATAAACATATTAAATCAGACATAGGAAATGTATTAATGGCTTGAAGACAGGAATATCCCTTACAATGAGAAAATACAAATCGGATACAAATTAAAACAGCATCGAATTAACTAAAAACTATAAATATTATTGAATTTTCGGAGGAAATATTGAAAAAACACAATTTTAGTCTAGCTCTACATTCTGCTCTACATACCAAATAAAGATTGTTTTTGAAGGAAATCCAATAAATTAAAGTTTAAATGTTATTTAACACGATGTTATCATTGTTTTTTTATTGGTAATTTTACCACTATGACGGTAATGACATTTAAATGTTCATGCAAAAAAAATCTGTATTAACGCATCTATAACCTTTCACGAACATTACAGAAACATACAAATCAAACCTCAATTTTCAAAGTCGGTTAATTATTACAAAACGGGCGAGATTAAAGAAACATACAAATCAAACCTCAATTTTCAAAGTCGGTTAATTATTACAAAACGAGCGAGATAAAATCAAAAGCTCGCGTCTAATAAATATCATAATGTATAAACTTAATAAATGCGGTTAACGCGTGCTGCATTTAAAATTGCTTTTTATCTGTAATACGATTATTGAATAAAACGAACGTTTATATTTCCATTTATTATGCTTAGCTGGATTTTTCCAATGAATTCCAGCGATTGCCGCGTTGCATTCGATTCCAGAACATTTTTAATTTATATATAAGTCTAATATCTTCATCTGTATGTTTGTATGTAACCGACTCCGATTTGACCCACTTAAGACGGACAAATTTAATTCAATCTTTGTACACTTATCAACGATCAGTTTGAAGAAAATACAATAGTTTCACGAGTTTAAAGCGTGGTTCTAAATTATTCGATAGTTAAGATACTAATAGGGTAGTGTGTGTTAAACAACGTTTCTTTACTTTCTTCCTCAAAGTGTTAAACATACTGAAAGGGCCTTTTTTGTGATAATAGTAAATGTACAGACCATAATCATACCTATGGAAAATATATTATCTTTAATACATCGCAAAATCTTATTACAAACAAATTATCTACATAAGTGAGCAGCAAATTAGAATAGAGGTGTGAACTATGTAGAGTATGTACCTAATAGAAGTACTAAATTAATGAGTATGCATTAATCCCTACATAAAAAACAATGAAACTAATTTACCACAACCAACACCTCAAACTTAAACATTCTCTTATAATTCCTTAAAAAACGTTCAAATCCACCAATTTACGAAACAAAACGTTTCAGTCATCGTTAGAAGCAGAGGCATTCAAGCGAGGGTGACACGAATCATGAAAAATCACCTTTTTTGTCTACATGTGCCGCCCATCTTGAGAGATTTACGCATTAGGACCTTGGGTTTAGTGGTTTAGAGGGATCCGGGTTCGATTTCAACAAGCTTTTACAATTTCCACCTGCATAAGATAAGAGAGAAGAGATTATCTTGAGAGATTTACTAGTATTGTGGCTTAGGTTAGGTATGGTTAGATATATAACCCGGGTTTTATTTCTGAAAATATACGACTACACAGCAACAAAGAAAACAGGATTTGTAGAACACACAGGAACAATTACAAAAAAAAAACTTTAACATAATCTAAACACATTCAAAATCTAAATTGTGAATACAGAGAAGAGAGTTACAAAATATGTCAAGTCGTATGCGACTTAACATATTTTGAAAAAGAAGATTCGAAAGCTGTCCTCAATCCCCATAATATAAAATAGAGCTTTTTCCTTCTCTTCTTTGTAGAAACTGCTGCCCAAGGCGATAGTTAATTTTAAACTAGGTATGTATATCAATGGCTCAAAAGGACTGAAGGAACTAGGAAGTCTAGTAAAATCAATAAATGTTTGAGTTTGAATTACATGATGTAGAAGCCACGGTTTTCAACAACAAAAGCGGTATAAAAACTGATTTATATTAGAATTAAAACAATGATCTTTAATTATATTATGCAAACAGTCACGCCATTAATGGGAGCATTAATTATAACCATTATAATAGACTATTTAAAGAAAATAGTAATTTATGCATGTTAAATTATTAAAATCATCATTCATTTGTTCCAATGATAAGTTATTATTTATTGTACAATTATTGCTAAGTGCAGATCCTTGAGGGACTCCACACTATAAACCACGACAACTTGATCGATAATTTTATATACTATGTTTGAACCGAACTTGTAAATATATAAAAAAGTTACATATTGTATCGTATATAATATTAAAAGCATAATGTGATATCAAATTCTTGAAACTGCATAAGCGAACTATATCAAACGCATCGCATAACAAACCGTCCCCATGCACACAAGCTATACTTCTATTTCCTATTTGTCTACCTCCAAGTTTAACTTCCACTGCAGAGAAAATAACATAGCATTCTCCTACACGATCCCATCTCTCCCTAAATCAAAAATGATCAAAAATAATTTATCATTTTAGGCGTTAAACACACTCAACACAATGTATCAATACAATCAAACGTTAATTAAAAACAACATGCCTGAATTAATAAAGGATATCACTATTTTATTGCCTTCATTATGTAAAGTATTTTCAATTAATTACCAGCAACTGCTAAATTTTGGTTAAAGTTATGTAGGATATTTAGTTCGCAACATTGTTAACAAAAAGGTTCTACTTACACAATATTAATAAATTGATGCGTGCGAATAATTCGGTCTAGATATCATAACCTCAATAATTTAATATCATTCGTGTTTGCAACTTGGATAGTGTAAAAAGTTTAATTGTAACAACCCTATTTTATAAATTGAAAACTGAAAAAGCAAAAATGAATTCCCAAATTCAAATTTTTTGAGTATACAGTAAATAGGTATTTTTCTATAATTTAAATAATACGTACATGATAATCAAAATAACCAACACGTTCAAACCCAGCGGACTTCTTAGCTCGAGCGTAGTTTTACCAACCATCCGTACAAATTTTACGTGACGGCTAACTACAAGAGCAAAAAGATTCAATACAAAACAATTAAAGTAACAGTCCACTGCGACATTTGGCTAATAATTTCAAAATACTGTAGCCTCGTAACAAAGAATAACAAAGGAATTACGCCATAACAAATTGCCAAGTAAAGCGGTGGCCATTTTTTGCAGACGAAAACTCAATAAGCTATTTTCGCGCCCTCTCGCCGTTTTTTCTCTGGACACAGCTGGTTTGCTGAAAAAACTTATGAAAAACAGTTTGCAGGAGAATCCGCTAGGTGGCGGTAGCCTTGAAAAGAGGTTTCACAAAAAAGTTTTTATATAAAACTCGATGAATGAAATTTCTGTAAAGACAATTATAACGTAGTTAAAATTTTCTTTATAATTATTTTACTGGCTGCAAAGATATGTAACTGGCAGCTTATTATTTATAAGTTATACTTACCAAGTTAAATTATTGTTATAAAATGTGTATTGTCAACAATTGAATAAAGTGCAATAATGCCCGGTTCCTATATTTGAAAAACGATCCGTTTTAGTTACGAATAGTAGTATAATTAACCAAGCGTAAGCGAAAATCGTTCCTATAAAAAACGTCTCGTCAAGCAACTTACCGACGGCTTCCTACTGACGGATGGGAGGGTTACTATTAACGAACGGTAAGCATATTGTATGGAGAAGACAGTTTATCGCGTTCCTATAAATATTTTTAATGTCATTATGCTGTCAAAGTTACTATTCGTATAGCATTTTGTTTACCCGTCGATTTCGGGCGGTTAAATTCTTACTATTTCATTGTTTCCGCTTCAATATCGAAATGTGGAGTTCAGATAGTGATAGAGAAGTGTTTAATATTATATCGAATTTCGAAGAAGATAGTGGGCGTGAAAGAGTATATATTATAGAGAAGGAGTGGATTTTTTTGCGACCCTGGATTCTCACGAATTTCAATTGAGATTTCGACTTGATAAAGAATCTGTTGAACAATTACTTCTTGAAATTTATCCAGACGTACGAATAAAAGGAGCCAGGTTAGTTTAATGGAGGCATTAATATTATACCAAACACGTCTAACCTTATTACATACCTAATTTATGTTGTCATTTCAGGAATCATGGGGTATCTCCATAACATCAATTACTGTTGACGCTGAGGTTCTATGCTTTAGGCACAATATCGATATCAGTGGCAGACCTATTTCCCTTGGTCACGGCATCACGGAAGCCGGGGCGGACCACTAGTATATTTATATGTATGTCTATGTTTGCAATGTAGAAATCAATTTTTTAAACATTGTATTGTAAATAATAAAAAATAAATAAAAGTACATAATAAAATGGAATAAAAGTTTTATTTCTTTATTACAGTTTAATTTTACATAGTAATATGTAACTACATAATATACCTATGCCAAAGAACTGTCCTGTGATTCTTACACGACAACCCTCCATCGATTATCATCTTCTATATTATATTCCTTAACGCTGTAATAGGCTCTCTGAACTAAATACATTTTTTACATAAGATTTACATTTAGCACTACCTAACAAATTCTTTTTCTACCGTATGTCTAGATATATTGCTTAATAATATACAAAAATTAATTAGTTATTGTGTGTTCAGTATTTCAATTACTGTGTGTTCAGTATTTCAATTATTACTTCATAATATTTGTCCATCATCCTTATTATGTTTGAATTTTTTGGCTGAAAATAAAAAGTTTTCCTGGTAGGTATTTGACCAATTTTTGCATTAAATGTGTTGGTCAACGAAGTCCAACATTCATCCTTTAATTTATTCGTAGAAGCATTAGTCTCCTTACTGGTTATAATAATTGAGCAATCTCGTCTTTACTCATAGCCTTCTTCGATTTCTGTAACAGAAATATATGTTTGACTTTAAAAGTGTCCGAAGCAAAAAGTAAGCGGCAGACGATTTTAAAGAGAAATATAAAGGCGTACTTACCGGCGTAATATCCATTTTTAATAAATATATAAACAGTGGTCGTTGTATTGTTATTCTTTAATTATAAAACTTGACAATGAATCATCAATCAACAATGAATGACAATAATTTGACAACTGACAAGCAATGCACGCGTGCGCGAGAAAAACGTTCCGTTTTTGCTTTCTGTGTAACGCATTAGGTTGTTTAGAAGGAAAATTATCACGCAGATGTCTACAAATATATAGTTCTTTAGTATTAGTTCTTTATTAATAAGAAACTTTATTCTTAAAGTTTATAATTCGGCTGTATATTTAACTTATTTTGTCCTGAATTTTGTGTTATTTTAATTTCAATTTGGCTTATAACGAAACGCACATCTGTGAGTGAAGAGGGCTCGGTATTTTTATGACCAACGGATGTCCGTCGATAGCACGTCAAGAAATAAAATTGTGGAACGGTAATAACGACTCGTAGTTAGTTCTAGAAAAACGGATAGTAGCTTTGATACTATGACGATCCGTTGAATATAGGAACCGGGCATAAATCATTGTATTTATTTATTGGTAGTGCCTTATTAGCAATTAGTGTTAGTTGTGTATACTTATTTATTATTAACGCTAGATTGCGTAGATTGTAGAAATAACTTAAAGCTCTCCCTACCTTAATTATTAAAACTAGAACTCTACTCAAAGCAATGATCATGGCACATCAACAACTGAATTTCAAAAGTATATTAAATGGATTTGCAATTTTTCCAAATAGATTGTTCTTGCTATAACTTACAGTTATTATGGTTGTAGAAAGGTTCAATATGATATATGCATTTAATATAACAATGAAATAGAAATAAACTCGCCCGTATGCAAATGAAATATCCGGTGATAATGGCTTGAACAATGTTTTCTCAGCCAGACTTTGTTAATAACTATATTATGAAGAAAAATCATTTAAAGGAACACTATAAAACATTATCATCTTCAAATAAAATAACCCTTTCATGATTGAAAATAATACGCAAATCTCGTATCTTCGGTTTTCTAAACAATAGTTATTATATTTCAATACCATTTAAATTTATCAATATATTTTCACGTACACAATCACCATTTTCCATACATTAAGGATTTACATAAATCTGTGAATAATTATAGCTTATTACACTATAATTCTTTCGTTTGATCACGTATTGACTCTTCAGGAGCGCATCGCAAAATAGCTGTATAAAAACGTACTATCTTCAAGATATAACACCACCAAATTAAAAAGTCACCCTTCAGAAACTAAAGTATCGAAACATTCACCTTTTCATCTAGCCGGGTTATATCTCAACCCTTTACTGCGCATGTCGCTATACATAAGTAGGTGGAGGAAAAAAACACGAATTTATACCGGGTAAATTTTAAACCTATACTTTTTTTTTCCACTCCAACATTTTTATGTCGATCCTTTCTATGTGTGCGTCGTGCCAGTTTTAATTACGTATCGACTTAATTTGCCTGTGAACCCGGTTGTTTCACGACAAGACCGGGGCTGTGTATTAAAATTTGATAGAGAAATAATTTGTATTGTGTTGTTGAGTCTAGGTTATGTTTTTGTGTGTCCAGTTTTGGAGGGAACATGTGTTATTGTTTGTGGAACGGTGATTCTGTTACGTTGTTATTGTGTTGATCTCGGGAGATGTGACGGAGGTTGGTATTGCTGTTTTTAATGATTGTTTGACGTGCAATGACGTGTGTTGAACACCTGTTGATGACTCCGTTGCGATCATGCATAGCGTGTCAGTCAACAATGCTAAACGTTGCTAAGTGGACATGGTTTAGAAATCATCGTCATCGTCGGCAGTTGAGTGTTAATGTGTTTTAATTAGATGCTTTAATTAAATGATGATATAGTTTAGTAATGTATAAATTTAACATTTATATTCTTATTTCAAATGTTAAATAAATAATACGTACTTGAAACTTTACATCCTTAATTAAATAACCATTTGGTATTATTGTCCGAAAATTAGGAAAAGAGATAAAAATTAATTGTTTCCTTCGTATTACTGCATATGTTATTTTTATACATGCAAATATGAAAATAACATATTTATGTAGATTTAATTTTGTAAGATTACATTCTGTAGATTCATTTTAATTAAATATAATATCGCAATTCCCGATATCATATACTTAAATACTAATCAAAGATATATATAAAAATTTCTTCTTATTGAAGTAGAAGTGTCATAAAAATAATACAACGGTATTTTTATCCTCATTGTTGGAATTTAGAGGAACTAGTACAATGTTTTGTTTAATACCAGAATGTTTTGGTGCTCTAAAGAATCTAGGTAGTTCATCCAGACTTAGGCTAGGTGGCGCTCGTCGATAAATGAAGGGAAGAATTTAATAAATGTTACTAAATTCACGACCTACAGTCTATGCGTCGTATTTAGAGTATCAATTATATTGATATTACACTCATTTTTGTAGACATGTAATTTAAGATTACTAGATTACTTACATTTGGCTGTGATCTTGATATGCACAATATAATACGTAAAATTAGAAATTACAAGTTTGTAAACGTTCTGCAAAATAAATATAATATAATAATTATATATGGATCAAAATCTACGTTATAATAAAGAAAGTCCTGTAATTTACACTACTTATAAATCAAGAATGAGTGCACAGATTTTAATGATTTTTGAAGTTGGTATATCATCAATTAATATTTACCGGTACATTTAGATCAAACGAACATAGAGCTAGAGAAAGAGCAAGAGCATTCTTTCGTGATCAAACATTGCATAGAATCTTTTCGAACGCACTAAGAACAACTAAAGAATGCTCTACGCCTGTTTACACTAAAATAATTGACATACTGGGGTTAGAATGAGCATTTTTATTTATAAATTGTGAATTAATTGTGATTTGACACCAATCAAAAACAGCAGAGCGGACTGAATAATTTTCGAGTTTTTGGATTTGTTTTCACTTGGATTCTGCAGTGAAGATAAACCATACGCGATTCAGAGATCTGTAGAAAAATGGCTGCTGTAGCAAAATTTGAATGTTTTTAGCTATGCGTCATCCATAAAACACTTTGTCTTAACCCATTTATCATTTCGTATCATTTTTGCGAGAATAAATCTCGAATAATGAACAAGAGTTACAACCAGGCTGTAAAGGGTCATTCAGACCACGTCTGTTTTATGGTACTGCGCCTCCCACTAAAGGTTTATTTGTAGAGGGTTAACTTTTCGATATAGACCATTGTGCAGTGGAATGCTGACGGGTTATGTTGAAGTTTAAATGGTGGATTTAATTTTGTGGATATGTTTGTTATACGAAGCTTTCTACGGCCAATAAATAGTATCAGGGAATTACCGCTCCTAATTTACATTTTATAGTAAACAAGAGTCACATTTAAAGCCAGATTCAAAAGAATTATTTGCGGGCAACAAAATGTTCAATTAGGTAAATACATAAATATCCTAAGAAATAACACCATGTTCATTTCGTATAAATTTTCAATAGTAACTAAGTATTGATTGTACAAATCTAGCGTAAGAAGAAAATTAAACAATGCACTGATCGTTATTTATATTTCAGCTATTAGTATCAAATGGATCCTAAAATCCAGTATTAAAACTGCAAACAACCAAACAACCATTCAACTATCCCAAAAAAATCAAAAAAATAAAATTGCCATGTCTATACATTCCGAACTCTACGTCATAAATTCATCAACATTGACTCGATGATGCACGGACAGTTAAACAAACGATCGAGCAGTTAACCATGAGAAAGTAACAAATACAATGTTATGCTTTGTAGGTTAAAATTATTTGTTTTTATTCGCGTGCTCTACCGTTGAAAATTTTAGGGCTTTATAAAAGTTAGCACTTGAATGTTACTTAGGTGATTAGGTTAGGATACACGATTTAGTTATAGCTTACGATTAAACGGGAAAGCCTTAATTTTCATTTGCATTTACTAATAAATAAATAAATAAATAAATATTATAGGACATTATTACACAAATCGACCTAGTCCCACAGTAAGCTCAATTAAGGCTTGTGTTGTGGGTACTAGGCGACGATAAATATAATATTTAATAAATACACATATAGATAATAACACCCAGACCCAAAAACAAATAAATGAGTTCATCACACAAATATTTGCCCTGACCGGGGATCGAACCCGGGACCGTCGGCTCAGTAAGCAGTTACTTTACCACTGCGCCAACCGCGTCGTCGAATTTACTAGTATTATATTATTGAAGCAACTATGGAGATGATTATATTATATGGAAATTCTTGCCGATTCTTCTCCATACTGCTTTTCAAATTGGTCGTCAATGTTAAAAAATGTTATGACGATTCAAAGTTACTTTTATAAGAAGAAATAAATGTTGGAGTTTGAAGAAAACTTTGATGACGTGTAAATGACAAATATGGACAAACTCGAAAATGACTAAACCGATTTGGAAAATATCTTCACTATAATAAAGCTATAACAACAACATACCTATATAAGGAATAACAATTCCTACTTCGCTTAGACTAGGTATTGTTAAATTCGTTTTTACGGTCGTGGCACAGAGCTAGTTCATAATACAAAGTTCATTAAACATGCTCCTACTAAACTTGATTATAATATCATAGACCATAACGCGGTCATTTCGTAAATAAAACAAATAAAACCCACCCGAGATTAAATAAAAATGGTGAAGCGCGAGTTCGCTCTACTATTTAAGGGTTCCGTATCCCAAACTACATTAAAAAGTCCCTCTTTAATTTCAGTATAAGTTAACGGTATATTTCATGTATACTTTAATGACATTTAAATAATACAAATTTAAATTGTTTTACAGTTTATATAAGATTATAAACTCTAGCAGCACATCTCACACATCACGCTACAAACGTTGTCCAAACAATCAATTCTTTTCTATTGCAATATCTTTGGCAATTACAATACCATTATACACACTACCCAGCTTAAACATAACATTTCTATAATAATACTATCACAACCCAAACCAAATTACTACATTGGTAATCTACTAAAAACAACTAGGTAATAGACGAGGAGCAAGTCTATCCCATAGAGTTTTCATTCCAACGAACCCAAAAACTAATGATACCAAGATTCGTTCCGGCGAACGCAGCTTCCGTTCACAAATTTTGAGTGTAACTTTTTTTCTATCTCGCTCACATATTTTTTATCTCGTTTTTTCATCTATATGATTGTTTTCGGAACTTATAAGCGTTAATGATGATCGTTCGGCGTAATTCGGTGGTTGTTATTATTGAGCAAATTTTTTGTCGGACAAATTGAATGGAGCCTAATGGATTGTTTCTAAGAATCCAGTGAGATTAAGCCCCGATCGCGTCTGATGGGCTTTATATTAAAATCTTGTATTTTATTTCCGTGGGTATTTTATTAAATTTGATTATGGTTCAGGATCCTTTGGTATCAAATTCGGATTTCTTTTTAGCGGATGTGTGGGATGTATTTTGTGTTATTATTTTACTGTTGTATATAAATTAATGGAAGGAAGATAAAAGATTTGACTCCTTTAAAACTATTTAAGTAAAATCTAAAGGCTGAAATTAAGATATGGTATAGTATCTTTGTTATAACAAAATTTACAACAGGAAGTACCAGGAACTCAGGAAGTACCTAACTATTTAAGAGCAAAACAAAAATAAAACTAAATGACCAAAAAGTATCACCAAGTGTCTTAAAAATAGTTCACACTTCTCTGTATCAGTTTTTACTTTCTTCCTAAAGTAATTAAGAGTTCCCTTCACCGATTTAATGTAAATTTCGTAGTGATTTGATATTATGTAGGTATAGGTACCTATGGCTAGCTACCAGTTATTATTCTGTGCTATGACATAGTTGTTAGACTGATGGTCGCAATTCGACCAAGGGGTGATCTTATAAAACTATGTATTATGTTAAAGCGGAAATACTTAGGTATTTGTACATTTTTTATATCTTAAGTGGGCACAATTTTTATGATCGCTGAAAGCTTCTGTATTTAGAAGTTATTGTATTGAATTACATTTATTTTCAACTAGCTTTCCACCCGCAGCTTCGCCCACGCAGTCAAAGAAAAAGCCGCATAGTTCCCGTTCCCGTGGGATTTCCGGGATCAAACCTATCCTATTTCCCGGGGTAAAAAGAAGCCTAGCCATGCAAATTGGTTCAGTAGTTAAGGCGTGATTGAGTAACAGACAGACAGATTGAGTTACTTTCGCATTTACAATATTAGTATGGATATCTAAATAAACGTCACGTTATTAAGTGCGTTTACGATTAAATAAATATAATATCCAACCTATGATCCAAGTAATACTTATACTGAACTATATATTGCTTGAAATAAAAATATTTACTTGTTTAGTAATATGATTTATGTATAACAATCACGCGAAATGCCAATTTGTTTCTTTTTTCTACAACTATTATGAATAACAAGCTAGTGTATTTATGCATAAATATAAAT
Organism: Colias croceus; assembly: GCF_905220415.1. Taxonomy (NCBI): domain Eukaryota; kingdom Metazoa; phylum Arthropoda; class Insecta; order Lepidoptera; family Pieridae; genus Colias; species Colias croceus. The sequence continues at coordinate 5,679,069 of NC_059562.1, forward strand.
AAAAATGCTTTATTAGGTATCAGCCAGACGATTGTGTGTTTGTCCGTCTATCCACCCCGAACATTAATTACCTCCATCGAATTAAAATATTGCTGCATACAAACTAATGAGTAATTCTACAAGTCTTCGGCTTTCCTTGTACACATACATATTATTAAGATGTAAAATAAACAGTATGTTCTGTGCAAAAATTCACGTTGACGATTGAAAGTATCGATACAGATTAATTAATTAATAAACACATTACCTACCTATACCTTTTTTATAATTGGGGAAATCTTGCATAGATACCCACGCCCCTGGGGAAGGAGCCGTGGGTTATGTCGGATTCTTACCGACTAAAATCCCACTGTGTTCCGTCGAGCCACCGCCGCGGCCGTATTGTTTCGAGTTCTTTCTATACCTAGTAATTTGACACTTTGGAGCATATTCTAAACATATTAATGAAACAAAAAATGGCCTCATCAGGATTCGAACCTTACTTCGCTTAACCTAACTTCGCCCTAACGCAATATTAAAGAACAACCATATTCTTTACGATTTTCTAGACTCTAGACTCTAGAGGAAGTATAATGAACGATACACGTAAAATACCCTCCATACATAGATATGAGAATTTTCTATTCCATAAAGAAGTTCTCTAATGCATTATCCGAAACTATAAGTTATAGCTACGAAGATGGCGCGTACCGGCAGCAAAAAAAGCGAGGGCATAAAAATAATAATATATTAAGATGATTAAAAAATAATCAAATAATATATCCTAATATAATTTTAAGCTAAATAATATAACTATAATGCCTCTGTAAGTTTGGTTTACATTCAAATTAAAAATTTCCGTAGCGGTGCATTTCGATTAAACAAACATAGAGCCTAGCCTAGAGCAAGAGCAAGAGCATTCTTTCGTAATTTTTAGTGTAAACGAAAACTCTAATTCAGTGTTGTTTAGTATTAAAACATTGCATAGAATATTTTCAAATACACTAAGAACAACGAAAGAATACTCTACGTCTGTTTACACTAAAATAATTTGACATAGTGGGGTGGAGTAGAATGAGCATTCGCTCGTTTGATGTAAAGGCACTGTAAAACCACTAGTAAACTACATAACCTTAGTCAAGGAGTGACGATTATATTTAATAATGTATCTTATGAATTGTCTATTTTATTATTATTATGATAAGAACTCTGAAAACTGTTGTTTCAAATGATTCATCTAGTTTTAATATTCACGCAACATATTAAAACCAGAACTTTGAGCTTCATCGAGTACTTTAAATTTTTGCTATTTTAAACACGATAAAATTATAACATTAATCGTAAAAAGAAGGTATTTCAAATACGAGACAAGATTGGTACGATATTTTCAGCTATGTTTGAAATCCTTTGAAATAAATTCATAGAATATTTTATATATTTTCTGACCGTACGAGGTATTATTACAAGCAGGGCCAACAATATGGGAACACTACATAATAACTTAAAATAATTTAAAATGAATTTTTATGATCTACTATTATTAAATAAATGTTATAAATATGAGACATAAGTACTACTCATTTGATAAGTTTGATTTTTGATGTATTTTTAGTTATCATCATTTTATTCTGTATTTTTATTCTTTAGTACTACTTCTTGAATGTAAAATTCACTCACTGGCGAATTTATTTATTATTTTCACTTTTTTCAATTTCACAAAACTTTTCCCCAAAAATTATAATAAAATTTGAACACGATAAACGTACATATCACACGCATTTTTGATACTACGTCATTTTTATATTTTTTCACTATAATGGTCATCACTTATTAAAGCTAAGATGATGATTAAAGTCAACAAATATTTCACATTTACCTATACAAGACATGCTATTTTACAACATATGACTCGACTAGCTTTTCTTGTAAATTTTCTTGGCCTGCACTATACTATCTATTCAAAAGCAAAACGCCGTAAGTACGATATGAGCTGTGCGATGTATGTACACGAGATCTTGTGTGTGTGTGTTAACATAGCTTATAGATAAACAAGATAATACTATTAACGTAAGATGACGTGAATTTGGGTTTTTCATAATTAATCCAGTTAATAAATTTGAGCCTATAATTGTTTATACAGACAAATTCTGTAAATCAATAGCAACACACACATTTGAATAAAATGAAAATTTTATTCGTCAGAATTGTGGAAACAAAGTTTTATGGAAGGATATTTATTAAATAAATGAAATAACAACTTAATTCAATCAATACTTTAATTACCATCACATTGAACAAAAATAAATTCCAGTATATTTTCAGACGAAAACAATTATTATTGACTGATAGAGAAACAAATGCTTTTGATTTTTTCAGTAGGTAATGCATATATTTTTCAAACCGTTATTGTTTAATTTTCTATATGGGGCGAGCCAGCGCGCACGAGCAACTTTGTCTCCGCAACTATTTTGTCTCCGCAACTATTTTGTCTCTCCCGCCCATGGGCTAGTATGAAAGTGCGCGCACGTAGCGACGCAACTCCCCATACAAATTGATGGGAGAGACAAAATAGTTGCGAAGACAAAGTTGCTTGTGCGCGCTGGCTCAGTTTATTTTATGTATGACAAGGAAGCTTGCATGTGGATTCTTCCGTGTTTGGTTCGATTTCTGATTTTCCGGAAGATGCTGTGTCATCCTCTGACCCCTATCAGTCTGCTAAAATCACATGATGGATGATCCATTTAATCTGTAGAGAGAAAGAAACAGATATTAGTTTTAGTGAAAACTATAAATAAATGAACTTTAGTATTAGTTATGAAGATAAATACTACACTATATACATGATAAAAAACACTTAAAGCAAGTCAAATTAACCTTTATTTCTGTAACTGATACTTTAGCCTTTATGTCAAAATGTATTATGAATTACTTGTAATTGAGAATACATTTTGACATAAAGGCTAATCTTGATAAGGTGTTATAGATAAACAAACATACAAACATAATCAATACAATTATTATCAACGATTAAAGGCACAAAGGCTGCGGCAAAGTCCAAAGGACGTATTTGCTTATATTATATTCTCTAAATCGATTCAATGAGATTTTATAAAAAATCGACAAAATATTATATCAAAATTGCATCACTTTAATTTTAATTTCATTGTAACATCATATGGGTAATATTTTTTGCGATAGTGTGCTGTGTGACGCATGTAGAGTCGTTCTAGCAAGGCTGGTCGAATGAAGCCTAATTTAAGAAATATATATCTAAAAAACTAGATTAATCTATAGCTATCAATACCAGCAAATGCTTAATGGGACAAAGTCAGATTCAACTTATAAATCTATGAATTTTCTAAATTAATATTTTTTTATCATCTTAGGCACATCTAGTTTAGTACTCATTTCTAACATCTACGTCAATACTTCATACGAGAAGGTGCACACAGAGAAACCTAGTCTATTCGCTCTAGGAATAGCGCATTTGAAAACTGTAGAGTCGTAATATCAAGTTCGTTTAAAAAAGAATGCTCTATATTTTTGTTAAATGTTTTGACACTTGATTATTCATTTCTAAATTGGTTGTTTGAATTGTTGTAGTTACCCTAAAGTATTTAAGAAAGAAATACGAATTACATCACAAAATTTCTAACGCAAAAAATATTATGATATTTTGTACAACTGAACTAAACTCAAATTAGTTTATTAAATTTAACCATTTATGAAGATAAACGATACTTTTATATTTAACAAGTTCTTCTTATAATAGTCATAATATTCTTGAACTAGCTAGGCATTTTATTTCAAACTAACTACAATGGTATTAAAATATCATGTCAAAAAATTGCACAAAAAGTCGACTCCATTCCACTCCCTGTGATCGGCCACACATGCACAAACACACACACGCAAACCCACCTGTGTGCGAGCTCATCTTGAGAATAATATATTTTTGTTGCCTTTATATATTTTTTACCGTATTTTTATATCTTACCTCCATATATGTGAAGTTTTTCTTCAGTTTCATTCTGAAATTTTATATTCAAAAGATATTTTAAAAGTAACTAACGTTCAGGAATAACATCTCTTTGATATACGTTATTTTCTTTCATTTAGTTTCTGCGGTGCAGTGGTGGGCCTTAAAATAGCAGAGAGGTTGCGGATTCGATAGGTTTTAAGAAAAATACTTGTAAAGTAATAAGCCCCGAACTCTGGGGTATGGGGCTTCTTTTAACGACTTCGTCCCCGAGGGGTTATAAACACCGTATATGGTCTATACGAAAGGAAGCTTTTCTTGGAAAACTAAAGAATTTTAAGCATAGCCCCAAGTCCCTTTGTGGGGTTTGGGACAAATGTATTGTAAAGGTGAAACAAATCTCGTTGTGGGGTATGGGACGGGTTATAAATCTTTTATATTGATTATCTTAGAGAATAATATATTTAGTTCTCTGTGCCAGACCAAGATATTTTTAAACGATAGGCTGATTACAAGTCACAATATGACGCTCACAATTCATAGCGAATTTTTTATACGTCTTCGCCGGGAATCGAACCCAGGACCTATGAGTTGTAATACTAATAACAGAAATAGACATAATAATCGATATAGATACCTATGTACCAATAATAGATACGTATAGTAAAACTGAATCTCATCATCAACGTCATCACCAATACAAGTTTATTGATACATTGGACATAAGCCTCTTAAGGAAGACTGTGTAATAAGTTGTTAATTCCAAAAGCTTCACTTCCAACCAATTAAGAAGACCTCTCTGTAATATGAAAGCTCTTACGTAGTAGAGATCAAGCATTTGGTCTTTTATTATGAAGTGTTTTGTATAATATGAATTGGGTTTATATTATAAAAGTAATGCTATTAAAAACGATCTAATATTATTATAATTATCAGATTAACCCATTGAGCCCCGAGCGGCCCGATCCGACCACGACACATCACACAATAGATTTTCTATTGTGTCTGTGTTTCCGGAGGCTGAGTTATTAAAAGCACTGGATAAAACGTAAATGTAGAGTTAAGAATAACTAAGTTTCTAGACATTTATTTGTATTAGGTAGGTAATTGTATACAGTTATATAATTTTGATCTATAATTTCGAACATTGGCCGGAATGTACAGACAATTCAACATTGATGATTATTGTTTTGTTAATTAGGTACTTATTCCGATGTCATAATAAGCATTTAATAAAAAGCTGACATCGCAAATGTTACTTGTATATTTAAGATCTAAGATTTTTCATTGTAGATATCTAAAAATCGGTCAAGCACAATATCTAAATTGCTCTATATGCATCCAATTGAAAAACTTAAGTCAGTACAATACTATTATTAATCGATTTTTATAAGAAATTTTGAACGCTTACTTTAACGAGAAATGTGTATTTAACTTTAAAATATTAATAAATGGGGATTTCATAGGCAACCCCTTACAGCTAAAAAAGGAATTTCATAGAACACATTTTTCTTAAATAATAATAAAAACACCATTAAAATGAGAGTTTATATTACAGAGATATATATACAATTTTTTCACCCCGACTTGCTCTAACACCTACTTTGATATATTATTCACAGTTTTATATTCTGGGTCGAACAACTTCTTGGCAAAATTCTAGCTTGATATGCAGGCAATATGTCAATTTAGCACTAACAGAATATGACGTCATCGAGCACTTAAAAAATATCTATAACTAGTTACGACACCCGGTTTTGCCTACGTTTAAAGCTACGTAGAATCTGGTTACGCTACAAAAATATAACGATCGCCTATTCATATCCCATCATCAAATTAGTCTATAAAATATATCAATTGTAACTTAATTTGTAAGTTTGAACTAAGCAACTTATTTTTTAAACAAACTTTGTAACTGAGCTAAGTGTAATGTAAGTAAAGTGATTGCAGTTAGTAAGTTGGTTGAATTCAATGAAGCGAAGCCAGGGCCAGGCGCCAGCTCCTAGCTTATAGGTTACTTGATTTTCTTGTGTCCCTTTAGATGTGCCGAAAGCTTAAATACATTTTAAAGACATCTAAAAAATTTCTAGTTATATTTATATCCAGATTATAATAATAATAAGTAATGATACGAATGAAAATTGTAAAATAGCAGTAAAACTACGAAAATATAAAAACTCGAGACAAACACGAGAGAATAAAGACGTACATCAAATTATTTCCCAACGAACGTTCCTCTCCGATTTAATAAAAAACCTTTAAAAATAAAGAAAAACCATAAAAGCAGCCGTCTTGCGATGCGTTATCATTTTTATATGTCCCCCTCCCCCCTCAACCCTTTCCACCCCCCGCCTCCTAGATGCAAGCTCACACACACACACAAAACGACTATAAATGGGTTAAAGAAAAATGTGTCTACCTGAAAACGTACGATGCATGCATTTTTTTTACTCGCCTTACATTTTCTTTTCCATCCGCGATTCTCATATCGCCGATATAAAACTGAAAAATACATTTAAAATGAACGCACAAAAAACGCTCTTATATCATCGCGATAAAGTCACAAATACGTTGGTACCCACAAAAAACGGAACACTACTACACGAAAATTTTCGCTCGCATACACCGAACCGCGCCGTTAGAAAAAAAAGTAAAACACACACATATATAAATTGCATGCAGTTCGAAAGGGATGCACTCAGAGTCATAAAATACGCACACAAGTGCACGAGGCGCACACATACATGCCGCCTTTTTCACAGACGTGCACGTATGACGCGGCCACACACACACACGGGCGCCGAAGAAAACCATCCATGTGTTGTGGAAATGCTTTTCCTTGCAGCAACCTCTCGGGAAGAGTTTCATAGCGAATACCTCGCGGTAAAGACATCTCGTTCTTAAAAATTCAATCTTTTAAAATCAAAACAATAGCCGAGATGGCCGACAAAAAATTAAATTAAAATAGTCAACTAATCGATCGGTTATGCCGTTCGAAATTCAAAAACATTCTTCACCCGTTTCGCGGTGCGCGTTCCAAATTCGAAGTGACAAAAAGCGTTTAAAAAACGCCTCGGTGACAGATTTACGCGCCAAATAAGTGATGTCCGAGATTATATCGATAATAATTTAATGGAAATAATTGGATTGATAATTGAATGTTTTGATTGCATCGTTAGCGTTAATGGTATAAGACACGTGCGCATTAGTGATGTAAATGTGTGCATTAATGAGTGTGCGGTGGTGTGCGTCTGTTGTCTTTGTAGATTGCCGATAAGGCTGTGTTGGCACTAATTTGAAACATTCCTGTTTTGGTTGCTAAGAAGACAATTCTAATATGATTTAATGTTTCCAATTAGAAAAGTGATTGGGAATATAAATAAGAATTTAAATATTGGTGTTACATTCTGGCAGTAATAATCTAGTAAAATGTTTCTAATATAAGATCAAATTTCACTTTTTTATCTCTTCAAATTTCAAAATACGATTACGATGACGATTAAAATATATTTGATATATTTGAAAATATATTTTAAATTGTGTTGAGTTTTATGAAATTTATAGCAAAATTACTATTAAGAATCGTAATTGCTTTAGAAATGCAATTCGCAATATATATGTATAGATTATATAGATAAAGAAAAGAATCAATTATATTCGTATATATTTTAATATACTACCTATGACAACAAATAATTATCGATATTTCTGTAACATCACTATTTTTTCTAATAATTTATTGATTATTTCTTACTAGCACTTGTATAAATTCTAACTAAAAAAATATGTAATAAGCAATTTTCTAATTAGTCCAATTGAACTATTGAAATTAGTTGCAACTGTGTAGACACGGCCTTACCTTTAAGATTGACGACTGAAACTTAGACTGATAAATAACTTTAAATTCTGTACAGTTAACTATAAAAGTTTATATTTTTTGGTTTTTATTACATTTATATTTATATTCTACGTAATCAATTAAGTCCTAGGTTTTAATCGTAATGGGATTATTTTATTCTTTATTATTTTGTTTACTCTACACATATTATAATGTTTATTTAATATTTAGTACATAATAGTTACATAAATAATTAATGAGTAATTAATGGGTACATTTAAAATCTTAATACACGCGGAGATAGATATTTCAATGAACATTTCTATAAGATAATATTACATTATGAAAAGTTAGCACAAGGAAATAGTAATAACGGGTTATTTATATCCATATAAAAATCAATTTGTATCTAAACATGTATTCATTTGTTTAAGTACATAATTAATGTATTAAACTCCTTAAAATTAATTTAATCCATCTCTTAAGTTCTAAACACTAATTACTAGAACACTACTGAACTCAACAAACATACATAAATAAACCAACCCTTATATTTAACTGCCCCCAATTCTCCAAATATAAAGGGTCTCTAAATATTTCTAGATGACCTACTCCACTTCGAACAGTCGATACTAATTTATTTTTATTTTATCATGACCTGGCTAGGTTTTAAATCGGAATCAGGTATATCCCTAAATATAGAAGCCTTGTTTCATGAAGTCTAACCTATTTTATGACCTAGTAGCAAGGTAATTAAGTCCAATTTAATTTACTCTAAATATGGCAAAGAACGATAAAAAAGCTGCAAGTTGTTATTTAACAATATCATCTGCAAATACAACGATATTATGTCAAATCAATTGGCTCTTTTATTTTAGTTTCATTTTCTCTAATTGTGTTCTCTAATTTCTCTAATTTTCTCTGATTTTGAAGAAAGCTCGAAGCTTTTTGTTAGTTGATACCGAAACGTTTCCAAAATATAGATACTTATATTTTTAATAGTGACTAGATGCTTATCCATTGGTAGAACACTTTATTATTACATAGATAAAAAGCTTTGGAAATTGCGAATAACTTTTATACGTAGTATATTATTGTTAGTCTGTGGTATAACTATTAACTTAATTTTTTCATGAATAAGTTTTTATAACGTTAGAAACATATTGATATTTATTCAAAACGGAAAACGTACTGCAAACAAGCCGGAGAAAAATATAATATATTATGTATAATATGTAACTATACCGAAGTCAGAAATGCTTAAATCATAAAAAATTGCACAATTTGAAAAACTTTCATAGTTCTTGTCGGTAACTTATCAGTTTTTGGCAATGCTACCCAAACTATATAGTCTGAACTATTTCGTAAGAAACATAAAAAGTTCCAAGGTTTATTTCCTGAACATGAAGAAACTAGATAAATTGAAAAACGATGCAATTAAAACTGTAATGTAACTTGTTGAACACCGAGTTAAAGACAAATTGTAACTTGATTTTTTTATATCATCGAAGCGGGTGAAGATAAACTAAAGGACACATGAACAAATAAAACTTTGTTTCCAGTTACGGTCCAGCCACCTCCTAATCCAACGATAGTTCCTAAAAATACCTAAAACTTTAACGAAGAAATATCTATTTTTGTTTTTAAATATAGACTAGATATATTAGATTAAGTGTTAGTGCCAATAATGTCTGTGACCTTATCAAATATTTATGTAAAGAAACCTAACTATCCAATGAAGCGTGAATTTGAAGAATTTAATGGAGATGACAAAGAAACAGCAGATGCTAATTATAGCGATGGGAATTCAGAAATCAGTGACCTTGAAAACACTCCAGATGAGAGCAAAGCTTTAGATTACACAGAGAACACGCTGTCTCTGAATCCAGTCGCTGATTTTATAAAGAAGGAGTTTCTGCCAGAGTTCGATTTCAATCCGTTTCGCCAGAACCTTTGCTTCAAGGATGGTTTCCAGAATGCCAGATCACCGTTCCTTCTTCCAACGCAATTGTACAAGAGTTTCCTGGCTACCCTGGGAAAGAGAAGACGGAATGTCAGTGATTGTTATTCGCTTTATTCAAGGAACATGTTGTTTTCTAATGGCTTTAATTATGAAGTATCTGATGATGATAATAATGGTGATAGGACTGCTGATTCCCCTGATGAGGTAATTTAAATAGATTTTATAAAGAACTCTATGAAAATAGAAGTTTAAAGAGATCTCAATTCGACGAGCTGTTTCATAAAAATATCACTAAATAAAGATTGCCTGCTTTGTAGTGTAGGTATGTTTTCTTATTGGAAAGTACTTGTAATCTAACTGCTATAAATTTAGAAGACACTATTCTAAGAAGACTATAGATTATATTACCTTCGCATGTGTTTCGAACATTACAGCAGCTGTTATAGATTACATTGCTCACTTATTCTATGGATACCTAAATATTTCTAAGTACTTTTTAAGTTGCGTGTTTGAAGCTAGATATCTGAAATAGTCTGGATTCCAATTAGATTATAAGATAAGTGTTCTTATATTATGACAGCAGAACAGTAAAACATGGAAACAGCTTTTATATTATTTTTAATTTTATTTGATTTCGATTTATGAAACAAAGTTTACATCTGTTGTTTATCATTATGAAAGAAATAAGGGTTTCCTCAAACTGATAAGTTTTAATTTCTTCCTTTATTTTATCAACGGGGTAAAGAATAATAGAAATACAACTTCAGTCTTATTTTTATCTTAATATTATATTATTATATTATATACTAGCTATGCTCCGCGGTTTTACCCGCAGTGCTCCGCTCCCGTTGGTCTTAGGTTGATGATATCCCTTAAAGCTTTTCTGTCAGTTTTTTTAGTAGGTACATGTTACCTACTTATTTCCGTGTAAATCTTGAACGTTCCAAAAAATCTAGAAAATTGACAACCTACGTCGGAGAAAGTACGATAACAATCATTTATTTTTCACCTACATGCCAATTATAGAAATAACATTTTATTCGTGTGCTAGGTGACTGTTGAATTTAGGCATTCCCGGAATTAGTGATGGTTTGTGTTTCTGGTCAATGAAATAGTTTCCGTATTTGATTTCTATTGATTTTACTTTCAGGTGAGATAAACTGTTGTTTTTGCTATAAAGATTATATGTAATACTAGTGGTCCGCCCCGGCTTCGCCCGTGGTACATATTTCGCAATAAAAGGTATGTCCTTTCTCGGGTATCAAAATATCTCCATACCAAATTTCATGCAAATTGGTTCAGTAGTTTAGTCGTGATTGAGTAACAGACAGACAGACAGACGGACAGAGTTACTTTCGCATTTATAATATTAGTATGGATTATAAAGGCGAAAGTTTGTAAGTATGGATGTATGTATGTTTGTTACTCTTTCACGTAAAAACTACTGAACCGATTACAATGAAATTAAGCACACATATAGAGGGTAACTTGGATTAACACATAGGATATATTTTTATCCCGGAAATCCCACGGGAACGGGAACAATGCGGGCGAAGCCGCGGGCGGAAATCTAGTTTAAGATAAACGTACTAGTGAAAGCTAGTTATCGATAAAATAATATCATATTATGAGAATAAGAAGCGAATTTAACTATTATGTCCACATTTTTATTCACTTAACCGTTTCGTTTATTCAAGAGTTTTTTAAAAAGATATTTTATTCAATTATATTGAACATAGGTTTACTAAACAAAGTAGAATACCTACCACAATAACCTGATCTCCGTGATCTACCTTGCAGTATACTTAAGAGAGCTCTACATTAAGTGGTATTTTAAAAGTTGTATTAAGAATTAAGATCACGAATTCTTATAAGATTTAGTTTTATAGTTTCCAATATAGAAGGCTTATTGAACCAATGGTTCAAACTAGTGAATAATTATATCATGAAACGTTTTTTTAAATTGGTTGTTATCAGAAGTATTAACTACTAAGTATATTGAAATAATTTATATAAATCTAAATGTTTTGATTTGTGCATCAACTACAGAATTGTAATATTATAATATGATAAATTAAGTGTGTTCTGAAATATGACCTTGATATCGAGCTAAATCATCATTACAGTGCGTTTCAGTTAGCTTGTTTCCAAATAGTTTCACTTTTGTTGTGAGAAAAATCTATTGCTAAATCATGCGCATTAGGTCATTGTTTAATAGTGTAGAGTTTATACTCTAAACCATGTTAATCAGGATTTATAATATTAAGCTATTTGTAAACAGTTCAACTGAGTGATTTCGATCTGCATTATAGGCCCATCGCAGACACCTGTTCTCAAAATGTCTGTCTTCAAATATGGAATTTGGCTATTAATTCTTTATTGTAAAATCGGTCTTATCTTATTTTATAAATATTCTCTACCAGGCAATCTTTAGGCGAACGACAAAGCATAATATATCAATTATTATGTTGTTTTTTGTCATTTTTGCAACTACAAATATTTAGTATTAAATTAACCAATGGATATTATTAGTGATTTATGCATAGGCTTTACAGATTAAAGACGTGCTCTTGTTCCAGAAGGCGGGGGCATCGTCAGCGTTCGTGTGGAGCGGCGGGGGGGTGACAGGCGGTGGGGGGCAGGAGCAGGCCGCGCAGCAGACCTCAGTGCCCTCTGGTGGGTACTATAGATCATAATATACCATATCTTTTATGTTAATTTGTGTTGTTTTATTCTCTTAAATTAGTAGAGTATGCTCTACATCTCTACTATTTTTGAAGAATTGAGTAAAAGTAATAGAAAGAAATTGAGAACAAACATGATGTAGATATATGATAGTGTTTATTCAAAAGGCAGTTATCAAATCAAAAAAATATGTTGAAAAAAAAACAATAAATTGAAAGAAAAGGAGATATTTATAAAGGTTGATATTTCATCTTTATAACATCTAAATTACATTTTATCTTAGTAAATAACACGTGAGCTTACAGCAGATCATCTAATCTGTTTACCAAATTTCAGCACTATCGGTTCAGTAGTAGGTACCAAGCTTCTATATTCTTTAAGCTCTGCGTCCATTCAATTTTCAATACTTTTAATTAAAGATAAACTTACTAGAAAAAGCTAATATTATCGATAAAATAATATCACATAAGAAAGCTTTGAGAATTCGCTGCAGACAGACAGCCGCGAGCGATACAAGTTTACACGTACGTGTCTTATTTGTATAAGGGCCGATTTTTCAATGCCCAGATAAAGAGCTAGATAGACTTTATTCTTCAGTTAACAAAATATTCAATTTTTCAATAGAGGAATAGGACTTATCTATCGATTAACTACGTTATTTGATGAATAAATCTATTTGCCGCTCCAACGGCCAGATAGCGCGCTATTCGACGAATAGGCGTTTGATTTGACAACTGACGCGTCAAATTTGGGATATTTTCGTATGTAATAACATAGAGCATAGAATTATTAACAATTAAGCCTCTTTCTATATAATTATTATCAACTAAAATCATATTGAAATTGATGTTTTTGGTAGTATTGATGACCATGCCATTGAAAATTTGCCGAACGCTGCCTTTATGTCGTTTCCATCGTAAAATATATAAATTTAATCACAAATTTAATCAAAACTCTTTACTCGAATCAAAACAATAATCAACAATCATAGAACACAAGATAAACTTAAAATGCACTCCTGACGTGAGTCATAATGACGGTTGTTGACAAATTGCAAGAGTTAACTCTATCCCGCTCTAACCTGACTAATTTAATATGTTTGTTTCGCCACTCCGAGAGCAGAGCTGCCAATATGGAAATATTTGGTCAGATAGTTATTCATCAAATAAATCACAATTGAAAAATAGGCGAGCCGTTATGAGTTAGATATACAATTGAATAAATCTATTCGATGGGTAGTTATTAGACTGTTTATCTGGGCATTGAAAAATCGGCCCTTAAAGTATGTTTGTTTCAAGGTTTATGAAAAAATAATATAGTATATTACTTTATCTTGGTTTTTACTGTATACTGTACATTTGCCCGCGGTTTTACTTATTGAAACTTGTATTTATTCGACCAAGTTTTTAAAAAGCTTGTATGTCTCAATATTGGTTTGAACCGTTGCAGTTAATTCAATTGATTTTTTTTTATTCAAAACTATAACTAATTCGTTTATACCTATTATTAATATTAGAATTATAACATGATTTGGTGATCATTTTATTAAGATATGCATCACACATAAATTCTCCTTATTTTTAAATTAAAGTTACTAAGTAAAGAAACTGTTAATTTAACTTTTTCCGTCTCTTTTTCTAAGTAATTAACGAAGCAAAAATTCACGAAAAGTTTGATTATTTAAGAATTATTGAAATAATAGTTTTTTCTCCTGCCTTTAAATGACCGGTTAAAGTACCAGAAAGTCATGTTTTTAATTCCTTTCTTGCTTCGTTTTTACGTGACTAAAACCCAAGGTTTACCACCAGGTACCCAGGGTGGTGGTGCCCAGGGCCTGGTGCACTGGATGTCGGTGATGGCTGAACACATGGGAGGGGGCCACGACCCCTCCCACTACGCCCTGCCACCATGGAACAACGGTGGTGTTGATGTAAGTTCTAGATTTAAGATCTATTTAGTCATCATCATCATCAGCCCATATACTGCTAGGACTCGGGCCTCCTATGAGGGTACATGCCATTATCCACCACGCTGGCCAAGTGCGGGTTGGCGGATGTCACATGTCGTCGAACTTTTAATTGTAATGTCGGTTTCCTCACGATTTTTTTCTTCACCGTTCAAGCGGTGGTGATGTTATAAACATGCACAGATAAATTGAAAAATCTATTTATTTCGTACATCACCATCGTTTGAAATTGGCACACATTTAAAAATACCGTTATTCGGGTTATTCCTACCTCAATTTTTCTTTAGGTAACATAATGAAAAAGCTTTAACCAAAAGTAAAATATGATGTAGCCAATATTCAGGTCTTTACGATATTCCATACATTCAAATTTGTTCAGACATTTTGCAGTTATAGTGGAAAAAAGACAAAAAAAATGCAATTTTTGATACAGATAACGAAAAATTCGTTATTAAACAGATGCATCAGATTTTTGTTAATAATTATGGTTATGGGAAGAAGATGAACTTTTAAAAGTGCAATTTTGATGTAACGAAAAATTCACTATTAAACAGATGCAACAGATTCTATAGTTAATAATTACACTTGTCTAGATATAGATAAGAATCAGTGAACCAGATTACAACCGTACCAAGCACGTAACCCTAATCTGAGGTTAACACTTACTTAAGTAACTTGGCTGTGCTTAATAGCAGCAATTATAATTCATTTACATATTGTATAACAAGTCAAAGTTTAATGTGGCGATTATGCACAGACTTCACTTAATAACTTAAAATGTTAATAGTATTTGTATTAATTTTCGGTAATAATTCCCTTTGGGGCATGCATTTCACTGATAAATGGTCCAGTAGTTTAGGAGGTACAGATAAGCAAACATACAAAAAAATGTGTTATTAGTTCAGATAGAATCCATACTATAATATTTGAAACGCGAAAGTAATTCTGTCTGTCTGTCTGTCTGTTACTCAATCACGCCTAAACTACTGAACCAATTTTCATGAAATTTGGTATGGAGATATTTTGATACCCGAGAAAGGACATAGGCTACTTTTTATCCCAGGGAAATGACGCAATCCCGGAAATCCCACGGGAACGGGAACTGTGCGGGTTTTTCTTTGACTGCGCGGGCGAAGCCGCGGGCGGAAACCTAGTTACATAATCACTACATAAAAAGGCAAATGATATAGATTAATGCAATTTATTCAAAAGAAACATGCTCCTTTTTAAACTAATAGATTATTTAAATAATATATTCCAATGTCTAAATTAGAGATTTAAATTAAAAAAAGCGCAATAAATAACCAAGTAGACATAAACGTTAAAAATTAATATTCATTATAACACGTGTTTCTTCAGACTCTTAAATCAATGAATAAATGTATAATTAATTATAAGAAAAATAAATATTGTTATTATTTCAACATTTTATTTTTTCTTTCTGTTAATTCGAACAGAGACGAGAGCGAGAGAGAACAGAGCGACATATTTTAATAGTTTACATTTAAACATCTGATATTTAAATAATACATTACATTCCTACCTAATACAATGTTCTTCTTGAATTTATATTTTTGGTTTTATGGCATTCAAATGCTTTATAAATATAAATTTATAAAGAATAGAAAAAGCGGTCACGAGTGGATCACGAGTGGCTGAGTTGGTGAGGCATCCGCCCCGGAATGGCGCGAGGGATGCGGGTTCGAGTCCCGCCTCGTGATCGAATTTTTTCTATTCTTTATAAATTTAAATTTATAATGTTCTTCTTTTTAGGTAAAATGTCAAAAATAAAAAAATAAAATGTCGTATAAGTCGCGTACCAAACTGAAAACAAAAACTATTAAGTCTGCTTATTGAAAAAAGATTTAATTTATAAATCATTAAATCGTAGCTGTATCATTAAATTACGTCTCTCTCCATAATACACGGGTATCGCCGTAAGGATGATACCCGGTATTATTAAATAGATACTATTTGTGCCTAAAACAGAAACTTTAAACATGTCACGTAAAATAGAGAGTCTTACTAAAGACTCTTCTTAACAATTTTATTATATTTTCGTATGTGAACCAAATCTAACTACGTGGAGAAAATAATTAATCCATATTTGTGCCGCTACAGTTCCACACATATTTGAATAAAATCGCAAATACTAAATGGATACCTCGTTTATCGATTCTAAACGCATCATTAGTACATAATACAACCCTTTTGAAGATGTATCTAGGGTTGCCACAGATTTAAGTTTCGCTATGCGCATGCTAATTTTTGACAACCCTTTACATATAAACACAGACGATTTTCGACCTTTATCGATTGGATTAGAGTCTATTTTTGAAATGTGCTTTGTATAAATCGTAAGTGGGATAAGACGAAACTATCTCATATTAGGACTTTGATTAATTTTCGATATTTCGAGTGCATACGATTTGCATAATTGGATGGGAATTTGGGGTCTGCTAATGACGTCATTAATTTGTGATTCTTTATTCAAATTTTGAGAAATGTAGGAATATTTTGAATCTGTGTATGAATGTAGGGATTGATGATCAATTTCTTTTGGTAATTTTGGGGACATTTCTCTACAACTGTAGAGAAATATTAAACATTAAACATTATTATTGTACATTTATCTTATAACTAGATATTATTTTACAGTTTAGGTATATTCATATTAAAATACCAATGCTACGAGCTATTCTACGTACCAATCTTGTACTGATTAATTTAATCTCGTGTCACAATGTTTGTCCTCAATGGACTCCTAAACCACGTAACCGATTATAATAAAATTCGCACACCATGTGCAGTTCGATCCAACTTGAGAGATAGGATAGGTTTTATCCCGGAAATCCCACGGGAAAGGGAACTATGCGGGGTTTTCTCTGAAAACGCGGGCGAAGCCGCGGGCGGAAAGCTAGTTTAATATATTATTAACTGAAAATAGTCTATGTTCTGTAACAATTGAAGCCGAATAAGAACATTTTCTCACATTACGTATGTCTAAAGAAACAAATAAACACGTTAGATCGTGCTTACTGATAATTCATTAAAAAAATAATGATTTACTACTCGTTTATACCAAACTATAGCTTCCGCCCGCGACTCCGTCCGCGCGGATGTCGGTCTTCGCGTGGATGGTTTATTTCTCCATTTTGAGTAGGTACTGACAATAAAATCTTATAAATATCTATTGGACCCAATTCCCAAATACGGCTAGGCCTATAATAATTAATAATACGCAACGTGTGTTCGCGGTTCTACGGAACAACGTCTATGGATAAAACTGAAAAATTAAGATTAATTTTTTTCTACGTATTTTTCCAGGATAAAAAGTATCCTATTTTACGCCCAGGATAACAGGTATAATTATACCAAGTTTCATCGAAATCGAACCGCTAGTTTTCACGTGATGCCTTCACATACAGACAGACAGACAGACAGACAGACAGACAGACAAAAATTTTTTTAATCACATATTTGGGTTTGGTATCGATCCAGTAACACCCCCTGCTATTTATTTTTTCAATATTTTCAATGTACAGAATTGACCCTTCTACAGATTTATTATATGTATAGATAAGGCAAGCTTTTGTTTTATTAAAACGAATCGATTACGTCAACTAACAAATTTTTAACAAATGAATAATTCACGGTCGTTTAGTAAAAGTGTATTTTCAATATTAATGTCAGAGAAGAATTTATTTTTAATATTTAATTGTCATTTAATAAGGAATAATATTGAAACACGCAGTATATGGCTAGTTCACGCGATACTGTGAAAGTCAGACTTCACGCTATATAGGAAGAGAGTATTTTATACTATCTCGATCCCGCGGCGTTTATCGCGTGGTACTACCATAAAAAGTATCCTACGTGCTAGGTTAGACTATATTCTATATTTATACCAAATTTTATACAGATGAGAACAGCTGACTTCACGTGAAAGAGTTACAGACATCCTTAGATTCGTACAAACTTTATTTTTGTTTATAATATTAGTGAATATGGTAGAATAGATCTTTACCTATTGTTACAATTATATTGCGAACGTGTGTTTGTTTATCTTTTTGGATGTCGCAACGGAGTTAGCATAGTTTTAACTACAGTCTTCAGTCTGGATATAGTTAGAAGGATAGAGAGTAATATATAAGTTTTTTTAATCAAATAAAACATAAGGAAACGTAGGAATTATCATGCTTATATTTTGAATAACTTCAAATTCTATAAATTCCGATACTGTTAACTTTCTTTGACCACGAGGGCAAAGCTATGGCACAGAATAGTTAATATGTGTTAGTGCTATGGTTACCTGTATAAAATTCTCGTGTGTGTTACAAAACTCCTACGAAACAAATAAAACATTTTGAACGCTTCATAAAACTTTATTAGAATAATTATAAAATGCTATTCCACTCGCAATATTACTACCACATCATAGTAAAAACCATATGAAGTACTTACAAATTAAAAAACATGATATTTATATTTCCTATAATTAGAAATTAGATATTACAATACACTTAAAACGCGATTTATTCATTAATCTATTATTTCAAAAGCATCATTAATAATATAATTAATAATTCGCTTTTTGTATATTCTGGCGTTATAATTTCATGTCAATATAAATTTTTGCATAAGAAATTACCAACAGGAAACGTAATTTATGAATTTTTTTGTCTTTATAAGTGTTCCGGTTAATTTCGCAAATAGATTGTCCAATAACTGCAAATTTTACTTATTTCTATCTAGCTGGTATTATAATAATGGGCTGTAAAAATCTACATAAATTTCTTCTAAATATAATCCATAATACGACATAAGCTACTATACAGGGTGTCGTACTGTTGGTATACTAAGCTCAAAGGACTAAAGGAGGTTATAGTTTTGCATACGCTGAGTACGTAAAAAATACTTGTAAAATTCCAGACGCATTTTTTTTAAAGTGAAACTTTTATTACATCGTCTCAAACTTTTTGGTCTGTGAAGCGCATGTCGTACAAATACGATAATTATCGTAAGTTTCACTTTTACCGTGGTTTCATAAAACCACACAACATTTTTTTTAAATAGAAGAATTCTTAAAACTCTATGTGTTACACCCCTAACAAGTAACCCGCCCAACTTTGTCACCCGCATGTCAGGTATCGTTTAAGATTATGTTTTCATAGACAAAATGCTCCCATTAGAGAAGCGGTATATGGCGGTATATGGTTTATGGCAATATGGTTTATATGGTTTATAACAATTTAATCACACGCAAATAATGAACAGCCAAACACACCAACTTGCAAAAAAACGAAATTTCACAGCAATATCGAACTTACCCCAATTCTTATATTATCTGTGCCCCAACTAAAACGCAATAAATAAAACGAACAAGCCCGCGAACCGATCAACAAAAGGCAAGTGTTTCACACAAACCAACACAATACCACATTGATATATCAGACAATCAAACTGACTTACGAGTAAAAAATTGCTTGCACATATTGTTCTTGCTAACTACGTTATGATGACCATAAAAAATATCATGTAGGGAATAGGGTACATGCCTCGAATTGATCTTTGTCAAATGTTTCAATTTAGTGCAGTGACTGTCTGTTTTATAAGCTTTTGTTATTGTGTTTTTGCTATGATCGCGAATGCAATGTGCTTTTGGTATTTTTTTATAAAATTTTTATACGTGACAAGTTACTGAACTTAATTCTTTGTCAAAAAGAAGCTAACACAGGCCTGTGCCTCTTAGCATTGCGACTCGACGGAACACAGTGGGGTTTTAGTCGGTATACAATATTTTGTAGAACTAAGGTAGAATGTATCTCTTACGTAGAACATTTGGGAACTGTGTTTCCTATAAATATAATATAGTGCAGTCTTAGAATATTCAATTCCATGTGAAAAATTTGGTCAAGAAAAGTGGCTAAGAAAATAGATCAGTAAAGCAGATTCAAGTTTAACAAAGCATAGCTCTGAAATCAGACCTAGGGACACCTTATTAATATTAAAATGTTATCGATGTATCAAAACACAATAAAGAAAATTCGAAAAAAATAATTAAATTATCGTTTAACGTGGTATCACTATTAATTATTTATAAAACAATATCTAAAGAATTGTACAAATTTTCAATGAAACAGGTAGTGAGCCAGACAACAATGAAATTTAGTAGTAATCATGAAATTTTACAGATAACACAATCTATTTTGACAAACAATTTGAAATATCGAATAGAAATTACCATTTGTTTCGTTACATTAATCACATTTTAACATGTACAATGCATAATTATCTTCTCACATGAGAAATGAAACTACATTAAGCCATCATACGGGTATTAATTCGATTATTCTAATAAATGATCGTTCGAATCATGTCTAATCACTGTAGGAATTAAAATTCTCACAGAATTCATTGCCAATCAGTCAACCGTCTTGAATCGATTAAAAATCGCATAATGCGATGCAACCGTCCAACAAATCGGTATCGTCTTAATTACCGTCTGTCAAAATCGATTTTTCACGTGAACATATTTGAATAAGACATATTGCTTAATCGTTTATAATCGCGAAAGAGGCCACCTTTGTTTCTTTTACCCTATCCCTTTTTGGCGGGTTCATCGAAGTGCGTTGTATACATTGACGATTTTGTTCGTAGGCAACTTATAAAATGAGTTGTAATGCATCGATGTATAGTGTTTTTCAAAGGTTGTTGGATTAACGCTTGATTTGGCAGCTATCTATTATTGAATATTAATTATGAGTGCTGGAACTTTTATTCAGAACACGCTCGGGGATATTTCCTTTGCGTATTTAATTATTATGTATTTAAACGGTTTGTGGGGTAAGAAATAATGGATTGAATAGTGTGGGATCACTGGTTATGCTTTTTGCCTGAAGCGTTTTGCACGTTTTAATAATTTGGAATAAGCGATACATTTATATGCAACTGTAACGTTGAGGATATACATTATTGTGTAGTAATAAATTAAGCTTTGATGTTTAAATAACAAGTTTTTATCAAGTTTATTCATATGCATGGAGTTTCAGAAACATGTGTTTACTTAAAACGAATTTTTTGGTTACTTTAGCTTGTTGTAAAATAAAATATTTTTGAATATCAATCCACTTCATAGTATTGAATACAATTAAAAAATGCATTTGACTAGGATATTTTCCAGAATATCAATATTTATCTTATTTTAAATTGATGCACTAAAAGCGCATTTCCCTGAGGAACTTAGTAAGTCCGAAAATAAAATAGGCCACTAATCCAAATCTCCAGTGCTCTTATTTTGTGATAATATAAAAATTATTATTTATAGGTAATTAACCTTTTGTTATTAACCTTTAAAATGAATGTGGAGTGAAAAGTTTGAAAAATAGCATTCATTAGTTTAATTCATTAGTTTTAATATTTTTTTTTTTCTATTTGAACATCAAATTCATCTTTTTTTTCTATATTTGATTTAACTAGGTAATTATAAACTAAGAAATGGGAATAAAACGGTTAAAAGATGACTTAAATAACAAACGATATTCACACATTGTGTGTAATTGTGTGATGAAACAACAGTATCTTTGAGTAAAGATTTACCCAGATATACCTATATCTGTACAGCCATACCTATACTACATCGCAACCTTAAACCCATTGACACAAACAGCAACATTAATCTAATCACTATATTACCCGTTTGTCGAAAACAAACGAACACAACAATGGCCGATCACATATCTACGGTGTCCACAATTTTGACAGCCCGGAGACCGGTCCAGGAAGATTAATGGACGCTCTACTCATCGCAGTAATGACGCCCTCTTCGTGCGGTCTAATGACATCGGGAATTGGGTGTACATGATTTTGGATGTTTTGGGACTAATGTGTATCGGTTTCATAGGTGAAACAATACATTGAAACGAAATATAGAGAATACAAGACTAACATGGGTTTAGCGTTTAGTGATACGCAAAAATGTGTTTATAAAAGCATACTTTTCTATTCTGATAATATGAAGTAAAAGTTTTAGTTATTAATATTATATTTTGCTTATTAAAAAAGATCATCGCATTACAGACAAAAACACAATTCATATAATAAAATGATGTGTTTACAGATTTTAGAATGAATCAGGTTTTATTTGATACAAATAATATAAGTCACTTCATTCATATATCAATATATTACATTATATATAGAGTTTCGCACTAAATAGTTGAGTTTGAGTTAATATAAATGAACCAGCGTATATACCACAACATTGCACACACAGTGCATTTCAAAAATAGCCACCTGAAGTTATTTTAACATGTCTTATAATTTCTTAATTCAAAAACACGTTTGGACCGTAAGTTGAAATAAGTAATTTAGGTATAAATGAAGCAAATTACATACTTCAAGTACAACTATAATTAAAGTATCATTTACTGTACCATAAACAATTATAGTAAATAATAAAATGTTTCAAACATGTAATTTTCGATATGATTTATACTCTAATGATTGTTATTCCATTGTATGATAAATAACTAATTCTATTTCATTGTTATTAAGGTACAAGAATGACAGTACACGTAATTATATTTTCAGAAAAGCTTTACTCATTAATCAGATTTTTTTTCATATATTTATAAAAAATGTAACCAGTCACATATTATCTATTTGCTATCACCATGCAATTGAGCTTAAAAAGCAAAAAAATACTGTTTCTTGAGTATAACTTTATCATATTATTTATTTAAAAAAAATCACGACAAGAGCGATATATGATGCATAACAGAAAAAAATATAAACATTTAACTTAGTCCCAAGAAAACCAAACGTGTGGTCACCCACAATCCTTGGTTAATGTCTTTGCTGTGAGGAAAAAAAAGCCAGGCATGTTTATCTTGGCTGTGATGCGGACTCGTTGCGAATTGCCCTAAGTTTCGGCCCCTAATCGATTTTGCCCGGGACAAGTCTAATTTGGCGGATTAATCGCGGACACCCTAGTTCTAATTTCCTTGTTTATTGTAAACGATAATGCGTTTTGTTCTATTTTTCGGTGTATTGGTTTGAACTCGACATTGTTCGCGGTTTTAATTGGTTGAAAATTCGCTACTTGATGTGTGATAATTGGATAAAAATGCAAAATTCTCCCCTCATTCAAAATACCTATTTTTATTGATTCATTAATAATAATATGTAATCAAATGCTATAAGAAACGAGATGATTCAGATAATCCTTTATTAATCTTTAAATATTTACATACGATTCTATTAGTTCAGGATACATCGCCCATTTTTGCAAGTGACTACTATACTATACTACCGTTTGTAGCTTTATTTTGATGAGACGCCCAATAATTTCGTGTACGAAACTCTCGATTGTGGTATCTAACAGAGATAACAAGGATAAAATTTTTTGATTTGATGGTTCTCAAATATTTGTTACGCAATTTGTAGGACAATATGTCTGTTGAATTATATAAACATTAACTAAGTGAAAACAAAAAAATCAGCTTGTTAGTAATCATTTATGATGACCTCGTTATCGATACACTTTGGAAAGGGGGACTCTTTGAACCAACCATAGATTTTGTAGGACAAATATTTTTTCGAATAATTTAGCTAATTATCTTGAGATTGAACAACAAAAAAAAAATTCAGTTAGTAATAAATATTTGAGAACCATCAAATCAAAAATTTTGATCCTTGTTATCTCTGTTAGCTACAACAATCGAGACTTTCGTACACGAAATTATTGGGCGTCTCATCAAAATAAAGCTACAAACGGAAAATTAGCTTGATAGTAGTCACTTGCAAAAATGGGCGATGTATCCTGAACTATATTGAAGCTAAATCTCATTCTATTGAAGCCATTTCAAAATATTCATAACAACGCTCTACATCTCAGTTTTATTATTTACAGATTATATGAGTATAGATAACAATACGTACACTGTACAGGTACATTCTACTTATCTGTTCACCTCAATTGAATAAAATCGAACCCACTGCCCGTAGCAACTTCTCATAAAGTTACTTCAGCTTATATCACCCAGTGGATGCGTAGAAACTTCTAGTACAATAAAACGAAAAACTATTTTATTATACCTTTGGAGTTGAGGATTGGTATAGAAGAAAACTTATTATTGGTATTAAAAAAATCGTCAGACGTTAAGATTAAAAATTTACTTGTAACGTCTGGCTGCAGTCAGACTAGCGAAGGTCGTAAAAATATGCATTGTTTTACCATTATGATATAAACAATACTTTTATTAAATTTCAAGTGGCATGATACTGCTACAATAATAATATGCTAAAATAAGTTAGAACTAGCATCTTTCTTGCTATTTTGGTATGGAAAAAGTGACCTATATGTTATTCAAGGCCACTATCAACCCCAATGGCAAATTTCTTCTAAATCGATGCAGTATTATTGTTCTGAAAGAGAAACAATTTCACATCAATACTTAACTACTCGTAAATTCAAAACACATCGTATTCAGCTCGTCCATTTGAAACGTATAAAATTCACGGACGAACGGACATATAGCAGGGTAGGTTTTTTATAACTTTGCCTCTAAATTATGTCTTCGCGTTGCAAAAAATTAAAAAGTATCAACCAATAAATAATAGAAGAATACAATATTATGATGTATATGACAATGATACAGTCTAACGGTTTATTATTGGGGACATAACTTCATTTAACGTCTTATAGTTGGGTTGTGAAGGGTTGTGTAGTACTAAATTATAAGTAATCTTGATACTTTATTTCTTCTAGTACGGAAAATTTTTGAGTGTCTAAACTAAACTGTTATGTCCTAATTTAATAGTGCCTACTTTTTTTTTAAACCTAGACAACTTTTCAGTTATTTATTATATAAGAACTTTAAAGCAAAGCTATTAAAAAAATCATTGTAAAAAATATGTTTTTTAATGATAATTAAAAATAATATTATTGATCTTAACTTTACATTATAAAATATTCGTTTATAATTTAATCCAAACTATATCCAATCACCGGTTGCAAAAAAATCCATTAGGATTTTCTCAATTTTAATTCGACAATCATCTCGCAATTGTGCATATAAATATTATTTACCGTTTACCGTTTGTGAAATTCACCATTTCATGTGATGTATGTATCCTAGTGGAATTTTTCAACGTCGGATGGACGCGCCTTTTGCGTGTTAAAAGTGAATTTAAATATTTAAATACAACTGTTACAAACAAAAGTGAAAAATGTTTTATTACCAACTTCCTTTTCAATTAGTAATACATGTATATCTTTATCTTACATATCCTAATTCCTGACAGAAATAATCAAATTCCTTACAGGATTGTTTGGACGTTGGTTACTCAACCGCGAAATTGTTTTAACGATTTATGTAAATGTTTAAGCATATAACTATTTATACTCTTTTCGGTTAAATCCGAGTGACGCCAGGGTGAATGTTTAGTGTATTATTATTGAAATGTCAATGTAATTAAGATAACTTCAAAAATAATTGATATTTTATACACATAAATATTACACAAAATGATAATACAAGTATCAACACCTTTGAATCTATCTACCTATCGAAGCGCCACTTCCAAAGACATTATTTCTATAGAGCTACCTTACCGCTACATCTTTTATGTTTTTTATGCCAATTTTTTTGTCTGTTTGTCATCACGGTGTTTTTTGGTATGTACAATATGTATTAAGAAGATTTACTTCTCTATCCCCTGTCATCCTCTCGAATAGTCAAAAACTGTAATGTAGGGACTTTTTTATTAAATAGCAAAAAATCGTGTGTAGAGCTTGGATAAAAAAAAAAAAATATTGACAAATATTTTTTTAATAAATAAAAAATTCTCGTTATAAAGTTAGTTATATAACATATAACCCACATTGCATAAAATACAATAATTAGTATTTACCCTATTTAAATCTTAATATCTTAATATTATAAAGGCGAAAGTTTGTAAATGGTTTGTAAGTATGGATGTATGGATGTTTGTTACTCTTTCACGTAAAAACTACTGAACCGATTACAATGAAATTTATCACACATATAGAGGGTAACTTGGATTAACACATAGGATAGTTTTTATTCCGGAAATCCCACGGAAAGGGGACCATGCGGGTTTTCCTTTGCAAACGCGGGCGAAGACGCGGGCGGAAATCTAGTAGGTACTTAAATATAGATAAATATATACAAGATAAAAAATACCTGGTTTAATGAACTAGTCAAAATCTACTCATATATTACAAACATACACGTGAATTATATTTATTTCTACTAACAAGAATATATTCCAAATAAAAGGACGGACGAAACAGAAAAAACTACAGTATAGAGGTAATTAAGTGACGCGTGAGATACAATGCATTGACCAATTGCTTAGAAATAGCTAATATTTGCACCGCAACGGCTCATTGAGACGAATCTAATTAATTCTAATATTATAAGAATTCTAGTACTAGTTATACAACCAAAAACTACAGTTGTTTAATTAGTTACGTCTATTAGATAATAATGTTTAATACAATGAACCGATTCTGATGAGATTTTAAATTTTAAAGTGATTCATGTCTTTAGTTACGATTAAAAATAAATTAAAAATAACTTACATTATTTATGCACCCATTTCTCTTTCGTAGTTAAGTTGCAAAGCAAATGCTACTAGCTTTTTACCCGTGGCTTCATTCGCGTAGTCAAAGAAAACTCTCATGGAAATGTTTTACCTAGCTATTTATAAAAGCTCATGAAATAATTATCAAAATGTGATATTCGTAAGGATATTATCATGTACATACATCAACTTTCAACTCATCTATTTACAATCTAAACAATACGAGCTATTTTTTCCCCTTTTTGCTTAACCATACACACGAACAATATTCTAGATATATTCTAGAAAGTAAAATTCGGCGCAGAGAGCCGGCCCCTTACAACCATCCATCTTGCGAGGGAGCAACTCATCTCGCTAATTTCATCCAGCATCCAAGCCAATGGCTAATTGATATGATAACGTCTTATTTTCTTTTCGGTTTGTTTATTTGTGTACACATGTTTTTTTAACTGTAACGGAAGATGTAAAAAGCTTCTTGAAGTAGAGCTTAATTTTGAAGTAGACTTACTTACTGAGGAACTGATAAAAGTTTATTAAAAAAATTAAATATAGGAAACCTATAGGTAGTTGCATCTCAGATATAAAATACACAAATAATAAATACAAACAACAGCTAAAAATATGAAGCTAAGAATAAGAATATGAAGCCACTTGAAGCCTAAACACATACATACATCAATTGGTAGCTTATGATGTTTCGTATAGAGAGAGTATAGTTAATTTTATTTAAGGTATATTTTCATACATTTATCCCATTCTAACTAGCAGGATAAGCTAGGAGCATATCAGCAAGTCGTGAAATCCTTAGAATTTAAAGTTTACATCAATCATTTACACCAATGCCCAAATCTTATCCCGGTCGACACAATAATCCAAGCAGTAATGCCCCGGGTTTCCCCAAGCCCTACACGTCCCAATTTTAATTCTAAAAATCGATTGTTTTACATTCATAGGTTGAACTTCAAAACAGTTTTTTAAGCATTATGTACAGCTTATTAATATTGTTCTTATGAGTTATAAAATCTTTTAAACATCCAAAATATACAAAACGAACTTGTTTAGGGGTTTTTCTTATGTTTTCTGTAAGTTTCTTGAAATAAAGTGATGATAACTCAAACTACCGTATTTAATATTAGCAATTTCGCTGTATGCAAAATCTAGCTGTTTACAAAGCCAGATATATCTCTGTATGTATCATGTTTTTGTGCAATATATGATTTATTTATTTATAAACGTGCTCTATATAATATAACTAGCTGTACCCTGTTGTGTTACCCGCAATGTTCAACTCCTGTTGGTCTTAGCGTGATTATATACAGCTTATAGCCTTCCTCGGTACATGGGCTATCTAACACCGAAAGAATTTTTCAAATCGGACCAGTAGTTCCTGAGATTAGCGCGTTCAAACAAACCAACTCTTCAGCTTTATAATATTGGTATAGATTGTAATTAATTGTTAATTCATTATAATTTGTATGTCCCGTTTTTAGCTTACGTTTAACTTTACTGCCAAAAGTATGTTCCCAAAAGATAATTTAGCAATATAAAATAATAGTCAAAAAACTCAAAATTGCTTAACAAGTTTTCAAGTTCCAAAACAATCACATCTCCATTTATAGCTGTTATTCACATATGAAACCATCACATCGGACCCCTAAAAAGCCCCTATTTCGTGAGCTATCGTTAAAAATGTCACTAAAATCACACTGATACCATGCCCGTGACAGTGACGGATCTCTGCTTCGAGACACTCGTGGGTCTTTGCAACCATTTATCAATATTTCCTAGTTTATTCTACAAATTCTACTTTTAACTACAATGTGAAAATGCTCTTTGAACAATGTATTTATTATTGTTTTTTAAATATACAAAATAGTTCTAAGCCTAGAATTAATATACTGGTAATCCTACTGTAATTCTACTACAGTTTTGAAGTTTGTTGCTCTTTCACGCTAAAACGGCTGATCTGATCGGGATTAAGTTTTGGTAAAAAGATAAATGTAATCTGGATAATAGATAGGTTTATCTTATAAGTTAGTCCAACCACCAATTGAAATATAATATTACATTTATAGCTGTGATAGCAAACGTTGTTATGCCTTGCTCTTATAAATTAGGGGTATAAAAAATAGATTTTGGCCGATTCTCAGATCTACTTATTAGGTAGGTATACAAAAATTTCATGAAAATCGGTCCAGCCGTTTCAGAGGAGTAGGTATGGTAACTAACATTTTGACACGAGAATTTTATTTATGTAAAAAATATAAAAAGATATAGATATTTATATAAGTTATTTCTAATTTTCTTAATTTAAGCAATGTCATGCCATTTATCAAACGGTTCAAACCCCTCAATTGTTAATGATTGTCTTCAAGGGTGTCACCCTGCGTATGACGGTGACGGATGCGCCAAAAGCGATGCTGTTTTGGTGCTGTGGGTGTGACATGTGCTATTATTTAGTTATAATAATTTATGACTTATAACATGGTTTTATTCGCATTAATACTAGCTGGGCTTGATACGAAGTAGGTTACCTACGTGCTAAACTACCCATGTACTTAGGTTTTTCTTAAAAACAATTCATCCTAACAAACTTTTACATATATTTTAGAAGTAATTTTAACTTCATTTACCTTATGCTTGAGTTTTCAAAACTATAACATAATTGTGATAAATTCAAACAATATGTTCTTTAATAGATGAACTTGAAATAAATCCCTAATGTGATACTTTCGTCACCAACAGCCAATTTATTACGTGTCAATCATAATCTTCGAAACTACGACCTCCCAAAACGTTTACCCACTAACCAAACACAAAGTTAAACATTACATTTATCCAGTATAATACGTAATAATAAATATTTTCCTCCATACTAACCCGAACCTGCCTCAAAGTTCAGGTTTGAGCATAAAAATTCTCCATTATTGATTATCCATACAATGTTATTTCTAGACTCCACAGAATAATATTTTACTATCCGACACACATGCACAGCACACACACATACGTGGCCACGCACACATGCGCGTGTAAGAAAAATTCTAGTGTCGTGGGTTTTTCTTGGGCACAGCAGTGGATTGGAGACGGTGTTGTGGTGCTATTTATTTTGATTATAGAAATTGTTTTTAGTATGGAGTTTAAAATATGGTTAAAGATCAAGTATCATTGCATAATTAAATTGTTATTGTTGAACAAATTTACATGTATAAGGTTGATAAACATAAATAATTATTCAATTACAATTATTTATCAAATAATCAACCAATGTGCTCTAGTTTTTATCCGTTGAATTTAGATAGGAGTGATATATTTTCAGGTTAAAGATTTATACACCATTCGACTTTATTGCAGTCGTCATATTATATTTTCTTATAACCACCGTTTAAATAAATTATTTTAAATGAACTCGTACTTTACATAAAAGACAATGCATTACGTAAACTTATTCAGGAATATGTAATTGATGATTAAAATAAATTATTATACTTAATTAAGGGGTTATTAAAACCATTCGTAACACAATTTATGGATTTATTGTATTCATAGATGGATGATTAGTAGAATATGTTATTGAATATTAATACAAACTTTGATATAGTATAATTTAAATGTGGAAAACAAGATTATGTAAATTAAAAGTATGTGTTTTTAATAATAATATGTTCTAAGATGCTTGGCAAAAATAAAGTTTATGATCCATGTGAGTATGTGACTTTTTTATCTACTATAAATTCTCAATGTTTGAAACATATTTGCATGTAGGTATGGGAGTTCCCGAAAACTGTTTTGTCGACATATCTAGGGTTCATTAATAAAAAACATAATATTTAAGACTTATCCCTTGTTTATAAATCCTTAATTTGATACCATCAATCGCTTTAACCGTTACTATTATTAATTTCATATCCACTGCTACTTCACAAATATTTTGAAACAAATATTAAAGAATATAACAAGCGCTACTCCATACCTTTCGGTCGCAGCACACCTACACACGTGAATCATCCGTCCCGCTCACACACACGTATCCAGACAGGGACGTCCGAGTTTAGGACTAACATGTTATATGTTAGCGAGGTCACGGATATAAAAATCGTTTTTCTTACGTATATATAAATATATGACATAACTACGTCGTAGAAGGCATTGGGAGTCTTCAATAATATGAAATTATTGCTTTGTCTGTTTGTCCTATTGTAGATCGATGATAATTGATTATGTAATAAAGATAAGTTCTGTTTGTTTGTAATAGCTAATCTCTTGAATGAATTTGTTTTGAAAATAAATTTTAGGTCAATTGGTTGCACGTCAAATATCAAGTTTTACCATTCTTAATTTTTCATCTTCTTTCATAAGGTTATTAATTTCTATCATAGGTAATTAATTCCGGTATTATTATTATATGTTATTAAAATCGAATTCAATGTTGTTTGCAAGTTTCCTAGCATTGTCTCAAGACTCTGTATACCTTTTTTATAAGATAGGTTATATAGAGCAGCAATTTTATCAAGACCTCTACCTCTTATACTTCGTCATATAGTCAGGGGTCTCATTCTACTGGTCCTTTAATTATTACTTAAATAAATTCTTTCCTGTTAATGCTGTGGTTAGAGTGTATGTTATTACTTATTACGTTCGATTCTGGAGAAAAATGTAGAGTTGTCTGAAATGCAAACCGAATTACTCTGCTACTTATTTTACTGTCATAAATTAACAAAAATATAAATATGATGAATCGAATCAAGACAAGGGGACACGGGACTTATGATATCAGCTGAGAGAAACAGTTAAAATTTGTCAAAATTGCTCCAGCCGTTTTAGAGATGAGACGCAACTCGCAAGCGCTGGAACTTTAATAATTTGGTTTATCTAAAGTTAATATAGGGAAATTGTAAATATATGCTGAAATTTTAATAAACAGGTATAAAGAGAAATTGTAACTGCATACATTAATAATAACTAGCTTTTTTTTTAGCTTTAAATTTATTTCGAACTTAAAGCTCGTGTATTTTAATACACATAACATTTAAATCTTCAAATAAACCTCACAAATCATCTTTCAAAAATAAAGTATTTTGAGAGTCTGATCTTTACCCCTTTTTCATATAAAAAGCATATTAAATATTTTCACATCCATTCATATTTTAAACTAGAACGAGCTAAGAAATCTTCATAAAAGCTTATTGCAGCTTTTGAAAGCGTACTCAGCTTTAATGTTCTTTGAATATACACAAATACTTAAAATTGTAAAGCTCTATGTATTATAATAATAATAAAACTGGAAATTTGATTATAACGCCATCTATGTTTTAATGGGGGCATAAAAAATAGTACGTTGGAGTTAATATGTTGCTGATGATATTTCAAGAAGCAAAACTCTATTGTCGTCTTTTCAAAATCAATTCGAAGGCAAGATTCTGCCTTAGTAAGGTTTGATTATATTTATGTTTATAGAACAAAATATACCTAGGTTATGCATCAAGTTTTTCATAATAGAAACAGAGCTTGGGCTTTAAGAAAATTTAAGCTCACATTGATTTTTTCAATGAAGATATACCTCTACAACGTATGTAGCTATAAGTATCACTACACCTCTGACATATACAAATTAATCATATATGTAAAGTCATATGAATATAATATATACGTTTTGTCATAACTTACACACATCACGTCATAAAATAAATGTTAGTAGTAATAGAAATTAAAACCTTTAACGGATTTCAAACGCGATTTACTATATTATCAAACACAATAAAATACAAAGTAGTATAAAAGTTTTATCGTACATATCTTAGTAGTATCTGTATATAATAACGTATGCATATATTTACCGACAGCACTGTCAGCAAAAGGATGGTTTGGATTACGCCGCGTGGTCACGACCACGGGGCGCCATGACCATCAAGCAGGGCTACGAGGTGAGATTTAGTAGTCACGTGTTCATTGGACCACTTATAAGTTAATAAGATATTTATTTATTTTATTTATTTATTTTACTCTTTAATACAACTAAACAGACTTACATACTAGAACATACAAAAATAAAAGCAAGGAGCAGTTCAGAGTATTTGGCGGCCTTATCACTTAGTAGTGATCTCTTCCAGGCAACCAGGGCAGAAGGTAATCAGCTCAATTAAGTTGTAAAGGTAGGTCGAGAGAAAAAGAAAAATAAATAAATAATAATAATAATGTTGTATAAACAAAAGAAAAATATATGAAAATTAAAACACATAACAATTTATAAATTTTATACTGTAGATACTGTAGATATTATTAATAATGGGAATAAATATTAGTAAATAAGATATTATTTTTTTACACCTTAGTCTACAAAAAATACAAAAAAGTATACGCTCATTGGTTATATTGTACGTAGCCGAATTATTTGAAATTGGTAAAATATTTTTACAATATTGGTATGAATATTGATTAGTACTGATAGTAAATAAGTAAACATAGTACATAGTATTGCTGGAAAAATCATAGTAAATTAAAATTATAATATGTATTTTAAAAATATAATTTTTTCGATCTGTATCCTCTAATTCAAAGTTTTTTATTCTGATTACAGCCATTGGGTTATCTAATGGGTTGTGGACAAAAAAGACTTTGCGTAAAAGTAATTTTAAGCCACGTAGGTACATATTTTGATAATCTTTCCAACTATCAAAGAAATTTCAAAAATTAGACGGATAAATATTCTAAATCTATACTAATATTATAAAGAGGAAAGGTTTGTAATTATGTATGTATGTATGGTTTTCACGCATAAAGTAGTACCGGTAGTAAAAATTTAGCACACATATAGAGGGTATCTTGGATTAACACGTAGGATAGGTTTTATCCCGGAAGCGGGCGAAGCCGCAGGCGGACATCTAGTTGAATAATAAATATATTGCATCGTGCACTTGCAGTCAGCGTTTATAATTTTATGAATGAACGTATACAATGTGATAATTACATGCACTTATAACATAGTAATGTTTAAGCATGTACTAAACGGTTTCAATTAACTAATTGCGTAATTAGTGACAGTAAAGAGCTATAACCGGCGTTTTCATATTTATTTTTCATTCATATTGCTTTAAATAAATATTGTATACACTTACACCAGACGACTGTCAGAGGGTTAAGTTTTACCGGTATATACTTTTTTTAAGATTATAATATTATTTTCTTTGGCAGCCATTGTAGGGTATAGTGAAATGAATTTGAGGTTAGGAAGTATATTATGTACACGATTACTTATGCTTGATTGCTCTAGATAAATTACAAATTGAGACTTAACCTAGGATACCTTATAACAATTAACAAACGGCGACCTTATCGCTAAATAGCGATTCCAGACAAGAGTTTAAATTATGAGAAAGTAAAATGCCAGATATTTGGTACTATATGTATTGTTAGGTCACATTATTCAATAAGTTATTTTATGCATTTAAAAGTGGTCTAATGATAACGCGGCTTTTAATTAGGAAAGCGTAGTCATTGATAGTTTCATAGCTTTGTTATTTGTTACATATTATTTTGTTTTAGCACTGCATTCTTGTTTCATTTTATGCTTGTTAATAATATTTGTATTTGTTGCTTTGTGTAGATGTGTTGTTTTAACTAGATTAGGAATATTCTATTGTAGTACTTTATACTAGGAAAATACTGTCTTCGTAAATTTTTACATTCTTCGTCTTGTTGCTTATCTTTAAGGATAATTAATTGAAGGTTTTTATTGTTTCATTTATTAATTATTCCCTATAGACGTTTTTCTATTACACAATTCAACAATATGTCATCACAACCAGCATAAGCAAGTATATACCACAGTACTACCCTTGGTTCTACCTCTTTATTTTCTAAATTTGTATGAATTTTGTATATAAGTTTATATGTGTCACTTACCGTCAGATTACAAATACGTCATGACAGGAGTCATATTATGAATGTACTTAAAATATATATGAAGTGATTTATACTCGTAGGTACATGAAAAGTATGACAAAAAAGGTAATGTTGTCTGTTATGATAATGTACATTATAAAATATTCCGTCCGTATTTTTATTATTTTCCTACTCGTATAATTTATGTTAACTCTATCTAAATAAATGTGACTTGCAAACAGATAACTCTATTTCACTTACATCTCAAATATGGGGCATGGGCCATTAGTACCTACGTGAATCTTAAGTATGAAAAGTTATAATTTATGAATGTCCCCGGGGCCAATGTTGGGACAAAGCGGATCATTTGCAATCTGTCCGTCGCAGGAACCGCCCTAGCACTTCCACTTGACTTTGTATGCATTTTTAACCGACTTCAAAAAAAAGGAGGAGGTTATCAATTCGGCCGGTATATTTTTTTTTTTTTTTTTTTTTTTATGTATGTACACCGATTACTCCGAGGTTTCTGAACCGATTTACGTGATTCTTTTTTTGTTCGATGCGGGATGGTGTCGAATTGGTCCCATAAAAATTTTATTCGGATAGGCCCAGTAGTTTTTATTTTATGAGCATTTTTGTATGTAGGTATTTGTAAATTTTGCAAGTGCAAGTTTGAAGTCGGTTGTTTTTAACGCAGTTATCACTTGTATATCATTTTATCTCTTTAGTAACGCGCGTCTAAGTATTATAGGTTTTATAAAAAATGCCGCTTTTTATCATCTTTTAGAGTTTGTGTGTCTAAATTTAATAATACTTGAAGCAAGCAGTAAATTTTGCATGTAAATTGTATAATGTAAGCTAAATACTTTAAATTGCGGTATCGCACGAGAGAAACCGTGCGTCGAAGTAGTTACCTAGTAGTAATTCTTAACGATATTAGAACGTCTTCAAAACTTTTAATAGCTCAATATATTACAGCTTATGTGTATCTAAAACAAAATTTTTACAAGAAAACCGGTTGTTTACTTCGTAAAATAAAAATCCGGATCTCGGTTAACCCTAAAACGCTGAAAGTGGGTCGGAAAAACAACTATTTGTTACAGCGCGCAGTTTATGTCAAAATTTGCTATTAAGCACGATAGATGGCGCTGTTTTAAAAAGATTCTACGCTGCTCGGACGTTGACGCGATATATTCCTTTTACGACACAGTTTAAAGAAAATGTTTTAGGAGTTTCGTTTTCGGGAAATTTTATGAAGATTTCGTCGACGGAATACTGTTCAGTTCAGTGAAGTATTACTGTTCGGAAATTTGTTTTATTTGATAGCATTAACAAGATTTGTCACACGTCGTTTCATTTTCTATATCAAATTTTCGTTGTTTGTTGTTTGCTTCTACACTAACATTATACGAAAGAGAGTTTAAAATAAACTATTCACATTATATTTATTTTTATTGATATTACGTAAATTCATTTTCACTTATTTAATACTTGGTCAAGTCAAGTGGAGTCGGGGCGGGCTAGTAACTTACACATTTCAATAATTACGAGGTAACGATGATATATTATATTAAGATGCAGGTCAGTTTCCACCCATTTCCCCCGAACTAAAACCTTCGATCAGTTAAATTGAATCGGGGTTGTTTCGGGACGTTATCTTTGATAAATTAATTTGGCTAACCCGTTTACTGCGGTATACATTTTGATTTAGTATTGTTGTTTTTTGTGATTTCAGAGTTTTGAGTTATGTATTTCATTCTTTGTCTATGTTATACATTATGTTATTGTTATTGTATTATACTATAGTGTCCTTTTTAGAATTTTCCTGTCTATTTACTTTTTATGTATCGAAAAAAAATATTTGTTTAAGTTCACGGATTTAAGCCGATAGATACAACATTGATATGGTACTTAATTAATACGCTCTGGTGGGTATAGTCCTTAAATGTAAAGTTTTGTAAAAGTAACCTTGATATTCTAAATTTTTTAGCTATTTACTGAACTT
The DNA here is from genome assembly GCF_905220415.1 of Colias croceus. Taxonomy (NCBI): domain Eukaryota; kingdom Metazoa; phylum Arthropoda; class Insecta; order Lepidoptera; family Pieridae; genus Colias; species Colias croceus. Next base: position 5,715,977 of record NC_059562.1, read on the forward strand.
ATTATGAAAGAACTCATGCAAAAATACTGAAGCATATTAAGTATTGTATAAGTAGGTCATAATATGTATATACGGAAATGTAATGTGTATGTTACCGTAATCTTTGTTGTGAAGATAAAAAAAAACAAAAACTTTCTAAACAATCGACCAGTAAGCATCACTATACATATTGAGTTATATACCAAAACTTCAGTGAACTTTTAATATTAATCATCCAGAGAGTTAGGGTGACCAAATTCAATAATTTAGCGACCATTGCATTAATAACGCACGATTTGCCGACACCGTGGTCACACTAATTTACGAGTGTTACAAAATATTAGTTTGGTACTGCCCTTTGATGGAATTTAATTTATACTGTATTAGCGAGTTTCTGGAATTCTGGAGTCAAAATTTGGATGTGGGTCGTCTTCTCATATGTATTTAGAAATGTTCCTTCCACGGATAATCATGTATCATAGCAATAGTTATAGTTTGCATATTACAATATTGATTTATTATATTTTAATATATTACTACTACTACTAGTAGTTATTTTAAAGAAAGGAGAGATTCTTAATTCGCCATTTATTCATTCTTAAGTCCGCGCTCTACATAATTTTTTTTTTGTAGTTATCATTGATGTATATTTTACACATAAGCTTTTGCACTGTGTGATTTTATTATTTTTTTTAAACGATTATCTCTATTCCTCTCTGTTCCAACCAAAACTAAGCTATTCTATTATTTTCTGTTCCAGGCCAAAATGACGAATGACGGCAGCGTCCACCAGAAGACTGACGACAGGCTGGGTCACCACCAGTCCATGAGCCAGATGCTGTACGGCACTGGCCTGGGGCCAGGACGATCAGGTAGGTAATTTAACGGGTTTTTACCGGCTTAAAAACTATAAGTTTTGTAATCTAAGATGATGTTGATCGTTCTTTATTAAGGCCATAGAGATCTAGAGAGATGCCAATCGCTTGCGCTGAGTACGAAACCAGTGTCTCATAACAAATTTACGCACACAACAGTAAACAAAATAAAAACAATACTTCGCGTTGTGTGCGTGTCATCACACAAAAATTTGAGAGCGACTATTCGTTCGCACACTAGATTGTAAGTAACGTACGTATACAGCACCACACAGCCGCAAGATATGCGTTTACGATAGGGATTGCTTGTCGATAAAATGAGAAACGTTAAAATTAAAACAATTTATAGGCAATACAGTAACTAGGTAGAAAATAGAAATGGACACCTTGATGGTAGCATTCATGGTGATGAAGTACATAAAGCATTGCCTATTGACTTATTGTTAAGTAAAATAAGTATGAAATAAGTGATTTTTTTTTAATCCATGTATAATAATCACTATAAAATTATTGCTCGAGTACCTATCAAATAATAATAATACATTCAGATATTAAGCTAATAGTAATACATTATGATATAATAATAAGGTAGTAAAATAATACATAATACGATAAAAAATCCGAATCTTATCGACATGGACACACTCGACGCGCATCCTCAAGTAACGACCGCGAGCAGCGGCCGTACTACACGATCGAACGTTTTTGTTAGCTTTAGTATCTTCATTATACATTGCGGTATTCGAACTCCGCGTTTGAATAGAGTCACGTACAGAAGAAGCATTGTAAACTATTTACATAAATTAATGTGACTGTCGTTCTGTCACATAATGAAACCAAGAAATCACTCAACGTAATATTGTTTTTGAAATTATAGTAAGAAAATCGTATAATCAGTACTTACCGATGGTATGTGATTCCATTTGACTTAAAGTTGCTGGTTTCACTTCAGTTTTTACAAACTTTAACGGAACAACGCGGCATTGTCAAATAATACCCGGCCGACGGTCGAACGTCAACTGAATGCAACAAACAGCATGTGTTCTTTTTTTGGGCATATTGCTGCGACACCGGCCCCGCCCCCTAACCATATCTCCCTTTAGTTTCTGTGATCTGTGATTAAGGCATATAATGTTTTATTATTGTTGGCAGTGAGGACAGTATAATGAGTTTGAATGTAACGAAATAATTAAAATAAAATAAAAATAAAAAATAGTTTATTTACCCTTCTCAATTTCATACAATATGGAGTAGTAGGGCCCTCCTAGTAAGTTTAATATAAAACCTGTGTCAGGAGGACCCGCTCTTCCTTAACTTAAAATAGGTTATCTACATGAGAAAAATAAACTGTTTAAATAACAAAATATTAATAGTTAAGTGTGGAGTGTATTCGTGTGTGTGTGTGTGTGTATGTATTGTGTGTGTGGGCGCATGTGTGCGTGTGTGTGTGGGTGAATGTGTGTGGGTGTGTATGTGTGTGTGTTTAGATTTGTCATTTTATGTATGAGCACGAGTTTGTGAGTGAACAAATTAATTATACCTATTAATGCAAAATTTTAAGTAAAGGGTAAAGTAGAAACATGGGTTTAAGTTTATATGGAGCTATGAATTGGGAAGCGAATGACACGCGAGGAAATGTTATTTAGATTAAGTTAAGATAATTTATCAGAACGAATTTTATTTATGAATACTCCTCAATCAATTTAGTGTAAACTTGGCATACAAATAGCTTATAACTAGAAATTTCTAAAAGCTTCTACTTATTCACTCAATAAAGTGCACACTCTGGTGAAAATCGACTGTAGTTGATTAAAAATACCTCGTGAATTCAAAACGTGTTACATATAAACGTACACCTTCCAGGCTCGTCATCGTCGTCCCCAGTTGGGGGCAACACGGGCAGCGGGCTGCTGGTGGTGCCCCAGCCGCTGGGCAAGGGCCCCACGAAGCTGCAGCCACTGCATGCACACGCGAGGAAGTATCACTGCAAGATGTGCCCACAGGTATGGAACATTTTTGTACCATATTAAAATGAATAAATGTAATATTAACACTAATTCTTTGTCGGTTTATTCTTTTACCTTTTACAAGTCGCTCTTATGTGATGTACCTATAATAATAATTAATTTTGTATACCTACCTTTGTTTGGGTTTAAAATTATCGGAGTTTTAACTCGATATTTATAATACTTTTTAATTAAATAAATACATATTAAATGATCACCTGGGTACAGTAATTAACGTGTTAACGCTTTAGCTTTAAAAATACATTCATAAATTAATAACTCTTCTTATATAACCCAAATAAAAACCTTGATATATAAATAAAATAAATCAATAATCCTGTACCATGCTATACGACAACTGTGAGATAAACAGCATATAATTAAATAAAATTAACTTCCGCATAAGAAAATGAATTTTCGCAAGCATTTCCTCAATATACTTCGCTGTGAAACTAAATACCTCGATAAGTTCTTAAAACTGGCTCTCGGATCTGATAATCGGTTGATACGAAACAATGCATGGCTGTAAAGGCGAGTTTACATACAATAACTAATATAATAGAAACCTACAGAAGAAGGGTTGATTATAATAATATTATCATAATTGTAATCAGCTACTTAAACGAATAAACTTTATATTAAAGTTTTTATATAATGATTTATCATTATAATAATAGCAGTCCCCATCCTAAATATTTCCGATATACAAATATCTTAGTCATCAATTCCTTGCAATTTTCTAGCTCGTATGAAAATTCCCTTCGAAATAAATCTGAATAATAACATATTATAGTTTATTAGGTTATAAGTGTGATCTGCGTCTATTATTTTATATACACATTTTAAAGTTAAACTGAACTATGTTCTAATAGACTACTTACAACTTATAAAGCTCAAGCAATGAGCTTGACGTAAATCTTTTTCTATACATGAGGACTTTTTTGGTCCTTCGAAACTGCCCAGTTCAAGCTTGTATTAATTATCTAGATTTTTGACTTACTTTCCCTAAGCTTATACAAATTTTGAACCCACTTTCCTATAAAAATGCTTTATCAAATTTCTGTCCCACGAACAAACCGTGTAACTAACAAACAGATATTAATTATTATGGAAGTATGCATTGTATATACGCCTTAACGACACAATTTTTTTAAATATGGCGTCGATGGCAAAATGATAATGAGCCGGCCGGCTGTCACTCATCAAAATTCAATTCAAGTGTAGGTACCGTTCGCAGAAACGATTTGCGGGAAATTCGATTTTATCGTAATTACTTTCCTTTTGTGCGAATTATCCGTAGATAATACATACTTTTTATATGTATCGATTTTGAGTTTAAGGTCTTGGTCACAATTTTGGTGATAAAAAGTATTGTTTATCGAAGTAAGAGATAAATAGATGGTTTAAATAGACTTCTGAAAGGATTTATATTATGCTTACAAGATCATAATATAATATGTAATTTATTTGTCATTGTTTGTAGCATGCTTTCGTCGTTTAAAATATGAGGAATTATTAGATTCTTCATGATATATTTTCTATATTTGCTTGCAAATTTATGAAAATGTGCAAAACATGCTTAGCCGAGCTTGAAAAAGTTTCAACAGAACGTCACTAATAAAAATAATTTATGATAGTGACTTTATACTATAGCCAGTAAAATCTGAGTAAGAACTGGAGAACCATTTTAGAAATATTAAATCTTTTCCTTTATCTTTAGATATTTTCCATATATTACTTGAACATCGCTTAATACACACCTAGATCTGTTTACTCAAACGGAAGATAAACGCACATATAAAGTAAGGTATGCAAAATATCATAATTACCTTTAAATAAGTAATTATTCCTTTACAGAATCGCCTTATAATGCCTAGTATGTGACTAATTTACTTGTTCTAGAAAAAAATCAACCGACTTCAAAAAAGGATAAGGTTGCATCCGACTTTATTTTAAGTTTGTCCTCTCCTAACTTTCGACTGGGTGAATCGATTTTGATGATTATTTTTGAGAGCGCGTTGAGATTAAAATTTCAAGGTCGCGTCATACCGTCACGACATAGAGTAAGGCGACGATTTTGGTTATTTCTTTTTATTTGCCAAAGAAGTTTCACTTCTGACACGTGTGCTCGACACACATACTCTTTTTTTATTCGAAAGCTTTCTGGTTGGAAAATGATTCGTCGAGACTATTTAGGCCGTGTAGGTTTCTGATAAAAAATTTAATTCTTATACAACAAACCCAGCAGTGGAGCAGATTATTTATTGTTTAACTATAATTTATTTATTTTCAATAATAATCGTATCTGCTTGTTATACTAACGGTACCTTATCCCGCATTGATTTAATTGTCCATTAATTTTTTTACTCATCGTATTGCGATTTCAAACAAACACACATAAAATGCGAGGTTAATTATTGTATTAATGATAATTAGCAGTAACCAAATAACTTGTTATTTAACTACTGCTTTTCATACTTACAGACAGTTGCAAAATTCTAGTTTTACGAACAACTTTTTCAACATAAGTGTGGTCATAAATACATTTTATAATATAATAATGTATCCATCTCTTTTCTCAAGCAACAAAAATAGTATGCATGCGTCCAAAGTTGCATAAAACATTCCAAATCGTAATATACCCTACACACACCTACACACATTCTTAAAAAATCTTGCACTATTTATTTATTGCGCTATATCCGTAAAATAATAATAAACTGTTAGTCACTAATTTATAGGTATAATAATATTATGCATTTTTATATTATAAAACCCAGATAATATACGCGGTGTTTGTATGTAAGCAAACTCCTCCGAAATAGCTTGAACGAAGCGAAAGTTTAGTTGAACAAATAAGTTTTACAGATACTTACAGATACCTACAGTGTCCTGGATAAATAATGTTTGCCTGATAAACTATTACTAGTATCTCAGTCCTCCAAATATAATTGCTAATACCTATGATATATAAAAAAGTATAATAGGTAAATAACTAATATATAATAGCAGTAATATCTTTTTAACTTTTTTATTTTTCTTTTATATTTTCATTATGTTTCAATATGTACGTGGTATCTGTATTAGATATAGATGGTATTCGTATAATAATTATATCTTATTCAATATCAGTGTGTTTCCTTCTAAGTAGGTACATATATTTATTTATGTATATTATATAATATGTAATTGGTATGTATATCTGTTTATTTTATTTATGTATATATAGGTATATATATATATTTATATATTGTGTATGTATATGTATAGTATATGTGATATTGTATATAGACATGTATTATTTAAGGTGGATACATTATTATTATTTTTTTTTTGTGTTTTTTTGCTATTAATTATTATTTTTTCTGTTCTCGTCCCGCCAATAGTGATCATTTTGCTTGTTTACCTTTTACCGTGGTTGCCTGGAAGAGATCACTATTAAGTGATAAGGCCGCCAAAATAGTTGTACTCTGTTCTATATGTAGTAGTTCTAAGGTTTCCTATCTGTACAACTATTAAAGAGTTAAATAAATAAATAAATAAATAGGTCATTGGCTAATACTTACTCTGATCAACATTAATTAGGGGCGATCTTTCAATCCTTGGTAAAATTTAACCGTCCAATAAAGTATTACACGAACATTTTAAAATGTTACCTGTAAACTGTGTTATACAGACAATTAGAATACATTTTTGGAATGGTAGTTTGTGGGTAGTTTAATTCCTTATTCGATGAATAAGTTATAACCAAGGATTGAAAAATCAGCCCTTAATCATTTATTTATCAAAAATCTACCATAGCAACAGATCCGAACGAGCAATCACGAAAAACTAAGCAGTCATTTAGGCCATGCTTAATCAAAACGGTAGGAAGAATGTCATCGCAAAAATAGCGCATACCGGGCCGGTCGGACGGACGGACGGACAAAAAGCTGGATCGGTTGATACTTATTGCTATTGTGTAAATTTTCGCATTCCGCCGAAACCGCTAGCCCGCTTTCGGTGCCGATTCAGGGGGCAGCAACTTTTGGTAGCTTGAAATGCCGAATTAAACATAAGCTTAGTGTTAATGATATTAAAATATTTCACAGTTAAATACTAAATAAAAAATACACTATTTTTAAACTTACTAAAATTTATAAAGCTGATAGGATCAGGATTAAATTGGTTGATGAAATAGACTTTATTGATAAGTCAAAAATGTAATTACGACTGTAGGTATCTTCTTTCAATCAATGCACAATTGAACATTGAAAAGTTTTCGCCACACAGATTTTGGAAAATAACTTCTCGCCTGATTATAACTTTTTTATTAATACCGTCTTAAAGATATAAAAAACTAGGTTTCCGCCCGCAGCTTCGCCCGCGCAGTCAAAGAAAAACCCGCATAGTTCCCGTTCCCGTGGGATTTCCGCGATTGTGTCATTTTCCCGGGATAAAAAGTAGCCTATGTCCTTTCTCGGGTATCAAAATATACCAAATTTCATGAAAATTGGTTCAGTAGTTTAGGCATGATTGAGTAACAGACAGACAGACAGAGTTACTTTCGCTTTATAATATAAGTATGGATTAAGTTACAAGGTTGATGTCATGTTGTTTATATTTCAAAATTTAAAAAAATACGCTTATTTATGGGATATTATGTCAAAATTGACATGCAAAATGTCTGCAAACTGCGTGCTGGATTATAAATAATGGAACTTTAAATAGTTGTAGGCAGTTATCATATTAAAACGCGTCAATTATCGCATAAATTGCAAAGATACTGAAAAACATTGCATCATTTAATTTAATTAGCTGAGTCGTGTTGGTTTCTTTAATTAATTTCTTTTGTTTCTTTTTTAATTAACTGAAGCCATGCGTTAGACGACTTCACCTCGTTATTTCTATTTTAATTCTTCGTTTTTATTTTTAAACGCAAACGTTTACCAAAGTAAACAACATAAAGAATGCTTTTTGATCTTACAAACTAGGTTATCTTATAAATAGACTTCATTAGCGCTTGCATTTCACATTTTAATAATATTACAGCATCAATCTTTACATATATTCCGACCTTAAAATTTTAGTTTATTTTCCGTGCTAAAATTCAGTAAAATCCGATCACCGAATTTGACATTCAAATGTAAAATACAAACATACTTTTACTAATATTTTACAGAAATAATAATCCTTTGTGACAAAAGGTTGCCAACCCCTATCTAGCTTTAGAAATGGCCGACGACCGCCAAAAATGTGACCGTAGGAGACTAACTGTTTTTTAATTATCATGTTCGATCCACGAATTCTTCCTCATATTACCATCGGCGCTTCTGTAGGTGCCCTTTGAAAGGTCACTTAATGAAAGCTGACGATTATCTATACTAATAAAATAAAGAAGAGTTTGTTTGTTTATACGCCGCAATCTCAGGTACTACTGAACCCATTGAGAAATTCTTTCACCATTGTATATGTACGTGATTCCTGATTAAGACAGGCTATATTATGTGCAAAGTTAATTTTTATAAGATACATATTTTGTAAAGTTTTTATAATTATTATGTTATGCTTCACTGCTTTTCTGCTTACAACCAACCTATGGATTCTTTAAATAAAGCTATGTAAATTAATAAAAGTATACACTATCCATAATATTAAGATAAGATTCAAATCAGTTCAAACTTTTTATGAAAAACACCAACAATAAACTATCTCACCTAGACTTAAGATTTATTAGAACGTTTTTATACTAACAACAGTATTTTTAATAAAATTTCAAACGTGTTTTCATAAGAAATTGCAAATGACCACAAAAAAGCGAATATTTCGAAAACCGTTTTATGACTGGACGAATTTTATTTCGTGACAAATTGGCACCTATCAGCCTTACTTCAACTATTTGACACTACAATCCAAAATCAACTTAACTCCTTTAAACTAAGGTCAGTTTTTCTTTACATCAACTATTAACATCAAAGTCAGTAGAAATTACACCTAATCTATACGTAATAGGGTTTATATTTCAATGATACAGGTAATGGTAGTTTGTGTGATGGTTTAGGGGTGTTGATGATGATGATTTCGGATTTCTCGTGACGTCATTTAATGTTCCTCATTACAGAGATCTCTGAAATGGACTGTGTGATATATAGCTAGCTATTAGCCGCGGATCCGCTTGTAATAAAGTTACTGGTTTTGAGTTCTGTCAAGCGATCTATTGTGACAAATCTTTTGGGGCGTCAATTGGGAAGTTTCGTCTTCAAAGTTCAATTCTGTAGTTTAACTCGTACAAAATAAAGTACTGTATTGTGCTGTTGTCGTGTATTTTTATACCTAATACAATTGTTATAGAACCATACTAATTTGACTTGATCATAAAAATATTTTAGAATAGTGAGTAACCATAATTATAAATCTTTACTTAACTCGCAACCCTTCGCGAAATTAACTTTGAAATAAATGACATAAACAAAAATAATAATTAAAAATATACATGTGTCGGCAGGTGGGAGTCGCACGCACGCGCAATTACTTGTCACGGCACTTGTTGCAATTACGCTTAGGGCCACTAGATTGGCGGTTTGATTTATACAAAAATCTAGAAAAAGCAAGGTAGAGTAAGTAAAAAGATACATGGGAGACAAGGATATACAACAAATAGAGCTACCAACAAATATAAATATATATACTTATTGAAATAAAAGAATAAATCAAAAGACTAACTAGTCGTTAACTAATTCAATATATAACTCTCATCACAATGTAATATATTATATATAAACCTATACTAGCGGTGCACCCCGGCTCCGCAAGACTTATAAAATATTAAGCTTATATCACTCAGTTATTTTTTATCAGTCCTGTAGTTCCTGAAATTAGCACGTACAAACAAACAAACTCTTCAGCTTTATTAGTTTAGTATAGAAATAAGACATAGATTTCTCAATATTAAATTTAACCATCCACAACTCGCTCAGCCTTATATCCTATCCGCTTATTTCCTGGCCACATAGCGCAAGCAAGCGTTAGACAGCGTGCAATTAACAATTTTCATATAATCTGTATCCACGACCGTTAAACAGGCTTGTCTTGATCTCTCATATCACAATGGATGCTTTATGAGGGCGTCACTCCGTTTAGCATTTTATAAGTGAAATTGTTATAATCGTGCGAACTTTTAAATGGTATTTGTTTTATTGTAGTTTAAGATTGAAAGTTCTGCTATAATAGTTAAGCTATAAATTCGGTTTGAAGCGAAAGCTTAGAGGAATATATAATATATAATTAAAACTGCATAGAGTATAGACAATAGACATGCTAGATTGGTTCAAAATATATTGATTTTAAGTAGTAATGCCTTTGCAGCTTGTTTTATTAACTTTACTTGGAAACTAAAATTGAGAATTGTAATACACGACTCTACCGAATTGACCATTTCAATTTTTTACGCTTTTATTATTTAATAGGTAAATACCTCGTGTATTATTATTTATTATGTTAATAAATTAAATTGGAGTTCGATAAGAAGTAAATTAAAAATAAAAGATAGATGTAGAGTTATTCAAATAATTATGTATACTGGATATGCTGTTATAATTTTCTTTATGAGCATCGTCCTAACTCTATGCATTACAATTTTAATTGTTATATTGATCATAATTTACCTGCGTTTCTATAAAATCTACCATTTCACTCCGTTCAAACTTCGTTAAAATCGTTTCAAATATATAAATTTGCAAGTTAATTTCGTTCCAAGAAACAAAGGAAAATGTCTTAAAACAACTGTGTGGTTTGGAACCACATTCGAGTCCCAAGCGGCTTAGCGGTTTGCAAGACGGGACAGGATTTGAAGAAAATGATATTAAATTAAATTTTGGAATGTCTATTTGTTATTGTAGCTATGTTGATATTTGTTAGCAAAATTATTGTAGAGCGGTGAAGTTCGAATCGACTCTATATAGAGTATAAATTTATATTTATAAAGCACGAGCTTTCCACCCGCAGCATCGCAGCAGTCATAGAAAAACCCGCATATTTCCCGTTCCCGTGGGATTTCCGGAATAAAACTTATCCTATGTCCATTCTCGGGTATTAAAATATCTCTATACCAAATTTCATGCAAATTGGTTCAGTAGTTTAGGCGTGATTGAGTAACAGACAGACAGACAGAGTTACTTTCGCATTTATAATATTAGTATGGATTTGAATGCCATAAAACAAAAAAATAGCAATCTCTTTATAGAGTACTAGCTTTCCACCCGCGGCATCGCCCGCGCAGTCAAAGAAAAACCCGCATAGTTCCCTTTCCCGTGGCATTTCCGGGATAAAACCTATCGTATGTCCTTTCTTCGGTATCAGAATATCTCTATACCCAATTTCATGCAAATTGTTTCAGTAGTTAAGGCGTGATTGAGTAACAGACAGACAGACAGACAGAGTTACTTTCGCATTTATAATATTAGTATGGATTAAATTTTTAGTACACTTTTGTTTTGTCCTTTCAATCTCATACTATTGTCTTATTTATTTGTTAAAAAGCTTTGGAATTTATCTTAGAGATGTCTTTATCAATTACCTAATGTTAATCGTATATCATATAATTAATTAACTATTCAAAATCATAAACAACCAAATGGCATCAAATTGTATCTTTGCTTTCTAGCAAGTGTTTTATCCTAAAATCTTCAAAGGAATTGTTTCATCGTGAATCGTGATACGTATAGTGGAACGCAAGTGAGAGTCGTTACAGACAATTTTGATATCTTTAGTATTACTAAATTAAATAATAATAAAACGAACTATCTCATAAAGTGTGTTACAATGCGAAGTTCTTTAACTAACGAACTACTCCACAAAATTACAAATTCTATTCACCAAAAAATATGCAATATTTGACTAATCATCCCAAATTAGTATGTACTTAGGTGACGTACTTTAAAAGAGTTTCACATACGAGTAGGTATAAGCCCTTTCTTAAGATCTTATAACCGAAGGGTTGCAGGTTAAACAGAATATGTAACAATGGCTTTTGTGCGGTAATAGGCGTTGCGGTGCGAATCCGTCTTTGTGGACCTAATCCATCATTATAATAGAGTTATAGGGATGCGCTGGGGCTTGAGGGATTGTCGATGAAAATGGTTTGTCGATAAATTGGAGTAGAATATTTTTGCTTGTACCTAAACTTTGTTTGTTGTTTCTGGAATAATATATGTAATTTTATATACGTAAAATTATGTGTATATTATATTTATGATATTTATGATTACAAGACTGTCAGGTTAAAATTTTTTATTGTTTATGTTAATGTGATTTTTCTTATAAAAAAAACTTTGTCAATTCGTAATATTTTAATCGTCAATATTTTGCTTTAAAACAAAACGGCTGTAGTAATACATTTTTTTTTGTAATTTTCAGATGTATAAGCGAAATTGCAAAACCTGCATTACTTAATTTCTATAACTGAAATCTGTTATAAATACAAACTTCTACACACCAACTCAGTATAAATAAAATGCACCTCCATTTATCGATACATCCCATCCCTACCACATAAATCAAACAGTAGATTGATGGTATTATGTCAACATGCACAATCAGAGTGCATTACTTTACATAATAATTCTAATACTCGTCAATTATTGAATAAAACATCCACAGATGGTATGTGAGAACGAACGTATAGATTTAAGCAATTTGTCATTGGTGAAACTAGGCACGATGTATGCAGATACGGATTTACATTTTGTAGTACTTAGCGTAATGTGGGAAAAGATAGACAGATGGTAAAAGATAAAAGATAGATAGGAAATACTTTTATTAATCATGTAAACAAAATTAAAAAGTTGAGAATAATTTTGAACATAGTATAGAACTTATCCCATAAAATAGTGTAAAAATATTTTTTATGGCCATAATAATATAAATGTGGAAATAATGGAAGATCTTCGTATTATTGACGATTCTATTTGCTATTAGAATAAAAAAGAATCTAGATGCTATTTTCCTTGAAAAAATATTTTCTACATTATCTAAACCAGGTAAAAACTGTAAGTGGTGTGTGGTTTTAAACTGCATTGCAATTAAATTGTAAAATTTTTTTGCACTTAAAATTTTTGCAATATAAATAAAATTCGCCAAAACTTAAACATCCTATTGTATTCCAAAATCAGTTATTGCAAACTAAATCGTCATTGCCTCTGTATCTCCAATACTTAATAAACTATTTAGTATTAAACAACAGAATGTTGTGGCATTGATAAAAATCTACAGCACTATTGTCCAAACATTTCGACACATAACAATGAAAGGGTTTAAGAGGTACTTAAGCCTTTTCGCGCCCCCCACAATAGATCTATAGCCAATAATCTTATAATAGGCAATGGTACAACGGGCCATTGAAACCAATCGAAGGGTTAAGGAATTGCAGGATTATGAAAGCCGATTTTGCGAGACAGCTGCGGGTTAAAGACAATTAGATGACGTTTTGGGATTAGGTAAGAAGTATTAGTTTCTGATTTTCTTCTTTAGAGAGGAAATGGTCATAGAGTTGAAACTCCCAATCCGTCTTCGCCGGAATGTGCATTATTTGCTGTTACTATATCGTATCCTTTTTGACCCTAAGACCCCTTCCTATCTCAAAAATAAATTTAACTTCCTGCATTGTGAAAATTATTCTCTTCGTTCTGTTGATAGGCTTGTTTTGAGTATTCCTTTTCACCGCACACACTTCTATGGCGATTCCTTTACGGTTACTGCAATTAACCTCTGGAATGCCTTGCCGATAAATATCAGACAAGCCCAAACGCTATCCACATTCAAAAGCCTTGTCAGAAGTCATTACCTGAATCTTGCTTTTGACTCGGGATAGTTTAGCTCATGATCTCTCTTTCGCTGTAATTTGCCTTTTTATACATATTATATTATGTATATGTATTGTATGTATGTATTTATTTTATTTATGGTATGTATTTATAATTATAGGTATATACGTATTTATATGTATGATATCTATTATCTATACATCTATGTATTATTTATAGTAGATATATTTATTAGTATTTTTTTTATTGGTATTATATTACATAATTTTTGCGTATACTTTTTACCCACCTCCTTTTTCTATTATGTTATCACATCTTTAGTTGGTTGCCTGGAAGAAATCACTTATAAGTGATAAGGCCGCCATCTGTGCTGTGTCTTCTTTTAGTATAAGTTTTCTTTTTGTAATTTTTGTTGGCAGTACAATAAAGTATTTAAATAAATAAATAAATAAATAACTTGTAAATTTAAGGTAAGGAATCGTGGTCACATCAACAAGTATTATGTATAATTATAGATGCATTTAGTGAAATAGGTACAATGAAAAAAAATACTTTAAAAGGTGAAGAAGAAAAGTTTTCATTTCCGCTATCTACTAAAATTGGTATTTGAGTCCTTGAATAATACATATAAAAATGAATTACATTAAATTTAAAAAAGTTCTTCTAATTTAGGCTCGTTACTAAGTCTTAAAAATGTAAACTAATCAAACAGTTATTCAGTATACTTTAATGCATAAAATCTTCCAATACCTTTTACAACATCTTGGTCAATAGCGCTTCTAGACAAGCTATGCACAAAAAAGCCAACCAACCGCAAATTGCACTTTTTACCCGCGGTCACTACAAAAACTTCAATTTCATACAAATCGTCTCCCTGATCAATATCTGCGCACGCGACGATAATGGTTCAATAAAGTTATGAAACCCTTTCTATTGTGGATGAAATATAATATTTGGAAGGGCAATCGCACAATTACAATATTGTACTTTCTGATAAAGGCTCGCGTGTATCGATCTTTTATTGAACTCTAGATATATTTGGAGCAGTAATTTTAGGGCGGTAATCATTTTAATTTTTAACTATTGCTCTGTGCTTTACAAATTCAATACAGTAATTGTACCTGTCATCTTCTAGATACATATCATATTAATCTACTGATCCATAAATTAGGATAGCAGAAGTCTATTCTTAATGTCCACTTCAGGTATTTAGTAATTTGATCACTTGCTTAGTAATTTGATTGCAGCAAAAGTTTTCAAAAATCAAGAGCGATGAAATGTTTAATAAGAACCTTAAAATATATGAAGCACATTACGATAATAAATTATGTATCATCGCCTATAATTGTCTATTTTGTGTGATACTGCAATAAATAAAAATAGATAAACATTTATTAAAACACTCAAATAGCGTCTTAATTAGAGTCAGAAATTTATTTCTCTTCATCAACATCGCATGTTCGCTGCAAATGTGAAATTTAACATTAAAGGGTCGTAAAAGGCCGTATCGGCTTATAAATTCATCGCATAAGCTAATAAAATTGTTTTTAAGCTCGGTCACCTGTACTGTCACCTTCGCATGTATCCTTAATGAAATCATAAAATGTACATAAACATCATTTAAAACTCGTAAACTTATCTGCCATCTTTATCAAAGTGGATATTTCGAAAATGATCAATCAAACATCGATACACATCATATCGATTTTATCAGCGTAAATTAGTAGCATTTACACGTATAAATTAGGATAAAACTCAGTGCTAAGAAATTTGCATACCTTTTACCTATCCTAGGAATATGTAAAATTTTAGACCCAACTCAGCGATAAGAATTCCATTTAATTGTGTGTGTTTTTATAAAACTACCAAACAATGAATATCATATTGCTGTTTTTGACGGTTAAAAAGATGCACGAAGATACTAGTGAAAAGCATCTAATTAATGCACACGGACATCCTCACCCCGATTCTCACGATTTTTTTAATTACGATCAAGCAGATGTTTTGTTCCGCAATAAAAAATAAAGCACCCTGTAAAGAAAAAAAGCTCTACCTAAATATTCATCAAACAAAGAATAATCAACGATGACGAGCATCAAAACCGGAATTCAATTAGAGTTACAAAAGAATTGTTTGTGGGGACCAACTCCTTGTTCAAGACAACTTTAATTATTCACCTTACTTGGATTCACCCGAAAGAAACGTCTCACGCGATTGCAAAAGCATCGCTAATGACACACACAATACATGCACAATGACTAAAGAAAAAAAACCTGACCCCATAGAATCTATGAATCAAATTAAAAATTCCGCTATCCTTAAAATAAAGCTCAAAGTAAACACACATACTCCAAAAGACAGTCTTAAATTTTAATATGCAAAATAGAATTGCAAAGCGGAAGGGTGGACGAAACTGGATATGCAAATCTTCGTGCGAAGTTAAAGTAAAAGACAAATAGTGAAAAAACCGCTTCTATGGGTGACTGATAAACATAAAAACAATTTTTGCATTGTCTCGTCGTTTTTGCATATATTAAAAAATGTTGGTCCCAACGTCGTCCCCTGTGGTACTCCTTTCTCACAGGTTGAGTTCTGTATGCAAATTGGTGATACTACTTAATCTTTTATTTTAATAGCGTCTTTTTGTGTTTAATCCATTCATGTTTTGTGGGGTAAATGGAAAGATAAAAAATGAGAGGAAAAAATTAATGATTCAACGTATGCAAATGCGTTAGCTAGCCTGCTTTAAATGTGGGAATGTCTAGATATTATTTCCGGGGTGAAAGGTAGCCGTTAAATATTTATATTCTCGATTTGATGATTAATAGATAGGTCTTAGTCTATCGTATTCTTATTATAATGAACACTTTTATTTGTAACGACAATTTATTTCGTTATGACATTACTAAGTATACAGATAATATTAAAAGTTTAATAGGAATTTTAGGAATTTTATTTTATTTTATTTTCTTTTTCTTTTGTTTTAAAATCGAATATCGACCTTATTTAATGTTAGCATCTTATTAATTGAAGACAGTCTCTATCCTAGATATAAAAATTATTATCAGTTGAAATAATTTGAAACATTTTGTTTTTGTTTCAGGTAAGATAAAGGCTGCAGTAAGTAATAATAATTATGGTCATAAATCTGTGTTTCATCGATAAAATGATCTTGACATTGATCGACATCTGCTGGAGAGCCTCGGAACTAAACGCACAAATTCAAGGTATTTACAAAAGATGGCGGTACGCTACCAAAATCGTGGGCGGATCAATTTGGTAGGATTTTTGGTAAATTTATTAAATTTTATACAAATACGGAATAAGATAATTGCATTTGGTTGAACAAAGTAACCATTTCAGTATTTATAAATCTACAATAGTTATTAATATGTGTATTGTTTATACATATTTATAAGCTAATAAATGTAGTAGGTACAATGTATGTAATTCATAATCTCTAATATATAAAAATCAATGCCACTTTTCGTTGTAATTCCATAACTCGAGAACGGCTGAACCGATTTCGATAATTCTTTTTTTATTATATTCCTTGAAGTACGAGGATGGTTCTTATGTAGAGAAAACGTTAATATGTACCACGGGCGAAGCCGGGGCGGACCGCTAGTTTATTATGAATTCTTATTATATGCATGTTTTTAGGTATACTCATATTAATAACCTAACGCAGTTAATTTAAATTCTAGGGCCAACACTCGGTATAACATAATTTAACATTTACTCCATAATTATTTTTAAGTGCCTATTTAATCAAATAAACTCATCAAATCAAGATTTTATTGGCTATTACATAACCTGCCGAGAATAGTTAATTTTTATCATATTATTATTAATTTTATTAGTCGTTCGAAGGAACGCACACTCGCGCGCAGTGCGCTCACGCACACACGGGCGCACCCACACACGCACGCTTGTATGATGTATGAGCATCAGGCCATGTGGTAGTCGCGACGGGTTTGAATATTTTGACGAATTCCGAATAGATACGTACGTTACGATGGCAGGACGAGCGGTATTTTTTATAATTTTTAATGCGGAAAAAATATTACGGGGATATTTTCGGCTAAACCATTCAGTACAAATTTAAAAAGAGGAAAGAAATCAAAACGATCTAGCCTTTTACATTTCTTGGCTAGATTAAAGCACTGCTATTGAGTGAATATTTCAAAAGAAAAAGGTCTAAAGATGAAATTCCTATAAACCATGTAAATGAATAAAATAATTTTATATGATTATTTTATTAATTTAATTTAATTGCAACCGAATCTTATAAATTTTAGTTATGAATTACGTTTCAGCAAGTTATATTCACCTGAAAAGTCCCCGAGTTGACTTAATAGTTAATATAAAATATTATATGTTTTGTACGATAGTGGGTCGAAATCTTCAATGACATAATTTACAGAGAAAAAATTGAACAGATGAAAATATCATGAGTTTAGAGAATTTAAATTTTTAACATTAACAAAGTAAGATAATATAATTAACATGCATTTGCTAAAGCGTTAATTGTTTCGGATAAGTTATACTACATTGTAAAGTTTGTCAACTATATCTAGAAATTTACTTCATTAAGTTTTCAATGAATGTAGTTACCATTTGACTAACATTATCCATGACAGTGTTAAATGTATTATTTCTTGAAACCTGCTTAATTTGCTTGAATTATAGAAGACTATCGATTTATAAATTTATTCAATACTAGATTTCCGCCCGCGGCTTCGCCCGCGTTTGGAAAGGAAAACCCGCATAGTTCCCGTTCTCGTGGGATTTCCGGGATAAAAACTATCCTATGTGTTAATCCAAGTTACCCTCTATATGTGTGCTAAATTTCATTGTAATCGGTTCAGTAGTTTTTACGTAAAAGAGTAACAAACATCCATACATCCATACAAACTTTCGCATTTATAATATTAGTAGGATATGTAATTACAATCATGTGTACATGAGCTTATTTTGTTATTGAAGCATACAATTATGATTATCCAACATATTAAAATGTGTAACACACACGTTATTATTATTTTTTTATTATTTAAGTAGCTATTTGTATTACACATGAATCAATTTGTAGCGATAATTATCCGGCATTATTAAAATGTTTAATGATATGATTGATGTTTGTTTAAAAAAGGGTAAATACCTGTCTTTGCACTTTAAAAAAATAGACGAAACAAAGAACAAAAGAAAAGATATTAAGTTGTAGCCAAACCAAACGATTTGTGAATATTCAACTTATTTATACCGACATATAATTACATCTATTTCTTGATGAAGTATTTGAACTCTTTTATCTCTCGTGTCATGGACAGCAACTATGCCTATGAATAATAAATAACTCTGTTGAATAAGGCATTTTCAAGATGAAGGCGTCTTGCCATAACAACTCACACCAATGACGCTGCGTAAGCGCAGCCGACGCGCGGGGGCGGGGGGGAACAAACCTGATTTTCGGTCTATGCTGACCTTGAGCGGACGCGTTACATCACAGATTATAAAACGGACAACGCACGCTACTTTCAACCTTATTTTTATACAAATTAGGTGGATTAAATCTTTTGTATTGCGTAAATAGCTTACGACGTTTTGACTTCGTTTGATGTATCTCACAATGCCTTGTTACGTTTCATGGTTATTCAGATTTGTGTATTAGACATTTGAATTAAGGTTCAATTTTCATTGTAGTGTCTATTTACATGTGACTTTTCAGGTATGAATAAGGTTGCGTTTGAGGTTTTTCCGGCTTACGCTTTCCGCATTTGTTTTGTTAGCACTTCGCAAGTTTTCTGTTTATTTGAGTTAGACGGGTTCCCCGATTTTTATTGGTGTAGGTTCAACATGATGTTGACAACCCATAAGTTAATTACCAATATACACCTAGGGTCCAGGTTAAGGGTCTAATGATTTGATTCAAAATAGACTTATGTACATGAACAATTCTTAACTTTAGAAGGTTTAGTAGAAAAATATTGTGGTGGTGGTGTTTAAATGCACCTGAATTGCATTATTCAATAAATGTCGTACTTGGAAAATTACAATTACAATTAATAATTTAATAGGTATTTAGGTTACATGTTAAAGAATATATTTATTATTCAGTCTAGACTTAAACCTTTCACCAATTCGCATTATATAAAAAAAAATATTTTTATGACATAGGTAGGTACTAAACGCTTGTCCATATATCTAATTCTATTTTCAAAACAATTACATAATATATTTTTGGGCATCCATCATCCATTTCAATCGCCTATTCTAAATTCAAATGTTGCACCAAAAAAAAAAAGTCGACAGTTCTTTCCATTCTTTCAAAATTGTCATGTTGGTACCCCAGTTTATATTTTTTTTTATTATGAAACCTTAGGACGAAACAAACAAAGTTAGCATTTATAAAACAAAAACAACTATGGTATCGTACATCAAATTACAAAACCATAAAAAGCCATAATAAATATTAAAATCGTCTAAATTCAAAACCGTCTAATTAATATTCATCGTTTGATTTATTATCCTAACTTCGGCTTAAATTTTAAAAATAATTGAGTCCGTATTAATTTTTCTTTACTTTTTGCAAGTCTGACGTAAAATAATGATAAATTGTAATAATTTAATGTTAAAAACAACGTAATTAATGACCTTGGGCTAGTTGCTAGGGTTACTCTGACCTCAATTTATTATTTTCGGTAAAAACATATGATAAAGTAGGGTTATAAATATAATTAGAATTAAATAAAAATATCACTTTCATTTTTGCCTCAAGGAATGAAAACTACCATTTATTTTCTATTTTTTTTAAGATGTAGGTTGTAATTTTTTTCTGATACCTAAATCGGTATTCACAAATATTTATAAATAAATTATGTATAATATAGTAAATTCAATTCATTATGCAAAACAAAGCATAAAACATACACTACCATTCTCTTTTCCGTTTTTCACTTTTATATCCGTACTCATTGCGTACAATAAAAAAAAATTGACGTCATCGTCCCGCGCTTTTTGTTTTAGCGCGAAAAAAGCGTTGCCGCGTTTTTACAGTTTTTTTTTTAATTACTGGGTCAGTGTGTCTATTTGTCCTTTAACTGGTTTGAACAAAATTTATATTTGTCGTGTCGTGTGACTCATTTTTAAACCAATTCCATATATTTGTTTACTGTTTTTCTGCTTATTTTTTTAACGAAACATTTTTTTACGTGCTATAAGGATTGGCTTCTGTTTTGTATTGGTAAGTACTAAGTACCTATGCATTCGTTTTGATTGTTGACATGTTATTGGACAGAAAATGTCGTTTGTTGTAAGAAATATTGTAATTGAATGCATGTGAAGTAGGTTGTGATAAAAATAGGTACTTACATACATTATTTTAGTACAACATTTTAAATTTAAACGACGACGGTGTCCATGTATTTAAAATTAAAATATCATTTAAATATTATCTAATTTTTCTAGCTTATAATTTAAGCATTAGGTAACATTTATAATAACCATCCAACAAATCGTTTAATTAATCATAAAAGCATACAAAATATGAGAATATTTTGGCATTAGCATATTTTTAATAATAATCTGAAGATTACCTTGACTTTGTACACGTAACATTTAATACCTGCGTGATTTTATATTTATTATTGCAAAGATTGTTATAGGCATACAAACAGATAGATTTAAATAAACAACGAAAACAAACATACACGATCAAATAAATTTCAAATTTGCTTTCATCTTTCTTATTTAAAAATAGTGATTTGAGAAATTGCCTAGGTTATTAGCGTGACCTACAAATATTATAATTCGTAGTACATAATATATTATCTCGATGTTAGGTAATATCAAAGATAGTTACAAACATTTTTTTTTCAACTAGGTATCATACTGTGTAGGTACCTAAATATAACTTGATTTTTGTGACGTAGCTGTAGGAACAGTACCCAAATGTGTAATTGTAATGTAATGTAATTACAAACTTATTGTAAAGCGAAACGATAAGAATACAAGTTAAATATAGATAATAAATATTTAACCAATTTGCATATTACCTATGTTCCTGTTTTAGCCTGGTTAACCCTAGCGAATCCGGGACAAGTCGCTTGTAATATTATAACTTGCTAATAATTCGCATAGAAGTACCGACAAACGTTTCCAACTGAACTCATACATAATATATAATAATATACATACATATATACATGTGTTTTTGTCTGTCCGATCATAATGATTGACGCGGTATAATATGTGCTTCCAAGCTTGTAGGGTAAATATCATATAGGAAAAGATGGGATACTTTATTCTATTATTAAATGTACAAGAAATTACTCAAGTGGTCTCATAATTTAAGTAATTAACTGAAATTTTAATATCTTGACATAGCTCTCTATTTACAAAAAGAAATAAATAACCCATTGAAATTATATGTAGCTTTTATATTGTAAACTATATCGTTTACGTAGAAACTTACAGAATCTAGGTATACTTATTCATAATATGTAGAGTAACTTAGATCTGCGTCGCGTTCGTATATGAATAAAATAAGTATGTAGTATTTTATGAAAGTTGGAATTTCATCAACTTTTTTTTCATGAAAGAACTAACCCACTTGCACAATATTTTATAAAATTTGTTTTTGTCCCACTTTTCCCACCAAACAACTTTTTTAGGGTCACCCTACCAACAAGTTTTGGCCAAAAGCAAACCCAGCCCGAACTCACGATCTACGTACCTATAATAATTCTAAATAGCACTCCATAACGTCAAGTGTCTGTCATCATCAACCAAATATATTGTCACACCGTACTGTAACATATACCAATTCAGAAGTAATAAGTATTGGAACAAAAATACATCTTCAAAGGTAACATACTGTATATTATGTACTTGATTGTACATTTATATTTACCTACTTTGTTATTTGTCACGAATCATAATTCATAGATTGTAGATAATTTTCAGGAAATATATGCGTTAACATTTCAATCATTTTGGTTTGGCTTGGATAGGTACATGTAAATTAAACTGCTAGATAGTAGTTCACAAATAGAAATTTTTGAATAACCGTCATGACGTATAACATATTCTTAATCCCCCCCGTGACCACGCTCGCTGCGTTTGCGAAATGTCCGCGTCGGGATAATAACATAATGAATAATCGCGTTTAAAATCTGTTAAAATCGTATATTTTAATTTAAACTCACATACCTTAATCATACCAAATCATGCGTCCAACTCACCAAAGTTGTCAAATGCAATTTCCCAGTTCGCTTCGGTGTGAACGGCGGCCATCATAGTGTTCAAAACATAAACACAAATCGAGAGGCGTTTAAATCATACAAGCTATATTTCTTGTTTTCGGAGTTATGACATCATTTAATAAATTACTTCTCCTAAATTATTGCTATGTAATTTGTGATCGTAATTATATATTTCGTCCTGCGTTGGAAAGCGTGGTACGTAAATACTAGTTACGTGCCCGGGTCTGTCTGAGAGTTTCATGAAAATATCGCGGAGTAAGGAGTAAGGATTAATATAGTTTACTTCTCTTGAAGTAATTTTTAATATGACCAAATCTACTAATTTGGACTTTACGTAAAGTAGGTACGTAGAAATATATTATGTACATATTAAATATTATTAGAGTAACTGAATTTTTTAATATACATAAGTAGTATTAAAAGACAATGCCGACAGTTTTATTAGTTGTTTAAAATTTCTATTCCCCATTTTTCACGAATAAAATAATTGAGAAAGCTCGAGATTCCTGATAAAAGCTCCTGCTATGTTTACGCTAATTTCGTCGTGTTTATGTTGATAATTTCAAACGATTTTCTTTCAGTTTAATTCACATTACTTACCTTAATTAAGAAAATTTAAACTTAGATAATATTAAAATAGCAAAACAAATGAAAATTCATGACGTCAATTAATATTGTAATTTAATGAATCCTATTTATTAAACGTACTTGTCTGGGATTATACAAAATAATTATTCAGTCTTCGAAAATTATTATTTTTATAAATATTTCGCAATTATTTTTACATTTCCTCAAGGTGAGTTTGTTAGTTATTTCGTAATTAATATGAAATTAATTTGAATTAAGTATTGTTAGAAATAAGTTAAATTTAACTTTGGACAAGTGGGGGATGTGTATGCCCGTAAATATGATCTTGGGATAAAATTTAGGATACTTAAAACAGTTGCTTTAGTAAGCTAAAATCTCATTACCTGTTTGCTTATAATATAGCTTATGAATAAATAAAATAATTAATCTTTATAAGAGGTGGCTTCAGACTTACCTAGTTCAATATTTTTAATTGGCAATATGTTTGTTTCTCTTTTTTGCCACCCTTTATTGACGATAAATATTAGTACCTAACAGGCAAATATTATTTTTCGAATGTTCAATGCTTTCGTCTATTTTTTTCGTCGTAATAGAATAATCTATCATGATTGGTTCCAAACTAGTCACAAGAGATTTTTTCAACTTCCTGAAATTAAAAGGAATAGAAATATGTATTCCCAAATCGACGTTTGGTGTCAATATCTGTGTCGATTTATGGCCAAAACTAACATTATCATAATTGGGATATAACCTTCCAATATTGCATAATGTCTTAGATACTAATATTATAAAGCTAATGAGTTTGTTTGTTTGAACGCGCTAATCTCAGGAACTACTGGTCCGATTTGAAAAATTATTTTGGTGTTAGATAGCCCATTTATCGAGGAAGGTTATAAATTATAATAGGCTATAATATAATATCTTCACCCTAAGACCAACAGGAGCGGAGCAATGCGGGTGAAACCGCGGGACACAGCTAGTATTTAATAAAACCATTTTATCGGTTCATATACACTAGTTAAAAAGAATGAGGAATTTTATCATCTAGTTTTATCTTCACTTTCATAGTTTTGAATACACACACCCATAAATATCCCTTCAACTACTGGTCAATTTTTTTCTCAATATTCTAAATTGCAGCGTACAAGACAGACAAACTAACAAACTTTCGCATCCATTACTGAACTATATCCACACTAAACTTTCTTCGTAAAATAAAGTTTTGACTAGACAAGTGTTACCCAGATGTTGGTGTACGCACACATACATACAAACACACACAGTGCTCATATGACATTAGGGGCTGTCCATTAATCACGTGAGGCTCAAATGGGGGGGGAGGGGTCCATCAAAACATCACGAAATATCACAAGGGGGAGGGGGGAGGGGTAGTCTTAAACCTCACTACGTATCACCAAGGGGGAGGGGGGGTCAAAAAATGCCAAAAAAAAAACATCACGTGATTAATGGATGGCCCCTTAGGGGTTTGTACATTCATTTCACATTTAATTAAGAAACTGATCTACATATTTGGAAAAATAGTAAAAGATATCGTCATATTATTCTAGTGTCATAGTTTTGAAAAACATTAAACATCTACGTGTGAAAGCCAGCACAATATTTTAAAATTATAATATACTTAAGTATGTCCATACTTTATTACTGACATAAAAATTCGGGACTGATAGGGAATTATGCATACCTAATAAATATAAAATAATAATACAATTAACTTTTACATATTTTAAAATCAAACATAATTTGGTAAATATTTTAATCAATATACTATTAATTTAACTAAATTCTTAAAATATAATCAAGTAGCCAAAGCTTAAACATGCTTGTAAAATCCGATACTTACTTGATAGTCTTCCCAATTCTCATCGATCTCAGATAGCAGATTACCTACAGGAAAAAACACCTCAAAAAATCACTCGCATAGCAACACCTGTTGCGCCTACGCATCCGCTCAGCGCCATCTTGGTAAAGATGGCGAGCCATCTGTCAAAATTCACATTCAAATTTCGAATCTAATGACTGGTTTCAGTCTCAATTGATTACCTACATAACATATTGTCATAAAAAAGGGGATATGACATTTTAATTATTAATATTCAATAAATTTTTTGCTTATGTTTAATTATGTTAATAAAATAATTGTTTCTTATGCCTCATAAATGATTCTTAAAACTCGATTGACAAATTAAAATAATATTTACATATGATACAGTGGAACGATATTTTATAATAGTCAAGAATGAAATAATTAATTAACATCAAAAAGCCTGGTTATAAAGTCCAGCATAATGTTATCAAAAACTGGAAAGTGATCAATAAACACACATCATATACAACATCGTAAAAATCACAAAAAATCGTACAAAAATACCTACACTTCAAAAATTCTCAAGCAATCAAAAGTCGAATAATATTCACAACAAGGTGATCAAAGTTATGATATGCCCGATCCAGTGACCCCACGTTATGCAATCGTAAAAAGTCCACGACACCACATTCCCGAGGAAGGGCAAAAACATCTAACGGAGTTTATTGTAACCATCGGTCTCATCTCATCGTTTTTTCCCGAAACGGGAGCAAAAAGAAACAACAAAAAAGTCTACAATGAGTTTTTGCAAACAACTTTTTCTTGGCACGCGTTTGAATTTTAAACGTCCGTTTTTGTGATTGTTCGCTTGTTTTTGTCAATGTATTGGGTCAGGTTATGGTAAAGGATTGGTATCACACGAGACATGTAAATCTTCTACACGTCATTTTAGTTTATTCGCACGCTATAAAGTAAAGCTATTATTCATTCGGACGCCGGTTTTTTGGTAAACTAATTTGTGAAAATACAAACATTAAGGTTTATTATAGTTTGACACTGGAACGTTTGATTATTTAAATTTTAAACATTATTCACGGCGACTTAATAGAACGACAACATTTAGGGTCAATAAAAGTTTTTCTTTTTACGTTTTTGCTAATATTTTTTTTAGTTTTTTAGGTAATTTTGCGGCATTTGTGTTGCTAGACCACCTTCGCCTGTGTTTCAGTGCACTTGAATACATACCTACATTTCATATTAATATCGTAAAAAATTATTAACTGGGTAAAAACAAAAACAGCCGTAATATTATTGTATAGTTACGATGCGTGGAATAAACATTTTAAAAACGTAAAAGAAGACGATCCATTGTATATTAATATCATAGATACTTCTTATCAAAACATTTAGATTATAGGTATGACCTCAGAAGATATTTTTTAAAATCTATCAATATGCTAAATTCACACAATAAATTTTTATTGTTATTGTTTTCGACTTATCGCCATATTTTAAAGTGAATTTTACTATATCCATTTTGGTATTTTTATTCATTTCTGTGTAACACCTAAAACTATTAATGTATTTAATGTATAGGCAGGTATAGAAAAAGACATGTTTTGAATTTGAAAAATACCTATTATAAAATCTCTCCAATTTCAACTAGATAGAATATAATAGGTAGGCTATTTTAAATAGTTATCTAATTATGATATTATCTATTTCTAGTTTAATCTAAATTAATGCAGCTTCTTTGCTTGATTTAGTTGCAATACATAAATAAACGTTAATATTACGACAGAATATTCACTAAAGAATAGATTTAAGACACAAATATTATCTCCAAAAGTTTCTTAGCATTCGAAACAAAATGCAATTTTATACTTACAAACACATTGTGTGGAAGATAAATCTTGTGTGCGTGTGTGTGTTAATGCGTGCGCGCAGGGATGCAGAGGTTTCATACTGTTCCCACCCTCGCAAAAATAGATGGCTTTTCTTTTTTGATACTTGCTTTTTTATAATTTTTATGTAAAACCAAAGCGTTAACAAACTAAAATAAACCAACTATTTCAATGAAAAGTTATTTTTGAGCACAGAAAAGTTACCTACATAGTACATACCTAATATTATGTCGTGACCACCTCCTTGGTACAATGGTTGACGCGTG
Organism: Colias croceus; assembly: GCF_905220415.1. Classification (NCBI taxonomy): domain Eukaryota; kingdom Metazoa; phylum Arthropoda; class Insecta; order Lepidoptera; family Pieridae; genus Colias; species Colias croceus. The sequence goes on from NC_059562.1 coordinate 5,743,485, forward strand.
AGCGTAGAACCGAGGGGTCCTGGGTTCGATTCCCGGTGGAGACGAAGAAAAAAAATGTCTCGGTCTGGTAGGACACAGAAGGCTGATCACCTACTTGTCTCTAAAAAAATTCGATCAGTGAAACAGATGTATAATGCATCTGCCCCTTACCCCACTAGGGGACATGGGACTTCAAAAAAAAAAAAAATATTATGTCGTAATGTAGGCTTTTTAAATGTCTATAAAAAGTAAAAACGCATTTGATTAAGGGCTGATTTTTCAATCCTTGGTTAAAACTTATTCATCGAATAACGTATTAAACTACCATTTCAAAAATGTATTTTAATTATTGTCCGTATATGACAGTTTACAGGTGACATTTTAAAATGTTCGTGTAATACTTTATTGGACGGATAAATTTTAACCAAGGATTGAAAAATCGTCCATAAAATTCATTAATTCTTCTTTTTACACTTTCAGCATAAATTATATTATATAAGACGAAAACCTTGAAACTCAAAAATGTACAAAATATTTTTACCTACCATTACCTACGCATATTTTTGTAAATAAAATATCTCAACAAAATATTTATTTAGTTCAATAATTTAAAGAATTAAGTATCTATTTCTCTCAAAAACATCTCCTACCATGTCAATTTCTTCAAATATCAAAATTATCTATTCCTACTACATTCAAAAATCGTAGGCGTATGGAGGGTGGATTGTATAAAGGAACCTTTTTTTTAAACATCAAAAGATTTTTTCTACCTGCAATCCCCAGGCTCGTCTACCTGACTATGCGCGCGCGCAGATTCTAGCATTTTTGTAAATGTGAAAAAATATTCACTAGCATTGTGAGGGGGCTTTTTGCTGTATTTTTTTCAAACTTGCTCTAATATGTAAGGTGTTTTTATAATGTTTACACTTTTTTATTTATTTTGATTGGTTAAAGGGTTGATGATTAAAAATTTGGCGATTTAGTTTTTAATTTCTGATAAAATTATGTAAATGTCTCTAAAATTTTTAAATCATAGTTTTATCATACATGGATTAATTACTTCTAAAATTTAATTAAAACAAAACTGCATTATTTTTCGCATACCTTCTTTAGTCTCAAAATGAATATTCATAATTAAGCAGGGACTTAAATATACATTTAAATAAAATACATATATGTATTGTAAAATGAATATTATACATAGGTATAACATGCATATGAAATTAAATATTCCATAACCAGTTTTCATTCAATATTGTTTTTATTATATTTTGCCATTATAATTAATCTATTTACATATGAAATTCTACGAAATGTATTCCGTAGGTTTTGACTGACAGGCCAACACACATCTTCCACCCACACTTACCAATTTAAAGTACATACGAAAAGAACGACAAAATATTTTTAACCTAAGTTCCCAAAAAACAACAGATTTTCAATTCTTAGCATATCTTTATTCATTTTAGGGCCGATTTTTCAATCCATAGTTAAAACTTACCCGTCCAATAAAGTATTACACGATAATATTAAAATGTCACCTATAAACTGTCAAAGAAAGGCAAGAAGAAAATATTTTTGAAATACGTTTCATACTTACGTTATTCGACGAATAAGTTTTAACCAACGATTGAAAAATCAGCCCTTAATCATAAGACGTCAGAAATCAATTATTTATCACAAAGATGTACCAACATTTCAATTATTTAATAATATATTATGCAGTTGAATTAATAACACCTCCGCTCTGCGTTTCCTAGCAACAGCACAGATAAATAATAATAATTACTGTGCACAAAAACTCCGCCATACATCTAAGACGAAGGCCATCGAGATTTTGACTAGTTGTAGGTACTCAGTACCCAATAAGTATTTATTTGTTAATGAAGTGATGATCAAACTAATTGTATACTTTTGGTAATTTAAAATATTTATTTATAATGATACCCGCTATAATAGCCGATGTATTACAATTTACAATAGGTAGGTACCTATACTATTATATTTAGTGTAACTTTGAAAGCTAAACGCGTAAAACCACGGTGTGTAACTAGTGTCTGGTTACAACTAGCAAGTTCCTTTATCATTTTTGAACACTAGTATATTCAGAAATGACATAGGACCCTTTACCATTTTAAAACCATCTAAGACTATTGTGATCGTCGTTCCAGGCCCAAAGTTTAAATCCCGATTTAACTGTTAAAAGTCTAATTCCTTGATTATCTAGACCGCGATTTAAATGCGTTAAAACTCCAATTCCTTAGTTATCTAGTCTTAAATTTTGGCGGTAAATTAATAGAGGAAGTAACAATAGTACACGGTAGTTACGCAGTGGCCGTGACTTTCAAGTTTGCGTGTGTGCGTGAATGTACGATTATCTTATTACAAAAGTATGATGAACGATATGTGATTGATTCGGTGGGAGTGATAGCTTTGAAAATGAGTTATGTGGGAATATGATACTTTACAGAATTTACTTAACTTACGTGATGAATGAATTTTTATAACAAACTAGCGGTCCAACATTTTTACGTTTTCTCTCCATAAGAACCATCCTCGTACTCCAAGAAATGTAATAAAAAAAGAATTAACGAAATCGGTTCAGTTGTTCTCGAGTTATGCGCGTAGCAACAAACACATTTTGCGATTCATTTTTATATTATAGATTGACGTTTTGAGTTCGAAATATTATAAGAAGATTGTCTTATTTTATACCTATCAAGTTGTTGTAATATAAATAATGAAAGAAATATGAAAAGCTAATATAGTAGGTATACATAACTTAAAAATCCATTAGGTATTAATCCATCCAAATTATGAAATAATATGAAATAATAGACAATATATAATACTCATGTTTAAACATAAATTACCCAAACAAATTTATATTAAAACGTAATTAATTCAGAATTGTTTCATTGTTCACAATGAGCATTACATTTTAAATTCTAAACTATAATTAAAATTCAATCATTGTCAAATTCTATTTAAGAATTTTAAAGATAAACATAAATTTAATTCCTTATATTTATTATTTTATCTATTAATAGTAAGAACGTTTGTCTCTATATTAGATCGAAAATTACGTTCCTACTTATAATAACTAGCTGTTCCCCGCGGTTTAACCCGCATTGCTCCGCTCCTGTTGGTCCTAGCGTGATGATAATATATAGCCTATAGCCTTTCTAGATAAATGGGCTATCTAACACCGAAATAATTTTTCAAATCGGACCAGTAGTTCCTGAGATTTGCGCGTTCAAACAAACAAACGCTTCAGCTTTATAATATTAGTACCTATAGATAGTATAATAGTATAGATTTGTTAGAATTGCATCGTTTATATTTACGCTATTAATTAATTCCATGTTATTGTAATTATTAAATAATATTTGTAGAATTAAGTTGTTTACAAGTAAATAAACAAGAAACAGAATTTTCAAAATCGATTGACGAATTTTCCAAACGAATAAATACAATTAAATAGATTATTATTTACTACCGAGGTCTAAAAATACCATAAAATCCTACGAAAACCGCAATAACAATAGCATTTACCAAACAAATCTAACTCAAGAATATTATAATGCAACAAAAGAATTTCAATACATTCACAAGTGCCAGAGAATTTCCTAAAAAGTGACGAATTTAACAAAAAATATCCCACGAAACGCATTTCTTTATGTTATTTAATAGCCCTTGTGAAATGCTACTGATTTGGCATTGTATTGTTCAAATTATTATTCACGCAATGGTATAAGTTTATATAGTATTTTTTTCAATGTATGGGATAACTAAATGCATGATAATTTCAGAAAACTGAAGTTCGTTGGTGATGATAGATACAATTGAAAATTATTTTTTAAAGTCATAAATATAACTTAACTAGCGGTCCGCCCCGGCTTCGCCCGTGGTACATATTAACGTTTTCTCTACATAAGAACCATCCTCGTACTTCAAGGAATATAATAAAAAAAGAATTATCGAAATCGGTTCAGCCGTTCTCGAGTTATGGAATTACAACGAAAAGTGGCATTGATTTTTATATATATAGATTAACTTACTTTAAGTTCGTTTATAAATTATAATATACTCCATTAATTTGCAAATTATATAAAAACAAGAACAACAGTATATAAAATCCTAGCTTTCGTTTAATCATAAATTAACCCCTGGACATCTTTCAAACATCCCTACGTCCACTGCCAAAATAAATCTTACATTTTATTTAAAAAGTACTAAAACGTCGCATGGTGCACCATCATCGTAATAAATTCCAAATCTACGGGACACCTCTTGGCAAATCTATTCGTATTTGCCATAAACCAACTTTTAGATAATCAACATTTATAAAGAAAAACAACCCTTAAGTGCGAGTGATAAAATTAAAAATTGCTTAGCTAATTATGCGAAAATATGCCATTAAGAATTAGGGGGTAGTATTCAAGATGTTGCAGTTGCAATGTTAAATTTAAACAACGTAAGTGATCAATATGTTAAACTAAAATAAACTGTAAAAATTAGGGATAAGATTGATATTTCTTTGAATCGTAACAGGCATATATGTTAAGTGGTAGATAAGGGTGAGCAGGTAAAGAAATTTGAACATTTCTAAGGGATGATGAAAAAATAAGGGTCGGTTGAAGACACAAAAGCTGGTGTTGGCGTCAAGCTGTGCGATGGATGGACTACGGATGCTGTTATAGATTTTACTGACGATTTCGAAATTGACTTCGAGACACTTAATTGAATATGACCACTTGGAAAGATTTTTGCGGAGATTAGAAGAATAGCTGTATTCGTTCCACATTATTTGAATTTCGAATAGAGAAGAGAATTTTAATTAGAAGAAGGAACTATCTAGCCTAGAAATCTAAGAATTATGGATAAACGTCTATAGCACTAATAAAATGTATCAGAAAAACAATTCAAGAACGAATCGATATTATTCATTACATATATTTAATAATAATAACAGTTATACATATTTCCAAATGATAGCATTTATAAAGTTTCCATCTGGATAAAGAAAAAGATTTACGACTTTTTTGCTTTGCTATTTTGAGCAAAGCGTTTACCTCTACAGAAAGCTTCATTCGTTTATTATCACTCTACAATTTCGACTATTTTTGTGAAATTAGCTTAAATATCTACTATTAACTAGATTTCCGCCCGCGGCTTCACCCGCGTTTTCAAAAGAAAACCCGCATAGTTCCCGTTCCCGTGAGATTTCCGGGATAAAACCTCTCCTATGTGTTAATCCAAGTTACCTTCTATATGTGTGCTAAATTTCATTGTAATCGGTTCAGTAGTATTTGCGTGAAAGAGTAACAAACAAACACACACACACACACATCCTCACAAACTTTCGCATTTATAATATTAGTAGGAACTTAGGAAGTAGGATTTCATAGTCACTTAAAAAATATAAAGCTTTACCGACACCATATGCCCTATAGACCAATCCTTTACACTCATTTTTTGTTTCAAAAAAACTAAATTTGTTTACAATAATATGAAGGTGTATTTTAATGGCGCCCAAAATTGGACAGGAACTCTATGAACGATAGGAAATAACAAAAAATATTAAACCAGGTGCGGTGTTTTTTGATTCCAGTGTTTGTTTTGTAATATCCGATACTCCTTTACTGCCAAATGATAAAGACAAGTGTGATGATTGGAATTTGTATAAAGGTTCTGTATAATTGATGAAAATTTATTTGTTTATTAGTAGTACTCCTTGATAAAACTATACATGGGAAACTTATTACATTGTATACAAAGCAAAATACAGTACAATTTATTAGGCTGCCTTATCACTTCGAACAGAAGTGATCTCTTCTAGCAAAAATGTTGAGGTTTTGGTACAATAATTAGAGATATGAGGAACATAATGGTGTAAATATAGTGTACCAACTATACAGACTGTTAAATAATTTATGGTCTCAAATTTCACAGATTGATTATAAGATTAGGTGATCCAAACCACTTAGCAGCGTGGCAGTTTATAACATAAGCCCTCAAGTGTGGATTTGATATTTTATATGTCTGTCTCACAGATCACAGAAACTAAAGGTCTGTCTATACCTATAAACAAATACACCAAACCAATTTTTTGGAATATATTGTAAAAAATCATAAAATCGGAACATATTTTTATTGAAAGGGAATCTTCAATATTTTATTGCTTTATTGCCACGCAACCCTAAAAATAAGACTTTTCGGGAGCTAAAAAGAAGCGTTTTTATTGTCTTACAAAAAGTTAAAAGAGAAAGTTAAAATAAGCAATATAATTCTTTGCAATTGATTTTTTAAAACACAAAGCATTGATCGCTACCTTTTATTTGAAGTATTTTGGAGCAAAAAATTGACCTTAGGATACGTAACAAATGTTTAACACTATTGTTTGAAATATAACTAGCTTCATACTACGACTACAATCACGTGTCAAAATAATTAAGAACTTAGAGTATTTCCCTAATTTTCCTGCATTGTTAAATCTCCTACATTAATTTGGTAGGTTTAGTTTTAAAAACGTATTATTTTTCGTCTACAATACAAATATTCGTATAGTTTACGATATAATTCGCACCAGGCCTATGACCAGGCTTAGCATAATTTGTTGTCTAGATTGAAGTAAATAATCGAAAGTACCTACTGAAAATCATTAAGTCCTTTCACTAACAGAAAGCTATACTATTCAGGAGGCTATTTTTTTATCCCGGTTAAATCCGCCGCAAGAGCCTTAAAAATACAAAATTTGATAGGTAAGTTCTAACATAATTTGGCATTGAATCCTCTAAAACTGGTCTTTATAGATACTAACCACTGAACTATAGCCGAAATTCCATTTCAGTGCATTTTAAATAATTGGATACTAACCCTTACCACGTATTTAAACTGCTCATCGTATGTTTACATAATGACTTTGTAAACCATACATCGACGCGTGCTAAGCATATTTTTATAAAGTGCAGAAAGAAAAGCGTCAATGTAAAGCAATATTATGTTTCACTTGATTAAATCGATTATAGTCCCAAAAATACAGGTTAGTAAATTGAGCTTAGAAATTGAGATAATGGATCTTTCGAGAAATTAAGTATAGGTCATAGAACTGGCACAATTACTTAGGATCAAACGGCTAACTAGTCTAGAATGGTTTTCTAGACTTTTTAATAGTTTATAATAATTTGAAAACCATTTGATGGCCCAAGATGTCCTTCAAACAAAGGGACTTATTATTAGTATGGAGAACATTAGCTTTCTCTATCTTCGTGATTATTTTGTTTTTACAGCACATCTCTTTCAATCTTTATAAGAATAAAATGAAAAAAAGAAGGAAAGAAAAAGCTTTAAACATGCAAATAGCTTTAATCGCTCGCTTTTAAATTCCAATCAACAATCTCACAAACATTTTAGTGGGAGGAATTATTCAACCAATATAGAAATTTAAATAAAAGTTGTACAACCTTTTTCATTATAATTTATTCACCTGAAGACATAATAATCTTATCTACTTCCCACTTCCGCACCCAATACAGGTGAATATAATCTAAAAAAAACTTATTGTCGTCAACCCTATTTACAATTAAATAACATTCAAGGACGGATGAAATTGAATTTTGACAACCCTCACAATTATGAGTTCTAACGAAAGTGAATCCATTTTTATTACGCTATTGTATTGTTTTTTACCAACTGTGACGTAAAAAACTATACGTCTTTCATGCAATACTTTTTAAAAGATCTGTGTTACCAACTTGTCAGTCAGTTTTTTTTCTATACTGCATGTACTGTGTGCAATTGTCTACTTTTTAACTGACGTCCCCAAATTGCGAAGGTTCTTACTTATTGATTAGTGATGTATTGTCTTGTAAATGGTTATGGAATATTATTCCTGAGCTAATTATTCCTTTTATCTGCATTTTTTTTCATTGGTCAGTAAATCTACTATTCATTATATTACAATATCAAACTTGATCGATGAGTTGACTCATTTTGAAACTTATCGGCTGATGTCAGTGTAATTAATCCTTTCCTAAGAAATCATTTGGTAAAATAAATATAAACCAATTAAACAAAAAAAGAAAATACTACGTACAGAAGTTTCCTTTTAAAATAAAGGTGGATAGAATTGCTAGGATACTTGGCTGGAAATTAACTTACGATAAACTTCTTTACTATTATGATATTATAGTACCCCTTTTATGAGGGTGTAGTAGGTAGGTAAAAAAATGCTTACAGAGACTGATATTTTATTAAAAGCAAAAGTAAACTTTACCTCATCCATAAAAATTTAAAACAATAGTTTGACTTTCGATTTTATGATATTTTTTAACACCAGCAATTGTTCAATAACTCATCGTCAATGAGTTTGAAGAAATGCCGCCATTTCATTATTTCTAAATCTTTATTATTATTTTAAAAAGGTAATATTATCAGTGTAAATTTAATTCATAGTACTCTTGATTACTAATTATGTAAAAAAAACTTTTTTATGGATATTTAAGTGACTATTCGATTTATATTCTTCCTTTCTTTTATTAGTTCTTTGAGCTTTGAATACATAATAAGGGAATTTGTCTGATAAATATTAAGAAGATATTACTTAATAATTTTTGCCGAATAATATTTCACCATTGAAACAGTAAAAAGGAAAATTTTTATAATTTCCTTATGTTAGATATTATATTCTAATTTACTAGCTTCCAGTTGCGGCTCTGCTTGCACTTTACGTCGCAACAGACTGTTACTACTGTTGCCAACAGTCGTTCCTTAGACTTTCCATGTACTTTTTCATTTCATTTTCATAAGGCCGTGGCTGCACTGACAGGCGACTTGCTTACATTTTAGCTATAAGCTAGCTAAAAACCTTGCGTGCAGGAATGGGTTACAAAATTATTATTCATATTACTTGCCTACTGGCTTTGTGACTCAATAAGCTTTAGGCGGTTAGCCGCCTGTCTGTGTGGCCACGGCTTAAAACTTTTGTTTTAGCCACAAAGGCTATCTTAAAATATGTTTCACCTTCTATGCGTACTCTACTATGCGTACACGTCATCTAGTGGTTTTGGTAAGATAGCATTCAATCAGATAGACGGACTTACTTTTACATATTTGTAATATTAGATTAGTTAAAGGAATATTTGTATAAATAAATTAGTTAGGTGGATACTCAGCTTTTAATCTTTCACACCATAATATGTCAATTACACTAACTCTAAGCTACGACTTAAAATGGTATTTTTTTTAAATTATACTATCCATTTTGTGTAATTTGTTCTCAATACATTGGAACTGTTGTATATTTATGCGAAAGCACAGAATACATAGGTAATAGTAGCTAAACGCTAAATAAATGAGTGAACTAACACAGAAAGTTTATAAGTTGGGATAGGTACCAAAGAAGTTTAGCTTTTCAATAAAAAAAAATATTTAACTAATTTTATGTCTCTTATTAATATTAATAATTAACGGCACGGTAAATTAATATTATTATTTATTACAATAAAAAATAATTTAATATTATTATACTTTAAGTAGCCATATCCACGGGTGAAACGAGGTTGTTTGAACGATTGTCGTCACATTAAAAAAAAAAGTTTTTTTTAGTATTTTTTTTATTTGTTGGCCTTCTTCTTCTTCTTCTTCCTTTGCCTTATCCCTTTATTTGGGGTCGGCTCTCCTCGTTCTCATGCGCCAGGATGGTCTATCCTGGGATGTCTGTTTATTCAATTGGGCTCTCTCCATGTCTTTTGATATTGTAGACCACCAGGTGGCGGGGGGACGTCCCAGACCCCGTCTTCTATTTGGCAAGTTAAATAGAAGACGGGGCCACGATTGCATTATTCAAATTTCTCCATAGCATGTATCTAATATGATGTCAAATAAAATCTTTTATTCTTCACCCCATTATCATGTACATCCCCTATGAGTTCAATAGCCGTTTGGACATCTGCCTGACCGTTTATAGATTATGTTTATGCATTTTCTATTCGCGCAAAATAAGCTTTTGTTCATTACATTATATCGATATCATTTATTTAAAAAGTGATCATAGCTAAAGCTTATTGCTAAAGCTTTCGATGCTTCTCAGATTAGTGCAAATATTTTAAAATGCAATAAAAGTTTATCATAATAAAGAACTCGTCGCAAAACAGCGATAAAGTTCGATGATTAAACTTGCTTCTTTAATGTCACGGTGTTTTATAAGATCGATGCTGCCGGATCACCGCTGCATAATATTAACAACCCCTATTTAAGTCTGGTCAATGACAAGCGCTGTTTTAATCAATAACTTCTTTTTCGCGCGGCGTCCTTGGTTTTTTTATTCGGCGCGACTCTCTGCGCGTATTTCTCACGAAATTATGTGTCAATCAGGCAAATATATTTTTTTCATTAATTCCCTCAATCGTCGTACGCCTCGATCTCGACGATTTCGCAAAAAGCTCCGCAAAAAAGGAAAAAGCTCAGCCAAAAAATCGTCTACCGAACAGTATCTCGTATCGCCGGTCTTGTAGCCATTTTAATTATTATTTAATACCGAGGGACGAGCACGTGGCGACTCGCCCCGTCTCCCTCCCGCCCGGGGAGTTAAGGCCGCAGGACCTCTGCCGTCGCGCTCGCACCGAGCCCACTTACACACATAAAAATCGTGAATAATAAAAAAATGTGTACACATTTTTTTCGCTTAACCACCGCTTGTCTGTGTGCGCGCGGCCTCACGCGGCCAGAGCGAGATGCGGCTAGGCGAGCGAGCGGTGCGGACGGATCCCCACTCCGATTTTTTAAGCTCCGCTGTCGATGTTGGCGTCCGTGTGATTTTTTTCATTTGATGTGTTAGTGTACCCCTCGTTCGGTGTAGTTCACTTTTTCTACTATAGATCTGAATTTCAGTCTCGTTTTTGCCGCGTCGGTCTAAAGGCGTTCGAGCGGCCGTTTTGTATTTAACATTTGTTGTCGTCCGAGGCAGCGTTGGCTCGAAGACGCCGGCTAGGAACACATGTGTTGATCCGCTCGTACTGCAAGCCGGTGCACGCGCAAATCCGTGCGCTAGAGAAGGACGGCGCGAATCACGTGTGGATTTACCCACATATACACCAAATAAAAACACTAACACACAAAAATATTGAGAGCGAAAAAATCTGGTAATTTGGATCCTAGTAACGACGCCCGGCATTCATAATTTTACTCCAGGGTCGGTCGGCACGCTCGTTTTTGTTGCCGGCCTTTTTTAAATGTTTATTTTTCGGGAGCACGTGGATTTTTATATATATTTTGGCGATAACGCCGCGGACAGTTGCCTTACGTGTTGTGACATTAGTGTTACCTGTATTATGTGATATTTAGTGACATTTTAGATAGGAACAAACTGTGATTTATTATGGTGATATAGTTGGTGTTTTAAAGATTTTTCGATAAGTGAGAGGTACGTTTATTTTTTAATTAATAATGCTTCGGTTCCCCCTTGAGGGGGTTTGGGGAGATTTTACGTAACACCTCCCTGATCCCTCGATAAGTCGGCAACTTTGGGTGAGGTCCCGTCAAGGCTGACCTTGAAAGCCAGACAACAAATACGGAAATACGATTGAATGTATTTCACGTACTTTAAAGTTTATTTATTTAATGATAACGACTAGGTACTTAATCATGGGGGAACCGTTTCTAATTTATTTTTTTTTCACGATTATTCGAAATGTTGTTGATGTTTCGTTTGTGTTACTAAAGTTATGTTTTTTAATTTAAATATGCAGGAGTACAATAAATATCATAAAAAGTTACTGAGTGGAAAAAAAAAACAAAAATTTATTATAATTTTGTAATAATAATAATAAAATTTATTTTATTTTATTTTTAGTCAAATTTTTTAATAATAAAATACACAAAAAAACATTTTAAAATTAATAGCGAAATATTTGAAATAATAAAAAGCCTCGAAAGGTATCCTATCTAGGTAGATTATTTTATCTTAACTTTTATTTGCGATTTAAAAATTCACAAAAATTTAGTCGTGAAATTTTAGAATCTTATTTTGTTACATATTCAAAATAGTTTCTAATAAAATATTTAAGAAACTATTTTGAAATAAGTAGTTGTAGATAAATGACTTAAATATTAAAAAAAATATTTATCTTTAATTTAACATGGCATCGCGAAACAATAAAAAAAATAAAATGAACAATTTGTTTCTCTCCTAATGAGTTTATTACCGCCATAAAAACGGCTAATAATATATCTAAAGAACTTCCTACTAAAACCTGTATAAATCTCTAACTCTAATATAATCTGTGGGGCCCAAGTACAAAGCATCACCAAATTACCTGTAATATTATTTAACGCCCCCATTAAAAACCTGTAGCTTTATACTCAAGAATATAAGGTTGAGATTAGTTTAAATCCTAAAATTCACCCGCACAACAACCTGTTCTTGTATTCTATGCGCGCAATTATTATCTTTGACAGGCGTGTATGGCGGGCATTACGAGTACAGTCTGCAACACAAGTGTAAACAAAAAAGGCAATTAAAAAGCTTTTAAACTTAAATTAGTTAATCCTTTAAACGCTATTGAAATTTAAAATAAATACCGAGTAGAATATTCATGCACAGCAATACAGTTTTATAAAGCACAAATAAAAATTTACGATCATCATTCGCTAAATCGACGTTTGAGTGGTAATAAATCGATCTATAAAAACACATTGATCATACTTGAATTTTATTATTTATTATTGAAGAATAAATCGCAACCTGTTAACGCGTCTGTACATGCAATGTGATTATCAAAGCCTTATTCGATATGGCATGTGGGCTAGGGGAGCTAGATCATTGACACAACCTACGCGACTGCTCGTCACCTGCTTCAGAAAAAAACGCAGCTTTTTTTCACTCTTTAAATCTAGTTTTAAATAGATAAACAACCGGATTGAGTCGTCCGACAACTTTTCAAATTAAATCGCAATCACCCTAAAACATTTCCTTCGCAATTGTACTCTGCTATTTAAAAATACACACAACATTTCGGATAACATTATTTTTTTATTTTTTAAAAAATACATGATGTAATTCTTTTCAGTTGTAAAACGGGAGATCTCGAATTATTCCATGACAAGCGAGAATACCAAGATATCGAAACAGAATATATTTATAAGATAGTGCCAAACCGTAGATACCGAATTTTTTAAGTACTTAGATAGAAATTTATACAAGCCAAAAAGATGATGGAAGGAAGGACAATCGATTACAGGCCGGACGGCGGGGGCCTGGACTACCACAACTCGCCGCTAATGGCAGAAATACCTGTAGACAATTACTCGCATATCCATAGAAGTATAGAGCATCTCAGATCTATAGGCGTGCCTCCGCCATTGGACACGCACAGGCATCTCGCCGCGAACCTCACAGACTTGCGGCGATACGAGCATCCCGACGATATACCAGAAATTAAACCGTCCGTTTTAAGATTATCTGAATTTAAGAATGGTCTCCAAGACATGAGAGGTCACAACGACCAAGAGAACGACGTCCACAGACAGATGACGCCGCACGACGAGGGACCGAAGGGATACAGCGCTCCATCCACACCTCTATCGGAAAACGGTGGGCAGAGCCTTCAGGAGGAAAAGGTTAGATACTCACTTACAATTAGATAAATTAATCATTACAATCCTTGAACGCTTCGGAAGTTTTCGTCTGCTTTGACGTCATTTTTAATATTCGGCTTAGCATTGTTCGTTATTATAATCGTTGTGAAGATCACGCAGCAAACGTGGTTCCGCGTACAGCGTTTTATCATCAGATCATACTCTTTATTTCGGCAACGAATTTGTTTAATGCATTCGTGCTGAGTACTTCCTTATTCGACACTTATTTCTAACTAGACATTATTATACGGTGTAGGTATATTATTCGAATCAATTTGAATATCCACTTTATTTCGAGAGTACTCATGAGCAATGTTAAAATATAATTCAGTGTTCGAACTTCGAGTACACTCTGAGATTGTTTACGTAATCGTTTTTGCTTCCTCATAATATACTTTTTCGAGATTTGAACAAATCTCTTGGGCATAATTTAAGTTGTGATGACTGTCGATCGAAAATATCAGATTCAAGGCCATTATGAAGTTGTCGAATATACTACTTTCCATCGCCTATTTGGCTAATAAGAATCGACAATCTGACTGCAAAAGTATAAGGTCATAAATATCTTATGAGAAAAATTTAGCTGGCCGTAATCTTTCGTAATTGACTAATTAGAGGTTTTATTTCATTCATCTTTATCAATGTTTTGATAATATAATAGAAGGTTCAAGTTTAGTAGATACACCTTTCGATGTTTATTAATTTTAAACAACCTAATCAACTAATACGGATTTAAACATTTTAGTAAATTAAAATCGATATTTTCTTACATCAATTTCGTTAACATCTTCAGCAGTATAATATGCAATACTGTTGAAGACGTTTACAAGCTTATCAAAATTCGTAAAAGACTACATCCGTCTCTCGTACCTATGCTAGTTCGAAAAATATCAAATTCGATTATTACCAATCCGATTTCCTGGACCATCTCCTCAATATCCCTTGTAATTACCGTTCAAGTGATTTCGTCAATTTTCTAACCGAAAGGCTCAACGACTCCGGATGGACCTTGCCATCCAAGGTCAGCCATCAGGTCATTTGGAGGTTATATAGGACAATACCTAACGTCTGCGCTCATAGTACTTGAATTTTGATGCTTACATTATGTTCCGGGCGATGGTTATCTGTATGAAGATCGTTAATTATAAGGTAATTTTAATTTATGAATGCGGTTATGTGAATTTAAAATATACTTAATGCTTATTGTTTTCCTGCTACCATCAAATTTATGAATTTATTAAAACCACTGACGTGCTTCACTTTAATTTTATATTTCCCTAAATCTAACTTTGTTGATCGGGTTTGTAGATAGTAACCCTGGTCATTTCAGATCATTTTAACTCTTCATCATTAAATGTTAAGAGAATAAAAATGCCAAAAATATTTACTCTACTATAATGTATGACTGAAAAGCTTATAAGGAAACCAGTGCCTCAAGAAGGAGATAAAATCTCTCGCAAATATAATAGGAAAATGCCCAAAAATCAACAACCTATCACAACATTTTGCCCATACTTACTTCCTACGTTGCTTGATGACGATCTACAACGTTTATTATATTCTTATAAAAAATATAATAGATATCTAAGGCCATGACCCCCTCTTGGTGGCAGGGTCTCCGATAACTCCCGAATCGATCATTTTGGGAACTCGTGATATTATGTAGACGTGATTCTACTAACGTAAACTAAGATTTACTTTGGATTTGTTATTTATTTAGTAGCGAATCACTACTGGTTATACGCAAAGCATTATCAACTTTACGACCCATATACATAGAAGCTTTTATAGAAAAGGAACTTCTATCCTTGAAATTTTTAGTCTCTTATGGAGCGAAGAGTCTTTCTGACTTATTTACTTCTTCTTATCTTAATTAGAAGCATTTTTTTATATCTTCTCACTATTTAGTAATGTAAATAACATTAATTTATTCAAATTAAAATTACCATTGGATCTTAGGTATCTGAATCACGTAACAACAGACTGCGATATCATATCAGCAAATATATTAATCACATCAAATATGGTCCTGATATTTCGCAGATAAGTTTAAAGTTGTCTCTATAATAAATATCGGATAAAAACTTACAGATAACTTTCAAGATCTTTAGGTAGATACTAAACAAACATATAACCTGCCAAAAGCTCTTATTCGACAGATAATTGTATTTTCATGGAAAGTCATAATAAGCCTGTAAAACCTGTGTAACAATGCTCACAAGACTTAGGACGCGTTTCCACCTGCAAGAAAACTTCCGCGAGAAATGTCCGACAGTCTGTCTGACAGCAACTTGCAAGTCTACTTGCAGGTGGAAACGCGGAATTAGACTTGCAAGTTGACTTGCATGGACAGACTGTCGGACATTTCTCGCGGAAGTTTTCTTGCAGGTGGACAGGCGGCCTTATATCAGAGATAACAGTTTCTATGGAAACACTACTCAGATGAAATAAGTTCATATAAAATATAATAATTCATAAGTTATAAAATTCGCCTTGTACTCAAGAATCCTTGAGTATATGAAATTCAAATGAAAATCAACCTTCAAAATTGATGTTCTGAATTACCACAAATCTGAATTCTTCCTTTGTTTTGTAACATTTAAATTTCTGATTTTTGGGTCGACTTCTCGAATTGTGTCAAAAATACGCGAAACAAAAAATAATATGTCGATGATAGTGTTAACAATATAGCCTTTATGCATCATCCATATTTATTACGATCTTTACTTTGAGGCACGATTTTATTTTGCGTGGGAAATTTCTCCTGCCATTTTGTTTATTGTTATAATTAGAATTATTACGAAACGTTTTTAAAAAAAAATACGTTTACGCGCCAAAAGCAACATCTATCATGTGCGCTGAATGGTGACATTGACAATGGTTTGAAATTGGAATGCGGCCTTGAATCCAATTCGGCTTCTCGACGGACGCCGAGCGCAACCGATTTGCGCGCGAAACAGATCAAGTTTTTTTATCTATTGATTTGATTAGTTACGAGCATGTGAGTAGCAATGGAAAGCTTAGATTTATTAGCGTTATGTAAAACTCGAAAGAGTTATTAATATTGATAAAAAGAATATACATATTATCATTATGCTATTTGTGTAACACCAATGTCTTCATAATATAATGTTAAGCTTAGATTAAGGAATGGTCAATCCTTAATCTAAGATGTTAAGTTTAAAAATTAAAAGACACAAATTATTCTGAAATTTTTTATCGTAAAATAAACATGCGTAATAAAAGTGCAGTGTGTATCAGTTACACAAGACTATTAAATTATGTCAACGCACGTGGTGAGATTTCCTCGACTATTGATTCAAAACAAATCGTTTTTATCTGTTGATTTTATAATCTGTCGCTACAAGCGTTCAATGTCAACGTGCACCAGACTTGTCATTTGAATATTTTTTTGTGTATCTGTATCAGTTATATTAATCTAATTAAACCATTGAGATAATATTAATATGGAGACGATACCGCCTACATCACTTATGTTCCACTCAACATACGTCATGTGGCGTAACTGCACTCAGTCGCTTGCTCGCTCATTGGCGCGAACGTCACGCTCATTTTTTATTTGTTTTAAAGTGAAACGCATCAAATATGCCTACGTGTGTGTTACGATATTGCACAAATAATACAAAGAATACGGAAAAGTGCAAAGGAATAACTTTTCATCAGTTTAGTAACTAGATAATAATTTTTAAAACTTAGTTAGAGCAAAATTTTTGGCGGGCGACATTTTGTCATAGATTAAAAATGTAAGATATGACATTGGGCATGAAATAAGTGTTGTTAGTAATAATTGCTGGCGTATATTTTTATAGTATAAAATAATAATTTTACATATTTAGAAAAGCATAGACTGGTTGTTAATTGAAAAAAGGTGAAATCATGAAATATGAAAATCAATTACTCAATCACCAATTTTTTTTTGTTAATTGATTTTAATCAAGTTTTTAATTGATATTGTATAAGCTACTGACTTGAACGTATAATTGAATTATTATTTATTTATCTGCACTAATATTATAAAGAGGAAAACTTTGTTTGTTTGTTTGTTTGTAATTAATAGGCTCATAAACTACTGGACCGATTTTGATGAAAGGAGAATGCCCATTTTTGGTACTGGTTTTTCTCATGCATCAAGACAACAATACTATTTAAAAAAATCTCGGCAATTTAGAGGCCTTCTTACCATCGGAAAATATATTTTGAACAGGGAATGTTTTGTAAAATCTAATAAGACATGTTATTGTTTAGATCCGTTATTATAGATTTAGTGTCCATTACGGTAACCAAGCGGTAACTTATTACATTTACTATGGTAAATAGCTAAATGTATTAATATCGATTATTGTTTTCATTGAATTACAAAAAAAATCAATTAAAATCACTCTTTAAGGTATTGTTTATACACTGTAGGTTGTTTTAACAAAGATAGTGAAGTAAAATAATATAAATATGTATATATATAAAAAAAAATATTATTATGACATAGCTTGGTAGGTAACCAGTTATTTCTTATTTGTTTCTTTCTTCGAATATGTAGTGAAAAAATGATTCAAACAACAACAACAACAACAACATGTAAACCGAATAAAAACTCAATTGGCATTTTTTAAGTATATATTTAGGTTTTCTTGAAATCCGTCCCGGAAGATTTCTGGTGCCTACCTACACTAGCCGATGAACAGATAGACTTTGTCTGAAAGGATAAGCTCTACGCATAGATTAAAATATATGTTAATCGAAAAATAACCTTTGGACGATAAAATGTTACCTAAATCACACATAAACCTAACTAAATCGGGGTTATTTAAGTCTTGAGGTTATTTCACATTTTTCTCAATATCTTGAAAACCCCTGTTTTTATCACAAAAAAATTAATTGGTAAAAATCTTTTGAATATCGAAGAACCCTCCAAAACCACTCTGGCATTGACGCAACACTGTACTGTGGTCCATACTTTCATGGGCATTCTCCTTTGGCACAGACAATCTTAAGACCCTGAGAAAGAACATAGGCTACTTTTTATTGCGAAATATGTGCCACGGGCGAAGCCGGGGCGGACCGCTAGTTCAGAGATATTAAGTAATTAATATTTTTTCTATTCAAGGTTTCCATGTCTGGGCCGTGAAGAAAGGGAAAAATTATTTTTTTTTCTAAAAAAGGCTCAATTTGTAAGGAATAAAACTTCCCATAGCCCTGACTGAACCTAAAACGTTACTATTTACATCATACTATATTATATGCCAGATATTGTTAGCCCCGCGTAGTAAAGTCAGTTTATACCTAAAATAAATATTAAGTAAGTACAAAGAAAATTTCAAGTCAACGTGCATGTAAGGAGTGGCACCCAATAAAATAGACAGAATAAAACAAAGTGTCGCTTCTATAGCGGTGAGTCAGTGACATCGCATAATCTATGACTGTCTAGCCGTCATTCGCGCGCCCCGCGCCGCCGCGCTTGGCGCACAGATTTTGTTCGTGGTGTCTGCTCCATATTAATATTATCTCAATGAATTAAACAACTTTTTATAAGTTCATTGACTCCTTGATACATATTAAATGTCATTAGTGATTTAATTTGTTTATTATTCCACATTTTTATAAATTTGTCACAACAGGAAATATGTTTTAGAATCAGGTAGGTCTTTTACGACTTTGTATATTTATTCTGTGCTATTTCGAAATTTCTAATCAATGTTAAATTGTTGAATGTAGATATTATTTCAGTTTCTGTAGCCTTCATTACACAAAGCCGTGATGAATTTATTCATTGCTGTTAGTAAAAAAAATTGCTAATCATTATCTATTTTCGGAATGAGAATAAATTTAAAGGAATTAAATATTGAAAATTCGAGCCGAAACGCGATGTAATTACAGTCACCTCCCCCCTTCATGAACTTAGCCGTTTCGTAGAAACAGTCAAAAAGTTGAAATACAGCCTAAACTTTACAAGAACATCTTACCTCAATAGTAATAAGGAAGATTTTCCATTGGCCATGGTATTGCCAACTGAAATTATATGGATACACTCTGTAATTTTGATTGACACCAACCATTACTAGCGTGTTAGTTATTGCGTCATCATAACTACGGACATACTTGAATTTTTAACAAAAATATTAGGCATTGATAAAATCACTGATGTTTGAAATTGATCTTTAAGTATTAGAGATAAGGGTGGAGTAGATTTTAGGAAGTGATTGAATAAAATTGTTTGCCTACAGCTAATAATTTGATGTTGTATCAAAGTTAAAAACAAATTGTTTGTTATTATATTGTCTGCAATTAGTGAGAAGTAGTGCAATTATCATAACCTTTAGAAATCGAAACTAGTACTTATTTAAAGATATGTATTATCGAACGGAAATATTGGTATACATACAAAGAAATCTAATCATAATATTACCTTACAAAGGAGTAATAAAACCGAATCAAAATATGTGTTCGCGAAGTTTGCGAGTTACAGCTTTGCAGGGGTACCAACCGCTTAGTTATAAGACAGTCTAACGTCAAGTATTTTTATAATGTATAGTGTTTTATTATTTTTTTATAAGTGTAATAATGCACCATTTTGGGATGTAACGAAATTACTCTAATCGGTGTACAGTCACGCGATACAACTATCTTTATTTTCTTGATATAATTATTTTGACGGACGCCTCGGGCGAAGCACGGCGTTTCTCGGTTGTTTCTCAATAAAATCTGAGCATGTATCGTGTTTTGGGGCATTGGCCATATTTGTTATAGAACTTGTGTGCCTTTCTCAGTTCAGTTTCAGTAATAGTTTTCGTATTATCGTATACATTATTGGTTAAGTAGTATTTATAGAAACAAAAAAAGGGATTCTCTCCAATTTTTGATCATATTTTAGTATCAAAATGTACCAAGTGGACTTTTTTTAATACGTTAGGAACAAAAAATATTCCAAAACTATAATATTAGTACTCAGTCATTGTTAAACGAGATTATTTATTTCCTAGTCAGACCTTGATTAAAAATAATGATTTCATAATTTCTTTATTGCAACGGACGAAAAAATTCAAATACTCCATTTTTCGTCTAAGAGGTCTCGGTCAAGAAAGAGTCATGGTCAACGATTTGCAACTTTTTGAATAATTTTGTCTAGCATAAATATTTTAATGACGTTATTAATAATTTTAATTGCCTTATTTAGGTATAATTTCCATGTTAGTCTTCAATTTATTTATTTTCGAGTCTTTGTATCTAGATAAGTGTTTAAATTATGTAATGTGCCTATGCCTATTTACATTATTCAAGTGTATATTTTACTAATAATTTAAATACATTAGGTACGGAACAAGTTAATAATCTAGCATATTAAAAGAAGTAACTACGAGTGACAGCCCTATGTTGCTCCATGTAATATTTATTTGATTTTAGTAACGATGAACTTTAGTTTACAATCTTTTTTAAAAATAGCACGGTGCTCTTGGTTAAAAATCGACTCTTTGTTATCCTATGTGGTTCATAAAATTGCCAAAAAATTTAAATTAATCATACAAATATAATGATTTCTTCATTATTGTCTCTATCGAGACATGGAACATGGTTTTTTTAAATAATTACCCTCCGTCATTCAAGACAAAACTTCGCAAATGACGCTAATGAATAAAATAGGGTTGCCAACTTGCAGTAAATCATTTACAATACAAAATATCTCTAACCGAAACGTCACATGGTATAATATTATCTTATGGTCACATTGTCGCATTGTTTGTCATACCTTCGTAACAATTATTCATTTATATTTACAACTTAAGTAATTAAGTTTGTTATTTCTGGGGTACCTATGTCGTAAATTAATCGTCTTGGTCGACTGTATAACCCACACGAGTTAACTTGAGACTCGACTGGAGTGCGACATATCTATACTAATATTATAAAGCTGAAGATTTTGTTTGTTTGTACCGATTTGAAAAATTCTTTCGGCGTTAGATAGCCCATTCATCGAGGAAGGCTATATAAGCTACATATCATCACGCTAAGACCAACAGGAGCGTAGCCACGCGGGTGAAACCGCGGAGTGTAGCTAGTGTGATATATTTGTTTTTCTTTAAAAATATTACTATCCAAAATAAGTAAAACTGGTACTTATTTAGTTTGAATTATATTCCATTATTAATTTATTTATTTTGGTACTTATAATATTACATTGAAAATAACGTCTCAAGTTAATTCGTACGGGTTGTAGAAAACAATATTAATAGTTATTTAATGCTATTCCTCTTTTGAATGCTTCTTTGTATGTCCTAGTTTAACAAATGTAAAAAACCTAGGTCATAGCTTATTTTAAGCTAGTTTTATTGTCTCGTGTGTATAAAAAAATGACATTCCTGAACCGTAATATAAAATTAACATATCCAATTATATTGGAAATTTATGCACAATATATTTAAATATAATATACCTAATTACGTAGCGTGAAAAGCAAAAAAACTAGCCAAAGCCTATAAATTAATTAGTATAGTAATTTTTATTTAGTATAGCTACTCGGAGCGTTTCATAGTGCAAGTTTATAAGCAGGTATCTATGCCCATAACATACAGTTACAGTACATAAGTACTCTTAAAGATAATATTATATAGAAATCTATTCGTAGATTTTCACTATCATTATTTTATATTTATTAATCTATATAATAAGTTATAGGTATTTCTTCTGTGTAACTAGGTAACTTTTCCTTAAAATCGATCGAGCTTTTACAAGCGTTTAAAAGTTTTTTTTTTAATATTTCCTCATAATTAAGTTCATCCTATTTTTAACCGATTTAAATCAGTACTAGATACTGGCTTCTAGTTTTTAATTTTTATGATCGTTTGAGCTGCGCGGACGCACGATGACGTCACATTCCGGAGTGACCTTGTAACATTCAATGCCAAGATCGATGGTAATATTTGGGACCGGCCGCGGCGCGAGCGCATCCATTCTACGTCAGTTGGATGTTACGTAACTTATAAAATATATTGTTTATCCACTTGCTAATGGGAAAAAATAGACGTTCTTTTTTTTACTTTTCCACATACAGATGTAAAGTTTATATTTAGTTTGGTTACATTTTATGAGACGTTATAGAAATGTCGACAATCATGAAATCGTAAAACTGTCTATTTTTAGTGTAAGATAAAATATTTTTTTTCCATTTTCTCATAACCGAGTTGGTAAACGTATATAATTATATATTACTTACAACGTTTTAAATTAATGTTCTTTTCCATCAATCCACTATGTATCAACAAAAACGTTATAAAGTTTAATAATATATTTTATTTTTAGCCACCCAGTCGTAAAGATATGTACATAATATGATAAATAAGTAGTAGGTATTAGTTATGGTCTGTAACTTTTTTTAAATAATATAAAACACTTCAAGGCCACGGTCAGTCTACAAACTAAGTTCCAACGTATACAGTATGATAATATTAACATCTATAATTATTTGTAACTACATTCTTGCAAATAAATATAATTTGAATTTGATAATGAAATGAAAAAAATCACGTTTTAAACCCGTAAAGTTTTTAGGTGTCACGTCTAACAAAAAATAGTTACCCCACAGTAATAAATTCGTACCCTAAACATGACTAGGTGGTTTGGTTCTAACCTGCACTTGCCATTTGGGAGAAATTAATTATGCCAAGGGTTAGTTTCAACTATAAATTATGATTTTGGGGTGAAGTGGAATCGATGACACGTACTGTTTGAGTTTTAGGTGAATAATTACATTCTTATGAACTTATTTAGTTGTGTTCTTCAGAGTTAAGAGATTTAAGGATAAATTGCATGAACATTCATTTGAAAACATTGCTTTTTTATTTGATGACTAGCTTACCGCCCGCGGCTTCGCCCGCTTTGTCTAAAGCCTAATAAATTATATACTAAAACCTTCCTCTTGAATCACTCTATCTATTAAAAAAACCGCATCAAAATCCGTTGCGTAGTTTTAAAGATTTAAGCATACAAAGGGACATAGGGACAGAGAAAGCGACTTTGTTTTATACTATGTAGTGATAATATTATTAAGACTTCAACGCGTCACTAGTTTTGCGAAATACAATTAAATAAAGTTCAGTTGTATTTAAAAAGCTCAATAGTCATTTATAAAATTAATAATCTAACGAACATCACATAATATGTATCCTAATATCTATACTTATATTATAAAGCTGAAGAGTTTGTTTGTTTGAACGCGCTAATCTCAGGAACGATTGTCCGATTTGAAAAATTCTTTCGGTATTAGATAGCTTTTTTATCGAGGCAGAACGCCAAATACGTCATATTATACATATAATATATTCCAAAGCACACTTACGAAATCTAAATACAAAACTATAACATTTCCTAAGGTTAGGGCACAAAATAATAAATTACTACCCTCAATTAGCATAGATAAACTCGGACAAGACGTTTATCTGGAGAAAATTTAAATGATATAGTGGGTACGGGATTATCGTGATCTGTTTCACTTCAGATTGCTTGGAAAAGCTTTTGATGCTGTTTTAGTATCATTTTACATGGAGAATTATACTTTTTATATACTTAAGGTTGTACGAATAATTCGTTTTGCTTGTGAAGCTTCACATTAGAGCTAGGGAATGTATTTAAAAATTAAAAATACATCTGTTTTTTACCACGTTGATAATTAATTCATTAGAATTTGTTACATTAGATCATTTTCTTATACTTAAATAAAGTATTTGGGAAAATGATTTAACTATAACTTGTATTTTAATTAAAATATTTTTAATACTTAATTGTTAATAATTTATAAAATGCAGGTGAATCATAAACTCATGAGAAGCCAAAGAATCAGCCTCATGTAATAAAAAGGATGTCGCATATCTAATTGCTTAAAAATATGCAAAATCTCCGTAACAGATGGACAGTTTATGATACATTTCAGTAAAGCTCAGGCTTCCAGCAAAAGCTATTCTCCCATGAAATTGTTCATCCGATTCCTGGTGGTCCAATTGACCAGATGACCATATGACCCATATATATAACACCTGTTTGAAGCCTTACTTTGCTCAAATACTAACTTTTTACAAAAAAGCCCATCTTAAAAATGCAAGTAAAAAGTTGAACAGAAGGTCAGTGTGATTTTTTGTCAAGATTTTTGATATAACATGAGATTCATTACCGTATTTAGATTTAGAAATTAAAAGTTTTTTCACGGATTTTAAACGCGATTTATACTCAAACATCGCGTAAAATCAAACAAATAGGTATATTTAGCTTTATGAGCTGTGAATATATTGTTTAATTTTTAGAGAAACTTGTATGATAGGTAACAATGAAAAGATTAAGAATTAATTGAAATTTCTATCATACTATTATTACACTAGATACCTGTTAACTTTATAATGAAACAATTTATTATTCATAAAACCTAAATAATTAAAATTAACGTTGTAGTTGATTGAATTCGGTACATTATATAAATGAACCAATTATTTTTTTAGGTATATTAATAGCAGGTACAACAGGTATTTTTTTATTTATTTCATTTATATTTTTATATGAATGAAATAAATAAAAAAATATATAAATGTAAGTATACCTCGTATACTATTAACAATATGTAGAAGACAAGTAGGTACTTAACTATTTTTTAAATATAAAAGTACCTAGGTAATTTAAAAGAAAATTAATATCGAGGTTGTCACCACAATAGAAATACAATTTCAACGATAAAGTGCATTCTTAAATTCTGTGTTGTGTATACAACAAACAAATATATCCGCCTCTTAAATAGTCAAGTCAAAATTAATCCCATGTGATTTATTCCTGTGCAATCTATGGCTTTAAAACTCTATTTCCGCACATTAAATTGCGTAACATCACAAAATTCGTTTAAAAATCACGCGAAATTTCTTTGAAATTTGAACAGGATGCTCTAAGAGGGATGTTATGACCTGTCTCACGACCCTGCAGGTGACACTTGAAATCTGAACACAACACAAGCAAAAATCAACCTTATCCTAACAGAATAAAGCTCTCAACATCAGCACGTTATAAAATTGTGTATCCCATTCAAGTTTACGCTAACTCAATAGAAAATAGACCCCAATTCATAGGCATACAGCTGTTTTTCGTTTGACGAAGTCCCTTAAGGCCTCGTGGGAAAGATTTTTACGCATCCACGGAAACTTTTTTTGGGTGATTTCCTTTAGTTGTGCAACGTATTGTGTTTTGATTTATCGATTTCTATATTAGCTTTAGTTTTGATCCTTTGCATCTGTTTAGGGGGTGTATAATAGGGGATGAATTGAATGACCGACAGACGTTTATAATTTTATGCTAGAAAATTTAAGGCCAGGTGGCATGAGAGTCTTCCCAGGGGAGAGATGCATTAGAATAAGTTTATAATAAAAATTTTAAATAACAAATTGGTCAAGAACGTAACCTTAACAGATACAGAATAGGTACCTACCTAATAAGAGGATGTTTTTGTAGTTTTAGTGATTAGAATCGATTGACGGACAAATAAAATGGTAAATAAAATACGTAAAAATAATTAGCATCTATTGAAAAGTTCATATTTAATAACACCTAACTATCAGTTATGAAACACGTTCTAAACTAATAATTTTATTAATTTATGTTATTAATACACATGTACATATTATTGTTTAAAATAGGGTAAAAATATGCACTTTAAAAGCTATAAAAACATTAATGTTTTTATTAAGTTTCAATTGTAACAGTAATTATTTAACAGTAGTTTAGCGTCAACCGTCGTTAATACGTGTGTGGAATAAACGGCTGTTTATTTGTACCACCTGTCTCTTACGTCGTAACAAGTGTCATAGTTTAAAAAAATAGATACGGCACAGAAAAAAAATCTGCAAACCACATTATATTTTTTTTTAAGTATAAACATTGTATTTTTCTGTATGTAGGTATATAAATACTAAATACACAATAATATACACATAAATATACAGAGATCAAAATAAAATACGTAGTGCTTATAAATAAAATAAAATCATTTTCTCATATTATCTACAAAAAATACAGACATTTTTTTACAATTGCTTACATTTGTATTATCATCGTAATGAATTCCAAATAACATCTATTTATCTTAATTGATAATAATATTGAGTCTAAAAAAATCGCTCTAAATACAATAAAAGATAAAACAACCGATTTAGTTTAAGGTTACGTATTTATTAATTTTCTTTCGTTGTTATATTTCAAATATTTTGTTTGCTTTGTAAGTATACAAAATACATAATAATATTTGTTTGCTTGATCATCTAATAAAAAAATTAATAAAATATGGTGAAGTAATAACCTGACATTTTGTTCAACCAACTAAATAGCTCACATAATGCGTGCTCAAGTGAAATTTGCATTGAACGTGAAACAACATAGCCCTGGGATCAGAATATTACGTACAAAGTATTACAGATTTCTAAAGATACCCCTGTAGTGGTAAATCAATACCATTATCTCGAAACCACTATAAAAATGAGTGATACCAAACAACCTGAACGGATTCTGCGAAATTTACATCGTTTGCAAGTAAATTGGGACCTTATAAATGTGTTGTTAAGTGTCAAAATTGCACCCACAGGGCTTAATACGTTCGCCGCACAATTATCGGGAGTACCTACAGCAAACAAAATTGAGCTATAAGCTGTTGGTTATAAAATCAATATTGGTTTAATGTCAGCGATACTACTTGTAAAAATGCATTGCGCAATAACAACCCTTATAGCCTAGGGATTAGAGTGTAAAATTTCTTGCTCAAATTTGACGCTTATATTGTTTGGTGATAAAGTAATATAGATGCTCCCGCGCATCTCAGGACACCGGGCGGAAATCTTAATGGATCCTGGAACCCAAACTGACGACGCGATCCATCCAATATTGTGTAGTGTTAATAATTTCCTCTGCGTGTTCTTTAAATTGAATTTTATCACAATTTTTCATCAGTTTCGTTCGATAAAAACTTTCATTCATTGGATTACTCCAAGAATGTAAAATAACGATGTATAGTTTACAAATATATTTTTCTTTTCTATATTTTCTTAAATAAGTTTATCACACCTACGTAATGTAATTATTGGTCTACCTGTCATGTCTAATAAATATACCGTAGGCGCTCTATTCAAGTCTATAGCCAAATCGATTACATCAACCGCTAGTCTAGCCTTAGCAATGTACTAATGTTCTTCGAGCAATCAAAATAAGAGTTTCGTGACCCGTTAAAAAAACGAAGACGTAGCAATGTTATTACAACTAGCAACCAAAATTAATGCTTTAAAAGCAATTTCTACGCCCAAATCCGCGCTACGTGTTCAATGCCAATATTAAACGGTTTTTTTATTCGGGAGCACGATTTCAAACTTTTTATCTGTCGCTTGGGTGACAAAAGCGGAAAAAACTATCATTGCAAGTAAAAAAAGTCAGCTTTGCGTCGTTAATTTGAATCTTAACTCCTTGGACTAAGCGCTAAATTTGTATATCACAATTGCAAGATTTCGTAGGTTTTGAAGTGGGTCTTGGTCGCTGGCTTCTTTACGCCAAAGTGGCGGAAAACGGTTACTTTATAATAACGTTTTTCATTTGACACGTGCTTCCCGCTCGTGGCGTTCGAAATTTAAATTTTCGAACTGTCGGTATAATATTATTCTGTCGTGTCTAAATGATTTTTAATCTATGTCCTAACGTATGATAAGTGTGATAGAGATAGCATTTTGTTTTTTAGTTTTTTAAAGACCGGTTTGAAACAAAGGGCAAGAGTTACTTAATATTTATTGTATTGTTTTACGATCTATAAATTTATGAATGCGATCTAGAAGTTATGTGATGATTAGAAATTGATCTCACGTATCATACATAAAATCAATTAAATTAATGGGCGTGTTTTTACCTGTTATAGTACAAATTGAATTAGAGACAGAATTGTAATCAATATAGTTTCATAACATCTGTTCCCACTTGGGAAACACGTTCGAAACTAATATTTATAATGCATATCATATACATAAAAAACAACAAATTTATGCAAAAAATTTGCACCTAACTACAGAAACAGATTTCGTAAAAACCTCTTATATATTCGTATCTACTTTTTATCAACCAACCAGCAAATAACATCATTAAACTATCGCAAAGGAAGATTGAATTTAACTCAGATCCAAGTGCATACACACATAATTATCTCATTTACATGTGACCAAAACAGAATTCCTTGATTTGAATACTGCAATGTATCAAGATTTAGCTAGCAATGTGGTTTTTATTTGCCCAGGAGGTGCATTTTTTGTTGTTTTTTACTGTATTTCTATATATACTGTGGCCAAACGTCGAATTGAGATATTGCATCTACCTATATGCTAATGCAACGTTTCAATTAGTTTTTACATCAATTAGTTTAATTCTAGGAGTGGTATTGGATCATCTAGCAAGAGCTTACAACATCGGAGGAACATGTGGTAGTCATTTGTAGATCAGAATGTTTAAACTTGTGGTAGTTTAAATTTTTTTACAACAGTGAGGTAGGAAAGGTTTCATAACCTTCCTTTTTATCTTCTGCTCTATATTATTCAGAATTCTCTCGTAGATTAAAAAGTTATATTATCATTACTAGATAAAAATTGAATCCCCTATTTCATCCACTATATTTTATCTTCTTGTGGACAGTATTTATCAAAATCCTTTCTTAGTGGGTGCTAGCATCATAGTGACTATCGCATCATATACAGCTCGATCGGTCTCATTGCATGTTTGCAAACAAAATGACCAAATCAACAGAAGACAAAACATCAATTTTAAATCCTATAAAGTTAATTCAAAATATTTCTACAACATCATAAAGAAGGGTGAACGATTAGTTCCCCCAACAAATTGGTCGTATTTCAATCAAATTAGAACGAATCAAAACATTGCTAATTATTTCATAAATATAACATCGATTGGATATAGAAAAGATTTAGTAACCGCTGATTTCTCGCTTCTTACTCAGATTATACGGTTTTTTCGACCATTGCACCAATATTTGACGCATGATTGGATATGACATTGACAATTTTTTGCCATCTGAGGTCGATACAAAAAATATGGCTTTAGCATAAATGATATAATAAGGTTTATAGAAATCTGTGGAAGGTTAAAATTATTATCGACAGCCGCTTGAATTGTTATACCTAGATTAAGTTAGTTTTTATTATAATGCTTATTGGGTAATCAAAATCCTGATAATACCTAAGTTGAAATCTGTTATTGTTTCTATATTTTAAAATACTCGGGTTTCTTATCCATGAACCTATATCATCATCGTATCTAACGATTATTGTTTCTTTAAAGTTTCTATTAACATATTGTTTTTAGAATCCATTTCTAGAATTCATTATTCATCCATTTTCTTTAGAGCCCTTTAAGTATGTATGTTTTAGGTTTAATAACAGGGAATTAGATCTATAGGTATCTAATAATAATCAATTAAACTACATGAATTTTTTTCTTGTCATATCAATGAGCTTTCAACTAGGATATTTTTTCAGTATAAACACATTTAAAAGGTCAAATTTTAATGATGTACTACATTATAATTTTTTATAAATAATGCTATTGACAATCAGCCATGTGACAATCACCTTTCACCTTTAATTGTTTAATTATATTCTAATCATTAATTCTCATTAGAATGAAATAATCACGCTTTCGCATACAAAAGATTTACTATTTTTTGGCAATTTAATGTCATTGTAAAAAAAATAGTAATGTAAAAAAAAATCCAATTCGTAATGAAAACAAAAGTGCCTAATGAATTTTTTTATACCTAAGTATTTACAGTTTTATGTGCAACAAATAAATAAGTTATTTATTTTTATTAATTTAATATTTGTCTGCTTGTTTCTTAGTTCGTATACATTGTAATCACCTCGACAATTAGCAAGGCGATATAGGTAGTAATGTGGCGAAGTCATGAAAAAAAATTCGACCAAAACAAAAACACAAACAATATGGCTATTTACAATTTAAATTACGTTACATAGTTAATTAAAACTATGAATGTATCTAATTATTTAATTGTCACATAATTAATTTGGTTATTTGAATACCATTGGCCATTTTTTTACGTTAACTAGGAGTAACAATTGTATGTGTTGTTCTTCAAAAAAATAAGTATCAATATTTAAAACTTCTTATCACTACATAGTATAAAACAAAATCGCTGTCGCTGTCTGTCCGTCCCTATGCATAAATCGTAGACTTTTACAAATACGCAACGTATTTTGATGCGAATTTTTTTAATTGATAGAGTGATTCTCGAGGTTGGTTTTAGTATGTTATATAAGTTTTAGACAAAGCGGGCGAAGCCTCGCGCTGAATGCTAATGACGATTCTGACTTACAGTAGAAAAATGTTTTCACAACTTTTCGGAGGATTCTTTAAAATTACTTGGTAATAATTACATGATTCGTAGCATTAAAAGAAGTAAATAATAAAACTTAAACATTATTAAACATACAGCTTGGTCTCCGCCACTCAAGTACTGGCATACAATAATCAGGTCTATTTATACTGGTTACCACTTTTCTATGAGATGTATTCCATACAAGTTTCCAACATAATTTAGATAATTTCCATCATTACAATAATTCTCAACGGATGTACACAGGCCTTAACCTGCAACCTCTATTTCAACCTTCAAATTTAAATTTAAAAATAAATCCATACTTAAAAATAATTGTTCAAATTCTCAAGTAACGCCATGAGTAATTAATTCCAAATCCGGTTTTGACTGTCTTAAATTTTGTGGTATTAATTTTTATTTTTACAAGTATTAATTGAGATTATGTGGAATATCCACTTATTTTTCGTAATCAATTTTTTGTAGGTAAGTATACAAATTTGGTGTACCCTTATCACAGGGGTAAAAATGTGTTTAGAACCTATTTTCAAACCAACCGAATTTACACATAAAGCTTCAATATCAAAAATCGGTCTAGCAGTTTCAAAAGGGTTTGGTTACAAACACTGTGACACCAGAGAGTCATAATATAATATAAGAATTTGCTGAAACGTGTCAAAACTTAATTTTAACAAACAAAAATGTCCCCCTATAAACCGGTTTTAACTCCCATTAATATTTATTCCAATATACCAAGCGATAAGTCCCAATTAATTTTTCAATTAAAATATTTAAATAATACAAGCACTATTTTCTTTATTTCCTTTACATTTGAACGTTTTGTTTCTACATAATTGGTTTCTACAGATTATTACAAATGTGTAATAATTCGTAATTTCTTTTTTCATTATTGTTAGTCAAAAATAACACATTTCTATTTTTGATTATATTTATAAAAAAAGGTTTGATTATTTCAAATGTATTTTAGCGCTTCACTGTAAGAAACGGTATTAAAAAAACAGACAGCTTAATTATTATAGAAAAATGTCTATATCTGATACCTACATACTTTCTAGTTCTAAACTCAATTTTATCCTGTAGTTTTACCAAATCGTAACTATAATATTATTATTGTTTTCAATTTATAGTGTAAGTGTTCAACACATTTGAGTGGATCAAAATAAACACTCATAATATTTCTTAAGATTATAAAAACTTTAATTGCATTTCTTTCTCTACAATATCTATTTTTAGCATATATTTTTAGGACATCTAGTGACGCATCCTTTTTGTAAAATTTTATCTTTTAATTAATATATTTGCATGTACGTCATTCTTGTATATGTGTATATAGGTTAATATCAGTTTAATTAAAAGTTATCGATAGGTATCAAACCCTATATAATGACTAATTTTATTTATCTTCTAAATATATTCATCAATTATTTTCGACACGATACGTTTTTAGATCATTATTATGTAAATTTTGGGTAAGTAAAGATCAAAATATAAAACAATATGACTATATTTGATATCATAATATACTTATCTTCCCTGAAATTAAATACAAAGGAGTTTGAAAAACAGTTGTCTATTTGCACATTATAATTAGTATCTAAACGGATCAATACAATATTAATATAATCTTTTATGACAAAGATGTTGGCAAACACTGACAAATGATTGGAAGCATAAAAAGTGCCGGGCCATAAAACATAAGATTTTAAACAAACAGTAAACATCCTGCGATTTATTCGTACCCGCAAAAACGCCTTATTAGAGCATCCCTCGACCCTTAGATAAGTGCTTGACGATTATTAATTTTGGCAAAAAACAACAGTAACGGAAAAAGGTTTTAAGGAAATTAGTTTTCTGTGGAAAGTCCACCTACACTCGAAGCCTGAAACTAACCTTTAAGTGAATTAAGTATTAACATAATTTACGACTTGCTCTTTACGTATCTACGTAAAAGTTGAAATCAGTCAAAAGTATGTACTAGGAATGAAAATCTAAATCTCTTATAAATATGGCCAGTAAAACACATGTCGTTAAGGACAGAAAATAAACGACAACAGACGTAAAAAGCTTAAAACAGAAATCTTATCCAACGAGGGGTCAGCGTAACTGTCATAATGAATGACTAGTGCTTAATAATGCCGTTAATCCAACCCCCCTGTCCACCACAAGGGTTTGCACAATCTCATCTCGGATCAACCCTTAGATTAAGCATGTCATGCTTAAGGCAGTGCTGGGGGGTTTGGGAATTCACGCTAATGCGCTCAGAAAAAAGTGACAAAGTATTGCATATTTTACAATGTGTCGCTTGTATAACCTTTTGAAATAAACGATGATTAAATACTTAATTACATAGGTGTCTTTTACTTGAAACAAATGCGTATACATTATATAATTTAACAATTTTCAGAACAGTAGGCACAGGAATTTAATTATCTAAAATCCTATTTTCATTAGCATTTAAATTAACATTGTTAACGTATATGAAAAGATCATTTCATACAACCATCACTTATAATGTCATTAGATCGTTCAAAATGTGATCAACTTGAATCATCTCACCCAAATCACGATAATTGGCAACAAAATCCAAATTTACTTCATCGATCAGGTCCCGGGCGAAAGACGCGGGAGGAAAAAGACGATATCTGACACATCAGACTCAGATTCCGGTTATGGGATACCGAGGAGCGCTACCAATCCCACCGAATGGGGTTTGTTGGCATCCTCGGACCACGAGGTTGGTGATTTGGATCTAAAGACACTCTTTGGTCATCAAAATCTTATAAAACCACTCGATACAAATCGTACAGTTAACAAAATCTCGCCAATTGTACAAATGACTCATAGATTGTCTTTAAATCAACAAATCATGTGTTATAATCTGTTTAACTTATCGCCGTTTTTGTTTGATTTTTTACATGTTTTATTCGCGCTTTTTCTGTGTTTTTTTGTCAATCCGTTTCAATTAAGTGTTTAATGTGCACCATAAATTTATTTAATACAAATCGTCCAATTTGTTCGATGTTTTTTGCTGTTCTGATGTCTTAGTATATTTTTTGCTTATTTAATTTCGCACTGCGGCGGCCGTCTAAGAAATTGTTCAACATGAATAAATTCTTAGTACGCAAAACAATTTTAAATCGAGCGGAAGGAGCGGTATAATACATCAATTTAACACAGATTCCTTTCGAATGGATCCTTCACGAAGTCCCATTAAAAGTCAGGCACCACCTCGAATTTCCAGCCTCATGCCATTAAATAGTGCTCCAAACTTTAATTATGTTCAGGCTGTGACCAATCGCGATCGTGTCTCGCGTACTTTGACTAGTCATGCAACGTGCTACTGAATCCTATAGCTCCAGTAAACAGACGCATTAGTGTCACCGACGACTTTACGACTATCACCTCTAACTTCCTTAGATCAGGGCTCAAAATCAGTAGCACTTAGCACTTTATCGGCAGCGGCTCGAGCTACAGCCGCTGTTAGCCCGCTATCGACGGTATGCAATCTGATTTGACATTCTAATTTAAGTTCTATCTGAGATCACAATAAGGTTAAAATTGACGTCGACGCTTTAAAAGAGTATAATAGATATTCGAGAATGACTCGTCTATTGTCAGCGATATATTTCGTAGCCCAAAGGAACGTGGTCCACAGTTTCATTGTCGGACAGCGAATAACGTCTCGATAGGATGACGCATCACTTTTAACTTGGAAACTAATTTGGAATATCACAATAAGTATCAATGGCGTACCGAAACAACCTTTTGAATGTGCAAAGCGTACCGGCATTCTGTTATAACACGTACATGGCACGCGCAAAGATACCTTCTTACAACTTTAATGACTGGATAACCAATTATATATTCAATGGAGTTTTGAATACATCTTTAGGAAATAAACAAACAACTGTATTAACATTAATTGTTTACTCAATTAACATCGAGGTTATTACTTTAATCAAGGTGCGTGAAAACCTCCGTGAAGGTGGCATCCTGTGTTTATTACCGCGTTAGTCTCTTAGATAAATAAAAAGATCCAAAAAACGAGTACGATTTGTTCCGGCTCTCTGCGGATGTCGTTCAAGGGCACGTCACTTTCTGATGAATCCAATGATGAATTTTAAACATTAGTGTAAACGTGACTATGTTGTTCTTTGGTAGTATGCATGATGTAATAGTATATTTTCGTATTACCATTCATGTAATTCAAATGTCACTTTGCATGTAACACAGATATATGCGACACATTTTTTTTCAAATCATTCGTGTTTATACTATAGATGGTACCTAACGTATTGTTTCTCTTTATTCCAGGTGTTCGGCTCAAAGGCGGACCTGCAACTGCACACGCAAATACATCTACGAGAAGCGAAACCCTATCGTTGTACCCAATGTCCGAAAGCGTTTGCGAACTCCTCCTACCTCGCGCAGCATTCTCGCATACATCTCGGTATCAAACCGTACAGATGCGAGATCTGCCAGCGAAAGTTTACCCAGCTATCCCATCTACAGCAGCACATTCGCACCCACACCGGTGACAAACCCTATCGATGCACTCAAATCGGCTGCACCAAGGCGTTCTCCCAACTATCCAATTTGCAGAGCCACAGCCGCTGCCACCAAACAGACAAACCATTCAAATGCAACTCCTGTTACAAATGCTTCACGCACGAGAAAGATCTCCTCGAACACATTCCGAAACACAAAGAATCGAAGCATTTGAAGACGCACATTTGCCAGTACTGCGGGAAGAGTTATACGCAAGAGACGTATTTAAGTAAACACATGAACAAGCATGCGGAGCGAGCCGACAAGCGGCCACCTATATCTGCTTTGGGTCTGAGCGGGCTCAATAGATCCCTGGCAGCGGCCGCGCCCACTTCGGCTCCTTTCGTCGACCACCCCTACTGGCCAAAAGTAAGCCCCGACTCTGCAGCGCACATGTCCGATGAAGGCGGCTACCATCAACAAAGAGAGAGTGATGATCACCATGAGCAACAGTTGCAACAACAGAGAGCGCTGTTTGCTCAGCACGAGAGCCAAGATGATCGCATTCAGCCCCCGGTTTCGTCGGCCGCGAATTCTGCGTTTACGCCGATCAACTCCATGGCGCCTCATTTGAATGGGCTCTCGCACCACAGCGCCCTGCCCACGCGACCCTACTTGTACGACCCCCTCCACTTCCAGCAGGGCAAGCAGCAACCGAACTCTTTCCCCAACCAATTGATATCTCTTCACCAGATCCGAAATTATGCGCATCAACCTTCGGCTCTCTTGCCCGCTGAGCACATTCTTCCTCACTCCCTCTCTCACAAAGATAAGCAGTAAATCTTGCCGTTTCTTAGTAGGTACGCCTATTTAATACTTTCGATGGTATTATTAGACTATAAAATAACGAATATTAAAAAAGTATTTAGAATCTCGCTCTCCATGACAGTTGTATTATGTATAAAATACGGAAATGTTTTGTCGTTAGTGAGGCGAAATTCACATTTTTAGACTTATATCGATATTGTGTATAAATACTCCCGAATACGAGTAGATAACAAATTTACTGAGTACGAAATGTGATTTCAAGAAATCTAGCAAGTTGTAGCTTAATGATTAGTTCTCGTCAAAGCACAGTTACCCCCAATTCTAAGGTTGTACTTGGTATTGTGATGTAATATAGGATGGTCTGTGAGCTCGGAGGAGATGCACTGATGCTTTCAGGAAAACTAATCTTTAGCACGGAGGAGTAGTCAGCAATAACGTAACAAGCAAGCATAATAATAGGAACAGAGTACACAATATAAATGCATAATAAAATTGCTTAACAAGCATAATATTATTCTCGTCTTAGATGTCCTGTGAATTTTAATCACATTTTGTCTTGTAGTTATGACTCAACGTACTGAATGTTATACAAATATTATTTTACATATTATATGTACAATGGATAATTTTAATGCACATTTTAAGAGTTTTAAAAATTTCTGCAAGTTCTATATTGAGGACTTAATGTTAAATAATGTTAACAAAATCTCAGAGTTCCTGATAAGAAATAGCAACAATATCGATAGAACGATTTTTATCTAATAGATACCTAACTGGAGCGTATATTTCTTTTGCATTTTTATGGCCTGGTTTAGGACCATACGGATCTCTGTGAACACTTTTGCACTCAGTTCCTACTTAGATCGATTATTATCTTATTTAGCTTTATTTTTCTTCTTTTGCACTTTAAGTATTTACCTTGTTTGGAAAATGTGCTCTTCCTTCAGCCTCCTTATGATGAATTCAAACGATGTACTTTCAAAGTCAATGTTAGCATACAATGCCGAATGTTTACGATGGTTACATAAAAATTATTTATCATTATTAAATTACACTGTTTTTGTGATATTAATATTGTATTCAAGGTTAACTTGGTCAAGGATATTAACTCAAATATTTTCTTTTATTTTAAAGCAATATGAATATTAATGCAGGTTTCAATGCTTCTGAAGGCTAAATACATTTTCTGATGGCGTTCTATGAAATTTATAAACTACTGACGGGTTGCCAAAATCTATGATTTTCACATCTTTGTAATCAATCGCAATTTGTATATATTTTGTAAATATGAGGCAATTTTTTGAAACTTAAATTTATTACATTTTGTTTAAGTCTAAAATGCTTATGCTCAATTATATTAGACGATATATTAAGATGTCTGATTGCTTTAAAGGAATTACTTTGTCGTCAATTACTTCTGTTTGGGATTTATTGACGTCTAGATTATTTTCAACTGTGGATCGTACTTAATGTTGGTATTTTTCGTTATTTTTTATGAATACCGACGAAGAATATTAGACAATACGTATTCAATCTGATTATTTGATCTTGTAATAAAATTGTCTAATGATCGTGGTCGAATTAGAATAATTTAAAGTATACGAACATTGTTGATTTTTTTTTTATTTCGAAATTGTGAATCAATTCTAGTAGGTAAATGAAAATGTGATAGGAAATGAAAGGGTGAGGAATATTTTTGAGAATAATTTGTCTAAATTTGTTTGCTATTGATCTTTTAGGTTACGAATTGTTAGGTTGTGGTTATTTGTGATTGGACCGCTGCAGCTGTCCCGAAGCCGTCTGTCGCGTCACAAAGTTAGCCAAATGCTAATTTAGTTCTTGTACAAATGAAACATTGTTTTTATTGTAAACTACGGCAATATTATCTCTTCCGAATTGTTATTAATAAGTGATTGCACTTCTTATGTATAGTATTCAACGACATGACATTAAACCGAGAGTTTTATCCAAAATTTTTCGTTTATAATTGGTTTAAGGGTTTAAAGATCGCCAATATCTATCTATTGTAAGTAGAAATGTGATATTGTAATTGATTTTTTTTAGTTAAGTGTAAACTTATTATTATGATTAAATTACATATTTTTGTAAGTAATTTCGTTTTATGATTATTTCGCTTTGTCTAGCGTTCCCGTTTAAGATTTTAGAAAGTGGACGAAATCTTTTGTTACTTAAAATCAAATAAAAATTAATTACAATTATGCCAAGAAACTGTACTTTTATTTACACCCCAACCTTCACATTTAGCCCTTATTATATTGAGCTATATTTGAAATATCTCAGTTTTTTTTCGATATAAAAAGTACAAGAGGAGTCTGTATATACTTTTATTCAAACCACTATATAGTTTAAATGTATAACATTACAATTCAAAAGCACTTCTGCAAGAAATCTATACATAATATTAATTAATATTTGAAAATAATTTCGTTTATATTATATTATCTACACAATAACCTATTGTAATGTGTTACACAGATACTCGAATACAGATAGATATAGATCATAAAATCGATACCTAGGAATCCTGCAGAAGCAATTTTCACTAAATGAATTTCTTTCTTAAATAGATTACTGAATTATATT
Source organism: Colias croceus (assembly GCF_905220415.1). Lineage (NCBI taxonomy): Eukaryota > Metazoa > Arthropoda > Insecta > Lepidoptera > Pieridae > Colias > Colias croceus. Next base: position 5,782,447 of record NC_059562.1, read on the forward strand.
TTTAGCAATTTTCAGTTTCATTAAAATAGGTCAAGTCGCTTCAGAGGAGTTTAAATAACAACCATATGACTCAAAATTTATAGATCTAGCTAATCGCTATTTAGCCTGGTCTTTTATTTTTATGTAATTATCATCTTATTACAATAACCAACAGAAAATTAACAAACAATAAATATTCAAAATCGGTTCAGGCCTTCTTGACAGTTTAGTTAAAAGTAAGAAGTTCCAACATAGAATCAACACTCATGACTCAATCCTTAAAAATAATAATAGAATCCCATCCATTTCTTGTCAGCAAATCTACTATATTATAAAGCTAATATTATAAAGCTGAAGAGTTTGTTCGTTTGTTTGTTTGAACGCGTTAATCTCGGGAACTATTGGTCCGATTAAAAAAATTCTTTCGGTGTTAGATAGCTCATTTATTGAGGAAGGTTATAAGGCTAGGTATATATCATCACGCTACGACCAACAGGGGTGGAGCCACGGGGATGAAACCGCGCGGAGCAGCTAGTTATTTATAATCTCATAGGTTACTGAGTTCTGGCGTATTTTTTTTCCTCCGAGACGATAAGAGCAGCTCTACACAAAGAGGTTTGTATTCTATCGTAAGTACTAGGAGCAAGTAGGTACTAAGAATAAGGGTAAAAATAAAAGAAAAATTGAACTTTATCTATTTATTTAGTTAACAGTCGCAAATAATACATATACTTAAAGTAGGTATTTACAATATATGGGGTCATTCTACCTACGTAGGTAAAACTCATACAGCACAAACCATTCAAATTAGAAAGCAAATTACAATACACTTAGATTAAATAAGATACAATAGCTTAGAAATAAGGCCATTAACAGATACAGATTTTTTGGGGTCGAGTTAGTAGAATTAAAACGGAAAAAGAAAATCACGTCCGAAATGGCCTTAAAGCAAAAACTGTGCTCGAATCGAAAAATATTTTTCCGAATCACCTTTTTTAAGAAAAAGTTGTAGAAAAATGTATAAAGAAGCAAATTCGTGCAGAGTTTTTGTAAAGATATCGCATCTTGCACCTTACGTATAGAGGAATATTTTTATTTTATATGTATTGTCATTTAGTCGCCCTAATACTAAACGAAAATCATATAAATAATGATGATAATAAAAAAAGTAAAAAAGTTGATATAAAATTTATATTGAAAAGCGAATAAACTGATAAGTATGGCACTTCCAAAATCCTAATTAATAAAGAGCTTTAAGAATTAAGATGACTAGAATATATCCGTAAGGGATATAATATATGTTTGACTAGCAGTCACTTGACTTGTAAAACAACATATTATGTAGATTTACTTCCTTTTGTGTAAGAAAAATTTAAATATAGTGCAATTAAATGCACTATATCAGTACCAAGAAAAATAAAACAAGCGGCAATTTTCTGCAGCTTGATTTTTAATCGATTATTATATTTTATACACCTGGTTCTTTTAATTCAATCAAATCATTTTTAATAATGAATTTTATTTATATAAAACTAGCTTACCGCCCGCGGCTTCGCCCGCTTTCTCTACAACGATTTGAGATTTAAACTATCCTATCTCTCAAGTTGGATCGAACTGCTCATGGTGTGCGAATTTTATTACAATCCGTTAAGTGGTTTAGGAGTCCATTGAGGACAAACATTGTGACACGAGATTTATATATATTAAGAGATTATGTAAGCTAAACAAAACACAGTCTTCAGACACTAAAAGACTTTCGTTTATCACACACTATATTTATCAAAAATTTACCACAATTACATAATATTATTATCCTTAAAAACCAATATTTATCAGAAATGCAAGTTACAATTCCGAAACACTACACGCTAATTCTTCTTTTATAATATAATCAAAATTCAATGAGAATTAAAGTATTTTAAGGATACAGAAAAAATGCCACTTAGGATAATAGAAACCACACAAACTAAAATTTAGATTTCCCTTTAACAATATCTCAATTCATTGCCAAAATTGATCAACACAACGATTTTAACGTCATAGAATCGATAATACCAACAAGCTCCAAAACATCAGACACTAACAAAAAACAAAAAGTAAAATCTGACAAAATCGAAGTAAATCTACATTTTGATCTAGATGATCTAGACCTCGACCTTATAAGGCGATCCGGGGATGTGTTCCTCCCCCCACTTGACGATCACAATGTACTCCCCCCGGTCGCGCACTACGTACCAACACTCGTAGTTGTTTTTACCTTTGTGTTTCAGTTGGACCTCGTCACAGGGACCTTTGGGTCCGTAGATACCGACGTAGAGGATGTTGTTACCTGGGAAATACGAACAATTAATAAAATTTTGAGAATAAAACAAGTGATATCGGTCATCAGGTATGAATTGAAGCATAAATTAAAAAAAAACTACTCATAAACGAATTTGAATCAAACTAAAAACATTTAAGAAGCAAAGTCTTACTTTTTCATTGTTTAATCGCTAAAATAATCGCGAACCTCTGGTTCGAATTGAACAACAGAAAAAAGCTGACTATCTTTGTGTTGGCTACATTTATCGAGGAAGAATAGGCAATACATATGACTTATATGAACAAACTATGAATGAAAATTGTTACAAAAAAATAAGAAAATATTCCTCTTATTATTTATAATTATTACGATTATTTATTATATATAATTATTACGATTTCCATGAAAAATTTTGCAAAAATGGGGAACTCTTTTGAGAGCATACAAAGTTATCACCTCCTAGGAATCAAGTCGTCAAAAAAAATGGGAAAAATTAAGAAAAAACAAGTTTTCAATATTTACCCGCATCCCCAGCATGTACAGTGAACTGGTTGTGCTTGTTCAGATACGCCTTCTTCAGGCCCATGCCCTTGCTCGTGACCTTCGAGGCGTCCGACTTGAAGTGGGGAAGTACCGGCCCTTGCTTCTGCGCAGCTTTCGATACCTTATACATATTTTGACATTAATACTAGCTGTTCAGCACCACTTTTATCACTTATTGGTACGAAAAATAGACATTGGCCGAATTACAACGCGCAAAATTTCATGAAAATCGGTCCAGCCGTTTCGAAGGAGTATGTTAGTAAACATTGTGACACAAGAATTTTATGTGTATGTAGATATAGATTGTGAGAATATTTACTCTTATAAATGTTAAAATAAATTGTATTAATTGTAAATATTATGATGAATTAAATAAGTACCTTTTGTACTGTTTCCACTGTCACTGAGCTGGTTTCTTGCGCTCCGATTTCTGCCAGGTTCTCTCCTATGAACATATTACAGTTAGATAAATCTAATATTATAAATCTGAAGAGTTTGTTTGAACGCGCTTATCTCAGGAACTACTACTGGTCCGATTTGAAAAATTCTTTCAGCTATAGCTCATTTATTGAGGAAGGCTATAGGCTATATTATAACACCACGCTAAGACCAACAGAAGCGGAGCAACGCGGGTGAAACCGCGGGGCACAGCTATCACTTATAATTTTCAACTATTCAATGAATTACATTTTTTCATTGCATTAAAATACTGTGTACTAATTAAGCATTTATTTATATTTTCTTTTCTTTTGAATAAAAAAAATTATAAAAATTCACGAACCTGCGGCCTCAATCTTGAATGGTGAGCCGACAATGTGGTGACCGTTGTACTTGATGCTCATGTAATAGAAGCCGGGGGCCAGAGGCGTGTATCGCACCTGAAAATATAATTACAATTAATTGAAATATACTAATTTAAATCTGACTCATTTTATAAAGTACTAGATTTCCGCCCGCGGCTTCGCCCGCGTTTTCAAAGGAAAACCCGCATAGTTCCCGTTCCCGTGGGATTTCCGGGATAAAAACTATCCTATGTGTTAATCCAAGTTACCCTCTATATGTGTGCTAAATTTCATTGTAATCGGTTCAGTAGTTTTTACGTGAAAGAGAAACAAACATCCATACATCCATACAAACTTTTGCATTTATAATATTAGTAGGATTTTAGACAAAACTGTGTAGTACCTAATTTCAATTAGAGCCGATTTTTCAATCCTTGGTTAAAATTTATCCGTCCAATAAAGTATTACACGAACATTTTAAAATATCACCTGTAAACTGTCAAATACGGACAATAACAATACATTTTTGAAATGGTAGTTTAATACGTTATTCGATGAATAAGTTTTAACCGAGGATTGAAAAATCAGCCCATACAGCAATAGTTTGAAAGAAATTTTTGCATAAAATCTATAAGTTGATAGTAGCGAACTAGAACTACAATTCTACATGAATTCTAATTAGTTTCAATTCCCAATAACAATGTGAATATTACAAGTCTCATAAGCGAAACGAGGTAGTGGCTCTACTCTCGCCTTATAGTTCTAATTTTTTTCTATGTAACATCTTTTATTTTTATGATTAAGAATGACTAAGAATAATGATAAAATGCGACGAAGAACTTTCTTACCAGGTTATCTTAATTCCTTATGAAAATCAGCAGAGAGAAAAACAAAATGATGATCATTAAAATTATCACTTTATCACGAAAAATTCAATAAGGATGTTTTAAAAAACATCTAGCGAACTTCCCCTAACAAATATTATTATTAAATCTCAATTAAAACCCAAATAAACCTGGTTTAAACCCTCACCTTATATCCCTCCTCAACCTCAGTACAGTCCATGGCCACTCGTGAGGGGCCGTCCATTGTCACCGCGAGGATTCCCGCTCCGGCGTTACATGTGTCGATTATTAGGTCCGTTTTGGCGCCTAAATACAAGATATTTTTATTTTATTTCATAACATTCGTACTTATTGTAAATGAAATGTATAAAGAACCTAAAAACACTACTAAGAACTGGGTTGGCATGGTATTTGGTATAGAGATAAACAGTAAGTATAGGTAAAAACTCATTCATATAATATATGTAACCGTAAAATATATAACATATAACCGTAATATAATATTATAATATATAACCGTAAAAATACGGTAATGGTAATGAAGTTTTTTAACGAATAGAAAATAGAAATATAAGTACCATCTATCTATACTGAACTTTATAATTCTTTATAGGTAAACGGTAAATTACAATTTCAAAATTATTTCAATGTTGAAGGAACAACAGTTTTCAATAAAAAAGGGACATAATTAACATATAATTATTATCTTATAATAAGCTTTTATCTCACCTGTCTTAACAGTTCCCAGACCAGCTCCATGCGCGTGCACAGCAGCTGGATCAGCATCATCCTTACCGACCTGGGAAACAATCAAACTTTCTGTTTAATATTTGCACACCCAATCAATGAGTTATAGAATGTATTATAGCCACATAATATTGTAATTTAAAGATCTATAATTTGTATTACATTCTTGCAAATAAAATATAATTTGAATTTGAATTTGAATTTGAATTTGAACATCATTTTCTTTACGTGGAAATTTCCATACCTATATTGTATTATGTAAACTAGCTTTTCGCCCATGGCTTCGCCCGCTTTGTCTAAAACCTACTAAATTATATATCTGTATATAATGTATTATAATATATTAAAACCTTTATCTTGAATCACTCTATCTATTTAAAAAATCCGCATCATCCGTTACGTACTTTTAAAGATTTAAGCATACTTAGGGACAGAGAAAGCATCTTTGTTTTATACTATGTAGTCATAGTGATGTAAAGTTGGATAGCGAGTGCTTAAAAGCTCAAAAATTTCTGCATTGATCTGCCAATTTGGAAATAATATTGCAATCTTAATAAGGCGTTATAGTTATTGCTGGGTGGGCAAGTTATTTATGAATAGAATACCTCAATTATCAATTAATTATTATACTTTCCTACAGCTATACTAAAAGGAAAAAGAGTTTTATAACTATTTAAAAATAGTTTTAAATTTTGCATATTGGATAATAATAATGTTTGCATAATGCCAACGCGTTTGCATTCAATAAAATGGTCGAAAATATTTACGTACTTTGACCTAATTTTCTTTTTGCATAAAGACGTCACTAATAATAATTTATATGCAACTGACGTTTAAGGCGTATTTAAAATATAATTGACCTTTTGAAATCCTTATTCAGTGTGCCTAATTAGGCTAATGAATGTCTAGCAAGTCTAATTAGGTTTCTATATAATTAATGTCTGTAGGAATAGCAGATGGCTTAATTGGAATTAAATTAAAATGTTTGATAATATACTTGAATATTAACGTAACTGTAACTTGGTATATAATAAAATGTATGAATTTTCGCGTAGTTTAATAGATGTAACGCCATCTAGCGGCCATTGTTTTGAAGCACAATGTAAAGCTGATGGTTTTTATTAAAATTTATATACATATTTCGAGTAAATTCTGATTAGAAAAAAATCTAATCCCTTTTAGCATACCAATTAGCGAATTTCATACAAAATTCCACACTTGAATTAAGCCGAAATTATAATTTAAAAAAATCGATGTTCGCATTTCTCGGATTCACAACTTGTGCACATATTGTAAACCGCACATTTTAACCATTATCAATTATCAAGTGAACATACTGTCCATAACAACAAAATCCTATTTTTTGTATAAAACATAAGAGCTAGCGCGCATTAGCAACTTTTGTCTCCGCAACTATTTAGTCTCTCTCATCAACTCTAAGCTAGTAAGGAAGTGCGCGCACGTAGCGACGCAACTCCCCATAGAGTTGATGGGAGAGACTAAATAGTTGCGGAGTCAAAAGTTGCTCTTGCGCGCTAGCTCAGATAATGTCAATTATTGTATCAAAACATAGAGTATTACTTCGACATTTTTTATGTTTGTGTTTTGTAGGTTGTTTTTTTGTTTGTTGTAAGTTGTGTTGTAGTTGTTTATACGTCACTGGTCGATACATACCTTGATCCTCAGCGGCGACGCGGGTATATGCACTCCGTTGAACTTAACATTGATGTTGTGGACGCCATTCTCTCGTGGCATGAACCTGATGGAATACTGGTCTCCATCTATGTTCTGGATGAAGCAGTCGTCTGTCTTGCCTGTTGGGGATACAACCTGGGAAATGGTAAAACTATGTTAAAGTATCTATATATGTATAGGTAATACGTAATATCTATACTAATATTATAAAACTGAAGAGTTTGTTTGTTTGAACGCGCTAATCTCAGGAACTACTTACTGATGCTATTTGAAAAATTCTTTCGGTGTTAGATAGCCAGTTTATCGAGGATATACATATCATCACGCTAAGACCAACAGGAGCAGAGCAATGCGAGTAAAACCGACGGGCACAACTAGTGTACAATAAAGGAACAGTAGGAAGGTAGTTATAACAATATTACCTATGTTATTCTGTGATAAAGGTGTATCTAGGAGTCTAATTAGATAAATAAATGCTTGAGTTTGATTTTGGAGTGAGAGAAAGTAGAAAAAACTTAGTGATCAATTTAGTTACATAGTTCACAGAACTATATTGTAATGTATCTATTTCTTATCCATAAAATATTATATGAATTGATCACATAATTCTATTGATAATATTAGGTATTAATAACAGGGAATCGAAATAACAAACGATTGTGTTAAAATTCTCGATTCCCCAAATTTTTCATAGCCCTTTGGGATAACTTCGTCATCCATGTACTCAAGTTAAAGGTTTAATAAACAAATTTAAATAACATAGCAATTAGAGACAGGTAAATTAACTACACTCAATTATTAAATGCGTTACAACCGCCTTGAGAACGACCTTAAATTTGAGTATAATATAGTTAAGATGGCTTCTACTAATTATTATTATAATTAATCACAATGATACGCATAAATAAAGGTCAAATTTAATGTTAAAAACTATTTTATATGTATATATGCTTTTGGGTTGGATTTAAAAATATACGTGGATTTTGGTATACAGGAAATTATTTTTAATTTAAGTATTAAGTATTAAAAAATAAGTCTATAGTCTTAAGATAACACTTAATCTTTTCAATACTATCAAGTAAATAAATAAATCGTTTTTTATTTATTTAAAATAGACTTGAAGTGAAGAAACAACATCTGTTATGATTCTAAAATGTCTAATTCAATCACAACCTCTTTATATTGCTTGTTTATAATAATTACCTATGATAAGTATTTTAATCCAGTATATCCATGAAGACTCAATTAATTGATATCGATAAAAACGCATTCGTATGAAATTAACACAGTTAAAAAATGTTAAGAAAACATTATCACACTAGATAAAAGGCAATAAATCCTACAGCCTTGCCCTATCCGTCCAAAATCCGTATTTCACATAAACAACACTGACCAAGTGTTGCCATATTAATTTTAATACCGCATCTCATGAAAATGTGAGTAACGGCCGTCACGTGGTTCATGTTTTATTGCCTTTTTTTGGGTTCCGTACGCAAGGGATAAAACGGAAGCCTATCACTGAGACTTCGCTGTTAGTCTGCCTGTCCGTCTGTCACCAGGCTGTATCTCATGATAGATAGACATTTGAAAATTTTAGAGATGATTTGATAATGATATTTCTGTTGCCGCTTTAACAACAATAAATAATCGAGGTTGAGCAACGACTGACACGGTCATATAGATAGATAGATAATTCTTTATTGCACACACACAAGATTTACATAAAACAGAAAAAGACAAACAGAGACAAATGGCAGACTTATAGCTTTTTTTTTTTTTTTTTTTAACGTTGGGAAATGCCTTTACGCATCCCCCTCGCCAGTTTTACTGTCCAAGGGGGTATGTGGGACTCGCACGAAGCCATACCCACTAAAACCCAACGGTTGCCGTCTATCGTCTTGAACGGCGGGGGTTAACAGCCAGGCCTTGTACCCCCGCCGTCTGTGGCGACTGCCGCTTCTTGGCGGCCCTTCGAGGTCCGGAAGTGGCAATGAGCGACGATATTAAATAATATCGTCGTTTCATTTTCGGACCTAGCCACCTTACGCCGCGGGGGGCTCTGGTTTCCTTGCCGCGAGCATAACTATAGTATGCGCGTATCTACGGAAACCTCCCCCCGCGCTTTTTCACTAAGGTAGTTTACGGCTGGCGCTGGTCATAAAGACGCCTACGCCTGCCGGGTCTGCGCCGACGCAGAGGATCCGCCGCTGGGTCGTTCTCTCGGGCCCTTTCGGCGTCCTCCTTTCTTTTCATAACCGTCGCACAGAAAGTGACGACGGTCTTCCATGCACGGTCGGTGTCACCAGTGACCATAGTCTCTACAAGAGCCCGCAGGGTCAGCTGTGTGTCTGTCCCTAGCAGGCTCTCGAGAGACCTACGCTCGTCTGTCCATGCTGGGCATTCCGCAAGCGTGTGCAAAGCCGTGTCTTGAGGGCTGCTACAATGATGGCAGGCGGGAGCCGGTTCACGACCGATTCTGTGCAGGTAACTGCCAAAGCAACCGTGCCCTGACAGAACCTGCACAAGCCGGTAACTGACCGACCCCCACCGCCTGGCAGACTTATAGCTAGGCCTAAACCTTTTAGATGGATAGCAAATTTTTTGCAGTAGCACTTTAACTTATTCGTACGGAACCCTTAGTGTCGTGAATCTGACTCGCGCTTAACCGATTTCTTTTTACAAATACCCGCATCGGCAACTGGCCAGAAGTGGACTGATGGGGAAATAACTAGGGAATATCGCCTTTGGAATATTAAAGTATTGAGTTTTCGCGTAAGTAGGCGAGATTTTTTTGTTCCTAATTTTATTGATTCGCATGAGTTATATATGTAAATGTATGTTATTTGTTTTGTCTTTTTCTTAAGAAATTAAAGGTCATCAATTGGTGTCATTGTATTGATTTTTAATCCAATAAATAATTTAGTTATTCAATATACCCAAAATAACTTTAAAATGTAGAGGTAACCATACATACAAAATATGTAGGTCGGTCTTCTTTTATTTACGTCAATAATATTTTCGGTTTTAAAACAGTATAATTTGATAAATAATTTTCAATTTGAATAAAACCTCTAAATATTAAACGAAATAGTGAAAATGTAACTCTACTAAAATTAAATAATTTTTGGCACACTGGTATTAATATTGTAATATTTGAAATGTTGCCAAAGCTATTATTATTAACAGATTGCATGAATTCATATTAATTCAATACACAAACTTTTACGTAAATATTTTAAACTAATCTTAGCATCATCCTACTCTACTAATGAAATAGATGCTAGTTGGATGCACGTTTGTCACTCCATCACGTTAGAACGAATAAACATATTTTGATGACATCTGATCCTTATAAATTAGTAACAAGTACAGATGTACTAGTTTAGATAAACTTCTACAAGTAAGTAAGTAAAGGGCGAAAGAAGTCACTGTATGTAGCTAGTGTTATATCATCCAACAATTTCTTTTCACAAAGATTAGATCTATGTTCTTTGAATGGCACAATCTCAGAGGGGACGTTGGTCGATGTGCAGAATTCAATTTTATACAATACCACTATTTAGTAGCATCTATTATTTCGTGTCTGCGTTAAAATGTAGTAGCCCTTCTGGCTAACATTGAGAATCACCACACAAAAAAAATCTATTATTTAACACTTAAACATAAATAAATGCGGAAGAATATGTCAATCAGATTGTATTTGTGTTGTTTATGTTTAATTTCTATGAAATATCTGTGTTCAATAAAAAAAAATATAGAAATCAAATAAATTAAAAAATGTCTCTACATTTTATTAAGAACCATTTCTACCTGCAAGAGTGAAATAATTACCTTATATTAGCCCCAATTGCTAAACTATCTCTAGTCTCTACTCATGAAAACCCATTCAGCCGTTTTGTCGTGAAAATTCAATTTTAAAAAAAAAAAATAGAGTATTGCGTAAAAAATGCTCTTACAACTAAATAATTTCAAGAACGCAAAGCTAAACAGAATATTTCTATCAAAAAATAACCATAAACCCATATTTATATTATGTTATGTTCGCAATAAAAGGTAGCCTATGTTCTTTCTCAGGGTCTTAAGATTGTCTGTGCCAAATTTTATCAAAATCGGTTGAGAAGTTTAAGCGGAAAGCGTAGCAGACAGACAGACAGACTTTCGCATTTATAATATTAGTAGGGATTTTTATCTCTGCGCAAAGATAAGGAAAAATATCATGTTCACACAATAAATCACTGACCCCATGGTACAATGGCAGTTGTCCATCGGGCATTGGTCTAGGGTTCGATTCATATTTAATATTTGGGGTAAACCTTTGTGAATTTAAGGCAATTCGATAGATTGATTGATGGCGTGATGGTATATGAAATAATTTATTTGTGTGAAGTTTAAATCTACCTTCCTTCCTTGTATTTGCATGTAGGTAATTTTATCTTTTGAGATTTTTTTAGGACAAAAATTATCTTTTATAGTTATTATGGTAGGTACATGATTTTGCATTTAAATAACTATAATGAAGTAATATTTATGTTAGTTAGTTTATTTTATTTTAACCCATAGATTTTCTATTGTGTCTGTGGTTCCGGGGGCTAAGTTATTAATGCATACTTTTAACTAAAAAGACCGAGGACTACTTCCCGGAGCTTCCGTCTTCCATATATTCCTATCCATTTTCCAAAAGAACGTGTCACCAAGTGTTCAAGCAACCATTATAATATTATAATATATTTAGAGTTGAAAATAGATTAATTAATAAAAGTTATCAATTAGAATTTACATAAAACTATTTAAAAAGTCATGTTCTTTTGGAATTGAAAACATTTTCAAGTCAATTTCAGCCTTAGATTTCAGCCAATGTTAAAAATACTTTGTCATTTAGATAGTTCATCAATGTTTGCACCGTGAATGTTATTGACGTATGTGGTATATTTAGTACACGATTAATTTACCACACGTCTTTTTATAGAGTATGTAAAGGAAATTAGAGTAAAATAACACGAGAAATTAGAAGCTTACTTATACGTATTTTTTACAAATAAAACTCCTTATGAAACTAAATAAAAAAATGATATTTGAGTACTGGTAACTAATTAAGAATGATTTTAGATATAATTTAGTTATAATTACCTCATTCAATTTAAAAACTACATGATTCATTTTAAAAAGCTTTTTTTACCTTAAGACAGCTACATCTTTATCAAAAAAATAAGAATAGATTTTTTTAAAAGCTCTGTTTGCTTTGCTTCTCGTAAAATGTGTTAGAAACTTCTTATGTATGATCTGTATTCAAGTTATATGACGACATGATACTTCATAAATTTTCTTAACAAAGTGCTAAATTTGTTAACTAAATTTTTTGTTTTAAATTCGATTTATATCTAGTAACATTAGCTTTCCACCCGCAGCTTCGCCCGCGCAGTCAAGGAAAAACCCGCATAGTTCCCGTTCCCATGGGATTGCCGGGATAAAACCTATCCTATTTCCCGGGGTAAAAAGTAGCCTATATCCTTTCTCGGGTATCAAAATATATACCAAATTTCATGCAAATTGCTTCAGTAGTTAAGGCGTGATTGAGTAACAGACAGACAGACAGAGTTACTTTCGCATTTATAATATTAGTATGGATAGGTAACCCAGCAAAGATATCGTCCTTGTACCTCTAATTGCTATATAGTAGTGGGAATGTATGTGTGTTCAAGATCATATAAAAACTAATTTGAATTATTATAGTGTAGTCAAACTAAAACTAATTTAAATGGTTATTATAGTCTCAAACAAAAATGCTCATGAAATAAAAACTACTGGGCCTATGCGAATAAAATTTTTATGGGACCAATTCGACACCATCCCGCATCGAACAAAAAAAGAATGTCGTAAATCGGTTCAGAAACCTCAGAGTAATCGGTGTACATACATAAAAAAACCTCCTCCTTTTTTGAAGTCGGTTAATAAATCTACTTACAGTTCCACTAAGCTGTCCCTTAGCACCATTGAGCCTGATATAGAATTGTGTTGGTTTGTCCACTTGCGCAGAGTCCGGGAACTGCGCGACCTCAAGCAGATGAGCGTCTCCCACCGCTGGGCTGATGTACACCTTGAAGGGAGAGTCTGGTATGTGCTGCTCGTTGAACTTCAAGCCGATACGGTATTCACCTGGAGGAAGGTTTTAATTTTATAAAGTCGTATGGAGAATGATTTGTTTTGATGTCCAGAGGAAGATTTTAATTAGATGCAAAGTGTTACGAATAATAGATTTGAGTATATATAAAACTAGCTTCCGCCCACGACTTTGTACGTGCATCCCCGTTTTTCCCCGTTCCCGCAAGAATTTCGGGAAATCCTTTCTTAGGGGACGCCTACGTTATGACATCTACCTGCATGCCAAATTTCAGCCCGATACGTCCAGTGGTTTGGGCTGTGCGTTGATAGATCACTATATCAGTCACCTTTGAGTTTTATATATATAGATTAATATTTGTTCCAGATTGAAATTAGCCTCATTTATGGATTTATTGGTTCAAATTGTATAATTTTCTGAGTCATAAAGTATCTATCTTATAATTAAAACTAAATTAAAATAGAAATAGCTAGTCAAAATAAAAGCGCACACATAAGTTTATCAATTTGCTGGGCTTTCAAATCTTAAGTAGACGTAGGTATGAAAGTAAAAACAAAGGATACTATAAAACATGTAGCTTAATATAACTTATCATAAGCTTTATCAATAAAAAAGAAGCCTATTCTATCTGTTATTGAACCGTATTATATATTGAATTTCATGAAGATCCAGTATTTATTTAGTTTTCTTTATAAATTAAGTTGGATTGATTTAATTTATCCAAGGACAAAAGACACGGAAACAGTGTCTTTCATAAATTTCCCAAACCTCGCACACCTGGTAGTTGGCACATCAATAACAAATGAAACGACATAATTTACTAATCCTCTAAAGTACCGACATTATTTGCATTGATCTAAAAACCCGTTGAAAATGCGAAAAAAGCTCAACAAAAACTTCATTAGAATATAAAAACTGTTTTTTGGGGAGAAGCTGTCAATCGAAATGAGCCACTAACGATGGATAATAATTCTTCTTCGACTCGCAGAGAAATTTAAATTTTGCGTTATTTTTAGAGATCCTTCGGTTTTAATGCTACAGGTATTCTAAGATATCCACGTCTGCTTTCTGATGTATTCAAGATAACTAGATTTGATTTCTACTTTAGAGGGGTTAAAAAGATAGAATTAAAAAATGTACCTAAATATTATATTTTATTGCTCATTGCTCATACAGATTTATCATAGAGCAGCTGTTGTAAACAACAGTTTACAACGAATTTCTTTCAATGATTGTCATACAGAAAAATTAAAAAATATATATATATATGTAATCGCCTACACACAGAGTAAAGCATAAAAACGAGATAAATCATAAATATACTTTTTTGTGATATCAAATATTTATTTCAAATACATAGATACGGAACCCCATAAAATTATAGCCGATTCACGCTTCACCATTTGCAACAAACAACGCGGTAGGCATATTGTTGTTGTGGATTTACATTTCGAGTGTCCTTTTTTCAACATGTTTTTACTGATTGTGCAAAAAATGCGTTTTGGCTTTTTTCTTTAATAGTGGGGAGAGTAGCACAGTTAACTTTGTAACAATAACTAGTGGTTAAACGGTTGTTTAAATAGGGATTAGTTTGCTTAATCTATACCTTTTTTATTATACACTACTACGCTTTGACTTAAACCTAATAAATTATATACTAAAACCTTCCTCTTGAAACACTCTATCTATTAAAAAAACCGCATCAAAATCCGTTGCGTAGTTTGAAAGATTTAAGCATACAAAGGGACATAGGGACAGAGAAAGTGACTTTGTTTTATACTATGTAGTTATAACTATACTGAACTAATTTTACATTGCAGAGGCTCTAGCTTCTTTAATCAAAATTTTGTAAGAATTGATAAAAGCACGTTTCGTTTCCTTTACCTACTTATTTTATCGGAATATAAAGAAAGAGAAGCCTCTATAAGTCAGTATATTATGCACAAAGTTTATGTAGAATTTAGGTAAAAACTATCGCATAAGAACAATAAAGATTATAATAACATATTATGTTAAAAATTCACGCAAATAAGATGTAGCACATTCTTCACAAAAGATATCGATATGTGACTGCATTATTGGTATTCCGTACAGTATGTATCGCAGAAATGTTACAAATATGTGATATTTTCCTCACTTGTAGAATAAGTTTAAAATATCAACCTTACCAACGTGTAGTCCAACTAACCAAATTTATAAACTGAGACTGATACAAGTTGCAGAGTGAGAGCTCAGCAAAAACTAATATTCGAATAGAAGACGAGTTTTGAGGTTTAATTGGCAGTTATCGAAAATAAATAGAAAATAGAGCTGTAGATAATTG
This sequence comes from Colias croceus, assembly GCF_905220415.1. Taxonomy (NCBI): domain Eukaryota; kingdom Metazoa; phylum Arthropoda; class Insecta; order Lepidoptera; family Pieridae; genus Colias; species Colias croceus. Next base: position 5,797,781 of record NC_059562.1, read on the forward strand.
TTTTTTATACTCTTTGGTTATGTAGAGTTATAAATTTAAACTTATAAAGAATAGAAAAATGTATGTAGAGTTAGTTTAATTAAATAGCTCTACAAGTACAATTTCGAAATCACGACAGTTATTAAGGGTTTAACAGACGTTTAAACCAAGATTAGTATATTTGTATCAATAAATCTTTAAATACAAATAATGATGTAGACAGTATGCAACAGTACTGACAGGTTGCGGGTTCGATGACCCGTGCAAGGAAAAACGTAATAGAGATATTTTTAGCATTTCGCAGGTGTTTATATCTCACCAACATAATATGTTTAACTATGTTAATTTTTGTTGTTTTTCTTAACACTATATGAAGTCATAAATTATCTTCTATTATTATCCATTTTATTTTCAAAATTATATAAACGTACATGAATGACAAAAAGCAGTATTTTCAGAGTTATTATTCATGCATTATGCATGTATGTTTATTTATTCCAACATAACTTCTAAATAAGTGAATACATTTGGATTGACACCACATATAATTCCGAGTGTCACTTAATAAAAATATTGTTTATTTCGCTCGGAGCATATTTTAAAACAATATGTATTCAAACGATGTACATAAACCAATAATTTTTTTTTATATAAATTTCAAATTCGCTAGTAAGTATATTAATCATATCTTGCAGCGTTTAATTTACATTATTTATAAGTATTAAGACAACAAGTTAAACATGAATATTGAACCCAGCTACATTTCAAATCTCTACCTATCTATTTATACTAAATCGCATTACCATTCGTTTATCATTGTAAGAGTATCACAACAACAAACGTAATCAACTTTCGCATTCCAATAGCCACGCATAACCGCCATCAATACCCTAAACATACTTCAATCCTTTTTATACCTCCATCTTACTATACCCGTAAATATTTACTACCCAAATATCCGATGCAGCATTCCCTCATAGCGCGTCGTCTGCTTCCTAAACAGTTATTTTTTTCCATATACACCGTGCCAGTCAATTAAAATGACTTTTAAACACCAAAGGAAAGGAATTCCGGCTCTAAACAGAATTTGTCCGGGCCCATTGTTGGGGGACTCTGAAAAAAATTCGCCGAGCATCCGACAAAGAAAGCGCGCCTTTTTGCTGATGTCGGATCTTCATAAGTGTATTAGAAAAATTTCCGAGTTATCTAAGTGAATAATGACTTAAGTTGCGTTGTTTGTTTGTGGGACAAAGGGTCGTTAAACTTGTTTCGTCTGCGCCGTTTTTTATCGATTCGACGGCTGATATTGTTGCACTATTTGTAACTCTACGTTTTGGCAACGTTTTTGTCGGTAATGGACGTAAAGTAATGAAAGTTATGTAGTTGAGTGGTGCGTTGGTCAATCGTGGCTTGGTTTTATTGATTCAGATTTAACTATATTGACGTTTGATTATGTTGTTCTATTTATTTATTTATTACCTAACCGGAGAAGTTGCTGTAAGTTGTAAATGATTTGTACCTAATCTAATGCATTTTCTCGTTTGTTTACATCTTTTTCTCTATCCTTCTAAACTGTTTTCCTGCTAACCTCTCTAAACGAGTCGTATAGTTCGAGTAATAATGTCATATTTATGTGAATATTTAATACTAGCTGTTTCCCGCGGTTTCACCCGCATTGCTCCACTCTTACTACACTCTACTGTTGGTCTTAGCGTGATGATATATAGCCTTCCTCGATAAATGGGCTATCCAACACCGAAAGAATTTTTCAAATCGGACCAGTAGTTCCTGAGATTAGCGTGTTCAAACAAACAAATTCTACATTTTAATATTAGTATAGATTTTTGTGTTCCGAATTACTCTACATAAAAATAAACACGATTTATCTGGCAGTCTAATATAATTATTTTAATTCTATCAGACTATGGGATATTGTTGCATAAACTTGTAAAAAAATAAGTTTTTTGACAATCTCTTGGTCAATATTATTATTTCTATAGAATTTACGTAAGGCAATGTTAATTATAAAGTTGCTACAACAACGCAGTGAATGTAAATTATTTTTCTAGTCGTATATTTGTTTTGTTCTCTTCATTGATAAATTTTCTGTTCTTTTTATATTGCAAAAGATTAGCTATTCGACTGATCTTTCAAATAATTTTTTTAGATAGTCCGTATGACTATTGTTTATTCGTGAATTAGTTACCTACTGATTAAATCATATATTGGTAATAATTTGTTTAAACCATATGCTCTTTTTGGTAGTCCTACCTACTTAGTTGTTTGAATCGATCAAAAATAGTTTTTTTTAATGAATTTGAAATCAACAAACCAAGTCAAGGGGCACATCTAGTTCATAACTATATCCCCTACTGGAGTAGGTAATTATGAAACAAAATATGTTAATAGATCTAACCAAAGAATTGTTTATCTGCCAACATTAAATTGCTATCGCGTACAGATGACGTTAACCAAACGTTAACAAATGACGCCATAATTGAATCGAATTTGCATAATCTACAAGTTATATTGTTAGCTTTTGCGAGTTATTTAAAGTAGGAATTTAAAAAGTCGTTTACATTTTGTTTACATGGGACATTATTCCTTTTTGATTAGCGTTTATTTTTAATTTATAGTGTGGAATTTTATTGATCTCTATTTTTGCTCTAGTTTTTGTCCGCATTGGTTTTAGGACCACTGTAAGCAGTGGTCCGTATCCGTAAATTAATAAACTTGTATATATGTTATATCTTAAATTAAAAGGGATTTTCAACTCGAAAATAGTAGATAATACCAAAAATGTTGCATCATCAATCTTTTTCTTTACAGCGTCTATCTTAAATTTGTTTTACGTAAGATGGTAGGTACCCATTTGTCGCTCAATCATATTTAAATTAGCCTATTTGGATTTACATAAAAATGATATTACTTAGACTTGGGTTAAACAACCCAAAAGAAGGTAGTACCTATAGGTAGGAATAAAATGTGCTCTACGATAAATAATTGTTGACTGAAAAGCGATAGTCGTGTGCACTATCCATCCACCGTGACAGTTAAACGGAAAATTTAATGGTATATTTTAATAATTAATCATGTCAACATAAATGCAAAATAACCGTATAATTCACGCAGCCTTATCGTGTCCACATCGGACTTAGCAAGTCAAATGGCATCCACCCCGCGGTTCCATACAGAACTATACGGTAAAAAACATATAAACACTCATATGCACTTCATAAATAAACTGACTTGTTCCATGCTAACCACGCCCCTCCACCGACCGGCCAATCGCATTGCCTTGACCACGAACGCGGCAAAATACCGCGGGCCATTTTGACAGATCGATTTTTAAATTTTTTTTTCTTTTTTCCGCTAACTTTTTTAGCGATGCTGTCGCGATTTCAGCCAGTGATTACTTGAATTTACGATATAGTTTTTACTAATGTTTGTGATAATTCGTCAGTTTTTTGACGCGTTCTTATAGAGACTTAAAGGGTAAAATATATTTATAGGCCACGTGTGAATTGTCCTAAATACGTTGGATTTTTTGTTCACATTTCGTGCAAGTGATGTGCACTGGATTGCGTCATACTCGCTTATTGACGAATCATTTTACAGAGAGAACCTATGTGACTAAGTATCGAGACAACTAGAGTTTCGTTATAACATACCTAATTCCTATAGTTATAATATCAATCCGATGAATAATATAAAAATGTAGTCGGTACTAGTGTACTTACACACGTAAACTAAAAAAAATAAACCTTTATGACCTTATTTTTTCAAAAAATAATTTGCTATATGCAACTGTACAGAATGACGTCGAATCACGCGCGGTAGGGATGAGAAAAAGATGGCGCGTAACGGAAAAATGTCACGCGTAACAAAAAAATGTTACACTAAATTTTTTCCAACCCCGATAAAGAAGTTTCACTTCAAAATTCATTGATAGCTCAGTCCGACAAATTTAAATTTTGTTTCCAGTATCAATCATCGTACACGAACATAAATTCGTTCCAAATAATTGTCCTTTGAAACAGTTAAACAAATTTCTCACAATCTAATATATAAAAATCAATGCCACTTTTCGTTGTAATTCCATAACTCGAGAACGGCTGAACCGATTTCGATAATTCTTTTTTTATTATATTCCTTGAAGTACGAGGATGGTTCTTATGTAGAGAAAACGTTAATATGTACCACGGGCGAAGCCGGGGCGGACCGCTAGTATTTTATAAAAAAAGACATAGAGTTACTTACCAGGCTCATCAACCTTGTACGAAACGTCGCAAGATCCATCCTTCCTGTCCTTAAAGTCAATCTCTGCTTTGCTCGGCCCCTCAAGCGAGATGGCCAGTTGTCCGGCCCCAGCCTCTCTGGTCCACACGTTGAACTCGTTGAAGCGCCCGGCTTCGCCCCGCTCGAGGCCGGTGCCTCCAGCCTTCACTAAATGGGCCCCGGAGTCCCGGAGAGGCCCAACGGTGAATTGGAAGGGGGATCCTATAATATAGTAATTGGTTATAAAATCTGTCTTGTTAAAAACCAGAAAAAGATAGATTCAGTCAATTCATCATCATTCATTATAACTAACATTATTTTATTTTTGGTTGTATATTTTTTTCATGTCTTGTTTTTGTATGTTTTCTTATTTTTCGCCAATTTTCTGTGTCACACTCACACTGTCTCACTAAATAGTTTGGTTTTCTGTCTTTATACCCTATTTCAAAATGTGCTTTCGTTGATTTCGCTTATCTGGTAGATCATAGAAGTTCGTTTATCAGCACCTATTACTACTGAATATTGTAATAAAAATATAAGTAGGTACATATTATATAGGAATACTATTAACGCGAAAGTCTGCTAAGAGCTTACTTGCCTCTACATTTTGTCAAGAAAACAAAATATCATGGGAGCTACATGGGAGTTTTCCTACTATGTTCGTGCTAGTAATGAACCTTTAATTATTACAAGAACATTCTAAAAATATTTATTACCTATTTCATTACATTATTTTTAAAGAAAAAATATTTATATCAAACAAGTTGACTTTATACCAACTGTAAAAAGTATTTATAGGCACCATTTTTATGTAAAAACTAAAAAAATATTTATAGATACCATTTTTTAAAATTGCTGCAGTGTGGTGCCTAATTATGAAAGAATGAAAGAAAAGAAATTTATTGCCAAAAAAATAAACAGCCAAACACATTATAAAATTTATCTTAAAATTAGCCAAACGGATACAGCCTCAGCAAAATGCTGCACAAAAGCAGTGTTACCAACATCACTAACTTGTAAGTTAGGTATTCGGGCGCTAACGATATCTTAAGAGTTTGAATAATTGTACAAAACAAACAATATCTCATGATATTCTTTAATTTAGCCATAATACAGCAGTAACATGTGTACAGTTTTATTTCTCTCATAATTGCAATTTTAAATAACAACGACCTCGATTATAAGAAATTACTTATATTAAAAAAGTTGACAGTTCACATCTGCACCTATAATATCAAGTGAGGAACAATAATTATTTATAACATATTTTACGTTTTGACAACTAGCTTTTTGTCCGCAGCTTCGCTCATGACATTGGCCAGACTTGGCAAGACTCGTGCTCCCTTTTTTTAATTCTTCCCTATTTTCGCTTTAGGAATACCACAGGTATTACAGGTATTATAGGTAGGCGTAGGTAATTACTTTGTAATGCAATAGTACCTAAAATGTATTATAATATTATGATCAATTTTTTTTTCAAAATAAGTATACATTTTTGAACGAATACTATTTAATTATTTTTTATAAATAGCAATTATTCCGTTACTTTAAATTCTGCATACTCGTGTGCATAGTATTGCAAAAAATACGTACATAAGTATTTGTTAATATTTCCTTTAATTTTAATTGAGTATATCATATTTCTTTGACTTTAGTTATCGTTGTTTTTGCAATCAGAGATAAAATTACTAATTTATTCAAATGGCCAAAAGGTTCTATAAAGCAAGATACATACCTAGGTATTATATTATTTGTTTTTCGTTGTTTTAAAATCGGTTAACCACTTGTTAACCAAACTTTTTTTGCAATTAAAGTGTTTATTCATTCATTCATAACCAAACTCAAACTCGAACATTTATTTATTCAATTAGACTTCTTCGAGAAGCACTTTTGAATCGTCATTACATATTTTTAACATTTACCACCTTGGAAAGCAGTATCTATGGAGAATAACCGGCAAGAAACTCCATAGTTGTTCTTTTGTAAATGTATTTACTCACCAGGAATATGAATTTCCCTGTATTTCACAGAGACCGTATGGACCCCCAGTTCCTTGGGGACGAAGTGCACGGAGTACAGACCATCTTCCACCTCCTGGATCTCCGCATCTTCGGAGACACCCCCCGGGCTGGTGACCGTGGCTGCCAGGTCGAACGAGGTGATTCCTGGAGGAGGAATTGTTATTAATCTACACTAATATTATAAAGAGGAAAACTTTGTTTGTTTGTTTGATTGTAATGAATAGGCTCATAAACTACTGGACCGATTTTAAAAATTCTTTCACCATTCGAAAGCTACATTATCCACGAGTAATATAGGTTTTATGCAGGAAATCCCACGGGAACGGAAACTATGCGGGTTTTCCTTTGAAAACGCGGGCGAAGCCGCAGGCGGAAAGCCAGTGTATTATAATTATATTTTATGTGATTACACTGATAGGTACTTAAAATAAAAGTTGTTTTTTTATTTTATTCTAGAAGTGCATTTTTTAATTTCTTTATGTCCTAAAGATGTCTGTAATTGGTATTTCATAATTGTAACTCCATATGCCTTGACGGGTAGGATATGGCTGGACCTCATTATTGTATAACACCAGAATTGTACCCATGTTCATGAAATAAAATACATATTTGAATTTGAATGTCCTGTTTTATTTGGCAATGTAATTTTTTAACACGCTTAAAACACTTTTAAAATTACACATATAAGACAGAAGTTTGTTTATCTGTATAGTGTATAAGTGTAAGTGAAGTCCCATAGTGGGTGGGGTAAGGGGCAGATCACAGATGCATTATACATCTGTTTCACTGATAGATTTTCTTTAAGGACAAGTAGGTGATCAGCATTCTGTGTCCTACCAGAACAAGACATTTTTTTTTTCTTCGTCTCCACCGGGAATCGAACCCAGGACCCCTTGGTGTTAAGCTCACGCGTCAAACACTGTACCGAGGAGGCAGTCGTCGTATAGTGTAAAGGTCGAAGTTAATTTGTAAATCAAGTTTTAAATCTAATTCATATGTAGAACGTTGGTACATATTATAAGAAAAAATAATATTCTGTGACCAATTCAAAATATATTTATATTAGCTTACCGCCCTCGGCCTCGCCCGCTTCGTCTAAAACCTAATAAATTATATACTAAAACCTTCTTGAATCACTCTATTTATTTAAAAAAAACGCATCAAAGACCGTTGCGTAGTTTTAAAGATTTAAACACACAAAGGGACCTAGGGACAGAAAAAGCGACTTTGTTTTATACTATGCAGTGATATTGCTCATAACATTGTATGCCACAAGGTTATACCTATAGAACACATTATAAAAATTAACAAAATATATCTTACCAGGCATTTTAAATGTAAGTTTGCAGTTAGTGCCGACTTCAGTGAGCGGCGCGGGGTCGCGTTGTCGTTGGATCTTTTCGCGTTGGCGGTTACTGCCTTCGCCTGTCACCTGTTTAATAATATTATAATGATTTTAATATATTGAATAATGTTGTAGTATGTGGAATTTCATTTGTTAACTTTCTTTTTTTCTTGTGATAAAACGTTTAGTTTTATCATCATGAACGTGTTTTATCGTGATAGAAACAAAACTAAAAGTAATTACACAAATATATTTTGTTGTTGTTATATAATTGTTTATGCAAAAAATAGTATAATAGACCATGTCAAGTAGTAAACATAAGTGTAAAAATTAGAGATTACTGGCGTGATTTTTTTTTTATAGAGTCAATAAACAGAATCCTCGAAAATATCATCTTTTATATTTGGATTAGGATTTTATTTTTTAAATTTGGTCTTGAATATTATACGTATCATCTAATAGATGATTGGTTATTTTGCTTGATATCCCCTCTTAACCTTAAAGAAAACTACATCATTTACTAACAAAATTTTAAAACTTAAAATTACCTTAACAGTAAAAGGTGACCCTTCAACATGATGGTCAGCGAACTTGAGATTCACGATGTAGTAGCCAGGTTCAGTCGGCTTGTAGCTGATAGCCAGCACGCCATCTTTGCTGTCCGCGCACTGAATCTCAGCTTTGCTGGGACCTGGGTAATTGTGTATGAATCAAACATTTTATAAGTATGCATTTTGAACACAAACATTTTTTCAATTATAATCGTTATAATACATAGAAATATAAGTTTTAATCATTAAAAGAGCAGTGGTGGCTCAGTGGTGAGACCTCGGACTTCGAATCGATAAGTCCGTGGTTCGAGACCAGGCGAGCGCGCAGGAAATAAATTGATTTTTCAATTTATCTGCGCATGTTGTAACATCACCACTGCTCGAACGGTGAAGGAAAACATCGTGAGGAAACCGACATGTCGAAGAATTAAAAAAAAAAAAAAAAGTTCGACGACATGTGTCATCCGCCAACCCGCACTTGGCCAGCGTGGTGGATTATGGCCTGTACCCTCATAGGAGGCCCGTGTCCCAGCAGTGGGAACGTATATGGGCTGATGATGATAAGTTTTAATTTTACTATAGTTGTGTAAAAGCTAGAAATAATTGGTCTGATAAACGTGCAACTGGATTTCTATTGAATATTAGCTTTCCGCCCGCGGCTTCGCACGCGTTTTCGAAGAAAAACCTGCATAGTTCCCGTGTGATTTCCGGGATAAAACCTATCCTATGTGTTAATCCAAGTTAGCCTCTATATATGTGCCAAATTTCATTGTAATCGGTTCAGTAGTATTTGCGTGAAAGAGTAACAAACACACACACACATCCTCACAAACTTTCGTTGGCATTTATAATATTAGTAGGATATTTACCTTCAATAGACAAGGAAAGACCTCCATACCCCGCGTTCCTGGTGTCCACCGTGAACGTGTTCTCCCCCTGGGTCTTACCCTCCTTCAGGGCACTGCCAGATACCTGATAAATATTATTATATATAAATATTAATATTAAAATATATATTTAATTTACTTTTTTTGCGAGTGACAATGGCAATGTGGAAGGTCGAGAATACGACTATTAAAAATTTCAACTGATTAATATATGATGAAAATACGCTGAGTGCGTAAAAAATACTTATAATATTCCAGACACAGTTTTTTTTCAGATATATGAATTCTTAAAACTCTATGTGTATACCCAAGCAACCCGCCCAACTTTGCCACCAGCACGTGAGCTATCGTATAAGGTGGTATAAGATTATGTTTTCATAGACAAAATGCTCACACTAGAGAAGCGGTAGGTATATGCGGTAGGTTGCACGAAGCTAGAGATGAAAACATAGATTTTCAGGAAAATTAAGCAAAAATTTTTTGATGAATAATTTTGTTGTTTAAGTATTATTTACGTGATCAGTGTATGCAAAACTACAACCCCCTTCGCGCCCTATCCAATAGTGGGACAACTTGTATACCAACTACACTCTACAATACTAAACTTCATTAAAATAAGCTTAAATAATATAAAACAGTGTGTTTTACTAAAATTTACTTAACAATACTTTAGTATAATGCAAAACATAATGTTAAACAATCATTCAGTTCCTATCACATATTATCTTACCTTGACTTTCTTAGCATCCCCAACTTCCTGTTCCATCACAGTGATGGTGAAAGGCGAGTTCTGGATGTGGACCCCCATCTTCTTGACGGAGACGATGTGCTGACCTGCCTCCCGGGGGGTGAAGCTGATGCCAATGTTGCCTGATGGCAGTTGTTTCAGGAAACAGGGCTCTTCGAGGCCTGATGGTGCCTGGGAATGGTATAAATAATTAGATTTTTATAGCATTCAAATGCTTTATAAATATATTGATTTATTTAACACTATTGTGCAATAAACCAGACACATAAAATAACAATTTACAATAAACAAAAGCACAACGCCTTATCACTATGCACTGATTTCTGCCAGGCAACCACGATATATTTTTTTAAGAATATAAAAAATTCGATCACGACGCGACATTCAAATTGTGAAATTTTGGCGGAAGAAATTCGAATACCGCATCGTAAACGATTTTTTTCTATTTTTTTTTTAATTTTTCTAAGTAGTAAATGTTAGTGTTATTATGAATAGTGTTTGTAACTTATTTCATTTTTCATTATTCCACAAAACAATATTTTTTGAGCATTTATATGCAAGCATGTTATAATAATAATATGTTTTTGTTGATCAAAACTGTAAATCGGACCCGAGACAACGCAGATCTTCTTTCCATTTTCATAAGTTATTTCATACCACTTAGTACGTGAGAGATTTTCTACAAGACATTTTTTTCTACATTTTCGAATAAAATATTACAATTTATCCCACGACAACGAGACCATATTGTCTTTTTCGTTAATTCTCACCAGGATTCGAACCTGTGTAACCACGATCATTCATTTACTACAGTAGCAAGGAGGTTATTTAATAATATTTATTGTTTGTCTTATTACAGATCGTGTTCAAATGCATTTGCCCCGGACTGACCGGTTGGCTTGGTTGGTAGTGGCCCTGCCTTCCAAGCCAGAGGTCGTGGGTTCGATTCCCACCCGAGGCAATTATTTGTGTGATGAACATAGATGTTTGCTCTGTGTCTGGGTGTTAATTATCTATATAAGTATTTATTTAAAATTATATATGTATGTTTATCAGCCATCTGGTTTCCATAACTCAAGCGAAAGCTTAGAATGGGATCAGGACGTGCCATGTGTGAAAATTGTCCCGAAATATTTATTTATTATTTATTTATTTATTTATTTATACATTCAAAGGGCTATTCTCACCTGGATAGAAGCGTTAAGGCTCCTAATATCATTGTCAGTGATCTTTCCAGGCAAAGTGACTTCGCTGCAGCTGCCCACGGAGATCTGGTTCCTCTTACGACCTTCGCCTGTCACCTGGAATATTAAAAAAGAAAGAAAATAAAACAGATGTTATAATATTCAAGTTAGTCACTAGAAATAGTGTTAGCCAGTTCTTATTGCTTAAATTCAGGAATGTAAAAATAAATGAAAAGGAATTCTTATAAAGTACTTTAACGAATTTTTACTACCAAGTTAGCGTCTAAACTATTTTTTATGCTGCTCTGTGTAGAAGTTCTTCACAGAGCAGCATATTTCATTCTTTCTACATACACAAAACCCTACCTTAGCCATAAACGGCGATCCCTTGATATGCTTGTCCCCGAATCGAACAGACACCTTGTACTCGCCGGGCGCAGTCGGGAGGAACGACACAGACACTGTACCATCTTTGTTGTCGTGGCAAGTGATCTGGAACGAAATAAAATTAATTTAAATAATGTATTTCAAAAAAGTTATCATCAAATTAGTCAAAATATTAATTATACTATTTGGAACAAATTTCATACTGGTCCAATCAACTGATTTGTCTGAAAGTTGTGATTTATATGAGTAGTAACGTAATTAATAAATATAATTGAATATATTTAAAAAGCCGATCACCGAAATGAAAAAAAAATCATAAGACCTTGATAAAAATACCTCACTATGGAATTGGAAAAATATAATAATTAATAAAACAACCGCGAATTAAATAGTCATCATAATATATCCAATTGGCCGAATTTAAATTTTGTCTTTTTCCTAGAATAGCAAGTCAATTAAATCATCATCAACAAAAGGCAATTCATCATTTCATCTTATATTTCCACAATTCTTTACCTCAGCTTTACTGGGCCCTTCCACAGCCAGGGACAGACCCCCAGCCCCCGCTCCCTTGGTGCTGATGGTGAACTGGCTCGGCTCCCCGCTCACACCGCTGATCAGACCTGGTCCGTATGCAGTCACGTACCCTGAGGAGATCGAGTCCACGTGGAACTTGTAGGGGGAACCTGAGGAAGATGGATAAATAATAAATTAAGATCTCTTTCGTTACATTAAACAGAGCAAATAGTGAGAAATTGAAGAACTTCGTATTTATACATAGAGACGTTGTACATAGTATAATATTGGGAGCGTAAAAATTGCTAATGCATTCAACCAAAAAAGAAAATTAAATTGGTCTCTACAATGTAGGTAAAAGTAGGAAAAGAGTAGGAAAGCATTAAAATCGTAATAATGTCCGGAGCACAGTCTTTAAACCATGTGCCACCATTGCGTTTATCATGGTTTGTACTATTTATTTCCATAGTAATTTATATAATTTAAAATTAAACATAAATAATCATCCTAAAATCGATTACTATCCACCTCTTCACTAGATTAAACAGCTGATATTATTTTAAAACCTACATAATATTATGTATATTTTACACTTTGGTCTTCGTAATACATAGATACCTTCTTTAAATAGCCAATAAATTACATAAGATAAGTTGATTGGTAAATTATTTTAAATGTACATTACCTTGCACATGCTCCCCATTGTACTTCACATAGAGCTCATGGACACCCTCCTCCCGCGGCTCGTACTTGATGCTGACGGTGCCATCCCTGTTGTCCTCTATCGTGGGCTGGTCGATGTTACCGCTAGGCATCTTGACTTCCGCTAGAATTGACATTTTAATTAAATTTCAAAGGTATTCCCGAGTTAAAAATTTATAGGACTTAGGATAGGATTACGTTAGTAAAAACGGATACATTTACACCTTTTTCTGAGTTTTAAAAGAACTAACTAATATTCCTTCTATCTATAAATAATAGGTATTTTGATAACAGGAACATTGATTTGATCAGTTTTATACCTATAAACAAGTATCACATCTCCACATAGATAGAATAAATCGAACAACTAGGTAACCTTGATTTTAAGTGAAAATAAATAGTGGTAAATTGTGTATTCTTTTCAAATTTAAACCAATAAAACCAAATACACTATAACAAACCTCTTCTACTGTCAATATGGTAAATGGTGAGGAAATTAATCGGAGTATATCCCAGGCCGGTTTTGTTGAACCCAATTTTATGCGACTCAGAGAACACGATAGGCACTGCTTCTTGATCGATCTCAGACACGGAGAAATATTTCTTGTGTGTGTCTAAATACAATGTGGCTACTTCGTTCCAGTTATATTCCTTTTCGTTGGTACCAACGAGAGAATTCCACAGTCCCATTAAAGCCATTGATTTCAATTAAATCACCACTTAAAATGTATAAGATTAGTGTGTGTCATTGTGTGTGTGTTGAATGAGTTGTGCTACGTTACGGATCTTAGAGCGTTTATGTGCTTTGCTGTACGTTTCTAGTTTAATGAATTTTTTGGATATATTTCAATATTTTAATTGTCAAATATTAATGCCGAATTATTTCCAATAGTTAAAATATGCTGAAATACCTCGACTATCGCAATGAAAGAAAATGTAAAATCCTATTTCTTCCTGCACAATAATGAAAAAATGCACTCTCGATAATTTAGCAAGGCAAATATACTAGAGTTTTAACACTAAACCGGGATCTAGACGGTGACTGCTACGTTTACCAAATGCGCAATCAATTTAATACGTTTAAAAATATCAAATCACTAACATATTCACTCTGTTATCGTTTACATCATCAGAATACTCAATAAAACAATTAAATACCAGTAATCCAGAAATCAGTTTTCCAGATATCATGAACAAAACATATACAAGATATTATCTATTAAAAGCCTCATAAACCAAATTCAATAACCGTTTACGAAACAAGTCAACCAGCTGAAAGCATTCATATTCGACCTATCTTTTATATTTCCCGTCATTTAAGACATTAGACAATTTGCGTCACCAAATTATCTAAATTGTTGTCTAAAATATACATAGCTTGTGCGTTGGCAGATTTATTTAATAGTTATACCAGTTTAAATATTAACCCCACCGTGGGATTTGAGAAAAATAAAATATAACGGCTTTAAACAATCTTGTTTATAGTTATTGTATTTAGGATAATAATAGACTATTGTTCCGAGCTTTATAATTGAGTTGAAACATATATAATATATTATATATTTTTGAAGTTCTAAGTGAAACTTGTTTAAGGCGCGTTGAGGATAAAATTTCAAGGTCGCTTCATGGCAATACCGTCGCGTCATGGTATCTTTGAATCTTGCCAAAGAAGTTTCACTTCTGACACGTGTGCTCGGCACACACGATCTTTTTCATCTGCGGATTATAGATTTAACGTATTTCATTTTCTGTTTAGATTTAGAAGTCAAGTTACTTCTAAATCTAAACAGAAAATGAAATATGTTACCTTTTTCATTCTGTGGACATTTTTTTTATTTTGGAAAGTGTGTTTCAGTTTCTTTTCATTCTTGTATCTAAAATACGTAAGAAAATGCAGTGGATATTATGAGACTCTTATCTTTTCAAAACATAACCCATATTTTTTTTTCTTGCATATGAAAAAAGGTTTGGAAATATAGGAAAAATGCGCTGAAAGAGTTGTTTATCCTGATGATATTGTGTACAAATGATAAAATCACTTTTTGAACTCTTTTCAGTTTTCAGAAATTCACAAAGAGGAGCACAAATAAACATACAGATTACTCGAATTTTGTATCTACTTAAATTACATGCATTTAAATTATCATTCCCCTCTTATCATACCCTCATAGGAGGCCCGTGTCCCAGCAGTGGGAACGTATATGGGCTGATGATGATGATGATGAAATTATCATTTAAAATTATGTACAAAATATATTCGTAGCTTACAAAAAGCTTAATAATCTAAAAATTAAATATAGCAGCTATACGATGAGTAACGCGAATCGACGCTTGACATAACATTTCAGCAACCGATTGTCGCGTATAATATAAATCCACTTGTTTATTATACTTTGAATATTTAGAAAAAACATAAAAATACTTGGCATCAGCCGTCTCTCGAATTAGATCCATGCTATATGACGACGGTGACGTTTCGAACGAGATACTGCTATTTTACGATCGCTATCATATAATCTATTCATTTATCTAATTAACGACCATCGGATTGTCTTTGGAATTTTATAGTTTTTTATGTGACTGGTTCATTATTGCGAAAACTGCGTTTGACAGGTTTATTGTGAAAGCTATATGCTGTTAATACGATGACAGTTAATTTACTATTATCAGCTCGTATCAGTGACTACTTCAAGGACACAGGCTTTCTTATAATCGGTGTAAGACGTGGTAAGACCGAAAACAATTTTACATACTCTACAACTATGGATCACTTAAATTTGAATTGTGTTTCAGTATTCCTTATTATATAAATCTTGCAAATATTTTTTAAGTAACATATTTTGTACCCAACCTTCTCTATGGTGTACAGCAAACTGTATTAAAGTATCTATAAAACGTAAAACATGTATACAAATTCAAAAAGGAATCAAAACTGAGAAGCTCTAGGTTCATTTAGTATCTTAAGCACTACTACGTAGGTATCTATTACTGAGAATAATAAAACATAATAAACCATTTCATATATTATCACGTATAAGCAGGTGTTCCCGAACTTATAACTATTAAAGTATTTTGTATATTTCCCAACGTATTTGATACACAAATGACTCATCATTACATTAAAACGTATATTCGAAACACCTAATTATTCTAAAGCCCACTAAATATAATTAATCTCAACACAAAAACTATGTACACATCCAACCTTGCAAGTATGTAAACAATTTTAAAATAGCCATCACTGAATTAGACTGCTAAGAAATACATTTGGCAAATATGATTGACATTAATAAAGATTCCTACTGGAGTCGCTCCTGGAGCATTTACATCAAACGAGCGAACGCTTATTCTAACCCGACTTTGTCAAATTCTTTGAGTGTAAACAGGCTTATAGCATTCTTTCGTTGTTCTTAGTGCGTTCGCAATGTTCTAATACGGAACAACACTAATGAGAGTTTTCGTTTACACTAAAAGATCACGAGATAATGCTCTTGCTCTAGCTCTAGCTCTATGATCGTTTAGTCTAAATGCACCGTAATAATATATTCTATCTATACACGTAAAAATGAATGTTGGTAAAGGCATAACTCAAGAATGGCTGGACAAATTCGAATTATTTACTTTTTGTATTTTCTTAAGGTTCGAGAAAGGTTTTTAAATACCTGATAAAACTTTGAATAACAAAAAAAATACGACCCGGGCGGAGCTGTGGCGAACAGTAACAATATTTTATAAAAGTGCATATTTGTCTGTATGTCCTATAAAGAATCGTAAACAATGCATTTGATCATAATAATCTTCAGTAAAGTTTTGCGTATAAGCCCACGAAGCTTTCTGCGTTAGCACGACTATCTTCGAAATATACAGGCGAAGTCGGAGGGCAAAGCTGTAGCCAGTAGCTGTAGCTGAAGTAGGCTATAAAGACGATATTATATGAGATGTGAAAGATTTTTTAATTGTGATGGGTTTATTTATACATGTTATTGCGGTTTTGTTTTGAATTCGCGCTTTTGTTATTGTAGCCTTGCTAATGGCCCTTAGAATGTGCGGGAATATTCTGTAATCTGTTAAGTGTTTTATTTTAGTATTCATTTATTTGTAACAAAATATTAGGGACAAGAGTTTTCATTTGTTCATTTTGTTTCGATTTAATGTGTTCGTGAACATATTTTTGTTTCGTGGTCAGTTTAAATGTTATGTAATTATCTATTTATTACGGAAGCTAGGTGTTGACGTTTTTTATATGAACTAAATTATATTTTTACCTTGGTATAAGTTTCGTTGCGTAGTAAATGCATCGGAATACCCATAATTTATTAGCATTTTACATTCGTAATTCGAGTTATTCAAATTATTTTCTGGTCAAAATTTCAGTAGTCAACAAGCACGAAGATATTTAACACCTAGTCAAAACTATTCAGATAACTTCAAAATATACCTACAAATAAAATCTAAAATACACATCTTAATCCCTAACATCCATCAGTACTTCACTCTAAATACCAACTGCTTTGTAAAACAAAATTTTATGTTCCAGCCATACATCAAACGTAGACATCTTTTTAAACTGAAAAATTCCTCAAAGTGATGAATGAATTTGCTCTAGATAATGCTTATCCATGTTAATAGACACATAAATATTAAAAAATATGGCTTTAAATCATTCTCTTTGATTGAACAAATAGCAGTTGGAATGTTCAAGGAATTGTGATGTCTTTAATGTGAGTACGGGTAATCTTGCATAATTCCGCGGTTAGAATGTTATTGAAGTAGTTCTGTCTGTGTGTCTTGTGATATATTTTTGGAAAGGAATATTTGTCGCAAAAACCTTGAAAGTGATAAAGTAAGTGAGAGAAAATCGTTTCAGCACATGTGACATGCCTTCACGGATCTGTCAAACGCAAGGTCAAACGTGAAATTTAAATCGTAATATTTTCTGGAATTTACTAATTTTGCGTAGGTATCCACTACGAAATTTTCTGCCTAATTATTCTATAGGAATGCCTACAACGTATATTCACAAAAACTATTAAGTAAAGCTTAAGTGATTAACTCTTAATTCACTCTAATACACTTATAATACAAAAGTTGTAGTGTACCGAATTCCGACGGTACCCAAAAAAATATTTTAGAAACATCATCATTAGTAACATAAAATATTGCATTTAAGTATTCATAAATCTATTATATTTTTATAAAATACAACACAGGGAAACATGAAAAACGTGGTTACCGACCTACAACCAGAAAATATCCAAACGCCTACAAACAAATTAATTTCTAGGATATTTACATGACCGACATTTTAAGAGATTATATTCTGACGTCAACATATAGGTCGGAATCTATTCATGAACGTATGAATCCCTGTAATATTATAAATATAAGAGTTTTGTCTATTTTTATTTGTAACTTTCTAACATCAAAATGCCTAGCTCTTATTACAGATGGTTTTAGAGCGTCGCAAATAGGCTCTTGTAGAACTGTCTAATTAGTTTAAAATCCTGTAGATACATAACAAAGAACACAAAATATAGATATTATGTGACTTAGAAATTATTATACAAAACTCTATCTTTAACTCTACAATGAATAAATCTATTTTAATTCGTTAAAACATTAAAATATTTCCAATCAGTAATATTTGAGCAGAAATATCGAAATGATTAAACACCGACCACTCCGATAAAAAGCAACGAATAAAAGATACAAAATTACCCTTTGTATCGAGTATACATAATAAGTAGGTAATTATCGTCTAATACTCTAGTGTTTAGTTTAATTAAGCAATAGAATTACGTAAGTGAAAAATAAATACAAAATGTTTCATAGATTGACACGATAATTTACTTGTAACTGAACTTTAGAACACAAAGAAAAATTATACACTTAGAAAAACAGCAAACGATAACCTAGGCTATCAATAAATCCCTAATAAAAGAAGTTACTTGAGACGCAATGTTTTATTATAACATTCGTGTTATTCAATGAAGCCTTGTGCGTTATTACAACAACCATAACTAGACGTCTAGGACTAAACATCTGTCACAAATAATAATATCTAACAAATAATCAATTAGTACTTACTAACGATCACATATCCGCAGGATATTAATGCTTACACGGTTTCCTTGGTACGTTGGCCAAACTTCAATACGAATTAGTCATTCTGTTAGCAATTCGAATATTTTCATTTTGTTTCGACAAATTAGCGGCCTGTCTCCTTGTGTCAGAAATAAGAAAATGTTGAATTTGTACGCGACTTGTTTAACATTTAGATATCAGTTTGGAATTTAGTATTTGGTCAAGAAAATATAGTTGATAATAATGTATTATACGATGTAGCAAAATTGACGTATGAAAAATGCCGACTCTAAACAATATTTTGTACGTGTCTCTAAACTATTTTACAGTAAGTTTTTGAATTAGTCAATAAACTATCAGTATAGAATGAAACTTGAGGTATAAGAAAATCGCTACACAGAAATACGCTAGCCAGAACGTGAAAATCTATCTTGCTTCATAGGGAAACCCCAATAAATTCAAGTAGATGAAACTAACATTAATATCTATGACATCAAATATAATTTCAATCAGTCTAATCATCAAATCTATGAAACTGGGCCATTCCTTATGATTCAGAATATCACATCTGTCGATTAACGATTTATTAAACAAACAACGCAAAAATACGATCATACGTGTTTATAATTTTGTCGTAATTTGATTGATTCGTTTCTCAATTGATTTAGCTTGGATATTTTTTCGTTAAAAGGTTATATAAATGTTTCTTTAAGTGGGTAGTAAACACATTAGAGTTATTTACAAAAGATGTTATTCAATTCAACATTATTTGTTTTCAAAAAGTATTTCGAATCTTTCCAGAAAACAGAAATCTTCTTTAATAAATGAATTTTTAAGTAAACGAGTTCTTTGGTTGACATGTTATTTTAACTGTCCTACAATAATATTTCATGTTTTGTAAACATAATTAAGGTCAACGTTTTTATTTATACTTCATCTTATTTATATAGATTAAACAAACAAATTTTCATAGATTAAACAAGCAAAACTTTACCAAGTTGGTGAATAATTATAATAATATTGGAACAGAAATTCAAACATTTATTTATTTAGATTTCTTCTAGAAGCACTTTTGAATCGTCTTAACATAGTTTTCCATTAACCACCGAAGGAATTAGTTTAAATTAATTTGAAATTGATGTCTGATTTTATGGCATTGAAATGCTTTATAAATATAAATTTAGAATAGAAAAAAACCTGCCTCGTGAAAGCTTTTTTATTAAATTAATTTATTTTCGATTTAGATATTACTAACCCAGACAATGCGTAGATTATCATACCCGTTAAATATTAATTAACAATCAAACCGATATTTCGTGTTATTCTTCCAAATAATTTAAATTTCGATGATTCTAACCATTCAATTCTTTTGAATTTCTCACTTCTTCGCTACAAATGTACTACAAAAATTAAATTTATCATTCTACAGGTATTGAAACGTCAAACTAATTAACCAAGGTACTCCAACCTTCGTGGCAGCCAACAATATGATTCCAGTAACATCTGGAGCCAAATTATACGTGACAAGGTGATGGAGATGCGTTTATTAAGTTCCACCATTAAATAGTCACATTAACGTCTCTATTTAAATTATTGATGCTTTTTATTATTTGTATTTTGGTTTACAATATTGGCTATTTAATAGATTATATTTGAAGTACTGAGGAACTACATAATAGATTATAGAAGTTGTACTATTGTCTCATAGGACGTGGATTATGTAAATAAAGATCTTTAAGTATGTAATTTTGTTATTTTATTGAATAAAATTTGAGGATCATATTTTGAATCATATTTTGTTAATCATTTCATTAGGCTCTCTTATCCGTAGAATCATTCAATGAGTCCTTTCTTATCCTGCTTTCTATGTAGGTAGTTAATAAATGGTATGATAGTACGTTAATACTTTCTAAAATGTTTCAAGCTAGATAATGATGAAGCTGAGTTAATTTATTCAGAAGGCTTTTTTGTATAAAAACCTTATTCAGACGACGCAGCCAGTAAATTTTCTTAGCCAAATATCATATACAGAACCCTATAATCGTCATGTCGTCATAACCATAGTAAATTCACAAGTTAAAATAATTTTCATAGAGATAAACTGAAAATCCGCATTCCTTGCCCGACCCACTTGGCATACGACTTTCAAAGCTGTCGTTTAGTTTCCAAGATCTTAGGATAAAAACGTTCATTGAGTACATCCTTTATGATTGTAAAAAAATCCATATAGTAGGTACTGTTAAGTATTTTTTATGTTCGGTGTGATTGCTAAACCAGATACAAACAATTTCTGTTAGGTAAGGTATGAAAACGAGTATCTAATTTATATATTATAACGATTTAGCATCAAATAATTTTATCTAGAAATGAAATATTGTTCTGTCCTTATTTTCAACTTCAAATATAATATAATAATACAATTCACTTTACTACTGTTTTTTTCTCCAATATCTACACAATAATTATATAAAGGATTAATTATTAATATGACGTGTACTTTAGTATTCTTATATGTAACGGGTAAATCAAATATTTCTATGTAGGTAAATTTTTATAGTTATTGGGTCGATCCTAAAAATTCTTTCGCCAGCTGAAAGCTACATTTTTCTTCAGTCACATCCATACTAATATTTTAAATGCGAAAGTAACTTTGTCTGTCTGTCTGTTACTCAATCACGCCTAAACTACTGAACCAATTTTTATCCCGGGAAAATGACGCAATCCCGGAAATCCCACGGGAACGGGAACTACGCGGGTTTTTCTTTGACTGCGCGGGCGAAGCCGCGGGCGGAAATCTAGTAGGCTATATTTTATTGTTTTTCCGAAGTGAAACCGGGACGAGCAGCTAATTGTAAAACACATAGTTAATACAATAGACCTTCATAAGAAACGTTAGACTCGCGTCTATCTAGTCAGATAAATAGTATATTTCCAGTTCCAAAATATGGAGGCACAGAAATAATCTGGGACATGTCATAGTAAAGCGGCCAAGAATGTCACATCAAAATTATACATCCGTTCTACAGCTGCCGTGGGACTGACTGATATACAGAAGTTTATATTTGATTAATACGATATTAAATTGTTCGAAAGTGAAGAAATTGTGAAATTGTCTAGACTTGATTATTTGTTGCGTGTTTAGGGGATATTTTTAACTGAATCTAGATGAATTTAGATTTGGAGATTTTATATTTAATTTTGCATTAAACGCAGTATTATAAATAAGCCTTCCGTATATTGTACAGAAATATCATGTAGCAATCTTTAGTCAATCATTTGTCAAGTCAATTAAGTACATATCAATCCATATTTTAAGTTTTTCAGTTTTTGGCGTTTCTCTCTTTTGTATCACATTCTTCTAAAATTCATGGCATTTGGTTGAAATTTCAATGACTATTATTATTGAAATTAATAGTTCCATCAACATAAGCGTTACATCTATATAATTATTAGCCTTGAAATCAGTATTTTCAAGTAAAAGTTATTGGAAGAACCAATATCTCTCTGAATTAGATCTTATTTTAGATCTATGCGTTGAATGATATTAAATACGCATTTGATATCATGCCACGTGGCTTTTAACATGATTTACTTGTACGAATATAGTCCTTGAATATAAAATAGATGCAATTTAATATATTGAGAATATTATTAACGTCAAATGAATAGTTTGAAATTATTTTTAATCAGTTTCATACTAAAATTAAACTTTGTACATAAATCATATTATTTTTCTCGATTCTATTACCAGTTTAACTTAACAATAAGGATTTTTATCTAATAAGCAATCTCTAAGAAGCAATCTAATACGACCATTCATAATATAAATACAAAAAATCTACAGACTTCAAATTTGCAATTTTTCACATTGTACATTTTTTATTTGTACGCTTTTTTCTATCGAGCATTTTTAACAGACGAATTAAATTTTAGCACATTTACATACGTAGTAGATACTGCATAAAAACTGCATATTCTGTAACCCGAATATCTGTAATAGAAGCCAATGTCCAGAATACGTGCGAACAAACTCGAGAAGTGTTCATAATATTAAATATATTCACAGAAATTTGGCTCGGACATCTAAAATGAAAAACATCAATAAATTTCATAATGATCACAACTGCTTGCTACTTATGCGGTGCCGTAATAAATAGAGCTAGCTGGCTTAGCTGTGTCCACTGTCGCACGGGACGACACGACACGACAAAATTGTCGTGACACGTTATGTAATTGAAACCGTGTAAGACAAGCGTAATAATTGTAAATAATAATATGTAATTTAAATATCTGCCATATCTGACTATATAAAGCAAAATAAACTGTAGACGTTTGCCTAAATATTGAAAGAAAATTAACCAAGGAATTTATTAGTTTATATTTTTCCTTTCAGGCGTTATATCCGTCAGAGTATTAAAAAATTATGTAAAGTGCAGATTGATTTTGTAACTTTGAAATATTAACGAGTAATTGCGCAAATACAATCTATAAAAAAGTTGGTGTAGTGGAAACAAACTCTCCTAATTAATTGTGTTTAAGGTTGAATTTAAATTTTTGAACGCGAATATTCTAGAAAAAAATATTATTTGCGAACAGTGTCATAAATCATAGAAGCTTTCATAACCATGAAGGTTTTATAACACATCCGCTTTCCAAGTTTAAAACCTTGTGAGTTTTATTTCTTCTAATAAATTAATAGTTTTATTCTTATCTATTATTTTAAATGTCATTTAAGTATTTAAAAGTTTATTCTCATACAAGTTATAAAAGTTTAGACAGCTAAATAAGTTCGCCTACGAAACAATGGCATTGTCTGTAGCGCTCCAATATTGAACGATCCGTAGCTAACGCGTAGCACTTCGTAGCATCATTTTACTCACCAATACAATAGCAATATAATGACAATTAATTATCTACATGTATAGTGTTATCTATGGATAGAATATGGAATGTCGTACTCCCGCCATTTTGAATTTCAAACACCAAATTTAATTACCGAGCACTAGCACTACACTGGCCACAAACAATTTTTTTTCTTCTTTTTTTTAAATTCGAATTCCAGAGGACCGCTCTCCGGTACGCGCGAAAACCAACTAGACGGTTGAATCCGTCCTGCGTAGTAACATGCACCTTAGTATTTATTTATATATTTTATTATAATTATATACCCATATATTTGCCGGATTTCGACAAGTGTTGTGCTCGTTGAATTATGTCGCGCTTGCCCTTTCTTAAGGTTTTTGTATAAATAGTTAGTGGTCAGTGCTTCCTGATGTTTTATCATTAAATTAACGTATTTCATTAGATGTAACATTTGTGTTAAAATAATAGAAGTGTCATTCTAAATTTGTTGGATACCTACTGTGTTAATTGAATAGTTGGATAATACTTTTATATTTCTTTTAGGTTTTCCTTACATAGGAATGAACCCAGGATGTGAACTTAAAAGACGATCTTGTTGTAGTTTTAAAAGAGATACTATTTTTCACACAAATAATTATTACGGGAATCAAACCTAGAACCTAGACGTGTAGCGAAAACGTGATTAAATAAAGTAAATTAGTTAATTACGTACCTATACTGTACATTATTAAATAATGTTAATAGTATCAACAATTGTTTTTTAACATAGGCATTTTACCGAGCTTCAAATGGAACATATCATGAAAATATGCATAAGAGCATATTTTCATGCATATAAAAACCTCTTTTAAACCATACAAAACGTGGCCATCATCCTACTTCATTTCGCTTTCCTGTAAAAATGTGGATATCCATGTGTTTCTAAAAGAATGCTTCTTTTGTTCTAGGTATAGTTTTATTTATTTATTTATTTAGCCTTTATAATCCATGACATTTAGATACAGTTTACAACAAAAGATACATAATACATGAAAATATTAAAAATGCAGTTAGGTTAAATGTCCTGGCCCCTTTCGGGTATAGGCCTCCTCCAACTGTCTATCTAGGTATAGTTAGCATGTGAAAATTATAGTTGAGAGTTTCCATTTTCTTTAGAGAAAAAACATATGTTGAACTAAAATCTTAACCACAACATTTCTTGAAGGCGATGAAAACAACTATTGAAAATTTAATTTTAATTTATCTGAGAAGAAACGTAAAAGTATTCAGGTAGGTACTGCATAATATCACTCTCTATTGTAAAATATATATACCTTAAGTTCTCCAATTAAGTTGAAATACACAATTTCACTTATTTATTAGTGCAATCAACTTTACTTGAACTTGAGGCATGATAAACTATGTCCCTACTTCCCTACTAATATTATAAATGTCTAATAACTTTGTCTGCCTGTCTGTCTATTACGCTTTCCCGCTTAAACCTCTCAACCGATTTTGATGAAATCGGGCACAGACAATCTTTAGACCCTGAGCTACCTTTTATTGCGAAATATGTACCACGGGCGAAGCCGAGGCGGACCGCTAGTCGTAAATATAAATTTAAAAATATCGCACTACATTCAACTTTCTACATTTTATTTAAAACAATCTTCATAAAATGTGACGCAATACAAGATTCTATTTGCATATGCAATTTGCAATTTGGATCCGGGAAATTGATAGAAATGGCGCCTGTGAGTCACTTGCGACGTAATTTTTAGAGTTCAGTATCGAAAGGGTAAAAACAGGACCCTATAAATAACACAGACTACGCTCTCTGTCTTCCTGTGTGTCCGACGTCCGTCCGTCAACAGGCTATATTTCATGAAACGTGCTTGATAGACAGTTAAATTTTTCAGATATAATGTATTTATGTAGCCGCCATTACAACAAATAATAAAAACTCGAGGTAGAGTAATAGTTGGCGCTGTCATAAATTGAATGAGTGACCATTTTTTGCAGCTGCTCTTTAGCTTATTTGTACGGAACTCTTATTGTCGCGAGTCCGACTCGTACTTGACCATTTTTTAATATTTTTTCATATTGAAGCGATGCCAAATGACATGGCGCTATATACGCAAACAGCTGTTGGGTATCTTGCGGGTATGTTAACTAGATCGTTATTACAAGAAAATGAATTTTTTGTGTGATTCGAAATGATAGCTACGACATTATACCTTATATGCGTATGTTAATAAGTAGTTTCCAGTATGTAGGAAGATAAATAAAAATCAAAAGTCTAGAAATTAATGGGTAGAGCAAAATGATCGTGATTTATAGAAAATACTAGCGGTTCGCCCCGGCTTCGCCCGTGGTACATATTTCGCAATAAAAGGTAGCCTTTCTGTTGGTCTAAAGATTGTCTGTGCCAAATTTCATCTAAATCCGTTGAGAGGTTTAAGCGGGAAAGCGTAACAGACAGACAGAGTTACTTTCGCATTTATAATATTACTAGGGATGAATTTATCGAAATTATAACTACAATTTTTTCTATTATAATAATTATAACTTCAATTTTCAAATTTCAGTTTCAAATATAAAGAAAATTTTAAAATGTTTGTGAATAATATAGAAAATTATACTTCTTTTACTTTAATCGATCCCACTGAAGTATCTCTCCAATATTTTTATGTTAATTGTTTTAAGTTGAAAAAGAAACCGGTGATTAACCCTCTGCAATAAGAATAAGAAAAGCTCTCTATCAAGCCTCTATTAAAATTTATGATATTGTATCTTATTTGCGTTTTAATGTATTATAAATTATATCTGTAATTTCAGAATTAACTACCTTAAAATCTCTAATACAGGTTTCACATTCAAATCTGCGCTAAATCCATATTTATAACGTTACAAAATATATTCTATAAAATGACAGAAATTAATACATCTTCATTAAAACTAACATCATAATCTATTAAAACGTGCTAAACTATTCCTGGATGACACCCAAACCTTCAAACCTTTACACTCGTAAATTACTTACTTCCATGCTATTTTCTCTGTATTTCATATAAATACAACGATCTGTTGAAATGGGGTACTTGACCTTGTACAATATGCTTCAATGGGAATTTATTGATGCAATAAAAACGGAAAATCGACTTTTTACTGGTTATGAGGCGTTTGACAGGTGTCACGTTGATGGCGCGTAAAATTTAAATTGCGGCTTGATGATTGGTCGTGGGCACAATATATTTGAATGCCGAAGGTGTGTTCAAATTATTTTTAAAATTGCCTGTTTTTCCTAGCTTGGAAAACGTTGTTTTGCCAGCACGCCCGAATCACCTACCGGTATTGATTTGAGCCTTTTCAGACCTTTACGAATTTGTACAAACAAAATTCAAGATATTATAAAGGCGAAATTTTGTATGGATGTATGGATGTTTGTTACTCTTTCACGTAAAAACTAATGAACCGATTACAATGAAATTTAGCACACATATAGAAGGTAACTTGGATTAACACATAGGATAGTTTTTATCCCGGAAATCCCACGGGAACGGGAACTATGCGGGTTTTCCTTTGCAAACGCGGGCGAAGCCGCGGGCGGAAATCTAGTATTTTATATGTATATATATATCCTAAATATCCACTACAGATCGTATTTCCTTGCAAAAAATTTATCAACTGCTACGTATATTCGCTACGTAGGTATATTAGCTTAGGACGACTTTATTAAAATAAGTCACGTAAGTTAGTTCTAAGTATAAATAAAGAAATAAGAAAAACATTTAATTTGGTCCCCGATACATCACGCGTGTAAGAATATTGTGTATTCAAATATTTCATAAGAGATATATAGTAGAAAACATTAATTTATGTTTATAGACGAGCCCTTGATAACCTTGATCTATTTTTAAAAAGTAATAAACCCATTTCAAATATAACGAGATACATATATATATATAAATATAAATATCCGCCTATGATAGGATCATAGGGCGGATGCTTTTCACATCCGTTTCAAAGATCAATTTTCCACGGTCAGTTAAGTAATAAGGGGCCTTAGACAAAGTAACAATTACAAAACGATGACGAAGTTAGAAATCGCAAAAATGTATGGGATCGACATACGCCGCGTTAGATCACGGTCTATCTATGTCAATCTATGCGATTTCTAACTTCGTTATCGTTTTGTAATTGTTACTTTGTCTAAGGCCCAAGGGCCTTTTTATTAAAATTTAACTTCTATATTTAGTTTATTTGTTACTTATAGCTAACCGCCCGCGGCTTCGCCCGCTATGTCCAAAACCTAATAAATACTAAAACCATCCTCTTGAAGCACTCTATCTATTAAATAAAACCGCATTAAAATCCGTTGCGTAGTTTAAAAGATTTAAACATACAAAGGGACATAGGGACAGAGAAAGCGACTTTTTTTATACTATGTAGTGCAGGTTGTTTCAAGTCGTAATCTGTATTTTTATATAATAGTTAATACGATGCTACGGAACAATGTGGTCACGACAAAGTCAATAAAGAAAAAGTATCTTAATGTGTTTTGAATCACTAAATCTAATATATAAAAATCAATGCCACTTTTCGTTGTAATTCCATAACTCGAGAACGGCTGAACCGATTTCGATAATTCTTTTTTTATTATATTCCTTGAAGTACGAGGATGGTTCTTATGTAGAGAAAACGTTAATATGTACCACGGGCGAAGCCGGGGCGGACGGCTAGTATAGTATAAAACAAAGTCGCTTTCTCTATCCGTATGTATGCTTAAATCTTTAAAACTAAGCAACAGATTTTGATACGGTTTCAGATAGAGTGATGTAAGAGGAAGGTTTTAGTATACATATAATTTACTAGCTGCGCCCCGCGGTTTCACCCGCGTGGCTCAGCACCTGTGGATCTTAGTGTGATGATATATATAAATATAGCCTTCCTCGAAAAATCGGACCAGTACCTAGTTCCTGAGATTAGCGCGTTCAAACAAACAAACAAACTCTTCAGCTTTATAATATTAATGTAGATTAGGTTTTAGACAGAGCGGGCGAAGCGGGTGGAAAGCTAGTAGTGTATAAAAGTCATTTGATAATAAATACCGCCCAAAGATCCATCAACAAATATATATTTATTGCAAACGTCCAGTGACTCACGTATAGGAATATAACGTCGCCCACGCAACACTAATATACATTATTTTACATTATACACGCTCAGCTCAACCCTCTCTAAATAAAATACATTATGTTAAGAATTTTATTTGAATGCTCCCATCACATTTTTTTTTCATTGCTAATTGTGGAATTGGATGAATCGCGGACATGTGTTACTTTTGTATTTATAATGCTATTAATATAACGTGTGTTATAATATTAAGTTCAATCGTTGCTAACTGCTACATTGTTTTATATTTGACAAGGTTGAAATCGATATTTTAAATTTTATCTGTTTGCTAACTTCAGCCTGTGCCTTCGGCTGGATGAAAAGAATCTGTGTGTAACAAAATAGGAATGTATTCGACAGATACATTCTAAATTGACTATTAATGCAACGAAAAACACAATTTTCGTAGCTAGCGTAGGAAACATAATGATAAATAGGAAAATTACTTATCTACATACTTACTTTCTATACACACATATACATTTATCAGTGAAACAAATATCTATCTGCCCAAATAATATATATCCCATAACTTATAGGCCTAAAAGTCTGCTTGTGAACCCACGATAAAAACAAACGCCAAATACCTTTAGTTCCTACTGGTAGGTATTTAGTAACTCTAAACCAATGAGAGTAGGTACATTTCATTTTAATAAGCACCAGCTGTTCGTCAAAACGTCATGCAAATGACAAATATGTGACAAGTTGTTATGTTGTTGTTTTTATTTGTTTTTCGACAACGTATGTACTTAAATTAGCAAAGGGGAATTTATGTATAAAATGTATAATGATTCAAAATGTTAGTTACCCCACTCGACCGAAACGGCTGGATCGATTCTATTGAAACTTTGTGTGCCTTTTGGGTAGATCTGAGAATCCAACCATCATCTATTTTACATACCTCTATGTGAAAAAAGTGATACAACAACGTTTGCCGGGACTGCAAGTTTATATTATACTAGCTGCTCCGCGCGGTTTCACCTCCGTGGCTCCACCCCTGTTGGTCGCAGCGTGATGATATGTAGCCTATAACCTTCCTCGATAAGTGGGCTATCTAACACTGAAAGAATTTTTCAAATCGGACCAGTAGTACCCAAGATTAGCGCGTTCAAACAGACAAACAAACAAACTCTTCAGCTTTATAATATTAGTATAGATAAATGTTATTTTGTGTTTCGAGCAGCAATTTATAAAAATACGGACTGATAAATATAGTTGTAGGATTTATAGGAAGGTATTCAAATAAAAATAATATATTCTTAAGGTGTGTGAAGTAGGTAATGATTATCTTCATTGTACTTTGTACTTTATGTTCTGTTACCAGGCTAGACGAATCTCCTATTAATATTATTATCTACATAATTTTGTTTTATTTGCCTGTTACAAATCTCAGTAATAAAACTTTTAACTAGTATAACTATAATAAAGTTTGAAGATTCAATAATATTCATGTACTTTTCCACTAAAAACAGCATCTACTGTTATAAAAAAATACATAAAATGAAATCGCTGCCTTGAACTTAATCCTTGCATCAGTTTCAAATATTAACCATTTATAATACCAAGAAAATAAAATAAAATAGGAATATTATGACATTTATAAATAACAAAATTCCTACACCTGTCCTCATAAAACATTAGGATGATGACGTCAGCTAGCTAAAAATACACTTTATATTATTGAGCGTCAAAATATAAGTTTTTAAATTGGTTTAATTTTAAATTTTGTTTATAGGGTAATTCATTTTGTTCAAGGATACCTAATTGTTCGATATAATTTATGAAGTATAAAAAATTTATGATCAAATATGTACTTATGTAGTTAGAGCAAGAGTAGTTTTTGATTTCAATATACGGATCCAAACTATTTGAAAATATAAAACTAAATACCCACTAAATCTAAAATTTACGTAAAAAAGGTTACGAATAAAATATTTATTTATTATTGATGGACGGTAGCTGTAGACAGTAGAGTCTAACTACGAGTAATTATTCTCTGGTAGAGTTAACTGTCAGGCGTGAGGCGACCCTCGATCGTCTTTGTCGATTAATAAAAAATATCCTAAAAAGCTACAATAATACAAAAAGGAGATGATAATATGAAAATCCAACGCTTTGGAAGCTTTCATTTTTCATGAAGCCATGAATCATATTCTGCGCCATCTATGTTGCTAATCACAAAACACTGAAAGAAACGTTGTGCATGATCGTGATTCATCAAACTGTTCATAGATGGCGCTGATTATAAAAATAACTTCACAGGGGGATCATGCGTGAAAAATTGAATTAATAATGTAAAATAGTAAAACATATAAAGGGAACGTAATTATATGATATTTGAAATAAACGGTTAACCACAAGGATCATCAACAGGGTTTTATCAAAGCATTCCTTTGACCATGGGTTCATTAGACACATACCCATAACGAATCTTTTAAGATCGCTCTGTTGAAACCGTGGCTGATATAGCTCTGAAAATATTTAATTGATACCGCTGTTATTTATTCCTATATCAATATATTGAATCAATAGGTATTAGTTTAAGAAAGTTGTCATTTTAATTAGTAGATGGACTTACCTTCTAAAAACTGTCTTGTGGGTAGTCGTAGGGAAACTTTTAACGACGAAGCGTAGGCCGAGTCGATGTACCAACAGGGGTCGCTGGAATCGCCCAGTCTCTTACCGCTTCCTCTGAAATAATTTAAAAGAAATTAGGTTTCTGTCCCATCGTCTTTAATTCTATTAGCTATTTAATTCTATTCAACAATCAACAAAACCACATAAACACATTAAACTGTCACATAGTTAGTTACGTACGATTTCATATCCTTAAATATTTTTTGGTAGACATAATAATTATAAGTAGATATAAAACAATCTTTATTTTTAAGAGCAATCTCTCGATTGATTACCCTTACATTCATGAAATTAAAGCTTAACCTACAGCTGCCTTTAGAGCTTTCAAACATGTGTGAAACAGCTTTATAAATTGACGGTAACAAAATTAAAAGCAAACTTTATACGCCTGTAATTCATTATTCAACAAATTGTCTCATTGTTCAAATCACTAAATAAAAATACAACGTTCTTTGTTCCAAATAATTCATGATTTATATCAGCAAGTAGTGAACATTCATGCTATAAGAATTCCTGTCTGTCTGGAAAGGCTTTTACGTCATCCAAAAAAATTAATGGCACTTTCATTCGAAGTATTATCGTGGCAGCGATTCAGATATCATAAATACACTTGTTACTACACTATTTTTATTTTCATTAGCTTCATTATATTACGTGTCGGGTTTTGTATAATATCCGCTCGAATTCAATAAGATAAATTTATTTTCGGAATTACGCATCTACCGTTATTTTGTCTATCTTTGCTATTTATTCCTCTTTGTTATTTTTGAGTCTAAATATAATTTCTACAAACTTTGTAGTTAGTTAGAACTTACCTATGTAGTTTTTTTATTGTTTGTAATAATAGAGTTATATTTTATAAGCAATCTTTCATTCATTTCCAATGACCATTTAACAAATAGGTAGATACATATAACTTTAAACATGTTTTAACTTTCATCGTATTAGCAACAAAACACCAGCATACAGGTTATGAATGTCAAAACAAAACAGTACGGGCTCAAAAATTAGACATAACGGTCGTGCAAGCTCAAAACCTCATATTTACCCTGAATCCATATTGAATTTCATCTATAGTAACACGTAAAAAGAGTTTTATAGCGATAATTCGCCAAAGAAAGCTATGAAAAATAAAAAACTACATGTTGCGACCGTTCATATGTCAAACTGAACTATTTTCGGACTACCAAGTTCATGTTGCTGAGCATAAATATCTCTGAATATCGTTTCAGGCGTAGTGGCTCTTTTCAGACGGTTGGAGTTTAAGTTCAGATGTAATCGTGTCACGATAATAGATGGCGCTGTTTATGCTCAAGAGTTTCTGCGAATTTCCGCTAGATGGTACTAGTACTGCATCTTTTGAAGACTATAAAAAAATTAAGAAAACTAAAAACGAAAAGGATAACTTTTTTCTGTTACACTAATTGTATATTTACGGTCAACGTCAAGTACATAAAAACTACTGACTCTATAAAAGAAAAAATTCTCCATACAACCAAAAGAATTGTCAAAATCCGCTCAATGGTTTTCCCATGTAAGAGGAACAAACCTTCATACATCCATCCATCCTAATAAACTTTCACGTTTATAAAACGTAATTGCAATAATAACATGTTATGCGCTTCATTTCATAAACACCTATGTTGATTAATGATTTGAAAGGTTAATAGTAGTACCTAGTTGTAGGTAATCAAGTACCACACGTTCGTAGTAAAATCTAGTAATAATTTACGTGTTTTATGTTTCTAGATTAGTCACTTGGCTAGATAATAAGAGTTAATGAAAGGTTGTAAATTACCCACAAATAACTGCATCCACGTTAGTGTTTGTACAGATGTTTCCTCATTCATGAATCAGTTTTGACTTTTTACGATTCACCCATCCCCTAGTAAAAATGTTTAACTCTATTTTTCTTTAATTACTCTAGTAAGACACAGTATTACAATCCCTTATTGTAATACTGTTACTAAGAGTTGAAATAAGTAAGAATGTACAGAGGTAAAACCTGCATGAAATAATCGCAATATCATATTAGTTCTGTATTGTAATAGAATTTTATCTACACGTAGGTACATATACATAGTAATATTCATAATTATGTATCTCCTTTTAAATCCATACATATACGACACAATTTTAAATGACATAGAAAGCTTAATTTCATTTAATTTATTTTCTGATTTAATATCTCTTTTTATCAAGCTGAGTTCAAGAAAAGTGATTTTGTTTCCACCAAATCTTCCCCTTTCTATTTCATTCAAAGAACAGTAGTTTCATTCATTAATTAGTGTTACCAGCTATAATAAAATCACTTCCAATACTTCATTGTTAATACCACTAATAATATATAATCTGCCATCAGCTCACATTGTCAGCATGGTGGCAATTTGCCCAGTAATTGATTATATTACTACATTCATTTGTTTGCAATTAACACATCAATTAATTATGAAATTGTATGAATGAAGATTGCTGACATAAGACCTTTGTAATGTAGTATTAAAATAGTGTCACAGTTGGCAGGGAACAGAATGTAAGGATGCTAAAAAGAAATAGACTTCTAAGTACTATAAAAATAACAGAAAGATATCGGAAATGCTCTCCCACACATTTCTGAATTTTTAGATTGCATTTGCGTGACATGCAGAAATATACTTAGTTTTACATGCGGTTTTACCACGTTCCTCGGTCGCGCTCGTCATCCCATTTTCATTTCTATCTAAAGAATCGAAAATCGTACTATGTATATGAAAAACTAAAACGTAATCAAGCTATTTTTAAACGAGCAATGAAAAATCTCTTAGTTCGGTTAAGATTCAGATAAAATACGTGGATAAAATTCATAAAGATATGAAGTGATTTGGGCAATTTCACAGACTACATATCAAAACAAAATTCTATAAATCGAAAGAAGATAACGTATATTTTACGGTTTACCTACATATTATCATGTGTGGTCTAAAAACCTATTTCCAATGTCTACTTATTATTTTACACGTTATACTCTAACAAATACAACAATTTGGCAATAGATTATATTCGTCTGTAAAACAACACTTATACTGTACAAAACGATAAATAAACGGTTAAACCATACATCAAAAGATTACCCTGACCCACGCAAATATTTGCAACTATTCACAGGATGACTAGATAAACGCGTAGGTTTCAATAAACAACTTGTAATTATTTAACAGTAAAATAATTGATTTAATGCTTCCTAGACTTTACGACTCGGTTTTTGTGGTTCGCAGTCGGTATCTAGTTTAATTAAAAACAACGTAATTTCCGATGTGTGCTGCCAGATGGTACCTACGGTTTTGGCGGGAATGTTTTTTTTTGGAAACGAATTCCCGCTTGTTTCTACACGTAGAAATTTTGATAATTCCTATTACAATCACATGGGATTACATTTTTATAAATTTATAAATTTTTGAATATTTTAATTATATGACACACTATTTAAACAAAAAAGCCTATGTATAGGAACTTGAGAGCGATCTCTATACTTATAGGCAACCGTGAAAGGACAAGTGTGATTTTAAAATTAATTGTTTAAAACGAAGCTAAGGTTCAATTAAATAAGTTACTTAACTAACTTACTTTTATCATTCATAATTTTTTATTGAAACATTCACAACACAAAAAATTATATTCTTATAATAACTTTTCTATTCCGAATTTTAATATTTGCAAGCATTGTTTAATTAACTAGGTACCTATGACTGGTATCTACCACATAAATAGAAAGTAATAATGCATACGCTATTACAATATATGCTCACTAAATCACTCTCGCTCTATTTTACATCGTAATTAATAACGACGAAGCATAACAAACAGAATAAATACAATACAACATGTCCGACAATATAAAGATACTAATGCACTAAGAATAGTACTCAATAAAACTATAACGAACTATTGAACTAGTGTATGATTGATTATTTTTTGAAGGTAACCCTTTTTTCCTGACAAATATAGCAACCAATATGCAAAATAGGGAAAAAAAGAGGCAACACTTGTTCTAATACAAATAAGAAACTTACTTCCTTTTAACCTCTTTTAACTGTTCTGTGGTAAAACTATCACAGATTTAAAGATTTAGTGGCTTACCAATTTCATTGTTATTTTTTGTTAAAATGTTTATTTAAAAGTAAACCTTAAAAGTTACAGTAGGTATTGTCTAGCCAGGTAAATTTTTATAGTTAGATGTTCCCAAAAACTAGGTATTGTTCACAATCCCTACCGTATTTTGAAAAATTCACCTTTTTTTACACAATAAAATAATAATACATACGTAAAAGTTAAAAGTTTCGAATAATATTATGCAAAGAGAAAATAAAATATGAATAAATAAATTCATAAATTCGCTAAGGCTCTATTCCTGCCTACGGCACTCTACGGTTTCGTAGCGCGCGTAGTGAAAGAAAAACCCGCATAGATCCCGTTTTTTACTTCTCATCATTTATTTATTTATTCTTCCTCAGGTACAAAATATACATTTATTGTAATCAACATATTTATTCTAATTAGTGGGGTCATTAAAATAATTGATCTCTATGTCTAGATTGACGAAGTAGATAATTGTAATAATTAATGGTATTCCGTGGCACTAGGTATCTAAATAAAATATTTTGGCGCAACTAAAGACAGATCTAATGACGAACTTAGTTTATATTGTAGATTCATGTAAATATTGATAAATTACTTTTCATTCAAACTCTATACATATACGTATGTCTTTTTGAACAAGTATTTATACTGCCCATAAAATAATCAGCTATGCTAACCAGCTTAGCACTGACACTAGAACTAAAAAAGCTCACCAATTTATAATGTATCGAGTTCTTTGGTATTTTATTAATTCACCAATAAGACAAATTCTTAAATTACTTTGAACAGCTTTGAACCAATTCGAATCACACCTCGTCTATCAAGCTTCATAAATCATGTGTTGCCAGCATAAAAATTCCGATCAATCGGACGTCACATTGCGCAAGAAATAATTTAATTAAAATAAGAGGGAATGTTAAATAGTGAGTTTATACCTACTCTGATTGGTGGAGACAGGTGGCCTGGCACGCCGCCCGCTATGATTGACAATCGTAGGCAATTACTGGCCAGCTTGCAATAATTAGTATTGTTCTTTGATTAAATTCTTTTGATTAGTTATATTAATTAGGTCTATGAATAAGCACCTTTGTTGTAAGTACCTCTCATCCAGAGCTTATACCTAATAAAGGGGAAGTCAACGAAAAAATACAACATAAAAACATATTAGAGGTACAAAATCTACCAAATTACCTGAAAGTAAATCTAACTACAGACCTAACAGAAAAGAGTTCTTCAGTAAAATACATAAAATCAATAACATAAATAATATTATATCCACACAACATAAACTTAACAAAACCAATATCCCTGAAAGCATTTCCTACGTCACAAGCGAACCTTGACCCAAGGTTACGGCCCTAGATCCAAGGCCTGGCCTCGACCTCAAGGACGAGGTCCCCGGAGGCCTCGCTAGAGGTCAAGCCGGGACGTCCTTCATTGCCCGAGTCCCGGGGCCGTGTCGAGGACAAGCGAGCGTCCTTGTACCTGAACTGGGAAATATTGATGCTGTGTGTTGGTGTACTGTAGTTTATCTGTGGCACAGCTGTTTCGATACCGGTTTTTAAAAGGATTGGAAATTAGAAAAATAATTGTAGAGCACTGTTATTTTATTAGCGTCTTTACTTATAATAACACAAATAAAATAGTATCTTAGCGAGAATATAACATTTAAAATTATGTAAATTCATTAACAGTAAATTTAGTCAAAGAAAAATGTGTGATGTCAGACCTGAGTTCTAACAAAAATGAGCTGTGAAAAGCACACAGGGAGGTAATCATGATAATGATAATAAGCATAAGAACGTTGTACTATCATTAATATCTTACATTTTTTGTTGTACATCTTCAAAAAATTCTTAATGTTACCAATAAAATAAAATTAAAATGTAATTTTTACATTTCTCCAGAGGGACGCGTTACTTTTTTTTTATTTGACACCACTTTTGCAGCCGGTATGACAAATTATTCGACTTGTCATCTGTCAGTTGGTTCCCACTTCGTAGACGTCAAATGATAATTACTTTTCCGTCCGCGTGATATCATAATATTTGACCTAGAGGCCTGGAATATATTCTTAAATTTAAAATTGGATATTTTGACGACGGATACCATAATTTTCTGCGTGCGCTCGTACTTTTTTATGCTTTTCATATTTTTATAATTTATCTCGTGTAATTTACTTCGATAGAGCATTGAATACTTACTATTTAAAATATAGATCCTGATATATAAAAAATTCTTGATAGAAACAATGTCAGATGATATCAGTACGAAGATTTACATTTTAATTAATACTTACTAAGTGAGTTTTCAGACCAATTTATCAACATCCGCTAATAACGCGCGGACAGAATTTGACAGGTGCTGAAATGACAGCCATTGTGATTCTTTTGTTTTCCCGCCTAATTTGTTTTCTGAACGACAGCTATTCTAATAATTTAAATTTAGAATTTAAACGAGCATTCAGGTTCTTTGATTAGTTTTTAATGGAAAAAATGTGTTGATTAATTTATAGTCTCTATAGGCATTTTCAGAAGATTGACTACCAGTTGAAAATGCAATGTATTTTTATGTGAAAAGTGAAAATTGTATAAATTTAATTGTTTATTCTTTAACCCGGTTGATATTACACTGTAGCTATACGACCATGGTAAACAATCGTTAAATTTTTGAGGAATTAAATTTCATAACAACTTAAAATAAACGAAGGTATAGAATAAAACAATATTACAACTAGGTCTTAACATAAAAGTGTTTAAAGTGCTAACTACAACAGTTGTTCGTTTTCAAATATAAACATTAAACAGTTCTACATATTTAGGTATATTTATTTTACAGAAGCATTGTTAAACCTAGAAATTGTACCTATTTTACTTTATGTACCTACATTGTTTATATTTATCTATAATAATAAAGCGGTAAAAATAGTAATTTTATTTGCATTTTCATTTATATAAAATACTAGGTTTCCGCCCGCGGCTTCGCCTGCGCTGTCAAAGAAAAACCCGCATAGTTCCCGTTACCGTGGGAATTCCGGGATTGCATCATTTTCCCGGGATAAAAAGAAGCCTATTACCTTTCTCTGGTATCAAAATATCTCCATATCACATGAAAATTGGTTCAGTAGTTTAGGCGTGATTGAGTAACAGACAGATAGACAGAGTTACTTTCGCATTTATAATATTAGTATGGATTCTATGCAACAGACAATTTTACGTAATGTTTTTTTTTTCCTTTTTCCGTTCAATTGCGCGGTAAACGGTCAGTGCTGCTACAATGCAATAAAATATTTTCCGTATGATATACCACGTAGAAGTGTGGTAGAAGCTAGGAGACTCTATAAATACTCGTTGGATTTTAATAGTATTTCGCAGTAAAGTATTTTAGCAGGAAATATTATAATGATTAACAGCCACTAATTACATTCGTGCAATAAATCAAAAGTGCATAAATATGTTAAATAATATAGGACATCATGAACAAAATTTTAATAGGTGTTACCCATTACCACTTATAACAATCCAAAGCTAAAAAAAATTGTTTAAAACCTTTTTTGAAGTAATACAAATTTAATTACAGCAGTAAGCAAGTAAATATTTGTAATACGTAATGCGCTTGATGTAAAGCAATGAAATGTAAACAACCATCACTCTAGTTTGAAATATTCGAAAATAACGAAATTCGGTAAAATGTATCGTTGCATAGTTATTTTTGACAAGGTCACCTTACTGTTTATGCCTTCCTGGTATGTCATCAACCGATCAATAGGTACATGTAGGTAGGTACATTATTTGATTACATTAAAAAATCATAAAAAATCCCATGTTTATAGAAAAAATGAAAATTTAAAATAATTTCTGTAAATAAACATATGTACCTTTTTAATAATGCTACCTATATAGATAGCAGTAGGTCCTCGTACAACAAAATATAATTGCAAGTATATTCCCGAAAAAAGTAACTATAGATTTCGTCGACAATAATGTCTTTCAAACGAAATTCCATCGCCAGCACTTCTAATAACTAGGTATATATATAAAATTTATAAAATTGAGTGCATAGGTAATCTCAATACCCATTGAAGAGCATGAATTCAGTTTTTTGCGGCATAATTGATGACGTCACAATCTATATCCGTATTTCGTCGACAATAATGTCTTTCAAACGAAATTCTATCGCCAGCACTTCTAATAACTAGGTATATATATAAAATTTATAAAATTGAGTGCATAATCTCAATACCCATTGAAGAGCATGAATTCAGTTTTTTGCGGCATAATTGATGACGTCACAATCTATATCCGTATTTTACGAGCGATCGCTTACACGTAATCCAAACGTTCACATACCTATCACACTAAATCTAATTAATGGTGTTAGTCCCAATTCTGTTGTAAAAATGTTATTTTCAGCCCCACGACGACAGAGGACGAATATGTTACGAAAATAAGTGAATATTTTTAATAATTTCAATGATAAATATGTTAATGAGTATCAATGCGAGGTTTTGAAGACGATTTAGAGCACATGTTGATTTTTAACATCTGTGCAGATGTTAAATAATAGCGGACACGTGTAGATCGCATAAAAGATAGTGAGTAATAATATAATATGTGAAATCGGAACAAATCAGATAGGTAGGACGCATACACAATGATATTGTAATAACTAATATGGTAATATTGGGACGATTAATTTTTAAGTATATATATATGTATATATTTATATACGTATACATTTTTTAAATGTGTAATAACGAGAGCAAAAGGCTAGAACTTAGCTATTGCTGTCCAAAACTCGAGAGAATTAACCAGCTCTGATTTGCAGACTAAACTAATCTAAACTTATAAAACCTTCATACACATACGCATCATATACGCATCATATTCTGGTTTGTTATAATATTAATTAATAATAACACAAAAGTAACACCATACAAAATTACACGGAGCAATTAGTGCCAGAGATTTTTGCGTTGTATGACTGGTACGTGTTAATACAATGTACGCGGGAATTTTAATAGAAACCAATCAATTACAAAGTAGAGCGTTATATAAATCAATTAAGGTGTAGGTTGACACACGTTGACAGGTGTCGCATAACAAATCATAATAAGAGACAACCTTGGAGACAACAGACAGATATGAGATAATGACTGTAAGTGACTTTAACATAGGCAGGATCCTCAATGGGAACGGGAATTTCCATACAGAAGAAGTCTTTTAAGTAGGCTCATGCTGATAATTATGCGTAATCACTACACTCGACTCTCGATTTGTGACCATTAAAAAAAATAAAAGAAAGATGTCCAACAACAAACAATACCCCTAACCCTCCCTGGCAATATCTAATGAAATCAAGCTTAATTCTTCGTGCCATGGTTCAAAAAATATCTATATAAAAGATTTGCAGTCAAGAACCAATTTCGATCCACAGCCAAGTTAAGATCCTCACTGTTAAATCAACAGATTCCTGAACATGACATATTAATAGTACATCAAACTTGGCACTAAATCTCAATGTTGATATTTATTATTTACTATTATAATTTAGCTTGTTACAAAGTGTATTACAGTGACGTTAAATCATATGCACAAATCATTTATGACACCCTGCTTTATTCGTTCTACTAAGTGGTAGTATTAATGGTGCGTGTCCTACTAACCGAATTTGAGTTAGGGCTTATATTCACGGAGGCTAGTAGAATTAACAACGTATGATGGAAAAAGTGTTTTAAGACAAAAAAAATGTGTGCGTGTACTAGTACATGCAAGAAGTGAAACTTCTTTATGACCTTATTTTTCAAAACATAATTTTCTATATGCAAATTTACAGAAATACGTCGAATCACGCGTGGCAGGGATAAGAAAAAGATGGCGCGTAACGGAAAAATGTCACGCGTAACTAAAAAAATGTTAAGTACACTAAATTTTTTTCCAACCCCGATAAAGAAGTTTCACTTCAAATAGGTATCACTCTAATTTGAATAAAATAAGACTAGGTAATCCTAGTGCGTCTAATAGTGATGTCATGCAACTTGTTCTACACGTAATGCGAAGTACTAAGTAGCCTTGCTGTAGCTCTTGCTGTAAAAAGCTATTCTATGAGACATAAGTTCACAAATCTACACTGGATCTGGATTGAAGGTCGAAGGAATGTAACTAATTATAAACCCAGGATCTTTACAAAGTTTACTACAAACTAGAAGGCGTATTACACTGCGATTTGGCGTTACGTATTGGGTCACGCCTTGTCATTTTATATGCTGTAATGTCAAGGCAGGCGTTCAGACAACAACTCGACAGTTACAGAGTTGAACTATTCGGCGTAGTCTCGACACTAATCGACATCGATATCGACCGAAATCGGTCGGTAACTAACGATTATCAGTAACCAATCAGTAACTATAGTATAGACCTAAAAAATTTAGTGTTCTTTTTCCAAGAAATTTAGCTTAGTTTTAGGGAATAGATAGTAAATTAAAATTAGTTATATTAATTTTCGCATTATTACAATTGCAATTGCATTTAAAAAAAGCAAATTTTATGCACAAAAAAACATGGCAGTTAATTTAATTTTAATCAAATTCGATATTTTTTATATCAATCGTTTAATTAATGTTCTATTAATTACATATTCATGGAATCCAAAATTCCATGTATGGCAACCTCTTTATTTACTTTTTTGACATTTGACATCAATCATCAATCATGAAAATAATATTTCTATCAAAATAAATATAAATTGTGTGTTTTCAAGAGGATAATTTTTCATTATGTTCTTAAAAGTCCTATAAATCTATTGGATAACAAATATCCTAAGAAAACGTCGATCTGCGTTATGTTTTTATATAGTTAAAGCTATTAGTTTTAGTTTAGTAATATTTTGTTATTTGTGAAGTGCAATAAAATTCTAATCAAAAGACTCCAAAAGCTCTACAAGATAATTCTGCTCAATTCGAAGCCTTTTGAGAAATCTTTAAGACATAATAGAAACTGACGGAACTAAAACTAAGGACGGAACGGATAATTTGTATCACTTGTATTTTTAGCTTGTATTATTATATTATATTATGTGCATCATTGTATATTTTATTACAGTTAATAATCAAAGGATGCAATGCAATTGATTTAGCGGTTCACGGTTAATATTATTTATGTGTTAAATATAAATATTTATCTATAAATTTTATATTTTACAGATGAACAAGTTACTAGAATTATTATGTTGGTGAGGGATGATGGTTTTGAGCCAAATTTTCAACTACGCTATTATAAACTGTTAAATTAAAATTTTCTAATAAATTTATTTCGTAATTGAATCGTTTTATTTTATTTGTATTCATCTGTATAATTTTATTATCCTAGAAGTTCAAAAAGAAATTAATCGAATATGAATGCAATAATTTAGGCTGAATAAATGCAGACAGCAGTACACTATTTTAATATTTATTTAATATAATATAAGAGGCTTCTTAACATTTTCAATAAGATTTTGAAACCATCTTACAAATAAAACATTATTTGTTTATTTTATTTTAATTGCAATAACATTAAATAAGAGAAAAAAATATTGCGTTAAATCATAATATAGCATCGGAAGTGCGAAATATCTTCTATTTATTATAAAATTATAATAATACTCTGTTTCTCTGCCCAAATTACGTAAATGACATAGTTTTTATTTTGTAAAGCTAGATAATAGCATGGCTTACTCGAAACCAACATTTAAACATGAGTCTTTAAATTGTACGCTGTCGTAGTACACAGAATAGGTAAGAAAAATAAAGGTTCACAGCTCCTCCCCCGAAGGTGATATCATGATAATATGTATAAACTATCCTCACCCGACCTCTAAGGAATATTCATGCAAAATTTGAAGTAAGTAAATCTATGCAGTACTTTCTGAGATTAGCTCGGAAATACATACAGACAAACAGACAAACAGACAAAAATTCTAAAAACTATGTTTTTGGTTTCTATATCGATTATAGATCATGGATCAAGTATTCTTTTAAAAAAATATTCAATGTACAGTTTTGACTTTCCTACGATTTTATTATATGTACTTATAGAAATGATGTTTCCGATATTATCAACCGTATCTACAAATCACAGCTACAAATCCACACAAACCGTAAGGCCCTTCTCCCATTTCGATACTTCTAGAATACGATGCTCGAGTAGAATACTAGAAAGAAAGAAAGAAAGAAAGAAAATACGTTTAATCACAAATACTTTTACAAATTTTTGACTTATAACTAAACACTTTACATGGAAAAAAAATTAAATCTTAAAATACATTAAATACATTCAAATATCTTAATATCGTATTCGTGATTAGGTGGACTACTCAGCATTTGCCTCTCCGTATTAGAGGACAGGCGCCGGTTTTCAGTAGTCCCCTCGACTTGCTACGCTTGGAGCACCAGAACTAGTTAGATATTTGCTCGCTGCCCGATGCTCGCATATTAAGCGACTGAAAAATGACTAAATTCATCATTATTGTGCCTCGTTTTTGTAGACGGACGCTATGTCGAGCGATTCCAGTGACGATGTAAAAGTAGGATGTACTGGATTCATCCATATATTGAAAGAAACATAAGTAAATTGTAGAGTTTTTATAGCCGCACGAGAACTACAACATGATGATTAGAATTTTTTATCTTTCTTCCGAAGAGATACGCGCGAAACGCGACGTAAAAACGACCACCTACTAGTCGCGGACGTTTAGGATACCGGTAGCGTAATGGGAGAAGGGCCTTCGAGATCTTGTCGAGATCAAACGTCGGTATCATAACGATTGACAATGTCAAAGAATAATTTGTTTTGACAATATTCGAATGTGTTGCAAAGAAATGATTTTCCAAATCCATGAAATCTATATTTTATTTATTTTTCATATATCTACGGAATTGAAATAATGATGTTATTAATTTAGATAAAAATGCATTGCTACAAGGCTATTATTATATAAATATTTTGACGCATAAAGGAAAGTTTTGTGAAGAATAAAAATTATAAACAAATATGTATCCATTGTATGCTTCCATCAAATTGGGGAGAGGTATTAAGCGACATCATTTTCATTGCTGAAGACGGGTCTATAAATAAGTTATCGGTAATTACCGACTAATTTGTACAGACTACAGGGGCAGATGTACAAATCAGTGTATTTGAACATTTTTCAGGAATTTTAATTAGCAATTAGATAGACTCCGATATGTAATGTAAACACTAAAATGTATGTTACGTATAAAGCTAGATCAGTAGTCAACGAGAACGATTAGTCTTTTATTAGTAGCTTATTAAAAGCTCATAGTTCTATAAAATATAACCTTCAATATGAATCCTTGTAAACATCTACTTAAATAAAAAAGT
The DNA here is from genome assembly GCF_905220415.1 of Colias croceus. Lineage (NCBI taxonomy): Eukaryota > Metazoa > Arthropoda > Insecta > Lepidoptera > Pieridae > Colias > Colias croceus. The sequence goes on from NC_059562.1 coordinate 5,842,613, forward strand.
TGTTGGTTCGAGTTTATAAGGATTTTTCTTTCATATAGTATAGTAAAAATTATATTACTGACGCAAGGAGAAGCACTCTTTAATTTTAAATTTTTGTTAGGAAAACTATTTTTTCTTCATTACTCATGCGACGTCTAGGAAATAGAGCTTGAAGTAAAATAAATTATTTCAGTAAAATAATTTCATTCAAACAAAAAGTACAGTCTAGACTTCTTAGAGACAAAAATTGACAGTTCATATCAATGATTCATGTTTTACTAGTGTCAGATTACCGCGCATGCGTGTTCTATAAATACACCCTTATGTAGTAGGTACGAGATATGAAGATAACTTTTGCTCGTAGTTTCGTTGATTTTACGAGATCTTGCAAATGTTTGTATTATTCTGAATTTTCCTACGAAAACGTTTTCCAAACGAAATTATTTCATATTTTCTACAATGTTTTCTACCACATAACGGTAGAACCAAGAAATTAATATTAGAAATCTTCAAAACAGCCGGTATCCTATCTTCAAAAGATAAATTTCGATTCAAAGATCTCTAGACAATACTGCCTTGATGGTCTGATCCTTTTCATAGTTGCCAGATGTATAATAAAATAGCTTTCCTCGATAAAATACGGAAATAAAATTCTTCAGTTCGACGCAATAGTTCGAGATTATTTCCTTTAAGATCACTAATTATCAATTCCTATAAAAATTTCTGTATACTACGAACTAAACGTGAAACTGAAATATAAATTATCAGTTAATTGTGCTATTTATAAACAGTTATTTATGTAGAGTTCAGTCCGCTTTCTCAATTAATTAGCATCTATGTAGGACAAGGATTTCAGTAGATATTCTGTCGTGCACCGTGCTTCTGAGAAATGGAATATGGGTCAAGTCCCGGGATTGTAAACTCCCGCTATTAGATAAAAAAAACTTAAGTAGTTACGTTATAACTCTATTACGAAGATTAGATGAAAATAAAAAGCTTAAGGGCCAGTTTCACGGCATTCTGATAAAATTTTTAAATTACAAAATTTTAACCGATTGATAAGGTAAACAAAATATAATATTATCCAGAAGTTCGACATCCAGAGATACATATTTGTATCAAGACTTCAATGGTATTCGACTTGATGAAGTTTTATTTTCGGCTTGAATAAGACAAGCACATTTAAAATGATGTCAGACTTGCAACCAGTTTTTATGGTCTGAATCGAAAACACTACATCGGTTTCTTCGATCTTGAAAGGGTCTTTAATCCCGGCATGGCATGCCACTACCGAAATAATTCAAGATCAAAAACTCTCAAATATTTTTCATGACATGTGTACCTACTGTATGAGTATGAGCCACCTATACATCCTTCCTCTATGAGCCACCTACATTGTCTGTTCATTTAGTTATAAGAAACAAACAATTCACACAAAAATTAAATTGTTTTGACATAACGAAACCAGTTAAAAGTACATTTGAAAATGTTAAAAAGCTTCATTGCTCGATTCATTGTCGCTCGTTTAAAACTGTCATTTATCTTAGCGTAAAAAACAAAAACATTTGTTCAGCATTCACAACGAATGTGTATTAAATTCTCATCGGATAAGAAATACAATAATCATCATGTGGACTTGTTAAAATGACTGAACGTGCCAAAATGTCGGAATTGTGTAATTGTCGTAAATTCTTTCTTTCTTAATTTTTTTCACTGTAAGGACATTGAACAATATGTGCAAGATCTTACGTATGCCTACATTTTATTGGTGCTTTTAAGTACCTACTGAGTATCTTTAAATGAATGCAATTTTTATTTAAATAGCACTTTTCTTTGGTTATTTGTAGCTACAGAGACTATAATACTATATTGTAGCTATTGTTTTATTTATCTGCACTTTATATGTGTCATTGCGGATGTTTAATATAACCGGCTAAAACTATAAACGTTTTAGAAAATATTTCAGCTGTGATTTCAGCCAAGGTTTAGACCGGCTACTCACGTACCTGCAGCAGCGGCAATATTGGAATTGGACTCTTAATTGGCTCCTTAATAGTAATGTGTGTGTAGGCAAGCAGGGGCAATTTAGAGAACAACGGAAATTGCTCCGACCGCCGCGGCGACCCACCGAGGTGCCGAGATTGTACCAATATCGCCCCTGCGGCAGGTACGTGAATAGCCGGCTTTATTTTATGTTGTTTACAAAACAAATGACACAGAAGTCACTTTCAAATAAACTTTTCAACGTATAGGTACGTAATTAGTGGTAATTATACTATGTATGTACCTTGGTATGTACATAGCGTTTCATTTGTTTCAATCTGAGACTGAGAGTACGTACGCTAATACATATACATTTAGCATACTACAAATACATATTATGACCGCATACTTTGGCATTCTTTGGGAAAGGACTACCTATGCTGAATAGTGGAAATTTATTACCTGAATAGATTGATTAGTTTTTCCTTTTATTAAAAAAAACAACTAACCTTGATGTAAAATTACTTTCGTCAGAACTTGTAAAGTAGGTACCTAGCTACATTAGTTTGTCTCTATCAATGTTGTAAATAGGTGATTGTCGTATATTTTGTAAATGTAAATAACAATTTTCGTTGCTTATGAAAGTTACGATTTTCACAGCATTTTTACCATGTTGAGCTATGGAGATGAAAAAAATGGATATATACATTTTTTGTAAGGATAAAAACAGTGTAATTTGTCAATTTTGTACCTACAACTAAAATATTATGTGTGTAATTATAAAACGTGTTGTCATTTCACTCAAATTATTCAGAGTTGGCTCAACACATCCACGTGGATAACGATTATTATCTTACTTAGAAAATTATGGCAGACGTCTTTAAATTACTAATTAGTCTTAAATCACAACAAACAAACAAAAACATAAATCTATCGCAGTATAAACTGAAATTCTTCCACCAGTAGAAATTATTCTTCAGTGATAGAGGTACCTAGTACCTACCTATATGCAATTTTTTATTCGTTTTCACCATGTTTTCACATTTTATAATGGGTGATGCCGAGGCGATCAACTTGTTACGAATTCGTCTTACTTACCTTCTCTCATCTGGCCGTTATCTCATGGTATCAATATCGTTGGTTCAAGAAGTTACGATTTTCACATCCTTTTTCCATGTTGACCGATAGGTATGTAAAAAATGCATGAATGCAATCCATTGAACTTTGAATAAACTTTTTTGCCTGCCGATTTCTTCTAGCAACTTCTATCACATCATTATTTCAGCTACCAGCTGATTTATTATAAGTTCCTGACCTTTTCAGAATAATAGATATAGTCATAAATAATATGCACGTCGTTGGAACGCTCCTACCAATTGCACATGGCGCATTTTCGCGGTCCATTTGCAGCAGACAGAGCGGTTGGTCATGTGCCTCTGTCCTCGTGTTTGTTATTTTATTGTTTTACTTCTATGCTGGATAGTTTTTTTTTTTATATATAAATACTTTTTACGCACTTATTGATACTGACAACGAATAAACGCTCACGTCACTTAAAAGAAGACTGAAGAAAAAGTAGTTCGAAATTGGAACGATTTTGAATATTCTTTTTTTTTTCTGGCGCATTGACTTCAAATCCTTCAAGTAAATTGGATGTTTCGTGGACTTAGATTACAAAATAAAAGACAGATGGAGCGTTGCCGAACTAAACCGAATGATTTATCGTCATTTTCAATAAAGCTATGTGTGCTGTCATTTCGCCGCTGCCGGCTGCACTGTACGTACACGGTGCTTCTTGTGTGCGTGTAATGTTACCAGATATTGAAAAATTTCCCAAATTTTTGCCCGACTACGGAAAAAAGAGGGTTATGTTTTTCGAGTTTATGTATGTATGTATAATATTTCTTTGACACGCCCTGCAGTATAAACCGTTGGACCGATTTTGAGTTGTGAGGTTTCATTGCAATCATCTGAATTATTATGTTAGTGGCGGTGTTAGTGGTGACGTAGGCTATATACATAAATTTACAAGTACTAGTTTTAATTTTTATTTTAATAAACATATAATATAATTTCGGGTTAATGATATTTTTTTTATAATATTGTAAAAAATATTTTATTACATAAAGTACCTGCCTACTAAAGTTATGGACAAAATAATTGTATTCAATTTTTAATTAAATAAATTACATAAAAAAAGTTTTAATATTAAATATAATAATTATATTATTTTTTACTTTTCAAAATATATGAATGCGAATAGCGGTTGTTTTTAGTCGAGAATACGGGACATTTTATTTTCATCATATCCATCATGGAGTTCACAAAAATTAAATCACTAGCGAAAACGACTATGACGTTTTTAAGCTTTATAAAAGTAACAAAATAATGTATTATGCTTATTAAAATAATGTAATAATGATCATGAACCTTTAGTGCACTATACAAATAATCACATTCACGATCGAAAAATCCAACAGCATTACCCTGGAGATCTTTTAACCATTTCACCGTTTTACCAATAAAAATGGCAAATTCATTTTCAAAATACTGGCAACATACGTTGAAGTTTTGTATTCCTTCATATCTGTAGAATTATGATTCTTATTATAGGAATAAATCAGCCAAATAATCTACAGAAAACCCGTGAAACGATGTTTTATCTTATTTTTTTGTTTTCGGGAACAAATTTTACAGCGTTTTATTATCACAAGACAGCTTTTTTACTAAAATTTCGAACCCGTTTTGACGTTTTGCATGACACTATATGCGCTATAGCACTGGTGCAGCGACGTATTTGCTTTTGATTTCGTATTTTCTTTGACAAGGGCGACGGGCGGTTTTCATGCTCCATCTGTACTTTATTTTGTAATCTAAGTTCGTGGATATTTCATTTTTGAAAAAAGTTATGTAAGTTAGTTATCAAGTTTATTGTGTTTAGATATTATTTACAATTATATTTACCTTTCGTTTCATGTCTCAGCAGCATCTTTTTAAAATGAAATTAGGAGCTTTTTATTAGCAGTCACAAAATAAATTGAAAGCAAAATAATTTTAAACGTTAGCTTTAAAATATAATACGATAAATTAGACACATAGCAAGCATTTCAAACAATCTTTGAAATATTTTGTCTGACAATATTGGCAAGAATGAAAATCGATAAATCGTTTAAAACAATTTAAAATATTTTCGTACTTGCTTATACAGATGGCTTGAATCAACACTATAAAGCGATTTATTTTTGCACAACACTACAGCTGGACATTAGTGCAGTTTGTTACAGAGTAATTTGTAATTTGATCCTTTTCCCTTTGAATAGATTGCATAGGTTAACCTATTACAATAATTTAACACAGATAAAATAATATACTGTTTTACGTACAAATTTGTTTCAATTTTTTAGTTTACGTTTTTTGTTAAATAGTTACTCTATAGTTTTTAGGCTGAAAAAGTAATTCTTATTGGTAAGAATTTTCTACAATTTTTGTTTTGCTTTACAAGTTTACAGCAAATATTATATAAGTAAAGCGGCTCGACGAAACACAGTGGGGTTTTTGTCGGTAACTAAAAATTCGACATATAAAATCTGACATAACCCACGGCTCCTTCCCCGGGGTATCTTTGGAAGTTTTCCCCACTATAAAAAAAAGTACAAATAGCAATTAACGATTATTATATTTGTATCAAAAAAAATGTTGTGTGGTTTTATGAAACCACGGTAAAAGTGAAACTTTTTTTCACACTATAGACATTTAACTAAAAATTATCGTATTTGTACGATAAATTATCGTACGTATCGTGCGTCACGCGACATGCGCTACACAGGCCAAAAAGTTTGAGACGATGTAATAAAAGTTTCACTTTAAAAAATCAACAGATTTATAATTTCTACATTGATTTACACTTAATTTTATGTTGTAGACATAAATGTGTTTAAAAATATTTAAAATCAACTTTTACGAAACACATCATGAAACTGAAATGTATAAAATTCCACAGTTATATTCCTGACGATTAAAGTAATGCTAACGGGAATTTCAAAATAAAATCTGGCGGTAATTCAAACGCTTCGTAGAAGACCACTAATCCATATTATATATTACAGCTACAGAAAATACGAGAAAATGTAAGAATGATATCTCGTTTCAAAATATTCACACAATTAGAACATTCGGAATCATGGTTAAATTGTTTACACTAAATATATTGGCGAAATCTTAGATTACAAAATAAAGTACAGATGGAGCATGACAACCGCCCGTCGCCCTTGTCAAAGAAAATACGAAATCAAAAACAAATACGTCGCTGCACCAGTGCTATATTGGCTATAGCGCATATAGTGTCATGCAATACGTCAAAAAGGGTTTGCAATTTTAGTAAAAAAATGCCGTCTTGTGATAATAAAACGCTGTAAAATTTGTTCCCGAAAACAAAAAAAAAAGATAAAACATCGTTTCACAGGTTTTCTGTAGATTATTTGGCTGATTTATTTCTTTAATACGAATAATAATTTTACAGATATGAAGGAATACAAAACTTCAACGTATGTTGCCAGTATTTTGAAAATGAATTTGCCATTTTTATTGGTAAAACGGTAAAATGGTTAAAAGATCTTCAGGGTAATGCTGTTGGATTTTTCGATCGTGAATGTGATTATTTGTATAGTGCATTAAAGGTTCATGATAATTATTAGATTATTTTAATAAGCATAATACATTATTTTGTTACTTTTATAAAGCTTAAAAACGTCATAGTCGTTTTCGCTAGCGATTTAATTTATGTGAACTCCATGATGGATATGATGAAAATAAAATGTCCCGTATTCTAGACTAAAAACTACCGCTATTCGCATTCATATATTATGAAAAATAAAAAAATAATATAATTATTATAGTTAATATTGAAACTTTTTTTATGTAATTTATTTAATAAAAAATTGAATACAATTATTTTGTCCATATATAACTTTAGTAGGCAGGTACTTTATGTAATAAAAGAATTTAAATAAAAATTAAAACTTGACTTCTCATTTATATATATATATATAGCCTACGTCACTACCGCCACTAACATAATAATTCAGATCATTGCAATGAAACCTCACAACTCAAAATCGGTCCAACGGTTTATACTGCAGGGCGTGTCAAAGAAATATTATACATACATACATAAACTCGAAAAACATAACCCTCTTTTTTCCGTAGTCGGGGAAAAATTTGGGAAATTTTTCAATATCTGGCAACATTACACGCACACAGAAGCACCGTGTACGTACAGTGCAGTGGCAAAATGACAGCACACATAGCTTTATTGAAAATGACGATAAATTATTCGGTTTAGTTCGGCAACGCTCCATCTGTCTTTTATTTTGTAATCTAAGGGCGAAATCACCACATTCTTAGTGTCATAAATAGCATTTGTTGATTTGTCGGTAATCATGTTTGACGCAATAGGCTTATTGTATTGGCTAAATGACACAGAAAATTTATCCAGGCATATGCATGTTTTTCCAGAGGCATCGAATTACGAACACTTATATTTCTACTGGCAAAAATGCAGTATCTGTGATTTTGAAATGTTTTATCATGACTCAACGATTTCACAAGGGTCACAGATTATAAATAGATGTCAACCTACGTTCAGGAATCACGAGTCTTACATACTTTTATAAAACGGATTCCAATCCCGAAAATAGCAGATTTCGCTCCCGATTACATCATATTATGTTGACATTCCCGCCTGAGGTTGGGCCTAAAACTATATTTACAAAATCTAGCTGTCCTGCCAAGCCCAATTTAATGTATTTCTACGTTATAATCGACTCAAACACACTCGAACTATTTGTCAGGCTGACGCCTAGATTCCAAGAAATATAATAAAGCATTTGGTGAAAATCAACAAACTTAACCCGATTAATCTCCGTGCGCATTTAAAATAAATTATACATTACCCAAGTCACATTTGAACACTCACTCAACACAAATTTTAGCACGAATGCTGGCTTTTTAAAAAGATTGCACTTACTTCCGATAAGTTGAAAAACCGCCGAAATTTTAAATGGCGGGAAACAGAACTCGCGAAATGTTGCCAGCTATAGTTGATTGTTTCCACTGAGAGTTTAAAATTTCGAATTTTAAGTTTATTGTCCACGGAGTCTGTACTGAGCCAGAGGATATACGTGACTAAAGTTGTTTCACGTAATGTAAAATTTAGGTGCCGGTTGGAAATGTGTGATGTATTTTTGATCGCGTCATACCGTTAAGGGTCAGTTCTCACATGCTTTTGTGTGGGAATTTATTAGTGGGGGTTAGCGTATCCTTTATAACTTTACACGGCCTTATCGGGAAAAGCCATCAAAATCTATTCACTAAAATATAATAAAGAAAGTATAACACACAAGAAAATGAAGTAGGTACGCCTCTGTAATTTGATAGCCAATGTTAATGAATTTTGATACTAAATTTTTTATAAGCTTTTTTTTTCGTAAAATCAGTGCTCATGTACAGCAATTTCTAATCAACCAGCCTAATATTATCATTTATCAATATTTAAAAAGCTTCACCAAGTTTTCCTTAGCCATACTTAGAAATGTCTCAAAAGTTTACGAATCTACCTACAGTTATATCTTACTAAGTAAGTAAATAAATAATTTCCTCAGACATTATAAGCTAAGTGAAATGCTTAGTTGAGCGACTTTACATAGAGTTTTAAATTAATTGGAATATATTTCTTTATCTCTGCTTTATAATTTCTAATACGTTTAAAACCAAATACCTACTTATATTGTTAAGAAGAAATCAACACTATAAATATAATAATAATCCTGTAGGCTGATATTATAGCGTTAAGGGGCCATGGTCCGACATTCATGTTTCTAAATCATGTTTTTTTCAGAGAAATCATCATATTATTTAAAATCTTAAAAAAATATATAGTACAGATAAACGTTTGATCTAGTAGAATTTTTGGATAGAAACACAATATTAAACATTTAACTCGATAGAAAAAAAAGTAGGCTGATATTATAGCGGGCGACGAGAAATTAAACATAGAAAATTAAACATAGAGAAATAATTAAACGTAGAATTATATTATGTAAGTAGTCATAATAAAATATTGTATTTAAATGATTTAATTTTAAAATTGAATTATTTTAATAAGAAATTATAAAACTGAAGTTATGCTTGTAAAACGAACAACCTGTTCTTTAAAAATATCGGCTTCAGTAAATGACTGGTTTTACAGTTACTTACATGGGCGTCGTCAGCGTATACGTATAGACGAGGTTGAGTCGTCATGGTGTGATGTTAGTGCTGGTGTCCCGCAAGGCGGAGTCCTGTCTCCGTTGTTATTTTCAATATTTATTAACACTATCTCAAACAGGTTAACGTGCGACTACCACATGTATGCCGACGATCTCCAAATCTATACACAATCTGCCCTTGATGATTTACCCCAGGCAATCGTTTCGGTCAACAAGGACTTGAGCAGCATTGTAACTTGGAGTTCGGATTACGGTCTTCTAGTGAATCCCTTAAAAACTCAAGTTATCATTGTTGGCAGCCCTTCCTTGATAGGGTTAACTGGGTGAATCTCCCTCCTATTTTAGTCGACGGCACACCTATTCCTTATAGTGAAGCCGTAAGAAACCTTGGAGTGTACTTAGACAGCGCTCTCTCGTGGAGCTGTCATATTAAGGAGGTATGTAAGAAAGTCTATGCAACTGCTGGTTCACTCCGTCGTCTTCAATATTTTCTTCCCATCCCAACCAAAATTCTGCTAGCACAATCCCTCCTTTTACCCATACTTGACTACGCCGATGTAAGTTATGTTGATATTTCCGTAGACCAATTAAACAAGCTCGAACGTCTCCAAAATCTTTGTATCCGCTTTATATTTGGTCTGCGGAAATATGACCACGTCTCTGAGTTTCGTTCTCAGCTCAAGTGGCTACCCATTCGATTTCGCCGGGATGCTCATGTGCTGCAACTACTATACCAAGTTTTATTTAACCCCAAAACACCAAAATATCTTAAGGACAATTTTGTGTTCAGAGGAGAAAACGGAGACTCTGTCCGCTCATCGGAAATGCTCCGGTTAAGAATGCCAGCTCATCATACAGGCTTTCTGGGTAACTCCTTCACTGTTCGTGCAATTAAATTATGGAACGCATTGCCGGAACCAATAAAGAAGGCGCAATCTCTGAACATTTTTAAAAATATGGTTCGTGATTATTATTTTTCTTCAATTACCCTAGTATATTTATATCTAAGATTTATATTATGTGTAATATATTATATATTTTATTAGTATATAATTATATTATATTATTTTATCTCTTCTCATATGCATGTAATCTATTTATGAATGAATGTATATGAATGTATGTATATTAATTAATTAATTTTGTGGCTTGTATATTATGTTGTTATTTTATTTCATTTTTTTATAACTCTTCTTGTTTTTATTTTTGTTCATATATTTATTTATGCTCTGCCCTACTCCTATCCCTTACTTAATTTCTCTCTGTACAACCGGTTGTCTGGAAGAAATCGCTATTTAGCGATAAGGCCGCCGTTTGTTACAATGTATCCTAGTTTAAGTCTCAATTTGTAATTTGTAAGAGCAATAAAGTATCAATAAATAAATAAATAAATAAACCTGAATATTATTCAATATTACGCAGTGTCTGCATGTGGTTAGAAGAAAAGCTTAATTCGATCAAGATTTTCTTTAGTGCTGATTTCTGAAGTACGTATTAAACGTTTATTTTATAAATATTTCTGCTCTCTGATATACGAAGATGTTTATTATATTAATGTCTTTTTATATTTCCTTTTTATGCGTGGCAGGATATAATCGAATGTTCAAGTTCAAAGTTATTAAATTTAATTTTTTTAGATACCCAATCCAGTTTAATCAGTTCCTAGGCATTTCCAAAATGAGATGCAGTGGATTCCTATCCAATCGAAGTTTTCATTGAGGATTTTTGAACAATTTTTGTGTTTTGCAAAATATTAAATGGAATACTTACCTATAAAAAAAAATCAGTTTTCCTTCGAATGCGTTTAAAAAGTATTAAAAATGAACTAGTATTCATTTTTATTATCTAGGTACTATTGTTATTTTATACAATAGTTTGTAACGTAAGAATTATATTTCTGTGTAGTCTAATAGTTTTGTAATAAGACAATATGATATAAATCGAGGCCAGAAATCATTTATTTTACGTACATAATATGTATAAATTTGGCAGCATAAATACAATTAGACTTTTGGTTTATTTAAAAATGCCCATTGAGTACTCTGTGTGAAATAAATATCCGCTGAAGCGTGGGTGCAGGGTTGCCAGATCCCAGTTGCCACCTGTATTTTTAATAAAATAATATGTAGTATTTTCGTCTTAGTACCGTCCACTTTATATTATTTCATTAGTTGTTAGTGACAACATACGCGCGTTATTCTGATTAAATTATCTTATATTTAAACTAAACTGTGTATCTTATTTGATCGTGTGTGTTGTTCAGGAACATTTAGTTTTCTAATATGAGAATTGGGAAAATGATAAGTAGTAGTCATATACATAATAGCATAAAAATAGAATGTGTGTCATTATGTCACATATTAAGGACCGTGTTCACCACTAGTTGATAATGTCGATGATATTTTTTAACTTAGTTTTTTTTACTTAATTAATTAGATTCCTATGCCAATTAAAAGTTACACCAGTTGTAGAAAAATATATGGTTCTTGTAGGTAACTATGTGAATATAATAATCTGTTCAATATTATGCTAACATTATTCTTGATATGGGAATTAACATTGATAATTTTTATTTTCGACTTATTGATGAAACATATTATTTGCTTGCAGTTAATTACCATACATACAGCATTTTCATTCATTTTCGAAAACATTTTCAATTTTGGGTATTAATTCTAAAACCGACTTGGTGATAGTAGCTACATTTTAATTTTATACTATTATCTATGTTACTTTGTTTCATTTATTAACATTAATAAGTACTTAAACTTACAGTAGGTACCTAGTTACTCACATTTTAGGTTTTTTTTGACAGTTTAAGTTTGCAACCCTAGGTACATTTGTGAAACATGTTGAGTGGGTATTAATCAAACAATATGCTTAATACATTACTGATTACACATTTCAACATCAGATCACTTAAGTAGGTTAAAAGTTTATTTTTGTGTACATCCTTTGAAAGAAAAGGGATTCGCGATAATTGAAAATTGACGTATTTGTTGTAAGATGTAGGTATACAAACATAAGCAGATCAATTATAATATTTCTAACTAGCTGTGCCCGTTAATAATTGGATATGTAGATATTTACCTACCTACGTGATTCCATAAATCTCGTGTCACAATGTTTGTCCTCAATGGACTCCTAAACCACATAACCGATTATAATAAAATACGCACACCATGTGCAGTTCGATCCAACTTGAGAGATAGGATAGCTAGATCTCAAATCGTTTTAGAGAAAGCGGGCGAAGCCGCGGGCGTTACCTAAGCTAGTTTATTAATTAATATGAAAATAAGTATGTAGTACAATATAATATTTCAAATTTTTGGCCGTTTTTTTTTCTGACAGTTTATTTATTTATAAAACATTAAACAGTTATAGCTGTATACTATTCGTTGTGTGCGCGATGACAGCGCCCCTAGTGGCCGCAACTATTCAGGACTTGTCATCTGTCAAATCATTTCAACTGATGTCAACTAGATGTTAAGATAATATTTTTGTGATATTGATTTTCGACTAGTTTTTCAACGAAATTGAAAAAAATAGTGTAAAAAGTGAGTGTGTATATTATACCTAGCGATTTTCTTCCTGGTGAAAATTTTTTTTCTTCACAGCAGCTATCCATTTTTGTTTTTGCTGTAATGTCCACTTTGATGTTGGAAACGAATTAAACTTGCAGGAACTGTTTTTCCCATTGTTTTTACAATTATTTACGACACAACATGTACTACACTCGGCGTCACAAAAATCGCACCTCTATAAGAATTTCCTTCGAAGTCATTTTAACCCTATTAATCAATGGTAGACATATGACTATAAGGTATCATTGGAAAGGCAATTTATTTAAATTTCAGAATAAATCAATAGATTTGGTTTTTAGTTTATCAGGGAATAAAAAAAACCAAACTAATACAAATGATTAAAAAGTTAAATTTTATTTTATCAGCAAAAATTACAACAAAGTCCTTATAAACAACTTAAAACCTAGTGTTACCCCCCCTAGCCCTGATGACTGCCTTCATGCGTTCTGTCATGGACCTAATTAATGTGACAACAGTCTCTTGAGGAATGTTCTCCCATTCTGCAACGACGGCATCTTGGAGGTCTTGGAGAGTGGTAGGGGCAGGATCACGTGCCCGTACTCGCCGTTTCAATTCATCCCAAAGGTGCTCAATAGGGTTCAGGTCTGGACTTCGCGCCGGCCAGCGCATAACAGGGATCCCAACTTCTTGCAGGTAGTCTCTTACAATTAAAGCGGTGTGACAGCGGGCGTTATCGTGCATTAACGTGAACCCACTGCCAACAAAACCCGCATAAGGGACAACCTGCTCCTCTAAGATCTCTGTTATGTACCGAGGAGCAGTCAGTGACCCTTGCCCGCGAGCACTTCCAGTCCGAGAAACACACACAAGGTTCGTTTTGCCGTCGATTGACATGCCGCCCCAGAACATGCACGAACCACCCCTGTATTCCACTGTCTCTTGAATACAGGCTTGTGCGAATCGTTCCCCTTGCCTCCTGTACACTCTTCGACGTCTGTCGTTGCAGAAAAGACAAACTCTCGTCTCATCCGAGAAGAGCACAGCCCTCCATTGGTCTATTGTCCAATCCACATGGTCACGGGCAAATTGCAACCGGTCTCTCCTATGCTGTGCAGTCAATTTCGGCCCTGTAGCAGCCCTGTGAGCTGCAATTTTCTTCTCCCGCATTCTTCTTCTAATCGTGGAGACGCTTACAGACGTTCTGCGAGCTGATCGCAGTTGTTGTTGCAGCTCAACAGCATTGGAGAACCGATTACGTAAAGACGTCGAAACAATGAAGCGATCGTCTCTTTCGGATGTGCACCGTTGTCTTCCAGATCCACGTCTTCCGATATAGCCACCAGTCTCTTGGAAGCGTTGGAACACTCCTCGAACGGAAAAACGACTCAAGTTCAGTTGTCGAGCAACATCACATTGGCGCATCCCTGATTGCAGTAGTGCAATGACTTGAGCGGCTTCATCTGCAGTGGTATCCATCTTCTGGGGTATTTTTCTTACTGTAGCTGTTCACGTGTGTTCACTTCAAAGGTTGAATAGCGAATGACAGACATTTAACCCGGGTCGCCCGTTTTATACCCTTGTAAGGAGGTGTAATTAGTGACCGTTGTAATGCGTATTTTGACAACATTTTTTTTAACGTTAGTGCTAATGAGATCTGCTGTGTTTAGGAATTCTATCTGTTGTTAATTTAAAGGTCGTTAAATATACTTTCAATAGATACCAATATTGATTGGGTTTAATGTATTCGTTGCTGGCGGGACATGCTTGAAACTTATTTTCGAAGAGGTGCGATTTTTGTGACGCCGAGTTTATGACCCAGATCGCTAATTTTTATGTTTTTACTTAAAATTATAAAGGAAGTTATGAAAATAAAGCAATTTGACACAATATGACAGCCCAGAATTAATTCACATTTCTGCCACGTCGTGCGCTACGGTCGATTTGCCGTTCCCTACCACCCACTTCGCACATAGCCAATACCTGTTTTATTATTGAGCTTTGCTTACCATTTCTAATTATAATTTTAAGCGTAGTGAACATTGTAAAAAGCAATAAATTATGTGGTGTTGTTCTAAAATTAAGAAACATTTTGGTTGGAGGCGAGCATGGAAGTCGGTGGTATTTTGTATTTTAACAGTTATTACAATATATATACCTAGGTACCTAATTAATATACTTAGGTACTTACTAACACGTTCCTTCCATGGACCAATATTTTGTGTATTTTGGTCCGTGGTTCCTACTAAAGTTTCATAAAACGTTATAAAAATAAAGCTACCTACACCCTACTAGTGGTGGCTCAGTGGTGAGACCTCGGACTTCGAATCGATAAGTCCGTGGTTCGAGACCAGGCGAGCGCGCAGGAAATAAATTGATTTTTCAATTTATCTGCGCATGTTGTAACATCACCACTGCTCGAACGGTGAAGGAAAACATCGTGAGGAAACCGACATGTCGAAGAATTAAAAAGTTCGACGGCATGTGTCATCCGCCAACCCGCACTTGGCCAGCGTGGTGGATTATGGCCTGTACCCTCATAGGAGGCCCGTGTCCCAGCAGTGGGAACGTATATGGGCTGATGATGATGATGATGATGATGATGACACCCTACTAGGTAATAACACAGACTTATAATAATATACTACGTATACAAGTAATAATATCAACAAATGAGAAAATTTGTGAGGATGGTCGTCTGAGATTCGCTGCTGGACGGATTTCATCAAATTAACACATTTGTACATTTTATATCCAAAATAATATATTACTAGCTTTCCACCCGCGGCATCGCCCACGCAGTCAAAGAAAAACCCGCATAGGTACCTAGTTCCCGTTCCTGCGGGATTTCCGGAATAAAACCTATCCTATGTCCCGGGATAAAAAGTAGCCTATGTCCTTTCTCAGGTATCAAAATATCTCTGTAACAAATTTCATGCAAATTGGTTCAGTAGGTAGTTAAGCGTGATTGAGTAACAGACGTAGACAGACAGTTAACTTTCGCATACCTATTTATAATATTAGCACTAGCTAGTATGGATGTAGAATGTATATAAATGTATATATATTTTAGATAATTGTTTAGAAAAATGACATCTATTGTACGTTAATCGAACTACAATGCTACAATATGCAATGTATATGGTATCACTTTTAAAAAACATAGGTAGATGGCAGATTTTTAAATCTTAACAATAATTTCCAAAGAATTTATTGAAAAGTCTAAACTTCCCATGTTCGTTGTAATTAATACGAATGCTTAAATGAAATAAAAAATACGACATTTAATTTTGTATATTCTCCGCAATCACGATACACATCTTGATGAAAGGCGTAATTTTACCTTATTTTAATTTCTATACGGGCAAGAATAACGACATTTCATTCAGCTATGAGCTACCTGTCGACTGTCCTATTCGCTCCCTTCAACTTGTTGCACCTACTTTCAAAAAGTTAAGAATTTACCTGTTTTCTGTGAGAAAGTGAACTTGTTATCTAATTAGCATGTTAAAAGGCATCCGTTTCTCATTTAGTGTTATCTGATTATCGCGTACGATCGACGTACGTGCGTTTAATTACGTGATGTTTTTAAAGAATTCGTTATGATGCACCTGCACTGCAGATATCTGTCGTTGTTAAACGCAACATGCAACGTACTTAGTGTATTGTAATTATGACACGGCTGAACGGTGAATTAAGAAAATCCAGTTAGCGTAGCTACGTGGAACTGTATTAATAATAATAAGTGCATGACAATCGTGGAGTCATCTTCTAAAATGACTCATAACTGGTCAGTGGTATGCCCGCATGCCGCTATTGTTTTGTTTTTGTGGAACCAAAAATTCGATGAGTAAACAGCGAAGAATGCTGGCTATTTACAAAAACAAAATAATGTTCTATATTTGAAATTGGGAACAGGCTCAGTGTTTGTAATCGGTTTTGATGATGAAAGTGGATCAGATTATGTTATAAGCAATGGCTCAGAGTTCAGTGGATTCTGATAGACTTTCTTCAGCTGGGATATCAACTCACAGTTCAGGCACAGCCGGCACTGTAGGTGGTTCAGTTGTTGGAGTCAGAGTTGGTGATCAAGTTCATAAGAGAGAAGATGAAGATGACTACCTGGGGCCATTACCTCCAATGTGGGAGAAAGCATTTACACCTTCAGGAGAGAGGTATTTCATAGAGTAAGTTTATAATTTCAATAACATAATAACATACATCTATAGTTTTATAATCTAACATATTCAACTGGTTTGCAATGTTAAAAAACATACTATATTGCTGTTAATGTACCCTAACAACAATAATTTGTTTACTAATGTCTAATACAAATATGTGAATAGAAAATCTATTTATCAATAAAAACAACCCAGAAGTAATGTAGGAAGTGGTTTCACTAGTCAATAACTCAACTGATAATTGCCATATATGCATATTCTAGTATAGGATAATTCACATAATGTAGAAATAGCTAGCCAATATTTCCAATTCAATGAGTAGAAAATCTGTATTGAATCAGATCAGTCAGACTAAACACTGTGTAAATATTATGTGCTGAAAAACAGATGGTGTGCTAATTCCGATTTAGCATATGTGTTACAAGAAGTGAGCACTCGTCAGTTTTTTATATAAAAATGGTGTTCCGAGTGCTTTTTTGTTATAATAAAAAGATATCAAAGAAGAGGTAATTATAGTTTAGTGTATTTTAATGTTAGCTATGATTGTTTAGTAATGATTAATGATTCTTGTTCTAATCATGTATAGTAAATGGAATAAGAAACTTCTTTGTTTGCTTGATATTTATTTCTTTTAACTTTTTTGACCTCGTAGATGTTTAAAATTTAAATGTTTAAACTCAAAGAAATAGAAAAACATGTTGTTAGGTGCTCAAATGATAACTAACTAGTATTATAATTTTCATAAAAAATAATAAAAGTTCTTTGACCAGACTACTAGCATTTACTGTTATTTTAATCATTTTGTGTATCCGTAACACTGACAGCGACACTAAAATTGTTATTAATAATTTTTAACTAGGAAGAATAGAATAAAAAACACTTTATTGTAAAATGCACACAAAAACAAAATTTACAGAAACGATATGTAACTTAAAATAAATGTACAATTTGGCGGCCTTATTGCTTAAAAGAGATTTCTTCCAGGCAACCTAGGTACATCTGTATTTGCTTGTTTCCATTCCTAACACCACCATAATTTAAACCAATATTTACAGCTACAACACTGGAACATCCCACTGGCTGGACCCTCGTCTGGCAAGAGTACGAAAGCATTCGCTTGGTGAATGCGGTGAGGATGAGCTTCCTTACGGTTGGGAACGAGTCACCGACGAGAGATATGGCTCATATTATGTGGACCATATCAATAGACGCACACAGTATGAGAACCCTGTGTTACAAGCAAGACGGCTCAGAGGTATAAAAATTTACATAATTTTGTTTTGTAGGAAATGTTGCATTAACCTTGCTTTAAGTTACAAAAAACGTACAAAAAAGCATGCATAAATGATAATTTTTGCCTTGATAATTATGTTTTTAAATCTCTCAAGTCTAAGCTAATTCAACACAATATCTATTAAAATAAATTGCATATTACCATTTACTCTTAAACATGGTAATATGCAATTTCTAATTTTTATTTCCAATTAAGTATTAACAAACAGAAAATAATACAACTATGTACATATATTTTTATCAAATATAACTAATGACAGCTCATAGCAAAAACCACATTGTGCTTCTAGATTTCAGTCTAACACAATCCATTATTTTTAGCTGAGAAAATGGCCGCAGAAAATAACAACAACACATCCAATGGGACTCCACCGACTGGTGAACTACGAGGGGAGAGGTTTTCACTCACACTCACTAAAGGAACACAGGTATTTTATTTATAAGCAAACTAGCTTACCGCCCGCGGCTTTGTCCGCTTTGTCTAAAACCTAATAAAATAGAAAATCTATTGTGTCTGGGACCGATCAGGCCACTTGGGGCTCAATGGGTTAAAGATGCATAAAGCTTATTTTTATATTAGTGTTATGCATACATGCTTTATAACAATACGACACAATAGTTTTTTAAATAATTAATAAATAAAAATAATTTCTAAAGCCTTAAAGAATATTATTTACACAATTTCTCTTCCTATACATAATTCCATTTATAAATTGAGGATCAGTGACCGCAACAAACATAATAAAATTTTAAACAATTATCACATGACAAAAGGCTCTATTTATTCAGCAGTACACACAAAATATATTTATATTCAAATGATAAAAGAGTTATTGTCTATTGTTTAATTTGTTTACATTGTCTATGACACCAATTTGTAATGGTACTTACTTTATTAAATTAATTAATACTAGCGGTCTGCCCCTGCTTCGCCTGTGGTACATATTTCGCAATAAAAAGTAGCCTATGTCCTTTCTCGGGTATGAAAATATCTCCATACCAAATTTCATGCAAATTGGTTCAGTAGTTTAGGCGTGATTGAGTAACAGACAGACAGACAGACAGAGTTACTCGCATCTATACATATAATAAATCTGTAGAAGGGTCAATTCTGTACATTGAAAATATTGAAAAAATAAATACCAGGGGGTGTTACTGGATCGATACCAAACCCAAATATGTGATTAAAAAAATTTTTGTCTGTCTGTCTGTCTGTCTGTCTGTATGTTCAGGCATCACGTGAAAACTAACGGTTCGATTTCGATGAAACTTGGTATAATTATACCTTAATATCCTGGGCGTTAAATAGGATACATTTTATCCTGGAAAAATACGTAGAAAAAAATTAATCTTAATTTTTCGGTTTTATCCATAGACGTTGTTCTGTAGAACCGCGAACACACGTTGCGTATTATTATAGGCCTAGCCGTATTTGGGTCCAATAGATATTTATAAGATGTCATTGTTAGAGTTAGCCAAATACTGTCCGTAAGGAAACTTTATATATATCATGCTATTATAAAACAACATGTTACGACTCCTTATGACCCCAATAAGTTTCGTAATAAACGGACATGCACAAATGTAATTGATCCTGTGAGGTGTCGAACTGCTTTATTGAAAAGACAGCACAGTTTTCTTTCTGTACATCTATATAATAAAATTAATAAATTGCTTGATATTTATCCATGTACTCTGCGTGATGTAGAAGTAAAAATAAAAAACTGGCTTTGGACTCTAGATTACGAAGAAACGGAAAATCTTATAACTTGAGTATATAGTACCCACTATTACACACACACACACACACACACACACACACATTCAAGGCCAAGGCAACACTAAAACACACATATGCATGCCGGAAAAAACAATTTCTACTTAAATTTTTTTGTTTGTTAAACATTTTTATTTTTTATTGTTCTTATTGGCATTTCTTGAATATTCTTTGGAAAAGGGCGCTGGCTCCTGACATACAGGTTTTTACCTAGTTTGGGAGTCAGACACAGTATTTCAAAATGTAAAACTATTGTCAATAAAGAATTTTTTTTTTTTTTTTAGAGTTACTCAAAATGGAGAAATAAACCATCCACGTGAAGACCGACATCCGCGCGGACGGAGTCGCGGGCGGAAGCTAGTTTATAATATTAGTATGGATTGGACGAGAAATGAAACAATATATGATATAATTTCTATTATTTGTAAAGTTGTAGTAAATACAGTTTCTATAAATTCATGTTTCTCGTAATTGAAATCGAAATTTTCCTGCTAAATCCATACTAATATTATAAATGCGAAAGTAACTCTGTCTGTCTGTTACTCAATCACGCCTTAACTACTGAACCAATTTGCATGAAATTTGGAATAGAGATATTTTGATACCCGAGAAAGGACATAGGCTACTTTTTACCCTGGGAAATAGGATAGGTTTTGTCCCGGAAATCCCACGGGAACGGGAACTATGCGGGTTTTTCTTTGACAGCGCGGGCGAAGCTGCGGGTAGATTAAGCTAGTAGATTATAATTTACATATGTACTATGATCTCAATAAACATAATTATGTATATATTTTTAATATAATTATTATTTTTATAAGTCTTATATATTTTCTTTGTTATATATTGTACACTGTTTAATTAAATACATTTATTACAAATTATGTAAATCTTTAAACAGGGTCTTGGCTTCACATTAATCGGTGCGGAAGGTTCTCCAGAAACAGAAGGATATCTCCAAATACGCAGTATCGTACCTCATAGCCCTGCTTGGATTGATGGTAAGTTGAGATACATGTAAATTTATTAATAAGTAGTTATTTTTTAAACTGATTCACAAAATAGAGCTTAAAATATTTATGTAATCTTATATTTAAAAATTAAAGATCATTTTTTAAAGCTACAACCACCAGTTTTTTGATGTGAACATCTTTATCGGGGTTGGAAAAAAATTTAGTGTAACATTTTTCCGTTACGCGCCATCTTTTTCTTATCCCGACCACGCGTGATTCGACGTATATCTGTAAAGTTGCATATACCTATAATAAATTATTTTTTGAAAAATAAGGTCATAAAGAAGTTTCACTTCTTACGTGTGTACACTAGTACACGCACACATTTTTTTCTTCTTTAACAAAATCAGTACATAGTACTGAGGTATTATGTATGTAATAGTATATATTAAATACATACATCTAATATATAAAAATCAATGCCACTTTTCGTTGTAATTCCATAACTCGAGAACGGCTGAACCGATTTCGATAATTCTTTTTTTATTATATTCCTTGAAGTACGAGGATGGTTCTTATGTAGAGAAAACGTTAACATGTACCACGGGCGAAGCCGGGGCGGACCGCTAGTCTAATATATAAAAATCAATGCCACTTTTCGTTGTAATTCCATAACTCGAGAACGGCTGAACCGATTTCGATAATTCTTTTTTTATTATATTCCTTGAAGTACGAGGATGGTTCTTATGTAGAGAAAACGTGAATATGTACCACGGGCGAAGCCGGGGCGGACAGCTAGTAGTATATATATATATATAGTAATATGTGAGGTATTAATATATCCTAGCGTCGTTTTTTTGTATATTTGTATTTCATACTATAAACTTTTTTAAATTCTTATTATTATTCAACAGGTGCTCTCCGACCCGGCGACGTCATAGTGGGTGTTGGTAACCGCGGTGTTCGTGGACTGACTCATGCGCAGGTAGCTCAAATCTTCCAAGGGATCGCTGCGGGGAGTGACGTCACACTTCATTTTGTTAGAGGTATTTTTGAGGCTAAACTCAAACTTTTATTTATTCAATTTGACTTTTTTCAAAGCACTTTTGAATCTACAAAACCTAGTTTATTTATAGTGTATTTTATGGAGTTTTAATAGAAATATAACAATTGCAATTTAAATCAACAAAAGACACCTTATAAAATACTAATTAAATTACTCACAGAATTTAGAAGTGGGATTTAAAAATTGCCTGAAAAAAATAATGCTTGCAAAAATATCACTGAAGAGGTATTTCAAAATTGTCAAAAATAATGACTTCTCAGCCTACTAACTTAAAAAATAAAGCACTGTTTTTCACATTGTCTTCTGAATAACGTAATAAACAAAAAAATATAATTTTATTAACATTGAATTTTTACAGGTTATCCATTATCATTTGACTCGGAGGACCCAAACACAAGGGTGCTCAGTACATTGGCAGTGGATGCGAGCAGCGATGCAGTGGCCATGCAACAGCTTACAAGAGCTCTACGGACTAGGTAAGTTATAAACAAGAATTTATCTAGTACATATTTATCACATTGAGCCCCAAGCGGCTTGATCGGTCCCATACACAATAGATTTTCTATTGTGTATGGGGTTCCGAGGCCTGAGTTACTACGGCTAATATTGATTATTGGTAAAAACTTCCGAGCGACGATGTATAGTCTATACTAATATTATAAAGCTGAAGAGTTTGTTTGTTTGTTTGTTTTAACGCGCTAATCTCGGGAACGACTGGTCCGATTTGAAAAATTCTTTCGGTGTTAGATAGCCCATTTCAAACTCAAACTCAAACATTTATTTATTCAATTAGACTTCTTTTAGAAGCACTTTTGAAACGTCATCACATATTTTAACATTTACCACCGTTAACATTTACCATTTATCGAGGAAGGCTATATATCATCACGCTAATACCAACAGGAGCGGAGCCACGCGGGTGAAACAGCGCGGCACAGCTAGTACTGTATAATGTAGAAATTAATTTCACTCATTCGAAAACTCTGCCTAATATGTGCATGAGCAGAGTTTTGTTTTGGACAATTTTTGAGTGTGATTACGCTTGTGCGCTTTTTGTATTAGTGATTGTGCCTCTAGTTCTAAATAGTACATTATTGAGTTAGTCCATTGAAAAATGAAAAGTTACATTTGGGGCTGTATTTTTAAGAGGACGCAAAAATGTTACATGATTTGTTTTATTTCCACAAATCATGTAACATTTCAATGGACTAAGTTATATTCTCAAATCAAAAACTTGAGATAAATATTTAAATTTGTTTGTTTGTATCAGGTTCCACCTAGAATCCCCCGAAGGTCGTGACGTACCAGACAGCAGGGAAGGTGCCCAACGGCGGCTGTTATCACGGTCCTTCGATTTGGACGAACTCCCCGCGGATACTACTTCGTTGCCCCCGCGTTGTCCGTCTGCTGACCACCTGCTAGCGCTGGCTTCTGGTATGTGACCCATAAATATATAAAATAAATATAGCGATTATAGTGGCAAGACTCTTCCAAATTACCGACAATGTTAGCATCTTGATGGCAATAGTGCTAAAACTCATTAAATCAGACATGTTCTCGATAAGATCCGATTGCTATTTTCGTCAGTTATAAATCAAACATGACAAATAACAGTATTAAATTCAATATTTCATTTTATACTATTCAAATGCTCAAATGAAAATGATTAAAGAATAGAGAAACGCCTAGGCTCTCGGCCACCCCGGCATGGCAAAATAGACGCATTTTCAAATCCCACCTCGTGATCGATTTTTTTCTTAACTTAAATTGCTTATTATAATATTTAACAATAAATCCTGGTTCCCATTTATAATTCTACCGCAGCGAATCACCTGCTAATCATTTTATATAATGGATATAAACAAATTTCTCCAATTTGATACAAATGAAGTTAAAATATCAATATAGTTTGTATAATATATTTAAATTAGGGTTACAAACTTTGATAATATTTTCTTTTATGTCCCCATAATCTATTTTTTCATAGATAATAAACTATACGAAATATATTTATGTCTATTTTTATCACCTAGATCACCAACACCGCAGTGCAGCAAGCAACGAGCCGGGTCGTGAATTAGTGCTCACTTTACGGCGTGGGGCCGCTGGTTTTGGTTTTACTATAGCCGATAGTGTACATGGCCAGAAGGTTAAGAAGGTAAATATTTAAATGTATTTTGATCGTTAATAACAACTAGATACATAATCAGCAACAAACAAACATATGATATGGTTCTGACCAGCTTAGACCGTTAAAATTTATTGTTTTGGGTATGTTTTGTAAATACGTCATAAAGTAATGCTAATAATTTTGCTGTGTAGTTGTTTTTAATGAATACTAGTTTACCGCCCGCGGCTCGCCCGCTTCGTCTAAAACCTAATAAATATATACTTAAACCTTCCTCTTGAATCACTATTTAAAAAAACTGCATCAAAATCCGTTGCGTAGTTTAAAAATTTATGTATTAAGATCCTTATCAATGAAATGCAAGGCACTAAATCAAGTGTTTTATATCATCTTATATCAATTGTAACTTATCAAAATCTGTTTTTACCTACAATTTTTTTGTAACCTTACATAATATTATTAAATCATACATTATTTATAGGTGTTAGACTTAGGCCGTTGCGCAGGATTGCGTGAAGGAGACTTGCTATTGCAAATCGGTGAGACAGATGTGAGACATACACCTCATCAAAGGGTTGTGCAGGTGAGATTGATTTAGTTTAATTATTGCTCTATATAGCCATGAATATATGAAAGAATGACATGATAATAAGAAAGTGAGAAATGTGACAAAAATACTTTGTTAAAAATCAGATAAAAATAATCTATATTCTCTAGATACTGTTTTGAGAGTTTCTAAATAAGAAATATTAGGTTTTATTTCCGAAACATAAATTTAAAGAAAGAAAATGTTAAAAACTACACCTTTTAGCTTCTTAGTCAACGTCCTACAACATTCATAAAAAGCTGAATGAACGTTAAATAAATATACGTAATTATTTCAACAATATACTCCTAAATTTTACACATTTACAGGTACTAAAAGAGTGTCCAGCGATGTCTGAAACAACGTTACGCGTGTGGAGAAAGAACACTATAACTAGGGCTCCCCGCAGCCGCTCAGCTACACGGGTGCAACCTACCAATAGTTAGTATTCTAATATTTATATTTTTATTTACAAAAATCTTATATTATAGACCCATTTATGTACAATAAACAATAAAACTCAAAATCGCGTTCAAAAATTGTCCGAAGCTAAACTCTGCCCACGTGTCTATATCGCAGAGTTTTCTAAATAATTATACAATAGACTTTAAATGTTATTGCCACGAAATAAAGAGTTTATTACAATGAAAGATTTTTACAATACCGCTCGCACATTCTTTAACAATCTTTTATCAGGTGATTGTGTTAATATTATTTGAAAGGACGATTTTTTTATCTCTGAAACTAATAAAATAACTTTCATTTTAGATAACGCAGCAAATAATCAATTGGGTAGAAGCAAGACTCCCACCGCGGAACAGTTGCGGTCACCAGCTCTGAACTCAACAGATAATGCGAGGGGCAGACAGAATGAAATGAACTCTGGTACGCTTTTTATTTATAAATGTTATTATCTGCATATTTATAGTTGGAGAATACATTCCTTTTAGCTTATTTGCCAGTTAAAATTAGAAAATCAGTAGAAACTATAAATAAGCCTTGAATGCAAGCAATGTTGCAGTTTAAACTCGTATTTCAATATTTAATAACTATAACTTTGGTTTTTCTATAATATCAATCATGTAATGAAATCTTGAATGAGCCGTCAGCAAAAAGATATAATTAATTTGCTGTGACTAAATTTATACGTTTTAAATAAATTAAAATAAGACTTATCATACACATATACAGAGATTTCAAAGAATAAATATACAATTATTACAGTGGAAGCAACCTACGCAGTACCAGAACACAAATCCCGTGAAACCCGCGAGAGCATTATGGACAGGCGACGTAGAAGCAGCACTCCAGGCGCCAGACTAACACTCCCCGTGGTCACACCGTGGAGCGAACAGACAGACAACTGGAACGAACGAGAAACCTGGATAGATAACTCGAATAATATAAGAAACTGGGCGGAAAACGCGCAGAAATGGGATGAAAACGGCCAAAAATGGGACGGGGCAAGCCAGAAATGGGATGGTTCCAGTCAAAAGTGGGACGGCTCTAGCC
Source organism: Colias croceus (assembly GCF_905220415.1). Lineage (NCBI taxonomy): Eukaryota > Metazoa > Arthropoda > Insecta > Lepidoptera > Pieridae > Colias > Colias croceus. The sequence continues at coordinate 5,868,875 of NC_059562.1, forward strand.
AGAAATGGGATGGTACGAGCCAAAAATGGGATGGCACAAGTCAAAAGTGGGATGGCACAAGCCAGAAGTGGGACGGTGAAGGGACTAGTAATGGGAATTGGGAGGGAAACGGGGAGAGGTGGAATAACAATTGGGGAGAACTGCCCACGCCGACTATACATGTTGATATGAATGCTGCGTATTGGAGGGGAAACGCTAGTGTTGCTGATAGTAGTGATAATGGAGGTTAGTCATATTTTGATATAGAAAAACTATTGTTTTAAAATATTATTTAAAAAAAATTGTACTCAATGATAGGCGCGAGAGTTTAGCATAACGTCCAATTTCGATAAAACTTAAATGAACATTGACTAGACTATAAAATAAGCTACGTTTCAAATAATTCTCAATATAACTACGGAAAGAAAGCAATACGTGGGAATATTAATAAATAATAATACACTCAATAATTTCCTTATTTATACATATAGGAAAACAAGTAATTGTCCTTGTCAACCAAACATATATGGCATCTCATTTCAAGCTATATTTAACTTATATCGCCTTTTTGTACGTTTTTCTATTGTCTGTGTTTTTGTTATTATTTTATTTCTGGTGCAAATAAAGTATTTATTCATTCATTCATTCATTTAAATCATTCCATTAATATTCAATTGATTGCAATTCCATTTTTTTTTATTCAATGGAACTATTATTGTATAAGTTTTGATCAAATTAAAAATTGTATTAGTTGCCATTTCGTCCAAAAGAATGTACAAAAGATCATCTACTTTATGCAAGCTGTAATAATATGTATCAGTTACTAGAAATTCCTTCAATAAATAAATGAATCTACTTATAATTTCAGGTTTCCCAGAAGACGGTCTACTCCATTCTCCCACCACAGCAGCCATAAGTGGTCTTTCGCGACAGTCTCCTTCCACGAGTCGAATAAGACCACACTCACCTTCTAATTCTACTGGTAAGATTTATGAAAAATGTAATTGTTTTTTAATTATTATGATTCGTTTGTAATTTGCTATGCCACCTGAAGCAAAAGTAGTCGTAATACTGTAATTTTAGGCAAAGTAAATATTCCATCATTATTCGAAAGAAATTAAACTGTGTTCAAAGATTTAAGAAAATAATTTTGCCTAATCTGGGAAAAGAACCTACTAAAATCTGAAATAAAAACACACTGTATTTTTTTTTGTAAGGATGCCATCTCTACCAAACTTGACAGATCAATTGAGAGGAAAACAATGTTTAAAAATAATAATTTCTCAAGCCCAAAGTATTCCAAACATCGGGTAAAATAACATAATTTGTAAATGTCGTTTCAAATCCGTTAGAAGTCTTTAATTTCTTCTTTATATTATAATCACAAAAGTAAATTCTAAGCACTATTCTTACAAATTTATATACTTAACTATGTTTCCCCAGGTCGTCTCCGCAGTAACTCCCCGTCTAACAACAGTGCAACAGACAGACTGTTGAACAACTCACCATCTACACGAATGCAGAGTCAATCCCCTTCGAATAATTCTTCCAATGGACGGCTTAAGGGATCTCCTATGAGGTTTGTTACATTAATATAGATAATTTTAAATAATTTTAGAGGTATTAAGGTCTTTTGGTTTATTTAGATAAAGTTGTATAACAGTATTTAATGTTGTAAATAAGTTGTACATGATTTTTCAGTTCTTTAGCTTGAATTGTATATAACTAGCAAGATATTTTGAATATTTTTATGAAATAATTTAAAAATAAATTATCTTATATCAGTAGTGTATATAGTAACATTGATTGTTTCAAATTTTATAAGTATATTAAATTAATAAATAAATTGTATGGTAATTTTCACTTAAGATTTTGCATGACTATGTGTTTTATTTAGTTTTATATTTTGTTTCACGCTTAAATAAGGCTTAAAACACGTCGACCGATAACTATTGTTATTTACGCAAGGTTTGTACAATAAAAGATTTTATTTTATTTTAAATATTGTAACTTGTTAAATTTAGGTTAGGTTTTAATTTAATTAGAATAAAAACATGTTTAAGGATACCTATACATTATGTATATGTATCTTACCGACGGAATATAAATCTGAAATAACTTTGAAACTAATGGCTATTATCATAATGAGTATCCACAGTTAAGTGTTTCAACATTTAGTGATTCTATTCCAGGAGATGGAACATATTATAGTACTCATTTTCACTTATAATAAACTAACTTCACATCTTTTGTGGGTTAATAAAATAGTGTCCAGTACTAAACTAATTTACCAAGTAAATAACTAAATAATATGTCTCCTGCAGGCTCGGTGACGCGTCACCATCCCGTCACATCCACTCGCCGGTGTCACATAGATCTGCATACGATGGGGATATGCCGCAACAAGTGTATGTTGCTAACTACCCGCAGGTATTTGTGATTTTTATTTATTTATTTAGTCCAAAGTTGATGAGATGTAAGCTTGATTTGTTCATATGTCAATATATAATATGTAATACTAGATTTCCGCCCGCGGCTTCGCCCGCGTTTGCAAAGGAAAACCCGCATAGTTCCCGTTCCAGTGGGATTTCCGAGATTAAAGCTATCCTATGTGTTAATCCAAGTTACCCTCTATATGTGTGCTAAATTTCATTGTAATCGGTTCAGTAGTTTTTACGTGAAAGAGTAACAAACTCGGCTTGATATACATCCATACAAACTTTCGCATTTATAATATTGTATTTATTATAATATTATAGTAGGATAGTGAGTCTAGTCACTAGTGTGGTCAGATGTAATCTGTGATAATCTAGTAATGAAAATAATGCAGAAATACCTAGTTATTATTTATTCAACTATATTTCGTTAGAAGCACTTTTGAATCGCCAAAATACAGACAAATATTAATTTACCATAATATATAAAAGGGGCACACTGAATAAATTATTTAATTAGTTAAACAAAAAATGTTTGCGAAATGTTAGATATTTAGTATACATGTAAAACAAAATGATTTGAAAAGAGAGATGTAGAAGAGATTTTAAAAACAAACAGTGACATTCAATCTATTTTGTTATAAAGCAACCAATTAACAAGTGCAACTCAGTTGATAATATCTTTATAATATAAAAATGAATCCCAAAATGTGTTGGTAAGCGCTTAACTTGAGAACGGCTGAACCGATTTCGTTAATTCTTTTTTTATTATATTCCTTGAAGTACGAGGATGGTTCTTATGTAGAGAAAACGTAAATATGTACCACGGGCGAAGCCGGGGCGGACTGCTAATTTATAAATAAATCTAAAATTATGTTTCCAGGTGGAAGCCGGTGGCTCGACAGACCCAGAAGCAGATGTTCTAGTTCGACTCGCTCGTGGTTCCGCAGGTTTTGGGTTCCGCATTGTGGGTGGTACTGAAGATGGCAGCAGAGTCGCTGTAGGATATGTTGTGCCGGGTAAATATGCGTTTTACGATATAAAATATATAGCTTTGAGTAATGTATGATACATTAACTTTAATACTAAAATCCGTTCTGTATTTTTTGCTTTTAAGAGTAACAAAATCATACTAGAAGAGAAATAAGTGTTAAAAAATTAATAATGATGTTATGAATAACAACTTATGTCTTAAAAGCTAGGGCTGTACGACGTTATGTCAAGCTTCATAGACTTAAGTAATTTATCTTATAAATAATGTCTCCAACCTACATCTTTCACATAATATATTGATACTCCTTTCCTTCCCAAAAGCTATATAAATCTAACATAATCTAAAAATTACAGGCGGTCCAGCAGACGGTCTACTCCGACCGGGTGATCTACTAACATCGGTAGACGGTATACCTTTAAGTGGGGCTACTCACGCTCGAGCTGTCGCGTATGTGTGTCAGGCCGCGTCTAGAGGACATGTAAGTTATATATATTTATTTATTTGGTAGAAATAATTTCCAAAGTTACTAAGAAAAACGTATATACGTTATAAACGAGGAACAAGAGATACTTTAATAATTCACGATGTGATAGCGATTGCTACTGTAAAAAAAATACATGTGTCACTCGGGGACTGCCGCGGTAAAGCTATTGCATGCTATGCCTTCAAGCCACACCACCCGTCGGAGTGGTGGGGAGCGTGAGGTTTTTCGTTACGCAATTTCTGGATTCGTCCCCGCGCTCAAGGCCCGCGATAGAAGCTATACAATAGCTTAAAACAGGGCGAAATATAAAATCAAATTGTGCTTATGAAATTCATACAATAAAACCAGCTTTTTGTTAATATTAACAGGTAACACTGGGTGTGAGACACAACAGAGCAGATATCCAACCGCTAGGCTTGCCAGCTGTAGTTCCAACACATCAACACCAACCACTGCTGACGTAAGTTTTAACGTCTTTTATGTAATACTAGCTGCGCTCCGCGGTTTCACCCGCTAGGCTCCGCTCCTGTTGGTCTTAGCGTGATGATATATAGCCTATAGCTAGCCTCGATAAATGGGCTATCTAACACCGAAATAATTTTTCAAATCGGACCAGTATTTCCTGAGATTAGCGCGTTCAAACAAACAAACAAACTCTTCAGCTTTGTAATATTAGAATAATTTATGGGTAAGTAGAAGTAGAAAAATGTGCATACATTTTTTCAAGTCACACTGAAATTACTATTTAGTAAACTAAATTACTATTTAGGAATATTGTTAAAAGTTTGGCAATATTCTGTTTTGTTGTTAATACATTTATCTAACTATAATATTTTGTCTATTATTTATTCTCTCGCTGAAACTTATTGTTGCATTAAAACGAAATATCAATCACCCTATAATAAAGAAACAAACAATAAAATGATACTTATTTACTTCAGTGCGGAGCCCACAGTACCGCACCCGCCGGCTTCATACAATATCCTACACCCTGCACCCATGTATCCGCCCACTGCGCACATGCCTATGTAAGTAATTACATATTTTAGCATAAACACACATATTATAGCAAATAAACACTGCATACTATGAAAAACTAATCTCCTAAAAAGGTTGTAAAAACATCCAAGTAGCGGTGTATAAAACATTCAAATTAAATCCTTATTCTGTGGCGGTAATTTTCAAAGTCTATTATTGTACAGGCGCGTTCTTAAACTCTGCGTAATAGTCTCGTAGGCAGAGTCTTTCTTGGGACCAATTTTCATCGTCATTTCAATGTGATGTATAATAAGATATTTTATTTTCAGCCAAATATATCTTAAATGTGCAACTTTTTCGCACAGCCCTTCTCGTTACACGTCACAGACCTACTTACCATCCTCTATTTCATTCATCAAGTATTCGCTACCCCACTAAGAGATACACAAGTTTGAGAGCATGCGAACACGTTAGTGTATAAATTCGGTTGAAACATTTTTTCCGTATGATAAAAAACTTTTTGTCCACAAATTGTTAACCACTTCATCTACAATGTTTTCTAATCTTACCAATCAGGTACGGCGTCCAATACGAAGCGAACAGCGGGTGGAATGTACCCTATGACGTCACGGTGACGAGGAACGAGGGAGAGGGGTTCGGTTTCGTCGTCATTTCTTCTACTAACAAGGCCACTAGCACTATTGGTAAGTTCATATCAATTTATTTACAAAAAATGGTTTGTAACAAATAGCTATGCATTGTCACGTTGTCAGCGTGGTTAATAGCAATGCATTGTCACGTTGTCGGCGTGGTTAATAGCAATGCATTGTCACGTTGTCGGCGTGGTTAATAGCAATGCATTGTCACGTTGTCGGCGTGGTTAATAGCAATGCATTGTCACGTTGTCGGCGTGGTTAATAGCAATGCATTGTCACGTTGTAAGGGTGGTTAATAGCAATGCATTGTCACGTTGTCAGCGTGGTTAATAGCAATGCATTGTCACGTTGTCGGCGTGGTTAATAGCAATGCATTGTCATGTTGTAAGGGTGGTTAATAGCAATGCATTGTCACGTTGTCGGCGTGGTTAATAGCAATGCATTGTCACGTTGTCGGCGTGGTTAATAGCAATGCATTGTCACGTTGTCGGCGTGGTTAATAGCAATGCATTGTCACGTTGTAAGGGTGGTTAATAGCAATGCATTGTCACGTTGTAAGGGTGGTTAATAGCAATGCATTGTCACGTTGTCAGCGTGGTTAATAGCAATGCATTGTCACGTTGTCGGCGTGGTTAATAGCAATGCATTGTCACGTTGTAAGGGTGGTTAATAGCAATGCATTGTCACGTTGTAAGGGTGGTTAATAGCAATGCATTGTCACGTTGTCAGCGTGGTTAATAGCAATGCATTGTCACGTTGTCAGCGTGGTTAATAGCAATGCATTGTCACGTTGTAAGGGTGGTTAATAGCAATGCATTGTCACGTTGTAAGGGTGGTTAATAGCAATGCATTGTCACGTTGTAAGGGTGGTTAATAGCAATGCATTGTCACGTTGTAAGGGTGGTTAATAGCAATGCATTGTCACGTTGTAAGGGTGGTTAATAGCAATGCATTGTCACGTTGTCGGCGTGGTTAATAGCAATGTATTATCACTTTATAGTTTATGGACGTGTATAGTATAAATTGTCACGTTTCAAAGTGGTTTTTAAGTAACTGTCATATATTAGGTGTTGTTGATAGAAACAATCTGTCACAACTAAGTTGTAAATGACTATAAACTGTCACATCTGAGTGCTTCACAATTAACTATCCCGTTCCAGGTCAACTAATCCCCAACTCGCCAGCGGCCCGCTGCGGGCTGCTTCACGTGGGCGACACCATCGTGGCCATCAACCGTCTGCCCGTGCTTCGCTTGCCGCACCCTGATGTTGTGGCGCTCATCAAACGCTCCGGCACCACCGTCACGCTCACCGTGCTGCCCACCCGCCCTGACTGACTGATCGACTGACCGACTGATTGACCGACTGACACACTAGCCATCGCATACTACACGCCAACTAACAAACGCTCCGGCACCACCGTCACGCTCACCGTGCTGCCCACCCGCCCTGACTGACTGATCGACTGACCGACTGATTGACCGATTGACACACTAGCCATCGCATATAACACGCCAACTGTTAAGCGCTTCGGTACCACCGTGCTGCCCACCCGCCCTGACTGACTGATCCACTGACTGATTGACTGACACAGTAGTCATCGCATATAACACGCTAACTATCAAGTGCTGCGGCACCACCGTGCTCTCCACCCGCCTCGAGTGACTTAAAAATTCGACTATAAAAGCAGTGACGCTGACACTAACATAACAACACGCTGACACTGACGTAACACAACGCCGACACTGACGTTACACAACGCCGACACTGACGTTACAACGCGCTGACAAAGACATTACAACGCGCTGAGACTGACTGACAAGCTGAATACTTGGTTAATTTCGATTGACTTACTGGACCACTTACATGCTGACATGACTTATGATCACTCTGACTGACTGCATGTCCACTTTTTCCAATAAGTGCCTTTCAAATGAAAATATCAGTATAAAGAATCCATGGGCTCGTTTTCATTTTGCTTGCAGTATTAAAGAAATCTTGAATTTAATAAAATGTCGTCGCGAATAAATGAAATCTCTGTACTATAATTAATATAAGTTAAAAAGTACTTAGACCTCCAATGACCGAATTCTCAATTATTGCTAAAAACCTAGCCATTATATTTCTAGCTCGAATATTGAAACAATATTGTAAAATGTTTATTTCTATATTTAGTAATTAATTTAGTATTCAATGAGATAGCTTTAAATATTATAATTAAGTTTAGTTAAGCAATATTAAGTTACAATAAGTAATGCATTTTATTTCTAACTTAATTAAATTTTTCAATTAGTATTATAATTATTTTATAGTGAAAAATGTATAGTTAAGTTTGATAAGGGACCATATTTTTGTGAAACTTGCATTTAAATTTTATAGTGACTTCATAATTATTGTAATCATGGAATTGTTAAAATTAAATTCAACAAAATGTGTTACATACTGAAATCAATTATCGATTTAATCGAAGTGAAACTTCTTTATCTGGGTTGGAAAAAAATTTAGTGTAACATTTTTTTGTTACGCCAAACATTTTTCCGTTTCGCGCCATCTTTTTCTTATCCCTACCACGCGTGATTTTACGTATTTCTGTAAAGTTGCATATAGTAAATTATTTTTTGAAAAGTAAGGTCATAAAGAAGTTTCACTTCTTACGTGTGTACACTAGTACACGCACACTTTTTTTTATTTGTCTCAATTTATCATAAGAGCCAATTTTATTCCATCATCGCTAATTTTATTGTTTTTGTATAGTTTATAAGGACCTTTATAATAAAATGTAATAAAATTATGAAAACTGTATTGATCTGGCTGCTATATAAAATGGTGTTAATTTAGTCACAGATTTAGAGACTTGATACTTTTAATTTATTTATGCTATAGTCAAATAATGCATTCATTGATATAGAGAAACAGAAAAATATGTATTTGAGCATGAATTCAAATAAAAGTGTATATTATAATGTATCTAAAAAGTTACTCAATCTACTAAGAAAATAGTCTATACTTAGTGCTCAAAAATCAATACTAAGGTAATAAGAATCCAATTTTGTACTGTACATATACAAAATTAGGAATACGGTCACAAATTTAGTAAGTATTTAGTTTTATATTGACTGACAGTTTGGATAAGGGACCACCGAGGGGAGGAATGTTGTATAAGTACTTACAAAATATTATTTAATAGTTCTAGATGTAAGCTCTGCGTATATTTTTATAAGCAATCGATATTTTTTCTTCGTTAGTATGAAATTCTGCTTAACTGCCTACTGAGCCGACGGTCCCGGTTTCGATCCCCGGTCAGGGCAAATATTTGTGTGATGAACTCAATTATTTGTTCTTGGGTCTGGGTGTTATTATCTATATATGTATTTATTAAATATTATATTTATCGTCGCCTAGTACTCACAACACAAGCCTTAATTGAGCTTACTGTGGGACTAGGTCGATTTGTGTAATAATGTCCTATAATATTTATTTATTTATTTAATTTCACCTTTGATAGTTAAATCTCGGCCTTTTTTTTCTGGAACATGAAAAACTATTATTATTAAAACAATATGGTTATTTTTTAAATTAAAAATTATCTTATGTTTTAATTCATTATTTTGCTACTTTCCATCAATGCCATATAATTTGAAAGTAAACAGAGAAAAAATGGATTAAAACGTCAGATAATTAATATTGTTCAAATATAAAAAGATATTTTATTGAAGTGAAACTTCATTAGGCGCGTTGAGTGTTAAATTTCAAAATTTCATGGCAATACCGTACCCGAAATTTTGTGGGTGATTTGTAACAGGATGGCGGTTCTACAGGGGTCTTAGTACGTAATGACAAAAAGAAAAATGATGGTCAAAACGCTGATACCGGATACCTATAACGTTTTATATTAGAGTATCTTAACATAAAATATTATAGTATCTTCACCGTGTGTGACGCGCTTTAGGCGACGATTTTAGTATCTTTAAATCTTGCCAAAGAAGTTTCACTTCTGTCACGTGTGTATTTTTTATGTAAATCGATTGTTCAAAAATACACGCAGAGTCGTAGCTAAGCAATAACTTTGTGCCTTTACCGCAACCGTTGTCTTGCCCGATGTATAGAATGTTAAATGTTGTCCAAAGATGTGTTGCTTCTATTCATGTTGAATCAGCGTTATGTATTGAAGGAATTTAGATATACAGGTTTACTGAATAAATATATATTTTGAGTAGAATTTGTGTTTTTGTTTATATATTTTCCCATTCCCCACATTATTTTAAAGTAATAAGCATTTATTGAAGTGAAACTTCTTTATCGGGGTTGGAAAAAATTTAGTGTAACATTGTTACGCGTGACATTTTTCCGTTACGCGCCGTCTTTTTCTTATCCCTACCACGCGTGATTCGACGTATTTCTGTAAAGTTGCATATTATAGTAAATTATTTTTTGAAAAGTAAGGTCATAAAGAAGTTTCACTTCTTACGTGTGTACACGCACACATTTTTTTATTTTTTATTTCAAGAATGAATGCAAGGCTCATAGTATACCTAGATAATTTTAATTTTACATCCAAAACATTCAGCTGTTATTGTTTAAATTCTTAGTAAATTACTCATATTAGATTATGCGCTTATCGAGCTTATCATAAACTTATGAGTAAGTAAACAAAATAAATATTCTACACTAATATAAAGAGATAGGTAGATTTTTCTGTATGTAACGAATAAACTCAATAACTACTCTCATAATTAATATGACACACTACCATTGAAAGTTAACTACATCCAAGAAACGTAAACATTCTCGAGCAAGCAATAATCTTAATATACTTATATATAAATCTCGTGTCACAATGTTTGTCTTCTATGGACTCCTAACCGATTATAATAAAATTCGCACACCATGTGCAGTTCGATCCAACTTGAGAGATAAGATTGTTTAAATCTCAAATCGTTTTAGAGAAAGCGGGCGAAGCCGCGGGCGGTAAACTAGTAAAAATATAAAAGAAATTAGGCCTAAGTACTTAGTTCAATTTTATAAGAATTAATTAAAATTTTACATCTGCTGTTTCAATTTAGAATCTCATAGGTACATACACGTTGGTTTAATGCTCTTAAGTGCGACGACAACAATCGTCAAGTTAAAAAGTTGAGTTTTATTAATAAATCAAATCCAAATAATGCTCAAGTACATAGCCTTGTTAATAAAAAATATTTCCTACGAATTCTAATAAGAATTAAGAGCCGGTAAGATTAGCTGCCCCCGATAGAATCAAAAAGGTAGGTACTAATAAAAACAGATAAATAATTATTAATGTTTTAGTGAACGAAACAAGATAATATCGAGTGATGTCTTCGAGTAAATTTATTTAAACCTACTTTTATTATGTTGTAACCTTAGAGTGTGTTAATACACATTGTAGTATTATATACTCTAAGTTGCTAATGCAACTTAGAGTATATATTAGTACAATAGATAGTATAATATATTATACTCTTAAGATTAGCAAGTTACTATAATATGGTAGTAACTCTAAAATGTACGTTTTAGCAATTTTTCCTTTATCTGTGCTAAAAAAAAATAATAACCAAATTTCAAGACATTGTTCACGGCCTCACGGGAAGTACAATGTAGGTTTTGATATTACAATAGCGAAAATATTCCTAAGTAATTTGCATCTTTATTAATGTAGGCGCTCTGAACTACTTACTTAGTACTTAGTAGTAATAAATTATTAACATTAGTTTCAAAAGTAGGTTTACTGCTTCTGTTGTCTACTAAATATATCTAGTTAGTGAGTTGATGTTACTATGTGCGTGTAATATGTTGTTTAATAATACCTACCAATATTACACCAATGAACATGAAGTCGATAAAACTGTCAATTTTGTGACCTTTCCAAAGCTTTTGACTGTGTAGACTGTCTAGGATTCAATACTTTTTCCGTGAACTCCGTAACTAAGAAATAAAAGGTCTGACTCAGAATGTTGCTTCATACACATTCAAAAAAGAAAACAAGCTGTTGATGTTGATATAAAAGCTCTTTCAGCGTGTCAATCGCGTTACCATTGGTGTTCCACAAGGGTCATATTTAGGACACTTTTTATTTACCATAGATATATTATTATGTAGTAGGTAACTACATATATCTGTTTTTTTTTTTTATCTGAATGTTTATGAAGCAACATTCTTAGCTAAACCTTTTATTTATTAGTAACGGAGTCAGATAGAATCCTCTATAACAGTCTACACAGTCAAAAGGAAAGGTCACACAAAATCAGCAGTTTTGTCGATTTGATTAGATCGATTTATTGGGCTTATATGATTAAATAGAAATAAAACGACACATATTAAAAATATAGTTTAATATAAATAGGCTTAAACATTAAAAATAACGTTCAATAAAATCGTAATTCTTTTTATTGGGGTGCTACAGCGTTCTCCATGATCCAGTCAGTGTAGCTTGCGATGTTTGTGAAGACATTGGGATATTCAGAAGATCCACAGTCCTTGTAGTAGGAAAAAATGCCGACAAGAGCTTGTGTGTTGAAAATTGTTGCCACCATGGGTGCGCCGAAGTCGGCGAAACACGCGCCACTGTTTTCTTTAGCAGCACATAACACTCCTGAAATTGTTATGATGTTATTTTTCTAGAGGTGGAGATATTTTTTTATGAAATGGCAAATTTAATATAATTCTGAGGAATATAAAATATTTTAACTTTTGTTCGTATTTTCACGCGTCTAGAGTCTAGACCGCTTTTAGGAACCTAAATATTAGGTAAATATTTAACTTTCTTTAGGAAGTTTTAAGTTTGGTTAAGATAAAGGTAGTTACCATTTTTAGAATTAGGAGCAAATAAAAATCCATATTCTTTTTTAATTACTAGAATTGAGTTTATGAAGAATATTCAGGAAAAACATGCTCTGAGGGAGAAACTACTCACTTTCGTTAATATCAATTCGTTTTTCGTCAGCGTAAGCAGCGGCGCAAGCGTCAAGGGACACCTTTTCTAAGACGACGGACTGGAGGGTATCTTGTTGAGTTTCTTCCTGAAATATATTTTATTAATCACTGGATATACCTACATATTTAATTACGAAATACAAGTAATAACAGTTAAGTATTAAGTATAATCAAAATAATGACACAACCTACTTGTGAAATTCATCAAGAAAATATAATATTATCTACTTATAAACAATAGTTACTAATAAGAGAGCCTATTTTTAAGTTAATAAAAAAGGTTTATATAAAATAATAGGGTGGATAATGCTTCCACTAGATTAAAAAAACTATAAATATTTAGGTACTATGATATTTATTCTAAAACAGATCATCGATCACCTAGCTAGATTGAACTCTCACCGCATCATAGCCCCAACCAGCAACCACGCCAGAGACTCCGACGGGCAGATCATAGTCCTGTGGAGGCAGAGGCAGTGGTCTGATAACACTGCTTTGTCCAAACGGCTGTTGCAAGAACACAAGCGCGATGTCGTTCTGGCGGGTAGACTCAACGTAGCCGGGGTGCTTGAGTAGACCACGCATGGTGGTTTGCATGCCTCCGAACATACTGTTGGTGGAACCAGCGCGGATACGGAAGTTGGACAGATCGGTTCCGCTGTTTATGTAATCGTGGTTTATTGTTAGAACATGTGACACAACATGCGTTTATAAATAATCAAATTATTTTAATGAATCATATTCTATATACGACTCACGACTTTAGTTGTATTAGTAACACGAGGTTTTGTCTCAAAGAATTAATTAACCTCTTTCTGAAAATCATTTCTAATAAGAATAACGACCAAAGAAAATGAATATCCATCGCGATATTCACCGATTATTCTAGTTATGAATAAATAACATTCATAATTAGATAATTCTTTATTGAAAACGAATATTCACAAAGACATAAATTTTTATTCACTTTCACCAAAAAAAAATCTTTTACGTATTAAGTTTGACTATATAGTTAGTGTGAAAATTTTCAATAGGCCCTGGGGGGAAAGTATGTAAAGTAATGTACTTGAAATACTTGAAGTAGCAAATTTTGCCGAAAGAAAACATTCCTCTACTTTTAAAGAGAAGTAAAACTGCTTTTAAAGATTTTTGCACTTACCATAGACAGTAAAATTTCCTATCTCCAGTATTTAAATTAGGTACTTTCCCTCCAGGGCCAATTGAAAATTTCCACACTGTATAGATAAATTACAATGATACTCACGCGAAACAGTACGCGGAAGTCAGCACATGCCAGGAAGACACCAGAGGTCCGACACAAAGTTGGAATTCCCGGTCGAGGATAGGGAAGTGGTAGATCAGAGCAGCGACGTGCGGGAAGTCAGTGATGTCGGTGTCAGCCCCACCGGTTATCCTTTCTTGTGGTGCCGCTAACGCTGTATGAAATAAGGACATTTATAATTCGCCGTCCCCGGAGAATAAAATGATAACTGCAAAAACACAACTGTTCAGGAGAAATAAAAAACCGATACTTAATTGACTAATTGACTAACTTATAACTTGCCAAGCAATAGACTTAGAGAGATAAAAAAAGGTTCAGTGGTAGCTACCTAATTTTTTTACCTTTTATTATGTTTCAAAATAATTTTAATAACTTTATCCAAAATGAAGATAATTAAAATTTTAAAAGTTAGTAGCATTTATCTGATATCTAAATTTACTAATACACACTTATCATTTTATTCTCGTTCATATTGGACATATGCATTAATGGATAATATCCAATGAACTTTTATTCTGGGGTTTTCTAATAAAACAATATTAGAATATCAACTATAATCATATTAAAAATGAACACAATAAAAAGTAATAAAAATCGGTCTTCCTGATCATCATCTTTATCATAATGTAAATGGTCATACGTATGGCGCCAAAACATATTTTTACGAGAATAAAATGATAATAGGCGTTCGTCATTATTTCGCCGATTCGTTTTTCCGAGAATATTATTGTAAAAGTTATTATCACATAAACTGTAAAGAAACTTTTTCACTATCATTATACTATCTTTTTTTTTTCTAGTACGAATATGTTCTGGGAAAAAGCAGTGAATATTATTGTAATATCTAATAACTTTGTGGATTACAGGAGAAAAATTACAAAAAAAATTGTATAGATGTATTAGGCTACGTAGGCTTCAAATACCGCATAACAAGAAAACTATGGTAATGGCAGTTATCATTTTATTCTCCGGGGACGGCGAATTGTAAAACACAGTTTTAACGCAAACCTCAGACTACTTCAACTTGACACAAAAAAATAAAAATATAGGTAGGTATTTTTTTTTTAATTTGACCTTATGTAAGTAACTAGTTAACTATAACGCAGTTCATTAAAGAAACGAATCTTCAATGGCGGTGCTTATCATTCCCTCTCGCTTACACACGGCCGTACGGCATGCAAAAAAAAGGGAAAAGTAAAAATCACTAAAATTTATTTGATTCTCCCTATAATAGTTTTTATCATAAATTTACAATGTATTTGCGAAAGTAAATAATGTTTTATTGGAATTTGACAAAATATGTTCTTTGCAAAAAGTTGTTCAGTTTTATGGGCTCATTACAAGTATTATGGGGATTTTGTTACATTCTGTGTAAGTAAATATAATAATTCATATAAATACACAAATACATACCAAACAAATACCATAACAAAAAAGTTTGTCAACAAACAATTTGAAATAATTAAGTAATAAAATAATTATTATATCCATTTACGTTATTTTTATTTTCTTTTTTGCTGACCTTAAAATATGTCAGTGTCAGCTTTGGCCGCCATTGAAGATTCGTTTCTTTAATGAAAGGCGTTATACCTCATTGAATCTCACATGTAATTTTAAAAATTATTAAAAATCCAAAAAAAAAAAATCTATTTCGTGAAATAATATATTTTTAATTTCTATTTTTACCCTAACCTTTTTGTTTAATTAACTGCACTTGTTTCAATATTCATTTTTAGGGCCTTTTTTAAGCAGACAGTCACAAAAAGTATAATTTTCCTATATAGAAAATCTTAAATTTAATGATTAGCTCCGCTGAATTTTACTTCGTGAATGCGATAATTTTTACATGATTTTAACCAGTGATTAAATAAAAAAAAAATTAAAACATTACATGATTACAGGAGATCCAAACTAGGCTGTTGCGGGTTGCCTATATCTTGGATACTTATCAGAAACGGTTTACAATATCCATCGAGAAAATATCCAGACTGTATAGCAACGTTATGTAAATCAACGTTAACTTACCATCTGCAGCACCGAAAATCGCGAGCGCGATGCAAAGTGTCCTGGCTACCATTTTAACACCCAACACTAAACGTTGTATTACTAATCAGATTACTACGTTTTATACCCACCAATGACCATCATTATCATCGTTATTATCATTTGCTTTTTTTATTCCACGCTATACAGAGTGATGCTTTAAATTTTTATAAGTAATAAGCCTACAACACGTTTTGTAATAAGATTATCGTTCAATTCAACAATTCTTAACCATCCGAGACCTTCAACCTTCAAACAATATAACATTATACTTATTTAAATTTTATTCTAATCCTTACTTAATATTAGATACATAATGTGGACGTAATTACACATTTGTGACTTAAGTTCGAACGTGTCGAACTGTCGAGATCACGCTTACTTTACCGACTTTGATGAATTTTGGTTCTAAGAGAGTTTGAAAGCACACATAGGTGCCTAAAGTTTTAAATGAACTTGATAAATTTAATACTTAGGTAGGTACTATTATTACGTCGCTGTAAAATTAATAATTTGCCAGATAATTGTGATCGGTAACAATTGCTTACCTACGTAATTTTGTGATAAATTACTACTCTAAAACCTTGTTGAATCCGTGAAATGGCATCCACGGGACGCATCTCGCACGTTGTATGATTGTACGGATATGAAACTACTAATCCGATCAATCTGAACATTCCGTGATAAATTAATTCACAACAAGCTGAAAATCAGTAAAGTTGATCAAAATTAAATTATAAATATAATTTAGAAATTACCAATCATTGCATTGCATGAAAAAAATTTTATTCAAGGTCAAAGGTCAAAAAAAAAAATTTCCCCCATTTTCAGGGAAACTGTAAGTTTTATCGGAAAAAAATCTCAGAAAAAATTGTACTTAATAGATCATAAAATTATCAACAAAAAAATTAAACCTGCACCTGATTGATATTTGGAAAATTATAAATACTCCGCATAAATTAAGAATTTTTTTATTTTAACAAATCTTAATATAAGTATATAAATCTCGTGTCACAATGTTTGTCCTCAATTCACTGACTCATACACCACTTAACCGATTATAATAAAATTCGCACACCATGTGCAGTTCGATCCAACTTGAGAAATAGGATAGCTTAAATCTCAAATCGTTTTAGAGAAAGCGAACAAAACCGCGGGCGGTAAGCTAGTATAAAATAAAAAATACACAACAATACATTCACAGCTATTTAAATTATACGTATTTTATATTACAAAAAATACCTTTTCTTGAAAATTATTAAGTGTCACCTGTGGGCTGTGTCACCCTGTGTATATTTCCCGTTAAGACCAAAACATTTATGGCATAATCATGAACGTATGAATTATCGATTATTAATACAAGATTAGTTACGACAAACTCGGGAGCTTCCTATGATTATCTTGAATGATAACATTTAAATACCTCTAATGAGAACTATAGCGCAACGCAAAGCAATGCGGCAACCCCGCGCGCCTCTAGGAATCGTCAACCGCCCGTTAGGTATCGGGATACGATGTAATTATTAAAAGTAAAGAACTAAAGAGCAGTTCGTTATAAACTCGCAACGCAATCACATGAGTAGAAAAACGGAACAGAGGCAAAGCTTCAAACAAACACTACTCCAAGTACGCGGGGCATGTGTGTGTGACCACTGGCCGCTTGTCGCGTACCTACGCAGAGATTCTGGAAAAAAACGGTTTGCGCTTGCGCAGGCAGTTGACAGCAGTTGACAGTCTCACTGAGTGCTCTTGTTACCGTCGGATTTCGGGGATAAAATGTGTGTATGTGTATCCAAGTTATCCTCTATATGTATGTGTGCTAATTTTCATTGTCGCATCGGTTCGGTGGTATTTGCGTCAAAGAGTAACAATCATACATCCATGATCCATCCGCACAAACTTACGCATTTATAATGTTAGTAGGATAGGATATTAAAGCTTCTTGTTTCGAGCGTTCGTCATCTGCGGAAACGCATTATCCCGGAAATCCCACGGAAAAGATAAAATCAATAATTAATATATCCTAAATACCAATATTCCTAATAGTACCTACTCCTGTACGAACGTACGGTACGGTTCCTGAACGAAATTTGGCCGACTCGCGCTGCAGCTGTAATACACAGAGTCGAAAACAAATACAATTTCCTGTATCCTGAAAAACAGTTTATAACTATATTAGGAGCCTGGGTCATGGGCCATTAAATTTTTGTAACTTAAAATGGTGCAAATAAATGATTTATTATTTATTTATTTACGCATAAATAATATCGCCCGTCCCTTAAGGCCTGTCCCAATGTCAAATATGCAATGCAATACTTTACAGTACGAGCAATACTATCTTCTAACTACTTACCACTGCTGCTATCTACTTACCACTACTACTAATTACTTATCACTACCAATTACCTACCCCTACTACTGTACTACTACCAGGGGCGTAGCTACCGCCGTATCTGCCGTATCAATTATACGGGGCCCCGCACCAAGGGGGCCCCAACGTGCGCTTTTGTGAGCAATCTTTACCCTTCCTAAGGGCCCCCAAACAAATTTTTATACGGGGCCCCGCCAAGGCACGCTACACTTCTGACTACTACCACACTTCTTACCTCCACAACTAACTATTTACCGAAACTACTAACTAAATACTTATAACGACTGCTGATTTTATTCATGTTGAATCAGTGTTATGTATTGAAGGAATTTAGATATACAGGTTTACTGAATAAATATATATTTTGAGTAGAAATTGTGTTTTTGTTTATATACTTTCCCGTCATATACTTACTTTCCCATTCTCACATTTAATTTTAAAGTAATACTTAATCATTTATTTATTTGAAGAATGAATGCAAGGCTCATAGATAATTTTACATTCAAAACATTCAGCTGTTATTGTTTAAATTCTTAGTAAATTAAGTACTCATAATAGATTATGCGCTTAGCGAGCTTATCATAAACTAATGAGTAAACAAAATTAATAAATAATCTACACTAAGTACCTAATATTAATTCTACACTAATAGAGAAAGGTTAGTATTTCTGTATGTAACGAATAAACTCATTATCTACACTATTGATTTGAATCACTCTTTTACCATCAGAAAGTTACATCCCATCAACTATTTCTCATCCAATTTGAGAAGTAATTTCAATTTCATTAGGCTAAGTACTTTTGATATCAGTTTAAAGTTTTTTGATATCTGCAATAGTTACGGAATAATCGCTTGTGCACACTTAACGATTACACCCTGTATATTGTATAATCCATAATCCAGAGGTGGCGCGAACACCCTGTGATGACGGGTGCCTATAAAAAAAAATA
Organism: Colias croceus; assembly: GCF_905220415.1. Lineage (NCBI taxonomy): Eukaryota > Metazoa > Arthropoda > Insecta > Lepidoptera > Pieridae > Colias > Colias croceus. The sequence goes on from NC_059562.1 coordinate 5,887,998, forward strand.
GTTTGGAAAATCCAAAAGTGCACGCCTCATAATCTCATCCTTTACAATAAAATTGATTATTTATAAAGAGTACACTATAAATATAAAAAAGAAATAAAATAAAACAGTTGGAAAAGTAAAGAAAGCGGTACCGTAATAATTGAGCTATTTTTCTTGTGGCCCCACCTAGATATGAAACTGCGCAGGTTTAAGGGACTGACTACCAACTTATTTTTTTAAACCTTGGCTTAAAGTATAAAGAATCGAGTTTATAATGGTGAATTTTGAGTACACTATAAATATAAAAAAATAAAGAATATATATAGATATACTAAAATTATGGAGAACAGTCGATATTTTTTTTGTTTATTTAATAACAATTAAACCACATCGAATCAGACCCTGAAAAATGAAAGGGTTCTATTCCTGAGAATACTCAAGCGTAAGAGAAAAAAAAAGACTCGATTAGTAAAAATCCTCCGCACATACAGACACACGGACGTCTAAGACAGAACTTTTTTAAACTGTTTTTTAACTAGTTTAAATAACAAAAATGACATCAAAAATATCATGAATGTTAAAAATAGTGTTTTTTCTTAATATGTGTGTGTATGTATTATCTTACAAGTGCAATGTATGATACATAAAGACATTTTAAGTTTGAAAAATCAGATGTTTTGCGCGAAGTGACAGTAGTACCCACCTCAACGCTTCGCGAGGCGTGCAATAATGCTCAAGTAGCCTTGATCATAAAAAATATTTCTCACCAATTCTAATCAGAAGAGCCGGGAAGATTAACTGCCCCCGATAGAATCAAAAAGGTATATTAATAAAAGCTAAAAAAAAGATAAATAATTACTTAATGTTTTAGTGAACGAAACGAAAAATCGTATGCTGTCTTCGAGTAAATTTATTATTTATTTATACTAAAAATCTATACATATAATAAATCTGTAGAAGGGTCAATTCTGTACATTGAAAATATTGAAAAAATAAATACCAGGGGGTGTTACTGGATCGATACCAAACCCAAATATGTGATTAAAAAAATTTGTGTCTGTCTGTCTGTCTGTCTGTCTGTCTGTCTGTCTGTCTGTCTGTCTGTCTGTCTGTATGTGAAGGCATCACGTGAAAACTAGCGGTTCGATTTCGATGAAACTTGGTTTAATTATACCTTATTATCCTGGGCGTAAAATAGGATACTTTTTATCCTGGAAAAATACGTAGAAAAAAATTAATCTTAATTTTTCAGTTTTATCCATAGACGTTGTTCCGTAGAACCGCGAACACACGTTGCGTATTATTATAGGCCTAGCCGTATTTGGGAATTGGGTACAATAGATATTTATAAGATTTTATTGTCAGAGGTAGGTACCTACTCTAAATGGAGAAATAAACCATCCACGCGAAGACCGACATCCGCGCGGACGGAGTCGCGGGCGGAAGCTAGTAATGAATAAATCCGTGCGAGTAAGAGTCGCGCACCGAGGGCTCCGAACAAACCTACTTTTATTATGTTGTAACTCTAAAATGTACGTTTTAGCAATTATTCCTTTATCTGTGCTATAATAAAAAATTTGCTATTAACAAAATTTCAAATTTCAAGACTGTGTTCACGGCCTCACGGGAAGTACAATGTAGGTTTTGATTCCCTTGCGAATGACGAAATTTTTGCAGCATAAACGGCTGTAACTATCTTTTGATTGCGTTGGGTTATATGTTTGATTTTTTCTCATCGTAGATTTGAGCATTTGATATAAATTTCAGCCTGATACCTCCTCCACGCACGCGTTCCTGTAAAAAAGGGTCTTGACAGACCGACAAACTTTAAAATTATAAAAGATTTTTTTATATGATGTAACTAATCTATACATATAATAAATCTGTAGAAGGGTCAATTCTGTACATTGAAAATATTGAAAAAATAACTAGCAGGGGGTGTTACTGGATCGATACCAAACCCAAATATGTGTGTAAAAAAATTTTTGTCTGTCTGTCTGTCTGTCTGTCTGTCTGTATGTGAAGACATCACGTGAAAACTACCGGTTCGATTTCGATGAAACTTGGTATAATTATACCTTATTATCCTGGGCGTAAAATAGGATACTTTTTATCCTGGAAAAATACGTAGAAAAAAAAAATAATTACAATTTTTCAGTTATCCATAGACGTTGTTCTGTAGTAGGTACCGCGAACACACGTTGCGTATTATTATAGACCTAGCCGTATTTGGGTCCAATAGATATTTTATAAGATGTCATTGTCCGAGTTACTTAAAATGGAGAAATAAACCATCCACGCAAAGACCGACATCCGCGCGGACGGAGTCGCGGGCGGAAGCTAGTTAAAAATATATATATTTTTAGCAATTATTTCTGTATCTATGCTATAAGATGTTGCTTCGTACCGAATTTCAAGGTTCTGAGTTCACGGGAAGTATCCTGTAGGTTTTGAGCACAGATTTTGAGTTTTGATTTCCTTGCGTACTTACGTCGAGCGAAAATTTTCAGCATTTACGACTGTATATTCTGATTGGGTTAAAATAGAAGTTTGATTTTATTACAGTTTAAAGATATTGATTTGAGTTTTTGGTGTGAATATCAACTACAATACAAGTAAAATGGTTCATGAGTAAAATGGTTGTGAGATTAAAATTTTTCAATTTTCATTTAATTAAAAATTCATGTTATTCGCAAATATTTTTAATATATATATCTGTGTTAGACCTTTCCAAAGCTTTTGACTGTGTAGACTGTAGAGGATTCAATTCTTTTTCCGTGAACTCCGGTACTAATAAATAAAATACACAGTCAGATAAAAAAACAAGCTGTTGATGTTGATACAAAAGCTCTTTCCGTGTGTCAATCGCGTTGATTAACATTGGTGTTCCACAAGGGTCATATTTAGGACACTTTTTATTTACCATAGATATATTATTATGTAGTAGGTAACTACATATATCTGTTTTTTTTAACTAAATGTGTATGAAGCAACATTCTGAGCTAAACCTTTAATTTATTAGTAACGGAGTTAGATAGAATCCTTAACTGTCTACACAGTCAAAAGGAAAGGTCACACAAAATCAGCAGTTTTGTCGATTTGATTAGATCGATTTAATGGGTTAATATAAAATAAAAAAATAAATAAATATAAAAAAGAGTTTATTTCTCACATTGGTTACATTAAATATGATTAAATAGAAATAAAACGACACATATTACAAATATAGTTCAATATAAATAGGCTTAAACATTAAAAATCATGTTCAATAAAATCGTATTTCTTTTTATTGGGGTGCTACAGCGTTCTCCATGATCCAGTCAGTGTAGCTTGCGATGTTTGTGAAGACATTGGGATATTCAGAAGATCCACAGTCCTTGAAGTAGGAAAAAATACCGACAAGAGCTTGTGTGTTGTTAATTGTTGCCACCATGGGTGCGCCGGCGTCGCCAAAACACGCGCCACTGTTTTCTTTAGCAGCGCATAACACTCCTGAAATTGTAATGATGTTATTTTTCTATAGGTGGAGATATTTTTTTTATGAAATGGCAAATTTAATATTATTCTCAGGAATATAAAATATTTTAACTTTTGTTCGTAGGTATTTTCACGGGTCTAGACCGCTTTTAGGTAAATATTTGTTTTAAGTTTCTTTAGGAAGTTTTAAGTTTGGTTAAGATTAAGGTAAGTTCTACCATTTTTAGAATTAGGAGCAAATAAAAGTTAGGGAGCCAGGTGCAAATTTGGTTAATTATTTCCTCTCAAGAGATAATTCGTCAGACGCATCAGAGTATAGTATTATAAAGCCTCATGAACGTCAGCTGGCGCTTGGTTGGGGGGGTGAGCGGTAGTAGCCTCCCACGCACGTTGGAAAAAAAAATACATTCATTCATTTCCTCTCAGCTAAAAATTTGTCAAATTGTAGCTAACCCAATATCTCAACGAAAAAAAATAATCAGCTGGTTACAACATGGTGTATTATACGTCAGCTGGTGTCTCGAACGTGAAAAAAATAAAATTATTTTCCGTGATTTCCTCTCAAACAAAAATTTACCTGATGATAGCTTATATGTAACTGTGGATATATATATAGGTCAGCTGGCTGTATCTTGGTGGAAAAACCGTCAGCTGATACTTTGAAAGTTATTACATAGGAGTTAGACAGAAGCATCTATTGCCAATTTATATGCATCAACTGACTAGGTTTTCCTCGAATTATTGCTAGCTGATTTTTTTTATTTATCGCATCAGTATATTAACAATCAGCTCACAAATTTTCATCTGAGATGAAATGACATATCTTTAATTATTATCGTTATTTTTAAAAATTCAAGCAACACACGCTAGCATAATATAGACAGTAATAAGGTACTTGGAGGTGGTTAGTTGTGCGCATGATCGGGGTACTACGTACATTCAGCCACATCGGTAAACATGTTTTTACAAATATTATAAACTGCATTTAAAAATAACTATCATATCATCAAATTCACATAACTACCTAAAAGTGTAATAAATATGAAATAACCCACTAAAAACATTAGTTAACTATAATTATTAAAAAAATAATAGTTTAATATATAATTAATAAAGTTATTACTTATCTTTTACGGGGACTTATGTTGATGGAATTCCACGTATCTCGATGATTTTGTTAATGTCTCATTATATTCGAGACACCAGCTGACGTATAATACACCATGCTGTAACCAGCTGATTATTATTTTTCGTTGAGATATTGGGTTAGCTACAATTTGACAAATTTTTAGCTGAGAGGAAATGAATGAATATACTTTTTTTTCTTACGTGCGTGGGAGGCTACAACCGCTCATCCCCCCAACCGAGCTCCAGCTGACGTTCACGAGGCTTCATAATACTATACTTTGATGCATTTTACTAATTACCGCTTGAGAGGAACTTGGTCATAAAATCTGCTTCTGGCTCCCGGACCAATCCATTTTCTTTTTTAATTACTAGAATTGAGTTTTTGAAGAATATTCAGGAAAAACATGCTCTGAGGGAAAAACTACTCACTTTCGTTAATATCGATTTTTTTTTCGTCAGCGTAAGCAGCGGCGCAAGCGTCAAGGGACACCTTTACTAAGACGACGGACTGGAGGGTATCTTGTTGAGTTTCTTCCTGAAATATATTTTATTAATCACTGGATATTCCTACATATTTAATTACGAAATACAAGTAATAACAGTTAGGTAAGTATTATAATCAAAATAATGACACAACCTACTTGTGAAATTCATCAAGAAAATATAATATTATCTACTTATAACAATAGTTACTAATAAGGGAGCCTATTTATAGGTATATGAAACCTGCTCGTAAAAAGTTATAAAAAGTCATTTTTAAGTTAATAAAAAAGGTTTAGGTACTTATATAAAATAATGGGGTGGATAATGCTTCCACTAGATTAGCATAAAAACTATAAATATTTAAGTACTATGATATTTATTCTAAAGCAGATCATCGATCACCTAGCTAGATTAAACTCTCACCGCATTAAAGCCCCAACCAGCAACCACGCCAGAGACTCCGACGGGCAGATCATAGTCTTGTGGAGGCAGAGGCAGTGGTCTGATAACACTGCTTTGTCCGAACGGCTGTTGCAAGAACACAAGCGCGATGTCGTTCTTGCGGGGATACTCAACGTAGCCGGGGTGCTTGAGCAGACCACGTATGGTGGTTTGCATGCCTCCGATTTTACTGTTGGTGGAACCAGCGCGGATACGGAAGTTGGACAGATTGGCTCCGGCTCCGCTGTTTATGTAATCGTGGTTTATTGTTAGAACACGTGACACAAGTTGCGTTTATTAATAATCAAATAATTTTAATGAATCATATTCTATATACGACTCACGAGTTTAATTGTATTATAGTGTATCACGAGGTTTTTGTTTCAAAGATTTAATTAACCTCTTTCTGAAAATCATTTCTAATAAGAATAACGACAAAAGAAAGCGATATTTACCGATTATTCAAGTTATGAATAACATTCATAATTAGATAATTCTTTATTGAAAACGAATATGTATTCACAAAGACATAAATTTTTATTCACTTTCACCAAAAAAAAAATTGAAATTTTCAATAGGCCCTGTAGGGAAAGTAACTATGTACTTGAAATACTTGAAATACTAGCAAATTTTGCCTAAAGAAAACATTCCTCTACTTTTAAAGAGAAGTAAAACTGCTTTTAAAGATTTTTGCACTTACTATAGACAGTAAAATTTCCTATCTCCAGTATTTAAATTAGGTACTTTCCCTCCAGGGCCAATTGAAAATTTCCACACTGTATAGATAAATTACAATGATACTCACGCGAAACAGTACGCGGAAGTCAGCACATGCCAGAAAGACACCAGAGGTCCGACACAGAGTTGGAATTCCCGGTCGATGACAGGGAAGTGGTAGACCAGAGCAGCGACGTGCGGGAAGTCAGTTATGTCGGTGTCAGCCCCACCGGTAATCCTTTCTTGTGGTGCCGCTATCGCTGTATGAAATAAGGACATTTATTGTAAAACACAGTATTTAACGCAAACCTCCTTTATTTGACCTCCTTTATTTACCTTTATTTGACCTTAGGTAACTATAGTTAACTAAGTACTCATTGTTTGGTACATGTAATTTTAAAATTATTAAAAATCCAAAAAAAAACAATCTATTGCGTGATATAATATATTTTTAATTTCTATTTTTACCCTACTTGACCTTTATGTTTAATTAACTGCACTTGTTTCAATATTCATTTTTTAGGGGCTTTTTTAAGCAGGCAGTCACAAAAAGTATACTTTTCCTATATAGAAAATCTTAAATTTGATGATCTATAAGCTCCGCTGAATTTTACTTCGTGAATTTAAATTAAGAGCGATAATTTTTACGTGATTTGAATAAAAAAAAAAAACATTAAATCATCACAGGAGATCCAAACTAGGCTGTTGCGGGTTGCCTATACCTTGGATATCAGAAACGGTGTACAATATCCATCGAGAAAATATCCACACTGTTATAGCAACGTTATGTAAATCAACGTTAACTTACCATCTGCATCACCGAAAATCGCGAGCGCGATGCAAAGTGTCCTGGCTACCATTTTACATCCAACACTAAACGTTGTATTACTAATCAGATTACTACATTTATAACCACCAATGACTCATTATCATATGCTTTTTTTATTACACGCTATACAGAGTGATTCATGCTTTTTTATAATAAGCTTACAACATGTTTTGGAATAAGATTATCGTTCAATTCAACAATTATTCTTAACTATCCGAGACCTTCAACCTTCAATCAATATAATCGAACGTGAGATCAAGCTTACTTTACCGACTTTGATGAATTTTGGTACTAAGAGAGTTTGACTGTGTTAGACTGTGTAGACTGTAGAGGATTCAATTATTTTTCCGTGAACTCCGTTACTAAGAAATAAAAAGTTTAGCTCAGAATGTTGCTTCATAGTAATTCATACACATTCAGATAAAAAAACAAGCTGTTGATGTGTTGATGTTGATACAAAAGTTCTTTCAGTGTGTCAATCGCGTTGATTAAAATTGGTGTTCCACAAGGGTCATATTTAAGACACTTTCTATTTACCATAGTCCACCATAGTTACCATCTGTTTTGTTGATTTGATCGAGTTAGTAGGACAAATATGATTAAATAGAAATAAAACGATACATATTATAAATATAGTTTAATATAAATAGGCTTAAACATTAAAAATCACGTTCAATAAAATCGTATTTCTTTTTATTGGGGTGCTACAGCGTTCTCCATGATCCAGTCAGTGTAGCTTGCGATGTTTGTGAAGACGTCGGGGTATTCAGAAGAACCACAGTCCTTGAAGTAGGAAGAAATGCCGACAAGAGCTTGTGTGTTGAATATTGTTGCCACCATGGGTGCGCCGGCGTCGCCGAAACACGCGCCACTGTTTTCTTTAGCAGCGCACAACACTCCTGAAAATTTTCATGATGTTAATTTTCTATAGGTGGAGAGATATTTTAATGATTCGACAAATTCAATATAATTCTACAGCATGTAATAAATTTTAAATCTTTATATAAATATTTTTTACTATACGTATGTTCGTGTGGCTTCAAGATTGGTATAGATTAAGTTAACTACTATTTTTAAAATTAGGAGCAAATAAAAGTCAACGTTTTCTACTAGTATTGAGTTTTTTTCGAAGAATGTAGAGCCCAGTGTAAACTACTCACTTTCGTTAATATCGATTTGTTCTTCGTCAGCGTAAGCAGCGGCGCAAGCGTCAAGGGACACCTTTTCTAAGACGACAGACTGGAGGGCATCGTGTTGAGTGCCTTCCTGAAATATATTTTATTAATCACTGGATATACATATTTAATTACGAAATATATGTAGTTAACAACAAATTACAAAATTATGACACAACCTACCTACGTACATGTGAAATTCATCAAGAAAATATAATATTAGGTATCTACGTACTTTTAACAATAGTTACTAAGATAGTTACTAATAAGGGAGCCTATTTATAGGTATAAGAAACCTGCTCGTAAAAAGTTATAAAAAGTCATTTTTAAGTTAATAAAAAAGGTTTATTTATAATAATGGGGTGGATAATGCTTCCACTAGATTAGCATAAAAAACATATATTTAACTACTATGATATTTATTCTAAAGCAGATCATCGATCACCTAGCTAGATTAAACTCTCACCGCATTAAAGCCCCAACCAGCAACCACGCCAGAGACTCCGACGGGCAGATCATAGTCCTGTGGAGGCAGAGGCAGTGGTCTGATAACACTGCTTTGTCCGAACGGCTGTTGCAAGAACACAAGGGCAATGTCGTTCTGGCGGGGAGACTCAACGTAGCCGGGGTGCTTGAGCAGACCACGCATGGTGGTTTGCATGCCTCCGAACAGACTGTTGGTGGAACCGGCGCGGATGCGGAAGTTGGACAGATCGGCTCCACTGTAATCGTTAGATTTATTGTCAGACCATGTGACACAAGTTGCATTGTTAATAATCAAATTACTTTTTTAAATAATTTATTTAATTTAATTTTTAATTTATTTATTTACACATAGAACTTAAGTTAAGTATAGAACTTAAGTTAAGATAAGTTGGAAAGATCGGCTCCGCTGTTAATGTAATTGTTAGATTTATTGTCAGACCATGTGACACAATCATCCTACTATCCTTCCTACTTCCTATCCTACTAATATTATAAAGGCGAAAGTTTGTGAGGATGGATGTGTATGTGTGTTTGTTACTCTTTCACGCAAATACTACTGAACCGATTAAAATGAAATTAAGCACACATATAGAGGGTAATTTGGATTAACACAAAGGATAGGTTTTATCACGGAAATCCCACGGGAACGGGAAATATGCGGCTTTTACTTTGAAAACGCGGGTGAAGCCGTGGGCGAAAAGCTAGTATTCTATATACGACTCACGAGTTTAATTGTAAATTAGTGAATCACGAGATTTTTTGTTTCAAAGATTTAATTTACGTCGTTCTGAAAATCATTTCTAATAAGAAAAACGAAGAAAGTTAATATCCATCGAGATATTTACCGATTATTCTTGTTATGAACCACATTTCTAGTAAGATGATCCTTTATTGAAAAGGAATATTCACAAAGACATTAATTTTTATTCACTTTCACCAAAAAAAAAAAATCTTTTACGTATTAAGTTTGACTATACAGGGTGGAAATTATCAATGGGCCCTGGAGGGAAAGCAACTACTTGAAATACTGGAAGTAGCAAATTTTGCCGCGCAAAATATTCCTCTATTTTAACTGCATGTATAGAGTTTTGAAATTTCACTTACAATAGACAGTAAAATTTCCTATCTTCAGTATTTAAATTTGGTATCTTCCCTCCAGGGCCAATTGAAAATTTCCACACTGTATAGGTAAATTACAATGATACTCACGTGAAGCAGTACGCGGAAGTCAGCACATGCCATGATGAGACCAAAGGTCCGACACAGCGTTGGATTTCCCGATTGATGCCAGGGTAGTAGTAGACCAGAGCAGCGACGTGCGGGAAGTCAGTGATGTCGGTGTCAGCCCCACCGGTTATCCTTTCTTGTGGTGCCGCTAACGCTGTATGAAATAAGGACATTTATTGTAAAACAAAGTTTTTAACGCAAACCTCAGAGTGGAGCAATTACTGATTCTGATGGAGCATTTAAGGAGCAATTTTTTGATATATCTACTATTACATATAATAAATCTGTACAAGGGTCAATTCTGTAGATACATTGAAAATATTGAAAAAATAAATAGCAGGGGGTGTTACTGGATCGATACCAAGCCCAAATATGTGATTAAAAAAATTTTTGTCTGTCTGTCTGTCTGTCTGTCTGTCTGTCTGTCTGTATGTGAAGGCATCACGTGAAAACTAGCGGTTCGATTTCGATGAAACTTGGTATAATTATACCTTATTATCCTGGGCGTAAAATAGGATACTTTTTATCCTGGAAAAATACGTAGAAAAAAATTAATCTTAATTTTTCAGTTTTATCCATAGACGTTGTTCCGTAGAACCGCGAACACACGTTGCGTATTATTATAGGCCTAGCCGTATTTGGGAATTGGGTCCAATAGATATTTATAAGATGTTATTGTCAAAGGTAGGTACCTACTCTAAATGGAGAAATAAACCATCCACGCGAAGACCGACATCCGCGCGGACGGAGTCGCGGGCGGAAGCTAGTTAATAATAAAAAAACAACTTTTCGCGCTAATTTCCTTCCGGTACCTCAGACTACCTACTTCAATTGGACACAAAAAAATAAAAATATAGGTAAGTATTTATTTATTTGACCTGAGGTACCTAACTATAGTTAACTAAGTACTCATTGTTTGGTACATGTAATTGTAAAATTATTAAAAATCCAAAAAAAAAGTCAATCTATTGCGTGAAATAATATATTTTTTATTTCTATTTTTACCCTAACCTTGTTGTTTAATTAACTGCACTTGTTTCAATATTCAATATTTTGTTTCAATATTCCTAAATATAGAAAATCTATAAGCTCCGCTGAATTTTACTTCGTGAATTTAAATTAAGAGCGATAATTTTTACGTAATTTTAACCCGTCATTAAATAAAAAAAATCTTTATTTACCAAAAAAAATTAAAACATTACATCATTACAGGAGATCCAAACTAGGATGTTGCCTGTATCTTGGATATCAGAAATGGTGTACAATATCCATCGAGAAAATGTCCACACTGTATAGTGTATAGCAACGTTATGTAAATCAACGTTAACTTACCAGCACCGAAAATCGCGAGCGCGATGCAAAGTGTCCTGGCTACCATTTTTACACCCAACACTAAACGTTGAATAACTAATCCAGATTACTACATTTATACCCACCAATGACCCATTATCATTTGCTATTTTTATTCCACGCTATATAGGATGCTTTTAATTGTTTTTGCTCTAGCCTACAATACTTTTTGAATGATATTCTATCGTCCATTACAACAATTCTACATAAAAGTAATTAAAAACCAATTTTAATCTAATCCCTACTTAATTATTACAAATGAGAATCTAAGTTTGTTTTTTACTCGATTTGGATGAAATTTTGTACAAAATAAAGTTTGAAACCCGAGAACCCGCACAAAAGTTCCCAATACTTAATATTAAAAAAAAAAATTGTGATCCATAACCTTTGCCTACAATTCAACGCATTATTATGCTATAGATTATTAGATTATATTCTGTCGAAATCTGAAAAGCCGTGTAATGGCATTCAACAGAACGTGACTCGCAAGCTGTTTGAATATAATATGGATATGATGAACACATATGAACCTGGAGGTTAGGTTCGTTATTGAAGTGAAACTTCTTTATCGGCGTTGGACAAAAATTTAGTGTAACATTTTTTCGTTACACGTGACATTTTTCCATTACGCGCCATCTTTTTCTTATCCCTACCACGCGTGATTCGACGTATTTCTGTAAAGTTGCATATAGTAAATTATTTTTTGAAAAATAAGGTCATAAAGAAGTTTCACTTATTACGTGTGTACACTAGTACACGCACACATTTTTTTTATTTTAGAAACTACTTACACAGAAATAAGACTCTCCGTCATGTCACAATCTGCAACTGACGAATATCGCAGAGCAAGTAATATAGTAACGGATATTTGGAATAAAATTAACTGCGTTAAAAACAACCGACTTCAAAAACGGAAAAGTAAAAAATAAAAAAGATTTGATATTATTAATTGCTACATATTATTTAGATGTGCTATTTATTAAATAGGTTTGATGTCGGTGCACGGGCTTAATACTAAGTGCTTAGTGTTTGGCACCGACTTCAAACCTATTTAATAAATAGCACATCTAAATAATATGTAGCAATTAATAATATCAAATCTTTTTTATTTTTTACTTTTCCGTTTTTGAAGTCGGTTGTTTTTAACGCAGTTAATTTTATTTAATACTTTTTAGTGTTATTTTCAACACGAATCAAACGAGCCCAAACTCGATAAAGTTGAGTCAATATATTACTGAGTTCCTATGGCCACCTTCCGATTCCATCATCAAATCAGCTCTATGTCATGATAATGTTTCATCGCTATCCAATTTACACACTTATACAAAATTTCAGCTCAATCGGTTACCGGGAAGTGAATCAAAGTTACTTGCTACATTCCAATTAAGTCATCGAGTACAGACAAAAATGCTCATAAAATAAAAACTACTGGGCCTAGCCGAATAAAATTTTTATGGGACCAATTCGACACCATCCTGCATCGAACAAAAAAAGAATCACGTAAATCGGTTCAGAAACCTTGGAGTAATCGGTGTACATACATAAAAAAAAAAAAAAAAAAATATACCGGCCGAATTGATAACCTCCTCCTTTTTTTTGAAGTCGGTTAAAAAGTAAATTAACGGCATAAATTATAAAATTTGAAACAAAAGAAATATACCGACGGATATGAGAACCTCCTCATTTTTTTAAAATCGGTTTAAAACGTTTAAAATAAAAACACCAAGACACAAAGAACACTCTTGACAATATCAATAGGTATTTCACGCATTTGACATTCCAAAAAATGCATTGTCTTGAAAATTTTTAAGTGTCACCCTGTGTATAGATCCCGTTAAGACCTAAAAATTTATGGCATAATCATGCACGTATGAATTATCGATCATTAATACAAGATTAGTTACGATAAACTCGGGAGCTTCCTATGATTATCTTGAATGATAGCAGTTATAATGAGAAGTGAACTTGTTTTCATTTCAAATCCTTATCCCCTTTACATTGGAAGAGCTTGAACTCTAGCAGATAAGGAAATTAATATAATACTCGATTAGGAAAAATTTAATATTTTCAGGATTTACAATTTAATATCATCAACTTAGTTCTAGCATGTAGGTTGGTAGTATAAAATATAAATCTAATTAGTTATATAAAAAAAAACTACACAGAAATAGGCTATACGCCGACTTGCAACTTGCATGTTAATTCTCAGCATATATTTTCTATATAATTTCGAGTCAAGAAGCTTATACTTAACTAGCTGCTCCGCGCGGTTTCAACCCCGTGGCCCCACCCATTGCCCGTAGCGTGATGAAATATAGCCTATAACCTTCCTCGATAAATGGGCTATCTAACACCGAAAGAATTTTTCAAATCGGACCAGTAGTTCCCGAGATTAGTGCGTTCAAACAAACAAACAAACAAACAAACTCTTCAGCTTTATAATATTAGTATAGATTAGCTTTCCGCCCGCAGCGTCGCCCGCGTTTTCAAAGAAAAACGCGCATAGTTCCCGTTTGCTTAGGATTTCCGGGATAAAACCTCTATATGTCTGCTAAATTTCAATGTAATCGGTTCAGTAGTATTTGCGTAAAAGAGTCATACATACACATAGGTACACATTACACATACATCCATTCCCACAAACTTTCGCATTTATAATATTAGTAGGATACTTAGGTGTTTCGTGCCATTTTCGAGCGTTCATTACCTGCGAGAAAGACATGGGAAACTACTAACAACTCACCAGTCACCACCACTACCAACTACTTACCTCCACTACTAGGTAACTATTTACCGATGCTACTAGTTAGTAGTTACTTTTCACGTGTGCTGATGGTTTACTACTGCAAGTAACTATTTTCCGATACTACTAACTACTTATCGCGACCGCTGACTGTTTTCCACTGCAAATTACTATTTACCGATACTACTAACTAATTATCACGACTGTTGACTGTGTACTGTGTGCTGCAACTATTTTTCGATATTACTAACTACTTATCACGACTGCTGACTGTGTACCACTGCAAGTTGCAACTAACTATTTTCCGATACTACTATCTACTTATCACGACTGCTGACTGTGTACCACTGCAAGTTGCAACTAACTATTTTCCAATACTACTAACTTCTTATCGTGAATGCTGACTGTTTTCCACTGCAAATAACTATTTACCGATACTACTAACTAATTATCACGACTGCCGACTGTGTACCACCGCAACTAACTATTTTCCGATACTACTAACTACTTATCACGACTGCTGACTATTTACCACGGCAAATAACTATTTACCGATACTACTAACTACCACGACTGCTGACTGTGTACCACTGCAACTAACTATTTTCCGATACTACAAACTACTTATCAGTTATCACGACTGTTAACTACTTACAACCTGAGTGAGAGTGAGCAGAAAAACGTTTAAAAGAAATAACGAGCTAATAATTGCTACAAAAAATGATATAAAGCAGAATAATATTAATCATCGTACTTACGTAAATTTTCTTCAAACTTTTTTAAGATGAGTTAAATGAAAGAAATAATTCATTAAATACTATTATCCAACGTCATTATCCTTCTTGTTCACGATAGACATAAAAAAAATATGCAACAATACTTCAAAACTTCCAATGTAACGTCAATACATGAGAAATTTCCTGTTTTAATTCAAAATTAAATTAGTGTATTATGGGAAATCGAAGTTTTAGCGGTTTAAATTTTGACGGTCAAGAAAATATTACTGATACTTTGGAGAATCACGTTCGAGGAACGAAATTTAAATCAAAACATTCTTGTGAGCCCATAGTAAGACGACCAAGAAGCTTAAAAAAGCCTCGGATACCAAGCAAATCAAGGGCTAATAAAGGAGTTTACAATGGAATGAAAAATATGTTTGGAGAAAATATTCCAATTATGTTAGCGGTACTTACATCAGAGTCTGATTTACGTTTACTATTTGAAAATAAGCCTTATTGCAAATCATCGCATCGTATGCACAAAAAGAAATATAGAAGGTTAATTTCTTTTCCTTGTGCAACGTACTGCGCAGAGTGTAGAAGATCGTCTAAGTTGAGTTTCAGATCAGAAAGTTGAATTTTACATCCTCGTAAATTGATTGATTTATTTTCCTGTTAATTAAATATATATTTTTGAATAAACAGAGCTTGTTTCATTTGCCGGTGTTTGAAATTATTTATCCTGGTAATGATTTCATGCAAGCGTAGGGACTTTATAAAATTAAGCGTGGTATCCCAGTGCAGTTGCGCGCCTTCTTCTGAGGAGGGAGTGTTTCGTGTTTCGTGTGTCATTTCAAGATAAAGTTTACATGTTTTCTCGAATTTAGGCAATAAATCACACTAATCATTGTATGTTAACATTGTTGTGATTATGTGTTATCATCTTGTGTGTGCTCGAAGCGTGTGATAAGGGTAAGCCACCGTAAATTCATTTAGCCGTGTCAGACGGTGAATACATTGAAATCATATGTTCTTATTAGAATAATGTTTTTTAATTAACACCCAGAAGATTATCATAATTAGGCCAAATTTTCAAAGTCATAAATAACATTTCGATCGCGATTTTTGATAAAACTTTTATTTGACATTGATGTGCTAACAGTATTATTATGTTTAAGTGATTTATTTGGTTAGTACCCGTGATATGGCGATGATTTCATTATCTACTTGTTGGATTCTTATAAGTTTTTATATTGTTAATGTTAAATGTTTTTATTTAAATAACAAAACTTTTCAATAGTTTTATTTATTAAGTTATGTCTTTTAATTAGTTTTGGGTGTTGATGATCTATTCAAAATAATTTAAATCATCTAATAAACAAAAAAAATATTCATAATTTTAAAAGTAAGGTTATGTAAGTACATAATAATATCATGGACCAATATATGTACATAATATCAAGATTGTGCTGGTAAATAAAGTTTAACAACTTACCAAAATTTACTTACCTACTTTATTTACACTTATTTTGCACTAAAATTTCTATATCTTCTTTATCCAGTCCATTAAAATAATAAAACTAAAAATACCATTGCACGGGTCATCTTGATTAATAATAATTATAGATACATTTTTGTGATGGCATGAACTAGTAACTGTAGGTACAACTGCAGTTGTCACGGATGAATTCTACACATACCCGTGGCCCTGTCGCTGATGCGGCTTGACGGAACACAGTGGGGTTTTGGTCTGTAGGAATCCGACATAACCCACGGCCTCTTCCCCGGAGGCCGTGGGTATCTATGCAAGATTTCCCCACTAAAAAAAAAAAAAAGGTACAACTGCAGTTTTTTTTTTTAATAAAATAATTTTGGCCAATAGCATAGGATTCCAATTTTAAAAACAGGATGTCATTATAATATATTTGTGGTAATCAAAAATGAACTTTACACTACTCACATTCCTATTAATAATTAAGATCTCCATTCTCCAGCAAGTCAGCAACTCATTTCATAATTTGTATCAGGATTTTATAAAACATAAATCTATGTTTGCAAGACTAGGAATGTACTACATAGTGTTTAGTTGACAATTATAATTGAGTAATTTAGTTTTTATTGTAACAGAATTAATAATAAAATTTGGTTATAAATATATAATACCTAAACTTATCTAACATTTTTTCTTTAATAAGTATATAATAATATATTCACTCTGGTCCAGATGCTAGGACTCAAGACTGAATACCTATTTTACAAACACTTACCGCAGACACTTTACCAACTAAATTTCATATTCTTTGTAACTTATAATGACAATGCTTGACTTCTAAAAACTTATTACAGTCTTTTTTGTGTGAGGAATTTATAAAAAGGTCTAGTGTAACATAGGTACCTAACCTTTTTATAAATTCCTCACACCTTTGTTTCCTCACTTCTGTCCATAGGGACAAAAAAATATATTTTCTTTGTAATTAATATAGATTATAGTGTATCCAGTGTTTTAATATCAATCAAATGTTATACCAATTATTGAATTTTGAGTAATCAATTACTTATAAAATGAAATATTCAGTGGTTTATGTAGAAAAGAATATTATATGTATGTAATCTAATAAAAGACATGTATATTGTATTGTAATATGCAAGAAAACCAAGAAGGATATTAACATTACCGATAGCAGAAAAGACAATAAAGGGTATTTGTAGTATCTTTTTCATTAGGGAGCGCTAACTTTTTAGATAGACTACAGTCCATATCGTAAGCAAATTTATCTTTACTTATATTATAAAGAGGAAAGATTTGTATGTATACTTACATATATGTTTGTAATTAATTGGCTCAAAAAGTATACAATGGATTTGGATGAAACTTTATAGTAAGTATAGGTTTAGAGACATTTATTTCAAAAGAATTTTACAATTCACTTATTCTAATTCAATAGTGTTAACTTGTACACCTTGACAAAAATGTTAAAAACTTGCGGGTGAGCGGAGAACTACTCTGTACAATAATATCGTCTTATATGACGGTATGGCTGTGTTCGTAAGGAATGCTAACGCGGATATAAATCAACTAAATGTGACATCGAGTGCATGAACTAAAATAAATATTAATTGTAAATTTATTTAAACATTTAGTGTAAATGACTTAACTATTTAAAGTAATTTTACAATCTTGAATATATACACTCTTGTTTGTTTTTTTTTTTGTTTTTTACTTTATATAATAATTCATAATATTATGTTATAATGGTTTTTACTCTTTTGATTATTTTTGTATATATACTTTTTATGTTATAATTAACACTTTATACTATAATTTTTTTTTTTTATTTTTTTTTTATTTTTTTTTAACTAGTGACTGTGATAAGAGTACTTTGTGATCGTTGTTATTTTTCTTTATATTGCTGATTTTATTTCAGTTATTTACATTTTTAAGTTTTATGTACACGATAGTTATTACAGGAAATATTTTCATTTTGTAGTATATGAAGTTTTAATTTCTTTTTGAACAATCCTAATGATTTTATTTGTTTTATATCTGTAGGTAGGCTATTGTATATTTTAACTCCGTCATGAAGTAAATTTTTTGAGCCATAGTAGGTACGGGCTGGATGGATATTTAGGTTGTCATAACATACATTTTGTCGTAGATTAGAATTTCGCTTTCTTTTAGTTAGAGTGATATCTGTATGAATTTCCTTATTAAACAATTTTCGTATCAGGATACAAGTATTATAGATGTAAATTTGTGAAATATCCATTATTTTAGTATCTTTATATATTTTTTTTGTTGGAGTGAGATAATTATAGCAAAAAAGGGTTTTTATTAATCTATTTTGGGCTATTTGTACTTTGTTCATGTTAGTTTTAGCGGATGCTCCCCATATAGGTATTAGATAATCTAAGTGGGATTTAATTAAGGAGTTATAAATAGTATATCGAACAGTATTTGGAAGACATTTTGCAAATCCTCTTAATGCACCAGACAATGAAACTATTTTTTTCCTGACTTTCTCAATATGCGGTTTCCAGGTCATATGACTATCCAATACTAGACCCAGATATTTTTCTTCATTAATCTGTTTAATTTGTTGATTATTTATAAAAAGAGGGGCGTGTGTTGGAACTTTTTTAGATTTAGGTGAGAATATAATGTAATTCGTTTTTTCAACGTTAATTGTCAGTAGGTTATTTTGTAACCAAGTGTTAAGGAGGGTCATGTCATGTTGAGCTTCCGATATCAAAGAGTGTATTGACTGTCCATAATAGAATAGGCTGGTGTCATCAGCATATAGACTTAAGTCACCTTTGAAGGGAAGCTCATATACGTTGTTTATGTATACTAGGAACAATAGTGGGCCTAAAATAGAGCCTTGTGGTACTCCATAACATATCGGCATAGGATCACTTTGACATGATCCAATTTTGACAATTTGACAACGGTTTGCGAGGTAGGATTTAATTAATTCATGAGCTGTTCCCCTGATACCAATGCAATGAAGTTTTGTTAGTAACAAGTCGTGGCTCACGGTATCAAACGCTTTTTTTAGGTCCACAAAAATGCCAACCGCAATATTTCTATTGTCTAAGTTACTAATAAGTTTTGTTATAAGATCTGACGTGGCTGAGAGAGTATTGGATTTGGGACGGAAGCCGTATTGTTTCTGATAAAGAAAGTTGATTGAGTCAAGGAATTTTTTTAATTGAGTGTGCAAGACCCTTTCAAAAATTTTTGATATAACAGGTAGGACAGAGATTGGTCGGTAATTGTTAGGGTCTGTTTTGCTACCAGCTTTAAATATAGGTACGACTTTGGCAATTTTTAGAGAGTTTGGAAATGTTCCTTCTGATAGACATTTATTTATACAACACGCTAGATCATGGCTTATCAAGTCTTTGATACATTTTAAGGCTTTAACGCTAATGCCATCTAACCCTGAGCTGGTATTTGAGTTTAGCGAGTTAATAATGTTTTTTACTTCTTCAGCGTTAGTGGGATTAAACTGGGTGAATGAATT
Source organism: Colias croceus (assembly GCF_905220415.1). NCBI lineage: Eukaryota > Metazoa > Arthropoda > Insecta > Lepidoptera > Pieridae > Colias > Colias croceus. The sequence goes on from NC_059562.1 coordinate 5,907,776, forward strand.
ATTGTAATCTAATGTCACATTGAGTTGATAATTCTGGGTTTTAGGAATTTTATTTGCTAAATTCGAGCCAACCGAAGCAAAGAAGATATTAAAACACTTACAAATTTCCTTTTCATCACTTATTAAGCCAGTAGGGGTTATGATCTGTGGAATGACAGTATCCTTTGTGCTATTCCTAGATAACGAGTTTATAAGGCTCCACATCTTCTTTGGTTGTTTGAGAACTTTATGAAATTCTCTTGTATAATATTCGTTTTTTGTTTTCTGTATTTTAGCAGTTACTTGATTTCTCTTTTTTTTAAACTTCTGTTCAATGCATTTGTTATCTTTGTTCAATTTGTGCTCGTAATAAATTTGATTTCTGTCGTTGATTTCTTTAATTATATCTCTGTGTATCCAGTCTTGTCTTGGTTTGTTGAGTATTTTTGATTTAATGACTTTATTTTTGTTTATTGCTTCTTTTAATCTTAATTCCACTTGTGAATATTCCAAATTGTTATTGTAAATATGGTTATTTTTTATGTATAAGTATAATTCATTGTAATTTAGTGCTTCATATTCTATTCTTTTAAATAAATCAGGTTTATATTTCTTCATTTCTAAGAATATCTGTTTGTGATCTGACATTGCTGATTCTACAATGGCAAGGTGGAAATCGTTTTGTTTCACATTTGTAGCAACATGATCTAGAATTGATTTTGTCGTATTGGTTTCTCGTGTACAGTATGTTTCATCAATCTTGTTTAGTAGTTGGAAGCCATTTATCTCAACCAAGTCCTTGTAGGTATTATTAGTTCGATCCAAATTTAATAAATTTATATTGAAATCACCAAATATGATGGCTCTGCTACTTTTTTGAAGTTGTATTTCAAAGGTTTCGAAAAAATTTTGAAGTGTAACTGGATCTGGTTTACGATATATAGCACCTATGTCCAATGAATAGTTATAGAGGTGGACCCAGAGATAATGGTTATCAAGTAATACTAGATCGTGACTTTGATTGTGTTGGAGATTGTTGTGGACAAATATTGAGACCCCACCTCCTCTACTATTTGACCTGTAATTATAATAGTGCCTATATCGTGGAAGTTGGAGTCGTTCACCTTCGTCCTTTGTTTTGATCCAAGTTTCAGTCAATATGATTACGTGTATTGTGTATTTAAATGACTCTATCACACATCTAAGTTCATCTAATTTACCTGGTCTTACAATACTACGTACATTTGCATACATAAATTTCAGGGATTTATTTGAGAATTTAATTTCACCATAGTTATTGGTTAGTTGGTATGTCAGGTTATCGATAGCCGGGTTGGTTAAATCTTCTGTTCTTTTAGCTTGATCTAGTTTTTTGAATCCGTTTCAACGATTTTAGGGATGCCTTTAATATATTTTATACTTAAGTTTTTTATACCCTCGTCCGTTTTTTGTTTGAGTTCATCTTTTAGAAGTTTTAGGTATGCTCGTTGCTGTGGAGTTTGATCGGAATAAATCCCAATATCTTTTCTACAATTTTTGTGCTTATTTCTTAAAATTATTTTAACTGGTTCTTCTGTTGAAAAACATACTTTTAGTGGTCGACATTTGTTTGGTATTAATTTACCTAGTCTTATTGTTGCTACTGGATCTGGGCTACACGGTATTATGTTTTTTAGAAATTGTATTACATTTTTAGCGTCAGAAGCTTTTCTTGTTGTTGTCTCGACAGCGACACATTCAGGTAAGTTGGTAATTATTATAATATAGGTTATAGGAAAAACACATAAGCTATTGAACTATTTTAGCCCGCGGGTTCATTCAAGGGTTCATTCCGCACAACACAAATCGTTGTATAGAAAATTGATCTGCTTTTTAAAGATTCAAAGGTACTTTTATAATATGTTAATTGTTAGAATTGTTCATGTTGTTGTGTTTCTTTCTTAAAAGTTATTTGTTGAATCTATAATCTACGTTGCTGTGCGCCGCCCCGGCTTCATCTATTGTTTTTTTACTTTTTCTCTCCATAAGAACCATCCCCATTCTTTAAAGAATATTATAAAAAAATAATTGATTCAGCCTTTCTCGAGTTTTGTTGTTACCAACACATTTGTCGTTTCATTTGTATTATATAGATTACAAAGTATAGAAAGTTATTCAAGTTAAATCTTATGCAACAGTTTAAATTTCTTCTGAACTTATTATTTAAATTAACCTGTTTGAACTATGTTATCACAAAGGGCTGTTTAAAAAATCTTTTACAGTACTCAATCTCTTTTCATTTTAATAATATATTGGGTACTCACATTTTGTAAGTCTGAGCCGTGTTTTTGTTTGCTTGTTATTTCTTCTACATGCATTGAATCCTTGTAGTTCCAGTTAATCCATCCATAGTTGGTATAAATCTATCCAAACCTCTTTTCTCAAGATATAGTGGGATAATTTTCGATTCACACATAAAATGGTGTTCATCAGATTGTACATTTTATGGATAATAAAAAAAATATAATTCTTATTCTTTGTTTATGGCCCCACAATATGATTTTTAGTTCAATTAAAATTTGTTCACTGTAGGTATTTTCAATATTTCAACCTACCTACATTACAAAATATGCTAATATCTAGTAAAACTATGTACCAAACACGGGTTTTGAAAATATTGCAATGAAAATAATAAATTCAAAGTAGGTAGGTAGGTACTTTATTCTTATTTTTTTTTCTTTTTTGCAAAAAAACACTTGTTTAGATAACCATTCCACATTCAAAATTCATTGTTCATTCTCTCTTTCTATTAAATTGATAATAAAGTTTTTGGTACTCGGATAGAGAATATATCGAAATAATGTGGTGTCCCCCCATGAGGATTTCTCATCTCATTCCATCCATGCCATCATTCATATTTCGTGGATTGTCTGGAGGATCTGGCATCCCTTGCCTTATATTTACAATGATTATAAATCTTAAACAAAAGGTAAAACCATTGATTAATTTTTATGCTAGTTAACTAGGTAGGTACCTACTAAAACAAATATTTTCTTGGTTCCTTCATAAATTTTTAAAGCTGGTTATGCGGTTTTCCGTTTTCATATGGTTTTTATATATTTTGATTATTGTCTAAAAATTAATATGGAATTTTATATTAGTTTTCGTAATCAGCGTAGGTACCTACACTCAATTATATTATATGCTTATTACACCGACGCGCAAGGTGGGACACTGTATATTATGTGTCTCATAGGTTTACAAGTTTTATCATACAATTTTATAATGAGCAAACAAAAATGAAATCACGTTTATTACCGCTGTGAGATCTCATAAACATCTCTATACCTAGATACTGCATACTTACTAATTGTTCTAATGAAACCTAACCACTTCGCCCGGCTACTAATTAATTATTTGAACTAACGAGGTGTGTTCACATGATGGACCTTATGGTTCTTGTTACATCGTCGTGTGTATTTGCTTTGTTCATTTTGTTACTTCGTACATAAATGGGTAAATTAAAACAATATGGCTCGTAGTTCTAGTAGATATCATTTCGAGTTGTTCATATTATTTGATTTATGTACTTAATATGATAAAGTAGCTTTCGCCCGCGAAACAGTAGTCACAGGAATTTCCAACTAGAAAGAGATGTTTCCCCCGGATAAAAAGCAGCCTATGTCACTCTCTAGCCTCCTGTCTGTCACCAGACGCAAAACCCATATCATGTCACAAGACATACAAACGAACAGAGTTTGCATTGCAATTTTTTCTCGAACCACGAGTGCGGTGGGCAGCATCCAGCATCCTGAATGTGTCTCTTTAGTCTTTATGTCCTTTAACTTTTATGTGTCCCTCTTATATCCAAATGAATGTTAACCGCGAATCCTGGTAGTTACATATTATATAGATAACGCAAAATCCGTTATTTTTGTCGCCAAACGCGTTGTTTACAGACGATGTTTAGTCTTCGTATCAAAGGCATAATAACATATTTATAAACAGTGTCTCAAAACGTGCTGTAATTTTGAATAATAATCAAGTTCAGGAAGTAACAAATAACACAGAAAAAAAATACCCCGTATTTTTACTTGTTTTTGCACATACTTATAGTTTTAAATGACTAATTAATTCTTATAATATTTAAGTGAAAAGTATGTACCTTATTACTACCTTACCTTATGATATATTATGTACACGTAGGTCAGGTCCAGGTGTACAATGTACATGGAGAATAAGAATCGATAGAACGAAGGGTGACTGAAATATCACTTTCAAGATCTTCTTGGAAGAGCGTCTTCCACAAACAGCTAGGTATTCCAATAAGAATATCTATTGTTATTTGTTGTGCGTTGAAAAAGAAGCAATAACAAGAGCTTTTCTCAGCTCTTTTCTGTAATAGTCGTTGTATAATTTTATGAGTTCAAACTTTTAAGTGCCTGAAACAGCGACTAACATTAATTAACATAGTCCCTTGTGTTTCGTATTTATTTTGTTTTTCTTCAGGTTTATATTGTCTTGGGAAATACTTCGATCGTTATCTTACTTATTGTTCCTTCTTCAAATAAGACAATCTGTGAATCTCTGTGTTCCTTTTTACGTTTATTAATTTATGTTTTTTTTTTGGGTCACCTGAAAGTGTGTTAAACATAATAATAACATATGCAATACTCTTAAAAATGTTTAATAAACGCAGATAATTATTGGTATCATTTATAAATTACACAATGAGGACTGAGATGTCAACGGCCTTGTCAATACATCGAGAGACAAGAAACATGATATGAGTTGTGTGTTTTGAATCACAATAGTAATAATTGAAAACGGTTCTCAACTTCGCAAAAGACCTTTATATTAATGTCATCTCATACAAATACATTATGTATAGAAAATAATCATGTAAGTAGGTAGGTATATTATTTTAAGTGTAGACAATATTTTGAAGCCCTCAAGTTGTCTTCGTATCCTTATACATATCTACCTACTTACAGTGAAGGAAAATTATGTAGGTGCTTACAGTAAGCCATCTCTATGGTTTCTAATTTAGAAAGCAACTGTGGTAGGTAGGTACCTAATTGGGAAGGGAAATAAAGATTGGTGTTTGGATTTCATTCCCATGCATTACTGCGACTGTAGTCTGTAACTAACGATGGATACACGATATTTATATTAAGTTACTGCTAACGTTACAGGAGTTTATTAGAGCCAGTTTCACGATAGTGATTAACACACTATTAACGTATCGAGCACTTTTTCACTTACATACGTTCTGACTGATAAACTAATCAAAAATATCCAGAAGTTCTATTTGAATAATAGTTCAGTCACAATAAGGCTGTTTAAAACTATCACAATAACGATCGTTTTATAAACGATCCATTCAATAAAACTGTCATTACGTGTATCTAATAATTCATTCAATATTACACTCGAATAAGCGGCTTATACACGCGTAATCTCATTTTTCATTTGTATGAAACCTGCCATCTGCTGTCTTATTGCATATTACATATTACTGTCTCTTCGTAGCAATTTTTATAAGTGCCGTGAATAGCAACCTCCTACAATGTATTGGATAATATTGTTGAAATATGCTTTTTGATTAGATTTTTTTTTATAGATACAAAGCCGTATTAATCCTATTAGTAAATAAGTGGGTAGCAAATAGGAATCAGACGTTTGTGGTTCATTTATGTAAACGACTATAATAATGTGGATATATTATTAGTTCCCGATAATATACCCTCATTACTATAATTAAATTTTTATGCTATTTTGGTCCGAGGATCTACCTAGATTTTTAATAATCTTTAAATTTATTTGTAGTTGTTGTTGCATTTGTAGAACTTTGTTGTTTCCAATCGTGCGTTCCATTTCACACGTGTGCCAAAATGTCTAATTCTAAACATCGATATTGCTAAAAGAGCCCTGACCAAAAGTAATAACTTCATGAACAGCTATTGCGATGGGCTATTATTATTCTGAAACATGCGACTTTCAGAAGATAAGGCCGCTTGCAGAGCTTCACCGACCATCAGTGCGTACGTCAGTCGCGCTTGTCATATGTATGGAAATTCATAAAACCGTTCATAGCTAGACCGACCATACGCACGCGTATTTCCATACATATGACAAGCGCCGGACCCTGATGGTCAGTGAAGCTCTGTAACCGGCCTAAATATTTCACGAGTCCGTCTTCTCATTAAAAATTGAACGTGACGTAGTGACAAGGGACATTACCCCTTCTTTACCGGCTAAAAAGCCTGTTAACATTATGCGATTATTAGATATCGCCATTGCTCAAAAAATACCAGCTAATACTACAGTCTACAGGTATAGCAAGGTAGCTAGTTTCTTCTATGTGAACCATTAATTTAGTATATAGTTGGAATTATTCACAAAAAAATAAACAGACACAAACATTCATCATTTTATGATAATCATGGCAGATGGCAAAGTCGAATGAAACATTTTTATTATTCAATAAAGGCTATTTTTACATAATCAAATAATTTCTACTATTGTTAGCATTTTCGTGCTCTGTGCACATTGGTTAAATACAAATTCTGCTAGATGATGTTAAAAATCCGGTCTTAATAGGTACCCGGACTGAAGGTACTCAAGAGATGAAACCACTATACGTAATAGTGTTATCAAATAAGCCGGCATTATTAGGTCAAGAATATCTTCTCCCGAAGAATGTTTCCATAGACTGAAAATCAATCCAGACACTCGTCAACTCGCATTCCTAACAGCTGCAGCGGAGTATGAATGAGTATCTCCATATTTTCAAAGCTTTCATCTACGGAAACAACGCAGTTTTCCATTTGTTGATATTCCGTAGCTACATAAAAATAATGAATAGCCCGCATGCGTGTGATACGTTACATGAAAGAGGTGTAGTAAAAAAAACAAACAGTAAAAACTAAATAAAGCTTCGGCCGTTATTCATTTGCAAATACCTACATGGAATTGTCCGTTCTATGCTAGTGTTGGTTCTGCTCTCAGAGGATGTGGAAAGTGTTCGAATATTATGTTAAAGTGTGTACAAAGTGTTAAAGTTATATAGGGTTATCAAGATAATTAGCGTATCTGTTTTATCGTATATCAGATCTACGTTCACTTTTTATTCGTAACGAATTATCTTAAAAGTCTGTTATTGGATATTTTTTCGATCGAAATAAAAGCACATTTACCTAGTTGTTTTAATGTTATTAAAAAAACTACCTAATTACCTAGTTGTATTGATGTTATTAAAACAACTAGGTAAATTTGTATCAAAGAAGTACCTAGTCTAGCTTAACTAATTTATTCATGAAGCATATAAACCAAATATGAAATGACAACCTGCTATCACAATGTACCTAGGTACTATGTTATTTTCACGCAGTTGAGTTCACCACGAACACCTTGAAACTCAAACAATTTGAATATACCGTAACCGCAGAACATATACCGTAACTTTATAATTACGTAGGGCCGGTAACAATCCCTATACCGCGGAATTTGGGCGAGATTGTCGATCAACTCGAACTCTCTTGAGATTGTATCAAATATCCTCGTTACAGAGTTACGTGAGCGAATTTAAAGCAGAGCCTTATCTCGCTACTCTAGTACCATTTTGGGTATAAATGATCAGAATAAATGTCTTTATCTCGTTAAAACAAAACAAGACGATGAAAAACTTCTGTTGGTCTTATGAAAGTTTATTTGAGCGAATTGAAAGCAGAAAGGCTTATCTTGCTACACTAGTAGGTACAGTTTTCATTAGGTTACACAAAACTGTACCTGATTAATTTGATCAAATGATCAGAATTAAATTCTCTGTATTTCGTTAAAATAATGCAGAACAATAAAACAACAAGACAGAACACAAGACAAGAAGCATTTGTCGATTATAAATTACTTCAAATTGCACTAAATTGATAAATTCCTGATTTTCAGTTGTTGATATATAGTATTCATATATTTATGCTGTTAATTAATGAATAAGTACCTACAAGTTGTATCGATACCATCTTCAAAATATAAGGTAGCGAGGAACGCGTTCAGGCTGAATAAATTTATGAACAAAAAATGTCTGCACTCGACTCGACGGCATACACTGATACACTGAATACCTAGAGCCTACATTTTAATCTCGATGTCCGCGTCGTCGTGTCGTCGCCTAAACTGTTTTATGCTATCTAACTAAGCAATATACTATCATTTTTAATACTGCAAAAAATATATAAATTGGAAAGTTTAAACAAAGCTTCCATGAGTTTGTTGATACTCCATTAATCGTTACAAATTGTAAAGTATTTTATACCTAATAGGTACTTACATAAACAATATACTTCAATAGTAGGTATTTAAATTTTAAATGTATAATATTAACTTTAACAAGTGCTTATGAATAGCGTTTATTTAGACAAAGAGCTTATTTTAACTATATTATGAATATTTATACAAACTGTAAAATTATTATTTCGTCTATGTTTATAATTATTTACCTTATTTAATTTAAAATATTTTTGGTGGTACTAGCGAATCGTATGACCTAGTGATGCAACGAATACTACTTTTACGAATACGAATACGAATACGAATATCAAACCTACTATTCGGCGAATACGAATACGAATACGAATATCTCGCCTTGGTAATAAAAGACTTATTTATTTAATGAATGTTTACTCTTCTAATAATTAAAATTTACAATAGGCAAATTTTTATTTAAAAAACATAAAATTCATAGATTTTCTGGTTTTAGGCGATTTTTTTTTCAGTCTGGATGTTTCCAGCCGTTAAAAAAGTGTTTCCGAAGCGACTGTACATGGCTTCAGTGAAAAATATTTTTGGGCGAGTTTTTTCTGACTTGGAAAATGGACATCTTCTCGCCAAAAGGCCAGTGGATCAGCAATCTGCACACGTCATATTTTTTTGCGCGATTTTTAAATTTGTAGTAAATAGAGTTGCGTACAAAAATATTCGTTTTTAAAAATTCGTATATTCGCCGAATACGAATATTCGGTAAATGTCTACTATTCGGCGAATACGAATATTCGTATTCGTATTCGTTGCATCACTAGTATGAACTATGAACCCAATTGAATATTTCATTATTGGTGTTTTTATTTATTTACTAGCTTAGCGCCCGCTTTGTCTCAAATCTAATAAATTATATACTAAAACCTTTCTCTTGAATCACTCTATATATTAAAAAAGCCGCATCAAAATCCGTTGCGTAGTTTTAAAGATTTAAGCATACAAAGGGACATAGGGACAGAGAAAGAGACTTTGTATAAACTATGTAAAGTGATTCGTTATTTTAAGCCTGAATAGTTAATTTATTAAAATAATAAAGCAAGCGAAGCAGACATTCCAATTTGTAAATATCTAATACGTTGTATCCATTAACAATAATCTGTACCATTAAAATCGCTTATCTCAATGTTTTCCTGTTTGATTTAGCGGTACGTGTAACCATAATGCTGTTACACTAATGATGTCACTTTTACATTTAGGAAGTGCCAAATATTGAATTATTACTTAATATGTGGCTAGTAACTGATTGCGACTTTGTCCGCCCATTATTTAATGAAGAAAACTTTAAATACAGCGTCATTTTTGAGTTTTATCTATGAAAATAGATCCCTCGATTTTATACCTACTCATTCTCTACCCGCATAAATATTAAACAAACACACATCATGACATTCATTCTCTATATTTTCATTTTGCTGTGGCTTAGCTTTCGTTTATTTAGTTAACCTTCCAACGGCACGCAAATAAAAATATCCAAAACTATTAGCAACACCGTGAATAATATTAAAGAATTAATTTTAAATTTGATGACGCGACGCTGACTTGAATTCAATAGATGAACAGTTATCGATTTCTATATTTAGATTTTTACCGTTTACAAATAAAATTAAATGAAAATAGAATCAGTTTTATTATCATCTTAATTCAAGCGACGTCTCTAAATTATTGCTAATGAATTCAAGATAAAGATAAAAATAAAGAATTTCTTGTCATGACGTAATGACGTCAAACAGCAACTTGAAGTAATAAGATGCTGAATAAAAATGAAGCGGTCTCCAAACAAATACGTTTAAAATACGGAACAAACGAAGTAGCCGGGACTCGGGTGCAATATTGGAAACTGGTCTATAAGAGAATTTCTCGAGAGAAGTATAAAGAGAATTTTTATAGGTCAGTGGGCATGCTGAAACGCTTCAGAGGGCCTTTCTATATTTACCAGTACCCCAAGCTTTGCCTGATTAGGTTTAACACGCATCCACTTCACATATTGATTGGGCTTTATATCTATGTAACGGGCGGGAAAAGTTAGTGCCAGATAATACTTGACACCTAATGGCCGGTTGCGTGCTGGCTGTTTAAAAAAAAATCGAGTCTGTGGTCGGGAGTTCGTGCTCGAATTTTGAATTCCAATGCGTCGAGCGCGCCTTTTTTATTTTTCCTTTTTAATTAAAATGTTGCCAGTCGCTTGGTTTTTTTAGAAGTTCTTTTTATCTTGCATGCTCAGGTCAAGTGAAAGCGTAGGAAAATTTAGTCTAAAATGAGTAAAACGTTTTAAGCACTCGGGAAGTTGTTCAAATATCGTTAGCCTGCGGTTTTAAGGTTAGCCCATCATTTGCCGCAATTTATGATGCAACTTTACTTAGTTTGAGTGCTTTTTAAAAGTATGACATTAATAAAACGTTATAACAAGGACAAACTGTTTGATCGATGCTTAATTTTAAACGTATAGGGTAAATTTATTATCGTTAGGACAAAATAAATGTAGTTTTATCGAATTATACAATTTTAAAGAAGAGCGTATTTCTAAATACTTTCTTCACAAATATATTGTTTATTGTAATTTAGAATTGATTGTTAATTTAATAGATATTGTATACCTTTTAAACTTTTTGACCTTTCGATCCTAAACTGTTAAAACCACCACCTTCTAAGTAATTAGAGTAATGACTTAAATCACGTTAACGTATGATTTTTGGTACTTATACGTATATATATATATTTTTTTTGACCAATTCCACTTGATCCCCACAAACCAACACTTTCCACAGCCTCAGGTGCCATTTCAGATGGTTATAAACCGTAAGCTATGTTACATAGCGGCTGGGCTCGTAACACTAGCTCTGAGTTACTGGATCATAGACTTTAAACGCGTGTGGTATAAACTGATCTTGCATATGTTCTACTTCACGTGTGATATGTTGAAGTTGTTGATGAAGCTGGTCGAGTTGTATTGACGATGGGTAAGTCGTAAGATAAGGATGGTAACGTCGTGGTTACTGAAGCGAAAGTAGGAAATTCTTAGAAGCTGAAGTATGACGTTCTACTAGTTCCAATATATTTTCATTTATCGTTATATTATGTGTCTTTCGATTCATGAATCGAAACTCAATCACTTAATAGAACTCAAACTCATGAGTTTGAGTTTTATACTTATTAGATGCTCAAAAAACAGCCCGACGTAAGTCAAAAGCTATGATAAAAATATAATTCAGGTATCTGGAATACGTATCTGAATGAAGTTAGCAAAAAGCGAAAATGTTTCGCTTTGCCAGTTGTTTTTAATTAAAAGATATGACACAGTAGGCACTAACGGTTGTACAAGACAGAAGTTTCATCATCATGTTTCACAATATTTTTAATCATTTTGTTAGTTACGGTACTGTAATAAAAGCTTAATTATATTTTTTTCTATATCTTATGTGACATTAAATTGTAATCCATACATTATTTCTGTGCCTTGGAAAAATCCTCCATCGCAAGAAACGAACTTGAGGTAAATCTAAATTAGAAGAGAAAATAACATTTCATTACACGATCCTCATTTTGTCAATTTGGGTCGTCTGATTAAAGCAACCCCTACATTTGATTTCACGATTGCACTGAAAGCATTTAGCTACCTATCTAATAACGTTGTTAGCACATTTACCTAGTGGAATCGTATGGTGGAATTTTGCTTTGGAAATATATATCCTATAACACAACTGCTAAAAGGAGGTTCTCTCCTGTACTATCTTGTATTTTAATACAGAAAGGTATGGGATATTGATAATTTACGATAATTTATATCTAAACAGTTATTTTCGGAACCTTGTTTTTATTTCAATCAATATTTTATAGAACGTTTTATTGTGGATAAATATCATTTTGTTAATCCATATTTTAATCGAACGGATTTACTCAATCGAAATTTACTCATTGAAATTTATAGAACAGTTAAGCCGGAAATATAGATAATAAAAATGAAATGCTTTCCATCAAGATAAAACTTCCATCTCGAGCAAAAGAAAAATTCCAATAGCAAAGAATTAATTTAGAATGGACAGCTTCATTCGCAGATTTCCTAGACGTTGAAACGTATTGTTTGTTTGTTTATGTCGTCTCTGCGATTCGTCTATTCTTTGATGTGTTGGGTACTTGACGGATGAAAAATATGGAAAGGAGATAAATGATATTCCCAGAAATTATTGGTTAGCCTTGGCAAGAGATCGAAAAAGAATTTGCATGTTTGATAATTTTAATATTTCCGGAATTAAAAGATCGGCGCTTGATTTAAAAATATCAAATAAAAATGTATAATTCCTTCATTCTAAAATCAGACAAAATGTATTTCCTTACCTTATTCAAATAATCGAATTCGCTGAGTACAACAAAAAATACATACGTAGGGTACTGAATTGATAACAAAATTCTTAAAATAGCGAACATATGATATTTATTCGTACACTCGACTTACAGTTGGCCTTGAATATTGTCCCTGAATAATGTTAATAGAAACAAAACATTACATCGCAATTTAAACCGAATTCAGTACAACGAGTAGGTCGACTTATCCAAACAAACTAACTCGTACAAACCAATATAACCCGTAACTAGATACGAATATTGTCTAAATTTGAGTGAGAGTTGCGCCTAAGTGTATTTAACAATGAAAAATTGGACTCTATTATGATTTGCAAGGGTATTTTTCTCGCTTACTGTAACAATATCAATTGCTGACACAATTTTGTATTTGTTTTGCTAATTACTATTATAATAGACGCTTGGGGCTATTACTTGGAAATGGAACGGATTTTAATAAAATGACGGTACTTTAATATAACCCGGTTCTTTAATAATTAAGCTAACCTTTTTCTGTATCAATCTTTTGAAAAGTAAAACCTTTGTTTAATGAATTACATTAATTTTAAAATTAAGTAACTATGTCATTCAAAAATTTTAAAACATTTTTCGTAAAACAGCTTTATTTTCGTACCTTAAAAGCGTTTTATAAATTTCATGAATACAATCTCTAAGCCTGCATACGTAATCGGGCTAAGTACCAATTCAGTACCTGTAAATGTTAATTCATTCATTGAAAACATGATTAATCCTGCTTCAGTGGGCTTTATGGTTAATCTATACATATAATAAATCTGTAGAAGGGTCAATTCTGTACATTAAAAATATTGAAAAAATAAATACCAGGGGGTGTTACTGGATCGATACCAAACCCAAATATGTGATTAAAAAAATTTTTGTCTGTCTGTCTGTCTGTCTGTCTGTCTGTATGTGAAGGCATCACGTGAAAACTAACGGTTCGATTTCGATGAAACTTGGTATAATTATACCTTATTATCCTGGGCGTAAAATAGGATACTTTTTATCCTGGAAAAATACGTAGAAAAAAATTAATCTTAACTTTTCAGTTTTATAGACGTTGTTCTGTAGAACCGCGAACACACGTTGCGTATTATTATAGGCCTAGCCGTATTTGGGTCCAATAGATATTTATAAGATGTTTAATTGTCAGAGTTACTCAAAATGGAGAAATAAACCATCCACGCGAAGACCGACATCCGCGCGGACGGAGTCGCGGGCGGAAGCTAGTGAATTATAAATGTTTGTAATTAATAGTGTATGATCTATGGTCTATGATAATCTCGCTTCATTAGTCTGTTTAAGTATATTTACGAATAACGTACAGTCAAATTGTGTAAATATCTCGCCTAAAAGGAAATAAATTTAAGAAGAATAGGAAGAAATCTTACTTATAGTTTATCGTAGTTCATATCTGTTCTTTGGTATATCAACTATGATTCTTAATTGTGAATTACGTTTTAGATAAGTAATAATCATTTACTATGATTACACCCTGTTCGATGCTATCTTCATAACGACTACTTTTTTCAACTTCACGTATCACGAAAAACATAAATAGACATTATCTGCATTGTTATTGAACCAAAACATAGAAAACTCTGCCTACATATGTATAAGGCAGAGTTTTCTACTCGACACAATAGACTTTGAACCGTATCGCAACGATATGAGGTGTAAATTTCAATGAATGTTTTATACAACGCCGCTCGAACATTTTGTAAGGACCTTTGATAGGCGGTTATGAGGTCTATTTGTGTATTAGTGTATAGTTTATAGTATAATAGTTGTTTTGCCATCAGGTGTCATTGTATGGGGGTAAAGGAAAGGAGCCATCATGGGAGACAGCTTCTTGCACCTGGGGGACATCGTGTCCCTCTATGCAGAGGGCTCAGTGGCCGGTTTCCTCAGTACTTTAGGGTATGTACCTTGCTTAACAATACTTTTTTTATAATTTTGTGATTGACTTATTCTTTTTGACTAGGATTCATTTAAGTAATGTGATTTTTGTAGTGCCTTATTGAAGATAATTTTTTTCTTGTATTTCTTTTTTCGTTTCTTTTTCGATATCAATTTTAATGTGACTGCTTTTTTTCTATTCCTGTGACGTTTATAATTTACTTGTTCTTTTTCTTCAATCTATCTTTACTTTTTCAATCAAGCTTCGTGGATGGGTATGCTTTATTGCTGTGTGTGTGTTTGTCTGTATGCTTGTTGCTAGATGTAAGTAGATGTTTATATTTAATAAGTACCTATGTACTTAATAAAACATTATTAAATGTAAGTAGTTTTTTTTAGTTTTCATTTATACGTTTACGTTAAAGAACTTGGCACATCTGGTTAAGTATTCTATCCGTTTATGTTCTATTCTATTCACTCTCTTACATTCATTAAATTATACTTATTATAATACCTTAAATTATACTTATTATAATACCGTGCGCGTTGTACGTAACAGCTCCGTATAAAACAATAAAATTAATTACAAAAAGTGAATAATTCCCAAATATGTTGTGCTAAATGTGATAAGTAAGGCCTAATAGCAGTGTGTGAATGTTTGCAAGTTGCTGTGTCATCCCGTAGGAAAGTTAACTTAGTTTTGAATATCGATGTGAATTGGAACAAAGTATAGTCTTAAATTATCCCATTAGTCCATATTTATACTGATAACGAAGTGAAGTGCTAAAGTAATCAAAAAGAAGGTGTGAATTCTATGTTTTTGTGAATTCGTTGTTCCCAACGTTAAATTTAACCTTGAAATAGTCCTTCATTTGTACAATTGTTAAGAACAAGAAAAATACATAGCATTTATTCGACACAAACGTCAATGATCTCTTAGCATATTGAGTTAACCATTGGGCTTAAATCGACGCCTCGAGAGTTGCAAGTTCAAATCCCAGCGTATCGAAAAGAATTTTTTTTTTTAATTTTTTTTTTTCTCACTCATAAATTTTGCAAGAGTAGGGAGGAGGAAGGGAGAGAGAAGAAAGGAAAAAAAAAAAAAAGTATGGCACCATCAAATTCATGTGCTGGCTGTCGTAAGGAGTTACCGAAAAAAGATTATTTGTGTTGCCATGTCTGCAAACTAAAATATGACCTTGACTGTGCTAATATACCTCGCAAGCGGTTTGTAGAAATGGCCACAAGGCAAAGGGCCTCATTTAAATGTCTAAATTGCTCAGGTAAACAGCCGATAATTGTTGGTAACACGAAAGCTTCAAGTATGGATTCCGAAAGCAGCTGCCGCGATTTAAGCTCCCATGAGACTAGCCCCGAAAGTGAATCTATGTTCATCGATGGTGTGACACAGCGCATGAAGCCCACCTACCAACCCCCACAACCTAATAAACAGGATTCCTTTGTCACCGAAGAAAGGCTACGAGACATTCTGCAACAAGAATTATCATCTGCTCTTACTGTAACAATAAAAAGACTGGTCACGTCAGAGCTAAACAACCTTCTTGAAAAGATTACTGGATTTCAGGACACGATCACCTTTCTAAACCAGCAGTTCGAAGTTTTGAAATCCTCTCTAGAAGAAAAAACATCTGTTATTGAAAATCTGAAGAAGGACAACGACATATTAAAGTCCACTATTACTAACTTGTCGAATAGACTCGGATCCGTTGAACTACACATGAGGGAGAATAACATTCTGATTAGCGGAATCCCTGAGCACCGGTCTGAGAACTTATTTGAAACTGTCCTTCAAATATCTAAAGTGATAGATACTCCCCTAACTCAAGAAGATATACAGCACGTGACCAGGGTTGCAAAGGTATCTAATGACAGTAATAGACCGCGTGCTGTGGTTGCTAAGCTTCGAAGTCCGCGATTACGCGACGTTGTTCTGGCTGCTGTGAGTAAGTTTAACAAAAAGAATTCCAATGATAAATTAAACTCACACCACATTGGTATAGGGGGAACAAAAAAACCAATATTTGTTGCTGAACATCTGACTCCAGAAAATAATACCCTATACGCAGCTGCCCGTGCCAAAGTAAAAGAAGCTCATTATAAGTTTGTCTGGATTCGTAATGGGCGCATTTTCGTAAGAAAAAATGAAAACTGCCAAGCCTTGCTTATCAGAAATAAAGACACTTTAAATAAGCTAATCTAAGCTACATACTTAGTTTTTAATTTTATATTAAGGTTTTATTCTTTTTTCCAAAAATCTGTGGGTACTTTGAGTTATTATGATCGACTTGTATTACCAAAATGTGCAGGGCCTACGAACTAAAACTGTTAATTTCCAAAAGAACTTGTCTACGTCTGACTATAAGGTGGTCGCTCTTACTGAAACTTGGTTGAACTCTGGTATATCAAATAACGAACTATTTGACAGCAGATACGCCGTATATCGTAGGGACCGTGCCAGCTCTAGTAATACTAAATTGGATGGCGGTGGGGTGTTGTTGGCTGTATCTCATGAATTTTCATCGTATCGAATTCAGTCTTGGGAATCAGATGTTGAGGATTTATGGGTCACCATACACTTCAATGTTGGTCAGATAGTAAAAAAGCTTTCTATCTGTGTTGTTTATATGCCTCCTCCAGTCAAAACTGAGACACTTAAAAGTTTCTTAGACAATATTGATAGAGCGGCAAATCTGAGTGACGACTTAATAATTCTTGGCGATTTTAATCTAGGATTTATTGATTGGAGGTTGCTCAGTAACGACACCTTTATGACACCCTTTAATTACAATAATAATTTAGGTCATGCCTTGATTGATTTCATGTCTATTAATAACTTAAAACAATATAACTGTGTCAGTAATAGCGATAACCGTTTCTTGGATATAATTTTAAGCAATTTATCTCATATCAATGTAATGGCTGCTCCCGAATCATTAAGCAAAAGTTACCCTAACCATCCTAGTTTATTATTAAATATTCAGTTTCCTAATTTGTCCTTTTTACGAACGAGAGGTGCCCCCAAATTGAATTTTTACAAAGCCGACTACACTGCCATATTGAAAGAGCTTCGGAGTATTGATTGGGCCCAAAAGCTTTGTGTCTTTGAAAATGTTAATAGTATGGTATCTGAGTTTTATGATATCCTGAACATTATAATAAGCAGATTTGTACCTAAAACGTCCTACACTAAATCAAAATACCCGATATGGTTTAGTTCAATTCTCATAAAATCACTTCGCGAAAAGGATAAGATTCACAGACGATATCGTATATATAGAAATCCACGTGATGAGATAGAGTACAAACTTATTAGGAAGCGATGTCATAAACAGTACGATGATTGTTACACTAATTACAAAAAGAACATTGAATCAAATATAAATGAAAACCCTAAACGTTTTTGGAGTTTTATTAAACACAAAAGAGGTGGCCATTCGCAGCTTCCTTCTTGTATGAAATTGGATGACTACGCGGTGCATTCTGAACCTGAAATCGCTAATCTATTCTCGAGACACTTCTCTTCTATTTACTCATGCCAACAATCCCTTGATATGAATAAAATATCGCTTCAAGAAGGTAGTGATCAATTTGTGACATCTATAAAATTATCTGAGCTTGATATATCGAAAAAAATACAGAAGCTGGACATAAATAAGGGAGCTGGGCCTGACTCCATTCCTCCACTTTTTATAAAGCGATGTAGATCTGGAATAACATTACCTCTAACTATTATTTTTAATAAATCGCTCAAAGATGGAGTTTTCCCCGAAGAATGGAAAAAGTCTCGTGTAATACCCGTTTATAAAAAAGGGGATATCATGGATGTAAAGAACTACCGCCCGATATGTATCTTATCTTGTTTTTCAAAGCTCTTCGAATCCGTTATATATCCCATGATCTCCAAAAATATTGACAATTTTATTTCAGATAGTCAGCATGGCTTCCGGAGGGGTCACTCAACTCAAACTAATCTAATTCCTTTTGTAACTGAGATTTGTCTGGAATTGGACCAGGGACGTGAGGTCGATGCAATATATACCGACTTTAGCAACGCCTTTGATAAAGTCAACCACACTCTACTTCTTCAGAAACTCGTGAATTACGGGATTGGAGAACCCTTACTGAAATGGCTAGAATCGTATCTTCATAATCGGCCACAGTCGGTAGCTGTCGGTAACTCTTCCTCTGCATCTTACGTTGCGCAAACCGGTGTACCTCAGGGCTCTCACCTAGGACCCCTGCTTTTTCTCATATTCGTGAACGATATAAATAACCATATAAAAAACTGTAATGTGTCCATGTTTGCTGATGATTTAAAAATCTACAAAACTGTAAACTCACCTTCTGACACCATTCTTGTTCAAAACGATCTCAATAAAATTAAAGAGTGGTGTCTTGTAAATGGTATGACTCTCAATGCATCTAAGTGTTTCCATATAAGGTATACCAGGAAGAAAAAACCACTTGCTGCCATGTACGAGCTTGACGGCGCACCATTAAAAGAAGTTAGCGAAATTCGCGATCTCGGTTTGACCATCGATAAAAAGTTAACATTTATTTCTCAAATTAACAAATCAGTCACTAAAGCTGCCCAGATGTTAGGATTTCTCAAGCGAAACACGGGTTGCTTTGGTGTAAAAACTAAAACAATTTTGTATAACGCCCTAGTGCGCAGTCATCTCGAATATGGTAGCCTTATATGGAATCCATTTTATACAGTTCACTCACAACGCATTGAGAGTATTCAAAGAACCTTTACAAGGCACCTAGCGTTTATAAGTAGTGGTTTCTCTCATAGACAGCCATACAAACAGCGTCTTAACAAATTCAACATGATATCTTTACATAATCGAAGATGTTTTACTGATGTCTTGTTTCTGCATAAGCTTTTAAATGGACATATTCAATGCAAAGATATTTTGAAACTTATTAGTATTCAAGTGCCTCATTCATTTCCAAGGACACGAATAAACAGAATCTTCCATATTCCTCTTGTCAAAACAAATTTGGGTGCACAGGCTCCTCTCATTCGAATTCTTAAGGAATACAACAAACTTAACAGTACCATCACGGGTCTTGATGTATTCGGTAGCCGGCTATCCCAATTTAAAAGAATTGTTTTCAATTATTTACGTACCCACAGTATTAAGAAATAGTGTCTTATTTTATATATATATATTTTTTTTTGTCTTACTATTATTATTAATCTGTTTCAACATTTTAAAACAACGCACCATGTTTCATGTGACTTTTTCTTTTTTAAACCATGTTTTAGAGTATGTTATTGTATAAGTTATGTCATAGCTGAATTTATGTACACCGTTATTGTCATATATTTTAGATAATAATATGTTCAATATGTTTTTTTATAAAACTTTATATAATGTATGATGTGGTGTTACTTAAATAAATAAATAAATAAATACCTGTTATTCAATATATTTTAACCCATACTATCCATACTAATATTATAAATGCGAAAGTAACTCTGTCTGTCTGTTACTCAATCACGCCTAAACTACTGGACCAATTTGCATGAAATTTGGTATAGAGATATTTTGATACCCGAGAAAGGACATAGGATAGGTTTTATCCCGGAAATCCCACGGGAACGGGAACTATGCGGGTTTTTCTTTGACTGCGCTAGTGTCCTATAAAGTTGTAGGGTACCTGTCATATCATTCTTTTTAATTTTCCTCTAAATTGAAATCGATGTCAGAAAACATTCATGTTAATTTAACGGACAAGTTTAATATAACAGAAATAAATATTAATTTGTCAGTTCCAATGTGCCATAGAAATGTATCTCGAGCTAAAAAGTGAATCGATGTTGTAATCTTTCCCAGTCTCCGAATATATAACAAAACTCCCAGTAGTTTTTTATTAAAACTCTTTAGTTCGATATCGTATGATTTTATATGTGACTATCTTCATTATTTTATTATAGGCTTTACAAAGACATTTTTAACGATTTGATAAAAATTTAAATTGTCATATCTCAATTGCATAATATTAATTGTAATAAATATAATGAGATAATAAATCCTATAAAAGGTATCTAAATGATAAGTTTTTTGACTAATTACCTATACATTAAATTTGTAAACACCTACCTATTTTCGAATGATAAATTATGATAATATCTTTATAGATCTATAGATATTACAAAGTTCGAAAGATTTTACAAGGCCGGATTAAACAAAAAACTAAAGTAGATAAAGTACTTACAAATATATTAATAAAAGTTGTTTTTCTAAAAATGAACATAATATGTGATAATATTTTCATTTTATTGTGTGTCAATCTAGTTAATAACTAATTCTTGTTCACCTAGTTATAATTTAAAAAATAGGGTATCAAAGATACTGGACAGTTGCTTTTTCGAAAACTATTATGAAAATTATAATAAAATTAACCCTGAATCGCGTTTGTTAGTAGTGAATTACAAGCAAATTATTCAATTAGCTATGGAACTAGCATTTGAACAAAACAGAACATTTACAATGCCCCAGGCAGGAGTGAGCAATTATATTAATTGTCCAATACATACACAAAAGCAAATACAAATATAATATGTGTGTATGTAGTATTTATTACGATTTCGTTTATTAATTTTTAATATTATCAACAGGTTGGTAGATGACAGATGCGTCGTGTGTCCCGAAGCCGGGGACCTTTCAGATCCACCCAAGAAGTTCAGAGGTAATTTTGTTTAAATCTATTCTAATATTATAAAGCTGAAGGGTTGCGCTAATCTCAGCAACTACTGGTCCGAATTGAAAAATTCTTTCGGTGTTAGATAGCCCATTTATCAAGGCAGACTATAGGCTATCATTACGCTTAAACTAACAGGAGCGGAGCAGAGCGGGTAAATCCGCAGAGCACAGCTAGTATAATAAATTACAGAATTCTTAGAAATCTTATATGTACATATTATATAGTGACAAACGCATATAAGAATCTATAAGAGCAAGAGTTAAATATGAGTTTTCTTAGAGGGTTTCTTTTCACATGAGACGTTCTCTTTCTTATATTTTTCGTTCGGTTTTAAATTTAAATTTTGACATAACTCATATCAAATACGCCGGGGAATCCCCATCTAAATCGGTTCAACTATTTCGATTATTAGCTGATAAACGAATGATATAATATACCGATTTACATATATTTACATTAACTATTTTGTGTGGTATTTATGTACATTGCATCTAGCAAAAGTTTGACAACCTACAAATATTATAGACGTGAAAGTTTCGAATGTATGGATAAATGTTTGTTACCATTTCACGCGACAAGCATTGAACGAATTTTGATGATACTTGGCAGTGATGTAACTTATGCACTAGATGTTATTCCATAGGCTATAAGAATATAAGGGTTCGGCCGCAGTTCAAACCTCGCAGCACAAATATTATACAATATGCAACACAAAAACTCATTTAACTGAATTCAAAATAACTCCAAAAATCAACAATCACCAAACCATTATTACCATTATAATATAACGTCTTTCAGATTGCTTGTTCAAAATATGTCCCATGAACCGCTACTCCGCGCAGAAGCAGTTTTGGAACACCGCCAAGCAGTCAGCTAACACCAACGCCGATACGGACACGGGACTGCTGAAGAGATTGCATGTAAGTGGTAATTAAACTCAAATTTATTTATTCAATTATTATTAGACTGAAGCACTTTTGAATCGTCATAACACTTTTACAATTTACCACCGATTTGGAGTAGGTACATGATTACAGGATACTATTGTTAAAAATTGGTAATAACAGGTGATGCTGTGGTTGAAATTCAGAAAGGTAAAGATGACAAGGAGCAAAAGGCTGAAAGAATTCGAAGAAACATTGAGACCTTTAGACTTGATTGTGATCAAGGAGTGTGCTTGCTTGTTTGCAAAAAGTGAAATCGAACTTATTATTATCCACATTTGAAAAATTGTAGCATTTTGTTCATAGAAGTATGACACTGCACACATAAGTATGCGTATTTAGGTATCAGTATTTTTCAGGAATGTATCAGGAATTCAGAATTTATCTTCATGTTTTATCTATAAATCGTTACGTAGAAAGTATCAAAACACTTCTAGTTGATACTATGTTAAGGTAAAATACATTTACCTTCATTAAAATTAGGTTTAACATGAAGTCCTGTTAATTTTGACCTCACTTCATTGCGTCGAGCATTTAAGTCCCAGAAGCTTAAAGCGGTTGAGGGTAATTTTGTTGGTCCCGACGCGACGTAATTAATCCATTCTTGATGACTATTTTAATATTTGTCTTTTGGCATAGCTTTAATTTAATTATTGTCTTTTGGCATAGCTTTAAGTGGTGGTAAAGATTTATTTAGCTCCTTGATTTCTAGATTGTTAAATAGGTTTTGAATTACGAGTAGATAATATAATTTTTTATAGATATAATCCATTAATGGCTATCATTTTGTTTATTTATTTTTATGGAAGTTTAATGGAGATGCAATAGTCCTATAGTTGATAGATAGAACAAGGACGAAATAAGTAAATTGAAAATAATATATCGTCGAATTAACTACAATAAGGTGTAAATATACAGAGTTGTAAATATGATACGATCCGTTACAGGAAGGTGTATGATAGTCAAAATATTCGCATATAAAATTGAACCCACAATACATTTCTGAGAAGCGTTTACAAAGCTGATTGAAATCCGGTCTATTGTGATGCTAGTAACTAGATATTATTAGGTTCTATTGACTAACTTCTTAGAAATATTACAAAATTTTAATCAAAAGTTTATATTTAACCCTAATCGATATAACATTTAATGTGGGCTATAAAATAATTAATTAAAGATACGGAAAACCCCGGCTCTTTTTTGTTTTATCTTTTGTATTTTCGTCGTAATAAGCTTAGTGCACATTCAAGATAATTGTATTTTTAAATCAACCATAAAGTATATGTTTATAATCAATACATTTGAAAATGCTGATATAAAATGAGAAATAATATGTAGTTATGATATATGCAATATAGATTGCATTTAAAACATTGTTAAATATATTTTTATTGTTTATTTTATACATACCTAGATATCTATTTATAACTTCAACTTCCATTATCAATAATGGTACAAAAACTGTGTACATAATTATATGTGATCTGGGGGCACGGTAGTGCCCCCGCCAAGACGAGCCAAGCGAACAAGCGAAGCGCACGGGCACTACCTACCTTTTCTCGAAGCGCTTCGACGTTTTTTTGAACCCTCATAACTTGGGTTTGGATTATGCTAGATCAACAAAATTTTCAGGATATATTGTCAATAGCGGACTTATTGAATATATTAAGTTTTAATTACATTAGCTTTTATACTTCAGATTTTATTTATATCTAAAAAACGCTAATTTCGTCACTGACTCACTGATGATCATCAAAATTCTTAAGGTATTTCCTAATGTCCTAGAAAGCTGAAATTTTGTATGTAAGCTAGTATTAGCACACAAACAACAAAAAAATTATAAAACTTGTAACTTTCATCCCCCAACCCCTTAAACTAGGGGATGGGAGTTTGTATGAGACCTGTAATTTTAAATTAAATTTTGATGACGCTAGAGGTCTAATCTAATAATCTAAAACTTGGTTCCCCTAGATATATATCTATAGGTACTCCTTGTTAAAAAAAAATTTAATCGACATATAAAATTTTGTTACAAACAACTTACAAAAAGAAATGAAATCCCACCAAAAACATTTTCATGTAAAATGTTACCAAGACGAGCCCATATGACTCGCACGGTGAAAAAGTTATCAGATCTCATGTAGAGCCAAGCTTCTAACACTACACGCCCTAACTCTATAAGGCCTAACTTCACAAACTCTACAACTTAGTCAAAATATGTGGCTTGGCCGTTCGTTACTACAAGAACTATTGTATAACACAAAAGTAATGAACAGTGAATTAATTTTTCACCTTACGCCGATGTGAATGTAGCGAAATGGCCAAGCCACATATTTTGACTAAGGTGTAGAGTTTGTGAAGTTAGGCCTTATAGAGTTAGGGCGTGTAGTGTTAGAAGCTTGGCTCTACATGAGATCTGATAACTTTTTCACCGTGCGAGTCATATGGGCTCGTCTTGGTAACATTTTACATGAAAATGTTTTTGGTGGGATAAAATATTCTAAAATATTAAAAAATCTCGATTCGATTATGAAATCCAATCTCCACATCAAGATTAAATCAAAAGTTATCAAAGAGAGATCAAAAAGTTCCGCCGAGTGTAACATTTCTCAAATATGTAATATTTCTAACATCTGAGACATTCCTCACTGAGATTTGTTAATGTCGCAAAAGAACGTACCTATATTTGATGAACGGCGCCATTAAACGAATGGATAAAACGATTAAATGTGTTCTTTAGATTATACTGATTAATGTATTGTTGTTTATATCTTTGTTATGCAATTAACACGGGTCAATGTGCAGTTGTGGTATTTTTATGTAGTAGAAGTAGGACTAGGAGAATAGGTCAGATGCGTTTGTCCCATTTGACTTAGGTATTTTAACAATAACCTCTAACTCATTTAAACGATCTGCACTGGCCCTGTTGCAATGAAACATACATTTAGCAAATTTGCATTGTAACAAGAAAACAACATACTAATATCTCATCTAATTTCTCTTTTTTTTTGTGTGATGTCTCTTGATGTTAGCCAGAAGGGCTTCTACATCATAACGCGGACGCGGTAATTTCACATTTGCATCATCTTTTCTCTGCGAACCTGTAAGGATTGGAACTCTACCAAATTTAGTATTTTCAGCTTCTTATAATGAATATTTAAAGACAATGTGAATATGCACTTTTTAGGCAATTATGCTCTATTTTAGGTCTCTTTGTCACTTCCACGGTGGTCAATATGGGCTGACTAGCTCTCCGCCCGCGGCTTCGCCCGCGTTTTGAAAGAAAAACCCGCATAGTTCCCGTTCCCGTGGGATTCCCGGGATGAAACCTATTCTATATGTTAATCCAAGTTACCCTCTATATGTGTGCTAAATTTCATTGTAATCGGTTCAGTAGTATTTGCGTGAAAGAGTAACAAACACACACACACATCCTCACAAACTTCCGCATTTATAATATTAGTAGGATATTGGTGATTTTTTTAGAAATTTTCTAATATGCTATCTAATCTTTTCCCTCCAAATTAAAATTAATCAAACTCATACTTTCTCTACAGCATGCCGCAGAAATCGAGAAGAAACAAAATGACATGGAAAACACGAAAGTACTGGGTACCGTGGTGCAATACGGGAGCGTGATACAACTGCTGCATGTCAAGAGTAATAAGTATCTTACGGTATGAATTGTTACATCTAATATTATAAAGCTGAAGAGTTTGTTTGTAAGCGCTAATCTCAGGAACTATTGGTCCATTTGAAAAATTATTTCGGTGTTAGACAGCCCATTTATCGAGGAAGGCTATACTATTATATTATCACGCTTAGACCAACAGTGGTGAAACCGCGGGACGCAGCTAATTTATCTATATAATAATCTTGTCTTCTTCGTATTTTATAGTAGCAGGATTTCTGTCGTTTCTTGACTAAAATGTGTCCTCTAGGGCTTTCCTACCTTCAATGGACTATTTCATCGATTATGTAAAAGACAGATTTAATTTGATATTAAAAAAATATTTTTAAGGATAAGGCTGTTTTTAAATACTTAAGATACATATTTTAAGTTCTGCGTATGCATTTTGTTCCAACGTAATCTGTTTATTTACTTTTTTGAGTGATTTCTTATTTTTCAATTAAGTACCATTTTAAAAATCACTTTTCTGACTGACTGATTTCTCTTTATTTTTTGTAACCTGTGGATAGATTTTTTATATAAATAAATTTGTACTACACCTTTAATCGTAATGTAAAATCTGGAAATTTAATACACAAGAACGAGAAACCTGTATTCACGGCAACCTTTTGTGGCATCACAATACGAAGTAGGGCAGTTTTAATGACATTATTGTTTGGACTGAGACTTAAACGGTTCGCTAATTTTCCGCACCGTGTGTGTACTGACCGGTGTGCGTTAACAGATTAAAAATATAAATATGTTAATATATTAATTTTGTCATCGCTTCATATACCTACGAAATAGTCCTCGAAAAAAAAGTAAAAAAAACACACTTGAAAATGATTCATTATTTCGTGAATTGCTTGCAATTGCTCAGTTTTTTGTAGAATTTCTCCGTTATTTTACGACTTTCCATCAAGCATTCCATACAAAGAAGTCAAACAGATGAATTCTTTTTTCGACTGTATAGTTAACTGTATGATATTATAATTTTTTAATGCGATTTCGAATCAGATATTATAATGGTACTGCCACAGTATTACCATATTTCCTACAGTATGGCGACGAATGTACTTGTGCAGAGAAACGGAGGGGAACTGGCGGGGGGTCGGGCGACGCGGGCCGCTTAATGCAATCACGCTGAGATTGCATTAACTATCGCGAAAGGACGACGCAGTCGTATTTTTTCTGTAATAATTTTATCATACATAGGTACTTACATATTCTATTATGGCGTGCAAAAACTGTTCCGATTACGGATGTAAATCTACATTGAAATCCCAGAAGGAAACAATATTTCAGAAAGATTGTATTAATTGTATCTGTTGAATTAAAATCAAAGCTATGTACATATGTTGTCCTCATTATTGTCTAATCAGATTGTACATCCCAATGCGAATGCATTACTTAGTTAAATGGTATAATATAGGTACAATTAAGAACATCCAAAAATAAAGTGTCCACGTAAATAATATTTAGCAGTGCAATATCTGTAATTATATATTTATGAACAAATAATTACATCAGATTTAATAATCGCAATTATTTTGAATGTACATATGAATAAATGATTTCATCATAATATTAATAATCACAATTGTTTTATTTCCCATTTGTTGCAACCCTAGCGTATTTTCGTGTGGCAGCGTAAGTACCTACGCTGGCGGCGGCATCGCGCGACATCAAAGGCGTTTCCTTACTGTAGGAAATAATAATGTAATACTGTGGTACTGCTAACAATTATGTTATTCCTCAACGATTCCAGATTTAAAAAATATGATATAATATTATGTTGTTTTAGGTAAATAAAAGACTACCCGCGTTATTAGAGAAAAATGCAATGCGAGTGCATCTGGACGCAAATGGGAATGAAGGATCCTGGTTTTATGTTATACCCTTTTATAAATTGCGATCTACGGGTAAGACTTTATTTTATACATTTTAATTTAATATTAAAGCTGTAATTATTACACTAATCGTTTTTCATGGATTTTGTTTAGATACAATTTCATAATATGAAATTAAATAGAACAACTAAATGTCTGTTTATGCAATACTTTGGTTTTTTTTTGTGCTATACACTTTCCCGCAATTTAAAATTATGGAAACAGTTCTATAATGGTCAATTGTTATGGACAAATTACAATGTACATAATATAAAGCAATGAAATCCATACTAATATTATAAATGCGAAAGTAACTCTGTCTGTCTGCCTGTTACTCAATCACGCCTAAACTACTGAACCAATTTTCATGAAATTTGGTATGGAGATATTTTGATACCCGAGAAAGGACATAGGCTACTTTTTGACGAAAATGACGCAATCCCGCAAATCTCACGGGAACGGGAACTGCGGGTTTTTCTTTGACTGCGCGGGCGAAGTTGCGGGCGGAAACCTTGTGGTTATATAAAAGTATTGTGTAGATTCTATTCAACATAATCTTGTGAGTCGTAAAATAGAGATTTCCATATTATTATTATACTTTTTGTTTAAATGTCAATTATATTCTCAGGTGACAATGTGGTGGTTGGAGACAAGGTGATATTGAATCCCGTGAACGCGGGACAACAAGTTCTACACGTATCTGCTAATCATGAGCTGCCAGACAATGCTGGATGTATGGAGGTACGAGTTTGTGCTCTATATTCATTGGGATAAGGTTGTCTTTTGATTGAACATTTTTGTGAAGTAGAAATACCAAATTAAGGTTTTCCATAGTGTGGGATGTATGGAGGTAGAGTTTTTGTTCTATTATCATTGGGATAAGGTTGTTTTTTGATTGAACATTTTTAAGTAGAAATGCCATGAGTTACTCAAATGTGTATGGGGGTGAAGTTTGTGTTTTATTATCATTGGGATAAGGTTGTTTTTTGATTGAACATTTTTAAGTAGAAATGCCATGAGTTACTCAAATGTATGTAATGGGTATAGTAAATTATTTTGTGTTCTATATTAATGGCTTTAAGGTTCTTTCTTGATTGAAAAATTTTTCTCGATAGTGTGGAACGTGTGGTAAACTATTGTTTGTTCTATGACAATGGTTGTAAGGTTGTATTTTGTTTGAAATTTTTGTTAATTATGTAGAAGAAATTTCTTGAGCTGCTGGAAAATGCAGAAATTGATGATTGTTTGACACCATTGTTGGGTGTAGATTAACAAGATGATTCAAATGAACGCTCTTTAGTGTATAATTGAAGAACAAATTTATGTTTTTCACAATCTTCATAACATTCTTTAAAAACATAGTACTATACAAAAACTTTATTATAATATTTATATTATCTATCTTTCTCAGGTCAACGTAGTAAATTCATCCACCTCCTGGAAAGTGACCCTATTCCTAGAACACAAAGAGAACCAAGAAGAGATCCTCAAAGGTGGGGATGTCGTGCGTCTCTTTCACGCGGAACAGGAGAAGTTCCTCACTATGGACGAGTATAGAAAGAGACAGCATGTGTTTCTCAGGACCACCGGCAGATCTAGTGCCACAGCGGCGACTAGTAGCAAGGCTTTGTGGGAAATTGAGGTTAGTGAAAAAATATGTGTAGTACATTTAATATTATTGATATGCTGTTTTTTTTTCAGCTATTATATTGTGGTCTTTCCATCATTTATAATTATTAATGATCGAAGTATTAGACTGATAGAATATTGAAGTAAGAATAATACTAATATAACTAGAATATAGATCAAATCTTGTTTGTCTTCTCCTGCTGTAGTAGTTCTTATTACGGGATTATATACTGTAATTATTATGTAATTATACCTCTTTTTTTTTCAATATTTGGTGGAAGCATAAATTTCAACTTTTTTTTCTCTTGTCGAATTGAGTTTGACTCAAACCACAACTGAATATTTCTAACGAAATATTCCTTCTAATTTAGTTTAATTATAATTCTAATTATTTGTAAAAATACAGGTAGTACAACATGACCCTTGCCGCGGTGGCGCAGGACACTGGAACTCAATATTTCGGTTCAAGCATCTCGCCACTGGACACTATCTAGCCGCTGAAGCTTGTTCCAAAACAACGTGAGTATAAATATATCAATAATAATAATCTATACTAATATTATAAAGCTGAAGAGTTTTTTTGTTTGAACGCGCTAATCTCGGGAACCACTGGTCCGATTTGAAAAAGTATTTCGGTGTTAAATAGCCCATTTATCGAGGAAGGCTATAGGCTATATATCATCTCGCTAAGACCAACAGGAACGAAGCACTGCTGGTAAAACCGCGGGGCACAGCTTGTAATAAATAAGTATAAAACTTTCTTTAGTAGAGATAACAGAAAAATAAGCATGATTATTTATTGATTATTTCATTAATTGTGTCAAACATTGACAAACATAACATCACCCACCATTTTTGACAGTGTTTTCTTTCCCCACCACACTACTTTATCGAAGTTTTTTTTTTCACATTTCCCTCCACACTCCATATTTAACCAATTTGTTATTTTTTCAACAATATTACAGTGAAGTTTTCGTTAGCAGTGACACGAGCACCGAACCTGCGTACCAGCTGGTGTCGGTGCCACACTCGTCAGAGATCGCGACATTGTTTGAATTAGACCCCACTACTATGACGCATTCTGACGCGCCTGTGCCTCAGAGTAGTTATGTGAGGTGAGAGTATTGTACTTGTATTTTAATCATTGAGATATACATATGGAGACGACACCGCCTACATCACTTATGTTCCGCTCAACATACGCCATATGGCGTAACTGCACGCTCATTTTTTATTTGTTTTAAAGTGAAACGCATCAAATATAAATAAATAAATAAATTCTTTATTTGACAACAAAAAAATATACATGTACAATGTACATGCAATTATGGGATAACTTACATATATGTAAAACATAAACTAGTATAAATATGCCTTCGTGTGTGTTACGATATTGCACTAATAATACGGAAAAGTGCAAAGGAATAACTTTCATCGGTAAGTACCTAACTAGATAATAATTATTAAAACTTAGTTAGAGCAAAAAAAGGCGCACAGATTTTGTTCGTGGTGTGATGGTGTCTCCTCCATACGTAGTAATATTATCTCAATGATTTTAATCAAACATTTTAATTCGGAAGACAGGTAGATAATGATTAACCTTCCGGGTGTTAGTAGATTTTATACATAAAAAATATGAAATATGCGCATGCGCATGATTTTAAAGAATGGTTTGCCTATTTCTGCTCTATAAAAATAAAAATAAACAATAAATTACTTTATAATATTTATTAACTTATTTGTGCTTCAAGCAACATACTTTTATCTTAAACTTTCCATTGTTTTTCCTTTTTATCAACAAGATGCAACTGCAAATGAATATTGTTTTTGTGTTGAATAAATAAATTATGATTTAAATCTATCAAAAGTTCGCTTTAATCATAAACTTTAGCCCTTCAAATTCTGTAATACGTTATAAACTTTTAGGTTACAACACTTATGCACGCACACATGGGTACACTCCACATCAATACCAATTGACCAAGAGGAAGAGAAACCTGTTATGTCAAAGGTATAGTAATTAGTTTTATGTTATATATTTAACAAATATATTGTATTTTTGGTCCTTCGAGTCGGATTAAACTTAAAACTGCTTGTATTAGATTGAAAGTTGACTTTTTTATTGCAACTATTCAATCAATGATTATAACTATATGCATTCAAATGTTTTCTACATCCTATCAAAAACTATTTGTATGAAATAGTAATGTTGGATAAAGACATCTTCTTTTCTACACTAATATTATAAAGAGGAAAACTTTGTTTGTTTGTTTGATTGTAATGAATAGGCTCATAAACTACTGTACCGATTTTAAAAATTCTTTCACCATTCGAAAGCTACATTATTCACGAGTAGTATAGGCTAGGTTTTATCCCGGAAATCCCACGAGAACGGGAACTATGCGGGTTTTTCTTTGAAAACACGGGCGAAGCCGCAGGTGGAAAGCTAAAATATGCTAAATCATTAGTCTTTATCAAACTAAAATTAAAGTAAGTCTATACTACATTGATACTAGAGCAAAAAATGTATCCACACTAATTATTTAATTTGTATGTCCATGCCTCAGTAATTTTAAATATAATTTTCCTATTCCACAGGTGGGATGTTCAGTAATAAAAGAGGATAAAGAAGCATTTGCACTAATTTCCGTGTCACCAAGTGAAGTGCGCGATTTGGATTTCGCGAATGATGCGTGTAAAGTGCTGTGTGCACTTTCTGGAAAGTTACACCAAGGGAATATAGAGCATAATGAGATGAAGTGAGTTTGTATGTTTTTTTAAGCTATTGCATAGCTTCTATCGTGGGCCTTGAGCGCGGGGACCGAATCGAGAAATTCCGTAACGAAAAAACCTCACGCTCCCCACTCCGACGGGCGGAGGTGTGGCTTGAAGGCATAGCATTCAATAGCTTTACCGCGGCAGTCCCCGAGTGACACACATATTTTTTTATAGAATTTTGTGATCTTACCACAAAATTTAAACACAATTTAACTTTAAACCAGGGATTTGTCACTTTAATATTTGTCTAAGTGAAATACGACAAATTAAAGAGAAGCCGCGCTTAAAGTTAAACCGTGTCTAAAATTTTTGCGGTAAGACAGTTCGTGTTTTAAAGGTCTGTAAAGCTTGAGTTTAATAAGTATGATGCTAGGGTACATACATTTAATTGGCATCTTGCATCAAAATTGTTTCTTAGTGTGTTAAATTTTAATTAATTGCTTACTTTTACTGGTTGATACGTTTGACATTTTTTGTATGAAAAGGTGGCAAATTATATTTAAAAAAAAATTGAATAAGTTAAAAACTTTAAACTGAAGAACTACACTGTCCATTAATTAACATTGCTATTCTGCTATTAGCATTTAAATTTGTTTTAAATCAAGTTAAATATACATGTTGGGGTCACCAATGTAGGGGCTTGTTATGTGCGGGTGTAATAAAAGATGAATAACTACGCAAAGGTTATATTTCGTTAACTACATATATTTATCCGTATGTAATTAATATTCGACCTAATGCGACCCACCCGCGTCCCGACAAGCCCGTGACTGTCCGTGCATAGCGCACGAACTGTTTATATACAAGTTACCGTGTGAACTTTCTTTGGGCTACACTTGAAATTCGATAACTCATAAATTGGCTTGTCGTCGCTACATACACAATATTATTATGTTTTTCTGTACTCTCATTACATTAAAACCTTTATTTCAGAGCCTTAACCTGCCTCCTCCAAGACATAGTGTATTTCATAGCGGGCTATGAGAACGAGCCCAACAAGTCTAAAGCCCTGGACCTCGTCGTAGAAAACCCTAATCGCGACAGACAGAAACTACTACGAGAACAGTATATATTAAGACAGCTGTTTAAAATATTACAGGTTCGTTTTTGTTTTTACTTTGATACTCAGATTATACCTGTTTAAAACATACGTTTGTCGGTTTTTGTGGTACTGTAAAATTTTATTTATGAAAATTACACATTATACAGGGATTTTGGTTTTTAGAGGGGTAATTGAAGAAATACATAGTGCTGTTATGTAAAATGCATGAGAAACTGCGTAAAACCTAGGACAATATAATTTACCAAAATTATAAATTCGGAATAAACAAATGCTATGTTTTTACTGATAAATTATATATAAAGTTTTTTTACTTTATTTCTGTTTCTAAAGAAACTTAAATTTGTACAGGGCCCATTCGAAGAATCATCAGAAGGCGAACCGTTCCTAAAAATAGAAGAATTGTACGATCCAAGATACGCACCATACAAATTCATATTCAGACTATGCTACAGGATATTGCGTCTTAGCCAACAGGATTATAGAAAGAATCAGGTATAAATTTTACTGCAAAATAATACTCTAATAATTATCCACCTTATAGCTAATGTAATAAAGTTGAAATTCCAAAAATGAATACTTGCATTATTTTGAAAAGTTTATGAAAATATCTGGATATACTTATTTGATTTTCTATTCCTGTGTATTTTAAATAACCAACAAGACCAGTAGCGGGACCAACTAAGAATAACATTGACACGAAGCTATATTGTGACGTCATAGTTATTGATTTAAACGTAGAATCGAAAATGTCTATGAAAATCATTTATTCAATTGAACATCAAAAGAGGTTCCTATCAATAACCAATTATCGTTATTTCTACCAAAGGCATAGAAAAAGCATTTTTTTTATTATTTCCAGGAATACATAGCAAAACACTTCGGTTTTATGCAAAAGCAAATAGGATACGACATCCTCGCAGAAGACACAATCACGGCGTTATTGCATAATAATAGGAAATTATTGGAAAAACACATTACAGCTGCTGAGATTGAGACCTTTGTTGGTATGTATTGCTTGAATAAGTTTATGATTGCTAAATGTAAATCCTATATGTGTAAGAAATAAGCTAAGTAAAAACAAAATGTATCGTCTATTGGTATAGTTAACTCTATTTATTTATTTATTTATTTATTGGTTTACCAACGTTTGTTTACATTTTTACAACAAAAGTTTACATACACAAAATAAACAAACATGGTTAATGTAACAAACACTTACTGGCAAACACAGCATGCAAAACGTTAAACGAGTTAATTATTTTTAAGTACATATAAAAAGAAAATTAACAAGAACAGGAAAAAAAAATATACAGTTAATATTATCCATTAAAAGAAAAATCTTGAAAAATTTTGCGGAGTTTGCTGGGGGAGTCCGAAAAAATGTCGAAAAGCTCACAGTGTTTATTAATAGTATTGCAAAATCTTGGAACTGAAGAATTACGGCACGAGACAGTTCTGCGAAGAGGAGGACAAAGTGGTAGCAAAACCTTACGTGGGTACCTAGAAGGCACTCTTATTTTGAGTCTTCGAAGTATTTGAGGACAATCGATTTTGTTATTAAATAATTTTGACACAAAAAGGACGTCTAGCATAATTCTACGATTATCCAAGGAAGTCATTTAAAAAAAAGAAAGTTGTTTTTTATAAGACGGTAGCTGTTTCTTTGATTTACCACTTGTAAAGACCAGGTGCAATAGAAATCTTCTTTGGATCCTTTCCACACGTAAGGAATGACACGCATAGTGTGGTCTCCAGACCACAGAGCCATACTCCAATATGCTACGGACAAGGCTGTTAAATAAAGATATTTTTGATGTCGCTTTTCGTAGACCTTTCATGTTGCGAATCAAAAAGCCTAACATTTTGGCCGCACGTGTAACTATATGGTGTATATGTGGTACGAAAGTTAATTTATTATCGAAAATGATACCTAAGTCTCTTATTTGCTCCTGCTCTTGAACGATCTCAGATTTTATAAGATAATTGTGTCGTATCAGATTTATCTTGCGTGCAAATCTTACTAAGAAGCATTTTTTTAGGATTAAGGTGATATGATAGTTATTGAAATTTAGGGGTAAACATTTAATCTATGGTACAGTAAAGTAAAAAATATTTCGCCTGTAGAAGATGGTGACCTGTAGAAGTTGTTAAACTAGTAAATAAGGAATTAAATTTGTTAAAATCGCTGGTTTTGTGCAGATTATTTTAAATATGAAACGTATTTTCAAGCTAAAAGAACTTTTATTGGTATTTTTAACCACTTCCGATTTTTATACACTATAAAACTATTTTATCATAAAGTGGAGGAGTGTGCTAATGTAATCCATACTAATATTATAAATGCGAAAGTAACTCTGTCTGTCTGTCTGTTACTCAATCACGCCTAAACTACCTACTGAACCAATTTGCATGAAATTTGGTATGGAGATATTTTGATACCCGAGAAAGGACATAGGTTACCTTTTATTGCGAAATATGTACCACGGGCGAAGCCGGGGCGGACCACTAGTATAAGATAAAATTCAAAACGTCATCATATATGGTTTATACATCACCATTTACGATATTTTAAAAGATATGATATCTCACTAAAATGTATCTATAAGATATAGGTGTTATAAAACAATAAATTAATTAAACTTTGATACTATTATCAAGCCGATTTTCAAGATTTACAGCTTATTTATTTTTATAACGAAATAGACAATTAAATAGTTTTCCATTCTATGATCAATAACAATCCAATTAGGATATAGTTTTGTTGTTTTGCAAATCCGACTTTAATACTTCCGGATAAGATAGTATATATTTTGGTGTATATTGACCAGCTAGCTTAAGAGTTAAGCCGTTAAAATTTGTTGTTTTGATACTTTTTGTAAAAATGTTGGGCAAAAATAAAATACTTTAACTGAGAGAAAAAATGTCCACATAGCGAAATTTGTTTTATGGCTCTAACTAGCTTACCGCCCGCAGCTTGGCCCCCTATGTCTAAAACCTAATAAATTATGTAAAACCTTCCTCTTGAATCACTCTATCTATTAAAAAACCGCATCAAAATCCGTTGCGTACTTTTAAAGATTTAAGCATACAAAGGGACATAGGGACAGAGAAAGCGACTTTGTTTTATACTATGTAGTGATGAAAAAGGTTAACAACGCGTTGAAGCAATTTGTTCGTATAAATTGGTTTACCAAAACTTAATTAACAGGCATTTAGTATCATAAAACAATATTAAATTGTCAAATAAAAATACTTGTGTTCTTACCACAAAACAATTTAAACACAGTGTAATTTTAAACCGCGGTTAAAAAGAACCCGCGCTTAAAGTTAAACCCTGTCTAAAGGTTTTTTTTTGGACAGACAGTTATAACTTTAGGTAGGTTACATGAATTTACCAATGACTAATAGTTTGTGTTCAATATTTTATTACTGTAGAACTTTTTTTTTTGACATACATTTGAAGATAGTTTTTAGTAGATAGCTCCTTTTTATAGGTGTGTGTGTAAAAAGACTCGATTCGATATAGATATTTAAACATTCATTAATCACTATCACTACATAGTATAAAATAAAATGTCTAAGTATACTGTCCCTATATCCCTTTGTATGCTTATATCTTTAAAACTACGCAACGGATTATGATGCGGTTTTTTGTAATAGAGTGATTCTCAAGGAAGGTTTTAGTGTATCGTTTATTGGGTCTACCGATACGTTTAAGTTGTTTTTAATAATCAAAGGTTTTACATAAAGTTAATTTCTTCCAGGTCTGGTCCGTAAGAACATGAAGACCTGGCAGTCCCGTTTCCTTGACTACCTGAGTGACCTCTGTATATCCAACAAGAAGGCCATCGCAGTAACTCAAGAACTAATCTGCAAGAGCGTGCTTTGCGCCAATAATGCTGATATCCTCATCGAGACCAGGTTTAAACCGAGGTTTATTTTTTATTTCTAGGTCTGCTGCTCTTGGTGTCGGTGTTTATGGAATTCTAATAGTATGTGCTGATTTAGAATTAAGTTAAAGTTTAATATAGGTGTCAAGATTAAGAAGAGAAAAGTTAGGGACAGGTTTTTTAAGTTTTTATTCCTAGTTCTGCTGCTGTAGGGCTATTTTGGTGTGGTAATTTCTAATTTGGAAAGGTTTATGTACTGATTTTGATAGAATAAAGTTAAATAGGTGTCGAGTTTATTCAGATTTTTCAAAATTTGTGTAGCAGTTCCGGAGATCATGTCATCAGTAAATGGTGATAATATATGGTTAGGTTAGGTTAGGTTAGTATATATAATAATAATATAGGTAAATCGATAGAAATAAGCTAACTGTTCTTTTCGTATAAATTTTGTCTGCTAGAATAACAGTGCACCGAAAAACTATCTATTTAATTGACTTTATCCTCTTCCTCAACAATCGTACTTATCACTTATCTAATACGGTTGGGGTAATATTGAGTTTTAATGCGCAAAGATTCAGGCTTAATTCACTTTTTTTAAAGTAACAAAATCTATGAAAATACCATGAATAATGAATATATTGTGCAATATGTTTTTTTTTTTTGTAGATTAGTTCATTTAAAATATGAGGATAAATCGACGGAAGGCGACAAAGTATCGATGGAAGAAGACGTTATTTTATTTTGGAATAATAAACAGGTTCGTATTAAAAAAGTCCTTTTAAATAATACAAATATATATTTATTGTATAATTTATCGTCCTAATATGTCCATTTATTTCCAGTCATCAGAATATTTATCCGCCTTAGCGACAAAAGCGAAAGCGGACCCGCGAAGTGAAGCGGCGGCCATCTTGGATTACTACCGACACCAGCTTGACCTGTTTTCAAACATGTGTCTAAATAGACAGTACTTAGCGCTGAATAGTTTATCTCAACAGCTGCACATAGATCTTATATTGAAGTGAGTATTAATAATGTTTGTAATTTTAAAGAAATAAAGAGACTATCAACTAATTGCAATACTATAAAGTTTACTTATAAAGACAAAATGTTTCAACAAAGTTTTGTATTCTAGTACGTTTTTTTTAAGTTAAAAGTAACGTGTGCACAGGTGATTATTTCGTAACTAGTATAGATATCAAGAAACTTTAAACTGATATTGAAAGCCCTTTACCTAATGAGTAAAATGACAATAATAATAAAAAACGACGTGTGTCACTCGGGGACTGCCGCGGTAAAGCTATTGCATGCTATGCCTTCAAGCCACACCTCATAGAAATTTTCCAGTTTATAGAAATTTTCCCGACGTATAGAAATTTTCCTGACGTATATTTTTCCTGACTTATACAAATTTTCCTGGCTTATAGAAATTTTCCTCACGTATAGAAATTTTCCTTGTTTATAGAAATTTTCCAGCTTATAGAAATTTTCCTCACGTATGGAAATTTTGCTGGCTTATAGAAATTTTCCCGACGTGTAGAAATTTTCCTGCCTTATAGAAATTTTCCTGACGTATAGAAATTTTCCTGACTTACAGAAATTTTCCTGACGTATAAAAATTCTCCTGTCTTATCGAAATTTTCCCGACTTATGGATTTTTCCTGACTTATAGAAATTTTTGCGGCAAAGAGAAATTTTCCTCGCGTATAGAAATATGCCTGGCGTATATTTTTCCTGACTTATACAAATTTTCCTGGCTTATAGAAATTTTCCCGACGTATTGAAATTTTCCTGACGTATATTTTTCCTGACTTATACAAATTTTCCTGGCTTATAGAAATTTTCCTCACGTATAGAAATTTTCCTTGTTTATAGAAATTTTCCAGCTTATAGAAATTTTCCTCACGTATGGAAATTTTGCTGGCTTATAGAAATTTTCCTGACGTATAGAAATTTTCCTGACTTATAGAAATTTTCCTGACGTATAAAAATTCTCCTGTCTTATCGAAATTTTCCCGACTCATGGATTTTTCCTGACTTATAGAAATTTTTGCGGCAAAGAGAAATTTTCCTCGCGTATAGAAATTTTCCTGGCGTATATTTTTCCTGACTTATACAAATAGACATTTTCCTTGTTTATAGAAATTTTCCAGCTTATAGAAATTTTCCTCACGTATGGAAATTTTGCTGGCTTATAGAAATTTTCCCGACGTGTAGAAATTTTCCTGCCTTATAGAAATTTTCCTGACGTATAGAAATTTTCCTGACTTATAAAAATTTTCCTGACGTATAGAAATTTTCCTTGTTTATAGTAATTTTCCTGGCGTATAGAAATTTTCCTTTCTTATGGAAATTTTCCAGCTTATCGAAATTTTCCCGACTTATGGAAATTTTCCTGACTTATAGAAATTTTTCCTGACTTATCGTAATTTTTCTGTCAATCGAAATTTCCCTAACTATTGTTAAAATCATTTTTCTAATCTTCCTAAAATTGGAAATTTTTACGACTGATTAAAGTAAACCACCCACCTATACCCACCCACATCCCATACGCTATGCTCTCTATCCACAGGCCGCGCGTGCGCAGAATGGCTAGGTATCTGCATAGCTAGCGAACGTATAAACTCGCCCGGTCGTTGGGCGCTTTCACCAGGGCCCTGGAATTATAGAATTATTATTTATTTTATGAATAATATCATCGTCATCATTTTTATTTAAAACAATATTCTTATGTTGTTTTATATTCTTTGCCCGCGGATTCCCCTGATGTTAAATTCGCATTAGTATGAGTCGTTTCACCGCTGTCAAAAGTTACCCATGGCCATGTCACATTAAAACGAATAAACACACTTTCGCATTTATAATATTACTAGAGGTCCGCCCCGGCTTCGCCCGTGGTACATATTTCGCAATAAAAGGTAGCCTATGTCCTTTCTCGGGTATCAAAATATCTCCATTTCATGCAAATTAGTTCAGTAGTTTAGGCGTCATTGAGTAACAGATAGACAGACAGTGTTACTTTCGCATTTATAATACATATTACGTATGGATTTATAATGTGGTGCTCATTTTTTTTTGTAATAAATTATCCTGCTAACGCTATTGTATATTCGT
Source organism: Colias croceus (assembly GCF_905220415.1). Taxonomy (NCBI): domain Eukaryota; kingdom Metazoa; phylum Arthropoda; class Insecta; order Lepidoptera; family Pieridae; genus Colias; species Colias croceus. The sequence continues at coordinate 5,948,017 of NC_059562.1, forward strand.
TGTTTTATTTCAAGTGAACACCCATACAATTTTGTCACGAGCCGCCTCTGGTGGGGAGCGTGAGGTTTTTTCGTTACGGAATTTCTCGATTCGGTCCCCGCGCTTTAGGCCCGCGATAGAAGCTATGCGATAGCTTAACTTTTTGAAAATAAAACGGAAAGTTTCGAAAAAATTACATTAAACACTCCCATTCGTAAAAATTAAGTATTTAAAACTTTGGATTGTTTGAAATAGGCGCTCCATGCTCCATATTATAGGGATGTAACGCGAGGATTAGCGCGCTCGAAACTGGTGCGTGGCATATGAATGCTAACACTGTTAACGCGTTTAGTTTTTAAACTTAGTTCATACCCACTTTTAACATATTTCTCATTGTTTAAATCTGCAGTGTAATTCAGCTATTTCCCACAAATATGTATGAAAGATACCCACATAATTTTTATCCATGAATATTCAACAGGTGCATGTCAAACGGTGCCCTTCCCCACGAAGTGCGAGCCTCGTTCTGCCGGCTGATGCTGCACCTGCACGTCGACCGCGACCCGCAGGAGCCGGTGACGCCAGTCAAGTACGCGCGCCTCTGGAGCGAGGTGTGCGACCGGATACACATACACGAGTCAGTACTTCTCATAATCCTTGACCTAAGGTTGCCTGGAAGAGATCGCTGTATTGGCGATAAGGCCGCCTTTTTGTACGTTTTTCTATTGTCTGTGTTTTTTGTTATTATTTTGTTTCTGGTGTAAATAAAGTATTTATTCATTCATTCACGAGTCAGTACTTGCTACCAGCTGTTCCCTGATGCTGCACAATGTCGACCGCGACCCCCAGGAGCCGGTGACGCCAGTCAAGTGGCACTAGATTTTAATTTTAATTACTTACAAATAATGCAAGAATGGAATAAGACATAATTATTTTCTAGATAGGACTTTATTATAATAGAGTACCATAATCCTTAGGATTAAAAGTTTCTTTATAATCTCGAGTTTATTCTAATTATGATTTGATTTATACTGATACATAATTTATAATCATATAGCGCATACATCCGCGCCTTACACAAGCAGCGAATACAAACTGACTTTTATAGATGTTGTTTTTACAGTAATGAAATAGGATCGTGTAAAGCGCTGCCTCAAGATGTACGGCTTGCCCGTACAAATAATATTTGAAAATGATTGCATGCCAGTTGACATGGCGAACATATACGTGTAATAATTGTCTCTATCATAAAACTTTATCAAATACACAATACAAACTTCAGAAAATTCATTTCAAAGCATCCAACAGTTTACAAAACAAACTTAAACGAAATATTTCTAAAAAACATATTATTTCCTACACAGTTACCAATGCGTACGCGGCGGGCCAGACGCCACTAGAGAGAAAGTGAAACAGCAGTTCGCTTCCACCATCCGCTTCGTGGAAAACTACCTTTGCAATGTGGTCACTAGGACTTGGTACTTTAGTGACCACGACCAGAACAAACTGACATTCGAGGTCGTGAAATTGGCTAGAGAATTGATTTACTTCGGGTTTTATAGGTATGTGTGTATTGTGTACATTTTTACTTATAATTTTTATTTTATAGTGTGGAGTATACATTTTTTACAAAATATGTCGTTACCATGTTTTTTGCAAATATTTATTATAGTTACTAGCAGATTGCGTAGCAGTTTGAAATATCGATAAAAACTTTATATTTTGGTTAAAAAATATAACCTAAAATCAATATTTTACAACATTAGCAGTAATTTTATGAAGTCAGAATTAGGGAATAATCTTACTTTAATGTAAAATAAAACGAACTATAAAAATATCATAAAAATTTATTTCGATAAATAAATAAATACCCTAAATATTCACATTTTTTAATATTTTCCCATCAAAAACACTAAACAAATCAACCTTTTACAGCTTCAGTGATCTCCTCCGGCTAACAAAGACGCTACTCAGTATATTAGACTGTGTGACCGCTATGGACCTTCTCAATGAGACCAACGCCTTGGCTGGGGACGTAGAATGTAAGATATTATGTTGTTTTTGTAGTAATAATAATAGTTGATAGGAATTGTGACGGTACACGAATTCCAGAGATTTATTTCTTATAATAGGTTAAAGTTATAACCTTCTAGATTTATCTGGATTTGTAATTTAAATTATGTTTTTCATTTTGTTGCTATTTACAAGCAGCCCAGGAAGGAGAGATTAAAAAACGTGAGTTATTATTAAATTTCTCATTTACAATCCAATAAATGTTTTTGACATCTATTTTATAGCCGAAACATGATTGGCACATTTTATAACAAAAAATATATAAATTGCATTTTGTGTTTTGTTTCATAGCGGAAGGCGGTGTACTTCGAACAATAGGAGACATGGGAGCTGTGATGACTTCGATAACACTTGGCACTGCGCATAATGTAAGTATATAGCATTTAAAGTAATACAATAAATGGAAAAAATGCAAATATAATAGTTATGATTAGGTACTCAAAAAAACTCAATACTACAATTAGAAAGCTACATATTTACCAATGGCATTTTTTTTATCCCGTATAAAGTTGCCAGTTGTAAATAATTTTAATTTTATACGATTTCTTATCAGTTCAGAATTGATTGATTTAATTTCAAGATTATTTTTTAAACATTAGCAACTTTATTTATTTATTTATTTATATTTATTTGGCACACCAACAATAAATACATATCACATTCATACAATAAACATTATAAATTCATTAATATTATGCATTTATCAATAACAGGTGTACACAGCATTCACAATAGTTCTCGAAATTATATAGAATTATTTAAGTACATTAACAAATTATTTAATTACAATAACAATATTTTATTTTTGTTAATTTTAATGTTAATAATTATTTTTACAATTATTATTGATTAAGCAATGAATAACTTTATGTTTGTATTGTGCTAGGGATCCAAAGAATATGTCAACTTTGCTGATTTTTATCAAAAAAACTACCTACTTTCTTATTAATTGTAAAAAAATAACGGCCGAATACCGATAACCTTTTTTGAAAACGGTTAATAAAATAATTGAATTCGTAAGCAGCAGGTGGTAGGAGGCGGGGCCCAACAGCGCAGTCCGTCTGCGCTTGCGCTGGCCAGAAAACACCCGCTCGTTATGGAAACTAAACTGAAGATTATTGAGATCCTACAGGTTTGTGCGATTTTGCAATTATCCTACTAATGTAGTAAATGCAAAAATTTATGTTTGTTTAGTCACGCAAAACTGCAGGACCGATTTTCATAAAATTTGGCTCACACATAGATGGTAACTTGAATACATAGGATAGTTTTTATCCCGAACATCCCACGGGAACGGAAACCATACATATTTTGAATGGCGAATCTGCGTGGAGAAATTATTTATATATAAAACAAATAATTCCGTGAAAGAGTATTTACTAAAGATATGATAAATATCTTATACTAAGGTCTAAAGACAAATATTTCTCCTTAAAACAGAATAATTATCAAATTAAATATCACGAATTAATGCATTGTACGTTTAATCATCTATTTTTTTATTTAATCATGATTTAACATATTTAAGCTCGCATATAAATTAAATTGTTTAATGAAAACTATATTTTAGCACTTGTAAAGGTGATTTGACACTACCCTATTCGTGTTTTTATTTACATAACATACGATAGGTACATGAATATAAAAGCGATTTCAAACTACCCTATTTTTTGAACTTTTTTTTAATAACTTTAGTTTATCCTGGACGTCCGACTGGACTACCGTATCAGCTGTCTGCTTTCCATCTTCAAGAAGGAATTCGAACAAGCGGTTGACAAAAGTGGAGACTCCCTTGGTCGAGCTGATGTGGAGGCGATAGGGCTACAGGCTGAGGGCATATTTAGTTGCCGGTAAAATAGTTTTTTGAGTTATTTTTGGAAAGTTAGTATTACAATATCTTGTTTTTATATAATGAGAGTATTTTTTTTTTAATTGAGATATTATAATAATATTTTTAAAGACAATGCAGTTGTTAAATTTCAATTGAAAATCCATTTATTTCATTTATTTATTAAAATGAACTAAATTTATATGAAACTTGTTCTGGGACTGAAACTTTGCCTCATTTTTCGTTTTTTTCTTTATTTTATGTTAAACTGAATTAATTTCGTTGTTTATTAAGACAACAATATTTATATGTATAATTAATAAGTGACTAACGCATGACTTACATCATGGTGATGGGTAAATTTTAATTCGGGGAAATCATAATCATAATTCATTTCGCAAAATTAATTTAGAGAGTAAATTATTTACTTTTTATACATTTATCGAATTTTTCTAATGCCTTCAAATAGATATTTCTCTAGATAACGTAGTTTTTATTCGTAACAATACATTTAGCATATTAGTTACTTTTTTAGAAGTTTATAATTACTCTTGAACTTATCAAATCTATTTTTAATCTAGTTATAATATTTTTCTTCTCATAATTTATAACATTTCTATATTCAAAGTTATTTAATAAAATTAATAAATTATTTCAGAGCAATTCAGACTGTGCCTGACAACTGTCTTCCAAAAAATGTAGATTTGTTAGTAAGATAATATATACTGCATGCTAAGTAGCATGATTTAGTTTAGGTTCGATGTAAGATTATTTTAAAATAGCCTTTATAATAATTATGTGTTAAAAGGTCTTTGTATGGTGTAACAATGTGTTTTTAAAGTGTGGTATTTTTCGTAATTTGAAATGTTTTCTGTGTAAAATAATCTTATGTCTTATAAATAAAGAAGATAAACTTCTTCACTAAGAAACCGCTAACTTCATCTTACTTTTCCAATGAAATCCTACTTGGAATCAATCTAACATTAAATTTAATTTCTTTAAAATGTAGGTTTTGTTCTAAAATAGTAGGATTTCATTGGATAATAGTAGACATAAGAGCAATATAATAAACTACCTACCTGAATTCACGTAAATTTCCAAGTTAAATTACTCCATAATACACATAGAAGAATTATGTATCATATTTCTATTTGGGAAATATTACGAAATACAGTGTCGTACTGGGTCGAATTTTCTATAAAAAAATGATTAAATTTTCATACCATCTATATTTTGACTAACATTGCATTCTTCTCTGTTGCTCGAAATAAATGTTAAAATAGAATGTTAAAAAATGTGTGTGTGTGACTAATCAATTTGTCTGTTACCATCTTACCGTAGTGTGTGTAAGTTTGAATTTTCTCTTCCTTTGCATGCTTTTGACCTAAATATCCGAAATGATGAATCGTTATGAACGAGTTTAGTGTTTTTTATGACAATGTACCGATTAAAATTGAGTTAAATTATCAGTTATATACTTGGTTACTGAACATGAGGAAAAAGTGTTTTTGACTACTCTTTTTATGATTTATACATTTCGAGGTGTGTGCATGCACAGTGATAATATTTGTAGGTGTTTTACATAATATAATATTGCTGCTCATGTAATATTTTATATGATTGTTATGATTTTTAAAATTATTGTGTTTTGCATGTTCTAATAATAACGTGTTATTTGTTGATTGTTTCTGCATGATTTACGTTTACAGTAGATTTTTCTCCCATCTATTGCAAGAGAGAGCTTTTTGCGTTGGTTTCCTGATTTGTATTATTGTTTAATCAAAAAACTATCTGACCAGCTTTGTATACCTTTATTCAATTCATATTCCCCATTCACAAAAACCATCTGCTCCCGTGTTTTTTTCGCTCTATATTAATCCTTGCTACATACTCGACCACTAAAAGCACAAATACTATAACTATATTCAATTCTAGGGATGGGCTAGACTTAGACGAGTGTGGTGGTCGGATGGTCCTTCGAGTTCTGCTACAATTGTGTTCGCAAGGTGCCTCCGCAGCGCTTGTGTCGGGGGCACTTGCCCTACTGTTCAGGCATTTTAGTCAGAGGCAAGAAGTTTTGGCGGCTTTTAAACAGGTAAGATCATTTTTCAAGGTTTAATTGTGTACGATATTGTAGCAAAGTCTCTTCTTCTTATGTATGTACATTTAATTAATTAGATTAATTTGTTTTCTGTTTTAATATTTGCACATCCAATAGAATGTATTATCTATACATATAATAAAATCGTAGGAAAGTCAAAACTGTACATTGAATATTTTTTCAAAAGAATACTTGATCCATGATCTATAATCGATATAGAAGCCAAAAACATAGTTTTTAGAATTTTTGTCTGTTTGTCTGTTTGTCGGTTTGTCTGTTTGTCTGTTTGTCTGTATGTTTGTCCGAGCTAATCTCGAAAAGTACTGCATAGATTTACTTCAAATTTTGCATGGATATTACTAACAGGTCGGGTGAGGCTTTTTTAAACATATTATCATGCTATCACCTCTGGGGGAGGAGCTGTGAACCTTTTTTTTTCTTACGTATTTCGTGTATTACGACAGCGTACAATCTAAAGACTCATGTTTAAATGTTGGTTTCGGGTAAGCCATGCTATTATCTAGCTTTACACAATAAAAACTGTGTCAGTAACGTAATTTGGGCAGAGAATCAGTTTAATGAATTTATTAGTATATAGTATAAAAGACAAATTTGAAACAGCGCCATCTATGAGATTTCGTAAAAATCAAATCAATTTACACGTTAACTATTGGAAATTAATAATAATCAAATGACGCATAATATATAAATGTTGTTTGACAATATCCAGATTGACACTATAAAAATTATGCCATTTAAGTAACTTGGGAAGAGAAACATAGTTTAAAGAATGTAAGTTGTATAATGTTAATTTTGTAACAGCGCCATCTATGAGATTTCGTAAAAATCAAATCAATTTACATGTTAACACTACTGAACACAATGTTAAAAATTAATAATTTAAATATAATTATGTTATTTATTTATTTAACCCTTTAACTCATATCTTCCGTTCCCTATAAGATATATTTCGTGTAAATAATAAACTACATTTTTTTTAAAGTGATTAGGTAGATTATTATTTTAAGTTTATTATTTTAAGTAAAAATAGACACCATTATCTACAGTTAATCTAATGATTGTGTTCATTAGTTACAATTTTAAAAATCTTCGTGTTTTATAAATTTACTAGCTTACTTTAAAGATTTAAGCATACAAAGGGACATAGGGACACAGAAAGCGACTTTTTTATACTATGTAGTGATATTTATAAAGCAATTGAATGCCATAAAACCAAAAATATCAAATGCAATCTTCATGTTTTGTGAATTTTCACCATCATGCGTTCCCACAAAAGGTAAGTTGTTACTTATAGGTATTTATTGAAATGAAATGAAATGAATGATTCTTTTATTATTTTGAGGTGCATTGGGAACAGAAGTTTTTGATAAAATTTTATTTGTAAGTAGCTTTTTTTATAGATTTACAGTTAACTTTTGATTTTTTTATTTACAGATCTAATGCTCATAAAATTATATCGCCTTTGGACGGCGATTTCTGCTGATATTTTTACTACACCACTTGAAAATTGATGATTTGATGATAAAGACAGTAGCAGCGAGGATTAAGTGGAAATTAGTAATCATCCGCTTCGTCAATTTTTGACTGAAGTTAATGTCCAACGTCCAATGGTTCAATCATTGGAAGTATCTCGGGAAATTTTGGAGGATATTTTTCAGGAAGGAGAGGAGGGGCAGCCAACCACATATCAAACTACTACGTTTTATAGTACCGAAAAAAATGTTATTGCCAAATGAAACGTAAATTTTGCACTCACAACTTTACAAGTAATGTTTTTATTTTGACTTTGCGGTTATCTGATTATAATATTTATCGTTATGGCTATCGACGTACCGACCGTACTGGGATCAGAGTACCTACGTGATATACAGTTCATCATCCAGGATTGCTAAGAGCATTTTCACACTGAAAAAGATGTTTCTTTGAATCGTAGTTGCTTCATTTATTTATTTTTAATCATTTCACATAATATGTTTTATATTTTATAAATATATCATTTTCATTATTTAAGTAGATAAAATAAATTATGTAAAAGAGTGTTAATAGTGTAAATCATAATATATTTTTCCACAATTAAAAATAATCCTTTTTTCTGATGGTGTTGGCATTGAATTAAACCGCGCTGTCGTTTCGTTCACAAAAAGTGATGTTATGAGGAGCATATTCAGTCCTCATATCATAAAAAATCTGTGCGAAAACAATAAACACGTGTGAGGCCCTCACGGCAGATCGGGGCGGTCTGACGCGAAGTGGGGACAGGGTTGTCACTGTATCACTCTTGCCACGCTGGTCACCAGACTTATTCGATAGTTCAGTTTTGTATTAAGACCGCTGTGACATCCAACCCGTGAGACAACCAAACCCGGTCTCCCCTACTATCCCGTGAGACCGAAACCTTCACTGAGAGGGTATGACGTCTCACAGCTGATCGCAAACGGCATATTGTACTATCCCGTGAGACCGAAACCCTCACTGAGACGGAATTACGTCTCACTACTGATCACGACAGTCATATTTTATCTCGAGAATCTGAAACTTTACTCAATATGAAGACCGTTTGACAAATGATAGGATGCATCATAATAAGATGAACATGAGCATAAGCAATGACTAGAGTAGGGACGCGAATATTACAATTATATGAGACAAGAACGATTAATAAGTTTGTTTAATGAAAGATTAAGAATTGAAACAATTCGGTCTCTGGAAACGTACGAATAGCGAGAGGCCCGTCTTACTGCAGACAGATTTCGTCATAGTTCATGTCTTGAGGTAAACAATCTACGAATTCGGTGGTGTGGTCTGGCAAATATAAAAGTGGGTTTGCTTATAACCTCACAATTGATTACAAATCATCTTCTGTATAGGCGATATTAACGTAGTATGTAAGGCGAGTCTGCTTTCGTTTGAAGATACACCGGAACCTTTGAAATCACTACTTTTAGAGGAACATACTGTGCAATTCGTTTAGATACTAATATGTATTCTGTGGTGCAATGTAAACTGTTATTAGACAATATTCGCTCTTATAGTAGTGCGTTTCAAATGATCCTTTGGTGCTCAATAATTATCAGAAGATCCGTTCGTGCTTACTTTTAAGATACAAGGTCAAGTTTACCATTTGATAGGATCCCTTTTGCCTGAAGGCCAACCTAAGTTTGTTTAAATATATTTTGTATTCGACTACAACGAATAGTGGAATACAAGAAATCAATATTTCTCAAATTTAAAACTGAACTCATTTCACAATTTTAGAACAGGTTAATTCGTATGTATGCAGTTTTAAATCGACATTAGAAGCTTTTCCTCAAGATGGTGATATCGGCTCTCAGGAACTCCCTGGACGTGTTATAACGCCCAGGCCACAGTATTACAATTTTTCCTACAGTAGGGCGACGAATGTAGTTTCGCATAGCAACGAAGGGGAACTCGCGGGGGGTCAAGTGACGCGGGCCACGTATCACAAACATGCTTAGTTTGTGGTACCGAGCGCGAAAGATAGTCATCGTGTTTTTAGTAAAGTTACTATGTAAACTAACGTAATTTAATATTTGGGTACATATTCTATAATGGTGTGCTCAAACTGTTAATCTACATTTAATTTAGATTATTATTTGATACTAAGTAATGTAGAATTTAAATCATATTCATTCATGTTTTCTTCAGATTTTAAGATTTTCTTATCAGTGTTCAATTTTAATGTAGTTAAATTTTATAAGAGACAATAATTAACATTTTAAAATAAAGTTACACTTATTTTTTTTAAACGACGAATGACGAAAAACGACCTAATCGCGGACGAAGTCGCGGGCAACAGCTAGTCCACTTAATATTGTAACCAAAACATCTGTAATTTGGAACTATATTATTGCAAATAAATATAATTTGAATTTTCTTTTGATTTAAATTACACTTTACAATGCTTATCAACTCGAATTAAAATATTTATATATGTATTTTCGAATTACTATATAAATAAATAACTGTGCTCCGGGGTTTTACCCGCATTTCTCTATTCCTATTTGTCTTATGCCCGATTTCACCAATAACCCCTAAATAGTCTCCTAAGATAGGGGTCCATAGTTTAAGGGACTACCGAACCTAACGACTTAGGTGACACTTATCTGTCGGTGAAAGCAAATTTTACGTTAGGTATCCCCTAAATTGACTTAGGTGACACTTAAATTTTACGGGTTGTTGGTGAAAACGGGCATTAAATTGATAAATAAAATAAATTTTTAAAATAAAATTTTGTAAATGGTACTAGTTTATTATTCACTGACAGGTACAACTGCTAGTATCAGACGCGGACGTGGAATCTTACAAGCAAATAAAGGCAGATTTAGATGTTCTGCGGCAAAGTGTGGAGAAATCTGAGCTGTGGGTGTTTAACAAGGGAAGGGCGGGCGCTTTGGACGATCATACTGGTAATATCATGTTGATATTATTTATAATAATTTGTTTATTAGCTTTGGGAGTATTGAAAGGTTTATATAGATCTCCCGAAAATATTCCTCTGCGAATAGAAGGGATGTGACCAGCCCTTTTTTAACTGTGAAACTTAAAAGTAGCAATATTACTGTAACTTCCAATAAATAATACATCAAAGAAACTAATTTCTTATAGACCTTTTTTGTCCACACACGTCTTATTGGAGTATTTTAAAGACTTTAAATATTATTGGCCAATTATTACCTAAACTTAAACGAATTTTTTTACAGAAATAAAAGGCACAGTAGGTCCCGGCGGCGCGGTGCTCGAAAGAAACGCGTCGCTCGACAATGTGCTCGATACTTCTAGAATGAACAAGCATGACCATATGAATGAATATAAGAAGATTAAGGAGGTTAGTTTTATGTTAATCTTTAATTATGTTAATTATTATTGACATATTCTCAAATTTTAAAGTATTTATGCAACAATATATAAACTCAAAGCTTCTTTCCTAAAAGAAACCTACATTTATCTTGAGTGGAATAGACTTTATTTTATGTTAATGTATACATGTGTTTGTTTTTCTCTATAAATGTCAATAATAAAAAATTTTCTACCATTAACCTTTCCCAGTTAGAAGCCGTGTCAAATCGTTCCAAAAATACCTTGAAACTTAAACGAACGTATTTGCATAGATTTTTATATATGACATTTAATTAATCATTCCCAGATCCTAGAACGAATGATTAAATACTGCACTCGTGGTAACAACGGCGACGCAGGCGCAGGAAGACCGCGGAGACACGAGCAGCGATTACTGAGGAATATCGGCGTGCACCACACTGTGTTGGACTTGCTGCAGGTATTGAAAATATATAACTTATATCGAAAAATATGCAAAAAACAAGGGAGAAATAATGGTTGATAAAATTCATCTGCAAATATTCTATTTTTTGCAAAAAATAAGAAAATATCGCTTGTAAAAAATATCTGATAAAAAAGACCTGAAAAAGTAGTTGAGCAACAAATAATAGCAATAATTCATTTGCAAATATGCATTTTGTGACATAAGAAAAAGCTAAATAGACGTGGCAATATTACACGGTGGAAAAAAAAGCAAAAATATAGCTACATAATAACAGTATGTCGCACAAAAGAAATAATCTCGTGATAAATATTTACCAGATATTATTAACAGATGTATAAAAACAATATTAAAACAGCAAAAAGCCAAAAAAACAATCCAAAAACGAAATAAAAATTTTTTACAACCTAAACAAGCAGCTATTTCTATAAAACTTACCCAAATCATATTACAGGTGCCACACGACGAGAACGACACAGCGATGGACGAACTGCTGGACCTCGCGCATGAGTTCCTCCAGCACTTCTGCCACGGCAACCAGCAGAACCAGGCAATATTGCACAAACACCTGGACCTGTTCCTGAATCCTGGAGTAAGTGACTGTTATTTCAAGTTGTAAAACATTTGGAAATTGGATTTCATTAGTTTTAAGTTGTAGGTACCCCTGCCTTATTAAGTGCACTATATTTATCGATTTGTATTGCCGAATACTTCGTTTGTTTATACAACGATTTCTAATAAATAAATATTTCAGGACAATTTTCACACACGGCACGATCTGATCCCATACTAAGCTTTCGCTTGTCTTATAGAAACCAGATGGCTGATAAACATACATATATAATTGTAAATAAATACTTATATAGATAATTAACACACAGACACAGAGCAAACATCTATGTTCATTACACAAACATTTCCCCCGGGTGGGAATCGAACCCACGACTCCTGGCTTGGAAGGCAGGGTCACTACCAACCAAGCCAACCTGTCAGTCAAACGGTACAAAGTTAATACAATTTATTAAATTCAACTCAAACTTTAAACACAGTTGCCAACTTCACGTAAATGCTAGTTCAGATAGATTCTAGAAATTATCCGCGTCGAAAATATAGTACACATTAAAAAAAAAGATTCAGACTGTCTTATTAGTTATTACAAAACACGGACTAACTGAAAACCGTATCTAATAAATATTAAAACCACGGTCAATGTAAAAGTCTTATAACAAAACAAATTTAAGCGTTAAACTGTTCTCTATTGCCAATTAAATCTATTTAATATTTATGTATTGCCATTTACTGTATCTATTTCCCCCACAGATCCGCGAAGCGCAAACAGTCTGCGCAATATTCGAAGAGAACGCGTCCCTGTGCGCACATGAGAACAACGACAAAGTTGTTGCGCATTTTGTACACTGTATTGAGAGCAGCCGTCGACATCCTGCGTACCTGCGCTTCCTGCGCACTATTGTGCGAGCTGGCCCACAGCACATCCGCCGCAGCCAGGACCTTGTTATGCAAGAGGTATGGCATGCTATATGCTACTGGCAACATGGTATACGCCATTGGCAATATGGTATACACCACTGGCAATATGGTATATGTTACTGGCAATATGGTATATGTTACTGGCAACGCGGTATACGCCACTGGCAATTGAGTAAAGCCTACTGGCGACTTTCACGAGACATTTAAAACGCATGTTACTTATATTGAAAGAAATAGTAAACATATAACATAATAAGAAATAATAAACAGATCGTTTAAAGTTTAGAGCGTCTTATATTCACTGGATAGAAATTGTCATGGTATTTATTGTCGTTGGCAAATTATTCCTATATTCACTTTATTAGTTGGTGAATGCCGGCGAGGACGTATTGGTGTTCTACAACGACAAAGTGATGTTCAACTTTTTCGTGCAAATGATGAGGCAGTACAAGCAAAATGGGGAAATGCCAGAGGCTTTAACGTAAGTATTATATTTAAATTACCTTCACAATCACAGATCTAGACACGCGGAAGCGTGTCAAGCCGAGTTCAAGCGAAGAGAACTGGCGAACAGCAGCCGTGTGTATATTTACACGAACCATTTCGAGCCACTTTTCACCCCCTTATAACTCGAAAACTATTTAAGTTAAATAAACCAAATTTGGTACATATCAAGAGGACCTCAAGATAAACAAGAACCTTTTTAGAACCTCACAAAATATAAACAGTATGTAAAACTAGCCTCATCAAATTATGGGGTTCAATAGGTCATTAGTTGTTTGCTTTGTGAAAATAATTAAATTATTCAAATTAAAAAAGTTATATTGGAATTGGAATAAACATTGTTCTCTAAGGGAAAATAAAACAATTGAGTTTTCAGTCAAAAAAAAATTATGAAAATTCATTGAATAAGCATTCGACCAATAAGTTTTTTAGTCGTAAAACAAATCTATCCTCAATGCGGTTTTTTTAATACATAGAGTGTATCAAGAGGAAGGTTTTAGTATATAATTTATTAGGTAAGATAAAGCAGGAGAAGCCGCAGGCGGTAAGCTAGTTTATTATATACAAGATAGTGCCTGTCGGTTTTACCCGCAGTGCTTCGCTCCTGTTGGTCTTAGCATGATAATAAATAGCTTATAGCCTTCCTCGATAAATAGGCTATCTTAATCTGAAAGAATTTTTCAAATCTGACCAATACTTTCTGAGATTAGCGCGTTCAAACAAACAAACTTCAGCTTTATAATATTAGTATAGATGTGCTAATTAATGACATCTTTACTTAGTCTTTTATTTCGCTTATTATTCAATAATAATTAATATCCCAACTCTATCTAGAGTTAAAAGTCTAAAAATAGGTTTCCATGTAATCATTGACATAAATATCAAACTAAATTGGGCATTGAGGTAGACATTTTTAATCAGAAATCTTTCAACATGGAAATAAGCTATGTAGTTAGAATTTTAACCTGTAGAATGCTATAATGTTTGCGAATACATCGATTAAGCTTAAATACTAAGAAATGTTTGTATGTAGGTTATTTCTGGCTTGGCAGCATTGAATCAAGTTTATAAAATTTTAATAATAAGGGAAATTATTGCATTAATTACCTACGGTTCAAACTAGATTTTTTTAATTTAATAAATAAATTATTATATAAGAGTCCTCTTAAGAAATTAGACAAAGGAATGAAATAGAAAAATACTTTATCATTTTTGAAGAAATAAATATAGAGCAAACTTATTAAAATGCGGAAAGGTTTAAAAAAATACTTGGAACTATCAATAGAGTGATTATTTTTTTAATACAAAATACAAAAAAACAAACAAATCTATCCTCAAATTTTAGATACCACATCCAGCTCGTCAAACTACTAACTTCGTGCACTTTGGGCAAGAATGTCTACACCGAGATCAAATGCCACAGTTTGCTGCCTCTCGACGATATAGTTGCTATGATCACTCACCCTGATTGTATACCAGAGGTGAGTTAAAGTTATTTACACGAAAAATAAACTAAATTCAGATGCAATAAAATTTTAATTAATTTTAAAGAAATACTGTCGAATAGGACATGTATTCTAGCCAAAAAAGGACCTTCGAGAATATTTTAAATGTTGTACATCTTATCTGGAATGCACTTGTAACATATGTTACGTTTCTTCCTTACTAGTTGAATTTTAGTAGCGTTTATAAATAGAATTAAACTACATTTTTACAACCACTAAATTTAGGCACGGATAGTATAGTGTAGTGTTCAATAAATAAATCTGATGAACGATAAATTTTATTTATTTATTAAAAAAACTTACTAGTTGCTTGAATATTCAATTCTAACTTATCAGGTTACCCAAATTCTAACCAATGAAATATAATTTACTTTCTATAAAATTTCAGGTGAAAGAAGCTTACGTAGGGTTCCTAAACCACTGCTATATAGACACAGAGGTGGAAATGAAAGAGATCTACTCAAGCAACTACATGTGGGATCTGTTCGAAAGATCCTTCTTGCAGGACATGCACGCTATATTGCAACCTGATGCTGGTAAGTGTCATTTAAAATGCGGACATTGATAAATTATTTCAACTCAGCGATATACTAATAATAGCGGTCCGCCCCGGCTTCGCCCGTTGTACATGTTTACGTTTTCTCTACATAAGAACCATCCTCGTACTTCAAGGAATATAATAAAAAAAGAATTATCGAAATCGGTTCAGCCGTTCTCGAGTTATGCGCTTACCAGCACATTTTGCGATTCATTTTTATATATAAGATTATAAAGAGGAAAGGTTTGTAATTATGAAAGTATGTATGTTATTGTTTTCACGCATAAACCTCTCACCCGATTTTGATGAAATTTGGCACAGACAATCTTTAGACCCTGAGTAAGAACATAACCTTTTATTGCGAAATATGTACCACGGACGAAGCCGAGGCGGACCACTAGTAATACATAAAAGTAAAATTAATAAGAACTTAAATTAAACTATATAAAATACATATTTTGCAATTTTATGCAATCCATACTAATATTATAAATGCGAAAGTAACTCTGTCTGTCTGTCTGTCTGTTACTCAATCACGCCTAAACTACCGAACCAATTTGCATCAAATTTGGTATGGAGATATTTTGATACCCGAGAAAGGACATAGGCTACCTTTTATTGCGAAATATGTACCACGGGCGAAGCCGGGGCGGACCACTAGTATGGTATATTTTAGCAAATTTATAGTTCATCCATCCCAAATAATTTTTAAATTCATAGTTGTGTCATGTGTGTTTTTGTGATGGATTTCGAAGATTTTATCTGAATTAAGAATTGAGTTTATTAAGGTTTATGAAAGCTTTTTTCACGTACAAGAAAATATTTACTCAATTCAGAAAGCAGCGTTACTATTATTAAAAATAAATGTATCCCAACACAAAACAAGAGTTATTTTGTACTGTCTGTATTTTTGTATTCTGTTCTTATCTATACCTCTATTTCTACCCACATACAAGAACTCACATTCTACAGGAACATCAACAAGCGAGGTCAAACTGTCCAGCAGTTCGCGGCAAGCCTGGGTCAACTATGTGACAGATGTGCTCATGCACACTATATGCACCTTCTTCAATTCGCCCTTTAGTGATCAGAGTACTACTGTTCAGGTAATAGCTTATATTGAACGAAGTAAATAGATATTGCAGTAGCTTAAAATAACTATATATTATGTAAATATTTCGCAAACTAGGTGAAGAACCATAAAGTAAAGACGAAAGTAGAGAAGAAATTTATTTATTAAAATAAATGTTAATAGATATTTTAGTAGCTAAAAATAAATGTATAGATATTTCATGTGTTACTAGTCTCAAGCTAGGTATAAGCTAGGTACTTATTATATTAGAAAGCTACAACGAACTAATCCACGCTCTTTTATAGTAGACCCTTTAAAAATGTTATTCCCTTCAATAAAAACATAATAATCATGGTTGATTCTTTATTAATTGTACCGCTGTCACGGATTATATGTAAGTATAAAAAATCAAACATTAGTTGCATTTAAGTCATAATAAAACAACTATTGTATTTATTTACTGGATCGTACAAACATTTTATGCTCTTCTTCCTTTTTAGCTTTTATTTAGCTTGTAGATATTATTTTATTGTGCTTGAATTTTGTGCTGTTTTAACAGTGAAAATACAGAAAAAGCAGCATACGCTTAATTCGCTATAAGCACTATAATATATCTCCTTGGATAGTTATTCCAATCGAAAAGGCCAATGACCAAAAATCTCCTGAGATTTGAACGATTTACTTGTATAAATAAACACTTATATACTTAACAGACTCGGCAGTCGATCTTCGTCAAGCTGCTACAAAGCACATTCCGAATCTACCAATGTCCATGGCTCAATCCGCCGCAAAAACTCAATGTGGAAAAGTGTATCCGGACACTTAGTGAAGTTGGTGAGTTGATAGGCGTCTTTCCAAACTATACAAGGCCAGCACGCAACGGTGTGAAACTAATCACGTATAGTTTGGAAATAACTTTTTTACAAAGTTCTTCCAATGTATACAACAGCAGTACGCAAATACTCGCGTATACTTTGTAGTGAAGTAAGTTAAGAATAGCGCTCCAAAATATACAGCGCCAGTACGCATGCGGACTAATCGTGTATGTTTCGAAGTAAGCGCGCCGTCTTTCCATTGCTCGCGTTTATATTATTGTATTGCTGTTTTAAAATCTATTATGTATTACAATTCATGTGTATGTTATGTTGCATACTGATCGTATATTTTTTGTATCGAGGATGCTTGTGTCTTCGTTCCCGACAATACTGCACGACTTACAATTGACAATAGTGCTAAAATGTAAGAATCTTATAAGTCCAGAAGAAGACGGTTGCGAGGCGACGGAGCCTCGCTTCGCGGGGCTCCTTTTTTTGTGTAGTTAAAAAAAACATGAACCTAACCTAACCTATCTTAACCCTTATCTGTTAACTATTTATTTTCCTAAGCTTACCTAATAATATGTTTATTCCATATTTTACTAAATCAATAATTATCAAGAATAATAAAAGTAGATAGATATAGCTGTACCTACAAGTCTTTGATTACCTATATATTTATTATTTCGCTCAAGCGCAAGTGGTGGTGATGTAGTAGGTATATTTAGTTATATTTTGCGTACTGATCGTGTATAGTTTGGAACGAAGAAGACAGCATCCGCGTTACAAAGTATACACGATCAGTACGCAAAATTCGTGTATATATTGTAATAACAAACTTAAAAACAGCATTACAAAGTATACACGAGCAGTTTCCTATGGTTGCGTTCTGGCTATGTATAGTTTGGAAATACGCGAGTTGATAGTGTTTAAGGTATTTGTTGTCTAGTTCAATATTGATTTTATTAAAAGGAAATTGATAAACATTAATTTTCTTCTGTAGCTTTTGGCTGAATAAAAGATTTTAAATTATTGGTTAGTTCTTTTTCATATATCTTCTCTAATACTATAATTAATATGGTAGTGTCAAATTTATTGTTCAAAACAAGGAGAAGTCAAGAAATTTTTCGAAGTTCAAACTTTATCCTGAACGTTATCTGGAATTTTTTTTTACAATGTGGATATTTAAGACCAAATTTTACATTTAATTTCAGCTAAAACTCGCAGTATAGCTATCCCATTAGAGCTAGAGGCGAAGATCCAAACGGTGTTCGAAAAAGCGGCCGCACTGTCGCGGCAGACCAGCAAGTGGCTGCTTGCTTCTAAAACCTGTAAACTGGAGAAGATGGCTTCACAGGTACAGATGTTATTTAATAAAAAATAAAAATAAAAAAAATAATATGACATATTATATTGTTATAGTCACAGAGTAATATGACATGATATAAAAGATACATAAAATAATGTAACAAAATATACAGAACACTTAATTCTATTGGCACATGCCACGTGCTCTTCTTGCCTCTACCGGAAAGTTAGTGTTGTCAATTTTTTATATGGATAAATCAGAACATGTATCAAAATTTGACGTTTCATACTTGTAAAGATTAACTAAACAAGTTATTATTCACATTATTTATACCTTCCAGAGCAACTTGCAGAACGACAAATCGGTGATGGAAGGTTTGCAAGAGATAGTGTCCCTGCTGGAGGAGCAGTTACGACCGCTGCTGCAAGCGGAGCAGTCGCTGCTGGTGGACATCCTGTACAAGCCGCACCGGCTGTTCACGTCGCCCGGCGAGCTCACCAGCCCCGACACCAGCGGCATCTTCATATCCAGGTGCGGTATACCTGGAGCAGTGGGAGCTGCTGCAAGCTGAGCAGTCGCTGCTGGTGGACATCCTGTACAAGCCGCACCGGCTGTTCACGTCGCCCGGCGAGCTCACCAGCCCCGACACCAGCGGCATCTTCATATCCAGGTGCGGTATACCTGGAGCAGTGGGAGCTGCTGCAAGCTGAGCAGTCGCTGCTGGTGGACATCCTGTACAAGCCGCACCGGCTGTTCACGTCGCCCGGCGAGCTCACCAGCCCCGACACCAGCGGCATCTTCATATCCAGGTGCGGTATACCTGGAGCAGTGGGAGCTGCTGCAAGCTGAGCAGTCGCTGCTGGTGGACATCCTGTACAAGCCGCACCGGCTGTTCACGTCGCCCGGCGAGCTCACCAGCCCCGACACCAGCGGCATCTTCATATCCAGGTGCGGTATACCTGGAGCAGTGGGAGCTGCTGCAAGCTGAGCAGTCGCTGCTGGTGGACATCCTGTACAAGCCGCACCGGCTGTTCACGTCGCCCGGCGAGCTCACCAGCCCCGACACCAGCGGCATCTTCATATCCAGGTGCGGTATACCTGGAGCAGTGGGAGCTGCTGCAAGCTGAGCAGTCGCTGCTGGTGGACATCCTGTACAAGCCGCACCGGCTGTTCACGTCGCCCGGCGAGCTCACCAGCCCCGACACCAGCGGCATCTTCATATCCAGGTGCGGTATACCTGGAGCAGTGGGAGCTGCTGCAAGCTGAGCAGTCGCTGCTGGTGGACATCCTGTACAAGCCGCACCGGCTGTTCACGTCGCCCGGCGAGCTCACCAGCCCCGACACCAGCGGCATCTTCATATCCAGGTGCGGTATACCTGGAGCAGTGGGAGCTGCTGCAAGCTGAGCAGTCGCTGCTGGTGGACATCCTGTACAAGCCGCACCGGCTGTTCACGTCGCCCGGCGAGCTCACCAGCCCCGACACCAGCGGCATCTTCATATCCAGGTGCGGTATACCTGGAGCAGTGGGAGCTGCTGCAAGCGGAGCAGTCGCTGCTGATGGACATCCTCTACAAGTCATTAAGTGGCTTGACTGCTTTTTCAACACTCATACACATACGCACACACACACAAGTCGCAAGTTAAATGCTTGCAAAATTCCCACACTTTTGAAATTGTTCTGTAAAACCTGCTCCAGGCGCAATTTACATGATATCTCAAATATTGACATTGTTTCTCTGGAGAAAACATCAATAAAACAAAAAATAATTACTTTTTGACAATTTATTTTTGTGTATAGGTTGATACGTCACACGGAGAAACTTCTAGAAGAGAAAGAAGAAAAGTTATGCGTCAAAGTGCTACGGACACTTCGTGAGATGATGGCTGTTGATCCAGAATATGGTGAAAAAGTGAGAGATTAGATTATAGAGAATATAGAGAAACCCATTTTTACATTTATAATACTTGTGTTAAACAAACAAAAATATTACTATTAAAAAAAATATTATTACTTGAACCTACAGACGGACGTTCACAAAAACGATTCATATTATATTGCACAGTTAGACGGTATTTTAACATATATTTTCCTGAAACAAATTACCTGCAACACGCAACATTCCAGGGCAACCAGTTGCGCAACAAGTTGCTATCCCAATACTTCGTGAACCGCAAATCGGAACCGAAAATACAGAGCGCACCACCCGTCGTTGCTGTCACACATGGACCAGGAGGTTAGTATATTTTTATAAATAAGTAGAAATAGAATAGATAAAATAGATTATCGAATACAGTGCTATTTTTATATGCTAGGAAATAAAAATGGTGGTAAACAATGACGTATCAAAAGGATAGATATATTATTTAGATATTGTTTTTTAAAACGGCCATAAAATCGCCTATTTCACTCTCACCCATAAAACAGATTATTTCTCGTCGCATACACAAGTCAGGCAATTACCTGACTTTCATATTGCTATTCTAGAGCGTATTCAACGTAGCTATAAATTCAAATCTTAAGGACGCATATACAAATTGACGCGCATCAATTTTAGGTTTTGAGTCTTACTACACGTGCACGGCTCACACACACAGCGAAATGCGAGAAACGACGAAATTATGACTAAACTGACACGACTTGATAATTGAACTTATTTTTATTGCCATGTTTTTTTTTAACTTTACTTTGATTTGTTTGTAACGTTGAATGGTCACAAAAGAAGATACCATTTACCTAATTTCATTGGACAGTGATTGATTGGTAAACAAGTACTTGCCAAAGTGTACTTCGAAGACTGCTTCTGGAACTATTATACGAGTAGAACTAGGTGTGCCGAGTTTAGGCTCCTTTTGTTAGTTATGTTGAGACCTTACCTCCGGACTTGATGGAGTGACCTGCAGGTGTACTTCGAAGACTGCTACTGGAACTAATAGACGAGTAGAGCTAGGTGTGCCGAGTTTGGGCTCGTTTTGTTAATTATGTTGAGACCTTACCTCCGGACTTGATGGAGTGACCTGAAGGTGTACTTCGAAGACTGCTACTGGAACTACTAGACGATTTGAGCTAGGTGTGCCGAGTTTGGGCTCATTTTGTTAGTTATATTGAGATCTTACCTCCGGACTTGATAAAGTGACCTGCAGGTGTACTTCGAAGACTTCAACTGGAACTAACAGACGAGTAGAGCTAGGTGTGCCGAGTTTGGGCTCGTTTTGTTACTTATGTCGAGACCTTACCTCCGGACTTGATGGAGTGACCTGAAGGTGTATTTCGAAGACTGCTACTGGAACTAATAGACTATTAGAGCTTGGTGTGCCGAGTTTGGGCTCATTTTGTTAGTTATGTTGAGACCTTACCTCCGGACTTGATGGAGTGACCAGCAGGTGTACTTCGAAGACTGCTACTGGAACTAATAGATGAGTAGAGCTAGGTGTGCCGAGTTTGGGCTCGTTTTGTTAGTTATGTTGAGACCTTGGGCCTTAGACAAAGTAACAATTACAAAACGATAACGAAGTTAGAAATCGCAAAAATGTATGGGATTGACATACGCCGCGTTAGATCACGTGGTCTATCTAATGTCAATCCCATACATTTTTGCGATTTCTAACTTCGTTATCGTTTTGTAATTGTTACTTTGTCTGCTCTTTCTTACCTCCGGACTTGATGGAGTGACCTGCAGGTATACTTCGAAGACTGCTACTGGAACTAATAGACGAGTAGAGCTAGGTGTGCCGAGTTTGGGCTCGTTTTGTTAGTTATGTTGAGACCTTACCTCCGGACTTGATGAAGTGTCCTGAAGGTGTACTTCGAAGACAAAACAAGCCCAAACTCGGCACACCTAGCTCTAACCGTCTATTAGTTCCAGTAGCAGTCTTCGAAGTACACCTGCAGGTCACTCCATCAAGTCCGGTGGTAAGGTCTCAACATAACTAACAAAACGAGCCCAAACTCGGCACACCTAGCTCTACTCGTCTATTAGTTCCAGTAGCAGTCTTCGAAGTACACCTTCAGGACACTGCATCAAATCCGGAGGTAAGGTCTCAACATAACTAACAAAATGAGCCCAAACTCGGCACACCTAGCTCTACTCGTCTATTAGTTCCAGTAGCAGTCTTCGAAGTACACCTGCAGGTCACTCCATCGAGTCCGGAGGTAAGGTCTCAATATAACTAACAAAATGAGCCCAAACTCGGCACACCTAGCTCTAACCGTCTATTAGTTCCAGTAGCAGTCTTCGAAGTACACCTGCAGGTCACTCCATCAAGTCCGGTGGTAAGGTCTCAACATAACTAACAAAACGAGCCCAAACTCGGCACACCTAGCTCTACTCGTCTATTAGTTCCAGTAGCAGTCTTCGAAGTACACCTTCAGGACACTCCATCAAGTCCGGAGGTAAGGTCTCAACATAACTAACAAAATGAACCCAAACTCGATACACCTAGCTCTAATCGTTTATTAGTTCCAGTAGCAGTCTTCGAAGTACACCTGCAGGTCACTCCATCAAGTCCGGAGGTAAGGTCTCAACATAACTAACAAAATGAGCCCAAACTCGGCACACCTAGCTCTAATCGTCTATTAGTTCCAGTAGCAGTCTTCGAAGTACACCTTCAGGTCACTCCGTCAAGTCCAGAGGTATGGTCTCAACGTAACTAACAAAACGAGCCCAAACTCGGCATACCTAGCTCTACTCGTCTATTAGTTCCAGTAGCCGTCTTCGAAGTACACCTGCAGGTCACTCCATCAAGTCTGGAGGTAAGGTCTCAACATAACTAACAAAATGAGCCCAAACTCGGCACACCTAGCTCTAACCGTCTATTAGTTCCAGTAGCAGTCTTCGAAGTACACCTGCAGGTCACTCCATCAAGTCCGGTGGTAAGGTCTCAACATAACTAACAAAACGAGCCCAAACTCGGCACACCTAGCTCTACTCGTCTATTAGTTCCAGTAGCAGTCTTCGAAGTACACCTTCAGGACACTCCATCAAGTCCGGAGGTAAGGTCTCAATATAACTAACAAAATGAGCCCAAACTCGGCACACCTAGCTCTAACCGTCTATTAGTTCCAGTAGCAGTCTTCGAAGTACACCTGCAGGTCACTCCATCAAGTTCGGTGGTAAGGTCTCAACATAACTAACAAAACGAGCCCATACTCGGCACACCTAGCTCTACTCGTCTATTAGTTCCAGTAGCAGTCTTCGAAGTACACCTTCAGGACACTGCATCAAATCCGGAGGTAAGGTCTCAACATAACTAACAAAATGAGCCCAAACTCGGCACACCTAGCTCTACTCGTCTATTAGTTCCAGTAGCAGTCTTCGAAGTACACCTTCAGGTCACTCCATCAAGTCTGGAGGTATGGTCTCAACGTAACTAACAAAACGAGCCCAAACTCGGCATACCTAGCTCTACTCGTCTATTAGTTCCAGTAGCCGTCTTCGAAGTACACCTGCAGGTCACTCCATCAAGTCTGGAGGTAAGGTCTCAACATAACTAACAAAATGAGCCCAAACTCGGCACACCTAGCTCTAATCGTTTATTAGTTCCAGTAGCAGTCTTCGAAGTACACCTTCAGGTCACTCCATCAAGTCAGAAACTAAATATGAAATTTATAATCCCATAAGTATAAAATCTATAAATAAAATGAATGCGTGAAGGATCAAGTTTATTAGGTCAAATATTTTGTATTCGTACAGTGATCTTTTCGTAAACGAGGAGCTGCTTACAAGCGTCACAGTGTCCACTCACAACGGCGGCCGAGCGCAGACTAAAATATTTCATTACAAATTTTTGTGCAATAAATCAAGATGAGCCAGTAAAATAACCCTTATTTCAATCCAATAAGTATCACGCGTTACAACTAAATATGTGAAAAAATAAGGTTTGATTTTAATTTTTTTCTCAGCCTATTTGTAACATTTTGATAGTTTTCTTTGCTACCTTTTTGAGTTGGACATGTCTGCTTACTTAAAATATTTTTAAATCATTAAAGGAGAATGGTGAAACTGGGCCTAACTGTTACAGAAATCATAATATATTTAAAATTCATTATGTTATTTTTAGTAATTCTTGGTAAAATATTTACTTCTGATTCTATGGGAAAACAAATTTTTGAAAAAAAAGATAATGTGTTCACTACCGGCATTGTTATTTAGATTTCTATGACTACCGGTCTTATCAAGCAGAGATTGTCAGTGTTGTCAGGAGTAAAAAAGTCGAATATATCGATTAATACGAATGAATGTCTATATTTTATTTTTAATTTTATTGAATTCAAATGCTTTATAAAGCAGAAGCAATACATAACTTATTTTTAACACATATCTTAATTTATTTAGATCATTCTATAAAATAAAAACATGTTTTACTTAATCAATAATAATTAATAATTATAACATTTTTATTTAGGTAGCTGGCCATTAATAAAATGTCAAATTATTAATCATAATAATTGTGTCAGTGATGAGTGATTTGTTTATGTCAATATGTTTGTTGTTTGACATTTGAGTGAAGTTTTAGGCCCTTCTCCCATTACGATACGCATATAGGCGATTCAAGTATCCTGCAAGTCTCGGAGACTAGTCGCAGAGCACTACTCACCGTGTCGGTCGCTTTTGCATCGCGTCTCGACTCTCGCGCGTATCTCTTCGTTAGAAAGATAAAAATATCTAATCATCATGTTGTAGTTCTCGTTCGGCTACAAAAACTCTACAATGTATGTTTCTTTCAATATATGGATGAATCCAGTACTTCTTACTCTTACGTTGGCGTCTTCTATTTCTATAAAAAAGAAAAACTGCAAGAGCTTCTTCGTCACTGGAATTGCTGATTGCTCGACATAACGACGTAACTGTTGTTGCAATAAATAAATGAATTATTATTATTATTATACCGTCGGTCCACAAAAACGAGGCACAATAATGATGAATTTAGTCATTTTTCAGTCGCATAATATGCGAGCATCGGGTAGCCAGCAAATATCTAAGTAGTATTCTACGCGAGTATCGTATTCTAGAAGTATCGTACCTAATGGCAGAAGGGCCTTAGTAACGTTATATTCAAAATTGATCTTAATCAATATCCCAATATCTCTGCTATCCCATAGAAAAGATCTATAATTATTATATTCATAGAGTCTGTATATTTTTATCTATTTAATCACCCATAAATCATCAGTGTAACGATCAGGCCCAGAGTCCTATGGGAGTTTGCCATTCTCCTTTATTTTATTAAATACAAGAAAAATGTTCCTTTATTCAGCACGATATTGTCAATTTTGTGTGAAAGGGCAACGGAAAATATTTTTTATAATATTATAAACCAAAATTTTCGACTAAAAAATTGCTACCATTTAAAGATTAAGGATTAATCTATCTATAGTAATTATTAGTTTAATTTGGTTTTGTATTATTTTGTCGCAAAATGTACCGAAAAACTGCTTATTTTTGTCAGATTCGTAAACGCGTCCTTAAGTGGTAAAGCAACATTAATAATATTAGCTACTATAAAATCATTAAAATTATCTTACACTTCATTTAAAATAGTGGTTACACAAAGCAATTGTAGAAAATATTAGCAAGTTCAATATAGATTTAAACATAGATATATAGAAACTAGAAATGTCATTTGTATAGTTAATACTAGTGCAGTAGTACATATATTTTGTTTCGCAACGCATGCACAGCTGAAGCACTACCGCAGACGAAGACAGGTCAGTCCATTATACCACAAATTATACGTAGCATAATTATTTTGTTTATATATTCACTTAAATTCACTAAGCTAAGCACTTGCTATAATAGACAGTAATAAATAATCTAGTACTTATATATCTTACAAATTCCTACTGATATTAATCAAGCACAGAATAATTCTTTGAGTTTTGATTACGTCACAAGAAATACAGGAAAGAATTATGTGTACTTGAATATGAGAAAATAGGCAATATTTTGTTCCTCACCTACTTATTTATTGTTAGACATGATATATAGAAAACTGTATTTAAAATACATAATTTAAACGGATACTATTATAGTTCTATACAATATTCTAATTAATATACTCAGTTGATAACAAAAAAATTAGCAAAAAGCTAAAGTACTAAGGTCAGAATAAAGGAAGAACATCAAAGTAATATTAAAATATTTATCACATAAAATCAAAATAACATATTAATAAACAATTCACAGCAAAAGTGCTCATGCGCACGGGTCAGACGCTAGCGCAAGTGCAGGCACATCTTGATAGAGAAGGTGCCTCTGACCTGGTCGTAGAACTGGTCATCAAGAGCACCAATAGACCAGCTATATTTCTGGAGGCTATACAGCTTGGTAAGAAAGCTTAATATTATTATTTTAATTTTTGCTGTGTGAAGTATAGTTGGATCAACAATTAATGTTGTCCCTCAAAGTCCAACATTTGTTGATCCAACTATACTTCGTTTAGAAACTCTTTCAAATCGTCAAAATACAGAAAAAAATAGAACTGGTTAGGAAAGTAGTTCAGAGAAGAACCGGTAGGAAACGATACTAGCATTTCCATATGATTTCAAATTATAAATAATTTATGTTTATTATTCAGGTATTGCTCTTCTGGAAGGTGGCAACCCTATTATCCAAAATAGTATATTTACTAAGCTACAGAATGGCGAAATATCACTGGCGTTTTTGAAGGTAACTGTTTATTCTTGGTTATTACTACTAAACTAATTTTAAGTAATTTAATTTTTTTATTTGCTTTGGGTTGTTGTGTGACGCATCAATGAGAAAATTCATCTCGAAATATATTTTTTATTATTATTTCCTTAAAAACTGCTGCGTAGTTACAATATTCTGCATTAAGGTGTTGAAAATGTATCCTACTCATTTCGTGCCTTGTACATTCCTCTCTATCTAACAACAACATTTCACATAAACATTAAACAACAGGTATTCTATGACAAAATGCGTGAAGCCCAGCAGGAAATCCGTTCTCTAGCAGTGAGCAGTACGAGTGGTGCGCCCACAGACAAACGCACCAGCCCCACGGACAGACAGAAACATTCCACACCAGAAGGTTAGATCTTAACACGCTTTTATTAGCATGTATGTGTGTGTAACCGGCTTCTTAAGATTCAATTTTGACTTTAATATACGGATTTAATTCATACTTTGTATTCTTATTAAGCATCGGTGACGATACGATGATGTCATGATTGTTATTAACGTTAGTTATTTTAATGCTCTATGAAGTGCGCATTTTTATTACCCACTAAATTTGTAAACTGCAAAATTTACAAAATAACTAGATTTTTTTTTTATTACCTATCTTAATATAAAAATCGCGTGGTAGTAGTATCTTCTTAATATAAAAAAAAACTTATTTCACACAGGTAAACCAGTAACAGGTCCGCTAGTGGTTGGTGAAGACATGGACGAAGAAGTGAACAATGCGTGCGGCTCCGCGGTACACGCCTACTCAGATATACATACTATGTCGCATGGTAAGATGATTTTTACCCGTTAAAAATCAGTTAAAAAAAATAGTTCTTGTGAAGTTACCCTTTCCTCCGGTAAATATCTGTTTTAAAAGTCAGTATTTGCGCTGGTACTTTAAGTTTATATTTCTAAAAGGATAAATATACTTTCTGTTGCAAAATATTTACGAAACAGGCATGGTTACAAACAGGCATTCTAGAAAACGAGGTGTGATACAACCTCACAAGGCTGGTTTATGTCCATTTTATTAATTTATCTTTATTTGTTACTGCCTACTGGAAACATGATTGTTATTTGTTTTCCAGCTTTTACCCCTTTTCTACCCATACCTATCAAAAAATATCGTCATTATAAAAAAGGTAATTTCCAATATATGTATTATGTTGTGTATTAAAGTCATAGATTGCTAGTTTGTGGTCAACGTTATAATACTTTTGCAGCTCACCAGTGCCGTGAACAATGAATAGTGCTTATATTAGTTATTATTAGTTTCTTGGTTTAGGTATTAATTATTGAAGTGAAACTTCTTTAGGCGCGTTAAGAGTAAAATTTAAAGATCGTGTCATGGCAGTTACGTCAGGTCATGGAGTAAGGCGACTATTTTGGTATCTTTGAATGTTGCCAAAGAAGTTTCACTTTTTACAAGTGTGCTCGGCACACTCGCTCTTTTTCTTATGTATGTTAGTCTGTAATGTAAATATTCTATAGGTCTATACAATTTATTGTATGCTGAAATAAATGTAATAATAAATAAAAATGTATGCGTGTACTAGTGTACACACGTAAGAAGTGAAACTTCTTTATGACCTTATTTTTCAAAAAATAATTTGCTATATATCATGGACCAATATACATATATCAATATTGGTCCACGCTATATATGCAACTTTACAGAAATACGTCGAATCACGCGTGGTAGGGATAACAATAAGATGGCGCGTAACGGAAAAATGTCACGCGTAACGAAAAAATGTTACACTAAATTTTTTTCCAACCCCGATAAAGAAGTTTCACTTCAATAAAATACTGACCAAAATTGATCTGATCAAAAACTTTATATTTCTATATGTCAGGTACAACAGTGTTAGAGGAAATAATGGCGGAAAAGAAACGGTCCAGTGGTAACGGGGATGTTCTGCCAGCCAAGGTGGCAGTCATGAAGCCTATCTTGAGATTCCTGCAATTGCTGTGCGAAAATCACAACCCGGACCTTCAGGTATCTTGAATGCTGTACTATAAAAAAAAAATGTTGTGTGGTTTTATGAAACCACGGTAAAAGTGAAACTTTTTTTCACACTATAGACATTTAACTACTAGGCAGCCGACCGTCATGCGACATGCGCAACACAGACCAAAAAGTTTGAGACGATGTGATAATTTATTTATCTTGGTACCCCCATAGAATAAATAAATGTTCTGTTTTTATAATAAACATCACAATCTAACTATTTGCTATTATTTAATCCTGTTTAGTTTTTATCTTAAACGTTTACGGCGATGTTACTCAATGAAGTTAAATTTATTGTAAAGGAAATCATTTTAACTCAACTGATTAACTAACGCAATTTAAAAAACACAGTTATTCATATACTGAACAAACACACATTAGGCTAATACTGTTTGGACAAAAAGATTTACAATAATCTCCATAATTTTCTATCCCCTCCAAATTTCCAGAACCTTCTCCGCAACCAGAACAACAAATCGAACTACAACCTAGTGTCAGAGACGCTGATGTTCCTGGACTGTATATGCGGATCTACCACGGGCGGACTCGGGCTGCTGGGCTTGTATATCAATGAGGGAAATGTAGCGCTTATCAACCAGACGTTGGAGACGCTTACTGAATATTGTCAAGGTATTTTTTTATCTATAATGAGTCATATTTTTAAGGTCGGAGATACATGTTATGGTGATTTTTTCCAGGATTTTAAACAGTCAGTAATTTGGGCAGTTTTCTTATCATAGTCCTTGTTCAAATGAAACGTTATGAATATCAAAAAATTATGTACCTTTTGAAAATAATTCAAATTTCCTGTTTTTTTTGCATGCGCATAATTGTATTCTTTTCTCATAATAGCTAAATATAATTAATATGAAAAGGTCCCTGCCACGAGAACCAGAACTGCATAGCGACCCACGAGAGCAACGGGCTGGACATCATCACTGCCCTCATCCTCAACGACATCAACCCCCTGGGCAAGACCCGCATGGACCTGGTGCTGGAGCTGAAGAACAACGCCTCCAAGCTGCTGCTGGCCATCATGGAGTCCAGGAACGACTCGGAGAATAATGCTGAGAGGATCCTGTATAACATGAACCCTAAGCAATTGGTTGGTTTTGTTTAGTGCCTTTTTAGGATAAAACAATGCTTTTGTGTGTTTATTTTATTTTTATACACTTTAATATGCTGCCAACATAACAACGATAGGTACAATAAAAATTTGTACTAAAAACGCAGTATAGAAGATCACTTATACAGGGTTACTTGTAAAACACCAGCAACCTCGCAGGACAAGATAGATAACATAATAAGTAACAACATTTGTTCTACGAATTTTGATAATTTGTTAGATTTTATTTTCATACAAAAATAAATATTAATTTAATTTTCCGTTTGAATATTATAAACTCTACGCGCATCCCAGCGAACGAGAGGGGGAAGGGGGCGTCGCATCGTCCTTTCGTGAATGAATAGAACATAGACTTACAAATGTTAAGAGAGTACAATAAAAGCTTAAAAAATCATTTAAAAATAATTTATTGCGTTATGCCAATAGTCGTAGAACAAATGTTGTTACTTATGATGTTAGCTATCTTGTCCTGCGAGGTTGCTGGTGTTTTACAAGTAACCCTGTATAGCATCGCTGTGTAGCATACAGCAGCGTAAACATAAGTTATTGTCATAAAGCAAGTTTAAATACACTTTTAGCGGTTTTCTAAATATAAAAATTAAACTCTTCGTTCGAAATTAATGAATAATTTTTCCGAATTATTATCGTATCAGTGTGAAAGAGTATGTTGAATTCTTAGTTGAATTATAAAGTTTAAAATCAACAAGTGATAACTGCCTTAAAACCAACCGACTTCAAACTTGCATTTGCAACATTTACAAATACAGACAAAAATGCTCATAAAATAAAAACTACTGGGCCTATCCGAATAAAAATTTTATGGGACCAATTTGACAGCATCCCGCATCGAACAAAAAAGAATCACGTAAATCGGTTCAGCAACCTCGGAGTAATCGGTGTACATACATAAAAAAACGGCCGAATTGATAACCTCCTCCTTTTTTTGAAGTCGGTCAATAATTGAAAAAGAAATGAATAAATTTAATACACAGGTGGACGTAGCATGCAGTGCATTCCACCAAGAGCACGCGGATGCTGACTCAGATAACGAAGATGATGGACCATGTGCAGGAGTTTCACCTAAAGAGGTTAGATTTGTTTTGTCATAGTTTTGTACAAGACTTTTTAATGAAATAAATAACAATTTCAAAGCTGTCACATTTGTAGAAGAAAGCTAAGCTAACCAATCTTTCTGGATAGCCTTTGACACTGTCAATCACATCATTTTATTAAAGAAACCAATCATTACGGTTTAAGAGGCATGTTCTGGGCGTTGTAAGAACATGATCTCCTGGATGGAAAACAATTTAAGAAGGCAACAGAGCTACTTATAGGATATAATGTATAATGACACCATATAAGGGGTTCCCCAAGGATCTATATTTGGACCTTAGTTTTCATTATGCTTACAGATGCCTTTAACACAAGTTTTTATGGGTGGTAGTGACTATTGAAACTACTATACTTTGTCTACCATAAGAAATTGCGATACCTTCATCTATTTTTTTCACTTTTAAATTTTGATTAATTTTCTTTCTAATAGTTTGTATGCGTCCTGAACTTTAAATACAAAATTTTTTACCTCCTTTCGATGATCTTTTTCGTTGGAAATATTAATTGGCTTGACCTATGACGTCACGATATATCGTTGAATCGATCATAATCTTATTTGGGTCGTAAATGAACGCGATACCCACAGGTGGGGCACAACATCTACATCCTGTGCCACCAGCTGGCGGCCCACAACAAGGAGCTGGCCGCACTGGTGCGCGCCACGCCCAGCGGGCCCGCTGCGCCCGCGCTGCAGTACTACCGCTCGCACACTGCGCAGATTGAGGTTATATGTGCTTTTGTGGAAATATAAGCTTGTTTAAAAGTGAAGTCCCATGTCCCCTAGTGGGGTAAGGGGCAGATGCATTATACATCTGTTTCACTGATCGATTTTCTTTAGGGACAAGTAGGTGATCAGCCTTCTGTGTCCTACCAGACCGAGACATTTTTTTTTTCTTCGTCTCCACCGGGAATCGAACCCAGGACCCCTCGGTGCTACGCTCACGCGTCAACCACTGTACCAAGGAGGCGGCTTAAGCTTGTTTAGAGCTAGGAAAATATTGACTTATGTTCCTGTGCCTATCTGGGGCAGAGGGCACCCACAGTGCTCCGCCAGGTGTGTCTATCGAGAACTTCCCTTTTGATATGGAAATATAACGGTTGTCAAAAAAATAATCTTTTATTTTGTATTGTTTTCTTTAAAAAAATATAAAATAACTTAACGCTTCTGCACTGTATACACGCGAATGCAAACCTTTTACAAAAATATCTTCAAAAACTAGAAAAAAAAAAATATAGACATTGTTTGTTCAAATTAACTGACCCTGCCTTATTTCTAGCGAATGATCTAAACAACACTTAAACAATAACACTAACCTTACGCTCACAGATAGTCCGCACAGACCGCAGCATGGAGCAAATCGTGTTTCCAATACCAGAGATATGCGAATACCTTCCTGATGAGAGTAAACACCGGGTCCTACAGAGCGCTGAAAGAGACGACCAGGGCAGTAAAGTGGCGGACTTCTTCTCGAGATTGGATAATCTGTTCCATGAGATGAAGTGGCAGAAGAAGCTGCGTGGTATGTATTAGGAAATGGAGTGAAGTTATGAAAGTATTGGATTTGGGTTAGGGGTTGATGTAGATTGTTACGGAGTTTATTCTAGGAAGCGAGAGGTAAATGGCATATGCACTGTTGTTTTTGTTATAGATGATCTATGCTTTATAATTTATTGATCATTTGACAGTTAAACAAGAAAGGTTGTCCTTTTGAAAATTTACAGTCCTTAAAATTATCTATTGAGAGTAAACAAATTATGTTAATTTTGTTTTGTTCAAAAAACTGCAGCATTTTTAGATTAGCAATTATTTCTAAATTACTATAAATATAAAATAATGAAAAGAATCAATGTTCCAGGTCAACCGTTCCTCTTCTGGGTGTCATCGTACATGTCGTATTGGAGCAACATTCTGTTCAATTTCGCTGTTCTCATAAACGTCATTGTTGCATTTTTCTATCCGTTTCAAGAAGAAAATCCAGGTATGTGGTCACTAAGCTGAAAATATTGTTACTGGTAATAAATATTTTGATTTGTGTCTTTTTTTAGCCATTTGTGAGAAAAATGGACATTTTCCTTATTTTTTACTGTCCTCTATCAATTCAAACTCAAACTCAAACATTTATTTATTCAATTAGACTACTATTTAGTAGCACTTTCGAATCGTCATTACATAAATATTTTTAACATTTACCACCGATTCGGAAAGCAGTATCTATGGAAAAGAACTGGCAAGAAACTCCATAGTTGCTCTTTTAAAATCATGAAATGAAATGAAAATGTAATCGGATTATAACTTGTGGCCGGCAGGACATTGATTTTCGAAACATCCTGTGTAAAGTTATAAGTTTTCATCATCATAAATGGAATAAAATGCTCATTCGATCTGCAATCACTTTAATATGTCTACAGAACTAGACGAGCACCTATCCATGGTGGTATGGATAGCACTTTGCCTGGCCGCGGCCCTAGTCACGTGGGCCCCAAGCTGGGCCTCGCTACGGGCCCTAGCGGCTTGCGTTATCGTACTGCTCATATATCTGCTAGGGCCCGAACCTATGCTATGGCTGCTGGGAATGCTTACTGTAAGTGTTACAAAATTCATAGTCTTCTCGTGAAGTAGCATTAAAACCTTTTGTTAATGGTAAAAACTGGAACAGATGCGATGATTTAGAGATTAGATGCTTTAGGGTCAACTCACACCGAAAGAGCGGCGAAGGGCAGCGAAGCGGAGCGCAGTTTCCGTGTCATATGAATTTTTACTTTATTGTCATTACTATAAAACTTATTATCGCCTGAGAAACTCGAACGAGTCGCGGGCTCGAGTTTCTCAGGCGATAACCACCTTTTTAAATTACCCTTAGCTGGAAGATTTATTTAAGTAGTTGTATTTGGCGTCTTTTTTAATACCCACACTTTTTTATATTTCAGATAGTAGTAAAAGGTATTCACCTAGTCAGTATAATGGGCAACCAGGGTACGTTATCCAAATCCCTGCGGGACGTGATCACGGACCCTGAACTGCTGTACCACGGGGTCTACCTCATCTTCTGCTTCCTGGCTATCTGCTGTCATCCGTTCTTCTTTTCTGTTTTGGTAAGTTATGACACCTAGTTTTTTATAATTAATGGCAAAATTATGTTTTACTTAGGAAGCATTATAAACAAAAATGTCATTTATTTCCTTTGTGGAAATTGTTCTAAAAAAATATTTTCAATAGCTCTTGAATTTCATTATAATATTGTCTCATGATTGATAATTTAAATCCCCAGCTCCTCGACATAGTATACCGCGAAGAGACCCTCTTAAACGTGATGCGTTCCGTCACACGCAACGGGCGCTCCATCCTCCTCACAGCCGTGTTAGCGCTCGTGCTCGTGTACATGTTCTCTATCGTGGGCTACATGTTCTTCCGGGATGATTTCCTGGTCAATGTGGATAGATTGGATGGTGAGTAATTTGTAATGAAAATGAAAATTTTGTTTGTTTGTTGTACTTTGTGTTCGTCAAATTATTGCTATTATTGGTCATAAATTTTTTTGATATATCTTTTTAATCAAGTGAGTTTATACTGTTGAAAATTTATGGAATTCTTATTGTCAAGAAGTGTGTAAATAAGTAGGGTTTCATTCTGGCTACTCGAGCTGATTAATTACGTTATAAACATGATTTCTCGTACTGATTTATATCATAAACATTATTTTCGTGACACTTAGCCATAACTTAGATTTTAACGTGATTTAACGTTCTTGAGTGAAAGTAATAATTCTGAAATAAATCAAAAAATCCATTATAAGATCGACTTTAATGTACATATTCTTCCAAGTTTGAGCTGTTTATATGTAATGGGTGTATTTTTAATTGTATTTCTCAAATACTACCTGCAGATGATGATGATCCTCGCTTCGAAGTGGACAAATGCGATGACGACCCATCTGCAAAGTACCGCACTAGAGCTTCCCGCATAGTGTCCGTAGGAGGTGACTTGCGCGAGCGCAGCTGTGATTCACTTGTCATGTGCATTGTGACTACACTTAACCAGGGATTGAGAAATGGGGGTGGGATCGGGGATATACTGCGCGCGCCCGCTAGCTTTGTAAGTATTTAGGAGGCTATTATATGCTTGTGTAACAAAAAAAAAAACTAGAATCCACAGAACACACAGAACAGTGCTCTTCTTAATTATTTTTAAAAAGCCAACAGCCCCTTTATAGTTTTTGTTTATTATCAGGTATCTTACCAGGTACTTACCAACTCTGATATAAAAAGGCTTATCTAATAAAATTCTACATGTATCAAAATATTAATTTATTCATACGGATTAAAAACCGTTTACCATCTCGTTTTTTTTCACTCACTAAAATGTAGAGTGAACACTACTCGCTTATAAAGTATAAAATTTTTTCTTGAAAATCGTTGAAAATTTTCCTTTTTCTTTACATAAATAACATTTATCCAGGAACCATTATTCGTGGCGCGTGTGGTCTACGATCTGCTGTTCTTCTTCGTGGTGATCATTATTGTGCTGAACCTCATCTTTGGTGTCATCATCGACACCTTCGCTGATCTGCGTAGCGAGAAACAGCAGAAGGAACTTATTTTGAAAAATACTTGCTTTATTTGCGGTGGGTACCTTTTGTTTTGCTTATTTATTATGTCTAGTGTTCTCTTATAATACTAACTTTATGTCAACTCTGTCTACAGAACTGTTGAGGAGAGGACAGTTTTGATTGATTGTTTGTATTGAAATGTTATAAATATTTTTACCTGTTTTAGAAATTGTTATAACAGTAGGAAATTTTATTATTATTTAATACTTTATGACATTCAAGCTTGTCAGAAATTTAGTTTGGCATAAATTTTGTCAATTATAAAAAATAAAAAATCTTGACTAAAAATGTTCATTCTCTAATTAACTTTTCCACCAATATACAACACACAAACCGTATGACTCGGCGCGCAAACAATATAGCCCTGCCCTGTACCAGGACAAGTTACGGGAAAAAGAGTATCTTATTCGAAGCAGTTCAATTGTATAATAAATTGCCTAAAAATATTAAAGAAGCCAAATCGATAACTAATTTCAAGAAATTGCTAAAGAAACATCTTTTAAACTAGATATTATAATAAAAAAATAAATAAATATAAAAAATAAACATAAATAAAACCTATAAATTATACTTTTACTATTAAAATACATATTATATAATATTTAGTAAAAACAAAGTGTTAACAAAAATAAAACTAATTTTATATCTCATGAAAATAGCATATCTTTACCTTTTTTTTTTTTAAAGTGGGGAAATCTTCCAAAGATACCCACTGCCCCCGGGGAAGGAGCCGTGGGTTATGTCGGATTCCTACCGACTAAAACCCCACTGTGTTCCGTCGAGCCGCTTTAATGATGGGGCCGCGGGTATTGGTTGGAATTCTTCCGCGACCAGCATATCTTTAACTAGAACACAAGCCTTATATCTTTAGAATGTCGTTGGGGTAGTCTGAAATTATGTTTATAAAAATTACCGCCCATTTTTTTGTTATTTCTTGTTGTATTCTATTTGTGTTAACAAAGTACTTACTACGTACAACGATAAGCGAGCAAACATGTTTATAATTTTTATTATTATTTCTCTGTAAGTGATTCAAATGTAATCTTTTTGAGAAATAAATGTCTTAAACCGTAAACCGTAATTATAACGATCATATAGATGCAATTATAAATGTATGCTAAACTTCTTTAACCTTTGATTTGCTAGTTAATATATAAGCATTTTAACAGGTTTAAACAGATCAGCGTTCGACAACAAAACAGTATCATTCGAAGAGCACATAAAGAGCGAACACAATATGTGGCACTACCTGCACTTTATGGTGCTCGTGCGGGTCAAGGACCCCACGGAGTTCACAGGCCCGGAGAGCTATGTACACTCTATGATCAAGGTAATGTTTGTCTATGTTTCTGAAATTCAATGTAGCAGGGAAATCTCTTTTTCAGAAGATTTTGTTCTAAAATTGATACAATGTATATGGATTTTGGTAATGCAATTGATAAAATTGATTATTTGTAGGATTCATGCTGCTGTTGACATGCATGCTGGCTATTGCTGCAGTGTTTGCAATATATTTAAACAATAATAATTCTTATTTTCAAACATGGTTACGAATCGCTCTACTCATTTTACCTTTGTAACTACTTCGGGGTTCTCCAAGGCTCACGAGTAGGGCCTATTTTGTTTATGTTTTCTATCAATGACTTGATACATCTAATTTACTACACATAATACTTTCCGTAGACGATTTTTCAAAAATATAGATATTAATTTAGATATTTAATGCCTTCAAGCCGATTTAAATCGGACCAATCTGTTTTTAACAAGCTATAAGCATTTGATAACGTATTCCATCAACGCATATTTTCGATAAAAAAGATAGTAAGTCGTATAAGTGTTACGTATGTAAGTTGGAGTTCTTACTATTAACATGCTGTATAATTTGGTCATTATCGTATGTATGAAATAGAAGTGGACCTTATTTAAACCTTGAGGTACACCTGAGCAATTTTTTTATTTCTAAAAGCCACTATCCTTTATTAAGTAATCCATGCATATCTTTGCTCTTATATTGGGCACACTGTTGTGTTTCCTGCATCTTTTTTGTGATTATTTTGATTATTAATCGGATATGTTTCATAGAATACGTTATCAAATGCTTATTGAAAGTCCGAAATGTTTTTCAGTCGAACAACTTAGATTGGTTCCCGCGTCTGCGCGCGCTGTCGCTGGTGGGCGGCGGTGAGGGCGAGGGCGGGGAGCTGGAGCTGCGCGCGCTGCAGGCGCAGCTCGAGCGGGCGCAGCTCGCCGTGCGCACGCTCACCGACCTGCTCACCGAGCTGCGCGACCAGGTACAGCAGCTGTGCGAGCTGCACAATACATTGCCAAGGTGGTAAGCAGGCTGCGCAACACGTTGGTCAAGTGGATGGCGAGCTGCAAAACATGTTGGTACAGTGGTAAGCTAGCTGCACAACACGTTGGTCAAGTGGACAACGAGCTGCATAACAAGTTTCTAAGATAAGTGGGCTGCAAAAAACGTTGCTAAGATAAGTGAGCTGCACAACACGTTGCTAAGGTGGACAGCAAGCTTGCATAACACGTCGGTCAAGTGGACAGCGAGCTTCTTAACACGTTGGTCAAGTGGACAGCTAGCTGCATAACAAGTTGGTCAAGTGGACAGCGAGCTGCATAACACGTTGGTCAAGTGGACAGCGAGCAGCATAACATTTTGGTCAAGTGGACAGCGAGCTGCATAACACGTTGGTCAAGTGGACAGCTAGCTGCATAACAAGTTGGTCAAGTGGACAGCGAGCTGCATAACACGTTGGTCAAGTGGACAGCGAGCAGCATAACATTTTGGTCAAGTGGACAGCTAGCTGCATAACACATTTCTCAAATAGATGCGTATAACATTTAAAAAAAAAAATATTTTTATTAAAAATGAAAATTGTTTTAATTACAATGACCATTACATTGGCATTTAGATGATAATATTGTTTAAATGTTGCTTTTTCCAGATGACAGAGCAGCGCAAGCAAAAACAGCGCATCGGATTGCTCAACTCGACATCAGCGTACCTGCACAACCTGCAGATGAACTTGCCACCCTGAGATATGCGATAATAAGCTCTATTCATATTGTACCCAGATACTATATTTGTTTACACGATTTACCAATATTGTTCCAGTCTTTTCGATTCCTGTAAGAACGTTTAATGGAACTTTAATAATAATAGTTGTGTTAAAAGTTATTTTTAATGTTATAAAATATAAATGTACGATATTACACTTACATTTGGTATGTACTTATTTTTGGATCTTTTATATATTAATATTGTTTAACTTTAATCTTCTCTTTTCTCATATCTCTCTTACCTTTTAAAAATCTTTTATATTTTAAGTGTATTTTATGTATGTTTTCTTTGTTGTGTATTGTCTGATCCTATCGCACAATAATTTTGAATAATGAAATAATCAAATCAAATTCACGAACGGTGAATGAATAAAAAATATCAAAAATATAATTTCTAAATTAATCAATTATCGAGAGCAATAATTATTATACTTATATTGTACGATGCAAACTTTTAGAGTACTAAATGACACATAATTTAGGATTATTTTAATATTATCACAAAAATTTCACCAACAAAAAAAAATATTTTAAACTAAATCCGGCTCGAAGGACCAAAATGCGTGGTCCTTCGAGCCGAATTTTTTTCAACTCTTACGTAATTCCTCTTTATATTTATAATTTCAATTCAAGTTGGCTCTACAAGCTCGCATCGTACTATAAAACATTTCAACTATAGTAGTTGAGTAGTTTTAATGATAGTTGAGTCTAGTGATATTGTTACCCAAACGTTTTGTCATATCCAAAGTATTCGATATTTATTAGAAACAAATCTTTTTACTATTAGCTGTTTCCTATATAGTTATACTCTCAGAGCTATTTATACAATGAATCTGAGCTTAAACCAAATCTTTTAAAACTGTATTGAAATTGAGGCTAAATATATCATGGAATACTAAAACGATAGTCTTTAACCGACCTCAAAAAAGGAGGTTCTTTTATATCAAAATAAATTTAACTAAAACAAAATTAATTGACCATGAATATAATCAATGAATTTGGGAAATTAATAATTTCGACTATTAGTTATTCTTATTATCTTTTTATACTGTTATCGATGTAGAAAAAAATCAAAGGGATCATTTTATGTCTTTATCTTAGTGTCTCAATATTTCTAATTAAAAACAAATAGTAAAAAATATATTTAATTATATTGTAGTTTCTCTGATGTTGTTATATTTACTTAAACTATTGTTATTTTTATCGGATGTGCAATACGTCAAGCTCAAATCCGTTACCTACTTACTAGTTAGTTAGATTTTAAACAAATATTTAAATCTTTTAAAGATCTGTTTTACAATTATATTATTTTCGGCGTTAGTTGTTTTTTACTTACATGGGATATAGTGAAACTATTGAATAAAGTTATTTTTATAGCACCCAAGGTTTCTGTGTTTGATAAACGTATTTAGTTTAGTTATTTTGTAAGTATACGGTTGTTTTAATTGAGTTACGGTTTTCTAGGAATGGTTTTATACAGAAAATATTTTTTTTATGCAAATGAAATTATTTATTTAAAAATTTATCTAAATATTTTTTCTCGATTGTTTACTTAGTTAAAATGTAGTTTTAGTGAAAAAATTTAGTATCAACAGACTTCAGTTTTTATGACTATCTACCAATGATACGTGCTCGAATATTTGTATTCCTATTAAGAACAATTAATTTCACATTTATACAAATATAGTGCCATTTTGATATTGCAGTGAGACGTTAGATATATTTAATCGTTATTGTTTGTAATAATTTAATATTATAATACAGAGGAAATATGTTAATCAAATGAATTAGAAATACAGCAGAAATACTCGAAAAATAATAATTGAATGGGCAATTGATGAAATGATTAAAACATTTGTTTTTAAGTGCTAGCGCGCAAGAGCAACTTTTGTCTCCGCAACTATTTTGTCTCTCCCATCAACTCTATGGGCTAGTAAGAAAGTGCGCGCACGTAGCGACGCAACTCCCCATACAGTTGACGGGAGATACAAAATAGTTGCGGAGACAAAAGTTGCTCTTGCGCGCTAGCTCTAACAATACATTCCGATTGCAGTTATTTTATTATCTGTCGTACTTAATAAAAACTACTTTTTCCAATGTTTTTGATAAATTTATCTATTTCTAAGCTCTTTAATATCTTATACAAACATTCCTTTGTTCGTCAGATCTGTATTTTCGAATCTATTGTTACTTGTTAGACGTAGAGTAGTGACCGTGTACTTGACTGCAATCATTTTTGTTAAAAAAAATAAATGATATGGCACATTTTCTCGTTTTATTTTTACCCAGAACCACACACACATTTTAAGGTTAAAAAAAAAGTCAAATGACCGCAAATTAGTGAATCAAAAAGATACTTCATGATTCATAAAATAACGCAATTTATTATATTCTATGATCCACCAATTAGAGAAACATATTGTCAACAAGAAAATCACATAAACACATTTACCGACTCCTTGGTACATTGAACGCGTGTGCGTAGAACTCCTGGGTTCGATTCCCGGTGGAGACTAACAAATGAAATATGTCTTAAGTCTTGCACGACACGGAAGCCTTATCAACTACTTGTTTAAAAAAAGAAAATCGATCAGAAGTATGTATACACAGTCCGTTGTCCCAATTACCCCACAAGGACCCCTAACTACTAAATAAGACACTTCTCATAGAATGCAAATTAAATAAAAACATACTGCCGCATTTTATAATTTATGCAAAAGAACGAGCATGTAGTTTAAATACGAAAATATCGATTAAACGTTTATGGATACATAATTTTATATTTATGCAAAATTTTACATTACAAAAATCTTTTACAGTTTTTCTAACCAACTTTTTACTCGCACTTTAAGATGGTTTAAGTACGGAACCATCGCATATAAAATTATAAAAAACAGTCATGCCCTGGCCCATCACCAGGCTATCTGGGAATTGTTTTCGTTAAATTTTTGTTTCGTACAAACCTCTTGACAAATACAAAAACAAATGAAAAGATGACTCAATCGCTGCAGTCGTTCACTTAACTTTTGTAAACCTCTATAGTAATGTATCATGAAGACGCTGCGTGAGAAACGCCCGAACCATTTAATCAATCGAATAGACGTGAACATATTAATTAAGTATTTATTATACTACTCTTTGGTCGTGAATCAAGAGTGCGCACGGCGAACGACACAGCCGCCTCTGAGTAAAAAACCAACACCACACCAACAATCCTTGGCTCGGGCGTGTCGTACAGAACCAGCATTAAATTACGGACACTGTTTTTCATGAATAATATGGAGGTGCTTTTAATGATTAAATTATATAATTTATATTAATTAAGAGACCGATACTCTGGTCTCGTTTATGTAGCGTGTGTACAGTACTTGACTACTATACTAGTTAATTCTGTTCAATAAAATATTTTTATCACTTTATCGGTGTTTTATTTCTGTCTCAAATTCTACTCACCCAACAAAGCTTTCAATAAA
Organism: Colias croceus; assembly: GCF_905220415.1. NCBI lineage: Eukaryota > Metazoa > Arthropoda > Insecta > Lepidoptera > Pieridae > Colias > Colias croceus. Next base: position 5,990,638 of record NC_059562.1, read on the forward strand.
TATTGATTGGTAAATAGATATTTTTAAGTCTTGTAGAATATCTTTATGCAGAATGTTTAGCAATTGTCTCACGGTGCATTTACATAAAACGAACATAGAGCTAGGGCAAGAGCATTCTTCCGGGATCTTTTAGTGTACCTAAACGAAAACTTATGTTCAGTGTTTTTCAGTATTAAGAAATTGCATAGAATCTTTACGAACGCACTAAGATCAACGAATGAATGTTCTACGCTTGTTTACAATAGATAATTTGACATAATGGGGTTAGAATTAGTATTCGCTCGTTTGATGTAAATGCACCGTAGCACCTTTACGAAATATAGGTATGATTAATTCACATATTTTTTAAGTGTTCAAAGGAAGGAATTAAGTAAAACGAAATGATTATTCATTTAAACAGTTTATTTCAGTCACAATAAACAAATATTAACTTAAATAGAATATTTAAAAATTAACATCAATATGTATTACATTGTCACTTAAACCATATTACTTAAGAGTATTCATTATTGCAATAATACAGAAATTTTGGTAACTTAAAAATATTTGACAACACAGTTCTTTTGAACTTATCGTATAGGAGGTAGCAACGTTGACAAGTGAGCATTTTAGTATAGTTGGTTCTTTGATATGCTGTTCCTCTTGCTATTTCGGTTACAGTCCGGGCTGTCTGGCTGGCCGCAGTTGTTGCGTTTATTAGTGCGCATCTTATCTGCACAGGAAAATATCCTTAATTTAAAGTCATTTTTTAACGCGTAATTTTTAATCTTTTGCCTTTAGATAGATCCAACAGACATAATTTTTTTATTGCAAGACGTTTTATTCGTTGTTAAATAGGTGCCAGACGCGATTTTTAATTAAAAATAATTAAAATGTCATCGAAATAAGTGAAATTCTACAAAGATGAGTCCCCGTGAAGGATAAGTAATCACTGTGTTACTTATACTATATATAATATTCATTTTACTATTTACAATTTTTTTGCAACAATCTACCATGTTGCGTTCTTTTCCCAACGAACCACAAATAGGACGTTAATGTAAACTTGATAAAAACCAAATATCATCAAGAAATTAAAGACTTTTTAACGGATTTTAAATGCGATTTATTCATTGTATTATTTTCCCGAGTCTTTAATTTCAAAATGTATAATACTCGCGTAAAATCAAACACTAGAAAATACAAATATCATCAAATTCATATTTATACCCAAAAGTGTAATAAATATGAAACCATCTATTAAAAATATTAGTTTAATAATTATTCAATATAAGTATTAAAAAAGGATAATATAATATAAATAATAAAGTTATTACTTACCTTATAAGCGGACTCATGTTGATGTATTTCACTTATTTCGATGACATTTTAGTTATTTTGAAATAAAAATTGCGTATGGCACCTATTTTACAACGAAAAAAACGTCTTGCAATAAAAAAATTATGTCTGATGGATCTATCTAAAGGCAAAAGATTAAAAATTACGCATTAAAAAATGACTTTAAATTAAGGATATTTTCCTGTGCAGATAAGATGCGCACTAATAAACGCAACCACTGCGGCCAGCCAGACAGCCCGGACTCTAACCGAAATAGCAAGAGAAACAGTATATCAAAAACCCAACTATACTAAAATGACTTTTTTTAAAACGTTGCTAGCTCCCGTACCATTAACAGAACGCAACGTTTCAATTTCTAAAATAATGGAATTTCCCATAGGCCTAAGATGAAATTAGATTTTATATGTATTATAAAACTAACTAATCGCGTATTTTTATAGTTATCAATCTTTAACAATTTCTCACCATTACCTAATCAACGATACAAATATGAATAAAGAAGGGAAGTTTGAGTTACCAATTAATAGCATAATTTCATACCTCAAAAGTACAATTTAGTTTTCGTGCGCTATACTTTATTTCGATAAATGTTTTAAGACAAAATTGGCAGAAATCGCAACCTGTGTTGCCAACAACCTTATCATTACCGCTCTAATGCCTCCTCCACACTACTCGCGAAGTTCCTCGGCGAAGTACTCGGCCGAAGTTGACTGAAGTCCGCGGTGCTACACTACACACTCGTTCAACTTCGCGAGGAGCGCATACGTTCATATTCAGAACGAACTTCAGGTAACTTCGTGCCCTTTGACTCGGGCGCAAAAACCGACAACAAACGGAAGTCGGCCGAGGCGAGGTAAAGTTGGACGAAGTAAGCCGAAGTGCCTCTCTACATTATTCTATTCGTCTAACCTCGTTCAACTTCGCGAGTAGTGTGGAGGAGGCATAAGGGTTCTAAATTGGATATAACTAACTACTGCTTATTGGAAGTCTACATTCTACACACTATATGATGCTAGTAACTCGCTCGACTAAACCTTAGCTGGTAAAAAAAGTAGACATCTTGATTATTACATTAATTGAAGACTAAGCATTAAGTGTTGAAAAATTATTTCTACTGTAAAGATAACACGAAAAAATTAAATACTACAAAATGAATAAGATTGTATTCTGTTACTATCTAGGTGGTAAAATTTCATTTTTAATACCATTGAGATATACATATGGAGACGACACCGCCTACGTCAGTTATGTTCCGCTCAACATACGCCATATGGCGTAACTGCACGCTCATTTTTTATTTGTTTTAAAGTGAAACGCATCAAATATGCCTTCGTGTGTGTTACGATATTGCACAAATAATACAAATAATACGGAAAAGTGCAAAATAACTTTCATCGGCAAGTACCTAACTAGATAATAATTTTTAAAACCTAGTTAGAGCAAAAAAATGGCGCACAGATTTTGTTCGTGGTGTCTCCTCCATACGAAGTAATATTATCTCAATGTTTAATACCAGCATGTTATGTGATTTATTTAATTAAGATAATACACTTAGTGAAACTACAGACACTTTTATAGCTCTAAATATAAAGATTAATGTGTTCATCTAAAAATTATTTATTGAAAATATTTTCGTACAATGGATTAAAAATCAAGTTGACTCGGTACAATGCTATAATATAATAATGCAATACAATACAATATATTTAATATAGCATGACTTACATAAAACGCGTATATAGTATAGCATATGTTATGGAATCTACCTTATACATAATAGCTGATTTACACAGGGTCAGTAGACGAGTCAGTAGTCAGTTACTGACCCAAACTACTGACTGTCAGTGTGTCTGTGTCAGTTACTGACTGAGTAACTGACTACAAATTCGAGGCAAATCAGTGCTGACCCGAAAAAAACCCTGTGTAAACAGATTTGAAGTCAGTACAGAGGCTTGAAGTCTATGTAAACAGTTAAAGTCAGTCGCGGCGCCGAAATTCGGCGCCGCAACTAACTTGTCTACTGACCCTGTGTAAATCAGCACTAATAGCAAACACATTTTTCAAAGTACTTAGCTAAATACGGACAAATTTACATAAATTTGATTTACCCGTACGTTCTTTAAGCCAAAAGCTCAGCGTAAGATGTCATAGCCAATATAGAAATTGTACAAATGTGATGTTTCTTTGGAATCACTACATAGTATAAAACAAAGTCGCTTTCTCTGTCCCTATGTCCCTTTGTATGCTTTAATCCTTAAAACTAAGCAACGGATCTTGATGCGGTTTTTTTTAAAATATAGAGTGATTGAAGAGGAAGGTATTAGTATATAATTTAGGTTTTAAACAAAGCGGGCGAAGCCGCGCGCGGACAGCTAGTACACAATAAGAAATCATCGAGATTCCAGCTCGATATTTCATACAATTCAATAAATATACTGTATATACAAACATAAATATTGAACGTTCTTATTTATAAAATGACTTATAACTAAGTATGGCTATACATAAGTGTTAAAGTGGAATACAGTTAATAATTTAATTATTTTAATATATTTATATTGCTTAATAATAATAAGGCTTGAAAGTCGAAATAAAGTTACCTAAACTTTGGAAAGATCATTGAGAAAATAGAGCCTTAACGTAATAGACATAATAGCTATTTTGCCAAACATAGTTTTTATAGATTAAATACAAGTCTTCGTTGTCCTTGTGACAAGGATATCTTAAATCTCAGCTCACAGTGTTTCTTGAAACTGACTGTTAAAGAATATTCCATGGAATTATATATCTTATAGTTCTTTACAAATGCAGTAATTTTACTGTAATTATTTCGATTTTCAAGCCAACCACTATCTAACTATATCTAATATCTTCTTATATATAAAAATGAATCCCAAAATGTGTTGGTAAGCGCATAACTTGAGAACGGCTTAACCGATTTCGTTAATTCTTTTTTTATAATATTCCTTGAAGTTCAAAGATGGTTCTTATGTAGAGAAAACGTGAATATGTACCACGGGCGAAGCCGGGGCGGACCGCTAGTCTATTATATTAATAACTAATGGTTCTCAAAGCACTGAGCCGAGGTCACAAGCGCGCACTCAAGGTCCCCACGTTACTAAGGTTCTATCGCACTATGCTATAAGCTTGTTCATCGCCAGCCACACTTTAAATGCACTAGGAACACTAAATACACTAAAAAAAACACAAAAATCACTAAATGAACACAGGGGGGGGGATATTTGTTCTAGATTGTTCTATTTTTGGGGACTAGCACTATAAGATAAAAAGGGGAAAGTGTAAGTGTTGTGTAATGATGGTGTAAATAAAGTATTTATTTAATTAAATTGTACTTCTATTTTACAAAATATAGGATTGGAATAATGGAATGTTGTTGAATGAGAAAAAATTTAAACAAAACTAAACTGTAACTAAATATTACGTGTATGGAATGATCACTTTGATTAGTTCTAACTAACTTCATAGTACGTTCGTAAGTATGTGTATAATATGTTCGTAAGTATGTGAGCAAGTGCACTAGTCACTCACACATCTGCACTGTACTATATTAGTACGCAAGAGTGAATCATCTACGAGTCTGTGTGTGTGTGTGTGTGTATAACTATCTATATGGGGAGGGGGTAGGGCGTTGGCTGACGACGGGCTGCAGCGAGCTAGCGGCTCACAGGCGCGTGCTCTAGATGTGTATGGTGTAGAGCCGGCGCTAGGGCGCGGGCGGGGGCGCCAGCAGGGCGCCGAACTGCAGCAGCGCCTCGCGCAGCGCCGCGCCACAGCCCCCCGCACCCCCGCAGCCCCCACAACCCCTGCCCGCCGCCAGCGACACCACCCACGGGTACAGACCTACAAATATAATATATTACACATAAACACACGGTTATTTAACACTATCGGTCCGCCCCGGCTGCGCCCGTGGTACATATTTTGCAATAAAAAGTGACCGTAACAGGGTCTAAAGATTGTCTGTGCCAAATTTCATCAACATCGGTCCAGTAGTTTATGAGCCTATTCATTACAATCAAACAAACAAACAAAGTTTTCCTCTTTATAATATTAGTGTAGATGTACATACGGAAATAAACTCATCACTAAAACAGCCCGAATTCAGATCGAACTTAGTTTGAAATAAATTAATTGGATCCACAAAGACTACCACTATTTATTCTAATTTTATTTCAATAATTACCTTGAACGTACGAATACAAGATTGTTTAAATGGCAAAAAAAACGTTTTTTTTTGAACTAAAAACTTATTGTATTCGTCTTATGTTCTCATGACTATAATAAGATCTTCTTAAAATTTGTATCCCACCCTTTACATCATTCTTTTACCAACTTAAAATAAAAATATATCAAAAAGTACAAACCAATCAACTTATGCCACGCGGCGGTGTCCACTTTACCGGGCGGCGCGCGTTTCATAGCTTCTGTTAGTGTTGCTACTGCTTTTAGCACGAACGAGATCTCTGACACTTGTTGCCTGTAAACCACATCGTGTTTGTAACCCATAGCCGTATGAAAAAGGTTAAAAAAATATATATTTGTCATTTACAAATATTAGCAATAGTACCGGACCGAGGTATGACCCTTGAAGAACACCAATTGAATAATGAGTTTGTATTACGTGAATAATCAGTTTGTATTAGGTACTATCTTTTGATTTTATTATACATATTATATTCATAAATAAAATTAACTTACCTAGTTAATGTCTCTGCGTTTTCATCGTCACTGCTGTATTTCGATATGACCTCTTGAAACCGGTCCAATAACGGCATTATAGCCAGTGGGTCAGCATCTTCTATTTAATTGATAAAATTATATATTTTAATGCTTGTCTTCATATTTTAAAGCATTTGTATTAACTAAAATTGTAAACGATTTTGGGACGTTATAACTCATGTTAAAACTAATCATAGCGAGATACATAAGAACTAATCGAGAAAAAGTAAATATTAAAGCGGGCTGATGAGGAATATTTAATTCTACATAATCCAATTTGATAACGTTAATTCTTAGATAGACATTTCACTAACTCTACATAATACTTTTACTAATTCTGACAATGATAATTTTAAGAATTAAATTTAACTTTGCTAATTTTAATTTAAATAATTAAGTAAACAATAATGTATACCTTCATTGCCGGTGATAGAATCGGCATCTTCGAGCATGGAGAACTGCAGCAGAGTCTCAAAGCACGCGCGCGCGAATTCTTCACGCTCACGGAGGTCTTGTTCATTTTCTGTATAGATATAATTTATCTTACATTTATTTCAAATAAAATGATCGTCATATATGTATTGCGTTTTATATATCGCGAAGAGTGTAGTGTGTGTCTAATATTTGACAGGTCTTGAATTCCTTTAGATAAGGTGAATGTTTTGGTGCACATAACATACAACAAAGGGTTAAATGCCATGAAATTGTTATGAAAATGCCGTGATAGTGTTGAGTGTATTATTTCTTATAAAACTGTTTTTCGTTATGGAGGTATATGTCATGGTGTCACGTGTAGAACGTGGAATGTATTTACCTATGTTAAATTGTTAGTTGCGTGTATCGTGTAGCATGTATCATTAGCCTGTTGTATGTGGCGTCTAGAATATTGGATGTATTGAATATGTGTCATGTAGTATGTTCTATACTATGTCGTGTAGTATGTTGTGTATACTGTGTCATGTAGTATGTTCTATACTATGTCGTGTAGTATGTTGTGTATACTGTGTCATGTAGTATGTTCTATACTATGTCGTGTAGTATGTTGTGTATACTGTGTCATGTAGTATGTTCTATACTATGTCGTGTTGTGTATACTGTGTCATGTAGTATGTTCGATACTATGTCGTGTAGTATGTTGTGTATACTGTGTCATGTAGTATGTTCTATACTATGTCGTGTAGTATGTTGTGTATACTGTGTCATGTAGTATGTTCTATACTATGTCGTGTAGTATGTAGTGTATACTGTGTCATGTAGTATGTTCTATACTATGTCGTGTAGTATGTAGTGTATACTGTGTCATGTAGTATGTTCTATACTATGTCGTGTTGTGTATACTGTGTCATGTAGTATGTTCGATACTATGTCGTGTAGTATGTTGTGTATACTGTGTCATGTAGTATGTTCTATACTATGTCGTGTAGTATGTTGTGTATACTGTGTCATGTAGTATGTTCTATACTATGTCGTGTAGTATGTAGTGTATACTGTGTCATGTAGTATGTTCTATACTATGTCGTGTAGTATGTAGTGTATACTGTGTCATGTAGTATGTTCTATACTATGTCGTGTAGTATGTAGTGTATACTGTGTCATGTAGTATGTTCTATACTCACTGGGTCGAGCAGTCGCGTCGTGCAGCGCAGCAGCCCCGCGGCGCACGAGCAGCAGCGCGTGAGCAGCGGCCTTGCGCGGCGCGCGGGGCGCTGCTCCGAGCAGCTGGCCACGCACCACGCCCACCACGTCGCGGGCGCTGCGACCACCCCCCACCCTGTACAAACAAACGAATACTTAAGACCTACTATAAACGATGTAAAACCTACATAAAATTAATATAATATTTCTTTCCATCATAACTGTCAAATATATTTTTACAACCAACATATTATCCTGTTGTTATGATGTAATTAGATTAAGTCAGTCACAAATAAACGATCGTCGTGAGAGAACGCATTTTTATTTCAGGCCTCATTTAAAACAGACCTTTATTAATAATCCAATCCTCCAATACAAATTCAAATATTTTATTCCATGAACATGGGTACAATGTCCATGTTCCTTTGTTTTGTTCTTATGTATGTATGTATGTCTTTCACGTTGCAGCATAGCGATTTAACTATACGATTTTATGCCAGAATATTCAATAAAGTGGTTTGAAACTTTTTGTATGGACGCTGGCATATCGACCCGCCGCCATGATTTTTTTTCAAAATCGCGGCGCACGATTAAAGTGGTATGTATGGATAGAGGACACATAGACGAACAAAAAATGTCTAATAACATAGTACCCTAAAGCGTCACATTACCGAGATATTTGGAGGTAAATATTCACTTATGAGTACGACAAACACTAAAAATAGACTTATTACGTGTCTACATGCATGATATTATCTCCAACTAATCACTCCCAGGTAGATTATTATTATTACAAAAAGAAAGTAGGTATTCATTACATTACTTACATTTTTATGTAATGTATGTATGTTTTTATGTAATGAATCTACCTACTTTCTTCCAATAAACTGTTATTTACCTCCAAATATCTCGGTAATGTGACGCTTTAGGGTACTATGTTATTAGACATTTTTTGTTTGTCTATGTATTCTCTATCCATACCTAGCACTTTAATCGTGCGCCGCGATTTTGAAAAAAAATCAAAATGGCGGCGGGTTTGATATGCCAGAAAGTTTCAATGCCCTTATCTATTCCTCTTGAAATTTATTTATTTCTCAAGCTAAAAACACCATTCTAGGATTAAAAATATCAATACTTACGAAGGTTCAAACATAAATGTCTCCAGTACATCAGGCAGGACGTCCCAAAACTCTTTGTATTCATCCGGATTCTCTCTGGCCAATGGCAATCCTGTCGCCAATACCTATAGCAGGCGATATATATATACAAAATAAATAAACAAATAGAATTGAAAAAAAATCATATAAAGACTTTGACACATGTGAAACATAGACATATATACCAAACAAACATCATCATCATCATCATCATCATCAGCCCATATACGTTCCCACTGCTGGGACACGGGCCTCCTATGAGGGTACAGGCCATAATCCACCACGCTGGCCAAGTGCGGGTTGGCATACCTATCTAAAAAACTTATTTTTTTTTAAAGTAGTCGAGTAAGATATCCACTTTCAATATAAAAATTACCAAATAACTTTTTCTATAAAGTTTAATAAGAAAAGTCATTAAGAAAATGAAACAAAATATCATAAAATATAAACAAACATACCTGCAGTAATAATGTAGAGATCTGTGTATTTTCATCTGGTTGCTCTCTCTCACGCTCGTTGCTTCGTCTGCGCTTTTCTGGACCACCTTTCTTCACCGCTGAATGCAAAGACTGGGAAAAAATTGCGGAAATCAATCATTTAATATTTAAACTTCTCTCTATGTACATTGTACAACATTTTAACGATCGTTATTTTTCTTGACTAAACATTTTAAAGAAAAGTATAGACTTAAGTTTTTTAAATTGAGTCGAAGGACCAAATTTTGTTAATACAGATTAAAAAAAATTATAGCTTCGTTGTAATTTATACGCAGTTCCTTGTGATTCAAATCACGAATAATATTGCTAACAACAGAAACTGTTTCAGCTTCAAATAACTAATAATAGTAATTAACTAGTGTCGAGATGTCACTAAGATTGTAACAATAAAAAGTAATTAATTACTTGCAACAAATGCGGCAATATATGCGCACTAGGCGCCGGCGCAGCTCTGTACAGCGCCGCGGCCGCTGAGAGACAGCGTGCACTGGCTGCTGGCTGAGAACTGACCACCTCAGCGAGTGACGTCAGCGCTGAGAACATCGCTGGCAACAGCTCGTGGCGGATCAGTGCCTCCTGTAATAATATCAAAGTATTTTAAGATTAACGATGTTGTATTGAACAAGTTGACAATTATTTTTGTCAGTTTTTTATGAACACACGGTACTGCTAATTTTAGAAATAGAAAGTAAAGAGTTTATGATCAGTAAAATATTTTTATTAATACTCCAGTTTAAAATATTAACAAGAACAAAAAACAAAAGACTGAATGCTAAATTGAGAATCTATATTTTAAAGTCTATTAAAAGACAAAACATTTTAACTAGAAAAATAAATGTATAGTTTATTTACTGACTACATACTGTACTGTAAAAGTATCATCACCTTATGTACAGTGTCGAGGCAGTGCAACGCGTGCAAGCTGGCAGGTGCTCCGCCCCCGAGCCCGTCGAGGGTGGAGGCCGAGGGCTCCACGCTGCACACCTTGCATAGACACTCGCCCAGTGCTTCCACATCTTTTGGCGTAAACCTGTAAAATATAAATTTAATATTATAAATGCAATATAAATACCAAATGGAACGTCTAGTCATAAGGATTTAAAAGTATTTTTTCCTTTGATATTACATTAAAAAAAGAGTGTGGCAAGCACACGTGTCAGAAGTGAAACTTTTTTAGAAAGATTCAAAGATAACAAAATCGTATTCCATGACGTGCGGTATTGCCATGACGCGACCTTGAAATTTTACTCTCAACGCGCCTAAAGAAGTTCTACTTCAAAAATTAGATCAAAACATCAACGAATAACTCACGTGGGTCTAATATGTTGGAATATGAGCGGGAATATTTGCACCAGCGTCGTGAGGAAGCTTAGTGACGGGGAATACGTTTCCGGAGGTTTGCCGTCTTCAGACACTGAAAAGTGTAACAAAATTTGTATAATAGTGATTTCGCAAAATTACTATATTTTTGAAGTAGTGATCCTTCGAGCCGGATCGTCAACTTAATTAATAAACAAAAACGACGTGTGTCACTCGGGGACTGCCGCGGTAAAGCTATTGCATGCTATGCCTTCAAGCCACACCTCCGCCCGTCGGAGTGGGGAGCGTGAGGTTTTTTCGTTACGGAATTTCTCGGTTCGGTCCCTGCGCTCAAGGCCCGCGATAGAAGCTATGCAATAGCTTAAAAACAGCTAGTGAAGAAATTAACATCAATCAACGTGCCCAAGTGATCAGTGGAGAGTGTTTTTTGAATGTCCTCATATTCTCAAATCACTGAATGGTTATTATCCATTTCGTACCGTATTTAAGTTAATTTTAATTTTTTATGTCATAATATTAATAATTAATGTAGATGTCGTGGCCATATCGTAGATTTGCTCATATCATGAGATGATCAATCATTCAGGTCGCATTTCATGATGTGGCCAAGCTAATTTGACCAGATCGTCTTATTTGACCAGATCGTTGTACAAATAAATGTATTTTCTTTCTTTCATTCATACCAGGCGTGTATGTATCGGCGGGCAGGCGTGAGGCTATACTCCGCCAAGCAGCCCAAGCAGCGGGCCACACACGAGCACCTCCCCCACCCCCCGGAGCCCCCGGCGCTTCGCCCTCCGCCCGCCCCGCTGCCGACACCACCTCTTGGAACGACTTCAACGCCGCTACCGACACCTACAAAAAACATTATAAGGGTACTAGTCGCATCGAGTGTGGGGAAACATTTATTGGATAAGAAAAACAGCAAAACATGGCCATTTAAACAGACGGAAACAAAAAAAATACTCAATTGGGTGTTTGGGCTCCGTACCGAAAGGCTTAAACAGGGCCCTAGTAATAAAACTTCGTTATCTATCTTTCTAACCATTCGTCTGTCACCAGGCTGCATCTCATGAACCGTAATAGTTAAACATTTGAAAATTTCAGAGAATATGAATTTCCGTTGCCATTAACAAAAAATACTAAAAAGATAAAATTAAAAAAAACGTACCTCATGACTCCTCCTAAGTGCAAAGTCCACGATGAAGTCCAATAAAGCTGTCCACGACCGCGGGAAATCCCCCACCGTGGTTAATAACGCGAAACGGGAATGGAAGACCCGTGATACACCCGATAATGTTAGCACCTGTAAAAGGGGGTTAAACTCAATCTCAAACATTTATTTATTAAATTAGACTTCTTATAAAAGCACTTTTGAATCGACGTAACATTTTTTACATTTACCACCTTGGAAAGGAGTATCTATGGAGAAGAACCGGCAAGAAACTCCATAGTTCTTTTGCATTTTCTATTGTATATTCTATTAATAAAAATAAATTCTGATTTTGTAGACCACCATTTTTGTACGGCATCTGTGTCATACTATTTCTATACCGTTTTTAATCCATTATTCCGCAACGACGTACAAAAATCATGGTGACAAGGGGAAAAAATCTCTACCTGTACTTTCGAATTTTCATCTGCACTCAGGTGCACAGCTTACAAGTGACGGCATAGTGCTGAATCTTATTATTTTATGCTCTTATATCGTTTAGATAGGATGGACCTGGTGGTTCAAATGACCCATAATTTTTTCAACATAGGCCTGTAGTCTATAAGCTTTTAAATACAACATTTCACATACCTGTGTCTCAGCCCATTGCTTTTGCGCCGTGTTCCTGGTATGGTGTATGAGAATATGCTCCCCGGTGTCCACCTTCTCTGAGCTGGCAATATTCGATTGTTTTTGAACCTGAAAAAATTAGTATGTTAATTATCGCATATGTGCATTGCGTTCAAAAAACAAATAGCTTTTAAGTTACATACTTGTCCTATAAAAAAAAAATATAAGTTGCATATCGTAACGTCAAAACTACAAAATCTATTGCATACGTTCTTTGAAAACTATGCCTTATAGACGCAAAGGCAGAGTTTTGTTTCGGAAAATTTTTTAGCACGATTTTGTGCCTAGTTCGCTATTTAATGTATCACAACGATTAAACGGTTTGAATGATTTGAATGTTGAGCGAGCAGCGCGTGCACAGCTAGCGTGACCCAAACCAGCGTGACCCTCACTAGCGTGTCTCGAACCAGCGTGACCCTCACTAGCGTGTCCCTCACTAGCGTGACCCTCACTAGCGTGTCTCGAACCAGTGTGACCCGGACCCGCGTAACCCGGACTAGCTTGACCCTCACTAGCTTGACCCGGACTAGCGTGGCCCGGACTAGCGTGACCTGGACCCGCGTAACCCGGACTAGCTTGACCCTCACTAGCGTGACCCGGACTAGCGTGACACACCTGCTGCAGCATGGGGAACAGCACGTTGAGCAGCGCGCGCCAAGCAGGCCGGCTGAGCAGCGTGCCGTGCGCGCCGATGCAGCTGAACAGCGTCTGGCTCGCTGCTCGACGTACTGGCGCTCGTGGTTCTGTGCACAGCTCACCTGGAAGAGAAAGCTGTTAAAAAAACTATACTACGCCTTGTGGAATGCCATTAGAGAACCCAAACGACCCTTTGACCTAATAAATTATATCCTTAAAACTTCCTGTTTAATCCCTCTATCTATTAAAAAACCGCATCAAAATCCGTTGCGTAGTTCTAAAGATTTAAGCATACATAGGGACAGAGAAAGCAACTTTGTTTTATAATATGTAGTGATGTTTCGTTCAAGAGATTCTTATTTTATTACCCTTTTTTAAAGAACACTAAAAATAACACACAAGATAGACAATAGTAATTTGTAACTTGAAAATACTAATATAATAAATAAATTTTTAAAAAATTAATTTCGACCGAAAATGCTGGTACGTGAACTTTTATACACGATCGTAAGAACGTGAACTTGTAACTATTCATATTTATATCTATATCATGTCATCTGAAATTATAAGAATACATTTTGAGCATTTTTTATTACTTACTAGAAATTCACTTTTAACACAATAATATTATGTTATTTTTTCTTTATACATAAGTACATATATTTATTTACTAATTATATTGAATCTTAACATTAGGTCCTTTTTATAATTAGGTAAATAAGGTGTCGCTGAAAATCAGCTCAGCAGTGAAAGCCTGTGTTTTTATTGTAAAATGCTGAGCGGCAATCCTTTTAGCATGTAGGTTGTTAAGTAATTTGTAAGTACATAAATTGTTAGGTAATTGTAAAATTGCCTACCTGCTAATAAAGAGTTCTAAGTACTTACTCAACCGCACATACAGACACATCCACAGTCTGTCCAGGGGCGGTAAGTCGGGACTGCTCTCGGGACAAGCGGCCGCTTCGTTAGCGAGTGCCACGGATAATTTGTCCCGGTTGTGGTAGAGATAGTCTGATATGTTCCACTGTACGTGAAAATTAAAGTTTTATTAGTATTGAGTGTGTTTGTCTATACGTAAGTATAGAAAAAAAAGTATTTAGATTTAAAATAACAAAACGTAATGATACAATTGATTGCAATATTAAAACTGTGTATTGTTAGCAGAAAATTACAATGCATGTTATAATGTAACTTCTCTTTATTTAGTACCTTAATGTCTAGAATCAAATTCAAATGAAAGTGCTATTGCCTTTGTATAAGTGTTTATCGAAGTGTAAGTGTAAATTAGTGTTGTGTGAAGTATAAGTATAGTGTCTGTATCAAAGTGTTAGTGTAAAGCGTAGTGTTATGTGTGATATATAAGTATTGTATCTTTTGAGCGTTAAGTGTAAGTGTCAAGCATTAAGTGTAAGTGTCAGTGTTAAGTGTAACAGTCCAACATCACGTGTACTGTACAGCACTAACCATAAGCCCAACAGCAGTTAGACTAATGTTCAGCTCCTTGGTCTGCCTGGCGAACGCGGCTGCAGCAGCGAGCACACGACGCAGGCAGCGTGGTCCTGCGCAGCCGAGCAGGTCGCCCGCCACCAGCTGTGCGCATTGGAACGCGGAGCGGACCAGCTGCTCGCTGGGGGGGACATGAAAATACGTAATTAAATATAATAGAACAATTACAATATATAATAATATTAAAGTTTAAGTAGGGGGGATATACACAGTATTACATTTTGTCACCTAAATCATAAATGTGGTAAAGTAAAGTATATTTAACTAGCTGTCTCAACAGACATTATTTTGTAGTTATTGCCCCTCTTTCGTGTTTTCTCTCTATAAGAAAACAACTACAACGTCAAAAACAAAACAGTGAATTAACAAAAAGGTTTTTAGTTATTTTTCTTGGTCGAACCATTTAGCGTTTAAATTTTTATATAGAAGATTGCAACTAACAATGAACCTATGAAAGGTTTAACTAAAAATGAATCCTTCCGACTTAAGAGTTGAATTTCATTGTCGGTAACAAGACATTCTCCCAATCATTAACATAACAATAATTCATATAGACATCACTTATCAAACGCACTCATGAATTCATCATCACATCGCATCTGTACCTGTGCTGGTCGCAGATAGCGGAGATGATCTCCATCATCAGCGGCCAGGCAGCACCGAGCTGCTCCCCCCGTGAGTGCAGCAGCCGAGCAGCACATTCCAGTTGTCTTGCACGAACGTCACAGTGCCGCACGCTGCATAGTTCTGCTAGTGGCTCTAGGATTAGACGTTCCCGGGCCTGGAGACAGAAATTTGTAAATTCTTATTGAAAAAAATATATGGGGAAATCTCTCTTACAAACTTGATAAATCAAGTGAAAGTAAGAGTAGGTAAGTTAAGAGGGGGTATAAAGCAAAATTACCCATCTTCCATTTACTATTAGATGATACGTGTAATATTCAAGACCAGATCTTAAAAATAAAATTTATATCAAACTAGGTGATATTTTCGAGGATTCTGTTTGATCAAAAACATGAAATATTAAAATTGACTCGATAAAAAAAATCACGAAGTTACCTATATTTTTCACACTTTTACGATTTCTACTTGCCATGGTAATACCTATTATGATTTTTTTTAAGATATAGGAGTGAAACTAAACTCTTTTTTTTAGAATATAAAAATATTTCATATTTATTAGGTCCATTGACATAAATAGTACACACAGTAAAAATTCATTCATCTCAGGATATAGCTAACATCACTTTGAAGACCATAAACTTACCTCAGTAACCAAAGCTGGATTATTGTGATGATACGTGAAGGCGGCCTGAACTAAATACGTGATGGCTTCAACTCCCCACTCCCTCATACGTATATGCGGGTGTTGACATACCTACAAATATTTTTATGCATATTAAGAAATTATTTCATTTCTTAGTTATTTAGACATTTTAGTTATCTTTAAATTACTTATTAGTCTTGTAGGCTACATTGTAATTAATATAAGGTGCTAGTTTAAAATAGCAACCTTATAAAATAAAAAAATAACAAATAATTTGATTCGTATAACAATTGAATATAAAATACTTACATATTGCTAACTAATAGACCATCAAATGACACTATATTTTACTAACAAAAATAAATTAGTGTATAAATAATGTATTTATTCACTTACTTCAAGGAGATGGTTGGTGATCGGCCGCCACATGACTTCAATCCTGTGCATATTGGCTAAGCCGGTTTCTAAAAGCTTCGCAACTGCGAACAGCGAAGGTTCCTACAAAAAATATACTTTGTGACAAAAAAAAAACAATATATTAATTGATCTTACCTAGAACATGAACATTTTTCTGCAAAAATTTCTTGTACAAAGATTTCTTTGGTACTGTGATATTTCTTTATAAGAAACTAGTAGTACGCCCCGGCTTCGCCTGTGGTACATATTTCGCAATAAAAGGTAGCCTATGTCCTTTCTCGGGTATCTAAAAATCTCCATACCAAATTTCATGCAAATTGGTAGAGTAGTTAAGGCGTGATTGAGTAACAGACAGACAGACAGAGTTACTTTCGCATTTATAATATTAGTATGGATTATACATAAGTGTAAATTACTGGAAAGTGCATATTAAAGTTTTTCTCACCCTGTTAGAGTACGCTAGTTCCATAGCCTCGTTGGACAATTTGCACAACGCGTCAATCAAATGATGGAGTGCTACATCATCCAAATTTTTCGAAGCCTCAAATACCCTGGACAGCATAGCTGATAATGCTGCAAATTTGACAATTAGAACTCACTTAGAATTAATTTCATTTGCGCCATACACCAATAGATTTCGCTTGAACATCTAGACACTATCGCATTAGGATAGTTAGAAGGACAGGAATGCCATTCAAGCTGACTAAAGAACGCTTAGGTGCCAATAAAGAAAACATACTTTTCCCGCCTCGTGATCTATTTTTTTCTATTATTTAAAAATGTATAAAGCATTTGAATGTCATAAAATACTAAATATCAAATTCAACATACTTTTCTTCAAATAGATGATATTCTGGAATATTTATTCTTTTTTTTTTTTTCTTTATTAAAAATTCATAGGGACTTCTATAATTATTTTTCAGCAAAAGAATCGTTTCTGAACGCAATATTTCACTTTAATCTAAACATTTATAAAAACTAATCACTCTAAACATTAAGATTGAAATCCATGTCTTCCAGAAACATCCACGCTGCACAACGAGCAATAGCGAGATCCTGTGAGCGAAGCGTGCGCTAGCTATAGTGGGTGCAAACAAGTAAAAAACAAGTAAAACCGCGTGCTAAGGCCAGCAAGCTCCAACCCGGTGCGGACGGACACAAGCGACCCTGTACTGGACACATGCCACGACTACTGTGGCTCTTTTTTTATTTGTGGGCCCATTTGGAACAAGCCAATTTAATAACTTAAACTCAAACTCAAACTCAAACATTTATTTATTCAATTAGACTTCTTCGAGAAGCACTTTTGAAACGTCAATACATATTTTTATCATTTACCACC
The DNA here is from genome assembly GCF_905220415.1 of Colias croceus. Taxonomy (NCBI): domain Eukaryota; kingdom Metazoa; phylum Arthropoda; class Insecta; order Lepidoptera; family Pieridae; genus Colias; species Colias croceus. The sequence goes on from NC_059562.1 coordinate 6,008,336, forward strand.
GATTCGGAAAGCAGTATCTATGGAGAAGAATCGGCAAGAAACTCCATAGTTGCTCTTTTAAATCATTTCAGTATTACAATTTAATTTTACAAAATATGTAAGTAACCGTACGTATATATTATCATAATATGCCAAAGAACTGTCCTGCGGTTCTCACGCGACAACCCTCCATGGGTTTTTATCTTCCATATATTCCTTAATGCTGTAATAGGCTCTCTGAACTAAGACGTTTTTTACATAATTCTTAAATTTAGCACTACTAAACTCTTTAATACTATGAGGAATTTTGTTGTAAAAAAGTATACCTTGACCCATAAATGAATTTTTAACTTTAGCTAACCGGTAAAATGGCATTTCAATTTTATTTCTGTTCCTTGTGCCATAACAGTGTCTATCTCCTACTCTTGTGTGTAAGTCTGCGTTTTTGTGTACATATAAAATATTATTAAATATATACTGTGATGGTACAGTGAGGATACCAGTATTCTTAAAGAGATCTCTTAGTGAGTCCCTAGCACGTAAATTATATATAGAGCGTATGGCTCTTTTCTGTAATATAAATATAGTTTCAATATCTGCAGCCCTGCCCCATAGAAGAATTCCATAGGACATAATGCTATGAAAGTAGCTAAAATAAACCAATCTAGCCGTGTCTACATCGGTGAGATGCCTTATTCTTCGAACTGCATATGCAGCTGAACTAAGCTTAGCAGCGGTGGCGGCAACATGGGCCCCCCATTGTAACTTCTCATCTAGTGTCAATCCAAGAAAAACAGTAGAATCCACAGGGTATAATACCTCACCGTTTAAAATAATATCCCTTTTTACCTTTTTTACATTTGGAAGGATAAATTCTACACAATTTGTTTTTTTTGCATTTAATAATAAATTATTAGCAGTGAACCAATTGGATATGCGTAAAAGAGCAGAGTTTACTTCGTCAACGTTTGAGTCATGTCTATCCACATTAAATATTAATGAGGTATCATCTGCAAACAGTACTATTTCACACATATCCTGCAAATAATAAGGTAGGTCATTAATATATACTAAGAACAAAAACGGTCCTAAGATAGATCCCTGCGGAACACCTATGTTAATCGGCGCACCGCGAGATTTCTCTCCATTAACAACAACGGTTTGTACCCTGTTCTGAAGATATGAAGCTATGAGGTCCTGAGATAAACCTTTAATACCATAAAAATTTAGTTTCCGTAATAGAGTGGTATGTTCTACACAGTCAAAAGCCTTAGAAAGGTCACAGAATATCCCTAAAGCATTCTTTGAATTTTCCCATGCTTTATATATATGTGACAAAAGAGCTATTCCAGCATCAGTAGTAGAGCGCCCCTTTGTGAAACCAAACTGTTTGGCGTGCAGTAAACCATTTGATACAAAATGACTACATAATTGGTTTAAAATTAATTTCTCGAAGACTTTGCTCAAAGTTGGTAAAATGGAAATTGGCCTATAGTTATTACAGTCTTCTTGGTCACCACTTTTAAATAAAGGAATTAATTTACTTAACTTTAATAAATCAGGGAATATACCACAGTCACAACATTGATTAAATATAAACGCTAAGTGGTTGGCAATGTTTTCTATAATATTATTTACTAAATTTACAGACATTCCCCAGAGATCACATGTTTTTTTTAAGTTTAATGTTTTAAAAGTTTTAACAATTTCCTCTGCAGTCACATGTCGCAATTCAAATAATACATTACACTCAGCAACATGGTCCCTCAAGTAGGACTCCGCAAGCGCTGATGACGAATTTAATTTTTCGGTAATACTAACAGGGACACTACTAAAAAAATCTTCAAAAGCAAGCGCAACATCAGCACTTTTGTCAATGACCCTAACAGCATTAACAAGTTTTATGGTACTATTTGATTGGCTTTTGCCCATTTCACCATTAATAATTGACCAAACCGTTTTAACTTTGTTATCAGAGTTGCGTATTTTATCTCTGACATACAAGCACTTGGCAGTGAAACAAACTTTTTTAAAAGTTTTTGAATAATTTCTAACATAACTAAGAAATGACATGTCTTTGTTATATTGCTTCATGCCATATAACTCATATAAAACGTTCCTGCATCTGTGTATACTAGGTGTTGCCCATTGGCTAAATGGTAAATCCTTGGTAATACTTAAAGATTTAACTTTAAAGATTTTTTCAAACTCATTATGAATTAAATTAAAAAGATTTGTAAACATTTCACAAGGATTATTATGAAAGGATTGATCATTCAGGCCAGGCAATTTATTATTAATATTATCTCTAAATTTATGAATGCCTTTTTTAGTTATAGGCCTAACATTAATTCTTTTAAATGTAGGTATGCAATCCCATTCAAAAACTACTTTCTGGCCACAGTGATCCGAAGTCAGTGTATTGAGAATATTTTTTTCTAAAAAGTTACAATCACAGTAAACATTATCAATACAAGTTGCAGAACTAGGTGTAATTCGTGTGGGTTCATCAAAAAGTTTATGTAAATTAAATGATTGAAATAAATTAACTATTCGTGTTGCCGTTTGTGTGTGTGAAAGTAAATCAATATTAAAGTCTCCACATACTATAACCTTCTTTTCACTTCTGCTCAAACGCTTTAATATTTCTTCCATGACTGTCTCAAACATATTATAGTCACTGGAAGGAGGCCTATAAACGCAAACAATAATGTAACGCTCAAGTTCAACACAGGACAGTTCAATGGTGCGTTCTACAGATAGACTAACAATGTCAGTTCGTTCTTTGCATTTTACACTATTGTGTACAAAAATAAGAGAACCTCCATGAATAGCATGTTTCCTAAAGTATATACTTTTTAACTCATAATTATCAACATTTATTAACAACTGACATTGTTTAAGCCAATGTTCTGTTACACAAAAAACTTTAATACTATAATGATTTAAGAATAATTCTATTTCTAATAATTTGCTAGCCAAAATATATAATATAGCTTAAATATATAATATTGTATATAGTCACTTCCAAGAATGAAGTGATACGTCGTAGCTTTGTTGTGGGCAAAAATTTACAAATTTACAAATTGGGAGTCAAAATGTATTCCCTAATCAGGACACAGGAACTTTTTACACGCAAAATTAGGCACCATTCCAAACAAAAGTATAATTTTCCTGCTCTAAGCGTCAAATATTCACAAACGATAATTCCAAATAAGCGCACACCAATCAATATATTTGTATTACAGATATCAATACCGCTCATAACTCCGAGGGAATCGGCCACAGGAACTTGCTGACCTGAAACCAGTGTATACTGCAACCAAATATAACGACTGATGCTTTGTGACTGATGATGGAGATAGTCAAGGCATTTTTTAATCAGTCGGTTAATAGATTACACACTTAATTCCCAAGATATGTAGATCATCAAGACACATATTATGTAATTATATAAAGGTATATTATTTGTCAGAAAATTTCGGGTTGCTTAACATGTATAGGTTGTATGATTTCTTATTATTCGAACAAGTATCAGCATCGTTTTACGACGTTTACCATACTTTAAGAACATAAAATTGTTAGAAACAAAATACAATAACAATAATTAGATAACCAGGTTTAGATTGATAGCTTTTACATATTTCTATGTTATTCACATTTTTATCTAACAATCGATGCAAGTATTTATTATCAACGCAAAAAATATTCAGTGAACAAAACAAATTGACACCCCAATCCTTCATAGCATTCAATGTAAGTTGAATTGAAAAATAACAATGGAAACAAATAATTATAAAAATAGTTTAAATTAAAAAATTTTCTTACCAGGTAGATCAGCCATGACCGCAGAGGTGCTCATCACAGCGTTGGCATCAGCACTCGCTCGACTTGCCTTCATGCTGCCGCCTGTAGATGGCTTTAATCCTAAGATCCACACCTGTTAAAATGATGAAAAATTGCAAAATTATTTATACCTATATATTAAATTATCTTTAGATACAAGTCTGATTACAAGTTAGTGCTCTTCGTTTTCTTTCACCCATAGTTAGGATTTCCTATAACGAAGTATTCGATTCACAATACATTTTTTACTATAGGAACTGATATTATAATAAAACAAATTTTTGGTTGCTTTGGATTCCTACTAGCATAATTTCAGAAACAAAAGAAATTATCAGTCTGTATCCTTTTTAAATCACTAAATATCCTAAATCCGAAAATCTCTTTAAGCTTCTTGTCCACATGTCCATAACAAGACATCCTTTTTTTAACAAGACTTTATCTTTAACCAGAAGACCTTCCATCATTAACTAGACAAAATATCCCAATATTATGTCCATAACAAGACATCCCGGGCACCAAACCCACTGACCAAATGCTGTAGTGTAGTGAGCACGGGCAGCCAGGCCTGCTGCAGCGTGTCCCCGTCACGGCGGGCCGCGGCTAATAACGCACGCATGGCTGTCACGTGACGTGACGTCACCATCACGAACGATTGCTGTTGACCTGGATACATAAATAATCTTTACTGTATACGTAGATGAAATTGACATAAAGACATTAAAGAAGTTATGGTATGAATGAATTCACTGAATGTGGAAATAATAAAAAATAAAATTTTTATTTAAAGGTGTAAAGTACTCCAAAATTAATAATGCGCATGCAGATTTTCGCTAATTATCGTATTTCCAGAAACACCCTAATCACCCCGAATCATTGAATCGTAAGTGCCCTAAACAATGCACTTGCATCTTGCACCTTGTTGGGAAGAAATAGGAGTCAATTCAGAGTCATACACAATTAAAAACAATTCAGGCGATAGATGACGGTAGCCTGTCAGTCAAAAAATTAAAAAATCCGTCAGTCGTCTTTATTGTTTATGTAGTTGTTTATGTTTATGTAGTATGTTGAACTGTAAAAGCATTTATTTGTTTGATTTAACGTCAATATTGACTTATGTAGCTGTAAAACGTTTGAAATATTTTTCAGAATCCCATGATTCTAAGTTCACATTCAAATGTTCTAATTGTTTTTGTTGTATTTATGTGAAACATCAGCAGGGACACGTAAAACTGATTTCTAGCGCGTAGCTACGCTACTTGATGGTATATATGTCGGAGAATTTAAATAACTCTCCATAATTCATTATAATTAGGTAGATATGTGAAATAATATTAAATAATGACTCAGTGCGCACACCTTGCGCGGTCGATGGTAGTACCGAGACTATATCATCGAGCTACTGACTCAAGGAATATAAACCATAGCATGGCCCGCAACCCCATGCATTTCATATCAATTCAATATTGCCATTATGTTGTACACCATAGAGTACATTATAATAGGAAGGTATAGCCACATAACAACTACTCTGTTATTATTCTCTCACATATATATATAGTGTTTTTACCAAATTCGTCGTTCACAATAAGTTTCACATCTGCCTCACATTGCTATTAATTCATTTATCCGTTATTACCTGGTGGCTGCGCACACGGCAGCGGCGTGCCGACCCACACGACATGATGCCGCAGGTCTGCAGGCGGGGCGGGGGCCCGGGCAGCGGGCCAGGGGCAGGCCAGCGCAGCCAGCGCACCCAGCACGGGCACGCAGTACTGCGCGGGCAGCGCACACCGGCATAGTGCGCCTACGCACGCGTCACGCGCGTTCGTCACGCCCACCTAAGAAAAAAGACCAAGTTACTTCCAGTTAATGCTATAAAGGCCAAAAACCAGAGTGGTATCCACTACCGCCGGGGTCAATCTCTTACATAGTATATTATAAAGACTCTACCGCTCTAGTTTGAATAGGCCTTAAAACTAAATTTGCGAGCAGAAAAGACCATTGATACCAACCGAGTTACTACCAGTTAATACTATCAAACTAAATTTGTGAACAAAAAAGATCAACCGTCTTACGACGATGCGACCAAACTGGGTTTGTAAGCTAGATGATATTTCATCAAGGAATGTGTTAAAAATATTATATACAGAAATTATAGTTACTATAGTAGAGCCATTTTTATAAGTAACATTTGACAGTTCAACAAAATTCAACAACGTAACCTAGTAACGACGACATAGAATAACATGATATTTCGTTTTGTTAGAACTGCACATTTGCTTAACTTTTTTCAATTATGATTACATATTTATAATAATAATGACCGATACAAGTAATTTTAGGATTTGATTTTACTGATAAACCATTCTAAACATAATAAACAATTTCTGGTTCAAAGAACTGACGTCGCTACAATTTTGTGTCAATAAACCTTTTTTCTTTTTAAATACCAGAGACGTTACTCTAAAAATCGAAATCTGACATCTAGAATCGAATGCATTGATTACTTGGGAATAAAAATTATCATAAATTATTGACATGTGTTTCAAGTTCGATTGACAAATGTTTCAAGTCCGTATCGATTAATTTACTTTAATCGATGTTTTTAAGCAGGTTACCACCCTATGAAGATAAAATTGATAGACGTCAAATGTTGCCTATTAAATTGGCTCGACTATACCTTGTGATCAAACTATATGTTGGGAGCATAATAACGAATCGGGTTATTAACAAATGTGTTAAATGGTATTGGACCAAAATGAGAGCCTTGAAGGACACTCGGAACTTCTACATAATAGAGGGAAAACAATATACAACAGAATAAAAATCTCGCTCAATCAATTAAAATATTACTTGATAAAGCCTTTGTAAGAATTTATTTTAAATACTATATATAAGCAACATTTTTAAGTAATATTTTATGTGAAACCTTGTGAAACGCTGTACGACAAGTGATAACTGCGTTAAAAACAACCGACTTCAAACTTGCACTAGCAACATTTACAAATACAGACAAAAATGCTCATAAAATAAAAACTACTGGGCCTATCCGAATAAAATTTTTACGGGACCAATTCGACACCATCCCGCATAGAACAAACAAGAATCACGTAAATCGGTTCAGAAACCTCGGAGTAATCGGTGTACATACATAAAAAAAAACATACCAGCCGAATTGATAACCTCCTCCTTTTTTTTGAAGTCGGTTAAAAATCGAACATTATTTTTTTTAGAACAGAGAGAACTAGAACATTACAACAATCTAGGAAACTAATGTCTCTCACAAATTTCAATAAATATTTTCGAAATATATAGTTTATACATTTATATTACAAAATAAATAACTACATACCTTCCCACTGACTCTAGCAAGAGTCTGTATGGCACGCAGAATATTTTCTAGTTCACCAATACTCGCTTCAGCGAGTACGGACAAACCCCACACTAGACCGCACCAGGATGACTTTATTAACTGGAATTATATTTTATTATTTACTATTTATGTTAAACATTAAGAATGTGTAAACTACGAACACACAATTTCTACAGAAGTCAAGATATTTTATTTAGCTGGGAAAAATCAGTAAACCGATAACCTAAAAATTAAATGTAAGTTAAAACTTAAAAGTACCTACTGTCTATGTGATCAAATTATTGATTAATATTTAATACTATTACTTTTCGACACTTCGCAACCAAAAAAAACATGGGAATCATTATATGGAGCTTTTTAACAAATAGAGACCTATTCCTTTCCAAATCAGACAACAGAAGTGGTTTATTGTTATCTATTATCTTTTTTAAGCTTTAATTGAAGTGAAACTTCTTTATCGGGGTTGGAAAAAAATTTAGTGTAACATTTTTTCGTTACGCGTGACCTTATTCTTATCCCTACTACGCGTGATTCGACGTATTTCTGTATAGTTGCTTAAATTATTTTTTGAAAAATAAGGTTATAAAGAAGTTTCACTTCTTACCTGTGTACACCAATACACGCACACATTTATATTATAGACTAGGTTTCCGCCCGCGGCTTCGCCCGCGTAGTCAAAGAAAAATCCATATAGTTCCCGTTCCGGTGGGATTTCCGGGATTGCGTCATTTTCCCGGGAAAAAAAGTAGCCTATGTCCTTTCTCGGGTATCAAAATATCTCCATACCAAATTTCATGAAAATTGGTTCAGTAGTTTAGGCGTGATTGAGTAACAGACAGACAGACAGACAGAGTTACTTTCGCATTTATAATATTAGTATGGATTTTTTTCTACTAGGTATATATATTTTTTTTATTTCATTGCTGTAAAACTATCCTGTAATCAATGTATTTAAATAAAACCTGCAAACTGAGCTGTCTCTCTTTCTCTTCTGCCTCATTGTCTATTTTCTTAACAAGATTTGAATTCTGATCGGCTTTAACATCGTGACCGTTGTTAGTTATGTCTTCACTTGTTGTCTTGTTTTGGTCTGATTCTGAAAGCGTTCAATTAAATTAAATAATAAAAAATGTTCTTAAATTTATGTTATGTTTTTAATATACATTATCAGATAAAATACATTTTTCTTCTTTTTTACCTTTATCAGTGATAGTTTTGGTGTTAGCGTTAACTTCCTTTTCGTCGTTGTCATTTTGCGTATCGTCGTACAGTTCTTGCAATCTAAAATGAATTTTATTCTAGGTAAAATTACTTTATTTGTCTAAGATACTCCTTAATTATACATATGATAATTATTGTAATTAGAAAAGTATATATTATTTATCTGTCTAGCGCCAAGAGTACCATGAATGTCAAGCTAAATTATTATAAAGGAGAAAAAACAGTTTGAAATAGTATACGCTGGTATTTTAGGCTAGTATTTTTTTTCTAGATATATTTGCATACATACCTATAATAATCATCCCCCTCCACGCTTATAGCAATGGATCGTATGATCTCAATGAGGCACGCGTACGCGACAGAAATACCGTAACCCTCTTGTATGGTCGGCGCTTCTGTGCGATCCAGCATTTCTATACTGTTAAAATAATTATATTTTTTAATGAGCATTGAATTGAAATCAAACATTAAGGATTTTTTTCATATCATTAAATTATAACAAAAAAAACTAAACCAAACTCAAAAAACTACTGGGCCTATCCGAATAAAATTTTTATGGGACCAATTCGACACCATCCCGCATCGAACAAAAAAAGAATCACGTAAATCGGTTCAGAAACCTCGGAATAATCGGTGTACATACATAAAAAAAAACATACCGGCCGAATTGATAACCTCCTCCTTTTTTTGAAGTCGGTTAAAGAAAACATTTCGTGGATTTTTTTATAAAATACATGCAAATGTATAGAATGACTGATATTACAAGATTTTGTAACTAATTATCATAAGTAAAGTTAATGATACGAGTATTTTTACGTATTAAATACTAATTTTAATTTTATAACACCACTAGGTTTCCGCCCGCAGCTTCACCCGCGCAGTCAAAGAAAAACCTGTAGAGTTCCCGTTCCCGTGGGATTTCCGGGATTGCGTCATTTTCCCGGGAAAAAGTAGCCTATGTCCTTTCTCGGGTATCAAAATACGTTGTGTTATGTACTTACTAGACAGATTTCGCAGTTCCCGGCTCGAAGGTGACACACAACGGAAGCCACACCCCCTTCCAATAGAAACCAGCTTGTTGAGGGACTGCGGTTGAACCTGTTATATACGAGAGAGGTTACGTCATAAAACAATTTCAAGCTGTCCTGAGATTATATTCGTCGATCATCAATGCATTTTATAAACAAAGTATTACCGCGTTTGTCTGTCTGTTCAGGACTAACTAATAAACTAAAAATAAACTAATAAACAATAACCTCCTCCTTTTTTTTGAAGTCGGTTAACTATACACATTTTCATTGTATTTGCAACCATACAAAGCATTCATAGGGATTGTTAAGATGTACATTTTATTATTTCTACTTAATATTTTCTAAATTGTTACAACTGTGACCGTTTGTTCTAGAAATTTATGATGTACTAAACCTACTTTGCTTCTATCACTAACGATCTATAGTTTTAAACTTGCTTTTCGCATGTTGAGTTTACCTGTAAGTGTTTTTTTACATTGACCTTTAGTGGAGCGCCGTAAGGTTTATACCTCGGAATCCAGGGCCAGTCAATGAATCTTACTATAAACCTTGAAAATATGTTTTTAATAGTATATAGAAAAATGTTAAAAAAAAATTTTTTCGCGCTCTCAATTTTTTAAAAATTATTATAAACAATTATTAATTTTTTGGAGTTTTCATTGATTTATATTAGTCAAAACTCAAAAGTCATATTTTAAAAAGAACAATTACTATTACAAACTTGAAAACTTGATCTTGGATCTGTAGGGACCGCAGATATACCGATGAAGGTCGGGTTGGAGAATAGAGGGGATAACAGCAGCTGTTCGGTATTGTTCATGGCGGGCCCTCACAGGATAGTACACGTTGTAACTTGCTAGACTTAATACGTAGCTGTTGTTTTCGTTCCGAAAAATATTTATTTCAGACTAGATTTCCGCCCGCGGCTTCGCCCGCGTTTGCAAAGGAAAACCCGCATAGTTCCCGTTTCCGTGGGATTTCCGGGATAAAAACTATCCTATGTGCTAATCCAAGTTACCCTCTATATGTGTGCTAAATTTCATTGTAATCGGTTCAGTAGTTTTTACATGAAAGAGTAACAAACATCCATATATCCATACTTACAAACTTTCGCCTTTATAATATATATTAAGATATTTGTTTATTAAAAATTAATGTTTATAATTACTGAACATTACTGAGTTTTAAAAACTTTGAAAATAGGGGCATAAATTGTAAGTATTTGTTTTTCATTTATATTATGCATATATGCATATAAAAATATAAGTTTGATATGTGAAGACAAAAGTGAATATTGTCGCAATATTTATAAAAGAATTGTAGGCGTGTTAGATATTTTAGTAGCTCAGGGATCTAAATAGGCTAAATATCACGCGGATTGTTACATGCGTTTAAAAACAACGCTAAAACAGACTCAGAGGGAGAAAAAAATTCATCCAGTAACAATGCAAGTAGATGCAGCAATGGAGCAGATTTTCAAATAAGTATATATTGAACTATTGAAGAAAATAATGATTGTCAATTTTCACTCGCAGAATTAAAAACAACCTACAATCTAAGTATATCAACGAGATCGACGACGACGACAATAATGTACAATGATGTAACAATGTGTTTAGTTAATGATAATTTTTTTTTGTAACTTATTTTTTACGATAATCTAATAAATTAACATTGAAGTTACTCTGCACATATAATTTATTACAAATAAAATTAAATTTTTCACTATAAACACTTTTTCCCCCTTCCGCCTCTCATTTTTCAGTAAATTGTTGTTAAAAATTGTTGTAAATCGAGATCGGTCAAATTTTTTTTTTTAACTTTTTTATTTGAGGTTTTAATAATGCAGTCTCATATTTGATATACAGATTCATTGACTGGCCCTGGGTTCCGAGGTTTGACCATTTTTATGCCTTACGGCACTCTACTACTTATAATTTTGCATGTGAATTTTCATAATTTATCTGTAATGTAAACAAACGACCTACCAAAGACCAAAAAAAATAAATAAAATAAAATCTAGTTGGCCATGACTATGCATATGACAATAATACAATGTTATTTAAAGTAATATTATTGATAGAAGGCTTCCATTTATTGTACAACTCTGTGTCTACATGGGACATTGTGTATGATGGCAGTGAACGTGATGAAAGCAGTAAAATCAATGTATTTATATTGTACGACTAGCTGTGCTCCGCGGTTTTACCCGCAGTACTCCGCTCTTGTTGGTCTTAGCGTGATTATATATAGCCTATAGCCTTTCTCGATAAATGGGCTATATAGCACCGAAATAATTTTTCAAATCGGACCAGTAGTTCCCGAGATTAGCGCGTTCAAACAAACAAACTCTTCAGCTTTATAATATTAGTATAGATTACTTGTTCGAACATTTGTTATCCAAGGTATATGGTTCAACGAATTTTTAAACAAGTAAATCTCATTTGTAACTGCCTATAACTATTGCTTGCTTATCGAATTAGATATCGAATTCATATTTACCATGACATTATAACATTAATATAACATCGTATCATAGTAATAATAATTAATCTTTTTCAATATAATACTTTTCCATACTTTTATGTTATCATCATTGGCGTACAACTACCCTCACAATCACGCTAAAATTTCTTCCCAAGTGAAACTTTACATACACGTTTATTAAGCAGTTTTCTAATGAGCGTATACAATTGACTTTGAACATTACTTCCACCATATAATAATATAATAAGGTGTAAATTTGCATGTCACATTCGTAGTTCAAAACTATTTATAAAACAACGCAATACAGAACGTAAATGTGAATATAGCTTATCTTTCTTACACAACAAACTATATTCATACGTAGCGTATCTTCTTACTGACTGCATGACTTGCAATAAAAGTATTTTTATTTTTGTGCTAAATTAAAACAATGCTATTGGACGCGAAAAATCTTCGCATTAATTTTTTTTAATTAATTTATCCAGGTATATACTCTCATCGGAAAGGCGAAATACGGTATCACTATACACGGTGCACACGCCGCTTCACGCCCGGCACGTGCTCGGGGCCCATACAACCTGTGTGGACTTTTGTGTTTTCCTTGCAGAATTGCACGTGGGTATTGTTTTTTTACTATTTGAATGATGTTTACAATAAGGGAGATGTTGAATTCGTAGCTTTTATTTTTGTTTTATTTTTTAATCAATCTTAAATAGGGATACGAACGGATTTTTACGTTATAAGACACCTAAGTTCGTTCTCGTTAGCCAATACTGATACCATACTGTTAAACGTATTCATTTTTATTTAGGTCCTTTGAACTGCTATCCAGCATAGAACATAAATATATTGTGCAATTGTTTCTTTCGGGTTATTTAAAACAATTTGACGATATGATAATGTTATACAAAATAGTTTTTGCGCAGTTCGTTGATTACAGAAGGAATTTACAGTTACCCTAAACACTGAACATACCAACTTCCTGATCACATTATAAAAATAAATAAAATTTATTATAATTTCTAGCGAACGCCTTGGATGTCCCCGAGAGCCTAGATCCAACAGATTTCTTTCCTTTGCACGCTGTAGACGGCGCTGCCAGAGTTTAATAGATCTCTACACTCATATCATAGCAAGTGACACCAATGCAAGTCAAAATTTGCGAAACGATACACAGAGTAAGTTTTTCTGAGTAACTTAGTAGTAAGTTGCACGTCTGCTCATTCTTTAGAGAAAAAATATGTATCTACATTTGTATTTTATTAAGTCAATAGTTTTGATTTTATTCTTTCTTACTTACAGCAATTAAAATGGCAATTTTTAGGACTTCAAATATAGCAGTGGATTTTTCTATGAACTATTGTAAAGCTTTTACCTTTTGCAAAGTATTGAATTGAACACAAAAATAAAAATACCGCTCATTATCGTCTTATATTTTAAAACAAATTAGGGCTGATTTTTTAATCCTTGGATAAAACTTATTCGTTGAATAACGTATTAAACTACCATTTCAAAAATGTATTCTAATTACCTGCATTTGGCAGTGTACAGGTGACATTTTAATATTATCGTGTAATACTTTATTGGACGGATATGTTTTATCCAAGGATTGAAAAATCAGCCCTTAATCAAATACAAATTTTCTAGGAAATGAAAGCAGACGATTCGACATTGATACACTTCCAATAGATATTGAGAATTACGATGATTCCCATGAATTACACGAAAGCGAAGACCAAAATAATGAAGAATTTCATTCTTCCGAAGATTTGGAAAATAATGAACCATATTTATCTGGTGTTGAATATGATCACTATGAAAATGCAGATGATGAAAATACTTTAGAAGATGAAATGTTAAAATTAGAGTAAATGGTTATTAAGTTCATAAAAACACGTCATGTGAGATTTGATAATGTTGAAAATAAACATTTGAGATATTTTTGGTGTATTTAAATAAGTTAACCACTTGCAAGAAAGAAAAGACTATGTAAAATAGTTTTTCAGTGTGTTAACAGATCTATGGATACATTCTTAACACTTACTACTTACACCCCGAAAACTTTTTTCTACCATACGTGGAAGGAAATATTTGGTGACTAGCTTTTCGCCTGCGGCTTCGCCCGCGTTTTCAAAGAAAAACCCGCATAGTTCCCGTTCCCGTGGGATTTCCTGGATAAAACCTAGCCTATATTACTCGTGGATAATGTAGCTTTCGAATGGTGAAAGAATTTTTTAAAACGGTCCAGTAGTTTATGAGCCTATTCATTACAATCAAACAAACAAACAAAGTTTTCCTCTTTATAATATTAGTGTAGATAAATAGGAAAGTCACAATTTTCAATACCTTTATCCGACCCAGTAAACTTCTTATTTAAAAAAAAAATATTAAAATATACATACCAGGTTGCGTATTAACATTGGCGGCTACAAAAAGACTTTGCACATATGCACCCAGCGCGTTCACTATGTCTTGGAATATGTTAGTTGCGTGCGGCCTCATGTCGTAACATTCGCAGAATGACTTCAAAAGATCTAAAATAAAAAGGTAAAATAAATCAGACAAGATATTGCAATATTACAAAACAAGTTGTACTTAACTATGTAGATAACTTACCTATATACAGGATGAAATTTTGTAATGTCATCTGGAGGTGAAATACTCTTTTTAATGTAGATAGAAATTTTTACTCAAAAGGAAATTCTATTATTTTTTAAAAGAATGGAAACTGAATTCAAATATGGCGATTTCTTTCAAATGAAAGATGTCATCACTTCCAAGTTTCCAAGTGTGTTTTGTGTATTTCTATTAAACTGTAAACATACTTATCTAATATATATTATAAAGGCGAAAGTTTGTATGGATGTATGGATGTATGGATGTTTGTTACTCTTTCACGTAAAAACTACTGAACCGATTACAATGAAATTTAGCACACATATAGAGGGTAACTTGGATTAACACATAGGATAGTTTTTATCCCGGAAATCCCACGGGAACGGGAACTATGCGGGTTTTCCTTTGCAAACGCGGGCGAAGCCGCGGGCGGAAATCTAGTGAAAGATATCATCACTTCCAAGTTTCCAAGTGTGTTTTGTGTATTTCTATTAAACTGTAAACATACTTATTTTTCCATATTTAGAAACTACACTTAAAAATAACCATAATTTACTTACCAGGTTGAATAGTCATTTTATGCAAAACTTCCAGCGCGAGTGCCCGCTGCCATAACGGTTTGTCGGGATCCAGAAACTTTATAGTCAGTGATAAGAATATTTCACACTCTGTCACCTAAAAACAATACAAACTTTATAATAACAACTAAAATATATAGATTAAAATATTCGACCTCGAAGGACCAAACCGACGTTTTTTAATTATTGTGACTTGTTTACGTTGTATTAATAGTATTTATTTATTTCTATCTATTAAAGCAAATAGCAAAACACTATTAGTTACCTATTAAAATATTTTTTTTTTCATTTAAGTATTTGTTTATTATTTAATTGCTATGAAAAGAAAATTTCTCATTTTCTTTAAAATTAAATGTTTATCAAAATATAACTTTTTCTAACAATAAATCTCTCTATTCTTATTTTCACTTCTCACACAACCCTATGAAAAAAATCCCCACCCAAACAACTTATACACATGCTCACCAACAAATCGTGATACTTGTGCAGTATGATAGACACGAGCCGCAGCAGGCGCATGGTGACGGGGAAGTGGGGACGGTCGGGCGCGGGCGGGCTCCCCCCCACCGCGCCCCCGGGGATGTGGGGGGCGGTGAATGCTGCCCTGGAGTGGGAAATACATAATTATAATGAGATCCAACGTTGATGACTTTTATAAGTCAGCTACATGTCAAACCTATACTAATATTATAAAGCTGAAGAGTTTGTTTGTTTGTTAATTTGAACGCGCTAATCTCAGGAACCACTGGTCCGATTGGAAAAATTCTTAAGGTGTTAGATAGCCCATTCATCGAGGAAGGGTATATATCATCATGCTAAGACCAACAAGAGCGGAGCTACGCAGGTGAAACCACGGAGTGCAGCTACTTTTCATATGTCAGTTACGAGTGAAATGTAATTGGAATAAAAATAGTTAAAAAAACTAAAACAACACGCTTTAATAAGGATAAACTCATAAATTATTGTATTGTCACCGATCCTTGATAAGTGTAGAAAGTTTATATTAAGGTGAATGTTCCGACCGTCCCTCCATACATTTTTGCACACGACTAAACACTTAACACAGACACTCTTTCTTTAAAACTAATCATTTTATCACTTCTATACAATGAAATGTGTCCGCGATCGACCTTTTTAATCAATAAATTACATTATTTACTTAGAAAAACAACAGTGAAATACCGGCAAAATTCGACACTTCTACAGTAGTGTGCGTGACTTTTGACAAGCAAACACTGACCTCTATAACTATACCAAGCAAACTAAAGGCGATGTTTAAGCATTGACGCGCTAGATGTCGTTTGTCGTGTGCGCTCGTTATCATAAAATTCTAATAAATGAAAGTTCTAACTGCATTGAGTAATTTCATTTCCAATCTTTCAAAAAAATAATAATAAAATAAAACTATTGACCTTACAAATCTGTGTGTGTTTTTTTTTGTAAACAATTTTATTACTCATTATTGTTGTGTGGCAACTCGTAGCGTGGTCAGGTCTGTATTGTACACTGAAGGTCAATGGCAAGGTCAATGGTATTGTAGGTACTTTTGATCGGCTCCTTCGTCGACGGCTCGTAAAATTAAATTCTTGATTTCATTGTCACGCGCTATGATTTGCGCGCGGAATTTCTTGTGTTGTGAATTTATTTTTGTATGCTGTGCATTTTAATTGATTCAAATTGCAATAATTCTCTAGTAAGCATTTGAGACTACATTGTAATTTATCGTAGATTTAGTGATGTAAATAAATAAATAAAATAAAATAAATAAATAGTAATTAATTATTCTAATAACGCAATTATATTTTCGGTGCGATTAAAAACAACAAATTTTCTGAAATATCACCACATTGCTAATCACATCAATCATACACATGTACCTATGACGAAAGTGATTAGTATAAATAAATAAATAAATCATTTAATTGCACCATTATATGTTACATAAATATAATTACCCAGGCTCCTAATATTGTATTGTGGCTAACATTGACTCATCTCTGAAACCAGCGATAAATCAGTGTATCAACATTACGATATATTATACAATTATTATAAATCGGTAAACTACCAAAGTAGTCACAAACTTGGAAATATTGGCAAAATATGCTTTTCCGAATTTTCAGACAGACATACAATATTATTAGATTGTTTTATCAAGGTAGGTATACCTACCTACTTTACTATATATATTAGTTATTACTTGCTCAGTGGTATAGGTACCTACTCTCTACTCGTACTCCGTTCACGTCGCGCGTCGTCGAAAACTTATGGTGCGTTCAGAAACAAACATAATTCAGTTACTTACAATCCTTTTTTTGTTCCGTAATCGCATAATCTAATACGATTTTTTTTATTCGTCGGCCATTTATACCAGGTACATAAAGATAACATTGAAATATAAAGGTAAGTAAATTTTACTGTAATATTTTATTTTTCTAGATCTTATTTCAGAACGCAACTCAATCATAAAGGATTCTGACTAGATATTTAGGTATATTTCTTCAATTCACTTGCGAATTGCGATCTTTCAATACATGGTTGTGACTTACGATATTATTACATTTTATTCAAATACTGAGTGTCTAAAAGTAAGCATTCTTTCGTTCTTCATTTGTTTTTCATTTGTTTTCAGATTTAGATTACGTCTAAAATGTCTGTTCGAACAAGCAAGGCGTCGTACAGGCAAAGTCGTGTGAAAGTTTGGCGTACTGAAGAAACGAAGAAGAAGCCAGTGAATGAAGAAATCGTCATAGATAACTCTATAATGTATGTATCAATTATGCATGGTTTATTGTTGCTCATAAAAGGAACACTACATGTATAATCCCCGCAAATTGCTAATGCGCCTGGCCGCCATTTTTATGACGGGTCGGAGTGTAGCCTTGGGGGCGCTAGGGATCTGGACTTAAACGAATTTTGAAATTTTTTTTTTTCTATTTTTTATGGTTTTATCGGCAATAATAGGCTAAAATAAACCCTTTTTATTCTTTGTATTTTTTCTCTAAGGTTGATAGTTTTCGAGAAACTAACTTAAAAAGATCTGAATAAAAAATATTATATTGATATAATAAATTATATTATTATTCCAGTGAAAAATGCTCCTGCAACATCAATTGAAAATTCAAGCAAAGAATAGAAGGTGATTTTTATTTTGAGCAAATTTGGAGATTGATGGTACTACCATTTTGAAGTGAATGCCAAACAGTATTTGTCAAAAAGTAACAAATATATTTAGTATGTTTTCTTTGCAGCACCAGTGTAGCAGTGGTTTCAAGACAGGAAGTTTCAAGGCAGAGAGTGAAATCACAAGTCAAACGATTTTTGTTCTAATTGTATTTTGGTTGTAGTTTGTATAGAATCTACATAACCACTGTATATTTCTTTTTATTTTGTATTTACTGTAAAACCAGAAGGTGAAAAATACTTCATTAGGCAAACATGCTTACTAGCAAAAAGCAAAATCATATGTTACTATGTTTTAGTAAAAGCTTTTGAGTGCGTCGAAATCGGAAATATGTTTTCACCTTCCTTCTTATTATCACATAATAAATAATGTTTTAGATTTGTTGTTGTATCTTGTTTATGAGTGTTGGTTATGAAATGTTACTGAAATAATTTACTTATCATTAGTGTTATTAGTTTTGAGTGAATAGGCATGGATCGGTATATTCTTCTTCAAATACATGTTTTGATAAAAAAAAAACAATAGTGTAATGCTTGTGTAATGTAATAAAATAAAACTGCTTTTTATTGTAATCAATTTTGACATTATTTATTTCCCAAAATTACAATAAAATAGTTTACTTACCCCAACAAATATAACTTTTATTTTTATAACAATCCTACTTCCTACTAATGCGAAAGTTTGTGAGGATGTGTATGTGTGTGTTTCACGCAAATACTACTGAACCGATTACAATGAAATTGAGCACACATATAGAACGTAACTTGGACACATTGAATAGGTTTTATCCCGGAAATCCCACGGGAACGGGAACTATGCGGGTTTTTTTTAAATGCGGGCGGAAAGCTAATCGTTCATAATATAAACCGTAGCAGGTGGCGTTTTTAAGTTTTGTCTACCCATACAGAAAAATGGAAAACTTGTTTTAGATTCACGCCACCTAGAGTTAAATCTTTATCATTTTTGTATACGTCTGTGTTTCACGATTCACGCCATCTAGAGTTAAATCTTTATCATTTTTGTATACGTCTGTGTTTCACGATTCACGCCATCTAGAGTTAAATCTTTATCATTTTTGTATACGTCTGTGTGTGTAAACGACCCTGTATGCAATGACAGATGTTATAACGCAATTTTTTACCGAATTGGGTGGATTTTAAGGCAATGATATGACATATTTCAATAAAATATAATATTCAGTAACCGCCCTGACTATTCCTACGACTTAAAGGTTTTCCAATTACGCAAAAACTCAAATAAACTAGAAATGTAGAATTCAGCGCCATCTAGCGGGACATTGGCTGGGAACAGACCGTAGCATCCACCTTAAATCAATCTCGATCGAATTTTTTCTATTCTTTATAAATTTATATTTATAAAGCATTTGAATGCCATAAAAACCAAAAAATATAAATTAAATCAATCTGTTTAACGCGGGTCAACATCGAATCTAAAGGAATCACTTATATATAAACATTTGGTTGAAGCTAATAAAAGCGTGTTGAAAATACGATTTACTAACGTTTATTATCCATGTAATATTACGTCATATGCACGCTTTCGTCAATTGACTATTGCAATACAAATTCTGTCATTTTGCGTAGAAACAAAACTATGGCAGCCGCGGCGGTGCGGCAACGTCGCTTCAGACGTTCGTTATGCTTTCGTCGTGCAGCCAAAATTTTAATAAATATTTCAATTTATACCCAATAATTTAGTTTATCGTTATCTCTCTAACACAATTATTAAAATCTACCATCTTCCCGATTAATTTAAATGGAAACAAGCCTGCTTCATAAACATAAATAGACATCAAAATAATAGGGTAATTAAAAATCATATAATATTTACCTGTACTTAACATTAGGCGAGAAGAGCCTTATGATCAATGCACACACATGTTCTTTCAGCAAGAATCTAAATTCTGATATCTGGAAATAAAATATTAAAACTTTTTATCATATTTTTGCATGAAAATAACATGTTAAATATAAATTGATAATTGAGAACTGAAATATAAATCTATTATTTTGAATTACAAGTCTCAAGATAATTGTTAGTAGTATACATAAAATAGTATACTTAAAAATACTCTCTTTATTCCGCGGGTTCGTCTGTGGGAGAAACTGCCCGGCAAACTAGTAAATAAATGAATGAAAAACCTCTCACCTTAAAGAAAATAGCTGAGAAATCAGTGAGTACAGTGTCCAACAGCTCTAAGCCAAATGTTTTGGGTACGTCTGAGATGCCAACTAACCAGTGTGCAGCATCACCGTTTATTAATTGAATTATATCCTAGAATTGAGAACATTAATTACATATATAGAAAATATAGAGAAAGGAATTTAAGTACAAACACACATCTTTTTTTTATGAATAAATGCACATATTTTCCACTTGAGTTTGTAAAATCATATTATTAAAAGGTAAAAGTACCTGTAAAATTAGATAAGCATCTACAGCACAGGGTTTCAATTCCTTCGGCGCTTTTTGGTTCGTCTGAATTCGAACATCAGCTGGATTCACTTTCAGTGTACCTAAAAGAAGCATAGACAATCATTAATAAAATATGATTTTTGTCTTTTTTATATCAGAATTGTAGTATATTCCATACCAAGTTTCTGATGATATATTTGAGCAATATGAAATTTCCATTAATATGTTTGATTTCAATATAATTATTGCTGTTTGAATTTTGATTGGACACTATATAACTTATGAATGTTGTAAGAACATTATAAAAGCATAACCTTTCCAATTGAGACAAAAATAATCCACTAAACATATTCAACCCTAATACATTAACACTCACCCTCTGCCTCAGCCAGAGCCCTCTCGAACACCAAAGCAACAAGTTGCCTAACAGTTGCAGCCGCAGCATGACTAGTGCTTACATCGCGAGTTTCACTTGTCGCCACCATACGCATGCATAGCACCATTGTCTGTAGGTTATTATTAGAAAATTTGTTAAAATAGTAAAAAAACAACTGTGATATGCGATATTAGAAAAATGGACGCAACATTTTTGTATGTGTTAAAAATTTAAAATCTTTTAGTAAATGTAAGCAATTTCCTATTTTTCCCCCACTTACAAGCCAAACCTTTATTACAAGGAACATATTATAATTAGTTATGTTTAATAAAATACTAGCTTTCCACCCGCGTTTTGAAAGAAAAACCCGCATAGTTCCCGTTCCCGTGGGATTTCCGGAATGAAACCTATCCTATGTGTTAATCCAAGTTACCCTCTATATGTATGCTAAATTTCATTGTAATCGGTTCAGTAGTATTTGCGTGAAAGAGTAACAAACACACACATACACACACATACACACACATACACACACACATCCTCGCAAACTTTCGCATTTATAATATTAGTAGGACATGATTTACTCAAACTCATATCAAAAACATACATATCATCTTCAAAACTGTAAAAAGTTTATTTATTGTACTACAAGTAATATATATTGTTATCACTGTTGTAAATTGTAAAATTATGATAAATCTTCAATTATAATTACACATTACAAACATATAATTCATCTTAATACAGCGCTTACTACAAAATATTTGTATATTAAATTTAATAACTTATATTTCACTTCAAAATCAATTTAAGTTGTTTTACTTACCCTAGCCAAAGTATCGCCATGTACAAGATCAGATGTGGTCATTAACAAAGCTGCGGTTTGTAATAACTTAAGTTCAAGCATATTAGCTTGACCCAAGTTGAATAAACAGTCTACTATATGCCGAGCGCCCTTTGCATCTATGCCTTGTTGAGCTATAAGCCGCTGGATGGTGCCTAAGCAAAACTAAAACAAAAAAAATATATGTATAATTACCTTACCTAAAATCCGTTGCATAGTTTTAAAGATTTTTGCATACATAGGAATGGACGGACAGCAACTTTGTTTTATACTATGTAATAAAATATTTATTTGTAACCAAATAATGTATAGATACTTTATAAAGTATAATTAGTTAGTAAATTTTTAGTAGTAATTAGTTCTGTGGCATACTTAGAAAAGTTTTGTAATTTAAATTAAGATCAACAATAAAGGCTTTTTATTTTATTTATTTATTTATTAATGTAAATCAAATTAAAATCAAAACTAATCTAATTACATAACAGTTAAAAAGTTCATATCACAAATGTATTTCAAAATGGTCTCATCATTTATACATTTCATGTTATTTCATAGTTTTTGTTGATTTTTATTTTAAATAACTGGCTGCGGCCAGTAAACAAATTACTCTAGACTCATAGCAATTCATTTTTTTAAACAACACATATTAGGCATGTGAATTATTTTTTATTGTTTTCTTACATGACAAATGTTATTCCTATGGCTTGCCAGATGAGCCAAAACTGCATATTGTACTATGAGTAACATTCAAACACTTACCTGCTACCAAATAACAAAGAAACTTATTATGTTATGTTAATTTGATCCTTATCAAAATGCATAGCTTAGAATATTATTAAATTATTGTAATTAAATGGAATAATCATTTACCTTAATGATTTTTACATCCTTTGACTCACATCCTTGCACTAGGGGATATAAAATCTGATTAACAACGCCATATAGAGAAGCCTGTGGATTATTAGCTGCTAATGACAATTTTTCTATTGCTTCATCACATGCCTGAAAGACAAAAAATTCAATAATCATGTTCAGAAAATAAAGAAAAAACCGCATAGGTATATTTCTTAAACATAAATAACAAATAACATATTAGATAATTACAATTTTTCTCATATTCGATTATCGCTTCAGAAATACATATATATCTTCCTGAACTATGTTTCAATTATCTAGAATATGCAGAATAAAATGTATTGGTACAAACCTCCCTTATCTGAGGATGTTTTTTCTTGGTTTCCAAACTCAGGGTTTTAAAGTCGTTTTGGAGGACATCCATGAATTTCCTCGTGGAGTCATCGCCGGTAACAGCGCTAACAAATGCCATGTTTATTTATGCAAAATATAATGAATTACTTCATGTTTCACAGCAAAATTAAACAAATTATAAAATATGCCATGTATACAAATCGACATATGAAATGACAGTTCAAAAATTATATCAATATTTATTGCGTCAATGTCAAAATATTTATTATTGGAAAAAGGGCTAAGAATATTATCCATCCATTAAGAAATAAATTATTTTGGTATTTAATAAACAAATCAAAAGAAAATATTTAATTTTTTTAAGTACAAAAATAACATTCAAATTAAACGCCATTTGTAATTTCTGAACGTTACCTAAGTGTTCCCATATAAAAAATCACATAACACATCTTTTTTTTTTCCTTCTTACTGTTCTGTGTTTTTCCCATATCCAGATTAGAATAGGTACTTAACTGTGGTAAAATTGTTGATTTGAATGCAAACTTTTTCTTTATTTTCCTACTAGATCAAATTATCCTGCCCTATCCTACGCCCTGCAGTTAAAATTGTGTTATAAAGTTATAAACAATTTGTGATGTTGAATATGGAATATGGATGCATGTTTGTTACTCTTTTGCGCAGAAACAGCTGATCGTATCTTTGTTATATCTATCGCAGACTAAATTATCCGATTACCATTTCGCAAATGATACCTAATTATGGCCATGGGCGTAGCTAGCCATGGGCTCAAGGTGGGGCAACAATAAAAAATAATATGTAACTAGCAACTGTATGTACCAAGTATGTACCCAAAGTTATATCCAGGTCTTCACATGCCGGCGGCATTTCCGAAGGCATTCGCGAAGGCATTCGCGAAGGCACTCGCGAAGGCATTCGCGAAGGCAAGGCGAATAAGTGTAAAGTAAAAAGTATCAGTGAGTTGTAGAACGTGTAAAACAACAAAAGTGAAATTGGAGAAGTTAGTGGGGTAACTAATTGGGGTACTATACTCATTTTTCTTACAGTTCATGTAACATAGAAACCTCAAAGGGCTGATAGACGTACGAACTTTAAAGTCGCGGTTTTAAAGTTCGCGTACTTACTCGGCTCGCGGCGGTGACAGACGTGCGAGCCAAGGCGGGCTTCGAGTAAAATTTCAAACATGTTGGATCGTCAACGAACTTACTCGACGGTTTTTAAGTACGCGTACTTGGGGTGACACACGAGCGAAAAAGGTCGTCGAGCCACAAGTTCGCGTACTTACTCGTACGTCTGTCACCCCTTTCAGCTATTTTCTTTTTTCGTGTGTAATTCGTTATTCGAATTATTCTTATTCAAAACACCTTATTAGGTGTAATTTTTGAACAATAGTTCACCTACCACACCACGAAATAGATCCAAAAATCTTCAGCCGTTTGGTCGCTGGACGTATGACACTTGTTAGGTGTTAGTCAGTCAAAAGAGTTAGTAGGTACTTACTTCAATTTTTAGATTTGGTTAGGTATCTACCTACCTTCCAGGTTAAAGCTAGAGTGGGGCAAGTGCCCCACCCTGCCCCACCGTGGCTACGCCCATGATTAAAGCTAGTTATAATTATTTTATGTGTAATTAAACATGAGTCTACATACATCACTTTGTAGTTGTTAACATTCTTTCAAGTTTAAGACTACTCTTTGTTTTATGAACTTTGTACCTATCAAATTAAATACGAAGTGTTGTTTGTTTGTTATTGAAAAGAGAAAACACCACGGAATTTCCACTTTATCACTACATAGTTTAAAACAAAGTCGCTTTATCTATCCCTATGTCCCTTTGTATGCTTAAATCTTTAAAACTACGCAACGGATTTTGATGCGGTTTTTTTAATAGATAGAGTGATTCAAGGGGAAGGTTTTAGTAATTTATTAGGTTTTAGACAAAGCGGGCGAAGTCGCGGGCCGTAAGCTAGTGGATTGAAAAAAAAAACAATTTGCATAGCGATTTTTATTGTGATAGTTTTATGAAATTAAGAATAAATTAATATATTTTAAATTATTCTGTCGATACAGAATAATATTGAATATTTTCATTATTAGGAAAAAATATTAAAAATTGATGAGTGAAAGTCGTAATTTTATTTTATATTTTCTGTAGTGACGTCTGACCTACTTTGACGGTATTTTTTTCAAATAATGCAACACCGGTTTACTGATTGTGCAGAAGAAAAAACAATGGTGTGATTCCAGATTTTATTTGTAAGTATTTATAGAATCCAATATTAATCCGGTAGAAATAACATTTGTGAGTCAATTAAAAGAGAAGCTCGACCGTCGATGTGGATTTCGAGGTATAAAACTTGTACTTTATTAAAAATATTCAACTTGTGTTCTTGACGTACTGTCAATGCAATTTTTACTCTATTTATTCAGCTTGATTTAACTATGCGCCATTCTTATTGCATTAAAACAGCAGATGCAAGAAACTTTCAATGTAAATCAGTGCCTAAATCAACGTATAGTCTAATTGGGATGGATGAAAAATTGCCGTTTCTACTGTGACCCACAGACGTGTTTTCTCGCATAGTAAACCTTGTAGCCGGCTAGTGGATGTGATTATTTGTCTATCGTAAGCGCTGTGTTTTGTTATTACGTTCGTGACGAATGGAATGCCGTCCTCTCAAATACCTTTACCTCGAAATAGTATCTCGACACTGCAGACCATGTCATATAATGGTAATCAAATTAAAGACGTCAATAGTCGGTGTAGCATGTGTTTTCGTGCTCTGATTTGTAAATAACACTTAAATGATACACAAAGGAGGCCAATTGGGAATATATACATGCTCTGTGTACATAATCCTTCTATATACTGAGGCTAATCAGTGAAATATTTGTTATTTGTGTATGTACAAAGTGTGTCGTCCTTTGTGAATCTGATTAGAAATTATATAATGTTTATAATACTGATTATCACATTATTGTGTGTCCATGGTCAGTGTTTAGAATAGCATTGATAAGTAATTGACTATTAGTGTCAATTTTATGATAGCCTGTACTGAGATATTCTTGAAATACCATACTACTAAATATATACCCATTATAAACATGACTCATTTGATTTTAGGACTATTACATCAGTATCACAATAAGAATGATCACAAGTATAATATGCATCATCTTTTAAAAGTAATCTAAATACGTCAGTCACTTAACAGTAGACAAGAGATATCATGTATAGTTGTAACATTTGTACACCATCTGATTGTGTCGTTCTCATAATCATTCCATACCAGTCTGCATGTTTTATATGATCCATGGGACAAATTATATTTTTCAAGTAATTTTTTCTTAAATCATTCAGATATTTTAAGCTTGAGCCATACTTATATCATATCACTTAGACTAGTTATAAAATTGTAACTTAATAATCCACAAAAAAAATGTGTACAAGTCAGCAAGCCTTAAAGGAGATAAGCTATTTATATCGAACAGACCTAAAGTACTGCATCATTATGCTAAACATTAGTTATTTCCTGATCGTCCAGCTAAAAATAGCCCTAAGCCTGCTGGCTAAAGTGGTTGATGATTTGATTGATAACAATCATATGGCAACTTGCTCCCTGATTGAATGATAACACTATTTCCGTGAATAATTTGCGCTCTGTTAATTCAACGTTTGATATTTGCAAGTTGTGCGTTTATGATGTGCGGTAAACCTCTGTTTAATTTAGCTCTTCTTTGTTACATTCAGTTTTAATGAATTCATATTTCATTTAGATGTATAATGAATGGATTTGAATGAAAACAATAGATTTTTTGTAGTATTTATGAAACAATTAAGTGATCCATCTATTTAAAAGTGAAAAATGGTTTTTTTATAACAGAAGTTTCAATGAAATAAATTGTATGATTCTAACAATTTTCGTATCATGATCATGCATATTGAATATACAGCTAATATCCTACTTAGGGCTGATTTTTCAATCCTTGGTTAAAACTTATTTATCGAATATCATATTAAACTACCATTTCAAAAATGTATTCTAATTATCCGTATATGACAGTTTACAGGTGACATTTTAAAATTTTTGTGTAATACTTTATTGAACGGATAAATTTTAACCAAGGATTGAAAAATCGGCCCTTAGGTCAATAAATTTATTCTATTCTGGCTGAATAGTTATAATATTAGTATATCAATCTTTGAACCTTATTGTTTTCTAACATTTTATAACAAAAATAATATTACATATAAAATATAAGCCATGTAATGTGAGATAAACGTCTAGGTAATCTGTTGACAGTACAGCTATAACTTGTACAATAATAATCAGGACAATTACTAATATTAGTTGTGTGTATAAAGTTACCTGCCTGGTTTATGTTTCATAAGATAAATATAGTCCTTAACTGTTATTGTGATTCTTTGTACAAATCAAGTGCTTGTTACTTTGTTTTAAAATAAATGGTCTTTCTTTAATTGTGTAACTATTATGTAACACCAATTATTAAGAAGCGGTCCGCCCCAGCTTCGCCCGTGGTACATTTTTCGCAATAAAAGGTAGCCTATGTTCTTTCTCAGGATCTAAAGATTGTCTGTGCCAATCAAAATTTTCATCAAAAACAGTTGAGAGGTTTAAGCGGGAAAGCGTAACAGACAGACAGACAGAGTTACTTTCGCATTTATAATATTATATACCTAGTAGAGATTAGTAGGGATTATAACTTTATTGTGCACTGTGTACAGTACAAAACTGGATAACTCTGCAACTTTCATTCTTAATTTGATTAAATATAAATTTACTGTATTAATATGATAAGCTTGTTTTCCACTAAACATGTGTTAATTAATATTACCATAGCCTAAATGAAAGTAACATAGCATTAATGGCATAATATAAAATACAATAGCAACAAGAACAAGCAATGAAATTCCGTTAATTGTTCATTAGAATCTGCATCACATCACCAAAAGAATTTTATAAACCGATGGTGGCATCATGCCAAATTGGAGGAATAAATTTGTACTGCAGTTGTTCACTTTTTTTTACCTTGAACTTAAGTGGAATATCTTTGACTGATAAGGACAAGTGATTATTTCAATGATAATGCTATTATATCTTATGTTATTTCCATAAATCTATTGTAAATGTTCAGATCTCTTAGCAACACTAAGAATAATATTTCTGCTTGGTGAAGCTTAACAGAATGTCTCAATTCCGTAAATGCTGTAAGATTTGCCTAAAATGTAATTCAATTACAAAGACATAAGTATCCTAAGAAATTACAATTAAGATTACAATACAAATTCAACTTAATTGCATTTTACCAAAAGTGAAAAAATATTTTTCACTTTTGGTAAAATACATAAAGAGATGATATATCAAACTTAGGTATAGTCATTATGTGACCATTTTAATTAATAAACAACAAAATAAACAAAGAGTGGGTTGTAAGCTAAAAATAAACATGCATATAAATATAGAACAAACACTGTCTAGAGAGACTAAGGAGGATAATACACTGTTTCTACGAAATGAGATAAAATATTTCAATTACAATTGCATTATGCAGTTAATTTAATGAGGCCTTTGCCCTTTTTATGAAGCAGATTATTACAAGGTCGCGTACATTGTTTATTACAAATTTATTTTTTCTTATATTATTTGCTAGTGTTGCCTCTTAAATAAATGACAATGTTTTTATCTGTACGTTCATTACATGTTGTGTAGAAGTCGCGTAAAGTCGCGATAATTTTTAATGCCAATTTTGTTTAATTTTTCGTTGTATTTAGAGACAATTCACCTCAGGATTATTGTATGAAATATCTATATATAAAATGTATTGATTGATAATTTTTTATTTGTATGTATTAGATATTAACAGGATATAGACAGGTTTTGAGAAAAATATAGATAACATCTAGATATACTAACTTTTATCTAAGCACCATCAAAACACTAGACCTTGTTCTTGTATTAATTCTTATTCGATTTTCGATAAGTTATGCAATAAGTGAATCATATTCATCTACAACCAGATAGTTAAGAATATTCACTCAAGTTTCCATTTGATGTTTGAGGAGTGCAATGTGAAATTTTCTCGGTGTTTTTAGTGCCTGCACTTTTAATAGGTATTGTTTTGTATATAAGTTTGAGACAGATTGTAAGTTAGTGCCGTGTTGCAAATTTGAGATAGATTTAAAGACGTGTAAGGTTAATTTAAAGATGTTTTAAAATGTTTTCTCCTTTGTTTCAGATAACATCGTAAAACCCAATCCTGCAATAATTTCCAAATTTCCCACAAGACTGTTTATATTAAGTATATAATTATTTCTGTTAGTTTAGTTTCGGACGGTCGCTAGAGAAGGATGCCAATGCGAGAGAGAATAAAAAGACGGAATTAGTTATTTATTTATTTATTATACATTAATTAATGAATTAATCGTTTTTTACCCATTATTTCGTGTAGACTATCCTGTAAGTTACATTTCAAATGTATTGTTGAGATTTATTTATTCGATTCGTTTATTTATTTATTGAGATTACGATAAAATGTACCTATAACGAGTGCGAACGTTTTCGAGCGGGGGATCGTTTCGAGAACTGTGTCTGATGGAGAATTATGGACAATATGTCGTCAAATGCTTTAAGAAACAAACAGAGGAAGGACAACCTTATTACGCGGAAGCAGGACAAGAGTCCGGAGAAGACGATACGGGGCACGAGAGGGGCTTACAGGGGGATACCGTCGACGTCGAAGCGCGATGAGGACTCGGAAACCGGCTCCACAGAGCGGCTGGACCGCCCCAAGAAGTTCATGTCCCAGAACAAGGGCTACGGGCTCGGCAAGCGGCCTGACTTCTCGCTCAAGAATCGGAACGTACACCTAGCCTCTTCGCGATATGGACAGGTGAGCATTCACTCTTTTATTCTATTGCAGTCTGCTTATTGTAGATTCGAATTGGGTCGAGCGTCGATGCGGCATTACACCTGATAAAACATTTGCATGTAGCAATCTATATAGGACATAATAAGCTACCCCGGTTACGTGATTTCAATAGTGACTTACTTTATGAACTAAAAATTTATAGAGTACATTTTGTAAGTGCCCGGTCTTTTGGGAGGTTGTGTTGATTTGCAAGCGTAAAAATGACCCAAGTTATCTTGACACTCAAATGCGTAGCTTGATATC
The DNA here is from genome assembly GCF_905220415.1 of Colias croceus. Lineage (NCBI taxonomy): Eukaryota > Metazoa > Arthropoda > Insecta > Lepidoptera > Pieridae > Colias > Colias croceus. The sequence goes on from NC_059562.1 coordinate 6,038,727, forward strand.
ATAAGTACCTGTTAAAATTTTGGCTGACGCGAGTTCACGTTCAAAGGGAAGTGGTTTTCCTGTGCGCTATCTAGGCGAAATTTATTCGGGCAGCTAATTGGTAGATTTAATTTTGACCGCTCCTCGTGGACGGAGCGTCGTCGGGTTAATTGCTATCACTTAAACGTGCTACGATATTACTAGGTTCAGCATGCAGCTTGACTCAAAAGTAGCCTTATTATTCTAGCTCAATATTTTTGGGTATATAGTTTAAGCTAGGTTTTTTCAGTCATTTTAACATAGCGAGGAATGTGCTTTTTATCCTCTTGCATTTACTTTCGGTTGTATGATGAAGAAGAATATGTAATTACCGACCTCGAGTTGTTAATTCACATTTTTTTACAATTGATCAGTCTACTTTTTAAGATTCAATATCGTCTATTATTTTATACAACAGAGAAATGGGATTATCTCATAAACCAAATGCTAAAATACGTTGCATGCCATTGCCACAATAGGTAGTACCCTAAATTTGAATAGTTTCATAACTATACTATATATGTATAACATGAAGCTATATAAATACGTTCGGAAACCGGAATTTCAGATAATATTCGTAGAATTAATTAGTCTTTTAGAACATGCATTTCCCGCAGTGATATGCAATTGTAACTTTTAAACTGTTACTTGTGTACATGTCAATTAGTGTATTGCTGGCAAGTTGAAATGTGCTAGGATAATTAGTAGTTCTTTATGGTCCGTACGTCATACTTATTAGACGAGTAATGCTGTTATCTACTCGCCATGATAGGTACATATAAGTAGATTTGGTGAATCTTTAAAAGCTTCTTAAATTCAATTTTGGAGGTCGCGAAGTCTGCATCAAAATTGCATACATTCTCATTTATCTCAGGATCAAGTTCTCCCATACAATTCGTATAGGTCACTCAAAAGCCTGGAGCAAAATAAGCTAAATAGAAACTTCACATGAAAGCTAGATCCTTTCATAATCCTCTATAAGCTCGTGATTAGTTTAAAAAAAAAATACAATCCGACCCGTATTCAAAATATCCTATCGTTAACAAATTGTTGACGCTCAATAGATACAGAAAATAATTTCTCCATACGGACGTCATCATGCGATCTTAACTATTAGAAGTTGTATTTTTTCATGTGAAATATATTTCACTCCCTTAGGATAAGGCTATACGACGTCGGCATAAATTTCAAAAGTTATAAAACTAATATAGATTCATCTATGTTCTTTAGGGCTGATTTTTCAATCGTTGGATAAAACTTATTCGTCGAATAACGTATTAAACTACCATTTCAAAAATGTATTCTTCTTCCCTGTTATTTGATAGTTTACAGGTGACATTTTAATATTATCGTGTAATACATTATTCGACGAATAAGTTTTAACCAACGATTGAAAAATCGGGCCTTAATACAATACAATTACGTCATTCAACCCGATAGGTGGTCCGTCAGGTTATTGTACTTATAATTCAAACTTCATAAAATCGCAATGCGGGTAGTTACATAAGTTACACATCTCGGAAGGAACGTGGGCTAACTTGGTACACTTACCATAAACACCATGTTCCGAGAAAATTATTACTTGTGTACGTGTATTGAGATATTATCCTTCTTTACGTTATTTAAATAATTGTTTGGAGTATTTGCTTGGGTTTACGCGGAATACGCGTTCGCAAGTCAAGTATATTGTAAAACAGGAAAACGAAGTAACGTTGTTTGATGGAAGTATGGCAGTATGGATGTATAGAGGCACTGATAGTTTTTTCGTTTCATCGTCGATATTTATGTTGTTGTAAATTAAAATTAATTCTTACCAATCAATAAGCAAAATTTCGTCTTAATTATTTGATCAACTGTCTTTGATTGATGTTTAGGGAATACATTATTATTGATAGTGTATAAGACGGTAATAAATAAATAAAGCCTTTATTAACAATCTAAATGTTACATTTCTTCTTAAAAACTACTTAAGTAATATTAAACATGTAAGTTTATGAAAGCAACATAATACTAAAATATTATTGTTTGCATTAGACACCGGTTTTATGATTGTCTTGCTCTTTGGCATAGGCCTCCCCAAGAATTCTCCACATCGATATATTTCTTGCTATCCTCGCGTCCAGCATGGTCCCGCCACCTCCTTTATATCATCCTCCCATCTTCGATATTGCCTTCCTTTACTTCTTTTATTATATCTAGGGCACCATTCGGTCACCTCCCTCGTCCACTTTTCTATCTTACTTCTTGTTAAATGTCCTGCCCATTTCCATTTCAGCTGTTTGATTCGGTACTTTATATCAATTACTTTAGTTTGTTCCCTAATTGTTTTTAGCCTAATTTTGTCTTTTAGTTTTACATTAAGTATGCTTCTTTCCATTCGGTGTTGGCAAGTCTCTAGGGATTTTATATTTTTCTTCGTACTTACGTAAGCCGCTAATAACTATAGGTCAAAGAACTTAGAACTTCTTATCCAGCCCAACCAACGTGTAATACAGATGATGTTGCTATTACTATATTTGAGTCAAAACCAAACATTTGTTTATTCAATTAGACTTCTTCTAGAAGTACTTTTGAAACGTCATTACATATTTTTATTTTTTAAATCCGAATAGACGTTATATCCTTTCGTTTTCAATTTATATCACAAAATTGTTAATAACCAATCACCTTAATCTGAATATTTACAAACAACGAAGCTGAAACAACGCATCGATACATATTAGTAATTGTTGTTTACATTAAGTAATGATCCATAGATAAGACAATACTTTTCCAAGATCTGTGATGCACTTATTTGTGACAGATATTTTTCCACGGAAGTGTGATTACATTAAAAAAAACAAACACGTAAACTGAACAATACTCCGTGTATTGTTATTTTTAATATGCGCAGTAAAATTTTATTCCCTGATTCATATCTCTGATTGACTAGGTATTTGATATATCTAGTTTAGGCACAGAATACATAATAGTAGCTAAACGCTACAGAACGGACACTCTCCGCCTCCCGCCAAAATTAAACACTTACCTCACCCCGCACGATCAGACATAAAATGGTCCATATTTTTCTACAGGGACGATACGCAACGAAGATTGACAACATTAATCAAATTGACTTAAAGTAATTTTATTATTTTGGATTTGTGATTATCGTTTTTCGTAGAAAATGGTTAGATATTGTGCTGTTTACGGATGTATTTCATCAGAAAAACGCGATTTTTTTTTACGCTAGTCAAAAATGTGCCAACCAAGGTGCCAACCATAAAGCGTTAACACACACATTTGCAGTCTCTACAGTGTGACTGTCAAACCGATAATTTTGTATGGAGTGTCTGGGGTGTGGTTTAGGTTCATTTAGGAATTGGTAATCGGTTACATTGTTTATTTATATCCTATATGGCTTGAAATAACGATGTAAGATGTAATTACTTTTAGAAGCAAAATTGAAGACTAATAATAAACTTCAAAATTTTACCTTGCTATTTTTCTCATCCCTACGTAAATGCCTTACGATTTATTAATGACTCGATATATAACACATACATTTCCAAAGGAATTGTATATCCAACCCTCTTGGCGTATTTATTGTATTTCAGATCTTTCTATGTGAATTTATTTTTCGCACAAATCTTCCTTAAACCCAGTCAAAGACGTAGACACAGTTTAATGAACACCCGCATTGATTTGTTTGTATACGTGACTTTTAAATTCGCACCATACACTTTTATCTCGAATCTCGGGGGCCTTTCGCGATATTAATAGACCGCGAGAGCTTTGATTATGTTTTAATTGCTTTTACACCATACGATAGTGGCGACCTTTTCTGTCATCGGAATGCCGTTACATCACGGAGATAACAGCTGTTATCACAATCCATTCTTGGTACAGATTGCGCCGTCACACGCACTTATCCATAGTGCACCGTTTCGGCCCTAAGGGTGTTTGGAAACGTCGCGATTTCGATTTTTAGGGAGTTATTTATTATGACTATGAAAAGGAGGATTTACAAATTACAACCCATCATGCAGAAATAAAACTGATAAATATGATAGGCTAAATAATAATAACGGTTGCTAGCGACTTTTCATCATTTAAAACTAACAGTAGTCATAAGGAAAGGTAAGGTAAGGTTTCTTTATCTTCATAAAATGTTGCTAAAGCTCTAAAAATGTAAGTTCCCTTAGTCCTGTTTCCGGCTACAATAACATAACATACTAACAAGCTCTAAATATCAAAATCGTATTTTATTACAACACTGCGTTATGCAATTAACTGAATATATTTAACTAATGATTCGTATTTATTATATTTTTATGGATTGGTTAATGTTCCATACGTGTACTTAATATGCAAATTGGTATGTTTTCTGTGCGTATTATGCTTACGGAATAATTAATTAGGCGTCTATTTGTTTATTTTCTTAATCCATTAATGACAACATTAATTACAAATAGCATAAGTTGCTACGTAATTAAAAAGTCATTAGTTACAGAATTATGTAGTGTTTTCATGTAATATGTCATAGTGTTCATGATTAACGTAAATAATAATGCGAATCACCTGCTAGTTGGTAAACAGCCTACACACGATGCGTTTCTGAACCTTTATCGCGCTTGTTATGAATGGACCAGTGTCTGTCAAACGCAGCTACTTTAAGGACTGATTTTTCGCGCGCTTTTTCTGTTTGTTTTTTTTTTCGTTTGTGATAATGTTTGGATGGATACAGTGCAATTTGTGTTTGTGAAGTGTATGAGTGTTGGTTAATTGTGTGTACACTGGGTGCGTATATTTAAATATTTTATTGGTATTTTATGGTAATTTTTCTTTATATAAAATAGTGTTTTCCTTTATGCGCGGGATATTAGGAAATAACGGATTAATAACAGAACTTTTGTACGTGATTTATTGTTGGAAGATTGACGGTATACGTATATAGGTAGTTTTCGGTGATCTTTGTGTAATGTGAACTGGAAGAGATATTGCAGTATACGCCGAATTTTTTAAGATTGATTGATGACTACTATAAAAGAGAATGTTTAAGATTAAGAGTAGGTACCTAAAAATAACGTTTCCACGTGATATATGAAGTTGTAAAAAAAGACTGAAGAGAATGTGGCCCTTGCGGAGTAGATCAAATAAGTATATAAGAATGTGCCATTAATTCACTGAATTAAATTTTAAAAGTAATTAATAAAGTTTCTGAGATTATGAACGAGTGATATCCCACGTTAATAGAGACAGTGATTTCAAGATCCTCTCTTTCCTTTTTGAGGACAGCAACACATCCTCTTCCCAGTGGATGCTTATGGGCGGCGCGTTTCGCTTAACATCAGGCGACGCGTCTGCTCGTTTGCTTTCCTATTGCATAAAAAAAAAAGGATAAAATTAAATATTCACACTATTATGGTCTTACCACAAAACAATATAAACACAGTCTAACTTTAAACCAGGGATCTCACTTTAATAGGTCTATGTGAAATACGACAAAACCAGATTCAAGAGAACCCGCGCTTAAAGTTAAACTCTGTCTAAAGTTTTTTGTGGTAATGCAGTTAATATCTCACATGTTCGTAAAAACATTTCACAGTTACCTTGCAAGAAAATATTTTGAACTCCAGAAAATGTATATTAAAAAGGGCGTTATTTTTACTTGAAATTGCAATTAAATTTATACTGTACATTATATTAGAGTTTATGAAAAAAGGTTTTAATAGTTCTTGTGTGGTCTTATAGACGTTGGAGTGGTTGTACCCAGAGGTCAATTGCCTCTTACAATCTGACCCAGTGACATATCCTATAAGTTTAGAAACTTACTATATTTAATATTAAACTGTTTTAGCATTATGAGACGTAAATCGTGTAAATTTTATGACTTGTTGTGTCCCGCAGATTAGTATGTCGGTTATAGGAAATTGGTTTCTGACTTTTATAAGCTCGTTTAAACCTTATGATCTATGAAATGTATAAGTAGTTTTCGCGTACAGAAGTTCTTGTTTTGCATTATTAAAGTTGAAGCAATGATAATATGAGATTAGATGGTTATTATTTTATTAGATTTCCGTTTTTTGTTGTCTGACTGCACATATTTTTGTCTTTTTTATTCGGCATGTATTGAAATGCCAAAGTTGATTTTCATGGGTTTTATAGAGAAGTACTAAGAGTAACTTACGAAAAATTCTTGTAGAGTAACTCAAGAATTTGAGTAGATAAGTCGAAAGAAAAGTTATACATTTCCAATTAAACATGGGCCAATTATATTTCATCTTATATTGATTATATTATGTACACCTAATAGTGTAATGATTCATTCTTTTATCTTAACAAAATTTCTTTATAATTTTCATGGAATCACCTTTTTATTGTTTTTAATCTATTTGGGTTATATAGCAAACAAAAGTTGAACGAACCTAAAAAATAAAAGGAAATTAGGCAGAAGTATGAATAGATTGCGAATAATATGAATTCCCTACGCTTAGGCGAGAAAAAAATTAAATAAGATATAGTTATAGTAGCTCGATTTATCGAGCTTTTTGACACACCGGTTTCTTACACGACTTGGCAATGTTTAAAAACAGTATAAACATGTTTTGAATATAAATTTTAAGTGAAAATGATGAATTTCCAGATGACATCAGGCCTGCACGGCCACGGCCACCAGATTTCGCAGCCGGCCCACCACCTCGACTCGTCTGTGTTACCGGCTAAAGAAAAGACTGTGCATGGCAAGGAGAAAACGTTTAAGGTAAAAACTATTCCTCAACAAATAAAGTAAAAATCACGTAAATCGGTTCAGAAACCGGCGAAATCGGTACATACAAAATAAATGCCGGCTGAATTGAGAGACTCCTCCTTTTTTTTTAATTCGGTTAAAGATCGACATTGAATAATATTCAAAATGTCGTTTTACATTAAGTCTAAAAATTTGAAGAAAACATACTAGGTATTGGATGTAGAGCATACTAGAATCTAGACTGCCGATTATTGTGATGAAAATCTACACATACATTTTGGCAAAGCGAGTGGGACAGGACGGATATGACGACATTGAGTAATCATCTACATGATGAATCTGTAGTTAATTTGTCTTGTTTTTTAAAGATTGTGCAGCGGTAACAAAGAGCAAGATTGAAGATCCACTCATAAGCGGAACAATAAAGCCTTTTTTTTCGAAATACATTACTTAAAAAACAGCTAGACTACTCACATTATCTGGGCGCCAAAAATTTCCCAAGATTTGTTGTAAAACATTCATACAAATTACTTATTGTATTCGATCATTTGAAAACTCTGCCTATTACAAACATAGGCAGAGTATTTTTTTTCGGACAATTTTTAACTAAAAATACAAACATAGTAGGTTACTTATTAACCGACTTCAAAAAAAGGAGGAGGTTATCAATTCGGCCGGTATGTTTTTTTTTTATGTATGTACACCGATTACTCCGAGGTTTCTGAACCGATTGCGATTGCGATGCGGAATGGTGTCGAATTGGTCCCATAAAAATTTTATTCGGATAGGCCCAGTAGTTTTTATTTTATGAGCATTTTTGTCTGTATTTGTAAATGTTGAAAGTGCAAGTTTGAAGTCGGTTGTTTTTAACGCAGTTATCACTTGTTTAAATTTTAACTTATCAGGTAAATTTTACTTAATTTTGTGTGCTGCAGGTGGTGGTGGGCGGCGAGGTGGCGGTGATGAAGACGCCGGTGCTGGGCGCGCGGCCCTACAACGCGCTGGCGATCATACACACGCAGCAGAGCAACACGTTCGACATGCTCAACTCGCTCACCACTAGTGTTGTGAGTGAATATTTATGTAGTGTTGTTGATTTTTGAAGTTATACTTCTTTTGGCGCGATGGAGAAAAATGATGAGAGTGAATTTTTACGATGCGCGCGCACACCGACACCTAAATTTAACATCATGAAGTTAGTTCTAGGTGGTATGAAAATTGATAACTATGTTCAAGTTGTACATTCTAGTATTTTTTCCATACGCCCAGAAGTTTAACTTCTAACGCGTGTACATAAGTACACACACTCTTTTTGTTTTGTTTTTTCCTCTTTCATAGGATCCTTCTCGAGATATAGGGAACCAAAAATAATCATTTATTTAAAGATGTTGATACTAAGGAATTTCGTACATGAACTCTGGATCTAATCTATGGATGTTATTCCTGACTATTTCACTTATTTTTTTGATCAAGTGCACTTTGGTCCAAAACTTGATAACTTTTAAACTAATAGACAACTAATTTTGAAAATGTCCCTTACTGTATGCACGTCTTAATTAATTGATAAGCGGCAATATTTGGCAAGTTACTTTTGCAATTTTGACTCGAACAGTTCTTTCAAAATTGACATTATGACATTCAATAAATGCCATTCGTACAGATTGATGTCAAGTAGTTTTCGATGCTTCTGTGCTTATCGATAATCATTAATTGTGTGATAACACTCTTCCCTCCTTCTATCTCTTAATTCAATTAGGTTAGAAGTATTTTCATTTTCTGAAAGAAAATATTCTCAAAAACTTTTACTGTAATATAGTTTAAATTTCAAATTCCATACAGTTTAAATTTTCTTTTGCAGAAATTAGAGTTGCACTTGTTTCAGGCACTATTCCGTATTATTTATTATACATGTCTAAATGAAAATGTACAAAAATTGCCCTATAATACATTGGCATGACTCCGCTAACTCGCAACCTGTACCTGTTATTTTGCGTTATTTTTTAGAATTTCATACAAAAAATGCCCGTATACTCTTATCCCTCAATATCGATGTTGCCCCGTCCGCAGGCGAGCCAGCCGGTGGTGGGCGTGGGCGTGGGCGTGGGCGTGGCGGTGGGCGGGTACCGGCGCCGCAGCTCGGGGCAGGGCGCGCTGTGCGACCCCGAGCTGGACGACAGCGGCAACAAGCTGGTCGCGCGCCTCGAGGACGACGCCTTCATATCGGAGCAGGACCTGGTGAGTGCAGTCACAATATACAGATACAACCAGTAGGGAAACTTCATACAACACGTTCGAAACGGCTCACGCACACAAGCAAGCGTGTTTACGAGAATCCTAAGGGTATTTTGACAATTAAGAGATATAAGAATACCCTTACGATTCTGTTATGTTCTGTTGTATAAAGTTTCCCTACTGGTTGTATCTGTATATTGTGGTACAGTATACAGGCTATCCCACACGTGGTGTGCTAGCCTCGAAGCAACGCATAATTTTGCATATGCTGATTACTTAAATGTTTAAAAATAAATTGACGAAAAAAAATTATTCGATTTTTTATGAAACATGCAGTCGACGAAAGCGCGAGTGAAGATCGCAAAAATCGGCGCGTAGTCAGTCAGAGTTGTAAGAATTTATCTATATTCTATAGTAAATAATGTGCTTCAGGGATGTTATCAGTATTTTTTATGTAATCGGTGCATAAAAAACTATACGTTCCTTTCATCTTAGTAAACTAAATCTATGACACCCTGTATAGTGGGCGTGGGCTAAAAAATATTAAGCTGAAGAAGTTTCGTTGGTTGAACGTGCTATTTGCAGACTACTTACTAGGTTTGAATCAAAAAAATATTTTTGCGTAGGATTGTGTCAGTACGATTTATTGTATTTTAAACGATTTTGTTCCGATACGATTAAGTTTTACGTGCATAGCAAATAATATATGCGTAATGTAAACACGCAATTTTACAGCTAATTTAGTATGAAATTTTGAAATATTTTCTAGAGTATGCTAGCAGCTCAAAAATGTGTCTTTTTTGCTTTAGCACAACTATTGTAATATATTTAAAAAAAATAACTATACGATTACATCATTTTATAATTGATTATGTACACAATAACATCAAAAGATTTTTTTTACAACATACTTATAGAAATAAAATAAAAAACGCGTATTAAAAAGCAATATCTACAAACAGGAAGAGAACATACAAGAGAACACAGCCACAGAGAAAACGGACACGGAAGGAGCTGAAACGTCGCAGAAACAACAGAACGGTGGGTGTTAATTGTTTTGTTTGTTTTATTTTATTTTTTTATTATATCAGTCTATTATCGAACACGTAATGTGTCACTCGACGTGTTTCGTTGTTTATTCTGGAGGTTTTTACATAATAGAAGAGTTTGAGTGTTCTTAAAGTAAAATGGAACACGGCGTTTTTCTTTGTTTATTCTGTTTGTTATTAGCAGGATAAAATTGTCAATTGAGTGTCTTAATAAAAATAAATAAAAATTATGTCATTATTTGTGTATAATCTGGTCGATTTTTGCAGAATAATATAGTCAATAGTGAATCGAATGTGTTAATAAATTAAAAAGTGTTATACAACGTGTTTCTACGTTTATTCCGACCGTTTTGGGGAATAAAATACTACATTGTGTGTGTTAACGAAATAAAAAAGTATAACACGAAGTCTTTGTTCATTCTCGTCGTTTTACGTAAATTAAGTGTGTTCATAGTAAATTGTGTGTGTCCATAAAATAAAATACATAACGCAATGTTAAAACAACCAAAAAATCAGTGATAACAAAAGATGTATCCTTTACGCATCTACGACATAATTGCAGGCATAGTGTACGATCCTATCTACGAGTTGGATAAACTCGAGGACAAAGACAAGGAGAAGGCGGATAAGGAAGATGAGGAGGAGCCGATTGGGGTGTCGCCTTGTGGCAGGTGAGGTTATAATATATTAAACTAGCTTTCCGCCCGTGGTTTCGCCCGCATTTTCAAAGAAAAACGCGCATAGTTTCCGTTCCCGTGGGATTTCCGGGATAAAACCTATCCTATGTGTTAATCCAAGTTACCCTCTATATGTGTGCTAAATTTCATTGTAATCGGTTCAGTAAGATGGCACTTTTAATTCTAAATGGTAAACATAATATTAAGTTCTATTAATTCATATTTGCTATTTTTTCAATCTCACATTTGTAACAGTTAAAATTCTTTTATAATGATTTTGGAAATAATCTGTGAACAGTAAATTAACTTCATGACATAATCTTTGACGATTAAAACACTGCTCCAATTTTTCTTGTGTAAATTCTTTAATGAATTGAAAATCTGTTTGTTGGTTCATCTATGGCGCAACTTTATCATCTTTATCATATTACTAGCTTCCGCCCACGACTTTGTACGTGCATCCCCGTTTTTGCCCGTTCCCGCAAGAATTTCGGGAAATCCTTTCTTAGCGGATGCCTACGTCCTAACATCTACCTGCAAGCCAAATTTCAACCCGATACGTCCAGTGGTTTGGGCTGTGCGTTGATAGATCACTATATCAGTCATCTTTGAGTTTTATATATATAGATTATCCTTATACGTATATTTATTTAATTACTACAATAATTATTATCCCAGGTTCTTCAAATACGACAAGGAAGTGGGTCGCGGTTCGTTCAAAACGGTGTACCATGGGCTCGACACGCAGACTGGGGTTGCGGTGGCGTGGTGCGAGTTGCTCGTAAGTTCAAGTTATTTATAATGTAGTTTGGGGATGTTTGGGTGTGTGTGTGTGTGTGTGTGTGGAAGTGGAAGTGTGTACGTTGAGAATTTTATTTGGATAAAATCAAGTTAGCATAGGGTTACTTACTAAGTGTTAAATGTGAAATTGTCTCAGTGTCTGTGTTGGTGACGAAATGTCGAGTTGAACTGTTGTAAAATCTAGAATTTCTTTATTAAACGCAAATAAATAAAATTATAATTTCTAGTAAAATAATTGAAATAGTATTGCGTTCACAAAATATTTGTATTTTGAAGTGTTATATTCTCAATAATTAGAATGTAAGTGATTTTAAGTTGTTAATTACGAAAATTTTAAATATTTTTACATAATTTATTTACAGGAGAAAAAGCTAAACAAAACCGAACGGCTACGCTTCCGCGAAGAAGCGGACATGTTGAAAAAACTCCAGCATCCGAACATTGTGCGTTTCTACAACTACTGGGAGGGGACCGTGGCCAAGAAGAAGAATATAGTGCTCATCACTGAGCTTATGGTCTCCGGTACATTGAAGACGTGAGTCTGGTTTTATACTTAACTAGCTGTGCCCTGCGGTTTTACCCGCAATCCTCCGCTCCTGTTGGTCTTAGCGTGATGTCATATAGCCTACCTCGATAAATGGGCTATCTAAAACTGAAAGAATTGTTAAAATCGGACCAGTAGTTCCTGACATTAGCGCGTTCAAACAAACAAACTCTTCAGCTCCATAATATTAGTATAGATTGTCGCGAAAATCTGTCGATATTTTGAACAAATCACAGTGTAACATCTTTTTCATAATTTCCTATATGTCTTTTTATTAATAATTGTTACACCATCTAGTTAGGTAACTAACCTATAATTATGTTTTTCGACAGCTATCTAAAACGCTTCAAGCGGTTCAACCCGAAGGTCCTCAAGTCGTGGTGCCGGCAGATACTCAAGGGGCTGAACTTTCTGCACTCCCGGACGCCGCCTATTATTCACAGGTAATTTAATTATTGAGTTAATAAAGTAATAAGTATATTTGATGAATATGTAGATTTTTAAATAATATTTTCTGTAACAAAAACTTGAATGCACATACAATAACTAGTGAGCAAAAAATAGCAGTGCAGTAGTAATAAACATTGGTTAATAGATGGTTTGAATTGATATACAATTTGGCTATTTATAGCCGGTTCTTTATAAATTTGACATGAATTTAACCAGTAGAAGTAAACTATATTAGACTAGATTTCCGCCCGCGGCTTCGCCCGCGTTTGCAAAGGAAAACTCGCATAGTTCCCGTTCCCGTGGGATTTCCGGGATAAAAACTATCCTATGTGTTAATCCAAGTTACCCTCTATATGTGTGCTAAATTTCATTGTAATCGGTTCAGTAGTTTTTACGTGAAAGAGTAACAAACATCCATACATCCATACAGACTTTCGCCTTTATAATATATATTAGATATTAAGATTTAACGATCTATATTCAAAACAAGTGACGTAACGCATCATGATTTATGTTTTTAAAGCTACACATAAAGTTTCAAATCGCCTTTTATATTATTTATTTTATTGCGTTATAGAGATCTGAAGTGCGACAACATATTCATAACGGGTACGACGGGCAGCGTGAAGATTGGAGACCTCGGCCTTGCTACACTCAAGAATAGGAGTTTTGCTAAGTCCGTTATAGGTTAGTTATCAATACATCTATACTAATATAATAAAGCTGAAGAGTTTGTTTGTTTGAATGCGCTAATCTCAGGAACTACTGCTCCCATTTGAAAAATTCTTTCGGTGTTAGATTGTCCATTCATCAAGGACGGCTATATATTATCACGAGCGGAGCCACGCTAGTGAAACCGCGGAGCGCAGCTAGTTATACATATTATAATTTTATTCATACTTTATACGATTGTGTGTAATGTGTATGTACTTTCCTTACGATATCTAATTTATATACATAATACATTTTACCTCTATGTTATAAAACAGAGAATTTAAGACCGTTTTGATGTGATGTCGCTAGATGTCTAAAAAATGTAAAGTAGTTGTGCGATAGTTGTGTGTACATAAAGCTTTTTGAGATAATTCCTGTTTTATATTTTTAGTTTTATATCATTAAAAGTTATTACAAAAATTATAATACAAAATTTCCCTTCATGATCGAAATACTTGGGGAACATCCCTGTAATTTTACAGTTAGGGGATTTTTTTCCTGTTAGAGGTCCGTCCTTGTATTATTATTTCTTAAAAAAAAGACGGGTTGCACTCCGGGAGTGCCGGCAGAAGTGAAAACTTGATTATTAACGTTCAGCATGTTTGATATTTTGGAATGGTATCCGTCTTACGCATGGAATATAAGGGCTAAAAAAAAATCCGTCTTACGCTTTTTCGATCAGGCCACGTGTCCTGACGCGAGTTTAAGATTTTATACCCAACGCCGCTAAAGAAGTTTTCACTTCAATAAACGTCCTTATTGCAGGCACGCCCGAGTTCATGGCGCCGGAAATGTACGAAGAGCACTACGACGAGTCGGTGGACGTGTACGCGTTCGGCATGTGCATGCTGGAGATGGCCACCGGCGAGTATCCGTACAGCGAGTGCAGTGGGCCCGCGCAGATTTATAAGAAGGTCGTCTCGGTAAGGAAAAATCCGGTTAAAATGCAATAGCTTAATAAAAAAACTTGAGCGATGTCAAGGGACATCCGGATGGAACGAAGTGTTAAGTTAGAGAGAGAGATAGACAGAGAACCACGCGCACGCCACACGGCTTAACAACTCTAGCAAAAAGTGCCGTGACAACTTTTCGTAAGAATTTTTTCCGTCTAGCCCCCTTTCACAACGCGCGATAAGGAACTTCGTTCCAATAAGAAGAGTTATGTTTTTTAAATTAAGTGAATTAGGATATTCCACGAAAGTTACTGATTATTTTGTTACAGGGTGTGAAACCGCAGAGCTTAGAGAAGGTCACCATTCCGGAAGTTAGGGACATCATCGAACAGTGCATACGACCGAATAGAGCGGACAGGTATAATATACATACATAATATTAATATGTTTCGCATTCCTACCTAATATTATGTTTCATTAATTCATCAGAACACAAAATTACATACATCCTGCAATAAAATCTGTTATGTATTACGTATATCTTTTCTTATGATCAATATGTGTTGGACATAATAATCATCTAACTCGACAATTTATCGAGTTCATTTTTGGTAGATTGTAATCTAATAACTCGTAAAAGTGGAGACTATAAAAGTGCTTGAAATCACATGTCTTATTTACTAGATTTGTATGTATACAGGCCAAAAGTGAAAGACCTGTTAAACCACGAGTTCTTCGGCGAGGACATCGGGCTGCGGCTCGAGATCGTGGAGCGGGATCTCGTGACGTCATCCGACATTACCAAGATACAGTTCCGCTTGAAGATCATCGATCCGAAGAAACGGTGAGTGTTGTAGAAATAATGTATATGGTAGTAAATCGTAAGTAGTACAGGGCATAAATTGGACATCTTTTAGAACGGCACAATTTAATAGAAACATCATATAATTTTACCAATGTCAAACAGAGGATACCCTACGCAAGTAATAGCTTCACTTATATTAATTCTATTGATCTCTATAAACTCTATTGTAAATTATAAAAATGAATCGCAAAATGTGTTGGTAAGCACATAACTCGGGAATGGCTGAATCGATTTCGTTAATTCTTTTTTTTACAATATTCCTTGAAGTACGAGGATGGTTCTTATGTAGAGAAACGTAAATATGTACCACGGGCGAAGCCGGGGCGAACCACTAGTTGTAAATATATTAAATGTAGGCTTAGGGAACCTTGCAATTTAAAACAGTTGAGCAGACTGAAAATTAGCACTACACGAGTTTTAAGACAATGTGGCCGAATGTCATGCTGTTTTAAGTTTGTGCAACAATACAGCTAGCTTGTTTTCTGTCTAAAATCAATTTAATTTAGACCTAACCATTTTTTTTTTATATCAGAGCAAGCATTTGGTGGGACACCTGATGTTAAGTGGTCACCACCGCCCATGAACACTTGTAACACTAGAAGTGTTGCAGGTGCTTTGCCGGCCTTTTATGGACAAATAAGCTCTTTTCTTGAAGGCCCCAATGTCGTAGTTGTACCTTACTATTATCTAATTTGAACTGACTGTCGCAGTTCGTACACGCACAAGGAGAACGAAGCGATCCAGTTTGAGTTCGACATGGAGGCGGACGACTGCGAGGAGGTCGCTAACGAGATGGCGAAGGCCGGACTCATCATGGGGGAAGATGCGAGGATTGTCTTCAAGCTGCTCAAGTCGCAGCTGATTAGCTTGAAGCGGTGAGTTAGATTCAAAATAATAAAATAAAAATTGGAAAAATTTGAATTTATTTGAAAAAATTAGATCACGAGGCGGGATTCGAACACTCTTTCGCTATTCCGGGGCGACGCCTTCTTTAAAAAAATAGTTATAAAACATTTGAATGCTATATAAAACTTCAATATCAAATTCATTTAATAAATAATAATAACCCCTTATAAGACACACTCATGATATTATTGTATTATATCCTTGATAGCAAAGTTTGTTAAAAGCGTGTTTGAAATATGAGTGACTAGCTGTTGCCCGCAGCTTCGCCTGCGTGGAAAAGATAAATAAACATGATAAAAATTTCCATCCTCTATTTTATCCCCTTGGGGGTAGAATTGATCGAAATCCTTTCTTAGGGGACGCCTCCGTCCTAACATCTACCTGCATGCCAAATTTCAGCCCGATCCGTCCAGTGGTTTGGGCTGTGCGTTGATAGATCACTATATCAGTCACCTTTGAGTTTTATATTGTATATAGATATAGATGAACCGTATGTTTGTAATGTTAGAGAAAGGGAAGTAAAACAGACAAGTTATCACTTCAAAACTTCAATCGATCGTAAAAACAACTATAAATACAATATAGATACAAAAATAGCTTTCCACTCACAGCTTCGCCCGTGCAGTCAAAGAAAAACCCGTTCCGTTCCCGTGGGATTTTCGGGATAAAACCTATCCTATTTCCCGGGGTAAAAAGTAGCCTATCCCTTTCTCGGGTATCAAAGTATCTCTATACCAATTTTCATGCAAATTGGTTCAGTAGTTAAGGCGTGATTGAGTAACAGACAGACAGACAGAGTTACTTTCGCATTTATAATATTAGTATGGATAATATGTTTGTCAATATTGTAGACGAAAGACTTTTGAGAAAAGGAAAAAATTATATACTGAACTAAATATGTATATGCAAAATGATGCGCGTGCGCTCAGTGGGGCGAATAACGATTCACCAATTGATTCACCAAAGATTGATAAATCAGCTTTTAGTGAAATTAAAAATAATGACGCCTATGTTAGTAAGACAGTGA
Source organism: Colias croceus (assembly GCF_905220415.1). Taxonomy (NCBI): domain Eukaryota; kingdom Metazoa; phylum Arthropoda; class Insecta; order Lepidoptera; family Pieridae; genus Colias; species Colias croceus. The sequence continues at coordinate 6,055,633 of NC_059562.1, forward strand.
ATTAAGATTGCAAAAATACATACATAATTCTTATCTTAATTGCTTCAAAATCTCCTTATGATAAGATAATTAGTATTTTTATTGTTCTGACTTGATCATTACATTTTATATTCATAAGAATTAACAGTAATTTATATTGGCGCCAATCAAAGTTCCACTATAAGAAAATTAATGAGATCCACGTTGTATTGTGACAACGATTATTAATAGCAATATGTGTATGTACAGATTATATCATGTTTATTTGATGCAAAAATAATAGCGTTGCATTCGCGACGACGCAACGTATTGGCCATGAATACGTATTTCTAAATATGTACACACATATCGCTATGAAGGACGGCGTTATGCGAAAGGAAAATATTTTAATATTTTTTTGTACAAGTCTTCTGCTATCAATCGACTAGGAGGGAATAATTGGGCATTTCCAGTTTAAAATGCCGTACGTAACGCACCTTAATATTTTTTTCCAATATTATTGTATACCGAAGATATATCGCATTGTAAAGGCCAGCTGATAAAATGTACAAAATAATTGTTAAACATGCATACAATTTGAATATAATTGCGACTATCATAAATAAACAACGTTCCAAAAATCTTCAATATCATTTAAAGATTAAAATAAAAGAAATCACTCAAGCACTCCCTCTTGCATAACGCTTCCGATTTAAATACTTATTTCGACGCATCGATGCGCGCGATTAAACCATATGACGATAACATTACTGCATAAGTCGCGTATAGACTCTCTCGTGTGCATATCATTGTTATTTGTTTTTTTAAATATTGTTTACACGCGTTATGAAACTAGGAAGCGGTGTAGTGTGCTGTGTGAAAGTTGGTGCGTCTGTGACGTTTTTTTATATGTGTTTTTGTGGATTAGTGCATTAATTAGATATGGTTGTGATGTAAGTGTGATTTTAAATTAACCGGTGGAGGTAGGGTTATGGAAAGCTTGTTTTTCTATTAATCCTTTAGAGAACGCATTTTTTGGAAACTTTTAAACATAGGTCTGTTCTGTCGCTCTTTTTATCTTGTCATTTATTATTTTCTGTAAGAAATTAAGAAAATTGAAAATAGTTTCATAATTTTGTTCTGATTTTCTGTCAGTCGATAATAATAATATCATAAAATATGTACGTTATTCTCTGTTTTAGATTCTGCTGTGCCTATTATAATTATATTTAATTACTATTTTTTATTTTCCACATATTCCATAACTTTAATGTCAAAACTAGAGATAAATATCGTCTTTATTTTGCCACTTTATACCGTTTCATAGCTTAAGTTATTAGCAAACATCTTTATTGTTTTTTTTTAATATATAATTAAGTAGATAATCACATCAAGTGTCTAGTAAGTAAATTATTTACTTAACGCATACGTAATAATACTTAAAATATTTCCTTCTTTTTCATAATTAGTCACGGTTGTAAGACGTGCCCGCGATTAAATTTTCTTTCTGTCTTCATATAAACTGTTTTATTGTCTACTTAAGACAACAATTAATTCACATCACGTTGCATTTTGTTTAAATCAAATGTACTCTGCAAACTTTACACGCAAATATATTATGGTTTCCAGTTAAAAACATACCTTTCGAATAATAAAATTTTGCTATATAGGCAATATCTTCCATACTAATATTATAAAGCTATAGAGTTTGTTTGTTTGTTTGAACGCGCTTATCTCAGGAACTACCAGACCGATTTGAAAAATTCTTACGGTCTTAGATAGCCCATTTATCGAGGAAGGCTATAGTCTATATTTCATCACGCTAAGACCAAAAGGAGCGGAGCAATGCGGGTGAAACCACGGGGTAAGATATTTTATAATAATCTGGTAATGTCTTAAAATAGATAGTCAAATAATTCAAGAAGTCTTTAATTACAGACTATCTTTATGTACATTTAATATCATAATAATCTACATGATTACGTAGTGAATCGCAATATAAAATTTAAAATGATAATTAAATTATATTGACACATATTTTATGCATTGCGATAATAATGCGGGTTTCGGTCGTTTTAACATTATTAATTGTATTTAACGTCTTAAGTGTTGATTTAGATTGTGTCATTTGTAAACAAGAATGGTGCACCAAAAAGATGGACTAGCGATGAATTATGTTTTTTAATTTTCAATAAATATACGAATTTGAATCATAATTCTTACTGCATATCAGTATACATTCATTTCCTTGTACTATATCCTCGTTCAGAATTCAATTCAATTCAGATATCATATCACCGTATTCTAAACTTTTCCGTTCTTAATACAGAAAATGCACAACAATAATTGCTCCTCATTAATTTCCTCATTCGTTGTATGATAGCTTGTGTGACATGCACAAACTGCGAACTAATTCATACGTCATGTCAGTTTTGTTGTTTATCTGTAAGGAAGTGCAATTAAAAATGTATAAAAAGTGATACAGTGATTATAAATGTGATAGGCATAATTGAGGAAAACCTGACCTTCGCGATACGGTCGGTTTGTGGGTCAGGGTTTAAGTAGTGTAACGGTAGTTTTCAGGCGTATTTTTTTAATTATCTTTTTTGTAAGGGTCTTAAAGAGTTAAAAGTCTCACTTTACACAGGTTACTATGAAAAGATTTACATTGATAAAATCAGTTTTTTTAACACCTATAAAACTAGATAGTGTCTTGCCTTAATCCATTTATTATTCAGTAAGGAATGATAATTGTTATAGTTTAAAAACTGACGAATATGGACCAAACTAATTCAAAATATCAACGACTTTCAACGAAGTTCAGATAATAAACTAATAAGTTAATAATGTTCGTGTTTTTAGGCAATAGTATCCATGCTATCGTAAATATTATCGTTGTAAAAACGAGCACATTATAAGCCTAAGTTATTTTTATTTGCGTGATGTGTGAGCTTTAATTTTTTATGATTACTTAATATCATGTATGCAATTGATTACTCTAAAACTATTTACGAAAGTTTTCTGCAGTGATTGCACCTTGTCTACTTTATTTCGTTAAACGCATAACTTCTTAACTCATTAGAATTGAGTGAAGGACAAGGAATTAGAAAAAATGGTTTCAAATTGCTACATACATTTTTTCGACTGAATGTTAATAAAGCTTAAGAAATTGACTTACATTATTACTCTCAATAAGATAAAGATCCTTCATATTTAAAATATCAAAGTTCTAACGTTCATACGTTATTGTATTTGGTAGTGTTTTTATAGAAATTTACAAACATGTTATAAAAAAGAAACACTCGTAACTGCTTCAGCATAAGATAACATATAAATTTACAATTTTTGAAGTTAAACTTCTTTAGACGCGTTGAGAGTAAAATTTCAAGGTCGCGTTTTGGCAATATCGTCACGTCATGGAGTAAGGCGACGATTTTGGTATCCTTGAATCTTGCCAAAGACGTTTCACTTCTGACACGTGAGCACACCTCCTTTTTTATCAGAATACAGATTTGCATAATATATTTATTCACAAATGTTACACAACCGAAATCCTCACGTGAACTGTCGGCCGGGCAACGGTAACTAAGCTCCATAATAAATAGCTATTACGAATTTGCGTGTCAAAGTTCATTGTTAAATAAAGGATAATTTGTTTGAGTCTGTTTATGAATATTTAATGAGCAGATGTTAGATACGTCGAAAGAAGATATATTTGCATTTGTTAATCCGAACTATATAGAATCAGTTGTGTTAGTAAGTCTTCTTTATGCGGTAGTCCGTAGGAAAATATAATTTTGTAACTGTTATCCGAGATTCTTACAATGACAAAAAAAAAACTTGGGTTACAAGGTATGTAGTTTTAATAACGTTCGCGTTCGTGACTGACTGTCTTGCCAAATGTAATGTAATTTACAAGGAATTATAGCATAATATTGTTTGCGTATTGCAATTGCGTAAAATATTGTACATTTAAATAACTTTTGCCAACAGAGAAAGGAGCGAGAAGAAAGCCCAAATGCTGTTCAATCAAGAGATAATTAACGAACAAAATAGGCAGCAACAATTGCAACAACAACTTAGACAGGTATTTAAAAATATTATCGAATGTTCCTTATTATTAAATGAGTTGATTTGTGATATTTATGAGCTGTTTTTCTCGATAGGTAAAAATGATTCAAAGCCAGCAACAAGCTGGTCCTGTGGATCAAGTAAAGTCGGGACTTCTGAACGGTGTAGGATCACAGCCAGCTTTAGTACAGTTAGTAAATTCATTATCTTCCGCGTAGATTTAATGTCAAGTTTTATTTGACGTGAATACTCACGCACATTTCAATTTACAGGCTAGATCAACAATCTCAACAACTCTTTCAAGCTCAACAACAACTTCTTCAGCACCAGTTTCAACAACATCTTACAAATGAAGAGAAAGCGATGAAACTTTTCCAACAGAATCTGATTCAGGCTCGAATGTCACCGTCACTGAATTCTGATCAATATCTGTTACAACAACAACAGCAGATCGAGCAGAACATCAAACAACAGCAGGTGATGATGGAACAGAATCTCCTCAGCCAACAAATGCTAGAACAGTCGGTTCAAGGGCAAGGTTTAATGGATCAGCAGGTTCAACAGAATCTGCTTGAACCCCAACAAGCTCCTCTTCAGCAGAATTTGTTGAATCAACAACTCGTTGCCAATGAGATTAACAACACTAACCAGACGTGGCAGCAACAAATTATTCAACAGCAACAGAATATAATAGCACAGCAAGCGGCGGCGATACAACAGAAACAGTTGGAGGAGCAGCTCACGGCCCAGGATCAGGTGATGACCGGGCCGCAACCGAATCTCGTTACCGGGCAAGCCCTGGATCCGTCTCTTCAAAACTTGCAGAACATTCTTGCTCAGATCATACACAGGCCAGATACGTTGCAGTCGAGGAAAGAGTCGGAATCGGAAGCCCAACCGCAGCCGCAGCAACAGACGCAACAACCAGTCGTCAGTCAACAGACGGAAATGGTTGAAATGCAACAGCAGGTCCCTCAAGAACAAGAAAACGTTCAACCTAACAATAACTTACTTAATGTACAGATGCCACAACATACTAGTCAAAATATTAATTACACGCAGGCGCAACAGAATTTCAATTTCATGCAACCAAACTTATTAACGGCGGTCGATCCTGCTATATTCGCGCAACAGCAACAAGTTGCGCAAGCCCAGCAACAGGTCGCGCAGGCGCAGCAACAATTGAACATGCAGAAACAAATGTTAGCGCAACAACAGCTCGTCCTTCAACAACAATTAATTACCCATCAACAGTTACAAATGCCAGGTCAAACGTTATCGCCACAGCATATTAGAAACTTACAACAGCAGCAGTACTTAGCGCAACAAGAGTTGCAACTACAGACGCAACAAAACCTAATCGATCAACAGAATCTAGCGTTATTAACACAAAAACACCAGTTGATGGGACAACAGCAGCAAAAAGTGGAGGAGATATTGCGTTCTCAACGGCCAATGTACACGAGGCAGGGATCGGAGCAGAGCCAAATAAGTACGGCAGATGTTCACGATCAGCAACAGACTCTAGTCGGCGATCCGTATCAGCAGAAGCCTCCTCTACAGCCGCAAATGTCCATAGACCAGATGTATCAGAATCAGTTTATGGATAAACAAATCCAGAAGCAGCCGTCGGAGGAGCAGCAGTACCACCCCCAAGTGCACACGATGCAGGGACAGTCGCTGCCACACAACATGTTGGCGCAGTTCAACCTGGTGCAGAACGAGAGGCAGATCTCTAGTCATGAAGGCACACCAGTGCAAAATTATTCTGCCAACCCGATGATGTACCAGCAGAACCAGCAGATGCAGATGCAGAACGTGGGATATCAGCAGGTCGAGTCGTCCTCCGTGCCGGCGACCATGACGCAAAATGCACAGTACATGGATATCCCGTCGTCCATGCCGCAAACATCACAACCGATACAACCGGATATGCAAACGCAACAGATGCCGCAGCAAATCCAACAACAACAAATTCAACAGCCACAATCACAACAGCAGCAAATTCAACAACCACAATCACAACAGCAACAAATTCAACAGCCACAATCACAACAACAAATTCAACCGCCACAATCACAGCAACAACAAATTCAACAGCCACCATCACAACAGCAACAAATACAACAGCCTCCACAGACACAACAACAACAAATTCCACCACAATCACAGCAACAACAACAAATACAACAGCCTCCTCAATCGCAGCAACAACAAATACAACAACCTCCACAATCACAGCAGCAACAAATTCCACCACAATCGCAACAACAAATGCAAGTACCGCAATCGCAACCTCAACAACAAATTCCTCAACAATCTCAGCAAATGCAGCAGCAGCAATTACAACAGCAGCAAATGCAGCAACAGATGCAACATCAGATGCCACAACAACAACAACAAATAAGCCAGCCGCAACAAATACAACAGGCTCCTCAGCAGATACAACCAGAGCTGCAGCAGTTGCCAATCAAGCCAGAAGAGAATGGTGTCTCCAGTAAAGAGCAGTTCCATACTCCAATGACGGATCTGCCGGCTCAGCAGGATGCGATGTGGCAACCGGAACTTGGAGCAGTGGAGGAGAAACAAACTGATAGTCAGCAGGAAAGTGAGTACCTTTTAAATAATAATAATAGCTATTTAAGCAAATTACATTCTCGATCACATTTTTTTTACGATGCTCACTTTCGTGTTTTCTGTTCATATAAACCCTCCTTCTGCCTTAACAAGAACATTTAATAAATAAATAACTGCGTTAAAAACAACCGACTTCAAACTTGCACTTGCAAAATTTACAAATACCTACAGACAAAAATGCTCATAAAATAAAAACTACTGGGCCTATCCGAATAAAATTTTTATGGGACCAATTCGACACCATCCCGCATCGAACAAAAAAAGAATCACGTAAATCGGTTCAGAAACCTCGGAGTAATCGGTGTACATACATAAAAAAAAAAAAAAATATACCGGCCGAATTGATAACCTCCTCCTTTTTTTTGAAGTCGGTTAAAAAGAATTAGTACGAATTAGTCAAGCCATTCTCGATTTTTACGCAATAGCAACACATTTAGCGATTAATATTTAATATATTAAACTTACGAAGTATGGCAAGTTTTTATTTGAATAATTAAGCTCTGCCAAATGATAGATTTAGTGTCACTAGCAATTGTATACAAATTTACAATGTTCTGAAACCGATTTAACCTATAATTAATAATTCTTAGCTCCAGCAGGCACAGCGATACCCTCACCCATAACGAGCGAGAAGAAATCCCGGGGCTCCAAAAAGCGGTCCCGGGACAAGGACAAGATGCCGCGGCTGACCGTGCTCACTGTGTCCGAAAATGGTACCGTGGTCGAGTGCCAGCTGGAGTCCAAGTCGAAGACGGTCACCTTCAAGTTCCACGTGCCTGATGTTAACCCGGAGGATCTGGCTAATAATCTGGTGAGAGACGATTGTTAGAGTGTAAAATTGTGAATAATAGTACAGGTAAATTAGCTTGGAGAAATTTTTGCATATGTAGTGGTGTGTATATTACTCAGATTTTAGAGCGCGTTTCCACTATATCGTTCTGGCCTATACAAAAATGTTTCGATATCCTAACATTACTATTTAATTTTATACTTATTCCTAGCAACACTTTTGTTTTCAATAAAAACAAGTTTTTATTTGAAAGAAAATGGTTTTGACTTTATAAAAAAAATATATCATTCAATTTCACGTCCTTGAGCAAACGACAAGGCGACTACCGTGAAACAATAAAATATCGTGTCCATAATAATTTGTTTCATAATTACTATTTGACCATAATAATTACGAAACAAAACAAATAAATAAATCGTCACTTGATAGTGGAAAGTGGAAACACGCACAAAACCAGAATAAACCAGTTTACGCTGTCCGCAGGTGCCACGTGCAGTCGTTTGGTACCGTTAGAACATAATGCACACATTTCATTCAAAAATTATAATTATTACGTATAGACCGGGAGATATTGACATAAAATTTCGAGTCATTTGTAACAGGATGGCGGTTCTACAGGAGTCTTAGTACGCAATGACAAAAAGAAAAACGATGGTGTGAACACTGGTACCGGCGGCTTAGTCGCGTGGGCGTTAGTCGAACTCGTCGGAAAAATAGCGAAAGTCAAACGATTTGTAACACAAAAATTTTAGAATTTACCGATAGCCCATAAAAAAGAAGAAGCGGTAGTGTCATGCCATACTTTTCCGGTGTGACTTACAGCCCGCCATACCGACGCGAATGTGTTGATTAAAAAAAAACAATTCAACCATTTGTACCAGGCTAACTTTTGCACAAGTAACCATCGTCGTGCAGCTATTTACGAAAATCGCCATGCCAAAAACAGTCGCCATGAAAAAAAAATTTGCAGATTTTCGGCGGTATGGCGACCATTTGGAATCGTCCGAAAAGTATGGCAAAGTCCCGATTTTGTTATAATATTTGTTGAAGTGTTTAATTTGTGTGTAAGTGTTGTAACTTTATATTGTTAATTCAAAATGGCTCCAGTGTTAAAACATGGTCGAGGCAAGCCTTTGACTTCTCAAACTAAAGAATTAAACTTTAAATGTCGTTTCTTTTTCAGGTTAGTAAATTTTTCATTTTAGTAACATTGTTAATGTAAAAGTTATAAGTATGTTAAATGTGCAAATATTAAAATAAAGTCTCATCTTTTTCATAGGAGAAACACATATAGTTTAATTTAAAATCCCTTATATATATAAAATAAAAACTAAAAATAAAATGTTGTTTTATTTTATTTGCTGACCATACACTACTACAAACGCAAAAATTTCTCCAAGCTAATTTACCTGTAATAAAGCATTTGATAAAGCGCTGATGTAACATTTGATTGTGTGTGGCTTGATTGTGTGTGGCTTCGAAATTGTTTAGGTGTATTTATTTATTTCTATCTTAAATTCCATTTTTAAGGAATATAATATACGTATACATATGTGCAAAAATGTCATGCGATGAATGCCTGTTTTACACGGATAGGAGCAGTTTAACAACTTATTGCACCATTTAAAATACTATATCTGTATGGTTTTATTTACATTTTAGATCTTATCAACTACAAATATGTTAATAAGTAAATTGACGTATTTTCTACTAATTATCTATTCGCAGATGACCATTATTTATTTTAAATAATGCATCCTTGACGTAACATTAAACTTGACTTAATTGTTAATTTTCAGGTAACAAACAACCTCTTGCCCGAGTGGCAAAGCGGTGCGTTCACGGAATGGATCCGCGACATCGTGCACCAGCTGCAGGCCGAGCCGCTGCAACCGGCCGCGTTGCGCTTGCACATCGATAAGGTAACACTTGTTAAACTTAATAATTTCTTAAGTAATGCTATAGGGTCATAGTGGACTGATGAAGAAGCTATAGTTTACGAAACTTCTTACAATAAACATTTTTTCTTGGATTTTTTAAAGTGTTGTTTTTGTTGTTAAAGTGTATGCACACTTTTTGGGATGACGTAATACATAATAATTAGGGCAATTTTTCAATCCTTGGTTAAATCTTATTTGTTGAATATCGTATTAAACAACTATTTCGAAAATGTGTTACTTTTTGACATTTTACAGGTGACATCCTGTATTTTATTGTGTAATATTTTATTTTACGGATAAGATTTACCCAAGGATTGAAAAAATCGGCGCTTAATGTAGTAAATGTTTTCATAATGAATAAATGAATTGTGAAGATTGTATTAATGAAACACGGTCGTTTTGCATATGTCTATATATCTTGAAGATTTGTACTAATTTTTTTTTTCAGCAGACGGATTACGACTCCGAAACGACGGAACGCGAAGAAAACCTAACGGATTCGAACCAGGACAACTCTGAGTGCACGACGCCGACCGCGTCGCACGACCACATCGCGTTGGAGCTGGACGACGCGCCCGCGCACGAGCCGCGCACTACTGACGTGCTGTCGCGCAAGATTAGCACCGCTTCGTCCATTGGTTATGGTTTATTTATTTATTTATTTAGTGGTAACGATAACATATAATATGTGTAGTGGAAAAAAGAAAAACAAAACCTATTAATTATAGGCCTAAGTTTATAGTTAAAAATTTTGATAAATTTGCGAAAATATAAACCTATAATATATTTTCGCAAATTTATCAAAATTTGTAACTATAAACATGTTTTTATGTTATAAAGTTGTTTAATTCATAATTTCACTTTACCAGATGTTATTATATCTTACAACGAACTTGTTACAAATATTGTTAACTTTATATTATTATTATTTTAACTACAGGTTCGAACCAATCAGACGGCGGGCCGATGGCGCCAGAACGTGCCGGTAGTATCGAATCTAACGGCGAGAAGAAATCACAAAAACCCACTCGAAAGATATCGAGATTTCTAGTCAGCCCCGTAGTGGACCGCGGCGAAGACGTTCCAGATGAAAAGTCTGAAATAGCTGCCGCAGAAGTAGAGAAAGAGCCGCCCAAAGAGGCCAAAGAGCCGCAAGTCAACGGTCTGCCGGAGCCCGAGCCGGAAAAACCGGCACCTGTTCCCCAAGAGAAATATGTTCCTACGCATCAGTATTCGCTTCCGTCCCAGCCGCAGACGGTGACCGACCACCGGCCCGAAGTCCTACCGCCAGAAGTCACCGCCCCACAACCCACCACAGCACCGCCAATCACCACTACCATCCCCATAAACTTACAAGCAACGATACCACAACCGTTGCCCTTCCAAACTATCAACCCAATACTTAACGGAACGTTACAACCGAACCTTACGAACTTAACAACGCCGTTACAAATAGCTACGGATACGCCGTTACTAGGGTTAAGTCAAGTGGGAACTCCCATGGGGGTGGGGGGAGAACTAGGATTGAACCTGGGACTGCAAGTGGCCCCGGGGCTCGCTGACCCAGTTTTGGGACGGTTACAATTGAGCCAGCCGACTTTGACCCCCACTCCGGCGGTCAGCGACACGCTGACCAATGCTGAGAACATACAGAGAATGCTGCTCAAGCAGAATATTATAAAGTAAGTATAGTACAAAATATTGTGCAAGAATTACACTTGTAAGATAAAATACAATTTACCCTGACTAATTAATTAGTTAATTACCTACACAATAAGCTTAACTTTAATTAAACGCGAATATAAAATAAGTGTTGTTTATTTCTGAGCAATTTTACACTTTAAAATCTGTTAGAAAAAAAAAACGTTAACTGATACTACAGAGATTTGCTTAATATTCTCATAAGTTGTAAAAAAGTGACAAAAGTGTTAAAATAATTATAATTTGGGACCTATTATGGGAGTCACAGACTTCAATATTTCACCACGTAAAATCTTTTGTCAAAAAAAAATTAATAAAAATGTACATAATTTTTTCCAGTCAACAACAAAACCTATCCGGGCCGAACCTTCTGGGGCTGTTAAATCAACCCCAATTTCCACAAGCGGACCTCGCGTTACACAACAATTTGTTGAGCAACGCACAGCCAGGTATGTTGTGTTTATTATAATATAGTTAAATATATAATATAACTAGCTTACCGCCCGCGGCTTCGCCCGCTTTCTCTAAAACAATTTGAGATTTAAACTATCCTATCTCTCAAGTTGGATCGAACTACACATGGTGTGCGAATTTTATTATAATCGGTTAAGTGGTTTAAGAGTCCATTGAGGACAAACATTGTGAGAGATTTATATATATTAAGATAACCGTAATATTTTAACATTTATATAGGATAGAAGCAAATAAAGTTATAGAAAAGTATATTTAAACTTATTTTACAAAAATCAACAGCAATCCAGTTAACGTTGATGTTAATTTGCATTTGAAAATTCGAAATATGATATTATCAATAAAAAAATATTATACCTATGATGTATGTGTGTTGCGTTACGGGTCACACACATTTTCTATTTCACTCATATTTTAGTGAAAAATACAAATGGAAATGTACTAAAAAAATATCTGATGGTTGCATTTTTAATTGAGTGATGATAAATATTAGTAAATTTACAAACAAATTTATAATTTAAAGATTATATTTTTTATTTATTTTATATGCAGAGACTTGTTCGCTTTACGAACGCTCTTGAATACATATGAGCGTGTTACTTAGTGTTATGGAGATTAGTTGACACTATACAACAAGAAAATAAAAAGTGTAGACTATAAATATTACCAAGAATATGCTTTAAAAAAATGTGTGCGTGTACTAGTGTACACACGTAAGAAGTGAAACTTCTTTATGAACTTATTTTTCAAAAAAAAATTTAGGTACTACATGCAACTTTACATAATCACGCGTGGTAGGGATAAGAAAAAGATGGCGCGTAACGGAAAAATGTCACGCGTAACGAAAAAATGTTACACTAAATTTTTTTCCAACCCCGATAAAGAAGTTTCACTTCAAAAATGAATATGATGTATCATACCAGTTTTATCACATGTAATCATTTTTTTCTATGAATATCGTTTTGTGTTTACGTCATATTCATTTATTGATATTATGTCACTTCTAACCAAATAAATGTAATGTAAATTTGTTTAACATATTGTAACTATATGTTGTAATATAATAAGAATGTAGTACACATGTTTCGTTGCTGTTTCACACGATCTTCATATGCATATCTCTTACTCTTTCTTACGTTAAATGTTTATATTTTATTTGTAGATTATGTTTTAGTCAATCTCCGCTTAATTTGCTTAAGATTCTTATTTTTATTACCAATTATTATTATCAATCGCGTCTGTTTCTTTTTTGCATTTATCTTTTTAGTATGAGCCGGAATAACCTTTATCTGTGCATATCCTTAAAAATTATAAATAAAAAGGTTGTATTGTCAGATTGCAACTCTCCGTATTTAATCTTATAGTTCTTCAAAATTGATTATTATTTAAATCATGATGAGCCAAAGGGATAAACGTTATACCAGCTCCAAAGCATGTCCCCCTCAACGAAAAAAATGTCAAAAATTCTGAAACCAACGAACGTACCAACCAAACAACCTACCAACCGATTATAAATTGGCAATATCCCGCTTGACGTGTGTGTGACTAACCGTTGCTTCAGCGCCAACCGCGGCGTCACGGCTGGCGTACTTCGCGCCGCGGTACTACCCGCCTATGCTGGCCACTGCCAACGATCTATTAGGTAATACACGACGCTTTGTGACCCACTCACCCACTCACTGGCTACTGGCCACTGGCAAACGGCGACTGGCAACTAGCCACTGGCAATAAGAAAGAGAGAAAATGAGCTATATTGCCAAAAACAACTTAAAAGTGCCTTAAGTTGAAAAAGTACATAAATATGGCAATAGAGACGGACTCAGCCATGCTATCGGGCTTTAACAGCGCTGATTTTCAGTCAATTAGTACGAGCTACTTGCCACTAGTCACTGGCAACTAGCCACTGACCACTGATAACTAGCCACTGGCCACTTGCCATTAGCCACTAGTCATTGGCCATTGAGAATTGGTCAATGTAAGTGCACTGGGAATAGGAATGGTGGCACAGAGGATGCTTTAAAATCTTGTAAGTTTATGGTGTTGCGTTATGTGATCCAGAAAGTTGTAGATATCTAGACAACTTCAGGGTGGAAATATTTGTGTGTTTACTTTTTCAGAGAAGTAAATCCATCTGGGACTGGAACTTAAGTTTTATTTTACGATTCTTTTGGCCTCTATACGAATATGTCCGTAATAGATACACGTGAACTTCTGTTCTAGTGAGGCAGGAAACTAACAAATTATGCAAACTTATTCAATAATGGGCTTAAATTAAAGTAGCCAAGCCGAATACCGTAAAAAACTGATCAAAATAACTGCTGAAACTAGAAATATCATCTAGTCTATCATGCCCAAGATTCATTTGTTAAAAGGCATGCCGTACTCTGTCATTTGCTATTCCTTAAACATGCCATAAATTACAATGAAACATTACCACCACAAACTACCACTTACATCAATTGTAATCCCACTAAAAATAGCATACAACACCAATCCCATCGTGGTTTTGTTGCAACATCCCACGCACTTATCCCATTTCCAGTGTACATTATGCTTTGTAGATTATCGCTATCTGTATCATGCTGTTTTTTAATTTTTCCTAAAAACAAATTAACTAACACAATACCTACCGAAAAAGATGTTTATAATCTTTTACTTTTGCGGGTTCGAATCCCACAGAACAATTTGACTGCCACACACTCTAGACAAAATTTTGATTGATTAGAACTAAATTATCAATATAGTGTATTCATAAAGTCAATATAGTTTTGATATCAAAACTTCACAACACAATTGCATATTATTTTCTATCTTTTTCTCAGTAGTAGACAGTCTTGTTTTTCCCTTTTAGTTCTTCTAATCTTCAGCTACTGAGCAATACCAACCAAGTGGAGCTCGCGTTATTACACAAGTATGTTTCCAGCCCAACAGCAAGCGTTGCAGTCGTCTGTGAACCAGCTGGCCGGCCAGTCTATAGGCGGGGGCTTCGGTCTGGGTCTAGGGCTCAACACGCCGCTCCAGCAGGGCTTGGCCGCGCAGAACTTTGGCCTGCAGCAGAACATCAATCTCGCATCGCAGAACTTTGCGCTCAATCAGAATCTTATGGGACAGAATCTTGGACAAAATTTAGGTGAATTTGAAACATCTACTGTCTGAAAATGGATACAAGTTATTTTTTAATGCCGTGCGTAATTGGAAAATCGATAAAATAACCTTACATTTTCAATAAAGCCTTTTAATTAACCCTTTTTGTTTATAAAAAGTAACACTGTAATTATCATACAATTCCAAAACTCGAAAAAAGAATCACAAATTTTACCGTAATTTCAAATAAAATTTTATGTAATTTCAATATTCTTTATTGCGTCTTTAATTCTTCTAGGTCTAGCGGGTCAGAACTTAGGTTTAAGTGGGCAGAATCTCATCGGGGGGCAGAACCTCGGTCTCGGGGGGCAGGCGCTTGCGCTTGGCGGGCAGAACATCTCGCTGATGGGGCAGAACCTGGGGCAGCTGGTGGCGCAGCGGGCAGTGCACAACGCGCTAGCTAGAAGAGCCGTGCAGAATATGGAGATGGGTAAGATGTGTATATCGAATGTAGTTGCCGGTTCGTAATTTGACAACGTATTAGGGTAGTGAAGCTTGCGTATATTAAAATGTACTAAAGCTATATGCGCAAACATCCCTCACTATGCAGAATAAAGTAATATGTATTTCAAAGAAAGTAACTTCTTCAATTTTTATTAAAATTATTATCTTAACAAAAAAATTGCTCGAAAAAATAAGCAAACTAGTAAAAAACTTGGTTCAGTTAAAATATAGGATGCGTCAGTTTAAAGTTGTAATCTATGAATTAAAAAAAAATGGTGATCCAAAAAGTTGGTTTCATGAATAAAGTGGAAAGAAGTACCTACTGTCATGCGAAGTTAACGTTCTTAATTTTTTTTAAGTTATTTTGCTTCTCTTTCATCCCTTTAAAGTATTTACTATTTATAACTGTTACAGGCATGACGAACGTAAACTCGACGGGCTCGACGCAACCGAGCACGCCGAACAAGAGCCAGTCGTACAGCGAGTACATGTTGACGCTGCAGAACAAACTCTCCTCTATATCGAACAGCGTAAGTGTCAATATCGCTTACACAACACGCACCGCTTTGTATATACTTGCGATCACCGCTTTTTAGTTCGATGACTGTCCATTCATTGTTTATAGAACACTGTAGATAAAATGTTTTTTTAAATGTTTGTTTGATTTTTTTTCAGTTTTAATAAAATAAAGTTTTTGTTAAACAAGTTGTGTTCGTAGTGTTAAAAATAATTTTAATTAAAAATGGTTGATACAAACACTTTAACGTTTTCCTAGTCAGAAATCATACACAGTAGAACGGGAAGTGTAAGTAACCAGACGAAGGTAAATTATTACAATTTTACTGAATAAAAAAATTAGGGTAGTTCCTTTTTCTATCAATTTTAAAGACAATATTGTTAAGTTTTTATAAATTATACAAAAAAGAGTGTGTGTGCCGAGCACACGTGTTAGAAGTAAAACTTTTTGATAAGATTCAAACAAAATCGTCGCCTTACTCCATGACATGACGGTATTACTATGACGCGACTTTGAAATTTTACTTTTTTTCTGTTTTATATCAATCTCTAAGACAATCCTGTCAAGTTCTATAACTTACATCGAAAAATAAAAGTTTATCGGTTCGCCTGAACCCCCCCTCGAGTCTGGTTACTCCCGCTCCCCCCGTACCGCGGTATTGCGGTACCGTGGTATTGCGGTACCGCAGTACTGCGTTAGCGAGCGCACGTGTGGTACACGCCAGTGTGTGCAGGGCCCGGTGTCGCCGCAGTCGCCGCTCGAGTACAGCCCGGCGCTGTCGCCCACGCACCGCCACGCGGGGCCCGTTGAGAACAAGGTGCGTGCGTGCGTGCGTCTGTGTATGTGCGTGTGCGTGCGTGCGTGTGTGTGTAGTGTGTGCAGTTGTTCATTGGGGTTTAAATTAGATGCAATAATTGAAAAAAAAAGATTGTCAATGAATAGTGTGTTTATCTGCTATTAATATAGGATTTAATAGTGGAATTGGAAAAGATTTTGATAATAATTTCACTCATTCTTTCATTCATGTTTCAATTTGGTTGCAAATTTTTTGTTTCAAAATTTTATTATCACTTTTAAGTTTCACCACACATACAAATAGACGCTCCGCTTATTAAGTTTAATATGAATTGTCTTTAAGTGAACTTAGAATATCAATTTACTTTAATTCTATGTTAATTGTTCAATAATTCAAACCCTTACGAAAAATCTAATCTAAAAATCTTTCCATTAAATCATGTCATTAAATCCTAAAATAGTGAAGCTAAAGTATTTTTCTCTTCACGATTCTCTCATTATTTCTTGACTTAAAAACTCAAACGTTATTTTTTTTTTTCGATTTTTTGCCCTTTAATACACATGTAAGGTATATCCAGGCGGAGGCTTTAAAACTTGAAAGACACTTTAATTTTTTTGCCCTCTGGCGCCCTACTAACATACAAATGTATGTATGTCCAGGCGGAGGGCGGGTCTGCGGAGGGCGCGGAGGGCGGAGCGGCTCGGCACGCGGCCCGCCTCGCGCACCTCGACCACCAGCTCAGCAAGATCAGCCTGCACTACAAGCATCACGCGGACAAGGTGCCGATAGCATGCCAAAAATTAAAAATATTTGAACAATCACTACATAGTATAAAACAAAGTCGCTTTCTCTGTCCCTATGTCCCTTTGTATGCTTAAATCTTTAAAACTACGCAACGGATATTGATGCGGTTTTTTTTAATAGATAGAGTGATTCAAGAGGAAGGTTTTAGTATATAATTTATTAGGCTTTAGACAAAGCGAGCGAAGCCGCGGGCGGTAAGCTAGTAGAAAAAAAAATAGGGTTTTAAACCCCTGTTTTTCGCAATGCCGGGGCGACGCTTGACCTCTCAGCCACCCGTGATCCCGTCAGCGCAATCGAATTTATTCTCCTCTTTCTTAGACACATAAAATCGAAAAAGTAGAATAAATTAGAATCTTACCTCGTGATATTTTCAATTCACAAATTTCTCATTACACGATCCTATTTCAGTACTCAGGATGTACGGCTAGCCCGTACAAGTTTTAGTATTTATATGCTTCATAAATGAGAAAATTATGAATTGAAAATATCACGAGGCAAGATTAAGGAAGTATCAAATCCTGACATTGTCAATTGACAGTGCCATACCAAAATGTTTTTTTTTTTATTAATCTCGCCAAAATGTTTATTTCTTTATTCTCGTATTCACAACAAGCGATGACAACTACCCAATGGCCACGCACACATGCGCCGTGTGCATGTAGTAGTGCAACCGATTCGCGCGATTCTATGTAACTTTGTACTGTTTAGCTATTATAATATATAACGTATAAAAGGATCTAATTAAAATATAATACCTCTTTTTACAGGATGTTTACAGTGAAGTGCACAGTGCTGATGAAATGCTTGCTGGTGGAATTAATGACAGCGCTGTCAATTCTTATGAAGAAGGTAAATTCAATTGCAATTTGTTATAATATCAAGTTATTTATTTATTCAAAATATACTTGTTATTTATATAAATTATATCCAAGTGTATAAAAAAGTCCGTTATAATTAACAATTTACACGCAATAACATTCAGTTTTCTTTTTATCCGGTAGTGTACCTATTTGGTAGACGAAGCAATTAAGAATAAAAAATAATTATTCCATTATCAGTTAGAATTAAGTAAAAAACGTTTATTTTATTTTCTGTCTCACTGTTTGGAAAAATTTGCTATGTGACAGAAAATAAAATAAACGTAATTTTGTTGTTTCACAACGTAACATGCGTTGTATGTACCTTTAAAATATATAACGCATGTTAGGTATAAAATCTAAGTTATAACTATTGTTAGAAGTAACTTTTGATTTAATATTTTTGTGGATGAATAGTTGTCATTATAGTTGTCACTGTTACCTGTCAGAACATGCTTAGCTGTCGAATACTATAAATTGCCGCTTTCCTTTGACTCGTGGCGCATTTGCACGAATCGTGCCTAGGGGCTTGGACGTTGTTTATACGACGTTTGACCCAACTACCCACACTTTGCTAATAGTCGTTGACTCGCTGCGATTTGTTATCAACTACCTACATCAATTAGGTAGCTGTGTAGAATCTCAGTGCATTCTTATTACATTCAAACTAATATTTAACCCGGCCTCTCGTGTTATTAACCGACTTCAAAAAAAAGGAGGAGGTTATCAATTCGGCCGGTATATTTTTTTTTTTTAATGTATGTACACCGATTACTCCGAGGTTTCTGAACCGATTTACGTGATTCTTTTTTTGTTCGATGCGGGATGGTGTCGAATTGGTCCCATAAAAATTTTATTCGGATAGGCCCAGTAGTTTTTATTTTATGAGCATTTTTGTCTGTAGGTATTTGTAAATTTTGCAAATGCAAGTTTTAAGTCGGTTGTTTTTAACGCAGTTATCACTTGTTTCTTATACTATATTTATTCGTGTATCAGATATGAGCGGGTCGCTGGAGGGCGGCGCGCTGAGTCGTCGGTTTCGCGTGTCGAGGGCGACGCCACTCAGGAACTACGCGCTGTGCCGACTGCTGCCCGAGCACTTGCACGGTGATTTGCTTGATTTTATAACAAAAGGAAGGGGGGAATAATAGCACGTACTGACAAATACACACACGCACTAAGGGAAATTAGGACGCATACAGACGCACTCACGTTTATACAGACGTATTCAAACACGCGCATGCGGACCCGAAGTCACAAAATAGAGATTGTTTTTTGGTAAAACTAAAAAAGGTTTTAATAGATTGTTTTATTCAATACGTAATTTGATAATCCAGTTAATTATTATATTATATTATTATTATACAACAATAATGATGTTATCATCTATCATAGTAATGATAATAATATATTTTAAGGTGATCACTGATACGAATTTTATAGATTAATATCCTTTATAACTTTCAATTTATTTACTATATACACACGCAATAAAGCTCACTACATGCATACATACGTATTTACACGCACTTAAACGCATTGACACGAACTAATACGTTCTTACACACGATTATCATCGTAAAATTTTATGTACTGTTAAATTTGCAGCAGATTCCAAGATTATTTACTGTTACCTTAATTTATGTTATATTTTAAATTTTATTGATCATATATATTGATAATGCACTAAAAGAAAACATTACATTTTTATAAGTTACAAATTGATACAATAAGTTGTATTCATAAAATTGCAGGCAAGGAGAAGCTCGATCTAGTCCAATCGCAGGAGGGCACCGTCGTGGAAGGTGGGGAGGGGGAACCAGAGGGGGATGGCGAGGGCGACGGGGACGGGGATGTGGAGGGCGACGGGGATGGGGACGGGGAGGGGGAGGGGGAGACCTCGTGCGACAATACTTCGTGGTGCGAAGAACGCGTGGATACGTACGTGCTGACGGACTGCGCACGCGCACGTACGTACGTGCTGGAGGACGTGCTGGCGGGCAGGCGGACTGCAATATTGGATCCCGCGCCCGGGGTGGCTGCTACAGTGAGCTTTATTCGATAATGTTTATGTTAAAGTCAAAACTCATTGCTGGTTAAAAAAACTTGAATGTAAAAATCAGTCAAAAGTAGTTGACAATTAGTTGAAGCTGTAAAATGTACTTCTTTATGGTTATTATTATTAAGCTATTGCATAGCTTCTATCGCGGGCCTTGAGCGCGGGGACCGAATCGAGAAATTTCGTAACTAAAAAACCTTACGCTCCCCACTCCGACGGGCGGAGGTGTGGCTTGAACGCATAGCATGCAATAGCTTTACCGCGGCAGTCCCCGAGTGCCACAAGTCGTTTTTATTATTTTTTTACACGCATCAATATTAAGGGAAGAATAATGTACAAAATATTGTGTATAATCATCCAGGACAAATATTGTAAATTTCCAGGCGGAAAAGCGGCCCAGCCCGGACGACAGCCCCACGGACGAGGGCGAGCAGAGTTACTTAATAATAGACCCGCTTCGCGACATGACGTGCACCGTGCTCGACCGAGCGCTGCGCCCGAGCGAGCCCGCCTTCACCGCCTTCGTCGAGAGCAGGTAACCGCCCGTCACGGTCACGGTCACCGGTAATAGACCCGCCCCTCACGGTCATGGTCACCGGTAATAGACCCACCCCTCACGGTCATGGTCACCGGTAATAGACCCGCCCCTCACGATCAAGGTCACCGGTAATAGACCCGCCCGTGACGGTTATGGTCACCATTAATAGACCTGCCCGTGACGTATATAATCGCCAACAATGTACCCGCGCGTGACGGTTGTGGTCACCAATAATATAGATCCGCTGCGGAATCCTATTTCTGTGTAGTTTTTAAAAAAAACAAAGTTTACCTTAACCCATAACATCGAAAGCCCATTTCATAATGCATTAAATTTTTATTTCACATCGGTAGATTATTTAATAGTTTCCAAAAAAAAATATTTGCATTAAATTATACGCAGTTTCTTATGGCCCACTAGATCTATAGACAAATTACAATTTCGTAGAAATATAACTTGCGAAATTGTAATCTAACGGTCTTTACAATTTTACGGTAACATTTTTAACACAAGATAATTAAAAACAAAATGTTTTATGGTACAAAATATATATGTACTGTTTAAAAATATACATACTGGCAACACCTGTGTTATGTAATTGTAAATTTTGATTAATTTTACTGTAAGAGTACAATATTTTCGATTTACAAATGTTCAACATTCTACAGGTATCAAAGCAGCCGGATAGAGGGTGAGAGCGTAAGCGAAGAACTATCCCTGTGGAAGAGCGTGGTCGGGGCCCCCAACGGTAGCGGGGCCCTGCCCGGGGGCCCCGGGGCCCCGAGACTGTGCGAGGGCGTAGTCGCTGGGGACCTAGTGGCTGACCTGCTTGTGGACGAGGCGGTTACTGACAAAGGTGGGTTTTTAAATTACAAATGTACATAAAAGCTCGAATCTTTTCTTGGTTTTTGTGATTACAATATGTAGTTTTATATATTAAAATCGATAAAAGTGAATATACACTATACACGCACAAGACATTTATACAAATGCTTGTTATCGGAAACTTTGAATTGATATTATTTCGAAACTGTAATAACATAAAATTTGTTTAGATGCATACTTACACTATTATAAAAGTTGGATAACATTATGTTCATATTTGTAATAATAATGCAGTATGCTTACAGTATGTAAACAACTTCTTTAGACTCGATTTTCACCCACTTTAAACGGACAGATTTAATTCAAAACTTTGTACCCTATCAAGGACCAATAACAATAAAATTATTTTTCTCTTATTAAGCTATCGCATAGCTTCTATCGCGGGCCTTGAGCGCGGGGGCCGAATCGAGAAATTCCGTAACGAAAAAACCTCACGCTCCCCACTCCGACGGGCGGAGGTGTGGCTTAAAGGCATAGCATGCAATAGCTTTACCGCGGCAGTCCCCGAGTGCCACACGTCTTTTTATATCCTGTATTTTTAATTTTATTTATTTATTAGTATTATATTTCTAATATATATGTTGTGTCGTTCCAGCGGTGTGCCGGCAGGTTGTGCTGCTGTCGGTGCGGAGCGCGCACTCGTGACGCGGTCACCTGTACCTTATATTTATTGTGTACCATACTATATCTATATCATTACTCGTTAATTATATTCATAATATGTGATATCCGAATATGTGTTTTATTTTTACCCCTAGTGTTATTTTTAAACATGCATAGAAAATATTACATCAAATGAGGTGCATTTACATCAAATGAGCGAATGGTCATTCTAATTACAAACTACTATGTCAATTTATTTTAGTACAAAACAAGCGTATATAAGCATTCTTTCGTTGTTTTTAGTGTGTTCGAAAAGATTCTATGCAATGTTCTAATACTGAATAACACTGAATACGAGTTTTCGTTTACACTAAAAGATCACGAAAGAATGCTCTTGCTCTAGCTCTATGTTCGTTTGATGTAAATGCACCGTAACGATAAAATACATGATCGATTCATAAAATTACAAACTGTCGCGGTGTTTCACCCCCGTGCAATATCAAGTATTGAATCTTAAAGCCTATATTCCTGTAAAGTTCCATTAAAATCTGTCAAGCAGTTTTTACATGAAAGAGAAACGAACATCGATCCACGCATGGTTGCGTTTATGGTATTAGCATATTGGGTCCATGGTATTAGTATGATTTTCAATGCCAAAAGCCAATTTGTATTTGATTTTGATGATATTTTATTAAATAGATAGAGGGATTCAAGAGGAAGGGGTTAGTATACAATGTATTAGGTTTTAGACAAAGCGAGCGACGCTACGGGCGGAAAACTTGTTGCCTATCTACACTAATATTATAAAGAGGAAAACTTTGTTTGTTTGATTGTAATGAATAGGCTCATAAACTACTGGACCGATTCTAAAAATTCTTTCACCATTCGAAAGCTACATTATTCACGAATAATATAGGCTATATATTATCACGCTAAGACCAACAGAAGCGGAGCCACGCGGGTGAAACCGCGCGGCACAGCTACTAGCTGTGCATAAGTTATAGTCAACATAAGTGTAATTTATTTACCCATATTTACCTAAACGCATATTCATTCTGTTAGTAGAATATGGTGCTATCGAATATTATAGAAACCTTAAAAACTAGTTGCAACAAATGCATAATGTATTTTATCTATTTTAAGGTGGGATGAAATGAAACAAATGCAGGTATTTAAAAATATATTTAATAACTTAAAAATATGGCAGCAAATAAACTAATTACAAATAGAACACTTAATTTACTAGAACTAGCGTCGTTTCTCGTTCCTCCAGATCCCGTTATCTGAAAGAAAAGAAATATTAATTATTTTAAACATTCAATTAAATAATTTTTACACTAGTCTATAAACGAATAAAAGAGCAATTACATACTCATCACTATTTTTTGTAAAACTAATGTGCGTATGTCCCGAGGACACGTGTCAGAAGTGAAACTTCTTTGGCAAGATTCAAAGATATCAAAAACGTCGCCTTAATCCATAACGTGACGGTATTACCATGTTGCGACCTTGAAATTTTACTCAACGCGCCTAAAGAAGTTTCACTTCAAAATGACCTCAGTAGACATCACATTAGTATTACCTACCATGGTATTACCTCTACACCAATATAGTTTTTTTAAACACTACATACCGTACTATTCAGCCAAGTTGTATAGCTAGAGACCCTGGCGCTGACTCCCGGGAACAGGGGGTGAGCGCAGTCGTAACCCCACGAGGTCACTCCCACCACCACCTCGCGGTATATCAGAGGGCCCCCGCTGTCCCCTTGGCATGCGTCCTTACCTATTTAAAAATATATAAATAATTTACGTGACCAAGGAAAATTTTGTGCCTCGTCGAAGCACAATATCAAACTGATTTTACCATATTTTTTAACGTACAACGTGGTACAACGATAAGAAAGATAGAAAAACTGCGATATTACTCAGGTGGAAAGTTTGAGATCGATGCAATCTTAGTACTTATCAATTTTTTCCTAAAAAAAAGTTATCAAAAATTATCTCATGCAATTTTAAATATTTTTAGCATCAGAAATCTACTTCTGGGAAAGTATTACTTTTTTCATAATCAAGAAAACTAACTGTAGGCTAAGATTTCACTATCTACGCCACAAACAATAAAAACACATTCATACCTCCAACATCAAGCAAGCCCGCGCAAATCATGTTATTAGTAACAGGGTAAGGATCCCCTGAAATGTTCTGCAGCATCAGGTAGCGGCTGGCACAAGTTTGAAGGTTCACCTTCCGAACTGTCACCTCGTTTAGGTATGCTGAACTCCCTTCGACGACCGTCTGAAATCGTTATAAAAGTAATACAAGAAATACCTATAAACATTTTTTTAGTTTTTATCTAACTAGGTAGAAAAGTAAATAACACAAGAGGGAACGTTTTGTATTTTGTTAGGTATATCAAGTACTTACCTATCTAAAAATTAACTAAAAACCTGTGCTAAAAACCACTTTATCGAATTTAAAAATTATTTAATCACTAGTAGCAGCTCCGCGCGGTTTCACCCCCGTGACTCCACTCCTGTTGCCCGTAGCGTGATGAAATATAGCCTATAACCTTCCTCGATAAATGGGCTTTCTAACACCGAAAGAATTTTTCAAATCGGACCAGTAGTTCCCGAGATTAGTGCGTTCAAACAAACAAACAAACAAACAAACTCTTCAGCTTTATAATATTAGTATAGATAAGAAAGCTTACATAATTACCGTCTATCATTTTAGACTTCATAATATTATGTATTCTACGTGATTTTTTTATTGCATTTTCTATGTATTAAAATATAATAATCATAAAACAAACGAAGTAATTTGTAGAAAACTTGTGAGTTGTTATTGCTTTTCCACATTTGATTCGACAGATGGCGTTAGTAGTATTACACACTGAGGATTGAACAAGTAATAACTGCGTTAAAAACAACCGACTTCAAACTTGCACTTGCAACATTTACAAAAATGCTCATAAAATAAAAACTACTGGGCCTATCCGAATAAAATTTTTATGGGACCAATTCGACACCATCCCGCATCGAACAAAAAAAGAATCACGTAAATCGGTTCAGAAACCTCGGAGTAATCGGTGTACATACATAAAAAAAAAACATACCGGCCGAATTGATAACCTCCTCCTTTTTTTGAAGTCGGTTAAAAATCGGCTCTTGTATACATTTTGCATTCAGTCATTCCAATTCTCATACAATTAAAAATTAGTTCTTATTTTTGTAGTTGATCTGGGATCAAAACCCATTGAGATGATACCACACAGATGTGTCTCTGTTGCTCTTTAACGTTAATCACTGAACTGATTTTGTTGAAATTTGGTTTATAGGTAGGTACTTTATATTGTAGTCTTTTTTGTATTGGCTTTTTATCTAGGTACGATTCGAACAAAATATTATGCTGAATTATGATTTTATGTGTAGGTCTTAATATTATTATAATATATAAATATAACGTAACGGTAAAGATATAACCACAAAAATAATATAATACTGAATTTATGTTTTTTGGTTTTTATGGCATTCAAATGCTTTATAAATATAAATTTATAAAGAATAGAAAAAATTCGATCACGAGGCGGGACTCGAACCCGCATCCTTCGCGCCATTCCGGGGCGGATGCCTAACCAACTCAGCCACTCGTGACCCGCCCGAGTAATCGAATTTATTCTATCCTTTCAGTTTTATGTGTCTTAAGGGACACACCGCGCGCCATCTATTGAGATGATTTAACAACCATCTCAACCAATATGAAGCACTTTTCAGTGAATACAATATTGTAACGATGGAACACGACCTTTTCTTGAATTTATGTTTTTTGGTTTTTATGGCATTCAAATGCTTTATAAATATAAATTTATAAAGAATAGAAAAAATTCGATCACGAGGCGGGACTCGAACCCGCATCCTTCGCGCCATTCCGGGGCGGATGCCTAACCAACTCAGCCACTCGTGACCCGCCCGAGTAATCGAATTTATTCTATCCTTTCAGTTTTATGTGTCTTAAGGGACACACCGCGCGCCATCTATTGAGATGATTTAACAACCATCTCAACCAATATGAAGCACTTTTCAGTGAATACAATATTGTAACGATGGAACACGACCTTTTCTTGAATTTATGTTTTTTGGTTTTTATGGCATTCAAATGCTTTATAAATATAAATTTATAAAGAATAGAAAAAAAAATGGAATGGCGCGAAGGATGCGGGTTCGAGTCCCGCCTCGTGATCGAATTTTTTCTATTCTTTATAAATTTATATTTATAAAGCATTTGAATGCCATAAAAACCAAAAAACATAAATTCAAGAAAAGGTCGTGTTCCATCGTTACAATATTGTATTCACTGAAAAGTGCTTCATATTGGTTGAGATGGTTGTTAAATCATCTCAATAGATGGCGCGCGGTGTGTCCCTTAAGACACATAAAACTGAAAGGATAGAATAAATTCGATTACTCGGGCGGGTCACGAGTGGCTGAGTTGGTTAGGCATCCGCCCCGGAATGGCGCGAAGGATGCGGGTTCGAGTCCCGCCTCGTGATCGAATTTTTTCTATTCTTTATAAATTTATATTTATAAAGCATTTGAATGCCATAAAAACCAAAAAACATAAATTCAAGAAAAGGTCGTGTTCCATCGTTACAATATTGTATTCACTGAAAAGTGCTTCATATTGGTTGAGATGGTTGTTAAATCATCTCAATAGATGGCGCGCGGTGTGTCCCTTAAGACACATAAAACTGAAAGGATAGAATAAATTCGATTACTCGGGCGGGTCACGAGTGGCTGAGTTGGTTAGGCATCCACCCCGGAATGGCGCGAAGGATGCGGGTTCGAGTCCCGCCTCGTGATCGAATTTTTTCTATTCTTTATAAATTTATATTTATAAAGCATTTGAATGCCATAAAAACCAAAAAACATAAATTCAAGAAAAGGTCGTGTTCCATCGTTACAATATTGTATTCACTGAAAAGTGCTTCATATTGGTTGAGATGGTTGTTAAATCATCTCAATAGATGGCGCGCGGTGTGTCCCTTAAGACACATAAAACTGAAAGGATAGAATAAATTCGATTACTCGGGCGGGTCACGAGTGGCTGAGTTGGTTAGGCATCCGCCCCGGAATGGCGCGAAGGATGCGGGTTCGAGTCCCGCCTCGTGATCGAATTTTTTCTATTCTTTATAAATTTATATAATATAATACTATAGGTAATAGGTACTAGGTTTAACTTTAAATTCGGAACTATATCACTATTTAGTAGCTATATTGCAGAAAATACTTAGGAACTTTTTTACACAATAAAAAGATTAGAATATATGTTACAGTTTAAACCCGTTTTCCGTTATAACGCATTTTGTCTAGTCCTAACTAGGAAAACGTCATATGATCTGGTTGATCCTAAAATGGTCAATTAATGGAACGTACAGTTCAAGTAACTGGACCGATCGGGCTGAAATTTGGCATGCAGATAGACACTATGATGTAGGCATCCACTAAGAAAGCATTTTGATAAATTCTGCCCACAAAGAGATAAAAAGGCTGATGAATGTTTGTACTGTACAGTATACTTGTACTTCTGTAGTATGCAATTTTTTTTTCACGCGGGCGAAGCTGCAGGCAACAACTAGTGTATTATATACCTAAAACTTACACTAGTCCGTCCCCATCCTACGGTCACAACATTGGAAGAGTCCGGTACCGTCGCACCCTGCTCCGGTATGAACGCTAGAGCGACACTAGCGCTCAGAGTAACTGCGGATGAAAGCGACATCACCGCGATATCGTTGTCGCGCAATGGGTTGTTGTAGCGCTCGTGAACTCTTATCTGTGAAACGGAATGTAGCGAGCCTCCTGGAATATACGAAATATATTTTTTTAAACAGACCAATGAATGTCAAATAGTAACTTATTACAATAAATAAATGTTTGGTATAAAATGTTGTTTTATTTTATCCTGTCTGATCAGTCTAACATTTTTTTAATTACCTATTCGAAACAATTGAAAATATTCATAAAAACCCATTAACGATTTTTGTCTTGCTGATTGTTCCCTTAATTAGGTATAATAAATTCAATTAAAATATCCATATTGAATTCAATAACCACACGTGAAAGTAATTTAATAATCTAATGCATATGTAGCCGTGAAATGAAAAATAGCGTTTGATTACACACCTCGGCGGAATCTATCACAACTTTTCAATGGATAAGCATAAGTATAAATATCTGAATTACCTGTGCTCTGGTATGTGGAACCAACTCGTACACTAAACAGAGAAGCACTAGCCAGTTGTCCAGATCTGCAAAAGAAAAAAGATATAAGTACCTAGTTTTAATTAGTTAAGTGAATAAAATAAATTAATTACAAAAATCAAAGTATAGTTACGATAACTTACGAAGTAACAAAGCAGTGAGCTGATGACATGACATGCCTTCTCGTGAGCAGGGTACCACCGCATGTTAGCTGTCTGTTGTATAAGATCTGAAATTATCATTCATACTATCATTATAAATGCAAAAGTCTGAGTCTTCTACATTTGTTCGGCTCTTCATCTTCTGTGTATGTTTGTCACTGAACTCATCCTAAGCGACTTAGCCAACTTTAATAAAACTTTTAGTTGATACGCAAGCAAAGCCGCGGAAAAACCTAATATAATAATATATTCAGTGAAATTTGTCGGTCATATAATTTATCAAAAGAGGGTTTTCCTCGCGGAAGCTTCAAATGGCAATATCAAGATAGTGCATTATCAGCATGATATCATAACTTCCCCTTTATATTATCTTTTAGCTAAGTACTGCATATAATAATATGAAATGCTAAAATTATTGACAAATGTCTTGCACATAAAAGGAATTTCGAACTTCAAGTAATTTCGGTCGTTGTACCTAGATAGATACCTTTATTATCAGATTAGTCAGCACTTATATTATAACAATAAACCTAATTTATTCTTAAATGATAAAGATACAAATTACACCTACCTATAAAGATAAATAAACAAACTCAGATAAATTGCATGTTTTTATTTTCTTTTTATTTTACGCATTTTATAGCTCTATAGATTACGAATGTACCTAATATAAATCTCGTGTCACAATGTTTGTCCTCAATGGACTCCTAAACCACTTAACCGATTGTAATAAAATTCGCACACCATGTGCAGTTCGATCCAACTTGAGAGATAGGATAGGTTTTATCCCGGAAATCCCTTGGGAACGGGAACTATGTCGATTTTTCTTTAAAAACGCGGGCGAAGCCGCGGGCGGAAAGCTAGTAACCTAATAAATATTAGTTATTACTCATCAATTAATAAAACATTAATCATTCCAATATTATTAGCTCAAGTACAGAATACTTTATAAAATAAAGCTGAAGATTCTCTCTCTACTTTTACTTTTACTACAGCTTGTTTGTCATACTAATTAAATTCACCTGCACTGTGTAGGGATATTTTTCGATGCTAGTGGGCGAGCCTCCGATGATTCTAACGGAAGTTTCCTCAGGGAAAGTGTCCAATTTCACAGTTCGTAGCTTAAAGTCCTCCGCCTGTGCTGTTAATAAATATATTTTAGAGAATTTTTTGTGGCAAATAAAATACATAAGTACATATTTATGCTTTAATGCGTAGAATTTGTAACACTGCTAGAATACAACCTTGCTAAATGATGAATTCCCACTAGATTGCGATCGGTCGAAAAATTATTGTGATCTACATAATATAACGCAGGTGCTGTTTAAGTAGTACTAGGTACAATATGTTTACAATGAAATATGATAAAAATAATGCAACAGGCATTATTTTTCGGTAGATTATAATCTATTTTACCGCTTAGACGGGTTAAAGTTACCACAAATTTAGAGACTGCCGTGACAGCATACCGTGCCTACGTAGAATCACACCTTCGCTATGGATTAGTATTATGGGGTAACAGTACTGCTAGGGATAGGGCATTCATTGCGCAAAAACGATGCATGCGAGCCATCTGTGGAATAGCACCCACTGAATCATGTCGACCCTTATTTAAAAAGCTTGGTTTATTACCCCTACCTTGTTTATATATTTTTGAACTGTGTATGTTTGTTTTTAGAAATAGCAGTTTGTTTAAAACATCCTCTCAACTAAACTCGAGATCACGAAGGGATCCGAATAAATTAATTTTACGAGAGAACCCCCGTATCGTCAAATACAGGGATAGTTGCGTGGGGATGGCCGTTAAAATATTCAATCATCTGCCAAATAACTTAAAGACGTGTAATGATTATAAATTTAGAAAACATCTTCTTAATTGGCTTAATGAAAAAAACTTCTATACCATAAAGGAGTTCATGGAAAGTTCAACCCGAACAGACCATTAACTCCTTTATGGTACCTAATTATTTTTGCATGCTTGTATTGGCTGAACATGTTTGTGCTTTATTAATATAATTGTATCACCATTGAATACCATGTTTAAAGCAAAATAAAGATTTTATTTATTTATTTATTTATTTATCGATTACACCTGATGGATGTTTGGGATAGGTAAATTCCCGGCATAATATTGATAGTAGGTACAAAAACTGCGATATATTCACACTACCTATGGTCTCGCGAGTAAGATTATAATCTGACGATTTTGGAATCTTACTGCAACCTATGATATATAAAAGTAATAGCACAGTATTACAATATTATTTCCTATAGGTCATTGACTGCAACATGTTATACATACGAGATATTATTAAAAACAACTATTTGTATTTATTAATATTATGTATAAGTAGGTATGCTTCGAATCGAAAGAAATTACTTAAAATTAAGAATTTTATAAGTAGGTATAGTGTATCGTTTTAAGATTTTTTGCGAAATGTACCTAGTTATTTCATTAAAATTTATTTATTGGAAGGAGTTACGAAAAATATGCAAACCTACCATGCTTAGTCATTTGACTTGGAAAATCTTTCACGCATAGCAACGGAGCAATCGATTAACGGATTATGAATACGGTACGTTTATCATAGGTAGGTATACTTTTTATTACGTTTCAACACGTAATTAGTACATAGTAACTCAATAGTTTCAACTTTTTTTCAACAGTAGGTTAAAAGTTAAAACCCAGACAAGACAACGAGTTAATACCTACATAATAAAAGTGGATTCGAAGTTCTGTCTGTATAAACTTCATCGTATTTTTATGAATACTTATTCCGACTTGAAAGCTAAAATGTCGAATTAGGTAACAGTATATAACCATCTGGCACGTTTCACTCGCACATATATGGCTCGCAAACAAGATTCCATGTAAGCATAGCCTCTTAAATCTCATACAACTTGAATTCTGCAGTTTTTAAAGTGAAACTTTTATTACATCGTCTCAAACTTTTTGGTCTATGTAGCGCATGTCGCGTGACGGTCGGCTGCCGAGTAGGTATAAAGCAGTGTTCGGAACCATACGATAATTATCGTACAAATACGATAATTTTTAGTTAAATGTCTATAGTGTGAAAAAAAGTTTCACTTTTACCGTGGTTTCATAAAACCACACAACATTTCTTTTAATTTGAATTGATTCCAGTTACTACTCTACAGATAAAATATCTGCGATTTGTGAAGCGATAAGTTAGGAGAAAGCAGAGACCTTTAGAGCTTTAGCTTTTCATTCATTAAAATTGAAATCCCCTGGATTTACAATTATGTTTTAATTGATTGATTATGGTGTATTTTCAGTGCTTATAGCAATTTCTAAGGTTTCATCTTCCACACAAAATCTACTGCTTAGTAAGCGAGGAAAGATCTATCACCGGAAAACATGTTTTAACTTTTAAGTCTATTTTCATTTTAAGAAGTGTGATTGTTTTTCTTTTTTGTTGATAATTCAGGATAAAAAGAATTAATGTTACCGGTCCTTGCTATGTGTACCAACTTTGAATTAAATTTTCGCTTTTAGTGTATCAAAATCGAGTCTAAATAAAGAAGGAGGAGAAGACGGTTTCATACAAATTCACAGACATACAGGTGAAACCAATAAAAGCGTTTTAAAAATCTGTTCGAAAATTACAAGGTGCCATTAGGTGAAATAAGGAATCTTGTGAACAGACAAGCGATAAATACAAACAATTAAAATAACTTTAAAATCTCAAAAACTTCAATTTTAGTGACTAGTTAGGTAGCCGTAGGTAGGTTCTCTCACTTTTTAAGATCTAATAAATCTATTTCCTTATCTAATTTATAAATTAAAAAATAATAAACAAATCAATACTTACACAAAGCGAATAAAAAAGAAATAAAAAACACACGTATCATTTTAAA
Source organism: Colias croceus (assembly GCF_905220415.1). NCBI lineage: Eukaryota > Metazoa > Arthropoda > Insecta > Lepidoptera > Pieridae > Colias > Colias croceus. Next base: position 6,088,150 of record NC_059562.1, read on the forward strand.
CAAGTTTGTGTCAATACTATTGAAACGCCTGAAAGTGAGCCATCGCTTATCAATTGATAAGGGTTGATATCAAACATACAATCAATTTATGGGGAAATCTTCTAAGAGCAGTGCACTAGAAAATAAATATCTTACTCTTAACTATCTAAAATGTTAGGTATGACATGAAAAAAAAGTTTTGTCAAAATCTGTTCAGCAATTTCGAATAGGCCGGAGCAAACTAATTTAAATTATTATAAACTTTCATTGTATTGTTTAAGTAATTACATACCATCTATTTATTAGTTGAGGTTGAATTTATGTATTATTTGTTTAGCTGCTGTTACAGTTGCTTAGAAGAGATGACATTTCAACAACAAAGTGACGCTGTTCTTGAAATCATGTTTTATTTCGTTCATTACTTCGTCATTACAAAGCAATATGATATATCAGCTGTGTGTTAATCGAACAAAGTCAACAAACACAAACACTTACCATTTAGCTAATAATAGGTACCTAACTAGACGTACCGCAGCTTCGCCGGCGCGCGCCTCGTAGTCAAAAAACCCGCATAGTTGCCGTTCCCGTAGGATTTTCGGGGTAAAAACAATCCAAGTTACCCTCTATGACACACATAGAGGGTAACATACCAATTTCATGACACACATAGAGGGTAACATACCAATTTCATGAAAAATAATTCAGCAGTTCTTGCGTGAAGGAGTAACAAACCAACAGACAAAATTTTGCATATTTTATAATATTTTGGATGACATTATCTTGTATGTATCATGGTAATGGTTCAAATTCAAATTTATTTATTACTAGCTTCCGCCCGCGACTCCGTCCGCGCGGATGTCGGTCTTCACGTGGATGGTTTATTTCTCCATTTTGAGTAACTCTGACAATGACATCTTATAGATATCTATTGGACCCAAATACGGCTAGCCTATAATAATACGCAAAGTGTGTTCGCGGTTCTACAGAACAACGTCTATGGATAAAACTGAAAAATTAAGATTAATTTTTTTCTACGTATTTTTCCAGGATAAAATGTATCCTATTTTACGCCCAGGATAATAAGGTATAATTATACCAAGTTTCATCGAAATCGAACCGTTAGTTTTTACGTGATGCCTGAACATACAGACAGACAGACAGACAGACAGACAAAAATTTTTTTAATCACATATTTGGGTTTGGTATCGATCCAGTAACACCCCCTGGTATTTATTTTTTCAATATTTTCAATGTACAGAATTGACCCTTCTACAGATTTATTATATGTATAGATCAAACATACATACAATTACATACCCGTGCGGGTGGCAAAGTTATGTTGAGCTATCGAGCGAGATTATGTTTTCATAGACAGCAAAAAATTTTGTTGTTTAGGTATGTGAACAGTGTATTCCATACTACCTACAAGTCCCTTCGCGCTTAGTATACCTACCGATAGTGGGTCACCCTGTATATCTATTTTATCGAACATTATTTATTTCTATTTTAATTCCTGGTATTTATTACCTACATCAACGAAGAATTTGCCATTGTTCAATGAAAAAGAGGTTTAGAAGTAAAAAATAAATTGTATCCTAAATCATGTACCTAGCTAGAAACTCATCAGAACATAAACGTAGAAATCATTATTCCTGCAAATCCTTATCAGGATAATCGGAAAAATTTTAATGTTATCGGTCTTTGATAAGAGTGCAAATTTCAACTCAAGACGTTTTAAAGTTAAAATCGCGTTCAAAGATGCCGCAGATAGTTACATAGAACTGCATAATCTTTTTCTAAGATAATAGGTACAATCGTAAAATAGGTGTGCATGTACTAAGATGTTTTATGCTTTAGTTGTATAATCATGTGCCTAGATCACTTGTCCCCAAAACTAAGAAGACGGAATATCAAGAATTTCCGATTTTATCATATTGTGTAAGATAAACTTCGATAAAAAACATTAAAACCGATTGTGTGACAATTAGGATTACAGTATACAATATTATTTGTTTTACTTTAATCTAGCTTAATCAATTCGTATTGAAAATATATAGAAAAATAGGTACATAGGTATACCTAACTACTAAATCGAGTAGGTAACTACGGAAAGAAAAAGACTCTTTTTCTCTCTTTTTAAAAGAGACAGTTGAAGGGAAAAAGCTAGCCACATTTCGACGTGCTTAGGTACGTATTTTTTCAATATTTGCAATGGACAGAATTGACGCTTCTACAGATTTATTATATTATGTATAGATGAAACCAATTTCTGAAAATAGATTTCAGAATAAAATATTCATTTCTTAAGAACTATCATTTACAACTAAATGCGCTATACCTTCTCAACTCATAATTTTTTTTAAATATCATAACTGAAATTCAGCTGTAAAGTTCGATAGCATGACAAGTTTAGCGTGGGTTCAACGTACTTACTTTAGTTCTAAACATCGCGATCGCCCGCATCGTTCCCGGCACGTTCGAGGTAAAAATAACGCGACGGTGCAGACTGCACTTGGAAAATTATTCAAACGAGCCATATCTTTGAGAAGTGTAAAACTTTATCGATCTGATAATCACAATTTAAATTATTTAATTCAATTTTATCCTAGTTTTCTCACGTATAAAATGTTTCTTTGTGTGTACCTAACTACCTACAACAGGTCACGGTATGCCTAGGATCAAAAAGTGTTCGAAAGATTAAACTTCACTAAAAAAGGTATAGACTCGAAAACAAATTAATTATTTAATAAAGTAAACTTCTTACGTAGGCTGGATAATAACAACGTGGGAAGTGACAAAAAAATGATAGACTCCCACGTAGACACGTACAGAATTTTATGCTTTTGCCTTTTACTTCACAAAATCATGACAATATCCTTGACTTCATGAAATTTATCTACACTAATATTATAAAGAGGAAAACTTTGTTTGTTCCTTTGATTGCTCATAAACTACTGGACCGATTTTGATGAAATTTGGCACAGACAATTTTTAGACCCTGAGAAAGAACATAGGCTACTTTTTATTGCGAAATATGTACCACGGGCGAAGCCGGGGCGGACCGCTAGTGTAATATATGTATTACAACAAGTATATACTTGTTGATAATACACCTATAATTGAAACAGTAGCATAGAATAATAATTAATAAGTAATAACTATAGTATGTCAGTAGGCAAGTTTAATTTGGATAAACTGATAAATCTAAAGCTATCATCATAGTAGTTACACGTTATATTGAAATGTGAAATGTAATTGTTATTATTATTTTAAAATATGTACACAGATAAGACAGAGTCGGCATTAATTTTGATAAGGTAACTGTCCCGTTTTCTAAACCACAATTTTACAATGACCTATTATAAATAAATAGCGTTCATAAGAAACCACGTCATAACCAGTAAACCAAGTTTTTAACCTTGTATGCATCCTACGAGGACTTGTAAAGTGGGCGGAGTGACATCATTTCTGACATGACCATATATGGTTCGACGCGGTATGACACAATTATGCTAATAATTTCAACTTTTTATTGATCGATGTTTAACCTACTTACTACGCGTGTACTTTGCAATAATTTATAGGTACTGGTTATAAGCACAATCTTCTGAAAACTAGGTACCTACCTACTTGTTTTATTTGGCTACCGGCTACGGGGTATACATATATGTATACAAGTTACAACCTATGTATTTCAATTATGTAGTAGTTTCAATATTATATTTTAAAATAGCTTTAATTTTGCAGCTTTGTTTTGTATTCCAGACAAAAAATCTTTGTCATTCACATCTGAGATTGTACTCAAATTACAAGACAAGGCTAGGCGGAAATCAATAAATAGGTAGGTAGGGTAGTCTTTTCAAAACCTAATACTGTAATAAATAAATGAAAATCTAGCGCCAATTACATACAAGTACATAGGTAGAAGGTGCACAGATAAAAAGGAATATAAACTTTCGATAGGTAATTGACGATCTCAAAGGTTGTTATGATCGAATTTGTTTTTATCTTTTCATCTAACCTAGATAATTAAGTTAGCTATATAGCCTATAAGGAGAAGGTAGCAGGTACCTACCCAGTTTGGATACAGTACGTCAGACGTCTATATTGCTTTCATTTGGAAAAATGGTGTTTCCGAATAACAAGAATTCCTGTTATCGACTGCCCACATTCATTTAGTACCTACCTACTTACGTGATTATATATTTCTTGTAAGGGCACTAGTGCATATCTTTAGCTATTCTGCAAGTACTACTAGCTATCTATACTACCTACTATCGTAATACTTTGTGATTTACGATTTATTTTTATTTACGAAAATTAGCTTTTAAAGTTTTAAGGTTTTTTGTTGTAATGACAATGATGACTAATGACATAATATTATGTATTCGATCATGGGAAATAACAGTGGGAAATAAATATATTGATATCTTCATTGTAGGTACATTTATGTGAATAAGTTGATTTGTTGTAGGAACTTGTAAAGGAAACGAAAGTGTACATCACATTTAGTATTTATTTCTCATTGAATTGAGTGCGGAATGCTTTGAACTTTTAACTTAATATTCTTCAGCACCCTCGCCTTCACCCTCAGCGGAGTCCATGCCGACTTCTTCGTAGTCCTTCTCGAGGGCGGCCAAGTCCTCGCGAGCCTCTGAGAACTCACCCTCCTCCATACCCTCACCGACGTACCAGTGCACGAAGGCGCGCTTGGCGTACATCAGATCGAACTTGTGGTCAAGACGAGCCCAGGCCTCGGCGATGGCCGTGGTGTTGGACAACATGCACACGGCGCGCTGCACCTTGGCGAGATCGCCGCCGGGCACCACGGTTGGGGGCTGGTAGTTGATGCCGACCTTGAAACCGGTGGGACACCAGTCCACGAACTGGATGGTACGCTTGGTCTTGATGGTGGCGATGGCGGCGTTAACGTCCTTGGGCACGACGTCTCCACGGTACAACATGCAGCAGGCCATGTATTTGCCGTGACGCGGGTCGCATTTCACCATCTGGTTGGCGGGCTCGAAGCAAGCGTTAGTGATCTCGGCGACGGAGAGTTGTTCATGGTACGCCTTCTCGGCGGAGATGACGGGCGCGTAGGTCACCAAGGGGAAGTGGATACGGGGGTAGGGCACCAAGTTGGTCTGGAACTCTGTTAGATCGACGTTGAGTGCGCCGTCGAAACGCAGGGAGGCGGTGATCGAGGATACGATTTGGCCAATCAGTCTGTTCAAGTTGGTGTAGGTTGGGCGTTCAATGTCGAGGTTGCGTCTGCAGATGTCGTAGATGGCCTCATTGTCGACCATGAACGCGCAGTCGGAGTGCTCCAAGGTGGTGTGGGTGGTGAGGATGGAGTTGTACGGTTCGACGACAGCGGTAGAGACCTGCGGGGCCGGGTAGATAGCGAACTCAAGCTTGGACTTCTTTCCGTAGTCCACTGAGAGACGCTCCATGAGCAGGGAGGTGAAACCGGAACCGGTACCACCTCCGAAGGAGTGGAAGATTAGGAAGCCCTGGAGCCCGGTGCACTGGTCAGCGAGCTTTCGGATGCGGTCGAGGACTAGGTCAACAATTTCCTTGCCGATTGTGTAATGTCCACGGGCATAGTTATTGGCAGCGTCTTCCTTACCAGTGATAAGCTGTTCTGGATGAAACAACTGCCTATAAGTGCCTGTGCGAACCTCGTCTGTGAACAAAAATAAACAATGTTAGATACCATTTCAATTTTCATTTTGAAGCTCAATATGACTGAATGTACTTTAAATCTGATTTCTTCAAATTATGTGTGAGATTAATATTTATGTAAAACTCTACAACCATAACTATCTTCAGATAATCTGTAAGTTCAAACTCACCTACTACAGTAGGTTCCAAGTCGACAAACACGGCACGGGGCACGTGCTTGCCGGCGCCGGTCTCGCTGAAGAAGGTGTTGAACGAGTCATCTCCACCGCCAATTGTCTTGTCAGTGGGCATCTGACCATCAGGCTGGATGCCGTGCTCCAGGCAATAGAGCTCCCAGCAGGCATTACCGATTTGAACACCGGCTTGGCCAACGTGTACTGAGATGCACTCACGCTGTAGGACAAGAGTTTTTATTAAATGAATCATGAATGGAATGTTGATAATGAATACCTACCTATATTTTTATTGATTAAATGCTTTACTGTTACCTAATCATTTGTGTATTATTTCTGTGTATGGTATGGTAAAAACCGAAGATCTCAGTAAAAGAAACGAAATAGCATGAAGGAATGGTCTATTCAAAATAGATATGAACTAAGAAATTTATAAACTATCAAGAAAAAAATCATTACTATTTCTTAAATTTCAATCTAGGTAGGTAGCAAGTAGGTACAATGAGAGATAATCCCATGAGATAACGGGATAAGTCATTCACCTCTTTCAATCATGGTGAAGTGCAGAGAAAGTCGAGAAAGTACGGCCTCATTTTTTTACGAGAGTCTAATTGATATATTGTATCGAACTTTCTTAAAATTCTGTATTTACACCGAAATTAAGCGATAAAGAGGAAGGAAATTAATAGTAACTTATGATGACATCAACCTTGAATGGGGTCGGAACACGTCAGCGACCGACGCCTAGTGTTAGACTAGAAAATTTACTGAAAATCAATCTAAATAAAATTACGAGCTTAGAAAATCAAGAATAAGAATAATATTTGTAATACTTAGATATTTGAAAATTGAAACAGTACAATATTGGCCACCGTAAGCTCATGTTAGTGACGTCACTAGATTACCGACAGAAAACAAATTGTTGTACTTTTAGTTCTATTAATAATTTGAAAAACAAATGACACAAAGACAGAAGTTAAGAATAGAATACAAAGAATCAATGATAGAAGTTATTTTCAAATTAAGAATGCCACACCCGGCCTCATGTACAAAATGCCGACAAGATGGCGCATCCACCCGGCGTTTCATTTCAGTGTTAAAACTAACAAAATAGCGAGAAAATTTACTGAAACTAAATGTAAAACTAAGACATAACTGAAACTTACCATTTTGAAGTAGTTTTCTTGAACTAGCGTAGAAATAAATTAATAAATTAATGTCAGTCGACGTTCAGCGTACCGGTTAAGAGGGTTGCCAAACGGTTAATAACGTCGAATTTTCCGTTACGAGAACTTATATAGTCGTTGGTTTGCGGGGGTTCGACGCCTCGCTTCCTCAACTCTGATTGGTGGATTCAGTGCCGCAGAGCAGTATCGACCAATGCGAAGAAAGCTGCATTATCTCACCATTGCGGGAATATGTGGGCTGCTGATTCATACAGGGCTAAGTGATGTTAACAGTATTCAAGATCGATATCGATATTTCTTGCACGGTAAAACCAAAATTTCAAGAGAATCCATGTGAAATATAAATTATTCAATGTATATTTCGCATTTTTTTACTAAAATTCACTCAAGAAATACTACAATGCATCAAAGAATTAAATAATCAATTGGGTACATCAATAAATATTCAATAATAAAAAAAATAATCAACTTATTTTGAATAAGGCAATAAAAATGGCAATAATTTAATAAAATAACCGTTTTTATCAGTAAATTATTGATAGAATACAATATGTTTAATAAAATTACAACAGGAAGTTTCATTCCTTAAGTTTACTACAGTAATACGATTAATTTATATTATTTCATACGTATTCAGATTATCTACTAATCACAATAATAAAATCAACCTGTTTAAAATTTAATATAATAAGTAGAACATTAATTTATTGTGTAAGTGTGTAATTACATAATTATGATAAAACAAACAATAATTAACATCAAAACATTTAAATATTTCAAAATTTTATGTTAGAATATAAATATTGTGAATTTTATAAACTTACTGTGCGGAACGAAAATTAGAAACTGTTTTTTGCTTTCCAAACATAATCATCAATATTTTATCTCATGTTTTAATTACGAGGTTTACGTTTGATTAACGTGGCTACAACGTAAATCTTAGTTTGATTTAAAATAATTTCATGTAACCCGCCACCTCTGTCGCGTAAATAGCTTGACAATGTAGGATCGCATGATAAGTAATAACAGCGTGTACCTGGAGAGAATTAACTAAATTATGGATCAATAATCAGTATTTCACTACTCCTCCGCAAACAAAATGTATCGACATAAACTAAATTACCTTGACATGATACAAATGCGTAATGATCTGATGGTAGATTTAGGATAATAGATTAAAATATACCTACTTTCCAAATTCTTATTAATTGTAAACTATTAAGTTCTTTCAAGAAGAAATTGTCGAAAGAAATAATCCACGAAATTATGTATAAAATAAATCATTTATCGATAACAAGGAGTAATACATCACTGCAATGTCTTTGTGTGAGTAAGTACAGCTGCGACATTATTATATTTTTGCACACATATAACGATCGGCACCGTCTGGACTTTTTTGGCTATGTTTTTCACGACAATAATAGATTTGAGTATAAATTCAATTGAAACGAATAACATTAAACCTTAAAATTGATTTAAACTTGAAAATAATAAGAAAACGTCAACGATAACAGGAATCAGAAAAAACACACACCTTTTAATTTTGTATTCAAAATACCTATTATAATCCCTTCTTCTGTTATTTCTACATTGCTCGAAAATATCACTTTCAAATTCAAATTCATATTAATATGTTGTTCCGAATGTGTTAGAATTTAGATATTTTATTCAGATCAAAATATTTTCTTAAATCTAATTTCACAAATTGTATTCAACGCCATCTTTTAGATGACTTCCTAACTAGCATAGTTTAAAAATTGAAAGGGAAATAATAAGAATGCAAAAAGCGCCATCTATTATAAAGATAGAAAAGAATATTATTTAATTTTGTAAATTCGACAGTTTTTATCAGTGTTTCAATAAATTATAAACTTAGCTTCTATTTTTTATGCCGTAATTAAATGATTATTTATTACTTATCTATTGTACTAGTAATTGTAAAATATAAAAGTAGTTTTTGTGGAAGCGAGTGAGATATATATATCGTGACTGTTTATTTCCGCTTACGTTTCCCGCGCAGGTTCAAGCGGTTCCACAAGTGCGGGTTGCGTATGCGCGCTAAAATAGCATTCCGCGCGCGAACGTTATAGGATGTGCGCTTTCGAATCTACGAATTTTTAAAAACGTACGGGATTTCAAAAATAGACGACCTTCGATTATTGTTATAATAATGTTAACACTGTTTTATTAGTGCATTTAATAGTTACAATTGTGTGTGAAGTGTGGATTTTTCATTTATTTCAGACAGCGCGCTATAAAATTGTAAGTCATTAATTTTTATATGCTTGTATATTTTTTGGCATTTACTTACAGTTTTAAGTATATATACATCTGTATTGAATTTTCTTTGGTGAAAAACAAAGTAACTTGTATCCATTTAAGGTCGTTTGATCTCCGTTATTTTCTCGGACATGGAGTGGCCTTATAGTGCCTAGGATCTTGTAGAATCTAGACTCGCCTTGGGCTAAGTTGAAAGTAGGTTTTAGCGGAGTATTGTATCAGTGTTTGTTATTATTATGATAACGAGTTTACTTTCTAAACATATTCATGGATAATATCTGAATAGGTACTTATCGGTTTAGTTTACGCCAATGATTTTGCATAACATTCCAATTTAAAATTTGTTCTTTATCTGAATTCGCAATAATTTCTTTAAAAAACACGCATTTATTTTATTTTTTAATTTTGGTCTCGTAGTTTTCCTTCATAAAATAATTTAATTAAAGTGTAGTCAGGGCCAGTATAAATAAAGATTTCTAAAAAATGTTACTGAAGGTTGCAAAATGTCTTGTATTTTTATACATTACAGGTTCTTTTAACCTATTTGTATACAAATTAGATTTAGTCATAGGTAATTATACTTATTCAAGGCAAGTTTTTTTGTTAAATAGGTACCTACCTAACTAGGTATATCTTTATTTTACAGAGCGAGTATGTAAATTTGTGATAACATTTGCAATATGTGTGCTAAATTAGTAGATAAAGTATACTTCACAGTATACTTATTATTTAATACTATAATATTAATAAATATTATATTATTATTGGTATTGCTAATACTTTTTAGTTTATACGAAATAAAAAGTAAAAACACACTTATAAATAAAATAGGCACCGTTTATTTAAAAAAAATCACATACCTACCTACGTAGATACTAGATATTGTATACAAACCCACACTGATACCTACATAGCATAGGTCACACATATTATCAAGGACAAACTCTTGTAATATGAACTTTAACAATCTAACTGAAAAATTAATTTAAGATTAAATAAATTAAAATTCCTAATTATTTTAACTCCAAATCTAGGACTAAATAAAGCATAGCTTGCACTATCTTAGCGACATAAAATGAGATATTGTTTAATTGTTTAGTTAGGTATATACCTAATGGAGGAGTGGAGGAGGATCTGGAGAAAAAGACTTTTCAGTAGTAACTATTATCAGACTATTATTGATAGAATTGAACCCATACTATTAGGATCCAATAGTGGAGCTGAATCGAGTTATCCACACAACCAACTTTTTTAATTTATTCAAACAAGGCAAGTTAAATAATGTTAATGTAAGCATGAGATAAATAAAATTGAAGTAAAAAATAGGTACCTAAATTAATAATGAAAAAGTAACAACAAAAAAAATCATAAATAAATAAATAAATCTTTATTTGCTCAAATGTGGTTCACAAGTTATTACTTTATGGAAAGTACAGTTATTACATAGACTATTCCAGTCATTATTTTTCTGTAAAACTGACGGTTTGGAAACTTGTTTTATTTCGTTTCTATTTATATTTGCTATGCTCGGGACTGTACTAATTAGGGTTCTGTATATATTATACTAGCTGCTCCGCGCGGTTTCACACCCGTGGCTCCACTCCTGTTAGTCGTAGCGTGATGATAATATATACCCTATAGCCTTCCTCGATAAATGAGCTATCTATCACCAAAAGAATTTTTCAAATCGGACCAGTAGTTCCCGAGATTAGCGCGTTCAAACAAACAAACAAACTCTTCAGCTTTATAATATTAGTATAGATTAAAGAAAAGTTAGGATAAATCTGATGATAATGTTGTTATTATTTCTTGCCTCTTTGTAATTTAAAATATTTTATTCTATGTAGGTATTTTAGTATTGTACACAACATATAACTTTAGATTTATAACGTTAAGAAAGATAACTTTGTTTTTAATATTTTTTTTTGTTCATTATAATAAGGGTGTCCTTTTGGAATAACGTTTCCTAGGTTAACTATGTAAACTATGAAAAAGTAGTAGGATTCCTAGTACAAAACCCTGATCGGTACATTGATGATACATTGCGGTTCAAACACTCAGTAAATTCGTAAATAGCCATGAGCAATTAGGACAAGGCCTATATGAATAACTCCTGGAATTGTTTCATTGATAAACCATTGAGAAATACAGTATCCTTGTTATGACTCGAAACTTTGAAGGAGCAATTCGTAAGGCTTTTATCGAAGTTTGCGTAAGCCGTAAAACAATGACGTAGCAAATGATTATTATATAAAGTAGAAGTATTATGGAGGTGATGGATTAAAATAGATTATATATATACCTATATATTGATTTTTATTATTGTTAGGCACATGAAATCGTTTACCATCTTCATATTATCAATTCTGGAATTGACGCTGTTCGGAATTAGATGAGAGGGAGGATGAAAGATTGTTGTTCAGTTCAGAAGTTTTAAAGGAATACTTCATAAAAATCAACAATCAGCCAAACTTTTGTTTTCAAACACCGAGGGCATGTGTACACGACGGTCGACGGCCAATAATAACACCTTGTAATTAAACTAGATAGTGACCACTTCCGAGATGCACTGCCAAATTTGATTGGCACCAGTGCACTAGTTCCGTAAACTTAATGGCTACAGGATGACAATCTTTATATTTTTAGACTACATAATCGATTTTACAAGAATAATCTATGCCTCCGTACAATACAATGCACACACACGGAAGAAGAAAAAAAAAGAGAGAAACATAAGCGGCCTTATCGCTTAATCCTTTTTAGTGTGTTTACCACAAAAGGAAAAAAAAATAGTTAAATATTAGACATAGTTACTATTTCCTTCCTCCATAATACCTTGTTTAGAAGGAAGACTTACCAATAAGCCTTATTATTTTGGACACGACATTCAACTCTTCAACTGCAGTTGAATTCAGTCATCAGATTCAATAAGAGTATGACCTAGAACTGCATAAAGGTACTACACATAATTATAGTAGTAACATAGTTTCTGAACTTGGACAGACGGCCTGATTAAAATGGCAGGATGCAAGATGCGAGCTCATGGAGATCATACGTTTTGGAAATTTTGGAGCACGATCATTATTTTCTGTTATAAACATAAGATGTAATAGCTGATAATTATGATGATAGTTCCACAGGGATCAAAATGCAAGAGGACTTATTATCGTCTCATAAAGAATTGAGCAATATGCGATGTCGTTTTAGCATACCACACTCAAAACTATGAAAATGTATTTTTGTATCTATTTAACTGTTACCTAATCTATATATAGCATTATTATATCATCATTATACTTATACATATATTTTTGTTATGCAAAATTCTCTAAATTCAAAATGGACGTGAGAATCCATCTTCCGATCCATTCTCTCTCCTTACGTAATACAAGATGCATTTGTGGCCACTCATCTCAATCGCACATGCATGAGTAAACTTAAAACATTGTAATCGAAGGATTTAATGTAAACAGTAGTATGACATCAGAGTGGACCAGCTATATTAAAACTTGGCGGTTCGCCATCCCGGCTTTATCGATATGGATCATAGGAGACGCGTTTAGAATACAATTCACTTTCGTTTTAATAGGAAAATACAGTCGATGAATTGGCTTATTTTATTTTATTGGAGAAATGTTTAAATTCAGTAGTATAAGCTCTATTATATTATGTATCTGCTATTAGCTATACCATCTGTAATAGTTGTAACATTTACTTATCGTCTAAAATCTGTGAAAACAATGTCTTTTACTAATAGTGTTATTGTCACTGTTTCGATAAGTTTATAATCTCTCATATAAAAGAGTGGATATGCATTCAAGACGGAAAAGGACTGCCACCGAATTTCAGGAGAAAGAACTGATAAACATAATATTATTATCTACTATCAATGATCAATCTAGAATGGAATTAAAATTATAATGTAAGTTTTAACACGTCACAACAAAGACTACGTGACCCACGACATTATAGCTGTATACGAAATAGGGTTTTTTTATTATCCTCAACAATATCGAAGGTCCATGAGCTGTAAATGTGTCATTATTTCTGAAAATCGTGTCAAGAACAAGTCCTGTGATGACTCGACTTTAGGTCATTTGGTAACCAAAACAAAATATTACAAGTAATTATAAGTAATTAATAGTCATGTTTCTGTAAGCTTATTTCTGTTTATTTTTATTTGCATCATTTTTATTGCATACGTATTTGCGGTTCTTACACTTTTATTAGTCACTTTTGCCTGTTCGGATATTTTTGAATTTTTAGGTCAAGTCTATAAGTATTTACCAGCTTCATTCCAGTTTATTTTTCTCTCGCACAAGTACGTTTCGCGGGAAAAAGCAGTTAGAATGGCGATAGTTAATTTCTATAATAGTATGTAACTAGTAAGTTACTATTATATACCTATGATATTCAATTATTCACTCCACGTCTAGCATTTAAAAGCCATTAGAAATAATTCTCATAATACACGTCTCTAACATCAAACGCTGATGTTCTTTTGTTTATTTCGTGGCGATTCGTAATGCCAAATTATAATTATTAGTTTTCTTCGAAATGACGTGTCTCTATGTCGCGTCGTGGCTATGATATTTTTGGTACTGGGTGCTGCCAAGTGGGTCTATAGGAAGTTGCATCATGGGCTTGTGTCTAGACTGGTTTTTAATCTGTAAATGTCAAGTGCAGGTGAATGTATGATTTAGGGAGGTTTGAATCGGTTGTACTTGCATTGGCAATGTTATATCCCGAAAGTCTTATTGTAGCCTAGGTTTCTGAGCTGTCTTGTAGTGATATTCTTACGGAAGATAAGCATAGAACACTATCATTTTCAGTATCATAGGCACGAAAATGATATTTAAGTACCAAATTACTTCAGCCTACAATTTTTTACATCATTAGCATAAAATGTGGGGCTCTATCAGACAGTTCTTATTCTATTGATTTTATTAATCTTGGTTAAAATATCATATAATTATAATAATCTATCATTAACATTATTTGACCATTTTGTATACCTATAACCACATAACCTAGTCCATAACATCTTCGTTTAAAATGTTATCGCATATATTTAACCATACTGTTCAGGATCACAAAAACACTTAAAATTAACCATAAAAATTATCGAAAATACGATTCCGTATTTCCTCAACACGCATGCCTAAAGTCTAATCTCGCGAATTTCTTATTTTTAGCATTTAAAATTCGACACACGCTATCGAGTCAAACCTGTTCCTTGCACCCATTAGATAACCTTGCTTATCCAACGTGAAGTTAAACAAAATGTATTTTATACAACAAGCAATACACCTAGCTGTGACCCGCGTGTTCATCCGCAGACCGCAGACAAAAACTTTCATGCCCTATTATATTAGGGTAGGGTTGATTTAAAATGAAGGAACGGTAGACCAGAGTATTTGATATGAATTTCAGATTGATACCTTCACGTGTTTCTTAAAAGCTCTGGACCGACAGACAAACAGATAACAAAGTGTATAATACCTAAGGGTTCAAAATTTTCCTATGGTGGTTCGGAACCCTAAAAAGAAACCTGTATTTGACCTTGGGCCTTCAAATGTTTTCATTGCAAATTTTATCCAAATAAGCTATGGTGTATCCCTGAAAGATAAACAGACATACAGAGTACAGACTTTCGCGTTTATTATTAGTGCAGATACGTGTATAGTACAGTTTTAATTGGCAAAATTGGTTTGTCTGAATGAGATCACACTGCGACCTTCAGTTATTTGGCATTTTGAAGCAAATTAATAATATGAATTTTTATATGGGCTTTAAAGGTATATGTCGAGTTATACTGACTACTTAGCTTTATTGCGTTGAGTGCAAGTTTGATTTTGGATTTTTATTATTTTGTGATTAATGTTTATTAGTGTTTGTTTTATAATATGATTTATAGCTTCGTACATACTAAAAAAAATAATTACATAGGTTTGCTGGTTCACAATAATATGTAAATTGATTTTTATCATTCATTAATTGAATTAACTACGTAAGTAATATAAGTTATGAATTATTAATCGGAAGGTAAAATAACCTTTAGTGCCTACCTTTTAAGGCACTTCATGTAGGAGGGCTCGGCCATCTCAAATTCAGATCGTGGTCAACCGCAGAGTGAACTTTAGATATTCACTATTCATATTCTTATAAACTAAGGTTTATAATTATCTATATATCCTACTACTATTATAAAGGCGAAAGTTTGTAAGTATGGATGTATGGATGTTTGTTACTCTTTCACGCAAATACTACTGAACCGATTACAATGAAATATAGCACACATATAGAGGGTAATTTGGATTAACACATAGGATAGGTCATCCCGGAATTCCCACGGGAACGGGAATTATGCGGGTTTTCCTTTGAAAACGCGGGCGAAGCCGCGGGCGGAAATCTAGTCATTTTATAAATTACGTGTCAACACCCGTAAAATAAAAAAATATAGCCTATGACACTCATAGTCCATAGATAACGGTGGCTTTAATAAAGAAGCTTTTTACTGAAATAAACTTTAATAATTGATCCAAAAGCTACGAGAATTACTTATTTTGTGACACATATTTTCTGGACATTTTTTTTCTCTACCGTGCAATACAAAACAACTATAAATAGTAATTTTAGGTACCCATAAGTAAAGCCCTAGAGATATGTAGTTACTCTTAAAACAAATAATTATCTGTTTTGACCAAGTTTTGACTACTCACTGACATAATATAACATACTACAATAACATAGATTGATACATAACATAGGTACTCTCAAGTGCTACATAGGTTGAATGCCCTTTCGACCGCTGATCGGTCAAAAACCTAAACAATTAGCACATTATTGCTCTCCCTTCAAGAATGAGTAATCGCTAATTACTTCACATTATTTTAGCACTTACAAGCAAGTATTGTATCACATGGAACGGTTTATATGAGAGTTTATTCCTAACAAAGCACGTAAAACGAATTAAAATTGTTTGGAACTTTAAACGTGGCATAAAATTTTGTAAAATTAACTATTGTAGCCACACTCAAACTCAAAAAATCAATATTTTTTCCAATAAATTTATATGATTTCAAGTTTTCGAAAAACATTTTACACAGTAAAGTATCGTTAGGACACAACTAGAATGATAGATAATTTGTATTACAATTATAAATACTAAAATAGACATAACATTTTTTTACATTCATTATAATAGGTACTCACGTCATTTCATAAACTATTATAATATAATATTAACGTTAAAACAAAGACATTGTAATATAATAATTAATTGTTGCTTTTTATTACCTTCATGTTTGCCGTGTTGGGCGTGAAATTATTTAGGTCATTATAATTGTCATAATGTACAGTTAGTTAAAGCGTAATATTTTTTTTTCAATATTCCGATAAAAATAACCCCTTTTAATTTAGAATTTAGAAATATGCAGTTTGAATTTAAATATCTTAAATGATTGTTAATAAAATAATCTGAGCATATTTTTGAATTTTACCCCAATAGTATCAAATGAATAACCTATGTCCTATACTATGGGCAATTGAGTAACAACTGTCATAGATAACACTGATAACAGCATATTCTTCTTTTATTTACTTCCTTAGTTTACATACAGGCTACAGCAGTAGCCAGTAACATCGTGAATTCGAATCCCGATAGGATTAATAAAAAAGTTTTGTTCTATCAGGACAGAGAAGGTTGATCACTTGTTTGCAAAAAAAGTCGATCAGGGAAATATTAGTACAATATTCTTCCCATCCCATAATTCATAGGTTACACGCTCAGTCTGGCGTCAGTTCAGTCCATCAGTTTGATCCGGCTTAGACTGATGCCAGAATGATGGATGAAAAACACGGTATATGCTGAACCACAGACTAATAATAATATACTACGGCTGAACCATCAGTCCGTCAGTCAACCGGTTAGACGATAATTCTCCCGTCATTCTGAGCAGACTGATGGACTGAACTGACGCCAGACTGAGCGTGTAACCTATGTCATAGGTTACACGCTCAGTCTGGCGTCAGTTCAGTCCATCAGTTTGATCCGGCTTAGACTGATGCCAGAATAATGGATGAAAAACACGGGTAGACTGAACTGACGCCAGACTGAGCGTGTAACCTATGACTAAGTATCATGCACCAACTTTTGTTTTTGACAGTACCTTTAGTTAACTGTTTACTCGACACTCGTGTATTTGCCTCATTAACATACACAATTTATAGCATAATGTATGTAAGTAGTAAATATTCGAATGACATTCAAGTAAAAATCACGATATGACATCACTAGGTCGGGACAGGTTATACACAAATATGGCTAAAGAGGTCAAGTGCATTATCCATAATCTTATCTGTTTGCCATTTATTATAAATAGCTCAGTTTATATAGTCGTAAAGTACAAAATATTATCTCTAAACTATAAAGTGGTTAGAAAATATAGATGCATAATTAATACAGAAATATTAGGGTTTCTAGGTGCTTATGTTGTTCTTAATGTGTACATGTTTAAAATAAATGGTTTTTGTTTCAGTACAGAGCAAGAAACTCTCTTCTTCAATAAACAATTACATTTAACGTGAAAAATACACGTACTCCTTTCGTTATTAATCTCCTTGTCAATATTATGCGACATTTAAAAACCGTTGTTTTTGCTCAAGCAGGCAACAATCCATAAATTATGTTTTTAGTCGTCCAAATTATCATAATAATTCCTTGTTTTTTGCATAACATGTACAAACGGCTTAGCAGATTAGTTTTATAATAGCTGAGATAAAAACCTAATGAATATCTTGGCAATATACTCGTAAATACCAGGAGATACATATGCTGATATTATTCCTCCCGACTTGTATTCATACTTCATAGGTACATACTTTATAGCCCCCATCAAGCGATTCCGGGGCTATTACCGTCAGATCAATCACTTTTACGGGCCCCAATTCAGAAGCAATTTTAACCATTATTGTACAAGTCATAAGATGTTATATCGCTTGCAGTAAATAAAGGTGCAAATTGATGATTGCTCGTAGGTGTAAAATCATTATGTCAGCAAGCGTTGACAAGGACGAAGTAGCGGTTTTTTGTGTGGGTTTAATGTCTTATGTAACTGAGAATTGATGAAACCTATAGAATTATTGAAGTAATTTATACTGAGATGCCCTTCTCAGTATGTTTTACTAATGATCAAGAAGATAATCGTCTACAATCTACGTTGATATTTGCAAATAATGACAAGGAAAGTAAAAGATCAATCACACACACTAATATTAGCCTAGGTTTGTCCTATTTCTGGAACAATTAACTAATTTGAATGAAGTGAATGACTACTTACTACAATTTTATTGAAAAACACAATATTCATATGGAATGGTAACATCTATTATTTTCGGCGATTTGTTAGACAGTTCACACCTAAATGATGAAACATTATAAATATAGATTGACATAATATACTATTCACTTCTAACGAAACATTAACAGTCCCACGTGAGGCAGTAAAAATAACGTGTTTGTCCACTAAAACCCGTGGGCGAAGCACGCCCGCCTACAAAGGTTTTGCAACTAAAGGCGCCGTAGTACCGACCCTATTTGCTAGACTAGAGAAAGGGCTACACTAAAATGTTAAAGTACTGAAGTGTACTATGTACTGTGATGTTCTAATAAATAACTGCATTGTTCGAATTGACAGTTAAATCAGGTTTTTGATGAAACAGAACTTACAGAATTATCTGGGTGCCCAAAAGTTATGGACAACCGTTTATCCTTTCGAACCGAATCTCGCCCTATCCCTGGACGAGATTAGAATTTAGAAAGAATTATGTAGGTAGATGTTATGTAATAAATATCAATTAGAAATAGCAATCACAACGATGGCAACAAGATGATAATAAAAACATGGGAGCTTATTTCAATAAATATACATGCATCTTGCAGTACCTAGGTCTACAATGTTTTGTATAATCTGAATACGATTAATTTATAAAGTGAGAATCCAAAAAAACTTTTTAGGTCACGGTTCTCAATGCACTCGGAAATATTTATTCTGGATTCCTTGAAGCATATTTTGCTTATTTCTTTAAGTTTCAAGAGCACGTAAAATGTTCCAGATTGAGACCGCTTGAAGGTTGAATTCTCGATAAAAATAGAAGAAAACTAAACTCATTCTTGTTCTTAATTTATAACAACGGCGTTAGGGAATGTCTGAAAATGTTGTAGACTGCATAAAGCATTTCATTTTTTTATAACTTGTATGTTTAACAAAAAGTTGTACACCTATTTACTACTACCATAAAAGCACAATAGCATTTTAGCCATAGACCAATTTTCAATAGAAGACAATTCATCGTATCAGGTATCTCTATAGTAAAACTCAAATAATTTATTAAAGATTTAAAAAAATATAATTTTGTATATAGACTGATCTTCTTCAATTGTGAGTTAGTGCTGATTTACACAGGGTCAGTAGACAAGTCAGTCGCAGCGAAAATTTCGGCGCCGCGACTGACTTTAACTGATTTGCCTCGAATTTGTAGTCAGTTACTGACCCTGTGTAAATCAGCACTTATAACCATAGAATTATGACGCTGTGATGACTCAAATATTTCTTAATTAAATAGCTTGTTCACAATTCAAAATAAATCTTATTCAATTTACCACATCAATGTTATGACCCAACACATAATTCAATAATAAAAACACATTTATTACGACGTATTTTGAGCGAGTTCTAAGAAATTGATTCATTAGGCACATTCTATATTAAATCGTGAATTTTGTGTTACCAAGGGACAGAGGAATGTAAATCAAGAGTTAGCGCGCAAGAGCAACTTTTGTCTCTGCAACTATTTTGTCTCTCCCATCAACTCTATGGGGAGTTGCGTCGTTACGTGCGCGCACTTTCTTACTAGCCCATGGAGTTGATGGGAGAGACAAAATAGTTGCAGAGACAAAAGTTGCTCTTGTGCGCTAGCAGGTAGATAGGTGACAAATACAATATTCGATCTTCAAAAACGGCACAATAACGCACACACGATTAGATGTCAAAGCAAGATGACATGATTCAAATATCGTAAGCGAAAAAGAGACTGAAGTAAAATGTGGCCAAATAGCCACATTTTGACGTGCTCTTGTAGCTGTAATAACTAATCTAGTATCTACATGGTATCTACACCTTCTTACTTTTAATATCATTTATGGAAATAATTCGGAAGTGACACCTACGTGTTTTGTCTTTTTCTTATTTATGCAAATATTCTGTTAACATTTTCCGTCTCACCCACACTTGTTTTCAAGGAGGATCGGTTTGTGAATGAGAATTTGTCTTTACATAACCTTGCTGATGTCACACCAGGTGGTATAGTGTATAGTAACAATTAATATGAGAATTGTATGTTTACTGTTTAGCTTTGTTTTGTATGTGGATAACGAATAACGACTTCTTTGACTTTCATTGTTATCAATATTTACGGTCTACTTATAACCATGGACCAATAGGTATACCGTACTTGCGTATATTGGTCCATGGTATAACTGAGCAAAATTATTTTCATAAACTTGAAACCATGATTTTCTATTCTGCAAAATTTTGTAATTTGTTTTCAAATCAAAGATCTAACAATATTTAGAGAAAATTCTCTTTAATAATAATTTGATGAAGCCTGAACGAGCATTGAGTCAAACCCTTGCAGTACTATAAATATCGGTTTAAAAAGGGTTTAAATAAAAGTTTACTAAGTACATAATACATAACGTGTTACGTGTGGTTTATTGTCAAAGAATACATAATACATATTACCGCAGATAATAATAATACTATATATATAGTCTATAGATATAACTTATACAGTCCGAAGTGAAATAAACCAAAATCCAATCCTGTTTTGCATACGCCACGGCCGACATGTTTAACTGCCATGCCATTGAGATGAGATATCTTGTTTCTGAAATAAAAAAAAAACACTTTAAAAAGTAAAAACCTTTCTTTATTCATTATCTTATATTCAAAGTGTTGCTTTTTAATTTTTATAAATTTATTACTGAGTACTTATAATATGTTACAGTTTATCTTTTTTTGGTCCTTTATCTACTAGGTATAAGATAGCAAGCAGTTTTAGTGATACCTGTTATTAAAAGCCTATTCATTTATCTGATCAATAATCTGTGAATGTGTCAAATTTCTTCCAGATCTGCTCAGCCTTTTTCATGCGTAGGAGTACCATACATTCTTTACTATTGTGTTTACAATCGTAGTACGAATTGTTTAAAGTATGGGCATGTATACAGATTGCTTAATAGTTTGGTATGGGGCTTCACTTATCCTAGTGACCTTAACTGGGTATAAATAATGTAACGACATTAACAACCATTCATAACTAGACGCACACCTACATCAATTTTCTCTATTAAAAGTCCATTACTAGATCTCGTTAGAGTCGTGACATGCATATAGCAACCAAGTGGTTTAGATGACTATGACATCAGTGTGAATATGACTGGTTACGAATTTGCTACTGGATTTAATTTCTTTGTAATGTAGTTTATTAAAGTAAAACTTTTATTACATCGTCTCAAACTTTTTGGTCTGTGTAGCGCATGTCGCGTGACGCACGATACGTACGATAATTTACTATCGTACAAATACGATAATTTTTAGTTAAATGTCTATAGTGTGAAAAAAAGTTTCACTTTTACCGTGGTTTCATAAAACCACACAACATTTTTTAGTCATTCAATGTTTAGGCTAGCCACTTTATTAAACAGGCGTTGAAAGTTGCTTTAATGCTCTAAGTGGCCCTTAAGTTGAAAGTAGACGTATTTATTTCAAATTGTTTTTCTTTCTTGAAAATTCAGAATTAAACTAAAGCGAAATTGTATGAAAAGACTAATTATTATAAGCGTACTCTTCACATCATCATAATGATATACATCATAGAGGCACTAATTTCCGTTATTTTACTCTGTTCAAGTCTTCTTTATGAGACACAAAGAAGCCTTTAAAATTCTCCTTTCATCCATCTACATCGGTGATTGTTGACTATACATGTGTAATGGACTGAAATGAAACAATGCTCAAATCAATCACACATCGACGTTTACTCAAAACATCTGATTATAATAATTTTGAGCTTATTTCTCTTCTGTGTGGTCCACACAGAACATCTTTGTTACAACTTACAACCATGTTCAAGAGGAAAGAGAGGTATGTAGACGGCAGATACATGTGCTAGAGAGGGAAAGGAGATGTGCAAAAATAAACGAAAACGCGTTCAGCGATGATGTCATACCTCAAGACGGATAGCGGTCAAGGTACCTGGGATGAATCCGTAAAACTGTAAGGAATCGTAATATTGTTTGTGGCTAAAAATACTTTTTATGGTTACCTACTCACGTGAATATATGAGATAATATACTGGTAATATGCTAATTGTTGTGTGTGTAACTTTTTGTACTAGGATTGTCCAATATTCAAAATATGATTTTTTACTAAAATCTACACCAAATCTAAACACTCTCTTGCGTTTCACAGCACGTGTCGCGACACATGGTAATAATAGCACAGATTAGTAAATGGTACCTAATGCTACTAGTATATAAGCATAGCATATATATATTATCTGTGGTAATATAAAAATCATTTCACGAAAATCAGTATATCATAGCGTAACGGATTGGTAACGGAAAACCTTACAATATCTACAAAAAAAAACATATTTTCAATATGACACAAAGCAATGTGTATAAACTATAAACCAGACAGTGAAGACACTTCACTTTCCAATAACCTTAAACTCAAAAACAGCCCTAATTCTAAGAAAAAACAGCATCCTACATTCGTCACCGCATGCGCAGGCGCATGTTGAATGAATGACGCAAGCGCGCCCACGGCTATTGCCACACAACCTTTATTGGAAAGGCATTTGGTTCATGATTTATAAAAAATATGAGCAATAAATTAGCTGTTATCAATATAAGTATAGCAAACAGACATACATCATCACTATACAATATAGACTTACCTAGTTTAGACATAATATGTATATGTATAAAAGAAAAAAATTGTGAAGACAAATATACGTCGGCCCACGAACATTGAATCTATACTAATATTATAAAGCTGAAGAGTTTGTTTGTTTGTTTGTTTGAACGCGCTAATCTCGGGTACTACTGGTCCGATTTGAAAAATTCTTTCAGTGTTAGATAGCCCATTTATCGAGGAAGGTTAGGTATAATAGGCTATATATTATCACGTTACGACCAACAGGGGTGGAGCCACGGGGGTGAAACCGCGCGGAGCAGCTAGTAAATAATATTTAATTCATAAATTCTTCCTATTTTTATTCCTAACTGATTACATACTGACTTACTAATTACATAAGTAGTAAATTTTATTATGGAGTCGACAAAGATTTTCCTGTATTCGAGCAAATTATCATACACGCAAAGTTAAAATAGTACGAACTTTTACCAAGTAACTATTCTCTAATCTGTGCTTTTACTGTATTTTTTATTTATTTTTCTAACAGCAAGCAGTGGCTTCAAAGTATGAGGAACTTAATATTATGATCTAAATTCTAATGTATATTATAGCTAGCATGAGCATATTATATAGGATTTCATTGCCTAGGTACTTTACTATAATATCTTTCTTATAAATATTTTTTACCTATGTGAAGTTGGCAACTAACTGAATAAAAATGAGTGTTTCTCAATTCTATACGATTGTACTAGGTTTGTACCGGATTGTACCGCTTTTTATTTCGTTTGTACCCCAAAGAGGTGGGGAGAAACATAGGGTCGTAGTTATATAGTTCGCTGCTAACTGAATAAAAATGAGTGTTTCTCAATTCTATTCGATTGTACTAGGTTTGTACCAGAACGTACCGCTTTTTATTTCGTTTGTACCCCAAAGAGGTGGGGGGGAACATAGGATCGTAGTTATATAGTTTGCTGCCGACCTAGAAATACAGCATTTTTTTAATGCTTACTCAAAGCATTTCGTTTGTACCGGATTGTACCGTTATCAGAACCGAAAAAAATATATAAAAAAACTAATATTCACGTTTATATAAATATACATGAAGATACTAAAGAAAATTCGACTAACTGAATAAAAATGAGTGTTTCTCAATTCTATTCGATTGTACTAGGTTTGTATCGGATTGTACCGCTTTTTATTTCGTTTGTACCCCAAAAAAGTGGGGAGAAACATAGGGTCGTAGTTATATAGTTCGCTGCCGACCTAGAAATACAGCATTTTTTTAAATGCTAACTCAGAGCATTTCGTTTGTACCGGATTGAACCGTTATCAGAACCGAAAAAAAAATATATTAAAAAACTAATATTCACGTTTATATAAATATACATGAAGATACTAAAGAAAATTCGACTAACTGAATAAAAATGAGTGTTTCTCAATTCTATTCGATTGTACTAGGTTTGTATCGGATTGTACCGCTTTTTATTTCGTTTGTACCCCAAAAAAGTGGGGAGAAACATAGGGTCGTAGTTATATAGTTCGCTGCCGACCTAGAAATACAGCATTTTTTTAAATGCTAACTCAGAGCATTTCGTTTGTACCGGATTGAACCGTTATCAGAACCGAAAAAAAAATATATTAAAAAACTAATATTCACGTTTATATAAATATACATGAAGATACTAAAGAAAATTCGACTAACTGAATAAAAATGAGTGTTTCTCAATTCTATTCGATTGTACTAGGTTTGTACCGGATTGTACCGCTTTTTATTTCGTTTGTACCCCAAAGAGGTGGGGAGAAACATAGGGTCGTAGTTATATAGTTCGCTTCCGACCTAGAAATACAGCATTTTTTTAAATGCTAACTCAAAGCATTTCGTTTGTACCGGATTGTACCGTTATCAGAACCGAAAAAAATATATAAAAAAACTAATATTCACGTTTATATAAATATACATGAAGATACTAAAGAAAATTCGACTAACTGAATAAAAATGAGTGTTTCTCAATTCTATTCGATTGTACTAGGTTTGTACCAGAACGTACCGCTTTTTATTTCGTTTGTACCCCAAAGAGGTGGGGGGAAACATAGGGTCGTAGTTATATAGTTTGCTGCCGACCTAGAAATACAGCATTTTTTTAATGCTAACTCAAAGCATTTCGTTTGTACCGGATTGTGCCGTTATCAGAACCGAAAAAGATATATTAAAAAACTAATATTCACGTTTATATAAATAATATACATGAAGAAACTAAAGAAAATTTGCCTAACTGAATAAAAATGAGTGTTTCTCAATTCTATTCGATTGTACTAGGTTTGTACCAGAATGTACCGCTTTTTATTTCGTTTGTACCCCAAAGAGGTGGGGAGAAACATAGGGTCGTAGTTATATAGTTCGCTGCTAACTGAATAAAAATGAGTGTTTCTCAATTCTATTCGATTGTACTAGGTTTGTACCAGAACGTACCGCTTTTTATTTCGTTTGTACTCCAAAGAGGTGGGGAGAAACATAGGGTCGTAGTTATATAGTTCTGTAAAAAAACATTGTCGCTAATTCTTTGCTGATTCACATCATATTTTTGAATCATCATTGAGCACTCAAGAGCACCACTTCCACAATTCATTTTCGACCTACTTCGACTATATTACGTGATAATTGAATATTACGATAAGTGTTCCGTTTCTCATCGTTTGTACCGCTGGGCAAACCTTCCATACCTTCTTCCAATAGAGAAAACCACCGATTACGAATGTATTCTTGGGAAACTTTCGTAATTCCACAAGATTACAACCACAGTTGACAGATATACAGGGTGTAATCGTTAAGTGTGCACAGGCGATTATTCTGTAACTATTACAGATATCAAAAAACTTTAAACTGATATCGAAAGTACTTAACCTAATGAGAAAATGGCCATAATAAATTTTTACACAGTTAGTCGAATTTTCATTTTTATTCAGTTAGTCGAATTTTCTTTAGTATCTTCATGTATATTTATATAAACGTGAATATTAGTTTTTTAATATATTTTTTTTCGGTTCTGATAACGGTACAATCCGGTACAAACGAAATGCTTTGAGCATCGACCACACAACCACTTTGAGTTAGCATTTAAAAAAAATCTGTATTTCTAGGTCGGCAGCGAACTATATAACTACGACCCTATGTTTCCCCCCACCTCTTTGGGGTAAAAACGAAATAAAAAGCGGTACGTTCTGGTACAAACCTAGTACAATCGAATAGAATTGAGAAACACTCATTTTTATTCAGTTAGCAGCGAAGTATATAACTACGACCCTATGTTTCTCCCCACCTCTTTGGGGTACAAACGAAATAAAAAGCGGTACAATCCGGTACAAACCTAGTACAATCGAATAGAATTGAGAAACACTCATTTTTATTCAGTAAGCAGCTAACTATATAACTACGACCCTATGTTTCTCCCCACCTCTTTGGGGTACAAACGAATTAAAAAGCGGTACAATCCGGTACAAACCTAGTACAATCGAATAGAATTGAGAAACACTCATTTTTATTCAGTTAGCAGCGAACTATATAACTACGACCCTATGTTTCTCCCCACCTCTTTGGGGTACAAACAAAATAAAAAGCGGTACAATCCGGTACAAACCTAGTACAATCGTATAGAATTGAGAAACACTCATTTTTATTCAGTTAGTTGCCAACTTCACATAGGTATATTTTTTATTTTAACGTTTTATACCATATTTCGTTTATGGTATGCAAAGCAAATCACTATATTATGTATCCGCATTATTAAGAAAGCTTTATATTTCGCTCCTTATGCAGAATAATCATGCATCTAAAAAAGGTTTTTCTGTCTAGATAAGCTAACTTTATGCTAAATGTATTTATCAGGATACGAATAGAATATATTTTGTTCAGTTTATGGCTTAGAGCATTAAACCAACCGGAGTGGCCATTGGCAGGCGTTCCCCGCTCGCCAAAGGTTTGAGTAAGCGTTACATACCTGTTATATAAAACTAGTTGACGCGCGCCCAACGCCATTTTGCTAATGTCAGTGAACGTGAAAAAACCGGAGCGAAATATGCCAAATTGAAGTGAATTTACGTGTAAGAAGTGGTCAGAAACGTGGAATGTAATTAAGGATAATGTTACTTTTCATCTGTAAGTACTTTTACATCAAAATATTGTGAAATATTGCAGCAAATTTGCAAAATACTGAAATATATTGTCAATGTAAAAGTGTTGCCACATAATGGTACTACATCCACTTTTGGGTAAATTTTAAAATACGTAGACTGTTTTAATATTTAATTATAACTTTTATCACCGTTCATATTTGTTATTATAGAGTAATAAAATTTAGCCAAAGAAACCATAAATAACGTGAAGTATAATTTGTATAAACTTTATGAATTAATGATAAATACCGTTTGCAAATTCATTTACAGCCTTACTTATAAAAACTGACTGATCTGTTGCTTAAACACCTCTCAGTTAAACAACTCTCAACTCCTTAAACAATGATTAAAATAATCTTACTTATAAACCTCTCTCAGCAGTCTCTCAACTATGTAACGTCAATATATTTTTTTCTAGTAACATTATCGAAATAAAACCCGCTATTCACGTAAAAATTGACTAAAAATGTACTTTTTGGCAAATATGAATGGTAGACTTTAATTTGTATGACATTTAACTGCCAATAAACTTTCAAATATATATGTTACTTCTTTGTTATTTAATATAGGAATATCAATTATTGTACAGCTGTGATTTATGTAAGATTATGTTTAATGTTTATCATATTTGTACAGAGAAAAATCAAATAACTGTGAAAATGAGCATCAATTATTTATTATTCCTCCTTGCAAAAAAAGCAGGGAAGAACTTATGAAGCAACAACAAGAGTTGCATGAAATTAGAATCCAACAGGAAAGGGAGACTCATGAAAAAAGGCTCTAAATACTTACTTTGGAAGAGGAATATTATAAGAAAACAATAATAAATTTACAAAAATCTGAATATATTCATTTAATTATAAAAATAAGTTTCAATATGACTGTGTTTATATTTTCCCTTAATTTTCGCATTCATCTTCTTATTCTTCTACATTATTAGGGACAGTTGGATTTGTTAATTGATTTTCAATGCCTGTAGGATCTAGAAAGAAACAAAAAAAAGAATTAAAACATGGATAGCATTTATGTATTGGCATTATTAAAATATATAAGTACTTTGTTTGCATAAGAAAGTAGTTTGCGTAATTACCTTGATTCAAAATAGGCTTATTAATTAGTATTGATAAATTGTGCAAAACTGCACCAGTTATAATCGTGATCTTGATCACGTGGAGGAATCCTCACATCGTATCATTAAGAATGCGGAATCTTTGTTTCCACACCCCGAAGCAACGCTCGACAGTTATAGTAACTTATAGTTATTATTCCTCGTTCGCATGTGACTCAGATCGTATATGCTTCCCAAAACTACGACAGGAATTCTTCTTCTTTCAGGTCCAGAGGATTCACGCTCTGTTTATAAATTTTTTTTGACGCCTACGAATTCTAAAATCACGAAGCACCTGCACATCATTCGTAAAATCCTTGCTCAAACTATCAATATCCATTTTACCAGAGTTATTTTACTGCGAAGTGAATAAAAACACAAATAATATACTCTTGGCAACTACAAAACGTCAAATGTTTGACAATATATCCGCCATGATGTCTCTCAAATAGATTTAAAACAGGGTCGGACGTTTCTTAAATTTTGACATTATTTAACTGTTACTTAAACACCTCTCAACACTGAATTGGGTTTATAAGTGAAAAAAACGTTGATCAACAGCTAAGAGGGGCTCTTAAATTTGAGAGACGTTTATAAGTAAGGCTGTTATTGTTTATCTCCAACACATGTCTTTCTTTAATATTTTATAGTATACTAAGTTTAAGTTTGTATTTTATTAATTATAATGCAATTACTTACGTTCGTAACATGTACGTAAAAAGGCATTTTTAATTCGTTATTCTGGTATCACTGCATAAAAATTAGGGATGGGACGGTAAAAGAATAATATCGATATAAATATTATCCAGCCGTGGGCGTCTTATGGCTGATGATGATAAATTTTATCAGTTTGTTTCATTCTCATTTTTTTTTCAGATTTCTAAAAGCTGCTGTGATTCGGGATGTTTGGATTCGATCTCCGAATGCGAATCATGTTTCATGGACTCCTAAACGGACTAGCACTAACTAGTGTTTCTGCGTTAAAATAAATGTAAATATTTGTAAATAAATGATGTAAATGAACGACGAAGCTGTCTTTTTGTTCACTATTTCTTGTTTTATATGTAAATTGTGACATTCACAAAAAAATGGTATTAGGCTAAACTTTATGGGACGTCGAGTTGAGAGGCGTAAATTTTTTTGTGGTTAGCTGTTCTCCTACGGAACCTAAATCTTAAATTTGCAATTGACGGAAACTATTAGTTTTTGAGATATGAATTTTTGAAAACTAGAAAATTACTATAGAGGTTATACTACATCTTTATTTTTGTTACGCATATTCATTGTTTTGAAAGTGTCAAATCGACGTCACGACGACCTCTCCACTTGTTATTCGTTATGAATACTTAGATGTCACAAATCACAAATATTTAATTTATCATTAAAATTAAAATTCTAAATTCATTGAGCATAAAGTATCGATAAGTATTATAATTATTATCGACTTAAATTATCGACGCGTTTTCGCACTATCGATGTTTACATTGACGTTGAATACAGACACGGTGTCTATGTGTGTGTTTGTACCAAGGTTTGTACTTGTATGTGTATAGTCATGCTGGTGTTTGATTATTTTGTCGTGTGCGTGTTGTAGCGACGTAATCTCAAAATGCGTTTGTGTTAACACTATTTAAATGTGTTTACTCGTTCCCCCCGCAGGAAATGACAGACTTTTTGACTATGAAAGAATTGCGCGTGTCGTCTCCGGTTGGTTTAATGCTCTAAGGTTTATGGTCATAATGATTCTCAATAAGCTATTAGAGTTATTTTATTTTACATGAAAATAATCGCTTTACATAAAGGTAAAATAATTCGAAAACTTGTACACAGCTTGATACATATTACCTATTGAAAGAAAATATTTGTTGTATGGATTTGAAGTAGAAAGTGAAAGCAAGGTAGTATACGAGAAAATAAACAACTGAAATATTCAATTTCCAACAAAAACCTAGAATAAATGAATGAAATACGTCAAGTTACCTAACTTTTCACCATGTCAAAAACGTCTTAAAAACCTTACAAAAGCTACCAGTGTCCAATATCCCATCACAACACATTAATTAGCACACGGCAGTAGTTGATCTAATTTTGTCTAAATTACCGCTCAAATGATGTAACTGGAGCGGACTCACAGCGGACTAGACCGTATCTCATCTTTGATCTTGTGTTACCATTTAACCTCATGAATTTAGACTTTAAACGTGTCGTATTGCATAAGTTTATGTTTGTCTATAGAAATATAGAAAGGGTATCATTTAAGATATCACCAATTTAATTAGTTTTGTGTTTCTTAAATAATAGGGTTTGTCCTCAAAATAGTAGATCTGTCACCAAAATGTAGTCACCAAACAATGCAAAATCAGTTCCACAATAAATCACCTAAAATCCTGAGATATAAGGACTAGTACCAAATAAATGTTTTTGTATGTATTATAATAGGTGTGTCCTAATAAGTATTTAAGCAAACTCATTTAAAGAGATCACCAATAAATCATATTATGTTACTAGAAAACAATTAAAGTTAAAATAATCAATATTTATTATTAAAAAAATAATAACCACTGAATAATCAGCTCTGGTTTAATAGCTGGCTTATGGCTAGCATAATTGTAGATAAAACACTTAATTAAGGTGGATGTTCCGACCGTCCCTCCATACATTTTTGATTACCTCTAAACACTTAACACAGACACTATTTCTTTAAAACTAATCATTTTATCACTTCTCTATAATGAAATGTGTGCGCGTTCGACCTTTTTAATCAATAATTTACAATATTTACTTAGAAAAACAACAGTAAAATACCGGAAAAATTTGACACTTCTACAGTAGTGTGCGTGACTTTTGCCAAGCGAAACACGACATAAAGCACGACATCTAGCGCATAGACTATATACTTATTACAGATCTAGCGCGTCAATGTCTAAACGAAAGGCGATGTTTAGACATAAGACGCGCTAGATGTCGTGCATTCGCGTTCGTTATCTTATACATAATGAGCATAATTCTAATAAATCAAAGTTCTATGTAAAAATTGAGTAATTTCATTTCCAATCGTTCAAAGAAAATAACAATAAAATAAAATAAAACTAATGACCTTAGAAACTATGTTTTTTTTTTGTAAACAATTTATTACTCATTATTGTTCGTCCGTCGTAGGTCTGTAAACTGTATTGTACACTGAAGGTAAATGGTACTGTAGGTACTTTAGTTCGGCGTCGTCGTCGGCTTGATATATAAATTACATTCTTGATTTCATTGACACGCGCTATGATTTGCGCGCGGAATTTCTTGTGTTGTGAATTTATTTTTGTATGCTATGCATTTTAATTGATTCAAATTGCAATGTTTCTCTAGTATGCATTTGAGACTATATTGTAAATTGTAATAATTGATCGTGGGTATAGTAATTAATTATTCTAATAACGCAATTAGTAATATATGTATTTTCGGTGGGATTCAAAACAAAAAATTGGCCCGTGATTTTTATGAAATTTCACCACATTGCAAATCACATCAATCATAGTTCATACACATGTATGACGAAAGTGATTAGTATTGTGGCTAACATTGACTCATCAGTTCATCACTGAAACCAGTGATAAATCAGTACCTATATCATATTGTGTTTGAATATTTTTAAACAATGATATAAGTATACAATTATTATAAATCGGTAAACTATCAAAGTAATCACAAACTTGCAAACATTGGTAAAATGTCCAGTAGTTTATGAGCCTATTCATTACAATCAAACAAACAAACAAAGTTTTCCTCTTTATAATATTAGTGTAGACAAACACTATGAATACGATCACGAATGCAAATTCGGGGATTTTCTAATTATTGCTAAATAATAATTGAATTCGTTTTGAAATACTCTATAATTTTTAGTGTATAAATATTAAATAGACATTTATAATGTGGTGCTCATTTTTTTTGTACTGCTAACGCTATTGTAGGTACCTATTTTCGTTGTTTTATTTCAAGTGAACACGGCCATACAATTTTGTCACGAGCCGCCTATGATTGTAGGTTCTTTTGTTAGGCTCCTTCGTCGTCCGCGTCGCGTCCGCGTCGGCTCGAAAGTTCTTGATTTCATTGTCACGCGCTATGATTTGCGCGCGGATTTTCTTGTGTTGTGAATTTATTTTTGTATTATTATTATTTTTTATTTTTTTTTTATTTTATTGATTCAAATAAAATATTTCACTAGTATGCATTTGAGACTATATTGTATTATGTATAATTTATCGTAGGTATAGTTATTCTTATAACGCAGTTATATTTTCGGTGGGACAATTTGACCCGTGATTTTTCTGAAATATCACCACGTTGCAAATCACATCAATCATACACATAACACACGTATGACGAAAGTATAGTGGCTAACATTGACTCATCAGTTCATCACTGAAACCAGTGATAAATCAGTATATCATATTTTATTGTGTTTGAATATTTTTTAAACAACGATATATACAATATTATTATAAATCGGTAAACTACCAAAGTACTTCCGAATTTTCAGACAGACAAACAAGTAGTTTGAACACGCAGTTTTCTTATACTAGTAGCAAAAATCAAAACCATAATATTATGTTTACCTACTATATTTTACTAAAAGTCGAGTGCGTCGAAATCGTAAATAATAATATAATGTTTTTCACCTTCCTGGTTATTTTCCCATAGTAAATAGTGTTTTAGGTTTGTTGTTGTAGGTAGGAATAATAATAATTATTCTTACTTGTTGGTTATGAAATGTATATTGAAATAATTTACTTTTACAAATCATTAGTGATATTAGTTTTGAGTGAAAATGCTTGGATCAGCATAATATTATATGGTACTTCAAATACATGTTTTGATAAAAAAACAATAGTGTAATAAAATAAAACTGCGTTTTATTGTAATCAATGTTGACAGTTTTAAATTCCAAAATTATTGATCAATAAAATAGTTTACACCAACAAATATAACTTTTATTTTTATAACCATCGTTCATAATATAAACCGTAGCAGGTGGCGTTTTGAAGTTCTGTCTACTCATACAGAAAAATGGAAAACTTGTTTTTTTTTGTAAACAATTTATTACTCATTATTGTTGTTTGGCTGTGTGTTTGGCAACTCGAAGCGTGGTCGTCCGTCGTAGGTACTTTTGTTCGGCGTCGCGTCGTCGCTCGTCCGCGTCGGCTTGATATAAAACATTCTTGATTTCATTGACACGCGCTATGATTTGCGCGCGGAATTTCTTGTGTTGTGAATTTATTTTTGTATGCTATGCATTTTAATTGAATCAAATTGCAATATTTCTCTAGTATGCATTTGAGACTATATTGTAATAATTGATCGTGGGTAGGTATAGTAATTAATTATTCTAATAACGCAATTATATTTTCGGTGGGATTCAAAACAAAAAATTGGCCCGTGATTTTTATGAAATTTCACCACATTGCAAATTATATATTATACAATTACAATTACAATTATTATAAATCGGTAAACTATCAAAGTAATCACAAACTTGCAAAATATGCTTTTCCGAATTTTCAGACAGACACACAATTTTATTAGTTTGTTTTAGCAAAGTAGGTACCTATACCTATACGCTTACGTCGCGCGTCGCGTCGCGTCGTCGAAAACGGTGCGCCCAGAAACAAACATACCTACCTAATTCAGTTACAATCCTTTTTTTGTTCCGTAATATATTGTATTCTAATACGATTTTTTTTATTCGTCGGCCAGTTCTACTAGGTATAAAAAGATAAAATTGAAATATAATTATTGTAGCGACAGCCATATTATGTTACTATGTTTTCGTAAATATGTTTTTCACCTTCCTGGTTATTTTCACATAATCTTATATATATATAAATGAATCGCAAAATGTGTTGGTAAGCGCATAACTCGAGAACGGCTGAACCGATTTCGATAATTCTTTTTTTATTATATTCCTTGAAGTACGAGGATGGTTCTTATGTAGAGAAAACGTAAACATGTACCACGGGCGAAGCCGGGGCGGACCGCTAGTCTAATATAAAAATGAATCGCAAAATGTGTTGGTAAGCGCATAGGTAACTCGAGAACGGCTGAACCGATTTCGATAATTCTTTTTTTATTATATTCCTTGAAGTACGAGGATGGTTCTTACTTCTTATGGAGAGAAAACGTAAACATGTACCACGGGCGAAGCCGGGGCGGACCGCTAGTAAATAATAAAATAATAAATAGTGTATTAGATTTGTTATTGTATCTTGTATACCTACGAATAATTATTCTTACGTCTTGTTGGGAAATGTTCAAATACCTACCTATTGAAATAATTTACTGTTACAAATCATTAGTGTTATTAGGTAGTTTTGAGTGAATAGGCATGGATCAGAAATTCAGAATATAATATGCTACTAACTACTCAAATACATACACGCCAAACTTGTTTTACATTCACGCCATCTAGAGTTCAATCTTTATCATTTTTGTATACGTCTGTGTGTGTAAACGACCCTGTATGCAATGACAGATGTTAAAACGCATGGTTTTACCGAATTGGGTGGATTTTAAGGGGAGTCCTTTCAGCGAAGCGGAGTAAAATTGGTTTGCAAGATCAAATTTTTCATGTATTTGCAATTATATGACGCTTCTAGAAAAAATAATCAATACACTTCAAGATATTTCCTAAAAAGTGTGCTAATTTGTTACACAACCACGTGTATTTTGGTCGATCATATAAAATCATAAAAATAGGCTAAAATAAAGATCGAAAACGAATTATTTATTAATGAAATTTCTGATTTTGGAAATAATTTTTATATAAGGATATGTATTTTGATGTACTGCAGAAAACGTGCTAAATTTTGGTTTTCTACTGAAGCCCTGTAATTATTAAATACATATTATATCTCAGAACTTAACGTTGCCCAGCGTTTTCTTTACAAACCGCGCTGCCCGCTACCCCGCCAGTCCTGATCAGGCGCTTGCTAACGTAGGACCTGTGTCAAATTAACTCCGCTCGATTTTACGTTTTGAGTAACGATAAATTATTGAAAATGGGTAACAAAACAAACAAAATTCGGAAGAAAGCAGTGTCAGTATCAAAAAAAAGAGTAAACTATAAGAAACGGTATGTAAATTGAGTAATATGATAAAAACGTAGTTACTTGATGACACAGAATAAAAATATCAGTTGGTCATAAAGTTTCACCTCGTATGCTTTTATTTCAAAACGATAAAAGCTGCGTTACTGTGAAATAAGAGTTTAGTTTATAATAATTTGTTTTATATATATAATACTAGTGGTCCGCCCCGGCTTCGCCCGTGGTACATATTTCGCAATAAAAGGTAGCCTATGCCCTTTTTCGGGTATCAAAATATCTCTATACCAAATTTCATGCAAATTGGTTCAGTAGTTTAGGCGTGATTGAGTAACAGACAGACAGACAGAGTTACGTTCGCATTTATAATATTAGTATGGATTATTATTACGTAATTGGTGTATTATTTGCATAATTTTGGGGTATTATTATTAATTACAGTTGTTTATTTTAAGGAAAAAAACAATAATGATTATTAGTTAAAAAATAATTGATAATAGTCAAATAATAATGATTATTGACTTATAATAATTATTAATCACTACAGTAAAAGTACATTACATTAAAAATATATATACTTTATATTTATTTATTGAGTTATAAGGTTGCTTCCATTCTGTTTATTTACGCTCCTTCTATGTCTCGTTTCAGCACCATACTATGCCTGATTAAATAAATAGATATTAGATAATAAATACAAGGGGAAGTGGGAGGCGGACACGCGCAGGCTCGCTCGCGCACCCCCGACGATGATATTACCAAAGCTAACGCACGGCTAGACTCGGCGATTGAAGCCCAACGTCGAACAAACCGCGACACCGCACACACCACAGCAGAAAGCGTACACCGTCTTCGCCGGCGAAGACGAGGTCCCTTGTTCCGCGTTCCCGCGCCCAC
This sequence comes from Colias croceus, assembly GCF_905220415.1. NCBI lineage: Eukaryota > Metazoa > Arthropoda > Insecta > Lepidoptera > Pieridae > Colias > Colias croceus. The sequence continues at coordinate 6,124,705 of NC_059562.1, forward strand.
CCGGGTGAGCGCCCGTCCGATTAGGGCCCTTCTGGCCTCCTCCACTCAAGCGACAGCTCAAGCCGAGGTTCGTGGTCCCCGTCAAGGGGGGACGCCCTTGTGCATGTCGCTACCAGGGTGAACCTTCAGTTCACCCCCGCGTCCGCGTTAAAATGTAGAAGCCCTTCTGGCTAACATTGAGAAACACCACACAAAATAAAAAAAAAAAAAAACCCTTCGCACACCTTACTGCCGCCACGTGATCGTAGTGATGTGACTTGACCAACGCTGTACTCGATAGTTTACAAGAAAAACTATATTTTAACATATTAATATTTGACTTTAATATTAAAACTCTTTTAAAAATATATTAAAAATAATTTTGTGTTGTGTTTTGTATCATACACTTTCTAATATTATGAATGCGAATGTATTATAGTGTAAATGTAAAGTATGTAATGTTACGATATTATATTTTAACCGCTAAATTGATTTTTGAAGGTTTTGGTAGGTATAGAATTGATATATATTTATATTGTTTATTATTTCATTTTAAATTATTAATTAATTCTTATTTTTATTTAACATTAAATACTATTATTATTTGATTTATTATTAAAAAATAGTACTAAACCCGATCTTTTATTTTCTTAATTTTAATAGTTAAGAAGTCCACACGTTTTTTCAGATATTTCAATTATACATTTTTTTAAACTACTTATAATTAATAGAAGACTTTACATTATTATTTAAAATTACATATATTTATACTTTCTTCATACATTTCTCCTTTAATAACATATTGAACAATATATTTTCTTATGTTACATATTTATTTACATAACTTATCGATAGCTCAACACGCAATTGATACCTACCCATCCCTATTTGTCACACACACATTTATATAGTATCTATAGCTCATCTGCCTTCGATACGCACTAAGCAATTTGTGCAATACACGCGCTCTATACTATTCTAATATTATAATACTCTAAGCTTCTACTGGTAGCAGCAAGTAATATTTATTAGTTACACCAAGTACTTCCATAATTATGTTGTGCTAATTAATAAATTCCTAGTACCTACTTATCTCAGTTTATAAAGTTGTAAATGCTTACTTTATTTACTTTTATATTTACAATCTGACACAAACACTTTTACATTGCTTACGTATAATAAAAATTGATCACAATTTACTTTTGATATATTTTACACTGTGGCATAGCGCACGTTACGAAAAACAAACGACGCGAGGAGCGCGAGGAGCGCGAGTCACGCGAACGGCCCCCCACACTTCACATCCTAAAATCTTGCCTCGCGTTGAAATACCTCGCGTTAAGGCAATGATATGACATATTTAAATAAAATATAATATTCAGTAATCGCCATGACTATTCCTACGACCTTAATCTTTTCCAATTACGCAAAAACTCAAATAAACTAGAAATGTAGAATTCAGCGCCATCTAGCGGGACATTGGCTGGGAACAGATCGTAGCAATCACCTTAAAGTTAAATTAATCAATATTTATTGTTAAAAAAACAATAATCACTGAATAATCAGCGCTGGTTTGGATTTCGAAGGGCCCGGGCGCCCCCTTTTTCTTTTCTGGCCGATAAGCACATTTTTTGCTTCTGGTGGGGGGTTGGCCAGCTTTAAGCGTATGGCTAATCCGATAATATGTTTGTACATGTCAATTTTTAAAGCGCACCAATTTGTCTCCGCCCCTTTGATCATTTTTTCATTAAAATTATAAATTGATGTATTAAATTGATAACGAATACTATTAATTTAATATCTGAACGAAATAAAATGTAACTGTATTGGTGACAAAATATCAAATAAAATGGAGTCGCAGTCAGGGATCGATAATCGATTTATTTGGGGACAGATCTACCATTCTGAGCACAGAACTATTATTTAAGTAACAAAACTGTTAATAAAAGAACGAAGTTTATAGTAATGTAATGCTATATAATTTTATTGGTTATCGATCTCTTATTTTACACATATATTAACATTAATTTGATAATTCATACCTGGGAACAATTTTTGTTTATCTGAGAACGAAAATATTTCGTGGTGATAGGTGATATTTATCAGGTGATACAACTTGATGACAAATATAAATTTTGGTGATAGAAAATAAAGTTCCCATATAGAAATAGTATATGTAGTAGGTATTACATTATCTGTGATAGAAATGAATATAATATGTGTAGTGTGTAATATAAGATTTATGTAAGTATAGGCACAGAATAATAACTAGTAGCTAGCTATATAAGACGTAATGTAAGTGTGTGGAGCTATTTAAATTTTAAACCCTTTAATAATGGTACCTACTTATGTCAAAAAAAATGTTTAGTGCCTTTTGTCCGTCTCGCAATCTGTCTATTTTTTCCTTAGAGCAGTGTTGTTAATGCCCTGAGATTTGTTCCGACTAATTTCTGCAGAGATAAATAGATAATGCCAATTTAAACCGATTATACAGATCGAATAAGTTTGGCCACTTTTATGTCTGTAAAAGATATTGGGATGCTCGAAAAAAAAAAGAAATTTAACTATGATTGTCAGTTCTTGAAGAAAACGTGCCATTGTATCTGGCTAGTGAATTAGCGATCTATTCGGTGATCTCGGGATCTTCGACTACCTATAATCATCTAGACTATAGAGTATATCTACTTACCCCTGAATAAATGAAATATAGTTTATTCCATACAACTTCAATATACAAATCGTATATTTGGATCTTACACGATTTTATAGTCTTCGGTCAGCAACCATATGAGACGTTGATTTATGGATTTCATCCTTACTCCATTAGGATAAATTTCAAATTGCTGTAAATATTGATTTCGACAATGTTTATACAGTGGTTAGCTAAGTATTAACACATTGGTATGATGGAATCGGATTTCAACACGGATTTAGTGTAAGTCCTTACTCCTTAGTTACTAGGTGTACGGTAAAATGGTTAAAGTGTGGGCATAGGATTTATAGAACCGAGAAGTGCTAGGTTCGATGTAACAGGTTCGGTAGAAACAAATAGAAATATATTTCGTTCTGCTACAACACAAACACTAAACAAGACTCATCATATTACCTCTCCACCCTCGGTTTGGCCTGCGTAGTCTAAGGAAAATTTGAATAATCCCCATTCCCGTAGGATATCCACAAGGTATCTTTATACCAAATCTCATTCAAATCGGTTCAGTAATTTAGGACAGCGTGAAGAGACATACAGATAGACGGACACACAATTATTTTCGCAAAAAAATACGTAGTATGGATTTATCCATAATATGAAATGCATCTGTCCCATATCTCACACTACGTACGACAAATTAATTCCTATCATCTCCAACCCATACAAAACCATTTCCTTTCATTCATTTTACTAAATAACTTCTAAATAAGGACATAAACTCATTAATATTCCTTACAGCGTGATACAATTTTATAATTTATTCAAAGTATGCTAATTAGGCATTGTGTTGACAAGCGATTGACGGTCAGGGTTAGTTTGGACGTGTTATGTACAAATTATATTCTTTTTACTAATTACGCATCTGACTCTGTCTGCGAAGCGAGGATTTCGTATTCGTATTATGAACTAGCTTCCGCCCGCGACTCCGTCCGCGCGGATGTCGGTTTTCGCGTGGATGGTTTATTTCTCCATTTTGAGTAATTCTGACAATGACATCGGATTATAAATATCTATTGGACCCGAATACGGCTAGGCCTATAAATTATTATATAATATGCGTATTAACGCAACGTGTGTTCGCGGTTCTACAGAACAACGTCTATGGATAAAACTGAAAAATTAAGATTAATTTTTTTTCTACGTATTTTTCCAGGATAAAAAGTATCCTTTTTTATGCCCAGGATAATAAGGTATAATTATACCAAGTTTCATCGAAATCGAACCGGTAGTTTTTAAGTGATGTCTTCACATACAGACAGACAGACAAAAATTTTTTTATCACATATTTGGGTTTGGTATCGATCCAGTAACACCCCATGCTATTTATTTTTTCAATATTTTCAATGTACAGAATTGACCCTTCTACAGATTTATTATATGTATAGATTTATCTATGAGTTTATGTGACGTCATAAAGCAGAATTAATTCCATTGTGACGAAAAGAAGGAAAAAGACTTCCCTAATCTCGAATTGGTACCTCCTGATCGCTTTTCCTGGAACAAAAAGGGTCTCGCTAACCTTCATCGGTTATAGTAACGCTCACCCTCGAGGACTTATATATATCGTTCAAGATATATCATGAGAATCCTGCAACCTTCCCGCCTTTGCAGACGGTTGAATATCACCTTAGTGATACCACTTTAGACCAGCGTGGTAACTGGCTTCCCTCGAGGCGGCTGACCCCCGATTTCTAATAAACTAAAAATTGTATTTATCTTAAACTGTGAAAAAATTTCAACAACGCGATTCAGAAACGATCATTGTTAATTTCAACCCTATGCTTAGCACAGAAAGGTCTATTTTGCGATACTAAACACGTCTTACGTCTGTTATGTTTATGTCTATAAAAACAATTGTTTATGGTTCAATCGTGAATGTTTGTTGAATAAAATAATAATATTATTATGATGAATAATATTTTTTTGATTTTGTATTTTAATTCTAGATAATATTATAATCTTTCTACCTTTTACAGATTTATATTCAATTTTTTGTGTTTATGTTATGTTTGCTTTTTTTAAATGCATTATTTTATATTTAATAAGAAAACATTATAATATTATAACAAAATGATACGTCTATAAACAAGTACATAACTATTATAATTTATAATTATGTACAAGGAGGTACATAAATGGATGATCGTAACTTTCTTACACAGGTGTATTGTATAATGTACTTATGCCATTCTTAGTTCTCTTATCATTATGAATTACTAGCTTTCAGCTCGCGGCTTCACCCGCCTTTTGCAAAGAAAAAAACCTGTCCTATGTGTTAATCCAAGTTGCCCTCCATAAATCTCCTGTGTGCTAAATTTCATTGTAATCGGTTCAGTAGTATTTGTGTGAAGAGTAACAAACATACACATACATCCATCCTCACAAACTTTCGCATTTATTATTAGGAAGTAAGGAATTAGGATAAGTAGGATAGGGTAGGACTAAGTAAAATTAAACAAAATAAGTCGTTGAAAGAAAGCCAGAGCTGTATGCCAAAATTCATAAAAAAAATTCCGAATTAAAAGAGGGGTCGATGTAACCAAATCGGTTATAATATGAACTTCGAGTGATCACACTTGGAGTTGAGTGGTCGCGATGTTAGAGGGCCCCAAGCATACCCAATGATCGCGACTCGACTCTTCCCCTGGGCAGGGAGATTGCCTCCACGGCCTCAAATGCTATGCTATATATGCACGCTATATGACTGTGACGTGCGATACGTCACCGAGAATAGACTTTCGTCCCATCTGAATGGCGCCACCTTGGACCAGCGTGGCGAACTGGTTCCACTCGAAGCTAGGACCCCGATGGTAGTTTAGCTTTGGGTGTATAAGATGCGCGGGGATGAAAAAATTTCGCTTGCGCGATTCAGAGTGGTGCAAGTTTTTTGGATTTATAAGGTTTTATTTGTATAGTTATTAGTTTATCTACAATATCGTAATATAATAATATGAATGAGTGTCAATTATCAACACAAAATTGTATAATGTCAGTTTTTTAGCACTTATAAAGCACTGTTTTTATAAAACGTTTTGAAGAAATCAAACTGTTTTGTAATAAATCATCAAAATATTATGTAATAGTTCTTAGAAAAAAAAGAATTCTTCCATTTATTATATAAGTCTATTAAATGTGTGAATTTATAATACTTACGGAACTCATCCTGAAGAATTAAGGACATTGATAATTTAATGTTTTACCAAATATTTTTGCTGATTTAGAATCAGTCTCCACCGGGAATCGAACCTAGAACAACTCAGTTTTCTCACGCCCTTTTCCAATAAAATATAAAAAAAAACTCATGTTTATCGATATCTTTATTTAAGTAAAGGAAACCAAAAAACATCCAAAACACATCCGCCAATAAACATTACCATACAAAGCTAAAACAAATCGTGAAAACCATAAAATTGCGATTTGCAGAAACAATTACGTCACCCCGCGATAATATGTAAAAATGTTTTGCGAAATGCAGACGTTAATAGAATTTACATCTTATTCTAAAGCAACTAAGTTGTGTTTCTACTGAAGGGGTAATTGGTAAATGGCGTCACCCGTTTTGTGGCGTGTATACAATATACATGTATGTGTGTGTAAAGAGAAATTAATCAATAGCATGAGATTTTAATTAACAAATATTGCTACGGAATATAATATATTATATGTTACTATCGCCATTTAGCTGAACTTTGAGGATAGCTTGAGAAGACTTTTATTTCCTTTACAGAATACCTAACTGAAAAATTATGTAATCTTCTTAATATATATAAATCTCGTGTCACAATGTTTGTCCTCAATGGAATCCTAAACCACTTAACCGATTATAATAAAATTCGCACACCATGTGCAGTTCGATCCAACTTGAGAGATAGGATAGTTTAAATCTCAAATCATTTTAGAGAAAGCGGGCGAAGCCGCGGGCGGTAAGCTAGTCAGATTATAAATATCTATTGGACCCGAATACGGCTAGGCCTATAAATTATTATATAATAATATGCGTATTAACGCAACGTGTGTTCGCGGTTCTACAGAACAACGTCTATGGATAAAACTGAAAAATTAAGCTTAATTTTTTTTCTACGTATTTTTCCAGGATAAAAAGTATCCTATTTTATGCCCAGGATAATAAGGTATACCGTATAATTATACCAAGTTTCATCGAAATCGAACCGGTAGTTTTCACGTGATGCCTTCACATACAGACAGACAGACAGACAAAATTTTTTTTAATCACATATTTGGGTTTGGTATCGATCCAGTAACACCCCCTGCTATTTATTTTTTCAATATTTTCAATGTACAGAATTGACCCTTCTACAGATTTATCATAATAATATGTAAGTATAGATTTATCTATGAGTTTATGTGACGTCATAAAGCAGAATATTCCATTGTGACGAAAAGAAGGAAAAAGACTTCCCTAATCTCGAATTGGTACCTCCTGATCGCTATTCCTGGAACAAAAAGGGTCTCGCTAACCTTCATCGGTTATAGTAACGCTCACCCTCGAGGACTTATATATATCGTTCAAGATATAGCATGAGAATCCTGCAACCTTCCCGCCTTTGCAGACGGTTGAATATCACCTTAGTGATACCACTTTAGACCAGCGTGGTAACTGGCTTCCCTCGAGGCGGCTGACCCCCATTTCTAATAAACTAAAAATTGTATTTATCTTAAACTGTGAAAAAATTTCAACAACGCGATTCAGAAACAATCATTGTTAATTTCAACCCTATGCTTAGCACAGAAGGGTCTATTTTGCGATACTAAACTCGTCTTACGAGTTACGTCTGTTATGTTTATGTCTATAAAAACAATAATGGTTCAATCGTGAATGTTTGTTGAATAAAATAATATTATTATGATGAATAATGGCTAAGTAAATGTTTTTTTGAATTTGTATTTTCTGCCCTCAAAAGCCAAAAAGCGTCATCTCAAAAAAGTGAGACTCGAGAAAATTCATGTTTTAGTTTTTTTGATTTCGCGTCAACTTTAACTTAGTAAAGTAGTTTTAAAATTATTCATTCATAATATTAGATACACATACCCATATTTCTTATTGATATGTTTAAAAAACAGGAAAAATAAGTTTTTTTACCTCATTTTTGAGATACCGCTATTGGGCTTCGAATAATATGAGTTACCGCTTTTAGTTATAGTGTGTTCATAGGAATTTTCATACAAATGTTTTTCTATACATTTTCGATAAAAATCCATGTAAAAGAAAATAAAACACGAAAAAAGTGCATTTGGAAATAATTTTAATTAACTTAAGATTAACATAATTAGAAAATTTAAAATTTTGAAAATCGGTCTCTATGTCATAAATCAGTCAGAAGTAGGGAGCTCCTAAGGGAGCTCCCTCCAGAAAGACAGTCTATTGCCTGGTATTATATTTTGAAGGGATTTCAAAATATTGTCCTTCTTGGCTTGCGAAATTCCGTTAAGCATGGTTTTCTTCTTTGGAGGTGGAAGAGCATTCGTTTTTAAAATCTTGTTTCCAATAATACCTACTAGCAGTTATATACGCACTATCAAAGGATGTCAAACTACCTCTCGTGGCTTCCACTTGCGCTATATCGCAGATATATGGACGTGGATTTTGGCATCTCGGTGAGACAGTAAAAAATAGTACCTAATATGCACTGATAATTTCATCCTTTGTCCTCACAAATAATACCTCATGCCACAACACAGGTAGGTACTACGCAATTTTGTCGACCTTTACCAGTTGGTATAAAATTCAAACTCAAACATTTATTTATTCAATTAGACTTTTTTTAGAAGCACTCGATCATCGTACAAAAGAAATCCTTCCCAAAATCAATTATAGTTCGCTATGCATTCAACAGATACCGCCAATATTCTTACAAATTTTGGCCAGCAATAAGAACTTTTCTAAGCGATACCACCGTAAGCGTAAATATACGGCCATTGTGTTTAAAAATAATGATAATATACCTCTCAGCTCCTTAGCAATATTTTCTTAGTAGGTTTTAGCTATGATATATAAAAGAGCTAGATACGTTACCCGCTCTCTATTTTGGCAAGAAAAAACTCAGGTAAGTGCCCGAGTTTCACTTAGTCACGCACCATTCAGCGTCGTGGCTGGACGTTCTTTTTGTATTTTAATCGGCAGTTGTTATTACGAAGTACATGAGTGAGACATGTATTATGTCTCGTGCGTGAGAGTGAAAGAGAGAACAACTGTATTGGTGATAATGCGTTAGTAAGTAGGTATGTATTAATTACGCTGTTTTTTAGTGCAATGATGTTGGCGTATGCCGCGTCTACTAGTATAATAGGTCATTGGGTTTTAGGTGGTTTCTGGTTGAGATAGCGCCATGTAACTTCACTTAACATGTAGGGAATTTGTTAAGCTATCAGATGCAACAAAAATCAGAAATTTGTATTTTTTTGAGATACCGCTTTTTGGCTTATGAGGGCAGTTTTAATTCTAGATAATATTATAATGTTTCTACCTTTTACAGATTTATATTCAATTTTTTGTGTTTATGTTATGTTTGCTTATTTTAAATGCATTATTTTATATTTAATAAGAAAACATTATAATATTATAACAAAATGATACGTCTATAAACAAGTACATAACTATTATAATTTATAATTATGTACAAGGAGGTACATAAATGGATGATCGTAACTTTCTTACACAGGTCTATTGTATAATGTACTTATGTCATTCTTAGTTCTCTTATCATTATGAATTACTAGCTTTCAGCCCGCAGCTTCACCCGCCTTTTGCAAAGAAACCCGCATAGTTCCCATTCCCGTGGGATTTCCGGGATAGAACCTATCCTATGTGTAAATCCAAGTTACCCTCTATAAATCTCCTGTGTGCTAGATTTCATTGTAATCGGTTCAATTAGGAAATAAGGAATTAGGATAAATAGGATAGGGTAGGAAGTAAAATTAAACAAAATAAGTCGTTGAAAGAAAGCCAGAGCTGTATGCCAAAATTCATTAAAAAAACGATTAAAAAGAGGGGTCGATGTAACCAAATCGGTTATAATATGAACTTCGAGTGATCACACTTGGGGTTGAGTGGTCGCGACTCGACTCTTCCCCTGGGCAGGGAGATTGCCTCCACGGCCTCAAATGCTATGCTATATGCACGCTATATGACTGTGACGTGCGATACGTCACCGAGAATAGACTTTCGTCCCATCTGAATGGCGCCACCTTGGACCAGCGTGGCGAACTGGTTCCACTCGAAGCTAGGACCCCGATGGTAGTTTAGCTTTGGGTGTATAAGATGCGCGGGGATGAAAAAATTTCGCTTGCGCGATTCAGAGTGGTGCATGTTTTTTGGATTTATAAGGTTTTATTTGTATAGTTATTAGTTTATCTACAATTTCGTAATCTTAATATATATAAATCTCGTGTCACAATGTTTGTCCTCAATGGAATCCTAAACCACTTAACCGATTATAATAAAATTCGCACACCATGTGCAGTTCGATCCAACTTGAGAGATAGGATAGTTTAAATCTCAAATCATTTTAGAGAAAGCGGGCGAAGCCGCGGGCGGTAAGCTAGTCAGATTATAAATATCTATTGGACCCGAATACGGCTAGGCCTATAAATTATTATATAATAATATGCGTATTAACGCAACGTGTGTTCGCGGTTCTACAGAACAACGTCTATGGATAAAACTGAAAAATTAAGCTTAATTTTTTTTCTACGTATTTTTCCAGGATAAAAAGTATCCTATTTTATGCCCAGGATAATAAGGTATACCGTATAATTATACCAAGTTTCATCGAAATCGAACCGGTAGTTTTCACGTGATGCCTTCACATACAGACAGACAGACAGACAGACAGACAAAATTTTTTTTAATCACATATTTGGGTTTGGTATCGATCCAGTAACACCCCCTGCTATTTATTTTTTCAATATTTTCAATGTACAGAATTGACCCTTCTACAGATTTATCATAATAATATGTAAGTATAGATTTATCTATGAGTTTATGTGACGTCATAAAGCAGAATATTCCATTGTGACGAAAAGAAGGAAAAAGACTTCCCTAATCTCGAATTGGTACCTCCTGATCGCTATTCCTGGAACAAAAAGGGTCTCGCTAACCTTCATCGGTTATAGTAATGCTCACCCTCGAGGACTTATATATATCGTTCAAGATATAGCATGAGAATCCTGCAACCTTCCCGCCTTTGCAGACGGTTGAATATCACCTTAGTGATACCACTTTAGACCAGCGTGGTAACTGGCTTCCCTCGAGGCGGCTGACCCCCATTTCTAATAAACTAAAAATTGTATTTATCTTAAACTGTGAAAAAATTTCAACAACGCGATTCAGAAACAATCGTTGTTAATTTCAACCCTATGCTTAGCACAGAAAGGTCTATTTTGCGATACTAAACACGTCTTACGTCTGTTATGTTTATGTCTATAAAAACAATTGTTTATGGTTCAATCGTGAATGTTTGTTGAATAAAATAATATTATTATGATGAATAATGGCTAAGTAAATGTTTTTTTGAATTTGTATTTTAATTCTAGATAATATTATAATCTTTCTACCTTTTACAGATTTATATTCAATTTTTTGTGTTTATGTTATGTTTGCTTATTTTAAATGCATTATTTTATATTTAATAAGAAAACATTATAATATTATAACAAAATTATACGTCTATAAACAAGTACATAACTATTATAATTTATAATTATGTACAAGGAGGTACATAAATGGATGATCGTAACTTTCTTACACAGGTGTATTGTATAATGTACTTATGCCATTCTTAGTTCTCTTATCATTATGAATTACTAGCTTTCAGCTCGCGGCTTCACCCGCCTTTTGCATAGAAACCCGCATAGTTCCCATTCCCGTGGAATTTCCGGGATAGAACCTATCCTATGTGTTAATCCAAGTTACCCTCTATAAATCTCCTGTGTGCTAGATTTCATTGTAATCGGTTCAATTAGGAAATAAGGAATTAGGATAAGTGGGATAGGGTAGGACTAAGTAAAATTAAACAAAATAAGTCATTGAAAGAAAGCCAGAGCTGTATGCCAAAATTCATTAAAAAAACGATTAAAAAGAGGGGTCGATGTAACCAAATCGGTTATAATATGAACTTCGAGTGATCACACTTGGGGTTGAGTGGTCGCGATGTTAGAGGGCCCCAACCATACCCAATGATCGCGACTCGACTCTTCCCCTGGGCAGGGAGATTGCCTCCACGGCCTCAAATGCTATGCTATATGCACGCTATATGACTGTGACGTGCGATACGTCACCGAGAATAGACTTTCGTCCCATCTGAATGGCGCCACCTTGGACCAGCGTGGCGAACTGGTTCCACTCGAAGCTAGGACCCCGATGGTAGTTTAGCTTTGGGTGTTTATGATGCGCGGGGATGAAAAAATTTCGCTTGCGCGATTCAGAGTGGTGCAAGTTTTTTGGATTTATAAGGTTTTATTTGTATAGTTATTAGTTTATCTACAATTTCGTAATATAATAATATGAATGAGTGTCAATTATCAACACAAAATTGTATAATGTCAGTTTTTTAGCACTTATAAAGCACTGTTTTTATAAAACGTTTTGAAGAAATCAAACTGTTTTGTAATAAATCATCAAAATATTATGTAATACTTCTTAGAAAAAAAAAGAATTCTTCCATTTATTATATAAGTCTATTAAATGTGTGAATTTATAATACTTACGGATTTCATCCTGAAGAATTAAGGACATTGATAATTTATTGTTTTACCAAATATTTTTGCTGATTTAGAATCAGTCTCCACCGGGAATCGAACCTAGAACAACTCAGTTTTCTCACATAATATGTCTGTGCTCACGCCCTATTCCAATAAAATATAAAAAAAAACTCATGTTTATCGATATCTATATTTAAGTAAAGGAAACCAAAAAACATCCAAAACACATCCGCCAATAAACATTACCATACAAAGCTAAAACAAATCGTGAAAACCATAAAATTGCGATTTGCAGAAGCAATTACGTCACCCCGCGATAATATGTAAAAATGTTTTGCGAAATGCAGACGTTAATAGAATTTACATCTTATTCTAAAGCAACTAAGTTGTGTTTCTACTAAAGGGGTAATTGGTAAATGGCGTCACCCGTTTTGTGGCGTGTATACAATATACATGTATGTGTGTGTAAAGAGAAATTAATCAATAGCATGAGATTTTAATTAACAAATATTGCTACGGAATATAATATATTATATGTTACTATCGCCATTTAGCTGAACTTTGAGGATAGCTTGAGAAGACTTTTATTTCCTTTACAGAATACCTAACTGAAAAATTATGTAATCTTCTTAATATATATAAATCTCGTGTCACAATGTTTGTCCTCAATGGAATCCTAAACCACTTAACCGATTATAATAAAATTCGCACACCATGTGCAGTTCGATCCAACTTGAGAGATAGGATAGTTTAAATCTCAAATCATTTTAGAGAAAGCGGGCGAAGCCGCGGGCGGTAAGCTAGTCAGATTATAAATATCTATTGGACCCGAATACGACTAGGCCTATAAATTATTATATAATAATATGCGTATTAACGCAACGTGTGTTCGCGGTTCTACAGAACAACGTCTATGGATAAAACTGAAAAATTAAGCTTAATTTTTTTTCTACGTATTTTTCCAGGATAAAAAGTATCCTATTTTATGCCCAGGATAATAAGGTATACCGTATAATTATACCAAGTTTCATCGAAATCGAACCGGTAGTTTTCACGTGATGCCTTTACATACAGACAGACAGACAGACAGACAGACAGACAAATTTTTTTTTTAATCACATATTTGGGTTTGGTATCGATCCAGTAACACCCCCTGCTATTTATTTTTTCAATATTTTCAATGTACAGAATTGACCCTTCTACAGATTTATCATAATATGTAAGTATAGATTTATCTATGAGTTTATGTGACGTCATAAAGCAGAATATTCCATTGTGACGAAAAGAAGGAAAAAGACTTCCCTAATCTCGAATTGGTACCTCCTGATCGCTTTTCCTGGAACAAAAAGGGTCTCGCTAACCTTCATCGGTTATAGTAACGCTCACCCTCGAGGACTTATATATATCGTTCAAGATATAGCATGAGAATCCTGCAACCTTCCCGCCTTTGCAGACGGTTGAATATCACCTTAGTGATACCACTTTAGACCAGCGTGGTAACTGGCTTCCCTCGAGGCGGCTGACCCCCATTTCTAATAAACTAAAAATTGTATTTATCTTAAACTGTGAAAAAATTTCAACAACGCGATTCAGAAACAATCATTGTTAATTTCAACCCTATGCTTAGCACAGAAAGGTCTATTTTGCGATACTAAACTCGTCTTACGTCTGTTATGTTTATGTCTATAAAAACAACAATTTGATTATGGTTCAATCGTGAATGTTTGTTGAATAAAATAATATTATTATGATGAATAATGGCTAAGTAAATGTTTTTTTGAATTTGTATTTTAATTCTAGATAATATTATAATGTTTCTACCTTTTACAGATTTATATTCAATTTTTTGTGTTTATGTTATGTTTGCTTATTTTAAATGCATTATTTTATATTTAATAAGAAAACATTATAATATTATAACAAAATGATACGTCTATAAACAAGTACATAACTATTATAATTTATAATTATGTACAAGGAGGTACATAAATGGATGATCGTAACTTTCTACTGAAGGGGTAATTGGTAAATGGCGTCACCCGTTTTGTGGCGTGTATACAATATACATGTATGTGTGTGTAAAGAGAAATTAATCAATAGCATGAGATTTTAATTAACAAATATTGCTACGGAATATAATATATTATATGTTACTATCGCCATTTAGCTGAACTTTGAGGATATCTTGAGAAGACTTTTATTTCCTTTACAGAATACCTAACTGAAAAATTATGTAACTAATCCAAGGTAATTGTAATACAATGGAAAACGGGAATTTAATTTAATTTGTAGAAATTTAGGTTCATTCATTTTTTACAAAATAAAATAGCACTGTAGTAGGTACAATTATTAAATCTTATTATATTTTCCTAAAATAAACAGCTGTTTATTTAATGAAAAAAGCTATTTTCCATATTAATCTACTAGCTTTCCACCCGCGGCTTCGCTCGCGCAGTCAAAGAAAAGCATAGTTCCCGTTCCCATGGGATTTCCGGAATAAAACTTATCCTATGACCCGGGGTAAAAAGTAGCCTATGTCCTTTCTCGGGTAACAAAATATCTCTATACCAAATTTCATGCAAATTGGTTCAGTAGTTAAGGCGTGATTGAGTAACAGACAGACAGACACAGTTACTTTCGCATTTATAGATAATATAAGTATGGATTTTTTTATAATTATGTCTCCTTCTTCAGAATATTTTGTATTTAGTGTTGCATAAAGATTCAAGGAAATAATTATGATTCTTAAGTATTCAAGTCAGTAACATTGATACAAATAGCCTTCTGTTGGTCGCATATTAACACCTAACCTAAGGTCAGGAATGGTCATTTGTAGCAATAGAAAGATTACTATCTACATACTAACTACCTACTACTTAGTTTCATTTGTCTTTAAAAGCATTTTAAAAAATAATGCTTAAAAAAACATCTACAAAGCTTTCTATCGAGACTTTGGTGCTCCCCAAAGTTTTAGATTCGCGGTAATGTGACAATTAATATCCTTCAACATGGTCTCATCTATCTCTATCTAAGAGCATTTTCTGTGATAAATTAATCAATGCGTATTTAATACTATAGCGCTCCGCGGTTTCATCCGCGTGGCTCCGCTCCTGTTGGTCTTAGGGTGATGATATATATCCTTCCTCGATGAAAGAGCTATCTAACACCGAAATAATTTTTCAAATCGGACCAGTAGTTCCTGAGTTTAGCGCGTTCAAACAAACAAACAAACTCTTCAGCTTTATAATATTAGTAAAGATATCGACTTTTTCTATTTCACTTATGATCGAATCTTCCGAATCTGCCGAATCTTCATCGAATTACTCATTTACATTGAATACTGATACACGTAAAAATATTATATTGCTATCAATTGCATTACAATAATATAGCTTCATATAAGGATGCTGTACGTGTCCTTTCTGTATACAAAATATTATGCATGAATCGATTTAGATTGTTTTTCAAGGGATGATAATTTGTCATATGAAAAAAAACTACTGTGTCGAACTTTTTTTTAAATCTTCTTTTACTTACATTTATTTTTCATACTTAAATTATGTTTTTGTTTCAGATAACAATAAACAATGGCTACTAAATCGTACAGCAAACACAAGGAATACAAGGAATATTCGAGCACAGGCACCGTGCCATACACCGACGAACAATTCGGTAATCATATAAATTTTATTATAATTATTTTAATCACATCGGTAATAGGTATGCTGATTGCTGACCCCGACTCGTACATTTCAAGGGATAATTATATAATAATTAATTGCATATGATTTTAATATAATACCTAATATTATACCGCTGCAGGGTGAAGTAATTATAAATATACTAGCTTTCCGCCCGCGGCTTTGCCCGCGTTTTCAAAGAAAAACCCGTTCCCGTAGGATTTCCGGGATAAAACCTATCCTATGTCCTTTCTCGGATATCAAAATATCTCTATACCAAATTTCATGCAAATTGGTTCAGTAGTTAAGGCGTGATTGAGTAACAGACAGACAGACAGACAGAGTTACTTTCGCATTTATAATATTAGTATGGATTAATCTTAGTAATTGTATGATTAGGTATTATAAATTATAGCTGCGGGCGTAAACACAGTACGATATAGTTTAATTGGATCAATTAAGGTTAAGTAAAAAAATGAATAAATTTTAAATATTTACTACATATTATCTATTTTTAAATCAACATGTAAGAAAATTATCTCTTCTAGGTACTTCACTACATAGTACATATAAAACAAAGTCGCTTTCTTTGTCCCTATGTCCCTACGCAATGGATTTTGATGCAGTTTTAGTATAGAATTTATTAGGTTTTAGACAAAGCGGGTGAAGCCTCGGGCGGTAAGCTAGTAATATTATAAATGCCAAAAGTAATTTATGTACATGTAATTTGTAAACAAAACTGTATCAATAGGGAATGAAAAATGTACGTCTTTCGCACGCAGGCACGCGGCACGGGAGCGCGCATTTTGGCGAATTTTACAGAAAAAAATATTTAAAATAACTTTGAATATTTCAGTAAAATTTCTTTCTCTTATCTATATTTTATATTTCTCTTCCAGATATGATAAAATCCGACCTTTTACCAAAAGGAAGCAAGCTGGACTCCCTGGGGAGATCCGTGGGAGGGAAACGGGAGTACCACTACGAATATAAGGAGGAGAAGCTGCCAGGGGGAGGAAAGTATGATAGGAAGGACTTCCATGCCGTTGAAGTGAGTTTTTTAGTATTTTATTTAGAGCTTTTTGTAGAAATTTTACAAGTTGAATGTATAGGGCTCCTCACTTTCATTTTTTTTAATGAACACATTAGTATGTTGTGACCCGTAGATTATACTTCCTAATAGTGAGTAGGTAGGTAAAGTAAATTGTAGGTAATTATTGGTTCTTTTACCCAGTACCACGTTACGGTATAAAATCCTTTGATTATAAAAAACAGCTTTTATTCACCATGATCAGAATTACCTACTTACTTCCTCAATAACACTATTATTTCTTTTATTTCTTAGTACTCATTATCTTAAAAAAATGATATTAATTTATCCCTAGGAATTCACAATACCAAAAAACAAGCCAAAAACGGCAGAAACCAGCTATTACTACGAGCGGGAGGAACGCGAACTGCCCGCGGTCGGCACTAGGACATATAACTATGAAACTACTGGATCTAGTCCTGGTATGTAAACCTATAATTTTACATTGATACTAGACTTACCTCATAAACTAATTACTTATCCTATAAAATATAGCCTACTAGCTTTCTACCCGCGGCATCGCCCGCGCAGTCAAAGAAAAACCCGCATAGTTCCCGTTCCCGTGGGATTTCCGGGATAAAACCTATCCTATGTCCTTTCTCGGGTATCAAAATATCTCTATACCAAATTTCATGCAAATTGGTTCAGTAGTTAAGGCGTGATTGAGTAACAGACAGACAGACAGACAGAGTTACTTTCGCATTTATAATATTAGTATGGATGTGAAAAAAAATGCTTTCTGTGGTAAAAGAGATTTTTAACCGGTCCAGCTATTTTTGTGTGAAAACATTACCTACTGTCATACACATACAAAAACACAAATGTTTCCTCTTTATAATATTATTAAATAATTTTAGTTTAGAATTTAGATCAATGGACATAGTACCTACTAATCGATTATACATACTATAAAGTACAGAGTGTGTAAAAGTTTTCTTGCGAATCGATAAGTTTCGTTCGAAGAAATGTCCATAAACTGAACACTTGATTATTGTTTTAGATCGATTCCCTATATTTTCGATCGATTATTATTTATATCGATTCTTTAAAGGTTCGACGATTTTGTAATTACATCAAAATATTCAACTAGAGCTATAAAAATGTATTTAGATCAAAATTATTCCATATATCTATTACAACCAGAATTTATTTACCCCCAGGTTACTCGAAAGTAAAAAGTTCCAAGGTGACGAAAGAAATGACCCAAAATGTTGATGAGCTGGATTCACTTCTGGATGATTTGCAGAAGGACCAAGAACGACAGTTGTATAAGAGTAAGTTATTTTTATAATGACGAAATTAACCCTTAATTTTTTTTCTTACCGATAATCATGTAGACTGTGTTTCTTTGTATTTTAACAATTAAAAAAGATATAAGTATATTGTAAATTTTGACTTAAAATTTTTCGACTTATATAAATAAATTCTTTTTACAGGCGGTTACGCATCAGACACTGCTGAGAGTACATCGTTCGATTACCGGCGAGGGTAAGTAAACAAATTTGATAAAAAAAACTACAAGCACATATCTTTGTGAAAGATATTATATTCTTTACATATTCATAATACCTACCTAGTATATGTTTTTACAAATACTCTGACACACACACATACATCAACAAAGGCTAGGAATGTTCTATATTTCAAAGTATATGAAGAATTTTGTGATGTTGTAAAAAAATATATTTTAATATTATTATTTAAATTCCAGTACTCCAGCAAAAGCGCCATCTAGCGGTTACTCCACGCTAAAAAGAGAAGAGCGCTTAGAGAGCTCCTGGAACTCCCCCCCTCCCCCCACCGTCACACGTGCCGCGGAGATCCGGCAAGAGATGTATAGAGAGGAGAAGACAGGTAAGAGAGAGGAGTTCCACGTAAGTTATGCTATTGTTATCTCAAATGATGAGTCTCTTTTACGAGCTTTTTTACTGTTTTACACGAAGTTTTATAAGAAAAAAAAAACAGAGAAAAACAACGTTTTTTTCCATCAACTTTTATAGACGTAATTTCATTAAAAACATAGGAAAAAATAACCAAGTTTTTGTCATAAAACTGTTTTTCATAATTCACGTTGTTATATTTCAAAAAATTACAAAAAAATGTATTGTCCCCAGAATCCCGCGTGGTACCATCCCAGATATCGCCAGCGGTCCCACAGGTGGTCCCACCCGCTGTGTGCCATAACTGCCACCACACATCAACTACTGGCACTGTGAGTATCATAATTTAAAAAAATCGGACATTAAAATCACTACATAATATAAAACAAAGTCGCTTTCTCTGTCCCTTTGTATGCTTAAATCTTTTCACTACGCAACGGATTTTGATGCGGTTTTTTTAATAGATAGAGTGATTCAAGAGGAAGGTTTTAGTATATAATTTATTAGGTTTTAGACAAAGCGGGCGAAGCCGCGGGCGGTAAGCTAGTAGTTATTAAAATACAAAAAAATATTTATAAACGTTACAATCAAACATCAAAATTTAGAAACAACGATCAAGATTTTTTATCCATCTACTTTATCCCATAAGTGTTCAGTTTTATTCCACGTTTTAAAATGGCTGAATATGACATTCCAAGTTTCCGAACACCAAAAAGTTTTCATCATCATATTATTGTGCTATGAAATCCTGTGAAAGTAAAAAAGTTTAAACCAATCTTTTAATAGGGCTCAAAAATGCAAGATTCCATTACACACACACAAACCAAAATAAAAGCTTGTTAAAACATCATCACCACTAATATTCATCACCAATTTCCATCACCATTCCAGCTTCCACGCGCCAGCACACCGATGAACAAAGTGACCACTACGGTGAAGACTTACACATATGAAGTGCCTGCAGACCAGGACCCCACCACCGTGCCGATACCGGTCGATCACCAGCACATCACCGAGGAGATAAAGTGAGTGGTGATGAGTGGTTTTTATTAGAAGAAGAAGGTTAGGTTACTGGGGTAACCTAACTTTCTACTTCAGTGCAGGTGCAGTCACACAGCGATACCGGTCGATCAGGACATTACTGAGGAAATTTAGTGAGTGGTGATGAGTATTTCTTAAAAAAAATTGGGTTGTTTTGGTAATTGAACTGCGTATTCACCATTATCACCGAAGAATATAAGTGAGTGGTGATGATTTTTTGGAGCGCTTTTTATGAAAGTGAACAGTAGTAGAAAAATGTTTGAAAGAATATTGTTTTATTGTAGGTATTTAAAATAATGTAAAAATCTCACTATTTCACTGAGAAGCATAAGTGGTGATGAACTTTTAGAATCTTTTCTGGAGTATCTACAATGTACATATAATTTAAAATTGCAATAACATAAAATTTCTACATCTTTCCACATATATTTGTACAACATAATAAATAATTACATCATATTTTTATACGCAGAATATAATTATAATAAATGATTGCAGCACATCATCGCACACAACGGGAACGCTATCAAAGCCGCAGCCAGTTGGAGGCTGCCAATATTGTACACACTGCAACACCACGCTCAGAGAGTATAGGACACATACTTCAGGTAAATACCGTAAATTATAATGAATTGTAAGAAATGATTAGTTAGAAGACTTGTTTTTAGTTATTTCGAAGTAAGAATAAGCATAAAAATCAAGTAAAATTCTAATTTTAATTCTCTCATGTGTAACATCCGTGAATTTAACAAGAAATTCTAGAAGGTCTAGGTTGTTCTAAAGCTAAGTTTAAACTTTTAACAAACAAATTGTTCAACTGTTTATTTTACAATATTAAAATTATATGCATGTTTATAGACCACTCAAGCGAGCGCACCTTCGTACCGGCTGAACCGAAATTGCTGCACCCTGAGCCGCTCAATGGACACGGCCCACATGTGAGTTTAATTTAAAAAAAAGAGCGTGTGTCAAAAGTGAAACTTCTTTGACAAGATTCAAAGATACCTAAATCGTAACCTAACTCCATGATGTGACGGTTTTGCTATGGCCTTAAAATTTTACTCTCACCGCGCCTACAGAAGTTTTACTTCTGATATGTGTGCTCGGCACATAAAAAATAATAATAAAAATTTATTTTTTCAAGAAACAGGTACCTACAGCATTATGTTCAGACCCTGACCTTCGAACTAGTGGTAACTGGTAATTTGTGTTTCGAACTTTCGAAGGCCAGAACGGTTATAGGTATAGGTAGGTTGTTTTTTACTTTTTTAAACTAAATCATTCTATTTCTTCCACCAGGGTCCAACAAGCTACAAGTACTCAGAGACGAGCTACTCCAGCGCCAACTCCCGCTTCCCCCCCTCCCCGGCACCCCCCCGCTCCCTCTCCCCCTCCCCCCACCCTGGCAGCACCCCCTCCCCCTTCCCCCGACCGACCACCCCCTCGACAACGCAGCAACCCCCCAAGAGATTAGATGATCTGATGGCTGATTTTCCGGAGGCGGTGAGTTGATAAAAATAGTGAAAATTTCGTAAACGTTTGTAAATATATTTATAAAAATGTAGTACATAATATAGATTTTGTAATGTGAGTCGTGTCCGTAATAATTAATTTCACTGGTTTATTTCATATGGCAGGACTTTTATCTGTCAATATTTTAACCACAAATTTTTAAATTTGCCGCCTTAATTTGCAAGGGTCACGAGTCACTAACTATATAGGACAGTTTTTATAAATTTTATTCAATACGGATCTGTAACTTACCTAAAAACATCTTGTACAAGTAATAAATGTATATGGATAATTTTTGAGAATTGAACAAATTTCGATAACGATTCTAAACGTTCTCTAAAATATTCTAATAAAAAAGTAATTTCAATGCTTTAAAAGCATAAAGCTGAATAATAAAGCGCGTTTTAATATAATTATTGTTCTATAATTACAATAAGAGTGAATTTATAACATTGGGAAAAGTACTAGAATAAACACAATATTAATTAATCAACCAATAATATTAATCGAAATTCCAGCGCTTCCCCACCCAACCGGACGGCATAACGCAACGCAAAGTGGAAATATCCCGGGAAACCCATGAATCCCGAGACACCCGGGACTCCCGGGACACGCGGGACAAGCGTGAAGCCCCGGGGGCGAAGTCCCCGCCGATTGGCAGCAGCCGCAATGTCGCTGGGCCTGCTGTGTACTACCCTCCGGGGCATACCCCCTTCGCTAAGGAGTCGGGGTATCAGGCTAGCGTAAGTATTTTTCTTAAAATAATTAGTATAGAATTATAGATAGATTTTTTCATGAAATTTACATAAAATGGATAGAAAATAAACAAAAAATATGTACTAATAGCGATCATACACACATAATTATTATGTCATATTGAATTGTTTCTGCGTAAAAAAGCATCGTATTTCGTACGATATCTGCAGTTGTCTAAACAGATAAGAAACCGCGGGCGGAAATCTAGTTTATAATAATAGTAGGATTGATGGAGTTAAATAAAAAAAAAAACTTTTAAATTTCAAAATCATTTATTTCAAACTTAACATAAGCTAGTATATGCACTATACATTTTTACTATTTATTATACACTAGTTGCCCGCCCCGGCTTCGCCCATGGTACATATTTCACAATAAAAGGTAGCCTATGTCCTTTCTCGGGTATCAAAATATCTCTATACCAAATTTCATGCAAATTGGTTCAGTAGTTTAGGCGTGATTGAGTAACAGACAGACAGACAGAGTTACTTTCGCATTTATAATATTAGTATGGATTTATGAGCCGTGGTTGTCCTATACATAATCTATAATAAATAAATAAATAAAAAAATAAAAATAGCCTTTATTACTGATAACATCATTACATTACAATACATTATACATTACATATAATTTCTATCTCTCTTGTAATAAATAATTTTCAATATATTACAATGCCATTCATATTTATTTTAATACAATCAGTTTCATGCACATTTAGCAATTTCATTTTTAATTTCAATTATGATAAGATTACATGCACTTTTAATCATTAATAACAATATTTAATTAAATAATATAAATATAAATTAGATTCATTTTACATCGGTCATACATCGGTAACTTAATTATCAGTTTGCCTTTTGGCATAGGCCTCCCCTAGGCTTTTCCATCTATCTCTATTTGTGGCTTCTCTTTGCCATGTTGTTCCAGCTACCTTCCTAATATCATCCTCCCATCTTGTTTTCTGCCTTCCTTTCTTTCTTTTCCCATCCCGAGGATACCATTCAGTAACATCTTTTGTCCATTTTCCCTTATTGTTTCTTATCATATGGCCTACCCAGTTCCATTTAAGCTTTTTCACTGTGTAAGTGACATCCATAACTTTTGTCTTGCTTCTTATATTCTTAAGTTTAACTTTGTCTCTTAGCTTGAGGTTTAGGATGCTCCTCTCCATTTTGTTTTGGCACACTCTGAGTGCTCCACTCTGTTTGCTAGTGAGGGCCCAGGTTTGTGCTCCATAGGTTAAACTTGGTAGTATGCAAGAGTTGAACACTGTAGTCTTATCTTTAAGGGGCATATGTGGATTCTTCATAACTTCCTTTAGAGACCAGAATCTTTTCCAAGCTTTATTTATTCTGATGTTAATTTCTTTTTGCATTTGATTTTCCGGTGCAATGATCTGTCCTAAATATGTATATTCATCAACATATTCTATCTGATTTGAGTCTAACAGTATAGGTGTTTTTATGTTGTTTGTCATTAGTTTTGTTTTGTCTAGATTCATAGTCAGACCCACCTTTCTGCTCTCTCTGTCTAATTGCGTTAACATTGTTTTTAAGCCCTCTTGGTTTTCGCTAAGCAGAATCAGGTCGTCTGCGAACCTTAGGTGGTTGAGCTTTTTGCCATTTACATTTATCCCATATTCATCCCAGTTAATTTTACGAAATATCTGTTCTAGTACAGATGCGAATATTTTTGGTGAGAGGGGGTCACCTTGCCGTACTCCCTTTTTTATTTTAAAGGCCTCTCCTTTCCTTTCAGTCTGAATTTTTGCCGTTGATTCTTTGTATATGTTTTTTATTATCCTGATATATTTTCGTTGCACTCCTTGTGAGTGTAGAGCGTCCCAAATGTGTGAATGTTTCAAAGAGTCGAATGCCTTACTGTAATCTACGAATGCCAAGTAGTATGTCTTTCTGTATTCATTGCTCTTTTGGATAATTTGTTTGACGACATGAATGTGATCCATTGTTGAGAAGTCGCTTCGGAATCCAGCCTGTTCTCTCGGCTGATTTTCGTCCAATTTTGAGCTAATTCTGTTCAATATTACCTTTGCAAATATCTTATATAGATTGGAGATCAGGCTGATCGGTCTGTAGTTGTTTATATCTGCCCTGTCGCCTTTCTTATGGAGCAATATGATGGTTGACGATGTCCATTGTTGCGGTATTGTTTCTTTAGTCAGAATATCGTTGTATATATTGGTAATATCACTTATTATGTAGTCTAGGCATTTCTTCAAAATTTCGTTTGTTATTCCGTCCTCTCCGGGGGCTTTGTAGTTTTTCTGGGACAGTACTGCGGTTCTTACTTCGGATTCTAATATTGGGAGGGTAGCTTCTTCGTCTTCTTCCTGTGGGTATTGAGTATTTGTGTAGTCTGGATCATCATATAATTTACTATAAAATGTTGTTGCTATTTCCATAATTTCGGGTCGTTTTGTTGCTTTCTTATTAGATGTCTTGCTTTTGATGGATGGGATCCAACAGGTATTCTCTCTCAGTTCTTTCAGAGCTTTCTTTATGCCTCCAGATTTTTCAATGTGGAATTGGATAGTTCTGTTTCTAATTTGTTTCCTATGAGTCCTAATTTTTTCATTTATTTGTTTACTTAGCTGGGTTATTTGTGTTCTATTTTGTTTCTTATTTCTTAATAAAGTTTTCCTGGTCTCAAGTAGATGTCTGGCTTCGTCTCCTATTTTATCTCTCTTGTTTTTTAGAGTATATAATTTTCTGGATATTTCTTTCAGCGCTTTTTCTATTATATTATATTTTTCTTGAATATTTTCGCTCTTGTTGTTATTCAGTAAATTATCTTTTAATGTTGTCAACAAGTTTTCCGGGACGTTGAGAGGGATTTGACTTGGTGTAATTACTTTCTTAGTGTACTGTCTCCTCTTTTTTATCTCATTTAGGTAAATGGCTCCTCTTACCATACGATGGTTTGTGTTAAAGTTGAACTTATTAATTGTGGTTATATCCTTGAAGAATTTAGGTTTATTTGACAATATGAAATCAATCTCATTTTTCACGTTCCCATCTGGAGAAATCCAGGTCCACTTTTTATTTTTGTTTTTCTTATATAAACTATTTAATATCCAAAGGTTATGTGCCTGTGCTAGGTGTACTAGTCTTTGTCCGTTATCATTTCTTTTTCCTGTGCTGAATTGGCCTAGTATGTTATTTTCGTTTGTTAATCTTTTACCAATCTGGCCATTGAAATCTCCCATCAGTATGATTGCCTTGTGTGCATCTGCCAGAGTCCTGTCCAGGTCTTCGTAGAAATTATCCTTTATGTCTTTTGGTGCCAGCTCTGTCGGTGCATATACTTGAATTATTGACACAGTTGCATACCCAGGCAAGTTGATATTTAGTTGTGCAATTCGTTCTGATATTCCAATGAAGGACTGTATGTGTTGACTGTAGCATTTTTTAATAAGGAAACCGACACCGTGTAGGCCTGGTGTGGTTCCTATATGGTATAATATGTAGTTTTCATGTTGTTCAATCTTTTCTCCCATTCTCCTCACTTCGCTTAGGCCAATAATGTCCCACTTTATTAGATCTAAGGCATATTCCAGTTCTTGTAAAGATTCGTCTGTTCTTAGAGTCCTGGTGTTAAGCGTTGCTATGTAAATACTATTTCTCTTATCTTTTATGACATTTATTTCTTTTCCGTTGTTTTCGTGTATATTGTCTTGTTTCTGTATGTTGTGTTTTTTGGGAGGGGGCAATCCTAGGGGGTATTGGTCTCTTGCCCCACGGTGACCAGCCGGGTTGGGGCGATTTTCCTTTTCCAAATGTTCTGTGCTTGTGATTGTTGTTCTTGTCCAGTTACCGATGTCTCGAGATTCCTATGCTTTTGGTTTTGTTGTTTCAGTCAAAGAATGTGATCTAGACCTCATGTATGCGAATGGGTCAGTTCTTTTCAGTTTTGCAGGGGCTACTATATTTTTGTTATTATCTCCTGACACTTGTTGATGTTGTTGTGTGGGTGATAATGATGTCTCCCTTTTTCTTTTTTCATTCTCTTTTGATTTTATTACAACTTTGTTGTTTTTAATGTACACATCATTTCCCTTTTCTTTTTCTCGGTGAAGTTCTTGTTGTAATTCTTTGCGTTTCTGCAAAGTTTCTTTAGAAAAATCCTCTGTAATGTATGTTGGTTGTGACATTTTCTTTTTATTTTTTAGAATCTCGATTTTTTTGTTGTATGTTGTGAGGGTAATTAATACTGGCCTTGTTTTCCCATTCGTTTGTCTTCCAATTCTGTGTAATTTGTTTATATCGTAATTATGAATTTTTATTCCCAAGTTTTCAAGTAATCCTATAGAGTTGTTATATAATTCAGTATAATTTTTTTCTGTCTCGTTAAATCCATGAATTATAATGTTGTTCCTTCTGGTTGCATTTTCTAGGGAGTTTATTTTCTTATTAAGTACTTCGATTTCCAATTTTAGGATCTTATTTTCTTGAATTAATGGTTTGATTTTATCGTCTATTGTCATCATAATTTTTTCTGTATTATCCTTTATCAGCGTAGCTTGTTTATCCATTTCTAGTTTCATCATATTGTAGAGTGTGGATATTGACATTTCTTCAGTCATCGTTATGCAGTCTATTTTTACGGTGCAATAACAAAACGTTTCGCAACTGCTTGAATTGGAATCCTAGTGATTGGAATGCAACTTTTTATGTTGGCTGCCCTTCAGATATGTCACTCGTGAAAGTGGATGACAGGCCGTATGGTTTATTGCTATGGTAACACTGCGTTCTTCCGTTAAGTTGGTACTGTGTAAAGTTATCTATGACTTGCTGGTATTTGTCACTTGTTCGATAAGGTTATGTTTACTGCGTGTTTCGTTTATCTTGTAATAATCACAAAATAATCCTTGTAATAGTCACACAATGTATAGATTATCTTGCCTGCAGTGTGTTCTTGATTAGTATACTCCACTTTTTGGTTGTTTTTCCTCTTTTGCACTGAGTTTGTAATTATTTCTTTTGGGAAGCACTGAACAACGTCCTCACTGTACGACAGCCGGAACAGCAATACTATAATATAATAAAAATGAATCGCTAAGTGTGTAAACTAAAACTCGAGAACGGCTGAACCGATTTCGTTAATTTTTTTTTTGTATAATATTCATTGAAGTACTAGGATTATGGAGAGAAAAAGTAAACATGTGCCACGGGCGAAGCCGGAGCGTACCGCTAGTAAGTAATACATATCTAATAAATGTTAAATATATTATATTTATTCCCACAGGCGATGCAAGCCGGGGGCGGGAGCTATGCGTCCGGTCGCGCGATGTACGAATACGAATCCGGAGCCCGTTCTAAGGAAAAGCACAGTGAGAGGAAAACTGCAGTCCCCGTGTGCTTGCCACTTTGCTGTGCTATGCCTTGCGTTATTTTGTAGAAGAAACGTGTCTAGTGTCGTCATGGAGTGACGTCATAGGGTGTGTGGTGACGTCATCGTGTGACGGACTAACTAATGATAATAAAATGATGTTAAAGAAGTGTATGTTGTTACACTAATGATAAATGTTAGTAATGATTGAGATATTGATTTTGGTTGCGAATTTTCCAAGAATTTGCATTAAAAAATTAAATTCAAATCTTGATAAATATACCTATACAATATACCTACATCCTCATTTAAAATATCCTCAAAATATCATCAATCGTCTAAATTCAAAAATATTATTATCAGTCGCGTTGCTGTCTCATTAGTGTAACATTAATTTATAAAATATAATTTGGTGGAATCACGTTTCTGAAATCAACGAAGGTTGTAAAATGTTTTTAAAAAAGAAATTAATGTAATTTTTTGTATTCGTATGAAATCAGACAATTTTACAATGTATTCTTATAAAACAATTGATAGATCTTTGTATTTCTGTTTTATAGGTATGAAAAATATATTTACAAATTCTTATAAATGTGAATCCTCACATCACTTTTAAAGTACATACTTAATATTTTGTTCAATCAAGGTTTTGTAAAAAAAAAAACAAATTAATATTGTATAACTTTTAAAATATATTATTGTAATGTAAGTAACAACGGGATTTGATCCCAAAATAACTATAATTAACGTATGACAATTTGTATGTTTATTGGAATAATAATAAAGAATCTCAATGTAAATTATAATACAGCGCCATCTAGCGGGCGTGTCTATTTATTTTATGAAAAAAAAAATAATTTTATTAAAAAGATATTTGCATTAAACTAACCGTGCCATTATTGTTAAGTTATTGTGAACGTCTTGTCTCTGTGTAAAGATATTTTTATTATTAATAAACTCTAATTAACTAGAAACTTGTGTTTTATTTTTCTATACAAACCTAGGTATGAAAATTCCTTTGAAACTCATGCCTTCAATCTCCTCTTTATTTCTTTTAATCGCAAACTTTCATACTACCTATCATACCCTATGAATTTCTTTTGTAAGTACCTGAGGCAGCCGATTTTGAAACCACATTTATTTTGTAAATTTTAAAGAAGATAAAAAATTCGATCACAAAGATGGATTCAAATCCGCGTTCATTTTTTCTTACCGGGTCAACGCCTTACTCGACCACCCGTGATCCCGCCTGCATCCATAAAAACTACCTATATTTATTTTGAGTTACATGTTGTATAGTTGTAACTTACAACGTACAGTAGGGATCTGATATTATTGCCGTAACATTAAATTATCGAATACATATCAAAACATTGTATTATCACCGATCCCGTGATATGTGAACAAATTTTGAATTAAATTTGTCCGTTAAAAATGGATCAAACAGTCTAAGGAGTCGGTTACTTAAAAAATGCAGGTGAACTAAATAAAAGCGTGTTAAACCATGATAAAAATAATACAGAGATATTGTGTATAAAATTATGGCAAAATATCGAATTATGGCACATATTATGAAATTTTAATAGGATTATTTGAAATAAGGAAATATGTTAGTACCTGTGTGATTTTGTGATTAATATA
Organism: Colias croceus; assembly: GCF_905220415.1. Taxonomy (NCBI): domain Eukaryota; kingdom Metazoa; phylum Arthropoda; class Insecta; order Lepidoptera; family Pieridae; genus Colias; species Colias croceus. Next base: position 6,154,069 of record NC_059562.1, read on the forward strand.
ATATTGTAATATTTTTGTTGGTGAGCATTAAAATTCTGTTCTATCATTAAACCTTTCCGTATGTGCGTGCGTTGAAAGTAATTTTATTGCTCAAAATTTTTATATTAACAATAAATAACTTTTTTTAGAGGACTGAATTTTATTCTTCGGACTAATACCTAGTAGGTAGCTAATATTATATTATGGATTATGGGATTTACAGAAGCACAGAATACATAATAATAGCTAAACGCTACCCTAAGTTTGTGGGTTCGTTCGCCACCCTTGTCCTCACTAATAAGCCTTTCTAGGTATCACTATTTTTTTTTTTCAAGTAAATAAATATAGGCTCTAACTATGTTCTGTTCAGTGACAATGTAGTACCTAGTCAAAGCGAAAAAAAATGTTGAAATCGTTCTAGTTCATTTGTTAGGTACACATACAAAATAAAAACATTTCCTCTATATATTATAATTATTTACTGTGTATATTATGGCAGTATATAACAATATGTATTATGTATGTAACTTGAGTATCTCCTTTCGTAATTTTTCAATTTTTGCAATTTTGCGTTTAATGTACCTACTGATCAATTAATGATAATTATTTTATAGAAAACATTACCAGCGATTTATGTACTGATGTCCGGAAAGACCGTCTTCGAACTTATTTTACTCAACATCGGGTATCGAACCCAGTGATTTTAGACCTTTTAAAGATGGCAAAAAGGTATATTTATTTTGCTATTCATTACCTTAGAATAACTATTTATTGTAGAGGTTCAATGAAATAAAACATATAATTGTAATAAAAACACATATATTTTGCTTTTTTATATTATACCAAAATTTTGGATCAAGTCCAACAAGGCAGTCTCCGGGTTACTTCGACGTCACTATACAAGCTCCACGCCCGGACTCTCCCGCGCTTTATACGTAAGGCTTTTCGATTTACACGATTATAATGGGTCCACGTCACATTGGATATACAACAATATAATGTACAGAGAGCCTATAATAACAATAACAATCTCATTATATAGCTAACTTCCAACGTACAGTGCGGTCAAAGCAAATACGTACGTCTATTCAGCTATGATATTAAATTAACTTACAAATTATGATACTATTTTGAGCAAAAATTTGGCTAAAGTTAACGGCCAATATAAATGATATTGTTTGGAATTTATAAGGGACTTTGGATATAAAATTTATAATATTTTTTCACCATTTATACTTTAGGCATTAATCGTTATTTATAGCTAGTTTGGTATTTATATACTTTTCAATTACAAATATAAATATTGTTTATTGAAAGTCTTCAGATAACCGTCACAAGACGTGATTATGTACTAAATTACAACATTTATAACAACCACTCAATAATCATCCTGTAGCAAACAGTACATATGCGTTGTTATGAGCTATAAGATAACAAATCTAGTTGAAATGTAAAATTAACAAGTTGCTTAAAAAGCATCATTCCATACTGCATTTATGAATAAAATTATTAAAAATGCACATAGACTAAACAAAATTTGTATCAAATCTCTATTTTGCGAATAATTAGCGTGTATTTGGTATTAGTTTAGAAAGCGATAGTTATACTATAAAAACTAACACAACACAAAACAGCACCGATTGCACGAAGCATTGACATTCAAAAGTGTTGTCTTAAAAAATTCAAAAATGTTGATACTAAATTAGCAATGTTAGACTAGTTTATGCTAATTTTGTATTAAATTAATGTTTATTAATTTGTGATTTTACATACACAACCGCCTGCACCACTCCACCCAAGCTTCTGATGTAGTGGAGTATGTGCGGGTTAAGACCAAGTTTATCGTGAGGGTCCAGCGCCTGGAGCCGCGCAATAATTTGAATTTTAATTCATTTGTTGTGCGTGTACCGAGCGAGCAGCTGTCGATCTTCATGAGCGAGGAGTTCTGGCCCCGTGGTGTCGTGTTCCGGCGGTTTCGCGGGCGACTTCGCAACACCCAGCCGAAGCCCATTAAGAGAAATATGACACTGCCAGTGCCGTGAATTGTATATAGTGTAGTGCTTAATAGTTTTAGTTATAAAATATTATATGTATGTTAGTCTGTAAGGTATTTATTCTATGGGTCTGTACAATTTATTGTCTGTTACCTGAAATAAATGTTATAAATAAATAAAAACTGGAATATATTCTGCAAACTAAACAAGCTTACATATCTAACAAAATAGGGTTCTGATTTTGTAAACAAAACTTCAAACTTAATTTTATGCGACCAAAACAGCTATTCAATCATATCAATAACACTTATATAATTTGTAAGCTATAAAAACACAAACATACAATAAAAAAAGGAAGCTTGCTGCTGATTTTTATCCTTATAAAATATTGCAGCTATGTTCAATGAAATAATTGTTTTTTTAGAAAGCTCTTACAGAATTCTGATCTCTACCGTTATATTATTATGTCCTAAATTCGTGGAGCCTGTACAAAAGTGGAACACTTAATATAAAAGGAAGGCACTTTCAGAGGTATTTACTCGATACAAAAATTTTGGTCGGAGTAACGAAAAATATACTATTACATTGATATGAAATTATTTAAATAATTTTTTTCTTTATTTAAATTACCCTTTTCGTCGCGGTTTTTTTTTTACTTTTCCTCCAAAAGCGCCTGTAGAAATTGTATGTTGCAGTGAAACAGAAAACTTTATCAATATGATATTAGACAATGTTTGTCTTAAAAGTCTAAGATATGAATGAAGGTACTTCTAGTTTTTCATTACGTTTGATGATAGACATAAAGTGATCATCGCCATACTGTTCTGAGACATTTCAAAACAAAGAAAACACAAAAGAGGAAATAATAAGTGTACTTAGAAATAGACTACATGTATACGACAATAGCAAAAATTGTATATAAATTATTCACAAGTTCAGGTGTATATAGTTTTCAAATAAATTGTATTGACATAACCACTTTATTTCTTAAAACAATAATGTACATAAATAGTGACTTCTTGCTTTCATGTATCCAAAATAACATTTAATCCTTAGACTAGACACTGTTTAACAATGCCATTCAATTATTTACAAAACCAAACTGCCATCGAGATAATATAAATAAAAAGTGGACAATTTTCGAAATGTCCACATTCGCTATTCCACTGCAACACGGTAAAGATACACGGCCATAATAATTTATCTGGCACATTAATGTGGCACAATCGAGAATAAATGGACCCATTATAATTGTGTTTCAGCCCGCGGCGCGACGTCCAAACACAACTCGAACATAATTTTGTTAAAAACAAACAAACAAACAGTTGAAGTGTCGCGAGATATTTTCCCTAACGCAATGTTGCAATAATATTAAATATTTTTTTTTTGCTGGCAACATTATAATAATCATATATGTACTATATTTTATCTGTACTGTCAATGTCATTGTCATATTCTATCTGTATATCTATTTTTGTATTGCAATATAATTTTAAAATAGCGAACATTGCCAGTATCTAAAATCATTTCCGAAAACTGAGATTTTAGAAATCATATCTTCCAAAACAAACATTGCATTAAATTTAAATTAAACATGATTCCGTCTATATTTACGCATTTGTCTAAATAAATATTGTCCTTTCATGAATATAACACTTATATTATAATCTTGTCTAGAAATAGTTGTATGTATGTATTGAAAGCAAAAGATTACCTCGTCGACACAGACAACTTTTTTGGTCAGACAACCACTAGTTAACAAAATAACTATAATATTTAACAAAAACAAACCAAAGTTCCAACACCGCCACGGGCTTCACAGATAATTCCCTAATTTTGTTGCAACATACAAAATATAAATCATTTTTATGATATTGACAACTAGAGGAGGGAAAGAGGTATGTTATATATTTATTTTACTTTTTAATAGTATTTATAATTAAAAAAACCTATCCCCATACAAATTTATTTATTAAATAAACAGATAACAAATCCAGATTTGGCCCCGTTGAATTAAAAATCTTTGAAATCTTGTTTATTTTTATATTTGAAATGTACATTAAGGAGTAACATGATGTTTGATAGAAAATTTGCCTATAAAATCATAAAAGCAATCTTCGGTTACCTCCGTCCCTCCTTAGTTGTGAACACCACATAAACCTTCATACATTCTGACTGCTAGAGCAATATATATGTATAATATACAATTGGAACTCCTATTATTATTAATTATCTAATTTTTTATAGATCACAATGGGTAACAAGTTAACGTAATTTGAAACAGTCTAGAGATTTTGTCTGAGTCTCGGGCCGGCCCGATATCACATTGTGACACTAATCTCCTAACATTTACACTACACGAACACACTCGAAGCTCTTTGGAATACGACTTTACGCCGTTAAAAGTTTTTATATAATATGTATACCTAAAATATTTAACATTAGAAAACTCGTCAGTTTACATCTAGGAAGAGTTCTTATAAATGCTTTTTGTCTAATTGATTTAGCCGATTTTGATAAAATAAAGCTTTGATATTAAATATTTATCTAGGGCACTAGATGTATACAATGTATGATAATAGTGATATACTCCCGTTGGAGCATCTTCGTGTAATGTAAAAGCCAACATCACTACAACTCGTCATCAGCGCCCGCACTCCGGTCCCCGCACTCGCGCACGTATTCGAGTCGCACTTTCACTATTTACACTTGCACTTAATCTAACGTAAGGACACTTGGAACACCGAACCGACGGAGGCTTTGGTCGAGGTCAGTCGATGACGACGTAGGGGAGGGCCACGAGGTCCCCGAGCAGCGCGCACTCGTGCCACTCGGCGAAGTGCGCGGGCTTCACGGGGCGCCCGAGCGGGTCCCGCTCCGTGTCGACCCCGTCCAGCGCCTGGCTGACAGTCGCCCGCACGTCCTCGGTGGGGAACGTCAGCACCGGGGCGGTCGCGGCCTGCTCGTAACTGTAGGGCACAGAGTTTATACACGACACACACTTTTCGTACAATGTCCGTCCGTCTATGTCATCTTTCGTCCGCTCGACCGTCCTGTGTTCGGGTGACGTCACCGAGAACTTCTGTTCCGGCTCCTCTTTCGTTTCCTTAGTCTCCTCTATCCTCTGCTCGCTCTCTTGCGGGGAGAGGGGCGGTTTCAGTCTCTCGTTGACATCCTCACTCTTGATATCGACGTCCACTTCCATCGGTTCGACTTTACAATCGCTGTCCGCTTTTATATCTAATTCTGTTTTCAAATCGCTAGGTTCTTCTTTGAGTTCACTTGTTTCTTTTGAATCTTTTATTTCTTTCGCCTCGCCCGCTGGGACCATATCCTTCGAGTCGGATGTGTCTTCGTCGCCGGATTCTTCTTTGCACTCTTTAGTTTCTGGGGGCGTTTCATCTATGGGGTATGGTCTGGGCGAGGGCGGGGGCGGTGGCGGGGGCGGCGAGGGGGGCGCGGGGGCGAACTCGTCCGCGGGGAGGTGCACACAGAGCGGCACACGCGCTAAGTTCTTAGCGCAGTAGTCATCTGCGTAGTCCGAGTACTTGTATAGTGGAACCACGTTGGCAAACAGACTGGGATCGTCTTTACTGATGGCTGGGCGGACTGCGAACTTGTGCGGGTGTAGAGGGGCCCGAGTACCGTTGACACCAGGCACGTACGTATTATGTAACGCTACCACGTGTGCTGGGTGCACTATAGTCCGGGAGTTGGCTGGACAGCTTTCGTCTGGCTCTAGCTCCGGGTCACAGATACAGGGTGCCCATTCTTTCTCGTCTTCTAGCGGCACTAAAGGCCAGACGGGGACAGGCGCAGGTTCGGGCACCGGCTCGCTGCTCCCGTTCCGTAGGGGTGAGTCTACTTTTATGGCGCAATCTGAAATAATAAAAGATGGAATAAGTTACAAACATACAAAATATTGTATTTGGCAGTCATTAACGATGATATATTAAGATAAAAGCTTTATAATTATGATCACATTATTTCTTATTTTCAAACATTAATAAAAGTTATTTTAACTGGTATTATAATTATTACAGTCTAAGGCCCGATTTTTCAATCTTTAGTTAAAAATTACCCATCCAATAAAGTATTACACTATACTATTAAAATGTCACCTATAAACTGTCAAATAAAGGCAAGAAGAAAATATTTTTGAAATGGTAGTTTAATACATTATTCGACAAATAAGTTTTAACCAACGATTGAAAAATCAGCCCCTAGTCACGAACAGTATTTGCTAATCACTACATAATCATGTTTTACAATTTTTTCAGAATATTATATTGTTTCAAATACAAATAAACTAACCGTCCGGCTCTATGAGCATGACGTCAGGCGAAGCGGGCGAGCCGGGCGAAGCGGAACGCGAAGGACTCGCCTTTCCGCGCGACTGGATCTGCTCCAGTAACTCTTTTGTTGTTTTCACCTAAAAATGGGCATTTTTTTCATAAGTTGACTGGAGGATATAATATTGAAATTTCAAAATGAATAATAATAATCATACAGAATTAATCAGAAAACGGAATACAAAATTCAAATGCTGCAAAAAGATTCTGAACATTTTTATCATCTGACAGAGTACGATAATTATTATTAATAAACCATAATAAACATGCTCTTGGGCATGAGCTCTTTTTTTTTTAACTGATTAGAGTTACACTAGTACACGCACTATTTTTTTTTCTAATCTTTAAAACTATCCCATATTTTAAACCCACCTTCTTGCCCCCAGCGGGCGGCAGCCTGTTCACGAGCGCCGCGTACGGGTCGTGCGCGTCCCGGCGCCAGCCGTTCTTGCGCCGCTCCGTGGCCGCACCGTTGCGCGCCGGCCACGCGTGCGCTGTGGGCGTGGGCGTGGGCGTGGGCGCGGCGAGTGGGGGTGGGGCTGGCGGTGGGCCCGCTGTCGTCTCCGTGCCCAGCCCGGCTCGGCTGTGGCCCCTGCGATGGAAGAGATTGTCGTCAATCCATACTAATATAATGAATGCGAAAGTAACTCTGTCTGTCTGTCTGTTACTCAATCACGCCTAAACTACTGAACCTATTTTCATGAAATTTGGTATAGAGATATTTTGATACTCGAGAAAGGACATAGGCTACTTTTTATCCCGGGAAAATGACGCAATCTCGAAAATCCCAAGGGAACGGGAATTATGTGGGTTTTTCTTTGACTGCGCGGGCGAAGCTGCGGGCGGAAACCTAGTGAAGTAAAGAGGAAAAATTGTTAAGTTGTTGTTGTTGTTCCTGTCATAGGACGTCCTTTACTGGACAAAAAGGCTTCTCTCAAAGATTTCCAGTACGTTAGGTCATTGGTTAGATTCGATTTAAAATTAATTAATAATTCCTTTTGCATTAAAAACTACGTTTTTTTACCAAGTAATATAGAGTACCTTGGTTTTTTTTGTAAGTATAAGTTATTGAATATTTTTAATTGACATTACTATAGTATTAAATTTATTATGGCCATCTTTCGTATAGATATTTACCTTCGTTTTTTAGGTTTCTTATCCCTTTTCGCCTTCTTGTCGTCGCTCAATGGCTCCGGCGAAGGCGGTCGTTTCACCGCTGTAATACATTTGTTCTATACTAATTTGTAAATAGTGTTTTTGACGCAATTATTTTGATATATTCTGAGATTCAAATTGAATATAATGATAACATTCGACTGTCTGCATGTGTGTTAAGAGGAAGAGGGGCGTAATATACGGACCAAGGAGTATCTTTAAAAAAATACTCAAAAAATATGAGTTTTGAACATGACTTGTACATAATAGATATATGAAGGTAGTGCGTGGGCGTGCGTTTATATTTATGTGTGCGTTATTTGCGTACACGGATGTATCCACGTGTGTATCTGTGTGTGCGTATGTGCAAGTTTGTGTATTAGTTTGTGCAAAGCGCAGGTTTGCGTGTTCGTGTGCGTGCGTATATTATTGCGTGCGCGTGTTAATGAACGCAAGCGTGTCTACTGCCTGCATAGTGTAAGACTGTATGTTGAGTTAATTAAAGTTTTGTTATCCATACTAATATTATAAATGTGCAAAATAACTCTGTCTGTCTGTCTGTTACTCAATCACACCTAAACTACTGAACCAATTTTCACGAAATTTGGTATGGAGATATTTTGATACCCAAGAGAGGACATAGGCTACTTTTTATCCTGGGAAAATGACGCAATCCCGTAAATCCCACGGGAACGGGAACTATGCGGGTTTTTCTTTGACTACGCGGGCGAAGCCGCGGGCGAAACCTAGTGTTTTATAATTGTTATTTTTTTACACACAAGCAATGAACTAGTGGTGTGTTATTACACAGTTTGAAGCTTGTATATGTATGTATGTGTATACTCACGCGGTGTGTTGGGCTTGTGCGCTGCGAGGGGCGCGGGGGGCGCGGGGGGAGGCGGCAGCGGCGGGGGGGGAGGGTCGTCGTCCACCAGGATCACATCCTGCGAGTCCGACTCGTAGCCACCCCATGCTGGAATAAAAATATTTATTAAGCTATTGCATAGCTTCTATCGCGGGCCTTGAGCGCGGGGACCAAATCGAGAAATTCCGTAACGAAAAAAACCTAACGCTCCCCACTCCGACGAGCTCGGAGGTGTGGCTTGAAGGCATAGCATGCAATAGCTTTACCGCGGCAGTCCCCGAGTGCCACACGTCTTTTTTATTTATTTATTTATCAATCCTTTATTGCACTTAAAGAGAATAAAAAAAAGAAACACAAACACTTAAAGATAGCTTAAACAAATGGCGGTCCTATCGCTTTAGAGCGATTTCTTCCAGACAACCTTTGGTACAGTAGAGGAATAAATATAAAATAATTAATATTATAATGACAACTAAACATCCGACTGCTAATTTATGCACACTATGACATACGACAGCCTATGTCACTATAACAATTCTGATGATTATAACGACAGCACGACAGCTCATAATTATAATTTAACATTCGGGCTGTAGGACGTGCCAACGCCTGTGTACATATATACACTTGAAAAACATAACCCTCCTTATTTCACAGTCATGAAATATATTAATATTTGGTATTGAAAATACACATTTACAAACAATTAGTGATAACTGCGTTAAAAACAAACGACTTCAAACTTGCACTTGCAACATTTACAATTAATACAGATAAAAATGCTCACAAAATAAAAACTACTGGGCCTACCCGAATAAAATTTTTATGGGACCAATTCGACACCATCCCGCATCGAACAAAAAAAGAATCACGTAAATCGGTTCAGAAACCTCAGAGTAATCGGTGTACATACATAAAAAAAAACATACCGGCCGAATTGATAACCTCCTCCTTTTTTTTGAAGTCGGTTAAAAAAAATATAGTTATTACTTATTACTATCGAAATGAGATGCTACACAGCTTTAAAAAGTATTCTATGTGAACGATGAACAGTTTGACAGTGGTCAAGCTTCCTAACTCTTTCGAATCACAAAGAAAGACTAGAGAAATATCATAGAATAGTGACTGTTTTATTAACTTTCTCAACTTAATAAAATCCAGATAGATATAATAGTTAAGATACTAAATCTATACTAATATTATAAAGCTGAAGAGCTTATTTGTTTGAACGCGCTCATCTCGGGAACTACTTGTCCGATTTGAAAAATTTTTTCGGTGTTAGATAGCCCATTTATCGAGGAAGGTTATAGGCCGTATATCATCACGCTACGACCAACAGGAGTGGAGCCACGGGGGTGAAACCGCGCGGAGCAGCTAGTTACAAATATTAGAATTATACAATAGTCATGTAAATTACCTGGCCTTGACGGAGGTCTCGGGCTAGGCACTGCTGGACTCAAACCATGCTGTAAAGAACGTCTGACATTAGTATTCAACAGTATAGTGTAAATTATATTCAAGTTCTATAAAAATGGATGTATCATGTAAGATTTTTGTTCATGTTGTAATAATAATTGTTAAGAAGCTATTTTCTCTTCAAAAAAATTACATAAGATGATTTCATTTCTGATTCAGAATTTCTTCATGTTAAATCATTTTCAGAGATAGCATGCGCATGCGCACGTAACTTTTTTTTTCTGAATTTTCATTATTTTTGATTTGTTGTTTTTTTTTTTTAATATTATATTGAATTTATTTATAAATACTGACCCGCATAAGCGCTGGCGAGGTGAGCGGCGTGCCCCCCGGGCGCCTCGTCTGCCGCTCCGCCGACGAACGGTTTGATCCTTTTAAGGTTAGAAAAATATGTAATTAATTAAAATGTTTTATTTTAAGACATTGCAATCATGAATTCATAATAAGTGGGGTTATTTGGTAAATTAATATCTGATTTATTTGTAATAGTATTTTAAATATACAAATTATATAATTATGAATCAATTTTTCATCACAAACAAACACACATTTAGAACTAAATCATCACAAATTTTATATTGGTCAACTTACATTAAATTAAAGTTTTTATCTACCATAATGCTAAACACCAACTTTATAACAAAACTATAAATCACAAATAAGTTACTAGATTTCTGCCCGCAGCTCACCTACGTTTTCAAAGAAAAACCCGCTCCCGTTCCGGTGGGATTTCCGGGATAAAAAGTAGCCTATGTCGTATTCTGGGTCTTCAGCTACCTATATACCAAATTTCATTGTAATCGGTTCAGTAGTTTTTACGTAAGAGGATAACAAACATCCATCCTCACAAACTTTCGCATTTATAATATGATTTTACACATACCGGTATGCGCAGGCGACGCAACATTGGGTATGACGAGATCCCGCCATCTCTTGACCAGAACTTTGGCACGTCTGGCGAGCGTCGGGTCTGCTGTCTTGCGGCGCAGCTCGTTCACGTGTTTGCCCAGTCGGGTGGTCTGCAATTAATTATTAAAGAATTTTGTATTAGGTCTTTGTATAATTATATGTATGTAATGCATCCTAATAGAAACCTATGGACACAAGCAGTATACATGTTTATCAAAACTATGATTTCAGTCACAGTGTCCACAAACAGTTGTCTTTTGGCTACATGGACTCACTATAGTGTTACTATGCTAAGCTATGATAAATAGTTTAGTAGTAAGCTTAAAAAACTTTGAAAAGAGGAGCTTTTGGGGGTTCTTACTGCTTTTTATTCATAGCTTTTGGCCATTCAACAAAGAAATTAATTCTAGCTTTTGCGTCCATAGGCTGTACTGACAATTAGATTACACAATATTTACTTGAAGTGCCAAAATATGTAGCATTATGCAATACTATTCAAAATGTTATCATCTTAAACTCGCTACAGAATGATAGACTTTCACATATATACTTAATATTATAAAGCTGAATAGTTTTCTTGAACACGCTAATCTCAGGAACTACTGGTCTGAGTTGAAAAATTATTTCGGTGTTAGATAGCCCATTTATCGAGGAAGACTATCATCATGCTAAGACCAACAGGAGCGGAGCACTGCGATTGCGGTTTTACCCGAACAGCGCAGCTAGTCTTTTATAAAATTTTCAACAAATTGGTGCTACGGGTTAGTCATGATAGTGAAACAGACTGACAGACTTTCACATTGATAATATTAGTACAGATTATACTTGACATAATCCTTCTAAATCTCTTTATTAGAAAATCTTATCCATCCTACATTTATGTGTATTTGGCAATAAAACATAGTCTAAATGTGTTATTTATGCAAATTCAACAAGTCTCACCTCCAACAGCTCTTTTGTGATATTGAATTTCTCCAAAATGGATATAATTTCATTAACTGCCTGCATGTTGACGACCTGAAAATTAAAATTATCCTTGTTAATCAACATAAATAAGGTTTTGTTTATCACATTAATATAATCACTGATAGATTTATAATTCTTACACTAAATTGTTTCAATTTCAAATCAATTTCTTTTTTATTTAACCAAGAAAATATATTTTTATACTGTAAATGATCGAATCTTCTTTCAATCCCATATAAAATAGTCATATCATTTTTTCATTCAATTGCACAATCATATCGTTAATTCATTTAAGTAGTAAATAAATTGGTTAATTTATTTATTGGAGCTTTTTTTAATTCAATTATTATCATATAAATCAGTCAAATATGTATCACAAAAGTAGACAGTAGTCATTTAACATTTAGAGACATAATATCTGATTTGTAATAACTAATAATAATAAACAATTTGCCACTTGCAGTCTTCAAAAACCAGATTTTTCTTATCAAGTATGCAGAAAAACCAAATAAAAAGCGATTGGTTTGGTTTTTATTGTAGCTAGGTATCGCAAGTTTTATGAACAATCAACTTACTGTATAACCTTGCTACGTTGTGTATCAACTTATTGCTACTATGGTGCAAAATTTAAAAACTTTTAATTTTTATAATTTCTTGCTTGAACTGGCTTACATAATTGGTTACCTCAATATTATTATTTTATTGTTTAAATTTGAATATAAAATTTGAGAGTTTTGTAAAATATAATTTTTTATAAGATATTATACTGTGCAATAAATTTAGAAAACAAAGCTGTGTTAAAAATTTATGTGTATGATAATAGGTACCTATATTAACTGCAGCATATAAGTACATAAACTCTTATTGTGGATTGTGGAAACAAATATTGATATTTTGGTTTTATAATTATTGCAATGCACTTCACTAGAAAAAAAGTTGTGTCATCCTTTCACTTGAAAAAACCTTTTTAATGCATATCTTTAAACAAAATCATCAGATGTAATTTTTGTTTATTAAAACAACTTTATTTTCTTACATTTAAGTTGCATAATATTTTGAACATTCACGGATTGATTTAAAAACAATAAATGATAGGGTTTTAATCACATATTCTGATAACTGATAAAAAAAGGTTACTAATCAAATTTAGTGTTGTGTGTAAACTAAATAAACAATTGGACATTTTTAACACTTCCTGCAACGTTACTAATTACAACTAGGTATGTAAACTTATTGTATTCAATGGAACCCATTACAAAACTAATAACATAAGTTATAGTAAATGTTTACATATGTATCAGATTCTAATCTCAATAATACAGTCAGGCTAAAGAAAGATTAGCTTTGTCTACAACAATGCCAATCTTGTGTATAGTTTAATGAGTTGACTAAAATTCAGTTGATATAAAATTTATAATATACACTGGCTGTCCCAGCAAATGTTGTCCTTCCTTACACTTATCACTTACGGTATGAAAAATAGTTGGCCAAATCTCAGATCTACTCGATATGCAGAAAAATTTGGCATTTGGAATATGGCAACTAATATTGTGACACAAGAATTTTATACATATAGAAAAAAATATATAGTAGTAAAAAATGTATATTATAATATTTCTTAAGATTGTTACAAGCTACACTCAATAGGTTGTAGCGTGTTTATCCTTGAATAATTTAAAAAATCAGTAGCATTTCCACATTCGCAATTTATATTAGTCAATGTAATAATTTTTTTTATAATATTTACCCATCTAAATACCGTACCGTAGAAATATTTCTTGAAGCAAATAATTTTTGAGAATATGACATTCCAGATAGAATTGTTGAATATTTTAATGTAAGTGTAGTCTGAATATGACAAGCAAGAAGTTTATATTTTAAGAGTACCTAGGAATAAGAGTGTTTTATCAATTAATTCTATTTTAAAAGCCTAGTATTCTAGCGAGTTTGGACAACAAGGCAGCCTTCAGTATTCAAGTATTACCTACTCAACCTCACAACATAATGATGAGTCACATGTCAAGCTGTTTTTGAGATTTTCATGACACTTTTTTTGAAAACATTGATTGTATAACCAACTGGTCAATGGTTCTGTATCATAATTTCTCAAGCACTAATTGCTACAACAAATTATATCAGACGTTTCTATCAGTCAAAGGAGAAATTATATTTCAATAATGTATTGCTATAAGCGAAACCATGTGGATACTCCCATGTGAAGACGAAAACACCATAATGCCACATGGTGGTATGTTAATCAAGACTTGGTAACAGACTACCATAACCTTATATAGAAGGATTTAAATGACCCCAAAAAAGGATTTAACATTGAGTACATATCAAATTGACCCCCTAGCTACTTCCTTTTGAATTATTAATGATAGGGTCATTGAACATGTGCATGGTATAATGACCAGTAGAGTGTGCAAAAACCTAAGTTCATACAGGGTTATGAATAATTGAAATATGTTATTTCATATTGTTTACCTGCAATTTGACAATATAACCTATAAGCTTTACGACTTGTTTGCGAATTTGTATTCATTCTAATCAAAGTAATACGAAAAATATGTCATACCACATGCGAGTAGCAACTGCCAGTGTCTGATGTAACGGGAGACTTAAAAACTGAACTGACCTGCGATTGCACCATCTAATATGACTAACCAGAAACATAGCATCCGATCTTGTTGAAATATTGCATGGAATAATTAGCACCCAAGAACTCCGCTCACACTGCCACCATCCGTACCTATATCCGCGTAAGGCCATAACTGACGATAAAACAATCTCATTCCTCATTTAACATCTATCAGGGCCTAGGCCATCCAATTCGACGAGAATTTGCAAGAAAATTCACGCGTGGCACAATTCCATACTTTCACATTGCAAAACATTTGGCACTAGGGACGGAGGGACGAGAGGAGAGCTGACGACGTCAGTGGCCCAGTACATCACTTGCAACGCTCACGTATTGAAACACACACACTACATTTCCACAACTTATCTTATATTTCACGTGTTATCGCAAGTGTTGCGAGATTTTTATAGTATTGACGGTCGCACAGTGCTAGTTTACTGCTTTAAAACAACCTCTCAAGAGGTAGAATCGTAACTCGATTCGGGTGTCACGGGCCCGAGCAGACCGTTTCCATATCTCCGACTTGCATATCGGACATTCTATCTTCAAAATTCGGAAACTTACATTGTAATTGCTATCCAACGCATTCAGAAGCCGATTACTTAGCTCATGAGCGTTATTACTCATTTATAAACGAAAATATTTAACTAAATACGACGAACGTGTCTCGGCTGCGTCGTAATGGCGGACCGACGACTACGTATGCCCGTGCCAGGGCATTTTAGCCGAATAATTCAGCTGATATCTACTAGAGGCGACGCACACTCGTGTTTTTCCGTTTCTTTTGACGGGAAAAACTGTGTATTGTCACATCGTAAACATTAGATGGCAGCACGAAGTAGATTTTATCTTAAAAAATAGAATATTTATGTTAATAATAGTTACACTAATCAATTTTAAATGTAAAAAATTAACATATTCACAAGAAAATTTCCTTAAAAACCATTTTATTAATGAAAACTACAGTAGCTGTCAGACATTACTTTCACAATATGGCAATATTTGAATGATGGCAATATATACTGTACTAGTACATGACAAATTACCTAGATAGAGCTATTTCAGATAGTTTAAAAAATTAAACATGAATTTGCGGTTTCATTTAATTTATCGAAATTTTTCGATTTTCAAGCTAAATTTAACCCTTTCTTATTTCATAAACGTCTATATAATCAAAACTATTTCTTAAAAAAAAATCAGTTAATTATTTTTTATATTTTGATAAATACATTTTTATGACAAATTCTTTTCTGTCTGGGAAGAACAGCTTTAAGTTTGTAGGAGTTTGATTCATCATCATCATCATTACCAGCCTTTGCTTGTCCACTGTTGGACGAAGGCCTCTCGAAGTTTGATTAAATATATTTATTTCTAGAAAGTTCGAATCCATCTCATGAAGATCTCAATTGTGATCTCACGTAATGCTAATTTTTGCTGTAGATGGCAATACCTTTTCTATTCCCCTGGCCCAACCCTGGCCCCTTCTATAGAGTAATGAGTGGGTCCACACAGAGAGAGCACTGAGCAGCAAAGAGTAGTACCTGTGGTAGCACTGTAGTACTGGAAGTAGTAATGCACAGGTAATAGAACGGTATTTTACCCATGCATTACCTAATATTACAGATATTGGCGAGCAGCTTCGCGATGCTCAGTCTGTGCGGTGCGGGTGTGGTTCAACTGAAGATCGACACTCGATTATTGTTGAATTTTACTATTCAATTATTGTTGTTATGTACAGCATAACAACAATATGAAAAATATATACATATTTAAAATTATTTTTCTATCTCTCTTTTTGAAAAAAATTTTTTCTTATAACTAACATTTTTCGATTCTTTTCAAATCTTTAAAATATGTTCATTGTGTAAAACTAACTCTTCCCCTTTACTTCTAACCACTTCTAACAACCTTGCTACTTTTTGTAAACCCATAGTTTGAAACACGAAGTACTACATCTATAGAAAATTCGGTCATGAGATAGAATTCGGTCAGTTCACTAGTTCCATGGGTCAGTTTAATATTATATTAGAATAATAATTTTTCATTCAGAAATTAAAGTGTAAAAATTTGTCTATGGTACCAACCTTGTCTGTGTTGTGGTGGTGTTGTGTGAAAGAACATTGAAGAACATACATCTATACATATAATAAATCTGTAGAAGGGTCAATTCTGTACATTGAAAATATTGAAAAAATAAATAGCAGGGGGTTTTACTGGATCGATACCAAACCCAAATATGTGATTAAAAAAATTTTTGTCTGTCTGTCTGTCTGTCTGTCTGTCTGTATGTGAAGGCATCACGTGAAAACTAGCGGTTCGATTTCGATGAAACTTGGTATAATTATACCTTATTATCCTGGGCGTAAAATAGGATACTTTTTATCCTGGAAAAATACGTAGAAAAAAATTAATCTTAATTTTTCAGTTTTATCCATAGACGTTGTTCCGTAGAACCGCGAACACACGTTGCGTATTATTATAGGCCTAGCCGTATTTGGGAATTAGGTCCAATAGATATTTATAAGATGTTATTGACAGAGGTACTCAAAATGGAGAAATAACCATCCACGCGAAGACCGACATCCGCGCGGACGGAGTCGCGGGCGGAAGCTAGTATATAATATAATGATTAGGTGTTAGTTTTAAAGTACTTGGTAATTGTAAAAACGATTTTAAACAATAACAAAATAATCACTTTCTTATTTTAGCGTAGAGGTAGAATTATACAATTAGATTTCTTCTCGACTTAGATTATTCTTGTGATTTTATTTTCTGAGCGGGCAACATTGAAATATATTCACTATTTCACTCAAAACTTGTGTATCATGGACAGTCAAATCGTACCTAAAAGAAAAATAATGAGCTTGCAAAATGACATCTAGTAAAATTATTTAGTAGGTATTTGTCAATTTGTGAGAAGTGCTATGTCGCGTAAATTTATGATGGCCTAAAGTATTTTAAAAGGAGCTTGTTGTCGGTTTTAGTATTAAGCGATTTATTTCGCAAGTACGGAAGCGAGATAAATTAACGTGATATATTGCTGTGATGGAGAATAAACTGAATTATCGTTTGTGTTAATGGCGAAAATATTAGTGTGTCGGTGTGTTGTTTAGTGAGAGGCGATGGATCGTCGATGCTCACAGTCGGTCCGGACGCTGGTTTTCGACGATTCCGATTCTGATCCACCTAAAAATGATCAGAAGAAGAATTTGTCGTCGTCCGTTGCTCCATCATCCTTGAACCAGAGCGCTGAAGGTAAACCATGAAGCATTATAGTTATATATTTTGTTGCATATGGATTACTGTTTTATTTGTATGCGCGGTGTTTTCTCGATTTACTCAGCTGTCATATGTTATAATAAGAAGGCGTGACTTATCGGCCTGCTAACCGCGTTATTTAAAGACAATTACGATAGCATTCCGCCTACCTATAAAATATATATAACGTCCTAGCACTCACGTTGTCTGTTATGAAATGTATTGGGCTATTAAAATTGCATGACTATTGATTTGAAGTGATTGAATGTGGCATAGAAATCTATGAAAACACATGTTAAACACGATTCAAAGATTATCAATGTACCCACATTTTTTATTTATTTTCTGTTAGAAAAGATTTTAGAAAGATTCGAATCAATCGAATTACGAAAGATTATCATCCTACTTCAGTAGGTACTGTGTTTATTTATCAAATGTCCACCAATTTCTTAGGCAACAAGGAAACAATATATTATTTTTTTCCAATATTCCCAAACAATGTAACAATTAAAAACACTGTAGTAATATGTATAGAACACTATTGTATAACTAAAATAGAACAATAGGAATGTTATTGTATGTTTAATAGTTCATGTATCCTTATAAAATAAGATAGTAAATTATTTTTCATACATAGTAATATTGGTATCAATGGATAGTCTATATAATAACTCAGCCCCCAGAATCACAGACACAATAGAAAATCTATTGTGTCGTGGCCCGATCGGGCTGCTCGGGCTCAATGGGTTAAAGTAATATAAAATTTATTTAATCTGTGTTGTGTGTGGTTAAAAAATAAACCAATTGCCAAAGCCTCAAAATTATACCATGTCCTTATCTACCAGACTATTCAATGATTTTTAATAGTAAAAAAATAAAATTCTTATGTCACTTAGATCCTAAATTTATTGGAAATATCTTGACCAATTTTATTGCGAAAATTAATTCAATATATTCTATATACTTTTAAGTTTAAGATTTCACAAATAAATCTTAGGAAAATACCTAATAATATGTAACAGTGATAATGTTTAAAAACAGTCTTATCATAGTTTAGTCTACCCGTTAATGTTTAGAGCCATTATCATCTCAGTTGAATTGAACAGGCCATTACTCCTATCTGGTGCGTTTGATATGAACATCTTTTGTGAATTTCAGGTTAATATTTTGGTTCTTGATCCTTATTTTCTGTAGCGCACTTATTTCTACAATATTTTTGTTTTGTTTCCATTGTTTCTATATTTGTTATTTATTGCTCCAGAATTATTTTTGCTTGCTACCTCTGTGTGAATCTGTAATCGACTAGATATTTAGCTAATTAATATTGGTGAAATGTATGTATGAATATAAAACCTTAATCACACAGGTGATACACAATTTGTCTTTAAAACATATTTTGAATAGTAGTCAAAAGAGGAGCATTTAATAAAATAGTTAGAAATAGTACCCATCCTTTTCCTAAGGTACTGTATAGCTAGGGAACAATTGTTTTCTAATTATGCAAAATTTATGCTACTTTTGTATAAAACCATCTTTTCTGAACATTATTAAGCAAAGTTATTTGCATTGAGACGGGGAAATTGGATACTTAATTGCAGTTTTTAATTATACATTTAAATAAATATAGGTAACATTGTAATCTATACTAATATTATAAAACTGAAGAGTTTGTTTGTTTGAACACGCTAACTAATCTTAAGAGATACTGGTCAAATTTGAAAAATTATTTCAGTGTTAAATAGCCCATTTATAGGCTGTAGGCTATATTTCATCACGCTAAGACCAACAAGAGCGGAGCAACATGGGTAAAACCGCACAACACAGCTAGTTGGTTGATATATGAAATTATATGGTTATTATTAATTACATTAATATGTTAAATAGTATGTTTATGAGACGACTGACCTGAATCACTTTTAACTGGTACACTATACAGTTAGATATATTGTGTTTTTTATGCTGGGAAATTCTCATGGGTTCATGAAAGGCTTAGTCACGAATGTCTTTTAATGTTATGTATTAAACTCAAATTTAGTATGGTATGTTTCTAAGTTATTGGAAGTTAACAGTTTGTTTAATTTTTATCATTTGACTTTTCTGATTACATGAAGGTGTGTTTATTTTTCTATTGTAGAAATAAAATAATCAATTCACCTCCTGCAACAGCAACACATCCACTTCCCAGTGGAGTTATGGGCGGCGTTTATCGCTCAACACCAGGCGACGCGTCTGCTCGTTTGCTATCCTAGCCTATATCATAAAAAAAAATTAAGTTTGCTTGTGTCTGTGGTTTTCCATTTTACTCTTCAAAAAAAAATTAACTAAAAACTATATATGTATTAACAAGACTGAGTTATCACATGATGATATCATGATATACCAGTACTTTATTCATGTCTGACTCAGTTCGGGTTAAGGTGTTTATTTCAATTAGTGTACATGTGTAGACTATTGATTGTGGTTTGTAATTATAGACTTTCCGAACCAATATGGCTGGTATAATATGTTAGAGCTAGCGCGCACGAGCAACTTTGTCTCCGCAACTATTTTGTCTCCGCAACTATTTTGTCTCTCCTACCCATGGGCTAGTATGAAAGTGCGCGCACGTAGCGACGCAACTCCCCATACAAATTGATGGGAGAGACAAAATAGTTGCGGAGACAAAGTTGCTCGTGCGCGCTGGCTCTTAAAGTACAATATGGTACTTGATTTCAGTAAAATTGTATTGAAAAAGCTGAAATAGTTTTCAGTTACAGATAAAACAAAGTATTACATCTATTTTTTGAAGTAAAACTTCTTTAGGCGCGTTGAGAGTACAATTTCAAGGTCGCGTCATGGCAATACCGTCACGTCGTGGAGTAAGGATTAATAATTAATATTTTAGTATTAATAAAGGAAAGATTTTATTATCTTGCAGAATCTTGCCAAAGAAGTTTCACGCAACGTTTCTCAGTAGCCAACAATTTATATTTACATTTACTATTATCAATCAATAAAACAATGTCATATGAGATATTGAACCCTTACATACTGCAATCATATATCTAAATCTAAATTTAGTATATCTTTTTGGCAAACTTGATTGTAAAACTAGGTGACATGAAAAGAATGTTGTACGACAAATATCTTATATTCTTCGACAGCTGATAATATCAGTACACTGTATTGATTTGTGAAATGTATTGATATTGTCAATAAACATTTATTATGAGCGAGGTCAAAGGCTTTAGGCATTGTTTCGTAATTTTCGAGAATGTAATTTGTTCGTGATATGAGTTTGTTTATTCACGACTAGCTGTGCCGCGCGATTTCACCACCATTGCTTCGCTCCTGTTGGTCTTAGTGATGATATTGTATAGCCTATAGGCCTTCCTCGATAAATGGGCTATCTAACACCGAAAGAATTTTTCAAATCGGACCAGTAGTTCCTGAGATTGGCGCGTTCAAACAAACAAACTCTTCAGCTTTATAATATTAGTATAGATAACAATGTATTGGAAATGGATACAGTATACAAAATTGTATTGATTTGTAATTTGTTGAATTATTGTATTGTTCTTATCAATGTTTGCTAAAAGTATACCTAGCTTTATGAGCAAATTGTTTGTTTTTGAATGGTTGTTTTTGGCATCTTCAAAATTAACTAACCGAACTAAGGATTCACTGAAGTTTATTTTTATTTATTTTTTATATATTTGTCATTCGTTACAAGTTAATAAAGAGCTTTTACGGGTTCTTTACTATATGAGTATAAAGGATTGACGTTCATAAGATATTTTAATACTCAATGAAAGGTAATCAGTTTTTTTTTTATTA
The DNA here is from genome assembly GCF_905220415.1 of Colias croceus. NCBI lineage: Eukaryota > Metazoa > Arthropoda > Insecta > Lepidoptera > Pieridae > Colias > Colias croceus. The sequence goes on from NC_059562.1 coordinate 6,175,480, forward strand.
GATTTATAACTTAAGCTGGTAATTCGTTGAATAGTTACATTATGTTTGCAATTTTCATGTATGTATTTGCTGACATATTTAAATAGATTTGTAAATAGTTTCAATCTAATAAAAAAATCGATGCACTTTGCCTGCAGTTTCTCGTTTCGGTTTTTATGCGTATAAACATTTCACTTATAACTATTAGGATTACATACAAGTTTTGTTTTCGTGACAAAGGCAGGTGTATTATTTCATTCATGAATGTAGTGAATGTAGCGCAAGGGACAGAATGTAGTTTTATCAATATTTTATGTATATTTATTTTTGTTTACATATTTATGTATTGTTATTAAATACTACAGGTCTATATAATCGTTACCAATTGGGATATTCGTCTCTACGATTTCGGCGCGCGTCAGCTGATCCTTGTGAGTTGTGTACGCTAGTGGGTTCGATTGTCAGCGTAGGCTAGTTTGAGTTATTAACTATTGCTAGACATTAGTTTGTGATTCGTTATCATCATCATCATTATCAACCTTCATTTGTCCACTGCTGGACCTCAGTCATGGCACGCCACTGAGCCCGGTCATAACTACTCTCGTTGATAAATAGTATGTGATTAACTGTTGATAAATATTGTGTTATGGTTTTTCATGTAGAAGTTAGGATATGATGAATATGTGGAAGTTGTGTGCAAGTGTGAACTAACAATTTTATTTTGTAAAGCAGTGAGACAAACTTACATCATTATGTTTGTTATGAAGTACCTATGTGTTCTTACTTCTTACATGACTAAGTAAAAGGAAGCAATTAAAAATTTAACAGATTGGAATTCAATTGCCAAGTGGATGGGATAATAAATTAAATAAAAAAAAGATGCATTTTTCATACATTTGTTTCACTGATCAATTGTCTTAAGGGACAAGTAAATGATCATGGGGTAGGATAGACATATTTAATAAAGTTAAAATTAATACTAAGCTAGGAAGGTATATTACGATGACACTGTTATCTAATACTCAAGAATAAGTGAATGTTAGATATTGTGACAAACTTTATGTAACATCTTTACGTACTGTAGGTACCTACGTATGTGTGTGGTTTTCGGTAAGATCAGTATCTTATGCAGGTAAAGTTTCGAGAAATATCTTGACTTTGAATCTCTATTTTTATTATATAATGTGTTATGTACAGATGTATTTTAACTTGCCATACTTAGTTGGAAAATTGCATCAAGTGGGTTTTAAAAGAATAATTTATTGAAGATTCATTGTATCGAATTGAAGCTTAACTACCTACTACTTTTTAGATCTACCTACCTGGTCAATCTCATGATTTATCGTAAAACAACGAGCATAATATTTAATGCGAATTTAACATTTCACTAAGTATATACCTATATACCTACATTTTCAAAACTAGATACGGTTTCGAGCTCCATCTTCGCTTGTATAATAATCTTACCATGTACAAACAACAGTACTAGAAAATAGAAATAAGCATTTATAATGTACCTGTTACATGCCACCGACTTTTTAGTCAGATCGAAAGAGCGTGTGAAAAGTCTTATTGTTATTTTAAGTGTGTCTTCGTATTCGCTTTTATTTCCCGTTGAATGTTCTCCTATTCGATGGCTTATATGTATGATGAAATTAATCTTGATTGTATGGGACCTTATGAATTACTAAATACTAGCTGTGCCGCGCGATTTCGCCCGCGTGGCTCCGCTCCTGTTAGTCTTAGCGTGATAATATAATATAGCCTATATTACTCGTGGATAATGTAGCTTGCGAATGGCGAAAGAATTTTTAAAATCGGTCCATAAGTTTATGAGCCTATTCATTACAATCAAACAAACAAAACAAACAAACAAAGTTAAACTCTTTATAATATTAGTGTAGATTACACTTTTAGAAGTTCACGATTTTGTACAATCAATCCTTCATCAATCAGTTGTTTAGGCATGTAAGTAACATATGAGTGTACAATTTTACATTTCTATGGTTTTATTAGTATGTTAATAATTAGTATACTATGTCTATGAAACTATATCTATGTCTATAATATGTCTATAATATATTATCTATAATATTTAGGTATATTTTATATATTTTAATATTAATATATTTAATTTTAGTTAATTAGGCTAAAGAAAAGCCCGTAAACTTTGCTTTCAGGAGCGTATTATCGGGAGTATAGTAACGCAAATTATACCTACATTCTTTCAACTTTGTGTATAAGCCAATGTAGAATGATGTTATACAACTAATGTAAACCAGAATAAACCTGTGTTTAAAAGGAAGTCCTAAATAATAGACCTACAGAGTGGCTGTGGTGTAATTTAGCCAATAAATACACACAATTTGATTTGAAAATCCCGCTCTGCTTCCGTTCGAAAATGCATTTCTCGCAAATTTATAGCTTCCGTGCTACTGAAATATACTCGTATGCTAGCGAATAACAGATGCATTTTTACTATATTGTATTATGTATACTATAGTGTTGTATTAAATTAGAACTGATACAGTGTATCAGTGTGGAGATTAAACAGATAAGAAAATAAAGGTCATAATTTCAACTACACATAATATAACATACTTACCTACCTATGTCGATGTAATTTTGCGTTGATTACTTTGTACTTCTAATATTAAAGAACCTATTTAAGTAAATAATATTGTAGAGACCTTACTCATTATTTCTAATTCAAGGTGTTATAACTATTTGGTTTGTAGATTAATTAGTTCCAAGGACTTTGGTTGACAATTAAAGATAATATGACGTAGGTATAAGCTGGTAAGATGTTTTGTTACTCGCTTTATAATCAGGAAGGATACACTCGCTCGATTTCCGCATGAGAAGATTATTTATCATTACCGAATAAGAAGCAGGTACTAGGTACATAATACATTCGTTGTTTGTATTGTAAATAAAGACATTATAATAGTTTTCTAAAGTATTATTAGTGGTAAATGTTAAAAATATGACGATTCAAAGGTGCTTCTAGAAGAAGTCTAATTTAATAAATAAATGTTTGAGTTTGAGTTTTGTCCGAGTGGTAAAATGGATAGATCAAAATAAAATAAACGTTTTAATTAAGTTCTAATTAATTAATTAATATTAAGTAAGTTAGCAGTAAGTTTATCGAAACTCTGTTTCCCTGAACCCATCACAGCTACATTTTTTTTTAATCCGCTGCAAACAAAGTCGTGTCCAAGACACTAGCATAGATAAATCTGTTGTTTTTATACAAAGTTATCACTGATAGTACATAGTTTGTCAGATGTCGCAGGCGCAGCTCGAGCGAATGACACTTGATAAGAATATTATTGAATACCAGTGATTAGCAATCAATAACAAATGGATATTCATTATTATGCTCAACACAAAGCTGTCTAGACAATGCCTGAATTAGAATTGTTTTATAATATGTGTACGCGTCGTTTTATCGGGTGATTTGTTTTGGTCACAACAGGGCTCTGGAGAAATGTTCTATATTGAAATTTGAAATGCAGTGTTTATATGTAGGTAACTGAGAGTTTATCAAAAGGATAAGAAGCAAATAATGTCGATTGGTTGTTTATTGTATCATAGGCTTCTGACTGCAGAATTCTAATGTTCAGCTACCTCTACTGCCTTTGCGAAGATTCCTTAATTAATATGGGTAATCGTATTATAGAAATTATAGACTACCTTCATAAAAATGCAATAATAAGACTGAACATGTATGTTTTATGACTGTATTATCAACGATAAACGAAAACTTCATTTTAAAACGGTCATGCTCATGAACACTACAGTAACGTTACTAACATCGTCTATTCGTCTGTTACACACGTAAAAGTGTGTCAAAGAAATGCCGCTCGCAACACACGATTAGATTGTGTGAACAGCTGTCTGTTACCAGTTCAAGGCCGCTCCTGCGACCCTGGCTCAGTTAGCCGCCCTTCACGCGTCACGTCTTGGTAATTGTTTTAATTCGATTACCTCTCTTGAGATGTAAAATGAGTCGATTTATTCATTATACATATAAGGTATACCGTATAACCCCGACGCTTCGCACACTTTGCACCGAGCGTGAACACGGACTGTGTGCCTAGTGCGAGTTTTCATTGAGTACGAAACGTTACTATCGCGTTTGCGTCACAGCCGAATTAGTATGGGAAATCGAACAGCGCCCCTAGCGGACGTATGGGGAAGCTTTGATTCCCCATACAAATTTCGCTGTGACGCAGACGCGATAGTAACGTTTCGTACTCGATGAAAACTCGCACTAGGCACACTGAAAACCCGTGAGTCTTTAATTTCTAAATGAAAAATACTCGCGTAAAATCAACACAAGAAAATATACATTGAGTGATTGTTTGGTTGGATTGTTAAGGGGTGCATTGTAAGTTGAAGGAATAGGAACTTATGGACGTTTAATGTTGGTTGGATGATTGTTTTAGACTGTTATTTGGTAGTTAAAGAAATGGGAATGTATGGACGTTCGTTGTTATCGATTTGTTGTGATGTCATTATCGTTTAGTGGCGAATTAATGATATAGTAATTGGCGTGTTTATTTTAATAATGCTTTTGACAGAAATTTACATACAAATTAATATTTTGCACTCGCTTATGTATTTTAGATTGATTGTGCAATTTAGATTATGTAGGTACTTAAAATGTAGTCCAACTATTTATTTGTGCAAGACTTAAATGCTTAATCTAGTGATTAAGAATCGGGGCTATGTTTTTAGGCTGTAACGGAAGCTGCGCACGCGCCGTGCAGTGGTGTTCGATTTGTACAACTAGCCTCTATGGTGTAATGCGCATTTTGCTTTTTCTGCTACGTTCCGGGTTTGATATCCGGATGAGATCAGAACGAATTTCAGTTAGATAAGCAAGCAATTTTCGCAAATGTACTTAAATTGCTCACAATAGGAAATCGTGTACTGAGGGAAAAGAGGTTAGAACTTAGAACGTAACCTCTCTTCCCTCAGTACACGATTTCCACATTCAGCAGTACAGCCATTGCTGATAACAATATATACATTAGTACTAGTAACAACGGCAACGTTATGAATGAATTAAATTAAACAAAGAATCCTATTTTTATTTTCCTTCAATCGATATATTCGATAGTCTGTATTTTAAGGGACATCTTGGAGGTGCAATTTGTTTGTTACTTATTTAAATATTTACAAAACTTCATGTCACTATTATTACGATATTACCTGTATCGCGACACGACACGATATCGTCTCGACATTTCCACACGCACGATACGACGCGACTAATCCCCTGTACGTTGACCTGACACACTTGTGGTTGACATCTGCGGGTGCGATTTGCAAACCTATGACTTTTGACCTGCCTTGTTAGTGGTAGTATTGCGCTGATGGCCTGTTTAGTAATGTACCTTATTGCTATATAATTTGGGTATAATTTACCTGAATGCAGTGGGGTTGTGTTTATGGAATGTGGGTATATAGGTAATGTGTAGATTGGTCTCTCTTTGGCACGCTATCGTAAACTTGATGGATATTTATAGCTTGAGTGATTAGGTATATTTGTCTAAAAATCGGAGGTAGTTAAGCGCCACATTATTCGCTTATATTATTGTTTTATTTATAATTATTTATTGATCAGGATGGTGGTTTGCTATAATTTTTTCCCATAAACTAACTTTATTTTGTACATAGGGTATTAATATGTTACATATACCTATTAATTACTTCCATCATTATATTATAAAAATGTGCATACTGCCTTCGATAGGTGCTTCATTAAAAGGTTCATTTTTAAAGAAATGTGAATTGAATTCGTTGCCATGTTGAAAATTTTTTTCCATTCGTTATATCAGTATTCAGAGGAAACATTAATTAAGCAAACTTTTGTTTTATAAACTCGGGGAGAAGATGACGAAATTCACGTGGCACGTTTTTTGCTTTTGAATTGGTGGAATATTATTTTATATAGCAATACTGAGATTTATTATCTTGAAGATATGATTAAGTTAAAATTATATCAAATTTAGGAGATGTAATTTCGTAATTTGACTTTTCCTTAAATAACGTCCAAATATTTTGCAATTGTTTTTTTGGATGTTATGTACAGCAAAATTACTGATTAACGTAATAAGTATATACACTGAGTTTTCAGGTTTCACAATAATATGTTTTGTTTTCATCTCAATAAATAGTCTTCATCGGTGAAAATGATTCTATACCTAGTGTTGTTGTTGCTGTTGCTGTTAGGTATAGAATTTCCGCAAACACTAATTTATTTGAAACGTTGTTTACAATCTACTGTGTTTTTGATACAGCCCGTAGGAAAGTCACGTTTGTGAGCAGAATGCAAATGGGCCAATCGGAGCGTGTGCCGTGCGTAGGGCTGCGTCTGTAACTGAAACATTTATTAATTCAATTAGACTTCTGTTATGCACTTTTCAATCGTCATTATATAGATTTAGGCACCGTTGATACTGTATTTAAATAAAACTCTAATTAAAAATCTTCCTTGAAATCATCTTCATTTTTTAACATAAAACCCATATTAAGATGTATATCGTAGAAACCCAATTTCAACATGTAAAGCGGTCATTCTCACTATGTACTGTGAAGAAGAGCAATCTTTGAATCCGTCATCTCGCTTACATTACAATAACAAAAAATACAAAAACAGTTCTCAATTCGTTATGTATATTTTTTTATTAGTGGTAAGTGAAGTCCCGTGTCCCCGTAGTGGGGTAAGGGGCAGATGCATTATGCATACATCTGTTTCACTGATCGATTTTCTTTAGGGACAAGTAGGCGATCAGTCCTCTGTGTCCTACCAGACCGAGACATTTTTTTTTTCTTCGTCTCCACCGGGAATCGAACCCAGGACCCCTCGGTTCTACGCTCACGCGACAACCACTGTACCAAGGAGGCGGTATTAGTGGTAAATTTTATAAAATGATATTTAATAATATAATGTATTAGCGCCTTAATATTGTAACAACACCTTTTTTGTAACTACATTCTTGTAAATAAATGAAATTTGAATTTGAATTTGAATTATAGTATTATTATTTATTACATTACATATGTAAATTAATATTTAATACATTAAAAACAATACTGTTGGCAGCCCTAGCCGTCACGTGTTCGTCGTTTTCTCGTTACACACAATGCGGTCGCGTATTAGTAATTAATTGTTTTAATACAATTTATATTATTTAGAACAAGTAAACATTTTTTTGGTATATTTTCTATGATATTTTCTATTATTTCGTATTGGATTTTAAATAATATTTTAATTGTTAACTGTAGGTTCTTACAAAAGAAGGTGTTGTGCTAGCCTAGCCTAGGTACTACTAGGTATACTAAATACTAATTATTATCATTTGGGCATTTTATGATATAGTGTATTGTAAATATCTAATATAGACTATGAATGGAAACTATAAATGGACGGTATTATATTATGTATACTTATAAATGTTTGTAAGTAATTCTAATTGATAATCTTATATTATATAAAAATGAATCGCAAAATGTGTTGGTAAGCGCATAACTCGAGAACGGCTGAACCGATTTCGATCATTCTTTTTTTATTATATTCCTTGAAGTACGAGGATGGTTCTTATGTAGAGAAAACGTAAACATGTACCACGGGCGAAGCCGGGGCGGACCGCTAGTTGATAATAATATGATGGGTCTCTATTTGAATATAACTGAATATCTAGCTGGAAAATAATTTCGAAACGGATCGTATAAATAGAAACGCCTACAGAAATAGAATTTCATATAACCTTTACAGGATAAATGTTAGGATATAAAGTTAAAGTTCAAGTTTGAAATCTATTTATTCGTGCTAATTTTAACTTGTTCATAAATCTAGCTTTTGGTTACCGTAATTATGATTATTGTAAACAAACAGCATTAACAAATTATTATCAAACAATTAAACGCATATTAATGAGATAATTGAAGATCAATTCGCATTACATTTATTTGATTTAGCCATGAGACAGTCAGTGGCAATAGCCATAAATAATTTGCAATTTAATATTAAAAATTGTGTCAAGTGCATGCGTCGATTTACGTCGCTTCATCGAACCATCACTCTGTTATCACGCTTGTGGCCACAATGCTTTTCTATCCATTATTATTAGTATGAAAAAATAAATAACATCAGCGCAAATAATTCGTGTACATAATTTTGAAAATCGCTACAGTTGTTCCTTGACATAAGTACAGTACAGACTCCAGATGATCATAGTTCAAGTCGACGTGCATATTTTTTTATAGGTAGGTATATGACCAAATATAATTTTTTACTGAGTAGCCCGATTGTAATAATATTCTTTTAGTGGATAGAGTAGGTAGGTATACACCTCATATAAGAGTCGAAAAAAGTCTCCCTTAAGGGTGGGAAAAAGGGAATTCAGTGTTAAGCTATTTCCTGTTTAAATGCCAGACGGAGACAGGGCGAATAGCTAGTTAAACATCATTGAATTCAATTAGCACCTGCGTTAAATAAAATAATATAAAAATAGTGTCAAGTGCACGCATCCATTAGCGACCCATCGTCGCTCGCAATACTTTACTGGCTTCGTGACGACTGACGAGTGACATACGCAAGGGTTTAGAATGACGTATGTATATTGTATACGTATGTACCTATATGTGCTCGAATTATGTGGGTATTACGCGTGTAATTACTTATTAGTAGTTACGTAATTATTGTAGTACAAGATCCCACAGCAGGATTAGTGCGTTCATAGTTTTTTTGCTAAAACAAAATTAATTATAATTAGGACAATATAATATATCGACTAGGTTTCCAGTCATATTGGCCGCAAGCATTTTCAATAAAATTTTTATCGAATCGATTTTTCGTAAAACATTTCGTTCACTTGTTAAATTGTTATTGTTATGTAAAGAATTCGAAGACAAAGGCATCATCAGATGTCTAAACTCCCGTTTGGCTTGTTTACGTGATAGGGTTTGTGTTGATACACTTATTATCAGTAAATACGCAGATATCATTTAACGATGTTTTATAGCGTCAAAATATCCTATAAAAATGAGTAATTTCAAATTTTAAGTTTGTCCAGAATTTCTTGCAAAAGGTTGCTGCAATATCTATTTATTCGTGCTTTTGAGAGAGGTTGTACCTACTATAATATTTAATTTGATTTAAAAGCGTTCACGAAAAGAGGTCTAGTTTAATTCATGAATGCTGCAGCCTGCGGGTTGAATTGAATTATATGAAGTGGGTTTGTAAAATAGTAGTAATAGTAGACTCTGGAGTATTTATTATAGAACACTTTTACGTCATCATATTTCGTTTTTCTGTAGCTGGAATGGTCGTATCGTTACTTTTTCACTCTAATTGAAGAAAAGTAGACATTGATGAATAACATTTTACTGTACTCTGCTTTCTACGCTATTATAACATTTAAAAGTATTTTCATAGGTCCATTCAAATTGTTAAGTGCTTTCCGAACCGGTGGTAAATTATTTAAAAGCGCTTCTAAACGAAGTCTAGTTGAATTTATAAATGTAAGTTTTTAAAATTTGAAGTTAATGGTAACTAATGAATTTTTGGTAATTATAGAATACTAGATTTCCGCCCGCGGCTTCGCCCGCCCAGTCAAAGAAAAACCCACATAGTTCCCGTTGTCGTGGAATTTCCGGGATGGCGTCATTTTCCCAGGATAAAAGTAGCCCATGTCCTTTCTCAGGTATCAAAATGTCTCCATACCAAATTTCATGAAAATTGGTTCAGTAGTTTAGGCGTGATTGAGTAACAGACAGACAGACAGAGTGACTTTCGTATTTATAATATTATAATGGATTTAAAAGCTTTTTATTCATTACTGACTTCCGAATTTATTATATTTACTACCGAATTGAATGTCATTCGAGCGGTGACTCATAGAAGAGTTTCCCTTAAAAGATGGGTCTTCACTGCAATCTAAAACGTAATTTGATACATTTCAAATGACTGAATATCTTCCATGGATCGTTGCACACGTATGAACGTCTAGTGGCATGTAAAATGGTAATAAAAGTTCGTTTACGTATATTTACGCTTCAAGCAAATAAATAAATAAATCATTTATTTATAAATCATTTATTTGTTTTATCAAAGTGTAGTACAATAAAATTGATTACAGTAAGAATTGCGTATAAAAATAATGGGCACGTAATAAAGATACCCTAGTCCCCACACTAGGATACCCTGTGTTGTGGGAAACTAGTCTCTTCCGATGTTACATGAATATATTTTGATTTTACAAAATTAAGACTATTATTTATTGCAGTGTAAGAAGTACAAAGAAACAAAAAATAAAATACTTAACAAACTCCAGTGTATGAGTGTGTGTGTGTGTGTGTGTGTGTGTGTGTGTGTGTGTGTGTGTGTGAGTGTGTGTGTGTGTGTGTGTGTGTGTGTGTGTGTGTGTGTGTGTGTGTTTTACTTTTCACTAACAAGCAAAGCTTCAGTTTCAGTATAATTTAAGTTGAGTAAAAGTTGCTCTAATTTCTTTTTAAAAATATATATTGATGAATTTATGATATTTACATTTAATCTTTTAATAAACTTATTGTAGAGGAAAGGGCCCCTATAACTATAAAAACGTTTGACAAAATGTATGTATATTTCTAAGTCTTAGGTATATATTTTATGGTGGTAAAAAGTTGTGCCGCGACTGATGTATATACCCTGTGTACCCTGTGTACCCTGTGTACCCTGTGTAATAGATCATGTTATTTACGAGTTACAGCTTGATTTCTATAACGTATAGGTAGTTTATATTTCTATAATCTATGATTGCTGCTTATCAATTAGTAAACTAGTTAGTAGTTACGCTATAATGAATATGAACTAAAACTTAAAAGTGTTATTACTGGTATGAAGATGATCTTGCTGAAGGTTGCTACTCGGACTATTTTTAATTTTTATAATCATTTTTATAACGTGAAAGCGACTTGCTTTAAAAATAATGAGAAATGCTTTAACAACTTTTTGATATAACACGGATAAGTATGTGAAAGTATGCTTCGTTTAGATGTTACTCCAACGAAAACAGTTCGATTAGGATATTACGGAGTAGGTACTCCACCTACAAAAATTATTTCATTAGTTAATTAAATAATAATTTATTTGTTATACCAAAAATTTCGTCTAATATCCAAAGAATATCAAAGCTAGAACACACTAACACGAAACAAATATTTAAACTCTAATAAAAATGTTATTTTCACGCTCCCGCGATAATCGACACTAGGCTTACAACGCTGGCGTCACATCATATAAAATGTTGGTGCAATATCACACTTGGCATGCTCGACTCAATGTAAACAAAAGCTTGGAAACGCGCCGACCGTGGCACGTGATGTTTTTGCAAAATATGGCAATAAAATGCTCGAGTTATAGACGGATTCAGGTAATTCTGTTTGTATATTTGTATGTATGTAAGAGTGAGGTACCACAGCTTTGTCCGGGTTATCCCGGGATAGAAAGTGACAATGATTTTACTCGGAAAAGATGCTTTTTAATGGTTTTTAAATAGGCCAAGAAGTTTTTGATTAATATCGTGACAAACAAACCCACACAGAATATATTGATCGAAAAGTTTTATATTTGTTTTTGTGTTGTTATCGGCAAGTACTGTAGCTTTGCGGTTAGCCGAACAGAAATATAGGCTGTGAGAATTTTTCAATTAAATTGTTTAGTGACGAATGATTGTTTAATTTTTAATTTCTCCTCTATTACACCTCTAGTGGCTGCCAAGAAAGTTTATAACATAGCATAGGTTTTATCGACTAGCGAAAGTTCAAGCGGATTATTCTTGTTTTATGTTACTAGCTTTCCGCCCGCGGCCCGCGTTTTCAAAGGAAAACCCGCATAGTTCCCGTTCCCGTGGGATTTCCGGGATAAAACCTATCCTACGTGTTAACCCAAGTTACCCTCTATATGTGTGCTAAATTTCATTGTAATCGGCTCAGTAGTATTTGCGTGAAAGAGTAACTAACACACACACATCCTCACAAACTTTCGCATTTATAATATTAGTGGTATAGGATAGGAAGTAGGATTAGTAGGATAGTAGGATAGGAAGTAGGACAAGATTTTTTATTATTTTATTTTGGATTCGAGATTCGTATGCGGTTTTGTATAAGTTGTATGCTTGTCTGATTATATTTGGTAGTTGTTTTTATCATTATTATTATTTAGTCTGTATCGGAAACCTTATTTTTATGTCTCGACTTATTTTCAATGATATTTATCATGCACATCTATTATATGTAGAATTATGTATTAATTTTCTAAACATTAACGACTTTTTTTTAAATATTTCTTTGGCGGGAATTATTTTGAACGGGTAATTTTCGTATAGATTTATGCGATATATTATAGCTAACAAGTTATATTCTTGTTCTAGATCTAGGCAGATAAAAGTAAGAAATTATTAGAAACAGCTGTTCTTGTTTTATAAATCGTGTAAATAATTATATTATGTTTAAAATACAGATATATAACATCGTTTTAATAAGACGCGGGCGACACGGACGCGGAGGTGTGACCCGTGACGTAACAAGCGATAATGTTTATAGCGAGTGTGCCAAAGCCCTAATTTTAGATGACTAGTTATTGGGTTGGTCTTTTTTATTAAATAAATTTTGACATTGTTCCCGCAAAGAATATATAAAAATATAGGTACATACATATACCTATTACGAATTAAATTGTCAGTTTAAGAAATTGCCCTCTTAAAATATTCGTAACAATTTGCCCTCTTAAAATATTCGTAACATCAGAATCCATATAATTCCATCTGAGATGGGAGGTTTATTGTTATTTAAATTGTAAAGATAAAAATGTATGTACATTTTTATTGTGGTGGCTTGCTCAACTAATATGCCTATATGAAAAATAGGCCCATAAAGATAATTGACATTGATTAATTGAATCGATATCCTTTTGACTAACAAGTTATTTAGGAAAAGCAATTTATATCATCAAGCTTTGTTTTTCAAGATACATATACATATAGGATCGAAAAATATTTTATAGTCGTCGTCGAAATCCAGCCAATAACTACTTAGGTATAATAAATATTGTACAGACTATAAAAGCTATATTTTATTTTTAAACGAGAAGCGGAGGTGTGGTGTGTGACGTCACATTCTTGTAATGTATGATTAAGTGTCTATCTAGTCGGTCAAGGTCCTAATTTTAGGTATAGCATTTGTTTTTCGTGGAATGAACAAGAAAGTGAAATTAAAATTAAATATTGTTTCAGTAAAACCGTAAAATGGGTCATGTTTATATTGCACGCCTCATAAGCGAAGCGTTGAGGTGGGTACTACTGTCACTTCGCGCAAAACATCTGATTTTTCAAACTTAAAATGTCTTTATGTATCATACATTGCACTTGTAAGATAATACATACACACACATATTAAGAAAAAACACTATTTTTAACATTCATGATATTTTTGATGTCATTTTTGTTATTTAAACTAGTTAAAAAACAGTTTAAAAAAGTTCTGTCTTGGACGTCCGTGTGTCTGTATGTGCGGAGGATTTTCTTGTTAACACGATAGCGACCGAAATACTTTACTAATCGAGTCTTTTTTTTTCTCTTACGCTTGAGTATGCTCAGGAATAGAACCCTTTCATTTTTCAGGGTCTGATTCGATGTGGTTTAATTGTTATTAAATAAACAAAAAAAAATATCGACTGTTCTCCATAATTTTAGTATTTCTATATATATTCTTTATTTTTTATATTTATAGTGTACTCAAAATTCACCATTATAAACTCGATTCTTTATACTATAAGCCAAGGTTTAAAAAAATAAGTTGGTAGTCAGTCCCATAAACCTGTGCAGTTTCACATCTAGGTGGGGCCACAAGAAAAATAGCTCAATTATTACGGTACCGCTTTCTTTACTGTTCCAACTGTTTTATTTTATTTCTTTTTTATATTTATAGTGTACTCTTTATAGATAATCAATTTTATTGTTAAGGATGAGATTATGAGGCGTGCACTTTTGGATTTTCCAAACTATTTTTAACTATGGTCGTAGTTATAATTTTTTTTAAGTATATGTATTTTATTTTACTAATATGTTATGCCTTCATCATGTCATTGTAACAGTTAGAGCTAGCGCGCAAGAGCAACTTTTGTCTTCGCAAATATTTTGTCTCTCCCATCAACTCTATGGGCTAGTAAGAAAGTGCGCGCACGTAGCGACGCAACTCCCCATAGAGTTGACGGGAGATACAAAATAGTTGCGGAGACAAAAGTTGCTCTTGCGCGCTAGCTCTTATATGATTATATCCATTTTGATTCCATATTTCCTCTAATCAACTTGTTTTTTCGATGCAATGAGAGGAGCTCATACCTATCTCTATAAAATTCCAAAAAATATTTGTCACAAATTTAGCGAATTTTTGCGTGAGACCGAAACATATTCGCCTATACACTTACCTAATGTAAGTATGCATTGTTACCAAAGTCCAAAGTTGTGAACTGCAAGTCCGTAAAATAAAGTTTGCGTACGGCAGATTAAATAAACAAAGATAAGCAGGCGGGATATGTTTATTGTTTACACAGCACGTGTTGTTGTTACATCGATTGCAAGGAAGTGTTCGGTGGAAGGTTTATATTTTATATGCACCGTGAGTACTTGATAAATTTGAATTCATTTGGTCTGGAACTTTCTGGAATCCTTTGTGTGCGCTTTGATTCGTCTTGTATGTTTATTTTCGTCCAAGTAAATATCAACATAAGTTTTATAGTGACCTACATCTATAGGTATTTAGTAATTTAAATAATTACTGTTATTTGAAAACTGATGTCACATTATAATTAATTACAGGGACCTCAAAACCTCATATCATTCGATTCCCTTGAAATTTTAATTAAAGTGAAATATTTTCCTTTGGGAGTGGAAAAGTGGGATGGTTTATTTGAAAATATGCCAGCATTCGTCATTATGATATTCATCAAATATATAATATTTAAAAGATAAGCTTTTTTCGCAATGTCTACCGTGAAATGGACGCAGAGCGCGCGTCCGCTCTAATCATTTATCTATAGGATCTATACTAATATTATAAAGCTGAAGAGTTTGTTTGTTTATTTGTTTGAACACGCTCGGGAACTACTGGTACGATTTGGAAAATTATTTCGGTGTTAAACAGCCCTCTTATCGAGGCTATATATATCATCCGGCTAAGACCAACAGGAGCGGAGCACTAGGGATAAAACCGCGGAGCTAGTTTTGGTTATAAAATTTTATCACTTGTGAGTTTTGCAAGCTTTTCATTCGCGTAACTTGGCATGGTAATTTGGCATTGTTGATTGAATAAAAAAAAATGTAAGTACTTTAACATATCAATCAGACATGATCGCCAGGATTACCATGCTATCTTATAGCAGTATTGTTTTGTCCCATTGCCATTTTTAACACAGGATATAGGTAATACAACTTTAAGACACCATGGTATGGGGGTAGGAAGCCAAAATTTATCAGTTCTTAATGATTAACCCATAACATAACAAAAAACGTATTGAAACTTAGTATTTTAACACAGGATATAGGTAATACAACTTTAAGACACCATGGTATGGGGGTAGGAAGCCAAAATTTATCAGTTCTTAATGATTAACCCATAACATACGTGTATTAAACAAAAAACGTATTGAAACTTAGTATTTTAACTTGCAATTATTGTTACTTGATTAAATATGAATATTGATCGTCGATGTTGTAAGTCCGGTTGTGTTTGCAATCGTGCGGACGAACACGTGTGATGTTGTAGGTACTAGGAATTCGATATTATGTGCGATTAATGAGGTACATGTTAACAGTTTAACAAAACTTGGTTTGTTTGTACTTTTATCTAAGAAATAATTAAAATAGTTTGGAAAATCCAAAAGTGCACGCCTCATAATCTCATCCTTTACAATAAAATTGATTATTTATAAAGAGTACGTGACTATAAATATAAAAATGAAATAAAATAAAACATTTGGAAAAGTAAAGAAAGCGGTACCGTAATAATTGAGCTATTTTTCTTGTGGCCCCACCTAGATTTGAAACTGCGCAGGTTTAAGGGACTGACTACCAACTTATTTTTTTAAACCTTGGCTTATAGTATAAAGAATCGAGTTTATAATGGTGAATTTTGAGTACACTATAAAAAAAAAAAGTCGATATTTTTTTTGTTTATTTAATAACAATTAAACCATATCGAATCAGACCCTGAAAAATGAAAGGGTTCTATTCCTGAGCATACTCAAGCGTAAGAGAAAAAAAAAGACTCGATTAGTAAAGTATTTCGGTCGCTATCGTGTTAACAAGAAAAAGGATCCGCACATACAGACACACGGACGTCCAAGACAGAACTTTTTTAAACTGTTTTTTAACTAGTTTAAATAACAAAAATGACATCAAAAATATCATGAACGTTAAAAATAGTGTTTTTTCTTAATATGTGTGTGTATGTATTATCTTACAAGTGCAATGTATGATACATAAAGACATTTTAAGTTTGAAAAATCAGATGTTTTGCGCGAAGTGACAGTAGTACCCACCTCAACGCTTCACTTATGAGGCGTGCAATAGGTAATCTATTCACATTCGGTTTTAATCGCTGCTTTTGTCTTGTTCTCTTCTTAATTAGGGTGTTATTCAAAATTATAATAAGTATGTTTTCCTTACCTCTCCTGAATATCAAAGCTTTTGCAAGCTTAACGTTTTTTTTTTTCAAATAGAATTGTGATATTTTATTATTTTAATAAAGTATTACACTCTACTGCTACAAAATTGTAGATTTATAATAAATTATTAATTATCTTTATCGTTTTTGTATTGTTTGTATCGATTCGTATTGTTATTGGTGCAAATAAAATTCATTCAATGTTGTTCTCTACAGATGCGGGTAAACGCAGCAACTTGCTGCGCATGCGTCGCTCGGCGCTCGGCAAGTCGGCACCGACACTCTCCGTCCACGTGGTGAGTGGATATACACATTAAAAATATAAAAATTGCATATAAAAATTGACCTGTCGCAGTGGCAAGGTTTCACAAATTCACGGGCAATAGAGTATACTTATTTTGAGTTTTGAAAAAGAATAGCCGTTTGTAAGAATAGTCTTTGATCCTGGGTCCTCAACTATACTTTCATTACTTTTTTCATCCAAACTAAGCTATAATGCGTAACAGACAAACAGACCGACGAATTTTCTCATTCACCTATATATCTTAATATATATAAATCTCGTGTCACAATGTTTGTCCTCAATGGACTCCTAAACCACTTAACCGATTATAATAAAATTCGCACACCATGTGCAGTTAGATCCAACTTGAGAGATAGGATAGTTTAAATCTCAAATCGTTTTAGAGAAAGCGGGCGAAGCCGCGGGCGGTAAGCTAGTAATATTATAAGTATAGATTTATTACAATTATCTACTCTACTATAATAATATATTAAATTATCGTGTGATGTGATTATTTTTATGTGTAATTATATTATCTAGAACGTGACTTGTGAAGTGTACAAATAACATAATCGCGTTTTAAATGCACCATAACTTTCCAAACTTCAATAACTAACTTCAATAAAGTGCACAAGAAATCAATGCATAATTACTACAAAAATGCGGTTCCTTGAGAACTACCGAAATAAAAAGTAGGAAAAAAGGATAAGATATTATGATGTAGAAAATACTGAAACCCATCATTTTAAAGAATGTGTTTTATGCATTGAAAATATTTTCTTTTCTTATTCTTATTAAACGTGGTCTTTCCCCGTTTATTTTTCTCTCTATCTGAGTATGTAATATGCATAATATTAGATACTAATATGTGGATATATTATGATGCTGATAAATCACACAGAAACCGGGTGAAGTCGGGAATCAGAACTAGTCAATAACCACTTAATGTTAATGAGAAAGCAGCTCGGGTTGTTTGTTCCGCTTTCGTACCTTTGAAGATTTAAAAACATTCATCTCATGGTCAAGTTTAAACAATTTTATCTAAGACTTCTTCTGGATGTTATTTTATTACGTCAAAATATTCAAATCCAATCAAATGATACGCACACGGTCTGTTGAAGTAAGATTTGTAAGACTATAAAGTATATTATTGAACAAATACGTAATTGTTCATATTTATAAATTCAAATTGATATATCACATGGATGATGGACCGTAGGTATTGTACATTTAAATAGATTGCTCATTGTTATGAAAAACTACAATTTCAATTATAATTATACATAGAAAAATAAATCTGTGACGAAATAATACCACCAATGTCTATTCACTATTGGGGTTCCTTCCCATCCCAGTGATGACTTTTGTACGATAGACTACTAAGCATAATATTAACGTAATTTTTTACTTATTTAAATAACAATAACATTAAACAATAATCTGATTTGCAGAAAGAGCCATGCGCGGTATCGCGTCGTCCGTCGCGTCTGCCGCCACCGCCGCCTCACCATCGACTGTCTCTTGTGGTGAGTGACATTGTTCTATATTCGACTTTTTTAGTGTAGAGGAGGGTAGTTGGAAATATTCGATACTCCGTGGCGTGAGTAACACATAAATATTGGCGTTTCTGTCGATTTATTAAGAAGTGTTGTGGTATAAGTAACAAGGAGGTTTTTTTTATTGAGTTAGTTGTTGAATATCACGAACAAAAATACGAAAACACATAATCAATAATATAATAGTACACCATACAATGTAGTGTATCAACATATGTATGTAGGTAATTAATTTGATGAGCGCAAAATAGATTAAAAGTAAAATTGAAATGATAGCGTAAAAATTGTTTAGTCATTTTCATTTTATTTAAATATCTACCAATGGTAGCATTGTTATTGTATAATGTATATGTATTGTCTAAAATGGAATTAATGAATTCCCTATGGTTTTTAATATACACAAGTCCAAAGGTGGACAAATCTTTGTTTATATCGCATTGTTGTGCCAAACACATATTAAATTAAAGCGTATCACAAAATGTGCACAATACATAAACAGATCACGTACATATGTTTTGGTACGAAAATATATGAAAATGTTTGTTAAAATGAAGTAATGCCTTACGTAAGGCGATATGTCGCGTATTGTTACAATTTGGTAACAATAAATCAGTGGTTATGTAAGTCCTGTCAACTGTCTACTTGTATTAAGCTCCTTTAACTGTAATATTTACTAGTCTTTTGTATGTTAAATAAATATTTTTATTTTACTTTTTGAAGTGAAACTTCTTTAGGCGCGTTGAAAGTAAATTTTAAGGTCGCATCATGGGCATCACGGTATTCGTCACGTCATGGAGTAAGGCGATGATTTTGGTATCTTTTAATCGTGCCGAAGAAGTTTCACTTCTGACACGTCTGCTCGGCACACATGCTTTTTTTTCGTTTGTAACTGGGTTGGGATGCGTCGTGGCCTTCGTACCAAATTGTTACAAATCATCATGTTTGCTTGTTTCCATACTTAGTTAGCGAAGGAATGACATGAATGTGCAAGAGAACACAATAAATAGTCTTCTGTGTAATAAATAAATATAAAGTTATTTTTGTAAGCGCTTTGTAAGGTTCTTGTCTATGTCTATTTTCAACTCGCCCTCATGTCATACCAATTAAAGAGATTTGTCAACTCGGCCTTGTCCAAGTCACGACCAGCTATAAATTTTAACGATCATCAAGCTCAGCTTGAGGCGTAGGAAAGTCTATAATCTCGGTAGATATGCATAGATTATCTTATAATCTTGAAATATTTACAATAAGAGGTCGTGAAGAGCCGATCCATATTTTTTTGCAGATAGTTTTTAGTATACGTTTGTCCCTTTCTTTCTTACGTCTAATAATTTGAACGTGAAAGAGATCGAAAGATAGGATTGCTCGTGAATTCTGAATTTAGTCCTCTATGAATAAGTAAAGATAACGATTTACGAATAATATATCAACAATGTTTATGATACCTTTAGTAGTCTTAAGTCGAGAAGGGAATATTTACTTCAATGTTTTGTGTATACGTTTGTGTTTAGAATTTTTATTTCACTTTGGGCTTTATTTCACAATACCAAATGATTTTCCTCGTATTGCGCTAGATTAAAAGGTTTCAGCTAACAACCTGTCCGTGGCGTGCAATAAAAACTTTTTCTATACAATTAATAACGGAAAAAACTCCATTGAAAAGTGTTATATAGGGTATAAAAACTATTCAGTTCTAAGTATGAGATCGGTGGGCGTCTGTCTGTGAGTCAAAGAATGATGTCAAGAACCGAACCAAGGAGAATGTAGCAAAAAACTTATTATCTCGATGTTTATGTAAATAGGGACGGTGTAATGAGGGTAGCCGTAATGTCTACGTTTTTGAATTATTTTTTTTACTCGTTGCTCGTTTTGATGTGGTGGTTGGAATGTGAGTGTGTGTGTGTTTTATTTATTTATTTAGGTAGTTGTGATATGTTTTAATGATATTGTTTTTAGGTTAGGTTGATAGAATTGGTTTGAGACGAGGTCCTATGAAGATTTTGTTGACATACATTGTGCGTTGTCTGAAAAAATGAATACATAATATTCATATTTAAGCCTTTTTAATACGCGTTTGGTAAAAATACTAGGTAAATAGTCAACGAAAGTTTTTGCACTGTTGAGGCGTATTGCGAAGTTCGTAATCTTTATTTACTTTCTTGCAAATAGACAGCTAGATTAATACAAGGTTAGAACTGGAATGTATATAAGAAAGTCAGCCAGTTGGTAGGTAGTGGTTGGCGGGATGCAGGGAAACTTACTGAGCCAGTAACTGGTCTCGTGTTATGTAAATAGCGTAAAAGTTGATATCGTAGTTTCTATATGATGTGCTTTCTTCTAGGTAATAAGTATTTGGTTTTAAGGTATACCTAGTAGGATTTGATCATGTTTAGAATCGTTAGAAAGTTTATCCTATACAAGACAACTAATCTTTTTTTTAAATGTTAACGTAAAATATAATATGGTCTTCATATTTTATTTTACGCCTAGTTAGTAAAATATGAAGAAACAAATGAATTTGGTCAGTGAATTTTTAGTTTAAATGACGTATTTGACTCTTGCCCTGTAACCTTGCAACCCCATAATCAAAACACGTGGAATATTATTGGAAAAATCCAAGTTGTAACATACATATTTCCCTTTGGATCTAAAATAATTTTCGTGGAATTTTATTCTATTGTTTATTTCGATTGTTTTTAGCTGCGCAGTTTGAAATGGATACAGGGCAACTTCACGGTCTAGTAGTTAATATATAACATTACCAAAAAATCGAAGCGAAAATTGTAAAATCTAGCTTTTCAGTTGTTGTTAAGTTGTTTTGAAAACTTAATAATGACTGAGCTGAGTCTTTCAACACAGATTGACAGATTTTTTTTATGAGTATCTATATTCTGAGTCGTAAGAGGTATAAACAAAATAATATAGGTCAGCTAGTTTTTGAAAACTTAAATAGTTTCTATAGTGTTGTGTGGCCTCAAATATTTTGATAATAATTATTTCTTTTATATATCCCAGGTCGGTTCAGGCAGATGCAGTTCCCCCGGCACGGGGCCCCTCTCGCCGGCCGAGGGGCCCCGGTGGCACGCACACCACGCGCACCCGCTGCACCACGCGCTGCTGTCGTCTAGCGTCAAACGGGGGAAGGATCTGTGAGTTTTAGTTTTTTGTAATTCTTATTATACAGGTCGGTTCAGACAGTTGCAGTTCCCCCGGTACGGGGCCCTTCTCGCCGGTCGTGAGGCCCTGTGGCATTCATACCGTATAATAACTTTTTACTATCGGTATTAATTGGTGTGATATTCCAGTCTGTTATCATGTACTACAAGAAGTAAGAAGTGCAAATCATGCATTTTAAATACGTAGTGACCAATGAGGATATTCACATAATATTATGTATACAAATCGTAGAGAAAGTATTTGCTGAATTGGACAGGCAGTTTGAGATTGCATCCTATTATAAATGTCAAAGTTTGTATGATTGTGTATCATACTGAAAATACGTAATCTATTTGAATGAAATTTTGTGTATAGAAAATTTGAGCTGGTATAAAAATTGCACTTCAAATAAAAGTCTGAACTTAGTGCTCTTACGCACTAGCGGTTAACCGCGGGGGCGGCTAACCGCGCGGTTAGCCGCTTTCCCATTTTAATATGCAACCGCTTATGATTGTACGCACTAATCATAAAAGCGGTTGCATATTAAAATGGGAAAGCGGCTAACC
Source organism: Colias croceus (assembly GCF_905220415.1). Taxonomy (NCBI): domain Eukaryota; kingdom Metazoa; phylum Arthropoda; class Insecta; order Lepidoptera; family Pieridae; genus Colias; species Colias croceus. Next base: position 6,197,736 of record NC_059562.1, read on the forward strand.
GCGCGGTTAGCCGCCCCCGCGGTTAACCGCTAGTGCGTAAGAGCACTAAGTTCAGACTTTTATTTGAAGTGCAATTTTTATACCAGCTCAAATTTTCTATACACAAAATTTCATTCAAATAGATAGGCGTACTTACATACGATGTATTTTAAATATTTCGAAGAGCATCCATGTCCAGCTTCTTTTGCAATCGGCCAGAATTCCTTCAGTTTTATTTCCATCTAATGGTTTCCTACGATAAATGTAGTGATGTAGGAATGCGCGCGCGCAGCCAACTCGCCGGACTAATCGAATGCTTTACGTTCACATGTCTGTCTACTTTAGGAGTAAGGATATGTGAGTATCTCGAGAATTTTGTACGTAATGCATTTTTTTGGTTTGACTTCAAAGAGGATTGTCGGATAATTTATGCTTATAGCTTTCTTGGGAGTTGACAAGTTCTAGGATTAGTTTTGTATGTGACGACTGTAAAGGGGTGAAATGTTATCTGGTTTACTTCAAAATAAACAGATTTTTGGTTTATGTGATGGATTGCATTGATGGAAAATTGTTTTAAATTAGTATGATGAAAAATATTTCATAACATTCATTCTTTGGAATTTGTTTTGCTTTCGTTTCTAGAACCATCTATGTGGAATATGTTTTTACTTTTTTCATAGTAAGAAAACATGATTTTTTTTTCAATTTCAAAAAAATATGCACTGAGTACTTGAATAGAATAGTAGAGTAATAGTTAATAGTGTGAATACAGTCTCAGCATTTACTGCGATTGCATGACAATCACAGTGCTGATTTTCAGTAATCTGTCAAATTTTTATCAATTATTTGAATGTTATATTTACAGAGACGGCAGGAGATGGTCAGTCGCTTCATTACCATCGTCCGGGTACGGGACGACTCCGGGGAGCTCCAGTTTGTCGGTTGGTTTTTATTTATTTATATAATATAATATACAGAATAAAATAATGGATGTATAATCGAAGTTATTGGATGTTTAGTTTGAATTGAATTCAAATTTTTAAATATAAGGCGTTATAATTTTAAATAAGGCGTCGCCCTGGAATGACGAAAGACGCGGGTTCAAATCCCGCCTCGTGATCGATATTTAATTTGGAAATCGGTGCAATCGTTTGATGTAGGTATGTGTAAATAGGTAACTGATAATAGCGGATAATAACATCATACGGATGATGATTCAAGTATCAATAGATTTTCTATTGTGTCTGTGATTCCGGGGCCTGAGTTATGTAATTACTACATATTATACATACAAAGATTTGTATTTGTTCAATATTAATTTCAGCAAATTACGATACTTCTACAAGAAATATGTAAAGAGATATGATATTTTTATGGGCCGATATTTACAAAAAGATTATCCGTTCTGTCACTATAGGTACCATTTTATCAAACATTGCATTTAGCATGAAACCAAATTCTACGTAAAATGATGAATGGATATGTCATAACAGATAAAATATACAAGAAATATCCTTATCTGTAGTGCATATTGTGAGCAAACAATTATTATAGATATTACGTATGAAGTCATATTTTATTAATACATGATTGGTAACATGTGTGATTTTTTTGTTGGCTCATACTATTATTGTTTAATGTTAATTTTATTTAATGGGTATTATTCTTTACGTTACTTTTGCATTTCTAACGGTGCATTTATATTAAACGAGCGATGTCGTGGCTAACGTGGCGATATGTCAAATTGTTTTAGTGTAAACAGGCGTAGAGCATTCTTTCGTTGTTCTTAGTGCGTTCGAAAAGGTTCTATGCAATGTTCTAATACTGAACAACATTGATTACGAGTTTTCGTTTACACTAAAAGAATACGGAAGAATGATCTTGCTCTAGCCCTAGTTCTATGTTCGTTTGATGTAAATGCACCGTAAGAAGTTGAATAAAAACAAGTACATATTTATAAAATATCAAACATTTTATTTAATAGTAAGAGACTTTTATATTAATAAATTACAATTTGCTATTCTAATTTTAACCTTACGTATAGAGTCATAAGAGAAAAATTTATTTGTGACACAGATAGTATGTACATTGTGTACACACTTTCAAAGAAATTTATGAATAAGATAAAGTATGGTTTATGACTCAGTATTCACACTTAATGTAGCCATGAAAATGTTTAGATATTGCATTTTATGAATAATATTTTTTGTTTAAGTGCCAAAAGGCGGGATTATCGTATAATTGATGATGTCCGTTAAATTTGATAACAGTAGGTATGACAAATCCTATGACTCCAATAATATGTTCTGAAAAATTTCTGTAGATAAAATTAAATTTCTTGATAAATATCAGATGTATTGATTTTTTTTTATTTTACGCAATATAAAGTAACTTATATTTTTCAATTTAAATAATACTAGCGGTCCGCTCCGGCTTCGCCCGTGGTACATATTTCGCAATAAAAGGTAGCCTATGTCCTTTCTCGGGTATCAAAATATCTCCATACCGAATTTCTTGCAAATTGGTTCAGTAGTTTAGGCGTGATTGAGTAACAGACAGACAGACAGAGTTACTTTCGCATTTATAATATTACCATAGAGTATTATAAAATATAAACAGGAAATTAAAATATTTTATTCATTTTTTTCCTTTACTTGTACAAGGAATGATTGAATTTTTTCCACTGATAAGATCGAACCTTTGACCGACTATATAATGAATGAAAGCTTTATTGTACACACCAAAATAATGAAAGTAAAATATACATAAATTGCACTATAGGCGACCTTATGGCTACAGAGCCATCTCTTCCAGGTAACCCAACCAATGAAAAGTAGTATATAATTAAAGTTCTATCCACTGAGCCACAAAGATCTTATTTAAAATCAATTTTAAATTAACTTTATTAGTTTCATGCAAATTCTCTGCAGAGATAAACTATGTTATGACGATTCAAGTGTTTCTAGAAGATATCTCATTAAATAAATACATACTTACTGGAATTTGAAAAATTTGTCGCTACGATATATTAGGAGTCTAAGATGTATGATAATATATTAATAAATTAATACTTAAGGATGCTATAGCTAAAAATAGCAATCACAAAACACTTATTTACTAGAAGAGTTCAGTGTTGCGTGTCACAATAATTGGGCCCGGAAGCTCTCACAATATGAATGTAATGAAGTGTAAATGTTTTTATGTATTTCAAAAATGTAATGCTATATGTTATCTAATTTATTTTTATGGTTTATGATATATGTTGTCTGGGTGGCCAGTTTATTACAAAATGATTGATGGCGATAAGCACAGGTTATAAGAGTTTTAAATGGTACTGTTAACTTCATTTATATTAGATCTAAATGAAATATAACAGTAGTGTATCTAATATAAAATTCCTGATTTCACTTCACCTTCTATAAATATAATGTTTTGTATCAGCAAAATAGATTTTTGAGTAAACCAATAAACGATTTATTTTCTTACTTATTCACTTTATTAAAAAGGTGTGACACGCAATTGTTCACGATATATCGTTGCCAGACGGTCATAATATGTTGTGATAGGTTCAGAGATAACACGCAGGGTCCGATAAATGCAGTGCAAAGTGCTTTGTTTTCGCCGGGAATGCACTCTAGATAAAATGTACTGATAGCGAATATGTAGGTACATGATAGGCGCCCGTTTGTATTGATAAGGCTTCTGTTCTTTATGGAGATGAGATTGCGAGAGGATATAGATTAAATAATGTATTAATAAATGTTGTTGAATTAATTAATACTTGTTTTAATTTTATGTGTAAACATTTTTCGAGGATCTTGCTCGAAGGACCAAAAATGTAGTGTGTACAGCGCGGCGTACTATCATTGTTTTGTTTCTAACTTATGGATCATTTGGAATCAAATAAACATCAAAGATAAAAAATGACTCCTTGGGAAGCGCTGGTTAAAAACTGGAGGTATAAAAGTTGCAATAACTTTATTTAATTATTTAACGCGTTATACGCTACGAAGCGAATGACGCAAACGATGCCTTCAATTTTACTTTAGTTATAGTTATTATCCGTTATTATTATAGTACTAGCTGTTCCCCGCGGTTTCACCCGCATTGCTCCGCTCCTGTTGGTCTTAGCGGGATGATATATAGCCTATAGCCTTCCTCGATAAATGGGCTATCTAACACCGAAATAATTTTTCTAATCGGACCAGTTGTTCCCAAGATTAGCGCGTTCAAACAAACAAACTCTTCAGCTTTATAATATTAGTATAGATATACTCGATAAGATTTATTGTATTTGTTGCTTGTTCCAGTCGCAATGTTCGTCGCAAGAGCGTCTGCTAGCGGTGCAGGCGGCGTGCGAGCCGCCGCGTCACTGTCCACACTGCCATCAACATCAGAATTCGCTCAAGTAAGTATTTTTATATCTCTTGCTTTATATATTTTGTTAGACAGTCAGACACTTGATGTTGTGTAGAATTTAAGCTTTCTCACACCCCTAAGTAAAGAAGCAAATTTTAATCATTCTTTTTGAAGATGTTACTGGTGGTCTGTATAATATATAGTTGATGTTTAAGTAATCTTTTTGTGTTTTTTTTATCCAATTTTCCTATTACATATTGTCCTTTATTTTACTGATCTGTTTGTATGTTTTATGCTCTGGCTCACAGGGCAGCGGCATAAGCTGAGTGTGTGTGGTTGTTTTTTTATCTGCTCACTTGACTATTATCCATTTGACTAATTTCCACTTGACTATTACCCACTTGACTATTACCTACTTGACTATTACCCACTTGACTATTACCCACTTGACTTATACCCACTTGACTATTACCAACTTGAATATTACCAACTTGAATATTACCAACTTGAATATTACCCACTTGACTATTACCCACTTGACTTATACCCACTTGCCTATTACCCACTTGACTATTACCCACTTGACTATTATCAGGTCGTCGTTATATTGACATGTTTGTATGTCTGTCCGTGCAGCAGCTCGCAGGACAGCGGCATGTACTGGGCGTGTGTGGTTGTCTTTTTGTCTGATCTCTTGACTATTACCCACTTGACTATTATCTAGTTATCGTTATACTGAAGTGTTCGTATGTGTGTCCGTGCAGCAGCTCGCAGGGCAGCGGCATGTACTGGGCGTGTGTGGTTGTCTTTTTGTCTGATCTCTTGACTATTACCCACTTGACTATTATCTAGTTATCGTTATACTGAAGTGTTCGTATGTGTGTCCGTGCAGCAGCTCGCAGGGCAGCGGCATGTACTGGGCGTGTGTGGTTGTCTTTTTGTCTGATCTCTTGACTATTACCCACTTGACTATTATCTAGTTATCGTTATACTGAAGTGTTCGTATGTGTGTCCGTGCAGCAGCTCGCAGGGCAGCGGCATGTACTGGGCGTGTGTGGTTGTCTTTTTGTCTGCTCTCTTGACTATTACCCACTTGACTATTATCTAGTTATCGTTATACTGAAGTGTTTGCATGTGTGTCCGTGCAGCAGCTCGCAGGGCAGCGGCATGAACTGGGCGTCGCTGTCGGACAGCGGCGGCAGCGGGCCGGCGCCGCGCCCCGCCTCGCCGCCGCACTCGCCCTCGCCCAGGGGCATACCGCGACGCGTTAGGAGCAGGAGCTTGAGGTGATCTTTAAACATTTTATATGTATTACTAGCTTGTCTAAAACCTAATAAATTATACACTAAAACCCTCCTCTATCTATTCAAAAAAACCGCATCAAAATCCGTTGCGTAGTTTAAAAGATTGTATGCTTATACAAATGGATAGAGGGACATAGAAAGCAACTTTGTTTTATACTATGTAGTGAAGCATTTTTATGAACTCAAATTTAATAAAAAAGGTCGAGTTCCGTCGTTACAATATTGTAATCATTGAAATAATGTTTCATATTGGTTGAGATAATAATTAGTTGTTTTATGGGGTTGCTTATGTGTGTTTTAACATGTCTTTGATGTGGGTTAGTGGAATGGGGAGATTTTTAAACTAAGTATAGTTTCACACTTTTTTTACGGATTTTGATTTTGAAATATAAGCAAAAGGCAAAATTTTGAATTTTAATGTGATTTTAGATATATTTTTCTTAACCTTTACAATAAAAAAATCTCTTATTGTAATAGAGTGTTAAAACATTCGAAATACCTAATATTTTTTTTCTTTATATAAATAGGATCAACGTTTGCAACAAGCAAGTGCTATTACGTCTTTTTTTACAAAAGTAATTCCACCTGATTCTAACATATTAACCTAAATAATGTACAGTTCGCCGTCCCGTTCCCCGGGCGGCGGCAGCGCGGGCTCGGACGGTTCCCGCGAGGACGCAGTCACGGCTATGTCGGCGCTCTTCGCAGCCAGGTTCCCGGCCGCACAACGCGCTATGAACGATAAGTGAGTACCCACTCAGTAACTTAGTTGGTACTAACTCACACACCTAAGTGCTGATTTACACAGGGTCAGTAGACAAGTCTTTAGACTTTAACTGTTTACTTAGACTTCAAGCCTCTGTACTGACTTCAAATCTGTTTACACAGGGTTTATTTTCGGGTCAGCACTGATTTGCCTCGAATTTGTAGTCAGTTACTGACCCTGTGTAAATCAGCACTAACTCATAATAACTGGATTCCTTACACAAGAAATCAAACTAACTCATTGGTACTCAATAACACTAACTCATTGATACTCGATAACACTCACTCATTGATACTCGTTAACACTAACTCGTCCACTAATTCAAACTTAATCACATCTTACTAAACTGGCTTAGTTACACCGATCAACTTATTCAAACTAATTCTAACAATTACATATACATACTGCCTTACTTACACTCAATAAGTAACTAACACGTTTAATTACTGACCTAAATATAGGAATATAAATTAATAGCTAAAATTGTTGATTACTCATTATAATAAAATTATATTTTACACTTAACAGGTTGCATGGCCTCATAGATGAGTTGACCGAGCTTGATAAAAAACCGGACCGGCCGCCCATCGAGAGATTCGTGCAACGACAGGTAATTACTTCTGGACAAGATTTTTATATAAGAATATTATAAAGCTGAAGAGTTTATTCGTTTGTTTGAACGCGCTAATCTCGGGAACTACTGGTCCGATTTGAAAAATTCTTTCGGTGTTAGATAGCCCATTTATCCAGGAAGGTTATAGGCTATATATCATCACGCTACGACCAACAGGAGTGGAGCCACGGGGGTGAAACCGCGCGGAGCAACTAGTTGTAAGTAAATTTATTAATTATTTATTATTATTCTAATAATAACTTTCTGTATATGAATTATTTCACAGGTTCTAGAAATGGCGCGCGACTGTCTCCACAAGTCGGAGTCGAAGCAAGTGACGAGCAGTTACTTCTACGACATGGCGGACAGCTTGGATCGGTTGCTGGCTGAGGTAATGTGATTTTGTTGTTTTAGGGCTGATTTTTCAATCCTTGGTTAAAATATATTCGTCGAATAACGTATTAAACTACCATTTCAAAAATGCATTCTAATTGTCCGTATTTGACAGTTTACAGGTGACATTTTAATATGTTCGTGTTCTTTAATGGTCGGATAAGTTTTAACTATAGCACAGAATACATAATAGTAGCTAAACGCTACAGAACGGACACTCTCCGCCTCCCGCCAAAATTAAACACTTACCTCACCCCGCACGATCAGACATAAAATGGTCCATATTTTTCTACAGGGACGATACGCAACGAAGATTGACAACATTAATCAAATTGACTTAAAGTAATTTTATTATTTTGGATTTGTGATTATCGTTTTTCGTAGAAAATGGTTAGATATTGTGCTGTTTACGGATGTATTTCATCAGAAAAACGCGAATTTTTTTTACGCTAGTCAAAAATGTGCCAACCATAAAGCGTTAACACACACATTTGCAGTCTCTACAGTGTGACTGTCAAAACGATAATTTTGTATGGAGTGTCCGGGGTGTGACTATAGATTGAATAATTGGCCTTTAGTCTAGTCTAAAGTATGATAAATAAAATTAAGCTACAGGAAATTATCTTTTTAATCATCACCACCGTATTTTGATAGTCATTTTATCATTAGGGGTGTTTAACAATAATTGAAGTTTTATTACACAATGCTACTACTTTTCCTTACTTATTGTTTATTAATTTTTAATTTTTATAGGCATGATTAAATCGTCAAGTTTAGTTTTTGCCTAACGAAAATATCTATACATTTTAATAATTTCCAAATTTTTGATATAATTCGAATAATTTTGAAAGCAAATCCTCATGAAAAATATAATAATTATAATTTTGAACTTCACAGACGCGCGAAAAATCTCCCGAAGCGGGGGGTCGAGTAGCACCCCTAGTGACACGACTAACACTTGCGATGGCGCGACCGGCTCGACTACTGGAGTGTCTCGAGTTCGATCCCGAGCGGTTTTACCGGTTGTTGGAGGCTGCTGAAGGACATGCTAGGTGTACACAGGTGATAATAATCCACATCTCAGTGAAAAAAGTCAAAAAAAGGAGAGGGGGATTGAAACATAACACAAAATACCATTTAGTTCCTGACCTATTTTTTTTAGATAATTTTTCATTGCTCATGATTTGATCCTCGTAGCTAATGATTTACACTTCCAGATGCAACTATTTATTTCACTTCAATAATTTCGTAAATAAGACGTGTGGTTGCGGCGCGCACGTAACATAGCGGCCAGTTGACACGGACACATGTGCGATATGCTTGTAGTTGCACGCAATGCAATCGAATTTTACGAATCTGTATCTTTGTTCCTTGTCTTTATTGTTAACTGGCGGTCCGTCCCGACTTCGCCCGTGGTACATATTTCGCAAAAAAGGTAGCCTATGTTCTTTCTCAGGGTCTAAAGATTGTCTGTGCCAAATTTCATCAAAATCTGTCCAGTAGTTTATGAGCCATTACAATCAAACAAACAAACAAAGTTTTCCTCTTTATAATATTAGTGTAGATTGTTCGTACACATACGTATACGTTGTGTCGTGGAGATAATTATGATCCCTTGGTGAATATAGAGGGGATAATTTGTCATTCGCTTCTTTTACGAAACTGCACTGCCCGCTAACGCTTCTGATGTTCTATTTAATTCTCCTACAAGTCCGTTTAATTAATTTAGCAATTATATTCCATAGGGCATTTCAACGGACATCCCGCAGTATATAATCCACAAGCTGGGCCTGTCGAAGGACCCGCTGGCGGAGCTGGCCGTGCCCCCGCCCCCGCCGCAGCCCCCGCAGCCCTGCGAGCCCTCCAAGTTTGTTATATTTATTTATCTTTCAATTACTCAGCCCCCGGAATAGAAAATCTATTGTGTCGTGGCCCGATCGGGCCGCTCGGGGCTCAATGGGTTAAAATAAATATACTGTATCACAAAAAACGTTTAGTATATAAACCACGCCTACTATCAAAATATATAGGTAGCACAAAAACGGATCGGCGGCCGTTGATATACACTTTCCAAAATAACAATAGTTAAACATTACCGAAATCAAACCCTAGGTACATACCTGATATCACGTTGCGTAGAACATTAGTACATATGTGGTGTGTCGTTCGGTCAAATAGTATAAACATATACTAAACAGTACCCCTAGTGTGAGTTTGATCGAGTACGAAACGTTACTATCGCGTTTGCGTCACAGCCGAATTAGTATGGGAAATCGAACAGCGCCCCTAGCGGACGTATGGGGAAGCTTTGATTCCCCATACAAATTTCGCTGTGACGTAGACGCGATGGTAACGTTTCGTACTCGATGAAAACTCACACTAGCCACACAGATAAAACTTGAACAAACTGCTAACTAGTCATTAATTGGGGGCCTAAAATAATAAGTATTTCAGGACAATTTTCACACACGGCACTATCTGATCCCATACTAAGATTTCGCTTGTGTTATGTAAACCAGATGGCTGATAAACATACATATATAATTTTAAATAAAAACTTATATAGATAATTAACACCCACTAAAGCTATATACCATATTGTGACGTAGCTGCTAATTTAAATCAATTTATAATTACTCTATTTCAGGATGGGAATTAAGAATTTCCAAGTAAATAGTGTTTTACAAATTATATTTGACAAATTGACGTTCCTACTTCCTAGCTTAATACAGAACAGTGTAATTATCCACTTCAAGATTTTAATTTATTTTTTCAGAAGTTATGTCTTTGACTAGATCTAATCTCACGTTTAAAAAGATAAAAATATATTCATATATGTATATTGTTTGTCTGTCCGTCAGGTTGCGTGGTCGAACCTCTCCACCAGGGTCCTCTGGTGGGACACCCTCGGAAAATGATTACCAGGTCATCAAACTGATCTCCAATGGAGCCTATGGAGCCGTTTATTTGGTGAAGCACAAACAGACGAGACAGAGGTATAGTTTATATTTTCTTTGTAAAGTTTTTTAGATATTTGAAATACATTTAAAAAAGTGCGTATGTGACACACGTGTCAGAAGTGAAACTTCTTTGGCAAGATTCAAAGATACCAAAATCGTGTCCTTACGACGTGACGGTATTGCCATGACGCGACCTTGAAATTTTACTCTCAAGTTTTACTTCTACTCTCAAAAAGTTTCACTTCAAAAATTGTTTTATGCTTAATGTGTTTAATTTAATACAGAAAATATTAAAAGTAATTGTTAAAAATCATTACAACATTTTTCAATCCTATCTACGTTACCTACTTTTGACAAAAATATCTTCAGGGTTAAAGGTTATGGTTTACAGATACGCAATGAAGAAAATAAGCAAAAACAACTTAATACTACGGAACCAAGTGGAGCAAGCGTTCGCTGAGAGGGACATATTGAGCTTTGCTGATAACCCTTTTGTGGTAAGAATTGTGTTCGATTAAACTCTTACAAAATATGTGTTTGACTGAAGATTCACTTTTCCTCGATTTCATTTGTGATCGAGTGATTGTGATTGCGACAAAAATATTAATTAAAAGAAAATATACGTTTCACAACATTGTATCATTTCAAAATAGCTAGTGTTAAAGTTTATGTTTAATTTTCTAATCAGAACTTAATTCAGTGCACTTTACAATACATATTCAAACTTGAACCGATTTATTGTATAGTCGTATACATCGGTAGTAGTATGGTTCCATCACTAGTTACGTCGTTAAGACAAATGTCAAACGGGCCTTTTATTTTGTAATAAGTATTTAAATATCATATCATTTCACTCACTTTAACATCACGATAGAATATTAATAAAGCGATAGATAAATGCGTTATCGTCCTTTAAAAAAAAACAGTTTCGTAACTTTGTATCCCCCTCCCCAGGTGACAATGTACTGCTCGTTTGAAACGAAACGTCACCTATGTCTAATCCTCGAGTTCGTCGAAGGCGGTGACTGTGCTACACTATTACGTGCCGGACCATTGCCCCCGGACATGGCTCGTCACTACTTCGCCGAGGCGGTGCTCGCGGTGGAGTACCTGCACTCGTACGGCGTGGTGCATCGCGATCTGAAGCCCGACAAGTGTGTGCATACTACATGATACACTTTATATAACGCAAAATTTAGCAATAAACACTATAATACACACTATAGAAAATAATACACAAAACACCAAACACGAAACAATAAACACTTCACAAAATGCATCAATAAACACAACACTAAACGCCACAGAAAATAATACACTAAAAATTAAAAATACTAAGCGCCAAACACCTAAAACTAAACACTTGACACTAAACACGTAACACGTAACATGTGATACTAAACACGTGACACTAAACACATGAGACGTGACACTAAACACGTGGCACGTGACACTAAACACGTGACACTAAATACAACTCTAAACTCTTAACACTATACTACACTAAATGAAGTACTTGAAAACTTTTGATTCTTAGAATATGATTATTTGCCACTTTGTTTGGTGTAGATTTATTTATTTATTATTATTAGATTATGCTGTGGGAAACCATCTAAAATGTATCTTCTTTTACAGCCTACTCATCACAGCCACTGGCCACATAAAGCTCACTGACTTTGGACTCAGCAAAATGGGTCTCATGTCATGTAAGTCTTGTGTTTATTGAAGTGAAAACTTCTTTAGCGGCGTTGGGTATAAAATCTTAAACTCGCGTCAGGACACGTGGCCTGATCGAAAAAGCGTAAGACGGATTTTTTTTTAGCCTTTATATTCCATGCGTAAGACGGATACCATTCCAAAATATCAAACATGCTGAACGTTAATAATCAAGTTTTCACTTCTGCCGGCACTCCCGGAGTGCAACCCGTCTTTTTTTTATTTATTTATCGAGGAAAATATATAATAATCATTTAGTGGTGGTGTTATTTTTTAAATTGTATTTTTTTATCTTGCATTTTTTTACATTTTTCGAAAAAAAAAAATGAATTTAACTAATCATTATTACGGATAACTGACAAAGTATTTATAGAATCAGAATCAAACTTAAACAATAATAAATAATGTAGAAAAAAGCTTACAAATGAAAATAAAGGTTATGCTTTTAAACATGAAAATCATAATTAAAATCTTTATTTGCGCAGTGGCAACGAATCTATACGAAGAGTACGCTGACCGCGAAGCGCGCCAGTTCTCTGATAAGCAGGTCTGCGGGACGCCCGAGTACATCGCGCCGGAGGTCATACTGAGACAGGTAATTGTCGTCATCATCGTCGTCGTCGTCGTCATCGTCATAGTCATCGTCATCGTTATCGTTATCATCATCATCATCATACCAAAATCGAATAACTTTTGTTGCATACACAGGTCGGCATATACAGGGTCGATGGGGATTTTTAAAACTTAATTTGTCTCCAACAAACTTTCCGTCTATAATTGTGATTTAAAATGTCTAATTTGACTGGGTTGATAGTACAGTAGGCGTTGTTTGAATGTGTACGTTCATTTTCTTTTTCACTTTTTGTCGCACGAAAATATTTTATAATATTAATTTATCTCTATGCGTTTTGAAACAGTAAAATAAACGTAAAAAATATATACAATAGTGTCCGCAACCACTCAGTAGACAAAAATTTGTCATTTGAGATGTAGACTAATCACTAAGTATTTTTATAATACAGGCTAGCTGTGTTCTGCGGTTTTACCCGCATTGTTCCGCTCCTGTTGGTCTTAGCGTGATGATATATAGCCTATAGCCTTCCTGATAAATAGGCTATCTAACACCGAAAGAATTTTTCAAATCGGACCAGTAGTTCCTGAGATTAGCGCGTTCTAACAAACAACTAACTCTTCAGCTTTATAATATTAGAGTATAGATAAGTTTTGTTTATTAACAAAGTTTTTATTGATACAATTTGCAGGGTTACGGCAAGCCGGTGGACTGGTGGTCGATGGGCATCATCCTGTACGAATTTTTGGTGGGCTGTGTGCCCTTCTTCGGTGACACGCCTGAAGAACTGTTTGCGCACACTGTTAATGGTGAATATTGATATTTTAATATATTGTACATATTAGTTTAATCAAGTTATTAAGAGAAATAATTTGAGGGTTTGTTTACATTTGTTTTCTAATGGATAAATAATTGGAAAACTACTTTGATGGAAATAATTTTTGCAACAACAGAAAGTTACATTAATCCCGAGAATATATTTTGTATAATTTGACAAAATGTTAGTGAGTAAATGTAAAAAAAAAAATGTGAATTTGGTGAGTCATGTTATAAATTAGGCTCACATACATATGTCAATGAATATAGAACAAATAGTGCTCATTTAGTCCTGTCCTGCTTTAATAAATCTACTTATACTGTAGCAGTTTATTCACGACCATAATTACAGTATTTTTTTGCACAATAAATTGATTTCTATCCAACAGACGACATAGAGTGGCCATCGGAAGACGACTTCCCCATAGCGGTGGAAGCGAGAACGATTATTACTGAGCTGCTCGCGCGCAACCCGCGCGATAGACTCGGCACTGGGGGCACTCATCAAGTTAAAGTGAGTTTTAAAGGGTTTAAAACATGAAGTACTATAAAAAAAAGACGTGTGGCACTCGGGGACTGCCGCGGTAAAGCTATTGCATGCTATGCCTTCAAGCCACACCTCCGCCCGTCGAAGTGGGGAGCGTGAGGTTTTTTCGTTACTATAGTTAGCTATCCAATAGCTTAAAAGTTAGTCAAGAAAATTCGAGCGGACATTCATTCAAATTAGCACCTTATTTCATGGCAGTAATGTTCAAAATCGCACATTAGAAAAGTCTGCCTATGCGTACATTTCCCTTCGGACGATTTTGGGCTTAATGTACATTATTGGTGTAATGTGCACTGTCAAGCATTATGATAATACATAATATGTAATTGGAATAGTATTATACCGGAACTTATCGTTTTTACTTAGACACAAGTATCTTTGTGTTTGTCCGTCGGGATACATGTCAATGTATCGAGGCACAGAATACATAATAGTAGCTAAACGCTACAGAACGGACACTCTCCGCCTGCCGCCAAAATTAAACACTTACCTCACCCCGCACGATCACGCTATAGAGGGCGCGCATTTTTCTGCAAGGACGATACGCAACGAAGATTGACAACATTAATCAAATTGACTAATTGAGTAATTTTATTATTTTGGATTTGTGATTATCGTTTTTCGTAGAAAATGGTTAGATATTGTGCTGTTTACGGATGTATTTTCATCAGAACGCGAATTTCTTTACGCAATTACGCTACGCTTACGCTTACGCAGTTCGCACAATTAATGTGCGAACCCTAAAGCGTTAACACACACATTTGCACTCTCTACAGTGTGACTGTCAAAACGATAATTTTGTATGGAGTGTCCGGGGTGTGATCGAGGTTATAAACATATTATATTCTTCACCAGGAACACATATATTTCTACGGACTAGACTGGAACAATTTACTCCGTCGGAAAGCTGAGTTCATACCGCAGCTGGAGAACGATGAAGACACCAGCTACTTTGATAGTGAGTTTCATTTTTTATATACGAATCAATAGACTTATGTATATTTGTTTTTGAAGTAAAACTTCTTTATCGGGGTTGGAAAAAATGTAGTGTAACATTTTTTCGTTACGCGTGACATTTTTCTGTTACGCGCCATCTTTTTCTTATTATTTGCATATACTTAGTAAATTATTTTTTGAAAAATAAGGCCATAAAGAAGTTTCACTTCTTACGTGTGTACAATAGTACGCACACATTTTTTAGCTAAAATGAAATGAATTTCGGCATCATGAACTAGAAATTTTCCTATATTTTTTATGTACTCGGTATGATGAAAAAATATATTTTGTTACTCAAACATAGCAGCATATTCTGTAAAAACTTATTCGTAATGTTCTCGGCATTTTGTCGTATGTGGCTTGATTGATTCGTCTGTCGCAACGGAAATAAACTATGTCTTTGGCTCTTCTTTGTTGTTATTTATTTATTTAGTACATTTAGTTCAGGTAACAGACAATAAATTGTACAGATCCATAGAATAGATACCTTACAGACTAACATACATATAATTATTTAAAACTAATTAGTTAGTGATAGTGTAGTACACTATACACAATTCACGGCACAGGCGGTGTCATATTGCTGAATTGCTGAATGGGCTTCGGCTGGTTATAATATAGTTTATTATTCCATCTCTCTATCTTTAGGATTAATTTTTCAATCTTTCTTTATTTCGTCTGTATGTAAATTGTACAGGTCGCTGCGACCGTTACAACCACAGCGAGGTGGAAACGGACGAGACAGCGGAGGGGGAGGGGGAGGCGGGCGCGGGGGCTGCGGGGGCGAAGGGGGAGGGGGCGGGGGAGGAGGCGGGGCTGTTCGCGGCCTTCTCCTCCACCTCGCCGCAGTGGAGGCGGCACTACCACTCGCACGACTCGCGGGTGAGTGTAGAGGGGGGATGTAATAGGGGGGACGTTTATTAAGTATATTGAACTAAAAAAAAAATAGTAACATAGAAAGCGGTGAAACAATTCTGGCTAATTAGCCATACTTAAACGTACCGCTCGGAGTGCTATTACGATCTTTTATATACCTTTCTACTTTTAACATTATTGATGTAGCATGACAAGTACGTCTTTAATTTATAAAATAAACACTCAAATCACAATGGAAGTGAAATTATAATTTTATAAACACAACCAACCAATGAATTTCCGGATGATCATTACTTAATCTTCTTTTGATTCAATTTCTTGCACTACTTTGAATAAAGCAACGATTATTTAACATGAAAGTAATGTATTATCCAATAATAACTTATGGCTCAACCGTTTTCGATGTCCGCAGAGCACGGACAGCTGGCCGGGCACGCCGGACAGCGCGGGCCCGCCGAGCACGCCCACCGCGCCGCCCCACCACCATCCCAAGTGTCCGGTTTGTGTTGCTTTTAGTGTTTTCAGTGTATATGTGTTTTTCGGAGATAATGTTTGAATGTTTTGTGAAGTGGAAAGGATAAATTGTAACTAACAATTATTAGACCTATATTGTTCTATACATAAATGAATTATTATTAACAAAAACAGTTAAAAATTATAACAATTTTTATTATGTATATTGAAGTGCAAACCTAAAGTTGGTAAAGAAACATCTAGACAAAGTATTTGTTAAGTGAAAATGTTGTTTTTTATTGCTGTGTATGTATAAAACATCATATAATAAATTCTAACTGAATTTAACCTATAATATTTTAAAAACTTCCACACAAGAAAAATGACCATAAACTCGAAACTTCTACTCTAAACATTTTACAGATGGTGTGCGGCACGAACTCCGCGGAGTCCTCACAAACGGACTCCGACGACGTGTCCCCAGCGGCCCGTCGTCGTGTCGCACTCCGGCCGCTCGCACACGCGCACACGCACACGCACGTGCACGCACACGCGCACGCACACACACACGCGCACGCGCACGCACACGCGCACGTGCACCCGCCGTCGACGCTCGCGCAGCCGCCGCAGCAGCTGCATCCGGCGTTGCTGCCGAAACCGTGAGTTTTTTTGGTTTAGTAGTTAAAGAAGTGTATGCGCATGCGCATTTGTACTCTTTGTGAAAGTTATGATTAATCTATATGGGATACTATTGACGTAAAAATAGCGAAATTTCAAAAATTGCTGAAACTTTAATTTTTTTTGACATAAAATAATACCATATATTTATTAGAGGACGTTGTTATATCAACAAATTCTTAAAACTAATTCTTTTCCACAGTTCGGAAAGCAAGAAAGAGAAGGAAGAGAAGTCATACGACAAGGTGGATAAGATAGAGCGGGACAGAAGCAAGCCGATCGCGCTCGCGGCGCCCAAGGCGATGCGCCGCTCAGCCAGCACCAGCGGCCTGTCGCTAGTCATACACCCAGGTAATCATTTATTTATGGGTATACACACCATTTCTATAATTTTTCAACATTTATAAAACTAAATCAATATAAAAAGAGTGCGTGTACTTATGTACACGCGTTACAAGTTATACTTCTTTGGAGTATGGAAAAAATACTAGAATATACAACTTGAACATAGTTATCAATTTTCTCATGCTGTTGAATTTAGGTGTCGGTGTGCGCGCGCATCGTAAAAATTCACTCTCATCAATTTTCTCCATCGCGCCAAAAGAAGTATAACTTCAATAAATAGATATATATAATAATTATACCGTCAATAAACACATAAATTAATAATCGCGTTTAAAAATTGTCCGAAGCAAAACTCTGCCTACGCGTCTATTAAGCAGAGTTTTAATGAGCGTATAATGAACATAATTAGAAGAAAAATCGATCTAGTAAATTTTGAGTACATTTTTTTGAAAAAAAAAAAGAAATCGTTCCTTTTTGTAAGATTAGTTTAAACAAGGATTATTGATCTTATCAAACACCAATATCCATTATATTTATGTGTTTTTTTTTTGTATTTAACAGCGGAGGACAGCATAATAAGCGTGGGCGGTGGATCTCCATGCGCGGGAAATACATCGTCGACGAATTCGTCGCGCGACTCGTCGCCGTGCCGCGACCCGCCTTCGCCGTTCGCTATTGCTAACCATTCGTGAGTAGATAACGTTAAAGATAATAAAATAAAATCATGAAAAGATTTAAAGTTGTTTCTTATGTTAATCTGGGTAATTTCATCAATATTTTCATATACATATTTTATAAACTAGACGAAAATTAATATCCATTAATTTATTTTCCATCATATCACTGGTGAAATTTATTATTGTTATTTAAAAAAAAAATGAGTATAATATCCAAATAATAAAAAACTTAAATTACTGAATCATGTTTAAAAGTAACAAATAATTGACTCATGAAAAAAAAATGACAACAGAATAGAAGAGGCATTTATAAAGTACAGGATGTCTCAAAAGAAAGTTTATATTTTGTGGATGAATAAAAAAAAGTAAGCGGTGTATTGAAAAAATGTTTATTAATTATTAAAGTGCGTAATATGGGAATTTATTTCTTAAAAATAATATCGTCCAAATGCAGTCCATTGCGTTCACGGCACTCATTTAATCGAACACTAAAATTATTTATGATAGCTCGGCAGGTAGACATAGTGATGGCTGCCATTTCGTGTTGGATATTTTCTTTTAAATGCACTAGAGAAGTTGGTTTTTTGGCATACACTTTAGATTTAAGATACCCCCACAAGAAATTATCAAGAAGCGCGGTGTGTCCCTTAAGACACATAAAACTGAAAGGATAGAATAAATTCGATTGCTCAGGCGGGTCACGAGTGGCTGAGTTGGTTAGGCATCCGCCCCGGAATGGCGCGAAGGATGCGGGTTCAAGTCCCGCCTCGTGATCGAATTTTTTCTATTCTTTATAAATTTATATTAAATGAGTGCCGTGAACGCAATGGACTGCATTTGGACGATATTATTTTTAAGAAATAAATTCCCATATTACGCACTTTAATAATTAATAAACATTTTTTCAATACACCGCTTACTTTTTTTTTATACACTTTAATAATTAATAAACATTTTTTCAATACACCGCTTACTTTTTTTTTTATTCATCCACAAAATATAAACTTTCTTTTGAGACACCCTGTATTAAATTCCTTAAAGGCCTCTCATAAACTTCTAGCAGGACCGATATTGGACACCAGTAAACGAGAAACGACAAAATTCCTGAAAAATAAAATAAAATACCATTTCTTCCTACAGGTTGATACAATCATCAAAACCGCCCATAGTAGTGCGTCGCGGGCCGCGCGGTTTCGGCTTCACGATACACACAGTGCGTGTGTACTATGGAGACACGGATTATTACACTATGCACCATTTGGTTTCGGTAAGTGATTTATTAGAAAAGTTTCATAAAAATAAAGCATTAGAAAAGGCGCTGTAAGTTGTTGTGACTTAGCATTAGATTACTATATGGTTTGCATGTTGAGCCGTAAAAAAACTTCCAAAATTTTCAGCACACAATACGAGATGGCAGATTTAACAAGAACGAAACGAATTAAACTTCAAAAAAAAGTATTGCCATATTTGTTTAACAAGCATCCAAGCAACAAATATTAGTAAAATAAAAAGAATATCTGGTAATAATTTGCCTTTTAACGAAAATTACGCTTGTTTTAATCTTGAACTCTCTGACCAAAGATGATATATCGTCCAATGAAAATATATGTTCTGTATTATATATTTTTTTAATTTTCAGGCGGTCAGCGAACAAGGTGCAGCCTGGGCGGCGGGTCTGCGAGCCGGTGATCTTATCACTCAACTTAACGGAGAGTCCGTGCAAGGGTTGCTTCATACACAGGTAAGAAATGTCAATTACAAATTTTTATTTTAGTTAAAATTCACATCAAATTTGTATTTATTCAAGTAACAGGAAAATTGTTCATCTGCGATAGAGGTTACGCTTATAGTTTGGTAATAAAAAGTCAAAATAATGTTCTTTATTTAATATAAATTATGAAAAATCTATAACATCAAAATAAGACCCAACTCCAACACAGTTTTGTATTATATAAATTGGTTAATCTATGTTTACTTTTTAGTTTTTAGCCATATTTTGAAATGATCCTTCGAGTCTTCAGTTAAATGCTTGTATTTAAATTAATGTTTTATTTCCAGGTGTTAAGGTTGCTTTTGGCGGCTCCGCATGCTACACTCCGTGCTACGCCTCTCGATCAAACTACGATACAGGTACGCTTTTATTCTTTATTTCCCTAATGGAGAACGATTTCTTGGCCTTTATATGTTTAGTAATAATAGGGTATGTAATCGTGTCTGTCTATATTTAAAAGAATATCTTACAGTTATAAAAACGACTTCAATACATTCAATTTCTTTCTATATTTAAAGTATGTAAACTACTTGTATAAAAACTTTTCTTGTGGATTGGAAATAAACGGGCTTTTAAATTTATTTTATTAATTAAAAAAAAAACGTGGCGTTTCCCAGGCGGGTGGACGCCGACGTTCGGGCGGTCGGCGCGCGTCTGCACCACCGCGCCCGCGGCCAAGACGCCGCTGTTCGCTGTTTAGACGCATTTCCACTAAACGAGCTTCGCAGGAGATGCATCAGGTATGAATAATATTATGATATCATTTTTAAAAAAAGTAAAACATTATATTTGTAGTGTGTAATGTATGTGTGCGACATAGTATATAGTCCTGTTGTTTTTCCGTTTTAAGACAGTTCAATACAATATTAGTACTACAGCTTACAGTCGGATTGAAGTGTTTTATTTACCACCAACCATTGCATATTGAAAAAAAAACACACACACAAAATTACCCAAAAGTATCACATCGAAAAACAAAAACACAAATAAGTAACTAATATTATCGAAAATTCTCTTTTTCTACTTCATTCTCTTCCCTTTGGATACAGGATTGTCCAATAAAACATTTGTCAAAATAATAATTACAGTAATTTATTGAACGCTTTATTTTACTTTCTTCATGTTTCAACAATGTTCTCTTTAAACAACTACTAAATTAAACTAGGTAAGATTAAGAAAAAAAAATTAATACTGGTTTAGAATTTGACCTTTATTTTTGTGAAAGTATAATTTCCAATAAATATATTTTAAAAGCCATATTAATTATTATATTCATGATTTCCAGATGGTGTCAGGCGGCAGTAGCGAGAGCTCGTCCCCCGCGCCCGCCGCCGTGCCCGCACTCACTGACGCGCCGCTGCACAACGCGGCCACCACGCACTATCAGCGGTCAGTATACACAATACACATCAAGAAAAGAGTGATACGGAGAGAGGGTGAGAGGGAGAGAGAGAGTGAGAGGGAGAGAGAGTGAGATGGAGAGAGAGTGAGATGGAGAGAGAGTGAGAGAGAACAAGAGGGAGAGAGGGAGAGGAAGAGAGAGGGAGGGTGGGAAAGAGAGAGGGAGAGAGGGAGAGAGGAATAGAGGGAAGGAGAGAGAGGTGAGAGAGAGGGAGCGAGAGGGAGTAAGAGGGAGAGAGAGTGAGAGAGAGTGAGAGCGAGAGAGAGTGAGAGCGAGAGAGAGTGAGAGCGAGAGAGAGTGAGAGAGAATGTGAGAGGGAGTGAGAGAGGAAGAGAGAGAAGGAGAGGGAGGGGAGAGAGAGGGAGAGCGAGGGTGGGAGAGAGGGAGTGAGAGGGAGAGAGAGCAAGAGGGAGAGTAAGAAAGAGGGAGGGTGGGAGAGAGAGGGAGAGAGAGAATGAGAGAGTGAGAGATAGTGAGAGGGAGAGAGAGAGGGTGAGAGAGGAAGAGAGGGAAGGTGAGAGAGGGGGGAGAGGTGGTGAGAGTGAGAGGGAGAGAGGGAGAGTGAGAGAGTGAGTGAGAGAGAGTGAGAGGGAGAGAGAGTGAGAAGGAGAGAGAGTGAGAAGGAGAGAGATGAAGAGAGAGGGAGAGATAGTGAGAGGGAGAGAGAGTGAGAGGGAGAGAGAGAGAGAGATAGTGAGAGGGAGAGGGAGGGTGGGATAGAGAATGTGAGAGAGTGTGAGAGGGAGAGAGAGGTGAGAGAGGGAGAGAGAGAGAGAGAGATGTTGCGATCGTGTTGAATAGTTTTTTTGTTTGTTTTATAATTTTTTCCTTATCTATTTGTACATTTTAAATGTCTTGAATTCGCAATCACTATATAAGAATAACATACCGTCGATCTGTAACATGTGACGTGTGTCCACGTGCTGTCAATGCCATGCCGTCATGCTGTCATGCTGTATGTTTGTAGGCCGTCGTCCCTCCACGGGCTGAAGCACAAGCTGGGCGCGGTGGCCGCACACGCCGGCGCGGGCGGCGAGGTGCGGCGCGGCTCGCTGCAGCACATGCCGCTGTCGCCGCTCGCGCGCACGCCCTCGCCCTCGCCGCAGCCGCCGCCGCCCGCCTCGCCCACCAGGTGAGAGAGTGAGAGAGGTGAGAGTGTGTGTCGTGCGGCACTGCGGCAGGTGCAGCCGGTGCGGCAGGTGCAGCCGGTGCGGCAGGTGCAGCCGGCGCGGCAGTTGCGGCACTGCGTCACTAGGAGTGTGTGTATGCCATGCGGGCTGCAGCTGCAAACTGGGGGCAGTCGCTGTACACGCAGGCGACGTATGTGGTGATGTAGATTTACATAATATAATACGTGCTGCAGCAAACTGCGCGTAGTCGATTTACACGCGGGCGGCACACGTATGTTGGAAAACATGTATAGTGACGTAAATGTACATATACAAACTGAGTTGGGGCTGGGCGCAGGAGGCCGTGTGTCGTAGATGTACACGTACGCAATACATCTACATCACACACGGTAAGTCAGGAGGCCGGTTTATAATTATAGCAATCGATAGTATCTCCAATAAGGTGCAAATTCTGAAAAAAAAAAAATTGGTAAAAAAGGGTTAAAATAAATCAAACCTTCATTTTTTTATTAAACTTGATACAATGTTATATTCATATCTATCTTACGACTTACACTAAAGAATTGAAATAAAAAAATCACCCT
Source organism: Colias croceus (assembly GCF_905220415.1). Lineage (NCBI taxonomy): Eukaryota > Metazoa > Arthropoda > Insecta > Lepidoptera > Pieridae > Colias > Colias croceus. The sequence goes on from NC_059562.1 coordinate 6,220,672, forward strand.
CATTGTTCCATGTCTCGAAAGTCACGCATCTGTGACTAACATACACAGACCATGCAATAATAATAATTGGATATTATGTATATTTCGTGCAAGTCACTGTCTTTTTCTGACATAACTATCGCAAATCAGTTTGCCTTAAGTAGCTTTATTTTGTTTTCTTTGTCCATCCGGCAATTCTAAAAAAATTAAAGGATCTTTGACGAAATCGTGATAAAAACCACATTTTAAAAATTCATTCCAATCAATAAAGATTTATTTGCGATAGTTACGTTAAACTCAACTGTTATGTGGTACCATGTTATGTGTCTGTGAAATGCTGAGGGTATCAAAATGAATGTTATCTTTGTTTGTATTATTGTCTCATAATGTCTTTAATAATGGTTGGTAAACAGTGGTAGTGGTTCTAAACATCCCTTTGGATAGATTTACAAAAGTTATAAGCATTATTCTTTTACTATAACATAAAAAAAATATGTGACAATAAAAAATGTGTTTTTTAAGATGAATTTAAAATCTTTGGATACCGTTTTGAATTGTTAAAAAAAAAATCATTCAGTAATAGTTCAGTTCAGTTCAGTAAAAGATGTACTACTCTAATCTAACAGAATGAGTAGTTTCAAACCCATTCCTTCCGTACTGTATTCCTTCTTCTGAAAGAAATGGTTGAATTGTGACGACAGCAGTATGGTCTTAGTTACAAACTTGAAACTATCAAAATAATTAAGAAACTTCAGTCAATATAACCACTGTCGACCAATCAAACTAGCACCGCGCACACAAGTAACCAATCACACGTCACACAAAGCCGCGGGTGCGAGGCGCGCAGCCCGTCGCCGCTGGCCGCGCGCGAGTGCCGCCGCGCCTGGCCGCGCCGCGACCCCGCCTCGCCGCTGCTGAGGCGCGCGCTGTCGCCTGACAGGTATACACCCGACACAACAAAAGTACACCAAAATTGTTTAACTTAGAAGTAAAGAAAAAATAAAACACTGGTAGACATATATACACGCACACAGACGCTCACGCACGCAGAATTGCACGCACACACACGTAGACGCACACGCACACGTAGACGTGTAGATGTACACGCACAAGTAGACATGCACACGAACACGCACACGCACACATGAATATACACGCACGCACGCATATAAACGCACTCAAAAGCACGCACACGCACACGTACACGCACACAAAGTCAAACATTTATTCATTCAATTAGACTCCTTCTAGAAGCACTTTTGAATCGTCATAACATATTTTTAAATGCTACACATCAGATTAGCCCACAGTGTACGAGTAATAACACAAACTGACTACCGCAACACTTAAATCGATTATTCCTTTAGAGTTTAGACAACAAATATATGAGTTGTAGTTTTACATACAAAAAATATTCTACATAGTAAAATATAAACTAAACAATTGAAAAATTGCATTGAACATAATTTTATCTGCACTTGTATGTCATTAGCATTATTATCATTTTATGTTTCACTGTTTTGCACTGTCAGTGTGGCACCTTGTTTTTGCGGTAATTTAGTCTCATACTCACTATACATGTTATTATGCACTGAGTGTGGATTCCATTATTTTGTAGACATTTATTTTATAACATTTTTTCACTCTTCTTTGATTTTTAGAATGTACCAACATTAATATTATAAATATTATAATTGGATTTAAGTTTTAGATGTGATCACTTAGTAGACACATTGAATCTCACTGATAAAATATTATATTTTAAGTGTTTAAAGTGTGTGATCAATCGGAAGTCAGTCGTAACACTATAAATATGTCATGTCAATTCAATTTATAACACAGGCTTTATATGTCTTGAAGTAGAAAACATCGATTCCTAACGCACTTCCAGTACTTATTTTATATCGTGTCATGTTACTTAGCAAAATGTATTATGATAGGCTTCAATGATCATCACTTTTAACACACAAATATTAATTTCTATGTAATTTTATCCGTTCGGTATAGACTACACCCCCGTTCAGCGGAAGCCAAGTGCTCCATATCCCCCCTCTGCTGCGGGGGTGTGAGCACAAGTGCGGGGGGTACTGTGGGCCCCCCTCGCCGCGGGGGGACCTGGCGTGCCCCCGCCCCCGCGCCCCCCACTCCGCCCCCCACGGATAAGGGGGATGAGCCGCTGTTGCCAAGGATAGCTGAGGAGAAGGATTCGCCTACTCATCATGCAGCTAGATTGCCTACTAGGTAAGTTTGAGTGGGGATATTTATTAATTTATTTATTTATTGATCTCTTAATGCTCTTAGAATTTTACAATAAACTTGACCTAGAATACATTTAAACAATCGACGGTCTTATCACTATCTAGCGATTTCTTCCAGGCATGAATGGATATGTGTGTAATATGAAGATTCCGTGTGTATTTGATGATTTTTTGTATTAGGAAATAGTTATAACTAGTCAGATGTAGTAAGGTTAAAATAATATTTTCAATGAAACTAGAGACGTATTGACGTATATCATATTAACTTTTTAACATTTCCTTGTAATTTTTAATCATTTGGGAACTTAATTTGTTTTGCGTAGTATATAATATATACCTATACAGTTTATTTAGAAATACCAAATACAATGTGAGAAAAATCTTTTGCAGAATAATTATCTTACATTATATTTTACACACATTTTAAACAATTATAAATCAGATAACCATTAAAGTAAACTCAGGATATTGTACAGGACGCCGGCGAAGCAGTGCACGCCGAGCATCTTCACGTCGTCCCCGAAGGCGAGCGCGGACAAGTCGACGTTCGACGCTAACGCTTCGTTCGCTTCGCTCTCGCTGTCAGACGAGTCGTTTGTCGATACCAGTGTGGACGCGTCCAATTTGGACACTTCGAGGGAGATGCAAGGTCAGAATCTCTGTCAGAATGCATAAATAGTTATTTTACTTAACATTACGTTTTAATTATGAATGTAAACTCCATTGCGAACCTTTCATATTAGTGTAAATGTACGATTTTTGTCTTTGTAAATATCAATCATTAAATTTTGTAAAAGGTTAACCAATTGTGTGCATGTAAATGTAATAGTGTAAGTTTTTTTTTTGTATAATAATGTCTTTAAAATTCCAGTTACAGACAACAGCCGATCAAGCACAGATACGAGCATTCCATCGTCTGAAATGAGCAAAAAGCTCACCACGACCCAAGAGTCGACCTCAATACCGGAGATTCAAATAAAAACACGGAAGAAGTCCGACTCGAGTCTAAAGGACGAAGATTTCAAAACGAAAGAGAAATCTAAATCGAAACAGGAGAAACAAGAGAAGTCTGAACTGAAGAAACAAGACTCGATGAAGAAAAGTGAGAAATCGGAGTCGAAAGAACTGAAAAAACAAGACTCGATCAAAAAGATAGAGAAAGTAGACGTGAAACCGGAAAAACCTCAAGAGTTATCGAAGTCTGATGAAAAGAAATTAGAGAAAATGGAGAGGAGCGGATCTGTGAAGCGAGTGGAGACTAAACAAGAGAAACAGGAGAGAGAGAAAGAGTTGAAGGAGGCGAAGAAACAAGAGAAGCAAGAGAAAGCGGATAAGAAGCAAGAGAAGATGGAAGCGAAGCGGTCGGAGTCGATGAAGAAGGAAAATCTGAAGAAGCAGGAGTCGGTTGAGACCATTAAGGTAATTTTTTGGCTATTATATTATTATAACAAGGGATATATTATCAGAATTGATGGTAGAGAATCTGGCTATTGCTACATTTTAACCGGATTTATCCCCATTATTTCCATATTCGCAGGCACAAACCTGGTTATTGCCAAATTTGACCAGATTTAAATGTGATTCTTAATTTTAATACGTTTTTACCAGCTTCATATATTTATATGTAACTGACTTCTTTAGACTGGCTATTGCACTTGTATTCCTAAATAATTATCAAGGATTGGTGACATTAACGTTTAACATAATATTTAAGTGAGTTTTTTAGTATTTTTAACTACATTTATTGCCATTTCAGTCGCCGGACACGGACACGAGCGAGGGCCGTGGTAAGAGCGTTGTGAGCAAGTTGCTCGGCGTTATGGGTCGTAAGCGGGACGACGACGAGCACCGCGGACGACGAGCCGACAAACATGCCAAGAAGAAGGTATAGTATACATTTTATTATAAATTGAATAAAATCGATCAAAGAAATCAAATTGAATCGAGCAAAGAAGGCCAGTTCCATCGCATCGTGACAATACTGTACATAATGATTGAAATAACGTGGCGTGGCGTGGGGTGTCTCTTAAACACATAAATCCGAAAGAGTAAAATAAATTCGATTGCTCTGGCGGGATCACGTATGGCCGAGAGGTCAAGGCGTCGATCTTTTTCTATTCTTTAAAAATTTATAACTGTGAATTTTTTTATCTGATACAAACAAATATTTCGTTTGTAATAAAATTAGTGTAAATATCGATGATTTCGAAATATTTTTTAATATTAATTATTATTAAGTAATGTTATCACGTTTCTTTTCAGAATACATCCGCGCCCCAATTTCAGATGCCAATACCATCGAAGCCGTGTGACGTATCCACGAGCGATAAGAGTGCGGAAAAGGAGATCGAAGACAAAAAAGCGAAAAAGCGAGGCAGGGCCTCTAGCTCCTCCTCTGGGGAAAAGTGAAACAGATATATGCTTGTCTATGTCACTATTGTAATAAAAAAAAAACTCGACTGTATTTGACAGTTTCGAATTGGCGCGCGGTTTTCAAAGTTGGAATGTGTATTTTTTTTAATGTGTGTGGGATTTTTAAAGTTTGAATATGGCAACGGTTGTTCGATGTGTATTTTTTTAATAGTAACGTGTCTTCTAGGATTCATGCAGTAAAGTACATTTTTAAATAAAAAATCATTTCTATTTTTTGTATTCTTGTAACCGTTTTATATGCAAGCTGCGTATTGCTATTTCTTACAGTGTAGTTGTAACATTTCAAGCTATTATTAGGAACAATAAATACTGTAATGTGTAATGGTCGCCATTTTTAGAAAGTAGTTAAATTTAAAAGAGTGATTCGGATACGGATACTAGTTTGTTCTAATTTTTCTATATATGGTGTTAATGTGGAATGAATTTGAGACTTGTGTTTAACGTGATGGGGTTCATAATGTTTTGTGTAAAGATTTTTGTAATAATGCTTTGCTATTTCAAATATTTCTGTATAGACGTTAGTAACGGCTTAATATAACGTTTGGAGAAATTTTAATATGAACGAGTCATGTCTTAAGGTTGTCAAGTTAGTACCGACTTGAATGAAATAAATTTCATAATACTTTCATACAAAATAGCTTTTTTCGATATTCTTGAGTGTTGTACTTTAACGTTATATTAAAAAAAATCTAAGCTTTACCTAGACTATGTATTTTATAAAGCGTTGTAAAGTGACGAATAAGATATACATATTAGAGTGAAACGGCACGCTCTTAGTCTAAAGGTTCTTTCAGGCGAGTTGGAACTTAATAAAATGTACTTTTTTTTTTCAGTATTACAATGTTGAGGCATATAGATTTAATATAAATATCACACTTTTTTAAAGTTGTAATTATTTTTTTTGTGAAAGATTTTAATCTCATCGTACTTGGTGTTTAGGGTAGATGTTTGATTTAGATAATAGATTTACTAATTGTGATAGTAATTTTAATAGGTTTTATTTTTGTTAGTTATTTTCTTTGATTTTCGTTACATTTAATTTTTATATATTAATCAATAAACGTGAATAAATTACTAAACTGTATTCCGTAGATATAGTATTTTGTAATTTCATACGTAAACAGTATGTTAACTTAATGTGCTTTTTTCATTTTGCTTCCGTACGTTATGTTATTCTTTATTTGCAATAATTTCATTTCTCACTATAAGTGCCATAACTCTGTTATCTGCTGCTGCTTTCATTATCAATAAGAGATTTAATTATATAAAATATCTACCAGTAACATTTGTAAATTTATTGTTTCCGTATTGAGACGTTTTTTTGTCTTCCAATTTGTTTTTATTACTGTTGCGTTATTTAATCCGAAATATTATTATTTTACAAATTGTTTCACGGAATAAATTCTGTTTTTTTAATTATTGTCGAACGGCTGTAGACATTCCACGTGAATTTATAATTTATTCTCAGTAATATTCGGCTCATCGTTTTGTTGATTGTTCACGAAATACTCATTAGTTGTTAAAAATTTCTTGCTACGTATAATGGTGATACAGGGTTAACATATAACTACCCTATTTTATATATTGTTTAAGCTTAAATTGTTATTTTAAAATTACGAACGCCTGATATTGTTTTTGGGACCATAATTTGAAATTATGTATATTGTAAAGTTAACTATAATTTTGTATGATAATTTAATTCACATTTAAACGTTTTAATCACAGTTAAAATGTTCGATATCGATGTTATTCAGCGTAGGATATAATTTTGTTGGAGCATGTAAGCTAATAATGTAGATTCGTCATATTATCTTCATCTCTGTGTTGTTTCCTGCCATGAATAATGCTTAATTTAAATTTATTTAGTGTAATGTTCAATGTGATTTATAAATAACAGTCTATAGTGAATGAGATATTTTCTTTAGGATACGTGTACGAATTGATACAAATACGAATAAAGTCATGAATTAACTGTTCTTAAATTTTGTTTTATTTTAACATTACCCTATCTATCCCTATACCTACATGTTACTAGCACCCGCAGTGGGTCGACTTCAAGCTACGTAAATGCCAATTTTCATCAAAATAATATTTTCTATAGATTTTCGTATAAGTGTGTACGATAATCGACATTTGTCGCTTAGGATTGAGTGCATAATGAAAATTGCTAAATTTCTCATTTAAAATTACCCAATCACACAAAAAGAAAGCTGATCAGATCTGGTTGAAATTTGCTCATGGTAAAGATTTGAAATAGCATAATTATAGCCTAGGTTACATTTACGATCAGTACCTAGGCACCTACTTTAAAATTAATGAAACTTGTATTTGTGTAAGTCTGCCGCTGCATGTGGAACATTTTTTTTGGGTATATTGTAAGTATATAAGTTATCTATATATAAAATATCATTGCTTTGGCTAGTTCCAAAAAACAGATATAGGTAGATACTACGTATACAAAATAGGTACTTTGTGTAAAGGGCATTAAATAAAAAACATTATATATTTTAAAATTTTATTGAGGTGTCCATTTTGATGTATAATAACAACAAAAATCAAACGCTTAAATCCGTAGCAAAGCTATTTCTTCAAAATTCTATGGAGTAAATAGTAACATACGAACAATAGGGCAGGTTGAAAAAAATTTTGTGCGCAAAAAAACAATAATATATGCTTAGTATCAGATTTAAACATGACATTTAATTGAAACAAAGGTTTAGTAACAATATAACATTGAAATATTGAATGACAAATATTCGTAACACGTATTAACAAATCCCTTATATAATTGGATACAATAAGTAATGAAAGGAAAAATAAAGGGTACCTACATTTCTTTACACAGCAATAAGATAAAATTACATCAAAGTTGCAGTAGCATTTTGTAAGATTTTAAATTATTGTAACAAGACATGAAAATTAAACTCAAATATTCGTCCATTTATATTAAGTATACTATCGAAGAAATAACAGGCTCCTAAACATTGTATATATCTACTGGAAAATTCTTAAATCAATTCTAACTTTACCCTGTTTCTACGGAATTCCATAAATTAACACACTCGATAAACAAATAAATTAGTAAATTGTAATAATTGTAACTGCAATCGTACATTTGAATGAGTTTACGTCTAAATTGTGTTAAAAATCAGATCGTCCGAAACATTTTTCCCTCACCCTTTTAATGAGATTTTCATCGGGAGTTAGTTTCCATTCAGGCCGTTTAAAGTCCGTCTCCTCGAGATCTGATTGAGATTCGAATATATCACCGGACAAATGTTTTGGTTTATCCAATTTTCTTTTGAAATAAACGTCTCTCTTATCTTCCTCCTTACTTATATTTTCCAATCGTATCCGCGGAGTTTTCCATTTCGGTTCATTCGACTGTTTTATGAGAACATTTGGCGGTGAAAAATAAGAGAACAGTGGACTCGACTGTTTATTCTCCTTTCTGTCCTCATTGTGGGACATTTCGAGAAAGGAAAACGTATAATCTGCATCGATAACTTGCTCCCGCACGTAAGAAGTGACGTGACGGTTTATCGAGTGATTTACACCGTTGATATTACGCCGTGATTCATTTTCTTGTTTATCATATAAATTTTGAGATTTTTTAACGTCCATAATAAAATCGTAAAAATTGTCAACGTTATTTGCACATTTATAACATATTGTACTCAAGTAATCAGTTTCTTCAATAACAATTTTTAAGCACACCAATATTTTATCAATCATATTGCACCTTTTACTGTATTTACTGAAAAGAGATACATTAAATTCCGAAACGGATAAGCAAATTCGACAAGACTGTGGAGATAATTCCATAATTTAAGCTTAAATGTATTTTATTATAATACTTTCAATAAATTACTACTAAATCGCAAATCGCAAAATCAAAGTTAACGTTATTACTTAATATAGATTATGCTATCAATATTCCCGCCAATTTAATGCTTCCACAGACCATAGATTATATAGAAGAAGACTAATGTAGATTATTATAAAATATATGTTTTTTTTATAAGTCGTTTTGATACAAAGCTGTAGAAATAATTCATTGACAAAATATATTATTTTGGTTTTATTTCGCAAAAAATACTACTTTGGACGGCTAGCAAATGCATATAGAAAGTATACATAGCCCTTGTTAACTTTATATATCAAAAAATTAACGAATAAGTACTACATTATTGGAAGTTATTAAATAGTTCTACTTTTTAAATTTTAATTTATTGTGATATTATTAACCATAATTATTTTTGTTACCGGTTGCTTTTTAAAAAAAAGTAAGTAGTTAAAAACGAAATTGTTGCAATTTGCGTGATATTTGAATTTCTCCCAAACCACCTTCTTATGAAAGATTTTATCATTATGTTTTATTTTTGATTCGTTTAGCAAATGTAGGTTGTTATTTTCATTTTAAGATAAGAAATTATTTTCCTTTGCATTATTAAACAAAAAAAAAAGAAAAATTTCCTATGGACGGAAAGGTTGTTACAAAAAAAGTACAATGTTACGTTGTTTATTTGTTGCCAGCATTGAAAAGGAAAGCATGTGACAAAAAAAAAAAAAATAATAATATGACACCTTTATCGTTCTTGAATAATTCTTGATACGTAGTTATTTCCGTAGTAGTAGTAGTAATTTTCTTTAAGTTAATTAAACATTAAAATAAAGTACTTAATTATGTAGGTACAAAATAACAATTGAAGATGAAACAATCGAAATTGGAACTTATTGTAATTATATTAATATTTATTGTTAAATGCTATAGGGGTCCAACCGTATTGTTGTCCTGCTTAGAGTCATATTATACTCAATACATACGATAATTTTATAAATCACACTATAATTCTACTTCGACCAGATCATATCTACTATCACAAGCCACCACACTCCTATTTTATAGACAGTGATCGTTATTATACAATAAATAATAAATATACATATAATAATCGTCGTTACCGAAGCGAAGCTATCAAATACATAATCCTACGTTTGTTTGCAAATCGCGATTTATAACCATAGGATAATTAGCCCATTATTGTATTAAATGCGATGTTGTGTGACCTCACCCTATCGAACATACATGCTGTCTCGTTCACTCTTATTGGAATCGAGTTACCGCGAAAGAAACAGAATGTCTATTCGAAAATTGACATTTCCCAAGCGAATGTCATAAGATAATGAACGAAAATGGCTGATCTGTCAGATTAAACGTCATCTTCTTTTTTGCCCCAGAACTTGTCGAACCTAGACCGGGCTCGGTCGAGCACTTCGGCGGCTGTTAGACCTCCGGTGCTAGTGTTGTCGTTCACTAGTGTTGTGTCGACGACTCCGGGCGCGACTTGTGTGGCCTCAGTCGACTTTTTAATCACTTCCTTTTCCTTAATTGTCTCCTTCTCCGGAGTTTCGGGAGTCAGCTGGTTGCTGTTGACTCCGTTAATGCCGTTCACTTTGTTCAGATCGAGAGCTTTGGTCTCATCGATGGGAGTGAGACTAGTGGGCGTCGTCGGGGTTTTGTCAACGCGTTTGCTCAAACTTGTCGGCGACTCGCTCTTTTTCAGCGAACGTATTGGCGACATTTGCTGGTGATGGATTGGGGCGATTTCTGAAACATTTCGTTGCGACTTATAGCGAGACGCTCTTAACGTGGAAGCTTCAAACATTATTATTATAAATACAGTGAACATTTGAAACTCCCATTATGTAACATCGACAAGCACACATAATATTTACCTAGTCGTATCTCTAGCAAAGGTTAGTTAGATCGCTATGTTAGTTTCTCTTTTTAATCTATTTACAATGTATTTATAATGTACTTACTTTAATCTACACAATTTTAAAGTATGAATTTCATCAGCTAAATCGTTGCTATTTTCTACTTGAAAACGTTATAATTGGCAGTGATAAATATTGAGAAAAATATAACATTGTTATATCATGCTATAATATAAAAATATACCGCCAGGCGCCACCAACATTATTGAAGATATATTTTAACCTTCTAAATACGTCAGTTAGACGTATTCCTACTGAGTTTAGAGTAAGCCAATTAGTTTTTTATTCACATCTTATTCTACACAATTTTGGCAATTTGGCAAGGTATGCCGTTGGCGTTGGCACACGATAAATCTTGTTTCATGCTCATAAAGAGGATGTGTTATAAACCCACTTGGGATAACTATTATTGTCGAGGGTCATGCAACGGTTAATGAAGTTGGAAATAGCGATTCTAGTCCAATCTAACCTATAAAGTTACCAAAAACAGTAAAGGGCTATAACAGTTAGAAGGGTTAGACGTCAACGTGACGGGAGCAGGCAGCATGCATGTCATGGATGAGATGGCGGAAGGGACAGAAGTGCCAAACGTGAACGTGTACGCAAACATCGAAACAGACACACACACACAAATGTATACATACGTGGTCGACGTCTCATCGGAGTACGGTCAAAAAATAAAAGCATCTCAATTATTGGATTAACACAATTTAATCATGAACTATTCAATAGATATAATATAAAACAGGTTATAGATTCTGGTGTCGCTCGTGTGTCGTGCTCGTGTGGCAGTGAGCTCTATGTCTCAGAGCGTAGAGTTCACTGTCGCAAGTCTGTTACACTCATTAAAACGTGATGGCTCTAGGCGGTGGTCGTCGTACCTGCCGGCTTCGCTGCGTCCTCGGCCACCGACCCACCCTTAAACTCTGCGCTAGGGCGCTTTACGCTCTCATCTGAAATATGGTGAGTGGTTGTATGCTCGATGATGGATCAACTCTACTGTCTACGTCCACACAAAATGTTTCTTCGCTTTTGTAATGTGTACCGATATATTTGAGTACATTGATGACCTCCAATCTCCATTAAATTTACAAGATAGAGTATAGTTTAATTATTTAAATATCGATAATAAAATTGACTTCTTCAGTGTCTTATTTAAAATAGTAAATAAAATAAGAAGTAGTCGTAAAGATCTTAGTTGAAATCAGAATAATAAATGAGAAAAAATATATATTTGGTCTGTCTGTTTTGGTGTTTCCAAGGGTGTTTCTATTCGTATGGCAACATTTTGTGTGGACATGAAAAACAAATAAAGTATGATAGTCAAACATAATCACAAAATGTAAATGAGAACTAAACGAATGAACAAATTTTAATGAGTGTTTTCATAAAACTTTTTCACAGTTTGTTTCTTTGTCAAAATGCACATGATATTATTGTGTATGGTGTCAGTGTTGCAAGCCTCTATGTCGTTACGTGGGGTCGCTATACACACGTCAAACTTATGCCGGTATGATGTTACCATGTACGTCTAACTCGACATGGATTGGGTATGACAGTGTGATGGCTTTCCGCAATAAAAATTGATCACCCAATCGATGAAAGCTAAAGACATAATTAACTATTTAATTGTCAATATCGAAATACAAAAAAGGGTGACGAATTTTTCGAACAACTCCTCAATTCGAGTGTTATCATTAGAGTAAGACTTAATTTAAATGCCGTCTATCTACTAAGAGTGTCTTTTTCAAGGAGTTCCATCCATTCAGTATTAATTTAGTGAAAGTGCTTTACATATTTAGTGTTTGTGCATCCTTCACCGTGAATAAGACGCTCTCGAAGCCACATACATTACAATCCCTGACCTACCATAGACTATAAATTACAAAATTTCGATTATCCAACAATAGAATGGGACTAACTCAGTTTGAACGTGACAGTCAGCTTGCTGAAAAGGGACTCACCGCTTTTGACGTTCTGCGTGACGGTGAACGTCTTGCCGGTGTCGAGTGGAACGGTCCAGTTGACGGGGTCGGGCGAGCGCATGTTCATCTGCTCGGGCGACTTGACGCGCGTGGGCTCGGGGGGGGACTTCACCACGGGCGAGTCGTCGAACAGTTGGTCCTTGGCTACGGACGCGCTGCGGTGGGAGGGGATCTCGTCGTCTGTAAGTTTGGTGGGGTGCTGTTAGCGGACTGTTTTGTTACTGCAGTTATTTGATATTTAGTAATCAATAAAATTTGACTTTTTCTTTTTAAATAGGTTTCATCTTCAATTGGAGGTGGCCTTCAGTTTAATGATAAAGTTCACTTGTTTCAGAAGGCGCTTCCTTTCCATAATAATTTATATATTTTTAATAAGAGGCATTGTAACAGACACTAAAGACAAATATTGCGTGTTTAATTTTATAAGTATAGGAAAAAATGGGACGTTACACAAGAAGTATATACACGAAATATGTTACAATTACAAATCCAAAACAACACAACATCGACATTCCCTAAAAATGTACAACTACTGAAAAAATCCTTTAATATCTCGTCATCATACTTTCCATAAAACAACACTAACACTACACATTTACTAAACATTTATTTTCAATCATGCAAGAGGCAGAAAGAGACAGAGTGAGTAGAAGGAAGAATTCAATTTAACGATCACAAAATCTAAGAGGCAAGTTACCCATTCATTAAACAATGACAAATTAACAAAAATGAAACACACTCAAAACCATATTTTCAGTAAATACATTTGTAGAGGACCTAGGGATGTGAACCATTACCATTTATCGACATCGATATTATTCGTGTAATTTACATCCAATTTTCCTGTGATATAGGTGCAAGTGTCACACAACTCCACGTTGAAGCCAATCAAGGCCGGTGCAGCCAATGCGAGTGACTATGTTGCGTAGACGCACTGACAAAATAATTTGCTAAGCCACACCACAAAAGCCAATTTCACTGCAATTTTGTTAATGCTAAGAAAGCATTCGCCACCACACCATTATATTAAAATTGAATTTGTGTTGTAGATATGTTGTGTTTTTATTTTATTTAGAAAGTACTTTATTTTAATTAAACTAAAAAGTAGTTGAGTGTCAGTTCTCAATTGCCTTCGGACCCCTAAATATCGATAAGAGTTGTCCCATTTGGCGTTTTACAAACCAACTTAATTTTTCACATAGCTAAAGCTTAGATAAGGCTCTTTTTTAACTCGTCGAACCCAGTAATTTATCGAGTTATAAAAGCGTTATTAACACATGGGTAAACTTTATAATTTCTGAGAAAGAAACCTTTTAATCGAAATTCAAGTGTGGTGGCGATAAAGCCAAATTAGTGTACCCTTCGCCAAAATACAACACAGAGCGTCGACGCAACTGCCACGGAAAACCTTACGCACCCAATTTTATGCCCACTTTTGAAGTACTGCGGCTGCGTTTGCCCCGCTCTATCGTCCCATTCACTTCAACTGGCCCATTTGCCCCTGGCCCAGTTTTGGGAGGCGCGGACGGTGACCTGCCCCCCCTTGACGATGACCTAACCCTATTACTACTGCCCCTACTTAACGGCAAACCTAAGAAGAAATAGCACACTAGAATGTCTACAGTAACGACTTTAGGCAGGGTTTCAGGCAACAGGCAGGATTTACTCGAATACATTAAAGTTAGTATAATATCTTTAGTCACGTTGGAGCATATTTTAGTAAGCTACAGGGTACAGCTAACACTTGTACTATATAATAGAATAAATTGTTCTTGGTGTCTGTGTCAATGAAATTAAGGATAGCCTTCCATTTATCCCGATTACGCGAGCATATTTAGCTGTAAAGTTACTTTAGTTTAAGTATTGTAAATATTTGAAAGATTGTATTTTTTTGGATCGTTAATTCTTTCGATCATACAAAACTACTGATTTCAGTATTATTATGAACATAACAGATATTCTATGATCTCTCTATGATATAGTTACTGTAGTAAATATTGTACTCGTAGTAAAAAAACATTCAACAATTTAAAAGACTGGCAAATACGTTGCATAATAAGCTATCGTACAGATCTCTTCCAGGCTTATGTCGTATTTTATAGGATTAATATAGTGACAATATTGAGGTTACTGAATAGTGAATACTGCTTACTCGCGCAATCGGAATGTGAAATAGATTTTTATCATGTATTTGTTTAATCTATTGTGAAATGTGCTCCAACGTGATCGTTCTCGGTCAATAAATTATAACATTTAAGAAAATGGAGCTATAAATTATTTCTAGTTTGGATTATAATAGATCTAATCTTATGAAGTATCTAGCTTATAAATTACGTAGCGGAGAATTATGAGAAATACTGATTTGATAATCTTATACATTTTGTAATAATTATTTCCTTAATAAACATAATGTTCTTTAAAAGTAATCTTTTATTTTCTGTACTATTTTATTTTATTTTGGCCATCTTGCGATAACGTTGTCACAGGCACTTTGTTCCACAACTATTAGTTTACAAGATGTGAATTAATTGTTAACACAAACAAACATAAAATACGGGTTTTATAAAAGCTTATCTTTATGTTATATGAATGACCATTGGACTATAGAAATATACTAAATAACACTTTTTAAACGAATATTACAATGTAATTCAGTCATTTATTATGAGTCTATTAAAACTTGATTTAAATCCATTTTCACACTAAACTACCATCTGTCAGAATTCATTTTAACATGTATAACCATTGTACTATATGTTCAATCTAAAAATACATAATTACCTACACCTACCTACTTATAATAGCTAGCCTACCTATAGTTGTAAACATAAAAAATGTATCAAATATTCTTATTGCTACAACCAACAAAAGAATACAACAAACAACATATCGACTTCACTCAACTCACCCGTGGGCTTAACGGGTCGCGCGTCGGCGTGTCCGTTGGGGGGGTGGCGCGCGGGCGCGGGCGCGGGGTCCGCCGAGCGCGGCCGGCGGCGCGGAGAGCGGAACGCGCCCTCTTTAGCGCCTTGTGTAAGTGTAAGTGTAAGTATAATAGTATAAGTTAATCTATACTAATATTATAAAGCTGAAGAGTTTGTTTGTTTGTTTGAAAGCACTAATCTCGGGAACTACTGGTCCGATTTGAAAAATTATTTCGGTGTTAGATAGCCCATTAACGAGGAAGGTTATAGGCTATATTTCATCACGCTACGGGCAACAGGAGTGGAGCAACGGGGGTGAAACCGCGCGGAGCAGCTAGTTATAAATAAATATATCTTTATTTAAGAATTCATACATGATTTTGTTACGTAAGTGTAAGTATAGCGACTTTTATACAGGAGCGACTTTTCAATCCTTCGTGAAAAAAAATTCATAAAATAAAGTATTACACAATAAAATGTCACCTGTAAAATAACAAAAGATGGGCAATAGAATACAATTGTGAAATTGTTTTTAAATACGGTATTTCATGAATAATATTTAAACAAGGTGTTTACGACCTACCGTCACTTTATTTTATATTTTTGTTCACGCGTATTGTAATATGCATTGTCAGTGTGTCATCTTAGCGTCTGAGTATTGAACACATCTAATATTAAAATTTGTGTTGTTATTAATATAAACCTGTGCTAAAGAAAGTAATGTGTTACTTAAATTGCTCATTGTTAACATTCAAGTTGAAGGAAATAAACCGAAAGTTTATATGTATGCAGTTTTATCATTTCACAATTTCAATGGGTGTTAACAAAGAAAACTATAGATGAAGCCAAAGCGATACATAAAAAGGGAGTTTTTATTCATGGTCCTTACGATTGCCGGATATAATATATAACGATACTGGAGAATACTGGCTTTGGAGTTACGACAATATCGAAGTAATAATTATTGGTGGATTACGACAAATAATACGTGACATCGAGTTGGGTGTTCTATCATCGGGTTTCGTGTCTTCACATCTGCACCTGGAGGTTATTTTGTGTATAAGTGCTGTGAGTGAGTAAATAAGTGGACAAACCGTGAGTACATTCGCAATATCGTAATAATTGGACTTTAATATTGTATTGGGACTTTAAGTGTAAATCGTATATAACACTTGCTAATTGCTATTACAAAATAAATTGATTTGTACTTTAAAGATGGATGTCATGTGAACTTGTTATATAGTTCAAGGTTACGTGTTTAGCTGAATCTAAAAAATAATTAGGTATCTTAGATCATTCAGTAAATAGTTAAATAATTATGTACTTAAATATTATAATCTGTGAATAAGTACCTAATTGTCACTTTATGAACATTGAATTTATAAATCTATTTCGGATTTTATATAGTAAATATATTTGATTTATTAGATTACATATTTCAAATAGGTATTTCACGTTGAGATTTTTATAAAGTTTTTTATATATTAATTTTGTTTATTGTCAAAGATGGAATCTTATATTAAAGTGCAAAACAATATATATGATCGAATTACAAAAGCTAGATCTAATTTTAAGAAATCGCCTAAAGAACGTTTAGCGAATGATGCGTACTTATTTATCGACAAGATTGGATGCGCTTGAGGAACTTTGGTCTCAGTTTTTGCAAACTCACACGCAAATTATTCAAGTTTCGGAAAGTGATAAATTGAACGCTACTACTTATGTCAAAGCTGATACATATGGCAATTGCGAAGAACAATATATCGATTATAAGTATGAGTTGCGGGAAGCTCGAGCTAATTTAACTGTTAAATCAACCTATGTACATCATGCGCCAGATGGCAGCACCACAGCTACAGATTCGAATCAACAAGGTTTTAAATTACCAAAGATTACTATCCCACATTTCTCCGGGAAATATGCAGAATGGACGAGCTTTCGAGACCTGTTTTTGTCACTGGTACATAGTAACCCTACATTGGATGACGTTCAACGCTTACATTATTTAAAATGTCAACTCACTGGAGAAGCGGAACAGTTCTTGCGACACATACCAATAACTGCAGAAAATTATAAGTTATGTTGGAAACAGCTTGAGGATCGGTACAGCAACAAAAAGTATCTTGCCAATTGTATCTTAAAGAAATTTATGAATCAAAAAACTGTAACAACTGAATCAGCTACAGCGTTACGCGAAATATTAGATACTACTAATGAATGTATGTTTGCACTTAAAAATTTGTCAATAGATGTAAGTACTTGGGACACTATTGTTATTTATATTGTAAGTTTAAAATTAGATTCCGAGTCCCGTAAGCAGTGGGAACTGCAAAGTAGTAAAAATTGTAATTTATTACCAACATATAAAGAATTTATAGAATTTTTAGAAATCCGTTCACGTTCATTAGAATTTATTGATCCTAAGGTAGCTAAACAAAATAGTCAACAATATAGAAGTAATGTTACTCCGAAAGCGTTTCATATTTCAAATTTAAAATGTATTTATTGTTCTGATGATCATCATTTGCGAAATTGTAAAAGTTTTTCAAGAGAAATGACTGACACTCGACGGAATTTTGTCCAATCACAAAATCTTTGTTTTAATTGTCTTGGTGCAGGTCACAATGTGTATTCGTGTCGCCAGTCTTCCAGGTGTCGTATTTGCAAGAAGAAACATCATTCTTTACTACATCCCAAAAATGTATCGCTTCCGTCGGAGCCTCCAATGCGTGAGGCAGAACCAGATGCTAAGGAAGCAACAGCATCTACATCAACACAGGTAAAAAATATTAATAATATCAGAGCCTGCTTTTCGCGTTTCAGTGGACAAGTTTTACTTGCCACCGCATTAGTTAATGCCAGGTCACACACAGGCTCATTGATCACGTTAAGATGTCTCATTGATCAAGGATCACAGGCTTCATTTTTGACTGAAGCCGCTGTTCAACTTCTTGGGCTAAGAAAGATTCCACACAAAAGCTCCATTATTGGTTTGGGTAGTGACCACTCAAGTTCTGTTGCCTCTAAAGCGAGGGTAGAAATTGAGATTGAATCACGCCATTGCAACTTTAAATTTTGCGTCCAAGCTTTTGTGCTCAATAAGCTCACCTCAGTACTTCCGGAAAGGAATGCTGTTGTTAATCTTAGTCCTGAAGTATCTAAATTAGTTTTAGCAGATCCTTTCTTTGCAACACCAAACAAAATTGACATGCTCCTTGGAGCAGATGTTTATGGTCAGATTTTGCTTGAAGGTCTGATCAAGAATTCACCCAGTGCATTAATCGCGCAAAATACACAGCTGGGTTGGATTCTATCGGGTCCAATTCAATCCAGATCGAGCTCCAGCACTATTTGGTGCAATCATATTCATCAAAATGATGAATACGAACTTATGAAGAAGTTTTGGGAGCTTGAATCGGATCAATTTGCCTCTGATAAATCACTTCTTACGGAGGAAGAAATTAAATGTGAGAATATATACTCATCAACTACTAGGAGAGATAGTTCAGGACGCTATATAGTACATTTACCATTTCGAACCGATGATCCAAATTGCAAATATGGTAATTCAAAGGCTATTGCAATAAAACAATTTAATCGGCTTGAGAATCGTTTATTAAAAAATCCTAAGCTTAAGGCTGAGTATGCTGCTGTCATAGAAGAATATAAAAATTTAGGTCACGTGGAAACTGTGCCATCACATGAAGAAGATTTGGCTGATGCTGTATACTTACCTCACCATGCAGTGATCCGAGAGGATAAGGATACTACTAAAGTCCGAGTTGTCTTCAACGCTTCTTGTCCAGGAACCAATGGCATCACATTGAATGACGAACTTATGGTAGGCCCATCACTACAACCTGACTTACGTCACATTATAATGCGTTGGCGTCAATATCCAATTTGTCTTGTCGCTGACATTATAAAAATGTACAGACAGGTGAAAATATCTGAATTACATACAAATTTTCAACGTTTTGTGTGGCGTGAAGATCCAGATCAAAGATTGCAGCATCTGCGCCTCTTACGAGTTACTTTTGGTACGGCTTCAGCACCTTATCTCGCTGTGAAATCATTACAGCAAGTTGCACACGACGATGGGGTGAAGTATCCGCTGGCTGCTGAAAGGGTACTTCGTGAATTTTACATGGACGATTTTATGTCGGGTTGCTTTTCTGTGGAAGAAGGTAAGCAAATTTATAAGGAAATAACACAACTTCTACAAGGAGGTGGATTTGTCTTGCAAAAATGGAGCAGTAATAGCGAAGAAATACTTAAAGAAATTAACGAAGATGTTGAAGATCAAGCAGAAAACCTGAAACTAAAAATAGATGAAATCATGAAAATTTTAGGACTTACCTGGAACAGAAGAACCGATGAATTTGAATACGTAGTAAAACTTCCACAACTCTCTCCTCCTGTAACAAAAAGAAAGGTTATTTCAGAAATTTCTCGATTATTTGATCCTGTTGGCTGGCTTGCGCCAGTAATAATTTCAGCCAAAGTTTTTATACAGAAATTATGGCTCTCGGGAATTGAGTGGGATGATGAACTTCCTCCACAATTACTGAAGGACTGGCTCAAGTATAGAAGTGAATTAGATACACTTACCAAATTTAGTATCCCACGCTGGATCAACGTCAATAAGGATGATAAAGTTCGCGAATTGCATGGCTTCTGCGATGCTTCAAATGTTGCATTTGCGGCAGTGGTGTACTTGCGAGTGGTTAACTCCAATGGGGAAGTTAATGTTGCATTAATTGCTTCTAAAACAAAGGTAGCCCCCATTAAACAAGTTTCGATTCCGAGATTGGAACTTTGTGGAGCTGTACTACTCACAAGACTGCTACTTGAAGTGTCTCAAGTCATGGGTATGGAGAAATCTTCTATTCATGCGTGGACTGACTCACAAATTGTGCTCGCTTGGCTTCAAGGACAACCTAGTCGTTGGAAAACCTTTGTCGCCAACCGAGTGTCGGAGATTATTACTTCGTTGGAACCGCAGCAATGGCAACACGTATCTACCAAGGATAATCCTGCAGATTGTGCATCGCGTGGCAGTACGCAATGGGATGTTCAACTCTGGAAGGAAGGGCCAAAGTGGCTGCAAGAAAAGGATATAAATTTTACAAGAGGTCAAATAGAAGATACAGATTTAGAAGAAAGAAAAATGAAAATTTGTTTAATTAATACTCACAGTGATGAAGCAGATCCTGAAGAAGAAATATACTCACGCTTTTCATCTTTGAGAAGACTGCTCCGCGTTACTGCACTCTGTAAAAGACTAATTAAAAGAATGAGAAAAATGGAAGTAGAGGATCAGAAGGATTGGATAACAAGTTTTGAAATAAGAGAAAGTTTAAAAATATGTGTTAAAAGATGCCAAGAAAAACATTTCGGTGAAGAGCTTGCAGATTTAAGAAATAAAAAAGAAATAAATAAAAAAAGTAAACTTACCTCACTCAATCCAATAGTTGACGAAGACGGTATCCTACGAGTAGGTGGCAGACTGCAGCAGGCAATCCTTAGTGATGAGAGAAAACATCCTATCATTCTTCCTCGTAAATCACAGTTTACAACTTTGGTTATTGCGGATGCTCATGAGAGAACATTTCACGGCGGTCCCCAATTGATGCAAAATTATTTGCAATCTAAATACTGGATAATAGGTGCGAAGGATTTAATACGGCTGTGTGTTCGAAAATGTGTTCGTTGTGTACGATATGCCGCTCGCATAAGACACCAGTTGATGGGACAACTACCGGTTGAAAGATCTACTGCTTGTCGACCTTTCTTAAGGAGTGGAGTAGATTATGCGGGACCTATTAATATAAGAACCTCTAAAGGCAGAGGTAATCGGTCATTCAAGGGATATATTTGCTTATTCATTTGTATGGCCACACGCGCTATCCATCTCGAAGCAGTAAGTGACCTTACGGCTCAGGGATTTCTAGCAGCGTTTAAGCGTTTTATAGCACGCCGTGGTCATTGCGCTGAAGTATGGAGCGATAATGGGACAAATTTTGTGGGTGCAGCACGAGAACTCAAATCTTTATATGCTCATGAGAGGTCCAGTATAATGAAGGAAATTGCAGATCAACTGGCTACAAATGGGACTGAATGGCATTTTATCCCTCCCCATTCCCCAAATTTTGGAGGACTATGGGAGGCAGGGGTAAAATCGACAAAACATCATTTAAGGCGCATTGTTGGGAATTCAACTTTGACATTTGAAGAAATGACAACATTACTTTGTCAAATAGAATCATGTCTGAATTCTCGGCCTATTTCTAAAATTACTGAGAATCCAGACAATCCAATCCCACTGACACCAGGGCACTTTTTGGTGGGAGAACCTCTGGTTTTACCCCCTGATGTCAATTACGAAACATCTAATATCACAAATCTCAGACGGTGGCAAATGACTCAAAAAATGACACAAGATTTTTGGCGTCGTTGGTCAAATGAATATTTGACTCAATTTTACCATCGTTATAAATGGAATAATATTTTTCCTGAGCCTAAAATTGGAGATTTAGTATTAGTAGTAGAGGATGATCTTCCACCTGGAAGATGGTTATATGGTATTATAGTTGAAAAACATCCCGGATTGGACGGAATTACGCGAGTTGTCAGTTTAAAATGTAAAAACAATGTAATTAAACGCCCTGAGCGCCGAGACAAATGTCAAAACGCCAAGGAATAGAATACGCTATCGATAGAAATTGACATAAGCGTACGATGTTTTGCCTAAGGATTCGGTCACCCTACCAACGACAATGACGACCACGAACAAAATTTTCAACCAGTCGCAATTAAATAAAATTGTGCAAAACATAATTAAAATGACATTTAAGAATTTCCTGGCGTATTGGTGTTTGGAAACATTTTTTTGAGATCAATGAATAAACAAACAGGTTTTTCATAGAAACGGTGGCTCCTAGAAAAAAATGTATTTAACATTTTTTATAGATAATTAGATGATCTACAATTTTGGTTCAGGTGATTGTATGATAAACTTATCGTCTCAGCGAAAATCGCAAAAAAACCCTATTTTTTTATTAATTGACCTCGAAATTTTTTATTTCCGAGTACTAGAATGACGAGAGATTTAAATATTGATTTTGAACAAATTTCGGCAAGATTGGAATTTTGGTCGTGGTCGTCTTCGTCGTTGGTAGTGTGACCGAACCATTACCAAAATGTCATGAGCTTATGTCAATAATTAGCGTTAGCAGTTTCTATTCCATGGCGTTACGTACGTTTGTCTAAAGGCCCTGTTTCTAAATTGTGTTTTTTGCCAGTTACCAACTAATGTTGATTTTTATTCTGTTGTCTGTCTTAAGCCTCATACTTTGTTCTTTATACAAACTAATACGAATATTAGTAATTTCTTACTAGTTATGTATGTGGTAATATTTTATTTTGTATTTTTGTTTTTGATGTTAAATGCGCTAAGATGTTCGTTATTATTTGCCTACGTTTTGTACGGTTAGTTGTATTTAGGATTAAGGAAAATTGTGAAAATTTGTCCTTGGTGGGCTGTATGTTTACGACCTACCGTCACTTTATTTTATATTTTTGTTCACGCGTATTGTAATATGCATTGTCAGTGTGTCATCTTAGCGTCTGAGTATTGAACACATCTAATATTAAAATTTGTGTTGTTATTAATATAAACCTGTGCTAAAGAAAGTAATGTGTTACTTAAATTGCTCATTGTGTATGGTGTCATCTTAACGTTTGTCGAAGGAATTAAACTCAAAGCGATACATAAAGGGAGTTTTTAATCACAAGGGTTGAAATATCGCCCCTTAGAGTAGTATAAAAGTATAAGTGAAATATAAAGTCAAAGTCAAACACAAAAACTGCTTAAGTCATAATTTTTTTTATGAATAATCATTTTTAAAAACCGGATTTGGATTGTTGCTTATAGATAGCTATAGAAATCGGCAAGCATCTCGATAGAAGCGCGTTACCTAGTATAAAATAATTTTTGTTAACATAATAAATTTTGCCTAAGTCAACACTGATTTGACAATTATTTTGGTCGAAAACACTGATGTTATAATGAACTGTAATCTCATAATATATTATATCCATATCAAAATTTTACATACCTTCTTGGGCAGCACCTTCATCGAAACTGTGGCCCTGGAGCTTCTTCCTCTGCTTCTGCGGCGAGGTCTTGTGAGGAGACCGCTCTAAAGCTTTGGTCTCCTGCAGCTTGGCGTGGATGGACTGGTGCGGTGCCGAGCGGAACGACCTGAACTTCTTCGGGGAATGGCTCTTCGACTCCTTCCCATCTTTTTCGTCACGAGGCAGCGCCCTGAAGATTCAAATGTACTTCTTATTATCATAGACACAATGTTTATCATAACTCAGTTTACTTAGGGTGCTCTGTTCAATCCAAGCCATCTATTCGCTTTAGCTATTGGCTGGGATGTTGTTCGGAAGGAGCATAATGCTCCAAAATCGTCAAACGTGATAAGCTTGGTCCTTCGAGCTGGTGCGTACAATCTAGTGCATCACTTACTTGTGATTGGTGGAAGCGAGCGACAGAGCCGACAGCGAGGACCGGCGCGACACTTGGTACCAGAGCTCGATTTGCTTATTGTAAAGCTGAGTGATGTGGTCCGGAGCCAGCTCGGTCCCCCAGCCGCGGTACTGTCGAACAATGGCATCGGTATGAAGCGGTGGCGCCAGACCGCGTCACAAATGGATACATTTGATCGGCGGTACAATTGTGAAGTGATTTATTGTGATTTAAGTTCTGCCTAATCTAATACTAACTTCATTGTGTTAATACTGTTGGGGTTCGACGTTTGTGGTGGACCGTTTTGTGACAAATTGTAACAAAAGGATTTGCTGAATAAGTTTAAACTTCCTGTCATATTCGATAGTAGAGACCTATCCTGTTCGAGTGTAGTGTGATGAAGAAGGGTAAGTGAAGTGAGCGCAGACCTTGTATTCGCCGGCGCGCTTGCGCAGGTCGAGCACCTCGCGGTACCACGAGTCGCCCTGCGCGAGGCCGAGCGGCTGCAGGCCGGCGGCGCGCAGCGTGCTGGCGCTGTCCTCGGCCGCGCCGCCCGCCCCGCTCGCCCCGCCCCCGCCTCCCCCCACCTCCCCCTCGCCCACCAACCTCTCGCTCGCCTCCTCATTCGACTTCCCTTTCCCCCTGCATTTCGTAAATGTCCCTTTAGACGCCTCGTACACGTATTGAGAGAACGGTCTAAATTTCTTTTTGTACTCGCTTTTGTAACGTTTCCTATTATCTTTGGAACGATCCTCCCCGTTGTATATGAGGGCCGATAGCGCGCTACGGAACGTCGATTTTCTGCAAAATTCGATTTCAAGTCAGACGCTTGGACGTTACGATGATATGCGGCAAACGAACGGCTGGCGCCGAGCCTGGTTAGTGATCATGCTCAAATAATTGTCAAGCGCGCAATGCGGTCGGGATGTTAGTCCTCGGAGTCTAGAAGGGCCGCCGTGTCGGAAGTGTTAGGTGATACAACGAAATACATTCTAACAAAAACTTTGGACGTTCACATTGACAAGGTGCAGGTCACATCGACAGTCTATAGCTGACATTCCGAACTAACTGATCTAATTCTACTCGGCCTCGAAACCGCCACCGTGAGAAGATTTAGATAAAAGCAAATATCAAAAACGAAATTTAGACTTGTTCTGCTGTACCCAGTAGATGACGGAACGAAAGATAGGGCAGAACAGTTACGGGGAAACTTTTACTGAAAACGGTGCGATCTGTGTGGCCGCGGGTATAACGAGCTGCTTCTGGTGTTAATTAAAAGCAGCCCGCGATTGATACGATAACTTTTTGTGTAGATATTCACAGAAAAAACTACAACAATAGCAAGCCAAATGTATTGTGTAGATTTTGTATTGCTTCTGAGAATTGCGCGACCTTGGCCCGAATGACTTGACTTGGCCTGTTCATGGAAAATATTTATACAAAACGGACTTAACATCCATTTTGATATGCATATTTATATTAAAAATAAAAATTGCATAATATTCTTTCGAGATTCAGTAAAAATTTCCTCCGCTATTAGTACACAAACTATACATAGATTTGAAAGCATAGCAGTGACGATATTTTTTCTGAAACCTGAAAAGTTAACGTTTTTTTAACTACGGATTATTTGGGTTAAATCGAAAGATAAATCATATATACAATACATATTTATACGCCCGGAAGTTTACGGAGTTTAGTAATAATTAATAATAGATATATACATATAAATATTTTGTGTTAGTGTACTCGGGTATGGTATGTGTTTATTAATTACTTTATTATATGAATGTGTAGCAAAGAAGCTGCTTTAGCCAAAGCAAAGCGCTTATAACCAGGGAAAGATGAGAAATATAGACTGTTCCTAGCTAGCGCGCAAGATCAACTTTTGTCTCCGCAACTATTTTGTCTCTCCCATCAACTCTATAGGAAGTTGCGTCGCTACGTGCGCGCACTTTCTTACTAGCCCATAGAGTTGATGGGAGAGACAAAATAGTTGCGGAGACAAAAGTTGCTCTTGCGCGCTAGCACTTAGAAATATTGACCAATATATT
This sequence comes from Colias croceus, assembly GCF_905220415.1. Lineage (NCBI taxonomy): Eukaryota > Metazoa > Arthropoda > Insecta > Lepidoptera > Pieridae > Colias > Colias croceus. Next base: position 6,246,622 of record NC_059562.1, read on the forward strand.
TGAATAGTTATTATATTTCTCGAGTTAGAATGTGATAAGGATAAAAGCATGCAATAAAAATAGATATTGGAAACAATCTATAAATTTTAATACGAAATAAAAGCATCAATGAATACGTGTTCAAGCTAAAGCATAACAAAATTAGAATATAAGTACTTTAAATGCATGAGATACAGTAGAATACATTATTTGTCCATATTTCAGAAAGTTAAAAAAATATTTTTATAAAGTACTTAAATTCGATAAAATACTTGTTATTGATCTTTACTTGGATAAACAGTTGAAATATTTGAAATCACGTCATCAATTCATGTGTTTCAATAAATACAACTAAATAAAAACGATGAAACAATTAGTTAGTTAAAGTTTTATGCGACTGCAAATGTTGTTTTGATACTAATCTTCTTTAGTTTTTGTAAATTAATATTTATTAACATTACATTACCAACCTTGTAAATTACCATTAGTATTTTTGAATTAATTAAAATGCACGTTAGCGTTGGAAACATTTTCTTTCAACTATTTCAACCATTTCAACTACAGTAAAGATCCAATTCATACAAAAGTTCTTCACTATGTTTGTACGTACCTCTGTACACCCGGTTTCTGTCCATTCCAGAGATAATCTTCTATATATCTCTTGTGGTCCTCTTCACCGTCCACATGGTTCATGAGAGGTTCAGCTTCTACAGAACCTGGAATGGAGTACTCTATCATCAATAATGTTTAATTTTGAAAGGAAAATAGTCAAGAATATGGAGATGAAAATTAGGAGTCGTAACAGCGAATATATCAAGTTTAAAGTGAGTTACAGAATGACAAACAGTTAGGTCATAATTTAGATACATGCATGGATTACAAAGATGTGACATAAGGTTAAGAAAAGATGAAGCATCTAAAAGAAGAATGATTTAACATAGAGATCATAATATAGTAGTAACACACTAACTATAGTAGTAATGTTTTAATTGTATATTATCAACAATATTACAATCCATACGTCTTAATATGATAAATGCGAAAGTAACTCTGTCTGTCTGTCTGTTACTCAATCACGCCTTAACTACTGAACCAATTTGCATGCAATTTGGTATCAAGATATTTTGATACCCGAGAAAGGATATATAGGCTACTTTTTACCCCGGGGAATAGGATAGGTTTTATCCCGGGACATAGGATAGGGTTTATCCAGGGAACAGGAACTATGCGGGTATTTCTTTGACTGCGCGGACGAAGCCGCGGGTGGAAAGCTAGTTCTATATATTTCACCAAATTGCTAATCGTAACGGAAGGTTCTATTAATACGATTCTACGTAAATATTTCTGAATTTCATTCTCTTTCCTATTCATCTTTATCTTACCTTACATATTGATTTATTATTTACACTAGCTTCCGCCCGCGACTCTGTCTGCGCGGAAAAATTAAGATTTATTTTTTTCTACGTATTTTTCCGGGATAAAAAGTGTCCTATTTTATGCCCAGGATAATAAGGTATAATTATACCAAGTTTCATCGAAATCGAACCGTTACTTTTCACGTGATGCCTGAACATACAGACAGACAGACAAAAATTTTTTTAATCACATATTTGAGTTTGGTATCGATCCAGTAACACCCCCTGCTATTTATTTTTTCAATATTTTCAATGTACAGAATTGACCCTTCTACAGATTTATTATATATGTATAGATTAAAGTATAAATAAGCATCCGACAGTTGTTGAAATGGATCACATTTCACGTCAACGCAACAAGTTCCAACTAATTTGAATACCAAGTTTGAGTGACTGTTTCATTAACAATGCAAATTGTTCACTTGAGTTGGGAGTGAGCAATGAGTTTAGCAAATTGGAGCATTTTGAGTTTGTTTGTTGGAGTTTTTAAAATGTTTAAGCATTTCTAAAAGGTACTCGAATATCTTATGGTAGTGAAGTGAGATTGATTGAAAGAAGTGATTTTTAATTTTATCGTTTAGTATTCACGAACTTTTTTTTTGCTTGCTTGAAGTTCTTCAGCAAAATGTTTTACCACTTGTAAAATGATTCTTGATATTTTTAAGGTAGTGAAGTGAGATTGATTGAGAGCAGTGATAATTTTTTCGACTAGAAGTTCTGCAGAATTTGCTGAAAACTTACATGCAAATGTCATTAAATAGTATATCCAAGATACATAAATTGTGCCACATCATCTTCCTTGTCTTGCACACCAATCTACTTCTTACAAAATCATCGATCAATTTGTATTATTTTCTGATTTGTCGACATAATATCGTTAAAATTCGTTAAAATAGTTTCTGCAGAATTTCGAGATTCTTGTCTCGATTGCTTGAAATTCTTCAGCTAAATGTTTTAGCACTTGTAAAAGGATACTTGCAGATTATATTTTTATGTAAAGTGAGATTCATTGAGAAAAGCAATTCTTCAAAGACTTAGAGTTGCTTTTCTTGTCCTCGTTTGAAAAAGGATTGAGACAATAGATGCTTTCTATAGTTAGAATTTTAACGATCTGTTGACAAATCAAAAAATAATACCAATAGATCGATGATTTTGTGAGAAGTAGATTGGTGTGCAAGACAAGGAAGATGATGTGGCACAATTTATCTATATTGGATATACTATGTAAATTTTCAGAAAATCTATCTTTATAAATTAGTTTTTTTTAAGATACAAAAAAATTCAGCTTTACGTAGGTAGTTTTAAAATCTAGAAACTCTTTGCGACATTGTTTCACCTTGAAGCAAAGGTGTATTAAATATTTTATTTGACACTAGCTTCCGCCCGCGACTCCGTCCGCGCGGATGTCGGTCTTCGCGTGGATGGTTTATTTATCCATTTTGAGTACCTCTGACAATAACATCTTATAAATATATATTGGACCCAATTCCCAAATACGGCTAGGCCTATAATAATACGCAACGTGTGTTCGCGGTTCTACGGAACAACATCTATGGATAAAACTGAAAAATTAAGATTATTTTTTTTCTACGTATTTTTCCAGGATAAAAAGTATCCTATTTTACGCCCAGGATAATAAGGTATAATTATACCAAGTTTCATCGAAATCGAACCGCTAGTTTTCACGTGATGCCTTCACATACAGACAGACAGACAGACAGACAGACAAAAATTTTTTTAATCACATATTTGGGTTTGGTATCGATCCAGTAACACCCCCTGCTATTTATTTTTTCAATATTTTCAATGTACAGAATTGACCCTTCTACAGATTTATTATATGTATAGATTTAACCCTCGAGAAATGTGCAAAATACTAAATGAAATTCATAGCGTAAAATTTCAACTGAAATCATGAAAAGCAAAGGAATGTCACAAACGAACGCTAAGAGCTCTCCGGTCGCCATTTGCAAAATGTTTTATGTATTCGTAAGTTTCAAAATGGCGGATTAGTTTTTCAAAGACGCGTGTAATCTCCTTGAGTGAATGTTAATAAGTATGTAGGTTAAAGTTGAAATAAAATCAACCTTTTTATTTCTTTCACGCGGTCACTTTAGAATTATGTGCTTTCATGCTTGTACATATGATTTTTTTCTAACATATACATTTTTATTCTGTGTCCAAGAGAAGTCGAGAATAAAGTTAAGTTTTTATACCCAAATACCCTATAGCCAATATTTAATATCTGTTAAGGTAACGTAACAATGTCTTCTTCTGAATTAATTCCTGAAAATTATAATTCCCAGCATTCCTTGAAATATTCACTACTAGTGGTCCGCCCCGGCTTCGCCCGTGGTACATATTTCGCAATAAAAGGTAGCCTATGTCCTTTCTCGGGTATCAAAATATCTCCATACCAAATTTCATGCAAATTGGTTCAGTAGTTTAGTCGTGATTGAGTAACAGACAGACAGACAGACAGAGTTACTTTCGCATTTATAATATTAGTATGGATTTAACCATCGCAAAAAGTTTTAACCATCAAGATTTCTTTGTCCATTCCACCTCAAACCTATACCTTCGTACGTACCTTCTGGAGATACTCTGGGAAAAACATAATTTTCAATATTTTTGGTCCATTCCTGAAACCTTTACCTTCAGCAGCCGCAGCCTTCTTCAGCGCGCCCATGGAGATGCTCTTTCTGGGCGCGTCCGTGGTGTCCTTCGGCCATGCGAACTGGTTGCGGTACTCTGTGCTCACCGGGTCGGGCTCCTTCGCTGCTAGGACTTCGCCTAGGGCTGTGGTCGCCTGGGAGGAAGATATTGTTTTTAATGAATTTTAAGGTTTATATCATTAGAAATTCTCGAATTCATTTCCAATGCATTTATGTATCACGAGGCTACTGTGTGGAATTTATTACAAATATAAATACGCAATTTTCCCATAGGAATGAGATGTTTTGCCGCAGCAAAAAAATATCATAACATAAATCGCTCCGTTGTGACGCGACAGAAAGACAAACAACATCACTAAATTTTACAGAATCTAAGTAAACGATATTGAATATTTTTTTTAAACTGACTTCTAGTACAGACGTTGAAAAAAATATCACGTTCTTTTAACGAAATATAGGTACTATTTAGTTTATGGCTTTCTTTTAAATTTTAGATTCTTTTGTAACAAAATTCAGCAAATAAAGACAATTTGATTTGATTTGAATGAATTTAAATGTTATTCATAGAGATAGCTTACCTTCGGTTCAACAGTGTCAGTCCATCGTGGCTGGCGAGGACCTTCAGACTTGCTGCGCCGTCCAGCGCGGTCTGTCTCATTTCTTTGAGCGCTCTGCAAATATAATATATTTAAAAACACCACTATACAATTCAAAAAGAGCTTTAATATTACAAAGTCTTATACTGGAACAAAACTAAGAATCATCTTAATTCTTCCAATGCTTTTTGAGTCAGTCGTTTTAGCGATTTATGAGTTAAAACAATTATTTTTTTAACAGAAGGAATTAATCAAATAGCTTATAAAATTAATTTTAATTTACTTTTTAAATAAAAGTAGCACTACATATTCATTTCATTCTACGTTCATTAATAGTTCAGACAGCTTCGATCCTCTAGATAAATGATATTAATGCTACTCGTAAGTCCAGGATCAATCAATCAGGTCTCAAGCTACAGCAAGATATACTGAATTCATTAGTTTGGCTGTCAACAGGAACTTCTAAGACTTCTTTGATAATGACTATTTATGAGCTAGAGGAAAATATACAGAACCTATATACATAATATAATTTATCTATATGATATATCTCCAGGAAATTTAGATCTAAAACCTTCTTACTGTCAAGTTACAGTTACAATAGATACGGTAATTTTTATTTTTATAGTATTATAAAAAGAAATTGACAATTCCATACTAATATTATAAATGCGAAAGTAACTCTGTCTGTCTGTCTGTTACTCAATCACGCCTTAACTACTGAACCAATTTGCATGGAATTTGGTATAGAGATATGTTGATACCCGAGAAAGGACATAGGATAGGTTTTATCCCCGAAAACCCACGGGAACGGGAACTATGCTGGTTTTGCTTTGACTGCGCGGGCGATGCCGCGGGTGGAAAGCTAGTATTGATATATTTTCGGCATTACTTAGTTAAAAATATTGATCATAAAGTCTTGATGTGGAAAAATGAAATATGTCTCAAGTAATCCAAAGGACTCTTTATTACAATGCTGTTTTTAATATTAAAGGTTTTTACTATACTCATAAAGCGCTCTCTTATTAGAAACAATTAAAGCTATCGAGATAATTAATGAAATCTCTTTAGACCCTGTAGTTCAAATAAAAAAGGAACCTTTGTAGTTTGATCCGTCCTTCCGTTCATTAAAAAGTATTTTACTTTACAAGAATACTAATTACATATCTACTTTTAAAACATATTTTATTCAAAATATTTCCCTAAAAATAAGTATTGAATTAATGGCTTGTACATTTAACAGAATAATAAAATTTATTATACTATTCCCTAGAGGCTGAGGCATCCTATTTCCATGTATTCCAGAAATAAAGGATGAAAATGTTGAAAAGAAAAAGTAATGGATTGGTAGTTTCTTGGAATAAAGGTTTTTCAAAGCTCTTAGGAGTTAGGTCTATGAAATTTTCCAATAAAAAGCCTTAGGATTGAAAACAGGAAAAACGTTGTAGTCTCACTTCACTAACATGTTAATACATAATATACCTACATAATAAAAAATAAAAATCAATCGCCAAATGTGTTGCTAAGCGCAATACTCGAGAGTCGAGAACAGCTCGACCTATTCGGCTTATTTTTAACGTTTTTGTTAATACACAAGTAAGGTAAGTACTTGAAAAGAAAACACGAAAAAAGGGTAATAGGGCAAAACGTCTGCTGGGACAAGTAGTAATCTATACTAATATTATAAAGCTGAAGAGTTTGTTTGTTTGAACGCGCTAATCTCGGGAACGACTGGTCCGATTTGAAAAATTATTTCAGTGTTAGATAGCCCATTTATCGAGGAAGGCTATAGGCTATATATCATCACGCTAAAACCACCAGGAGTGGAGCACTGCGGGTAAAACCGCAAGGCGCAGCTAGTTCTATATAATTAGTAATCCAGTAGAAATTAAAAGAAAGCTATTAAAGTTAGAAATTCAGGTCACTCTAGGTAATGAGAATAAACTGATCTATAAAGTACGAACTTAATACTATCATTAAAACGTACGAGTCGTTTGCTGACACAGAATTTTGTACATAAAAGTCTGTTTACTTGAGAGTCTTTGTTAGCGCTATGTGAAAGAAGAAGAGTATTACATTTTAACTCGAAAATGAAACCATGCCATATTAAAAGATTATTAAACATAAAAAATATTTTATGATATTCGAAGGAGAACTTTGTAACACGCTCTTTTTTCTTCTTCCATTAAAAAAAAATGTAAATCAGCTATATAATAATCTCCTGATAATACTTTAGAATTAAAGCTTTTCTTTAAAACTCTGTATGAACACTGATGTTGATTCTAAATTACAAGTGATAACTGCGTTAAAAACAACCGACTTCAAACTTGCACTCGCAAAATTTACAAATACCTACAGACAAAAATGCTCATAAAATAAAAACTACTGGGCCTATCCGAATAAAATTTTTATGGGACCAATTCGACACCATCCCGCATCGAACAAAAAAAGAATCACGTAAATCGGTTCAGAAACCTCGGAGTAATAGGTGTACATACATAAAAAAAAAAAAAAAATACCGGCCGAATTGATAACCTCCTCCTTTTTTTTGAAGTCGGTTAAAAATAAGTAGAAACTAGAAGCTGAGATTTCACCGAAATATCTAGGTCCAAGTAACTATTCGAATCTTCTGGAAGATCCTTTTTCTTGATTATTATTTATTTCAAGATAAAAGGTGAAAACAATAACACTGCGAAAATTGTACTTTATTTTCCCAATCTTTGAAGGTTACACAAATAAGGTTTTATTTATGTAGGCTGAACAAATCGTCCGGGATTCTAAGAAACGGATGGATTCTCTTTCGGCACGCTTACCCTAATATAAAATATATTCATACATTTATAGTTTACGAATAAAATTGATTTTATTAATTCAACTACTTAGATTTATTTCAGAAGTTTGTATTGGCTAAATAATTTAATGATTTTGCATTAACAACCACGGAAAGCAGTTTCTGCTAGAAATTAATGCTAGCTGTAATTAGCTGTTCACTTAAAATCATGTCAATATAAATAATTTTGACTATTTATTCTATAATTATCTGTGATTATTTCTACCTTTATCCACAGAATACGTCTTAATAGTAGCAAATGCTTTAACAGTAATTGTGACTTAAATTTTTAAATGCCCTTGTACTTTGACTTTCACAAAGTAATTGTCACTGCCGAAATAATATTGAAAATTTTCTTCTTGGAGGTTATAAAATGCAATTAGTTAGTCGACCATGAAATGGATTGCGTACTTGGTGTAAATTTGTTTATTTTTAATGTTTCAATGTTGCTTATTTTGAGCTGGCGAACAGTTGCAAAAATGTTGAGAGAAAAAAAACCCTAACTTTTATGTACGATCCCTGATTTTCACAGAATATTGTGAACGCCAAATGGAAACGTCCCTCATAAATCTTGTCTATTATATTATACACAAGATTTAGGAGGGAGGGATATTATTATTATGCCAGAAAGAATTTCCTATATACCATACCAGTTTACTCTGAATAAAATTTCTCTGACTCCAGATCTGAATCCTTCAGACAGAGTACAAAAGTACAAAGACGGTTATTTTTCAACAGTACAATATTTTAAAACATAAATGGTGCTTTATAAGTTCTGCTCTTTCACCCTCACCTATAAAACGTATGCACGCTTACACAGGTCGGGCAATTACCAGCTCCGATACGAGGATGTCGTATGATATTCAGTTTGGAATCAGTATTATATTTAGTTTGGAAAAATGACAGTGCTATAGTCAGTTTATCGCCATCACCTTCCCACACTAGAAACCATACTGCTATAAGAAATCATATTATCGCCCTGACTTCAGAATTGGCCTTGTAGATATCTATAATTTTAAAAACATTAGGCAGATATTAAGTATGTACATACCCGGGCTCTATCCAGGGTCTGTGGCCTGATGTCATCCGAGGGTGCTGGGTCGAACAGCTCATTCGTCTTATACGCGACACCGGGGTATTTCTTCCGACGTGGTAACGCGGGCTCGATTGCTCCTGGACAAAATAGATAAATGATTGGTACTATTGGTCACTACTAGTTAATATACTCGTCTCCTCAGAGACAGACTGTTCTCCAACTGTGCCACCGACTGCCCAATATCATCGTAGCCAATTTCAAAGCCTTTTTGAAAGTGCCCTTGAGATTTGATGACTTGGTCAACACCTTCTCGATTGTAGCCAGATGTAGTTGGAGTAGAAGTTAGTGACGCAAGGGAACGTAACAAAATATAAAAAGAAAGTGTAGGATTTTAATCACTTAACTATAAAATGCATGATGATCTTGAATGCTGAAGAAAATTAAATTCTATTTACGAACTTATGGCAAAAAAATAAATGTATAGTAAGATAGTTTAGACACAAAGACAGGAGGAAGTTTGTTAGTCAGGTAAGTATACAGCTTTGTTTACGGCAAAGAGATGTATAAAGAACCACCATTCAAGTGCTTTCTTTATCATGCCTTTGCAGGTAACGTGAAGCTGGATCTTGCTTCCCTAAACCTAGTATATTATTATTAGTCTGTGCCTAAACATAGGGTAGTAAGAGAAACCTTTTTATTTTTTTTTAAACTATTCTACCGACAAGGGAGTGGATTTTTAAATAAATATAATAGAAGAATGTTTACCTTTTATAATGATACTAATAATGGGGAACTTAAAAAGAACATTTTATAAATATTACACGGCATTGAATAATAAGTACCTACGTACTACCTCGTACCTACTTACTCTCTTTAAAGTTTGTCTCGATTATATCTGATAAAATTATACTAAATTATCACTTAAGCAATTAATCAAAATTAAATGTCAATTTATATTGTACTAGCTTTCCGCCCGCGGCTTCGTCCGCGTTTTCAAAGAAAAACCCGTTCCCGTAGGATTTCCGGGATAAAACCTATCCTATGTATAATTATAATTACCTATACCTATGTATAATTATAATTACCCGAGAAAGGTCTCGGGTATCAAATTTCGTGCAAATTGGTTCAGTAGTTAAGGCGTGATTGAGTAACAGACAGACAGACAGACAGAGTTACTTTCGCATTTATAATATTAGTATGGATTTTAAATGATATCATTCCGCTTCGAATAATGATATTAGCCGATAAATTGAAAACATGAATGAAGAAATTTATACGTGTTTTGCATAAAATCTTTAAAGCTTATACTGATGGCTTTACCTAAGCGCAGGCTTAAACAAAACATGTACAGTAAACAAACAGATTCAACCCTCGAGATAGGGCTGGCACTTGGGAGGTAGCGATAGAGGTCTATTTAAAAATATTATATACTTGAAATTGATATTTTTGGTTTTATGGCATTCAAATGCTTTATAAATATAAATTTATAATAGTTCAGGATACATCGCCTATTTTTGCAAGTGACTACTATCAAGCTGATTTTCCGTTTGTAGCTTTATTTTGATGAGACACCGAACAATTTCGTGTACGAAACTCTCGATTGTGGTAGCTAACAGAGATAACAAGGATAAAATTTTTTGATTTGATGGTTCTCAAATATTTATTACGCAATTTGTAGGACAATATGTCTGTTGAATTATGTAAACATTAACTAAGTGAAAACAAAAAAATCAACTTGTTAGTAATCATTTATGATGACCTCGTTATCGATACACTTTGGAAAGGGGGACTCTTTGAACAAACCATAGATTTTGTAGGGCAAATATTTTTTCGAATAATTTAGGTAATTATCTTGAGATTGAACAAAAAAAAATCATTCAGTTAGTAATAAATATTTGAGAACCATCAAATCAAAAATTTTTATCCTTGTTATCTCTGTTAGCTACCACAATCGAGACTTTTGTACACGAAATTATTGGGCGCCTCATCAAAATAAAGCTACAAACGGAAAATTAGCTTGATAGTAGTCACTTGCAAAAATGGGCGATGTATCCTGAACTATAAATATTGACACATAAAACTGAAGGAATAGAATAAATTCGATCAATCAAATCCGCCCCGGAATGGCGCGAAAGGATGCGGGTTCGAGTCCCGCCTCGTGATCGAATTTTTTCTATTCTTTATAAATTTATATGTTATATACTTGTTTTAAGATTTATTTAAGTATAAACAATGTTTTTTCAGACTTTTTGTTAGTATTTTACAATATACAGTCTGCTCGTGGGCCGTGGCCACACTCTCTGTAAAGTGATCGAAACGTCCGCGTCGGGAGATATCCGTAAAAACGTTTTGTATTTTCAAATCTATACATATAATAAATCTGTAGAAGGGTCAATTCTGCATACTGAAAATATTGAAAAAATAAATAGCAGGGGGTGTTACTGGATCGATACCAAGCCCAAATATGTGATTAAAAAAATTTTTGTCTGTCTGTCTGTCTGTCTGTCTGTATGTTCAGGCATCACGTGAAAACTAACGGTTCGATTTCGATGAAACTTGGTATAATTATACCTTATTGTCCTGGGCATAAAATAGGATACTTTTTATCCCGGAAAAATACGTAGAAAAAAAATAAATCGTAATTTTTCTTAATTTTTCCGCGCAGACGGAGTCGCGGGCGGAAGCTAGTACGTAATATAATAATCCCGTAAAATCGAACACAAGAAAATAGATCGAAAGCTTTTTTTGCTGCTTTTTAATTAAATTACAGGCATATTCTTCACTTTTTTTTTATTTTAAACTCTAAAACAACCATGTAATACGATCCGCTGTAACAACGGTAGCAACCTTACCCCAATTGACCTTCTATTTTCAGCAGACTAAAATAAGGCACTTCAAGCGTGTCTTGTTTCATAATAGAGCTTTGTAGCAGATTAGAAAGTCTGACTCAGGAAAGCTCTTTGAGGCGGTTTTGAACGTAAATATTATCGAATAAGTGCTTCAGTTTAATGTTTATGTTTAATTATAAAGTATATAATGAGTACGGTGTTATATAATGGTTGTTCAGGTACTCTTTTTAATGGAAATAGGACCAGAAGACTTAACGATCCTACGTTCCTGCTATGTTTTTTGTATCTATAATTCTATACCAATATTATAAAGATGAAGAGTTTGTCTGTTGTTTGAACACGCTAATCTCAGGAACTACTGGTCCGATTTGAAAAATTCTTTCTGTGTTAGATAGCCCATTTATCGAGGAAGGCTATAGGCTATATATATATCTTGCTAAACAGGAGCGGAGCCACGCGGGTAAAAACGCGAGGCACACCTAGAAAGTAATATATTATAGGCTGTTTATTCAATAGCTTCTTCGATAATTATCAAGTCTCTGTTATTATATATGAAGCAGAATAATATATGTTTTTGCCATAAATAATGATCCCTTTGCTATAAGCTGCATGAACAATTCTAAAAAATGTTTACTGAAAGGTATGATTTAGCAACTATAATTGATACCTATTACAGTTCCAATTCCTATACAATAAGCTGGTACTAACTACTGTTTTATTCTCTGGTATCTGTAATTACTTTGTTAATAATTCTGTGAACCCATAGATACGTTTCAGCTTATTACTGCATATTAAATTTAGTAATAAGCATGAGAGAACTACAGGATCATTCTTTAGTATATTTCGTCGTTTATTCTTTATTATATTCGTATAGTTTTTTGTATGCATAAATTGATGTTGTTTTTGTTTACTACTAACGCTATTACTCTATAGTTCTATTTTGCCTACATTTGCTGCATATTACCTCTAGCGATAGGCAGTGCGGAGGGCGGCGTAGCGGCCGGTTGCTTGACCACCCCTGCTGTTCTTACATACTCGTAGATATGACAGAGCTAAATGTTACTCTTTAGAACTATTCTGCCTACATTTGCTGCATATTACCTCTAGCGATAGGCAGTGCGGAGGGCGGCGTAGGGGCCGGCTGCTTGACCACCCCTGCTGTTCTTACATACTCGTAGATATGACAGAGCTAAATGTTACTCTTTAGAACTATTCTGCCTACATTTGCTGCATATTACCTCTAGCGATAGGCAGTGCGGAGGGCGGCGTAGGGGCCGGTTGCTTGACCACCCCTGCTGTTCTTACATACTCGTAGATATGACAGAGCTAAATGTTACTCTTTAGAACTATTCTGCCTACATTTGCTGCATATTACCTCTAGCGATAGGCAGTGCGGAGGGCGGCGTAGGGGCCGGCTGCTTGACTACCCCTTGCTGCTGGTTCTGTTGTTCTTTGTACTCGTGCCATCTGTACGTGCTGCGGTACTCCGAGTGCAGCTGCGGGCAAAAGATAAAGTTATGAATATACCTACATAAGGTTAGAAAGTTTTTAAGGAGAGTATTTTTTTAAAGATGATATTTAGTACCCTCTGTCATGATTTTATGCTTTTTTTATCTTGTGTTTGGTTGCCTGGAAGAGATGGCTACTAAAGCCATAAGACCGTCATTTGTGCATGTCTCTCTTCTGTATACGTATGTCTTTTTCCTGTTTGTAATGGTTTTGTGGCGTTTTCATTCATTCATTCATTTAGTGCAGATATTGGTTTCCAGTGATTCATCATTGATTGTTTTCTTAACTGCGTTATATTATTTGGTAATTCATAAGTTTAAGTTACATATATTTTAGATTAGTTTCATGTATCTGGTATATTTTTATTATGTTGTTCAAAGGAAAGCTAATCAAGTTTTTGAAGATCTGTCTCTCATCTCTGGCCTTTTAGTCTGGCTATATTACATAGACTAAATTAATAAAAATGTGTGCGTGTACTAGTGTACACACGTAAGAAGTGAAACTTCTTTATGAGCTTATTTTTCAAAAAATAATTTACTATATGCAACTTCACAGAAATACGTCGAATCACGCGTGGTAGGGATAAGAAAAAGATGGCGCGTAACGGAAAAATGTCACGCGTAGCGAAAAAATGTTACACTAAATTTTTTTCCAACCCCGATAAAGAAGTTTCACTTCAATTTAAATGTACCAAATCTTTTCATTTGAGACTATTATGTGTATGGTTCAAAACATCATCATTTATTTTATACTGTGTAAGTTAAGTCTAAGTCACTACACTGTTAATTAACCTTAACATAAAGCTTATAAATCTTAATTTCAAGCGAGTAATTAGATGATAAACAAATCAAGTAATCTGCAGGTAATGAGATTTTATGAAATTTTTCCGCCATTTTGTAATTATCCATTACACGGCTGACCTAACAGCCTAATAAATGTTTTATGGATACATTACAATTACGGTCTGCTGTCTGGGAATTTTAGTTTACTGTGGGCTATCGACCATAGTATAGAATAATTAATAAGTGTATTAATTAGTAGCAAAAAATAAAATAGTATTATGCTTTATGCTTACAAATATTTAAAATCACAATAAGAACAGGCATTTAATTATTAGATACGTTTTTAATTATTATTTTAACAAGTAGGTATTAACTTTATGTTTTTTACACACGGCAAATTAAAACATACTGTAAAAATACACTAAAATAAATAATACTAAAATGTGAAATAGAAACAGAGTTGTTTCTTAAATAATAAATCTTTGTTAACTAAAAGAAAACGAGAAGCTTTTCCATCAATAAAGAAGAATCCTATAAATTTTACAGCTATCACATTCCTATGAAATTAATTTTAACGGATTTGAACCGAGATTTAACGTGAAATAAATCGCGTTTAAAATCCGTAAAAATCTTTAATTTCTAAACTTATTATACTTGCAATCAAACACTAAAACAATTTCATGAAATCCAGCAAATGTTAGAACTTTATGCGACATATCTCAAGTTAATTTAATGTTACCCGATGTTTTATGGCCGTGATAATGTAATCTTTTTGGCTCGTTACCTGACCCACTTTGGGGCTAGATTTTCTTACATAATAAGGTCGTATGCATGTCACTTGGCATTGCATGTTATAAGCTAACGTGTTTTGGATAGGTTATGTAAGTGTTGAATAAATTTTACTATTTATGCATGTTATTTGGGTTTTTATTTTGAAAGTACAATGTAGAATGTTTAAAAAAAAACGACGTGTGGCACTCGGGGACTGCTGCGGTAAAGCTATTGCATACTATGCCTTCAAGCCACACCTCTGCCGGTCTGCCCGTCGGAATGGGGAGCGTGAGGTTTTTTCGTTACGGAATTTCTCGATTCGGTCCCCGCGCTCAAGGCCCGTGATAGAAGCTATGCAATAGCTTAAAAATATTTTCTAATGAAATAAAAAATATAAACTTAATTCCATATTTTCAGATTGTACTGTTAACTACTTACTTGTAATTTTAATTAAAAAATATCTTCTCTTGCAGATAAAATCTATACCTACGTAAAATAACAAAAGAGTAATTAAAATTATACATTCATGCATTTGATTGTTGTGTGAAATAGCAGAAACATAGGTCACAGTATATTTTAAATTATAATAACGTAGAATATCTGTAATGCATGCAGAATAAGACATCGGTAATGTATGTAAGTCAGTCAGTCAAAAACAAGCCATAAATACATATTTCGATCAAAATAATTTTATCAAGTTTAACCCATTTAAGTCATTACAAATCATCTGACTCAATATAGATTTCCATCCCCACATCACCTATTCCAAATTTATTTCCCTAAGATCTAATCTGCCTTTTATCTATAGCTCATCAAAATCGAAACAGCGCTACATCATTTATAATGATTTAACAACAACCCCAAGAATAGCATCAAGTATTTGAAACAGATTAGAAATTGTCCTAGATTCCTAATTATCCTAATAATCATCAATATATAAACCAAACACGCTACACATTAAAGCGATATAAAAGGCAAGATAAAGAGAAAAGTCCATAAAACACGAAACACGTGGTGATCATCAAACGTATAAAACGACGTGAATTATCTACGGCAGTTGTGTAGGGTGGCCATTAGTTTGTTTGTAATATTATTTTGGGACTTTAATATTTTATAAAGTATGATGTATAAAATAAATGAATAAAAAAAAACACTCAACTAATTATGTGTAAAAATGATCAGTTGCTATTATGAAAAAAGGGCCGGATCGTAGCATCGGGCCGGATCAAAGTATCTTAGCATGTGTGTCTTAAAATTTATCTGTACTTATTGATTTATTTGCAAGGCATTGATCATGAAATTGTATTATATTTTTTTTCACTGTAATAAATACAATATCGCACATTACTTTTAGTTTAGGTATCTTATAAATGTAAAAAAGGAAAGCTCACCGCCACTTTTCGTACTAATAATACCATTTCATGCAAAGGTAAGCGGATATAATATCGAAGGTTGAAGGTTCGCATATAATTCAGGAAATATACCTTTAGTACCCACAAGCAACGCGAGGAAAGCTCTAGATTATAGCCCATTATATAAGATAACCTTAATGCGTCAGGGTTTAGGTGTTGTTCAGTGTGGTGCGTGGAGTAAATTGTGTTGAAAGTGATGATAATGCTTATATACTTTTACTTTTGGAAACATTGTAATAAGGATAAGATAATAAAATTTATTTTTATCACTTCTACATTATGACTGCTCTATTTAAATAGGTACTTGAGAAATAAAATTCGTTAAAGAAGCCGTCTTTGTTCATCGACGACAGGAATTGAAATTCAACATTCAACTAAATACAAACTTTTTAAAAGTATTGACGACGACGACGATGATGGCGATGGCTATATTATAATAAATAGCTCTATAAAATAAATATCCTGTATAGTGTACTAACAAGTCGTTACACCTATAAAACGACTTCTCCATCATCATCTCTGTGGCAAAACTTCAAGATCAATAAAAATCCAATAAAATACATATCCCTCGATAACATAAATCATGGCCACACTACAGATGATATATGTTACTCAATTAAAACGTACCTCGCGCACTGCACTGGTAACCCGCTTTCGTGAAATAGCCACTTTCGAGTGCATTCAATTTTTTCCGGGTTATACCTAATGTGACCTTTAATTGTTGTTTTATGTTTTGAATTTATTTTTAATATTGAGTTTTAAAGGATGTTGTTTTAAAGAGGTTTAAATATATAGTTATTTATGTGTTTAAGTTAATTGTTAGTAAGTGATAAAGGTCAATGTTCGAGTAAAGTTTTCATGACATTGAAAAAATACACTTAGAGTAAAAGGTTGCTTAAGGGTTAAAGAAAATATAGATAGGTAGTATGCTTATGACACATTAATTTGTGTTAATTAGCTAGTTTTAATTAACATCAGTTTGACAGCATGCAACATTTATGTCGTAAATATGAAAGAAAGAAAATCTTCTACGTACCAATATCTACATGTATTTAAACTAAGCTTATCTTTTTCTGTAGAATCTGCAAAACTGCATTGCAAATGCTAGCATATCAAGAAACACAATCATCCTCACATTATATTTTCCCACAGAACTATTATTATCTAATCTTTGACGACTTACGTTACAAGAATCACAATACCATTGCATATTACCTACATTCTATTCTATAAATAATATTTTTCGTTCATTATCTTTGCATAATCTAACTATTTCCAATTAATTAAATACAATATATACTCAAACAAATAGGGTAGAACGTCTTTTAGCGTGACAGCCTCGAAATTTGATAATTGCTATCAAATAACGAAACCTTCACTGGACAGCCCGAAACTATAGAATGGACAATAGGTGTCGTTTTACCAATTTTGGGTAAGTATACTAATGGAGTAAGTATTGGCTTGTATTCTATTACATGTTTTTGGGTCGTGCTATGTATTGTATGTGTTGAGGAGAAATTTTCATAGAATGTAGAAGAAAAAATTCGTAGGTACACTGCTCAAATATTTGCAGTTTAAATTTATATATCTAAAGAATTAATTGCCTTTCAGATATTTCACCGCCTCCTCGGTGCAGTGGTTGACGCGTGAGCGTAGAACCGAGAGGTCCTGGGTTCGATTCCCGTGGAGACGAAGAAAAAAAAAAGTCTTGGTCTGGCAGGACACAGAAGGCTGATGACCTACTTGTCCCTAAAAAAAATCGATCAGTGAAACAAATGTCTATTGCATCTGTTCCTTATCCCACTTGGGGACATGGGACTTCACTTCAGATATTGAATCTTAAAACTTGTTTTCCTATCGGACAATCAGCGAACAACAGTACAGATAGATAAGATTGAAATTTATAAAAAATACATCGTAAAAGCTGGAAACTAAACAGGTATGTAAATTATTCAAAATAACTTTCCTGTTAAGAAGTTGTATAGTTCGAAAATTAACAAGACGTATGTAAATATTAATTGTGAATTATTAAATGCATTAGTTATCTTATCTATAGTCACACCCCGGACACTCCATACAAAATTATAGTTTTGACAGTCACACTGTAGAGACTGCAAATGTGTGTGTAAACTCTTTATGGTTGGCACATTTGTGGATAGCGTAAAAAAAAATTCGCGTTTTTCTGATGAAATACATCCGTAAACAGCACAATATCTAACCATTTTCTACGAAAAACGATAATCACAAATCCAAAATAATAAAATTGCTTTAAGTCAATTTGATTAATGTTGTCAATCTTCGTTGCGTTTCGTCTAAAGACGTCGTTGGTATCGTCCTTGCGGGGAAATGGGTACCATAACATGTCTGATCGTGCGGGGTGAGGTAAGTGTTTAATTTTGGCGGGAGGCGGAGAGTGTCCGTTCTGTAGCGTTTAGCTACTATTATGTATTCTGTGCTATTACGTCTTGATTGCTAGTGTAGGTTTAAAAGTGAAGGCTGATGTAATGATATTGTTTTTAATATCTACTAAGTGTAACCGATAAATTTTAACTACTTCCTCATAAGTAATTAAGAACTAACGTAATATTATGATAGAATGATTCATTGATATTGTTAATTATAAACACAAAGAAATATCTATCTTTATTTTACACAGGAGCATTTATGTTTAATTCAAGTGATATCCTATTTTTTATTATATTCACTTACATAAACAATATTCAGGAGATATTTACATAAATATAAATAAACTGCAAAAAGTTTAATAAAATACTAGGTATCGATATATTACAGAAGAAGTAGCACATCACTAAAATCAAGCAATTTTCGTAAAAGTTAACGTAAAGGCTTCCGCAAATAGAAAACCTCTCGGGGCACGTTCTGAGGCGAGTCAGCGATGCGGATAATAAAAGGAAAAAAACTATCGATTTCGATACGAACTCACATCACTATCAGGTAATATTGGTAGAGGTAATATTTTTTGTAAATAATTTAGAAGGTATTGTGGTTGCTAGTGATGTTAATGGAAAATTTTTATGGTTGTAAACAAGTTGTAAATTGATTTGGAATATACGTAGTACATTTGCTGTTACGGAAAATTGAACGAAGTTCCTGGTTGGAGTTAATTTAATATTATATAGTATTAACATGTGTTTCATTAAATAGTTTTGTTATATTTTTTTCGTTCTTTTGTAGACGCACTGACGTATTTCCTTGTTAATGCCAATTACATTTTTTACATTTTCTTAGTTCATTATACCTTGATATTACTCGTTTATCCTAAATGATGTATCCTCGTAGAGTGAAACCAAAATTAGACAGGCTGGTAATAGAAATTTTATCGAATCGCGAATGCGTGACCCGCAATTTAAATATAGCATCCGAAAAATGTCATACAATTCCTTATGTAGAACCGTTAATGTTGACCCAAAACTTTAAATTATGTAAATTATAATTATTTTGTCAAAATCAATCTGGCAAATGTGCCTTTGACACTCGCTATAATACTAGAGGGAGAAGAATAAAAAAATACTTAACAGTTCATCGAATAGGTAATTCTGTACACATCACTAATTTCAAAATTTGACATACTTATTAAAAAAAAAAAGTTTTTTTATCATAATTTCACAGCACAGATATAAAATACATTCGAAATTCAAATTAAAAAGAATATTCAAGCGTGCAGACGCGCCAACGGAATATTTAAGTGGTTTTGAGGTTGAAACCGAGCCCCGGTTGCCTTTGAGAGGCGTCGAGCACGTATGCAGGATAAAACGTGTGTTTGTCAAATGTGATATTTGCGAAATTAAATTGTATTTAATGTATTCAATTTGATAATTCGTTTGAATCTGTGATATTAAGATAATTGTATTTAGTACAACATTTAAGTTGAATTATTCTAGGAACACAAAATACATCGCTAAAAGCACACAAAAGATTCACGATCATGCTCATATTTTAAACGTTAGTCTTAACCAGAGGACCTACATCTGTCTATAGCTATATGTACGTGGAAACATGTAGACAAAAGGCTACTCACGACACGAAAACAATACTGTCTACACGAGAATACAAACAGATACAAATAGCAATTATCATCATCATCAACAGCACTTTGAAAAGCGGTGATAAATGATAATTTCACGAGCTGTGCCCCGTGGTTTCACCCGCATTTCAGCTGCATATAAGTCGTATCGTAATGATAAATGAGCTATCTAAGACTGAAATAATTTTCAAATTGGGCCAGTTTCTGACATAAGCGCGTTCACGCAAGCAAACAGCTTTATATATTAGTGTAGATACGTAGGTAATTAAATTTATATAGAGGTAAATACCTATTATATGTATGATAAACACGATTTAAATATTTAAAATCAACGTACATTTTCAACGAAAAATAAATTGCTCAGTAAATTCATTAAAACATGAATTGAAAGGATTTCTCAGTTGATGAGTTGCTGAGTTGTAAAACCATTATAATTTGATTCGAAATAACAAATTCAAGAGGAATTAATTGTACACGAACGGTAGAATAATCCCAAAATTTGTTTTACCTTCATAACGTTAAATCGTAGGATTACCTTTATAATAATAATTTTAAAAGTAAATTCTTAAGATCTTTTTACATTTTCCATAACAGTCAATGTGAAACTTTTAACGTAGTTATACATAAACGACTGAACCGATATTAATAACATTTTGCATACTTTGTGTAGTTGTTAACTTGAAATATACGATAATTTATACCTGAATAACGATAAATAATTTCCCAAGTATGAGGATTAGCTATTAGAATACAAATTACACTGCATTTTAGAAACATCTCATCTCATCTCCAACGGGATGACAAGTAAAGAGGTCAAAACGATTACGTTATGACATATCATATCACGAGTGAGTCACATCTGTTATCGAGTTAGTACTTAATCTATATTTAGGTTACGGACATCTTATGCGCTGAAGATTTTCTTTTTAAGTCTGGAAAAATTATAACTATTATCTGCATGATGATGATAAGGTGTGGATGGTCGTCGAAATTTGACTAAGTACAGGATGTGGTTTTTCCAAATTCACTGCACTTAACGTGACCATACAAATTCTTTGGCTAAATCTGCTTTTAATACGAAGTCTTATTAAGATCATTGCATAACGGTGCATTTACATCAAACGGTTACTAGCTTATTCTAACTCCACTATGCCAAATTTCGATTAGTGTAAACAGGCGTAAAGTATTCTTTCGTTGTTCTTAGTGCGTTCGAAAAGATTATAAGCAATGTTTTAATACTGAACAACACTGAATACGCTCTAGCTCTGTGTTCGTTTGATGTAAATGCACCGTTATATATTCCTCAGTTTTGGCACACTCTAGGCGACATATCAAACCAATTATGGATAGTTTGGACTAGGATCGGCCTTCAGTCGCAATTCGATTATCCTATCGACTCTCTAACCTGATTTTCACTGCACGGAACGATGGCATATCGACAAATCTGTTTTGCAATACGAAACAACGATTGAAATATCACCGAGATACTTGAAGAGAACAATTTGATGTTATTAGTTGAAATAATTTTAACAATATATTGAAAGCAATACATCGATACAAGTAATTACCTAATATTAAAACAATTGTAGGTTCATAAAGCAGTTGCCATAACTTATTAAATAAGTAATTACGCACTCTATAAATTTTATGTACATATGTTAATAATACTACATGATTTTCTTGTCGCCTCTTTTCTGTAAAAACTTATTAAGCCTTTAGTATCCAATTGTTACATAAAACTATGACGATTGTAAAATGCTTAAAAAGTCTCCATAACAAAGTCAGTTCTATTTTAAATCTTAACGAGTGCGTTAACCTTGTAACAATGACTAGAAAATCAATATTCTCATAGGTTTCTCTGTGAGATGAAACTGAGACTATCTAGATTCTAGACATGCAATAATTGCTAATCATACGTCTAAGCTACGACTAATTTCTAGACAAAGAATTCTCTTAAAATTGCTCATCTTTTAAATTATAAATATACTAGCTTACTGCCCGCGGCTTCGCTCGCTTTACCTAAAACCTAATAAATTATAATATACTAAAACCTTTATCTTAAATCACTCAATCTATTGAAAAAAAAACGCAAAATTAATTTAATACGCGTTGCGTAGCAATACATGGATATAGAAAGCGACTTTGTTTTATACTATGTAGGAGTGATGATGTATTAACATCTGTAAATCTTTGATACTACCTTTGAGTTGCAAATAGATAATTTGAATTGAATAGAATTTGTAACAGATCCATTACTGTTGAAGAGAGAACTAGTCTTTAAAATTGATTTTGAATAGAGTTGATTCAGATAAAATATTGAATTTGTTGGAGATGAACATATGATCGACGTGATTGGAAGACTCGACGTGATTGCAAGACATTCGTATTAGATTCGATAGATTTCAGAGTAAATATTAGAACTTTAATAAATTTTGTTGAGAAAGTTTTATGGTTGTTGGACTAAATGTTTTTCAGGGTAATTGATGGAGGCGAAAAAGCTACATTTAGAAGGAATAGAAGAAAACATGGGGAAAATTTTAAAGCAAGGTAGGAAAACTTTTGACACCTGATATAATATCTACAGTGATTGTGACAAAACTGTCTGTGTAAGAAGCTTATGCTCCTTGTTTTCTCTTCTGCTTTTGAGCGATGTTTGGATTTTAAAGTTTGAAGTGATGAAATTTCAAACTTAAAATTAATGTTTAGGTGAAACTTCTCTAGGGTAAAAAAGAAAGAAAGAAAATAAATTCATTGCCAAAACATTGAATACAAAATTTATCTTAAATGAGACAAACGGACACAGCCTCAGCAAAATGCTGCAAAAATAGCGCTGATTTTCAGGCTGATCTGGTTATAGAGGCTTCAACTTAACATTAGTTATAAATATGAAATATCTATACTTAAAATAAAAACATATACCTAAATTGCAAAGTGTTGTTTATACTATAGTTATAAATTAAGGATGCTTTGTCCTTAAAAGCAATCTCTATCAACCAAGAGTAATATCGATCTCATTCCTGTCTTTATTTCACATCCTGTAATCTCCGTGTACTTCCGCTATTATCTTCAAGACCACACATCCACACGAGTGCATTTTTTCTTTTCAATAACAATATATTTGGTTTGAATATTAAAGGAAACAAAATTATATTACGAGATTGAAGAGGTGACTCTGTAGTTAAGAACAAGTGGGTTTGAAAAGATTTGAACCTGAATGTATATATGCATGTTATTACCCGACTGCTAAAAAGAGGGTTATGTACTTCTAGTGCATGAATATAAATTTCTTTTGTATTACCAATAATATCTTCCCACCTTGCTTTGATTCAATTGGAACTGTTTTATTATTTTGGTTTTCACTAGAGACATGTGACTACAGGAGAAACAACATCAACAAATACTAAATGAATGAATATGTATTGACGTAAGTTATCTGCATATCCTCCCAATATGATAATTAAACCAAATCTGCTTCATTATTACGGCCTGTATATTTAAGGAGGTCTCTACAGGGGGAACAACCACAAAAACACATAATGTTACAACTTATAGCTTATTTTTTTTTGAGTTAAATTCAATCGATCTCCTAGCAACGGGTTATATTGACCCGATGGAACCGTTACGCATCGAATTGGTTCGCTGGGTCTTTAATGCGTTTATTTTTTATATAAAATAGTTTCGAAATGACTACTTGGGTTGTGATGATGGGTTTGTGCGAAATTATTTTTCAATTTTATACATTAGCTAAGCGAAAATAGAAAAACTTAATTTTCTGTTTCGTAATTAGCAAGTTGCATAGTTATGCAAATAAATTTTCTTATACTGCAACATCGATTTAAACATTTAAAAGCCGTTAAGATGTCAATGATCAAAACTTGGTATACCTAAATGGAACATTTGCTATTATGAATTAAAAACAACACTCTTGATTACAATACAAAAAAAAAAGTAACAAAATTAGATCCCCCATTTCTGAGCTATGATGGACAGACACATTTACACTCGGTTTTACAATACTAATCCTTACAGACATTCTAAAGAAAACACCCTATTCCCTAACCTAGAGTATATTTACTTACTTACTTCTAAACAGTTTAAACTATTTTATAAAATTCGTCCAAAAACTTACATAATACAAATGTACCAAAATCGCAATATTGCATTGTCGTTGAAACAATTGCATTACGAAGTAAGTATTTAGCAAATCGCGTGACCGCGGACATTTGTGAAATATTGTATAATTGTGTTCTTTCCTTATATTATGTGTGAGACTAGGCCATTAACGTGTTCTAATAATAATAACTACATTTTATTACACTGCAATATATAAATTGTAGTTTAATATAAACTTTCTTTCGCATTTAAATTATGTGAAAGACATTATTAGCAGCTAGAACATAATCATAATTTTTATGAATTTTGGAGTGTTTATTATGTATTTTTCGCTCAATAATATAAAATATATTCCTGTTAGATCTATGCAATAGACATTTTTAGTAAAAAAAACCGCAACGAAATCGCTCTTTTCCGTCTCAAGCTTCGATGCTACAAATAGACAAAAACTTAATACACCTCTCTCATAATAGTAAAGTCGTCGTTATTCCATACAATAATTATTATTGTTTGACTTTGTTTCTATTTATTAATAGTTCTGTGATTAGGTGGAAACGAAGGCTAAGCTTCAAAATAAGAAGTTTAACTTCGTATCTTTATGTAGCTCCTAAGCGTATTCGCTGATTATAGTGTGCACATTTTTAATATATATGTATATATATATATATTCGCATCATAACATCTGTAGACACAAAAATAATAAGCCGCTCGTTTGTAACAATATCTATTGTATAATATTTTTAATAATAAGGATTCATTTAATTTCTTTTATTCAGTGTCATATCTATAAATAAAAGTGTAACAGAAGTTTTAACTTAAATCTTGGCTTTCACTCAATCGTATATCTAAAAAGTCCATAAAACTATTCGCAGATAAAAATTTTATAGCATTTTTATGGTTTTGTGGAAACTGGAACTTTTGGTATAACGAAGTTTGGTTATAACCATTTTGAAATATAGCAGTGTTTTCTGTTTGCATTTTGAAATAGAAAATAGATTTCTTAAAAGCAAGCTTAAGAAGTTTCAAATCCTTATGATATACTAGCTTACCGCCCGCGGCTTCGCCCGCTTTCTCTAAAACGATTTGAGATTTAAACTATCCTATCTCTCAAGTTGGATCGAACTGCACATGGTGTGCGAATTTTATTATAATCGGTTAAGTGGTTTAGGAGTCCATTGAGGACAAACATTGTGACACGAGATTTATATATATTAAGAAGATTATTATAAGAAAAGGAAATCGCCTTGACTATCAGCCTGTTTATATCCTGTCTCTATGTAGAGCACGTAACAAAGTTAAAAACATTTTTTATTACATATAGTTTTGCCGATTTTTTTTATTAATATTCTATTCTCTTCTCTTTTCTTATCTCTCTTCTCTCATCTTATTTAATATGTAAAATTACTACATACAAGTAAGCAATGTTACATAAGTCATAAACCAACACAATTGAATATAATTCTCTGCTATAAATACAGCCTAAAATTCTAATTATGTGGAATAGGGGATGAAAATTGGCAAGGGGAACCGTCACGCGATGACGGGAAGAGCACGCGAGCGAAACCGTGTGTGGAATGCTAGTATAGGTATATAATATAGTATGTAGAATAACACAAAAACTGCTGAACCGATTTTGATGTAATTTATATAGTAGATAGATAAATCTGCTTTAATGGCATATTTTTCAGGTAGGTACTGCAGGAAAATCACGCGTCGAAATATGTGATGTTCATAATTTTTAATCGGAATTTATTAAATAAGTCAAAGCCAAATTTGTAAATTAAACAAAATGTTAATTGGAAATATCAAACAATATATCAAATTACATATAAATGAACATCATTATCGTATTTTTGTGTCAGGTGCAGTCCTCCTATGAGTGCAAGGGCCACAATCCACCAAATTTCGCGTCATAACAATAACGTCATATGAAGTAAGGCGACGATTTTGGATAATCTTTGAATTGCCAAAGAAGTTTAACTTCTGACACGTGTGCTTGGCACACACGCTCTTTTTTATTCATGGACTTCCATGTTTCTTCATGATGTCTTCCTTCACTGATTGAAGCAGTAGATAATATAGACAACGTGAAGATAATGTATAAAATCAATAACATTTATGGCATGGCACGCTCGTATAGTCTCAAACCTTTGACCTTTATATAGAAAAGGTTCTTACAACTAGGGCAAAAGAGCTTCGAAGGAAAATCTAAATGCAGTTATAATTTCCTTAAAATATACTCTTAACTATATAATCACTAATGAGTGTTTAATAAAAAAGAATTACCAATAATTGTTACTTTAATGACTCACACACACACACACACACATTCAAACATAGTGTTGATGTGTGCGTTAAGAATATTATGCGAGATAGAACAATAAAAAACAGAGAAGATAGTGAAAATAACTTTCCGGCGATTACACATGTATGTATACGTACCTAATTAATAAAATAGAACAATACTTTCTCCCATTGGTTTAAAATTTTCTGAGTTAGAGAAATTATCATATATATAAAATAATTCAACAATTTTTGTAACAAGTATCAATATTATTTTAAATAAAATTTAGTTAGTTACACGTAATTTGATATCTATACATATAATAAATCTGTAGAAGGGTCAATTCTGTACATTGAAAATATTGAAAAAATAAATACCAGGGGGTGTTACTGGATCGATACCAAACCCAAATATGTGATTAAAAAAATTTTTGTCTGTCTGTCTGTCTGTCTGTCTGTCTGTCTGTATGTGAAGGCATCACGATTTCGATGAAACTTGGTATAATTATACCTTATTATCCTGGGCGTAAAATAGAATACTTTTTATCCTGGAAAAATACGTAGAAAAAAATTAATCTTAATTTTTCAGTTTTATCCATAGACGTTGTTCCGTAGAACCGCGAACACACGTTGCGTATTATTAGGCCTAACCGTATTTGGGAATTGGGTCCAATAGATATTTATAAGATGTTATTGTCAGAGGTCTCAAAATGGAGAAATAAACCACGCGAAGACCGACATCCACGCGGACGGAGTCGCGGGCGGAAGCTAGTTTGATAATATAACTATTTGAATAGGTAGTCATTTATATTAAAACACTACATAAAATTTATTAGTGAAATATTAACTAATAAATAAAAAAAAACCTGAGGAACTAAGTAGGTGCCTATGCTAGTCACAATAAAAGATAAAAGGCTTCTAATGTCGTCGATGTGTCTAAGGTCATCACTACAATATGTCAATGTTAGAACATATTTATAACTGTATAATTCATTGATTTAAATCTTATTTTATTGGACAAAATAAATAATTTTTTCGAAAAGATAGTTAAGGAAAAATTATTTCAGATTTGGATATGTATACAATATAATAATAGCAAATTATCCCCCAATCACGTTAACAAGTAAATACATTGAAATAAAGCACTAATTTTCTATTCAGTTTTCCAATGGAAACCAATTTTCCAGCCCCGCCCACTGTGCTGAAAATAATCATAACATCATCTACAGATAAGAGTTATCTATGCTCTCATCTATTATCTGTGTATTCCAAATAAACAATAATTTAATTAACCACAGACAGCGTAGACATTTTATAGTCTACCCATAGAGCCTCCATTTATTCAGGCTAGGTCAAAGGTCAACGCACACTTGCCAAAATAATTTAAAGCACTTACTTCAGAAGCCCATTGAACCCGCCTCGTATCGCCGTTTCTTTCCATTATAAACACACACAGACTCACGACACCATCTCACTCTAACACAAACTAAGGCACAAGACACACGTCAAAATTTTCGAAAAAAAAAAGAATTTCGTTTCGTTTACGCGGCAGATTTCTAACGTTCGGAAATGTCGGGAAAATCGTCGATGTCTGTTCCGCGGCTGCGCGGTCTCCGCTCTGAGTCACCCACACAATTTGCTATGACGCGACGTGTTGCAAATTTTGCATTTTTTTAAACTCTGGAACTTAGTAACGTATCCGCCAAATCAGCTGATAGAACAGACAGCGAAGAAACGCGATAGCACGCTCTATCGGGTTAGTGTAACGATAGGGACATCTATATCCTCTATCTCGCTTTATCTAGGGGACTGGCGTGATAATTTGCATCTGATAGACGGCTGATAATAATTTCCTTTTTTGCATCCTATTGTTAGATTATTACGGTGAAAGCAATTATACAAGTCGATTAATTTTACACTCGATACGGAATATGCTAGTTAATCAGTTACAATTACGTTGTTAAGGTAAATTGAGACGAAACGGGTCAGCATGAATCACGTAATTAACGTTAACACTGCACAAAATTTGAGGCACGGGGTTTGACACGTTTGAATTTCGAACACAATTCGCGCGGGAATTTGGACGGTGACAGTTTATTTTTTTTATTTTTTTATTATTGACGAAGGAGGTTTTATTGCGAGTTGTTTCTTGTCGCGAGGCGACAGTCGACTAGTGGTAAGAAGTAAGAAGCGAGGGAGTGGTGGTCGCTTGGTGGGATCGATACCATAGTCTGGTCGACGCAATGACCGTTCGTTCCCCACAGCCCTACACTCGGATTATAGGATAGTTATCATTCAAGGGTGGGCCGGCTATATTTATGTTGGATAATAAATCAATAATCTCGTGGTGGCTTTCTGAGTAATATACATAATGTATTCATTATTACTCCCGCAGGTACTTTTCATGAAATATGAAACATACTTAGTAATAAACAACCAGTTATTTATGGCAATATGATATCTAAACATTTTATAATTAAGTATTTTAAATTCCATCCAAACACGGTATTTATTTAAATCTATATATATAAAAATCAATGCCACTTTTCGTTGTAATTCCATAACTCGAGAACGGCTGAACCGATTTCGATAATTCTTTTTTTATTATATTCCTTGAAGTACGAGGATGGTTCTTATGTAGAGAAAACGTTAATATGTACCACGGGCGAAGCCGGGGCGGACCGCTAGTTATCTATACATATAATAAATCTGTAGAAGGGTCAATTCTGTACATTGAAAATATTGAAAAAATAAATACCAGGGGGTGTTACTGGATCGATACCAAACCCAAATATGTGATTAAAAAAATTTTTGTCTGTCTGTCTGTCTGTCTGTCTGTCTGTCTGTCTGTCTGTATGTGAAGGCATCACGTGAAAACTAGCGGTTCGATTTCGATGAAACTTGGTATAATTATACCTTATTATCCTGGGCGTAAAATAGGATACTTTTTATCCTGGAAAAATACGTAGAAAAACATTAATCTTAATTTTTCAGTTTTATCCATAGACGTTGTTCCGTAGAACCGCGAACACACGTTGCGTATTATTATAGGCCTAGCCGTATTTGGGAATTGGGTCCAATAGATATTTATAAGATGTTATTTTCAGAGGTAGGTACCTACTCTAAATGGAGAAATAAACCATCCACGCGAAGACCGACATCCGCGCGGACGGAGTCGCGGGCGGAAGCTAGTATTCTAATAAAGTACTTAATCGTATTCCCGGATTATACATTAGCACGCCTGTTTTGACTTGTAGAATTTAATTGTAGGTTAATATGTAAAAAATAATATTTTTAGCAGGTTATGCAAAAATACTGAACTGATTTTATTATAGCTACAAACTCTTACAAACTGCATACAAAATAATATAGCAGTGAGATGAGCTCTTTCGAATAGGATCGCTTATCTCTGCAGTGCATCTCTACCAGACAACCAGTGGATATGGTAAAATCTGAACACTTTTTCAAATATATTTTGTTAATTTCCTATAGAATCTGTATTATAGCAATCAAAAATAAACTATTTCGTAACGGCTGAAAAATTGACAGATAAAAATTGTGTTATGGAAACCAGATGGCTGATAAACATACATATTATATAATTTTAAATAAATACTTATACAGATATTTTAAATAAAAATATCGATTGTACTTACAAGCTGAGTAGAGCAACGCGAACGGTAGAGCGCAACTAAGAAAATTGTTTTTATTTTATAATAATTAAACGTTCATTATAGCGCCATCTAGTTTTTATAACGGTGAACGAGGGGAATTATAATGAGTAGGTCTACATACAGTACCTACAACATACTATTTTGGCGACAGAGTCGTTGTCAGTCTGTCTATGTTCGGGGTTTAGAAATTAGAAATTTTTGATAATTTTCATAGTAAATACCTACATATAAAAAAATATTTGATTCAAACAGTATAAAAGTACTTACCTGTTTCTGTCTGTCACTCTCACATGTTTGTAAATAAATCCTTATTTAAAATAATACAAAAATGTTGTAGAAACATTAAATTATAACTAGAGCTACCTACGTCTACAAATTTATCCTTTTAACCCATTTTCTATCTGCATGCGAAATTCGATCTAAATTTGTTTAACAATTCTTGTGGGCACACAATCATACAAAATTACACAATTTTCTGTTAACCTAAATCTTATTAATACCCAAGTGGGATAGAAGGATATCCTAAATGTAGGACGAATTTGACAATAAAACCCAGTAAGTACATTTATTTATTTTTCCAAGAATTACGTAAAGAACTATCTTTAAAAAATGTATGCTACTATTTTCATACATTTATTATTTACCAAATAATCAAATTATCAGCTCCCATAGTATATACGCATGTAATTCGCTATCCAATTTCCTTTAAGGGCACAGACCCTTTGGGAAAACAAAGTTCACGGCATCAAGGCCATTGCCCAAACGACCAATAGGAAAGCGGGACCGCACAAGTTTCACAAAATCAGCCAATCACAAAGCCGCATGGGTCTTTTCATTGGTTGATATTAAAGTCATGAATGGAACCGAAGCTTTATTGAATTTTGCCGCCTTTTATGAATGGGGTTGGCTGAAATTCGCGCGGGATATTTAGTAGGGCCTTTTCATAAGTTTTTGATCTTTTAAAGCCTTAGATATGAGCTAAAGCCTAGCTTTTCCGTCAAAGGACTGCATCCATGATTACTTCACAGTTCACACGGTTAGTAATATTCTAGTCATATTACATATTATTTAGACTGGAATATCTTTGAATTTTCGTACAGCCTATGGATTGAAAAATAATTCATTGTTTCTTTTAGTTTTTGTATAAAATTATGTTTACTTTTAATAGGAGTAGGTATAATCATTTCAGATTTATATCTATATTAAAAATTTCCTTATTCTTTATCTCACTTTAATTAACTTTGAAAATCGATTTAGCATGCCGAAAGTCGTCATGTAGGAAAGATTTTACAGGAATTTTGTGATGATAAAAATATTTAAGAACGAAACCCTGGCTTGTCCATTTTTTTTAATTTCCTCACAATTCCCAATCACATAAAATCTACATGCATACAAAATTATAAAACATAGCTGGATTTAGATAATAATAAACTACTTAGAGGGATTATATAAGCTAATTTACACCCTGTGTTTGCTAATTTATAAGACATATATTTTTATTTCCTAATACAATAAGCTAATCTAGATCTAAGTTGATCACCAAATTTTCCACGCCAGCTTAGTACGGCTTCTGTCTGCTTGCTAAGGTAAAGGCGGGTTACTTCGGGCTAGTGGGGTATTTCGTGTGTTTTGCTTTTCGATTCTAAAATAAGAAATTCTGACAAGATATTTTAAAACTAAATTTTATTGTGTGTTCTATAAACATTACCCTACCAAAAAAACAAAATACCTAATTTTTCACGGCAAAACGGAACGCAACAAAACACACGAAACGTCAGTCGGTCTCAAACAGCTGTGATAGCCGCGCGTGCTTACTGAGAGCGTAAGGTCGTACACGAAACTTTATAAGACCCCTACAAGATACAGGTAAGTCTATTTATCAAGATATTAAGTTAATTCTGTTCTGTATTTTGTTGCTATTGATCTTATATCAAGTTCGGGTAGTTTAATAGCATAGATTTCCTAAAATTAGCGAAATTTCGACTGCCGAATTAGCCAGCAGATTATTATTCCTTAGTAGGCTACTTCGTGTTATTCCCGAATTAGCAGTATTTTACTGATTAGTTTATAACTCGTTTGTTGTTCAGATAAACGTTTTATAATAAAACTAACCTAAAAATTAAATAGTAGAATAGTTAATTGTTCGTCAAGGGGAAATTCGGTATATAATTTTGTGAACAGATTTATTACAATATGACATTGAAGTTTCCCTTAACTTGGACGTTCGAGGCAAATTCGTCTCACTGAACATTTATGCAAAAACGCTTTTTTTTTGCTTTGTATTTTTAGTAAGTTAAAGTTGTTTGGTGTATAAGGTACTCATTAGTGTATTTATATTTTCTGATAATGATTTGCAGTTAATAAGTTCGCAAATATGTTAAATCGACTAACACGAAATAACCTACACAGTTTTTGGGCGTTGCTGGTAAATTCGTGGGTGCTAAATTAAGTTTGTTTGTTTTTATTTTGAGCAGGTATTAACTTAAGTATAACTCCCGGCATCTAACTTTAGCGCTGACCGATTAGGAGAGGGGATGCGCAGAACGTAGGGAAAAGAGTAGTGACTTTTGACATCCCCCACCTAATCGGTCAGCACTAAAGTTAGATGCCGGGAATTGTAAGTAAGTATTGACACTTCTGCAGATCTAGGTACTTACACGAGACCAGGCACGTGCACTGCTAGATCATGGAGCATAGTATTTTTTTAGACCTAAGAAAACGAATATCCTGAAATGTGTTTGTTCTTTATTACTTCTCAATGAAAATGGTCTTAATATAGGATAAACTATTTGGGCGTTATGGGCATTTCGCTTATTCTGTTTACACTTTGTACTGGCTAAGGCAGTTTTTGACATGGGATTTACTTTAAAAGAGCGGTTTAAAATTATCTACGTTACCCACTTGCTAAAAAACTTTTTAGTTAATATAAGATAATATTATAGGATACTTCTTAAAATTATCGTTTCATTTCAGAAACATGCAATATGGCAAAGGTGTACAAGAAATACACAGATGAAGAGTTGCAAAATGCTTTGCTTAAAACTAGAAGCGGTGAATTAACTGCCTATAAAGCTTCCAAGCTGTATAAAGTTCCATATCAAACGTTACTAGATAAATTGAAGAATAAGCATACCAATCCTGCTGGACATGCAACAGTTCTCACAAAAGATGAAGAAGAATTAATAGTGAAATGGGTCCTCCATATGGGAGATATTGGGTTCCCAGTATCGAAGGAACAGCTGCTTTTATCGGTAGGGAAGCTCGTCCGGGAATTAAATAGAGCAAATCCGTTCAAAGACGGCATTCCCGGACGAGACTGGTATGAAAGATTCCTGAAAAGGAACCCAACTATCTCAATGCGAATGAGCCAGGCCCTCACTAACGCCAGAGTAGGTGCCACGGAGGCAAAAATACGTCATTGGTTCAACACCGTCCATACATACTTAGAAAAAATGGATTGCCTAGATATATTACTAGATCCATCTCGACTATTTAATTGCGACGAGTCAGCATTTTTTTTATGCCCCAAAGGTCAAGCTGTTCTGGCAAGAAAAGGGCAAAAAAGCGTTTACTGTCGATCAGGCAACGATGAAAAAGAAAATTTGACTCTTTCAATTGGGGCATCAGCTGATGGAAAATTAATGCCCATATTGGCTATCTTTCCATACAAGAGAATTCCAGCTAATATCTTGCAGAAGTATCCAAAAACATGGATGATCGGACGGTCAGAAAACGGCTGGATGACATGTGAACTCTTTTTCGAGTACATTGCAAACGCGTTCAACAATTTTTTGATAAAAGAGGAGATTAAAAAACCCGTGATCTTGTTTCTAGATGGACATGTTTCACACCTCTCATTGCCAGTGACCACATTTTGTAAAGAAAACGGCATTATTCTCGTGGCACTATTGCCGAATGCGACTCACGCCATCCAACCCATGGACGTGGCGGTTTTTCATGCACTAAAAAATGCTTGGAAAAAAAAAGTGCATGAATGGCGAATGTCACATAACGCAGAAAAGCTGAAAAGGGAAGACTTCGGCCCAATCTTGGAGGACTGCATCAAAGGCACTTTGGAACCTGATATAGTTGTCAATGGTTTTCGTAGGACAGGATTGTTTCCCTTCAACGCCGAAGCTGTCAACTATGCAAAACTGCCGACTTCGACCCAGTCCAGTGATGTAGAATCAATTAGTTCCCGTTCTAATTCAAGCACTCCTATACACAACAACGAAGATGTTCCAAAGACAGCGGCTTCATCGCCCTCGATCTTATCGCAAAGAATCTGTTCATGTGGCTCTGAAAATTTCATTGCGGTATTTGAAAAGCTTTTGGGAAATACAAAATTAAATAAATTCAAAGAAAGTGATGAGACCTGGACCGGGGACATCAGAGATGAAAATTTATTTCATCTCTGGAAACGGGTTTCCCAAAACTTTACTCGTACACCAGAAATCGACACCCTCACAAGACTAGACATCGGGGAATCTACTTTGGAGGCAAATAATTGCACTCTAACTGACATCAATAATTTGAGTTTTGATAGCAGCCATTTGTTGGATGAAACTGTAATTCACACTGGAAAGTGCACACCTCCACTACCCTCAAAGTCTGATATCAACTCTGATGAATTTGACCCATTGTCGTGCAAAACCTCAACGCCGACCATCATAGTAAAACCATCTTCTGAAATCAATCAATCTTCTGCCATAGATCCAGAATTAGTGTCACAAAATAACAATTCAATTAATCATACCAAGATAAACCACTGTCAGAAAACTCCAACAAGTCCAACGCCGTCAATGCAATCAAACCCAGAACCCTCTGAAACTCCAGACTTAGAACCAGAAGTGATATCACTGAAAAACAATTCACTGGACCAATCTCAGGCAAACAGTCATAAAACTCCAAAGACATTAATGCAGTCAAAGCAGAAATCACCTGAAACACGTGCGTTTGGATCAATAGTGGCACCAAATTCAGATGACAAATCGGTGGACAAACCCGAAACTAACAGTGCCCTGCGAACACCCCCAAAAAAACATCCATTTACAAAGTCACCTCTTGAATCTAATCCTTCAAATGACGCCACTCTTCCGGAGGATCAGTCTCCGGGAACTTCTAAAACCCAAAATGAAAAGCATGCTGGGCTAGGATCTTCAAGCACAGGAAACACAGAAACACCGAAAACACAGTTTCCAACTCCATTCAAAAACGCATTGCTGTGGCCTCAACCAAAACCGACGTCTACAGCCAAAAAAAATATTAAAAAGAAATTAGTCCCAACTGTGGCCACGGCTGATGAGTTTTTAGAGTACCAGCGAAGATTAGAAGAAGAAAAGAAAGAAAAAGCCGCACAAGTTGAACTAAGGAAAAATGAAAGGCTGCGAAAAGCCTTAGAAAAGAAAAATAAAAATAATAAGGTCGCTATTCCAAAAAATACACAAAAGAAGAAAATGGTCGAGAAACAACGAGCTTCAAAATCTGTAGATGAAGATCCTGAACTATTGCAGGAACCTAAACAATTGCAGGAACCTGAACTATTGCAGGAATCGGAACCGGTTGTAGAAGGCAAATCATTAAAAACTGGCGAGTATGTCGTCGTGACATACGAAGGGGAGAAGTTCCCTGGCATGATCATCAAAATTAATAAAGACGGTCTTATGACAACTTACGATATTAAGACAATGACAATGAGCGGGCTTGACGTCATGACCGGACGTGTGAATTGGCGTTGGCCCGAAAAAGAGGACATTTTAACCTATGAGTTAGAAGAGATTGTAAAAAAAATTAAAGAGCCTGTAAAACTTAACAAACGCGGAATTTTTTCGGTTATAGATTTATAAATTGACCAAGAAAAGCCCGCGCATAAGTATATTTAAGATTACGCATTACTACTTCATCTATCAATCTAGACACACGGTAGTGTGTCAGCCAAGGTCCAAAAAAAAAGGACTGGCGACTAAGCACCGTAAGTATATTTACACGAACCATCGGAAGCGACTTTTGACCCCTCCATAACTCAAAGCCTACTCAACATAAACAGATCAACTTATGTTCATTGATTTATATCCACGAGTCTAAGAAGAACCCAAAGATTCATTAGCCTAGCTTAAACGGTTGTAAAGATATGAAGGTCTACTTTCATATACTTTCCGAAAAAAGGATTGAGATCCAAAATGAGTGCCAAGGTAGGCATATGAGGAAATAAAGTTTAAAATTTGAATTGGCTAGTTTTTACTCATTTGGCACTCATTTTGGATCTCAATTCTTTTTTCGGAAAGTATATGAAAGTGGACCTTGGCTAGCACTTTTCACATGCACACATGTTTTTGATGGGATTATAATTACGCATTACTACTGATTTTGTATAAAAGACTGATTAAGTTTTTTCATTTTATTTTATTTTTTCTTTAAAGGATTCAGTTTTATGTTTGTTTTTGTTTTCAAATTTTAAGTCAAAGGGACTGTTATTTGAATATATACTGTTTTATTAATATAAGTTTTAACCCTAAATAAAACTAAATGCTACTTAATATAATACTACCACAGCAGAGTTAGTAATTAGTAATCCATGTGATTGTATGTTACCTACCAATATTAATAAAACATATTTATTATTATTTCTCTTAATTTCATTTTAAGCCCCTTATTTAAGTTAATTAAAATAAAGATTTTTCACAATCAATGCCTACATTATAAACGTTTATAATACTATCACGAAATAGCCAACACGAATTCACGAATTTAGACGCAAGGCAAAATTTTAACACGAAATAGCACGCAAATGAAGGGTTGACAAGAAAATTCATTAAAAAAAAACCAATGGCTTTTTGATAGTAAAAATAACACGATTCTTTTCTCAAAGAACTATACGTTCTTAAATAAAAGCTTTCGTTCCGATACCGAACCCTGAAAAATTACAAATCCACCTGAAAGTTGCAAGACTCTTAACATGCCGAAAATACCCACGCTTACGTTAATCCTATTTTCGTCATTACCTACATAATAATTAGGTCCAATTTCATAATTTAGCATTAATATTATTAATAACCTTGAAATTTGAGAAGCGAGACGTTTCAGATTCTATTAATTTTGTGAAAGACTTCAGGAAAGAATGATCTGGTCAATTTTGTATATTGCCTGTAAAATTTAAATATTTTTTAATTTTGCATAGTAGTTATTAAGATTAATTTCTATATAATTAATGATTATAAGTTATTATAAGAAATATCGATTATATTATTTGAACCGGTACCTAATATTATGACGATTTAGAAGAATTTATTAATTTTATGAACCTCTACTACTTTATAACCTAGATATACATATAATTCTATAATTGCAGTAAATACTCAATTTCATCTGAAAAATCATAACATGTTTATATTTTAGCTATTGAATTAAAAACGCCTGCTACATTATACGAGTGTTTTGTTTTTGCGTATTGCCAATATATTTATGCAGGCGTAGTATTTTTACACAACTTACACGTTACAACTCAAGAACGGCTAATGAGATTAGATTTATTTTTAGTTTGATGCATTTGTATTTTCATCGATAAGTATACGAACTCAAAAAAAATTGACAAAGCTTCAAAAGAAAAGTCAACTCGAGCGGAGCCGGGGCGAACAACTAACTTACAATATTACAGACAGAAGTGTTAGGTCAGCTGTTCACACACTATTATCATTTTCACATTACAATCGCGAAGTAATTAAAAATGCAGACGCAATCAGTGCGAGGGTCTTGTTTATACATTCATATAAATCGTTTGCCCATAAAGTATTGTAGTAAATCATTGATTTTTTTAAACAATTCTTTGCTTTTCCTATGTATTATAAAATATTAAACATTATATTATATCCAGTATTTTCTATTTTGAAATAATTTTTTAAATATTTTTTATGCACCTATCGTTAATTAATTATTTATACAAGAATGCCCGTGTATTTTTCATATTTATCGGTCTTATAAAAAAACTTATTCACACGCAATGTCATCAGTGATCAGACTGCCATACATAAGAATGTATGGCAGTATTTCTTTTATCTGCCATACCATGGCCTACATACCTACTAATATATATTTACCCACAAATTATATAAGACATGTTTGTTTATATTTTATACATTAATTAATTACCAACAACACAAATTCATAATTATTTGAGACCTCATTCCAATATTTAACCCACATGTGACCATAATATGTAGGCTAGGTTATTGTTAAAACTGTCCATTTAGGGCGTTATGAAACCAACAATATTTTGAACAATAGGAGGTTTAGGATGAAGATTAATGCCCTATTGTTTATGCAACAATGACCCTTATCAACACGGCACATTCGGGACTGTTATTAAAATGACTATGTTTTTGGGTCAACTATAGGGTAGGGTATTTGGTAGAGTACTTAATTGGCAATGTATGATTGGATAGTGTGTATTGAAATATTGAGTAATAATTATTGAAATCTATATTATTATATAAAACTCAAAGGTGACTGATATAGTGATCTATCAACGCACAGCCCAAACCACTGGACGGATCGGGCTGAAATTTGGCATGCAGGTAGATGTTAGGACGGAGGCGTCCCCTAAGAAAGGATTTTGATCAATTCTACCCCCAAGGGGATAAAATAGGGGATGAAAATGTGTATCATGTTTATTTATCTTTTCCACGCAGACGAAGATGCGGGCAACAGCTAGTACAGTATAAAGAAGATTAATTAAATGTAACTATAATAACAATGAGATAAATGGAAGTACATCACAATAATGATAAGAAATAATCAGGAATTAATAATCATTAGCCTCTTAAGCTTTGGATTGTCTTCATCCCGGTTAACCATCCAAACAGATTTGTCTATTTAGAATATTTATAAAATGTACCATTGCTAAAATATACACTTAATATTATTACATCGAAACACTTAGAACAGACACATCATACAATATTCGACTTCCGTGAAGAAAAACGGGCGTGGAAGCAACACTGCTACCTTTAATATTATATAACGCCGGTAATATTACATAACGCCTTTGTATTCTAGACAGGTCTTAAATATTTAGGCTTTCTGGGCAGAATTTCAGAGGGCTCATTAAATTTGCTCATAACTTGACGAAGCGTCTGGAGTGACGAGATTGTATATTTTATGGTACTTGAATATGAAATGGTTCATGGTATTAAGCTATTTATCTGAATTTAGTATATAGAAGAGATATAATAATTATCCTGGAAATGTGGAAATATCCTCGATTTTGAAAGGGTTTTCAAAATTTTCATCATTAATT
This sequence comes from Colias croceus, assembly GCF_905220415.1. Lineage (NCBI taxonomy): Eukaryota > Metazoa > Arthropoda > Insecta > Lepidoptera > Pieridae > Colias > Colias croceus. The sequence goes on from NC_059562.1 coordinate 6,285,883, forward strand.
GACGTTGTTTCGGTTATAATCAAACTGTAAAATAAAATATAGACACAAGCGAACATCTTTAAAATTTATAATCATAAGCTGTTAAATAATTAATTATACGGTTATGTGTTTTTTTTCTCCTTTTTTTCCAATCAGGATTCAGGATGACATTATAAATTAGAAAATTGCATCCTCTTTTTGTAAAGGAACATCAAGGCTGTAATAATTATGAACATATGTAATTCCTCCTAGTTAGTACTTCAAAGTTGGTAATCCTGTCCTTCTATACAAAAATCATCTCTATCGTAATAACAATAAATTCCAATTTACCTTATCCACAGGCATGGATGGGCACGCACGACACAAATTCCAGAATGATCCGATCATCTGGTAGCAGCCGGTCGGCTCGTGGACTGGTTCAAGCGTCTGCCCTGCCGCCCTCAGGCATGTGCTGCTGCTGGAATGGGAAATCAGGATTAGATAAATAAATTTTGAAAAAAAAAAACTACGTGTGACACTCGTGGACTGCCGCAGTAAAGCTACTGCGTGCTATGCCTTCAAACCACACCTCCGCCCGTCGGAGTGGGTAGCGTGAGGTTTTTTCGTTACGGAATTTCTCGATTCGGTCCCCGCGCTCAAGGCCCGCGAGTCGCGATAGAAGCTATGCAATAGCTTAAAATTTTTTTTAGGGTTTCGAACATCAAAATGAACGGAATCTTAATGGGATCATTTTGTTGACCGGCTATCTGTCAGGGTACTTCCAATGAACACAGCATCTTGAAATTTGGTAAAAGCAACGTGTTATAGTAGTATATTATCTTTGGCACAGATAAAGAAAAATCGCTGAAAGTATTTTTTAAGGCAGGCAGGAGTCAGGCTCGGTATGATGCCTAATAAATTATAAAAACAACTTCTATGTCGTAAGCGACTAGTCCCTACTAATATAAATGCAAAAGTAACTCTGTCTGTCTGTCTGTTACTCAATCACGCCTTAACTACTGAACCAATTTGCATGAAATTTGGTGTAGAGATATTTTGATACCCGAGAAAGGACATAAGCTACTTTTTACCCCAGTACATAGGATAGGGTACTTTTTATCCCGGAAATCACACGGGAACGGAAACTATGCGGGTTTTTCTTTGACTGCGCGGGCGAAGCTGCGGGTGGAAAGCTAGTAAGAAATAAATATAAAACTTGATTGTTTTTTTCTGATAGTATCTCCTTCAAAGTGTTTAAAAACAGATATTAATTTTGAATTTTATTCAGTATATTTATAAACTCAATCAAATTAGAATATGCAAAATCGGTAGATAGGTATTGTTTATTTTCTGAACTATAAAGTATAACGAACGAGATTTAAGGGCCCTTAGTAGGTGAAAACGGCAAAATGGACTGTTTTCTATGAGCTATAATTGAAAATATTGAAGTTTTTTCGCACTGAAATTTCTAATACGTATTACAGAACGTATGTGTGATGGGATGACTGTTTCCAAAACACGATTGGAAAAATTTTGCTCGATAAAAAAAAATCCTGAAGTTACCTCTAAAATATCATATAAATGCTCAATACAACTGTAATTTACGATAATAATTCGTATAAAATCACAAATACATAGGTATTTACCTTCCCGATTTCTTGACTGTTTTAGATTTCGAAAATACTAAATATTTTCATTCACTTTTTGATAAAAATGTGAATGGCGCTTACGATTTTTAGTTTCGAGCACGTTGATTCCATACTAAACGCGGACCCCCTCACCGCTTACCTCAGGCCCGAATAGCTGAATTTTCGCTGACCGCCTAACCCCCCTTAAAATGGGAATCCATAAAAATGCAATATGGATCATTGCCAAAACGTATTCAATGCAAATAATTTTGTTTTTATTGTGATTGTTTTTAGAGGTTTTAGCTATCAGTTTTTCTCTTTACTATGTGGCTAGATATATGTATAGATACTAGCCACTCGTCCCGGCTTGACATGGGATAAAAACAAAATAAAATATAATCCATGGTACTCATAGATAACGTGGTTTTCTATAGAAAAAAAATCTATCTAAAAATCTTTTTCTATTTTTTTTTTGGTAAAGGAGTTTTTAAAATCGCTGCAGTAGATCCAGAGATTATCTTAACTCACAAAATTTCTAACCCAAATATTTATTCATTCAACCAAGATTCAACCAGACTTTGGTGGGTTCTGAGTCATCAAAATAAGCAAAAACATTACTATCGAATCGGTTAGAAGAGCCGGCAAGAATCTTTGTAGTTGCTCTTTTAATTTCAATGTACATGTTTGAAAATAATATCATAAAGTAAGTATATACTTATTGCTTTACTTTCGTAAGAAATAGGATATATCACAACCAAATAAAAACGTGAATTTTCTCGCTTCAGGGAATGCAATCTCATTTAGCATCATTCAATCACGAGATGTTGACGATCTCGCGAGGGATGCTGCTTTTCGTATTGAAAATCTTCTTAATTTTCATCAGCATTTATTTTTTTACTATTTATGAGAGTAATTAGATAATTCATTTGGTGTATAATTTGGTTCTGCAATAACGAGATATCGACGGCTTTTCGCAGGGGATGTTGAAAATCTTCTTCATTTTCATCAATGTAATATGTAAATAATTAGATGATACGTTTGTCGTTGTGTTTGATTTTGCTTTTACATAATACATATCGATCTCCAAAACTGGTGTACTTTTTTATATACCTAATACCTATGCCTGTCTAGATACCTGTATACGTATAGGCTCTGGTGCGTTCTACCGCTCTTCCCCGCTACCATGCTTTGGGTTTGCCGTTTGGCCGTCGAGGAGGTTTTAGTGGGTAAGAATCCCACATCCCATCGCTCTCTTTTTCCCCCAAAAGAGAGTATCTTATGAAGATTTCCTCCCCGTTACCAAAAAAAAAGGTATCTGTATAGTATATTAGAGCCAATAATTACAAAGTATTCCAGACAGAATTAAATCAAATTCATATACTATAAAGCATTCAGTACACATACGAAGTTTATCCCACCACTAAGTGAATTACTTGAACAGATTGCGTTTCCGCTGCCAAGTTACCCGCTGCAGTGCAATTTAAAGTTATTGGGTTCTGATAATGTTGATGAAATCAATAGTATATGTAGTTCCTAATTATCTTACAGTGGTTAGGGATATGGGTAATTATTTGCCATAATTATAATTGACGACAGGTCTATAACGAAAAAATATCGTCTCACATAGGTATGAATGAATGAAAATTCTTTATTGCTTAAAAAATACAAATACAAAGATATACAGGTACATAATTCGTATAAAAAAGATCGATCCAGAACCGTCAGCAAAAACAGGTAATGATTGAAAAACAAATAGTTAAAAATCCTTGTGGAAGATAATAACATAGGTAGGTAATATACGGAAGATATTTTTTTTAAGAAATTTCTGTAAGTAATATGAAAGTCACATCTGAAACGAATAAATTTAATTAAGAGAATATCTAAAAATATACCGTTCATTCGATGAACAGAATTTGGATTAGAAACTGTAATCTGATAAGGCTAAAAATGAATGCTAAAAACGTATTGGAAAATAGTAAAAAGTAAATTCTATAAGTATGCTATCAAATTAATATTTAATAAGAAAAGAAAGTAGATACTATTTCTTGTCTATTCTGAAGATATTTCTTTGCAAATCCCGTAGCAGGTTTGATATTATAATAATTACAATCAGGCAAACTTCTTGCTGTAAACAATTTTCAAACTTTTTTTAATTATCTCCAGGACAACGACTGATCAAATTAATTTTAGTTTACAATAGTGGTGAACTATATAATTATTTTTTAAAATAAAACATCATAAAAACCTAGCCAAACCATACCTCTCGAGTTATACCTACTCTATTGACTCTACATCCTCCTAATATTTAAATGCGAAATTAACTGTCTGTCTGTCTCTTCTTCACGCCTCAACTACTGAACCGATTTAGATGAAATTTGGTACAGAGATACAATGAGACCTGAGAAAAGAACATAGTTTTAACCCGGAAATCTAACAGGAACAGGAACTATGCAGGCTGAGCTTTACTTCGCGGACGGAAAGCTAAAAAATATAGAATCGAATCGCCTTACGCACAAAATTGAAATAAAAGTATCAACGTTTAACAACTTGGTAAGAACTAAATCCCAAGAAAGCCTTTTCAATATCACAGATACTATATCAAGTTCCACATTACTAGGAAAGCTAGCTTATTGGAGAACGTTTGTTCTCAACCTCGATATGGGTAGGTACTTGTGGAATATTGGTTTTCACTTAGAGACATAGCTTTAATATTGGGTCACATATTTATTTTGCTAATGTAAGTCTTGTCTGTGTGTGGGAAATGTTTCGTCGAAAGTAAAGAGAATTAGGAGATACTGTGGAGATACAACAATCTTTTGGAGATCGTCAAGTATTACAAAGATATCAGCAATCACATCAGTCCGGGCAATTTTGATAAGTACAAGTACAATTTTGATACGTACCTGCAGCAGGGGCAATATTGGAATTGCATCGTTAATTGTGATGTGTTTATGCAAGAACCCGCAGTTTAGAGAATAACTGAAATTGCTCCGACTGCCGACCAAGTACCAACCGAAATTGTTCCAATAAGCTGCGTCAGGTACGTGAGTAGTTGGCTTTAGGAAAAAATGAAGTCCCATGTCCCCTAATGGGGTAAGGGGCAGATGCATTATACATCTGTTTCACTGATCTATTTTCTTAAGGGGCAAATAGGTGGTAGGTGAACAGCCTTTTGTGTCCTACCAGACCGAGACATTTTTTTTCTTCGTCTCCACCGGGAATCGAACCTAGGACTTCTCGGTGTTACGCTCACGCGTCAACCTCTGTACTAAGGAGGCGACTTTAGGAAAGCGAGAGGGCAAAGATTTTTTATGAAAATAATTATCCTAACGTGACCTTTTTTAGTGATAAGGATTTGAAACATTCGTGATGTATATTAATTTAATAAAACATTAGCAACACAAATCGAGCATAAATAACAGACCGATTAATTAACCACAAATGTAATTAAGAATTTGGGTCGCAGTTTAAGCCTTAAAAGTTATGTTACCTACGTCATATGGCTACGTATTTTTGTAAAGTTCACTATAAACATCTTATCCTATCCTAAGTACTAATATTATAAATTAGAAAGTTTGTGAGGATGGATGTGTGTGTGTATGTTTGTTACTGTTTCACGCAAATACTACTGAACCGATTACAATGAAATTTAGCACACATATTGTGATAAACAAAAAAAAATGCATTAGGCAGTAGATATGCAACATTTTCTTTTGAACACTCACACACACACACAGTAGGTACCTACAGTGCACAGACTAGCTTATGTTTAAAAAAGGAGTTGGTACCTAAGGATGTGATACTAAATTAAGTACACACAAAGAACCACGCAGCTAAAACCTAGTACCTACTATAACTTGCAAGGCCTAAGACATGAATGAATAAACACAAAAGAATGTAGTTCCTGTGTGTACAATATCTCTCGCAAGAACTTCCTCCTGAACTAAATTACAAGCTTGTACATTAAAGTGTACATTGTATTGTTTTTTGATGGAACTGCATTTTAGTTGAATTATTAAAGTAGACATTTACTTGGCTCACAAAAAGAAAATATTTGCAACATTTTTGATCCCTATAAGTATGCTCGAATAATAAACAAAATCTGTTACGTCTTGATTACGTCTATTATATGACGTTATTATATTTTCAGACTATCGATTTATTTTCTGACGGTTATAAAAAGTCATCAATCAAAGTAAGAAACATATAATGGAAATTCGATAAAAATAAATACTTACCATAATACTTATGTATGTTTTAACATGGTAAAATTATCATCACCATGTTAAAAGAAGCAGTCTTGAATTAGAAGACATGGTTAGAATTTTCTCCCAAAATGGAATATTTAAAGAGACATGCATCTCTAGCAGCGCTCTTAAGTCTACGCTCTACACAATTTCCAAATCGTTTCATATGAAAATAACATAGCTACTGACAAACTTTCATCCCTAACTTCAATCCGAAAAGAATAATATCAAATATTCTATCAAAATTTATCCATCCTTTTTGGTTGGAAAACATTTCAGACATTGCCTCTTTCCTTAAAACTTTGTACACGGAATACTGATTACAGTAAATTACAAAAGGCAAGCATTTTCCATCCAGTCCTCCGGGAAAATGTATCTTATTTCCTAACAAATAAAGCTCTAACTCAAAGCTACGGATATTCGGTAATGCAGTTTTACATTGGCAAACTTCCCAGATGATTTAAGTTAACATTTATTTGGGCAGCTCGTTGCAAAACTGCCATGTCTTGGCAATGCACCATGTTTTTAGGAAGCTAGTTTACGGTGAGTTTAATCGAGAATACGACAAGAGAATAGAAAAAAGTACAATTAAACTTTTAGGTACAATGCCCTCTTGTACTTACTAAGCAGTATATTTTGTTCTATGAAAGGTAGCTAAGTGACAATATGGTAAGTGACGTGATAGGTGTAAAAAATACTTAGAAAAAATATAAACATTACTAATTATCGCTTGCGACTTCGCCCGCGTTTTCAAAGGAAACCCCGCATAGTTCCCGTTCCCGTGCGATTTCCGGGATAAAAACTATCCTATGTGTTAATCCAACTTATCTACAATGTATATGTGTGGTAAATTTAATTATTGTAATCGGTTCAGTAGTATTTGCGTGAAAGGGTAACAAACACACACACACACATCCTCACAAACTTTCGTATTTATAATATTAGTAGGACATTTCGTTCAAAAGTAGAGCTTTTCTAATATTTTATACTACACTAAATTACACATGGCTTTGCGCAATCGAATCTGCATAAAAGTAGCCTGTATGTTGGCATGAAACTAATAAAAAAAAATTCATTCGCAGAAAATATGAAAATACGTATAGGTACGTTTCACATTCTAACATCTATACATATAATAAATCTGTAGAAGGGTCAATTCTGTACATTGAAAATATTGAAAAAATAAATAGCAGGGGGTGTTACTGGATCGATACCAAACCCAAATACGTGATTAAAAAAATTTTTGTCTGTCTGTCTGTCTGTCTGTCTGTATGTTCAGGCATCACGTGAAAACTAACGGTTCGATTTCAATGAAACTTGGTATAATTATACCTTATTATCCTGGGCATAAAATAGCATACTTTTTATCCCGGAAAAATACGTAGAAAAAATAAATCTTAATTTATCCGCTCGGACGGAGTCGCGGGCGGAAGCTAGTCAATACTAAATTTATAAAGGAAGGTAAGTAGTTTATTTTATTTTTTAAGTCAGTTGAGAATACGCAACTTAAAATGCTAACGGTAGTTTTTTTTCTAAACCTCAGTTAAAATGCAACATTCTTTGATATTAAATGGATATTAAACAACCACGTCGCAGTAATCCAATCGTAAAATAATGTTTTCTTTACAATGTTTGCTAACAAAAGCTAACGGAAACCCGGCTTGAAATTTCGGATTATATTCGCTTTACTATTTCAGTAACCAAACGTTTTCATAAAGATGCTATTATCACAGATAATATAATGACAATATACTACTATTATCAATATAGAGCAAGAATATAATTTTATAATAAAGCCTACAGTACTCCTTATTAACTTAACTATCCAAAATCAAGATATTTTTTTCTATTTCAACGAACAATTTCTAAGATAAACACGTTCAGATAAAGAAAAAGAAAATGTTGTAACCCGCCCAATCTAATAAGACTTGAAAATTAACATGTTAATGTAAAGAAAACGCAAATGAGGAACGCTATCAAAATAAACAATTAGAAAATACAACGGAATTAAAAAGACACGCAAATTTTGTAATCCCTGAGAAATAAAATTAAAGTAAATATTACAACAAAAGTTTTGGTGACCTTAGTCATCTAATATTATTAATACGTAATACAAGTTTATTCTCTACTGTGGCATTTTAACAACTAAACTGATACATATAATAAATTATTATTTTGTAAAAGGAGTAATTATATAAATAACGAAATACTAGAAGGACACAATAATCATAATAATCATTAAAAATATCACAATATACAGATACATACAGTAAGGAAACTTCATACAAAATGTTCGAAATGGCTCCCCCCCCATAAAGCGTGTTTTCGAGGGTATTGAGGGGGATCGATAGTAGCGGGTGACACATCCACAGATTTTGAATATAGTATGGAAAAAAGTTTAAAGTGATGTCATTTCACATTAAATAAATATCGATTGTTTCAGTTTGTAGCCCTTACAATAAATATATATATGTATCGTATCTGACTACAAGTTAAAAAGAGACTATTTTTTAATTTCTATAGATATGGCAGTATGAGTTTTAAATTATGTTGACATATTTTCTACCAAAATGATAGCTACAAATAGTACCTATTAGGAGTCCAGTCTGTTTAAAGACCGCATCTATTTTTTACGCAATCTAGAAGAGCACGAAAATCTAAAAAATGGAAACCTTAAAAAATCTTGTTTAAATTTATGTGCATAATTACGTAAATATTAGGGAAGAAAAAGATAGATATTATAATAATTATTGTATTTTTATCGATACGTGACTTTACCACTTTGTCAAGCACTAAGCCTGTCAAACTATTTTCTTTTTCATCCTAAAACAAAAAGGTTATATAAAAGGAGGTTCTATATTCGTATAATAATAATTTTAATTTATTTTTGCATATTTTGTGTTTTTTAATTTAATTTAATTTATTGTTTTAAAAATAATTTAGTAGGTATACCTACATACAAGTATTGTTAATTCTGGTTTAAAATAATTATTGAATACTTATATGTATCATACAATTAATATCAAGCATTATTAATAATTTAGGTAGGTACCTACATTAAAATAGCCTTCGGCGTCCAAAAAAGACAAGATTTCGAAATATAGCACTGAAAAAAACGTACCTATTTACTTTTACAAGGTATATATTTTATTGAGATTGTTTCTTCTTGTAAATTCATATTTAGGCTACACCATTTTTTAATTTTAACGGGTTTTAATCTCAAAATTACCACAAAGTCAACTGTGAAAAAAAGCAAACAGAAATATACAGGCCGAATTGATAACCTCCTCCATTTTTGAAGTCGTTTAAATATCAAAATGGTAACAGCCCTATAGCTATACGTCATAATTTCATCGCAGGGGCTTAGTTTCCTAACTGTATGTACGTAGTATATATCTGTCAACTGTGAAAATATGCACCGGTTTTATGCGGCTTTCTAATAGATAAAGTGGTTCACGATGAAGGTTTTAATATACATATACATTATTAATAAGTTTTAGACAAAGCGGGCGAACCTGCGGTCGAAAAACTAGATCTTACTAAAGGATTGAACCAAGGACCTGCCTATTGAAATCTTTACGCACTTATCCCTGTACCAAAGAAACCAGAAACACAAGATTATCTAATGTAATAAGTTTTTGCAAAAGCACCCTTGGGCTGAGACAATTCTGGCAATTGCAAAAATATAATTGGATTAAAGAAATAAATGGCATTGTGGGTTATAATAACTTTGGGGATAAAACACCCTTACGTATAAAATGTGATTATATTGTTCAGTTTTATAATAAAAGCAAATTTTAACGTATTTATTTTTATTGAGCTGAACGGAAATTAAAATTTGAAAAGTGTGGGATACAATTGTACAGCTTTTATATACCTATAGTTATGTGAAAAAGTGTGCAGGTTTTATTTATGTATTTTATTGAAAAAGTATGCATGTTTCGATTATTGATTAATGAAAAACAATTAGGAATATTTTGATGGTACACATTTAATCTATTTAATTTATAGACTGTATAAACGTAGGTATATGATTTTTTTTAATATGTCGGATGTAATAAGGTAGTATCAGGGATTAGAATTCAAATAAGAATTGTAGATTAAAAATACAATCTAAACATATTTTAGAATAAACAATTGTAAAACAAAAGCCATAAGGAGGAAACGGATATGTTGTTCTTGTTACTTTTCTTATCAAATAGGTTTAAAATGAGTATTAACGACCATTTAAAACAAGATAAAAGATATTTAGACCACATAATTTTATACATACAACCTTTCTGAAACGTGGTGAACACAATGGTGAGTATGCACATTTGTAACAGTATATGCAAGTGGATATTGTTAAAACTCATCAAATACACATAGAGGATTAAGCGTTATTAATTTTACTAACGAAAATAAGATTTCCAACAAAATAACGCAGACAGTAATAAAATGCAGAGCCACATAACCCATAAAGTATGAGTGCGTGAACTAATCTACCCTTTATTGCCGAGATGACATATCTCACTCCATGTAATTGCTTATGATAAACTAATGAGTCCTGGATGCGAGGACGAGTGACGTCACCATCAACATGGTGTTAACGATCCGTGACGTCACATCCTGCAGCCTTCTTTGGGTTAGTCTTAGACAGATCTGTCGTCTCGGCGGAATCGATTGACGGTTAATTTATTCCCCATAAAAATCTTATTGGAAAGTGATTGCTTGTAAAAATGAACGTTTTTCACACAGTACGTACTAAAGTGTATAAACAAAATCTGGCAATGGCGAAATTGGTAAGAATTTTTGCTCTTTTTTAACTTTTTATAATGATTATGCCGTATTTATGCCACGCATGTGTCAATCAGCTGATGATGATTAGCCATTTTGGTTTGAAGAGAAAGACATTCGAAAGGTTGTTTGTGTATTATTCAATAAATATATTAAATTAAAGTTCAATAGCGTATGGTATCAATTAAAACAGATTATAAATTAATTCAACGACACTTACGATCACTCCCAGCACAGATCAGCACACAAAAACTAAAGGATTTTACCAACGTTCGAAACTCAAAATGCGATAAATTTTTGAACGTTAAAAGCGAATTTTGTATCGCGAAGCGCGGCACAGATGTGTTTTTCGCGCTCGGCACCGGCTTGACGGGCGACTGCCGCAAACTCGGAGAAAAATCAATAGCCACCCCCGACCAGTCGCCGCATGCGGAACTCGGGTTAAAAACCGACACTCCTCACCCATTTCCGTATTATGTAACGTTGATGGAAAGAGACGAGCGTATATCACGCGTAGCGCTCTATAAACAACCCTTCGTAGCGCGCCAATGAGAACTCACAAAATGGCCGACTGACGTTTGACGTTTAGGCGCTAAATCTGACATTTGTGTCAATTCGAAATTACTTTTCAATCGATTCGATTGCTTCATTTTGATTCGATGACATAATGGTCGGTACAGGCTTTGTTTTGTGCGTTATTAAAATGTTACATGAATGTTCGGAATGAATTTGTGTTCTCGATGGCCATTTTTATTTTATCTGCCGCTTTTAATCAGAAGGTTCACTGATCGACATCGATTTTTTTATTGCTTCATTCGTGGAAACCTTCGATATAATGAGTCTTTAGTATTTGCACGTTTTGTGCAAAAAGATAGCTCTTTTGTTGCAGAAGATTCGAAGAAGGCTTTTTATAAAGAGGTGCTAGCTTTTTGTCATCGTTTTCTCGTTACCAAACCAATATTAGACGTAGATTAAGCTTTTTTAGTTCGTGATTTCTAGTTGTTACTAACTTTTCGGTGTAAGGTCGGTAATTTGACTTTAATTTGGGTTCATGACGATTCAAAGGATGTCAGACTTTTTGTTGGGTTTAACTACAGTGTGAATGTAATAAAAATATGCTATTTTATTTCATAGAATATCATTAGCCTATAAATTTGTCTCTTATTTTTATGGTAGTTTTAAGTTTACAAAATCGTCTATATGGGTATTATAAAATCCTTCTATTCAATAACTGGTGAAAATAATAAAGTAAATTTTTAGAAAAAAAAAAAAACAAAAACCGACTTCAAGACTATACCTATATGTACAAAATTACAAATTTAAACTGAAAAGTAGAATCACATTCAAATTCGATGGTATTACATAATTTTGTTACAGAGATCCCATACTCCTAAACCATTCATCATCAGCTCAGCAAGTAGCAACATCAGATGGTGACCATTAGATGCAAAAATCTACATAGATTAAGATAATTTCTGATAAACAGTGTATATGCCTACAAAATTTGAGGGTTTCCCTCGATTTCCCCAGGATCCCATCATCAGATCCTGACCTGGTGACAATGGGACCACCTCTGACCTATGACCTACCAAATAAAAAAAGAATTCTTCAAATCGGTTTATAATTGCCGGAGGAATCGCGTAACAAATATACAAAAAAAAACCGTCGAATTGATAACTTCCTCCTTTTTTTTGAAGTCGGTTAAAAAAAATGTGAAAAGAAGAAGTAACTGAGTACAAACTACCTACGAATTATTACTTTTTATACGTAGATTTAATTATTACATGTAGATACTAGATATAAGTAATTAATAAGTGTTACAAAAGAACAATATGTTTGTATCACTGTTTTAAAAAATAAAATTCATACATGAGAGGATTATCGATATGTTTTCAATAATAACGGTAAAATATGTTATAAATTAGGGGAGATTAAGCAACTGCGTAGGCTGTATATGACCGTGAAAGGTTGATGCCCCTGAAAGATTTTCAAGTGGGCGGGCGAGGAAAATTAACGTTTGGAGGGATTAATCATATACTACACAATTCACCCTATAATAGTACCTATAACAATTTAGTTGAATTGGTAGGTAAATACGGGTTATTTTCCCTGTACGCATTGAACTGAAGATACGTGTAGCCTGTAGGTACTTATATATAGACACTAGAGAGTTTCTATATATAACAACAAATATCTTCGACAATTAATAAAATTGTTTTTTATAGTGACCGAAGTTAATTCTTAAATAATTTTCTGAATTACGGTATTCGAAGGGCTCTGCAGTTGTAGAATTTTAATTATTAATTTCGTAAAATTTTCATTTTTAAAGGTATTTTTTAATACCTACCTTGTATTAATGTTCTGTACAATACAAAACTTGGCAAATTAAAAAAAAATGATTCTACATAGGTAATATTATGTTCCACTATAATTTTAACATATTATTAGAGTAGCTATATTAATAAATAATAATTAAAAATAATCTTCAAGTCTAATCCTAGAAATTTAGCCTATTTTGCTAGGATTAGACTTAACTAGAAACCTAAGCCTCTATCAAGATCAGCACATAGCATAATATTATGTTGTACATAGCTAAAATATCTACCTAAAAATGTTTTAAATTAAATTATCGTAAGAATCAGCTCTAAATGTTCGTGTACCTAATACTTTATTGGACGGATAAATTTTAAAAGGATTTTAAATTTTAAAACGATTTTCCAAGGATTGGAAAATCGGCCCTTAGAGAAACGTTGACAATGTGTTTTAATGATTTAAGATGTGATTTTCTTGCTTCTATCTATATGCATAATTTGAAATACATAGAAGTTACTGTACCTAATTGCTATCTAATGAGCCCATTCTAAAGATGTATAGCGTCTAAAAGCAGTCTAATTGAATACATAAATGTTTGAGTTTGAGTTTAAACAACAAAACAATATAATTCTGAGAAACGAAGGGAGATGAGCGTCCGCGTCTGTACGACGCCAAGTATATACATATTATATACCTAGGTATACATATAGTGACTAGTGGCGCCTAGCGCCTTGGTTAAGTGGTGTGAGTTCAATCTTTTCAATTGAAAATATTAAAGCAACATAATTTTAAAACTTCTTACTTATTATAAGAGGCTTTACTAGATTGGTACATGATAAAAATTAGAAGAGCTGTTTTTTTCGCGAATAACATGACTGCTCTCTCATAAAGCTTCGTAATTATAATATACTAGCTTTCCGCCTGCGGCCTCGCTCGCGTTTTCAAAGAAAAACACGCATAGTTCCCGTTCCCGTGGGATTTCCGGGATAAAACCTAGCCTATGTTGCTCAGTGAAGATGCAGCTTTCTAATGGTGAAAGAATTTTTTAAATCGGTCCAGTAGTTGATGCGTGAAAACCATACTTACAATATACATAATTACAAACCTTTCCTCTTTATAATATTAGTTATGTTAGGTTAGGTTCAGAGTTAGGATGGAATATAATAATAAGTAATAACGTTCCTACATAGTATAAATTCAATGATTTTGCTCTAGGTACTTATTAAAATGCGAAATTATTTCTGACTGATAGGTAACTAATAATTTATTTCTCATTTATCTCTCGCATCTCAATCGAAATTGAACCGAAATCGTCAGAGCTGTCCAACAAATCATCGAAGATTCGATTAAGTTATCTATACTAATATTATAAAGAGGAAAGGTTTGATTTTTTGTTTGTTTGTTTGTATGAATTGAATAGGCTCCGAAACTACTTGGCAGATTTGAAAAATTCTTTCACTGTTGGAAAGCTACATCATTTCTGAGTGACATAGGCTATATTTCATTTTCAAAAAAAATAGGCATCCTTACTAAAATTACGATAACGTAATCCAAGGTGTGAAAAAAATATCAAAAAACTACCTTACATCGCGTGCGCTGCGAAAACTATTGATGATAGAACAAAATGATATACTACATTTTTTTAGAACACACCATTATCTACAAAAAATCAGCGGCAGCATATCTCTAACTATTACAGTCATGTCACAATAAGCGTTTTTTTATTGAAAAAAAGAAATTAAAATACCACCGCTACAAAAAGCTCTTTATTTGTACCTTGGTATTAACCCTTATCAAAATAAACGATGTATTATTTAAGACTGCTTCAATATCTTTATATTACTTTTTGAATTATTCGATTCTGACAATCCATTCAAAAGATATCACGAGTTAAAAAAAAATTAAAAAATAAACTGTATTCGGCTAGCTATGCGTTGTAGGCGTCACTCGGGCAGGGGTACGGGAGGGGGGTTAAGATCACGAAATAAACTTGCCGCGCGGCTTACTCGCGCGGTCGGCTCCCTACGTGATGGACGTGTGCGGAATTTACGCTTGATAATAATTCTACATATTGAGGGAACGGGAAAACTCTTTCTTTCAAAACGCGGGCGAAGCCGCGGGCGGACAGCTAGTATCTTAATATATAGAATAAGAATAATAATTAATTACTTAATCTATAATAATACATAAGTATTATAAAGCTCAAGAGTTTGTTTGTACGCGCTAATCTCAGAAACTACTGGTCCGATTGGAAAAATTATTACGGTGTTAGATAGCCCATTTATCGAGGAAGGTATAAACCTTATAAGCTATATTATATCATCACGCTAAGACCAGGAGCGGAGCAAAGCTGGTAAAACCGCGGGGCACAGCTAGTTAAAACACGGATAATACCTAGGTACTAAGATTGATATGACATTGATGTCTTTGTGTTTCTTAAAGATAAATTTGGTTATTTATTTCTAACCTATTCAGGTCTAAGGATACCTAAAAATCTAGTGTTAGTGCACTTTAAAGTTCAAGTAAGCAAGCTATGTCGCAATGCAGTAAGTATGCCATAACTTACTGCAGTGAACTTAATTTTGTTACTTGTGGGCGACTTACATCTTGAAAAATATATTTTATCGATTCAAAGCGATTATTTAAGATGAGAGTTTTGTTGCAATTGCTTGTTATGTAATTAGATTTGTTTCTCTCTCAATAAAACTTTAAAATATTTAAAGTTTCTATTAATATGTTATAAATTAGTTATTATACCTAATATTAGGTAGGTACATGGTAGGTATTACAACTTTTCAGTTGGTTAGGACATGTTTGTAATATAAAACTTTTGGGATAAATATTTTTAACAATATCTATGTTTTGCTATAAAAGTGCTATGATAAGATTATTCTGTAATTTCGTTTAGCTTGAAAATATCATTAAAAAATATTACTTACCTATCTTGTTTGAAAAGTAATTACCTAATTAAATAAAAAACTCACGGAAGTCATGGCTTATAAACAAATACTAAAATAAAGTTAAAATTAAAACAATACTTATAATAATTAATAGTCCATCTAAATCTAGTAGAATATTGGTCTTTTTTCTTATTCAAAGTTGCTGTTGCTGAATGCTGCTGCCATCTATACGAAAACACAGTTAAACACATTACGTAGATAATATAACAACATCCAACAATTCGAACTAACTATAGTGTCGGTATAGAAACATAGATGGCGCTGTTACTAATTTGTTCTTTAACAAAAACCAAATGACAATAAAATATTGAACAGGCGGGAAATGTAGTTGTTTGGATGGTACTTAATTATTTTTATGTAAATATTTTGTATTCCGCAATTTGGGAGATAGCGTTTAGACATTTTTAGCTAAGAATGTTTTATCATAATTCATAATACTCGCGCCACTGTTTTATCCAACAAAAAGTAAATAAAGTGTGGCACTAGACGTGTAGGCGTAGCATGCCTTCAAGCCACACCTCCGTGCCCGTCCCCGTGGGAGGGGGAGCGTGAGGTTTTTCGTTACGGAATTTCTGGATTCGGTCCCCGCGCTCAAGGCCCGCGATAGAAGCTATGCAATAGCTTAAAAAACATAAAATGAAATCTTGTCCATTAAATTAAGAGTAGTCTTATGTACTCATAAGAATATGAGCATGAGTCAGCACATCTAATCCATCCCAATCAGAACAATAATTTGCACACAGGATCTTCACAAATATTTTCAGATCCCTCCAAATGTCACAAGATTTCAATTAATTAAAAGCTAAGATTAAAAGCATCTAGTAAAAATAGGTACCTATTTGTTTAATTACAATTATTTAGATGTTTATCCAAATTATACAATAAAGCTCTAAGCCCGATGCATATCTGTTGTTTCTAGATAAAGATTAATAAACACCCATCCATCATCTTTCAACACTCTAAATTATTATGCGTTCATAATAGTAAAACTACTACATTCTATTTATTTATTTGATTAACAAACACAAGTGTAAAAGTTGAACATTAAAATAAATAAATATGTAGAGAGAATGAGTAATTTTGTATTGTATTGTATTGTATTGTATTATTGTATTGTAATTATTATTAATAATTAATAGCCTGGTCTCTTGATTGATTGGTGCCGTTAAATTAACAGCCTGAAGAATATTTAGCCATATCGTTTTAAACACAAATAGGTACTACCTATACTTTAAGAAAATTTAATCAAATGTTTAATCAGGAGCCTATGTTATTAAAAAATCGGCTGATTTAACCACTTCACTGCGACATTGACGCAACAGAATCCGGGGTAAACGACTAGTCTAAATATATTTTCCAGCAATTGTGCGGTCGCGTATGTTTACGTATAAACGTACTATACCGTTTTATGAATGGTTGTTATTATTATAACTTCACAGATCTTATTTTATTTACGTCTTCGATGCGATGACACGGTGAAAAATTATTTTTATCAAGGATACATTTAACAAAGGTTATTGTAATACAATTATTTTATAAAAATGCGTGTGTGCCGAGTGTCACAAGTGAAATTTCTTTGCAAGATTCAAAGATATCAAAAACGAGTGACCGGTGACGTGACGGTATGACGCGACCAAAGAAGTTTCACTTCAATAACAAACTATATAATATTAGGTATAATAATAATAATAGTAAGTATGTACATTGTAGAAGGTATATAGTGGTAAATGGTGGAACTATGTTATGACGGTTTAAAAGTGCTTCTGAAGTCTAACTGAATAAATAAAATATCGAGGTAGAGTTTGATGGGTCTTTGAAAAAAAAATGTATAGATTATTGTGTCATGAAGAATATATACCTACTTTCAGGCGGGACGGTGGTCACAGAAAATTCCCACGCGAAAGTAATGTTTCACCGAAAAATTAACCTATATCTATCACTACCTAGCCTCCTAACTATCTCTAGACACGAAAAACAAACCTTAAAAATTAAAATCGATGTATTCCAATGTGAAAGAAATACAAATTTAATTCCAAATTAGAGAATGACAAAGCTTCTAAGTAGGTATCGATTATTTTACAATATTTTAAAATTTGGATGTCATTGATAAATATAGATAAAATTTCCAATACGCAAAAATGATTTCAAATTTTCAGATTCTGTCGTAAAATAATGTATCTACAATTATTATTTTTTTAATCGAATACCTACTGATCAAATTATCCGCGGTTGAATGAATTTTTATTTTTTGTCTAAAAGTAAATTTTCAAGCTTTTCTACAATTTCTTCATAAACAATCGTCCTTGTATTATTCATTGCACAATTATATAAATCTTTTCAACGTTTAAAAACAATTTGGTTGCGCTATCAATGGTTCTCGAATCGTAATAAAAGTGAGAAGATCCACACTGCTTAGTAATTCACAATTAACGATTGTGACTCATTATTTTACTATTGGTACTCGTTTTTATTCAATCAAACTTATTTCTATTACTTACCTACTTTATTACTAGGGGTTCTAAATAACTTCGCTTTAACTCATTTGTTTCTTGTTGTCCGCTCACAAAATATTAACAGGTGAGTGTTTTCATTGAATACATCTGAAAAGTACATATATCTGTTATGGTTTTTTAAGTTTTTGCTTTTTAAAGCGAATCTCATAAGCTTTCAAGCGAAGGGGTGTATGACTTACAAATTACGTTTATTTATTATAAATAGTTACTACAATAAACGTAAACGTCGAGATTGAGATAAATAGCCTAAAAAAATAAACTTTTTATTTACTTTTACACTTAATTTACACGACGGCGAATTTATATGAATTAGAACCAAAAAGTTTTACTGCGCTAGAGCTCCTGTGCAGTCAATCAATATAATATCAAGAGTATAGGTACTATGATACTCACAATAGTTTACTTCTCACCTATAACTCGAATCATTCTAGTTCCAATAGTACCCACTAGGTGCGGTGTCGGCGAATCATCTGTGTGTATTTTAGTAATATTGCAAGTTCGGCCGATCTACGTAAACGCCGGGTAGTCTGCCAGAGGAACGCGTGTTTTTGCATGTGTGGACCCATAGATTAGGTATATAATAGATGTGTCTTTTGAGACAAAAAGTTTTTTGAGGTATTAGTTGATATCTTATAGTTTCAAGAAGTTAAAATTGTGCAAAAATACGATTTTTTCTTTAAGTGGTTCGATTACTGAATATTTCGATATCGTTCTTATTGTTGTATGAATTGGCAATTTTTTGAGCTTATAAACATTATTCATCATTACTTTACTATTTTCATGTATGAGAATATATAAGAAAGGAAATACCTACAATTGAATTAAGAGCATTCAAAATAGAAACAAAATCGAATTTTATAATAGCACTTATAAAAATCAAAACAATAAAGCTACTTACCTACAATAATGTTTCCATTAATATTAACATTCATAAACCATTAGTTCTATTCTTATAAGTGTTTGTTTTTGAACGCACCGAGTAAACAAAATTTAGTTCATGAAAATTCCAGGCGGGAAAACTTTTAACCTTTGTACATACATGTAGCTTTGCGCATGTGTGCGTGACGCCATAACCCGCGTTTCTAACCTAAATTCGAATTTCGAGCTTCGCTTACCGCGGACGCGCGCGCCCGCCCAGCGCTTTTTTATTTAAAAATAAAACTCATTTTCGACCAGCATTCCAGTTTATAGTCTTCGTACAGATAACAAATAATTACACACGTATTATGAATTTTGTTTTTAAACTGTGTTAAAATTATTTGTGAAAGGATAATGTTTAAAAATAGTGTTTTACGGAGATCCAGTGCAGACGTAAAGCTCGTTGTATTTCGGTGACATATCGACGACCTCGAACAAGCGCTTTGGCGGTTTTCGCGTTATTTTTTTAAATTCGGCCTGTGTGTACGGACTGTGTTCTTTTTTTAAATGTTAATTGTTTCGTGTGTCAAGCAGTAAAATGTGTTGTTGAAATATTTTCGGATTGTCCTATTATTATAAACGGTAAGTTTTAATACTTTTATTAACTAATAATAATTATATTAATATTACTTGAACATGTAGGTAGTAAATTAACAAAACATAAATAATTATCGATAAAAATATGTTGATGGTTAATATAAAATTGGGAAACAAGTTAGTTGCGTTAAATCCGTACGTTTTGTATTTTTAACTACTGAAGGTGATTATTGTGTACGGAGTTGAAATATTTGTTTTGAAAGCGTTTGTGTTACTATTTCTAACCAGAAACGGAATAATAATTCAGTTTGTGAAAACACGATAAATAGAAGTAGTTTTTTATATAAAAGTTTAAATTATGGTAAAACTTTTCTGGGTTTTTTTTCCTCGATATTCTAGAAAGGCTGAAGTTAACTTCGTGAATTTTATCTTGAAACCAAATTAATTGCATATCTTATAAAATCAATTTCATGTTTAAAATTAAATTTCGATTTAATAGGTAACACATTATATTATTAACATATAAGGAGTTCATGGGTTTTTGCTTGTTAAATAATTTAAAAACGAATGTGGTGTTGTGTAAATCTGTAGCTGTGCATTATATATTTTGAGACTAGCTTTCCGCCTGCGGCTTCGCCCGCGTTTTCAAAGAAAAACCCGCATAGTTCCCGTTCCCGTAGGATTTCCGGGATAAAACCTAGCCTATATTACTCGTGGATAATGTAGCTTTCGAATGGTGAAAGAATTTTTAAAATCGGTCCAGTAGTTTATGAGCCTATTCATTACAATCAAACAAACAAACAAACAAAGTTTTCCTCTTTATAATATTAGTGTAGGTAGGTAGGTATGTCTTTTGTCTATTTTTTTAATATGTTTAACATATTCAGAGATGTTTAAAGCCGATTCGTGTAAAAAAAATGGTTATTGCCTTATTGGTATTTTTTATTAATATTCACTTGCAAACACGTCCTCGAAATATATTGGAAAGCACGTAAATTCACAGAGAATAGCAGGCTTAAACACCTTTTGTTGTATGATTTACTAGGATATTGACATTCAGTAGGAGAATGATTGTGAAATTAAAAATATATTTAAGTTATTACCATAAATAACATACAGTGCCTTTTTAAGTTTAAATTCATTTCTTATGTACCTACATAGTAACTTCTAGGTCTCAATACAATTTTGTATTATTAGGTTTCCATCATTTTTCTCAATGCACAGACAAGTGATATCACACAAACGGACGGAATAACAAAATATTTATATTGAGTTACGTGTCGGCATCTTTTGTGATGTTTGATGAATATTTACAAGATGGAGGGTAACCTCAATTTCCCGGGCATTTATCATATTATGTTTATTGGGTTTTTGATTGTTGATAATTGCACTAGATTTCATTTTAATACAGTATTAGTGAGAAGATGTTTTAAAATTTGAGACTATAAAGAAAACACATCTATATATTAATATTATAAAGCTGAAGAGTTTGTTTGTTTGTTTGAACACATTAATCTCGGAAACTACTGGTCCGATTTGAAAAATTCTTTCGGTGTCAGATAGTTTATTTATCGAGGAAGGCTATAGGCTATATATCATCACGCTGAGACCAACAGGAGCTGAGCCACGCGGGTGAAACCGCGCGGAGCAGCTAGTGTTAGATACAGCTCAAATTAATATCTACGTAGGTAGTTTATTCCTACCTATTTGATTCTTTCATAGTGGACAAAAAATATACACATGTTTTTTTAAACTTATACTAGGTATGTCATGGTTTAGGTAATCAAGAATTAAAAAGTTAAGCCATCGTTAAATTAGATGAAGCAAGTAGGTACAACATCCAGGAAAAAAAATCGATTTTCGTTCTAGCGAATTCTTTTTTAAATGAAGACCCTCCTAAGTCGATTCGATTATCATTGTTTCTTATCACCACGTATGTATATTTTTATCATGTTATCACACGCGGTATTGATCGACTAGCTTTACAAGCTTTTTATATGTATGTACTTGCATTACGTCACTATCTGTGATGTTGATTAAACAATATTTTGTCCTTTTCTAGTTCAAAATCTGACCAAGTACCTAATTGGGTTAGTATTCAGACTTCAGAGTACATAATATATATAATATAATCTATATATATAAAACTCAAAGGTGACTGATATAGTGATCTATCAACGCACAGCCCAAACCACTGGACGTATCAGGCTGAAATTTGGCATGCAGGTAGATGTCATAACGTTAGGCGTCCCCTAAGAAAGGATTTCCCGAAATTCTTGCGGGAACGGGGAAAAACGGGGATGCACGTACAAAGTCGTGGGTGGAAGCTATTAATATATAAAGTTGAAGAGTTTGTTTGTTTGAAGATGCTAATCTCAGGAACTAGGTACTAGTCCGATTTGAAAAATTCTTTTGGTGTTAGATAGTCCATTTATCGAGGAAGGCTATAGGCTATATATCATCACTGTAAGACCAATATGAGCTGTGCACTGTGGGTAAAACCGCGTTGCACAGCTAGTCAGTATGAATTATGACCAATTGCGTACCTATATTGTTCAATTAAATTAAATGGAATAATAATATTACACATGAAAGGATTCGAAATGATTCATAAATTCTGCCATCTGGACCACTTTAGTAATTGACTGTGTACATTTTAGCAACATTGTTATTATAAATCAAAACATCGTGGTATTGTGCCAAGAGAGCTCTATCGATTAAAATTGAAAGTGAGATAAAATTAGATAATAATTAAATGTATGTATTATTTTATTGCTCTTTCGGTATACAAATAATTTAAATTTTATATAGTAGAACCCTGAATTATAAATTCAGACATTTAAAAAATCACTAAAATTTTCATCTTCTAATAGGTTCTTATTTAAAATTGTCATGTCGCGGTGTTTGAAGTTAAAATCTTCCGGAACGACTTGACCGATTTTCATGAAATTTTGTGTGCATATGGTAGGTCTGATAGTTGAGTAAGGCAGAACAACGTTTGCCGAGACAAATAGTAATTTATATATTTATTAAATCTGTCTATTCCAAACGATTTTTTGTAATGAAGAAAAGTAAATAGAGAAAAAAAATGTGTGCGTGTACTAGTGTACCTACACACGTTAGAAGTGAAACTTCTTTATGAACTTATTTTTCGAAAAATAATTTAATTGTAGGTATATGTAAATTTACAGAAATAAGTCGAATCAAGCGTGGTAGGGATAAGAAAAAGATGGCGCGTAACGGAAAAATGTCACGCGTAACGAAAAAATGTTACACTAAATTTTTTTCCAGCCCCGATAAAGAAGTTTCACTTCAATAATATTTAATATTTGTATAGATAGCGATATATACAGACGCAAAGTTCATCATACTTTCCTATTCAATCAATGAAAGGAACCTTGCCAATATAAATGAAGTTTATCCCAACACGTGCCCTGTCTATTGCACTAATGTCACTAATTAAAACTCCATTGTTTAGCTATTTACGCAACATGAAAGCTCTATTGTTTAGCTATTTATGCAAATATGACAAATACAGAAACAAACATACAAATTTTACATAATACCAGCAGCTTGTCGGAAAAACTCCTCCTAGTGCAAAAACGAAATGAAATATGAAAAAATGTATCTTCCTGCTACTGAAAGAATTTTGGAAATCGGTCCTGCAGTTTGTGTGAAAATATTACAAACATAGGTACATACAAACTAACTGTTTCCTCTATATAATATTAGTTTAGATGTATAAAATCTTAAACATCAATTCAGCACTCGTCTCTGTGCATCAAGGGAACGTTGTAACACAGAATACAGATAATCTCTACATAGTTTAAAACAAAGTCGACTTCTCTGTCCCTATATCCCTATGTATGCTTAAATTAAATCTTTTAAACTACGCAACGGATTTTGATGTGGTTTTTAATAGATAGAGTGATACTCGAGGAAGGTTTAAGTATATCATTTATTGGGTTTAGTAAAAGCGAGCGAAGCTGCGGGCGGGTTACTAGTGTATATAGATATACTATAGTAGTGAACTATTGAGATGCACGTGAACCATTCTCCGACATTTTGTCTGCTCTAAAAATAACCGTCTGTCTATTAAAGTTTTATCACATTGTCTAAACATATCTGTATGTCAGGTTGTTTGTTTAGTTTTTCAAGCCATTGGAAATGTTTGGTTGAGGACTGTTCGCTGGTTGATTTATTTGATTTTTATAGGTTTGTTGTCTGGACCAGTCTGGTAGGGCTCTGGGATATTAGTACTCTTCAATAATACTGTTGAATCTTTGTTTGATGCTTCTGGTCTAGATATACATTTTTTATTAGAATCTTTAAAATATGCAAGGGTAAATGTACCTACCATCAAGAAATGTAAGATCTGAAATTGATGATGATGAGCTTTTTGAACCATAAATATAACTTATTAGTTCCTACTAGCTCCGCCTCGGCTTCGCCCGTGGTGCATGTTTACGTTTTCTCTCCATAAGAACCATCCTCGTACTTCAAGGAATATTATTATAATGAACAAAATCGGTTTAGCCGTTCTCTAGTTATGCGCTTACCAACACATTTTGCGATTCATTTTTATATTATTGATTTTTATATTAATTACTTTTACAGAAAAGTTGTTAAATATCTCTCACAAGCTTTACATTGATTTCATGATGATAAATTCTTTACCCACAAATCTATTTCTATTATATACTACAAGTGATAACTGCGTTAAAAACAACCGGCTTCAAACTTGCACTTGCAAAAATGCCCATAAAATAAAACCTAGGTACTGGGCCTATCCGAATAAAATTTTTATGGGACCAATTCGACACCATCCCGCATCGAACAAAAAAAGAATCACGTAAATCGGTTCAGAAACCTCGGAGTAATCGGTGTACATACATAAAAAAAAAATAAAAAAAACATACCGGCCGAATTGATAACCTCCTCCTTTTTTTGAAGTCGGTTAAAAATAGTAGACGTGATAATTCTACTCACGAATACTCATTTCCAACATTTGTATAAACAAATCGATACTTATTCCTTCCTTGTTCCTCTCGTGTACAATAATAAAGATTGTTTTTCAATAATTGGATTAACCAGTTAACATACTCCAGATTATAAATAGTATTGGCATTCTGATGAAAATAGCGAGCTAAGATATCTTTTGAGCACCACTCGTAGTGGAGGTAATCGTTTTATGCACTTTTCATTTTGAATTTTATTTGAACGTAATAAGAGTTCTTGTAAATGCTATTATAATTTATAACTAATGGCTTGGTTATCATAATAGAGTTATTGCTGATAGATGGGTGTGTTCTTGTGATTGACTTTAAGAACTTTATTTAGGGCCGATTTTTCAATCCTCGGTTAAAATTTATCGTCCAATAAAGTATTACACGAACATTTTAAAATGTCACCTGTAAACTGTCATATTATATGGACAATTAGAATACCTACATTTTTGAAATGGTAGTTTAATACGTTATTCGATGAATAAGTTTTAACCATATATATGAATATAAATTGAAAAATCAGCCCTAAATTGGATAAAGTATAACAGATAAAGATCAGCAGATAGTTATCCTGCTCATGGTGTTTGAATAACCAGGCTGAATAATATTAGTATTAAATTTATTATTATAATGAATAAGTCTCTCTTTAAATTGGAAAAACCTCTTAAAAGTTAAGTAGCGCCTCATTTATTTCATTATTTTCAATGGATAGCCAATTTTTAAGGGAGAATGTACCAGAAGATTTTGGTAAACAAGAACTGACAGAAGATAGAATTAGGTACTTAAATAAATATTCAAAATATATTGAAAAAAATGAAGAAAGAAAGAATCTATACTTATAAAAATTATTTGCCTCATGCTTCCTGACTGAAAATTATTTATATTCGCCATAACAGTGTTATATTTTTAAATATAAGCTAATATGATTATCGACATAAAAATCTAACAAACAGTGGATATCGATAAAAGGTTTTATAGGCTTATATTATTATCGATGCGTAATTCTAAAGAAGATCGTAAACAAAGACACACACGCTCTGAAGATTTACAATAGTGAGTACACGTCATTGGCTCATTGGCGAAACTGTGGGCAATGTCTTGCTCAAACTCAAACTCAAAAAAGACAAATTAGTTTTTTTTAATGTAAATTTCTTGAATTGATCTGAATGTAATGAACAAGCATTTAAATTATTTATTTAGTACTGGTTGTATACGTAGTATATTATTATTAGTCTGTGGTACTGGTTTGAAAAAGTGGTAACTAATGTTGAAATTTTGATTTTGGACTAGGTATATTATGTGTGAAATAGCTTGTAGTCCACGATGAAGTAGTTTTATCAATATAGATGATACATACCTATGTACCTAAAATAAATATTCAGGACATTTTTCACACACGCCACGGTCTGATCCCATACTAACTTTCGCTTGTGTTATGGAAACCAGGTGGCTGATGAACACATGTTTTTAATTTTTAAATTAATACTTATATAGATAATTAACACCCAGGCACAAACATCGATGTTTATCACACAAATATTATTTACCTTTTTACTTAATGATCTAAGCCTTTATAATATATTATGGCCATTTGTAGCAGAGTGGGCTTAATTTTCCTCGTAAATAAAGTCGAGGAAAATGTATTGGGAGATATTTCGGTTTGATATCGGTGTTCTGGCAGATTTTACTGTGTTGTGTTTTCCTTTGATTATTACGTATTTCGTTGGTTATATTTTGTATTATTGTTATTTGGTAAGATGATTAGTATGAATGAATGAATAAATAAAAACTTTTACTCTTCAAAAAAGTACACAATACTAAAATAGATATAGATACAAATTGCACGATAGACGACCTTATGGCTATTGAGCCATCTCTTCCAGACAATCTGATGTTTTCGAATAAAATCTATATTTCTATAAAATTACCTATCCTATCCTACTAATCTATACATATAATAAATCTGTAGAAGGGTCAATTCTGTACATTGAAAATATTGAAAAAATAAATAGCAGGGCGTGTTACTGGATCGATACCAAACCCAAATATGTGATTAAAAAAATTTTTGTCTGTCTGTCTGTCTGTCTGTGAAGGCATCACGTGAAAACTAGCGGTTCGATTTCGATGAAACTTGGTATAATTATACCTTATTATCCTGGACGTAAAATAGGATACTTTTTATCCTGGAAAAATACGTAGAAAAAAATTAATCTTAATTTTTTCAGTTTTATCCATAGACGTCCATAGACGTTCTGTAGAACCGCGAACATACGTTGCGTATTATTATAGGCCTAGCCGTATTTGGGAATTGGGTCCAATAGATATTTATAAGATTTTATTGTCAGAGGTACCTACTCAAAATGGAGAAATAAACCATACACGCGAAGACCGACATCCGCGCGGGCGGAAGCTAGTATTATAATATAAATGCGAAAGTTTGTGAGGATGTGTGTGTTTGTTACTTTTTCACGCAAAACTGTCTTTGAAAACGCGGGCGGAAAGCTAGTTCGGTTAAAAGATTAACATGTCTTTTTGTAGCCAATAATATTTTCGTATCAATGCAGTTTATCTGTCTCTCTCTTACACATGTATAATGAGCGGAATGGATAGACTGTATGTTGCAATGACAGTAATTGATTTATTAGGATCGGAAATGAACTAGATTAATAATATGTGTAATGGTTAATTGTGTAACTCTTGATGAATGAATTATCTAATATATAAAAATCAATGCCACTTTTCGTTGTAATTCCATAACTCGAGAACGGCTGAACCGATTTCGATAATTCTTTTTTTATTATATTCCTTGAAGTACGAGGATGGTTCTTATGTAGAGAAAACGTTAATATGTACCACGGGCGAAGCCGGGGCGGACCGCTAGTATTTGTATATAATATCTTTATTGCATCTAATATATAAAAATCAATGCCACTTTTCGTTGTAATTCCATAACTCGAGAACGGCTGAACCGATTTCGATAATTCTTTTTTTATTATATTCCTTGAAGTACGAGGATGGTTCTTATGTAGAGAAAACGTTAATATGTACCACGGGCGAAGCCGGGGCGGACCGCTAGTATTTGTATATAATATCTTTATTGCATCTAATATATAAAAATCAATGCCACTTTTCGTTGTAATTCCATAACTCGAGAACGGCTGAACCGATTTCGATAATTCTTTTTTTATTATATTCCTTGAAGTACGAGGATGGTTCTTATGTAGAGAAAACGTTAATATGTACCACGGGCGAAGCCGGGGCGGACCGCTAGTATTTGTATATAATATCTTTATTGCATTTTTTATTTGTTTTGATCGGAAACTGCGTTATTGTAGATAATTTTCCGTTGAAACTTGGAAAGAAATATCAATTCGTATACATAACTAGCTTCACCAGAAGACGTTTTTCCGCCCTAATACCCTTTTTCCTATTTTTTCAAGCCATAAGAACATTCCGTGCATAGCCGTGAACAACAAGGCGTACGTTGCCTTAACAAATACTTTAAAAAATTTAACCAAATTGGTCGAGCCGTTCTCGAGTTTCAGGCTTAACATTGGATGATTCATATTTATTATGTGGTTTGAATAAATAAAATTAAAATATTAAATGTTTAATAAAATTTAAAATCTTTTCAACACTTCAAATTAATATACTTAAGCTTCTAAAATAAAACTAATACCTAAATAGTAAATACGTATCAAAGACGTTTTCATGAGAATACTCGAGTTATCTTAACGTTTCAAGTGTTGACCTATATATTATGTCAAGGTTCAATTAGTTCAGCCAAAACAGGGGAATTTAATATTTTTATATAGGGTGTGGCGTAATTAATGAGTAATATGCTACTAAGGTAGAGTCCGTTGTGGTGTTTTAGAAATATAAATTTTGTGTTTAGTAAAATCACTCGGTTTTTAGAGATATTCGACATTTTCGAAAATTTAAAAAGAAATACTTACACTCTTTGCTAACCTTCTGGTGGCAAAGGCTTCTTGGTAGTTGGTATGACTCCAAATGATGGATTTTTTTCGAATTTCGACTTAAATGAAAGGTAATGTAGGTATTCAAACACAATTCGTCTTTTACGGAAGACTAGGTAGATTTCAAATTCATAATACAATAAATTATTTTATACGCACTTCTTATTTTCAAAAGAATCGCAACAGTTTGCGAAAGAAGAATGAATTTGAATTATAATATAATACAATTATCAAGATAGTATACAGGGTGTCCCACTGTTGGTATACTAAGCTCAAAGGAGGTTATAGTTTTGCATACGCTGAGTACGTAAAAAATACTTATAAAATTCCAGACGCATTTTTTTCAAAAAGATGAATTCTTAAAACTCTACGTGTACAGTGTACATAACAAGCGACCCGCCCGACTTTACCACCAGCACGTGAGCTATCGTTTAAGATTATGTTTTCATAGACAAAATGCTCATAATATTAGAGAAGCGGTATATGCCGGCTGCGCGAAGCTACAGAAGAAAACATGAATTTTCAGTAAAAATTTAGCAAAAAAATTTTGACGTAATTTTGTTGTTTAAGTATTTTTTACGTGATCAGTGTATGCAAAAGTACAAGTCCCTTCGCGCTTAGTATACCAATAGTGGAACACCCTGTAAAGTATATACAAAACGGAAAAAAAATGTCAAGCTATAACAATGGTCTTCATAAAACGCGTTATAGTTAAAAAAAAAAAATATTTATTAGCAAATTTTACATATTCAGTTCACAATTTTGCTCTGCCTTCTGAACTAGGTTATATATAGTTGCAACATTATTAAAATTTAAACCGATGCCAAAACGCATTTACTGAATGAATATAATTTAAATCAGTCAAATCTAATCTTCTAGGCAAAGATCACAGGTATCAAGCCAAATACCTTAAAAAAAAAACTACTTGTGGCACTCGGGGACTGCCGCGGTAAAGCTATTGCATGCTATGCCTTCAAGCCACACCTTCCCCCGTCGGAGTGGGGAGCGTGAGGTTTTTTCGTTACGGAATTTCTCGATTCAGTCCCCGCGCTCAAGGCTCGCGATAGAAGCTATGCAATAGCTTAAAAACTTACACCACTTTTTCATATCGACTGTTGCTCTATTTCATTAAATGATATCGTTGTAGGCACGATATATAGTAATTGGTATTAATTATATTGTTTGATGGTATCGCGAGTATAAGTGGACTCTTCGTAGTGGGTTCGAACATGAAAAATAATCTTCAGAAATAGGGCAAGCATGTTAAAGCGTCGTAGACCTTGCCTCTCACGAAGGTCTTCTTATTATTGCGTTTGGACAAATGATAATCCATACTAATATTATAAATGCGAAAGTAACTCTGTCTGTCTGTCTGTCTGTTACTCAATCACGCCTAAACTACTGAACCAATTTTCATGAAATTTGGTATGGAGATATTTTGATACCCGAGAAAGGACATAGGCTACTTTTTATCCCGGGAAAATGACGCAATATCGGAAATCCCACGGGAGCGGGAACTATGCGGGTTTTTCTTTGCCTGCGCGGGCGAAGCCGCGGGCGGAAACTAGTTTTACATAAAAAGTATTACATATTCCATTTAGTAGCTTCCGCACCCAGCTTCATCTGCGTATTCAAAGGAAATTCTTATAGTAATAACTAGCGAACCAGGCGAACTCCGTTTCGCCACCTTATGTTTAAATACCAAACGAAATGTTACATAAGGTATGTGCAAAATGATTTTCCCGGTTTTCCCGCTTTTCTTTTGAAATGTTTCCTGAATTTTCTTTGCTACAAACCTCACGGAACTAGAGACCTTTCCAACGAATGCAAATCCGTGGAAATCGGTCGTCAGGAAGGAAAACCTGACTTATTTTTATATAGGTAGTAGAGATATGTTTCCTCGCGATAAAATAGCGACGATTACTTTCTGGCCCCCTACTGTCAGACCTGAAAATTATAATAATACTAGTGGTTCGCCCCGGCTTCGCCCGTGGTACCTACATGTTTAAACTATCCTATCTCTCAAGTTGGATCGAACTGCACATGGTGTGCGAATTTTATTATAATCGGTTAAGTGGTTTAGGAGTCCATTGAGGACAAACATTGTGACACGAAATTTATATATATTAAGATTATGCTGAATGAATTGTAACGACGTACGTAAGATAATGAAACAATTACACACTTTCGAATTTATAATAGAAATACTGGTACGGATCACTCACAGTTTACACATGTAGGTACAGTTAAATACCGAATTATAAAACAAACAATAAACGGCAAATTATAGGTAGGTAATCCTCCACAAACAAGCTGAATTTTAAAATTAATTTAAGTTTATGTGATACTGTTGCGTACAAAATATTATAATGCACAGGAAAATCACTATATACTGCCATTAATAGACACATAACACAAAGTACACTATATGAAGTATACTCGATCATTCGATCTCAAACAGAATTACAATAAGGGCTGATTTTTCAATCCTTGGTTAAAACTTATTCGTCGAATAACGTATTAAACTACCATTTCAAAAATGTATTCTAATTGCCCGTATTTGACAGTTTACAGGTGACATTTTAATATGTTCGTGTAATACTTTATTACATTCTAGAAGGATACATACCAAGGATTGAAAAATCGGCCCTAAATATAATACTTAATACCTACGTAAGTATCTAAAGAGTAAAAAATTCTCGGCTGACATTAAATTTAAATCTCAAAGCTCAAACATTTATTTCCATCTAGACTTCTTTGGAAGTGGTTTTAACTTTTAATCGTAAAAATAAGCAAATAAATTCACCAATGGTTCGAAAATCAGTATTTATACCTAGAGAATATTTGGGAATAAATTACTATGTTACTTAATTGATTTTCTTTCATTTTACACAATGATAAATATTGTACTTATCCTAGGTCATCGACCCTTCATTTTATTGGCAACATAATAATAACAAATACATGAATTGATTTATTCTCAATACTTGAATAAACTTAAGTCAATTTATCTCCAGCTGAGTAGATTTTATCAGCGTGAAGCTTACATATAAAAGCTTTTTACTTAACAAAATTATCGTAAAATACTTGAAACGTCTGATTTTGCTCAAGAGTCATGTTTTGTGTTTTTCTTTTAAAAATGTTGTGAAATCATGTGATATGAAATATTATAAAACTAGCTGTGCCCCGCGGTGTTACCAGCATTGATGTATTATAGCCC
Source organism: Colias croceus (assembly GCF_905220415.1). Lineage (NCBI taxonomy): Eukaryota > Metazoa > Arthropoda > Insecta > Lepidoptera > Pieridae > Colias > Colias croceus. The sequence continues at coordinate 6,317,936 of NC_059562.1, forward strand.
ATAGCCTTCCTGTAGCCCATTTAGGGCTATCTAACACCGAAAGAATTTTTCAAATCGGACAAGTAGTTCCTTAGATTAGCGCGTTCATACAAACAAACCCTTAAGCTTTATATAGTATAGATAGATAGATATGGTAAGGATATAATGATAACAGGTAATATGTATTTTTTAATATTTGATAAATTTAAATTCACACTTTATAGAGGGAATTTAAAATTATCTTTTTATTCTATGTTAAAGGTTATTTGATACATCACTATATAAGTGTAGTCTTATTTAAAAAAGAAGATAACATCCTCCAAATCATGTATTATTAACTTCCATAACTTTTATTATAAAACTTAATAAAAAGATAAGGAACTAGTGATATGATCGTAATATTACTATAATTTATAAGTCTATATTAACTTCCCCAAAATGTCGAGTCAGCTATTATTTCGAGTCATTTACGCTATATTATTATAATGAAATAGTAAGACTAGACACAATTAATTAACCAAAACATACCGACCTCATTACCCCATGTCACAAAGGTTCAAACACAACCAACTATACGAGTGTATTGATGAAGTCGTAAATAATAATGATGTCCAAACAAGCCGTAAAATGGACATTTATTTAATGGACACTTCATGTGTTTATGGACAATTTATTATGATTGAAATGCTGCTGTTTCGCTGATTGATTCTACAGGAATCTGAATTAAAAATATTGTTGATCCTGTATTGAGATTTCTCGGAAAATTTAGTCTTGTTTCTTGAAACGTATTTATTAGTAAAATTACAAAGAGACTTATGAGAAAAGGGTCTTTATAAATCATCTTCTTGAAATGAATATAAACGGTAATATTATATGTATTTTGTAAGCTTTGTCCTACATTCTATCAAACGTTAAAAAATCTCAAAGACTAATTATTTTACGCGAGTGGTTGATATGTATGTGCAAGATGCGTTTCAATATTTTTTTCAAAGAATTGAATAGTTTTATAGAATAAGAAAGAAATTTTAATTTGAAAGTTTAAAAAACCCTTTGCATAATTTTTGGACTAAAATTATTGCTCTTTTAAATATGTCTTAAAGCTTGGACACGTCTCTGAAAACCTGTAACAGAATCATTGGCAACATTTCCACTTGCATTAACTGAAATATAAATCCTCAGTGTGAATGCATTTATTGTGCATTAGTATAATATCAGTGACTGAAAATTTACTATAAATTTGCCGTAAATTATGATGCAAGGCTTTAAACAAGGCTATGAACTTCTAGTTAACCACTTGCTTTATTATTATGTTTTTTAATTACATTTAAATACATAAAAAATCATTTGAAAACAGAAGTTTAGTTTAGGGAATAACCATATTGCTATTTTAAGATATTGTAGCGTTTAATGTGTGTTCTTTCCTATAAAAATCTATCCACAAAACACAATTTTATAATAAAAAAAATAATTTTTGTATCTAGAAACTAAACGAATTGCAATTCGAACAACCTAGATTCATTCAAATTGAATTGAGGGATTCAATCTAAAAAGTACTTCAATGTTCCAAATCAGCAAGCGAGTTAAAAAAATGGAAATAAAACTTGTTTGTTCGTATTATTTTGTAATAGATTTACGAGAGACGAAAGTCGTAAACTTTGTGACGTCATGACGCGTCATGAGCGTAGCTTTTGGAAATATTTTTGAAGTGAAAGTTTCACTTTATCGGGGTTGCAAAAAATTTAGTGTAACATTTTTTCGTTACGCGTGACATTTTTCCGTTACGCGCCATCTTTTTCTTGTCCCTACCACGCGTGATTCGACGTATTTCTGTAAAGTTGCATAAGTATAGTAAATTATTTTTTGAAAAATAAGGTCATAAAGAAGTTTCACTTCTTACGTGCGTGCACTAGTACGCACACATGTTTTGTTTTATGGCACTTTTTTGGATAGGAAATAGTGATTCGTCATTTGTAAGATGTCTACATTATTGAGTAAACTTACTGTGCCCGTGACTTCATTTGCGGGTGTGTAGACTCAAATTAAAAATTTAATTATTCAAAATAAATTATAGCCTATAAGTTGACGGCGATTAATAACTATGATTATAACGAAGAAGTATTCATAAAAATCCGTCCCGTAGTTTTTGTGTGAAAGCCAGAAAACAGACGGACACACAGGTTTACTTGTTTGTCGATTCGTATGATAGGGTTTATTCAATGTATAGAAATTAACTTTTCTGTAGTTTAACGATACACAACTAATATTATATAAAAAATATAGGTAGGTACTGTCTCTATGACCTCAATATTTTGTGAGTTTGCGACACACTTATAGTGCGTTCCACACCTAGTATAATGTTGACAGGAAAAATTATTACCCTTTACCACAATCCATAATTTAAAACGATAACATCTACTTTAAAAATAGCATAATATGAAAATGAGCTTCATTACATATTACATAGGGAAAATATTAGAGAGCGTAATTGAACTCTGCTTTAGTATTTAGAAAAATTAGAAAAATTAAGGAAATGAAACAAACGTTTGAAAAAATCATAATGAAAATCTGTGTATTCTTGATAAAGACAGCAGTCAGGAAATGACTGAATATATTTTGCAAGAAAAGTGTAGTTAGAACAATTCGCCATATCAACCAACAAATAATAATATTATAATTAGGACCGATTTTTCAATCCTTGGTTAAAATTTATCCGTCCAATAAAGTATTACACGAACATTTTAAAATGTCACCTGTAAACTGTCATATACGGACAATTAGAATACATTTTTGAAATGGTAGTTCAATACGTTATTCGATGAATAAGTACCAAGGATTGAAAAATCAGCCCTTAATTGAATAATTATAGACACGCAACTCGCGTGCTTTAGTACAATATCTCTTTATATATCAGGTGTACTTTTACTTAGGTAATTATTAAAACCTATGTTCCTAACATCATTGTCAAGTATAGTAAGTACATAACATTATTTTCAGATCATAGATAATGTCGTCTTCTTCTTTAATATATTATATAAATCTCGTGTCACAATGTTTGTCCTCAATGGACTCCTAAACCACTTAACTGATTATAATAAAATTCGCACACCATGTGCAGTTTGATCCAACTTTAGAGATAGGATAGATTTTATCCCGGAAATCCCTCGGGAACGGGAACTATGCGGGTTTTTCTTTGAAAACGCGAGCGAAGCCGCGGGCGGAAAGCTTGTACTACTATAGAGATTAGTTATGAATAACCTAATATATTAATATCACAGGTGGTAATGGCGGACCAAGCGCAACCCACCACTCCAGAAGGTGACGACACAGGGCAGCCTGTGGTAGTGCAGCCGAAGAAACAGGCAAGGGCGAGAGGGAAACCACAACCAGAGAAGCCGAAGAGGAGCCTCCTGTGCCTCGGCTTGAAGAACCCGTTGAGGAAGCTGTGCTATGATATTGTGGAGTGGAAGTATCCTTTTTAAGACAATTTATTTAGGAAATTGTTCAATTCAGTTCCTTTTTAGATTGATTAAGCTACTCAAATAAGTAGTTAAAGGAGAGAATGTTTAACAAGCTTTATAGAATATAGATAAAAAATCATTCCGTTTAACAATGTATTTTGTAGGTTAGTAGTTAGTTGATGAATATGTAATATATAGAATAGTCACAGATAGCTCGTACAAAGTGCTTACGCGACTTTTTGAATTTCTTCATTGCTGCTTTCTTCTATTATTGTATTTATTGTATTCGTGTTGTTCATAGTCTAAAAAATTGTACCCGTACTTCAGAAATATGGTTCTTTTTTTGAAATTTTAAATCAAATTGGTAATTATAGTTAGGTAATCAAAATATTGATAAACAAACAATAATTTTTCTAAAGTACCCTCCAGACCCTTCGAATACATGATATTGACAACTATATTCGCAAATTGTATAGCACTAGCTGTGTTCACACCCTATCCGTCCGGGGATACGAATAATACTAATCAGATTTTAGTAAGTAAACGTCTTATATTCACATATTAATTTTAGTTTATTTTCTTTTGTTTGTGTGGAACGATAAGGTTTATTATTTTGACTCTAATTTAGGCAAACAGATATTCATAATTCTATGTATTTATCGATTTTTGTAACGTTTAGATTCTTTAGAAGTTTTCAATATTTTGATATTGTATGCAAAAGTATATAAGTACCTAGTTTAACTTTATTTTGAAATAAACTGGTCAAAGTGTGCTAATAAACTCTTGATAGATGATATGTGGGGTGTTCCTTTACAGTTTAGATGATAAAAATTGAGCATCAGAGTAGTTAAAAAAACCACTATAATGCGAATGCACTGGTTCGAATCCTGGGTCATACCTTCATTACATTTTAATAAGGTATCGATGCTCCAACTATATCTCAAGAAAATATCACAGCGTATTTTGCCTAGATCCATAAATTATGCTAAGTATTTTCCTGGAAGAATATCAATGTCTCCTCCATAAATTACTGTCGATTCCTCTTCATTGTAAAGGAAATGCTTTATTGAGAAAGACGAATCTTGTTGTATTTAGAAGCATGGATGTAACAGATGAAAAAAATATTAGATCTCACATCTTTTACTTTTACAAATAATGGAATCAATGGAATTGTCATTTGAGACCTATTCTAATAAGTTTTTACAGGTTTAGGTTGCTTTTTCACCAATAATGTGCAAGCATGTGTAACGATTAATGTGTTTGTAATAACCAATCATTATTACTTGATTTAGTTTGAAGTTAGAAGCGTTTAGCGTTTGAAGCGATACTATTGGTTACTTGCAAAAACATACCTCGCTACACATCCTCCCATATTGATGGAAAAGCACCCTTAAAAGGTTATCTTAAACATTGACTATTGAGTACAAAATACATAAATTAATAAGGAATTTTTTTAGGAAAAAGTAGAATGGATATTCATGGCAATCTTCACTGGAGAGTGTGTGATGAAAATTATAGCTTACGGATTCTTATTCCATCCTGGAGCATATCTAAGGAATGCGTGGAACAGTCTCGATTTTACCATCGTTACTATTGGGTGAGTATCTTTTACCATTCTAGAAAAAGAAGAGTGTTAGTAAACTTTAAAGTTATTGGTTAAACGTATAATAAAATTTATAATTCGTGTTTACTTTTACTTATTATGTTCATTTAATTCATGCCTTACAATAACTAAATGAACGTAACTTAAGGAGAATTAATTTCCCAAAATTAAAATTTTTGTTGTTAACTTCCAAACGGATGAATTGATTTGAGTACGCGAGTTTTGTAATTCCAAATTCATAGTGAGTGCTTCTTATATTCGTTTGGTGAAAATAGAAACAGTAAATTCAACGATTTATTACCTCTCATTAGTACTAGGCGTAGGATCTTAGCCAATATTGTATGTGTAAAAACGAATGTTCTTAATTTTGTAAAAGCATTCAATTCATACCATCTTCTATCATTACTCGAAAATATTTTTATGAAAAACAATTAAGTTACTTCGAATATCTTACAATGGGCATTATATTGTCAAATCAGTTAAAAACTATACAAATTATACGCTCAATTTGTTGACTTACCCAGTAACCCAGTCGAAATTAATAATTATTGATCACACATCCACAATTCAATTGAAAACTATTTACTATGTCTGTATCTTGCGCAAAATAACTGGACAAAATTAAGAAATTAATAATCGTCAATATTTTTCTTTTACAGAATAGCAAGTCAGATATTGCAATACATTTCAAAAGACCTATTTGATGTTAAAGCTTTGAGAGCATTTAGAGTTCTGCGGCCTTTACGTTTAGTATCTGGAGTGCCAAGTAAGTTGATATTTTAGTTTTTCATTTTCATCATATTATACAGAATTTTAAGTATTTTATCAATTTTATATGCAACTTTAGATTAGTTTAAGCAAGTCGTCTTTTAATTTCGAGAATTAATTTTCACCTTTCTAGCATTTGTTTTCTTTTTTACAGCTACGAATAAACTTGCATTCACTTTAATAAAATGGTTTAATTTGTAGTCTTTACTTACTGTACCATATATTATTGAAGTGATACTTGTAAAGTTATTAGAAACACTATCTCATATTTTAACTTTTTAAATTAAAAAACTACTAAAGTTCATCCTCATTATTTATATCATCTTTTAAATTTTCTTTTTTTAAACTTTCCAGGTCTTCAAATAGTTCTCAACTCGATTCTAAAAGCGATGGTTCCATTATTCCACATAGCATTTTTGGTGCTTTTCGTGATAATCATTTATGCTATAATTGGTCTGGAATTATTTGCTGGAGCCCTCCATGATACTTGTTTTGATAATCAGACAGGTATGAAAAAAGTATTATCTCCCTATGTTGTATACTTTAATTAATTATTATAAGAATTCTATACTTTTACCACAGATAATATAAGACGCTTTTACTTTTATATCGTATACTGACGTTGTATTATTATCGCAGAAAACTAATTAAATGAGTCCTTTCATTGATAGGACAGGCTCTTGATAAAATGGCACCGTTGCTGTTACGAATTGTGTAAGATTTTAGTTTACAGAATAAATTAGTTCATAAATGCAATATATATTAATTGTCAGAGAATTTAAATAACTCTCCATAATTAATTATAGTTAGGTAGATATGTGAAATAATATTAAATAATGACTCAGTGCGCACACCTTGCGCGGTCGATGGTAGTACCGAGACTATATTATCATCGAGCTACTGACTCAAAGAATATAAACCATAGCATGGCCCGACACCCCATGCATTTCATATCAATTGAATATCAACACTATGTTGTACACCATAGAGTTCATTATAATAGGAAGGTATAGCCACATAACAACTACTATGTTATAATTCTCTCACACGGCCATTCTGACAACGAGCGCGTTCTCGCGCGAACATTCCACTAGTAATTTTGCGAGATTACTTACTGCGTTGCTATTTCATTTGTTGTATTCAAACTCTTTTCCCTTCACGGTTTGTAACTTTTCACACCGACTCACAAATTATTACTCATCATCGTCATCATCGGTGATATCAACAACGGCTACTGTCGCCTTAAGACGAAGCTTTGAATGTATTGTGTGTGTGTGTGTATTATATTGTAAGTGTAGAGCTCTGAACAAATACTGGAACTACATACAGCGCGGAGCCTGTCATGTACTGTGACTACAAGGAGCTTAAAGCTACCCACAACAACAGGAACTACACGAAGCGCGAAGCTTCCAATGTACTGTGATCACAAGGAGCGGAATGCTACCCATAACATCTGGAACTACATGCAGCGCGGAGCCTGCCATGTACTGTGATCACAAGGAGCGCAATGCTACCCATAACATCTGGAACTACATGCAGCGCGGAGCTTGCCATGTACTGGTGTGTGTGTGTTATAATGTAAATGTAGAGCTCTGAACAAATACTGGAACTACATGCAGCGCGGAGCCTGACATGTACTGTAGTCACATGAAGCGCAATGCTTCGCACAAAATCTGGAACTACATACAGCGCGGAGCCTGTCATGTACTGTGACTACAAGGAGCTTAAAGCTACCCACAACAACTGGAACTACATGAAGCGCGAAGCTTCCAATGTACTGTGATCACAAGGAGCGCAATGCTACCCACAACATCTGGAACTACATGCAGCGCGGAGCCTGCCATGTACTGTGATCACAAGGAGCGCAAGCGCTACCCACAACTACACGAAGCGCGGAGCTTCCAATGTACAATATGACATACACGCCTTGCTATGTCAAACACAGAGCTATTATTGAGCTATTAAAGTGTGGTGTGCATGTGTGTTATGAAACTTTTGTGTAATACTTAGATTAACTATAAGGAATTATGTAACAACCGAGGAAATAAATAGGTAAAAATAATAAAATAAAACAAAAATAAAAATATACGGAGTATTTATTTTTTTTACAATACTTTATAGTAGAAAACAATGTAAGAAAATCTAGTACAAACTTATAAGGTAAAAATATTTTGCACAATATGCGGCCTTATTGCTACACAGCAATCTCTACCAGGCAACTTGCAAATTACTGGAAGTAAGGAGTAACATTTGTGGAATACATTTTTATTCATTGGCTCACTTTCCAACTGCAGATGAATTTGGAAGTTCTTGACACAAATATGTACTGAGCATGGCCTCCAGTTTGAGGCTCGATTCGATACCTCTCGTTATCGCAAAGTCTATAATCTCATAATTTGTATGGACTGGAGAACTTTTCTCCTAACTTAGTAATTAACATCGTATGACACGCCATCAATTCGTCGTCCAGTGACATATTTAGTGTATTTACAGGAATACACAAAACCACCTTGCACTTATAACTTGATGTATACTAACAACGTATAATAACAACACTTTACGGGGCAGAGTAACTGCTAATAATTAATTTACGAGGACTGAACCCGGTTCTAAAGTCGCACCAACTTCCATATCATTTACCACTACCGACAATATCACATTCTCATAGTCTACCTTCAGACAATTCAATAATCATAAAATGACCGTCAAAACAAGTAAAATAGTATTGATGTTACAATCGGCTTTTCTTTCTTACTAACACAAAATCAACAACATTTAACAGACGTGCAATTGCTCGTCCATCCTGACTTTTGCGTTATTTCTAATTTCAAACAGGTTAACTACTAAAGTGTTGACACTCGTACTAAATCATTATAACGCAGTGGTCTTGCAGCCTATAGACAATTGCAATGGGCTGTCGCCTGTGCTGTGCGTTTCTTTTATACAATACAATTCAAAGTAAGTTGAATTTCGCCAATAACTGAAGAATACCATCATCTAGGTTCATGATTTTCAGCGATACTGAAACAATGAACTTAAGAACAGACATAAACCTTTTAAAATAACCCGTTAGCGCAACTCAACCCGCTTGTAATTTTGTAAAACTCAAAAGAACACTGCCAACTCAAGTCTATGAGTTCGCTACCTGCGAATGACATAGCTTAATCGGCTACTATTCCTTTCAGCGCACAACAAAAACAAAGCGCTTAACATGCTCTTTTTTTTTTTTTTGAAGACACATTTTTAACAGGAGCTAGGTGAAAATATTAACCAATAAATGCGTCAACAATTACCAATGCGCATTCTATACTGCTACTCGTAAGTGCCATTCGTATCGATGGTTATGTATGAAGTGGTTCTGATACATTTTCTATCGGATGTCAAATCAACTGTCTAGCTCTAGAGGGCCTTTTATTAACTTTGCAATCTAAAAACTTTCAATGTACGTTCTAACGAACTAAGTACACAAAGTTTGCAGGTTTTTCCAAACTAAAATGTTTCAAATAAGTAATCATGAAATGATTGTATCAATAAATGATTGATAACACTTCGTTTGCACTTTGCACCAAACAAAAGAAAATGTCTATACAGCAAGCATTTTTTTAATCGTATGTGACACCTTAAATTTAAATCAATAATATCATTTTATCGGCTTCAATTACTTTACTTATGTTCGGATCTAAGTTGTTCGGCTTGTAGTCGTCGCGAATCTTTACTATTTTTGCCCAAATTGAACATTATGTGAAGACAACTAGTTTCTACTAATAAAATCTACACGCGGTATTCTTGGACCCTTGCGTAGGTACCGACTTCGAAATCAAAAGCTTGTATGTAAGCCCATCATCTATGAACACGAGGAGAAAATATTTTTCTTATGACATGATGCTTTGAGACTATTTCAGTCTGTTAATATTCTAAAATGTTAACGCTTAATAGATTATGCTTGAGGTCTTCTTAAATCTTATAACTTTATTTAATAACTATGATAACAACTTTCTGTGTCAGTGATTCTTTGATAATATTCGATTTTTAAGTTGATCATTATTTTCGTGTAGGAAAACTGAACCACTATTAATCTATTGAACAGGAATCTGTTTGCACTTCAACAACGAGCTTTGTCCGAAAATCGTTAATAAAGAAGCAGAAATCTTTTTTTTTATCATTCTAAAATATTTCGCGAACTTAAACGTTCTTTTGACAATAATGCTTCAGCAAGAGCCTTATTTTTTTTATCTGAAAAGTCTACCATTCGATGTTATGAAACCTTGTGGTGAATACCTATTCAATGTTGCAACAGCAACTTGCATTTATCCCAATTAAATGAAAACTCTGCGCAAGCGAGACTTTCAATATTCTTTTTAAACAAAAGAATGTAACCTCTTATGATTTTGAAACTCGACAAGATCGTTGATAATAAAAAAGTAGCTATGAAGTCACGTAATTTATCTAGTCCTTGGTTAACAACAAGGGCATTACAAAACCTTATCAATGTTGAAAGAACTGTAGATTGTGCTAGGGTTGTATTCACAAGTCTTATTCCCATTTCACAAAATTTGTGCTTTACTTTCAATAATGGATCTCACACGATGAACATCATTAAAATCATTTAAATCCGTGTCTATAGATTCAAAATTATTGTCCGCAATAACAAATATTGTTTATTTTAAATTCACGAATAATTTGAGCCCATTGTTATCCATAATCAAACTACGTCCGGCTCTAGTAAAAACATCTCGACCTGTTACTCCATCCCAGGAAGTACTCGAGAGTCTACAATACCCAAAGCTCATATTTACATCATTAACAGTTATGGGTAATGTTGTACGGGCGAATGAATAGGTTGATACAGTGCCAGTTCTTGTTACGCGAGTGTATACAAATTCTAGAGGCCCGGTCATGCTATCGGCTATCCTTTTACAAAGGAAAAAAAAAACAATCGGACCTGCTGTCAATAAGGCACTTGAACTTTACGCCGGCAACGTCTGTGTCTGTAAGCGGGGTATCGTGCTGTAAACACACATTAATAAGGGTATTGTTTCTTTAAGAGCGTGCCGCCCGTTGCTTAGAAAAACAAACCTCTTCTATGTGACCAAATTTATGACAATAAAACTATTTCTTAAATATTGAGCGGACCTTTGTTATTCTTATCGATTAAACTAACTGATTTTGTTTCATGGGCGAGATTTACAGTCACGTTCGTAATGACATGTGAACACATAGTTATAGCAAACAATTTGCAACATGCGACGCTTTAAATGATTTATGCCAAAATGTCTATCAAGACCCACAAAATCAATCGGCGTGTATCATAATAAATCAGATCATACCTGGTCATCTGCAATACCTTCTACCACGAATTTACTATATTCGCATAGTTCCAGCCCGTTCTCAGCCGGTCGATTAGCGCCAACTTTGTAGTGGAGCACTCGATGTATGTTGAAACTCGATCACTTTTTTACCATACCATATCTCGAAAAGGTATTTCCTTTCGCTTCTTAGCTTCTTTTCACGTTAAAAATAATGTCCACACAGGTAGATAAAGGCTGGCCTCGTAGTGGGTCTTCCTTACTTATGCGTTAGACCCGGAAACAAAATGTTTCGTTTTAGGAAAGTGTATCTGCCATTTCTTTTAACAGAGATGCGCACGACATGGTGCTTTACAACCCACACACAACACATGATGTTGTTGTTGTTGTGTTAATATTCTCACGATTTATTGGTGGAAACTCTGGTTCTTCTCGAACCTCATTAACACTATCTATTTCTTCTTGAACTTCACTAACACTATCACTCGTTTCACTCACTTGCAGATTTGCATCGTTTAACGTAGTCTTATTCTTATTGGAATCGGGGGTAATAAGTGCCGATCCCACCGCTGCTGTCAGAGAATTTAAATAACTCTCCATAATTAATTATAGTTAGGTAGATATGTGAAATAATATTAAATAATGACTCAGTGCGCACACCTTGCGCGGTCGATGGTAGTACCGAGACTATATCATCGAGCTACTGACTCAAAGAATATAAACCATAGCATGGCCCGACACCCCATGCATTTCATATCAATTGAATATCAACACTATGTTGTACACCATAGAGTTCATTATAATAGGAAGGTATAGCCACATAACAACTACTATGTTATAATTCTCTCACATATTTGTGTATTTGTTATTTTACTAGCTTAAGTCCGCGATTTAAATTACATTGTACACGAATATGTATAATTCTTTGGCAAGCTCGGTATCTATAGTTGGATTTGGAAGGTATTACTAAAGAAAATAACATTGAAATAGCAGAACGTTTAATGCAAAATTATGTCTAACTTTTACTTTACAGAAATTAAACCAAAGTTTTAACACATGAATGGAAATTTCATCCACACAATAAAGTTTTTGCTATAATTAATTGTCAGCTGATGGTAATCTACTTTCATCATCATCATCATCACCAGCTATTATAGTTCCAAAAAACACGAATCTTTCTTATAAATTGTTTACAATGATCACGCAAGAAGATTGCAAAAGGAAGCGTGGGCGTGATTGATTGTGGCCAAAACGCAATTATTTACTAACGTTAGATTTATCTGTAACTGTGTTAACATTTAGATAAACATATGTTTATTGTGACATGCTATAAGAACAGCTGATTAGTTTAATTTGATAAAGTACATATAATATTTAGTACTAGATTTCCGCCCGCGGCTTCGCCCGCGTTTGAAAAGGAAAACCCGCATAGTTCCCGTTCCCGTGGGATTTCCGGGATAAAAACTATCCTATGTGTTAATCCAAGTTACCCTCTATATGTGTGCTAAATTTCATTGTAATCGGTTCAGTAGTTTTTACGTCAAAGAGTAACAAACATCCATACATCCATACAAACTTTCGCCTTTATAATGTAATATATTAATATAATATATTAGATATTAGATTCAATAATTATTATAGTTACCTACTAGGTATTTTAAACGTGACCAACGTATTGTAATGATCGTGGCTTCCGTTAAAAAAAAGCGAAATTTTCATTACATTTAATCATTGATTGTGTATTGCCGATTCTTTTTGCTAAATCTAAAAGCGATCACTGAGATACTTCGTCCAAATTTTAAACTACTAGGTAGGTACCTACTAGTACTGATAGTAAAAAAAATATAGTTACTAGATTTTAATCTACGTAATTTCTAGGTTATCTACGTTTTAGGTCTGTCTAATTTAATTAAGCTTTAAAGTGCTGTGCTCAGAGCAATAAACCTCTCTAAATTATTACTCTGAGGTGCTGTGTTTTGATATGAACGCTTGCTCATAACCTTTTAAATAAGCATATCAAATAAACCAATACACAAACATTTATCTAGATAACTAGACCTTCATAGTCAAATCGTCAAAATACAATATTATTTTAATATTGACCAATATTATGAAATATCCAGGTAAAATGGTAGACGATCCCACCCCTTGTTCCCGGGACGCTGAAGTGGGCAACCACTGTAACGAGGGCGAGGTCTGCAAGGGATACTGGGAGGGGATCAACTTTGGGATCACCAACTTTGATAATATAGGGTACTCTATGTTGACTGTCTTCCAGTGTATCACGTTGGAAGGGTGGACTGATATTATGTATGCTGTGAGTATTTTTAATGGATTTTAATCTATACTATAATTTTATAAAGCTGAAAGGTTTGTTTGTTTGTTTGAACGCGCTAATCTCAGGAACTACTTGTCCGATTTGAAAATTTATTTCAGTGTTACATAGCTCATTTGTCGAGGAACTCTATAGGCTATATATCATCTCGCTGAGACCAACAGGAGCGGAGCACTGCGGGTAAAACCGTGGAGCAAAGCTAGTTTGATATATTTGTTTTATTTATTTATCCAGACGTTTCAAACGCTTTAGAGCGAGCATGGTTATGGGGAGACTGATCAGTCTTTAATATCTAGAGTATTTTTTATTTTAGAACCAATTCTATTTGTAACTGCAGTAAGTGTTAATTATTCCAAAACAATCGGATAGTGAAGTGATGTAAGAAATTTTACATATACTTTAAGATTGTCTACATTTCTTATCAGGGCCGTCTTAGACTATGCCGGGGCCCTTGGGCACACAAGAATTGGGGGCCCCTTTGAAATATAAAGAAATCAAACTAGGTACGCAAATTTTTTCCCACAATTATATATATGTTTTTGCCCTAAATTGAAACTTAAAGAAGTAATAAGAAAACTTAAAGAAAATTTCTATGTAAAATTTTTGCTCCATTTTTTTATACATTTTACAAAAAAGTTACTTCTGACCAATCTTGTATTATAATATGGTCTTTTGAGGAAACTTTTTTTCCTTATTTTTTTTTTATATAATTCATTTGAAACGCTGCTGCTGTAATGGCGCTCCAAAGTTGACTTTAATTAAATTTAATTAAGAAATATTTTAAGAATTACTTTTTCAAATTACCTTTCTCTTTGAATTTATATTTTAGGTTTTATGGCAGTCAAATGCTTTATAAATAAAATATAAATTCAACAAAAAAGGTCGTGTTCCATCGTTACAATATTGTATTCACTGAAAAGTGCTTCATATTGGTTGAGATGGTTGTTAAATCATCTCAATAGATGGCGTGCGGTGTGTCCCTTAAGACCTTAGAGTATATATACTATCTATAGAGTGCGAACAACCAAGTGGGAACAGTAGGCACAGGTGGGAACAACACGACGTTCCCGCCGCGAGCGCTCGCAGTCGTGGTTGAGTGCTCACGAAGTGCGTTGCTCTGGATTTTTTTCATATTACGAATAAACATGGTGAAATGTGCTGTTCTATCTTGCAAAAACGATACTAGAAAATACACAAAATTGAAATCCACTATCACATTCCATCAGTAAGTCGATTGTTATACTTATTTTTATGAAAATAAATCTAGCATCGCGGGCGTGAAGGGTAGGTGAGAGGCGGACACGCGCAGGCTTGCTCGCGCGCCTCACTGCCGCCACGTGATCATAGTGATGTGACCTGACCACCGCTGTACTCGATATAAAGTTTACTAGAAGAACTATATTTTAACAAATTATTTATTTAACTTAAAATTTAAAACTCTTTTAAAAATGTATTATAAATATATTTGTGGTGTGTTTTGTATGATACACTTTCTAATATTATGAATGCGAATGTAAATGTAAAGTATGTAATGTTACGATATATTTTCTGAACCGCTAAATTGATTTTGAAGATTTTGATAGTAGAATGGATAAAATTAAATAAAAAAATTATTAATATTATTTATTAACTATATTATCATTTTAAATTATTAATTATTTCTTAATATTTTTTACCATTTTTAAAACATTATTATTATGGTTTGATTTATTATTAAAGAAATAGCACTAAACCTGATCTTTTATTTTATTAACTTTATTATTTAAAAAGTACTCACGTTATTCTGATATTCCAATTAAACATATTTTTTTAAAGTACTTATAATTAATACAAGAAAATTTCATTTATAATATTTAATATTCAAATGGAATAAACAAACTTTATTCAGTTGGTAGACAAATTTAAAATTACATATTTATACTTTATTCGTATATTTTTCCTTTAATAACTTATTGAACATAAAATTTACTTATGATACATATTTATTTACATAACTTATCGACAGTTCAACACGCAATTGATACCTACCCATCCCTATTTGTCACACACACATCTATATAGTATCTATAGCTCATCTGCCTACGATGCGCAATAAGCAATTTGTGCAATACACTCGCTCTATACTATTGTAATATTATATACTCTAAGCTTAAGACACATAAAACTGAAGGAATAGAATAAATTCGGTTGCTCCGGCGGGTCACGAGTGGCTGAGTTGGTCAAGCATCCGCCCCGGAATGGCGCGAAGGATGCGGGTTCGAGTCCCGCCTCGTGATCGAATTTTTTCTATTTTTTATAAATTTATAACTTTCTCTTTTTCAAATTTATCTTTTTAATTTGCATCTGGATTTTTTCTTTCGTAGCCGTTTCATATTGATCAAAATTATTGCGTGCGTTATTAACATAATTTATTCAAAGCCTAGGCAAATGGCAAAAGTCAAAACGCTTGTCATCTATTCGTATAGAAATGGTCCGGTGTGAACAGAGTTCACTAAATTCTAGGACCTTCAAAACTACAAAATTTCATATCCAGCAGAAAATTAGTAAAATTGTTCAAAGGAATAAGGATTACTAAAAATAAAATTCAAAATTAACTGTCATTCCGGTACGTGAATTAAAAAACATATTCCAGGTTATAAATAAATAAAAAAATAGGTGATTTCGCGATTTATACTGAAACGATAAGTTTTATCATAAAATCATTTAGGTGTGAAGTGATTTAAGAAACGTGTGCATATTATAAGGATGGGATGAGTTTATAAATCGTTATATCTTAGAAAATGGTAGGAAGCTAATCTTAGGAAAATAATGTATTGATTCTTTTGTATAGATAATTTTATGATCTACAATTTGGGTAAAAGTGGTTATATGATAAAACTTACCGTTTCGGTAAAAATCACAAAAAACCTATATCTGTTGACTTTCAGGAAAAAATTTTTTCGTAGTAACAGAAGGTCGGGAAATTTTAATATATTTTTGAAGTGAAACTTCTTTAGGCGCGTTGAGAGTAAAATTTCAAGGTCGCATCATAACAATACCGTAACGTCATGGAGTAATTCAACGATTTTGGTATCTTATAATCTTGCCAAAGAAGTGGGCTATTTAGCACCGAAATAATTTTTCAAATCGGACCAGTAGTTCCCGAGATTAGCGCGTTCAAACAAAAAAACAAACTCTTCAGCTTTATTATATTAAGTATAGATTGTGTTTTTAATAATTTCACCAAATTTCGACTGGATGGGAATTTTGGTCGTGGTCGTCGTCGTCCTCGGTAGTGTGACCGAAACATTAGCAAAACGTCATAAGCTTATATCAATTAGTATCAATAGTGGATTCTATTCTCTAGCGTTTCTGCCACTTGTCTAGAGGCCCAGAGATTAAAGTTTTGTCACAACGCCCTTGTATGCTATTCTGTAAACTTAGACTTGTTAGTAATTTTCATAAATCTCAAAATAATTCAAGTAAAAATATATTATATTACGTTAATAAGTAAATAAATAATTCGAGTAAATGTCTGATAAGTTAATTATAATGGTGTTCGAATCACTCGAATTATTCCATGTAATAACCTTGTAATAACATAGATGTTTTGATTCGAATAAATCTGAAAATGATCTGACGTTCTGGCATTAAAAAGCTGTATTGGTTTTTAATAAAATATTTTGAGATTTATGTGAGAAAAATTGTCAGTCCTACATCTCCTCCAGGGGGGCCCCCTGACGATGGGGGGCCCTGGGCACTGGCCCCCTGTGCCCCTATGGTAAAGACGGCACTGTTTCTTATGGTAATTTTCCAAACTTTAGTCAGCTATTGATTTCAAACATTTTTTTAGTTATTTAATTTCCTTTAATAAATTGTAATTTTAATCTTGAAATATTGCTTATTTTCAGATAGCAGATGTGAAAGGCAACACTTGGGTCTGGATATATTTCGTGACTCTAGTCATTTTTGGCAACTTTTTCGTCATGAATCTGATTCTTGGTGTGTTGTCTGGGTGAGTGTATGTATTCAAATATATTATCATTATGAATTCAGTTTAGAGGAACATTAGTAGTAAAATTATAAGAATATATTTTGAAGAATTCATTAATTTTAAGAATTTACTTAAACTAACAATATTTCTTCCAAAAATATCGCCCAATATTAACCTGAATCACATATCAGCTTGTTATCTTCCTATTATGTTCCTTCTATATTTCCAAGAATATTATAAATAATTTTCAAAAAACCTGTATTAAAATTAGCTGTTGCACAACACATGTGGTTCCGACTTCTGATTAATCGATACCAATACTGAATTTGATATTTTCATGGTATTCAAATGCTTTATAAATGTAAATTTATAATGAATAAAAAAAATTCGATCACGACGCGGGACTCGAACCCGCATCCTTTCACGCCAATCCGGGGCGGATCCGGGGCGGATCGAATTTTTTATATTCTTTATAAATTTATATATAATACCAATACTTCCAGAGAGTTCTCGAAAGAGCGTGAGAAAGCGAAGAACCGGGGGGACTTCCAGAAGTCCCGGGAGCGGCAGCAGTTCGAAGAGGACCTGAAGGGCTACCTCAACTGGATCACAGTCGCGGAGGAACTGGACCTGGAGAACGACCAGGGGCAGAGGGATCAGGACCAGGATGAACAGGGTATGTTATTTCCTAATTTCCTTAGCAAAGTCATAATTTAGAAAACAATTATCGTCAATGTTATCTATATTAATAAATAAATAAATATTTCGGGACAATTTTCACACACGGCACGATCTGATCCCATACTAAGTTTTCGCTTGCGTTACGGAAACTAGATGGCTGCAAACATACATATATAATTTTAAATAAATACTTATATAGATAATTAACACCCAGAACAGAGCAAACATCTATTTTCATCACACAAATATTTGCCCCGGGTGGGAATCGAACCCACGACCAGTGGATTGGAAGGCAGGGTCACTACCAACCAAGCCAACCGGCCAGTTAGTAAATTAAAAAGACATTGGAAATGACTCAGATTTGGCAATTAAAAAAATCGTAAAATTCAAATAAATAAAAATTAATAACCAATAATTTAAAATGCTGATTGTTATTCTTTTCCAGGAAACAAGAAAGAAAGAAAAAATAATGAAGGCTCACAAAACAACATAAATGTAAATGGCGACACACAACAGACGACATCTTGTAAAATTTATTGCAAGAGGTTTGATAAAGTAAGTAAATACTTACAAGTTTTCAAAATATGATTTTCGTATGATATTAAATGTTGTATTAATTAAGCAGTATAAGATTTGACACGGATGTAAAATATTGCTATGTTTGAAATACATCTACTTATCAGTGTGTGGAAGTTATAATCATTGAGATATTACTACGTATGGAGAAGACACCGCCTCTCAACATAAGTGATTACTTATGTTCCACTCAACATAGGTCAACCGGCCACACTACACTCAGTCGCTTTAGCGTGATGGTTGCGTTCGTGTCTTGTTTATTTTATAGCAAAAAACCATGAAACTGATGCTGCCCTCGAGTGTGTTATGATATTGCACTAATAATTCAATTAATGCGGCAAAGTGCAAGGAAATAACTTTTCATCGGTAGACAATCATTTTTAAAACTTGGTTCGAGGAAAATTTTTGGCGGGCGCCTCTATAATAGCGGTGAGTCGATGACATCGCTTAATCTATGACTCACTAGCCGCCCCGCGCCGCCCCGCGCCGCCCCCGCCGCGCACAGATTTTGTTCGTCGTGTCTCCTCTATACGTAGTAATAATAGCTCAATGGTTATAAATTATAATCAAGTTTTCTAGATAAAAGAGCCCGAGATTTAATCTTTAGCTCAGGTATATCCAACTATTTTTGACCAACCAGTGAAACTTGTTAAACTAGCTGTTGCCCACTGCTTCGCCCGCGTGGTGAAAATATATTTTCATGGTACAAACTTGCAACACTTTTTATCCTCTGGGGGGTATTTATCAAAATACCATAGCGCCTTCATCATAGTCGCTATCTGCGTACCTAATTTCAGCCTCATTGGTCCAGTAGTTTACTCTTGACTTTCTTTGAATGACATGACTTAATATAATGAAGTTCTAATTTCTTATTTCATCTAATTTCAGGTAAACCGTCGCATGCGCAGAGCATGTCGTAAGGCGGTAAAATCGCAGACCTTCTACTGGGCGATCATTGTTCTTGTGTTTTTGAATACACTTGTTTTGGCCACTGAACATCATAAGTGAGTATTTAGCCGTTGATTTTATCTGAACCTGTAAATATTAAAACAATTAGTATATTGTCTACAATTAATGAAATACCTAAGTAGAAAATTTAGCTCACACTCCTCCCTATTTACATCTTTCTGTAAAAAAAATATCAAATTTTTTTTGTAAAAATGTTTGAAAATTAGGCAAGAGAAAAACAATAAGGACATTTGTTACATTCGTACATCTGTTACAATCCCTTTCAACACGTTTTGTTTTATGATTTTTCGTCTAGCGTTTAGTTATCTTGCTCTTCTTGTCGTAATCTCTTATTGAATAGTTTATTCTCTTTCTAACTCTTTCGTTTCATAATTTAACTTATAATTTACACTTTTTCTGTTACAGTCAACCGCCATGGTTGGATGATGTTCAGAATTATGCAAATTACTTGTTTGTGGTACTCTTCACGATGGAGATGCTGGTAAAGATGTACGCTTTAGGCTTTCAGGTAAGTTGAATAGTACTTATTAATTTATAGGATTAATAAATTGAAAAAAAAATGTGTGCGTGTACTAGTGTACACACGTAAGAAGTGAAACTTCTTTATGACCTTATTTTTCAAAAAATAATTTACTATATTCAACTTTACAGAAATACGTCGAATCACGAATGGTAGGTATAGGAAAAAGATGGCGCGTAACGGAAAAATGTCACGCGTAACGAAAAAATGTTAGACTAAATTTTTTTCCAACCCCGATAAAGAAGTTTCACTTCAAAAAAAATGAAAATCAATTCCATAATTTTACTTTCGAGTGTATAATATCATTAATTAAAGTCAAGCTCGTATTTTTCTTTATAATGTTGTAAATTATGATTTTATTCATTTTAATTTGATTTATAATGGTTTATTTTATCAAAATATCTGAAACTCTACAAGAATATACAGTGAGTTCATCTATAGTAATATCCTAATTATGATTATATATACATTTTTATTAGGTGTTTCATAATTTGGTTATGTTACAACGTTTCCGTGTTTTATCATTATACTAGCTTATCGCGCGCGGCTTCGCCCGCTTTGTCTAAAACATAATAATTAATATACTAAAACCTTCCTCTTCAATCACTCTATCTATTAAAAAAACCGCATCAAAATCCGTTGCGTAGTTTTAAAGATTTAAGCATACATAGGGACATAGGAACAGAGAAAGCGATTTTGTTTTATACTATGTAGTGATTATATTTACATCATCTGATGTATCACCATCATTTTCAATACCATTTACTACACTTATATCACCTGTTTAATTTATTATATCATCTATTTTACCATATTCCAATGTTATTTCATATCCTTTTTGACCTATTTCATTCTTTATATTATCTGTTTCCTTTTACAGGGCTATTTCGTGTCCCTGTTCAACCGTTTTGACTGTTTCGTGATGGTGTGTTCAATTGTCGAACTGGCTCTCACTATATCGGGAACGATTCCGCAACTTGGTATATCTGTGTTGAGATGTGTTAGATTGTTGCGGGTGTTTAAGGTTACTAAGTAAGTATTGTTTTTCTTTATGGTATAAAATAATATGAATTTCGAAAATAGCACTTGTAGTAAAATGTGTTCGTACAATGTAACTTTTCTATCGCGACTTCTCTCATAAATATATCTTGGCCATTAAATCTTATCCCAGATTTATATATCCATCTTCAGGATTCTAACTTATAAAAAAATTATCCAATTTGGTCTTAGAGTCATAACATAATAATAAACATTATCATCATAACTTGTGTATCGTCTTTTTGATCTGAGTTTTGTAATGATATCTTTCCCTTTATTTTTACCAATTATGCAATTACCTAAGTTTCCAAACTTATTAAAACATTTACAATCTACATGCTTTAATTTCTCCATAAATTACTTTGGTCTTTGAAAAACATAAATAATCGTATTATCCCTGCTCTAAATATAATTGAAACATTAATATTTAGAACTTGACGTTTTCTAACACAATAAAATTAAAATCCACTTTTTACCCAGGTATTGGCGGTCCCTCTCCAACCTGGTAGCATCTCTTCTCAACTCCATCCAGTCGATCTTCTCCCTTCTCTTACTCTTGTTCCTCTTCATCATGATCTTCGCGTTACTGGGGATGCAGGTGTTTGGTGGAAGATTTGATTATGAACCAGAGGAGCAGAAGGAAAGACATAACTTTGACTCTTTCTGGCAAGCTGTGTTGACTATGTTCCAGGTATTTACTTGTATATCTTTCATTGATTTTGTGATAGATTTAAATGCTTCATTTTTCCGATGTTTATTGTTATTGATAGCTATATAGAATAAAATTTCTTCTATTAGTACTTACTTGCTTACTCTTACATTCAGGTTCATTTCTTATCTTTTATATTTCTGCCTGTGTCCCTTTCCTAGGTTACTAAAATCTACAATTCTCTATTATGTTACTCTATTTTATGTTACCTATTCCTGCATTTATCATCGTCCTGTAATTTCTATTACAATCTTTTCTAGTCTCCTAAATTCAATATAACTTTCAGCATATAGTTGTTATTTAATTTACTACAAATAAATCATTAACTTCTTGTTACAATTATCTCATTCATTCATCTATTTTATTATTATCAGATCCTAACAGGCGAGGACTGGAATGTGGTAATGTACCACGGTATCAACGCGTACGGTGGAGTGGGGACTCCCGGCATGTTGGCCTCTATATACTTTATTGTTATCTTTATTTGTGGTAACTGTATCCTTTTTATTAAATAGATGATTGAAAATTATATTTTGCTGTGTGGAAATGGTATTTGAAATTTGTAGTTTTGGTATGATTTGTAAAAGATACTGTAAATTTTGATCAGTGTAGAGGTGGGGATCAAAAATTTATTTTGAAATGAAATCTACACTAATATTATAAAGAGGAAAACTTTGTTTGTTTGTTTGATTATAATGAATAGGCTCATAAACTACTGGACCGATTTTAGAAATTCTTTCACCATTCGATAGCTACATTATCCACGAGTAATAAAGGCTATATTATCACGCTAAGACCAACAGGAGCGGAGCCACGCGGGTGAAACCGCGCGGCACAGCTAGTGTCATATAAATTGGGACAATAATTGAAAACTGTAAATGATGAGTTTCATTTAAGATTAAAAAAAAATCATCTTACAATAGTTAAATCGATTGAACTATCACAATCTACATTGTTAATATTATACCAAATTAAGTATACTTGTGAATTTTAAAACAATAAAATACCTGAGACAAGAACAGATATTCTATTGAACGTGTTCTTGGCTATTGCTGTTGATAATTTGGGAGATGCTGAAGATATGGATGAAGAAATTGTTAAAGAAAAAGATGTAAGTATTAAGGGGCTAGAAAATAATTAGCAATAAATAACAAATAATTAATTGTTAATTTTTAATTATATGCAAGATAATGTTTATTTATGACTACATTGTATTAAATGTTGCAAATTCTTAAATTCTACTTTCAAATAATGTCTTATATAAGTTTCATTTCTAGGGATAAAATTAATATTTTACATAATATTAAAACAGTAAATTAATTTGTTGAATTCATAATTCAGGGTGCAGATAATCCTGAAGCAGGAAATCCACAACTAGATGAAGAGAGAGGTGAAACTGATGATGAATATGCTAATGATGAAGAAGGGTATTCTAGTGAAGGGTGAGGTTTTAATATATATTTGAATTTCTATATTGGTAAGAGTTATAATATTATATATATTTTCGATATATTAATACGAAAGATGATATCTAATTGCAATTTTTACATGCAGCCAAAAGTATAAAAAATATAAGAGAGTGGCCAGGTAAATAGCGTACATATTTTAATGTTTAAATGTAGTTTTTAATTTTAATATCAGTACATACTAATAAGTTACCATGAATATAATATGTAGTTCATTTGTGATGTACTACATAGATTGATTTAGAAATGTGAATTAAAATATTGTTTATTTTATTAAAACTAGATCAGAAAATGAATACGAAGAGACAGGATCTGAGGAAGAAGTTGAGCTAGAGCAAGAGGAACAAAATGACGACGTTAAAGATGTTTTAGTGACAGCTGAGAAGAAACAAAACGGTAACACATTCCATCTGTAGTTCATATTCATTAATTTAATTGGCAAATCTGTGGAAATACTTAATTGTAGTCTCGATTCCTACTAAAATATTTCATTCAATATGTGTTAATATTATAATCCGATTTGTACTTATTTCAAAAAAAAAAACATAAGTATTTCATTTTTATTGTATTATTTCAATATAAAGGGAAGAATGACCCTAGAAGTTAAAAGTGGCTTAAATATATGATCTGAAACAATGTTAACGTTATATAAATCCAGCAAATGAAATTGAATTATCGGTATTTTAGGCGACATAAAGAAAGAGGAACCACAACCTCCTCCCAAACGCCAGCCAACCATCACAGCTCGACCTAGAAGATTGTCTGAAGTGGAAATAAAGACCCAGGAAAAACCAATACCAGAAGCCACCAGCTTCTTTGTATTTTCTAAAGATAATTGGTAAGAATATACCAATTTCATAAATGTTCTTTTTAATTGGAGAAGAGAGCTCAAGAAGGAGAGAGCAGAAGAGAGCAGTATTGGCAATAATTGAAGTATCTAGATTTTTATAAACAAGTCAGATAGGGAGGATATGATATCAATACAGATTATGATAAGTTGTATAATAAAAAAGTGTGTGTGCTGAGCGCACGTGTCAGAAGTGAAACTACTTTGGCAAAATACAAAGATACCAAAATCGTCGCCTAGCTCCATAATGTGACGGTATTACCATGATGCGACCTTGAAATTTTACTCTCAACGCGCCTAAAGAAGTATCATTTCAAAAATTCTTCAAAATATTTATTTTTATTTTTCCAGGTTCCGAGTGTCCTGTTACAAAGTACAGAACAACTCTTGGTTCAGAAATCTCATTTTGGTTTGTATTCTCGCCTCGTCTCTCATGTTGGCGATGGAAGATCCTGTTGAGGGGAAAGCTACTGAAGCGAAACGTGAGGTTAGTCTTTCTTTCTTTTTAATTATAAATCAAGATTTTGTTTTTGTGATCAATTTTTAAACTACTATCAACTCGAAAAAGTGTTAAATACCCTTTTAGTATAAATAGTTCTCTTGGCCGTATAGATCGTTTAACTTACTTTAGGTATACTTCTTTATTTCGATTCAGACTAGTCTACTGCGTAGGAAATATTAGTACTGGGCATGTGAAAATTTCTGCAACTATTTATTTACCCTAACCCGTAACTGGAAAATTTTTGCAACTATTTATTTACCCTAACCTGTAACTGGAAAATTTCTGCAACTATTTATTTACCCTAACCCGTAACTGGAAAATTTCTGAAACTATTTATTTACCCTAACCCGTAACTGGAAATTTCTGAAACTATTTAATTACCCTAACCCGTAACAGGAAAATTTCTGCAACTATTTATTTACTCTAATCCGTAAGTGTTCTTTGTTTGTTGGATGAGCCTGAAATCAAATTTCTACATTGTAGTCTTTTTGCAGCTATAAGTTATTGTACAACACAATTTCACAAATAAGCCAATAAATAAACAATATATTTTCCTTTTTTTATATTGCTATATGGTTTCACAAATCAATTATTAAATATTCCAGATCCTCCGCAAAATAGACTACTTCTTCACAACAGTATTTACCATCGAGTTACTCCTAAAGCTCATCACGTATGGCTTCATCTTGCACAAGGACGCCTTCTGTAGATCTGCTTTCAATTTGTTGGATTTGTTGGTTGTTATAGTTTCTCTTGTTTCTTTGACTGGGTGAGTTTTATCGTCTGTTTAATTGTTTTTGTCATTACCATTATGATCAGTATTGACATTATTATATTTGTATGATTCTTGTATTAATTTTTTTATCATTACCATTTTGATAAGTATCGCTATTATTATATTTGTATGATTGTTAAATAACTAAAAATCGTAAAATTTCCTCCACATCATTATATGTAAGTTTCAAGAATAAAAGATTTTAAAATCGATTTGAAAAACTCTATTCTAACTACAGCAGTAGAAAAGTTTGACAATGGAAAATAAAGTGAAGTGATGTTTACTGCGCAATGAATGTTATAAAATATGTTTATGCTACACAACATATATTTTATAAAACACTTTAGCTGTTAAACTATTTTATTGATTGACATTTACTTACAACAAGTTATTTATTAATCTTTCTTATATTTCAGCTCAAACAACGTATCGTTCATAAAAATCTTGCGAGTGTTCAGAGTGTTGAGACCGCTCCGTGCGATCAACCGAGCGAAGGGCTTGAAGGTCAGTACCATTGCAATACCGACTCTATCTCATACAGAATAAAGTCCAGTTTAGTAAAATGTATTTTTACGTATTTCTAGCACGTAGTACAATGCGTTATCGTTGCTATTAAAACGATCGGCAACATTTTGTTGGTGACAAACCTCCTTCAGTTCATGTTCGCTGTAATGGGAGTGCAAATGTTCAAGGTAGAGGAATGTTTTTTGCATTTATTTTGAGTTTTTTTTTTTCAACGACACCTTTGGGTACCATTTTATGTAGTAAGTATAGCACTAGCTGTGTTCGCACGTTACTTGATTAGAACGTTCTCTATCTATCGAAAATAATGCTTCGTTCTCAGCATCCGACTATTTAGATCTTGGGCTGTTTAGAAATTTTTGACTCTCAAATAATCTGATTACGTTTGTGTGTGAGGCTTTTTCTTTTCGATCATTACTAACCCTTGCTTTGTCCGTGGGTCCAAAAATTCGCTTTAGGTTCACGCGTGTTCGTTTTAACTATTTTTTTCCACAAAACCCAAAGGTGTTGTGTGCTACTTGTAAAGTGTATGTGATTTTTTGGACTCAAAATGAGCTTTTTTGTGTTTTTTTGCACCCCTACCTGGACATTTCCGCTCGAGAAGTAGGAATAAGGTACTTGGTTTCACGATTTTTTTTTGAGTTTGTTCAAGTCAGATCAGGACACTGGCATTTTGTTTTTTGAAATTAAAAACCAAGGACTAATGTCTTGTAAAATATTTTGTTTTGTTGAATAACAGTTTTTTTTATTTTTCTTACACAAATGTTCGCGATGCAACGTCACGTTTTTGGATGAATGGAAAATTATTTTTTGGTAACGTAACTGTGGATTTAACAAACGTAACTCTTTGTTCATGTGACAGTATGTGGTCAAGTGTGTGTTTGCTTCAATAAAATCGATCGGGAACATTCTGGTGATCAATCATATGTTGCAATTTATGTTCGCTGTTGTTGGCATACAATTGTTTAAGGTACTGCTTTATTTGATATTCTGTCCAAAGGAATATGGTATTCTGTAATAATGCAGATTATTTTTAAAATTGAAAAAATCTTACAATTAGATTATGTTCTGATAAGATAAGCTTTACAAGTATTGTAGTAAACATTTTCAATACACTATTAAGTTAATGAAGTTTAATTGAAAACACAAATCATCAACATATTCGAAAGTAAACGAAAACGAAAGTGAGTAAAATAAAACATATCGTTCACAAAGTAACTACTGTACAAAAACTAAGACGTTAATTTTAAATTTCAAATATCATATACGTTTGGTCAGAATTATAGCGTATTAACAACTTAATCACGTGTGTGCCTTTCCTCATGGTATGGTTTATATTTTGCTGTGTTATTACCCTATTTCGTATTAATTTATAAATTAATTAACTTGAGTTGGTTTCAGGGAAAATTCTATATGTGTTCAGATATAACCAAAGTGGATTCTGATCAATGCCAGTAAGTATTGTATCAAGTTCTATACGATAACAAATATTGTCACATTATTTTCATTCAGTCGTTATCTCATCATGATCATCATAATCATTTTCTAGACAAACTTGATCATCGTCATTAAATTTATCATTATTATCAATAAGCATGTTTTGGGTATGTTTTCGAGAATTCCTAAAATTTTCCACTTTTCAGGGGAGCTTATCTGGTATATAAGAATAATAAACCAACAATCGAAGATCGTATTTGGATGAAAAATAAGTTTAATTTTGATAATGTACTGAATGGAATGCTCACGTTGTTTACTGTGTCCACATTTGAAGGGTGGCCAGGGTAAGTTATTTTAGTTTTTATTGTATTTGTTCCATAAATTTTGTGTGTTTATTTATTCATATACATTTTCGAACCCCTGTATTCGATATTCAAGCCGTCGTTATGATCATTCGGTTTCTTATATTTTGTTCAATTCAATTCTAATTAAAATTGGTGTTAAGTTCTTGTAAAAACAAAGAACAACTGAATTATTTCGTTACACTTATACCTTTAAACATTGTTATAGCTTATTATCTACATCAATGGATTCGAATGAAGAGAATCACGGACCTATAGAAAATTCTCGGCCGCTTGTCGCGTTTTTCTATATAAGTTATATTATTGTGATAGCATTTTTTATGGTAAGTTTAACTTCTTGTTTTATAATGTATGTGACTTTTTAAATAATATTAAGCTTGTAATACTAACTATAATTAATTTTTTCAGGTTAATATATTCGTAGGTTTTGTCATAGTAACATTCCAAAAGGAAGGAGAGCAGGAGTTTAAAGATTGTGAATTAGATAAAAATCAAAGAAATTGTATAGAGTTTGCGTTAAAAGCAAAACCAATAAGAAGGTAAGTAATCTAGCATAAGATAGTTATTAAATTTGTTTTTAAATTGTGGTCCTAGTATAGAACCCAGCGGTACTCCTTGCTATTTTTTCAATAAGCTTGTACAATATTACAAGAATGATTATTCAAACAAATTGAAATTGTTTAACATTCACGTTTCTGTGATTATTCAATGAACATACTCTTTAAATAGAGCATTTATAAGGAATACTTTGTATATTTTAAACGGATACCAAGTCAAACGCGTTTCTTAGTACTAAAGTAAACTTTTAAAATCTACGTATTCAACTATTGGCTTCTAAATTGAATTTCCATTTATATATACAGGCTAGTTCTTCGAACTTAGCCTAAAACGGGTGCCACTTATACCTACTCTTTAATTTTGAACAAAACTATATTGAATATGTCCATGTCTATGTCTATGAAAGAATAAGAAATAAACGATATATTATTATTATTATTAATTACAGGTATATACCAAAACATAGAATACAGTATAAGACATGGTGGTTTGTGACGTCACAAAGATTTGAGTATGTGATATTTTTCTTCATTGTACTCAATACAGTTGCCCTTATGATGAAATATCATGACGCAAAACCTCTCTATAAGAAAGTAAGTAGTAAATAAACATTATTACTAGTAGATTTTTTTCTATGGTGTTGTTCAAGTATTTGAATCAAAATTCTTGTTATTTTATACTAGCGGTCCGCCCCGGCTTCGCCCATGGTACATATTTCGCAATAAAAGGTAGCTTATGTTCTTTCTCAGGGTCTAAAGATTGTCTGTGCCAAATTTCATCAAAATCGCTCCAGTAGTTTATGCGTGAAAACCTTACATTTGTACATACATACATACAAACCTTTCCTCTTTATAATATTAGTATAGATTTGCTATAATATTGACTACTTACTTACTACTAATATGGCACATTATATTTTCAGGCGTTAGATTATCTTAACATGGTTTTAACTACAGTTTTCATGTTGGAGTTCGTATTTAAATTGGCAGCATTTAGATTTAAGGTGAGTAATCCTTTTTAAGCAATTAATCATAATCAATTGAGTAATTGAGTAAAACAAGTAAAGACCTTAAAAGATAGAAACAGACAAAGGTATGTAGGAATATCAAGAACTGCGGTAAAGTACGCTAGTAGGTACTGGTTACAACTTAAAATAAACTAAATCTGGTAATGAGAAGATTTCTTTTATAGTTGGATTTAAAACTTTTTACAGAATTACTTCGGTGACGCGTGGAATACGACAGATTTTATTCTGGTTGTAGGTAGTATAATAGATATTGTAGTGACGCAAGTGAACGAAAATAAACTGCCAGCTGTGAGTATACTTTATTTTACTGATACATTTTTTGTAATTACATAAATATTTAAGGAGGAAATAAATAAATCAAACAAATCTACTGAAGATATAGTATGATATCTTGTATAACCTATATGTTACACAGTAATTTATTGACAAAGAACTAAGGTGTCCTTGACATAAATAATATAATAGTAATAATAAGCCACACAAAGGCTTTTTGTGTTTCTAGAGTAAACATTTTATTTGATGAGGCAGGAAATGGAAATGAGTTGAAAAAAGCTTTATCAATTAAATATAAAATGTTTTTTTTTCAGCTTGCCCCCTTGGAAATGAAAGAGGTAAGCACAGTTTCCTTTAAATAACTTATAGTTTTTCTTAATATAGAATATAACGTTGTTAAATATTTTCAAAATTTAAGCCATAGTGGGTAGCAAAATATGATTTTTTATAATAAAATATTAGAACCACTGTTTTATTTCTTTATCTATTTTTGCAGCTCGACGCATCTGAAAACAAGGAGGTGAGCAACGTAAATTTTATCAACGATTTTTTTAAATAATATTATCTTACCTTTAAAATTGCATTATTATTTCCACAAATCTATTAATATATTATTTTCCTTTCCAGGGTACCCTTCTTAAATACGTCATCTTCTTCCGACTGTTTCGAGCTATGCGACTCATAAAACTATTATCTCGGGGCGAGCGAATACGAACCTTATTGTGGACGTTCATAAAGTCGTTTCAAGCTTTGCCCTATGTTGCTTTGTTGATTGTTTTGTTGTTCTTCATTTATGCTGTTGTTGGGATGCAGGTGAGTTTTAAATATCTTTATTTTAAATAAATAAATAAATATTTCGTTTACTGATTCCGTTGCTGTAGTATTTTTAACGCCGGATGTCTGGTTTTGGAGAGCAGCGGGATTCGAAGAAACGGTTCTCCGCTGGCCGACCGCAGGTTGTAGGAGGCCCAAGTAATGAGTTAGCCACTCATGAAAGGCTGCCCCGCCGCCTGCGCATAATCCCAGATTGGCTTCAACGTGCCGGTTGGCGACCGGAAGAGAGGACCCGTTGGCGATATCTGGGGGGTTTCGGGCGTCCCCGCGGTCTCCAGGCCAGCCATCTTCCAGCGTTGGTATTGCATGCATCGCGATGTTATTTTATTGATGTCTGAGCCTCGTTCAACTGCTAAATGTTCCTGCCTATTCACGCCTTAAACACGAAATAAAACATGAAAAAAGTCCGAAACAGAAATAAGTTTACACAGCGGCGGCACTTCCTCTCTTTAAAAGTGCACCTCTCTAATATTCGAGGATTGCACTCCAATCTCCTTCCAGTACACCACCACCTTGAGACTGATAAGCCGCACTTGCTTTTCTTAACGGAGACACAAATCAGATGTCCACCTGACTCGTCGTACCTCGGATATCCGGGATACTCATTGGAACATAATTTCCGTCCTAAAGCTGGTGTATGTGCATATGTACGTGATGATATCTGTTCACAACGTCTCCGCCACCTTGAAGATCATAATTTCTCTGTTCTGTGGATCATGATTGAAACTTCGTCTGAACAAATAGTCTACTCTTGTGTCTACCGTTCGCACAGTGGGGACTCAGATACAACAAGGCTCTTCAATTATCTGAGTGAGACCGTCGATACAGTACAACTAAGATTCCCTAGCGCGCAAATTGTGCTTCTCAGTGACTTTAATGCCTGTCACAGTGAATGGTTGTTTCCGTTTCGAAAAACCGATCATGCTGGGAAGGAAGTATTCAATTTCGTAACTTCACATAACCTCACCCAACTAGTAACTGACGCAACCCGCATCCCTGACGTTGAAGGCCATTCTGCAAACTGTCTCGACCTTCTGATGACTACTGATCCAGACCGATACATGGTAATGGTAACCGCACCTTTAGGTACTTCAGACCACTGTCTGGTGAAGTCTGTGTCAACATACTCTCCTCCTGATCTCTCGGCTAAAGGAAAGAGGAGAGTATGGAGATATAATTCAGCAGATTGGGACGAAATGCGGCACTTTTTTGCGTCTTACCCCTGGCAACAGGTTTGTTTTGGCTCCAATGACCCGTCGCTCTGTGCTGAAAATGTCACAGATGTTATTCGTCAAGCAATGGAATATTACATACCGTTCTCTGATGTCTCCATCAGTAGCAAAACCCGCCCTTGGTTCAATAGTAAATGCGCCACAGCTGAACGGAACAAGCAAGTTGCATACCGGAACTGGGCAGACGCGCGTCTCCGTAAAGATCCTGACATCAGTAAGCTCAAGAAAATATTTAACAGGGCATCTAAGTTTTGCAAGAAGGTGATGAAAGAAGCACATCGCGACCATATCCGCCATATAGGGAACAGGCTATCATCTTACCCAGCCGGTAGCAAAGCCTTTTGGTCTCTTGCGAAAGCTGTGGAAACCAACTTTTCTCGACCCTCTTTTCCTCCACTGTTTAAACCTGACGGGTCCCTTGCCCATAGTGCGAAAGAGAAAGCAGATGTGTTCGCATTTCATTTCTCCACCAACTCTCGTCTAGGTCCTACGAATGTAATTCCACCTAGCATACCACATTGTGGTTCCCTAATGCCAGAAATTCGTATAAAACAAAAAGAAGTGTTGAATGAAATGCGCAACCTAGACGTAAATAAAGCAAGTGGGCCCGATGGTATACCAGCGATCGTCTTGAAGACCTGCGCACCTGAGATATCACCAATTCTCACTCGCCTGTTTCGCCTGTCTCTCCAAATGGGGGTGGTGCCTAAAGCATGGAAGCTCGCTAACATCCAACCAGTGCCTAAGAAAGGAAGTCGCGCTGACCCATCTAATTATCGGCCGATCTCAATAACATCCATAATTTGCAAAATTATGCAGAGAATATTGAACTATAGGCTCCTCACGCATCTTGAATCCAACGACCTTCTAAATGATCGCCAGTACGGTTTCCGTAAGAGGAGATC
This sequence comes from Colias croceus, assembly GCF_905220415.1. Taxonomy (NCBI): domain Eukaryota; kingdom Metazoa; phylum Arthropoda; class Insecta; order Lepidoptera; family Pieridae; genus Colias; species Colias croceus. The sequence goes on from NC_059562.1 coordinate 6,350,591, forward strand.
TACTGGTGACCTTCTAGTTCACGCTTCACATCTGTGGGGAGAAGCCTTGGAGAATCATGGGGAGGCTCTTGCTGTGTCCCTTGACATCTCCAAGGCTTTTGATAAAGTTTTGGCACGACAGTTTAATAAACAAGCTTCCTTCCTATGGAGTGCCCTCCACCCTTAGCATTTGGATAGCTGATTTCCTACGGGAACGATCAGTGCGTGTCGTCGTCGATGGCTGCGCTTCTGATCAATTGGCAATTAATGCCGGAGTTCCCCAAGGATCTGTCCTGTCTGCAACGCTGTTTCTGCTGCACATAAATGATATGCTTAAGCATAACATTTTTGGGTATGCAGATGACAGCACCGTTGTAGAACGGTACTTATCTGATGCTATTGCAACAAAGGACAAAATTAAAATGGAAAGAGAGGCCATGGTCGAACGCGTGAATAGGACACTTAGAGAGGTCTCAGATTGGGGCGACGCCAATCTTGTCCAATTCAATGCCAATAAAACTCAGGCTTGCCTTTTCACTGCCAAAAAGAGTAGTTTTGAGCTGACGCCTTCTTTTCAGAATGTAGCGATTACAGTAGCTGACCACCTCGAGCTACTAGGAGTAACTCTCTCATCTGATCTTAACTTCGGTGCTTTCATCGAATCCAAGGCTCGAATGGCTGCCAAAAAACTTGGCATATTATCGAAGGTCAGGCAGTACTTCACACCAAAACAGCTTCTAAATATATATCAAGCACAAATTCGTTCGTGTGTGGAGTACTGCAGCCATTTATGGGCTGGAGCTGCAAAAACACATCTAGGAGCATTGGATTCGATTGAGAGACGTGCTGTAAGGATTATAGATGACCAGAATCTGACCAAGAGTAGACTGCTTAGTCTTGAACATAGACGTAAAGTCGCATGCCTATCAGTTTTTTACCGCTTGCACTTCGGGGAATGTGCAACGGAGCTGCATAATCTCATTCCACCCTCCCCTTTCCACCACAGAACATCTCGACGCGCGCTTGGCTTCCATCCCTTCATAGTTGATGTACCTTTTTTGCGCACAAAACGGTTTCAGAACTCTTTTATAAACCGAACAGCGAGGGACTGGAACGCCTTGCCCGCGTCTGTCTTTCCAGAAACCTATAATCCGGATCTGTTCAGGGTAAAAGTGAATAGGCTCTTTCTAGGCAGGCATGCTCATTCATAGACTGCATCACTACTTACCATCAGGTAGGATGCAGTCAAATGCCTGGCTATCTTTAATAAAAAAAAAAAAAAAAAAATATTTAGGGACAATTTTCACACACGGCACGATCTGATCCCATACTAAGTTTTCGCTTGTGTTATGGAAACCAGATGGCTGATAAACATACATATATAATTTTAAATAAATACTTATATAGATAATTAACACCCAGACACAGAGCGAACATCTATGTTCATCACACAAATATTTGCCCCGGGTGGGGATCGAACCTACGACCTCTGGCTTGGAAGGCAGGGCCACTACCAACCTAGCCAACCGGCCAGTCAAATTGTCATTTGCCATTTTGATATCCTTGAAATCAGTTTAATATTAGGTATGAAGTTACTAGCCGTCCGCCTCGGCTTCGCCTGTGGTACATGTTTACATTTTCTCATCATAACAACTATTCCTCAGTACTTCAAGGAATATTATAAAAAAATAATTAACGAAATCGGTCCAGCCGTTCTCGAGCAACACATTTAGATCCATTTGTAACATAAAATAGAAGATAATTGATGCTTTATGATGTGAGCATTTGATATAGCTTCTTGTAACTATAATTACAACCAAATTACAACATATACTATAGTGGAGATCACACCAACGCCACAAATGTCAAATTCTCCTATTTTTTACTCTGCATTTATTTTCAGCTCTTTGGAAAAATAGCACTCGATGATGATATTATAACGAGAAATAACAATTTCCAAACATTTGGTGGTGCACTGATGGTGCTATTTAGATCAGCTACGGGTAAGTTAATAACGTCAATTTTCTATAGTCTGTGGTCTATACTTAGATCATCAATGATGTTACAGTTTTAGTGAAAAAAAAAATAGATTAAATAAATAAATAATTTATTGCATAAAACATGGTACTGTATACAAAGATATTAAGATCAAAATTATATAACATTCATGTTTTTACTATAACTACATAGATTAATGAAGATTTATTAAAAATATTTCATGAAAAGATTGTTATGCTTAGAACAGATTATCTATTATTATCTTATGCTATATAATAATACTAGCTTACCGCCCGCGGCTTCGCCCGCTTTCTCTAAAACGATTTGAGATTTAAACTATCCTATCTCTCAAGTTGGATCGAACTGCATATGGTGCGAATTTTATTATCATCGGTTAAGTGGTTTAGGAGTCCATTGAGGACAAACATTGTGACACGAGATTTATATATATTATAAGACTAGTTTACCGCCCGCGGCTTCGCCCGCTTTCTCTAAAACGATTTGAGATTTAAACTATCCTATCTCTCAAGTTGGATCGAACTGCACATGGTGTGCGAATTTTATTATAATCGGTTAAGTGGTTTAGGAGTCCATTGAGGACAAACATTGTGACACGAGATTTATATATTATATATTATAAGATGCTATATTATGATGCCAGGAGAAGCCTGGCAGGACATAATGATGGCTCTGTCACCAAACGAAGACGAGCATCCTGGAGTACCGGTAGCTTGCTTCAGACCTGATGGAGACAACTCCACATTATCTGATGAAGGATGTGGAACCCGCCTCTCCTTCCCTTACTTTATATCTTTCTCGCTGCTTTGTACGTTTTTGGTAAGTGCTTTTGTTTAAAAGGAGCTAGTTTTAGTGGTGCAAATTAATTTTCTTTTAAGACACATTTGGTATCTAGTGCTTTGTTAAATTCATTATTATTTAGATAATAACATTTAACTGTTTTATAGGTATATTTGATTTAGTTTTGAAATAATTTGATTTAGGCTGTTCTAATTGTTGTTCTTTCGAAACTTTTAAATTGGAAATTAACTCTGTGATAAGTATTAACATTATTTTATTATTTGAGATGAGAAATTAAATGTTGTTTTTTAGATTATCAATTTGTTCGTCGCTGTTATTATGGATAACTTCGATTACTTGACGAGAGATTGGTCTATCCTCGGACCGCATCATCTTGATGAATTTGTAAGGTGAGTTTATTACAATATTCATTATAATTTGTTTAAAAACGATGTGCATCTTATTTGAAACGCATTATTGTTCAATTTCCTATGAACTAAGAATTAGTTATAATAAATTTACTGTCTGTTTCTTTTATTTGTATCTTTTATAGATTGTGGAGTGAGTACGACCCGGATGCCAAAGGACGTATCAAACATTTGGACGTGGTAACATTATTGAGGAAAATCAGTCCTCCATTGGGTAAGTAATATTATGTTTTGGTAGGTATTTTATTTAAGCTTATTAATATTCATTAATTAATTTTAGAATCAACTTATCATCTGATAAGTCAACTTGGCATCAGCAAATTATAGTTCCTTCACCTCTTTTTTTCAATACATTTGTTTTCAAATTTTAGAGTTAAGTAGGTACGTTGATCTGGAAGAGATAAGACTGTCAAAATACATGTATTTTCGATATATTTATATAATAATCACAGGTTTCGGCAAGCTATGTCCGCACCGCACGGCTTGCAAGCGTCTCGTTTCAATGAACATGCCGCTCAACTCCGATGGTACTGTTAACTTTAACGCCACTTTATTTGCTGTTGTACGGACACAGCTGCAAATTAAAACTACTGGTAAGTTTATTTATAGGAAAACTTTTTATTTCTTGGTCGCAATGGTCGTTAATATTGGTGATATAACTAAGGAAATAGAGATAGAAGTGAATAGGGTTGAAGACAATGACAAGTAAGTAAAAAATGGTTAGTACTTACGTAGTAGGTAAAATATCATTAGAAAAATGATAGGTAATAAGAAGTTGCAATTTAAAAGGAGATAATAAAGAAATGACATTGAAAAGTGTATCGCAATTACATTACACTGCAAAATAATCTTAAATTTGACAGACTGTGCAATTTTCGTTTGTATATCAATACGTTTTGATAAAAAAAACGATGTGTGACACAGGGGGACTGCCGCAGTTAAACCATTGCAAGCTATGCCTTCAAGCCACACCTCCGCCCGTCGGAGTGGGGAGCGTGAGGTTTTTTCGTTACGGAATTTCTCGATTCGGTCCCCACGCTCAAAGCCCGCGATAGAAGCTATGCAATAGCTTAATTATCTTATCTAATGCAAGATTGTTATTTTTCAAACAGGTGTAATAGACGAATGCAACACAGAACTGCGTTCTATCATCAAAAAGGTATGGAAGAGAACATCTCCCAAACTGCTGGACCAAGTGGTCCCTCCACCGGGAGATCCAAATGAGATCACGGTCGGCAAGTTCTATGCTACCTTCCTCATTCAGGACTACTTTAGAAGGTGAGTCTGTAGAAACAGATTAAAATATAAATATAGATTTTTTTACGTGTTTTGACTTGTAAAATGATTTTCAAAAATGAAAAATAGTCAGCTAGGTTGTCAATTATAAATTTCTAGCTGTTATAATAGGTATCTAGATTGTCTATTGTCTTTTAGTAGCTGTTCTAGTTTCAATTTTTTTTTTCATAACGTCACTTCCTATAAATTTAATGGCAGTTATTTTGATTGCAGTCGAATCATTCAATCAGTAAGAAACTTATATCCTACGTCATTCACTATACGTTTAACATCTTTGATTGATTTCTCAATGATGAAAATTATTTCCTTTCCAAATTATTTATTGACCAAATTTCATCAAAATTGGCCAGTGTAAGCGTAATCGACGGATATTTTCCAACGACTTTAGAAAAAAGACTTGCCAACTATTTTTAAGTTCAATTGTAACGAACCAACAAACATAGGTTAAAATAATAAGTAGAAAATATAAAGCATTATAATGATGTGCTTATTGATGTTAAAGTAAATGTATGTGGCATAATATTTGCACCGGCATGACGTGTAAAATATAAATGCACAGTAGATAGAGTAGAATAGAAATATACGTTATTTAATGAAAGTTTACAACAATTAATGACAGTTAAAATTATTGTCGTAAACAACAGATATTGTTAGACTCTTTGGTAATATAATTAACTCTAAGGTAATAAGAGCTAGCGCGCAAGAGCAACTTTTGTCTCCGCAACTATTTATTTATTTATTTATAATCTTTATTGCATACAAAACAAATACAAATTTCACTCACACAGACAGGACATTTGATGCAAAGGGCGGCTTTATTGCTTCAAGCAATTTCTTCCAAGCAACCCGAACTATTTTGTCTTTCCCATCAACTCTATGGGCTAGTAAAAAAGTGCGCGCACGTAGCGATGCAACTTCCTATAGAGTTGATGGGAGAGACAAAATAGTTGCGGAGACACAAGTTACTCTTGCGCGCTAGCTCTAAAATAACCCTGAATAAATAACGGAATAAATTCATAAATTCTGTCATTAATTGTTAATATTAAGAAAGTAAGGGGTATAAAACTGGCAATACTAATATTATAATATTCTATTTTATAGGAACCATGCGTAAGTCAACATTTCAATTTTAAGCAACCAATGCAATTTTTGCTGTAATTTTGCTTTGTCCTCGGCATTCTGACGATAGCCGAGGATGTTGCTTAAAGATTTTACAATTATTACCTTTTATAGTTTTCGATAGTCCCCTTTTTATAATTCAAACAATCATCGATTAATAATTTTTAACTTTACATGTAGAGGTGGAAACTCTTTTCAACTATATCTATGTATTAGACACTTGTCTATAATCCAACTAATTTAGGATGGTTGTTTGATTTCGTTTAGTTTTCTTTTTCAGTTCCCTAGCATTCCGAATTCTGAGTTTCATTTGACCAGACTTGGTGCATGATTTAAATCTTATTAATTCCAAAGCATGTTTTCTCCACGCATAACTGTTTTTGTTTCTACAACCACTCGCTTTTACAATTTGCACTTTTTTCATTTTGCTAGCCCGTTTTATTGTTTTAGCGTGGTTTCGGTGTTTTTTGAAGATTTGCATGTAAAATCCACTTGATATCACAACTGGCTTGGCTAACATTGTTAAATTATTGAGTTTACGTCGAGAAGACATGTTCTTGGAATGATTATTTTGGATGAAGTTGCCCTATGTCTTTTAGAATGACATGAAATTTCTATAATAATCGAATGAATATGCGAGGCATTATTCTTGAGTTGTATTATTTTTAGTTTGTTATGTGAGTTTGAGTTTGTCAAGATGGTGAATAATTTGAATAAATCGAGTTATTTACATTTTATCTTATATCGAGCTAGCCCCTATATTCCAAATTATTATACCTTCCTTTTTGATTGGTCAGTTTATCCAATATTTTAAAACTATTCAAAAACGAATACCCTCCTTTAATTGGCTATTTAGTCCAATATTCCAAACAATTCAAAAACGAAACTTATTGCTTTCATCCACATCCAAAACATTCGACCTAACAAACGGTTACTACCAAATCACAATGCTTATGACAAACAACGCTATCCACAGATTCAGGAAGCGAAAAGAGCTGGCAGCAGCTCAAAACAACCAGATGACTTTACAAGCTGGTTTGAGGACCTTGCATGAGGCGGGTCCAGAACTAAAGAGGGCTATATCGGGTAACCTGGATGAGATTGTTGGGGAGACTGTGGAACCTATGCATAGGGTAGGTTGAGTTGATTTGCTAAAATTATCTTTTATTTATTTTCATAATGAGCCTAGTTGTTAAATTAGCCTAATGTTTCAGTAGATTATTAATAATGGTCAGTTTTAGAAATGTTGATCTTAGGAATTAAATGAATCTTTTTTATTGCGCATTACAAATCAATCAAGTCAAACTTATGGGATTTTAGATTTTTGTCTCAGATAACTTTATCAGTTGATCAAAACTAGATTTATATGTTTGCTTATATTTCTTTAATAGGATCTTTGAATATATGTGTTCTATAATAATAGTATAGTGAAGATTGAATTGGGTATTTGAATAAAAAAAAATTTTTTTTCAGCGCAATCACACACTATTTGGTCAAGTTTGGACAAGTATAAAGAAAGGACGCGGCAGTTTCTACGCACCGCGCAAAGTGCCAAAAACTATGGTTAAATCTAAATCCGCTAATGGTAAAGTATTCACATATATTTTTTTTAATAAACTTTTTCGAATAGTACTTGATGATTCAAATGTAAATTGAAGTTTTCTATTCGATAATTTTAAAATGAATGAATTAGATGCTCAAGAAGGAATAAAGAGATTTTTTTCATGTTATTTTGATTTAACTTTGAATATTTTTGTAGGTGACAAGAACATGACTCTAAGTATGATGATGCAGAGGGAACTGGGTATGGATGGAAAGATACCAGAAGAGGAGAAGTAAGTGATAGACGATATAAGACACTAAAAGAAGAAACAGATAGTTTTTACAAACATTGTTTTTTATTATTGATTTTTACAAAGATAAATTAATTACAAAAATTATGCATGCATAAATGTTGCTATTCTATGTATTCACTATCGCTAACAATAAGGTAATGAAATAAACAAAAATGAAATAAAAAGCCTTAATTACTTCTTAATTTAATTAATTCAAAATTTATTTAATAAAAATTATAGCTCTTAGCAATGTGCCAGATTTCATGTAAATCGGTTCGGCAGTTTTTGGGTGTAGGAGTAACAAACAAATATACAAACTTTCGCATTTATAATATGAGTAGGATATAAAGTGAAGAAGTCATATTAAATTGATTATTTCCTCAGTAAATACGATGAAAACAGTGATGGTGATGAAGAGATCGCGATGCAGCCGCTTCTTCATGGAAAGGACTCCGAGAGGATCTTTAGGGTTATCGAGTAAGTTCTATTATCTAGTTAAATTCTGTGACTTTGTCTATGTTTAGCTCTTTTTATTGTATAGGTACATTCCGTGGCTGTTTATTTTAGTTATTTCTTTATTTCAATTTTTTAAATATTAGATAATTTTTAGAACTTCTATTTCATAAAAGTCCTGTGAAAATCGTGTCAGCTTTTCGAAGATACATTAATTTGGCTTTTTTCTTATTTCGTTTGCTCCAGAAATCACCTTTCTTCATAAAAAATAATAAGCGTAACATAGTAGTGTTTTCTTTAAAACTATTTTATATGTATTTATTACATTATGTATTTTGTTTATTTTAATAATAATGTGAGCAATCATGAAGTCAGGCCATTTTAAAAAATTACGGGAATAAATTACGGTTACGAAAAAGTATTTCCAAGCATGCAATATACTATTAAATGTACATATTTTTAACTTCATTAATGCTCACGAAATATTGATAGAAAAACATATTTTGTATACATATGACTTATTGTATTTTGGTTATTAGTATCTATATTGTATCGGTGTCGTATTTAAAATCATGGCACATTAAAATAATCTGCATGTTTTGAATCTTTATACTAATGCCGAGTCAAATAAATTTTGCGTGCAAAAGCTCTACCTATAATTTTATGAAAGCGCCATCTATTTATCAGAAATATTTTAAGTTTTTAGAATCGCGCCATCTTGTGTTCAGGTATTGAATTAAATATTTGTTAGAAGAGCTTTCAAAGCTTTCTCAGAGGTGTTTTCTTATAAAATATGTAAAAGTTATAGATGGCGTTGTATTAATAGAATGCACTCTAGGGAATGGAAGCAATATTATAATTTAAAAACGCATTATTATGTATAATAGACAATAATAATTTTTATATTGGGAGTTATTTGTGGTACATTTGTATGTAAACATTTCTCTTATTAAAAGTTACCTTCGTAAATTCAACAAAATAAATATTATCGGTTTGAATTATTAGGTACCACTTTTTCATTCAATTTTATAAAGTGGCATTAGTATAAAAATACTTGGTAATGTTTACAGAAAAACATCCAACGAACTTATGAAGAATATGAGAAACAGCAGTAAGTTTTTAGTGTGTTTTGATTGTGTCATGCATTTATTATAAACAACTAAACAATCATGTGTAAGAATTGTTAAAAGTGTAGATAAATAGGTAGGTACGTAAGCATGGTGCATGATTGAGACATTAAAGCATGGATTTAAAAGCATGTTTTATGAAAAACTATGCTATCAAAATATTTTAAGATATTATAGTTACTATGGGGCGGATTAAAATCTATGTGCAATAAGTAATAATTTAGGAACTACATATTCGTCAACGTTTTAAAATTAAGGCAACAAATTATTCATTATTTAATCGATGCAAAAAAAGAAAGGTTTCCTCATTCCTGTTATAATACGCTTTTTCTGTATATATTTTTCTTTCTTTTTTCATTTCGTTAGAGTTTTAAAGAAATAATATAATATCAAGGTAGCTGGCAGATTATTTGCTCTATGTAAATTTGTTATATTACTTAGCGGTCTTATAACTCAAAAATTACATTTTAGAAAATTATATGATAAGATCATAATCATAATCATAATCATTTATTCACCATAAAATACAAAATTAAATACATAGTATCATTATCTTAATTAATATGATAAGATTGCCTGAAGACTGATAGTAAACAGCCTAGTGTTTATCCAGGAGTCCTGGCTTAAACGTTTTAACGACTATAATAATTCAATTTATAGTCTACTAGCTTTCCACCCGCAGCTTCGCCCGCGCAGTTAAAGAAAAACCCACATAGTACACGTTCCCGTGGGATTTCCGGGATAAAACCTATCCCTTTTCCCGGGGTAAAAAGTAGCCTATGTCCTTTCTCGGGTATCAAAATATCTCCATACCAAATTTCATGCAAATAGGTTCAGTAGTTTAGGCGTGATTGAGTAACAGACAGACAGACAGAGTTACTATCGCATTTATAATATCGCTTTCAAAAGGTACGTGAAACTTCAAAGATAACAACATGGGGGGATGATGATTATAACAAAATATATATAGCCTTTTTGCGAAGCATTTTTTAAAATATAGATACACTGGAATAAAAGGATTTAAATTAGGTTCACCACTCTAACAAAAATCATATTTTATTCTTATATTTTATATATCTATGTTAAATAATGCTTGTATTAAAATAATGTTGGCACGCACTACTAGTAAATAACAAAATAATTGTTGTCTGTTAGTCTTTACATAAAGACGTTTAGGAAAAAAAAATATGTTGAAAATTATACTTATCCCTTTTGTTGAAGTAAATATAATAATCGATTATTTTAAATTAATGGAGACGATTTTCCCTAAAAATAACTTTTATTTGTTTTTGGTTTTGATTTTTGTGTTCATTTGAATTTGCGTGTGGTTTTTTAACCATTATACTTTAATTATTGAAATAAACATGTTTTTTTTTATACTTACAACAGATCGTGACAATATGCCCAAACAGACAAACAACGTGCCTTATTGTGTAGACAATCCAGCGGAGAATCTTATAGCTCGGGTGAGTTACATATAAAATAGTATGAACTGAATGTATTGTGTAACGTTAAAGCTTTAAGCTTCTGTGTTAATAACTGGTATTTTATTGCATGTTTTTGTTCCCAAATTTCAAATATCTCTATATAAATTTTATAAGATAGGTATAAAATTTTATGTTCGAATCTCTTTATTTATCTACTTCAATCATCTATTATCATACATAGAATAACTTTCTACGCTTCATTAGCTTAGATACTTTCAGGATCTTATATTTTGGGATAGATTCTATATTTCAGCATCCTATATATCCGGAACTCTACATATTTTCTGGACCCTATATTTCGCGAGTACAGTTTATCTTACATTTCTGGACCCTATACTTCGCGAGTACAGTTTATCTTACATTTCTGGACCCTATACTTCGCGATTACAGTTTATCTTACATTTCTGGATCCTATATTTCAGGTTCATATATTCAGGGTACTAAATTTCGGGATCCTATATTGTATATTGCAGGTGCTAACCGAGCAAGGTCTGGGCAAGTACTGTGACGCGGAGTTCCTGCAGAGCACCGCGCGCGAGATGCAGGACGCGCTCGACCTCTCGCAGGAGGAGATGGACACGTATGATGTTTTGCATTTATTTTGTTATTTTTACCCTATTTCTTTACAGGTTTTATTTATATATATCCGTTTTTAATGCTGTTTTTTTGCTAGTTATTTAGTGCGATATAAAGCTGTAATTGAGTATTGAGTCAAATTGTTCAAACTAACTAATAACTAATTTATTTTTTTAATAGTTAATATAATATCGCACATTTTTTTATACATAACAAAAATTGTATTAAATTACTAACGAGTTCAGGTTCGATACCGATAATAAATAATGGATGTATATTTTTTAATGTTCTGAAATAAATTTTGTTTCACAGCGCCGCTAATCAAATAATTTTACAAGAGCGCAACATGATGAGGGATCCGAATATACACAGCGATGTGGTAAGTTTCTAAGGTTTACTTATTAGAGTAATAAGTATTTGCTCGTTTTTAAAATCGGCTATCTGTTATTTAAAGTTCCATTAAAATAGGTCCACTCCGAAATAAAGTACTAGCAGATAGACTTTTTTTTTCAATAGTCATAAAAGTTAATAATTATGATTATTGCACGAAATTTTTTTGTAAATATAAAATGAATGAGTAAATCTTATGCAATAATTAATACGTAATTTAATTTCAAAAACCCTTTCCATACGAATTTGGCAATCCTGACCAAAAATGTTTTTAACCAATACCTACATACATCTAATATTTAATTTTTGTTATTTTCCCAGGAAAGTATACTCTCACGGCAGTACCATCCCTTCCACCAGCCGGCCATGCCCCCCACAGTGAAATAAAGCATTTTTTTATATTTTTTGGCGACATTTTCCGCTCACGTCGGTTGACTCCACGTGGGTTTGTAGCTTTGAGCTTTCAGCCGAGCTTCGGGCGTTTGGAGATTTTTGTACATAGTTAATATATTTAAAATATAGTTGTTTTATTCGTATAGGAAATATTGTTTATCTGCCACTTGACGGAATTGTGCTATTTGTGACGGAATTTTATGGAATATGGCTATTTTGACGCATTTTAAGTTGAAATTTTTAGAGGTTTTTAGGTCAAAAGCCTTTGGAATTATGAAATATATAGATGTATGTATATTGTATACATAGTATTGAGTGTAATTTTTTTATGTTCATGCATTTTTACAAGGTTGCTACCGTCCTGTAACAGTTAATGCTATGCGCTATGTTATTTATAAAATTATTATTGTCTTTAAATTGTTTGAAGGGAAGTTATTATTGGCTAATATTATTCGACGCGTTTATTTAAAAATATATATAAGTATATGAATATAACGTGCTTGTTATTGAGTTAGAGATTCTAAGAAAATGGCAATGTGCCTTATTTATTAAACAATGAAGTATATACTCTATTTAATGTATATTATTGTGAAAAATATACAATAAGTGCCAAAGTATGTATAAATATAAATTTATTTCAGTATTTTTTTAATTGTAATAATGGCTACTCCACGGTTTTCCAAAATGTTTGTTCGTCAGGTTTGTAACCGTTTTATGAAATAAATCGTATTTAAAAACGATTTGATCTTTAAAATTAATAAAACTAGTCATGAAGTGCTTGTATTTGTGTTGTATTTTTAATAAATCGTGTATTTTGTATGAATATTATATAATAATTGTTATCCATGAAAATAAAACATTTTAAAACCATTGTTTCTTTTATTTATTTCCCTTTATGAGCTCCTAGATGTTTTTATAAATTGACTTAGGAAAAATACATATCTAAAGATATCAAGAAATGTGTATTTACGCAGAAATATAAATAATAGAATAGATAAATATCAGATAAATCAAGTCTTATTTCCATCCTCGATAACTTCATCAGGCTTCGTACTATCCTTAGCAATGATATTAATAATTTCATCATCATCATCCCAAAGAATGGCAAAATTTCGTCTAATAACAGAAAAAGTTTCAGCCACTTCCCCAAAATGTGTATAATTAACTAAATCATCTCGTTTGTTCTCGAAACTTCGAGATTTTTCTGCCAAGGGATAATCCATATCAGCTATCATAAGAGGATATACATGACTTGTAGTTCCAGATTCTTCTAAATCTTTAGAACTGTCTTCAAGAATATTTACTTCAGGCTCCGTTTTATCCGCATTATTATACATTTCTAAAATATCTTCCTGCAAACGCTTGATCAGGTTTTCTAAATCAAATATTTTCCTGTCTATATCTTGAGACGATTCATACGGCGAGTCAGATATGATCGGCGAATTGATTGCCAGCTTGCGTGTATTTATAAAATCTGTTTCTGTTTCCTTGTTTAAAACATCTCTGAATCTATTTATATGTGTGTCTACTTTCGAAGGTCTAGCGTCTGTAGTCCTATCCATCATTCGTAGTATCGTCTGTACTTTTCTTTGCAAGCGGCTAGGCTTTGCTGTCGTTTCTGTACTTCACAGGGGTCAGGGGGTGGTGGAGGCGGTGGGGGCGGGGGCGGGGGTTGTTTCTGGCAAGGGTGCGGGGGGTCCTGATGAGCGGCTGATAAGTCTTCGATTGCGTCACACCTAGCTGTGCCTGTCTTCTCGCGTTCTACGACACACACTACTGGCTGATCAGAGACTGTGTAAGGCGGGTTCTTAATCTTTTCTATACAGATGGCCAGGCACGGCGGCGGCGGGTCTGGCTGTATAATAGGTTTTGGTGGACATATTTTGATACCTGCCTTCTGCTTCTGTCTGATGCGCTGGAGCTTACATGGGTCCGGTGGTGGAGGCTCGGGGACCGGTTCGATAGTACATTTCTTTATGAACATTTTCAGCTTACGGATCCATTTTGGAGTTTTAATTTTGGCTGGTTGGTTGCCAGAGCCGTGACATCCACGTCAGTATCTGTCTGAATTAAATCTTCTTATTTTGCTGTTTATTTTTTATTGATTTCCACCAAATAGTTTACAGTAAGAAGTTCAATAAAAATTACTATTTACTGCATATACTAGAAAAGTTACGCAAAAACTACTAGACGGATTTTGATGAATTTCTTTGTACTATTAACTAAACTGAAGCTTCAAATTTTAATCTCATATTTTCGAGTCTTTAATGGATAAATCAATGTCTCACTCCTATATAATAAAAGTCATGCAGCGATGCAATAGATAAAATAGTTTTTATATTTCACTACAACACATACCTACGTCATATTTAATTATTTATTAAGTACTCAGAACCTAGAAAAAAAAAAAAACTATTGATATTGAAAAAAGATTTCAATTTTCATCTTCAATAACAACCCATTTTATTATGCAAACCGTTTAAACACAATTTTTAATTACAAAATATTTGTACTATTTTGTTTAACAAAACCTATCCACTGTGTAATTTTACGAGTCTCATGATTCGCATTCATCTGGTATCTCAAAACCTTCTTCATTTGGAGTTTCATTATTAGCTGGTTCAGATGCTACACTACTTGCTGATCCCTTCTTTCCGTATCTAAATATAGAGCAAATTTTATTGGCTACTGATTTAACTACACCACTGTGAACTGGAGTTATTTGATCTTGTGACAGTTGCTTCGGTGGTGTTGGAGCCGGAATATGAGCTACTTTAGGCGGTGTAGGAGGTGGTGTGGGCACATCGTACTTAGAACTCCTATCAGGCTTTGGAAACGTCACAACATCGAGTAAATTCTCCATTCTAAAACTGTCGCCTAATGAGGAAAATGATTCGCTAACTTTAATATAAATTTGTTCTACAACTTGTGACGCTGTTTGGAAAATGTCTTTGCTTGTACCAACATCGTCGATTTTGTTGTCAGTCAATTCGGTTTTAATATCATCGTTACTTTCAAAAAGGCATTTGGTCGCTGAACACTTCTTTTTCTTTGATCGCTTGCAGCAAGACTCGTTTGACTCAGTATCTTGCGCGTGTGTTTCTTCATTTGTCAGGCCAAGATGTTTGCAACTGTTTGTTGCAGCAAGACCTACAACCTCTTTTGTTTTATTATACATCTTACAAATAAAACTCCCTACTGCGCCCGTCATATTTGCTAATGTCGCACTACTGGATTCAAGTTTTTCTTGAACACTACTTTTCTTAAGTGGACAATCCAATGAGCCTCTTTCTTTGACTCTGTTAAATGGATAGAATATCGTTTTCTCACTAGGATCTTTAGAGGGTATGTATCCGATTACAGTTTCACAGTGGCTTTGATCCCTTTTAATTGTTTTAACTGTGTCCCGTACACACTTCGTGACACACTTCTTTAGTTTGCATTCATTCGCTTCTTTCATAGTTTTGTCACAAATATTTGGTTTTCTCTCGCATTCCGTCATAGGCGGGGGACATTTTGGTCGTTGAACACAAGGCGGTTCGTTATTACAGCAGCAGCAAGTGTCAGATTTTAATGGTTCATCAGGACACTCTGCGCTCACTGAACAACTCGCTTCTGGTTCGTCTTTCGGTCTACATCTACTTCTATTATTTGTATCTCTAGGACTCATAGCTTTTTCCTCGGGACAAATTATTTTACAAGATTGTGCATGGCCAATATCTTTATCTGCAGCGACAACTACAAAATCATCTTTAGCTTCGATATAGTTTGAATTATTTGAGAATTTCTCCAGATACGGACGTAACACTTCTTGGCAATAACTGTAACGTTCAGAAAGCACTGTTTTTAATATTGTAAGAGAATTTGATTCCTTTACGTTAGATTTCTCGTCTATTTCACATCCTTTTATGGTTTTTCGGGATTTATGTTGTGGCGAAATATAGTCCGAAGAATCTCGTACGATGGTTACACTCGTTTGCGTATCTTTGTCACAAAGGGAAGGAGATTGTGAGGATCCTTCAAAGTCTTCAAAGGATATGAAATGTGGGATCATAATACATAATAATTTAAGTAGCGTTGATCATATTTTATTTTTATTTCATGCACTGATTTTTACGAAAATTTTGCTATTGTTGAAACATTTTATGTGAATATGTCATTTTGATAATTATAAATCTGGTTGACAATCATTTATTGATTTCAATATTTGACAGCAAAGAGATTTCGAAAAAAAAAAGTATAGAAGACGAAATGTGTTCATATGTTCATATTCTATCGACATACCTACGTGAATATTGTCCTATTTTTAGTAGAAAAAAAAATCTAATTTGCATAACTTTGTAGCATTTTCGTGATATACTAGGAAATTTATGAAAAATGTCAAAAGTAGATGTTAATAAAGTAAAATGTAATGATGGGCGTTCATAAGTAACTTTATTATTGTGATAAAAAAATTGGCTTATGGGTAAAAGAAAAGACTGAATTATATAAACTCATATGCATTTATTTCGTACTGGTGCGTTTGCCTTACAAATATACTTAGTACAAATTAAACAAAACTATGATATTTTACCATAATATTACCTGATCACTAATAGATATGCTCTGAAGCAATATCGAGAGTTCATAACATAAATAGGAAACAATATTTTGTTAGAAATGAGTAAATTATATTAGATATATACTTTCTTGGGCAATTGTGGGAAAATACGGATTTACTAATAAGAAAGAATTTAAATAACTGATTAATATGTCGAACTGTTAAAAGTTTATGTTGTTTTTAATGTCTTAGAAATTTCTACAAAGATGAACTAATTTATATTGATTGCAATTATTATTCTAAATTATTACATGCAATACAATTAATATACTAAAGAAAATAAGAGAATTGCCCAAGGAAGTCAGTCACAATATCTCTTTGGCGATAAATTATTGCTTTTATTATTTATTGATCTAAAATACAACTGATTTGCGAAAAGACGATATCATTTGTCTTTGGCGTAACTCTACACTGTATGCTTTACTTTTGAAACAAAACATATATATCTTTAATTATAATAATATATATACACCACGGTTCGTAACGGAAGTTTTATCACTATAAATTCATTATTATTTACAAATAATAATAATAAATGAAAATGGACGGAAAACATTCGAAACAAAGTAAATAAATATGTTTTAAAAACAATACAAACGTAACTAGAAACTAATGTTTATATAAAAAAAATTAAAAAAAAAGGGGAAAACACATAATCTCATTGTAATTTCAAGAAAATCTACACTTACTTGACTCATATATTAATTTGTTCAGCTTATGTACTTATATATAACAATATAAAAATAAGTTAACTTATATAAACAGTTGATATATAGATTACTTGTGCTAAGACAGCTTAAAGAAAAATATTGGAGTAAGACCAGATAGAGTTCAAACCATTGAGATATTCATATGGAGACGACACCGCCTACATCACTTATGTTCCGCTCAACATAAGCCATATGGCGTAACTGCACGCTCATTTTTTATTTGTTTTAAAGTGAAACGCATCAAGTATGCCTTCGTGTGTGTTACGATATTGCACAAATAATACGGAAAAGTGCAAAGGAATAACGTTTCATCGGTAAGTAACTAACTAGATAATAATTTTTAAAACTTAGTTCGAGCAAAAAAATGCGCCCCGCGCCGCCATCAGATTTTCTTCGTGGTGTCTCCTCCATACGTAGTAATATTATCTCAATGGTTAAACTAAAGATGTGGGAAAATAAAAAATACTTTATTTTTCACTGGGAAGATGATAAAAACTTTGTGAAAGTCAATCTCTATGCCGATCTTACACCAAGCGCAAATATTTTGTTACTATGAGGTAAACGAAAAATCTAAGCTATTAATGATAAAATGATAAAACATTTATCAGTATTTACATTGATGATAACTTTGGCTCTCTCGTTTGAAATTTAACTAAATATTAATGAGTATAACGTTAAATCTATACAGAGAAAGCAAAGAAGCTACTGACCTCCATGAAACGAATACAAATGAATTAAACATATCAAATTGTACATTATTTGTCTATTATATTGATGTAACAACTAATGGTATTGTGTTTGAAGATGACAAAGTTAGTCATCTAAATTGAACTGAATTCATTTAAGATTATCTGAAAATATAACAAATTTTTAACATACATTCATAAAGAAAGTTAGTTTAAAGACATTTTAAAATGTGCAAGATGTAAAAACTCTGTCATTTTAAATAAGAATTTCTATGTTTGTTTCATACATTTCTATGTTCGCCTTATACATTATAATTTCGTCACTGGGTTTTTAATTTTTTATACACAATTCCCATTAGTTGATAGATCAATGATCTATAATATAAATGAGTTCTAAAGGAATGGATAAAGGTAGTTAACTAAAATTGTCACATTAACTTTAATTAGTGTCCATATCACTTAGTTTCGTTGTGGCTCGCCGATAGCTATTGCTCGCACGGCGTCCGTTGATATCTGTAATAAATAAATCATTTAATTAATTATCTATATGAAAAAGCATAAATTTCTATATTTTGTATCTGACAAATTATTATTGAAAATGTTAATGAACATCAATACATAATCCTTATAGTATTCAATGCGTCTATATTTCCTTAATATTTTTTTAAAAATTAACCGTAACCTTATGTGTATTTACATGACAAAATGATCAATACATGAAATATGAACTTTGTTCCTTCAATTAGATATTTAAGTAACATTGTAGATACGAATATTTAGTGAGTAACTATATAAAATCATTAAAGACAATATATCACTCCCGTTAAAAGCTAACAAACTGCCTACAAATCATAATAATCAAACCAATTATTCACGGATTTGACAAAATCGCTCCTACATATTGAATCTCTTCGACCCCTAAGTTGGAAACTTTAAAATTGATAGTAGAATCACTTAAATCTAACGCTATAAGTTACTCCGGTCCCGAGGGTTTAAGCCCTTTGTTAGCGTCCTCTGGGAGGGATAAGGGTAGATCGACAAATGTGCGAAAGAATTGTTTTTTTGCTTTGATAGAGTTCGCTTTTATAGATTGCGCTTTCTGTTTCCAATTGGAATTAGTTTTAATGGCTGTTTTAGTTTTTTTGCGTAGCAAGTTTTTTTGAAACTAATTTAATATTACAGATTCTAGAAATATATTGGGTGAATTTAAAGAATACTGATTAATAAATTGGATATCATTAGAGGATGGAAATTTATTTATTTTTGTGTATAGGTATAAAGTTCAACTTATCACACCTTTTAACCACGCGTTCAACTAACATAGTACGTACTACAGTCTAAACCGTAAAACACAAAGTTCCTTGTACATCGAAATTCCCGTATCAAACGATCGGTATCAACACATAACTCTGCGTCAGGTGCGCGAAAAAAATAACAATTAGCCAATAAATTTTCATCGTTAACGATCAGGAAAACCACCGGCGCCAACACATATCCCTGGAGCACACCTCGATAACCTGTCCGAGGCCGGTGATAAAACGAGCAGATTTATTTCGGCCACACCGCCATTTGTATTCGAGGCAAATTGTTCAACATTTAGCCTTGCGAGCCTTGGTTAGCCTCCGCTAATGACGCGATTTACATCTTAACAACGCAAAACGGGAGATGAAGTTGTGTTGTAGCATTGTTGTTGTTGGATGTTACTATTGTTTGAGACATTTGTTTTGGTAGTATTCGAATGTATAGAAGTTATATTTTTTAACTTCAAGGCCCTTTGAAGTGTTTTAATAGGTTTATGTATACTAGAATATGTGAAAACAAATATTTTAAGCATTTTTTCTAGGAACCTAATTAATCACTTTTTCTATTAGATGTCTACAGGAGGCCAGGATCGTTAAGATAACGATAAAAGTGCAGTTTACGTTAATACTTAAGCACAACTTTTACGTTTTCCTACTTACGCGAATCGAAATGAATGACGCTAAACATGATTTCAATTCCTTGACAACAATGAAAAATTTTAATTGCAAAAAATCTGAATATAATTTTCTTTTATGATGATATATTGTTTTATTTACTAAATAAATAATAAAAACAATCTTACCACTTGGATAGAAGTCCCGTGGCCGCGGAATGTGAGTATGGCCCTCCGTACGGCGAGTACTGCGAGTACGGGGCCGCGTACGCGTACTCGCTCGCCAGTGTGGCTGTACCTGGAAATATTAGGTCATATTATGTACTAGAATATTTGAAAATTTGTGTTTTTGTTGTGTGAACTTTTGACTTCCGTATAACTATGAGTTATAAAAGATTGGGCAGAAATTGTTATAAGTAGGTACCTACTAAATACTCTAGCTAATAGTTTTTACATACATATACCTAGATTTGTTATAAAAATTTACAGATGCTTTTATATAAAAGGTTATTAATTACAATATTAAATTATATATTATCGTACTACGCATCGTACCAATATTAGGTAAGTATATCTCATTAATTTAAAGTCTGTCTGTACAATACATTTCGATGTATTGCATTGTTTTAACATAATATCGAATTTATAAAAACAGAGAATATTATGTAAAATTAAATAAGACAAAAGGAAAAAGCATCACAATACGTCTGAATCTTAAAGCAACAAATTAAATAACACTCAACGTTAAACACAAGCCGGCAAACCAAACCATCATTTGCGATTCACAAAAACAATGAAAGAATTAGGAGCGACAACAGAAATCACAAAAAAGTGACTCCAGGCTCGAGCACTACTCAAGCACTCAAAGGAAATCCAATTTCCCTCCCCCCACACTTTACTGTGGCGATGGATATGATATCTACAGGATTGTAGACCTTGTTTTATGGGAATAAGATCGTGTTTTCAGTGATGTGACGTTTGGTCTTTAATCTACCGCAATCTGCTTAGCGGGAGGGGGTGTTTAATAGCTCATTCGGGGCTATGCAAATAATTTGGAGGGGAACCATACGGCTTTGTCTGCGCAAGTAACGAAGCGGCGCGTTGTGACTTCAAAGCGCTGTAAATATTATATTTTGGGCGTGGCTCGGATGGATTAATTGTATGATGCGGTCGCTCTTTGTTGGATGCATGGTAATTGGTTTGGTTCTGTTTAATTGGATGATGGGTTATGCTGTTAATGTTTGTGGATTCCTATGGATGTAGGAATAAAGATTTAGCTGCACTTGACTTACTGAGTCTTTCATTTGTAAGTTGTAAATGTATTGAATCTTCATTTTGTAACGTGCGAATGGCAAATAATTAGTTGCATTTAAATAGATCTAAACATAAATCGATTCAACATGGCAAATTTTGCTTCCAAATTTATTATATTTTTAAAGGTCGGTGAGTTATGATTACATTGTAATAAGACATAAATACTCAAAATTTTCCTCTTTCACATAAAAGAGAAAAAAATATCATTTTCTTCTCCTATCTGAGTTAAAATCAAGGTAAAGAACGCGTCAAGGCCGTAATATTTGCCACAACGCGTTTGGAGAGTTTTCATTAGACCCATAGGATGAATTTCGCAA
Source organism: Colias croceus (assembly GCF_905220415.1). NCBI lineage: Eukaryota > Metazoa > Arthropoda > Insecta > Lepidoptera > Pieridae > Colias > Colias croceus. The sequence goes on from NC_059562.1 coordinate 6,372,012, forward strand.
TGTGGACGTTTTACTGTGAACACGACGCGATGTGAGCTTATAGAATAAGATTTTCACTGAAAAAAAAATTGGTTGTTTGTAAAGTAGGTTTACGATCGAGATGTGATGTTACGTGATAACGTCTTATGATGAGATGAGACGCTCGTGATGAGACGGGAGATCGGTCCGTCTCTCTCTCGTTATACCTGCGATCGCGCTCGTGAGGTTTTGGTGTGACACAAGTTTCTGAACATGTCACCCGACTAAAACGATTTTAAAGACGTTATCACGTCAAAAACGACGAATTTTTCCGACTTACAAGTACTATTACTACCACTTCTACTACCATCTACTAACTACATGTAAACTACTCACCATCATAATGCGCATAGGGCGGGTATGGCGGCGCGGGCGGCTGCAGCACGACGAGCGCCGCGGCGTCCGGGCTGCCCGCCGCGGACGGCGGCTCGCCCGGGCCCGCCGCCGACCCCGTCGAGTCGTTTGTGCCCGCTAAAGGGAAAGATAGATTTATTCATAAAAATACAATATTTAACACACACGTATACAGAGAGAAACATAACATGTTAGATAATAAGTACTGTGGATTCATAAGAAGAGTTAAAACAATACAAAGATATAATATAAAACGATTGACGGCCGTCAGCGAAATGTTAAAAATAAATTTATGAATCCATGTTTCGTCTCGAAAAAAAATACATGTGGCACTCGGGGACTGCTGCGGTAAAGCTATTGCATGCTATGCCTTCAAGCCACACCTCCGAGCCCGTCAGAGTGGGGAGCGTGAGGTTTTTTCGGTACGGAATTTCTCGATTCGGTCCCCGCGCTCAAGGTCCGCTATAGAAGCTATGCAATAGCTTAATAAATAAAATACAATAAAATTTCCTAGCAAAATAGAGAAACATAACATATTAGATAAACGTTCGAACACTGTGGATTCATAAGAAGAATTAAAACAATATAAAGATATATAAAATGAATGATGTACGCAAACAAATTGGCACATACTAATTTTTAGATCAATGATTCGTCCCGTAATCCTGGCTACAAAATAATGAAGCGATAAGAAAAATTCACTGAAAATCTTCAAAAATGAACCTTGATTTATAAATGCAAAAGCTGCTTCTACTCTCCCTGTCTCTCGACTATTATTGTGTGCTATAATCATTTACTATACTTTCTACTATGTTGCTCGAATGTAAAATTTTACAGGCATAATACGAACAGTAATCTTAATGACGATTCGACCAATAAAAATCTTTATCTTATATATTTCTTGTAAACTTAATTCTATGACTCAATACTAGAACAACTACATTATTACAATTTTCATATCCATTACAAAAAAGTCACAAAAAAAATGTAGGTATCAGTTAAAACAATTTATTACACGTTCAATTCTAAATTGTTAGCAATTTGTAGTACAATCGACAACATGCTATACGATTGACACCTTTGATCAACATTTCATTACTATGTACAGGTTTTTTACCGACTGCTGAAAAACAGCTATGTTTTTTGAGCTTCGAGTGTGCCTTTTTTAATACCTATGATGAATTTCTGAAGAAATGTAATAAATTTAATAGTGTATAATGTGCAGATATACTGAAACGAAATACCTATCTTTATTTCAGTAAAAACACAATACAAAATGAAATTTAACAATATAGGAAAGATTTGCTGAAACTTATTTAGGCACGCAAAGAGTAGGTATTTTCTGCATACGTGCAAATACGTGCATGATCACTCATCGAAAAAACCAGTGTTATACCCACGAAACTTTACCCACTGTCTTTTGTAATGAATATGATATTAATATTAAAAACTTTAACAAACTCCCTCTAGTCTTTATAGTATACCTAGGTAATATAAGTCTTGCCCACGCACTAAATCATCGAAAAAATCAATTGTACATTTATACCACAAAATAATTGAATTCGAAAGTAACTCAAGTCATTAATGCTAAACATGATATATCATAGTGAATAGGTATTAAAATAGACATCGGGAAGTGATGAATCAAAGTCGATGGATTTATAGCTATCGTTGGAAAATGCGATCAAATAAATATCGGGACAGGACTTTTAATCTGATAGTTGATTGGTTTGTTTTTCTGTTTTTTCGATTGGGTTTAATCTAGTGTTATAGTATATGGATTTTATGTGATTATTTTGATACTACAGATATATCTATCTTTCTCAATGTATTATTGTGGAACAGTTGCAGACAATCGCTGTTTTTTGATTCAAAAACAAAGACTATTTCATATAAAATTGCATTTATTACCAGTAAATATAATATCGTTTATTTATTTAGTATTTATTACTCTTTAATAAAACTATACATGGGAAACTTATTGCTAATGAATATAAAACAAAAAAAATATAGTTTATTAGGCGGCCTTATCAGCTTACTAGCAGTGATCTCTTCCAGGCAACCTGGGCAAAAGGCCCGATTTCACCAATAACCCCTAAACAGTCTCCTAAGTAAGGGTTCCTTAGTTTAAGGGACCCTTCAAATCACTACCAAACCTAACGATTTAGGTGACACTTATCTGTCGGTGAAAGCAAATTTTACGTTAGGTATCCCCTAAATTGACTTAGGTGACACTTAATTTTTACGGGTTGTTGGTGAAAACGGGCATAAGCTTACTAAAATTGCAATCGTTTTATAATTCGTGATTTTTAATTCTGTTACTACAAATCAATCACTGTATATCTTTTCATAGTAAAAGTTAAAAGTTACTTTTTTTAATACCACGGTATTTGTATATGGTATATATGAAGTTAAAGATTTTAACCGACTTCATTTTGTAAGTGAGAAGTCCACGTTACAGCTTTTATGTCATTCGCGTTGGTATTTAAATGTCAAGTACTGAATTATTTCAAAGGAAATTTCTTTTTATTAAAAACATTTGACATAGTAAGTGGCCCTGCTTTCCAAGCCAGGGGGGTGTGTTGTGGGTTCGATTTCCACCCAGGGCAAATATTTGTGTGATGAACATTGAAGTTTGCTCTGTGTCTGGGTGTTAATCTAATATATAAAATTCCCGTGTCACAATGTTAGTTACCGTACTCCTCCAAAACGGCTGGACCGATTCTCAAGTTTTCTGTGCTTATTGGGTAGCTCCAAGAAACGACCAACATCTATTTTTCATACCCCTAAGGGATAAGAGTAAGGCAGAACAATGTTTGCCGGGATAGCTAGTTATCTCTATAAATATTTATTTAATATTATATATGTATGTTTATCAGCCATCTGGTTTCCATAACACAAGCGAAAGCTCAGTATGGGATCAGATAGTGCCGTGTGCAAAAAATGTCCTGAAATATTTATTTATTTTTATGTTGGTACGAATTTTATCATTTTTCCAATATTTATTCTAACACAACCTGAGCCTTGTTCCTATTATCCTCTAACCACTAAATATTAAAGCCTTATGAAACATAATAAGCCGTCAATAGTTTCCCATAGTACTTGTAATTCGACGCCATGGGATTGCGGTGATCTCAATCAGATGTATTCCACTTAAGCGTGAGAATTATTAATTATATCAATTTTGTATAGATCGATATATGTTATGTGGTTTTGTTAAGCTTTTAGTGAAAGGTAGAGGATTTAGAAAAAAATATTTTTAATTTAACACTTAGATGTTCTATACAGGGTGTAATCGTTAAGTGTACACAGGTGATAATTCCGTAACTATTACAGATATCAAAAAACTTTAAACTGATATTGATATAAGTATATTAAGAAGAGCTGGAACGTCAACACATTTACACATTGCACATGTTAGGCCGGGAGATACTGACACAAAATTTCGGGTCATTTGTAACAGGATGGCGGTCTAGAGGGGTCTTACTTATCCGACGAGTGTGACTTACGCCCACGCGACTAGTCCGCCGGTACCAGCGTTCTGACCATCATTTTTCTTTTTGTCATTGCGTAATAAGACCTCTGTAGAACCGCCATTCTGTTACAAATGACCCGAAATTTTGTGTCAGTATCTCCCGGCCTATGTATGTGTCATATTTTGCAATTGTTTATAAATACAGGGTGATGTTATTGGTGTAGTACGAATATCTAAAAATCTATGAAGAATTTTGTGATACAGTAAATGGAAGAATTATAGACTATTTTACAGTATTTAATAAAATCATTTAATTTTTTGTTCATTTTCATTAGAAATGTCAATTTTTCTCACCAAGGTGGAAATTTGGATGATAAGGATCTTGTTAGAAAAATATAAATTTTGATTAAAATCGGCATTTTTTTTTTTCAAAAATCAAATTACTAATTAATAATCAGAGTTATCACCATTTACATTAATTTACAAACGATATCGGTTGTTCTTACTTAAAATTGAATACCAATGTCTTATTGCGGTATGTGTTCTTTGGAAGTGTTCGTAAAGTTGTTGATCCGTAATTAAATTTTGCGGAAAATCTTTTAGAGCGCTTAGTTGTGACATATCCTAAGCATATTTAATAGAATTAAAAGACGAGCGAATATCCAGAATAAAACACAATACCTATTCTTTATGACATTATTTAAAAAAAATTACGCCAAACTATACACAATTTTTACTTGATGCAATCCTTGTATGAATGATTAGTAATACTTTTATCCAATTGATTATTTTTAGAATAAATAATTAAGTTCATTAATTGATTTACTTTTAAATTATAATTTTACAGGTAAATTATGAGAGCTTTCATAATTATATTTGCATATATTTATCTACAACGCACCCATTTTACAATTCAAGTCCAAAATGAAACTAGAGTCGCATTTATTTTTGAACATACTGTAAGTGAAATTGCATAAGTGTGAGTACTGTGAACATGCCAGCTTTCCTTAATTTACCGATACTATACCTAATGAGTAAAATGACAATAATAACTTTTTAAAAATAAAACGAGAAATATCCAAAAGTATTCCACATCGAGCTCTATTAACAGTTTTTATAAGAACTTTCATTAAAATTTGCAAAGCAATTAAAGCACAAAATCAAATAAAATGTATGGGAGCGTTTGATGTAATTTTTTTGGGTATTTCTCGTTTTATTTTTTAAAGTTATTATTGTCATTTTACTCATTAGGTACAGTGCTTTCGATATCAGGTTAAAGTTTTTTGATATCTGCAAATAGTTACAGAATAATCGCCTGTACAGTGTGCACACTTAACGATTACACCCTGTATACGTAAGAGCTAGCGCGCAAGAGCAACTTTTGTCTCCGCAACTATTTTGTCTCTCCCATCAATTGTATGGGGAGTTGCGTCGCTACGTGCGTGCACTTTCATACTAGTCCATGGGTGAGCAAGAGCAACTTTTGTCTCCGCAACTATTTTGTCTCTCCCATCAACTCTATGAACTCTATAGTGCGCGCACGTAGCGACGCAACTCCCCATAGAGTTGATGGGAGAGACAAAATAGTTGCGGAGACAAAAGTTGCTCTTGCGTGCTAAGTAGCTTGATTTATAACTTCTTCAAGATTTGCTGTGAAATCTCAATTAAAATAGGTGTCTTCATCATCAGAATTCAAAAATTACATGTATTTTCGTCCTGTATTATTTGTCAATATATTTTCAAAAGTAAAGTGTATTTTAATAAGGATAATAAAACCTATAAAACATGCTTAGCCCGGTTTTAAATAGCGACCTGCAGTTGGATGTAAACAATTCAACCGTAAGAAGAGAGTCTAGATACAGTTATTTAGTGCTATACTGTTTTAGAATAAGGCTTGTTTCCATTTCAAGCTATGATATATGAAAGCTATGAAGTGGAATTTTTACGACATTGACCACTTTCGAATGTAAGCGTAAGTCTTATAGCAAAGATCATATTATTATATAAACATGAAAACTCAACAAAACATCTAAATATTTTAAAGTGATACATGCACAAACCTAAACCACTAAAATAAATAAATATACTTTATAGCATAAAGATTAGTGCAGAATCGAGTTTTTAAAAAATGAACACAATTAATTATACAATGTATTAGAAAACAATAGCTTCCAACTAGCTTTGCATATCTCAGCTTGCATTACGAAACAAACATAACGACATAGTAATTTTCAGGGCGTAACTAATAATGGTTTGATGACGGTAGTTGTAAAAATTGGCGGGTTGGCAAAACGACGCTTGATCGTGACACGAGCCTCGCCTACTTATAAAATGATTAAAGTTTTATAAAATTTTAAATCATTTAATAGAAATAATAGAAATAAAGGATTTTTAAGTTATTTTCAGAACTTCCGGATTATCTTTTTATCGAACTAATTGGTAGATTGCCTGGAAGAAATCGCTTTTAAGCGATAAGGTCACCTTTTGTACTTTACCTCGAATCTATACAACTATATTATATTATATACTGTAATGTTAAAAGGTGTGGTACAATAAATGGTTAAATAGATATTAAAATTCATCTCTTGCCTTGCATTTTTCATTCTAGATTACGATAAAATAATTCAGGATGCACATAGAATCAGTAACTAAGAATAAAATTATCTGTATAAGACATAGTTCTAGAACTTTCCTAGATGCTATTTATATCTGGAAATCGCCAGATTGCGGCGTTTGTCGTACTGCTGATACTTTAGTATCTCGACATAGCCTAGTTGTAGACCTTACCTAGATAATTTCCCTGATCCTATATTTTCAGATCCTTGGATAAAAACCATATTCTAGAACTTTCCTACACATAATCCATACTAATATTATAAATGCGAAAGTAACTCTGTCTGTCTGTCTGTTACTCAATCACGCCTTAACTACTGAACCAATTTGCATGAAATTTGGTATAGAGATATTTTGATACCCGAGAAAGGACATAGGTTACTTTTTATCCCGGGAAAATGACGCATCCCACTGGAACGGACCTATGCGGGTTTTTCTTTGACTGCGCGGGCGAAGCCGCGGGCGGAAAGCTAGTCGTCTATAACTCACCAGAATGCGGTGCATAGTGCGGATGAGCGGCGTGTTCATACGGCGCCTCGAACAGCTCCCCGTAGTACCCCGTCCCGCCCCCGAGCTCTGAGAGCAACTTGTACTCGTCCTTTAGACTCCACTTCGACGACGACCACAGCTGGAAGGGAACCTGGGTTTAGTTACGTGTGAGATTTGGAACTTGAAGAAAAATAATACGTGTCGCACTCGGGGACTGCCGCGGTAAAGCTATTGCATGCTATGCCTTCAAGCCACACCTCCGCCCGTCGGAGTGGGGAGCGTGAGGTTTTTCGTTACGCAATTTCTGGATTCGGTCCCCGCGCTCAAGGCCCGCGATAAGCTATGCAATAGCTTAAAACTTCTTAAAAAAATCTTAAAAAACCTTAAAAATTATGGAAATATTTGCCACGTTCCGTCACGTCATTGAATAAAGTGTTGATTCTGGTATCTTTGAATCTAAAGAAGTTTCACTTCTGACACGTGTGCTCGCACGCTCTTTTTTATGTTTTGAGCATGTTATATGATATTTTCCTTTAATCAAATGGTCAACCGGTATTTTTGACATTCTTTTATGCTTGAGCTTGCGTATTTTAGGACAAAATTGGACTATAATACGATGGTAGCTGTAAGCTTAGGCTGTAAGCAATTCGCTACTCGCACTGTGTCATAATAACCATGAGTCAAAACTCAATGATAATTTTTAACTTAAACACTCCATTTTATTATGTTGGATAGTTTGCTGAATGCGGGAAATTAACATTTAATTTATATTTATTATTTAATAATATGTAAGTCATTTTAAGTAAATTGCTTCAAGTTTAAAATAATACTTACGTTAGAATATATCTGGTCGCCGTTGTAGTGACTTCTTTGTCTCTTCACGTCGTCTTCTGAATGACTATTGAAATCTCTGTTCTCATCTGTTAACAAAGTTCAGAGTCATTAAATTACTTGTTAGTGAATCCCGTGGCTTCACTCGAGTAACAGTTGGATAAGAGCTTGCCTATTTACAGAATCTAGGTATATCTGTATAAATAAAAATCGGACAAAATCAAGTCATTAAGTGAAAGTTTGGCAAACAAAAAAGCTTTAACAACAAAACATCAGTAGAATTATCATTAAAAAAATAAGAAGGCATACAAATAATATACCATAATGTAACACTAAATCAAATCAAATACTCAAGTTAAAGGAATCCCACGACATTTCATACAAATTTTACGTTTATACGATTACAGGGTAGACAATGTCGGTGGGTATAACAGATAAGCTATGGTTATGACACCCGTATCCGCTCCGGAAAAGGGGTTAGAATTTAAAGAGAAGTTATAAGTTAATATAATATGGCCACAATTTGTGCTGGTTTTAATAGCACAGTAAATCTTGCTGGTTCCGCTCAGCGCACACCACTATGAAAGGGACGGTAGGGATGGGTGGGTGTCGATAGATTTTGACGATGATTTTGAAGTTTTATATGGAAATTTTTCCAAGTTTGGTTCGGGCGATAGCAGGTATGAAAGTGGCTGTAAATAGAAAGATCTATCTATCTATTTATCATCATCAACATGGGAATGTTCTTTAAAATAAAGTTTATTTTACTGCTGCCTTTTTCATCATCTTCTCTATGACGTGTTGCTGCCTGAAGTGCATCAATGTCTATTATTTAATCAGATATTACTATAATGTATCATTCAAACTACACAAGTTTGTACCTATTATTATCATATGCACGAAATGCCTAAACGATGCACCACTATTTTCCTATGCTCATCATTTTTATATTATTATCGATAGCCACTGTCCCATCACTACCGCGACTCGGAGACGCGTAGCTGCGGGGTCCACAATGTTTTAATCCCCATCGCGCAAGTTTATATAGTCTGTGGTACATATGTAGGCTCACTCGATACTATGTCTCTAGTACTCAATGGGGCATGGGACGAATTGAGTATAATATTTAGTGTTATTTAATATTTTTGGTGTTGTATGTTATGTAAGTAGTAGCAAGCACAGTGTTTGATACGTAAATATTAAAATTGATACAGTAAAATTGCAACAAAAATTCACGTATAGTTGTTGAAAACATTTATATTATGTTCTTCTGACATACCTACCTACACGGCGATAATAATATTGTATTCTGTTCGATTGCCACCACCAGAGACCCACCTGCTCGATGCCCAGAATCTTATTAATTGTAACTACCCTACACAATGCTTCTTATCTTCCCTCATGTTCCACTTACCCTGATCCTCATGCCGTTTCCTCTTCAGCCCGTTCCCATTATGCAGACCTTCCACCTGCTCGATCCCCAGGATCCCATTGATGCTGTAGCTGCCTGTATTTGTGACGTGCTGCTCCGTGGTTGGAGATAACACGGCGGTGGTCCCAGCATTGCCTGCGTGCGTTATTACCTGGGAATGATATGATATATTATGTAGTTAGATATAAGTTACATATTATGTAGGTAAAATTGAATTGTAATGACCGGATTTTAAAAGAGCAATTATGGAGTTTCTTGCCGTTTCTTCTCCATAGATACTGCTTTCCGAATCGGTGGTAAATGTTAAAAATATGTAATGACGATTCGAAAGCGCTTCTAAAAGAAGTCTAATTGAATAAATAATGATTTTCTTTAGAATAAGTATTAATTGTGACCTGGGAGTTGATTGATTATAACACAATGATAATGCTGTTGATCGCATACCTACTTGAGCAATCTTTGAGAAGACTATTGGCTATATAGGTAGAATTATAACTAGCTGCGCTTCGCGGTTTAACCTGTGTGGCTCCGTTCCTGTTGGTCTGAGCGTAATGATATTATATAGCCTAGTATATAGCGAGAATAATATATATGGCGAGCCTTCCTCGATAAATGGGCTATGTAACACCGAAATAATTTTTCAAATCGGACCATTAGTTCCTGAGATAAGCGCGTTCAAACAAACAAACTCTCAGCTTTATATTATTAGTATAGATTTATAACAGACTTACAGAAACAACACTCCCCTGCGCGGAGCTGATCTCCTGTTCCTGTTGTTGTTGTTGCTGCTGGTTGTGCGCGTGTTTCGCCTTCTCAGCCGCTTTGTTGCGCACAATCCTGCAACAAGATTGGTGTATGAGAATCATCATCTTCAGTCGATAAGTTTGTTACAATTGCAGAGGCATATAAAAATTTGACCTAGCATATTTTTACACTTACGATATTTGCAATTAAAGCGCGTTTAAATGTTAGATATAGGTAGTTAAAGATTAGGTACAAAGACGAGTTTGCAATCGCCAAATATAAGCATATAATTATTATTTATGCTAAAGGAATAGTAAGGAAAATAATTTACTATGATAAAGAAAATCAAACCAAGCAAAAAAAAGACATTTCAACTATTCTTATAATCGATATCGTAACCGAAATTGCACTAATAAATCATTAAAACGCAAAAAGTGATAAATTTGCCGACACGACATTTTTGTCGAATGCGTGTCGGAAGCGTAACAAATCGTAGCGGTCGCATGTAAATTGCATTGCGATGTCGTGGCACGTGTCGTGGTCGTAGGGTGCTTTTTTATTTAGCTAATGGATTGTACTTGTTGTTGATATACTTTCTCATAATTTTGTATTGATGTGGAATATATAAATAGATTATGGAGAATTGGAGAGTACTTTCCTACGTAATAATGATTCCTTATTAGCTTATAAATTTTAATGTTGGGGTATTAAAGAGTATTTATTGTAGGTATAATCAAGTGCATTAATTATTTTAATTTATATCTATGCATTTAATTGAATAGGTATGAATAACAATAACAAAATAACATGTTACAAAAAGATTTCGTAAACAATTTAATTAAATAAGTAATTTTTTATTAATTAAACATGGTAGTTAAGTAAAAACTTATTCCCGAAGTTATTTATCCAAATGTTTGGAAAATTTTATAATCTACTTTTCATACATATAAATAATCAGAAATAATCATCGTTATTTACCTTCTTGTACTAGTTATATCATACCAGAATAATATTGAGCAAATTCGCACACACACTTACATAAACACACAGCACCACATGCCTACAAATATTTTATTTTATATCCCATCACACCAAACAAACAACGCTAATCCCAGACCAAATTAAACTACGTTCATTTAGCTATCATTTTCCCGCCATCGCGCCGTTGACAGTTCATTTCCCGCCATGATGGATAATGGCTCCCGTTGAAGTATTGCCAGTATCTCGCGGGTTGACATATGCAAAAATTGTTTCGCAAACTTATAAAGGTCAGGTTGTAATGTACTCATCACTGAGGGGACTTGATTGATGGCGCGTTTTTATTATAAATTACATGGATTATTATTTGTATTATGATTTTGGATGTTATGATTTGTGAGTTTAGTGTTATGATAGTAGGTATTTTGAGTAATACCTATCATTTATTTTGTAATTGGATAAACAGTGTTTAAATACCACAGGGAATTATATGCTTTACTACGAAAGATTATACTTTTGAAGGATGTAGGTTACCAAATACCAATGTAGCAGATACTTTTATGTGTACCTCTATAAAATATATATTTCAAGTTATTTCCTTCATGCTAAATTTTTGTCTTTATTGTGCTAAACAAAATATATCTTTACAACAACTACATGAATAACAAAAATATTAACTTAGTTAACATTTCCCTAGCTTTTAAATGCAAATTTTAACGATGGCAATTTCGCAAAAAGCGCGCACTACACGCTTCCGGACGGACGTGCGGTTTCATATTTTTTATATTATAATACCTACTCCTTTCTCTGCCGGAAGAATATTCTTTGTTGAAATGTGTAATTTATTGAAAGGTATTATCATTTTAGTACAATAAGTTGGATAGTTTCAAATATAAGTATTTATGTACAACAATTTTATTACTGAGGAAATAGTATAACATAAAAAAAGTTTTCTAATATTTCGATGTTTATATAGAAACTATTTATGTCCTAGCTACCTCCCGCAGCTTTGTTGACTTTTATTTTTCCTGTACCTTATTTTCACATGAAAAATTATTACTCCCTTCAAGAGTTATTTTCGAGTCGACAATTCCAAAATTATATATTTTTTGTATCAACAAAACTTATTATGAAACATTATTGTAAAAAAATAACAGCTACCTATATATTATCATTTCATAACCAATTAACGTGAAATATCGTTAAATTTACGACAAAAACATCCACGTTGACGGTTGTCAGCACAGACACTCACAAAGGGAACCTAAATTGTCCATCGGAATTATTCAGTTTGGCGCGTAAAAAACTCAAATGTCAAATTGGGGTTGCTAGAATTATTGCTTCAATTACCAGGCAGCGGCGTGCCCTCGATTAAAAATGTCTTTTTGCAAGTTTGCGCTTTTTTTTAATTTTATTGCAGATGGCATTTGATTTTTTGAAATAATGGTTATTGCTGTATTCATATCGGTGATTTGAAATTATTTATACGGTTTATAACGTAAGGATGTGGTGTGTGCTAAAATATTTCCTATTAAAGTTAAGATAACTGTAATGATAGTGTGTAATGAATGTACCTAAATATTATGAACCATGTTAAGTTATTTTATCTATTTTTGGGTAAAACTCATTATTCCAGTAATTAATTTAGCGATTTTTTTAAATGTGTTGTTTTTGTTACCATTCGAAACTTTACTCACATCATTCTTGTTTCCCATACATAAACGTTTCCATTGACCATTCAGTCCAAACAATTAACATCCTACAGAAATCCTATAATCCCTCCATATCGTCACTTAAACAGAATCGTATTTATCGTTGAATAGACCGCAGGAGACGACACGACACGACATTAGCTGCGCGTGTCGGGCACGTGTCGTGGGGTGCAAGGACCCCTCCAGTGAATTGCTTTAAAATTGACTCTGCAATGCAATTTTGAAAGTAATGATCGTATAATTTGAAATTTAAAGTTTTTATTACTTTGCTGGGTGTGGTGTTTTTGTTTCATCATCATACGCATAAAATGGACTAAGTTAATTTTTTGAGGAATTAAATTTAGTGCATTTAAAATACATTATATTCAGCATCTTGACAGTTAAAAATTGAAGTCCTCAAAACAGTTATAATTTCTAAATAGACGATGATTTTCAGAAATATCGCCATCATAATATTTCAAATGAAAAGAAACAATATAACTAAAAATTAAAAAGCTTCGTAAGCACATACTTTCAAGGAATGTTCGAAAAATAATGGTGTAAAAGTACTTCTTTCAAATTTACTACATAACGAGACATCCCCGTATTCAGTAAACGTTAGAAAAGTATTTGTTAAATTATTTGCTTCTATATTCTCACACATTACCAAATGTTTGCAACCCATTACATTTATAGTGCTCAAGATTGTATTGTATTTTAAGTTCTTTTGTAAGGGGATAAGATACATTTTGTATTGTACGGTGTACCATGAATCGTTGCAAAAGAGTTGGTTGGGGCTACGAAAAAGTAAAAACACTTTTGTTTCATTGATTTTTTTAAGTGTTGTAGCAAGTTGAGAAGCTTTTGGTAGGATCACGTTGTGCTGTATAATATAATATTAAACATAGAGATTAGAAATGTTAAAAATATGTAGGTAAACTTTAGGAAAAGTCAGTCACACATAAATTACAGCAGTTAAATTAGCATTTATTAATATTATTATTTATTATTATTAATACATATAAATGTTTGTATGGATAACGCAAATTATGCGTGAGTGACGACACGTGAAAAATCTAGTCATTGTTATTTTATTTTAGCAACCGAAAGGGATCCACATTTCTTACAATAATTATTAGTTCAAATACTTAGTTAACTTCACAAATATAACACGTATTTTTCGTAGCCATCAAGGGGTTGTCTACCGGAAGTAGGGAAGGGGGGACAAAGATGGCGTACCGGAAACAGGGACACGTGCTCCTCGCACCGGACGTCCTCAGCAGCATCCATTGAATTATTGCCATTCAAATAATAAACATATAAACTGAATTCCCCCGTTTTCGGGAAAACGTTAGGGTTATGGCAACATTGATAGCCGATGATTCATTCCGATTTTTATGGGCACTTATGAATTTGCTAAACCCGTTGATGATCTTGCAAATTTATGATCAAGCACTTATTATTTGAACCTTTTCCTATAATATCTATGTATATTATTCCGCTTCACTATATCAGTCACCTTTGAGTTTTATATATATAGATAAATAAAGCAGAGAACTATAACTATACTGATAAGTCATATTAAAGCAGGCAATTTTATAAATCTATAATATCTATAAAAATGAATCCTAAAATGTGTTGGTAAGCGCATAACTCGAGAACGACTGAAGCGATTTCGTTAATTCTTTTTTTATAATATTCCTTGAAGTTCGAGGATGGTTCTTATGTAGAGAAAACGTAAACATGTACCACGGGCGAAGCCGGGGCGGACCGCTAGTTCCATATAAAAGAGGTCACTACAAAATTTTAAGTCCTTAGTAGTGTAGCTACACTACTAACGATCCTTCTATTAATTTAAAATTATATCTATAGGTAACTGAAGATCACAGTTGATTTTAAAAATAGGTCATTGGGCGCTACAATATATTTATCCAGATTTTCCTTTCCAATCACTAATTTCATATATTTTTATCTAATCCCGTTTTTTAACAAGGAATATTAGCGTAATCCAGAGATAACAAAATTAATAAACGGTAGCTGATAACACAAACGTATCTTATCTGGAAATGTAATTGCGTAGAGTTTTAATAAGTGTTGTTATCAATAAATGAATTTGTATTGATTTTAGGTTGATTACAAGCTACTGATATAATTTCAGGGAAGAATTGACATGTAAAAATTTTTAAAGTGGGGTATTGAGCTAGCGCGCAAGAGCAACTTTTGTCTCCGCAACTATTTTGTCTCTCCCATCAACTCTATAGGAAGTTGCGTCGCTACGTGCGCGCACTTTCTTACTAGCCAATAGAGTTGATGAGAGATAGAGTTGACTCTTACGCGCTAGCTCTGTTTTCATTTAATATTACTCGTTGACGTTATTCTGAAGAATTTAAATACATGATTCGTACATTCTTTGTTTGAAGAAGCTTTATTTATAAAGATTAGCGATTTATTTATAAAAAATATTAGTAAAATAAATGAACAATTTTTATTAGACATTAAAACAACTATATATGTTTCACATTACGTCAAAAGAAAAGATATCAAGAGAAACAAGGTGTGCAAAAATGGCTACGAAATCATTTGGTTTTTAACGACTGTATTAAACGGCAAAGGCTGACGATTAAAAATTACCAACAATAAATAAAAAAACAACAAAAATAAATAAAGCAATGAGCTTACAGTAAGTATATTGTTACATCTCAATTTCACCCCAAATCGAGAGCAGTCCATTAAGGCACAATAAAACGCGATGGGCATTAACCGTGGGGCCTTGGGACCGTTACATTGATTCATTTGGCTTAGTTTTAAATATATTTTATTGAAAATACTTAATATCGATGTATCTAATATTAATTAATATATTGTGATGTTACATTGATCAATGTCTTTTTTATTGTGTCCAAAAACCTATTAAATAGTACAGTGTTATTTAGATTAGTAACTTTAACGGAATTTTAAATCTGAAGTAGTATTAAAATGAATTTCGCGAAAAGAGTTCGCGATGTCAAAAATCTCACCTATAGAAGAATAAAAAATATCACTAAAAATAAAAAATAAAAAATAATCATTGAAATTATATCTATAAGTAGCTACTGTAATTCTCCAATCTCTATACTATAAGGAATTGAGAGTTATTGAGATAGAGGACGATTTTGTTTCTTTGTAATACTGAGACTCAAAAACTATTATAACCTTCCATATTAATATAAACTTGTTATAAACACACATACCTATTAATACTGGACACAGAGGGCACATTATCCTGGCTACAGATCCCCTCGCTCAGCAGTCTATCCCGGATCTCCCAGGCGAACATCGTCGGGTTTTCCCTCTTGTATGCGGCGATAGCGTCCACCACGGGTGGGGTCGCTACCTTCGGCTTCGAACCTCCTATCACGCCGGCTTTGAAGCTACCCGTTTCGTAGTACCTGGACAAAATAGTGCTGGTTAAAAAACTTGCTAAGAAAGGGTTAGGGCTTAGGCATTTCATAATGATTATCAGCATCCGAAAAGAAGGAAAATCATTAGTTTTTATCCAACTGCGAAAGAAGGAAATATATTCTTAACTTGTTAAAAATCCCCTTTAAAATAATTATTGCTTATTGAAATAAGTTTTAATCTTTCAAATAAATACGTAGGTAGATAAAGAAAATAATCATAAGGGAATCGTGGAAAATTCGAAATGTAAGTAAATATATATATAAGTATTAAGAATATCTTAGTATCACATTTATTTATTAATAATCATACTTGTTTAAATTTACCTTTCTCTCTATCGTGTATCAAATTTTAAAATTATGAAGAGTCATTAAAATATGAAACTTGGCGTGTATACGGCTTAATTATAAAATTTCCTAACAAAGTTTCACTTCAAACATTTGGAATAAGATTTAAAGTAGGTAAATAAAATGTATTAATTGGTCCTGTGCAAAAATTAATTAAAGATGATTACCATTCCATACCTTTCTTACAGGTATATAAAAAAAATAGATAGGTATAATATGATCTTGACTTTATATAAAAAAAAAAATGTTTATTAAGGCACAGGTTACTTTTTTTTATTTCTCTTGCATTTTCATTTCTTCATTTTACACATATTCAATTATTTAGCTTTAATTTAAAATTGATTATTTCATACATAAATCGATTGATATTAGGTACCTACCTACAATTTATAATCCTACCATAGTACAATACTAAAATACCAAATGCACTTTACAGTGTTGTCATAATCGAATTGTCATAATGTCCATTATTTTATTGAGCAGTTGAAATTAAATTTTGCTATAATGCCATGTCCCCAGAGAGGGGCGTGGGCCGACCCCCGGTATGGAGACCTTGTTTATAGCTGATTTGGGAATCTATTGATTGTCCCGTGATGGGACAGTATGGTGTGATTTTTCGCGCTGTTGTTTGTTTAATTTATTTTAGTATGAGTGTTAGAAACGGGTGTGTTTTCGTTGAGTTGCGATGATAGCATAAACACTTGACAAAGATTGATTTACATAAATTGCTATAAGTACAAATATGAAACTTGGGACTAAGGACTATAAAGGCTTCCTGCTTGAGAATAAATGTTCAAAATCTGTTCGATAGTTTTTCTATTATTATTCTATTGTTCGGATTGTATTTTTACAGGGATAGTTTTTAGTTACGTTAATATTATAGATAATAAAGTGGGAGAGAGTCAACTTTTTGTTAAAAGTACAAAATATCAATCAAAAGTTGGAATATTAATAGCACACAAGTCTTTTAAATTCCTATAAGATAATATTGGATACCTTACTAAGTTTTTGAACCATTTGCAAGTTACAATTATACCAATCGTGTCGACATTAATACAAAATAAATAAATTTAGCTCGCAAGTGGCTAGACCATAATAAAGAGATAAATCTAATCGGATAGCACCGCTAAGTAATTTTGTGACAGGGGTTCGTATCTTGATAAGCCAATTACGAGTGTGATCACACCCTAAGTGACTATGTACAGTCGGGTAGGGAATGTTCATTTAACACAGTATTTTTGGTACAGTTGTCGTACATAATATAGAATAATATCTATAAAAATGAATCCCAAAATGTGTTGGTAGGTAAGCGCATAACTTTAGAACAGCTGAACCGATTTCTTTAATTCTTTTTTTATTATATTCCTTGAAGTACGAGGATGGTTCTTACGTAGAGAAAACGTGAATATGTACCACGGGCGAAGCCGGGGCGGACCCCTAGTATAGAATACAATTTTGGAAAAATAATTGTGATTAAAGAATATAAAAGCTTAATATTTCAAGGTAATTTTTAATTAAAATGAACTGTTTCGTGAGCTTGAAGCATAATAGACATAACTGGGAAAAACATTAATAAAAAAATGGGAAAAGTTTGAAAATAATAGTAACTGTTTTCTCATTTCACGTACATTTCGAAACATTTAACATGTTTTAAATTGCATAATCCATAAAAAAGTAATGCAATATGAAACAAAACAATGAAAACAATACCTAGGTTTGTTACCGTTACAACATAAAATATATATTTTGCACACTTACTTATTAGAAGAAGACAAATTGGAAGATGCTTATTAAAAAATATTAATTCAAAAAAATAAGCACTTTTCACCACAACAGTCCTACGCAACAACAAGGGTGTCCATGTTTTCTGTCCCACGGGACAAGGGCTGTACCCGTTGTGATGTGTTTTAGAATATGCTCTTTTACATTACAATAACATCACTTTGTGTTGCTCTCATCTAATGGTATATCATGGCCTACTAGATTTTACAAACTGGTGAATTAGTATCGAAGATATTTATTGAATTTTTATAGGAAATTAAATGAGATATAATATTGTATCTTATATTACTTAAAACTTTGTTAGTATAATAATACATATTATATTTGACATGCTTAGACACGCAGCTTCGTTTGCGTAGTGGCAAAAAATTAACCTATATTTAACTAAATGTATCTATAAAAAGTTTCAACCATATGTAATATGTATTGAAAAGCAACAAACACATAATAAACAACTATTTTTTTCGCCTGTCAGGAAACAAGCTTTCTATGGCCAAAATCCTAATACAATATAATTATTTAGGTAAAAACCTCCGATTTTTGAAGTTCATATTACATATTAATAATTAAGTAGGATAACCAGAACCAAAGCTTGTAATCCTAAATCCTGTGTTATCTTGATGAACAATATGTTCAACACACATGGGCTTATTGATTCATATATAACTGGATATTTAGATTATTATGAGGAAATATTCGATGAATTGTAATAGATTTATAATATAAAACACTTTTATAGAAGTAGACACAGACTAAATATTTTTAAAAGAACTGTAAAGTCTATTTTCATTATTTGTACTATAAAAAAATGTTACTTGGTCTACGTGTTATTTAACTAATGTTTTCACGTGCTGTCGACCTACCTTTGAATTAGCAAATACCGTATTATTTATTATGTTAAACAATTCATATAATAGCGTACTTATTGACAAAGGAAAATAACCACACATCAACGTCATATCGACGAAAAAATTTTTCCTGGTTAATATTTAAACCGAAATCAGAAAGTAGCCCAGTCCTGTGTCCGTATATAATAATTATTGACTTTTTTTTCTGTCTGTACGTCGGCAGGCAGAAAGCGTGACCATTGCCACACTTCCGCTATCACTAGCTGTACGAATATCAACTCTTTCGCAACGCGATAAGGTTCAAAACTCTCCGCTCAAACCTGGCCAATGTACACTTGGCAAAGAAATATTGGTGCTATTTTATTTTTAAAGCAATTCATACTCTAACACAAGGGAATAAGCGTCAGTTTCGTGTGACGGGAAACAAGTATATACCCATATTGTGTACGGGCTGTTTTTGTGTAATGATTTTAAGAAATAATTAGAATTAAGAATAAGTACAGTAACGCACGCCTGGTCTAGATTTCAGCTTATCTAGAATTTATATGGTATTCTTTTGTTCCATCTAGATTATTATCGGATTAAGAAATATATGTGTTGCTACGTTTTACTAACCACTAGTGTGTATTTAAAATGATTTTGTAATTTATTTCGACAAAAAAGGATAGAACCGTAGCAACAACACCTATTTTGCATTTCAATAGGGGATTACTAATTTATGGTTACACTACTGTAAAAATGAGTGACCTATGTTTTTAGCGTATTTTTACATGTAAGTTTTTCTTCGGCTTTAATTTTTAAACACATTTGGGTACTTTGCAGTTTAAAGAAATGAAAAATAATGCTGCTGCCTCTTAATAGATACCTAAATCACTTTCTTATTGGAACATAAACATATTTGTACCTAATATTAACAGTAATTTACGTAATTTTTATAAAAAGAAAACCTTATCCCAAACAAAAATATATTTTATTTCCTTTATGTTTAAACACTTATTAGAAAACACAATGTTCATCATACTTTTCCACTAATAAGAATCGAACCTATGGCTAAATGATTGAAAAATACTAATCACTAAACAATCGGGGTTTTCATACAACCAGTAAAAGCTATAAGAGTACAGAAATAGCCTGCATTCAGAGCAAAATTCAAAACTCGGAGGGCAAATAAATTGAAAAACAATGACTGTTTCTATTCAGCGGCGATCCCGCGGGACTAGTGATGTGCTAACATTCGGGTAAACATCCGGGTTATACAGATATTGTTCTCATTTTAATATACTTTAGTTTTTTGCGCGCTTATCACAACTACTTAGACGCACTTAGGTACGTACTTGCTTTATCTTATTCATTCATTTTTATTATCTACCTATAAAGTGAACTGTGTGTCTAAAACGCGTAAAATTACTGAGATGCTGAGCACTTGAAAAGCATTGTATTTTCATAGATTTTACGTACAAAAATCTATGAGATATAATCTATTAGATCGATTTATTAAGTTAATTATATAAAAACATATCTGATGAAAGCGGATTTATTCATTGTACATACTATATCTTACAGTCACTCTAAAAAGACAAGCATGCACAAGAAAACATTCTGCTTTTATATAAACATAAAATATTATAAATGACAATTGAAGAGAAAAATTTATGAGTGAATCGGACATAACAAATTCGCAAATTAAATTCAAATAACATTAGCACATCACTAGCAGGTCGGTTTCAATTTAAATCAGACAATAGCGTCCGAGTGGTCATATCGCTGGGCTGTTGGGATTATAACACAACAATGAATGAATGAATTGAATAAGTAATGCTGTTTTTAATTTGATTAAATTATTGTACCTATTTGAAAATTTCAGTTTGGGTAGAGTCAAATTTTTGGATATTTTTAGGTACAAATTAATAGTCTTATAATTTATTGGTATTTTAGAGGTTTCTAATTCTAGCTAATAAAATAATCGTTTCATTCCTTGGATATAAATTCCTGTGTTTTAGAGTTATAAATGCTAATTGAATCATATTAAATCGCTCTCGATTATAGATTCTCTATCTTTTCTCAGTTTATTTATTTATTTTTTATTAAATTTGTCAATATAATACTCAATTTAATGTCAATATAGTCTTTCCCATTCGATACTTGTCCGTGATGTATATCTCAATTTTGCAAGCCACATACCGAATGCACCGGTTCACCAATTATTATAATGTGGTCCAAACCAGTCCATATGCATATTCATTATGTAGCCTGGCTTGTGTTAAAAATAAAAAGTAGTGTTTTTTATATATTAGAGTGGACGATTAAAGGTAAAGTCAGTGAGTTTAATATCCATCGTTCGGTGGGAGAAAACCCACCATCTAAAGGCATCTATAGAGGTCTCTGAATATGTGTTGCTAACTTATTGGGTGAGGTAGTAACATGAATAAATCATAAGAAATACTTAAATCAACATCCATCAACATAATATAATAGTACAGTACAGTTAACAGTACGTTAATAACACAGTTGATAGTAAAAGATGTGTCGGTGAAAATATGTGCAAGTACAGTATTATTCTTAATCTTCTTATTACTGTTTAGAATAATCACTACATAGTATAATTAATCAAAGTCGCTTTCTCTGCCCCTATGTCCCTTTGTATGCTTAAATCTTTATAACTACGCAACGGATTTTGACCCGGTTTTCTTTAATGGATAGAGTGATTCAAGATGAAAGTTTTAATATATAATTTGTTAAGATTTAGACAAAGCGGGCGAAGCCGCGGGCGGAAATCTAGTTACTTATAAATAAAAATACGTTGACATCCAACTCTAATTATTATTAATATTCCTCCAAAATTTGTAAAACACATCTCGAAATATATACACTGTTATTCTAAAATGACACACACACAAAACAAAAGAACAATAGTGTATGACATAAGTGTAATGTCTAACGGATGGACAAGCTGCGCGCGCGCGGCTCGCTCGGCGGAACGACGTGATTTATTGTATGAATCATTATGTGGAAATTTTCCAGATCTTTCCTATTGCTTTTCAACTGTTACTGAAACTTTCAACTTTTTCTGCCCTATTCTTAATTCCCGACCTAAATTGTCGAGGTGTACCGTAAGTACCACTTATTTTTCTCTCCTCTTCTTTTTGAGCTTATATATGCTTTTACGAGTCGTATTTATTTATTTTTGGGAAACAGTCATATTATATGATAGCGTAGGTATTAGCTGTCTGCTGATGTTGCAAGGCATTTCTTTTCACCCTACATTTCTTGAAAGCAAAATCAAACAGAATCGTCTTACTTACCTACCACCTACTTACTCACGCTCTACAGAATCTAAAAGTCTTACCTAGACAGAATCTTCGACACACAGCCATGGGAGACCCTCAGCTGTCTGCTGATGTCACAAGGTCTGACTCCACTGTGCGCCAGTTCTACTATCCTCTGCCGGACCACGTCTGGTAAAGGTCTGCCGTTCACGAAGACACCGCCGAGCTGGTTGACGCCGCCGTGGCCTGGAAGATTTTATTGGTTAGTATTGCATGTAGAGTATAGTTTTGTTTCCTTGAGGTGACAGGTTAATAGATAAATTGGTAGGTTGTTATTTTGTTTTAAATAAACGATATGAATGTATAAATAGTTACTTATTAACAGGATAATGAACAATGACTAGATTTTTCTTCAAGTACCTAGGCAAGAGACCGACGTAAGTATAGGTACTTGAACAAACATAATATCATAATTGTCTTAGAATACATAATTTCTAGGAATCTAAGATAAAAACACTACAAAATTTTCAGTAGGTAGGTACCTATCGTATCAAACAAGACTTGACAACCGACGCAACGCTAAAGGCTCTATATACCGTGATATGAGCTAAAAATATCTAGAAAACCCTACAACGTTCATTTCCCAAATTGCGCTACAAGATACGCTACAAATATTTCATAATAATATCTAATCGTAGACGTCGATAAAACGCTTAAAAATTCTTTATCAAAGTTGAGAAACATAAAACGTAACATTTTCATAATTTCCAATCAAATAAAAAGACCCACAACGCAATACCACAGCAATACTATAGACTATAGCCTGTGCTAAAGTTATATAGAATACTAGCTATGCATCGCGGTTTCACCCGAAAAGCTCCGTTCCTGTTGGTCTTAGATGATATATAGCCTATAGCCTTCCTCGATAAATGGGCTATCTAACACGGAAAGAATTTTTCAAATCGGATTATTAGTTCCTGAGATAAGCGCGTTCAAACAAACAAACAAATGAACAAACTCTTCAGCTTTATAATATTAGTATAGATAGGCTATCATAAGCATAAACCACCTAAGGCCATACTTTACAAATTTCCACATCTAGAACCTTTATCAATACGAAAACCTTCATCAAGCCTGAAACTGTATTTGTAAACAGAGTTCCCGATATCCTACCCGGGTATCGACCGGCGCAACGCGTGACGGGTCGATGGTCACGCCTCGTGCCCGCCCCGCCCGGCGTCATAACCGTAAGATGTTTAGGAATCTAGATGTATATATGTTTATAGGGATAGTTTAAGGAGAATTTAAGTGTAGATGTATGTATGTTTACAAGGATAGTTTACGTAGAAGAAATTGAAAGAAAGAAAGAAGAAAGAAGAAAATCATTTATTAGGTACACCACATTAACACATAAAACATAAGTAACAAAATTAAAAAAAAAGAAAGAACAGAACGCAGAACAGTGAAAATAAACAATTTTGTGTGGCGACCTAAATGGTGAGGCCCTCAGCATATGTCATGCCGACATGGTCGGCATAACGCTGGTTTTCAGTGCCCCCCACAAGACATCAGGGCAGAAGCCCAAAGTGTCCCCTAACCGTGACTATTACTAATAATACCTATACAGGAAAAATAATGAATACTAAAAAGAAACAAAATCCTCTACAGAATAATTATATACATTATGGAACATATAAAAACAAAAACATTATAATAATAATAAATAAAAAATAAAGAGATATTGAGAATTGTATTTGTAGATGCTTAGATTTCAAATAGTTTAAAGAAAATATATAGTTTGCGCAGAAGAAAATCTATGTGAAAGTGTGTTTACGAATATGGTAGGAATATAAAAAAACGACGTGTGGCACTCGGGGACTGCCGCGGTAAAGCTATTGCATGCTATGCCTTCAAGCCACACCTCCGAGCCCGTCGGAGTGGGGAGCGTGAGGTTTTTCGTTACGGAATTTCTCGATTCGGTCCCCGCGCTCAAGGCCCGCGATAGAAGCTATGCAATAGCTTAAAAAATAGATGCATCTAGGTGTGTATGTGTACCTATTTAGAAGGATATAGGTAGTTTACGTTGCATCTAGGTATGTGTATGTGCGGATTGGAATAAAGTAGGGATAGTGTACTGCGTAGATTGAGGGGTATGAAAATATACCCAGAGATGTTGGCCGATTTTCAAACCTGTCTGATATAGATATAAGATACACACAAAAACCTTTCCTCTAATTTAATTTCTCTCCGTACGTCCGGGTGTCTGGAAGAAATCGCTGCATAGCGATAAGACCGCCAATTATTGTTTTAATGTATTCTTAGGTTAAGTATTATTGTAATAATTCTAAGAGCTGATTTTACAATGCTTGGTTAAAATTATTCATCGAATAACATATTAAACAAATTTTTCTTCTCTAGTATAATTTTTAGACGACGAGATAAACGTAACTTAAACTAAAATTTCAGTAGATTTACGAAGAAACCCTATTAAAAATTTACAAAAATATAAGGAAAAGCCATCAGAGAGGCTGTTCAAAATATCTCAAAGCACCCTTAGGTAATTAACTAAAATGGCGGACAAGATGGCGCACCGGAAGTGGAGGGAAGCGGGAAAACTAAACGTCATCCGCCAGGTGGCAGCACTCCAGCCTTTTGTAATTACTTGCTTTTCGTTTTCTATGAAATTCCCTTTTTTCATAGTCCTTTTGTTCTTTGAAATTCCTTTTTTTCAGTTCTTTTTTAATGATAAAATGACCTTTTTTCTGTTACCAGCTCTACATAAATGATTAAATACATAAGTAACACACAATATTATATGGGTTTTAAAAAAGTAACATTAGTGAAATTACATTTTAAACATACCTATTACTTATTAGGAGAATATTACACTTGTACCTAAATAATATTTAACTAAGTATATTATCTGTATGAATTTATTTAAATGATTGATAATTATATTACTTAGGAAAGAAATAGAAAGATGAGACATTCCTTTTTCTTGATAACCTTTAAAGTAACTTATGCGTGAATTTATAATTAAGGCTTCATAACTACTAGGTACCTACCTATCTATTTTTTTTTTTAACTTTCTACTTTATAAAAACAAATAGATAAATTTTAAATAAACATTATCTGTAGGTACGCAATTGCCTTGTTTATAATAATTGTTGTTCAATGAATATAATTAATCGGTTGATTTACGTTGAAAACTACATTGTAAGAAATAAGTGTTAAAATTATGTGCCAGAAAATGTTTCAATTGACCGGTAAAACAGATTTTTTTATTAACATCTAGGTAGGTATAGGTACTAACATTAGGTATAAAGCTGAGGAGTTTATTTGTTTGTTTGTTTGAATGCGCTAATCTCAAGAACTACTGGTCCGATTTGAAAATTTATTTCGATGTTACATAGCCCATTTATCGAGAAAGGCTATTTATTATCACGCTAAGACCAACAGGAGCGGAGCAATGCAGGTAAAACCACGGGGCACAGCTAGTGTTATATACAAGTAGGTACCTAACTTACCGTCCTTACTAACAACAACAAAATTGTCTGTAAGTACTCCGAAGAATTATTGTTATTCTATCCCGTTATTTTTTTTTAATATGAAAATTCTGGAAGTTTAGTCTCAATGTTAATGCCTATAATAATCACACAAGTATGTTCATAAGATTCACTTCTATCTGTTTATTAATTTTCACATTATGCCACAATAGATAGTCAGAATATTACCTAAAATCTTTGAAACACGCAATAACTTCTATAGATTAAGTACTAGCTGCGCCCTGCGGTTACATCGTGGCTCAGCTCCTGTTGGTCTTAGCGTGATTATATATAACCTATAGCCTTCTTCAATAAATGGGCTATCTAACACCGAAAGAATTTTTCAAATCGGACCAGTAGTTCCCGAGATAAGCGCCTTCAAACAAACTCTTCAGCTTTATAATAATAAGTATAGATTAAGACGACAGGTTACTTTTAGAGGCTAGTTTTCGTCCTGTAAAACATCACCGTATATTTCATATATAAATAAATCCTTAATAATCACATAAAATCACCTGTAAAGCATAATTATGAACAAGTAAACGAGGACAGTCATGCGCGAGCGCACTCCCTCTTTCCTACCGACATTTCTATACTGATTCTATCGGACATACATTTTAAGCATTTCATAATGTAAATTAATATGATAAAAGGACTGATTTGTTTGTTTGTTACGATTTACTCATAAACTACTTGAGTGATTTTAAAAATTATTTTACCATAAGAAAGCTTAAAAGCTTCATTTTTTACATTTAAATGAAGTGCTCTACATTTTACATAGGTACCTACATAAAGGCCGCTACAAGCAAAGCCGGGATCAATAACTAGTGATTTATGTGAATTCTGTTGTTAAAGCACAAATTAGTGTTCAGAACGGATTTAAAAGATGATTGAATTGATTGCAGCATAGTTGAACCTTAGTGATAAAATCTAGATAACTAATTTTGGGTTAAACTTCTGTTAGCTCATTAGCTGTGTCGATTTAGTATCGATTTAACTTTGTTCCAGAATATTTCCTCGTACAGATATAGACTATTGCAATATACAATCCATAATAATATTATAAATGCGAAAGTAACTCTGTCTGTCTGTCTGTTACTCAATCACGCCTAAACTACTGAACAAATTTGCATGAAATTTGGTATGGAGATATTTTGATACCCGAGAAAGGACATAGGCTACCTTTTATTGCAAAATATGTACCACGGGCGAAGCCGGGGCGGACCGCTAGTTAGTTTAGGTATATAAACTTAGCCAAAAAATGAGGCACAGCGGTTTTGTGAAAAATATGCAAACAAACAGCCTCCATTAATTTCTGATTAAAATGATATATCAACAAACCTAAACTAAATTCTGAAATACTTATTGATTAAAAAGTTTTACATATCTATGCAAATAAATAACTGCATATATTACCATGAATAGGTAGGTACCTAATTGCTTTTTGTATGTTTTGCAAACATTGTTTATTTCCGCTAATGAATACAGAATTATATGATTACATTCAACAATTGATTGATAGGCTATTACTGTTGATAAAAAATCAGAGCAATATTTATGTGTGTTTGTTTCTCTTTAACGCAAAAACTGGTGAACGTTCTTTGGTGAGCTGATAATGGTGCGGATAATGTGATGAATATAAAACGTACAAACGATTGCTAGTTTTTTAATGTCGGTTAAAAACTACAACATGCTCATGTATTAGAAAAAAAAATATATATATCTATATACAGTTAAAACCATTGGTTAAAACACGTTTAATGCGAAGTTTTACTATAGTATAAACTATAAAGACTAGAAGAAGTCGTTATAAAATTTACCTATCACCATTTACGAATCTTAATTCTGACTAAATAGTTACCAACCTATTTTGTATTTTAGAAGCCCAAAAATTAAAATAGTAACAACATAAAATTAATACCTATAGGTTCTGTATTGTGAAAAAAATTTCAAACACAAACGAACAGAATCCTTCACATTTTCATAAAATCAAACCGAAATTTCCGGCGTCTAGCAAGCCTACTTCACAAAATAATAAAAGGGTCACAGAAAAATCAAATACATGTAGGTACCTACTATTAAATCACTATTTTGACCTTCAACCTACATTAATATTAATAAAAAAGCTTAATTATAAATACCAATAGAGCCCTCCGTCACGGTCTATGAGACACCCGTGTGTATGGAATTTAAAGATAGCACAGAAAAACAGGAAAGTAATAATAAATCACGCTTTAAAACCGTCAATGTTTGTGATGGAGGAAATAAATCAAGGGAAAGAAGAGAAGGTAGGTATGATTAGGTTGGATATGTTGAAGGTTTTGTTAAAAATTAATAGATTGGAGTAGGTACCTACTTTTTATGCATAACGAATAATATTTTTAATGTTTGTTAAGGTCTTTTAATGGTTAATTTGCCAAAACCTTTTCTATTTTATCCTACTACCATCCTACATTTGATCCTACTTATAAAGAAACAAGCTGGAAGTATTTCGAAGAAATCGAAACAGAATATACCTAGAGATACCAAACTACTGTTTTTGTATCTACGATGTACTATAGGTATTATTCTATCCTATAGGGAGTCGTTCAAGGTTGCTCTTTTGGGCCTCTACTTTTTAATAAGTATATCTGTAATAGATAGTATCGAGTAATTGTTCCAAATAACGAACTAGTCTGTTCCACTTATCTTATCTAAAACTCGACAAGCAAATTAATATTCCACTCGAAATATAGAGGTAATTAAAACGAAAAACCTGTTTATGAAAATATAAAAACCAAATGAATCGCACATAACTAAACGTAAAGTCCACTATAAAAATGCCGCGTTTTTAATAAAAACAAGATGGCGGCAACAATGGCGTCGGGCGCGCATCCGGTCAAATGGTAATGTTTCCTTTTAGCTTTTTTTGTTTATAAAACTTGTTTAGCGACAGTTTTATTTAAATTTTAATTTTGTAATTACGTTTATTATGGTTAACATCCTTAATTTAAAATTTCGTATTTTTATGCTTTGTTTTTGCTGATAAAGGTTATAACTTATAAGTTATTTTACACAGTATTTGTTATATCTTTAATCCTTTTTAATTAATGTTTTGTTTGAACAGAAGAAAAAATATGATTGACGGGAAGTTTGAATAAAAACAAAATCGACTTTATAAACAGGACGTAGGTATTTATCCAGTCTTTGGGTATATTAGGTACTAACAACAACTTGCCTAACTAATTGAAATTGTAGATAGGTACCTACACAATTTCACTTGTACATGTGTGTTAAGTTTGTTTATATTATGATAAAATTACTCGAAAACATCCAAGCTCAGAGAACAATAGTACCTATCTTATAAAATTAATATGGAAGCATATAGATCACCTTCGTTGCCTCGGCTTCTTCTTCTTTAGGTATCTTCTTAGATACCAACCATTTAGTATTTTACATATCCTTTATCCTTATTATCCTATAAATACCTACCTATATTATATCGAATTTGTTTTGTCGCGGAGAAAGAATATTCACTTTCCAGAACGTTCGTTAACAAATCGCAAATTTTGTTGTAAAATATTGAATCATACCTATAATTATAATGAGAATACGGTACTAATAAAATAATTAAATTAATTGGCTCACAAATCTAACGATAAATTATGTAGATAGCGATTAACGAATACCTTACATAACCATGTTAATATAACTACAACGCAACAAACTGGTCGTTTCAAAACACCAGCCAGACAACCTTTCTAAATCTTATTACGTTTCAAAAAGATCAGTGATATATGCGCCCGCGCACACGCCCTGGCCAATCAGAGCGCGCCGTGCCATGTGTGCGTGGATACGTTCACACATTACACGTACACGGTCCGCATGTGTACAGTAATTTGTCTCCGGTTACTGACTCGCGGTTGTTGTACTTTGAACTCTATTCATACAATTTAGAGTTCATTGTTGTTTGTTTTTGTATCACATATGTATTATGTATGTCGTGGTATATGAGTGTTTTATGAGGAAGTGATTCTATTGTTGTTAGGACGATATTATGGCTTTTTGTTGAGTGCCTTCAAATTGCGTAATCATTTATATTTTTATGAGTTTTGGTACGTGAATCAAATGTATTTTTGTTTGACGAATGGGAAGGTTTTAGTCTTTGTTAATGATGTAGGTATGTGAGCATAAAAAAGTCTGACAAAGTAACGTTTATGAGATTTTTGAGGGCCATAAAAAGTTTTTATTATATCTACCTACTTATCAGTTGATTTTTTAAATGCTTTGATTTAGAAATGTGACGAAAAAATAAATACTGATACTAGGTAAATAGTAAATACCTACCTAAGTAAAAAGGTGAAAAACTTACATTTTCCTTATAATTACCGCTCTACCTATCCTTTTTGTTTATTCTTGTTAGAAATGCTAACTCAAATTTAGTGCCATGAATTAGCACTACTTTTACAAGATTTTCGATGTAAGATTCTTGCATTACAAACATTAACAAGATAAAATTATTATTAAAAAAACAAAATACCCGACTGCACACTAAAACCACTCCACTTTTAGGATAAAATGTATCCTATGACACTCCCGTAATCAAGACAAATCTAACGATACCTCATACATCAAAATCCATCAAGCCGTTTAGGCTACAGGTGGTCACAAAGGAAAAGACATACATACATACTTACATACACTCGAAAAACATTACCCTCCTTCTTTGGCAGTCGGGTAAAAAAATCAATAATCACAGATTTAAAACAGAAAATGAAATGAAAATAAATTGTAATTTGTACCCCTTGTTACGTGTATCCTATGTTTCTAATGTTTTTTACCTATTTTTAGAATGTGCAAAAAACGTCCTCTTCGTTAATTTTCATGATAGGTACCTAATATCATGAAAATAAATTATTTGCCTTATTTGTCGTATTTTCTAACGATATACCTACCTATAGGGTTACGTCTTTATAGAGTTACTCCGGGGATTTTCTCCTTTTTTCCCAAATAATAATAAAATAACAAACTAGGTAGCAAGTTAGGTAATTAGATAGGTACTTAATCTGTGCAAATTTGTAAATATCGTTAAAAAGATATGTGGATAATGAATTTCACACAGATAGATTATAGGTACCTACTTCTACTATCTTTTTCAAGTAGGTAGTAGTCTAAAGTTTTTCCATATTGAGAAATGTTTTTTCAGAATCACTAGCATACGTAGGTATACTGTATACCTACCTACCTAATTTGTATTAACTTACGTTTGGAATTCTTTTTATGAGTTCAGTAGCCAACTGATATAAACAAAGATACAAATATTCAGCCTATCCAGCATTCGTACCTATTCCAAGTGGAAATAAAGCTGAAAGCTAAAATGTAGAGTTTAGTTTGGAAGTGTGAAATACTGAGCAAATATTGCGAAATATAATCGACGACGAAATTACCTATAAATTATAATACCTACCTACCTAGCTATAGCTAGACTGAATCTGAACTTCAAAATAATAATAGATATATTTAGTAGATAACTCTATAGGTTGTAGAGCGAAATTTAACTCTACTTATTTCTAGTATTACGGTGACCAGACAATTAACAAAATATATGCAATAGGCCTTGCGAATACTGTTCAATTAATTGTTGAACAATTATATTAGCATTTAGCATACATTATCACTGTATAACAGCAAGCGATCATTCCGCTACAGAAAGCTATCCAATCTCAAGCTCGCACCGTAAAATGATCGATGTAAAGGACATAACCTCAAAATCGCTCCAACATCCTTCAATTTGCAAATCCATACAAGCCAATGTCCTCCAACGCATGCTCAAATTCAAACGCGTTCCACGCACACAGACACATTTTCCCGCCCACAAGTGATCCGCCAATCAGAGCGGAGCGTTCTCCCTCCCGCGAGAAAGCGGCGCCCCCATTGGCCCGTTCGAAATCTTGAATTTGGAAGGAAATTTTTGGCCGTTTTAAATCACAACGCAGATGTGCGGTGCTATAGAGTTATCTCTATGGTTTTTATGTTTGTCGTTATGATAATCCGGTTATGGAGATGGCTCTTTTTGCGTTTATAGTCTGTGGAAGATTGGGATGTTTTTTTGTTGCTTATGAATATGGGAGCGGATAATGGCTTGTTATATTTTTATGAAGATTATGCTGGATATACCTACCTATGTTTAGTTATGATTTCATATGTTTCATACAGAACGAGTTTATGAGTTGTTCTTAATGGGCTGGATTAAATTATACCTAAGTACGCGTCTTAGTCAAACACGACAACACGAAAACGACAACAACGACAACACACAAAAACGAGTCTTAGTCAAACACGTCTTGATTTTGAATACATAATATTAAGTAGGTATATTATTTTTATTTAGTAAAGTATTATGTTAATTAAATTAAATAAGTACCTATCTACTTAACACTAACAAGGTTTAAACTTTAAACCTAAGCATATCAATCAATCAAGCAACTCTTTTTTTATAAGTACCTACCTAGGTAGATATTTTATATCACTACGAAATTTCTTATCTTCCTATAAAAATAGAGAGCAACTTTTATTAATCAAACTCTACCTTTTTTTCTATAAAGATTTCAAAAAGCTTTTATGTTGTTGCAATATTTGTATGAATCTCTTCAAATAATCCCTCAATTCATTTTATTTAGCATAGGTAGTATAGGTATACTATTAAAAGGTAGGTAATAATAACTTCTAAGTAATAATAATCATCAAAAAGTGCCTTGTTTTGTGAATAAAAAACCGAATAAGAATTACCTTGGCATATTGCCAATAAGTACCTACTTAGGTATAGGTTTATAAAAAAAATGTAGGTAGGTAAGTATTGCAATCTTTTCGTATGACTTTCCTCTAAAAATAAAGCTGATTATAATCAGCTTTACTATAGTATACTATATACTATAGTATAACCAACGCTTCATTTATTTTTATGTTAAATATTGTGGTAAATCTTCACACGAAATAGAAAGTAGATTAAACTTTCGGCATCAAATATTGAAGCTGTATAGAAACAATCTATACAAAATAACTACCTACATCTACTTTTTCAGATCATCTAGTAGTTTTTGTATGTTTTTATATATGAATGTTATCTACAGGAATTAAACTAAATGTGTATATTTAGACTTACATGTATAATACTCCATCATATTCTGATTATATCGATACGCGGCGGAGAGGTCAACGCCGCCGGCCCTCAGCCCAAAAAGGGCCGCGAAAGTGGCCTTACCCTGGCCCTCCAGCTTGCCGGCACAATCACGTTTGTACAAAACACACATACACACTCACAAACACATTTTATTTATTATTTTTTATACGAACACATTGTCTATCTGTGCTGTTTCTAAATTTTTCATGTGGCTGTAAAAAATTCGTAATTTGAAGTCGCGTTCGAAATTTTTTTTTTTATTTATTTAGTGATGTGGCCATGTGATAAATAGGAATCGATATTTTGTGCTTTTAATAAAGTAGGTAATATTAAAATAATTTATAATTTGGCGATTGTTTCTTAGTTTTTTGATTAGTTAAAGTCATAACTATTTCAAATAAATAAGTAGGTATTTAATTAGTTTAATATTTGTAACTATTTTTAAATTTCCACCGCTGTTGTTCTTTTCCACTAAAATATAATTAATTTAAATCATACATTAAACAAACACATAAATTTGCATTAATTACATCGACTTACGTAGGTTCGCGTTATTTATTGTAATGAGACCTTCTATTTTTGGCAATAAACTTTACACTTGAAGAGTTTCGTTTTTTAAGAATCTAATTGAAGAGCCATAGTGTCTAAAATCCGTTAAGTAACCGATTCTTAGTCAAAACCGATTCGTTTGGTTAAATTTCACCGGTTTTTGGGCGATTTTCCGCTGTTTGAGCATACTCTTTCCGGTCGATGGCGGCAGGTGGTACTTCTCACGAGATTTTTTTAGTTATTTATAGAAATGATTACTCTATTAAGCACTAAAGCGCGATTAATTCATTATTAATTGGTAGGTACATAAGATACCAATAAAACACAAGGAAGAGAGATATGTTTCATACATAAGGTATGAGAAAGCAAAATTAAGTTCCTGCGTACCTACCTACCAAAAAGTGAGTTTAAAGGTTTGTTTATTTAAAAAAAAACAGTACCTATAACCCAAATATCAACATTTTTTAATTCCTATAGAAATCTAAATCGCTTTTCATTAATTTTCCTACAATGCATCGTATCAGCATCATGATTATCGAGTCTCAAGTCGAAGCATGATTTTAAAGTTAATTTTATGATTTTTTATTTACTTAATCGTTAAACCAATTATTATTCACTATATTGAATACTGTATTATGCTCTTTGTTTTTATTCAGCTGCCACTTTAGTAGGTATCTATTGAAAGCACTGCACACACGTAGGAAATCTAAAAGATTATAGGTAGGTACCTATACCTATAAAGCTTATCCTGCGTATACTAGTTTCTTACACGTGTCCCAATATCACGTTTTCACTGTATATAAACGCATGTTATTATTATTAGTACTATTCAGGTACTTTATCACTTCACTTACACTAAATATCACTAATTTAAATACGTCTTAATCGCTTCGTAGACGTCTCAGTACAGATGAATAGATCTCGTTTTTGAGGTATATTTTACGGTTGGCTCGCTCAGAATCGATGGATTGTGACAAGAGGATCGGTTTTCTGATATCTTATGTCCGGCTTTGGCGTGGGATTGTTTTGTTCATTATGAAATTATTTATGTAAGAACGAGTAATCAATGCGGTCGCGTAATATTATTTTATCGACGTTTGTGCGTAGCTACGTACGTCCCTAACTACAGGACCTGTGTATAACATATTGTAAAGAAATCTACATTACCTACCTACCCACCTCGATTTATCATAAAGATGGCATTAGGAAAATATATTTTTTTTACTGAAATATAAAATATCAATGCCTGATTTAAGGAGGCTGCTAGTACAAAAGCACTTTTCTATCGTCGGAAAGGTAGGACAGATTTTTACGCCTAGTGCCTCAATATACGTAGGCTATATTGATGTAAACTTTCATAATGGAAGCTTTTTTTTATTGTCAATTTTGTAACCTAGTATTCTATTCCTATAGCCAATCCTGTAGATAATTTATGACGTAGGTGATGAATCTATTAGGAAAAACTACGATCGGGAAAATCAATGAAATATTAATATTTATTTTATTATCCATATACGAAGCTAATACGATCTGTATTATTTATTCACATGGCTCACATAACCGATCTCTCATTTAGACAGGTATTAGAATTACATGGCGTATTATTTTACACTACAGCTTATGTATCACTTGTGCACCTATATAGTTTATACATATACCTATATTTTTCGTTTCATATAGCGATTCTAGATTTAAAACCTCAATTCACAATAATATTACACTGCGATGTTATATTTTAATAGATAATAAATATAGATAAGAATCTCACTGCACCAATTAAATTATCGTTTTATCGAATTTAAAAACACTGAAGAGTGAAGACACAACACTAAACACAAGACGCGCGAAAGTTCGTCATTTTTTTTTTCATGTATCACTTCCAAATTTGAAAATTTCGAATGTTGTTTTCATTAGCGCGTCAATATACTTTTTTTTTTTTAAACGAAGCGAAGGTTTATGGACAGATAATATCGGAACACAATTTTGTATCGAGTGACATGTATGTTTGGCAAATTTTGGCGGGATATTTCGCAGTCGACCGCGCGTCGCGATGACACGACACCCTCTACGGCACGTGGCGGATGGGACGCGTTCGGATACTACCCCTAGCTGTTGAGATAAGCTATTTTTTCATCTATATTTATATTTTTTAGTTATGAATGACGTAAGAATATATTCGGGATCAGGAGCAGTTTTTACTCGAATAATAGATATTTTGTAGGATCGGGAGCAGTATGTTTGATTGTTAAATTAATCTCGTTCACAAATTAATAATCTGGCATACCTAAGTATACCTACTTAGTATTTTTTTTTTTTAAGTTTGAACTTTTTATTCAGAAGGTCCTAGTTGAAGTAACAAAATATCAAAAGCAGAAGCACACCTAAGCACATAATTATTATGAAAGAAATAAATAACATCTTAAATTATTTCTTGATTAATGTACTGTTATGAAGTTTCAGTGCGGCACGACAGGTTATAAAAAGACAATTAAAATACCGTATGAAAACAGTAAACATTATCTATGATGATTTGTTTTAATATCACAAAACAAGCAGATATTTCGTCATATATGTCATCATGCACATTGCACATGATACACTTACGATTGATTGTTGACTGTTTTAGAATGATTTTTAAAAATATTTTTTGTTTAAAGTAGGTAGGTACATGTATTTTAAAAAAATTTTTTTTTCACAAGTACCTATAATTATGGTATTATTATTTTAAAGCAGTACCTATTAGTTCCAGGTTGAAAACTGACTGATATAGGTCGTCTTTTGCCATCATTTTCCCATACTGGAAATAATACTGCAATAAGACATCATGGTATTCCTCGAAAGATAAGGTAATTGATAATAACTTTTAAGTGAGCTATCAATGATTATTCGAGTGCTAAAAATATAATCATAATCTGATACTAGTGATTAAATAGTTTAAAATATCTACCTACATTTTAGCGCCAATCTGAATTATCTGACCAATATTTTACTGAAAGTATTAGTTTATTCTTCACTATTTTTTTTGTTAGCGGCTTCGCCCTCATTATCTTAAACAAAACAAATTATATTGATATGAAAACGGAATGAAAAAGCAGCAACAGTAGTTTATCACGAACAGACAGACAGACGTGGTGGAGAACATATCTAATGATAGTACCTATCTACCTATAACTATGAAAAATATATTATTTTATACCTACTGATCATTTAACTCACGACGTCAGTGAAAGAGGTGGAAATACTTAACTGAATGTTAAAAAATATAACAAAACTATTTAATCTAAAATAATTTCACAGAGAGTTTCCGAACGCTCCCATAGCCGACTCTCTCTATCGTGATTTTTGATCTTTGTTATCTCGCTCACACATTCCATTCGAAATTTGAATTATTCAAATATTATATTAAAGTTAAGTTTCTTTTTTGTTTGGACTGAGAAATTATTCTGAGTACGTATCTGTAGATATACCTAGGTAGTAAGGATTTATGCAAAACCTTTACCTTATTATTGATAATACCATAAGTTTATTATCATTTTAAAGTGCAAAGGTTTAAATGATTGTTTGGTTATAATTACGCCGGAACTGCACGTTGGTGTAGATTAACATACTATGATTTTTTATCCAGTGAAAAACAGGGTTTTACATACTTTAGGTCGGTTCTCTAAAACTAAAGTAAATAATCAAAACATCAAGTTCTTGTTTTGACCTTATTCCAGGATCATAATATACATATACTAAAGTCATAGCATATTATATTACATATAATAATATTATTATCTTATAATATGCAGTAGGTATCGGAATAATGGCTAATGGTTCTGTCTGTTCGACAAATTAGATATCGATAATACCTATAGGTAGTAGGTAGAGTGACCACTGTATTGCGGACTTGAGACAAAACTAAATAAATTTTAAGAGAAAAGTGTTTTTGTATGTTTGTTATAGAAGAACTAGGTACCTATTAGGTACTACCTACTATCTACTATTGAAGCCCCAGATCAACTTTAGGTATTCACATAATGAGGAAGAGTTATAACTGCATGTACCTTTTTACATTCTTTTCAAACAATTATTAGATGATCAACCTTTTGTGATGTATCTATCTGAAATTGATCCCAATACTCTGTGCTGTACTCTATATGCATTGACCAAAGTATCAAGGAGACAGTCAAGGATAAAAATAGTAAATTATCATCTAGATTCTAGATTTATTATTTGATTACCTATAGGTAGATATTATATAGTTTCAACTTCAAATGAAAATGTCTCAAGAAGGTCTCAAGTTCCTAGTTTTCGTGGTAATGTGATTTATCTACAATAATTATTATTGTATTATACAATATGATTGATTGATCATTAATTCCACCAATGGCGTCCATTAGTGACAAATAATTTATTGCATTATTACTAGCATAGTGATAGCTCGCGGCTTTGTCTGTCTTTCTCATAGTTTTATAGAAATAAAATATTGCAAGACCTGTGGGTATATTATATTTCTAATAGAAATAAACCTACCTATACAATTATTGTAGGTATATACCTACTATATAAATTTGTAAGTGTATTTTATTGACATCGATATTTCAAATGTTAATGTCAATTTAATAATGTGCAATTAGGTAGGTAACAAAAGAAAGTGTTGCATTATTAGATGCCTACTTCATCATCATCATCATCATCATCAGCCCATATACGTTCCCACTGCTGGGACACGGGCCTCCTATGAGGGTACAGGCCATAATCCACCACGCTGGCCAAGTGCGGGTTGGCGGATGACACATGTCGTCGAACTTTTTTTTTTTTTTTTTTTTTTTTTTTTTAATTCTTCGACATGTCGGTTTCCTCACGATGTTTTCCTTCACCGTTCGAGCAGTGGTGATGTTACAACATGCGCAGATAAATTGAAAAATCAATTTATTTCCTGCGCGCTCGCCTGGTCTCGAACCACGGACTTATCGATTCGAAGTCCGAGGTCTCACCACTGAGCCACCACTGCTCTTATGCCTAGATGCCTACTTACTTGTTAATAAAAACTTACCTATTTATATATAGAAATTAGGAGTTCAACTTTAACAAAGATTTTTAAAACTATCTCTTACAAAAAATACCATGTTCAAAATCGATTCAGTAATTACAATCTATTTCTATCTATTTAAATAAAGACATTTGTTTCCAATAATCGTAAGCTTTCTCAAATCAATCACAGCTTCAAAAGCAAATCTATTACAACGTACTAAGGTTGAAAATCGATTGTCTGTAGAAGGCTTTGTTTTATGTCAATTACGAATTTAGAATTAAATTTGATTGGGCGGTGAGCTGTCAAAAATTAAGTGAGGCGGGATAATCGAGCGGAACGAAGGAATATATAGCTGTCTCTGTCTAGAGTTTTTAAATCTAATGGTGTGGAGAATTTTTTAATATGAGATTGGTTTTTGGTTTTTTTAGTTACCAATAACTTCATCTGGGGACACGGTTGACGGTAGTGCACGGTAGTGTAGTAGACGAGCCAAGCGAAAGCGAAGCGCACGGGCACTACCTACCTTTTCTCGAAGCGCTTCGACGTTTTTTTTGAACCCTCATAACTTGGGTTTGGATTAGGCTAGATCTACAAAATTTTCGGGATATATTGTCAATAGCGGACTTATTGAATTATCTTTATGGATATACATAGAATGGTACATTAATATGTTTTTGTTATATTGTGTTTGTATTTAGATAATATTTTGTGTGTAGATATTGAAATAACATTTGTTTTATATTCCATAACAAAGTCTATGAATAGATTTGCCAGTAAGTTTATGTTACAGCCAAATTCAAAACCGGTCAAAACCGCTCTTGACTGCAAAAATTAGACGTAACTAATGAGCCTAGGTATATTATGTCTACGCATCTGCACCTGCTAACTCAAACATTAGGTAACTCAAACATTTATTTATTCAATAAGACTTCTTTCGAATCGTCATTACATAGGTATTTTTAACATTTACCACCGATTCGGAAAGCAGTATCTATGGAGAAGAACCGGCAAGAAACTCCATAGTTGCTCTTTTAAAATTGTCAATATTACAATTCAATTTTACATAAAATGTTATTTGAGTTTAGGCTATGTCTACCTACCTTTTTTCTCATTTAAATAAAAATATTACAGTATAGGATAAATCAAAGTTGTGGTTTCCCTTTTTTTTCTTCACTCTTTGAAATCGACTCGATCGATCGAATTTGATATCAATATTTATTAATTTCATCAAAATCGGTTCATTCGTTTTTGCGATATTGAGTAACATTCATACTTTAAATAATATTATCATAGAATTATATTTAAAATCAAGTTTGTAACACAGACTATCCAATTTGTTACGCGACGGGACTCGAAGGCGTGACCCTCGTTTCAATAAACCGGTTTTCGATAAAAAATAGACTGATAATATAATTTATATTTGCGTGATATTAATATTGTAATGATTTTCTTGTTTGCTTGGTTTTTGTTCACACTTTTAAGAAAGTGATTTTGTGGTACAATTTTCAATCGACTTCAAAAAAGTTGTTCCATAACTAAAAAGTGATTTATATTTCTGCAAGATAACTAGATTATCTTATCAGATATTATATTTAATTAACCGATTTAAATCCGTCAAATTTTATCCACAACAGAAAAAAATCCGGGATTTTTATCTGTTCCGAAACCCGTCCATATAAAAACGCATGCGCCAAGAAAACCGGAACCAATCTCGACACATCAGCTGAGAAAGTAATCGAACCCGCGACCGCAGCCACTTCCCTGGGAACTTGGTGCATGGGAGCAAGAAATGTATGTTCGCTTTTTTTTATCCTGTGGAAATAGTTACTAGATCGATAACTGATAAAAACGAAATAATATTATAGCACAGAATACAGATAATATTATAAAATACTTAGGTACTCGTAATGGTTTCCTCTTTATAATGTTAGTTTAGTATCTAATCTATTAGAGAATATTATTGTAGGTACCTACTTAAGCTCCTACGCATATTAATTTATAATTCCATAATCACTTAATCAATTAAGCATCCCAAATTAAAAATCCTTTTTAAACTCAAAAAACGCTCGAAATTAAAAAAAAAAAAACTAACCCGTCAACCAGCTCCTAGAATTTGAAAAAAGAACGCCGTATTCGAAATTCGAAAAAGTTCCAATTTTATCGCTATCTACTTATAGTCCATACCTATATTAGTTCACCGCTTGCCGCTCAGAGCGACGCGACGGTCACGTAGCGTTTTTTCTTGAATTTCGCTTTCGTTGTGCGTGACTACTAAATATCGGGGCCGGGACTTACGGATGTTATAGAATAGAATATAAAATATGTGTATAATGTATGGCTTTGAGGGAGTTTAAGTATTTTTTGATAATGAAAGGCTATGTAGATTTATGTTATCATGTGTCATTTTAGATTTTTTGACACTTTTGACATAATTAAGTAATGTAACAAGTAGGAGAGACAGCACTTTTGCTGATTTATGTTGTTAAATATAAACGTAAAGAGTTGATTTTCTTAATAAGAGGGTCAAATTGCAAAATGCACACAATTTGTACGAGTATAAATTATTATTCATATAAACATGAACTGTCTCTCAATAAGAGTATTATCAAAATTGGATCAGTCATTTCAGATATTACACAATTATCACTCAAACTGAACTCTGTATAAGTAGGTACATTTTTTTGTAAACAGTAAAGCAGTCACGTTTGGAACTGCTGTAACATTACGGAAGTGATTTTGAATTTTAACCATTTTTTGACATTTTATTGTATTCGTTCGAAATGCTCAATAAATATTTTTTATTGAATCATTATTAACAATGGAATGTGCAAGACACTTACGTTGAATTCTCTAATAATCAAGCTCAAATCTATAATCAAATAGAGAGTGTTTAATTTAATACAGCATTTCCGGAGATTGCATTACACTTACAAATAAAAACAATTTTATAAAATTACTATATTAATCAATCTCTTTCGCTCTCATTAAAAGGAATTACGATTTAATCAAACTTCCGAATTATAATTGAATGCATGCAATTACATAAATTAGTACACTTTACAAATGGTTCGTTTATTGTAATTGTTGCAAAAATCAATTATTTACACGCACATTTGTAAGTGTCTGTTCAACTTTAAATCAAGTTCTATTGGATCAATTTTGATAAGAATTTTAATAATTGTAGTCACGTTATGTTTACACTATAATGTAGAACACTTCACTCGAAAGCTTCGTTGTTCTTGAATAAAATGGGTTCTAACTAGGTATATGGGTTTTGACGTCACTAGAGCGTTTTGCTAGTGAAAAATATCAACTACATACTTATTAATTATTACTTTTTAGTTAACCCGACAAATGTTGTTCTACACTCTAATAACCTAGTAAAATAAAATATTATATTTTCAATCTAGGTTTTCTCAAACTTCTTATTTAATTTTTTTTTGGACCTGACAATATTATGTAAAAAATTACATAAAAATCGCTACTTTCTTACAGGTGCTAAAAAAGAAAAGAAAAAAGAGACCAAAACCGCGTGTAACAGCTAGTAACATATAAATACGTATAAAACTATGACCTATATTCCAAAAGGGCCACCGCTCATTCATGGCGACTCGCGGGTGAATGGGGCTTTTTTGTGAGCTTACACTTGACTAAATCACTGTGAAATTACTTGCCGGCTGCTGCTTTTGTTGTGCGGTTGTAGTTACCGCGATATATTTTAATATTGAAAAGTCAAAATTTGTATCGTGGTTCGTAATTTTTTTTGTGTTCAATGAAAGTGAGTCATTAAAATATGTCTTATTGGAACCACATTCAATAAATTATAACGAATATTATTGAAAGTCGATTTTATGATTTTTTGTAGTGAAACTTCTTAAGCGCCATCTTTTTCTTATCCCTACCACGCGTGATTCGACGTATTTCAGTAAAGTTGCATATAGTTAATTATTTTTTGAAAAATAAGGTCATAAAGAAGTTTCACTTCTTACGTGTGTACACACACACATTTTTTTGTTTTTATTAAGTACAGTGAATGTGAAGTCACATTTTTAGCTAAGAGATTCTATATAACAATGGCTGCTATCCAAGCCTTCATCGAAAAGATGTATTGTACCTTCACATTATTATTGTAGGTATATTTATTACAAATGAAATGGCAAGAGAACGAATTAAAAATATGAAAAACGAATTAAAGAATAATAGGTACTTTAAACACTGGACAGTATCGATTATAAAAAATACGCTTAAGGACTTAACATATTATTATGTATATGTATACATATACCTATATGTAATGGTAAGCTATAAGTAAAAATTAAATTGCCAATGAATCGTCATTAATGCTTTTCGTAGGAACGAAATTACCTTCTTTTAAATGTGATAACAATTTTCATTATTCTGAGCTCGTATTAGTGGTTGTTTGATAGAAAATAAAAACCTAGCGTAATTTTTTTATAAAAAAATTCAGTTTTGAATTGGAAGACCAACTTTTTTTACAAAAAACGCTAAATCAAACCGCTAATCGCTATCAGCTTATAAAACCGCTACCACTCGGACCACAAACAGTTCATCCATACATAATTCAAATTTTAGTGACTCATCGTCTGTCTGTATCGTCGTATTGGAATATTCACATGGAATAATACTTTTAGTGTACCGGGTTCGATTTCTACGAAAACAAATTTGTAACCTTTAATAAGTGCGTTGTTTTTTTATAAAAGACCTATAGTAGGTAAGCTCTGTGTATTTTTGAATATAACTATAGTATATTTTGACCGGAAATTTTATTAAAATTGGATTATAAAATGGGTTATTTACTAAAAGAACCTAAAGTAAAATCTTAATTTGATAATTTTATTAAAATCTAATCAAATCATAACAGTGGATTTTGTAATAATGTTTACAAAAAGTAAGTAGGTAATTACTGAACACAATTTAATTGTGTTTTGAATCCGATCTGCTTGCATAACGGTATTGTTATTCTTTACTTTCACTTAACATTCACTCAGCTTTCTTTAGTATTTTTCTATATTCATAATGGATTCTCATTTCTATTTTATAATCATTTAGTTTTATTTACTTTTAGCACGTCTGGAATATTTGTCAAAATTATCATAGACAAATTCATGTCTTCATTGCATAATTCTAAATCGAACATAAAAAAATCAAAGCATGCGTAAGTAATATCGATTGCAAACTTGTGCAAAAACATCAAGTAGGTAAGTTTTTTAAAATGATACCTATACCTACCAAAAAATCGAACTAAATATTAAATAATTACAAATAACATAAGTAATTTAGTAAGAACATTCGATTTACGAACACAAAAAATCTATCCTTAAAATAAAAAAAAATCGAATCCTCAAAGTGTACCGTACTATACATTCGAAATGATCCTTATGTATCCTATCCTTATGTATAGTCCAGACGTCAATAAAATAATAAAATAAATTACTATAAAAAATAGTAATTCAACTACCTGACTTACCGTCTCCGCTCTGGTTGCTGCTGTGGGCGTGGTACTGCTCATCTGAAAATTCGTACTCTATGTTAGATAAGCACATCTGCTCTCGATACAATAATTGATCTTATGATATAAGTGGGAATGAATGAATAAATAAATAATAGCATCTGCACTAAAACAAGTTCTAAGAATTGTATTGTTACACATTATTTTGTGTGTTGTCTTTAAAGACATATTGGACAATCGGCAAAATATTCCATTTGCGGCAGAATTAAGAATATTTATTTATAGGTAATTAAACCTTTCCAGTGCGGTAATTTTTGAGTATATCGCGATCGGACAGACAGACGCAGCCCGTTTTCGCTTTT
Organism: Colias croceus; assembly: GCF_905220415.1. Lineage (NCBI taxonomy): Eukaryota > Metazoa > Arthropoda > Insecta > Lepidoptera > Pieridae > Colias > Colias croceus. Next base: position 6,416,420 of record NC_059562.1, read on the forward strand.
GCATCGTCAATTAATATTTCCCCAATAATATTATATCCCACCGGTTCTGAAAACAGTTTGTACACAGTAAGTGTACAGAAAGCTCACCTCCATTCCTATGGTCATTGCTCATCAGCTCCTGACTCTGTATGGGGGGGTGCAGTAGCTTCTGGGGCCCATCCATCCCCTCCACCTCGAGCAGCGGCGCGTGCTCATACCCGTGGACCACCAGCGGCGTGTGCAGGTCCATCCTATCATTGAGCTGTTACCGCGAGTGCATCCTGGAACAATGGCTTTAATATTATTATATTCCTCTTTTTCTGATGGGAGATACGGCCCTTTGGAAGGATTACGTGGGGACACAGGTTCAACACGCAGATGCCATTTAGAGAACTTTAGGTATGGTGTTGTAAGACACATAATTATTATTAATGAAGTTGAAAGTAAAAATTAAATTTAGGTATAAGGAGGCAGGCTTCATCAGTTGCGGTGTTTTTTCAAGCAAGTTAATTAAACAACTTGACATAAGTAAAACAAATTATTTATGTTAATAGTTTAATAAAATGAATTATGAAGTACCTATACATTAGAGAAACCGGCTTCATAGCTTGTGACGTTCTCTATCTGGCAGGCTTGTTGGGCTTGCACGTGTCTGGTGTTCTCTACCAGGCAATACGAGTGTCGAGTAAATTGATTGTTACGGTCGTGCATTCAAAATACTTGTTGTTTATGAGAAAAACGAAGCTTTTAAAAATTTTGTGACACTTAAAAGTTTTCTGCCTCAATTTGCAAAAGTCGAAATAAATATCTCGACCTGAGATGCATAAGGTCGAATGTCGACATCAGAGTAAAATATCTTTATTAGTCAACTGAAACCAGTATCTCGCGCTCTTTCTATGCATATAACAATCATAATTCTAGCTCTTTTTGTTCTAATAATAATACAAAAGCATAAGGTCGAATCTCTCGAATTTCCAAATTTATATTGTGGAATAAGGCTTAATAGCAAGTACAGTATTTATGCTTAAAATTTTGGTTTAATTGGAAAGTCGAATATTGACTTCAGCTTTTATGCTTTTAAATTATTTCATGCGTAACGAAGGGACAATTTTGTCATTCGACTTTATCCTACAAGGATTGTTGGCAAAAATAATACGTAATGTCAGATAGAACTTTATGCTTCTTGAAATTAAATAATTGGGATGTCGTACCTTGAGATATAGTGTTATGTCCGAAATTTTATTTGTTTGGTTAAGGTCTACAAACATAAATTAGTCCTTATGCCTTTAAAAAGTGCTAAGTACTTTATCGTTGTAAAAAAATGCCTATGTGAAGAAGAAACACTATTCTATTGACTTTGTGACCACACACCGACGCGATAGAATGACATCGGACATTATCGCCGGTCACTCGGCCGTTTTTGGCGCCACAATGGTTTGACCTATCAGCGCATAGCACCGAACGGGTGCATTTACTTAAGTTATGTTGAGTAAAGTAAGTTTATTGTGTTACAGATCCTGGCCAAGAATTTTCCGATTATGATAGTGATGATAGCGTTAAAGACAAGACTTACGAACCACATGAAGATCTTTCGGATGGCAGCTACGTCAGTGGTTCGCCAGAAAAAGTCTTAGCTCTATCGAGGTATTTGAAGGTGAAAAGAAAGCTTTCTTTTTCGGAAAAATCGCCTGAAAGGCAAGCTAGAGTGAGAAATAATGAAGATATTAATTTAATCACTTTAGACGATCTTCTAAGTCCACGAAAAAATATTATATCTGCAACTTCAGTTTTCAATGAAAATCCTAAAGAAAACGATCGTTGCTTTGCTGCAACAGCTCAACAAACAATTCTTTCTGTATATCCGTCGGTAGATAACCTTAATGAATCTTCGCTGTTTGATCAAGATAGCCCTAAAAGTACGAATTCAAATAACATGATGTTGATTCAAGTAAGGGCGAGTACATCTGCTTATAAGAATGATCACATTGAAAACCGTAATTTAACAGACAGAGACCATACTACAGGCTTGTTAATTGTACCCCATTTTGATGAAAGTGTTAATATTTCTGATACTACTATGAATGAAGATATAGTTAACTCGAACCGAATTATGGTCGCAGATAAGAATGGGAATGTTTATATACCAGATGACCGACAAATAAGAAATAATGAAAACATACAGCAGATCGTTACAGCAGTCCCTTCAAAATCTAACACAAGAAAGAAAGTTAAAAACGTAACTAAATGGAAAAGAGTTGCGGCTAAAATTGCAAGACTAAAAGGTTCTCCCTATCATTCAACTGTAGCAAAAAAACCCTGAAATAGACGGTCGTGAAATGAAACCTCCATGTAAGTGTAAATCAAAATGTTACGAAAAAGTGCCTAATGAAACAAGAATACAAATACTTGATTAATTTTGGAAAAAATGCAGCAGTTGGGATCAACGTCGCCAGTTCGCCAGCCAGCCTCTAACGTCACAAAAAAACAAAAACACACAATGAGAACGACTGGGAACTTAGATACTGACCGAAGGAAGTTTACATACGAATATAGACTTATTGTAAATTCTAAGAGCGAAAAAATATGCCGGAATATGTTTCTTCACACGCTATCTATAGGAGAAAAGTTTGTTAAGGTGAGTTTGGAGAAACAGCTCGATGGAGGGTTGAAAGCTCCAGATCAGAGGGGAAAGCATATTCCTGGTAATAAAACTTCAGATGTGGTAGTGCAATCAGTGATGGATCATATTAACTCATATCCATGTTATGAGAGTCATTATTCACGACAAAAGAGCGGACGCAAATTTTTGGGACCGGACTTGAATATCCCTACTATGTATAAACAGTATAGAGAAAGAATGGAATCTACAGAGATCGCTCCAAATTTGGTAGCCAAAGAATGGTTGTATCGAAACATTTTCAACACCAAATTCAATTTAAGCTTCAAACTACCGTCGATCGACACATGTGATGATTGCGATGCATTTGAGAGAAAACTGTTAGATGTTGTGGATGAAGAGCTGAAACAAAAGATAGAAAAAGAAAAGGACATTCATGCTAAAACTGCTGAAGAAAGATATAACTTGAAGAGAAATGACAAAAAGGAAGCAGAATCAAGTTCAGGCGAAAAAAAAGTATTGATGTTTGATTTGCAGAAGTGTTTGGCTACACCGAATTTAACTAATAGTAAATCTTTTTATCTACGAAAGCTTTGGACACTAAATTTGACAATATTTGATTCTACAGCTAATAGAGCTGCAAACATGTTATGGTCTGAAAATATAGGTGGCAGCCTATATCAACGGCGAAATTTGTTTGAAGTTTTTTTTATTTTATTTTGTTAATTACGACCTTATGTACTTAATAATAAATTCATTTAAATGCCTCATAATTGGATACATGATAAGATCGGACGTAACTAAATTTCTATTTTTAGCCAATCATAACGTTACATCTTTTATTAGAGCTTAAAATACGAATAGAATTTACTAAAAAATTGCAGGCATAAAGTTGTATCAGTAAATATAATTAAAAGCATTCGTCGTTTAATAACTGTGTACAAGCATAAGGTTGGATGTCACTGAAAAAATGTTTTTGAAAAATAAAATATTTTTATATTACTGTGATTGGTTTTATTACTATACTGATACAAACTTAGATAACTTATCTAAAATATTATACTATTTTTGTTAGCCTATTCGATAATAAACAAAAGTTATGACACGATTGTGTCAATAATTTTCTTTTGGCTCTCCTCTAAACTTGTAAAATTCCACATCAGACCTAATGCGTCTCAGGTCGAGATATCTAAATTACTACATAACACAGATACATAATGAATATTATAATCTAGTGTTAAACAGATAACCTAAAGCTAGAATATAAATCACTTGGTTCCGTTTCCTAATGTTTTGTATGAAAGTCCCAGGTTCGTGCCCGGGCCAGCCATTGTTTTCGCGTTACTATGATTTACGAATACAATGCCTGGTATAAATTATTAACAAGCCGCAGCTTCTGGTTTTGTTCGCTTTTTTGTTGAAAGTGCTTTACCATTAATATCGTACGTAGAATTGAATTAAAATTGTTTAGAAGTTAAGTTTGTTTGTTATTAGAGGATAATTATTGAATTGATTTAGTTCTTATTGTTTACAGATTACATAATATAGATTGTTTTATGGAATAAAAGGTATAATATAAATTTTAGGCGAGTACCAAAAAGGCAGCGAAAGTAGATATATTACGTAGAGCTTAAATAATTGGAAAGTTGTAAAAATCGTACATTTCTATAATAAATTTATATACTTTTACTTAATTATATTATATCATCGCATCGTCATAATCAATCATGAAAAAATTAACTTCACCTACTACATAATTTTAAAAATAAAAGCCACATCCATAATTTGTATATCTTAGCGGAATGTCCTTGCAAACCTTCTATTGTTCAAAATATATAAAATATTGCACTGTCTGCTGTATATTAAGTTTAAATATTTATATGAAACCAACCTAGTATTCTTTATTAGTATTCTTAAATAATAAATGCGAATATTTGTAATTACAACGTCAGAATAGTTGTATCTATCTCGATTATAATATATTTTGGAAAAAAGAGAGCTTCTTGTCTAAATATATAGGTAGTTCTAATCACTAGGGCTAGTAAAAGCCTACTTTTTAATTATTTTTATTTATCTAGGCTATTACGTAATGGCGCGGTTAATAAACTTATCTATAGTTTGTTTTTTTAGGAATCTTCAATAAAACGCTATCTCCTATCACTTGAAGTTATGAACAAAAACGCGATGCGCAAGGCTATGGGAATCATTTTTACAATACATTACAGAACACATGATATAACTCATTAAGGATACATCGTACGATAAAGTGTCAAAATATTGTTACTTTGTATAAAAACTAAATAGATGTTGATGAATTTCAAACTTAATAATTTGATCGTAATTGCCAGTCTGCATTCAATTCTCCAATACTATATCGACATTTACTACTGAAAATGCAGCAACACAGGGGTTTTTTTTGTCTATATTACTGTATCGATTTATGATTTACCATTATACCATTAAATCCTAAACATATTTAATACCTATACAGAATTTCATTTTCGAAATTTTAAAGTACAACGTGTTTTCATTCAATTTTTTTTTACATCTATATCCCGAGATATATCCCCACGATAACTACCACGTACCTACACCCGGTTCATTCACACGTCCGCCGATGTGAATCTTGTTGATGACTATCAAATTATTTACGTCTAAATGTGAGTAATAAATACATAGAATAACTAGCGGTCCGCCCCGGCTTCGCCCGTGGTACATGTTTACGTTTTCTCTACATAAGAACCATCCTCGTACTTCAAGGAATATAATAAAAAAAGAATTATCGAAATCGGTTCAGCCGTTCTCGAGTTATGGAATTACAACGAAAAGTGGCATTGATTTTTATATATTAGAAGATTACGATTTGTCAGAACATGACGATGAGTTTGGTGTGTGTGTGTCGAAATTTTACAAGAAAAATTTCCAAAAAATTGTTCAAGCAAATAATCGGCCCTATTTCCATATAGGATTCGTAGTAATAATTACCTAATATTGTTTTTTTCTGTACGTATGAATATCGCAGCTACCATTCATTACCATTACCACCCATAACCTACATTTTTCTTTTTCTTGTAGGTGTACAAATCTTTTCCTGTCCTATTCAGATTATCACAAAATTAGGTGATAAAATACAAATAAAAAATCAAATTTGTAAGTAGTAATCGTGTATAAATCTATGGGTGACAATTTGACTGCGCTTTCTCACGCATTAGCGATAATGATGTGACAAGATCCTAACAGAGGGTCTGAGATGAAAAACGTAAAAAAATTACTTTGGTTAAATTTATAACGCGCTAATCTCAGGAACTACTGGTCCGATTTGAAAAAAAATATTTCTGTGATAGATAGCCCATTAGTCGAGGAAGGCTATAATATAATATCATCACGCTAAGACCAACAGGAGCGGAGCAATGCGTGTAAAACCGCAGGGCACAGCTAGTACCTAAGTAGGTAATAATAATCTTTATTGAATAGGTAACACCAGTTATTTTTATCCCATGTCAACCCGGGCAAAGCCGGGTCAATCAGTTAGTTCACAACAAATTCATTAACATCCTCACATTATCTGTGGAGAATAAAACAAGATGGCGGTTCTCACGTTGACAAAAAGCAATGACATTGAACCGAGCGATTGACTCACAGCCGAAATGTAGACAAAGGTATATTTAATTATGAACATTGTGACCATAAATGATGATAATTTGGGATATATTTGAAATAAAAATAACAGTTATTATAAATGAACACAGTAACAAGGTGACCTGTTAATTTAGGATGCGGTTGTGATGCATAATTTCAAATTTTAAATGGGGATAAATTCTAAAAAAAATCTACAGGTCATTTATCTACGTAGAGTTAAAATTACCTAGGTAATTATCCAAAATATGTTCCCAAAGTCAGGACAAGTTCTGCTTTCTGTGAGATTTTTAATTTTTACCTATCATTTTACAAATGACAAGTATAATATTTTAATGGTTTATGTATTGCATGACTTTTTCTCAATCTTTTTGATTAAAGTTGTTGATGTTTTTTATAGTGTAGGTAGTTACTAGTGATATCAGTATCACTAGTAACTACCTACACTATAAAAAACATTCAATTAAATGTAAAAATAATCATCGCTTTGGCAATAAAAGAGTTAATTATAAATTTCGAATAACATATTTTCAGTAAATTTACCGAAAAATGTAAAAGCAAAAAATCCCCAAAAAGCCAAAACGTATACACACCCTATCCACTTATCCAACAAGCTCGTAAAACCCGTTGTTATTTATGTACATCCTATCAAATACAAAAAGCCATTAAATATATAGATAAATTTTATGAATGCTTTGTGATTTTCATTGTTACCTACCTTGTCAAAATTTCAGCATCGTTTTTAGGCGTAGCAAGGAAACAACACATTATATTTTTATTTGTTTTATTTCTCCCATTAGAGGTAAGAATAAAACAAGAATACCAGGAATTAATGAACTGAAAAGAATTACAAAATTAGTCAAATTCAATAATTATGTACTCTATCATGCTGTAGCAATATTAATTAGTGGCCTATACGGACGAGGAAGATCTAAAACCTTCTAATCTAATCTAACAAAACTATATATTATTTTGGTAAGGGCGTGAAAAATTGATAATAATAATTTATATTAGCAGACCTATTAAACAAAGTATGTTATTCAGTTATTGCAAGTAATTATCTACAAAATATACGTATCTAATTGGAACACATTTTAACGTAAATCCTAATCAAGTTAAAAATAAAATAACACTGCCTATTTTATAACTATCTGCACATAATAATTATCACTTACTAGCTGCGCCCCGCGGTTTCCCTCTCGAAGCTCCGCTTCCGTTGGTATTAGCGTGATGATATAATATAGCCTTCCTCTATAAATGGTCTATCTAACACCGATAGAATTTTTCAAATCGGACCAGTAGTTCCTGAGATTAGAGCGTTGAAATAAACTCTTCAGCTTTATAATATTAGTATAGATTATTTCAAACAATATAGAAACATTCCACAAGATAGGATAGACGTTAAATTATTTCACAAAATATAACGAGGGCTGCAATTACTATTGGTGCGTGAAAATTTCGATGAAAAACGTACAAAAATAAGTCATTTTGTAAACAATGGTAATTTTACGGTAGATTTGCTGCGTGACCCCTGCGTAAGCGCACCACGATTAACCCCCTTTCGAGTTACTATGGACTCTCGATCGGTTATCGCCAATTATAATATCGAATACGAAATTAAGGAAATTACATAGATAATACAGTATATTATAATATGGTTGTTGATGAGAAGCAAGTGAATACTAATTAATAAATACTACTTACACAAAAAATTCAGTAGTCAGTATTCAAAAATTTAGTTGATATTTCATGAAAGTATAAATTGAGTGGTCCTTGTTCTATTTGTAAGATGAAAAATACCTGAATAAAGCAATTTACAAAGGAGTTATGTACTTTAAATAACTAACAGTAAATAGATGTGAAATGCAATTGTCTCATACATTCAAAAGAACGTGATATTTATAATCTGCCCAGTTTACCTAAATATTTGTTATTCTGCTTGTGAAAAAATGTGTTTATGGAGTTACTAACCCATAAAGAATACCGATTTTGACCAAATCTGTACAGCAGTTTTCACACAACTACCTATACACTAAAACAATTTACTTTCTAGTTACAATAGTAAAACATCCCCCCACATACCGATGGTCAATCCCTCGCGTGACCATTACCACCCCTATTTGAATAATAAACTCGATTTCCGTCAAGTGGCATTTTAATACATGCTTACCCACGCTAATTTATGTGTGAAATGGTATTAACTTGGTTGTATTTAATTTAGGGAGCATGACGAAATTATTATATTATGCATTTTTATTTGTGTCGCAATTTGATTTCATTTTCATCTCTCTATCATGTTCTTTAACAACTTCTCGATGGAATCTCTTTAAAATCTGTTAGTTAAAATGACAAGAATTTGTGCATGAAAATACTAACTTTTCGCCCACGCCTAAAAAAAACACGCATAGTAAACCTATCCATGTTCTTTCTCTGGTCTCAAACTATCTTTGTACCAAATTTCATACAAATGCGTTCAGTGAAAAAGAGACAGAGTACAGACAGACAGAGTTATTTTCGCATTTATAATATAAAGTTACGTTAAAACGTATTAAATCCTATCCTAAATCAGTGTGTTTAATTGTTTATAAACATATCCTGAAACTCTATCCTAGAGCTTTAAAAGCAAATACAAACTTAACATTCTTATTTAACAAACTACGAAAACTCGTTTAAATATGCCATTTTTTACTCCATCCATACGGTATTAACGAAGGTAATTACACAGATACCTAATTCCATGTTATATCTTTTCAATAATTGCTTATTACCTACTCACCAAACATTTTTTTAAAACCACGTGTTAAAGAGAATACGAAAGTATTATAAATGACATAATATGCCATTGTGCATATTTCTCATGACCTAGACATTGATAATATGGGAAATAGAACGTTTTTATTTGCTACCATTGTTTATAGATTATTATGAGACTATACGATTATGAACCTCGGTTAATGTTTATGTTAGTTTGAGGCATATGGACGAACTTATTCGGGTCTGGTTTTGCCATAACTTGTATTATTGTAGGTATATCCTAATGGTTTTGGTGTGAGTGTGTAGCCTGTGGTGTAAATAGCGTGGTCTCGAAGCTTCAGCTAAAATGAAGATTGAATATTTAGTTTATATTCATTAACTTCGTAGCTATATACGCTTACGTAGTAGGTACCTTCAGCGTAGATTTAATAATAGGTAGGTACTTTACAAATTTTAACGCAAACGTAGAGTGACGATCCTAATCTTAAAATAATATTATGTTGTTTTCTCGTAACATATAAATTATAATACGCCTCTAGCAGTTTTTTCGTATCACTCTACAGATAAAATATATTAAGTATTACTAGTTTTCCGCCCGCGGCTTCGCCCGCGCAGTCAAAGAAAAACCCGCATAGTACCCGTTCCCGTGGGATTTCCGGGATAAAACATATCCTATGTCCCGGGGTAAAAAGCAGCCTATGTCCTTTCTCGGGTATCAAAATATCTTTATACCAAATTTCATGCAAATTGGTTCAGTAGTTAAGGCGTGATTGAGTAACAGACAGACAGTCAGAGTTACTTTCGCATTTATAATATTAGTATGGATTTCAGTACGATATTTTCAGTGTAAATTAAAGCATTTTTACAACAATTAAGCCTAATTCAGAAGCTAGTTCAATGAAAGTGCCTTTTCCTTTCACGCTTATACAATGTGACATAACACATTTCGCATGACCTTAGCATTGGCGTCGTGGGAAATAATGATACTGATTCTTATGGTAATAGCTGCTATGCGCGATGAGGTAATAGTTTTTGAATTATGAAACAGCGCCATCTAGTTTTAGAGGAAGTAAAGTTTTTAGTGTGTAAAGGGACAACCGAAAAACCTTTGCCTGAAAACGTACTAGCTTTCCGCCCGCGTCTTCGTTAGTTTTGTCTAAATGATTGTTTTAACACTAAACCTTCCCTGAAAACCACTCTATGAATTAAAAAATCACACCAAAATCGTGTTGTTTTAAAGATTTGAGCATACATACAGCGAAAAGCCACCTTTTGTACTTATAGGTAGGTACCTATATAAGACTTAGAACACTATCAGAAGAGCTTTTTAAATCATCATATTAACGAGTAATTAAGTGTATATTTGCATACTAAAGTTAGTTATATCTCATTGTATATTTTATTTAATAGTTTATATGTACCTACCTAGTAAAATATAGAATAACTAAAAAAACCTTATCGTATGAACACACGTTTAACCTTGCTGTGACCTTGACTTCTGTACTGACTAACTGTGACTCAGAAGTCAGTTTTATTCATTGTAATTTTGAAAAAACTGATGTTAAAATCTGATCGACGATTTAAATTATATTTACCTGCGCTCCAATGCATGTATCGCGATGAAACATACAATCGACAAATCCTCATTGTAATATGGAAACAAGGATATATTATCATCACCATACATGAAGGGAACTTTATAAAATACTTACGGAAAGACGTCTACTTTATTTATATGCAAATAATACAGAAATTTCTCATAGATTTGTTCCTTTTCAAAACAAATTTCAAATTAAAATGTACTCAAATAAAGCATACCATGTAAAATGTAGAGTCATAGAAGTGTTAGGTTCTTTTAGGTACTGTTAATATTTTTCTATCAAATAAGAGCTGCCTATTGGCTGTAACATCAATTATGTAAGTTCCTACAGAATACAGGGGATAGACATACTTAATCTAAAAAGTTAAAAACCTATGTTTCTTTGCTCTATGCCAATTTGTTAGAAGGAAATACCCAAATCAGTAATGTTATTCATGACTTCTTCATCGCGTTTTCTTTCATTGTTCTATAATAGATAATAATTATCGGTTGAATGACCTAGCAGCTGATAGCATTTTCTAGACAGTCTAAGTGAAATACTAATTAATTAATTCCCTGTACCTACATCCTACTAATATTATAAATGCGAAACTGTGGGGATGTGTGTGTGTGTGTGTGTTTGTTACTCTTTCACGCAAATACTACTGAACCGATTACAATTAAATTTAGCACAGATATAGAGGGTAACTTGGATTAACACATAGGATAGGTTTTATCCCGGAAATCCCACGGGAACGGGAACTATGCGAGTTTTTCTTTAAAACGCGGGCGAAGCCGTGGGCGGAAATCTAGTATGTATTATAAAATATTGAGTTTCTTATTAATAATTAATCTATTTGTATCAGTATTTGTATAAATGTATTTGTATGTGTGTATCGATTAATTATTAAATAATGAATTCGTTAACGTCTTAACACTTAGGTCGTTACACCTGCTATCACACCTGTGACGTAGCACGTGCGTCACAATGTGCTTTCCCGCCAAATCTAACGTCATTTATGTTTTTTTTTTTGTAACAGACAATAACTTTAAAATAACATGAAGGATTTTAAATCAATTGCATAAAGTATTTCTTAATTACTGTCACTGAACTTTACAATTTTTATTATCCTTCAAATTTTTCAGTCAATCAACTCGATCCATTAAACCACAATATTAAGTTCCAAATTAAAAAAAGAAAACAAAGGCCGATCGAACTTTTTTTAAGAACAATAAAAATGATATCACACAATCGACGAAACAGATAGGGCTGATACAATTATGTTTAATCTACAGTTCCGTTTAGAAATCAGCATAGCAGATGACAATCAGCTGACAGGAGCACCCTGCACCTGCGGGGGCGGCACCTGACGTAACGGACACGTGCTCGCGCCTAAACGTCACTTTTTTTTCTTTTTCAATCTGTAGAACTAGGATTCACACGTGTCATGTTTATTTTTTTGTTTGCGGCCAGCTCTGATTTTTTTTTATCTGTAATCTGTATAGAGCTAATATTTACAAGTGTCATGTTTTTTTTATTTGTGGCCAGCACTGATTTGTTCGGACAAATTGGAATGTCAAATAGATTATTAATATATAAATTAGTATTAACGTTTTATATGTCCTAGAGCAAAAGTTAGTTATACTGCAGGAGTTAAAAAATATTAATAATCAACATTAAATGAAATGTTAAGTTATTCAAAATAATATCTATAAATTATGGTAACGGATATTCAAGGAAATATAAAAAAAGCTATGTCATTAAGGGAATACATGTTAGGTACCCCTATAAACGTGTTTAACTCTTTCACCCTGTATCAATGGCAGAGGCCAACGGCCAACCTTATTGACGTTAGTGAATTTGGCGCCAATTTACTTTTATTTTCTTTTGATACCTAGTCTTTTTTTATATTTTAAAACATATTTTTAAATGCTTTAGGTCCTTACTCCCTATACTTGAATTTTAACTGAAATACCTAGAGCCAAAAACTGTTATAATTACATGGGCTTATTAATAATGTTTAATTGATATAATATTTTATAATTTTTATCAGGTTCAGAAATACATACTTACCTATAATAAGAATACTAGTGCTTCACTTAAAACGTTTATTTACCTAATACTAGGTTTCCGCTCGCGGCTTCACCCGCGCAGTCAAAGAAAAACTCGCATAGTTCCCGTTAGCCTATGTCCTTTCTCGGGTATCAAAATATCTCCATACCAAATTTCATGAAAATTGGTTCCGTAGTTTAGGCGTGATTGAGTAACAGACAGACAGAGTTACTTTCGCATTTATAATATTAGTATGGATTTCTAACGGCTATTTTCTTAAAGTTATCATAAAAAAAGTTTTATAAACAATTAAATATTCAAGAAGAATAAAATAATCCCCTAACACCAAACACCTGATACAACGGCACGCGACATACGGACAGACCCTAATGTTCTATAATAGCTTTTCTATTATAATGGGAGATGCAAACGACTTCCTTAAAGTTATTTAAATTCTATTTTTAACGGATACATGAAATAGGGTAAGTTGAAGTTACGTAGAAATTTTATAATTTTAAAATTTAAACAGGAGATTTTTTTTCGGTATATAAAATACAGCTGTAAAATATCAAACAATTTTTAAGCTATTGCATAGCTTCTATCGCGGGCCTTGAGCGCGGGGACCGAATCGAGAAATTCCGTAACGAAAAAACCTCACGCTCCCCACTCCGACGGGCGGAGGTGTTGCTTGAAGGCATAGCATGCAATAGCTTTACCGCGGCAGTCCCCGAGTGCCACACGTCGTTTTAATCTATTTTAATATAACAAAGACGAAAGATAAGTTTCTTGTGTGTCTGTAAGTATGGATGCATCATGCATTCACAAAATTATGGCGGTTTTTAAAATAATTTATTATCTAAGTTTTATGGCAATTTAATAATTTCCATAAAGTTAATTGATTAGAAAAACATTTACGCTTTTCCTACAAAACACGATTATATATTAAGTATTCCAAAATATAATTATTGTATAGAAGCGGTTATGTTAAAACGGCTCAACCAGTATCGATAAATTTTGCCAAACCGATAGCTCATTGTTAAGCTCATAAAGCGACATAATGACCATTATTAAATGGCGTTACATGTGAATAAAAATTCACACATAAATCCAACACCTGTCACTGTAATATATACATTTGCATATTATTTGAATTTAAAAACCACCCCACGATGAAAAACGCGGGAAATTTTTTATTATTTTATATGGTTAGTGTGAGGTTATGTGGAATTTATACAGTTCAATAAACGCTAATATACTTTTGTTAGAAATATACGGATATACGGAAACGGATGAACGAATTTGGATATAATTTCGTTCCCGGATACGTTTATATCCTGTATTTGAATCGAATATTTTCAGCCCCTAGTTCTATTTAAGATCAACCTAAAGCTAAGTATAATCCAATACAACATTTCTCTAATAAAATAATATTTCATAACTTCTCCTTAAGCTTAAAAAGCTTCTTCATCTCATAACTCTAAAACCTACTCCTCTTACATAAATCTAAAATCGTCACAAACAAGTAAGAAACAACTCTTATTTATGCACGTACAAAATATTATATATATGTATAAATTAATTACTATCTAATCAGATCTACTATTTAATAAACCAATAAATAACACCTGAACTGAAATCGTATATGAAATGTCATTGCCCTGTGAAAGGGCAGCAACCGTTGAAGAAACTCCAAGTAAACTACAGGTGTTGCCAGTTGAAGGGGCGCGTGATTTTTTTTATAGCTAGCAACATTGCAAATGTCAAGCGAGGTTAAACTATTCTATTAACTGCCCACGTGGAATCTATGACGTAGAATGATTCAAAGAAATTGTGGAAAATTCGAAGTTTAAAATTTGGCGCTTAAAATTCGTTTCATTTTTGTCTAGAAAATCGAAATTTAAAATTTGGGCGCCAATATTTTAAATTTCGATTTCAAAATTTTTTTGCAGTATTCTCACGAAATTGACGTCAATTATGACAATAAAATCCATCAAGGACGTATTTTACAAGCGTACCAAAAAGGTGACATACAAGCACAGACACAAGTGCTCGAATAATAAAATAAAATCTTCATATTATGACGATTGACGAGGGCAATTTAAAGTGAATGAAAAAATGCACGTATTTGTTACATCATTATTCCTTGATCAGAGTCCTTATATTATATTATGCATGTTTGTTATAAAATACCAATGACTAGAATAATTATTCATTTTTTTATCGATTCAAATGAAAAATTTACGGTACTAAGTAATATCAAGAGATCATTGACCACAAGTTGAATCCACATGCAAGCGTATTTTGATTTTTGATTTTCGAGGCTTGATAGACAAAATAGAACTCATGATATTGTCTATGATCACTCTTGTCCATGTTTAATGCACTTTCACTGTCAAAAACCCGATTGACAGTTGAAAAAAGTTTATAAAAAGCATAGATAATGCAGGCTTCATTCAAATGCCGACGCGTGGTGCTATGCCCAATTACAAGGGGTGAAGTCATTTCCTGCGATGACAATGATAGGGAAATAAAAACTGTCTGTAATTATTATTTTGGCGGTTGAGGATTTGGCGGGAAATTGTTAGATTGGATGAGGTTCTATAAATTGTAGTGATATTAATTGTTTTTATATTTGTTTAATGACATAGTATTGTAAATCAAGAAGTATTAGCGCCAAATTTTTCAAATTATCTCAATTTGACAGACTATTCTTATAACAAATTTTATTTCATCACATTCAAATTTCAAACCATTTCAACCAAGATTTCAACCATCATTCCAAATCCAAGATATTTCTCGAATGACAGTTCACTTTTTTATTTATCTATCAATTTTTTTTTAAATTACATATATTCGAATTTTAAATTACATGCCGAACCAAGATTCGATTTTGGCGGGAAACAGCCATAGACACACGATCCTTTATCAGAGCTTATAAGAACTTTTTCTTAAGGTCAAACCGTCCCTCAGTCAGGTGTCCACTTTCCGTTACTACAGTTACAATCAGCTGTTTTACTTCCTCGTTAGCTCGAAGTAAACAACTGACATTGTACACAATATTATAATAAATTATTTATTGAACAAGAATGTGAACTTATGTTTTAGAATGTTTAGTCACGCGAAAGTGACACGCGATTGGATGAAATTTTAAAAAGTAGAGAATGAGATTAATTGTTCTTTTGAACTGAAATGTATTTAGGCGCGTTGAGAGAATAAAATTTAAAGTTGCGTCATGGCAATACCGTCACGTAATGGAGTAAGGCGACGATTTTGATATCTTTGAATCTTGCTAGTTTCACTTCTCACCCGTGTGCTCGACACACACGCTATTTTTTCGTTTTGTGTAAATTAAATGAATTAAACAAAACTGGTAAACTTTGTAAGATATAAAGCTCAATTTAAAACTAGGCAATAGGCATGTTTATCGTTTATTATCTAGTTTTCATAAATTAAGTACGATAGTTTTCATAAATATAATGCAATTTGTATGATACTTTTAAATAAATTGCAATGAAAATTGTTCAATATTATGTAAAATGAAAAGACGGTAGTTTAAAAATTCGTTGCAGTTTTTCAACAGTAGTTTAACGGTAATTGTCAGGAAGTAGGTATCTTTTATTCCTCGTTTTTTGTCTCAGAACCTAACTCAGTAATTACGACCTAGGTATTTCTGGTTAAAACCTGCATAGTTCTAATTTATTTATGATTGTTTAAAATATTATTTTATTGTTAGTTATATAATAAACTTCTTCCCAAAACGGTGGTAATTTTTTTTTTATATTTTGATGTTCAAAACCGCTTCTAAACGAAGTCTTGTGTTCATTTTTGAGTTTGAGTTCAAATTAATTAACTTAAAAATTATTTACTTATTATAAACTAGTTACACTTTTTATTTTTTCTTGTCACAAAAATTCAATCCACACAAAGTTGTGCTATAAACTACAGCACTTATAAATAGATAGTAAAATAACAAAACGTTATTTAGACTTCGCTAAAGAAAGTGTCGCCCGCGGAGCTGAATACCTAAGTATTTGTGAATCTAGGTCTCTCAGATGTAGCCCTGGGCTAGACGCTCTCTAGATAATACTATGGTTTTATATATTTTTGTGGTTAGAGGTTTATTTGTTGTTTGTGTCTATTACTTATGCCGAAATGGCTTTAAATATATTTTTAAACTAGCTGCTGCGCGCGGTTTCACCCCTGTGGCTCCACCCCTGTTGGTCGTAGAGTGATGACACATAGCCTATAACCTTCCTCGATAAATGGGCTATATAACAGCGAAAGAATTTTTCAAATAGGACCAGTAGTTCCTGAGATTAGCGCGTTCAAACAAACAAACAAACAAACAAACAAACTCTTCAGCTTTATAATATTAGTATAGATTAAAAGTATAATTTATGATGTTTGTGTGTGGATGTGTACTGTGTCAAAAATGATTTGTAATTATGGACTTGGAACTTTAGCATATTATATAAATACCCTTATAGATAATAAGATTAAAATTACTTTGCAGTGAATAGTTGTCATATTTGAATGGAGATAAAAACTGTTAAAGCTTTTAAAAGCTCGTTTGGTACGAAGATTTACTTTGAGTTATCAATCGACTAAACTAAGTTTTAAGTTTATCGAGGTTTGTGCTGCCGTTTTATGTTTTTTATTAGTTGTTCATTTTATTTTATTGTTATTGTTTACTAAATGCTTGGACAATATAAGATATATTGACCAAGAAGAGACATGGAAGATGTTTTAAATATAATATTATTTTTAGGTTAGTTTTTTTAGACTTCTGAAAAATATGACTTAGATCCCACTGGACCGTGAAAACCTAGGTCACGACTAAGCGTGATGTCCTAAAATGCACTTCTTATAATAATGACTCTATCTTATATAATAATATTGAGCTAAAATATCCTGATAATGAAGCAATGCATCCATTGACAGGATATTTTTCCTTGTTCATGTTATAATAATAAAAAAATAGTAGGTATGTGTACTTATGTACACGCGTTAGAAGTTATACTTCTTTTGCGTATGGAAAAACTACTAGAATATACAACTTGAATATAGTTATCAATATTCATACCACCTAGAACTAACTTCATGCTGTTAAATTTGGGTGTCGGTGTGCGCGCGCATCGTAAAAATTCATTCTCATCATTTTTCTCCATCGCGCCAAAAGAAGTAGGTACCTATAACTTCAACCAAAGTAACGATTTTCTTCCTTTTATGTATAACCGCCATTTTGGTAAAGTGGTTAATGTAAAGAAGATCCAAGGGGTCCTAGTTTCGATTCCCGAAGTCATATATCGGTATAGCTTATTGGACTGATTTGAAGGTATCAAACCGGAAAAGAACGAGAATTGGAACAGATGTGAAATACTTTTCACTACCTAATATTTTAACTCGTATCACATAAGGAACTTATAAAATAGTAACCCATTATAAAACTTTAGTAAATAAATACAATAGGTACTATAAGCGAATGATACATTGAAAATTGACTCTACAATACTCTCCTTGATTTACTAGTACATTATATAAATGTAATTTCAATCATACTTAATTTTGCGTTTAAAATTTTTTTTCCAAAATCTTTTTTATAGTTTGTTTTTCAAAACTTTTACAAAAAAAATCAATACGTATATTTGTTGTATAAACCTATATGTGTATATGTTCTATAGATCTGTGGTTTCATAGTGATTGTCTCTAAAATCACTTGATACTGGGTACCTACAGGTGGCGGATGCGGTCAGTCTGTAGTGGTCCGTCTCTCGTTACCTTTGTCCCATTGTTCTCGATACTCTTCTTAAACTTTTGTTTTGGCGCCCTTTTTCTAGCATTTGTTTTACACTAACGTTGAAAAAAAAACAGGGAGTATCAGAGTTCATTCACAACCGTAGTTGTAATTCTTTGACAGTAAAAGAAAATTTAATAAATCTTCTTTGGGACTGTTTTTATTCTACATGTGTTTTTACACGATAATTTGAGGGAATCAAACTCAACAGCTATAGTCGTTTATATAGAGGAGAAACCTCCTTAGATATGTAACCATTCATAGCATTTTAAAACGTGATTTGTTCGCTATACCATTCATTATTTTACGTAAACATCGTCTAACAAACAGGTTTTGAACATTTTCACAATAACTTTTTCCCTCTATTTAATATATTATTGTAATCTTCTATGCTAAAAATTAACGTGCTGGCCAAATGTCTTACACATAACTTCAAGTATTGAATACTAAATCACCATAAAAATATATATTTTTCTCGATACTATTATCAAGTTTGGCATTCAGCTTTAAATCTCGCTTTAAAACCATTTAAGTCCCTTTCAAAACCGCATCACTTTTTGTATGTTTATTTCATTTAAATAATAATGTCATTACTACCGTTCGAACGAAATAAAATTATAAATGGATTCGAAACCTAATATTGAGTTTTCTATTTCTAAAAGATAGCCACCGTTCGTATTGATTAGTGATGCTTGCATTCTTATCGATAATTGCAATAAATCGTTATTGAATTCGACGTTGACTTGATCGATACGGGTGAATAACAAATTTTGCTGTAAAAAAGGGACTTGCTCTACATTTAAAGCATGAAAATGTTATAAAATTGGTTCTTGTATTTTTTGCTGATAAACTGATGACTCACAATGTATTTAAAGTAGTTAAAAATAATAATAGTTAAGTCAATAATATGTAATTTGCCTTGAATTTTAATATGTCTGTCAACTAATCCACAAAATTCCTCGTAAAAATAAAATTATCGACTCTATCGATAATAGTGCACCTCCCTACACGTAACCACAGCGATTAGCGGTCTGTTTACCATTTCAAATCATTATTGCTTGTATCGGAACTTCACACGACTACCGATTCAGTATTTTCGTATCATTTAAAAAAAAATTTATCGATATACTGATAAAAAATTGTTTTTATTTGAAAGGAAGATCCTTTATTCTCAATGACTTACGTTTTTCTTTACAAAATTATACTTTAAGAGCCTAGAAGTTAATTAAATTTACCTAAAGCATTTTATTAACTATCTTTCATGGATTTTTCTCTTTCATTAATACTTATATTTTAATCAATATTAAAAATAAAGTGCTAAAGATAGAACTGGTTCATTATGATATTATTAATTAACGTTATAAGCGACGTAAATCGCAAACGCTAATTTTTTTCTTCATTTTCAAGCACACGTCCAGAAAATGTTGAACAAGATTTACTCATAATAATTATAGGAGCATATAATGGTTCGGATAATAACATGTTTCATATTAGACGCAAAAAATTAAGCAACCCACAATTATTTGCATAAATTAAGACGACAAACTAGATCTGATCGCGCGCTCATTGTAACGTCTTCGCCGGATGTTCCGCCATTGCTCGTTCGACCGTTCCAAATTCAAAATGGAGCCGTTTCCGGAGTGACGTCAGCGGCAGCCATTTTGTCTGCGCCTGCGCATTGTGGAGGCATGGGAAATGGGAGCGAGCCAAAATGGATTTCCCTCAGGAAAGGATGTAATGACGGTTTTTAGAGCGGCCGCCATTGTTCGAATAATTTTGTTTATTGTCTGGATTTGATCATTAATTATGGATGTTAAATTGTTATTTTAATGAGATTTTATTGTTGTACAGTAATGTTTGTCAATGTAGCTAGTTAATAGTTATTTACTGCTTGTGTAACTATGTGACAAAAATAACTAAACTATCTGGATAGTTTAACATCAATGTATTTTAGTATAGTATAAAGCTATCGTCGACGTTTCACGGATGCTTTTTTTGAACAGACATGTTAGATATTCTCTTTCTTTAAAATTTAGCTCATCCATTAGTTCTATCTTTGATGAAAACCAATTTATGTGTCTATACCTGAACTAAGTACTTCTTGCAATAAAATAACCTAGCATTCACTCTCATTTTGTTGTGAATTTCTAAATTATAACTCAATACTTTTGTGCGAGTTTTCCTATTTTTAAATTACATAACGTATACGAATCCAATTCACAATTATCATAGTATAACTAATACAAACAAATAAACAATTAAACGCCCTTCAGTACCGTGAATTAAAAAAATCATCAATGTCATCTTATTTTAATCCATAACAAAATACAATTAAATAATTCTTACTCAAATAAGCGTGGACAATGATCGACCTCAGCTTGTGTGAACTTGGCCTAACCTTGCTTGGATATTTGACAAAATCAACCGTTTCTATTCTATTTTTAATGGGATTGAAGTTTACCGCGTATTTAAAAATTTATAAATGTATACTGTTAAGTTTTCTGTGACGTAGTAACGTGGTAAAAACTGCCTGTAGATCAGGGTTAGGGTAAATGTGTAAATACAATCTATACTTAATATTATAAAGCTGAAGAGTTTGTTTGTTTGTTTGTTTGAACGCGCTAATCTCGGGAACTACTGGTCCGATTTGAGAATTTTTTTCGGTGTTAGATAGCCCATTTATCGAGGAAGGTTATAGGCTATATATCATCACGCTACGACCAACAGGGGTGGAGCCACGGGGGTGAAACCGCGCGGAGCAGCTAGTATTTTATATTAGGTATGTTCTTCAAGCTTATTATTAAATTACTAATGCTGTGAATCGATTCTGTAGCATTTGTTGCGACAGAACAAAAATATCTTTCATCTCGACGACTCTACATTTCTAAACATTTTATGTTGCTACTTATCATAATATGTAATGTAATTAAATTATATAATAAATAATAATTAAGTTTTAGTAATATAATTCTTATAATTACATACCAATCTATACAGTATTTCTAAACCAGCGTAAGACATAGACATAGACACACATTTATTTACAAACATAACACACAAAGAGATTAAGAAGTCACATAAACCCCAAACTAAAGTACCAATGTATCCGAATTTCTAACTTACACCAAGTTCATATTGTCGTTTCAATTAAATTTAAAATTAGAGTCACGGACCTGCCCTGGTTTATAAAATGACCCTAATCCCAAATGAAAACGTAAAAAAAATCGACCATCAGCACATCCCTTAAAAAACAGAGGTCGATAGTTGGCTAATAGGTTTTTTATCGATGTCGATTACTCGCAAGGTTACTGGGCACTTGCGCAACACTAACTTAAAGGTTTTTTAGGATAATTTGGAGTTTTATATTAGTATTTTAAGATATATGATAAGATTCACAGATTGTTTAGTTTTCACTTTAGTTACGTAGCATTTAATTTGTGAAATCAACTCCTAAAATATTAGTATATTTTATCTATATTTAATTCTATATTTTTTGCCGATATTTTATATATTATCAGTAATTTTGTTTTTCATAGGACCGTCTTGGTTGCGTCGGCGAAGCCAGTGTCTCTCCAGTCAAGAGCCACTACTAGTTACAACTATGAAGCAGATTATCGCTACTACAACTAACTAAACTTTAATTTAGTACAAAACCTATTAATGCTTCTTCCACTTGGTAGATTATCTATGACAGAAACCTATCTGCTAAAGCATACTATAATCTATCCCTGAACCAAACTTCATCCAAAACATACGCTTAACACCAGTTCAAACAGCATATCAATGCCACAAACAAAAAACGCTCTTTACAATTCGTATCAAAATATAACAGAACACAGAGCACGTGGCGCATGCTCCAATGGAGCAAGGCAGGTTCCACACGTTGGCCATGTTCACTCAATCCAAAATAGTACTGACCTCTCATTGATGAAGAAACTGTTAGCCGAGGTTTTGGTAGCAAAAACAAACAAATGATATACCGATATCTTGACATACCTATACCCATATCGTACCTATACGGCATACCGATTTCATAGCATACCCTTATCATTCTATACCTAAGTTCTATACCCATACTTGTATACTAAACCTATATTTTATCATACTATAGATGGTACATCGATCACTAAATGTGAGGTTTAAGGGAAATTCGATCTGTAAGTAATCTTTAATTGGAGAGCAACAAACTGCGTTAAAAATGCGTACCAACTTGAATTGATATAGAGAATATAATAACTGTTTGACTTGTTTTTTAATCTATTTTGGTACAAAACTGAATAAATACTTGTAGCGTATATAAAATTATAATTAGAATAATTAGGTACGTCCACTATTCAATATTTTCTAAAAAAGATGCTAAGAGAATCACCCAAGATAATTAATTTTATGCAAATTAGCAGTCAATTACGCTGGTATATTAGCCAAAAATGTACAGAAAATATTGCCAAAAAAGGCCGTTGTATAATGTAAAGAAACTATCAATTTAACTGTCCTTATTTTTGTGAATAATCATAGTTATATTTGTTGCAATTTTATTCAATGTAACGTCACAAAACCGCAACTTTGCAGAAATGTGACGTCATAGCCAAAACAAAGCTGGTTATATTTAGTTTGAATTTATTCATTATTTAAGCAACCACGTGGCGTATGCTCCAATGGAGGGAAGCCACTATTTTGTTCCACACAATGACTGCACAGTGTGCCTAGTGCGAGTTTTCATCGAGTACGAAACGTTACTATCGCGTTTGCGTCACAGCCGAATTAGTATGGGAAATCGAACAGCGCCCCTAGCGGACGTATGGGGAAGCTTTGATTCCCCATACAAATTTCGCTGTGACGCAGATGCGATAGTAACGTTTCGTACTCGATGAAAACTCGCACTAGGCACACTGAACGTTTACTCTAGTGAATAGTAAGTTTTGTGTGAAGTTAGCTGCAAGTCGAATGGTTACGGTGTGAAGTTGCTTACTACGATATTCCACAAATTTAGAATTGACAATTTAAAAGGTGCACTAGTTATGCCCCGCAGTTTTACCCGCAGTGTTCCGATCCTATTGGTCTTAACATGATGATAATATATAGGTAGCCTAGCCTTCCTCGATAAATAGATTATCGAACAGTGAAATATATTCAAATCGGACCGTGGTTCCAGAGGTTAGCAGAGCAATCAAACAAACAAGTTCTTCAGCTTTATTATATTATACGTGTAGATAAATACTCATTACCGTGCAATAAAATTAGTCTGTAGTACTTTAATTAAACTTAACTATTAACATTGAAATGTAATCGTACTTTCATTATAGTTAGTGCTTTCCATTTCTTTTATTTCTTTTCAGATTCAACTTACTAGACCATATTTATATATCTATATATATTCATTGACTTAATGATTTTTTCGTATATATTATTTAATATAGCGTATTATGAAGTACTAATTAAAAATAAACCCTTGAATTCATAAAACTAAAAACAAATTCCATGTACTAAGCGAACATTGCTCTACATTCAAAAAATCCTTTATCTTTTTATTTTATCGATAAACAGATTAATATTGATGTATACTTCAAACAACTCTCAATGTAAAATCTTAAACGTGTCGTACTTAATGCAACGAGTATTTAGAAAGTGTGATAGAGTTGTGTTTTTTACTTTTTAACGACAAAAAATGATGGAAAGGTGTTGCCACCGAGATTATGAATGTATCAATTGTATCTATTAGTTTGTATCGTTTAAACGGTTTTATATTTAAATATAACTCTTTCTACATTTATTTATGTGCGCGAAAATTACCCGTTTTCGTAGGACATTGATGAATGTAGATGAATTTGAGAATGACTACTGAGTTCAATCATTTCATGTGTTTTCTAATCTAATTAATATTGTATAAATGCGAATATTATGGGTAATATGTATGAATGTTTGTCAATCAATCAGTCTTAAATTATAAGTCCCATCTGATGAGCAGTTTTAAAAAATGTCCATTGATCCCGATAAACGTTTGTCTCTATTTTATAATATGTACCTCATAATTTTATCCATAAAGTTACAGCATTTATAAGGGTACGTTAAATTATTAAATAAAGGTGTTTATAATGTAATTCATTCGACTTATGGAGGATATAAATCTCATGGAATTCTTACGTATTTACATTTATAATAATGTACATTGTTATTAACAATGAAATGACATAAACAGGAAAATATGATAATTACCATTGCGAGAATCTTTTCGAATGGTCCAACTATCTGTAAAATGTTAATCCTTAATATTGTTTTAAAATATTATGTGTAAACATTTTTAAAAGAGTATCTACTATCTAGCTAATTTTTGAGCTTCGCAATAGTATACGCAATACTACTTATTTATAACGTTATAGATGCGTCATACTTATTAATTTAATTTTTGTATCGAATCTATGTATATAATTATATATTGTTATACTAGATTTCCGCCCGTGGCTTCGCCCGCGTTTTCAAAGGAAAACCCGCATAGTTCCTGTGTCCGTGGGAGTTCCGGGATAAAACCTACCCTATGTGATAATCCAGGTTACCCTCTATATGTGTGCTAAATTTCATTGTAATCGGTTTAGTAGTATTTGCGTGAAAGAGTAACAAACACACACACACACATCCTCACAAACTTTCGCATTTATAATATTAGTAGGTAGATAATATGATATCTTTGCCGAATCTAATTCAAGAAAACTGCACTATTTTCCTTATAATTATTAACACAGTTATATAGTTCAAATGGTATACTCTATTATAAATGCTCATATCAAGCTATAATCTATCTGCTTAGTTCGTTTCAACAAATTATGTTCACCCATTGTTGTGTGGTAAGCATGGACGAATATAACCTTATTGATAACTAGATATTTATTGGGTCCATGGTGGTAAGGTAAGTTAAGGCACAGAATACATAATAGTAGCTAAACGCTACAGAACGGACACTCTCCGCCTCCCGCCAAAATTAAACACTTACCTCACCCCGCACGATCAGACATGTTATGGTACCCATTTCCCCGCAAGGACGATACCAACGACGTCTTTAGACGAAACGCAACGAAGATTGACAACATTAATCAAATTGACTTAAAGCAATTTTATTATTTTGGATTTGTGATTATCGTTTTTCGTAGAAAATGGTTAGATATTGTGCTGTTTACGGATGTATTTCATCAGAAAAACGCGAATTTTTTTTTACGCTAGTCACAAATGTGCCAACCATAAAGAGTTTACACACACATTTGCAGTCTCTACAGTGTGACTGTCAAAACTATAATTTTGTATGGAGTGTCCGGGGTGTGGTTAAGGTAAACACACATTTGTCTGAAAATATGTATGCTTAACTATTATCATCCTAATAACTTATTTAACTTTGCTCTTAGTGTCTGTATTATTAATTTTTTCTATACCTATAATTTTATAGAATCTCTATGTACAATTACTAATAATATAAAACAAATGTATAATACACATACGACAATCAGTTAAAGGCACATAAAACGGAATCCAACGTCAGAACGTTAAAAACTTACATAAGACAATTTTATCTGAACACGTCAAGTGTGGGAACGGCTAGGTCTAGGTTGCACTTTGTTACAACGTTCCCATGGACTTACTGGGTTATAAACATTGTTAGTAAAAGTATTATTAAACGTTTATAATGTTTTTCCTTTTTATACTCGGCATTTGAAGATGGATTCTTGGTGGAAACAAACAAACAGTTTTTATTTATTATGGATTCTTAGAGGAGAAAAAAAATTTTTTTTTATTATTTTGGTTTGGTTGTCTGGAAGAGATTACTAAGTTATAATGCCATTTATTAAACTATATTGTTTCTAGGTATGTAACGGTTAACATATTTATGTATTGAAGAATTATAAGCATAATAAAAATAAATATAACCGTCTGTTATAATATGCATACAGTAGCTAGTAGAGTACAGAAAATCAATCAATGGAACAAGTCGTGAAATGCATCTGCCTTATAACCTTTAAAGCCTACAAGTACTTAATATTATATATAACACACTTCAAACGTATGTTTTTTATTGAAAGATAAATCTTAATAAATAAAAATAATCATGGTGTGAATTGTGTTTGTAACTCACGCATAAACTACTTTACCGATCGGAATGAATCTTCGTGGACAGATAGATTATGAATAACTTAAAATAATTGTTAATGCAGGCTTTTTGTAATATTGTTTTAATACTAGAATTCGTGTAATCTATTGCAATAGTGTAGTTATATGAAGAAGGTACCATTATTTAGCACACTCCCGTACGTTCAATCTTTTATAAATGTTTTCGTTTTTGTTAAATTTTAATCACTATTTAATGCAAATAAAGACCTTGAGATAAAACAAATATATAAGTAATTAAAAGTAATTAAAATTTGCATAAATATCATTGCAACGTTTACTATTTCTGATAAATAATATTTGGTGCTATTTTAAAGTAGTTTTTTATGAGGCATAGGTTCGAATCCCGTCGTTCACGAGGCATTTACGTTATTTTGTAAACAGAAAAAAAATAATTAAAGTCTTAAGAACTTTGAATTCAATACATTTTATTATTTTTTTACCAATTTAAGTGAATTTTATCCATGAATGTATTCTTCACTATGTAGAAGATGTATTTTGCAAGGTTTATAAATTACAAGCTGTTCCCCGCGGTTTCACCCGCATTGCTCCGGTCGTAGCTTAATAATATATAGCCCATAGTCTTCCTCGATAAATGGGCTAAATAACAACGAAAGAATTTTTCAAATCGGACCAGTAGTTCCCGAGATTAGCGCGTTCAAACAAACAAACTCTTCAGCTTTATAATATTAGTATAGATTAAATTAAGATATATAAAGGACCTCATCATCAACATCATCACCACTGTTACAATTTCAAAACCATTCAATTATAACATTAAAACGAAGCCGACGGCGACGCCACCTAAGTTTTAGTAAATTCTGGAAAATTTCATTTCTTGTACGATGTTTATCATTAAACTTACTTTTCCATGTCATAGAATATACAAGTATTTTTTTTTTCTGTTTTGATACACAATTGTTTTAAAAATTAAACTAAAAAGCATAGTACTTATTAATGAAATAAAAATTTTCAGGTCGGAAAATTAGGAAAACCTGTGTTTTCCGGCGTTTAATTCTTAATTAGACAATTATTGTCAGAAGTGTACATTTTAAATCATTTTATGATTTTTCGTATATATTTTGTTAAACGACGCCATTTTGGTTAAATTTAAGTATAAGAAAGTTTAATTGTTATTATGTAGAGTTAGTGTCATTATGGTTTTCCTTCTTCTTTTATTCATTTTTTTACATACATGTAGGTACTTATTTGATTTGAATTTATAAAAAAGTATTTTTCAGTAAACTAATGACACAATATATTTTAATAATATTGTAAAATTCTTCTTTCTTTATCAGTTAATGACTACGAAAAATATACAATATTGGAAACATATTTGATATTATTTAAAATGTAGAGTTTCCATTCCAGGAAATAATAATTCAATATATTTATTGTACTCTACAAAACCTCAAGCATTAAAAAATCATGGCCAAAGCACAGTCACGATAACAATACCTAAAATTATGTAGAGTTGTTACATAGAGCATACGAAACTTATTCCATTCTATTATTTATATATTTATTTCATAACTGTTTCTTCTCTACAAGAGTTTTATAACAATATTTCCAACTTACATGCCATAATTTCTCTACGCACTTTCAGTGACCAAGAATCCCGTACAAAAGACTTAAACGAGAATGCACTTTATCGTATCCAATATAAAATAATATAATTTAATCCAATAAGAATCCTGTACGAAGCCTCTCACATTCGACAAACAAAAAAAAAACATACCTCTATACAGCGAAATCACACAAATAGTTAACACAAGCACACACACACACACTGTCCACGCGCACGTCTGTGTTGCGCGACGGTTAGAACACAAATGCGGCTGAGTGGAACAGCAGCCACTCCTGCGCATCACGCACACAGGCACAACTTATATAAACCTTAACGGAAAACGATCATTAGGCAGCTTCATGATGACAGTTTTTGGTTAGGGATAGTCTTCAAGGGGAAAACTAATTGAAGGTACAGATTTGTGTGCGCTGTGCTTTTATTCATAGAATTTTCTTCATGTAATAAGTATGGATGGACTTAACATTATTATCTATTAAAATACGTATAAGGTATATGTTTCGTATACTTTTAATCAAGTATTATCTGTAATAGTAATGCTTGTTTGATTTATATAATGGCTCTTTAATTATTATTGTTATATACCTAATATTTTTTAATAAAATGACAAATTGTAATTGAATTGTAATGAACATTGAACGCTGTAATTTCCTGTAATTAAAGGTACAGTAGATTATGTATTTTAATAAGATGTAATAAACGTGAACTGTGTCCTTTGTTGGAAATTTTATAATAAATAAATAAATAAATAAATATTATTCATTGTGTTTGTTATAATAGTATAAATTGAATTCTGGTTGTAAATCTCTACCTATTAGTATCCACACCTGTCAAATGATAACAGTATTAAAATAAAGATATTTATATCAATATAATTAATAAAATATAAATATACTTATCAGGCATCAGACTGAATTAATTAAATATTTTTCATAATGTTTTTAGTAGTTTTCTTGTAAAAACTACAAAAACAACAACAAAACTTATTTGCTTCTGTAAAATTGTACTACGTATTTAGGCTATTTCGTGTTTCGGTTCTCCAATTACTAAAATATCAATAAAAACCTTACTTAATTTAAATATTTATCAACATTTGTTTCCTCATTTCACTGATTTTTTTAAGTATTTAAACCTATATTTGTGAATAAATTCGATAAAAATTCGATATCAATTACCTTCTAAGAATGTAGAGTTGTCTGAAATGAACAAATGTTAAAAATAATATTATAAATTTACAATAAATATTGTAAAACATATTCGTTGTTGGTCGGATAGAAGCATTGACTATTTCACAAATAATTGATAAAATATGATTTTTTTTATAGTTTAAGTCTATCTAACAACTCTTGCAACAATAATAATACCAACTCAGATTAAAAATTACTTTTATTAGGTACTATATATACTTAATAAAACAATAATCGTGTTTAATATTTCCCTCATAAGGCTTAATTATAACACAGTTAAAGACTTCCATCGTCACCCCATTATACTAAAGTTTTTTTTTCCCACTATTCTTATTTATTATAAGGCCTCCAGCTAAACTCAAAGTTCATATCATAACCCTATATCATTTATTACGCATTCTTCGAAGTTTATGAAGTTTTCACCTGATAAATAACTTAACAGATCCAAACCAGTTAAAGAAAATATATATGTCCCCTTGTGGGCCATGGACAATTTAGTTTTATTTCACATAGAACTTTACAGGTAAGTTGTTTAATCGTCAATGTGCAGCTTAAAACATTTCTTTTTAAAAAAAGAGAGATAAATGGGATATTGAAACTAGGTTCTATTTTGAAACTCTTCCAATGTGTTTTTATTACAGTAATTGTTTTATCTTATCTTGTGTGTCTATTTTTTATTTCTAGAAGTCATCTTTATCAAATTTTCTTCTCTTTATTCACTAGTACCCAAAAGATTTTGAAACGATGTCCACAATAATTAATAATTTCCAAATAAATAATATTCTTATTATAATTCACACTTCAAAAATGTACTTCTAAAGCTCACATAGCCTAATTGTAACCAAGTAAAGCAGGGCTACGTTGCTAGTCTATTAAGTAAAGAGGCTGTATAGGGCAACTGATATATAATCTGTGGCTCCAACCCAGTCATTGAATAGTCATAACTTTCCTTCGAAGCCTGCGTCGACAATCCATACTTATTTTAGTAGGTTACTTATTTTGCGTTTTCTTGTTTAATTTAATAATATACATACCTAGTTAGATTTGGTTATATTGGATACTAGCGGTCCGCCCCGGCTTCGCCCGTGGTACATATTTCGCAATAAAAAGTAGCCTTTGTTCTTTATCAGGGTCTAAAGATTGTCTGTGCCAAATTTCATCAAAATCGGTCCAGTAGTTTATGAGCCTATTCGTAACAATCATACAAACAAACAAACAAAGTTTTCCTCTTTATAATATTAGTACAGACATAGAGCCTTTCACTGTTAAATTATAGAGATAAATTTAAATTCCAATAAGAATTGTTTAACTAAGTTATTTGTTTATTATTTAGATTTAAGTAGAGTATCTAAGAGAACAAATAATTCTGGTGAATTTGCAATGTAAGTATATGAATCCTATTGCGTTAATGTGTATATTTGGTTATGTGTATATTATAACTAAGTTTAGAATAAGTACGTATTTCAAATAAACTTCTTTAAAAATTGTGACATTTTGTTTTTTATTTGCCTTTTAAAAATATCATTAAACATACCAATTATTTTATTATATATTACGTTGCATTTAGATCAAACGAGCGAATACTTATTTTAACCCGACTACCTATGTATTCTATTACAGGTGTAAACAGGCGTAGAGCATTCTTTCGTTGTTCTTAGATCGTTCGAAAAAATTCTATGCAATGTTCTAATACTGAACAACACTGAATACGAGTTTTCGTTTACACTAAAAGATCACGAAAGAATGCTCTAGCTCTATGTTCGCTTGGTCTAAATGCACCGTTACGGTAACAAGTGTGTTTAAAATAAACCATGAGCACCCCATTGAATAGTAATGCTTGATCAATTATACAAACATAATTCAAAAATTATTTTGAAAAAGTTTTTTGAATCGTCATAACACATAATTATATTATGGTGCATAATACCGTTATCAATAATGTAGTTTTTAATAAAAAATTTATAGTATAACTGTTAACATACTTAGATGTTTTATGTTTCATGTGAAAAAAATGGTTTGTTACTATATTCCAAACTGCTGAATCAAGTCTGATGTATTTAGGTGTACCTACATATAGAATGGAACTTTTATTGGAGAAAAAATAAAACGTTATTAAAGTAATTCATGTTTTATTAAACACAATTTTATCCGTATATCCCTTTTTATTTCCCGTTATTTTCGTAGAAGAAATTACGTGCGTAAAGTTTGTACACATTAGGTTTCACATTCCAATCAACGGTGCTATTAAGATCATTTAACATTTGCTACATTGAGCTAGATCATCAAAAATTTCCTCGCAATTTGTGTACAAGCAATTATGTCCAAATTACAAAGTAATTTCACAAACAAAATAACATTGACTCTCCGATATTGCACCATTACAATTTAATTGTGACTTGAAAAAAACTTGGATGGGGCAAAAAGTAGTGACAGGTGTAAATACAGACCTCTCGCTCGCACTTAGTGTGAGTGGTATGCATGCGTCCCTCTCTACCGGAAGATAAAAGTCGAATAAATTGTAACGGCCTGAATGTCGTAACTGACTTTTGTTCGCCAACGGTTCTTAAACTTTCGATTTGTGTAGTTGGTTTGTTTGTTGAAATCAAATTTATTTTGTAGATATACATATACGTAATTGTTATATCATATTTAATATTTAGGTTTATATCATGGAATAGTCGAGCAGATTTTATTTAATTAAAGAAGAAAATATAATATTATATATATGTTCATAATTTTAATTTTATATCTCGCCTCTCTACATAATATTTTGATTTTTCATATTTTTCATTTTGGCACTAAATAGACCGTGTCACTGACTAAAAAAAATAGATTGTCTGTAAAGTCGGTTTACTGACGATAGTTGAACGTGACAACGTCTTTAGGCCGATTTTGCTTCTTTGTCGCTCATTCCGCGCTTGCACTTCAAGCCTTACGGAACGCCTCAGAGCAAGATAACGCCGCATGAGTCATGTTTTTTCGTGCGTGCAGTCGGCTCTATCGAATTATAAGACGTTGTCACTTGTCACGTCAAAAAATACATAAAAACAAATACTATAGAAAATTTACATTTCTATGTACTTAATAGTATGTGTTTAAAATTTTCATCGTATAAATATCTATCTACTAACTTAAGACAGTACTCCCATTGCTTCCATTGGTAAGTGGTTTTTAAGTAAAACCTAAAAAGTAACCGTTGTACTTGTAGACTATAATTTATCACTGTACATAATTTCATAGAGAATCGATCAGCTACTTTTGTGGGATACAGTACATTACCGCAAACGTAATATTAGTAGTAGTACTTTACACAGTGCAAGATAGAACCTCCTTTTTGGAAGTTGGTCAAAGTTCTTCCCACTCTACCTATAGTTTCAAACCAACTTACCAGATGTAGTCAAAACCAAATAAATGTTATAAAAAAATAAACATTTTTAAATAGATACTATTACATTAACCATTATATTAAATGTACCATATCTTTGAGAACCGCTGCCCGTAGAACAAAAGATCGCGGCGCACGCGCAGCTAGACTAGATTTCTAGATAAAAGGCTTATAACACACACAGACAGATTTACAGTCGTTATTATGTTATATACACCAGTACTGTAACATTTTTGGTATGCAATTATATTATTTTTTAATTAGTATTTACTGTTTAATAATTTCTTCGTTATTTTGAAGTAATGTTCGCTTTATAAAATTAAAACTATTTTTTTAATCAGTTAGGAATGGGGTAAAACTCGTTTTTCGTAAACTTAAGTTCATAATTTTATTTATTTAATTTATTAATTTCATGCGATCATAATTTAAATAAAAATGTTAATAAGAATTATAAAAACGTTGTCTCAATATCACTACATAGTATAAAACAAAGTGGCTTTGTCTGTCCCTATGTCCCTATGTTTGCTTAAATCTTTAAAACTACGTATTTTGATGTGTTTTTTGTAATAGATAGAGTGATTCAAGAGGAAGGTTTTAGTATATTATATTTATTAGGTTTTAGACAAAGCGGGCGAAGCCGCGGGCGGAAAGCTAGTTTTTAAATAAAAACATCGTCAAAGGTATGTACTCTCTCTTAAAATATGTTATCCTTAGAGGTAAATTATGCTACATACAACCTTAGCACCTTTCTCGTATTTGGTAAAACTGCTTAAAACAAGTGAATGCTCATTTTTTTATTATAATTTGTTTACTCACAAGTTAATTATACTAATTAGTAATTACACAGACTAAAATTTAATACATCTCACTTAATTAGCTTTTTTTCACAACTGTTTGTGTGGATGAAATTGCCTGTTGACAAGATGGTCATTGGAATTTTATACCATTAATTTATTTATCGCATAAGTTTATATTTATTATTATTTATTTATTATTTATTATTATTTTTTCATTTTTTTATAGTATTAGAAATGATACTTTAAGAACAAAAAATAGTAAGCAATAGTTCTGGTTTATAAATAATCAAATATTATGTACATTGAAACTCATTTTACTTAGAGCAATTTTCTATGTTTTTAATAATGTCCATTTGATACTCTACTTGCCCGTGATCTTACTCGCTATAGAGTTTTCAAGACATAGGAATAATTATAAAATAACACATTAAAACTGTTATTTTTTTTCTAAATGTGTAATTCTTGCATTAAATCAAACACTAGAAAATAACGGCACTTATTACATAAAATGCAGTTAGGTATGTGTAAGAAACTCGTTTAAAAATAAAAATTAGACAAGTAATTCCATATAAAACAAATCTATCTAATCAATTCGCCAAATTCGAAAATTCGAAAATTGATAAAACGATTTTATTTAATATTTGAAGTAGAGTTATAAAAAAAAATGTTGATGCTTAAGATGTGATAATTAGTTTTATATGTGAAGAGAAAATTTGAAATTCATAACGATTATG
This sequence comes from Colias croceus, assembly GCF_905220415.1. Taxonomy (NCBI): domain Eukaryota; kingdom Metazoa; phylum Arthropoda; class Insecta; order Lepidoptera; family Pieridae; genus Colias; species Colias croceus. Next base: position 6,450,668 of record NC_059562.1, read on the forward strand.
GATTATATCTACATATTCAGATATATATCATAGCAAGGTCTTCTAATATTCTAGCTAAATTTATATTATTACACGTAGAAAAATGGTAAAGTGTGAAAATAAACATAAGTGCTGATTTACACAGGGTCAGTAGACAAGTCAGTCGCGACGCCGAAATTCGGCGCCGCGACTGACTTTAACTGTTTACATAGACTTCAAGCCTCTGTACTGACTTCAAATCTGTTTACACAGGGTTTTTTTTCGGGTCAGCACTGATTTGCCTCGAATTTGTAGTCAGTTACTGACCCTGTGTAAATCAGCACTAATTTATGTGACTTGACATATTCGTTTACTACTATCTATACCTACTACCATAATTCCTGTTTCTTAAATTTTGGTTGTAGAGATAGACTATAAATTTGACTCATTACTATATTTTCCTATGCTTTTTAATTATCTATATAATAATATATGATATCACTACATAGTATAAAACAAAGTCGCTTTCTCTGTCCTTATGTCTCTATGTCCCTATGTCCCTTTGTATACTTAAATCTTTAAAACTACGCAACGGATTTTGATGCGGTTTTTTAATAGATAGAGTGATTCAAGAGGAAGGTTTTAGTATATAATTTATTAGGTTTTAGACAAAGCGGGCGAAGCCGCGGGCGATAAGCTAGTTTAAGAATAAAATATCTTAAGGATATGATGTAATTCTTTCAATATTCTATCGGAATACTAAATATCCTTTGTTATTTCTGCCATAAGTCGATTTGATATTTGTTTCGGAGCAATATAGGAACCCTAACAATAATTTATCATTATTTCTAAAACCATAACGCTATTTACCTCTACGTAATCGAGTAAAAAGCCAAACTCTTCTTTCAACGACTACTTATCGATGAAATAATAATACCTAATGAATAAATAATTCAAGTACTTTTATCGTGGAGAGTCCGACTAGCCGACTAGTGAGGGGAAGACGCCGCACAATTATCTTACTTCCGCTGCAGGACGCTAGGGATGAGAAGGAGTTATCGATAAAGTTTATTATTATCATTATTGTAATGTAAGGTGTTGCTAAGGTAATGTATTTTAACCAATAATAAGTACTCTGTAATACTATTGTGTGTTAGTAAAACAATAGCATTCATAAGAATTAGGCCAGATCGAATCAATCCTACTGGCAGTAGTCTATAGTAAGTAACCGTACCAAGTCCGTATACGTAACGTAAGTATAAGTAATAAATTAATAGGACAATAAATGATCAAAACTTTAAATTTGTAACATGACGTCGTTACTACAAGAGCCCATAACATACTGAGACATTTTTTCGTATTAGGTACGCTCGCTAAAATAGATTAAAACCTAGGTGTTAACTTTGTTAAGTTTTGTAGTCTTAATACGTGTAGAGTTAGACACTGGGCTCTACATATAGGGGAAGGGGGGGCAAGACGGGGTAGCGGGCAAGACGGGGTACCCGCTGTATCAGGCGATCTAACTGATCAATCACGATCATTCTAACGCATGACGAGACGCCGCCATTACAGCTACTAGTCGGCGATGTCAAGTAACACAGAAATCCCGCGCTGTTTTATTATTCGAGAAAAACATTTTTTTAATGGTTTCGTTGTCATTTTATCGTAATTTTCGAAGCGTGTTCTGACGTGAAGGAGGTTTATTGTTTTGAAGTTAATTTATTACAGAGAGCTAATGATTTGACTACCATGTAAGTATATTTTTGTCCTTCTACTGCTAACAGTTATTTTAAAATTTGTTTTTGTATTCTAATTGGCACGAAGGGCAAGATAGGGTATATCTGACGGGGGTGCACTTGAGTGTCATAAGTTTAGAACTTCATTAATGCATTTTTACTGTTGTAGAATGGTGAAGAACTACAAAAGAAAAACAAATAGAGGAAATTAGGAGGAGGAGTCGATGCGAAAGGCAGTGGATGCTGTAATTATCCAAGGAAAAATGGGGTATAAATTGAAACAAAGAAGTAACAACAGCAGTGAAGAATACTGCAGTGAAGAGGACTAAAAATAAAACGACAGTACTTAAAAGAAAAAAGCCAAAACTAACGACAGCGATAGTGATGTTGAAAATACTTCATGTTTGTATTGTAATGGTCGATATTTGGAGTCAAACGAAGGCTGGGCGTCTTGTGCTGCATGCGGATGTAGAATGGTGAAGAACTACAAAAGAAAAACAAATAGAGGAAATTAGGAGGAGGAGTCGATGCGAAAGGCAGTGGATGCTGCAGTTATCCAAGGAAAAATGGGGTATAAATTGAAACAAAGAAGTAACAACAGCAGTGAAGAATACTGCAGTGAAGAGGACTAAAAATAAAACGAAAGTACTTAAAAGAAAAAAGCCAAAACTAACGACAGCGATAGTGATGTTGAAAATACTTCATGTTTGTATTGTAATGGTCGATATTTGGAGTCAAACGAAGGCTGGGCGTCTTGTGCTGCATGCGGAAAATGGGCTCATTGCAGCTGTGCTGGTATAGAGGATGAGGATGAAGATGCCACGTTCACATGCGAATTATGTTTGGGATAGTGGGTTGTACCCCATCTTGCCTCCAAGGGTGCCCCATCTTACCCGACATGGGGGGCAAGATGGGGTGTAGGGGGTGTATTTGAATTTTATATATTTGTTAATTTCCTGTGCCATTAAGCTACCTAAAAGAGACATAAAATTGAAGACTGATTATATTAAGTGATTTTAAAAATAAAACAGTTATTGTAAACAAAACCCTTCCACTTTTATTCAAACCTAAACATTAAGTACCCTGTCTTGCCCCCCCTTCCCCTAAGATCTGATAAATTTGCAGAGTGCAAGTCGTATGTTGGCCATATTTTACATTAATTACAAAAATTTTACATTCAATAATGCATATAATATTATATTATTTTTATTAGAAAGAAAGAAAGATTAACATTTATTTCAGCGCACACAAACACAAAATTTTTAATCGTTCTAAGTAATACTAAAATACTAAATATTTTCAAACTCATTCTATCCCAAACCTCTATACCATTTTACAGTCATATCCACTCCAACTATCGATATCGATAAACCAACTATCGACAGACCACAGCACTAGCGTCTGCGCAGGCGGCGGAGCGAAACGAAGAAAGCACACCCGTCGTAACGGCCAACACCCGAAGAAATTATTCTCTATTCCTACTTTACTCATTTCTATTTTACTTTTTATTACGAAAATTTCTTATTTATATGAACATTTTAGTTTTTTATGAAAAACTTTGTTATACCTAAGTCAATTGGTACAAACAAGTTTTTTTTTAAATGCTTTATATGGTTATTTTATTATTTTTGTAGACTAGTTGTTGCCCCGGCTCCGTCCGGCTTAGTGCAGTTTTTTTATGTATTTGATAGGTTTCAGTTTTATTTACAGTTATTAAATTCAAATCATCTGAATTGAAATTTGAAACTAAGTACATATTATATTATATACCTAACTAAAAATCTATCAATTTCTTATTAGTTTAGTCGTTCTTGATATATCAGTAGTGTATTATAATATCAATTCAACTTAACAATTCAACCCCAAAAACAGTACTCATTAAAAAAAATACATCACATAAATTAAAACAGTATAAAACAAAGAATTTCCTAAAACCACTGTTCATACGCAAACTGGATAAAAAGTTAAAACAACTATCAAAAACATAAATTAAACTACATACTAACGTCATCAACATATTTTTCCATACTTGTGCCATACGTTTTAAAGTATATAAAAATAAAAATCTCCACTAGTTATTAATCCATATATCTTCGCAAGGCGGTAACGTACATGTAATTACATACGTGTTAGAGAGAGACAGCCTTATGTGCGCACGCGCCGGCACACATGCACACACACGCACACACACGCACGACGGAAGTTGATACACGCTTGACATTGTGTGATGAAATCTCTTTAATAGATGTATGGGTTGCTATCTAGTAAGGATGAAAAGAAATAATATTCAATTTAAGAAGTAAACAGATAGAGTAGCTATATTATAGTAAACTAGCGGTCCACCCCGGCTTCGCCCATGGTACATATTCGCGTTTTCTCTACATAAGAACAATCGTACTTCAAGGAATATAATAAAAAAAGAATTATCGAAATCGGTCCACCCGTTCACGCGTGAATCGTGATGCCATGACCAAGGATAACGGGTTTAATTTTTATATTATTTATAGTAAATAAAAAATTTATAAATGGTAGTATTTTTTTTTTAATTTGTATTTATTATCTCTAGTTTCATTTGAAAATGTTTCTAAATTGCATTGCTCTACATTCTTCTGCGGTCAAGCTATGGACAAGGTGGCGTAGATTTTAGAGACATAAAATATTTTACAAATATTGTAACAACTAGCTTACCGCCCGCGGCTTCGCCCGCTTTGTCTAAAACCTTATAAATTATATACTAAAACCTTCTTCTTGAATCACTCTATCTATTAAAAAAACCGCATCAAAATCCGTTGCGTAGTTTTAAAGATTTAAGCATACAAAGGGACAGAGGGACACAGAAAGCGACTTTGTTTTATACTATGTAGTGATGATAAGTATAAATCCATACTTAAGTGCTTACAATGAAGCTCTCAACAAGACGATCACTTAAAAAATTTTCATTAGAATGTCTCTACTAAGTAACATAAGCTATTTTATTATTGTCAACCCGAGCAAAGCCGGGGTAAGCGAGTATAATATAAAATGTACTATAGGTATACTCCGTACATTATGGATTCTGAATTATACATTAGATATAATATGTATATTGAAGAAAAACTAATATGAGGGTCTTTAAAAGAAAAACTTTTTTATCATGTCAGTCTGTTTGTTTTTACACGCATTATGCAAAAACTACTGCGTGGAATGAAATGCAGTTATCAACGATTCATTAAAAACTTATCATTATAATTTAAATATAAGAACCCTTAGGCATTTAATATAGGATTAACATCCAGTCGAAGCCGCGGAACAAAACTAGTCTGTAATAAAAATATTTTATCTAATACAGATTGATCTAAAAAAGGCACAACCTCGTATACGAACCATACTTTAAAAATAAAAAAAAACGATTTGAACTTACAAAAAATAACTTTTAAACTAATGGTATAAATTTACATTTTTTTGAATAAATTGAGAATGTAAATATTTTTTATAAGAAGTATATGAGGTTTTTTTTTTCAAATTGAGGTAGGATTATTTTTGTAGCAATCTTGAATCTGCATATTTGAAAGAGGCATTATAATTACCAAAAATATATCTTTTATCACTTGTTTTGAATTACTTAAATAAAAAACACTTTTAAATTTTCTCTACATACAATATTATAGACATAATATACTTGTGTATCTTATATGTCTTTAATTCAACTCGTACAATAATTCTAAGATTACTAGTTTTAAGATATTCCATTAACACTTTTTTAATGCTTTAGCTTTCTCATAAAGATATCTAACTAAACACTTATACAATCTAATAGACAGAGATGTTACTTTTTAGTTACTCATGAATTTTATTATTCGCTGGTCTAAAAATAATCATACTGTGAATGAACTAGCTGTGCTCCGCGGTTTCACCCGCATTGCTCCGCTCCTGTTGGTGTTAGTGTGATGATATATAGCCTGTAGCCTTCCTCGATAAATGGGCTATCTGACACCCAAATAATTTTTCAAATCGGGCTAGTAGTTCCCGAGATTAGCGCGTTCTAACAAACAAACTTCAGCTTTATAATATTAGTACAGATTAGTATAGATTAACAATCAAAAATTTTTTTTTCCAACATTTAGAAATTAAAGATTTTAACGGATTTTAAATTAAGGCGATTTATACATAATTATCTATACTAATATTATAAAGCTGAAGAGTTTGTTTGTTTGTTTGTTTGTTTGTTTGTTTGAACGCACTAATCTCGGGAACTACTGGTCCGATTTGAAAAATTCTTTCGGTGTTAGATAGCCCATTTCTCGAGGAAGGTTATAGGCTATATTTCATTACGCTACGGGCAGCAATAGTGGAGCCACGGGAGTGAAACCGCGCGGAGCAGCTAGTTAATTATATTATCCCGACGTTTCCAATACTTTGCAGGGAGCGTGATCACGGGGAGACAGACAAGAAATATTATTTCTTCCATGTTTAGTTTTGGCTCTTTGAATTAAATGTCATTCCTTTCTTCCTTTCCAATAATTTAAACATACATTGTTATATATACATTTTAAGTATTTCTTCAGGTGGTAGTTCACCTGCGGGCGTCATGGTTCGATTCCCGGGGGAAGTTATTGACCAGTGTCAAGGACCAAGGGTCTAAGAGGTCACAGGTTCGATTCTAATAAAACACAAACGTAACATTTAATAGTTATTTATTAAAGTTGACTTATTTTAGGCTGCTTAAGTGCGGACAATTATAGAGATTTATTGGCTACAGGAAAGTTTCTACAGATAAGACCCGACAAGAAACTATGGTTCCTGTTTTGAAATCATATCCATTTTATAAATAAAAGTTATGTGTAAATGTGGATAGCTTCGCCGGGTAGCCTGGTGCTAAAAAAAGATATCACTAGGTACCTACATAGTATAAAACAAAGTCGCTTTCTCTGTCCCTATGTATGCTTAAATCTTTAAAACTACGCAACGGATTTTGATGCGGTTTTTTTTTAATAGATAGAGTGATTCAAGAGGAAGGTTTTATATATTATTAGGTTTTAGACAAAGCGGGCGAAGCCGCGGGCGGAAGGCTAGTACCTAATATAAAACTCTTATGGTCAAAGAAAAATCAGTCGAGTTAATTCGTAACAAGAAAGCTAAAAGCAGAATAAAATTTATCTATACAATACAGTAGGTACGTAAAGGCGTAAATTGCTCAATGGAACTATGTATTTTCATTAGCTACATAGGTAATATATTTCAATGTACCTATCTCTTATTAAGTAACATTGGTCAAACATTATATCTTAAACTAGCTGTTCCCCGCTGTTTCACCCGCATTGCTCCGCTCCTGTTGGTCTTAGCGTGATGATAGCCTACCTATAGCCTTCCTCGATAAATGGGCTATCTAACACCGAAAGAATTTTTCAAATTGGACCAGTAATTCCCGAGATTAGTGCGTTCAAACAAACAAACAAACTCTTTAGCTTTATAATATTATTATATTTATTTATTTTTATTTATGACACTTTATTGTACAAGTACCAGTAATAAAAACATAATTTAACAAGAAAACATGAATACGGTAAGTGCACAAAAGGCAATTATAGTATAGATAAGGATACAATTTTTTCATTTACTTATTATACAATAGTTATCGTTAATTTGGCTAAAAGCTGCTCCTGTGGGAACTTCTTATTTTCACTAACAGGGAGGTAAGTGAAGCGAGACAACAGCAGGTGGCGAGGGGGTGGAAGATGGTAACAATACCAAGGTCAACGAACATTCCAGAACAAGCGAGAATTTAACGGGTTTTAAACGTGATTATGACGAGAACTACAAGGTTTAAGTTTGTATGAAACTTTATCAGTTTTAAATTAATTTGACGCTCTACATATTTGGCATGTGTATTGTGTATTGGGTTAGCCTAAGACTGGTTGCAGAGGATGACCGACCGTCAGTGCGTACCGTCGGTCCTGACGATACGCATCAACAATTGTATGACTATGACACTAATGCGCATGACAATACGCGTGCGTATGGTCGGTCTAGCTATGAACGGTTTTATGAATTTCCATACATATTATGACAAGCGCGACTGACGTACGCACTGATGGTCGGTCAAGCTCTGCAACCAGGGTAAGGGGTAAGCTTGTAAGTTGTACCTGCATTCAGTATGATATTCTTCTTATCCTATTGCCTATAAAAATGACATTATTTTCGTAGAATAAATTAAATATCTACGAGTTTTACGCAGCATTATGTGAAGCAACTTGCCCGATTTTAACACACTTTTTTACCTTCACCAATAACATGTCCCAACTCGGATTTGACTCTTCTCTGTAGAAACTGCTTTCCGAACTGATAATAAATGATAAAAGACTTCTGACTATTCAAAAATGCTTCTAGAGCTTCTTCATGCGTTCGAGTTACAGTTTATGAACTTTTTTGTACGCTCTCCATTTACCGGCTTACGTTCCTAAAAGTGTCAGGTATTATTACTATTATTTAAGTGGATACACCTACCCACAGATAAACTACGGCAACGACAAGCATACAAGTGTGTTGACCCGGCCGCACGTGCCGTTTATTTATCAATTACGAGCATATTTGAACTTCGCGCTCTGCCGGCCAACTGTGGCCGGGCGGTGCGATGCCGCTATGTACAGTTGGCGGAGTAAGCTAAGTTTAAGTTAATGGTGTACGTGATTTATTTGTTTTATAGCACCTATGTTAGTGAAAAATATGACAAAACTAAATATAAAATATGGTCAATATTTACTCAGTAGAACTCAGGTTTCTAATTCTCAAATAATTTTTGAAATCGGTAGAATAGTGTTTCAGTTCAACAGCCGTTTCCTTACAATGTATTAATAGTAATTAGTAGATACCTGCATAGAGTTATTCAAAGAAAGAGACATGAACAAAACTTTTTAACCTTTTAAAAAAGTCCCATTAATTTTTGTCTTTGTAAAATTGTGTCTACGAAATAAATAGATGGGTCATTATACAAAAATGGGGTAACTCAATGTCACCAGCCAATTTATACAAAGTCTTATTATATTTTAATCAAATAACAATCTATTTTAAAACAATAAAGCGTCCTTTATTTGGTCACTCACTTTCACTTCTTTATTTAAAATACAAATTGATAAAAAAACAAAATTAATACATAAATAATCAGTACTTTGGCATGTCACAACTCCGAAAACCAACAATCAAGTGACTATTTTATAAACATTATCATTGATTAGAGAAAACTTACTAACTCAGGACAATCTTTGATATACATAGTATTATATAGTATAACTTTCATAACGAAATGTTTAACATTTTATTTAAAAAATAAAAATAAACTTTGTCATCGTTTTTATTGGTCAGTCCGTTGTGTGTTCTTTAAATATGAAATTCTCGCTAAATATCACCAAGTCGAGGTCAAATCCCTGTCTAAATATTAATGATGGTAATGAAGTTACTTGTGCATCCCATATTTTGATGGCCGTCATAACTGTACCAGCGCTAGGGTTGTGTTTGTCCTCTAAATTCATGCTGCGCCAGTCAACATTTCAGTCCTATGGTGAGTCGTTATTTTATTGTTAAACTGATTTTTATTTTAATTCATACATGGTTAAGTATGATTTGTAAAAATATAGTTTGTTGATGTAATAAATAAGGCAAAAAAACATAATTTGTGATTATAATCTCATATTAAGTCCCTTTTTATCAATCCGCTGGCATCAGTCCTATGTCAGATATCGCGCCAGTGGACTGACGCGACCCCATAGTACTGATGATTCTATCGTTTTTGAGAACTTTTATCTTGATTGCTATTGGTATAAGCATTTTTATTTGATATTTCAGTTTAAAACATCATGCGCCACGCTAAAAGAAACTGAATTTGACTAGGGAAGAAACATTTAAAAAAGAGTAGCAAAGAAAAGAGCTATTGAAACAAACTACTAATAATCTTATTTAAAAGATCTTATTTTATTTTAATTATTGATTTTGATGCTTTCAGGGCATAGCTTGTTATATGTATTTATTAGATAAATACGTAAACGTATAATATTGTGAAGTAAAATTACCTCAAAATAACATAAAAGTTAATTATTTTAATAACATTATAAAAATGTCAAAAGGCTCTTATGAAAACTCAGATGAGACTTTCATTCAAGCCTTTGGTTAAAAACCATGAACCATTTTATGAAAATTAGTACTTTTAACATAAATAATGTTAGATTTTTAGGGCTCCGAACCTCAAAAGGAAAAAACAGAACCCTTATACTTATAGGATCACTTTGTTGTCCGTTTGTCTGGTAAGACGTTTTTTTGAAGCGCGTGGAGGTATCAATTTGAAATTTTTATTAAATACTCAACATTAAGAACCCTTGGGCTGTAAAAAAATTAAACTTGGAACGCAACGCAATTAAAAGATACCTACATCCGTTAATACTGCAAATTTCCGCAAATTTAAATATTCGCAAGGGAATAAAAAAATACACAGGATGCTTGCCGTGTATACAGTCTTAAAATATGGTAAAAAGCAATGTATTATAACACATATAAAGGAAAAATTGCTAAAAGTGTAAATTTTAAGTTACAAACATAATAAAAAATAGGTTTGTTAGGAGTCCAACTCGCACTTGGCCGTTTTTTTTGTTTCTATTGTTTGTGAATTACTTGAAATATTAAGTAAAACTAAGTCAAAGTAGTAAGTTAAGTAAGAGAGTAAGAATATTCACGTTGCGTTAAATGTCAGAAGGCTGTTTTGAAAATTGAGACATTGTTTTTTCCCAGTATCACAATATATTATCAATTATCATTTTTAAATGTAACTAAGTGATTTTAATACTTAAAAGACATGTGCCATTATTAAAACTGAGAGATTTGTAGTAATTTTCATTGAATTTCTTTAAGAATATTACAAAATTGTGTTTTTTATCAGTACTATGTTAGCCTTGTCAGTCCCCTGGAGGCCAAATCCAGAAAATTTAAAATATCTCACAATCTACTTAAAAAAGTGGCTGGCCCGATTTGGAACAATATATTCATTAGATTAGCTATCACATACACCCTAATTTGTAATAATCTGATATAAAAAATATAGTAAACAAAATATCCTTAAAAGTTACCCCATTTTTGTATAATCACCCAGATATATTTTCATTTTAATTTCAAATTACAAATAAAAACACTTTCTAAAATTTTAAACTTTCATAATACGCAGCAGGTATTGCTTAGTAATTAATAAAAATTTTGTCTATGGAATTTTATTATCACCTTTATACGCCTCATTTATTTGTATTATGTAAGCCATTCTTTAAACTATAATTTTTGATCATGCTGATCAGCTCAACTCAATCATCTAAAGTTTCTGTGGAAAATTTTGTAAGTTCTTATTCATCATCTTTATTGCTTGAAACACACATGCAGCTGACTGTACTTAACTCAGCGCACAAGTAAGGCACACTTAGTTATTTTTTCTCTCCACAATTACATATGTATGTACATATTATATTATGTAGGTATATACTTGTATGTGTGTGTGTTCACCGTTAGCAGCCGAGATTGTGGACTTTCTGATTAAGGATTGTATTCTTGGCTTCCTTTATTAAGTAATTACTTGGACTTAATTCTAAGTTAGGTATAAGTTTGTTTGTGTGAATAAATTGTATATAGAGTGTATCTGTGTGTTATTTCTATTTTTAAATACCTTTGTCAATTAATTGGATACCTACCTATTTTTAGGAGACGATTGGTCCATGGTATCATATAAAATTGCTGTAATAAATCGAGATTTGAAGTAAGCTTCGGTAGTTTACCAACAGCCGACGCCACTAAACAATAATGTAGCTTTTTATTAGTTATAACATTTCAACATAAACCACAGTTCAATTTAAATAATAATAGTTAAAAAAAACTAAAAAACACGCTTTTTATAGAAAACCGCACTAAAAAATATCAAATTAGTATATTGTCATCGGTCCTCAATAAATCTACAAAGTTTGAACGAAATCTGGCCGTTTAAAGTGGGTCAAAATCGCGCCCAGAGAAGTCGGTTACAAACATACATGTGAAGCTAATATAAAGCGTGTAAAATAGAGTAGGTACTAGGTACTTATTAAGCTAATCCTCTGCTTCGTCTTTTTGTTCAGCTAGGCAATCTATTTATATAAATTTTCATGTCAGTGTTAACTGTTAATGACCAAACTACATCGATCCGGCTTGAACGATTGATTCATTTGAGTTTTGAACTAGGTATGCGTTTTTGGTAATAGATGGTAATAGGTAGGTTAGATAATGTAGGTCGTATGCAATTTTTATAAGGGTTTAATATAGGGATAGAAGTATGTAAGTAATGCACAAATGTATTAAGCACATTGAGGGGCAAATGGAGTTAATAATACCACCGTATTCAGTTTTCAATTCTCTCTGAAAAGTAGCTGTTTTGTGCTATACGCCCTTTGAGCCCAGAGGTATCGATATACATAATTCTATACATAGGTAGGTACTTCTATATCGATATAGGTATTGTATACGGCAACGCAAGGTTTTCCGGGGTAGCTAAATATGTACCTAGGTATAAGTAAATAATATATATTTATTGACAGTCATGGAAGCTTCTAGCATCATAATCATGCGATATCATCAGAAATCGTTGATGCGTATATAAATGTTACCGGTTAGCTAATTGTCTTGCCTATTCGATAGTTTTATTATGTATTAACAGGTTCTGTGCTTGATGGAAGAAAAATATTATAAGACTATTAGGTACTAATAATTAGGTAATAATTTAAAAATGATCACAGATATTCAATAGTCAATACGGTGTAAAGTGTAAGTATAGTTTTGGTTTTAATTACCTCGTAGACCGTACCTATCTAAATAATTACAAGACGTGTAAAGAAAGCTTTTGAAGAGCTAGGTATACTGTGAAGCTACTATAGACATTGCATAAAACAAAATATGAAAACTATATCCAAATTATATCCTAGTAAAGCAAAACCTACAAGATTTACACAATTTTTAATTTAAATTATTATTTTGACCAAAATCTAATATTACCACAGACTAATAATTATAATATACTACGTACATACAAATATTATTAAGTCTATCCTGGAATTCGTTCATTTATACACTAAAGCGACATCTGTTATTCAAACATTAATTAGCGCCATCATGCAAAGGTATCACGTAGTTTTAATGGAAATCTCTAGATGGCGCTGTAACTAATAATAGCAGTTAGTTTATTGGCTTATCACTAGATGGCGCTGTAGTAAATAATAGCAGATAGTTTATTGGTGTATCACTAGATGGCGCTGTAATAAAATATTAGCTGTTAGGTTTCTAAAGACTGTCACTAGATGGCGCAGTAATAAAATTTTAGCAGTTACGTTTCTGAAGATTATCACTAGATGGCGCTGTAGTAAAAATATTAGCTGTTAGGTTTTTAGACTATCACTAGATGGCGCTCAAAATATTTTAACATTAAAGAGCCTATGATTTTAACTAAGACTAATTATAGACTAGACTAGATTTTAACTAACTGAATATTATTCTAGGGTGGAGCCATTAATTAAGAGAAGAAGAAGAATACTATTCTAGAAAAAATACGATGAGGACGCATTGGTTAAAGAAACCCATGCTATGATGCCTTTTGAGTTTTGAAGCGAAGGCCGTTGACCGAATATTGATTATTATGGTTCAGTAGTTGCAGAGTAAACGCCTTGTAAACAAATAAGTTAAATTTGAAAACTATTTTATAATTCGTTAATACAAAGATAAAAAGAAGGCTTCAAATTTCGAATTGAAAATCTCTCTATTGTGAATTTCCTTTAAAATAATAAGGGAATATGAAATTTATTACTCCATTATTATGAAACAGGTTAACCGTTAGAGGGTAATAAAACAACAAAATTACATTATATACAATTAATTTTATTTCATTTTTTTCCAAAATAACAAAGAATTCTTAGTTAATCTAAAGGTTTTTAACCGAAAATATCCAATTTCATTGTAAACTGCGTAGTTACCTACTTAAAAGTTAAAATTAAAATAAAAATTATTTCATTTCTTTATTCTTTTGACAATCGTTGTGATCTTTTAACGGGTTTAAAGCATGGCAGGATTTTTCGTACCTACCTCAAGAATAAAAAATAAGTAACTACTGCAATAAAACATAGAAAATAATAATCAAAATTGTCACATAAAATATATATAAAACTTTCTTATAAAATATATATTATATATATATATATATTTCTATAAAACTTTCTTCAGATTTGAAGAAAATTAATTGAAGAATAAATAAGAACTGTGAATAACATTTGGTGATTATCATAATAATATGGCCTAAAATTTTCCAAAATGGTTATTATTTATAATAAAATCTATGTCAACGCTATTTGTGACACTAAAAATATTGAATACATTTTATAGGTATTTATTATATTATTTTGGAAGTAGTTTACAATGAAATTGAATTATTTAAACATAATAATAATATGACTAGATAAAAATGTGTTTACCGTAAACATAGAGATAGTTAATAATATGTTTAATTTATGCAAAATACTGCCAGTTTTTTCAAGAGACTGTATTGTGAGGGTTAGGTAATGAAAAAACCTTTTTAGTAAGTACGTTAAGTTAAAAAAAAATATTTTATCTGTCAAATTCAGAAACTTATTTGAGCATTTGCATGAATACTGGCAGTATTAAAAACGCGGCAAAATAAAAACAGTTCTCATAGATTACAGACTAGGGTATAAATATTTAGAGATTCTTTTAAAACCAACAAATTATATTATTTGTCAGAATTCTTCACTTTAAAATCTTTATCGTACTTTGGTCCGATACATACAGACGTGATGTCCAAACATTTTTATTAATTTATAATTATTAAAAAAAGTTTTCGGTATTGTCATTTCCAAAATCTGCATATTATTATGCAATAAGGTATGTTTTATTATAGTTCATTAATAAACAAATGATTTTAAATTTTAACTTTATTATAGGCAAAACGTTTTTTCTTATTGAAATTTCGCGCCAATATTTTTTTAACTCTGGTAACTCTCATTGGACACCACGCCGTCCTTTCATAAAACAGTTACTCATAAGATATTATATACTGGAACATTTCTTAACCCTACAAGGCCCCCAGTTCCACATGTGGGACAACCATTTATATCGTTCCTACAGCGATAAAAAACGTGCAGCGACATCTATTATCAATTCGAACATAACCATTGGATATTTAGCAACTGAATAATATTAGCCATTGGGCATAGATGTCGTCACTGTTTCCTGTTTAGATAGTTTGGCGAGAAATTTGAGTAAAAATTTTACGTTAATCGCTCTCGTGATTTCAAAAATTTCTAAAAAATAGTAATTGAATAGTTCTGAATCCAAAAAAAATACAGTGAGTAATAAGGGAGTGTATATTTTGCAGAGGTAAGTTATTTTTTCATATTTCTCTAGTAATAGTATTAGAAATTATCATTTTTATCTTTGTTCCACATACGGTACGGTGAGCTTTGGTGCTTGTTTTACTATTTCGTACTTACGCTAAATATTTACTATTATTTTATTGTCTTTTATAGATTATGTCGCGAAGAAGATTGTGTAGTCAAGAAATTGAAGATTTCTTGAATATCCCTTCTGGGAGTGAAGATGAGGAGGATTTTTCTGATGCTGGAAGTGATGATGACATCGAAAAAATTCAGTCAATCCAAAACATTATATCTGAATCACTTAGAGACGAGGACATTTCATTATCGCCGCAAAGACGATCTTTGTCTCCTGCCAACGAGGATGTTCATGTTGTGAATATTTTACGGGACAGGTCAGAAATATCAGACCCGCAGCCTAGCACATCAGAGACAACTACAGGTACCTTTAGACAATCACGGGCACTTGGGCGATCATCAAATAGAACCCCTAGTTCTACGTCTGTTGCCAAAAGAAATAAAAGGAGATTCATTTGGAGAAAAACAACATTTCATTCACCTCATTCTACATTTACTGGAGACACAAGTTTACAGTCACCAATTATAGACTTTGAAACTCCCCTTCAATATTTTTCGTGGTTCTTTGATGACGACTTACTTGGGCATATTGTAGAAGAAATGCACAAATTTAGTATCCAAAAAGATTCCTCAAAGCCATTTACAATTTCAGTTATTCAATTGAAAAAGTTTTTAGGTATTTGTCTGATTATGAGCTTGGCACCATTACCAAATATTCGAATGTATTGGGCAACTGAATTGGGTGTTCCTCTGATTATGGAAACAATGTCACTAAATGATTTTAAAAAAATCTGCCAGTTCCTACATTTTAACGATAACTCTACACAACCACCGTCAGATAATCCCAGGTATGATCGTTTGCATAAGATTAGACCAATATTAGAAACATTGAAAAAAAAATGTCAAAGTGTGCCTAAGCGGGAGGCCCTATCCGTTGACGAACAAATGTGCGCCACGAAAGCATCCAATCTTCTTCGACAATACCTGCCGAACAAGCCACATAAATGGGGCTATAAGCTACTGATGCTTTGCGATGATCGTGGCTTTGCTTACGATTTCGAAATTTATTCCGGAATGGAGAATGATCCCGCACGAAGAGATTCCAGTGAACCAGACTTAGGAGCAAGTTCAAATATCGTAGTACGCTTAGCTAGATCAATACCAAGGAATCAAAATTACAAGTTATTTTTTGATAACTATTATACGTCAACGGAATTAATTGCTTATTTGGCCAAAGAAGGGATACAGTCGCTAGGAACTGTCAACAAAGGTCGCTTCGGAAAAGATCTCAAAATACCTACCATCAAAGACCTAAAAAAGGAGAAGATTCAGAGGGGTTATTCAGAGGAATGGGTGGCAAACTGTGATAATACAGATATTGTAACCGTTTTGTGGTACGATAACAAGCCGGTCGTTTTATCGTCATCTTTTGTGGGCGTAGAGCCAAAAGAATCTGTAAGAAGATATTGCAAGAAAGAGAAAAAGTATATTCAAGTAGATTGCCCCAAAATAATCAAAACATATAACCAGCATATGGGTGGTGTCGACCTTCTAGATTCTTTCCTAGGGAAATATAAAATAAAAATTAGGACTCGTAAATGGTATTTGAGACTATTTTATCATCTTCTTGATATTACTCTGATCAATAGCTGGTTATTGTACAAAAGAGTTGGGGAACAGAATAACACGCCAGTTCTACTAAAACAAAAAGATTTCAAATTTGAGGTAGGCAAAAGTTTATGTATGTTTGGGCCATCCATGAACAAGAAGAGAGGTAGACCATCATTAGTGTCTGAAGAAATTGAGAAGAAAAGAAAGAAGCCCAATACTGCAATCCTACCTCCTCGTGATGTCAGACGTGATGGGTTTGAGCATTTTCCCGTCTGGGGTGAAAAAAGACAAAGATGCAAATATCCTGGTTGCAAAGGCAAAACCTTTATTTTTTGTGAGAAATGTCGGGTAGAACTTTGCCTGAATAAAGATAATAACTGTTTCCGAAACTTTCATACATAGCTTTTATAAACATAATTGTTCCTTATTTAATTTTGTTTCAGACAAGATAATGTTCTTTTTTCTTATGTTAATAAGTCTAAAATAAAAAAAGCTTGTAATAATTAAAATAAGATACTATTTCCTAATAATTACGTTTCAATGTAATTCAGTACTAAATAGTATAGTTAAAGCTCAGTGTACCATATATGGAACTGAAATAAAAAATTGATTTTTTAGAAAAATATTGGAGTTTTTACTTTCTTTTAATTTTTTCCTAACTATTCATAACTAATTACATCATATATATTTTTTTCACAACCAAAAAAAAAATTGAGCCTTGTAGGGTTAAATATTAAGTCATAAATATTTTATCTTCAACAATAAAATTAGATTTTTAATGTTTCATCAATTTACTTATAAATGAATGCTTTTTCAAGTGTTGCCTAAAATATTTTTGTCTATAAAAATATTGCTGATGATTTTAGGCATTATTTATTTTGAATTTCGACTTTTAAAATATTTTTTGCAATTCGTTGAAGCAATTAAAAAAAAAATATTTGATTAACTATCTGTTTTTTAAAGTTATGTTTATTCCAAGTTAGGTAGGTAGGTAATATTTAATTCATTTATGAGTAAAATCAATGAAAATTAAAAGGTATTTTAAACATAGGCCTCGTGTCACTTAAAATAAATATCACGACGTTTATTAATTTGACATTATTTTAAAAATCTGTCGTGACATAAAAATGCATTAAAGTTTACCAATCTTGCTGAAATCGATTGATGTTATTTTTTTTTTACAATTGTAATACCAATCCAAATATAATTATTATTATAGTTTGATAAATAAGTTTTTTTCAAATTGCATGCTATCGAAATTTCAAGTTAAATTCAGAATATAAATCTTGCTCTTTATTTATTGTATTTTTAAATTTGAAATAGATATTTATTATCATTGGTATAATTATTTACCAATACAATTCATATGAATCTAAACGCTGGACAGATAATAAATATTTTATACATTTAGAAACATCTACAGCCATAAGAATCACAGGGAACAGATTATCAATACATACGAATTCTGACGTAAATTTATTATGACGCATTTGAAATTGGAATTAGGAGAAAATTTAAATTTGAATAATTATTTCGAGAAGGTTCTTGAAATACGCGCCAATAAAGAATGCAATCAACTTATTGTTTCACATCTCACTCACACGTATTCCTTCTTCACTCACACGTACTAAATAACCAATATTTTAATTTTATCCTTTATTGGCTCAATTATAAATATTTATTAGCAATTAAGAATTACCAGATTTACAATAAAAAAGAAGATATAGGTAAAAAGAATTAGAGAATTAATATTATTCGTTTCTTATACAATTATTAATTTTATAATATACCAAATTGAATGTCTACTTTCGAATATTAATAGATAATTATAATGGCATTATTGGAAGAAGTATTATTAACACTGAATTCGGTTTACAGATTATACCGTGGGATCGTTGAAAAACCGGAAAAAGTTTGTCCTTCCTCAATCATTCGACACTATACAATTAAGAACATTTTATACGCTATACCCAAATATAGAAAATCAATTATACTGTTCTTAATAATAATTTAATTTGGCTAGCATTGAAAAAGTAAAAAAGCGGAGAAGTCTTCAAGTCGTCTCTATACGATGTGCATTTGTATGAAAAACTGTAATTCGAGTTTAAGTATAAAATGTTCTTTATTAATGAGAAAATAACGTAGTATTTTATTCCCTTTATCTTCTTCTTTCTTCGTAACCAACGATCCCACGACTACTAAAAATTAAAATTAACCTACGTAATCAAAACATGCATTCAATGCAAACTCCCACGGTTATTTATACTTAAGGCTATGTTTTAACATTTAATTATTAAATAAATCTCTATCATAACCACATAAATTCATCTATCTATATATAACATTATTTCTCTATAGCTTTCATAAGACATATTTATAAGGGTCTAAGGACTTAAAACATCCATTGGATAAGAATTTTATTATTTTATACATTGCGCGTTGCAATGAGTCGTAATATCAATGTTTAATACGTGGCACGTAGCGTATTTTAAATATATATACAGATCAATTGGCAATACATATTTGAAATTTCCTTATTTCCGAATAGTCCGTGCCAATAAGAAATACATTAAAATATGACGCGAGCACGTTGCGTCGCTTACTTATCATTAAACCTCAAATAAGATATCGAGTAGGCAAACTAAATTAAATATCACTGCATATAGTTCTTATCAACAAACAGTCAACATTCTTTAACCAAGAAGCTTTCAACTTTACGAATTCGCGCCAAAACAGCTGTCAAACTGACATCTGGTCGAAACCCACAGATAAGTACAAACAGTTAGATTGACCGCTACGCGCCGATAATATCGAGATAATTTTAATAAGAGAATATCTAATAACTATACTTCACTAACACAGAGTAACAGTTTAATGTATCAATGATCTCCGAAGGCACTAGCATCCTGATATAACCGAAAACAGGATTCCCAGTGCTCAATTCCTCTGAATCGAACTATTCGCCTAACATGATATGATTCTTCGACTTCCCCGACTATTGAAAGCTGTCTTTTCGAACGCGTACCTCGAGCGAGTTATTTGATACAGTCCTTTCTATTAGAAACACGTGACCTGAAGACTTGAAGATTTTAAAAAGCCTAGATAGCGCAAATTATATTATCTTAAACACACACTATAATTGAATTTACTACCTACGACTAACGCTCATTGCGATTCTGTTATCCACATCGGTACCGTCATTCTGTTTGCCAAATCCTTCGCGAATGGAGCGAGACGAGCTCATACAGGTCTCCATCCGAATGTCTAAATCTATGATATCTCGATCGGGCAGTATCACGTTAGATGCTGTAGACATAACCTAATAATTGCGGCAAATGTCACTCAGGAGTCAGTTCTCGTTACACATAGCTCTCAACATGAGCGCTAGTAGACGGGTCCTAGAACGACGCTTCAACGAGGTACGTGCCGTCCATCGCCACGCCGGTCTGGTTGCCCTGCACCGTGCTGCCTGCTGGAATGTACTTGCCACACGCTTGCTGAAATTGTCAAAAAATAAAATCAATTTTATCGTCACGACATAATATCGTCGAGTGTAAATTAGCTTTGCAAATTTAACGGTAATTTATATTTTTTGGTTTTATGGCATTCAAATGATTTATAAATATAAATTTATAAAGAATGGAAAAAATTCGAACACAACCAATTTTTATCAGATTAAAAATTTTAAACAAAAAGGTAGGTTAATATAAATAAAAAAATGCCAATACTTAATTTAGACGATTTCAAAGCTTTACTATAGCGTTACCGTTTTACTTTAACTACTTTACAAGACTTTACGTTTGAACTGGAAGCACTTACATAAGCTAAAGACTTTCTTACAAATATAACAAAAATTGGAAGTGAGCAAGTTGCAGTGGATGTTGGTGTGATGAGTAAAAAGGTGCCTTGGATCATGCTATCGTAAATTATCATGTAGACCCATCAGTGTATCATTGTGAAGTGTCAGTTAGGTCCGCTTTGCACTGCAGCTTACACATTCAGTGCAAGAACCTCCGGACATATTGTAACATTTAGTTTGCACACCAAGCGCGTCTCTATATAGTTACATACTGCAAGTTACCCTTACATCGAGCATGTGTGCAGTGTGTTGGCGTTTACAATGTTGTTTGCTGTGTCAGCAAACGGTCGAGCGACACCAGTTCAAGCGATTATACATTTACAACACTTGTGGATCTACTATCGATACAGAAATCGCATCATTCTATTTCGTGTCAAACTCACTGTATACGTGTAATATACAACAATAAGAAAACAAAGGAGAAATAATAAATTTAGAAAAATGCGACTTATAACAATATAAATTACATAACACATTTACAATCGAATACACCTCACATTGACAGTAAAATAATCCTCAACGAAGGTAGCACAGCGAAAGCTAAAAATAATACACATCAATTACAATAATAATAGTCATTTATTACAATAATAGTTTAAGCAACAAATTTAGCAGCCAACACCCTGCAGACATTAAAAGCCAACCAGTTACCACACAGCGATTTGAGAGGTTCAGTATCGTTGACATAGAGCAAGTATTGTTGTAATTTAACGAGTATCGTTGACATATTATAACGAGTATCGTTGACATAGAACGAGTATCGTTGACATAATATTAGCAGTTACTTTCACATAGATAATCTATCGCTGAATGGTTGTACTGGGCAGACATACTGGTAAGGGGTCTTCGCTGGGCGCGGCCGACACGGACGTGTCCGAGGGCCGAGACGTCGCCGTGTACCTCCGAGTACCTCGCGCTCTTTTTCTACTCGAGTCTAATAGCAGGACCTTGAATTACAACTACCTGTTAGAGCCAATTGGTAATGAAGTATCGCGTAGTGTTTTCCCGTTATGACGCGATTGTTTAGCCAAATTTTTGATTTAGAAGTAGGAGATAGATGGAAGAAGATTGGTAAAGTGTACAAGAAAGTGTGTGAAACGTGTTTCAGTTAGAGTTTCTGAAACTAGCGTTATATCGTCTGTTTATCTACCTACGAAGTATGAGTTTTTACATGAACATGGAAACTAATAGAGTAAAAAGGTAAAAAATAGATAAAGTATCGTTGGGAGAAACGTATTCACAGTGGCTAGTCTACTTCTCGTAAGAAAGGGATAGCATAACAGATTCTACAACTATCTCTACAAGAATAGGACTTCACGTATAATCGTTTTTTACTAAACATACTTACCAGAAAAATATAATTAATAATTAGGTAATTATTTACATCTTTATTTCAACGTTTCGTCCCGTAAAGACGTTGTTTATATACTATTGGATTGTATAATCATAAACTTACATAAAAATATGTTAAATACATTTCATAAGTAAATACTTATATTGCCAATGTGATAATTTGCTACGAAATTTGCTTCGTCAGCAATATTCATAATATGAAGCGTAGCGTAGCTTATAATTTTGTGGTTCAGCGAAAGCGATTATATATTTTTATCGATATTTTGGTATATTTTTTATATATTTGGGAGTGTACCACACAAGCACGTCAGGGACACAATGTTCTAGCCACACAAGCAACAATACGGAACCCAATCACAATATCGGTATGTGTTATTTGTTTATACGACCAACGATCTTCACAATATCGTATCGAATAAAAACCCTTAATAAAACACGTATATCGTGTGCTGTAAAACGGTCCATTTATTTTGCACCCGTAGGCACCCGACATTAATATCGTGCCCTGTAAAAGCACCTATTGGTCGTATAAACAGAATACCGACATGTAATCGTAAACAACATGGACGGTGCTGTGTGCTTTATACCTCACGACG
Organism: Colias croceus; assembly: GCF_905220415.1. Lineage (NCBI taxonomy): Eukaryota > Metazoa > Arthropoda > Insecta > Lepidoptera > Pieridae > Colias > Colias croceus. Next base: position 6,473,265 of record NC_059562.1, read on the forward strand.
CGGACCCGTAGCGAGTCCGATCGGACTGACGCACCGTACGGAACGACGACGCTTCTGTCGTGATACAAAATCCTTAGAAAATATCATAAAATAACCTATAAATCTACAAACGTGTTAACCTAATGATCGTAAAACTAGACGAATCTTCACTACGTGATGTCTACGTCACATGCCATATAATTAATAATGGTAATCGTTACCATCGAGTCGGGCCTTTACTACACCTCCATTGGAAACTAAATTAGAAAAGAAGCTGTTTGCAACTATGCTTTTATAATCCTCCTAATTGAACAGAATTAGTTATTCGATATTAGTTATTATGACTGATTATTTATTTTTAAAGGTCGACATTAAAGGGGTTTGGGTAAAATTGGCATCGCGATGAACATTCGCGGCCAGTGGATGAAACTTGGATATTTTAAAAGAACAATATATTGTGAGCAAAAGTTATTATGGAAACGTATTAGGAACAGAGATAGTTGGTTTTGTATTATTCATTACCTAGAATCTAGATGATTTATTATAAGATTTTTCTAAGTTTATTTAGTTTTCTCCTTTATTTATTTAAGGAAATCAAAACGATGTATAATATGAACGGTTATACAGGGTGTAATCGTTAAGTGTGCACAGGCGATTATTCCGTAACCATTGCAGATATTATAAAACTTTAAACTGATATCGAAAGCCCTTTACCCTAATAAGCAAAGTGACAATAGTAACTTTTAAAAAATAAAACGGGAAATATCTAACTACCACGGGCGAAGCCGGGGCGGACCGCTAGTACCTATATAATATAAGAGCAACACTCTTAAAATATACAATTCATCACTGGCCCCGAAAGCGCGACCCCACCAGCCCAAACAAAAGTACCTAAACCCCATTATATGTAAAAGTGACTAGTATATAAGTACATAAAGTACCCAAACCCCTTTATGTGTAAACGGTTATATACGCAGTATAGGTATAATTTAAGAGTAATACCACAGTATTACAATATGGTACCTAATACTTTATATGTAAAAGTGACTAGTAAGTATACAAAGTACCCAAACCCATTTATGTGTAAACGGTTATATACGCAGTATAGGTATAATATAAGAGCAATACTCTTAAAATATACAAGTTTCATCACTGGCCCCGACAGCGCGACGCCACCAGCCCATACAAAGGTACCCAAACCCCTTTATATGTAAATATGTAAAACTGAATAGTATATAAGTACACAAAGTACCCAAACCCCTTTAAATAAAAGTGCCAAGTATATAAGTACACAAGTTACCTGGTACTTCTGCGGGCAGCAGCCGCAGCGCGCGCAGCAGGCGAGCAGCGCGGGCGCGCGGCCCGAGTGCGCGGGCGAAGCGAGCGGGGACGGCGAGCCCGGACGCTTCACCGCGCCGTTGTATGGGTTCTCCATTTCGACAAACTCACGATCCTGGAATGTTTTGTCGGATTGTTTTTGAAAATCCTACAAACCGACAAACTGATTAAAAGTGGCAGTGTAATAAATAGTGCAGTGGAAATTTTGAAATGTGATGCAGGAAGAGCTACAGGCAGCTAGAATGTCTGTCTTTGGACTTTAAGAAGTATATTTAAATGCAAAAATGAGATGCTCATAATAAATTTGAATAGGAAGGGGGCTACGGGCTACTAAATAAATCTATTTCAGAGCAGTCATAATACCTATATAAAACAACTAGAAAATTCAATTCGTTCATGTTTTGTAATAAAAAGGCTAATTCCAATCAAAAAGAACAATTTGCCAATTGGTTTTATAAATTTTAATATGTCTACAACATAATTATTAATTATTCACTCTAAATATCCGGTGAACTCGAATCACCGTAAAATTATATTGTCGAAAATATCCAAATCGGTCCAGCAATTCTCGAGTCTCAGCGAAACAAAGACAATGTATTTTTATATATTATCTATATTATAACTAACTCTGTAAACTTCGTATGTAGTAAGTAAAATTATTCTTGACCTATGATAAATTCAAAACCATAATCAGATCAATCGGTTCAGTCACTTTCGAGTTTAGCAAGACAAATAAATAGCAATTCATTTCTTATAATATGAGCTAGCGCGCAAGAGCAACTTTTGTCTCCGCAACTATTTTGTCTCTCCCACCAACTCTATTGGGCTAATAAAAAAAGTCTCCCGGGAGTTGCGTCGCTACGTGCGCGCACTTTCTTACTAGAGTTGATGGGAAAGACAAAATAGTTGCGGAGACAAAGAAGCGCTAGCTCAAAGAATTTCTTTAAAATATTCTACTGCATAGTGTTAAAATAAATAACTAGCTCTCAACCCGCGGCTTCGTTGGCGTGCACATCGCGATATCGCGTGATAACTGTATAAATAAATCGAGCTTGCACCCTCTTTAAGTTTTATTTTCCCTATCTATAATTGTTTAACGGTTCATGCATAACAACGAAACTCTAAATACACAATGATATTAAATTTTACATATAAATAGATACAAGTGGTTACAATAAATTTGTTGTGAATAAGTTGTACCTACATATTTTTAGAAGTATAGTAATTTCGGTACATTCAATTATTGAAGTGAAACTTCTTTATCGGGGTTGGAAAAATTTAATGTAACATTTTTTCGTTACGCGTGAAATTTTTCCGTTACGCGCTAAGGTTACGCGCCATCTTTTTCTTATCCCTACCACGCGTGATTCGACGTATTTCTGTAAAGCTGCATAGTAATTATTTATATTTTTTGAAAAATAGGCTCTTAAAGAAGTTTCACTTCTTACGTGTGTACACTAGTAGGTACACGCACACATTTTTATTTTTTTATATTATCATTATGTATCTAGATTATTATGTACAACCAATTTTAATAGTTTGTAATGTAAACATTTACAAATAGTTATAACAACATGCAGTTCAATAATTAAATTTTTAACAGAAATATATTACTATTAATTAGAATAGATTTTCATACATATTTACTAACTAACAACTACTAACATCAAAAGCAAAAAAATATCTATGGGATAAAATAAAATTATAAATGACATCCTTAAAGCTGTGTCACAGATGCTAAATAATGAGCTATTAACAAAGAGAAGAAACAAATAAATTAAAATGTTTATATTCACAAAAATACTCATTATTGAAAGTAGGTACTTATGTTTCAGTTGCTCGTGGCTTTTACCGTTATGTAGCAACTTTTACCTATATTTGTGACAAAAGAAAAATAAACGAACAACAACACAATAATATATTAGTAGGGTTGCCAACTATAGTATATCTACTTACCGTTGTTACATTAAACTTTCTAGTGCAGAATATTTTAAAGTAGGAATAATTTGTAGATAAACATAGTATTCATCATCATAAAAATAATGTCGATATTTCCAAAATCAACCACACAATCTAAACTGCGAGTAACACCAGTCTTTAAAACTTTTAGGATATATTGTTAATATATCTCCAAAATACTCTTAAACCAATTTTTTGCACAATGCAAAGACGACAAAACACATCAACTGTACAAATTAGCGAACTTATTGCTTAGAAGTGCATCCTCCCAGGCAACCTTAGGAGTTAGGATGTAGGACTCTTCATTAACTATCCCAATTATTTCATTTAGTTCAATTGTACAAATAGGCATCCTCATCACTTGTAAGCCCATTCTTTCAGGCAACCCAGTGACATAACTTTTCACATTCCATCCCAAAATACTCAATTTTTTATTGACAATTGGGAAGCGCCTGACCACTATCTCGCTTTATGGCAAGCTTTTTTCAAACATTGTTTGCAAATATCTAACTCTATTTCCCTAAATTGGCAACCCTACACCACATCACATCACATGACGTCACATCACCCCACGACACATCACGTAGTCCTACCGTGGTACGCTCCAAGCACCGCAGCAGGTGGTGATGCTGCAACTCGAAGATGTCTTCATCCCGCCCAGCGTCATCCAGTTCCACGCCAGACTCCTGGGCGGCGAGGCGGGCTTCAGCTGCTTTCTTCTTGGAGACGAAGGCCGCGCCTGATGACGCTTTGGCTATGCGGATTCGGGCGAGCCGGGCTTTCTGGAAAGGGAATAATATGCCCTTAATAAAACTAAGTGAACGTTTGAAATGTGAATAACATTATCTCCGTAATATACTAGCTGTGTCATACGGTTTTATCCACGTTTAGTGCGTCTTAGCGTGATATAGCTATTAGAGATAGCTAGAAGAAATAATCTTGATAATATAACAATTCTAGCTGAGCGGTTCAGGCTGAAAATTTAATGCTCCGCTCGTTTTTGTCTTACGATGCTAGCGTATAGCCTTCCATAAATGGGCTTTCTATAAATAGTAAAATATGTTTTCAAATTGTACCGGTAGTTCCTGAGATTAGCGGGTTCAAACAAACAAATTATATGATTAGTTTATAAATAGCTCAGCTGCGATTCATTTATTCATTTATAATAATTATTCTTTTACATCTGACTTATTACAAAGAGTGAAATCCCAATTTTTGAGTCACACGAGCTATTTTTTGCCCCGGCCAATCCGGGCATCTAATGTGTAACAAATCCAAGGTTCTATAACCGTTAAAAAAAACCTATGACGTACAGACAGCTTATCCATAATAATTACCTATATTATAACACCAAAAAATACACGCGAAATACAGAAACATTAATAATATTATGTAAATGTACAGAAATATCATATTATTATAAGTTATAACCATTCGTAAAACTAACATCCTAAACTAACTTCTATATTGTCTTTGGTTAGGAGAAATTAATTAAAATCGGGTGGAAATATGAATTATTTTAACGAGGAAAAGGTTATTTGAATTGTATAAAATTTTTCTTAATTTACTTTCATTCATATCAAATCAGTTATAATACAATCTTTTATATAAAAATGCTAATTTTTAAACTCAAAAAGTGCGAAGGTAAGAATCGAGCATAAATTTTGTTCTCTGTAATTCAGGCTTTTTATTATTTAATTTGGCCAATCCAGCATAGACAAAGGCTATACTTTCGCAATTATTAAATCAATATTCACCAGAAAGAAAAACTTTAGAACACTGAAATAACAAATAAAAATAAAATAAAACACCCGACTATTATTATTTTCACTATCCAATTCGCAATTCTAATCACAACAACACCTCATAAAATAAATTAAACAAATAATATACACTCGAAAAACATAGCCCTCCTTTCGCAGTTGGGTAAAAAATAAAGTAAACAAAGCAACAGACCCGCTGCGCCTTCCGTTTATCAGCTCTCTGGTTCTGGTGGTAGATCCTGGAGAAGTTGGAGACGATGACGGGCACGGGCAGGGCTATCACTAACACTCCGGAGAGGGAGCACACGCCTCCAACTATCTTGCCCGCTATGGTGCCTGGTACCATGTCACCATATCTGGAAGGTGAATAGTTTACATTAGTTTTATTAATTGTGGACACATATTTCGGGAAAATATTATAATGTGTTTATACTACAATATATATTTTGTGGTTACAAGTTAAAACACATGAAAGTAATAAATGAAGAAGTAATTACCTAATCTTTATAATATGTATTAACTTATTGCACAAGTACACGTAAACTTACCAAAATATTGTATTATCATCTATAAGTATATAAGTAAGTACATATATGATATTTAATTATTGACTATTGTATATGATACTAACGATAGATTTTAAGAATAGAAAAAAATCGATCACGAGGCGAAAAAATATAGTTTAGTGTGTGACCGATAGGGGAAGCTTTTGAGTGCTTTTGAAGCTTCGCTAATCGCTATGCGTAAGAAATTTTAAATCTCAGTTAGTTTTGAAATTGAGGCTAAAATAAAAAGTTCACACGAATGAATCTACAAAGTAAATCATAACAAAAATGCCGCTCTACATAATCAATTTAAACAATTGACGCACGTATTTCGAATTGTACGCAATTGTAATGTTTTCTTACATATTAGAAAATCAATTTATAAAGCGAATGAGCAAGATCAAAGGAATGGAATAGAGATGAGTCAATTCTACATCCAGCAGTCCATTAGTAGTTTCCTGAATTTCTTTTGTAAACACTTTAATAATAGCGCAAATGTTAGGTTTTAATGTTTTCTGGAAACAATACTACCTACTACCTAATGCCGGTTATTATTTTTTAATATTGGTTCAAATGTAGATATCGTATAGCTGTGACGTCTATGCATGGTATCACTACATAATATAAAACAAAGTCGCTTTTTCTGTCCCTATAGTCCCTTTGTATGCTTAAATCTTTAAAACTACGCAACGGATTTTGATGCAGTTTTTTTAATAGATAGAGTGAGTCAAGAGGAAGGTTTTAGTATTTAATTTATTAGGGTGGTAAGCTAGTAATATTAATAGAGGTAGTTATTTCTGTTACAATTCGACTTGGGGTACTAAAATACCTTCCGCCCTAGATACGCTCTCGTAGTCAAAGTAAAACTCATATTTACAAAAACTATTCAATATCTTTTCTCTGATTTCAAGGTATAGGTGTGAAGTAGAGACAGATAAACAGACATATAAATTGTAAGTACTGATAAGTACAGATAATATGGAATAAATGTTTTCGCTACATAGCTTTCAAAGTTTAATAATCGGTCGATCTTTGTACGAATGTATTCCGGAAAGGCGTTAACAAGATTACTAAAAAATAAAAGTTAATAAGTTAAACCCGATTACTTATTTATTTACTCGCTTACGCTTTTCACACGGATTATCCTCTAAATTCATTAATTATTTATTGTACGGACAGTAATTAATAATTATAAATATAATTGAGTTTTTAACCGACTTCAAAAAAAAGGAGGAGGTTATCAGTTCGGCCGGTATATATTTTTTTTTTTTTTTTTTATGTATGTACACCGATTACTCCGAGGTTTCTGAACCGATTTACGTGATTCTTTTTTTGTTCGATGCGGGATGGTGTCGAATTGGTCCCATAAAAATTTTATTCGGATAGGCCCAGTAGTTTTTATTTTATGAGCATGTTTGTCTGTAGGTATTTGTAAATTTTGCAAGTGCAAGTTTGAAGTCGGTTGTTTTTAACGCAGTTATCACTTGTATCATCTATTGCCAGCTTTTCCTGAATATTGATGTAAGTTGTAATTATTCGATAATCTTTCATTATGTTTCTGAATAAGGTTGTGATAACTTACAAGTACAATTATATACCTACCTAAATAACTAGGAGCCTAGATCTTTAATTAACATTGTTGTGTCTTATGGCATATTATTAAGAATTGCAAAAAAAATAATTGGCCTTAGTCAGAGTTATTCTCCCTTATGATTTAGGGATAATAAAAGTTACGACCTATTTAATCTCAGATCTACTAAAATCGAAAGAGCCATTTCGTGGGAAATATAACCAAACGGTTATAATATTATCATTATCACTACATAGTATAAAACAAAGTCGCTTTCTCTGTCCCTATGCTCCTTTGTATGCTTAAATCTTTATAACTAAGCAACGGATATTGATGCGGTTTTTTTAATAGATAGAGTGATTCAAGAGGAAGGTATATAATTTTATACAAAGCGAGCGTAGTCGCGGGCGGAAAACTAGTAAAATATATTATACCTATTCAAACGCGATATATGGTGATAATCGTTCCATGTGTATTTTTATCTTCAATAATAATTGATACAATCAAAATCATTGATTTATATCCACAGTTCAAATAAAAACTCACCTACCTAACCTCAATTGAATTCACATACCCACTGAACCTTATAAAGCCTCAAATACAGTCTCTTAATACATGAAAAACATACAAATTATGAAACGGCGCCTGAAACTCTCGGCTTGTTTAACAAGTGTACAGAACACGATATTCAATTAAAAATTAACCACCGAGAATGCTTCAGGTGAAAATATACTTTCAGTTGTCGATTACGGCTTTTCAACGGAACTTTGCGTGTATTTAATTTATTTTAAAAGCCTTATTCTTATTTATTTAAGCGGGTTGAAAAACATTTGAAAAATCTGTATTGTGATGTTGGTATATTGTGTGTATGTGGAGGGAGTACTAAAATATGGTGTATTAAAATATAATACGAGAATATAGGATAAATAGAGACTATGGTTTGTTGTCTTCTTTTCTCGGAAATTGCTATACAAAACAGTGCTAATATGACGATTCTTATGAAAAAGAGCACCATCATTTACCCTTTCAAGACTTCACAAAAACCATCTAAAATTCCACCTATCCATTTCTCAAAATTCATCTAAACCAATTCAGCGGTCCTGTAGTTTAAAGGTCACAAACAGACATACAAAACAAGCATTTTATTATTAGTATGGATAAACACGCTCGGCCTCCATCCTCGTTGACCGTGTAGACTGTAGACGCATCCGACCGCTCTATTGTGGTAATTTTATTATAAATAACTAAGGGTGTTCTGGTGAATTAGACATCGATAGAATATCGTTGTAATCATATCAAGTTAAAATAATGTCTCAGTACATTGAAATTGTTCGAAGAATAATATCATATTACGAGACAAATTAAAAGTATTCAACTGACAAATCCACTCCTTGATATTTTTACCGAATTCCTTCTCCTCCCAGACACTGTACCTTATTTTAAACAACGACATAAAATCGATACATTGTAATGCATTATGATTTATCGATACATTGTATTTCAGACAATTCTAACAAACACATATCCCCCAGATACTGTCATGAAGCCACTCAAAATATCGACACAGAATACGGAATACTATGCGTTCTATGCATTACAATTTATCGATATTGTATTCCGGACGTGCCTTACATTCTACCTTACCCCAAGACACTTCATTACAATGGTAGACAAAATATCGATAGTATATTCTCAATACAACGCTCTATGCCAATGCGTTATGGTTTATCGATACATTTTATTGATGATATCAACCGTATAGCGCGAACAATATTCTAAAGGCTCCAAGCAGCTCAAAATAGAGACATAAAATACTATTTATTATATTTATCGAATCATTTATTCATTCATCGGACGTCTCCACCACAATGCTTAACCCCACAAACTTTTATAAACATGCTGAAAACATCGACAAAAAAAATTCGATACTAAATATTCTATACGTTACAATTTAATAATGCATAATATGTATTTCATACTCAAAATATCGATAATATCAAACACTTGACCTATAAATCGTTGTATCGATACTTCGCATCATTTTCGCACATCCCTAACATAAATAAACGGAGCTGTTTACAAATCACTTGGCGGGCTATTTTGAGAGCCGCTGATTGGTTTATGATAGACACGGCCATTTACCTTTATTGCTAAATTATAATTATAATAGATTATCTGCGGAATTTGGCGCATTATTGAGCTGAAATTCGCGATCGGAAGCTGTACCGGAAAGTCACATTAAAATTGGTTCAGCTGGTTAAGATAAACCTCGATAAATAGAAGATATAATTATATAATTACGACTATTATTAAGTACTTAATCTAATAAGTTCTAACATAATTCCTGGGAATAGTAGTGCATTATACAACATCTTTATCTTTTTCTTTATCTTAAGACATATCGACAGAAAAAAATACGACATTAAAATAACAATAAAGGTACCTACTTAATCTATATTTTTAATGATTAGAATATTTATTTATTTCACACCACAAAAATACACGTTGGTATATAATATGAATAATCTACACAAACCACACACAAACTTATTTTATTACATCTTTTACGGTTACGCAATTCATTATTTACGTTGATTTTTTACGCATTACGTCCTAAAAACGTAGGTATTCCAACGAATAAATCTCGATTTAAATCGGTCAAAACATATCATTACTATTAGTAGAACATCAATTTGTTACCGCCAAATCATGACGCAATTTTACGCAAAAGCTTCCTGTTTTTAAGAACTTTTACCGTTTGTTTGTTTTTGTATATCTCATTAATCGACAGTAAGTCAATTTAGGGCCAATTGGTTTCTACTTTTTCTTTAAAATATTTTTTTTTATTCCCGATTCACCCGGAAAATATAACAATACAAATGTTGCAGCTACATAAAAAAAAATAATTATAAAAGTGTCAGCGCTTTTACACAGAAACAGTTTGATGTAATGTAAACAACAACAAGCAGCTTATAAGTAGCCATTTATGGCATTTATATTCTCACTGACTGTAAAGTCACTTTAACCGGGATGCATTGCCGAGACATCTATACCTAGTTAACCCAAAAAAAACATTGAAGATAGAATTTTGTGTTTTCTTTCAAATATGAAATGCTTGGAAATTCGCTTCATTTAGTTTGAAAGCGTTTAGCATTTAACTTTTGGTTATTTACAAACACTTTTCTCGCATATTCTTGGCGTCATAGTAAAATTACTGTGATAGCTTGGCAGCCGAAATTCGACTGCACCAATATCGATTTCTTTCAACAAATCTGTATTGTAATTTGTAATATAACACGAATAGGTGCAACAATCACGAACGTGGAAGAAGCAAGATAGTCGAATATTTTAACAATAATGTACCTACTAATAAAAATGATTTTTTGTCTTTATAATATGTCCTCATACCCGCGGCATACATAGCGCTCTTATCTATACAAATCTTTAATCTATAGTAATATTACAAAGCTATTTGTCTGTTTGAACGCGCAAATCTCAGGAATTACTGGTCCAATTTGAAAAAGTCTTTCGGTGTGATAGCCTATTTATCGATTATAGGCTGTATATCATAGCCTATTTATCGCTTAAAGGCTATACATATATCATTACGCTAAGACCAAAAGGAGCGGAGCCATGCGGGTGAAACCGCGAAGCTAGTATTTTATAATTTCTTACACAGAAATAATTCAAAATGCAACGTCATCTTGTTCCTTGCAATCAATTCGATCAATGAAACAAATGGCAAGCGAAACAAACACTATAATCGAGACCAAAGGAGTATTTATTTGAATAGTACTCTAGTTTATTTCTAACCTCAATTCAGAGTAAACACAGTCATAAAACATTGTTTCCCTTGTTCACAATGTACAATGTATTCGGACAGGGCTGCCAACCTTCAATTAATATTATAATACACTAGCTGCTCCGCGCGGTTTCACCCCAGTGGCTCCACCCCTGTTGGTCGTAGCGTAATGACACATAGCCTATAACCTTCCTCGATAAATGGGCTATATAACAGCGAAATAATTTTTCAAATCGGACCAGTAGTTCCCGAGATTAGCGCGTTCAAACAAACAAACAAACATACAAACAAACTCTTCAGCTTTATAATATTATTATAATTATAATTATAATACATATTAGGACAACTTTTGGTGTAAATGATGTAACTAATACACAGTAAGTATGTAATTTTTTTTCGATTTTAAGATGTGATAACTATAATTATTCATTGCAGTAATTAACAAAACGTTTAGAATACCCTCTGCCCTTAAAACTATGTTTTTAAATTTTAATCTTTTTAAAAGTTTTCAGTTTCCTTCATTATAATTGACGCGCAAAATCTAATACACGAAAATTTATTAAAAAAACTACGTGTAATATTGTTCAACTGAATTAAAAATTGTTTACATTTGTAAGCGATAACAATTGATATGAATGTAACATGTTAACTGACATCATGTTAGATAAAAAAATAAAACACTATATCAGCAAAATCATAAATATTAAAAAAATATAAAACACACTAAAAAATGAAATAATTGTCGGCCAACACGACGCGGACGTTGCGAGTTCCCAAGAACGGAAATAATCTTAAATCAATTAGAAACGTAGCCCTATTACAACCATATTATGAAATCGAGTAAGCCTCTTGACCCTTATTTATTACCTAGGTACTATATTCATATAAAATGAGCAATTAAGAAAAGCTTTCCAAGAAAATATTTAGTACAAAGAACTCAGTAGGAACTAGCCGACAAACACCTCGACCTACTAAATGTGAGAAATTAGAAATTAAAATAATATTTAATTAAATTTCTTGATTAATAACCTTCATTTTTCATTATGTATGATCCTTTTTTAAATTTTTATAAAAACATTCTTAACGGAAAAGCTGTTTTCCAATTATGGTGATATCAACATAAATAGTATCGAAGTCGAGAAAGTTAATCAGACGTTTTATTAAGAGCCTAGGCAATTTATTAAACGTTGCTGAAAACAATATAATTATGATTCCCTTTTTAACGTAATGATATTGTGTGTCCGTATTTTTGGCATTGATCCTTTTTATACATAAAATTTATTAACCCTTTATACATCAATTAATTAATATCATCCCTGTATATATCCATTTATTCTGCCATTAATTAATAAATTCATTTATTCACATGTCCGTGCCATGATGCGTGGAGTTTTCCTCGAATATTTTATATATTTTGAATAAAAATGTCGCACTAGTTTTTCCGCAGCTTTGTTTACCTACTGGTCTAACGAAGTTTGTTGTTTTTCAACAGAAATATTAAAGAGATTTTTTTTTTAATGTATACTAATTACTAACTACGGTACATACTACGGTAAATGAATTTAATATAAGCTGGCCACCCCACCAGAAGCAAAAAAATGTGCTTATCGACCAGAAAAGAAAAAGGGGGCGCCCTTCGAAATCCAAACCAGCGCCGATTATTCAGTGATTATTGTTTTTTAACAATAAATATTGATTATTTTAACTTTAATTAAGTGTTTTATCTACAATTATGCTAACCATTAGCCAGCTATTAAACCAGAGCTGATTATTAAGTGGTTATTATTTTTAGGAATAAATATTGATTTTTTTAACTTTTAGTAACATAATATGATTTATTGGTGATCTCTTTAAATTAGTTTGCTTAAATACTTATTAGGACACACCTATTACTACATACAAAAACATTTATTTGGTGCTAGACCTTATATCTCAGGATTTTAGGTGATTTATTGTGGAACTGATTTTGCATTGTTTGGTGACTACATTTTGGTGACAGATCTACTATTTTGAGGACAAACCCTATTATTTAAGAAACACAAAACTAATTAAATTGGTGATAGCTTAAATGATACCCATCCGTTAATATGTTTGCACATGTCAATTTTTAAAGCGCGCCAATTTGTCTCCGACTCTTTGATCATTTTTTCATTAAAATTATAAATTGATGTATTAAATTGATAACGAATACTATTAATTTATTATCTGAACGAAATAAAATGTTACTACTGTATAGGTGACAAAATATCAAATAAAAAGGAATCGCAGTTAGGGATCGATAATCGATTTATTTGGTGACAGATCTACCATTCTGAGCACAGAGCTATTATTTAAGTAACAAAACTGTTATTATAAGAACGAAGTTTATATTCATGTAATGCAATATAATTTTATTGGTTATCGATCTCTTATTTTACACATATATTAACATTAATTTGATAATTCATACCTGGGAACAATTTTTGTTTATCTGAGAACGAAAATATTTCGTGGTGATAGATCTATTTATTAGGTGATACAACTTGATGACAAAAATAAATTTTGGTGATAGAAAATATAGTTCCCATTTAATTTGTTTTAGACAATGCGAGCGAAGCGGCCGCGGCGCGAGGAAAGCTTGTTTTTTATAAATGTTACCGTTTCCTTCCTAAATACCTTTGTTTGACTATTTAATGTTTACCTATTGCATTACGGATTAAACAAACCGGACTCTAGTTTCAGTAGCTTATGTATGTAACATTGTAAATTGTAACAATATTATGTTGAAATGGAAACGTGATTTACACGTCCGCGCCTTTACGTCCGCCATTTTAAATCGGATTTATCCATAAATACTTTGGCTTATCAAACTGCAACTACAACTTAAATCCATACTAAATACAAATCTGTACCATGATAATATTATATAGCAACTAGAGATAGTAGGTAATGTTCAACGTCAACTAGTAAAATCAGCCGATTATTTTTAAACTTTATTTCAACGATACGCCGTAGATTTAACAATACATTTTTATGGTTTATTAATATATTTATATGGTTATTCAGGTTGTTAATTCATTAGAACAACAAAATACAAATACACTAATACAAAAAGTAAGAAATAAAAAACATCGCTGCAAGGATATAAATAAATAAGAAAGAAATTTACTCAGTATATCACTTCGCTGTTTGTACATATATTAATTTTACTTTTACAAAAATTATAATTAGAATAATGAAAGGTGGTAGGTAGTATATTATCTCTATTTATGACTATTCATAAATATTTGAAAAAGCTCACATGAATGAAAACATTTGGAGTTTCAGTTTGAAATATTTTGTAACATAATATATTAGGACTTAGGACAGAGTACTTACCTCTAAATAATTCAACAACAAATTTTTCTTAGATTTATCACTTTTCAATATACCACTATGCCAAAATATAACTAATATTCGTTCGTTCATAATTATTCATTATTATTTCGTTTATATTTTTATTTCAAGTGCACCAAAAAAAGACCACACACAGACACTACACTCCAAAAAGTTATTTTCAAACAGTAAAAACCATCAAAATGTCGGCACTATTTTGAGTATAACATATTACAAAGAAATTAGGCCATCATCGGCCAGATATAATCTAGAATTGAATTATTACTATCTCTTTGCCAGTCCTAATATATTATGTGAGATAAAATTAGAATTCTAAAATAGACGGAGGTTATTATACTATCTGTGCAACAATGGATTAGGATTTTGGCGCCAATTTTGTTTTTTTTTTTTTTAAGAATGGCAAAGGCGTTGTTAGATGGTTGCAAATAAGGTTCAGTGATAATAAAATAATTTAGACAAAAAATGAGACAAATTTTCAAGTAAATATTATGAAATAATAGATTATTTCATTCATTATGATTTATTAAAGTTTTTAATATAATTATTTACAAACTTCGAATAAACGATCAAAAACTTGAACAATGTTCTGTTTTTTTTACGCCAATATAAAACGTTCTAGGCTTTATCTCACTTTCGCATTTAAACACGATTTTGTTTATACAATAAATAAATAATTAAAATCTCAATTATACCACCAGTCAATACAAATTTTCGATCACGCCAATACTTCATAATAATCACCAAAAAGTCTCATAAACCCATAAATCGACCGAAAAGAAGAACAAAAGCACGTCCAGACAGTTTTATGAAAAATATATTATCTTTAGTGTTGCCACTAAAAATTTAAACATTTAAACTACGATCGTATTTCATCGGGCGGGCTTTAACTCCCGAACGGATTATCGAGATTAGCCCCGCAATCCCTGAATACAGAACATTAGCATGTTTATGAAATGTATAATATCTTTATAATGAATTGGATATCCAAAAATTGGATGTATAATTTATATGCGAAGTAGTAATAATACCTCAATGTATGAGAATTGTTATTCTTTTTCTTTTTTCAAATTTCGAAACCCACTGGGATAGTTCGCGAGGATATCTACATAATTTTGTTCGAAGCATAAACGGGTAATAGACAATTAGAATTTTTTTTTAAATAGAACAATAATAATCGTGCAGCGCGCTTTTTCTTTTACTGCAATTCTTTCTTTTTTTCAGTTAAATATTCTACGCGTAGCGGCTGCAAATCCCTCGATTTAATTTTGCGAATATTGAAATAGAATTTGACGAAGTTGAGGATATTTTTCTCCCTTATTTGTTAACAAACAAACAACATAAGTAAGGTATGTATGTATAATTTGATAATTTACTAAAAAGTTGAACAATCCTTGTCGATTATTTTCTATAGTAGCGTACAAATTTTTAAAACTTGTAAGTTTATGAATAAAAAATGTTAGTACCTAAAACACTTTCTTTGTAAGTGCTAATCTGCATCGAATCTGCGATAATTTAGGTCGTGCTGACGTCACTAGGAATCTAAAACTGCAGCTCCATAATATTTGGCACGGCATATGACATGAATTACATACGTACACATTAAAATAGAAAGTAACTTTGTTTATATTGTGCTCGCTAGTATTTGCCTGTGACTTTGCGTACTTTGTGAACCGTTTTTCATACAATTTTGTGTCTTTACAAAGTTTTCGTGATAAAAAGGTAAACCAACGTCTCTAGGGTGAAATAAGTGATAACGATACACACAGACAGAACAAAGTTACTCCTATATCGTGGCCTTTAGAGCAATTTTTACACGCTCTATATTAGCTTCACCTGTATGTTTGTATGTTTGTAACCGACTTCTTTGGGCGCGATTTTGACCCACTTTAAACGGCCAGATTTCGTTCAAACTTTGTAGATTTATTGAGGACCGATGACAATACACTAATTTGATAAAATTTTCTATTTTTTAGTTCGGTTTTCTATAAAAAGCGTGTTTTTTAGTTTTTTTTAACTATTATTAGAATATTTAACTTCTTTCGCGAAGTAGATGAAAACTGTGTTCAATACTGTCCATCATTTTTGTGAGAGCACACCACAGCTTATTAAATGTTACTTTATACAACTGACAGATGTATTTTATTGTTATTGAGTGTAGATTAATTTTATTAGGTATAATAGTTTTGACCCTACAGATTTTGAAGAAAAATTAAAATTATTTATACTTATATTTCATAAAACTTCCCGTTTTCTTCGTTTAACTTTACCTACTAAATTTTTAATCTCTAAGAACTACATCGTATTCGAAAATGGAACTCAAATTCAAACATTTATTTATTCAATTAGACTGCTTGTAGAAGCACTTTTCAGTCGTGATAATTTTATGTGATAACCATTGTGAAAACATAATTTAATTTTTATTGTTGAAATATGAAGTTGTTCTCTAGTAATAGCAGGGCCAAGGGTTATAGAAATTTATTTTAAGGTACGTATGTATTTTGTAAGTATATTATTAAGAATTTTATTCATATAAGCGTTTGAGACGGGCGGTAGCTTACCGCCCGCCCGTCTCAAACCTAATATATTACATACTAAAACCTTCCTATTGAATCACTTTATCTATTAAAAAAACCGCATCAAAATCCGTTGCGTAGTTTTAAAGATTTAAGCATACAAAGGGACATAGGGACAGATCAAAGAGAAAGCGACTTTGTTTTATACTATGTAGTGATAGTGATTAAATTTTTACCTGTTGACACATATGTTTTTATTAACAGTTACATACAGAAGTACATACATTTAGAATTACAAAAGTTTAAACAGAACAATAAACATCGACTCTCGTACATTAAAAGATTTGTTTGCTCGCGACATTTTTAACGTTGCATTTTATTGTTTCCCGCCTTTGCCGTGTTTATTTATTTTAACAGCCAGTTTTATGGTTCACTCTAAACTCCGGTCATGTGACTGTGGCAGGTGATGTGTTTCAAGTTAATGAGATTGTATTAGTACCTATTTTAACATTTTAACTACATTTGTAGTATATATCTCTCTATGTAGTAGCACGTAGTAGGTATCTATATGTCTCTCAATCGCGCAAGTGAAATGGCATACATTTGTAAATGTCCCATCTTCTCCATTGAAAGACCTTCCTTTCGCTGTTGTTTTTGGTACATAGGTGAGCATTCGTATCTTATTAAAGGTATAACAATTTCCTTTTTAACTACAAGACTACTTTTACGCCATTGGAATTGATTTTTTTTTATATACCTGCATAGGTACAATCTAAATCTGAACAGTTGTTTTGTGCAAAGATACATCCTCATAAACTTCACGCGAGATGATAATATATAGCTTATTTCCTCGATAAATGGGCTATCTAACACCGAAAGAAGTTTTCAAATCGGACCAGTAGGCAGTAGTTCCTGAGATTAGCGCGTTCAAACAAACAAACAAACTCTTCAGCTTTATAATATTAGTATATAGATCTATACATAATGAAAATATCATTAAGATATTATAACTACTTTTGTGTGATCTTATTGACCCACTGTGACCTAATTCAAGCTTCGTACTAAGTATGTACATAGAGAACTTATAGGTACTATGCTTCGTAAATCGTAACTATCGCTCCAGGGGTCCCATAATACTATAATGACTATTTTTAAATATCACACCATTCACGACCCCCATTCATTCAGTGTAGTGAGTACATTTTTTCCAAAGTCATAAATTTTCTTTTGAAAATTTGATAAAGTGAACTTTAATCCCATGTGAGATAGGGTATATATAATAATATGATTTCACACTGAATGATTTTTCTTTATACGGCAATTCTATCATTTATTTACCGTAGTAAATAGTACTTATCATAATTAATCAATTTTCATAATACAATTTAAAGACTGGCAACTTACCAATCTATAATATAAAAATTAAAAATGAATCCCAAAATGTGTTGGTAAGCGCCTTAGAGTAAGCGCATACTCGAAAACAACTGAACCGATTTCGTTAATTCTTTTTTTTATTACATTTCTTGAAGTACGAGGATGGTTCTTATGGAGAGAAAACGTAAAAATGTACCACGGGCGAAGCCGGGGCGGACCACTAGTTCAATTATAAAAATAAGGAAACATACTTGAATAGAAATTTGTTAGTTAGTCTCTAGGTATGCCAACAATCCCTGAATATTATGACCTTCGTTCCTTCCCTATTATTTGACACACATTATACCTAATATAGTTTATGAAGGTTGTACATACATAATATACCTATTACCTACGTTGCATTTATTAGTCTAGTCAGTAGTCACTAGTCTTTATTGAGTTGTTTTTGAAGTGAAACTTTTAGGCACGTTGAGAGTAAAATTTCGACTTTGCGTCCTGGCTATACCGTTACGCTCCGTCACGTGATGGAGGGGACTATTATGGTATCTTTGAATGTTGCCAAAGAAGTTTCACATCTGAAACGTGTGCTCAGCATACACGCATTATATACACAGGCTTAGTTTTAACTTGTATAATACAAAAGTTTTAACTTTTATAACACAAAAACTACTATACCATCGATTGAAATATCTCTAGGATTGTTTACTTACCACACATTATGATCAACAAACAAACATTAGTACAATAATATGAAAATATAACACGACGTGAAGGCGGATTATGAAATGATTTATGACCATGTATTTGTAGACGTGATGCATAACATCTGATTCATAATGTATTGACTTTAGATTTTTGGTGGTGATTTGAGTACTTGCAGATGATGTTTTTTATTGTAGAGATTACATAGAGTTTATTAGTGTTGCAAAAAAATTAAAGCCACGCCTCGTTGAATTACAATGCAATAATGCTATTGAATTTGATATTTTTGGTTTAGTCAGGTCTGGATGCCCCGGTTTGGCGCGAAAGGATACGGGTTCGAGTCCCGCCTCGTGAGTCGTGATCGAATTTTTTCTATTCTTTATAAATTTATAATAATGCTATTGTTATGCGTTTGTGTGTGTTAGAATAAATGGTTTCTTTCTTTCTTTCTTTATTAATTAGATTTAATTTAATGTCTGCTCTTTAAACATTAATTATAATTATTAGGTATCTCTAAATACTAACATAATTATTGAATATCTATAAAAGAATAACGAAGCCGTCGATTAAGCATAATTAAGCAACTATTTCCGTAAAAGGCATTGTTAGGCTTTGTTCTTTTTGCCTAAATTACGTACTAATTAAAAAAAGACGTTTGGCACTCGAGGACTGCCGCGGTAAAGCTATTGCATAAATGCATAGCATGCCTTCAAGCCACACCTCCGTGCCCGTCGGAGTGGGGAGCGTAAGGTTACGGAACGTAACGTTACGCTCCCCACTCCGACGTTTCGCTCCCCATTCCGTCGTTCCGTAACGGAACGTTACGGAATTTCTCGATTCGGTCCCCGCGCTCAAGGCCCGCGATAGAAGCTATGCAATAGCTTAAAAGTTCAACCAATATTCTAATTTATTGATTTGATTTCTAACTTTTACATAACACCTATCAGTTATAAATGTGCTAGATTTGACAGAGTACATAATAGAAGTATAGAACAATGATTACTTTGCGTAGTATTGACAAACTTTAGCGAACTAGTTTGAAGTTTGCTTACAAAATGGAGAATTGCTTCTCGAATTGGGTTACAGTGTTATACAAGTAGTTTCTGTAGTTCAATACCTCAATAGTGTAGGGGTTAGTATATTTGAAAATATATGGCGAGTAGATAGGAGAGTCTTGGGTTCGATTACAAATAAATTATAGGCGAGCAGAATACGAAGCTGGCAATAAACAAATGAAAATGAAAATGAAAATGGGCAAACTAATGTGCTATAGAATATTATATAAGTATAATTTGAGCAAAAACGATATTCGTGTCCGCATTTTAGGCTTGTACCGCTGAACGCGAATTCATTCCAACTAATGTATTCTGTCGCATACACAAATATTACAACCAATTAATAAAATACATGTGTGCGTGTACTAGTGTACACACGTAAGAAGTGAAACTTCTTTATGAACTTTTACTATATGCAACTAAGAAATACGTCGAATCACGCGTGGTAACGTAATGTAACAGAAAAATGCCACGCGTTGCGCGTAACGAAAAAATGTTACACTGAATTATTTTCCAAACCCGTTAAAGAAGTTTCACTTCAAAAACTACAAAACAGGCATACAATAAAAAATAAAAATCCACTTAATATAAAACCGATTTAGTTTTCCGATCGCTTCGACCATCCCAAAGAAATATAAGCAAAAACACATTATAAGTTAAACCCGGCTCTGCATTGCAGTTGCTTTATGAAAAAATAAAGCCCCGTACAGACGCTTAACAACTGATGTGTGAAACGTGCTTAATGATTTAAACGAATGCTATATTTCAAGATTTTCACCGCGTTTTTCGTATTAAGTGTTCGGTTTTTATGTATTAGGGTTCAGTGCGAAATTGGCTGGATTTTGTTGTTGTATTTTTCTTTTTTGGTCGCCGACATTTTGTTCTTAAATTTGTATGTGTTCAAACTCTGTGAGAATAACTAAGTGACTTTTCAATATTATAATATAGAGCTAAGTTTATATGAAAAACTTATTTGCACAGCTTTAATACAGGATTTATATCTTGTCCCCAAATCAATATCTGGTGGTAGGTATATGAAATGCTAACTGCTCCTTGTACTCGCTTTCTGCAAATAAACTTTCAGCCAATTCTGTTTAGATTGTTTTAGTGAAATAGCAACGAACAATTTTACAGGTGACATCCCGTAGTAGGTAGTACTTCATTAGTAATACATATTTATTACACGTAACTTCCTGACACAAGTATTTACCTATGTACTTATAACATGACATAAAATAGTAAATTATGTATTTTCTAATATACTTCATTTTCCCCTATGAGATATAGTTAGAAGCTCGACTATACACTATCCCCCTTGTGAAATTTAGTAAGCTGTTGGCATTGAGTTAGTACGTAGTACATATTAACTCAATGGCTGTTGGACCCCCTTTAAACACCTCACGTGATCCATTGTCACCCTCTTTTTTTTTTTTTTTTTTCAAGTGGGGAAATCTTGCCTAAGATACCCACGGCTCCCGGGGAAGGAGCCGTGGGTTATGTCGGATTCCTACCGACTAAAACCCCACCGTGTACCAACGCGCTGCTTTAGACGGGATGCGGGTACACATTCGCAATCTTCCGCATGTCCCGCCCAGCAGTTGCCCGTTTCCAGGCCCTCCGCCACTTGCCCGTTTCCAGGCCCTCCACCAAATGCCCACCCCGGGGTGGCGCAAGCTGTACACGAGCTCACGCCACCCGCTCGCCGATGATGGATTGTTCCCCGTTCCATCATCGGCGTTCCCCAAACCCTCGACCCCAGCATCGACCGGCCGAAGGGCGCGCGCCGAAAGGCCCTCTGAAACGTGATTCACGCGTCGAAGGACCCTCCGGCGCACTTTTATAGAGGTTTCCCTCGCAGCCCCCACCTCACACCAGAGGTGGCGGCCCTCGGTCCGGCCCCACGGACCGGATTACGAGTTGGCAGACGGCTGTCACAGGACAGCCGCCGCCCTACACCCACCTACAGGAGTCACCGCGTGTCACAAAAGTGACGCGTCGGGATCCCGCCCCCTGTTTTGTTGGTAGTTAGACTACCAACAAAAAACAACGCGCGCGGCCTCTGGCCGCCATCCACCGCCGCAAAGCGCAGCCCCCTGCCAGTCGGTCGGAACGAGACCCAAACGAGGCCCAATCGACCTTCCAACCCCATTTTGCCCAGCCAAATTGCCAGGCCGCGACCACTAGCCGCCATACCTCGCCGTACCACAACGGCACCTGAGCCAATCCTGGCCCCCCGGAGGATCCTAGCCAGCTAGCCAGCCATCCAGCCAGCCAGCCAGCCAGCCGGACAACCAGCCGGTGACAGCATGCCAGCCAGCCGCCGCGGCTCAAAGCAGCCAGCCAGCCAACCGGTGGGGCAGCCGGTTTCAGCCAGCCTGCCAGCCGGCCCCCTAGCCAGCCAGCGAGGCAGCCGGTGTGACCAGCCGGTTCCAGCCAGCCCGGCCAGCCTGCCTTCAAGCCAGCCAGCCAGCTATATGGATCCCTGGCCGTCGAACCAATCATGTCGTCAGACGACAGACCGGCCTTTCAGCCCCTCCGCGTCCAATTAGCTTCACTCAGAGTACACGAGTGCACTCCAAGCTACTAAGCCCCCCCGGCCACGACAAGGCTTGGAACTGATGGGGGGGATTGTCACCCTCTTAAGTTAACCACAGATAATTTAATACTAGTACTATATCTATTAAGATATTATATAATACTTTATAATAGACTACCAAAGTATAATTCAAATAAGAACGTACAAATTCACCTTGCACGCCTACTATGCGCGTACGCAGACCGCGGCTCCACTATCAAAACATATTTACAGCATCTCACGAGTCGTAAAACATCATCGATCTTATTATTATTGGATATTTATGGCTATTTTATGAGGCGACTTTACGTCCATCGCGGTGCTCGAATAAATAGCGAGTTTACGAGTTGTTCCAACCTATATAATGTTACGTTTACGAGGTTAAGCGCGCGCTGGCGAGGTTGGAATTTGGATGGGCTTTTAATATACGAAGTATATGATTGAGTGTAAGGATGTAGGTATTTTTACGTTTTATGTTTGGGCTGAAATAAAGGTTAGTAGGTTGTTGCGTGATATTTTTATTCGTTTCTTTGATAAATGCGACATCCAAACATATAAATCGTAACTTTCGTCGGCATTCTGAATAAGTTTTATATTTACGACCAGCTTTTAGCCAGACGAAGCCCATCATATTCACTCATTCACACCTATAACAATGTCTGTAAGGCAAAATCATTGAAGAATTACAGCACGCATAAATGTAAGAAAATAATTAAATCCTGGCTCCATGAATTGACGTACAGCGACACCGAAGATCTGGTCTAAAACGTACAATTAACTTATTGATCTCACTCACGTATCCGCACAGAACCACAAATACTCTCACACACAAATCTACTCACTCGCATACATAACATCTTCACATACACACACACACTCACTCACACACTCACTCACACACGCACGCGCACACACACACACACATACATAGTAATCCACTTAGCCACATATCGCTAAATTTACTTATCTTTTTTATATTTTTAAATTTTGTTATAGTTAAGGTATAACTCGACATATCTAGAAACCTGTACACCGTTTTGATATCCAAGATACAGGCAACAGCCTAGTTTGGATCTCCTGTAATGATGTAATGTACTTTAAATTTTTTAGTAAATAAAGATTTTATTTATTTTTTTTTATTATTTACGAAAACATAACTTAGGTAACTACGTGTTAAATCACAGCTATAAATGTTATAACGGTTATAGAATACATAATTATAATAACACGCCAATCTTTATTCCGGAATACACAGAGGATTTAAAAAATACGTGACTCGAAGGGATTGTGAATATGACACTATAAATAAGAGTTAACAAAAGACCTGCCATTAATAAATATAGCTTCACATAAAGCCTCTGTCACCTACTTTACTAAATTATAATAATCTATAGCTTTTGCGTGAATGACGAACAATATTCACATTTGTAGAAACTTATTCACAGTATCTGTCTTGCTAGACAATGGGGTTAGTTATGGACAGCGCTAGAAGAATTATATTGCTACAAGAAAATAATTTGTGATATTGATTAAAGTATTGCTCCACTTAAATAATTTTCTACAAATCAAATTTATAAAATTCGGGTCCTTGAAATAAATTACAAAAGACGTGTAGGTATATTTTCTGTATGAATAATTAATAATAATTGTATTATTTCAATATTAAATATACATATATCTAATCTATTATTAGTAATATTTAACACTACCGTCATTAACAGCCCTAAAACACAGATCATTATTCATTCCTTCATTACCGTCCATTTATCTCGAAAATGATGAATTATCCAAGATGTGAACATCCCCAATGTGAAAATAAACCAACCACGTCAAGAACAATCATTAGTCCTGCGCATTAATAAATTATGAACACATTAGCCACTATTTTTGGTCGGATTATAACTACATAGTTACGACTTCGTTCATGTGAGGGATAAGATAATTTTACCGCGCAATTTGCCTTTTTCATTAATAATAGGTAAATTAATAATGTATAATTAAGAGGGTTTATTTCGGGACACAAATTATATTTTTATTTTTATAGAAAATATGCGAATATAACAGTTACAAATAACAAAATGCAAAAGAAAAACATTAAAGTCCTGTCTATCCATTATTTATCTAATCAAGGCTAAAATATTTTTTGAACCATTCGATTCCCGAGATAAGCGCGTCCAATCAAAACTTTAATTTTTAACTTAATATCATAGAGTATAGTTTATATTATAGTGTAGTTTTCATATTACTCAAATCTGAGTTTTAGAAGTAGGTACGTAGATTATTTATTGTACATACATAATAATTCAATACTAACCGCTTAAAATTTAAGTTCCACTTTAGCTTTATCGAAAGTCTTTAATTATATAGGATTAAAACTTACCCAATAGGTAATTTTACCCGCCCAAGGGAAAATGTAATTGTTTTTGAAATAAGTTCTGTATAATATTATAACTGAAATAATACTGTTTTAGATAGGTACTTCAATAATGAACGGTTTGCAGGTAGACATCTAGTTTTTAAATCTGTTTTAAAGTTTTTTAACATTGTTACCAAATTCTCAAAATACGTATTTCAATAAACTCGGTTAATATAAAACAATTTTCCAATTAATAAATCGTTAATCTTTCCGCCGCTGAAAGAAAATTTAAAAAGTGCTGAGTTACGTCTCCACTTACCCTCGTTTGGCAAAATTATGTAAAACTTATAATAATTTATTATCTTTACCCCTGATATTTTAGAAATTTTGCTTTGGAAATTAAGGATAAGTTCAGATCAATGAAAATCAGGATTTTATTGATTTTTATTTAATAATAATATTTCGATGCAAAAGTAAGTTACTGTTTATTACAAATAATTGAAAATATAGTTGTTTATAACATAATAAAGGAACTGTCTTTATATTTATTTGATTTTTATGTTGTAATAAGCTCCACACTAAGTTGAAAACTTCAAAAAAACGACGTGTGGCACTCGGGGACTGCCGCGGTAAAGCTATTGCATCATGCATGCTATGCCTTCAACACAGTATTACAATACTGTGCCTTCAAGCCACACCTGTCGGAGTGGGGAGCGTGAGGTTTTTTCGTTACGGAATTTCTCGATTCGGTCCCCGCGCTCAAGGCCCGCGATAGAAGCAATATAGCTTAAAACTTACTTTACTAATTGTTACACGGAATCACCACATATTTTAAAAAACTTGTAAAAATGTATTGTAACACGAAATCGCACATATCTAGCAACTATAAATAAAATAAAAAATGGCAGCACTACAAAGCTATGACATCCAAAATCCATTCCCATTTCCGCGTCTATCCGGATAGCAGCGTCCATCACAAAGATTGCGCCGTTATTACAAGCTACCGTCGTTTTATTGTACCGTCCGCAAAATAAGGCGAGAGTTTTATTACGGTGCGCAAAAAAAGGTTTCGTTATTTTTCTTGCGAATAAATGGTGTATTTATAAATGTCTTATATTTGTCTATTAGAAATTGTATCATGTGTTGTGTTTCATATACATTCCTTATGTACTTTTGTACATAAACTAAATCACTTTGTTGTGTAGTAACACCAATAATTTTTTTTTATAATTCATTCTTAGATTAAGTCTCAGTTACTGTTATAATCATCACTACATAGTATAAAACAAAGTCACTTTCTCTGATGCCCCTTTGTATGCTTAAATCTTTAAAACTACGCAACGGATTTTGATTTTTGATGCGGTTTTTTTTAACAGATAGAGTGATTCAAGAGGAAGGTTTTAGTATATAATTTATAAGGTTTTAGACAAAGAGGGCGAAGCCGCGGGCGGTAAGCCGCTATAAATAAATAACGTGTAGAAAGCAGATAATAATCTGAGGCAGATGCATTTCACACAGCTGTTCCCTGATCGATTTTCTTACGGGCAAGTGAGTGATCAATCTTCTGCGCTAGACTGAACCATTTCTTATTAAACTCAATGTTTTTCGTACCCTTCAAGATAATCTACTATCTATCTAATGTAATACCATTAAATTTAGTTAGTTAGTTATCTACACTAATATTATAAAGAGGAAAACTTTGTTTGTTTGTTTGATTGTAACGAATAGGCTCATAAACTACTGGACCGATTTTAAAAATTCTTTCACCATTCGAAAGCTACATTATCCACGAGTAACATAGGCTAGGTTTTATCCCGGCAATCCCACGGGAACGGGAACTATGCGGGTTTTTCTTTGAAAACGCGGGCGAAGCCGCAGGCGGAAAGCTAGTTTTATATATATTATGAAACTCGGAAATGGATCGATCGATTATCATGAAATTCAGGAGGACGATAAATCAATCTAGAATGAATCAGCTTTGCTCTACATTTTTGCATGTTTAACTATGTAGGTATAGGTACCTAATGATAAATGTATAGTAACATCTTTAAACGTATAGAAACGTCTCGTGTTTCAAAAAGCATGGAGGAATGCGACTTTGTCGTTACTTGCAATCGAACTCTTCAACTGATATCAAATAACATCGTTAAAAACACGATAAAAACCTATCCATTTTCAACTGAACTCAAATCATAATTTAAATTATTAGAAATCTCATACAAAATGAATCTCAAAAATATCCGTCCATCAGGCAGATTGCAACGGGATTGCTAGCCTCGTTTTATTTCCTGTGTAACCGTGTAGCGTCAGCAAATTCATTATTTTTTATTGTTATGAAAAATATTTAATTCTGCAAAAAAGAGCGCCAACAGAACACGTACATACAATGGTTTTAAACGATTGGTTTTCGATTTTCAGTAATTTATTGTTATAGTAAGTTTGATGTAATTAATAAAGTCTCTTTAAGTAACTATATACGTGATATATATTTTGAATAGTTTAAAGAAATTGCTATCTTAATTTCTATGTCTAATACTCAATAAAAAATAAGACCACGTTACTTCGTTATTTGCACATAAAGGAAAAAAATATTAAAGTCATTAAGAAAACCAACTTGTGATGCGTCTTTT
Organism: Colias croceus; assembly: GCF_905220415.1. Taxonomy (NCBI): domain Eukaryota; kingdom Metazoa; phylum Arthropoda; class Insecta; order Lepidoptera; family Pieridae; genus Colias; species Colias croceus. The sequence goes on from NC_059562.1 coordinate 6,500,801, forward strand.
ATGACTAATCATTTTATTTGTCATTTTGTAACAATTCAATAAAGTAGATATTGAATGCTTTTTAAAATAGTATTGTACGTTTTTGCTAACCCTACACAGTATTAAAAGGGTTTCAGATTTTCATTTTCGATCAGCCTTGTTGACTATTCTGCGAAAATTTGATTGTAACATACATTTGAAAATTTAATCTCATTCCATTTCGATATAAAGTAGTTTCTACTAGTTACATAAGCAGAATAATCATAATCTATGTACCTACGAATACAAATTATCTTTTACCGAATTTTTAAATTACAGCTTAAGTGTGAACCTAACCTCCCCAAATAGTAATCATATTTATATATTAATATATAAATATACTTTTCTTTTAATGAAAAAGTAGGTATATTTTTCATAAATAACCCTGAGACCAAAATAGAAATTGACGACATTATTGTTGTAGGTATATTACCTACGATAAATACTTGGATAAATTTAATAAAGAGAAAATTATCAAAATGAATAGAAAAGTATGTCAATGCCCTGTCCTATAATGTAGCGCTTCAGTTTAAAATAACCTATTATAATACTATAGTCGAAAATTTCCATCCAAAATTTTGCACCATTAATGTTCATAATATCAAATTTAACCGCGTAACGAAACACTCGCCACAAGAGCTCTTCACAAACTCTAGCTTATTTTATATAACAAAGCGGTAAAAAAAGTCTTTACGCGGCCCTTAAGCGCGATCACTTAAAAATAAAAGATTGGGCCCTGTTCCCAGGTCGTTCTGTAGAGAAAATGTTAAGAAAACGACCTCTCAGCGAACCTCCTCAAACCCGCTGCGCAATTAAGCCGCTTTTCACGCTGTAAAAATTATTTAAAGCGGCGTTCATTTGCGCTATATATAATTGTTTCGAGGAATCCAGCGCTTTGTCGCTGAATGCGTTATGTGTTCTGTGATTGTTCCACAGATATTGAAAATGCGGGAAATGTTGATGGTCTTCACGGTACAGACTATACAATAGAGGTTGTGATAAAATAATGTTATAGGTTTCCTAATTGCATTCTGGGATTGTTATATAGGTATTTCAAATTAAAATTAAATTTAAGAACTGTTCGAAATAATATTATCTATCATTTTAACTTCATAAATTACTGTCAAAGACGCAGGAAAATGTCATTTGATTCAGCTAAAAATAACATTGTAGGTGTACCGGTTTTATTAAACGTTACGCTTTAAAATTAGATTCATGTCTTAGATACAACAAAATAAAAATTCTTACCATTCACTACAGATTGTAATTGCCATTCTTAAAAAAGCGCGATTCATTAATCTAATCATTCACCAATTCCGCGGGAAAACATAAAAATGGCGCCAAAACACGACGCGCGCGAGCGGTTCGACGTTTAATTAAAAATAAATAAATAAAACTATTAGTTACAAAACAAAACAGCGAGTGAAACGTCAGATCATGGTGAGATACGTTTGACATTAAAGATGGCGGACTGCCAACATTCCAGCTATAAAAATATATTAATCGTTGCTACGATGAGTTAATAGGTACCTAATAGCTTTTTTAATATTATATTTAATTGTAACGAAGTTTTATCGTAAAATATTATTGCTAAACAAATTTTTTTTAAACTTAGTTCAATCCAATCTTTTATACCTAAATATGAGATACTAGCTGTGCTCCGCGGTTCCACCCGCATTTCTCCACTCCTGTTGGTCTTATCGTGATTATTTATAGCCTATAGCCTTCCTCGATAAATGGGTTATCTAACACCGAAAGAATTTTTCAAATCGGACCAGTAGTAGTTCCTGAGATTAACGTGTTCAGACATGCAAACAAAAAAACTCTTCAGCTTTATAATATTACAGTACCTATAGATTAAGTCATAAAAACTAAAAATAGAATTACAGATCAGACAGATCGTTATGGTTTTTTAATGGAGGGATTTATTGATACCTACCGTCTACACTCTACTGGATTTATTTTTAAAAGTTATTAAACGATATGCAACTTTCAGGAAATACATTAAGCTAGAAAATAATGAAGAAAAAGGGTGGATAATATGCAGACTGTCATCGCCAGCAAATGCCTATTAACTAGCCTGGGAAAAAGACAGTTGGCAACCATTAGGCTGGACTACATAAAGCAAGCAGCCTCGCGCAGCAGCTCGGCCAGTGTGAACATGGCCTAGGAAAGCACGTATGCTAATTTTTTTTCGTAAAAAAAGAAAATAACAAACAAATAAAACAAAATGAAATTAAATGACATAATTATTGAAATAGTACTTTTAAATGCATACTCAATAACATTAAATATTATATTTATAATGCTTATGTGTTGAAGTGCTCTTTCAAGTAATCTTGTATGTTTTTATAATATCACCATATATTCGAATAAAATATTTCCTAATAATATAAAAAAAATTACATCGAAAATCTGTTTGGAATTACGATACTCTATTAGAAATAAGTGGTTTAATTTACATTTGATTTTTAAAAGTTATAGATTCTACTATTAGGTATGTATGCGAAAGTTTGTATGTATGGATGGATGTTTGTCACGCAAAAACTATTGATCGATACTGTATGAGGGTCAGAGATAGATTATAGTCTTGAATATTACATAGGAAAATCACCCGACTACAGAATCTGACAAAATTAAACAACAATAGGTACAACATTATAAATATCGAACTTCTAATCAGAAGATTCTATTTTAAAGTAGCATAGTATAGAAGTACAGGCAGTAGATACATAATTTAATAACTTCGAATATTTTCTAACAACTCTCTACTTTGGAGTCGGGTGCCGTATTTGATAGAAAAAGAAAACACAATTATTAATTACACACCTAAAATGAAAGAAATAAATGTTCATTCTATTTATATCGTAACAAACATCATCACAATCCGTCCAGTTATTACCAAATGACAACATACATAGCCAGATAACAGTATAAATAATGATAGTAAATATACGAAACTTAATTACAGAAGGGACAACTAAACAAACAATACAAACTATGTCTTGACCTACGTCTACGTAACTGAATCTTCAAGAACTTCCATTTAACTTTTATAATGAAAAAACTTTAGCTACGGAACCCATAGTAAACAATTTAGAGTACTGCGGTAATTAACATCTGCAATATGACACGATCATTGATCCCTAATTAATATTTATTTGCACAGTAATTACGCTCATGTTTCTGTGGGCAAAGAGATTAATGAGCTAGCTGTTTTCACGCGGTTTTGTTTGCTTTTATAGCTTTAAATTATTCTCACAAATTATTTGCATATTTTAATTATAATAACAATTTAATTGCGCATTGACGACTCTTGACGTTTTGTAGCAGCCTGAAGATAAGCCTATAATAATTATGAACTGATTATAAAAGCCATCGTTTGCCAATGAATTTTACTCATTGAGACATTATATTCTTTATTAGAAAAAATGATTTATAAGTAAACTTACTTCGTTTGAATTTAAACTAATTAAAAACAATACAATAATAAGTAAAAACCTCATCAAACAAAAATGTTAATAATTCTTCGAGAAACACTTCATCACGATAATTTCCTTCACTAGGTACATCAAAAGATTTTCTTAAAATCTTCGCTTCAATTAAATTCAGAAGCTTGAACCCAATTATACATACCTAACTTAAAAATTAAAATAACTGAAATGTATAAGTAGGCAACGAAACGGCAATTTTCAAAAAATGCTCCCCAGTTCATTATAAACACACTACGCTTTGCACTTGAAAGCTCAATGGCAACGCTTAAAAGCATTTTAAATGGTAATATTTGAAATAAACGTACCGTATTTAACAATAAATGGAACGAAATGCCTCCAATTAAAGAGGAAACCGGGTCACTCGGATATTGGTGCCTAGTTATTGAAAACTATATTAAAACTTTTAGAAGTCTTTATTGTAAGACTAGATTTCCGCCCGCGGCTTCGCCCGCGTTTGCAAAGGAAAACCCGCATAGTTCCCGTTTCCGTGGGATTTCCGGGATAAAAACTATCCTATGTGTTAATCCAAGTTACCCTCTATATGTGTGCTAAATTTCATTGTAATCGGTTCAGTAGTTTTTACGTGAAAGAGTAACAAACATCCACACATCCATACTTACAAACTTTCGCCTTTATAATATACAATTAGATGGCTATTGGATATAATTTGCCAAGATTTGGGTCGTGTTTCGCCAAAATTTGGGGCATATTTTGCCAAATTTGACGCACGTTTCAAATTAGGTCATGTTTGCACTATCAGGGTTATGTTATATGAATTGCTTTCGATCTTTTTGGGGTATAGGAGTGATTTGATGTTTTTTGTACATACATGTAGGTTTTTAAAATCAGCGTTTTTCTAACACACTGAAAGGTGGAATTACTCGTCTGATTGGTTGATTTTTTAGTTTTGAACACGATTGGAAAGCTAAATTGCTTTCGACCCTGTGAAAGTTATTATGATAATTCAACCAGAAATCGAACTAAAAGTAGGTACCTTAGTTATAAAACGCAATAACCATTCTACTATACATTTAATTTTATATCTCACTACAGTGAAACCTTAGAGGATTCATTACATAAACATGTTTGTCACGACTAATATGCGGAACTACTAAACCAATTTGGTTACTTTATATAATTTGATTCAAACTAATGAAATAAAGATTTATCAAATCAAATTGTCTTTATTTGCTGAAGACAATTTGATTTGATTTGATAAATCTTTATGTCCTTAGTTTGAACCAAATTATATAAAGTAATTTGTATCTTTATTTAATAATAATGAAAAATATAAATTGAATTCATAGTAATTAGTAATACAATAATGACGTATGTGCAAGGTGTTGATGAAGCCATGTTGTCACGTACGAATGCGTCATTACAGAAATTGCATCATTTAAATACATTCAAGTGAATTGATTTATTTTGAATGAATAAAATGCTTTATTGTAGAGCGTTAAAAATAGACAAATACATTTTTTTTATAATTCTAAAAGAAGGAAACAATCCTCAATTTAAGTACCTAGGATAATTCAAAATAAATATATTAAATGCATCATAGACCCGAAGTGACCCTGCCTAATGCCTTCCAAGCCAGAGGTCGTGGGTTCGATTCCCACCCAGGGCAAATATTTGTGTGATTAACAATAAATGTTTGCTCTGTGTCCTGTTATTAATTATCTATACTCTGTATTTAAAATTATATACTATGTATGTTTATCAGCCATAACACAAGCAAAAGCTTAATATAGACTGTGGTATAGGATCAGATCTTGCCGTGTGTGAAAATCGTCATAAAACTTGTTAATGTACTTAAATAATTCTATATAATTTCGAGAACTGTTGTGAATGCTGCGTACACCTGCTATTGATAAATGCATAAAATATTAATGAATTTGTAATGTCTATTGTATGAATGTCAAATGTAGGTATTTATTGTTGGTGTGCCAAATAAATATAAATGAATAAAATAAAAAATTAATACGTCGTTTTTATTTCTACTAATATAATAAAAAGTATAAAAAGTCAAGATAGACGGAAGTATGTTTGTTAATGTTTGCAACAGCTGACTGGATATGTATGAAATTAGTAACGGAGATAGATTTCACTCTAAATTAGCAGAGACTAATGACTGAAGTAACACTCAAATCATTTTTGAAGTAATTTTTCTTTTATATAGGTATATATTATAAACTAAACGGCTAAACTAAACAGAACATAAATAAGTAGTTCTATATTTACAAATTTAAAAAATACGTAGTTCTACACTTCCGTTAGCATTTATTTTCATTGTTTTGAATGTTAAATATTCTTATAATAATTTTAAAACAGCCATAACAGTTTTTTCGAGACTTTTTATACTGCTTAATTCCAAACCGGTGTTAATTTTTTTCTGTATTACGATATAAAAGCTCTTCTTAATGAAATTGAATAAATAAATGTTTGAGTTTGAATACTTCCATAGTTTCTGATAGTTTTCAGAAAGAGTTCTTTTTCTAATAGATAGAGTAGTTCTCGAGGAAGGTTTTAGTATATACTTTATTAGGTTTTAGTCAAAGTGAGCGAAGCCGCGGGCGGAAAGCTAGTACAATATGAAGGTCGTGAATTTCTCTGCCAACTCTGTAATCTAGCAGAACATTTCTATAAAATGAAAACCTAATAAGAGATTCAAGTTGCAGAAACGATTTATATAATGGAATATTTCACCATACGTTGCTTTCACTACTTTGATCAAAATATAATATTTAATATTTCCTTCGTTTTATTAACTCGAACAATCTGATTTAAAAACAAAACTCATAGTCGTATAACATAATATCACCGTCAGAGCATATTATTTGATTGGCTATAAGTCAAAGGACTAGTAAAAATTAATAATTTTTCAGTTGTTAAGTATCTCTGTTTTATTTATCTACATTTGGTTTATGCAACACTAAACAAAAATAACAACCTAGCAAATAATATAAAGTAGTGAAAAATCGTGTTCAATTTTTAACTTATTCCAAAACAACACAACACCACACTAACATAGCTTAATAACTGTAACTTCAGCAGTCATTAATTATAAAATCCGATAAGGAACGGAATAAGTTGCTTCAAGTTTCGATATTAAAAATGAATAATTCATTTATGACGATCTCAGCCTGATTCAGCATCCAATATTTCACATCGGAATAAATTTACAATCACCAGAAATAACGAATATTTGGTTTTCAACCGACGGGCAAAAAAAGGGTTAGGTAGACGCGACCGTGTTTATTTTGCTCCTATTTTTATTGCAACTGTCTATTCCAGACAGTGTAAACGTCTTTTTTATTTTTATTTTTGGTAATTCTTTAGAAAAGTAACTTAAATTACGGACACAATTAGATTTAGATAGTACTTAGATACTAATAAGGGTAATTTTATAGCATAGATACCTACTAGCAAACCGGGCGAACTCCGTTTCGCCACCAGAGACACCTTTTCTTTGCTATAAACCTCACGGAGCCCGAGACCTTTCAATCGTAGGCAAAACCGTGGAAATCGGTTCGTGCATTCTGATTTCTGGAGTTAGCGTCAGGAAGGAAAACCCAACTTATTTTTATGTACCTAGTAGAAGACTAGGTACGCTTCTGTCAGTCGCAGTTTTTCAGATATCATCTTTGTATATGCGTAGGGGAGCGGGGGGCACGTTGTTACAGGGGTAAGAAGTTACACGCATTTTTTACCGGGATTTAAAACTCTTTGGTAGACGTAAGTGGACTCATTTGTTTCCTTATAACATCGTGCGTTGCAAAAAAACAATCAGTGATCCGCTGAGCGGCAAACTGTTAGGTTATGTGAACGTGTCTCGATTTATAGAAGAAAAGTAACAAAATCTTTTAAGTACGAAATTTTTGATTCCTGCTGTCTATATTTATTATTCTCTAAATTCTTTTCACCTCGAACGTTCATAATGTATCGAGTTTTAATTTGTAATAGCGTTTTATTCTGCTATTGATATCCATTAATGGCGGCTTTAATTTTAATTAAAAAACATACCATGGGGCAGGTTGTTACAATTTTTCGGGGTAGGTTGTTACATGTAAAGACTTGCCTCAGTATCATTTTTTAGAAATTACTACGTTGTACTTAAAAATTAAAATAAATGGAAAGAAATTGAAGCTTTCGTTCCGACGGGCGCATTCTTGCTTTTTAAAACAATGGTTCATCTTTCAATTATTTTTAATTCTAAATAATCAATGTTTTTTTTAGAATGAGATTTTAGTTTGACTGAAGTGCCAAGTTAAAAAAGTATAAATAATTTATAACAAGTTGATATTTACTGACGAAGTTTTCTAATTCAGTAATGAAAAAGTGTTTTATATAAGATTTAAGAAAGTTCCTGCCAAAGTTACGTGATTATTCTGTTAAAAAGTTGGAAAATTACGATATAGATATTATAATTGCTTATAAATGTTATAAGACCGTTCAAAATAGTCTCTTTTATTCATAACGTTTTGAAATAATAAAAAATAAATGATTTATTATTGTTCATTTTGTTTATTTACCTACTGTAACATCATGCCCCGAAGCTGTAACAACTAGCCCCAAGTCAGGGGTAAGTTGTTCCAATCGACTTATTTCAATAATTCTCTATTATGGGAAAAATTACGTAAATACTAATTGGCTAGGTACCTAAAGTTTTGATTTGTCCTTTGCCTGAAGGTTGCCTGATGGCTTTGAGCCATAAGGCCGCCATTTGTACATTTTGAATGGTTTTGTTGTATTTTTATTTTATAAGACTTTTGTAAGTACAATAAAGAGTAAATAAATAAATAAATAAATAAATTTTAATATTTTTCCAATGCTATTCTAGTAGCTGAATAGACACACTAATGGTAAAAGCAATCAAAATATGTATACATTATTTGATAGCTTTTGTGATATTAATAATTATCTAAAAATTGTAACAACGTGCCCCCCGCTCCCCTACGTTGGTGCGTACAATGTATATTATGTACATATTATAAAGTCCTGTTTGGTCCCGTTATTTTCGTATAGTACATGTACATGCCCCCTGATTTATAGATTTTTTTTTATAGATTAAAGATAATATTTTATTATCACTATCCTACAATCAATTGAAATAACATCTTAAATTATTCGGTAAATCATTCTAATACATATTTAAAACAATTCAAATCTAATCGTTTGAGTTAGATCATTTCAAACAAGCAGAAAATGGACAAAATATGTTTCCTCTTTCAATTAAGTGTAAATGTAGATAATATAACAGTTACTTAACACTAAAACTTCAAATATATAGGTACAACAATAACACAAAACATTATGTTACAATTAGCTTCTAGAATACTTTTCCTGTAGGAATAATATCTACTTACAACGGTCGAGTACTCAGTACATCCATAACTTTAAAGCGTTAAAACAACGCACTCCCTTACGTCAACAAAACATAAATTCCCGCTTATAAATAACAACTCATATACATGACGTCTTTATTTGAATTTTAATTTTATTGCAACGATATACAAATGTTTGTTTGTCTTGCAGTAAAAAGTATTTTATCGAGTGTTTCTTTTAATAAAAGGTTATATTATTACCCCAAATCTCATGAAACATCATCAAAATTCCACGACTGCCAAAGAAAATTTATTTATAAGCTGTTCAGCCGTTTCGACTAAAAAGATTTTACTCGTAAATATGTCTTAACCTTATATTCTAAGCATAGGTACGCAGTGGAAATATGTGTCTGTCTGTTTGCGAAACTAAAAAACGTCTGCACTGATTGTCATTTTGTTTTCACCAATGAATAGCCTGTTTATTGATTAAGGTTCTAATAAATAGTTTATTAAGTTTTCAACCGACTTCAAAAAGGAGGTTCTCAACTGTTTTTTTTAAACGGAGAAGGCGAAGCCACGTGCTTTAAACTTCCATATATATAGGAAATCGATCCAGAACCTTCTAAACATAAAACTTAAAGACAATACCCAAGAGTCACTAAATTATACACATCATACGAAAAGCCGAGAAAACTTTGTTTACAATTTTTTTACGATACCGTTCCGCTCTAGCACAGATTGTCCGGTAATTGTAAACATTGTTTGTTCTTGGGGAAGGAATGCGTTTATTTATAGTGCAAATTGAAAACAATTCTTAAAAGTCAATTCGAAAACTGTTTTGTTGGATTTAGGAACTGCGTTGTGGTTATTACTAATACAATACTGCCACCCGCTTTCGCCTGGGTTTATAATTTCTATATAATTATGTTTTACTAGCTGTGCTCCGCGGTTTTACCCGCATTGCTCCGCTCCTATTAGTCTTAGCGTGATGATATATAGCCTATAGCTTCTTCGATAAATGGGCTATCTAACACCGAAAGGATTTTCAAATCGGACTACTGGTTCCTGAGATTAGAGCGTTCAAACAAACAAACAAACTCTTCAGCTTTATAATATTAGTATAGATACACATACCTTCATGAAAACACAATTTCCCTACGCGAAAACAAAATAAACATTTATCACATAAAGACCTAACATTGAAACGTGATTTATTCATTATATTATTTACTCGACACGAGCGAGCGTGGTCAAGTTACATTCTACATGCAATTAGTCAGTCTGCGAGAGTGGTTAAATGTCTGGATAAGACGATAAACTATTTAGTATTTACTTTATAAATGAACAAGCTACTGCTTTTTTTTTCTCGTATAGGTAAGTACCTAATTTATAAATGTTTTAATAGAAGAAAACTTCATTTGATTGACAGCGCGAAAAAATTGGTTGGAATTTTTTTAAGCTATTACATAGCTTCGATCGCGGGCCTTGAGCGCGGGGACCGAATCGAGAAATTCCGTAACGAAAAAACCTCACGCTCCGCACTCCGACGGGCTCGGAGGTGTGGCTTGAAGGCTTGCTATGCAATAGCTTTACCGCGGCAGTCCCCGAGTGCCACACGTCTTTTTTATTTGTATCAAAAACTAGGTATACCTATCACCTGAAAATACACCGTTTCTCAGTTACCTATATATCTAAAAGACTATTTTTTCTTGTACTTACTAATCGATTCAATCTAGGCGAACACGGGGCGAGTGGCTAGTAAATGTACCAAAAGAACAGTTGTTGAAGAAAAGTATTTTAACTGTAGGTACCTACGTGTATGTTTATTACACGACATAAAAAATTAATGACCAATATAGTCTCTCCAAGTCTCCACTCAAATAAAGTTTCTTAACAGTTCATATTTACACTTTATTTTAAATATTTCAACACGTTATAATAAACATGAAAACAACAAATGCATTATGTATAAAAATAAATAAACTATTATTACGATCTTTATGTTACACTAGCTGTGCCCTGCAGTTTTACTCGCAGTGCTCCACTCTTGTTGGTCTTAGCGTGATGATATATATATAGCCTTACTCTATAGCCTTCCTCGATAAATGGGCTATGTAACACCGAAAGTATTTTTCAGATCGGACCAGTAGTTCCTGAGATTAGCGCGTTCAAACAAACTAACAAACTCTTCAGCTTTATAATATTAGTATAGATTTTTTAAATATCATCAATAATACTGCCTTAACAGGATTCTATAAATACCACTTATATTTTATTTTATTTCAATTACTGATGAATAAACTCAATACAAATATTACAAAGGAATACAATTTCTCCGTAGACATAATTTCTACCAAATATTTCATGCGTATTATGAAATTAGAAATACGAATGTATTATACATTAAATATTTTTATTTCTGTACCAATCATTTCTTTGCCAAAATATTTTTAGACTGACAATCACATTAAATAGGCTCTTAGAAATTGAATACTTCTTCGCTTTATTTTGAAAGAAAATAATCTGTTAGCCTGGGTGGCCACCTACGTAAATAAATTCGAAACATCGGCTTATAATATACCTATACTATCTGTGCCCGTAACTTCCAGATTTTTCCCGCGTAATCCAAATATTATAAATACGAAAGATTGTATGTTTGTTTGTTACTCCTTCACACAAAAACTGCAGTACCAATTTTCATGAAATTTACATGCATAGAGCTTAAATTGGATTAATACATACCTAGTTTTTATCCCTAAAATTCCACGTAACGGGAACTATGCGGGTTTTCCTTTGACTACGAGGGAGAAAAGATAGTTTGCAATAATATTCATTGATAATTCGTTCTTTAAGGTTTTTTATTTAAGGTTTTAATATATAAAAAACCTTAATATGTCAATGAGTTTTCAATGTTTAATACGGCTCGATACTTTTTATTTCTATTCAATATTTCCAGACTCGTTAAAACGATATTATTTTCTTTGTCTATTCATTTTTTTAAATTAATAGACAAAGAAATCTCGTTAAATCTTCCCAGAAAGTGTTCAAGTATTAATAAATAATTTTCCAAACTTTCAATGTTATTGATTGACTAGCGAAGTATGAATCACGCCAGTCTAGGCGGTAAATGTAGCATGCCAAATCTCCTAGACGTAGACTATATTGTATGTATGTATGTAGGACGGTCTGCGCCAACCCAATTTTGTTGCGCATTACTTTTATCTGATTTTAGACAAATATTTTGTAGGTTAAGGCTTGGAAGGTGATTTATAAAGTCTTTTATGTCTTTTCGCTCGCGGCTTTGCTCGCGTTTCTACAAATAACAAATTATGTACTAAAATCTTGTGCAATTGTGCATATGTAGTGATATAAGTCGCGATAGAGGTATATAAAACTATTATTACATTAAACTAAGATATAAGGACTTTAAAATACTGAGATCTAGTTTTGGGAGCTGAAAATAATCTAGACAACTACTTCCTTTTCCACATAACAAAATATCTCAACATTATAATCTTTCGCTTAAAAATACACACTCAAATCGGTTTATTTATTCTATAGCTACCATGCAACATACATAACTGCTTTGATGTCATCAAGTATTTTCATTACTATACTAGCGGTCCGCCCCGACTTCGCCCGTGGTACATGTTTACGTTTTCTCTACATAAGATCCATCCTCGTACTTCAAGAAATATAATAAAAAAAGAATTATCGAAATCGGTTCAGCCGTTCTCGAGTTATGCGCTTACCAACACATTTTGCGATTCATTTTTATATATAAGATTATGTACTGAAAAGTTCCAAGTTCGATTCCCAGTGTAGATAAATACCACTTGAATGCCTTAAAAACCGAAAAAAAAACACGTGTGGCACTCGGGGACTGCCGCTGTAGAGCTATTGCATGCTATGCCTTCAAGCCATACCGCCCGTCGGAGTGGGGAGCGTGAGGTTTTTTCGTTACGGAATTTCTCGATTCAAAGAAAGTTTAAAATATGCTGTAAGATTAACTCGTGAAATTATTATATTGTCACCGATTCTTGCTAAGTGCTTGAATTAAATCTTTTCGTTTAAAGTGGATCAAAATCGTGTCAGGAGTTGGTTACATACATACAAACAAGTGAAGCTAATAAAAGTGTGTTATAATTGTCACAGTCTTTAAGGGAAGGTTAATCTAGTACGTAAAGAAAATCGATCAGTGAAACAGATATGATCATTTGCCCCATAGGCCTAATGATCTGGGGTATGCCCCACAAGGGGACATAATATCCTATGTTTTTTTTTTGTGTGGTGTTTCTCAATGTTAGCCAGAAGGGCTTCTACATTTTAACGCGGAAAACATTTTAACGCGGACTACATTTTAACTCGGCTATCCTATGTTCTATTCATCTGTTTCTATATAAAAACGCGTTTAAAATATATGGGTTTAATTTTATTTAGAATACAACGTCGAAATTAAATTTATATCTTGTTCAAATGAATTATAGCTTCCGACGACCTTCAACTTGTTTCCTGTGTATCTAAATGAAAGAGGGAAAACATCTGCCGAGAATTATCGATGTTACACTATTTAGTGATTTTAGTGAATTATTTTTGTGTACAAACACTTATTGCGTATTTTAATGTGCTCAGTTCCTTTTATGACTTTATTATTACGAGAGTTTAATTATTTGGCACGTTTTTATGTGATGCTGCGCTTCACGGTTTCACCCGCGTGGCTCCGCTCCTGTTGGTCTTAGCGTGATGATATATATAGAGACCGATGAATAGGCTATCTAAGACAGAAAGAATTTTTAAAATCGGACCAGTAGTCCCTGAGATTAGCGCATTCAAACAAAAAAACAAACTCATCAGCTTAATAATATTATTATATACTAGCTGTGCCGCGCGGATTCATCCGCGTGGCTCCGCTAGTGTTGGTCTTAGCGTGATTCTATATAGCCTATAGTACTCGTGGATAATGTAGCTTTTGAATGGTGAAAGAATTTTTAAAATCAGTCCAGTAGTTTATGAGCCTATTCATTACAATGAAACAAACAAATAAACAAAGTTTTCCTCTTTATAATATAAGTGTAGATATTATAATAAGTATAGATTAATTAGATATTTGAAGTGCATTGATTGGATTATTTTTGTGAGAATTATTAGGCTTGTATGTTTTGATTTTTTTATTGTTATTCAGTATTCTATAAATTAATAATAATTTATACGCATTATATTATAACATGGTGTTACTTTTTGTAACTACCTACGATCACTGCTTACTTATTCATTACCTAAAGTATACATTTATTTACAGTCTACAATTAATAAAAGTGCCTAAACCTAACTTTATTTTAATTTTATTATCCAAATTATACAAACACTCTTAAAATTAATCATCGTTCTTTATCATGAATCTAAAACAAAAACACAATACAAAGTCGTTTACAAAAATTATGACTATTATAATAATAACGTACAAAAATAAGAACATTTGTACGCTCGTAATGTAGAATCACAGTTGTAAGGTCGAATTGAGTTCATGTAGATCGCGTGACGCCAGGTTGAATATACTAGTGTGATATATTGCTTTACAAACACACGTCATGTATAATATTTATTGTAAAGGTAAGCTGTTAAACTTCATAGTTTTTATAATAATTTTGTAGTGGAAATGTGTATTTAGGAATAAATGGTGACTTAATTCGTTTTGCGATATATAAATCTGTAGTAGATTAAATATGTGTTGACATTCGTTTAAAAGAAAGGAAAAGGATTGTAGATCGGCAGTTTTTGTTTTTTGCATTTCAGGTAGCTGTCCTTTATTTTGGTTACAAGTCCATAAATACAATTTATAATAATTATTATTACTAATGTAATTTAAGATACAATACCAACAACTCCTTGATGGTAAGACCAGCACCCTGTACCGCCCCTGAACGTTCGCAGTTATTTTTACAAGTTCAAAAATAAACAATATTTTCGACCTTTCGAGCCATTCGTGAAATTAAATCTATTTTCGTATTGTAATGCTAATTAAATACCTTTTTATGTAAATCGTGAAACAAATGGATAGGGTGAAACAAAGAAGTGAAAGTATTTGAATAATTTTTAGATTCTTCAAATGGAAACGCCCTTTGGCCAAACTGTAATTCAATTTTGAAATATGTTTGAAGTATGTATGCATTTTTTGTAAAAATAAATAGTTTAATATATTTACTAGCTGCGCTTTGCGGTTTCGCCCGCGTGGATCCGCTAATATATAGCCTACCTATAGCCTTCCTTGATAAATGGGCTATCTAACACCGAAAGAATTTTTCAAATCGGACCAGTAGTTGTTGAGATTAGCGCGTTCAAACAAACAAACAAACTCTTCAGCTTTAATATTACTATAGATATGTATGCTTACAAATTTAATAACATTTGATTAACGTGGTTCGTTATATTTTGTTGGTTATTAAGAATATAAACAAACTAAAACACAACAAAACCACGTGGTAACTTCGTTAGTTTCTTCTTATACATATAACGAATAATTAAATAACAAACCACAAGTATTTACGCAATTAGGCGATCTGTTACAATTTGTAAGATATTTTGATCTTGTGCCAAGTATCGAAATTTATTTCATTTTTGTCATTTTTCAATAGATATAGGTCAATGGTATGTGTATAGTACACAGCCAAGGTTTATAAATATTTATATTTTTACATGTAGATCAAAACAAGACTTGTTAGTTTGTTTTATTTAACGTCTTATTTACTTTCAAAACATGTCAACAATGTTTGTCAATTTTGTTTTAAGAAATAAAATGAGATTGAAACTGAGACCAAATAGTTTTCAGACTTGTTACGATTATAAAAACTTGAAGATTTGTACAGTTTGTACTGTAACTTGAATCTTTAAAGTTAATCCAAGCTATACATTGCATACATTAATTTCTTAATTTAGAAACACTTCGACAGCTTGAAACAATTATTGAATAACTTTTAAACTCTTCATTAATTAATATAAACTAATATTATAAAGCTGAAGAGTTTGTTTGTTTGAACGCGCTAATCTCGGGAACTACTGGTCCGATTTGAAAAATTCTTTCGATGTTTGATAGCCCATTTATCGAGGAAGGTTAAAGGCTATATATCATCACGCTACGACCAACAGGAGTGGAGCCACGGGGGTGAAACCTCGCGGAGCAGTTAGTAATTAATATAGTTAAAGGAGTCGGTTACATACACACAAACGTATAGGCAGGTGGAGTTAAAACCGTGTTAAAAGCGTTTATCAAAAATAAACTTGTATTATAACTTTACAGTAGAGCAGTGGTGGCTCAGTGGTGAGACCTTAGACTTCGAATCGATAAGTCCGTGGTTCGAGACCAGGCGAGCGCGCAGGAAATAAATTGATCTTTCAATTTATCTGCGCATGTTGTATCATCACCACTGCTCGAACGGTGAAGGAAAACATCGTGAGGAAACCGACATGTCGAAGAATTAAAAAGTTCGACGACATGTGTCATCCGCCAACACGCACTTGGCCATCGTGGTGGATTATGGCTTGTACCCTCATAGGAGGCCCGTGTCCCAGCAGTGGAAACGTATATGGGCTGATGATGATGATGATGATTATAACTTTACTATCTTACCTTTCTTTATTAATAACAAATCCAAACATAATATTATAAATGCAAAAGTAACTCTGTCTGTCTGTCTGTTACTCAATCACGCCTTAACTACTGAACCAATTTGCATGAAATTTGGTATAGAGATATTTTGATACCCGAGAAAGGACATAGGCTACTTTTTACCACGGGACATAGGATAGGTTTTATCCGGAAATCCCACGGGGACGGGAACTATGCGGGTTTTTCTTTGACTGCGCGGGCGATGCCGCGGTTGGAAAGCTAGTAGGTATATATAAGGTAACTAAAGTCTTCTATTTTAGCAACAAAATTTCATTTCCTCTCAAACACTTTGCCCGAAAGCAGTTAACCCGTTACCATCAAAATGATATCCCAGGATCCACGTAAAGGTTAAAGAGCAAATTTTAGCCAGCTCATAACTTAGTTAAGCTAACGTAGCCCCAAGTCTATGCTAAGTTGCTTCAAGTTAATTGTTTAACTTCTCGCTTCGCTTATGTCATGAATAACTTATACTTGAGGGGCTATGCGCTATATCACTTATTGTTTACTAGCTGGTTGATCTGGCTTTGCCTGCGTAGTGCGTACAGATAAGAGTATGCCCATTTTACGTTGTTCGTGTTGATATTCATGCTTTAATATATGTTTGTATTAAACGTATGATAAGATTCATATTTCAATCTTTGCTATTGTAACTTAAGTATTTTGTGTAAATTTGTGTGTATGATATATTTTATTTGTAATTTAATCGTTAAATAATATTTGTTTCATCGATAGAAAACTTAATTATTATTCCGGAGTGACAAAATGTAGTGTATTTTTATTTGTGATCAGACAATAATTTATTTATTTATTAAGATATTATAATAATATTATGATGTAACTTGTAAGTATAAGTTTGATTCCAAATAGTTTAATTTATATATAAATTTTCCAAAATGTGAAAATTGCTGAAAAAAGTATCGATATCGACATCGATAAGTTACTTTTAAGTATTTGCAAGCCGTTTATCTCAAACCTCAAACAATAATAAACAAATTCATTTATTACCAGTCTAATAACATGTATACCAATCAACCATAATATTTCAGCGAAGAAAATTGCTTAGCCGTTGAGAAAATCGATTAGTGAAAGCTGTTCACATTCATCCATATACCCACGTAATAATATTATAACCCTTGAGGGAAGAACCGTAATATATTGAACTAGCTTCCGCCCACGACTTTGTACGTACATAACAATTTCTCCGTTCCTATTAGAATTTCGGGAAATCCTTTCTTAGCGGATGCCTACGTCCTAACATCTACCTGCATGCCAAATTTTAGCCCGATCGGACTAGTGGTTTGGGCTGTGTGTTGATAGATCATTATTTCAGTTAGTCACCTTTGAGTTTTTTATTTAGATATTGTATGTATTTACTATTTATAGACATACAGATGGATGTCATTCTGTACCGATTTTCACGGTTTTAAAGTTTCTTCACATAGTCTCGTGAGTCAAAAAAGGCAAATCAATATTGTGAAGAAATAAATCTTGCAGAATCAAAAATTTCGGTAATTTAATTAAATTTTAAAAACTTCCTTTTGAAGATATTCAAATTGTAATGATGTACCAGGTTTGTTATTTGAGAAATTAGAATGTTTCACTGTTCACATGAGATCAAACGTGTAGGTTCTTACGGTGGTTTTACATGCAACGAGCGAAAGCTCATTCTAACCCCACTATGTCAAATTCTTTTAGTGTAAAAAGACGTAGAGCATTCTTTGGTTGTTCTTAGTGCGTTCGAAAAGATTCTATACAATGTTCTTATACTGAACAACTCTGAATACGAGTTCGTTTATTAAAAGATCACGAAAGAATGCTCTTGCTCTAACTCTAGCTCTATGTTCGTTTTGATGTAAATGCACCGTATGAAAAACGAATACTACAAAATTATATATTTGTATATAATACTATATTAATTAAAATGCCATCTTTCGTCTCTCCGAGCATACATTATCAAGTCCACTTTTAAACACTCACAAATCAAAAGACAACTTAAAAACGCATTAAAATAAAACACATTTAATTGGACTCATTCATCACTTCTAACGATTTTACAAAACAAAGCAATAATCTTAAAAATGTATATATATATATATAACCGCAGTTACGAAACTGTCAGTCTGTCTGTCACAAACTTGACCCACTTATATTACTAAAATATTACAATTTGTAAAAACTCATAAATATGATTTTTTATGGCGTAGTAAATGCGAGAATAAGTAAATTCATTAATATTTCGTAATTATTTCTAAGCACGTAAATAAAATTATTTCTGTCTTGTGAATAAAAAGCCAAATTGATACGTAAAATAGTTTATTTGTAAATTCTACATATACATCTAGGATTAACTAAACGGATTGTCTAAATTAAAACTTCGCCAATACTGAATGTTAAAGGTTAATCTTTGTATATAATGGAGTATTCATACTAGCTGCGCTTCGCTGTTTCACCCGCGTGGCTCCGCTCCTGCCCCCCTAGCCAAGTGGCTTTCTGTTAGTGCTGATTTACACAGGGTCAGTAACTGACTACAAATTCGACGCAAATCTGTGCTGACCCGAAAAAAACCCCTGTGTAAACAGATTTGAAGTCAGTACAGAGGCTTGAAGTCTATGTAAACAGTTAAAGTCAGTCGTGGCGCCGAAATTCGGCGCCGCGAATGACTTGTCTACTGACCCTGTGTAAATCAGCACTTAGCGTAGCGTTCAATAGAATAGACTACGAATGTATGAGATTGACGTAAGCTGTAGATAAACGTATCTGCAGCTTACGTCAATCTCATACATTCGTAGTCTATTCTATTGAATGCTACGCTAACAGAAAGCCACTCGGCTAGGGGGGCTGTTGGTCTTAGCGTAAATGATAATATATAGCCTATATAGCCTTCCTCGATAAACGGGCTATCTAACACTGAAAGAATTTTTCAAATCGGACCAGTAGTTCCTGAGATTCGCGCGTTCAAACAAACAAACAAACAAACTCTTCAGATTTCTAATATTAGTATAGATAAATATATACTCATTATAACATCAGATTTAAGCACAAATTGTTGGAATAATAAAACTCTACAAAAATTAATAGGTTATAATTGTAGATGTTCATTAATATTTTGTATAGAAAACTGCAAAACAAAATCATATTATTACAACGTATAAAACTGCTCTATCTTTTTACGTAGATACCTATTTAGTAATAAAAGATATTAAAAGCTTTCCGATAAAGAATTTTTAATTTCATCCAGTAAAATGTATGAAATATTTTCATTGTTCAAAGTAAATTAATATTGAACAGCATAAAAGATTTTAATTTTACATACAATGAGTGCATTAAGTTCTGAAATATTTTAATTAAAGTATCAAATTTTAAATTTTATTGATACTTTTTTATAAGAATAATTAATTGGCTTAAATATAAATCTATAGATACGTATATATAATTTAATGTTTGTCTATAATATGTCCTCTATACAGGGTGTCCCACTATCGGTATACTAAGCGCGAAGGAACTAGTAGACTTGCATACACTGATCACGTAAAAAATACGTGATCAGTGTATGCAAATATATAACAAAAATACGCCAAAAATTGTTTGCTAAATTTTTCCTTTAAATTCATGTTTTCTTCTCTAGCTTCGCGCAGCCGGCATATAACGCTTCGATAATGTGAGCATTTTGTCTATGAAAACATAATCTCACGTGCGGGTGGCAAAATTGGGCGGGATGCTTGTTAGGGCTGTTCGCAAAGAGTTTTAAGAATAATTCAGCATTTGATCCTGTGATGATTTTCAGCAAAATGTTGTGTTTATGCTCATGAAGGTTTCTGAGTGGTTACGACCAATCTTCGAAAGTACCATATGCGAAACCGGGGTGTACAGCTAGTCAACAATAAATACATACAGAAGAATAAACAACCTCCTCCTTTTTTGTGGTTGGTTAAAAACTTTTGTAAGCTGATTTCGACCACACTGCAGATATAATATAGTGGAAAAGCACACAAAAACAAATATGTTTACTTCTCCATCGCTCTTAAAAT
Source organism: Colias croceus (assembly GCF_905220415.1). Lineage (NCBI taxonomy): Eukaryota > Metazoa > Arthropoda > Insecta > Lepidoptera > Pieridae > Colias > Colias croceus. The sequence goes on from NC_059562.1 coordinate 6,521,328, forward strand.
AGTTATTATTAATTAGTTAGTGAAAACAGTAATTAGTATCACTGGAGATCCTGGCACTAATTCCAATAACAGATGAATATCGTTAACATGCTTCTATTTCAAAAGCTCTAAGAATAATTTCGACAAATATGATATACAATACTACTACATCTATCTATCTCTATTTTATTATATTTTTTATGGATTCTTCTCAGTATGAAAAGAATATGTCATAGAAAAATAAACTCAAAAAGAGTTTTTCAATCAACATACTGATACCTATATCTATTCTAGTTTAAAAAAAATTGGGGATATGTTTAATTTCGTATTGATTTTTAAATCGCAGAATCAAGGGACTTGCAGATAGAGTTACTGATAGCTTATTTGCAACTTGTTAACATAATATTATACTAGTTGTGCCCTGCGGTTTTACCCACATTGCTCCACTCCTGTTTGTCTTATCTTCATGGTATATAGCCTATAGCCTTCCTCGACAAATGGGCTATCTAACACCGAAAGAATTTTTCAAATCGGACGGAGTAGTTCCCGCGTTTAGCTCGTTCAAATAAACAAATAAACTCTTCAGCTTTATAATATAAGTATAGATTAACATACTAACAGATAAACTAATTAACACATATCTAGAAGTTATGGAACTGGTTCTATGACTTTTCTCTATCGGGAATCGAACCGAATACAACAGACAAAGGCAAATAAAACGTTATTACTTATGTAACAAAAAAGTTTCTCTATTTATCTTTGGAAGCTTCGGGGAAATGAATTTATTATTATCTTCATACTAACAACATCTAAGAGAATAGTGGTTTACGTAAAACAAAAGGCTTAACTTGGAAAGTGCCTTTTTGCAAAAAAAAATATGATATATTTCTGCAAAAAAAAATCATCTAGATCAATTCACCTATGGCGTGAAACAGTAGGAAACAACTATGAAAACATAATCTAATATTTTCATTGTATTTTTTTATAATATTATAAAGAACGAAAACGCAAAAAAATATGTGTATCGTCCTTTTTGTTATTTACGGTTTCAGAGCTTCAAGCTACATTCGATTCAGCTTATCTATTAGCTAAATAGACTAGGGTAAACGCAGCTATCAACGACCCATCGAAAATCTGAAGGTATTACCGACCTATAAAAGTAATTCGAAATTTAAACGTTTCCAGAACTATTCTAGCTATAGGTAGGCAAAGTTATACACGAATGTATTACTTGAGCATCGTATACTTTTACGTTAGTGTGAGTAACTGTGCAAAAAAGAGTTAAAATACGTAAGTTACTGCGGGGTAGCGTGGACGCAGGACGTTTCGTACTGTTCCGTTGTTCCTTCGGGTAAGTACTGTGATTTATCTTTTTAAGACATTTACAAACAAATGACATCTATACTTTATTTTATATTACTAAATGTCAATGCATTTAAGTGTCAACTTTTCATTTCTCACAACATTTTATTAATAGAAAGTAATTTGAAACGATAAAACTTTAAATTAAAATGGGACGGTGTTAGCTTCACCAGTTTAAGTCGTGGCAGGTATCAACGACCCATAAGTCGGCAATGGCAGCAACGTAACTTTTTGTTTTAATTTTCTTTTATGTTATTGTATCACACTAACACAAGTGGTTTTATAGACCAGTTTAAATCTAAGCTATGAGTCTTCATAAAAATCTATTAGCGACCTAAACTTTTTTGTCTAGTTTTTACCTTTTAGCGTTGTCAATTTATACAAAGTTATGATATTTTTCGAGGATCGATATCGAATAGTTACAGTAGTAAATCATTGTGTTTTTGTTCAAACAATATGCATTTGTTCATATTTTGTGTGACATTAATCAATTATAATCTATTTTATAGTCTGATGGTCAAATGAATTAAAATAACCATTTTTTTTATGGGTCGGTAATACAATTTAGGTTTATACTTACATACTTTATTACCGACCCATGTGGGTCGGCAATAGCAACTATAGAAAGCTATTACCGATCGAATATAGATTGTTTAGTTTCTCATCTACAAATTCAAATTCAAATTGCTTTATTTGCAGAATGTAGAATAAAGATGTTTGTAGATACAGATAATATTGATCCTTAAACATTCTGCTCGTAGTTGAGCGTGCTAATATATTTTTATTACTTTTATGAAATAATAGGTGCCTATTAAAAATTATATTTTTTTAGGTTAAATTAACATAAAACATATAATTATATTTTTTCCAGAAATATGGAGCCACGAAAGCGGCGAAAAGTATACAGTAAAACACAACTCGCTGAAGCAATCAATCAAATAGCATAAGGAAATATCCTAGAGTTTGAAATCCTTAATTTAATATATGTACACTAGCGGTTCGCCCCGGCTTCGCCCGTGGTACCTACATGTTTACGTTTTTTTTTCATAAAAACTATCCTATCTCTCAAGTTGGATCGAATTGTACATGGTGTGCGAATTTTATTATGATCGGTTAACTGGTTTAGGAGTCCATTGAGGACAAACATTGTGACACGAGATTTATATATATTAAGAGACTAGCTGTGCCCGCGACTTCGTCCGCGTGGAAAAGCGACTGCATAGTAGTTACTACTTTACATACAATTATTTAGTAAACACGTACTACCATAAAAAATTCATAGAATTGTTAATAGAATTTATTACTAATCTAAGCTAAAAAACTTACGTATTTTCCGGAAATCCGGGGCATTTTCCGGGGATATCCGGAAAATGCCTGTAAAATATCTGGAAAATCCCCCGGAAAATGTGTGAAAATGTCCGGGAAATACCCGGAAAATATCCGGAAAATGCGTGAAAATGTTCGGGAAAAGCGTGGAAAATGCCTGAAAAATCTCCGGAAAATGCCAGGGAAATGTCAGGAAAATGCCTGGGAAATGCCTGGAAAATATCTCGAAAATATCCGGAAAATGCGTGAAATGGTCCGGAAAAGGCGTGGAAAATGTCTGGAAAATCCCCGGAAAATGCGTGAGGAATTGCCCGGAAAATGCCCGGAAAATATCCGGAAAATGTCCGGGAAAAGCGTGGAAAATGCCACTTCAAATTTGCGAAGTAATTAAAGCAGACAACCAAAAAAAGAAAAAGAAAGCTAAAATCTTTCATATTAAATGTATATGGGATATTCATATTTCATATTATGTACTTAATGTATGGGAGGGTTTAAAGATATTTTTTTTTATATTTCTCGATTTATTTAAAAAAAAATGATTACGGCCATTATTAGGTTAAGTACTTTCGATATCAGTTTAAAGTTTTTTGTTATCTGTAATACTTACAAAAAATAAAAACCGGCCAAGTGCGAGTCGGGCTCGCGCACAAAGGGTTCCGTAGCAGCAAATATAATAAACTTATTATGTCAATTTATACACCTTTTCAGTGTAAGCACAATAACTTAACCAAAATTACAGTTAAATCAACCTATCTCAAAAACTATAAGAGATACTTTGATCAAACCAAAAATCGTTGAAAGAGTTAATTAGCATGCATCACCTCTATTTTTTTTAGAATTTTATACCCCGTAGTTATAAAAATAGAGGGGGGGGGACATACTTTTTACGACTTTGAGAGCTGATATCTCAAAAACCGTTCACTTTAAGAAAAATGTTTTTTAGAAAACTTTATATCATTTTAAAAGACCTTTCCATTGATACCCCACACGGGTATGTACATCGAAAAAAAAAATTTCATCCCTCAGTTACATGTATGGGGGGCCCCACCCCCAATTCTTTTTTTTACTATTTAGTGTCATATTTTTGTAGCGGTTCATACAACACATATTCCCATCAAATTTCATCACTGTAGTACTTATAGTTTCCGAGTAAATCGGCTGTGACAGACGGACAGACGGACAGACGGACATGACGAAACTATAAGGGTTCCGTTTTTGCCATTTTGGCTACGGAACCCTAAAAATCGCCTGTGCACACTGAACGATTACACCTTGTACATGAATGCCTTAGCAAATGTTCGCCGTGATTATTTAAATGATCATAATTTTTTTTATTAATGAACCAATTGACATGAATTAAACACTAAATGACAAAAAAAAATTAACTACAGTTTTGGGTTCGGGATCAATTTAATAATTACACCTGCTAATATTTTTTTACATATTTTCATTGTATAAAATCGTAACATAATTTCCTTTATGTGTTCTATTAACACATAGATAATATCTTCCCAAGGTACAAAATTTTAATAAAAAAGTTGTTTTTGTTATTTATATCTAAAAAAGAGTATTTATATTAGACAGAAATAAACATAAAATTTTTATAAGTTTTATGGAAGCTGAATGTAATGCAAATGGGCAAATATAAAAGTAAAATTAGGTATTTAAAATAAATAAATGAAACAACTACCAATTACAGAAAAACTTCTTTTTCGGTTGAAAATTGCTGGATCATGAGTATAATTCTTTATCTCTTACCTTGGGCAGTCTGGAAGAGATCGCTAGTAAGCAATAAGACCGCCTTATGTACATACCGTGTTAATCCATTTGGTATGATTGTAAATATTTTACTTGGTGTGGTACGTATATTACCACACCAATTGATAAATAATAATATGTACTCTGATCCCAGTACGATCTGTACCGCGATAGCCATAACGATAATAAAACAATCAGATGACAGTAAAGCACGATTAAAAATCATACTTGTACAGTAGTTGTGAGTGCAATATTTACGTTTAAAAATAACATTTTTTTGGTACTAAAACGTAGGTAGATTCTCACGCACGCACGCTGATACGTGGTTGGCTGCCCCTTTTCTCATTCCCGAAAAATATCCTCTAAAATTACCCAAGATTCTTCCAATGATTGTACCATACGTTGGAAATTAACTTAAGTCAACAATTGACCACGCGCCAGGATACTTATTTCTACTACATCCTCATGCAAATCGTTAATTTTTATGAACATTGAATCTGTAAATAAAAAAAATGAAAAAATTACTTTACCTAATTTTAATAAATAAAATTGTATCAAGAACTAAAGTGACCTTCTTTGGGCGTTTAATATCGTCTTGTAAAAGTTATACATAAAAATAAAATTTCATCATTTTCTTATTTTGTCGTAACTTCAATTCTAATTAAAAACATGAGTCTAACTATATAATTAATTAATAAAGAAATAATTAATTATAAAAGCTACAACTTACCTTTTGTGGGAACGCAAGAAGGATTTTTTTTAAATGTCACAATTAACTGTTAATAGTGTCTTGTTTGACATCAAATAATAAACATCTACCCTCACTTGTAAAATTTTATTTAGTATATTCACATAAAATATAAGCACCCGAAGTGGACTCTGGGAAGACATGGGTTAAAAAGTTAAATAAATAAGTACAATTAAAAACCCCACCAACATCATATTATTTAATTTTTAATTATAAATTTGCAAGAAGCGTTAAACATGTAAATTGATTTGATTTTAATGAAGTCTCATAGATGGCGCTGTTTCAAATTTGTCTTTATACTACTAAGATTCATTAAACTGTTTCTCTGCCAAAATTACGTAAATGACGTAGTTTTTATAGTGTAAAGCTAGATAATAGCGTGGCTTACCCAAAAATAACATTGAAACATGAGTCTTTAGATTGTACGCTGTGTCACGGAATACGTTAGAAAAATAAAGGTTCACAGCTCCTCCCCCGGAGGTGATAGCATGATAATGTGTATATAAAAGCCTCACCCGACCTGTTAGTAATATTCATGCAAAATTTGAAGTCAATCTATGCGGTACTTTTCGAGATTAGCTCGGACAAATATACAGACAAACAGACAAACAGACAAACCGACAAACAGACAAACAGACAAAAATTCTAAAAACTATGTTTTTGGCTTCTATATCGATTATAGATCATGGATTATGTATTCTTTTAAAAAAATATTCAATGTACAGTTTTGACTTTCCTACGATTTTATTATATTATTATTATATTTTGACTTTCCTACGATTTTATTATATGTATAGATATATTATATTAATAGTATTATGTTGATTAATTTAAAAGTTTATAATTATTTTAGTTCATTACTAAGAAGTACTCATTTGTTTTATTAAAAATAACTATACTAAAAAAAATACGAATATATTTGCATTTTTATTTCATTTTATTAAGATCGGTAATCATCATCATCACTAGCTTCTATACATTCCATTGCTGGAAAAGGCCTCCTCTCACATACGATCGGGAATAGCTGCATAAAAATCGTTAATAGCTTCACAGCCGTTTTTATGGGTCGGTAATAGCAACAATCGACTAAGTCACATTGTAAATTATTTTTTACAAGATAATCCTTTATTAGAATGTATTTTCTTCAATAAAAACATTTTTTAGACATAGCACTAGCATATAAAATGAAACTATAAATCTTTAGAAGAACCAGTATACTTAAAAAATATGGTTGATTTTGAAATTGCCTTAGAGGGGTCGTTAATACCTGCGTTTACCTTAATTGTTATCTATTAAAATATACCTCAAATAGTGTAAAATGTTGTGAAATAAACCTATAATATAGTATTTGTTTCATTAGAATATAACAAAGAATCTGATGATACCAAATCCGCTCTATAAACAATTTAAATCGAACGTTGAATGCTCCCTTATCATTAACCACAAAGGCACATCATTTTATTTATCTTAAACAGAATCTCAGCAAAGATTTAAGACCTCACTCGCTTCTGAGACGTGACCCAAAAACGAAGATATTAATTCTAAACGGAGAAACCTCTTTTGAAAGAATAACGATTTGAGGTACGTTAAATTGTTATTTGGGAATCGTTTTATTTTTAGACAGGGATTTGGAAAGGCTTTTATCGAAATATACAAGTTTTTCCGTTTCCAGAATATTATAAATATAAATTTTACGCTTGAGTAAATAAATAATCCAACTATTTTAAATCCTGTCCAAAATTCATTGTCCTTTTCATTTTTAGTTTACTATACATTATAATTCTATAATTCATAAATTAAATAATAATCTTACAAAAGAATTGCAATATATTTAGAAATAAAAAATTAGTTTGTGTCTACTTACCTCTTAAAATGATTTATACTTAATTTCATGTTGAATAACTTATTTCCTTCGTATGTATAAAGATTTTTTGACTCATAAGATATCCGTGAAATAGGTTAATTCATGAAAAATATGAAATACCTACAGAAGCATCTTTTTTATTTAATTTTTTCAAGCAATTAATGATGATAGACGCTCATAAGTATCCATAAAACTATCCATCCATATCATTGCTCGTTTATTTGCATTTTGGCATAGTTACAACGATATTTCAAATTAACTTTATCTAGATTTCCTGAAAAAACACGTTTTCACCGATACGCTCTATAAAAACAAGTCTATAAAAGAAGAAACTTCTTTTCTCGGGATTCGTCCTTTATATTTGATTCCATTTAAGTATATGGGTTTGATTTCCGGTTGAACAACCATAAAATGCTTGTAATAGCATTGAAAAAGTATGTATATTTCAGAGGTCTTTCAGATAAAACAGTCCTGATGGTCCCAGAGAGACGTTTTATCATTTTCGACCCCTAATTACTTATCCAAGAAGGTCCATTGAAGATTCCGGGTTGGAAATATATTGAAAAGGTTCACATGAATATGTAATACAATATAAATAATGACTTAGCGACTTTAAACGTATATTTCGTATGTGGACATGTTTGGTAAAATATTTTAGTCAGTTTTGATCTTTTATTACTATTTTTATGATAATAAGTTGTCAATAGTAAGATAAAAAGACTGATATAATATTTGTGTGTGTATAAATATGTATTAGGTATATTTAGCATATTAATTTGTGTTCCAAACCAACGTGTTACGTAGATACGCATTTTTATTTAGAAGATCTTGAAAATTTCCATTGCATATTAAAAAATCAAACTGAAAAAAACATTATTTATGTGCTCTTATTTATCTGGTAAAAATAAGTTTACGCGCACGCAAATACGCGATTGCTAACAGATTCACATACAAACTATATCATAATGACAGTCGCAATGACATTATCCATACTAATATTATAAATGCGAAAGTAACTCTGTCTGTCTGTCTGTCTGTTACTCAATCACGCCTAAACTACTGAACCAATTTGCATGAAATTTGGTATGGAGATATTTTAATACCCGAGAAAGGACATAGGCTACCTTTTATTGCGAAATATGTACCACGGGCGGAGCCGGGGCGGACCACTAGTTATAATATAAAAGGCAAATCCAAATAACATGGCGCATTGAAACGCAACCAAACGCAACCAATCTGCACGCCATTAATTTTTCAGCTGAATCAATTTATGGAGGGAAATCCTTCAGCCATGACAGCTGTTAATATTTAATGGAGGCGACAGGTGGCACTGCATTTACATTTTTCTCAGAACATTTACCAGCTTGGGATTGTTAGAAGAATAAGGTCAGGGCTGCCATTGGATCGACTTCCGTTATTTTTAATCACACGCACGTAAAAAACCTTTTGTGTCAAAATTGAGGTGTTACATATGCCAGACATCAATCAAAACTTTTATTTTATGTGATCTTATTATATTTTTCCGGGTACTTAGCTAGAACTTACCCCAGGGTGGTCATTGTCACAATGGTGTACCAGAAGGCAGCTGGAATGGATGTGAAATTTGTGTCCTGTTCGTTCTTCTCAGCGTAGAACATTACAGTTGCGAATATGATGATAGCCATCGCCAGGGAGAACACAAGGAAGCCGAGTTCACTGGCGCACGACTTCAGCGTGTAGCCCAGGATCCGCAGTCCCTGGGAGTGCCGGGAAAACTTGAAGATTCGGAACACTCGAAACACCCGCAGGGTCACGAACGCCCCGGAGACGTCATCATTGTCAGTTATTCCCAGCCCTATGTAGTAAGGCAGGATAGCCACCACGTCAATAATGGACATGACGGATCGAACGAACTTGCAACGATCCGGCGCAGCGAACAGTCGCAGTAAGTATTCAGCTGTGAAAATCATCACACAAGCTGTGTCTAAGCAGAAAAATACTATTTTATATCTCTCCCCGCAGGGCAGGGTCCCCGCGCGGCCAGGTCTGTGCCCGCAGGGTACCGTCTCTACGACGTTCGCCATCACAGAGACGGCAATGAAAAATCCGGTAACATAGTAAAATACTAGAGCCGCAGTCGACGTGTGCGGGTTCTCGAACGCCCGCCACATCTTCTGCCGCAGATCTGTAAGCTGGGGCAGACTCTGGTCGCCAGCTTCACTGAGCTTGTCGTCCATGAGACGTTCGGCATTCTCCCGCTTTCTGTCCCTGTAGTCTTCATAGCAACAATCACCTATAACGTCCGGGAGGATGCCGAAGAAAGCTAATTCCTCATCGTAACCAGTTAAGCACTCGTGTTTTGGGTAATGCAGTTTACCCGTCCTATAATAATTGAGTATATGCCTGAATATATCGGGGTCTCTATCGAAGAAGTACTCCCGGCTGTCTTCATCATAGAAGAATTCGCGTTCAGAGGAACCTAGGAGGGAGTCGGGATATTTCTCGAGGGTGTTCCGCCAGGTTTCGAACCGTCTCCCGGAGACGTTGATGAGGAGCTTCTCATCCTCAGCTCGGCGTCGATCCTTGGGGACGGGGGGCGGGGGCAGGGGGTGTGTGGCAATGGGGACCCAGCCGATGGCCGCGGCGCGCGCGAACGGCAGCCATGCGGCGACGGACGCCATCGCGTGCTGTCGGCGCCACCGTCGCCGCTCTACTGAGCCGCACCCCCCGCGTGGCGCTATTTCGGGCCGCCCGCCCAGATGCAAGCGGTGTTGCCAGTGAATTATTAAAAATAAGCAAACATGTGGTTTACTGTGTATTGACCCTCAACCGAGCTTGATGATCATTAAAAGGTGGATCGATATTTATAAAAGTACGGCAGTGGTTATTTCCATCGTATACGTAGTGTCTAATTTTGTTAAAATACAATAGAAGTTATCTCATAATTAATTATAAACGTGCAATCTTCAGTAAAACGTTTAACTTTATACTAAACAAAAATAAATAAATAAATAAATTGAATATTTGTAACTCTACGATATCCAAAATTCAACATAACGTTAGATACCTACTTACTATTACCTACATGCCCCAGATTACTGTGATTTAAACTTTGTAGAGTTTTCATACGAAATAAAAGAACATCTTGTAGAATGTAGAGCAATATTTTAATGCTTTTTCATAATATATAATTTTATTATTATTAGCATAAATAAAATAATTACAAAAGAAAATTCCCGGAAATTTCGCAAAGATTCCACAGCTCTAGCAACTCTATCCCGGGATTGGGTGGGAAGCGCATGCGTGTATTGTGACGTCACAGTCTAATAAATTGATTTTCATCCGTGCATCCCTGTCTTACACAGCTCAGTCTCTATGCTTGCATCTCCCTCGCACACCTTTAAGATTAAGCGACCTTTTGTATGTTTTTCTCTTTAAAATATATTTTTTTAAAAGCGCCATTGTCTTTACTAAAGGCTTTACGTCGAAGGTACACTTAATTCTTGAGTGAGACTCTGTTTTCTTGTCCCGTTTATTTGCTGAAATAGGTCGAGAGCATACTGGTCTAACGTTGGTTTAACACATTGATTAACACCTTTAATGGGCGTTTAATTTTTGCGGGTTTGCTGATTTTCAGCCATTTGAAAGTTTGTTAAGGGTGTTGCTCGGAAACTGTTGGACCGATATTTGTGAATGTTTTTTAAGAGATAGTTTTTTTTTGTAGCAGTTTAGAATTATTGAATCCTTTCATTTTTCGAAAATTGGAATTGTATTAGGTACTTATTGTTTTATATTGGTATTGTTTTTTTTTTATAACTATTTTTAATAAATATTTTAAGTATCCATTCTTTCATGATAATATTTTACATCTACCACGCTTCTCAAGACTTTAAATTTGATAAATTATCTAGTATTAGTAACTTTAGCCATATATTGCAAAAGTTAAATTCCCGTACTCTAAAGTGTTAACATTACCTTCCATACTGCAATCTCATCGAACCATTAGAGAAAACAAGGGTTACACAGACAGTATAATACTACAGATTGTAACGAAGGGTTATAATCGCTAATAGCTTTACCTAAACGCTGTCAGTTGTTGATGGCTGACGTTTCAGGGCCCTGTAAGGGCGGGAAAATCGAAAAATTATAGACACGTTGATAAAGGATGATTTTTTTATATTAATTTAATGTGATGAATATGTGAGTTTGTAAAACGGTGTAGAACCTACGAAGGTTTATTAAACGAGATTTGGATTATATCACTAGTTAGGTTTGAATAATATTAAAATACCTACCTAAAAGTTTAATTGTTTACGTCTCTAAAATTTAGCTCAATGATATTTTTTTTAATCTATGTAAATCAATGTAGAGTCCTAAAATATACGTGGTATGGATTATATAAAATATAAATATAATTCTTAAATGTTCACTTTTTTCACTTCTCATAAGAGTTTTATGCTTTGTCATTTGTCATGATAGAGGGCGTACGTATGCACACAACGTGTAATATTTAACCAAAATATTATATTTTCTTTGTGCATATTTAAGAATGTAATGTGTATTTTTATTTACTAATTAAATGCTGTTTAGTCCAAATGATAAATAAATTAATAAGTTATTCAGTGTTGATTTTAAGTGACTCTACATGGGGGCTCTATCAAAAATCAGCAATTCTTAAAACTAAATATTCAACAATCATCATTACCTAATAGACGTGCTCACACCCAGATAACTTATTACGGCTTTAAAAAAAGATTAGGTAATTATTGTAATATGTTTCGACAATTAATTAATATAACCTGTATTTTGTATTTTATGAAATACTAGCTTTCCTCCCGCGGCTTCACCCGCTCTGTCTACAACCTAATATATTATATAAATTAAATATACACTCTATCCATTAAAAGAAACCGCATAAAAATCTGTTGCGTAGTTTTAAAGATTTAAGCATACATAGGGACAGAGAAAGCGACTTTGTTTTATAATATACTAGCTTTCCGCCCGCGGCTTCGCCCGCTTTGTCAAAAACCTAATATATTATATACTAAAACCTTCCTCTTGAATCACTCTATCTATTTAAAGAAACCGCATCAAAATCCGTTGCGTAGTTTAAAAGATTTAAGCATACATAGGGACAGAGAAAGCGACTTTGTTTTATAATAATATACACAATTATCTTTATTCATTACAAACTTTACTATAGTTAAAAGTTTGTTGATGATGCGCCTTACCTACCGCCATGTTGCAAAGATTAATGAAATAAGAGAAATTAGTCGAGGAACTTAACGTGAACAATATATACTTTTGAAACTAGATGGCGCTTCATGCCTAGCTGAATCCAGAGACTAGCCCTGTGTCCTGTCTTCGTGCAAATTGTCAAACCCGTGAAGTTAATATAGCTGTTATGTTTTAGCATTTTTTTATATTTCGGCGCAAATATCAACGAACGCATAATAATAATAATTATCGAAATCGGTCTAGCCGTTCACGCGTAAACGTAATAACCAAGGGAAATAAGTATTTATTCTTATATTTAGAAAGTTACCTATAGGAAGTTACCAGAAATAATCACTATGGGAAATAACTTAACTGAGAATAAATTATTCAGTATTATTTTTGAATGAATGAACGAATGAATATGCTTTATTTCTTTGAAAATAAATACATAAAACAAAGACTTAACAGAAACAGCAAAGGGCGGCCGGTAGTTAATTTTGTAAATAATTATTACTTATTAAATGTAAAGTAAACGATTTATTCTCAGACCTTTAATCATTAACTTACCTACACTAGCTGTGCTCCGCAGTTTCACCCGCATTGCTCCGCTCCTGTTGGTCTTAGCGTGATGATATAATATAGCCTTCCTCGATAAATGGGCTATCTAACACCGAAAGAATTTTTCATATCGGATCAGTAATTCCTGAGATAAGCGCGTACAAACAAACAAACTCTTCAGTTTTATAATAATATAGATTATAAATAATTACCTACTTTAATTAAAATCGGTGAATTGTCAGAGAAGATAATATTTTTTTTAGAAATAAGAGAGAATAATTCAAAGTAAATGATACTAATAATAAAATAACAGTAAATAAATATTACAATAATATTATTATGAACTTAACATGAAAAATGTTTGTTGCTGTTTAGTTAATTTTTGATGGAAAAAACATTCTCTCAAAAACTAACTGAATTGGTTTTACTTTCTTAAAACGAAAGAAAAGAAACAGGGTGAAATAAAAAATCAAATCACTTTATAAAATGTACATTTATTCTTACATCGATATTTACGTACTATGTACAGTCGGAAAGAAAAGCGCACTCTGCAATTTTTCATTCAATACGTTCAACTTCAAAATTAACAATTTCTCTAAGCGTTACTCTAAGCCTTCGTCGAACATTTTGGTTATTAAATTAAAAACAGCATCATTCATTGCACAGTAAATCATCATTCATTGCATAGTCAGGAAAACAAAAATATTTTTTTTTAATTTATATAAAGCATTATTGTATAATAAAAGAATGCATTTTTAATAATAATGCAAACATTTGCTTGAATTGTGTTGTTAATTTCCCAGTTTCCACGATATGATACAATCTCCCTCATTTATGGGTAGTGTATCATAAACTACTTTATTTTCTGTAGGAGACACGGTATACCTCAAATAAGTTAATAAATAGAAATAATAGTCCTACTGGTCAAATTACTAGTTCCATAAAAAAATGTTGTGTGGTTTTATGAAACCACGGTAAAAGTGAAACTTTTTTTCACACTATAGACATTTAACTAAAAATTATCGTACGTATCGTGCGTCACGCGACATGCGATACACAGACCAAAAAGTTTGAGACGATGTAATAAAAGTTTCACTTTAAAATTGATATTTTAAAGGTTCATACAAATCCAGTAATAATATTAAAAGTGGATTGTAAAAGTCCATACCATCTAGAAATTAGTTTCACTTAGGTTTATAACTGAGCTAGTTGTGGCGATAGAAATAAACCAATGGAAAGATGTGACACAAGTATTAATTTAACTATTTCGTCTATATTTTAACAGAAATGAAGTGGTAAATTAATGTTTCAATAAAAATCTAGTAGGTAAAAGTTATGTTAGATTACATTATCAGGAATATGAATCATACCATTCAAGTTTTAATCAGGGGCGTTTGAATTGATGTATGACATTTTTAACGAAAGCATAGATGTCGGATGTGGACACGATATGGATGATGGACATTTCAACTAGGTATTGAAAGCACGAAAATTCTTTATATAAATAACTTTAAACAATGAAATAATCAGGAACAGTTTCTGACGATAAAATAATAACAATCATAGAGGGACATATTAAAGTTCTGAAATTGTATTAAATAAAGTATGAAATGTAGAGCTAATTTATTTAATTATAAAATATCTGATCGTGTATTATCTACCCAATCGTTTCTCTTAACTGAAGTTTTAAACGTGGTTACCGTGTCTCTGAACTAATTTCATAAATAACGCGTTTTTGTTCTTTTTTACGAGTTTAACATCGATTAATAAAGAGTATATTTAAGTTTATTGACAATTAAGTAAAATAATATGTCATTTAAAAATCACTATAAAATAAAAAGTAAATTCAGAATATCTAAGGTCCTATAGTAGAGCCATTTTAATAGGCAACATTTGACAGTTCAACAAAATTCAACAACGTAACCTAGTAACGACGACATAGAATAACATGATATTTCGTTTTGTTAGAACTGCACATTTGCTTAACTTATTTCAATTACGATTACATATTTATAATAATAATGACCGATACAAGTAATTTTAAGATTTCATTTTACTGATAAACCATCCTAAACATAATAATCAATTTCTGAATTGAAGAACTGACGTCGCTACAATTTTGTGTCAATAAACCTTTTTTCTTTTTAAATACTAGAGACGTTACTCTAAAAATCGAAATCTGACATCTAGAATCGAATGCATTGATTACTTGTGAATAAAAATCATCATAAATTAATAAATTCGATTGACAAATGTTTCAAATCCGTATCGATTAATACACTTTAATCGATGTTTTTAAGCAGGTTACCTCTCTTCGAAGATAAAATTGATAGACGTCAAATGTTGCCTATTAAATTGGCTCGACTATAACTGAAGGTATAACTACCTAAATATACTCTTAATTAAACCAAAACTTTATTTTCCATGTGATTGTACTTTTATTACGATAATGCTATCTCACTCTACTGTTTCACTAGTCACAAACCAGAGCGAGACAACTATAATTTTATAAGTACGTTAATAATTCTGCAGATTTCGTATATTTAAATGCCTTGTGCGCCTTCGAATCAAAACTGAAATAATTTGACAAAAAAATCAGTGGTTATGTACATGTGAGAGTAAAAATATTAAAATATAATCAATATAAATAAGAGATTTTACAATAATACAAATGTTTAAAAGATAAATAATGTTCTAAGTTCAATAAATAAATATTCACTTAAATGTAATGACTAATGACTGTTAAAATTGATATTCATCTGAAGTAGTCGATTTCCACGTTCTTTTACGTATTTTAAATTATTTTACACAAATACAGACTTTCTGAATATTCATCCAACGATAATAAGCTGGTAAAAATTATTGTTACAGTTTTATTTCTTTCAATGATTACAACTTTATACGTTTATATCTTTGCATAAAGAAAATCGACTACATCAACAACTCTCAAATGTGTCTAAAATTGCAAACCTCGTCATAAACTTATATTTAAAGAAATTGCACATAAATTTCTTTGGTACAATTGTACTGTAAAATGTTAAAGACAAAACTTCTCCACGACCAGAAAATACCTCATAAACATGAAAAATAAATAACTTAACTAAATGCAAATAACATTTACATTATTTAACTAACCCCTCGAATAAGCATTGAAATAATGTCCTTACTCCTAACTCGGTGACCGTGACATTCACGGTCAGCGAGTAAGAATGACCACGAAGTGAGCAAAACTGCCTAATATAGGTACATTAAGCTGTAACATTCTTCTCTACGCTTGCACGACTCGGACTAGAATTCACAACTTCCCTTAAAAATAGTGAAGCTTATATAGTGTATATTATATCTAATTATTATTAATTTTATGTAATATCACGCAAAACTTCTTTGCTACATCTGTCTTTGTCCATAAGTGGAATGTAGAGATCTCTTGACTAGAGGAAATAATTGCTACACGGTCAATATATACAAAAAGTCATCAACTCTGTTTATATTTCTGTGATTCTAAATCAATAATTATTTGCTTTCATAAAAAAATAAATGTATAGCTGCTACTCGTATTAGAAGTGAAACTTCTAAAAAGAAATTTAAATAGTATTTAAATTTAGAAAATAATTTATATTAAAATTAATGTTTGATTGAGATAGATACAGTATCTAACAGCATGATCATCGAGTAAAATTATGAGCCAAAGTAATATTTTAGGGCAAAGAATTTATTAATGATTCTAATGTCAAAATGTATTTTATAGAATGACATATAGAGTTTTATTTGTATAACATTTTTAAAGTTCATACCTACTCTATTATTTTAATAACCACAAGAGAAACCAAAAGACAACGAAGTTTCACTTCAAAATGGTAACAGAATTTCTATGTCTATTATAGGAAATATCGTAGCATTTTTGTACATTTTGACGAGTAACCTTAAATACTGACTTTTCGGGACCCGATTAGATCGGATATTTTACTAAACTTTAATTTCGCCGTAAACATAAGCGATCGTTTATTGCATGTACTATTAACTATAGAAGCTGGTCGTTTGAATCCACCTTTTCTCTATTATTATCATCGACCTTAATATTGCTTTTAACATGATATTTCTGACTCACTCGTCAAAGATAAATTCAATGTCACACACCAGAGCTAGCGCGCAAGAGCAACTTTTGTCTCCGCAACAATTTTGTCTTTCCCATCAACTCTATGGGCTAGTAAGAAAGTGCGCGCACGTAGAGACGCAACTCACCATAGAGTTGATGGGAGAGACAAAATAGTTGCGGAGACAAAAGTTGCTCTTGCGCGAGCTCTAATATATTCTAAAATCAAATGTCATCAAAATTGTACATACACCGGTGGATTCAAACGACGACACTAAACATAAATAAAATAATACATATTTTATCTAGCAATATAAACTAAATGACTAATCGATTATGTTTGACTAGAAACATTGATATTGGAGATCAGTTTGGAATGATAATTGAACGAATGTAACTTACAATATGTTTCTGTACACAGAAGTCGCCTTGCACAATACTGATCGACTTAGACATATTCACATCAATGTCCGGAACGCCCTTCGTGATGTGTCAAGATCACACCATCAGGGACAACTCCAAATTGTTTTCAAAGCACTAATAAATGCTGGGGCGGTAGACGGCGTCACAAGAGATGGTCGTCGTGGTCCTCGTGGTCCTCCTCGGAGTCCGCGGAGTCGAGACTGGGGACGTGGTCGAGGTCGTGCGTGTCGCACTGCTGGTCCAGATCTGTGGACGGCGCGTCGTCATCTCGCCATTTGTCCATGGAGCGCCTGCGCGCGTTCATGAAAAAATTACCTACTGTAGTCGGCTCTAAGCCCAACTGCCTAGCTATCGTTACTTGCATTTCTTTCGATGGCCTTTTGGTTTCCTGGAAATGGAAATTATTGAAATAAATATACGGAATATAGTAAGATAAGATGTTACAAAATATTCACCTCATTAAAAACATTAGTGATGAAACTTAAAGAAGCTTTTTACCAATATATGTGGTAGATTCAAAAGAGCTTTTAAAATTAATCTAGCTACTTCTCTATACATATAATAAATCTGTAGAAGGGTCAATTCTGTACATTGAAAATATTGAAAAAATAAATATCAGGGGGTGTTACTGGATCGATACCAAACCCAAATATGTGATTAAAAAATTTTTTGTCTGTCTGTCTGTCTGTCTGTCTGTATGTGAAGGCATCACGTGAAAACTAACGGTTTGATTTCGATGAAACTTGGTATAATTATACCTTATTATCCTGGGCATAAAATAGGATACTTTTTATCCCGGAAAAATACGTAGAAAAAAATTTAATCTTAATTTTTCTTAATTTTTCCGCGCGGACGGAGTCGCGGGCGGAAGCTAGTAAATAAATAAACGTATGAGTCTGACTTTATTAAGAGAGGCTAACGTAATCCTTGTAAATAAAATTATGAAGCATTTTTTTAAAGTGAAACTTTTATTAAATCGTCTCAAACTTTTTGGTCTGTGTAGCGCATGTCGCGTGACGCACGATACGTACGATAATTATCGTACAAATACGATAATTTTTAGTTAAATATCTATAGTGTGAAAAAAAGTTTCACTTTTGCCGTGGTTTCATAAAACCACACAAATTTTTTTATTTTATTTAACACTTTATTATACATATTTTTAATTTGCAGCATGTCATTGTTATGAGCATGTGCATCGCCTATTGTGCAATTTATGTTTATTTTACTTAATGTAATTTCATTATTTTGGTGTGTACAATAAAGCTTTCATTCGTTCATTGTTTTAACTATTTCAAAATCAAGAAGTAGAACTTTTGGAAGCAATTTCTAATGTAAAATGAGTCTCATTATTGTGTGATGTTGAAGATAAAAATATTAGAACAACTTTAAAACAAAACTTCTTTATTTAAATTTACCTTCTACTAAACCCGAGAGACTATAAACTGTAAATGCTGAGGCCCTAGCATTTTGAATTATATTCGATGATAGACAACAAAGATGTTGAAACAAAAACACTGTTTGAAAAAAAAATTGTAGTTGATGTAGCTTTTTAGATCTTTACATATTACACTAGTATGAGAGGAAAACTTTGTTTGTTTGTTTGATTGTAATGAATAGGCTAATAAGCAGAGCAGTGGTGGCTCAGTAGAGCAGTGGTGGCTCAGTGGTGAGACCTTAGACTTCGAATCGATAAGTCCGTGGTTCGAGACCAGGCGAGCGCGTAGGAAATAAATTGATTTTTCAATTTATCTGCGCATGTTGTAACATCACCACTGCTCGAACGGTGAAGGAAAACATCGTGAGGAAACCGACATGTCGAAGAATTAAAAAGTTCGACGACATGTGTCATCCGCCAACACGCACTTGGCCAGCGCGGTGGATTATGGCCTGTACCCTCATAGGAGGCCCGTGTCCCAGCAGTGGGAACGTATATGGGCTGATGATGATGAATAGGCTAATAAACTACTGGACCGATTTTGATGTAATTTGGCACAGATAATCTTTAGACCCTGAGAAAGAACATAGGCTAATTTTTATTGCGAAATATGTATCACGGGCGAAGCCGGGGCGGATTGCTAGTAAATAAATAAGGTTACATCATTGAATCCAACTTAGTTTATTTAACGAGACTCACATTTACCTTAAAAATAGCTTGTAGAGTACGCCGCTGGAGGTCTGTGAAAACCAAACGCGGTTTCTTCGGCGAAGGATGGGTATCCGAAGTTATATCCTCCTTGCGCTTGCAGCCTGCAATGCAATTTGTGTCATCAGCTATGTAGACACACGGTTCTTTATCGTGTGGCATTAATGTTGCTGTAACGTGTTAAAGTTTTATATCATATAAAAAATTGGCTTTTCAACTTAGTCTCTAGTAGTAGATTTATTATTGCAGTTTATCTTTGATTCTATATCTATAAGGGCTGATTTTTCAACCCTTGGTTAAAACTTATTCATCGAATAACGTATTAAACTTCCATTTCAAAAATGTATTCTAATTGTTCGTATTTGACAGTTTACCGGTGACATTTTAAAATGTTAGTGTAATACTTCATTGGACGGATACATTTTAACCAAGGATTGAAAAATCGGCCCTTAGAGCTAGCGCGCAAGAGCAACTTTTGTCTCCGCAACTATTTTGTCCCCATCAACTGTATGGGGAGTTGCGTCGCTACGTGCGCGCTAAAGTTCGTCCGATTTGATGAGTTTATGCAAATTAGTATTAAAAAAGCTATCAAAAAGTATACTCACTGCCTCTCTGTGGAATCTGGGCCGCTGAAACAGAAAATAGAAACAATGAATACGTTATAATTATATCAAATAACATACATACGGTCTAAGACCATTGCACACCAAGCCCTTGGAAATTCTAGGGACAACAATCATGCTGCTAAACACAAATGCTTTTATTTCCACCACAAAATAAATTATTACAATCAAAGAAATAAAAACATCCGTACATTTTGATCCTAGAAACATAAATCTTCATCTGTATATCTGAATTTTGCAGCATTGAGAAATCTGAGAAGCTTCCGACATATTCAATGTTGCTGTAAAATTCAGACATGCGTAAACTGTAACTAACTTCGACAAAATAACAAGAAATTCTATAAAGCCATTAAGGGCTAGTACCCGACTATCGCTTAATCAAATATTCGCATACCTGGCGACAATGTAAACAACATTAACAAAGGGTTCAGATCACGCAGGCACCTAAAAATCATATTCAAAAAACTAAGTCAGCCCGGGCGCGGGAAAAATAAAATCGGGATGGTAGGGGCAGCGGTAGCAGTCTAACAAACATCTTGGCTTCTCGAAGCTAACAAAATACACTTACCTACTACTAAAATAATATTAATACTAAGTAGTTATTTTCACAATGATCTCAGGCATAGGCAGTATCGTCGCCGTGTACACATTGAAACAAACGTCGATCACGCAATCCATGGAAAAGATACTGCCTACCCAAAAGTAAACATCTAGAAAGAGCAATCTATATTTTTACACATCTTTTATCCGTAGAAAATAATAAAAAAATAACAAAATGATTCTTTCCAATCTATGAACTTGTCACAAAGCGAATGTTTTTGCTAGTTTAAATAAATTATACATACGTATACATAATAATTTACCTTTGCGACAAGCTATTGAATAATACCTAAAAGAAACCAAGTCCACTGCTACACGGCCAGGGTTTGGGAAAGGAGAAGGACACAAAAGAAAAGGACAAAAATAATGCTATTTTGAAACATTTATTAAACCAAAAAAATTAGGTATAATGTTACATTTTTCGGGAAAAATAAAACGTCGTTCTGACCATAAAATCAAAGTGAAAATAATCTTGGAAAGGTTGAGGAGACCAGGATGTTTTTCGGGGAGGACTCACAAGCAAGAAACGTCCCCGGCGGGTTCGTATGCCGGTGGTTCCCAATGGGGCGTGGGCCCGGAGGGGTACATAGCGGGGCTCTGGGGCAAGGGGGCCCCGTGATAGTCCCTTGGCCCATAATTCTGCTGCTGCATGTTGTTTACATTGTCGCCTTTTACCGTTTGACTGGGGTTATCTGTAAAACGTTTTGCATCATGTATTTTGAAAGTATATAGGCTATCTTTACTTTGATTGCTCTACATAAGGTTAATTAACGTACTACATTTAGTTTAGTAACGTCTAAATGTTTATTAGTTTCATAATATCAATGCCTATATTTAATATCATTAAAAAATCGATATTTCGAGGACACCCTAAAACACGCATCAAAAACCAACCCTTCCCTTAAAATCCACCAAAACATGATATTTATATTTCGTATAGAGAAAAGTAACACACTGAAGGTAAAAACCCCAAGCCCAAATACCTACATAGGACTAGAACATTCTACAGGGGGGAGGGGGCGCGATCGATACGACATCGTGACGTCACTGAGGGAGCTACACGCTTGCTACGCTCTCATACATTTGGCGACAGAATCGAAAATAAATGAAATGCCTTGGTATGTGAATTAAATAAGACACACTAATAATAAAATATGTACTGCAATTTGTGTTGTTTGATTAAAACTTAGATTTGAAGTAAATCCTTTTTATGTTGGCTATAAGAAAAAACAAATTTGCTGTTTCTTGGTATGTGTAATTAAATAAGAGATATTGAAATGAATAAATTCACAATACAATACAGTTTAAATCTATACTAATATTATAAAGAGGAAAGGTTTGTAATTATGTATGTATGTATGGTTTTCGCGCATAAACCTCTCAACCGATATTGATGAAATTTGGCACAGACAATCTTTAGACCCTGAGAAAGAACATAGGCTACCTTTTATTGCGAAATATGTACCACGAGCGAAGCCTGGGCGGACCGCTAGTAGGTAATAAAATGCAATTTTCATGATGTTTATCGATAGATTAAAGCATTGTGTTAATATTAAAATTATAGTGATGGTATAGTAACAAGACAACATGACGATATATTTTTGGTCTAATCAGATAAAAAAACATATTATTTATACACACCTACACTTCATAAATAAGAAGCACATCATTGCTTTTCAAACACAATATTGATCCAAACAGCTTTGAAAATAAACAATATGAAATTAAGGAATGACCAGACAAGAATAATAAATTGATAGCTACAGAACTCTATTCAATGGTAATTAATCATAAAGTGCTGAAAATGACAGAATTTGCAAAATCTTAACGAGAAACATTAAACAAGAATAGATATAGGTAAATATAAAACATTTCTCATATATATTAGGTAGGTACTATATGAACCTACGAAAAAATAATGTTAAAAGTGGATTACATATTGAACTACACTGAAGTCTTTTATATTATTTGTGTTTTTTATATTATATTAGCTTACTGCCCGCGGCTTCGCCCGCTTTGTCTAAAACCGAATAAATTATATACTGAAACCTTCCTCTTGAATCACTCTATCTATTAAAAAAAAACTGCATCAAAATCCGTTGCGTATAGTTTTAAAGAGCATACAAAGGGACATAGGGACATAGGGACAGAGAAAGCGACTTTGTTTTATACTATGTAGTGATAGTGATGTGTTGTCTAAAACTAACAACTGCAACATTGCATTCATTATTCATTTTTTATATAATTCATCTAACCATACTTTATCGTAAATCCCAGGCTTAAAGGAAAAATGGACGTTTGAAACTTTCAAAGAAATCAGGCCATGCAAGTCTTTATGTGTCATGTCTAAATTTGGGCACAAAAAGTGACCTAATTCCGCAAATTCTAGGCCTTTTTATAAGTCCGATAAATTTAGGTTCGTTAATTACTCGTTTATAAGCGTTTTGGATCGGTTATAATATTATAAAGCTTTTTTTTTGTTTGAGAAGGCTAATCTCGGGAACTACTGATATTATTTGAAAAACCTTATCGGTGTTAGAAAGGCTATAGAAAATAATATCATCACGATAAGACCAACAGGAAAGGAGCACTGCGGGTAAAATCGCGGGACACAGGTAGTATATTACAGTGAAAAACTTAGATAATAAATATAACATAAAACAATTATTTATCGAAAAGCATAACTTTGTGAAACATTGCAACTATTTTCTTAAATTCATTATAAAAATAACCATTTAAAATACATAATATTATAGGCAGAGATTGTGAGAACAATATATTGGAAATAACGACACCTTCCAAGGTAAAATACATTCAGCCGTTTTCGCTGCAGAGCGTGTCAGACTAAGCATACGAATATTATATACTGGAAAATTATACCATTTCTTCTGGCGCAATCGAGTAAAAATAATAAGTAGACTTCCATACAAAACTGTACTAAAGCTAGCATATTATTTGGTCTCTGATTTATTATATTCAAACCGTATACATCTGATCACCATATTCAGAATTTTGTAATTCTTGAACTGATAATGTTGTAAAATGTAGAAAAAAAAAATGAAAAATATATTTATTTATAAACCAAATGTTTTTACACAGATACACTTAGTTTGACGTTGCTCGCTTTACACATATTGGCTTAATCTATGTTTATTAAAAAGGAGATAGAGAGGAGTTAGAGAATTATAATTGTCTTAAGTATATATTTAATTTTTGTATGTTTTAATTTTTATAACAGCATTTTTGCTTCAAAGATTGAAATTTTTCTTCGAAAAAATTCGTCAATTAGATGCATTTTTGCAAGTATGCATCAGTCTACGAATATTGACCTAGATTTCAAAATAAAGGCGAATGATAAAGAAAATATTAAGATTTTACAACTTATAAAGATAATACCTACTTGTAAAGAAAGATTTAATCTCCTTTTATTTTGTGGTAAATCTTATAAAAATGGCATTCTAAACTCAAACTAAAACATTTATTTATTCATTAGACTTCTTCGAGAAGCACTTTTGAAACGTCGATATACATATTTTTAACATTTACCACCGATTCTAAAAAGGAGAATTAGATATTCAAAATACTTTATTAATTATTGATATATTTGTATTTGATGAATATTTTATAATTTATATCATTTATGTAAACAATATGAGAAAAGAAAATTTGTTAGAGCCATTAAATAAATATTATGCTTGCATTCGTATACTCATACGTATATATTCTTTCGAAATAGGGTTGAAACTTGCAATGATAATAATACTACACAACCCCTTATACATTTTTATAATATTCAATAACCTTCCACCCGCGAATTGGTTCGCAGCAAAACAATTTTTTCATACATTATTTCAATTAGTTTTATTTTACCACCAAAAAGTTGTTTTAAATATTTTTTCCTTCCTCAATGTTCCATCCGTTTTTGTTATAAAAATATGCAACGACAAGCAGTTATTTCCACATTTATAGCAAAAGTAACATAAAAGTAATAAAAAGTAATATTCTGTCAGATTATTTACAATGTAAAAAGAGCCAAATAAATAAAATTTATAAAACCAAAATTTATATCCACACAACGGATTATTAAAACAATGCAGAAACCAATAAAATCACATGTACTCGAATCTAATCGGTTACGTCAAGTAGTGACGTGCTCTATCGACAGACCACGTGTTATCGATACAAAGCGATCGATACTCAGCTGACGTTTGTGAACTCTATGTGTAAAATATTTATACATAAAATACAAGTAATTACGTAAAACTTTATTTTAACATCTCTATCTAGTTATATCTCTGTATTTTATTAGCGTTTGATATTTTGTTAGATTTCTAAACAAATTATTTAATACAATAGTATTAGGCGCAGAAAATCCAAATGTTTTTAAACATATTTATATTATGTATTTCCCTTGAACACGGCATCACACGTGAATGGCTGTACTGATTTCGCTCTTTATTGTATCTTGTGTTTGTTATTATCAGGAAGATTTTTTACCACAAACTTAAAATACGAAAGAAAAATAAAAGTTTTACGAAAAATTATATAATATAAGAAGAAATTTGTTTTACAATTCACGCAAGACAGGAAAACAATTTGTTTTACAAATCTGTTAATTCCGTTATTTATCACTTATAACAATATGTGCAGTGATAAGTACTGTTTATTTTTACTATAACAAAGCTACTATATTTAAAAAGTAAAACAGGTTTTAAAGTATTTAATTTCCTGGTTTAAAAAATAACGTTTACAATTCAAAAGAGAATAAGCATCACTTGCATATTAAAACTACATATTTTATAGTAACATTATCAAAAATTTAGAAAATTTATCTTTACAGTAACAATTTTTTTATATCTATACAATACAATATAGAAGTTAATAATAAAAGTGTACAAGGTGGTAAATAATAATTAATATGTAAATAATACTCTGAAAATGCTTTTATATATAAGATAATATATTAAGTTCTCTAGTGACGTTATACCATATCGATTGTAGAGTTTATCGATTGTCGACGTTCGATGTAGAGACGACGTCAGTAAGTCAGTCAGATAAGCTATCTTACTCTTTTAACTGTGTTAATTTGTGTTAATTTTAATTTACAATCATATTTGTATCAATTAAATAGTATGTAGAGACAAATAAACAAACAAACAAACAAAACTTTAAAAGTCTAGTCTAGTAACATCGAATCGAAATGGGGATTTTGTAATTTAGTATCGAATTGCAGAAAAGTATTTTTTAATTTTAATTTTAAGAAACCCTTTTATAAACCCAAAATCTATGATTATGGTATCTTTAACTCATTATCTGGAACTGAGATATTTCTTTATTCCCAATGAATATACAAGATGCAATAAATCTTATTTTCTATCAAAAACAAAAGTATAAAACGTTCTTTTCAAAAGTTAAGCATTGAAGAGAAACTTAGAATATAACTTAAACTTCCATCCTTTTGCTTGCAGTATCTTTTGTAAGCTATACAATTTCCATTCCAATGTTAATTTATCTAACTTAAGAAACAGATATAAAATTCATATTTTTAAAATCAAAGTTAATCTTAATTCAACTATGTAATCGTAAAAGTTACAATAAATGTAATAAAGTAAAAATATAATGTATCAGTCTCTCTCTTTGGTATCTCAATTCAAAATCTTAAATTTAAATCCTTTCTCATTTCTCTTGCAAATTAAAAAAAATCAGTATTAAAATCGCTATATGAATGTGTAATAACGGCTAGTGACGTGCTACATCGACCGCGCGACGTCACTATATCGATTAAAGCAATCGATGTCGACAGCTGAGGCGTGCGGTGACGGAATCTCATTAGCTTCAAATTCAATATAAACTGCGACTACATTCCTATTTGTTGACATCCAGTTTCATTTAAAATATCAAATACCATCGCTAGTGACGTATTGTATCGACCGCTCCATATCGATTATTGCAATCGATACTTACAGCCGATGCTGATAGTACTTGTTCACAATTTACAAAATGGAAACCATATATTTTTTTTGACATCAATCTAAAATTTAAATACTTTTTTTACAGGTCAAATATCGAACGGCGGAGCTAGTGCCGGTCGATCGCGCGACCCGTCGCTATCAATTCAAGTAATCGATGTTGGCAGCTAACACTCGTTCCTGATTTCCGAATTCATTATCTAATTAAAAAGAAAAACAGCATTCCATTCCTAGCGGCAAATTCAAAATTCGAACGCTCTCAACAGATCAAATATCGAACGGTAGCTAGTGACGTGCCGCGTCGACCGCGCGACCCCGCTGTATCGATTCAAGCAATCGATGTCGGCAGCTGACGCGGGCCGTGTTTGTAAACGCGGCGTGGGGAAATGACACAATTTGCCTCGCTGATAGAGGAAGGGTTGGATTTTAGAACCGAATGAGTTTGTACGGCTAGTGAGTTTGCCAGTAAATGAAGTTGTATTAAGTAATCATGAAAGCGAAAACTTAAAATTATTCAGTTAAATAAATTATCACTTTTAATAACTCTATTTAAAAGTTAATTTCCTATTTTGCTCTATTTTATTTCAATTAAATATTTTTTAACTTGTTTTGTTCTGTGAGAACAGAACACTGGATAAACACTGAACAGAACACAACAGGGATAATTGTTGCAATTAATTGACATTAAAATTAAAATTGACGCTCTACATTTTCAAGGTAAATAAGGTATTTTAATAATTTTATTTTATCATACGATTTCCTAAAAAAGTAGGTACCTAAAACGATTACTATTATACTACTATTTAAGTTGAACATAATTATATAGCATTCATCACCATAGTTAGACATTTAAATTAAACAAAGTATTATCCCACTTTAACATATTTCAAATATTATGATCTAAAATTAATTTACCTATTTTAAACTTTTTAAACACCTTAATGAATAAGTGAACAGTTTCTTTGAATGATATGGTCTATTCTTGGAAATATATTTTAAAAATATCACTTTCTTATTAGCTTCAAAATCTTATATCATAATATGACATCTCTACAAATAAAACTAATCATATACAAGAACTATTTAAAAAAAACAGACATGCAAACGTACCTGCTAATCTCAACGCCGACATTCTCTGAAACTCTGGCTCCTGCAACCACTTCCACATTCGCCTGAACGTTTCTCTGCCTGACTTTAGTTTGGACCACGGCTTCGGGTTTCTTAATAAATCGCTGAGCGTCCCCTGCGACCTGCACAGCACCCTCTGTGCGAAAATAGCTTGCGGTATCGAATACCTCTTTAGTTCACCGCTTATCCTTTGCGCCAATTCTTTCGTATTAATCTCTTCCGTGTCATTAGTCTGTGCTTGCGCTTGCTGTTGCGCCTCTTCCCTCGCTAACAACGCCGCGTTGAGGTCGAGCCCCGGGCTGGGCAGGGGCGGCGTGGGCGACCGCCTCTCGAACGAGTTCGGGGACGCGCTCCGTCTGCTGTACGCGGACTGCGGCGACAGGGGCTCGTTGTAGGGCGCCGGAGACAGGGACGCGTACGAGTGCTGCTGCTGTATAACCGTGAACGTGCCTCCAGCGTGGTACGCGAACTTGTCGGATACCGTGCTGATCGGGGGGAGCGGGAGGAGAGGTGTCAGCGTGGCGTACGAAGCTGGCTCCAAGCCTGGCGGCGTGAGGCGCCCGTTGACGGCCGACAACGGGTGGAAGGCGGCATCTCCGTCTGGCAAGAGGTCTGCGGGTGAAAGCCTCGGCGGCGATGCATTACTGGGGGCGACGATGACGGTGAGCGGCGCGCGGTCCCGTACTCGAGTCTCGTCCATGGCGCGCGGCCGGTGGGAGCGCGGTCGCGCTAGCGACTGAACAACGCCTGCGCCACGAACCCTTCGCTCCCCTCTGTCCGCCTGCAAACACCCTTATTTTATACCCTAACGTCCTACATCCTACGGCTACAGTGAAATGTGAACTCTATGCTTATAAAATACGATTGGTATTCAAGTGTGCATAGCGTTCAGTCTGGTCGTGAGACGTGAACACTATACAATGCACCCTTAACCTAACCTGCGATGCTTTTACTCTTATACGTATACATAACGTAGTTGCAGCGTATACATTGAACGCTAAGCGTAAGAAAGATGGCTATGTAGAGATTTGGGAGAGCAATGGATAAGGAACGGGTAAAATTGTTGATGTTTTGTGTTTCGCTCGTGTGGTGTGGTGCGGGGGGTGCCCCCGTTGGCTGTCACTCGGCTACTTTCTGCCTTGTAGTGGAACTTCCAGCTGAGGGGAAATTTTATTTTACATTAATTCTTGCTCATTTCGAATACACAGGTTTTTCCTTATTTGACCTAATTTGCTTTGAGCTTGGAGTCAAATGAACTAGCTATTATTTTGGACAGCATTTCGTTCATATTTCACTATGGTACATTCATTACGGTGACTTTTTTAAACATTATGCTTATCGATAATGCGTACCTATTATTTAATATCTTTTAATTTTCAATTGCTATCTTATTTATTCAAAACGACCTACTTCTATCTATATTCCTTCAAAATTTCATGAACATCGGTTCCTACGCGACAAAATGTAAAAAACAAGCATATGATCATTTTTGTTATAATATATTATTTTTGATCAATATTGTAGTCTACAAAATTAAAGGAAATGACATCCCGCTGATAAATTAGATAGAGTCAGAGTATCTATAATTGTATGTGGGTGTTAACGTTATAAAATTTCATATAACGTACCTATCAGGTTATTCTCTTGAAACACAAAACGTGAATCAACTAAATAATATGGATATATAAAATATGAATTTATGTTTGTTTCTCTAATCAAATAATCGCGAAAAAACGGTTGATCGGATTTGAGTAAAATTTGGAGATAGATTCTGTTTGCATTAGGACTTCGACGCTCTTTCTTCACTTCATCTTTACACTCGAGTTTTGTTTTACGGTGAAGGTAGAAATCGTTAGAATAAGTATTATAAATACAAATCTCAACCATTTGTTTCATATTTTAAATCTTCTGTTAGGTAGAGTTCTCGTCTAGCGTGTTTTAGCTATTTCAGATCAAAAACTGATTACGATACCTAATTGTGTATATGAAACACTCTGTTATTTCGAATATTACTACTATTGAAGTATTAAGTACATTTTTACAACCGCAATATATCCAGTAGTTTACGAGTTATACTCAAATAATCAAAATTGAGCTTTTCATTTGTTATTAACTGAGGTTTGTCGCTCTATCTCTCAACAATTGCTCTATCAATTTAGCTAAAATTTTATACGCAGCTTATAGGTAACCAAAAATAAAAAGGCCAGTTTCCAGTAGTTACAATGCGAGTGAAACCACGGCCGGACGCTAGTTACATCACTTCCTTTCCTACACAAAATAGAAAGCATAAAAACCACTCTATTATCAACCCTATATATATTTTTTACAATGTAATTTTATCTGTGGCACAAGCCACAGTCCCCGGTACAACACCTGGCGCTACAAAGGGAACTAGTGGTGACCGTAGTGATGTGCGAAACATCGATATACTTTACGTCGATAGTATAATTAGACTATTGGATCACTTCGTTGAGAAAAATCCTTTGTCTTACGATTTCACAATTTAGTTTGAACAAATCACATGCTTGAAGTGAAATAAACTACTACTAACTAGTGTATATAGTACATATTGGCGGCTCTTATTGGTGTTAGATTATAAAAAGAAATCCTTTGATTTTTCCATGTTGATAATCGATTGAATGATTAAATGAATAAATTTATGTATCGTATTTTATATGGTATTCTATTAAATAACTCTCCTTTTGTCCAAAGGAATTAATTTTCATTTTCTTATAAAAGTAACAATTATTTCTTATAAAAGTCACAATTATGTAGAATTGATTTTGAATACACAAAACAGTCGCCAAGAACAAAAATTAAATTATATCTTCTAAATCGGAAGTTATAAAACATCGATATACTCTAGCTATAGACATCACTGCAACATCCTGCTCGCACGAGCTACTGGGCACGTTGGGGACAACCTTTGATATTCTCGTACAATGTAAATATATGAGTAATGAAGAAAACTGTATATTCACTATTAAACACGTTATAAAACGTTTGTGACTCTACTACCACACAAATTATTCATTGTCTTACAAATTTCGTAGCATTCTTTTTGTCTTTTTATTAGGTTTGAATGCATAACCAGGGATTTTTTTTATAATAAGGTAGTAGTTATCTTAGAATATTATATTCGTCGCGAAAACAAAACTTGAAACAGCTATAATAACGCGAGCAAAAAGCTAGTATTAACCGTAAATCTGAATTTCAGCATAGCTACTAAAAAGCTGTCGGCATCATTGTTGAGAACTTACAATTGGAACTTTTTTATTCGTGTAATGAAAGTAATTTGATTTCCCAGAAAACTTTAATGGTTTATTTCTGGCCGTACCTCGCTCGGTTAGAAATAGGCTACTTATATAAATGGAAAGCTTTGTCATTTATACAAATTAATCTATAATAGACAGTGGGTATTGTTAGAAATATACTTATGATTATTAGCTCTTTTTGTCCAGCAATAATACTATATTTTGCTGTCATTTGTCTTATCGTAACCCCCGTCTGTCCAACTCTCTACAAACTATACAAAAGTTTACACATTTTATGAATATTTTTTTAGAAGTGTTATATACATTTTAATTAAACTGGCATACGTGCGAAAAACAAAAAGATATCTAAAACAAGTCACCAAAAATATAAAGCTTCACGTAATGTAATTACACCCTACGAAGCGGCTGTTAAAAAGAACAAGAATTTACATTAAAAAATTGCTCTTTCAACTCATACACGGTCCAACAACTTTTTTATTATTTTACAAAGAGAGAACAGATAAACAAAAGTTACTTATCTACGCCATACGCGAACCAGGTGTAGATATTAAAATGATATATTATAAGCTTCAAACACACCCCTGTTAGAATAAAAAACAATTTTGCATACTACCGTGCCCCTAATATTGCACCCTAAGTAATTATCATGACAGCTGCGCGCGCTAGTCACGTTCTGTGACGTCATATCGATTTTTTTATCGATATTATCGACCGCACACCTGTGCTGCACTATCTTCCGGGGTGAATGACCTTTTTAGAAGGGTGATAAGAAATTGTAAGAAAGGAGGTACATCTGTTAATTGCATTTGATCTTTGGTAAAGTGGTTGGAGCAAGAGCTTTTCAAATAAGCCTGTGTGTTGTTCAAAGAGGGTCTTAGGTTCGATGCGCGGTGAAGAGTTGAAGAAAGATCTGCCCGGCTGTCATTGAAGTAGAGTATTTTGGCTCTACTGATATATTTAAGAATACAAAAATAAGGAGAAGGGTTTGTATTATACCTATAACAGAACAACAGAACACAATAAAGAAAGAGATAATTTGTATTATATACCGAGATAATAATCAGAGATCATAAATACGATTAAATAAAACACACTCTGTTACTTTTTTAAAGCTAAAACATGATTTACCGAGTATTTTAATTATTAAAAAAGCATAAGGTTTCATGCATATGGGGTGTAAAAGTCAACTTCCGTTTTAATATCCTCAAGTTTTTTTAAGGTACCGTACGTACCGCTTGCCACATTTCGATCAAATTTTCATTTATAGAGATGTTAAGAGAAAGTTATCAAAATTCCGGGAAAAGTCTCGAAGTATTGAATAAATGACAATTTTTTTATTCGAATCAATAAGGCTATGCTGCAGTTCATTGTTAAATTAGTAATAGATAATAACAATAGACTCTACATTTAACAATAATATTCTAAGATCATTCTGGCTTTACATAGCATTTCTAGATTTAACACTAGCATCCAAAATGACAAAATTTCATCAATAATAATTGTTCAGGTCAATTGGCGATGAATGATAGAGTAACAAACATACAAGTTATTACTTTAACACCTAGTACTATAAATCCTACTTCAAACTGTTACTCAAAAACAACTGAACCGATTTAGCTATAATTTCGTATTCATGTATATTTTTAACACGCTTTTATTAGCTTCACCTGTATGTTTATCGTACACGACACAGTACGAGTAAAGCCACAGACTAAAACTAGTTTCAGTGTAAGAAAATGTATTTTAGAAATACTTTACAGACTAGCTCATTCATACGACTTCTGTCGTGTTAATAAAGAGGTTTCTCCCTATTCTTCAATATAATATAATACTTATATTATCTTTTCAAATTATTCTTTAAATTTTTTATATATTATTTTCTTATAAGAAAATATAAAAACCTATTCAATTTGAAAGCATCTTTTTCAAGATACTTGTCTTACATCTAAACCTATTTTAATAATTTAACTCTATCTACTAGCTAAAGTACCTATAATTTTCATAAAATTAATGGATTTAAAACTAGATTAAGTCATTGAAATTTTACCCGAACTTTGAAAAGTTTAGTGCAGTAACTTTAACAAAACGAACGCTCTTATATGGAAACATACATAGAGCCGTAGTTATTCGGGATGAAAGGTAGAGTCGGGTGCTAAATAATGTAAATGCAGATACCTAAGTTATTATCACATATTAAAAATATACAAAAAATTATCAGTATTCTTAAAAAGACAAAAATCGATACTATAATCATTTAAAAAAAATCAATAAGTTTCCTAAAAAATATCGAAAATCAATAACTGTCAATTGCCGCCATATTGTTTCTTACCAAATCGACGCTGTCGCAAAAATCGCTTTCCAAATCAATCACTTCGATTTCTTTCCCGATACAAACATTATCACCATTTACCAAAACCTCTACAATTAATTCCGACATTGCAAAAATATCGAATTCGGATATTCCGCGATCTCCCAGTATCGGAAATCTAACCCTCTGTGACGTGGCCGTTGTCATGACAACGGGCTGCTTTCAAGCTAACTTACAAACACGCGCTGTTTCTTTCTGACGCGCCTGTTAACACGCTAATAAAAGAGACAGATATAATTATCGCGATGCGTTTTCGCTGGGTAAAATCGATATCGCACAAGGCTGGCCGTCGATTAACCGTTCTATGGAATGTCAAAATAATAATGTCATACAACATGAATGCTTTAATGAAAATTGAGCCGCATTTCTACCGTGTTAAGGAGCAATGTAGATTGTGTATTTATTATGATTTACGCATTTTTCGATAAATTGGTGTTTTGTAGGCGCACCGCGTGGTACGAACGATTATATTGATTTTTGCGATCGCTCTGTTCAACTTTTTCGATTTATTGGAGAACGTACATTTCATGCTATAAGTATGATAAGGTATTATTAAATTAAATTAAAATTAAATTAAATATTTATTTATTTTCTCATCACAAATGTACAATCAACACATACATTGTTAATCTATATATCATAATACTAACATTTGTGAGAGACTGGTGCCCGCGATAAGTACAAAATACTTGTGTTACGGGTCACCAGGCCCCCAAGCATTAACAATCACAATCTATCAGATAAACAATGAACGTGAACATTAAATGAGAAAGAATTAATCATAATTAAAGATGGATATATTATAAATTATTTTATAGATGAGATGAAAGGTTAAAATGAATTAATATAGTTAGTGTATAATGTGAGTGTTTGTGTATGTGTGTTAGTGTATGCGTATGTAGGTGAGTGTGTGTGTGTGTGTGTGCGTGTGTGTATGCGTGTGTGAGAGCGTATATATGTGTGATTGAGGGTAGGTGTAGATGCGTTTTTGCGAATTATTAGAATCAAATATGTTAGGTATCTTTTGAAATAAAGTAAAATTGAGTTAAAGTCTTTTCAGCACTGTTATGATGTATCAAAATATGTAATTAAGTATATATACCTAATGCATGAAATTACTATTAATAACATGTTATTTTTTCAAATAAATATTTGGCTATTCTTATTTAAGTAGGTACCTAATAATATAATCGGCACAGTATTCTTTTTAAATGTCTATTCTTTTGTTTTACTTTTTAAGTATAAAGTTATTTGTAAATATTTTCTAAATGCGATTTTATTGGCTTATAGGATGTAAAGTTTTACTTATAACCAGACAAAATAATTAAACAAGTGCGTGTTGGAACATACGCAGTGAAGGGTTCCGTAGTATAAAGCATTGTATAATCACTGCATAGTTTAAAACAACATCGCTGTCACAGTCCCTCCGTCCCTGTATGGATTTTGATGAGGTTTTTACTAAAAGATAGAGCGCAGGTTCTTGTGGAAGATTTTAGTCTATAATTTCTTGTTGTTGTATGTTAATAAATAAATCATTTATTTGCAATTAAACCTAGGTAAAATAATGAATAATATGAAGTAGAGGTAGCTCTATCTCTCTACGCGTACCTGCATCCTTATGTTTATACTAATATTTTTCTACTTAATTGATATTATAAGACTTGCAAAAGTGTGTTTTTCTGTTTATTTGATTCCCTTTCATGTGGCATAGAGCAATTAGCTCTTAACGCAATATGGTACCAAATAATAATTTTTATCTTTGTTGTAGCCCACAACCCTAGGACCTTGTTGTTCCGCCGAGTAGCAGGGCGTCCTACGTCTACGTCTACAGTCGGGATAATTGTATCTTATAGAAGACGCTGAAGATATTGAAAGGGAAGTATTGGATGTCAAAAAATACATGAATGGAGGTGAAGTTAAAAAACCCAACTTTTCATTAAATTTATTAATTTCATAGCTGAAAACAACGCTACAGATTGAAGAGCGAAATAAAGGAAATTGAAACAATGTTTAAGATGTGCAATGTCTATCTCGATGCTATAAAAGGATCGTGCTACGAATTTTTACACGGGCAGCTTTAGTGAAAAACCGCAATTTTCACAGCACAGCAAGCTGCAAGACATCCTCGCACGACATTTTTCCATCTCACATGGTGGAAACGCAGCCTAAAGATAAGCCGAAAGATCTACACATGGATTTGAATTTTGATAATAATTTTATTGTTAATGTGAATAAAAATGTTCAATTATGTTGGCTTTTTATTTTTAATCCATTCATCGTATAAATTCTCTCATTTCTCTGCGAAGTCGTGTTAGTTGCTTGCACAACTTATACCTACCTACCTCAAGAACGGCTGAACGGATTTGCATGATTTTTGGCTTGTTGGATTTGTGTCTTTTGCCTTATATTAAATTCGTGATGCAACGTGTCAAAAGTTACGGTTTATTAGTTTTTGAATGTATTGTTTTCTACAGTGTAGGTACTAGTTATGTATGTACCTACTAGGCACTAGGATGTTAAAATAGAGACTATTAGAAGATTATTTAAAATTTACAAATTTTAGCTATGATGCATTGATTTAATTTATTGTCTTCAACTATTATTATGTAGTCATTATTAAAATCGGTCCAGCCGTTTAGAAGGAATTAAGTGACATAAATATTGTCTTTATGTATTTCATGTTAATTTCTGTGTCGATGGGTGGTATGCGAACGTGGAATATTTCATATAGGTTTTATTCCTTAGTATCCAATATATCCATACTAATATTATAAATGCGAAAGAAACTCTTTCTGTCTGTCTGTCTGTTACTCAATAACGCCTAAACTACTGAACCAATTTTCATGAAATTTAGTATGGAGATATTTTGATACCCGAGAAAGGACATAGGCTACTTTTTATCCCGGGAAAATTACGCAATCCCGGAAATCCCAAGGGAACGGGAACTATGCGGGTTTTTCTTTTACTGCGCGGGCGAAGCCGTGGGCGGAAACGTAGTTACCTATACAAAAACTATTTAAATACCTTTCTGGTTCTAAGTACGATCCACCTTCACGATTCACATTCTTCTTTAGTGTTACGATCGTAATTTTAATCTATGCAAGATTAAAATTAAAATCGTCAAAATAAATAGTAACAGGAAATATATTGCTGGCCAGTAGTAGGTAGTATCTGAATATTAATTCCTAAAAATGTTTAATAAAAACAGAAAGCAGCAGCGAAACAGAAATAAAAGAATGTTTCTCTTCTCTGGCTTTATAAAATTATGTAAAATTTATCTCCGACAAATTTTAAATACGCTAAAGTTTAAGCCTTTTTTGAGTATTAGGTAAGTACTTACAGCATCGAAACTTAACCCTTAGCAGGTATCGTGGGTCAAATTTGTCCCAGAAGCGAACTTTTTCGGTTATAATTCTTTAAATATTTATGCAACGACTGTGCGCTTCTAAGTATTCTCAGTGCGTCGCTAGCTGCAGCGGGGGGTAGATGTGCAGAACTGTGACTATCTTAGGAGCGGAGGTAAGTAGCTTTCTGGGTCACGTTCGACCCACGACACCAAATAAGTAACTTTTTTCACTGAGTGTAATTACTTACTTTTTGGTTTTATTGTTTATTTGTACTACATTGGAGTGCTTTTTGAACGACAGACAAATCGAGGAGTCGATGAACGACTTAAGTGATGATTTGGAATTGAAAAATGAAAGAATACTAAATGTAAACCAACTTTGTGACGACGAAATCATCAGCGATCGAGACAATCCCTAATCTGTTAGTTGCTTAGAAGACAGTGTATTTGGAGTAAGTTCTGACGACAGTGAAAACGAAGAGGAGATACGAGAATAATAGAACATATACGAGGAACGAAAATACGAGAGATGAGAGTGAAGAAGATGAGGATGATAGTTGATGATAGGAGTCGTTTTGGTTTTGGTTGTCATTTTTTTTATTTTATGCTGATTTCAGAAGCACTTTGTTTTTTTGTTATAATAAAGATATGAGAAGTGCCATAAATATATTTTAGTTAAAGTTTTTCTAACATTTCTATTTTTTTTTTATGTTTTAAGTTCACATTAACCAAAAAGTGCCAACAAATAAGGTTATTTACAAATGCGTGTAAAAGATGATATTTTTTTATATTCTAAAATTAAATAAAGTTAATTTTATAAAAAAAATATATTTTATTTCTTATCTAACCATATTTTATACAAATAATAAAAAAATCTACGTTCTACAACAGATTGTTTGGTATGGGTAGAATTTGATCCACGATACCGGTAGTGTTGCCAAAAAAGGCGATACCAGCTAAGGGTTAAAAACTATAAGCTACTTCTTTACCAAATTTGTAGCACCCTGTATTTTGTAGGAATAGAGGAATTAGGATATAAGGGATATAGCCTATAGGTTCAGTGAGATTCTGTGAAACGTCGACAGGCATAAATAAAACTCAACTAATTGTTTGTTTGTTTGTATTGCATCAACTGTAACACTTTTCAGTTTTCATAGATATTGAGCAAAGTTTACCTACATTATTATAATTGCTCGTATATCTGCGCCAAACTGTTTAATTAATTGTATTAAAAAGGCATTTAAAAAACTTATATTTTGTGCAATTTTTGTGCGACGTAACCTTGTAAAGGCGTCAAGAGTTAGTTTCTTCTACCACTAGATGGCGTTGTTATAAAAGCGTTAAATAATATGTACATTATTTTTTGTTTGAAATACGTAAAATAAACAAAGATACATTTTGTGTATTATGTTTGTTTATGTAATTATGAAACTTAATAAATAAAGGTATTTTGTTAAATAAAAATGTATAGCTTATTATATAAACAACTTAGCGCAATATACGGGCATAACAACGCATGCTATGTCAAAATGCTCCACCTCCTGACAATACACACACAGCACGAATGTGCCTTTCATATTTGTTTTAAGCTTTAAGCACCAATTTTCTTTATAACAAGTCGTTCGAAATAATTAAACGACTAAAATTCTATAAATATCTTACTATGTATAGGTTAAAAATACATGTTATAACATTTTTACAAGTCTATCCTTAGTTTAATTCACATGAAA
This sequence comes from Colias croceus, assembly GCF_905220415.1. NCBI lineage: Eukaryota > Metazoa > Arthropoda > Insecta > Lepidoptera > Pieridae > Colias > Colias croceus. The sequence continues at coordinate 6,559,820 of NC_059562.1, forward strand.
ATCAAACAACTTATAAATTATAAACGTTTTGGTGTTCTTAGTTTCCTTCAATTCACTTTGGAATAAGTCATTTGATTTAACATGCACGGTAATTAACACAAGTATGAAAAAAACATAAAAATAATCAATAAAACATCTAAAAATAATGGTAAGGACAAACAAATGATAATCTTAATTCTCTACTTTTAATTTTACAAATGAAAATTATAAATACACTCCAAAATATATTTACAGACGAAAGAAATTGTGACTGACACAACGGTACACTTAAAAAATAATTAATAAATTCGCTACACAATTCATAATTGCACGATTAAATTGACAAACTAACAAAATTCATAACTAGGAGTATTTCTCTAACGGTTAATTATCCTTAATTAATCTTTATTTACGTATGTATGTTATTTAATTTCAGAAATCCAAAACTTATAAAGACGGATTTTTGTTTCTTTATAAATATATTTGTTAGAAATGAACGTGCTCGAAACACGAGCGTCAATTGATAATAATGTAAAAAAGCATCGCGGGAATTAAAAGGTAGAGGGTCTAGTCGAAATAAAAGCGAGCCTAATCGAAGTCGCATAGATTAAGATATACACGTCAGTAAAATATACACTGGTAAATGGGTACAATGTAGGTAAGTACTAAAATTATAGAATATATTAGAAGTATTTATTAATCAGCGAAACTACGCGTAGAAGCGTTACTTAATCGTAAGATAATATTAAGACGAGGTTTTCAACTCTGGATTCGAAATAAAATTCCAGACTGCTGGGTGCCCAGTACACAATGTCAAACAGTGGAACTTTCGTATAATCGAGGAGAGAAATCAAACGAGAAACAATCGGACAGTAAGTCACAAATCAGCACAGGTAATACGAAATTGGTAGATTCTTAAGCCTTCGCAGAAATGAACTCTAATAATGAATGTACAAGTTTCAGGCTTTCAAAATAACGTTAATTATTTATTTCTAGTTAGCACGTTGTATAGAACGCATCATAAATATACAATATTGTTGTATCTAAGGCACATAATGTTTAGGCTTTCAATTATTACTCCATATCGTAACAATGGTGCTAATTAAAAATTAGAACAAGTCTGTGCTGTGACAAACGCATCGTTTCCGAATCCACACGAGCCGTCACAAACGCACGCTTGCCGCATGACGTTTGTCACACGCACACGCTATTGCAAAGCTATTAATAAAATACTACTGAATCTACAGACACTGTCAATAAAAAAGTTAACATCTCTCTGATTCCCTTACGCATCCCTTTGTCATAAACAAATGCATTTCATACAACATGTATCGTTCTGTTAAATCTATCCTTCCGCCGTGGCTCTAGCGAGCGTCGTAGCCAATCATACAAAACAACTATTTCAATATAAGACACGTCCAGAATGAACAATTTTAATCACAGTCTAGAATATTCGGCACCAATGAGCGTTTAAATTCGTCACAAACAGACTTCACTCCAATGTTAGCCTCTCCGATTATAACACGACGAAATTGTGGTGGTAACCCGAACGAACGTTAAGCCTTACGTGACGTCACTATTAAATTTTCTGGTATAATCTCTAATGTCTATAGCTAGCAATTGACTAATTCTTCGCTCCCTAGATGAACTAATATAGCTGTAGTATAGTATATAATCTATAGTCTGTGAACAGCTACATATAAATTGTACCAAACTGCTTAAACACGGAACTCAGTTCCCTCTCTATAGAAAAAATATTGCGTGTCAAATACCATTGAACTACGTCAGTATCAATTTCTAGCTTAACTAAAGCTGATTCGTAATAATAATTTATTGCTTTTCGATTATTGCTATGTATCTATACTATACTAATTATAAAAGGGCAACCGAATAAAAATCTCAGAACGTAAATGGCATCAGCCTGTATACATGGCACCTAACGGATTATATAATCCTTTATTTACACGCCAATTCAATATTAGTCGAGTCGAGTATACTATCACAAATAGTTCATGAGTCAAATTTTTATTTTTAGTCTGTAGAAAAATTAATTTTGCAAGCACTGTGTGTATGTAGTCTTAGCGGAAATTGGCGTGCAAATAAAAGACACATATAAAAATTTTAGGAACCTAATAGTTGACATCAAAACCATATGACTGAAAAATCAGGTAGCGTGCCTTGTCAAGTATGAGAAAGATTTATTATTTTACGAATCATTTCATTAAATATATTCTCTCGCTGTTGTATGAAGACTACGCTTACAATTTTAAAAACTCTTATTTTCATCAAGTTCTGGCGCTATAATTTGTGTTATAGTATTGAGTGAGTCTATCGTAAATTTTTCTTTGCACATTCCTTTTTTCGCGCTAATTTTGACGGGTTAGAATAACCACTATTTTTTATCTGTAGATTACAGACCGATCAAGCGAAGCTAAAAAAATTAATTCGAATTTCAAAAATATGACGATTCAATTTTTTTATTGTTCTTTTTTTAATTCAAATCGAAGGCACACCACTTGATTAAACACACTACTGAATTCTGCCAACGCATCCTTATTCTATGAAACTGTGTATATATATTTATACTTTATCATGTAATTTGGCCACAGTTACCCCTTACTAATAAATGTAAGGGGGTCTCTATAAATGTAAATATTTTCTTTAATTTAAGTATTAATTTACATTGTTAATCTAATGACTAGCTTCTTTCGTATGGCCACGGGATTGCGATGATAAATTGAAAATATTTTTTTCGAAAGTAAGTATAAAAAGCTCTAACGGTGTTTTGCGTTTAGAAATGTTGGGTATGCCATATTGTATGTATAATTTATAAGATAGAAAAAACTGGAACACAGCAAATATTCAAATAACATAATGTAATTTCAATAAGAGACAAAAAAAGGATACAAACTAAACTCGTATTATACGGTTTTTAATGTCTTAAAATCGCTTAGGTATAGTTTTTTTTTTGTTCTCTAGTACGACAAACCCAACACTCCGCTCACAAAACATCCCTACACAAACAATAATCGGATGGATTGATGAACACTACAATTATAAGTCCTATAATAAAGTTATCATACTTTACGAAAGGCACCTATATGTCCCTCGACACACGTCGATCTACCAGAAGCAACTTCTTATCGTCATCAATCCGAAAACAACCATTTTATTACAACTAACAAGCAATTAACATTCCCTAATTTATTATAAAGTCACACAGCTACCGCTCTAGAGGTACACTGCAAACCTCCTCCCAGGTCATCGGATTGACAAACGATCAAAAATTGACAACCATTTCTAAATATACAACTAAACTAAATTCATAAGCAAGGCTCGTCTTTCATAAATCGTTCAATAAGTTAAAAAAAATCTCAATAAAACATTAGACTTATCTATTCTTTTAAACAACGAAATGAAAACAACGTATCACACTTTCAATCGATTATTGGAAGCATCAAACTGCCTTACAGGTCAGCGAAACAATGATAGAAGCGGCATCGTTCAATATTCACTAAATTACTGGAAGGCTTTCGTCATATTCGTCATATTCTATAAAAATATTAGAATATAATTGTTTTTTATAACTTTCATAACAGATTTACCAGTTATTAAAATAGTCCACTAGATGGCGTTACAAATAAATAGGTGACGTCTGTACAAAGTCACGGAACTAAACTACATGCCAACATAATATGTACACTACGTAGAAAAAATTATTCTGTACAGCGAATAAATTTTATTGTCAAAAATGAAAATGTTCGATGTTCGAATTCCGTTTGAAATTCGAATCAGAGGGCGCGGTGCGGGACGGGCCGCCAGTGCGGGAGGGGCGCGGGGGTCCACCGGAGCACAGTCGCGGCCGAGCCGTCGGCCGGGGCGGACGCGTCCCCCGCCTGCGAGCATCACGGCGAGCGCAGGTCCGGCGCCTTGTCCGGCGCGATGTCGTCCGTGTCCACCACCGACTGGACGTTGCTCCCGGTCGTGTCCATGGCCGTCGTGTCTGATGTTATCACGTTCGAGTGGAAGAAACGCTCTGTGAACACAAAGTTACCGACTTTGAATGGATAGGCATCGTGTGCCTATGATGAGTTGTACAGATACATTGTGAATATAAACTAGTTATAATCTAATTTCTATCTACTCAAATATGTTTGTTGTAACATTTACTACTTATGTACGAGGTTTATACCTCGTATAATTCTCTATTAACAAAACTTTATTGATAAGTACCGTCATCTAGAAGCACCACGTGATCTGTGCCCGTCGGAGCTGTCATTATATTGAATTCTTCTTCTAATGTTGGGAATGGGGCGTTCCACCTGAAATTTTGAAGAACAAATAAGTTAAAAATAAATTAAAATGCGTAAATAAGATATTACATACTAATATACTATTACACTTTATTGAAATGAATTTTTCAATAAAAATACGGGTAGTTGAAAATTTGACGTTTGCCTCGAAATAACTTGATTGAGTTAACCTGTGTCTTAGCTTGAACATCAGTCATCAACGAATTAGAAATTAGCTTAAAGTTTTTTCTGTGACTTAGTTAACCTATATTTTATAAGCCACTCACCTTGGCGGAGCCCTAGGCGGCTGTCTGGGCGCGTAGAGGCCAAGCCCTCCGGGAGGGGACCCGCCCCCACCACCGGACACTACCGCACCCCCGCCTAGCGAACCGTAGCTGAACACCTGAGAAATATGGAATAAATAAGTTCTGCGTACTTTTTTTGTAACATTTGTAAATTATTATTTTTGATAACTACTGTGAAAAGCGCAGTTAAAATTAGTTTATCGATGAAGATTACATATGTATTTTACTCTTGCCTCCAATTTCTTTTAACTTTTTCCATTACCAGTTTTGTTTTTACGACTTTTACATTTACAACGTTATAGACAAAAGTTATAGATGACTTTAACTTATACTCGTTTTTACTTGTACCACTTTTACGTTTACTTTTACCTCTTCACTTGTATCATTTATCTTTTACCACTTTATTTTCACCACTATCACTTTTACCATGACTTTTACCTTCACTTTTACCACCATTTTACCACCACTTTTACCATGACTTTTACCATCACTTTTACCACCACTTTCGCCACTTTGACCCTTACCTGCTGCGGCTGCGAATGGAAGTGGTTGAAGTGCGAGATGGGGGGATGACACTCGCGGTAGGGGTGCGGGGAGCGGCGCCGCGGGGACCCGCTCGGGGACCGCACCTCGGGGGACGGGGAGCCCACGCCTGCGCCCAGCTCACTCGCTACAAAGTGTAATGGGTTTATTTTACTACAATTACTACACAATGAATAAACAGCCACGAAATGAGATGTTTCAGAAATGTTTTTTGCAAAGCCATTTATTTATTAACATACTAGCTTTCCAACCGCGGCATCGCCCGCGCAGTCAAAGAAAAACCCGCATAGTTCCCATTCCCGTAGGATTTCCGGGATAAAACCTATCCTATGTCCTTTCTCGGGTATCAAAATATCTCTATACCAAGTTTCATGCAAATTGGTTCAGTAGTTAAGGCATGATTGAGTAACAGACAGACAGAGTTACTTTCGCATTTATAATATTAAGTATGGATTAGCTTCACCTGTATGTTTATAGGTAGCCCTTTAGACACTATTTTGACTCGCTTTAAACGGGCAGATTGAATTCTTATTTTGTACAATTATCAAGGATCGGTGAATATACAATTTCAAGAGTTTCAGCATGTTTTTTTGTTTTTAACTACATTAATTATTTTACAAGGTTTTAGTGCGTCAACGACTAAATTAAATAATCTAAATCTCACCAGTAGATCTAATTATCGCGACAGGTCTGGCCATGGGTGGTAAAGGTGGTGGGGGTAACATCGAGCTGCTGAAATACGCTGGCTTTGGACTCCTGGATAAACTGTGTACCTGGAAATCATTATAAAATGGTATTTTAATTAAGGAATTATATAATGTGATGACGATTAATGGTTTAGAGTAATATTTCATTTTTAAAGGCAGAGAGAAAAATGATATTTTTTTATCTTTATGTCTGTATATGGTAAGCTAAAAATATATGAGTAAATTATGGAAAAAAATAATCGAATTTTACAGCCTATTGAGAATTATTCTGAAAATAAAATCCTATCAAATCATTCCATTTTTATTACACTCAAATTAAAAAAAAATACATTAAATATCAAAATCCAGATAGAGAAAATATATAAGCCATGCAGTATGTTAATATAACTTTACAAAGAAACACATATAACTTGAAAAAACAACAAAAAATGTACAAAAAGCCCACTAACTTGTAACTGCTGAACATCAGTGGGCGGCTCCTGGCACACGAACGTGACGAAGTCGCCGAGCGAGTCCTGCGGCGTGCTGTCGTACTTGCTCGAGTGTTGGTTCGATAGCGCTTCTGATGCTAGAATTAATAATTTATTGTCTTAACTGAAGTTACAATTTGTTATCATCACTACATAGTATAAAATAAAGTTGCTTTCTCGGTCCCTATGTCCCTATGTATGCTTAAACTACGCAACGGATTTTGATGCTTTTTTTTTTAATAGATAGAGTGATTCAAGAGGAAGGTTTTAGTATATAATTTATTATGTTTTAGACAAAGCGGGCGAAGCCGCGGGCGGAAAGCTAGTTATTTATAATCTATAAGTAAATAGTGTTTATGCATCCTTACAAATCCTTACAAACCACAGTACAATATTCGACCGAAAATTATGTATCAAATTGTAAGCGGATTTTGAACTGAAACTTTACTAGGCGCGTTGAGAGTAAAAATTTATGGTCGCGTCATGGCAATACCGTCATGTCATGGAGTGAAGCGACGATTTTGGGATCTTTGAATCTTTGTAAAGAAGTTTCACTGGCACATGTGTTCAGCACACACGCTTTTTTCAGTGTTTACAGATTCACAGTAACATTTCCAATCAGAAAAAGCATGAAATATGCTTCTTCATATATTATAAAACTATTTAGCGCTAAAACAACATTATTTAACAACTTTTTATCTACCCACATATTTATTTTTTATACTTCATCTTTTCCACCACTAGATGGCACTAAAATAAAATTATTTATAATCTGTATTTAATTAAAAACTTACAAGTAGGATGTGTATCTGTGGGAGGTGGTGCGTGTTGGTAGAATATTGTGTTTGAAGGCACTAGCGGCGCCTGCGCAGCGCTCAGACTCGCAGAACTGTGCGGAATACCTGGAAAATATGATAATTACAATAAAAATTTAACAGAAAATCTAATGTAGGTAAATATAGTTAGATTTGTTTGAATGTTGTAATAGGATAATTTTGGAACAAAATTATAAAACTACGTTAGATTCGCGGGATTACACACGGACATAAAATAGTTTAAGTGCTAGTAGAGCAGACTATAATATATTATAAGTAGAGCAGACTGTAATATATTATACGCTTTTTATATCTTATACGTATAGAAAGCCTAACAAAAACTTCATTAATATAGAAATATTGCTAGATTGAACGATATGTTTAAAAATTCATAATTCTGTATTTACATTAACTGCACTGGTCACCTAGAATGTTAATTTTTGTTCAGATAAACATCTACATTTGAAAAGAAATACAAATAGCGATAAATCTTTTATGCATTTTCATACCTTTCTATATTTTTGTAATTTTTTATCATAATTTTCAGTTTAAGATTTAGCAAGCAGTAATTTCTTTTCTTTCATTCTACCAACACAAAACTTCAAAAACATAACCATTTAAGTACAAACAGCATTATAATGCATCCAAAACACTAATTACAACCAAACACCGTACATTAACCTTTACATCAACTATCACTGAATCACACGCACGCTATATATAGCGACCTACGCGGTGTGCATAAATAACTTTATAGTCCAAGAGCCGGATTGAGTTACGCTTAGTAAAAACTATCTGCATAAGAATGACAATAGGATATTTCACCGCGGTGAAAAGTAGTAGGTACTCTCCAGCCGCCTAATTATCTCCAGACATAAAAATATATAAAATCGTCGATTCCTACACAAGACTGATCACAGTTGTCCATAAAGGAACAATGAAAGATTAAAAATATAACAGCGTAGTTTTCTGATTCCAAAACATAAAGTCGAATGATATTGTATACAGAGAAGTAATAATTATATTAATATTTTATATAGAGAAGTAATTTACATAAGCTTCGTGATGTAGGTAGAAAATGTATGTAATGTAGTGCAAAATATCTAAAATCTGTCAAAGGATCGTACAATACGGCCATGTATGCAGTTTACAAAGAATAAAGTCATATTAATTTTAATGTAATATTCTGTTAATCTGCATCTAATGAATATTAATATTGCATAAAACAATTGAGAACTTACTATAGGCTACACGTGCACTTAACGTTTTCTAAAAATAACAAATAAAATACGCAAATAATTTTTGTAATCAGATCTCGTACTTTAATATTTTCATTGTTTATTATTTAATTGTTTTCGAACACTTACATTTTTAGACGCATGTTATGAATATTATGATCGATCATTCATTAAATTGATTTTATAAATGGCGAGTTAAATGCTTATAAACAATTAATCTTTTATTAAGGAGAACACAAGTTTGAATCGAATAAGTATCATATTTTCTATGTGTGTTCAGTAGGTATTCATTATAAATATTTTTTTTAAATAAAGGATGTATACGAGAATACGTAAAAATTTTGATGAACAAATGTTATACACAACAAAGTTTTTAAAATTATGATGTTTTTTTGCAGTAGGATTACTACCCGGACATTTTTATAGTGTTTTTTTTTTGTATACAATAGTGTAGCGTATTTTTTACAGTGTAAACCCCAAAAAATCTCGAACCAGGGCTGTGCCTAACTTTTTAACAAGGTACGGTGGACAAAAAAATCAAAAACAAAAAAAAACATTTTTTTAAAGTACGGTGCACAAAACACACAAAAAAGCTATATCTAACTCACTAAAGCACTGTCCAACAAGCATGGTGGATGGGGTGCCTCTATCCGCGGGCGGCTCGAAGGCGGGCGGCGCCGGGCTGTTGTACCCGTAGTATGTCGACTCCAGTTTGATGCCGCCGCCTGAACCGCTCGGCGACTCCGAACCGGTCTCTTGGAGGATTGATGCTGGAGTAGATTATTTTTTTAATTAATAGTATGTTTCTCAGTGTTGTTTAGTTCAGAACTCAGCAAAGGTTACAGAAGCATAATTTTTAATAGTTAAAGATAAAGAAACACATTAAAATGTACTAAAGTGCTTGCAGTCCGTGTAAAATAGAGCAATTAAAAAATACAAAGAAATTAGCAATAGATTATAAATCATTAAGCATCCATTATAATCTCATATTATACAGAGATAAACAAAACTTTAAATGATATTCAAACACATACCTTTTGACAATTTCCATAATTCCTTTGACGAGAAGACGCCGGTCGCTAGAATAATATCGTTGCATATAACACCATTGTACGGATTGTGGGTATAGCCTGAAAGCCACGAATCCACACATTATGGCTTATATACTACTTAGTTAATGTGACGTCACCTCCAAGTATAACCCGCGCCAATTAACAATCGATTCAAAAATGGTAAACTTAAATCGATCATTTATTGGGGCGGATTATATTATAACTTGTGATAAAAGGTGATGAAATAGTGAATAATTTAAAATTTTCATCACCTTTCTTTAACAAAGAGAAGGGACATAAATTACTATTTACATTCCATTGCTATTTCACAATGAAATTATAAATAACAGACTATTTTAAAAAGAGGTTACACTAAATATTTTCTTAAACTAGGTCATGATCATAAGAATTACTTAGAGTAGTAAAAACTATAGTGGATGGAATTATACCAAATAGATCAAAAATGTATACCATTATACCAAATTTCATATAATCAATCAACAAACAACAACAAAATCACAAAAAGGTATTTGTGCTCTTTTAAAAATTTTAGTAGTCAACAGTTGAACATAGGTTCAAAACCTATTATATTTGCCTTATTGCAATTTGAAAATATGTATTACATGAAACTCGCGCCAAAAATAAATTTAAGAAAAATACACGAATGAAAATTGCTCGCATTTTTTCTCACTCACACATTAATAAAAAAAAGAATGCAATCACACTCGATTACAAGAAGCTTATATCTAATACACTGGAGATTGCACTATGGACGTTGACTTGTCACGGGAAGGTATGACCTTGAATGACGCCTGGTTGTTCCTTCATCCCTTTCACACCAACTTGCCAAGTTAGGTGTGAAAGGGACAAAAAACAACCAGGCGTCCATAGTGCAATCTCCAGTGTATTAGATTTAAGCTTCTTGCTCGATTATTAAGCATTTTTTTTAAACAAGCAGAGATAACAAAATACTATCATTGAATTTTAAAAGAGCACAGATTAAATAGAAAGAGAAGGAACACCAACTACAGATAATCAAATTATTTGATCAAATTCATAAGCATGAGTGTGGGTGCAAGCCAATGGGGTTTAATGCACGAAAATAACTTACTAAATGTGCAAACACCAATCAATTTCGCTACAGTACTGAGAATGATTTTTAATGAAAACATACAATGGAAACATAATATAAGCACAGCTCTGAAAAACATAAATTTTTGCTTAAATTTGTAAATTTTTGCGGAAAAAAACTTGATTTAAATATGAAATAAAATTAATGCGACTAATAATTATAAATAATATAGAAACAAAGACGTAACTTCTCGTATCTCGAATATAGCGCAGGGTCGAGATGATAAATTTCTTTCTGATTTAATTACAAAAATATATAAACACAAAAACTTGCGCTATAAATGCGAAAATCATGTGAAGATTTATGTGGAATAGTTTTAGTAAGTTTTCTGAACCAATAAATTAAAACGTGGAGCAAACTATTAATCTATTATATAAAAATAAAAGGTAATGTTGGGATAGATAAAGAATCTAATTACATACATAACTACTTACGCTACAATACTTTTTACTTAATACTGTTGCAAAAAATGGTTTTCTTTTTTGACTAAAAATGAAAATTAAGTTGATGTCTTAAGAAAATACGAATTACGTATCGAAAAGATCTATAATAACAATTGTTAGGAATATATACTTTATTTTAACTACTATAGATTAAAAATCTCGTACAGATGTTAATAGAAATAGATAAAAGCTTAATAAACAAAATTGTTACATGCAAAATAAACAACATAGATCAAGCGGTGGTTGCAATATAATAGTAATTTTATAGAAATTTAACTATTAATCCCATGAATGTACTATGTACTGTATATTACAATATGTAATTATTTTAATGTATACCTACAAACATTGTATAATTATAAAGTTGTTACATTATTCGGAACTATATCCATGTACCAATTAGTATTTACAGGTATAAACCTGCCAAAACGTTTCCTCACTCTATTATCACAAAAAAATTAAAATAATCCCAAGATCATTTTGTTTTTAAAATTTGCAACCACCTCTCCAACTATAAGCGTGCGAAAACTCATTCTCAGTGACCGTAACGGATACGACACGACACGACACCGACTCTAGTCGGATTTACCTTTATTTTTTGCCTCATGTTCATTCTCTTTATCCCTAGGGGGGTGAGGCGAAAGGGAGCCGCTTAGAATATCTGAAACATTCCCATTTGATACTATAACATGCATTTAACGTAATATATAGACTAATAGAGATTAAAGGCTTCATAACATTTTTAAACTTTATAACAGAGAGGTTTTGAAACGTTGAATATCGTCGTTTAATAAAGAGGGAAAGAGTATTGGCTGTTAATTGAATGGCTAGTTCAATTCAATAAATGTTCACTAGATTTAGTTTTGTGTGCGACATAATATATCTATACTTATTGAAGAGAAACTTCTTTATCGGGGTTGGAAAACAATTTAGTGTAACATTTTTTCGTTACGCGTGACATTTTTCCGTTACGCGCAATCTTTTTTTTATCCCTACTATGCGTGATTCGACGTATTTTTGTAAAGTAGCATATAGTTTTTATTTTTTGAAAAATATGGTCATAAAGAAGTTTCACTTCTTACGTGTGTACACTAACACACGCACACATTTTTTTTAAATAAGAAATGATATGGCTGAATGCTGGTATTGTAATTCATAATATTGTCCATAGATCACATTTTAAATCCGTTTTGAAGTCGTTAATATTCAGTAGCATTTCCTTGTATTATTCTCAAGGTTTTACATCTTATTTTATGTACAGATAGCATATTTTTGAATGTCATTACAATTTATAGTACTTATTATTTATCTCAAAATGAAACTTGAATCAAAGAATTGTATAACATAGAATATACAATCTGTACTAATATTATCTAGTATTATCTAAGTATGTTGTACTTTTAATGTCTCGTCTCGTTTTTGTCAATATTCTTTTGCAAATGTTACTTGTTAGTTGTTACATCTCCCTCTTTTTATAATCTTTGTTATACGTTGAATAAGAATGCATGTATTTTGCTACGTGATAGTTTATTTATCTATGTCGTAACTAATAACAAGGACAAAAGCACCAACTTTTAATTCCCAAACAATTTTCAATTTTAAGTTTCATTAAAAACGATGTTAATAAAGTTACAAGTTTTAAGATCCAAGTATTTGTAATACATAAACAGGAATCAAAATAAAAACCCAAAAAATATTAATTCCATATATCTACTGCGTTATAATTGTGAAGCGCATATTTTATTCAGCCCATGGTATATTTTGAAACAAAAAACATCCTTTCTTCAATAAAAACTTGCAACAAAATTGAAATTGTCTGAGAATCTTAATCTGACCGCGAAAACATAAACGGCCTAAGTGACCATTTAACACCATTTGGCCATTTTGCTTCTCTTAAAAACAGATTTTTTAATTTGGCGACGATAACCAATGTTTACTAACAAAATATACGTCATTGTACCCGTAGAATCCACTAACAATTATCAACAATGTCACTCAGGCCATTTATGCCCTCACAGTCTTCTTTAACAAAAATAAAGAGCGAGAGACCTGGCAGACCGCTCCCATTACCATAGCTATTGATGAAGTTGGCTAGATACAGGTCCAGTTCTCGGACCGACACGTTGATGTGGTAGGGGTTCACGCAGAGACCGGGCTGCGTGCACTCTGGGTGCTTCTCCAGCCTCTCCCCGTCTGTGCTCTCTAGCGGTATCGCTTTGAACAGAATCACCATTACTAGGTCCAGACGCCACACCTGGAATGTGAGGATATTCTGTAGAGAAATGCTAACTTTTGAAGGTGGTGTGAATAATCCGGAGAAACAGGTTAAATTGGATTGACAAGTATGGCAGAATTCTATGCAACTGTTATGGCCAAGATACATTGAATGGATAATTTCAGGAGTGAATTATGATAGTTATAGCTATACCATTGTGGATATTGTCAATGTTTGTAAATGTAAAAATTGTCAACGTTTGTAAATAAATATTCTTTGGTAGAGTTCGTTGAACAATCTTAGGTCAAAATAAGTTAAAGTATTGGTATTGTTGGATTCGGCGGTTTATCTCCTTCTCGAAATTGGATTTACCTAGCTGGATCGTTTGTCCCAGGTATATATATTCCTTGACAATTTCGAGTTCACAGCATCCCAGAGAGACAGGTTTAGCTTCGATGTGGGCATTGAACATAATCTTTGTTTTATCCATATTCATCTTTAGGCCTACCTGTTGAGATACTTTATGGAGGTCTTCTAGCATTTTCTTCAGGTCATCAAGAGATTCCGCCATGAGAACTATATCGTCTGCAAACCGAAGATGAGAGAGATATCGCCCATTGATGTTTATCCCTGATTCTTTCCAATCCAGAAGCTTGAAGATGTCTTCTAAGGTGGCAGTGAAGAGCTTGGGTGAGATCACGTCTCCTTGTCGTACGCCTTTTCGTATAGGGATTGATTTTGTGTTCTGGTCTTGGAGACGGACTGTCATATTGGCCTTGTTATATAATCCTCTCAGTACTTCGATATACCTAGTATCTATTCTGCATCGTTGAAGAGCCTGAAGTACAGCCCAGGTTTCCACCGAATCAAACGCTTTCTGGTAGTCCACGAATGCTAAACAGAGCGGCAGATTATACTCTTCGTACTTCTGTATAATCTGCCGCAGCGTGTGGATATGATCCATGGTACTAAATGATTTGCGGAAACCGGCTTGCTCGGGAGGCTGGGAGTCATCCAATTTTCGTGTTATGCGGTTTGTCAAAATTCTGGAAAAAAGCTTGTATATGTGGCTCAAAAGTGAGATAGGTCTATAATTTTTTAGGAGTGTCTTATCACCCTTCTTGAAAAACAAAACCACTACGCTTTTGCTCCACGACTCTGGTGGGGTAGCGTTCAGGATAACGGAATTGAATAACCTTTGTAGGACTTGTAGTATTGGTTTTCCACCAGCTTTAAGTAGTTCAGTTGTAATACCGTCTTCCCCTGGGGCTTTGTTGTTTTTCATTTGTTTGAGAGCTGATCTAATTTCATACAAGCTAACATCTGGGATATCATCGGTATGATGGCGAGTAAGCAGCTTACGGGAAGCTACGCACGATCTTCTCGTCAAACATACCGCAATGCCTAAAAACAAAAGTATACAACCAGTGTGTGTTGCCAGTTATAACATATGGCGCAGAGACATGGTCGTTTACAAAGGGCCTGATAAATAAATTAAGAGTGACCCAACGAGCTATGGAGAGAGCAATGCTCGGAATTTCGCTGCGCGACAAGATCCGCAATACGGAAATTCGCAGACGAACGAAGGTAACTGACATTGCTCTCAGAATCTCCAAACTAAAATGGCAGTGGGCAGGCCACATAGCCCGCAGGACCGATGCTCGTTGGGGAATACAGGTCCTTGAATGGCGACCAAGAACCGGACGGCGCACTGTTGGACGCCCTCCCACTAGATGGACGGATGATATAGTTAAGACAGCTGGGCGCAGATGGTTAAGCAAAGCCAAAGATCGGCAACTGTGGCACAGTATGGGGGAGGCCTACGTCCAACAGTGGACTTATCCGGGCTGAATGGATGGATGGATGGATGATTGGTATTGTTGCTTCTTGATGGAACTGGATTCAAGGTTATTATTACTATATTTAACAGCAGCCTGTAGGACACAGATTATAGTTTAAAATATGACTTTAGATCCCCTCTCCATATTACCTTGTCCGCCTGCCGCAAGCAGTCTATCCGCCTCATCTTGCCCTTCTGGTCCGGGTTCGACAGCACACACACAGCCGGTCTCTTGCCCGTGATGCTCAGCACGAAGTCCTCCCGGCAGTCCTGCGTGATGTCCTTGCGCAGTTTCCCGAGCAGCCGTGACGCCCACTTTTGTTTTACTTCCGCTTTTTCGTTCTGGAATCATTAGTTGACGTGTGTGAGAGGAAGTAAATATAAATAATGTTCCCAACGCTTGATCGATACCTTAAATAAATTGTAAGTAAAAAATTAACTATAAACTTGCGTGGGCGTTGCAAAACAGTGTGCTACTATCGTCTATATTATAATATCTTTTGCTGCACCCGGGCTCGCTTCGATGTGGCGCATATTAGATCATAGTTGCGTTACGTATAATTCAAAAATTAATTAAACTGATGAATATTATACTAAAAATGAAATTTCCTTTTTTTTCGTTAGTTCGATTCCCGGTCGAAGCAAGTGAATTTTCGAAAGTCTTTGAATGCAGTTATTTTTCTTATTAAAATTAAAAAGGAATGTTTCCTTTCAGCAAAATTCGCTATCTTCAGTATTTCAAGTGCTTTCCCTCCAGGGCCCATCGAAAATTTCCACACTCTATAAATACCAGCGATGAGTTTTGAATATGTATAAAGTATTAATTATTCTCATTATAAGGACCTCACCTGCGTTTCACACCACGATGAAAAATATATTTGATGGTGAGAGTATTCGAGCGTTTTAGGAAAGAAATCTACATCATATTAAGAACTCATGCAAAGTGTAGCATTGCGAGGAGGAACACTCCTGAAAACGCACCAGGCGATCCATTTCATTCAGTGACGAAATTAAATACCTCCAGTGAGACGAAGGTATAACTTATCTCATTTGTAAATCCCTTGTGGAGTAAAGAAGTAAACTGAAGATATACATAATACGACAGATTACTAAATAATTACTGCATAAATAATACATGTAAGTACGTGTCCATATGTAAAGAACATTTTGACATGTTTGCATATGCCTACGGTTCTCCTAAAAGACTAGACAAACACACAATACATGGAAATATAGCATCATAAATATTATAGACACAAAAGATATATTAAATAATAACATTTATAACAATCGAAATTGGAACATTGGTGCAATGAACAAAATTATCAATACTTGTTTAAAAAGCTCTTGATCCAAAAAAAATATTTCACTCAACGCTTTTGTCGTTATTTTGAAATGATTATCACAAGTAAGTTTTCATTTAATTTAAGATTATTCTACAATATAGGAAACTATATTTTATGAAAGAGAATAAATAGATATCGGCAAAAGTTTATAGATATTATGTCATGTACTTAATATAGTTATGGAGGCGCAGACAGAGAGCGTAGTAACCCATGACCACGCGGTCTGTAGATCATAGGACTATGGATATACTGGGATATACATATTGCGGAAAACTGCTGATGTACCTATATGTATAAATATGACCGCCTCCTTGGTACAGTAGTTGACGCGTGAGCGTAGAACCGAGGGGTCTTGGGTTCGATTCCCGGTGGAGACGAGGAAAAAAATGTCTCGGTCTGGCAGGACACAGAAGGCTGATCACCTACTTGTCCCTAAAAAAAATCGATCAGTGAAACAGATGTATAATGCATCTGCCCCTTACCCCACTTGGGGACATGGGACTTCACTTTTTTTCACTACCATAAATAAAACGCCCTTCCATCTACAAAACCTAATTCATCCAGAAGACATTAAACAAATACTATTCTATCTGCACTTCCAATCAATACAAACAAACAACCAGCTAAAACACCATGTTATATATTAATTTTTCCGCCATTCTTACGTAACGTGACGTCATCGGGCACAGTATAAATTACATGAATTTATGACAAGGGAAGCTAAGCGCATTGCGTCTAGCCGAATAGCAATGGTAGACTATGGCGTGTCTGTAATACCGCAACTTTTAAATTCGTTTTATTACTGAAATAGCTTTTTGTTATTGTTTAATTATTGTAAAATGTATTGAAAATAGTTATGTATTTAGTTTGTAAATATTAGTAAGGCGTAAATTATTTTAAATTCAGTATGTACAATATACATATTGGACTTTCAAATATCTCTGTACGCAGTCAAAGCTTTTACATGAAAAATCTAATAAATCTTTCCTTTTAGCTTGTTTTAGAATTGAAATACCACTCTGTCGGTATAGTTTTTCAAACTAAGTAATATCATAAAAAAAAAGATTTATATATTTTAATATTTGTAAAAAATGACTTCAAAACTACTGGACTGATTTCGAAAATTCTTTAACTAGCAAAAAGCTACATTATTCCTGCGTGACATAGGCTATCTACATAGGTATCTCAAAAAAACTTAAGTTATATCATAAAAAATCATCCATGTACTTATGTATTTGTTGGCAACAGTAATAAAGGTAGTCAATGTTAAGAAGTCAACGACAGACTTCAATACTTAACGTTGTTATTTTAAAACATTATACTAAAATACATCATCATCATCAGCCCATATATTATGTTCCCACTGCTGGGACATACGGGCCTCCTATGAGGGTACAGGCCATAATCCACCACGCTGCGCTGGCCAAGTGCGTGTTGGCGGATGACACATGTCGTCGAACTTTTTAATTCTTCGACATGTCGGTTTCCTCACGATGTTTTCCTTCACCGTTCGAGCAGTGGTGATGTTACAACATGCGCAGATAAATTGAAAAATCAATTTATTTCCTGCGCGCTCGCCTGGTCTCGAACCACGGACTTATCGATTCGAAGTCCGAGGTCTCACCACTGAGCCACCACTGCGCTACACTAAAATACACTTAATTCTTAATAAAATGTAGCCTACTATACGTACATTGGCGTTTTAAACATATAAAGTCACTAGCGGTTCGCCGCGGCTTCGCCCGTGGTACATATTTCGCAACATACATTTTAATGTAGCCTAACTATATTCTTTCTCAGGGTCTAAAGATTGTCTGTGCCGAATTTCATCAAAATCGGTTGAGAGGTTTAATCGGGAAAGCGTAACAGACAGACAAGACAGACAGAGTTACTTTCGCATTTATAATTTTAATAATTATAGTAGGGATAGATTATTTAGAATACAGATGTAAATGGGTCTATAGGATATATTCAGATACACACTCTATTATAAACAACCTTCATATAGTCTGTAGGTACATTCAACACGACCAGAGACAAGCCCAAGAACAACAGCTTTACTTTATTCCAATAAACTTTCCGACTCAAAACACCCAACAAAACTTTTGTTTTCCTTCCAATTTTGTGTTTCTATGTTAGTTTATAAAGTAGAACCCAATTGCTGCAAAACCATGTTCACTTCACTATTATCTACTAACTAGCTGTGCTCCGCGGTTTTACCCACAGTGCTCCGCTCCTGTTAGTCTTAGCGAGATGATATATAGCCTATAGCCTTCCTCGATAAATGGGCTATCTAACACCGAAAGAAATTTTCAAATCGGACTAAGTAATTTCCGAGATTAGTGCGTTCAAACAAACAAACTCTTCAGCTTTATAATATTAAGTATAGATATAAATAAATAATTACCTGTAACTCATATTTGGTATGCCGTTCCTCCTCAAGACTCATCCGTTTCTCGTGTTTTTTGTAATATTTCCTCTTGGCCGCTTGCAAGTTGAACCACGTATATGAAAAGGACTTAACGAAAGGCATCAGGGCCTCTATGAACGGATGGAATTCGTCCTGTGAACAGTCAGAAGGGTGGTGGAAAAACGTAAAAGTATTATCCATTTTAGAACAACTTGTTGTCACCCCAACCTTGTTTGAAACAATGGTCTAATTATTTTTTTTAGTGTGGTCACCTTACATAAAAAAATATCAATGAGATTGAAATTAATTCAACTTTCTTTAATATCTTACATTAATTAATAATCACGAAGAAATTTACATTGTTATATTTTGGAAGAAACTTTAATATTCAAACTAAAATCTCATTTATGAATAAGAGCATAATTTAACACCAAATATATAGAACCATACAATAATACAAATCTATACCCAAAGAATACCATTATCTTGCAAAGAAAGCACAAAATCGTGTTGTCTCGTTTCAAATTATCGATTTACATAATGTCAGAGCAAGACACAAGATTTAGAGCTTCCTTATATCACAAGATCATACAATATAATATATTTACAACAAAAGCATTCATAACATAAAGGCGAATCCAAAGGCATAAGGAGTCCTATTTAATAGCAATATTAATTTTATTACTTCAACTAATATAACACTAAAATGATAAATTTCCACATAAATTTCATACTTATTTTATAATGTACAAAAAAAATAGATATTCTTGTAACTACCTATACATAAAATTCTTGCTAATTCTTATGTTAGACGTACGAAAACATGAAACCTTATATAACATAACTAAGTAGTTAGAATAAAAAGCCGCGACATTGGTATCGTGATCCTAAATTAAAGTTCCGAAAATGTATCCTCATCTGAACATCATTTATTACCCGATACTAGTAAATAAGCTGACTGCTAAGGCTGACTGCTATTTGTTAAATAATAATAATTATTTCTTATTTTTTTTAATCCATCTAGGACAAATCTTTTATTAGACGTCACTGGCACACAATAAAAATGTTTTTTAAAAATCGAATTAGGCTATCCAGGCCGCGTAAAGCCCGCCAATATTGACACATGTCACTGTCACCGATCACGCATTCATCGCGCGCCACGAACAAATGCTGTATTGTTGTGCTTTGAATCATAACTTAATATGCAAATGTGCCATCCTGATTTATCGCCAACCCTTTTTAGCTGTACAGTATTGGAATGTATTTGTTTTTATACTTTTTTCGAGACTCAAATTATAAATGACATGCTTGTCAATTCGCCATGTTTTATTCATGGCCAGTTCGAAGAAAATGTTGCTTGTTTCAGAGAAATTTGACTCGACATAGTCTGGTAAAGATACGAAAAATACGCACTCACTGTCGTGGGTGGTTACTTGTGCAATGTTGAACAATACGTTGGTGTATTAAACGAATTGTTTCGAGCAACCTACATTATTTTTGTCAAGTAATATTTATAGGTAAATGAAAGAAAGATGTCCGCTTTAATATGATGTTAGACGTCATTAAACAAAATTCTAAATATTACTATATATCTTATCTTTCAAACTATCCTTTTACTTCAGTAAAACCTTCAACCTTACGCTCTTTACGCAAGTTCACTACAAAATCTATCCAATCCTGCAATCCGTACAACACAAGATACAAAAAACTTCAATCACCTGACCTTCTACCTCACCTACGCTCCAACTGTATGAATGAAATCTTTTAAAGACGGTTTACGTTCTCCATAAACAATGAACTAGTCAAAACATTAAATTGGCTGGCAACACGTAATGCCAAAACAGATTGCCAGGACCTGCCCACGTGGCGGGCTTCCCTGATAGCACTGCCAAATATTTAATTTTACCATTCATGAATCACGGATCTTGCGGGGCGATTGTGTCCCTTACCCTTGACATACTTCTTTAAGGGTAATAAGAAATTATTCAAAATAGAGAATAACACAACTATTTCCATCAGATACCTTATATTTTTTGTTTGATCTAATTCGTGGACTTAATGCGGTTTATTAATTCATTATTTGAAAAAGGAGGCGTTCATGTATCTTGAACATCACATTGAATTTCTAATTCTTATCCTTAGGTAAGCTCCAGATTTCCGCATACTATCAAGAGATAATTCATGATCTAGGTACCTGCTAAAGCTAAAAGATTTTATCTCAAACAATTATTAGTACAAACGTGTCTCGCTCTTCAAAACAAACCAAATGAAAAAGACAACAATTCCATCATGCTATTCGCTGGCAATTCATGATTCATTCTAAAAAATACGATTTATAATCCAATTCACACTATTTATCTAGTTCAAACAAGAAGCCGTCACAACATATCGTTGGCTTACACCGCAGACACCGAACCGGCCTGCCAAGCTACCTTGGCAGGACCCTGCCAGCACGTGGCGTGTTCCTGGCATGAAATACACAAAAAACTTGCCAATTTGCCATTGATAAATAAGCCTATTAAACACGCTTCTATTCATTTACTATCGGAAATTCTTTACGATGTTACGTTTTTATATTGGACGTGTGTACGTCTTTCATGCGTTGGCCAACACAGAATGGTTTTCTGATAGCTATTTGATATTGTTCTGCGTTAGATTGTCGTCAACTTTAAACTGATTGCTACCTAATTTAAGAAACAATAAACTATTGTTTTTTTTTCATATCTTTCTTGAGCCATTATTTGCTGCTATGGATTAACTTAGTTTTTGGAACCCAACTTCCAATTTGAACTGTACCGTCTATTCATTATTCAGAATAGTTTAGGATTATTAAGTTGAGTTCGGATCGGATATAAAGTATTGACTACAAGATCAAGATGATTTGATTGTCCATCGACTATAAATAACGTTTAGAATTTATTCAAAAAAGCATCCTTCACTCCGAAACATCTCAATAAAACTCACCTCGTTAAACAAGCAGTTATAACAGTAACAAAATAAAACGCGAGCTTAATCTAAAAATAACATTACCGGAGCATAAGCGCACAACCGCCATGTTGAAGACACGAAAAAGCGCGCGAAATAGAAAATACAAAACGGCGTCATAAAACTATCACGCTCACGATAAGGCGCGAATATTTGGCGTATATGAGCAACAAATGCTGAACAGTAAGACTTGGCAAACTGTTGGATCTCCGTACAATATGCCCTGATGCTGAGATGATATCGCTTTCACGTGTTTATTTGATTGTGTTTTAAAGTTATTCGCTAGTAAAGTAGCTGGGAACTTAGATAATATGTGAAGTGAATTCAGAAGTTATGTAACTGTGTTGAAATTTAGATAGAAAATAACATGGGAGCAACTAGGGCCTATACTTGAGGTATAATACAATTTTCAGAACAAGAGAGGGAAGAGTTATCACTATGGAATTACCTAAATGTATGTACATGAATTTGACAAAAGCTTTATCAAATAAGTTCTACCAAATACACTTTGACCCAAAATTTTCACGTCATGTGCTGTTGAGAGTGCAAAAGGAACTTGTGATAGAAAATTGCAATCATTTTCTGCTTTAAGCCAAATATTTGGAAGAAGTTGTGTTCAGTGATCTATTCTGTTCTAATGAAGGTGTTTGATTTAGTATTGCAATAAATTTTACCTATTTAAAACAAACGATGAATAAAAGTAAACTTTGTTTACAAACGCATCCTCGTAAAGCAAACCGATCCAAACAAACTATTAGAAATACTTCCAAAACACGAGCATTGCCAAACTGGAGAGCGTTCACCCGAAGATTTTGGCGCCAAATCCTACGTCAACGATTCATTATTATTTTTTATCTGTATTCCGCGATTTATTTTATAGATATTGGCGCTGGTTCATCGGGGATACCCATGTGGACTTGGCCGTGGCACCGATTGGCTTACCTATCTGGGTCGCTACGTCACACAGGAGTCAGGCCAAAATCATAGCACACGCGGAAAGTTGCTATGTGAAAAAAATACGGCGGCCATCTTGTCACGCGCCGTTTTGGCGCGCAACAAGTGAACGCATACGTTTAGCAGCGCACGTAATTCTACAATAAATATCCATTGTTGTAAACTGAATGCAGAATTTGATTATATGTATTTAGGTAGTTAACCTGAACGAGCCTGGAATATTTAAAGTATTTGCGATGCATTTTGAGGAATTTCTCCGGATAAACCCTCGGTTTCTCTGAGCAATATTCTGCGGTGACAATGAAATATTGCCTACTTTCTATAGCTTTATACTCTTGCTATTTTCACAAAAACGTCAATGGGTATCATATATCTATCGAGTAAACGCAATCGTTTTCATCCATAGCTTTCAGACAGTAAGCTCTTCAACAACTTTTATTGCAAAATTGCGATTGGAAACCAAAAGCGAAAACCTGATGATATTTGGAAAAGGCTGCGCCCATCATTTAGTCAGTATTCCCCTGTTGCATTTTGGAAAAATAATTCATAATCTTCATTCAATATAATGCTTAAATTCATGAATAAATGTTTCACAAAATCAATAAATCAATAAAGATTTCCATCGAGCAAGAAACCAATTTCCCGATTCACCTAAATCCCGAAACCAGCTCGACCAAACCATAAACTAATCTCCAAACTCCTTACAGCAAACATTCACATCGTAACAGGCGTGTCAAGTATATGATTTCGTCAAACCGTTAACCGACCATCAAAGAAAACTGTTTTTTGTTCATCGTAAAATTTTGCCTTGTTGTTTGGGTATGGTTTTCAGTACGCCCAAAAACTTAGGTAACGTTATATTTCAATTTACTTGTAACATCACTACAGACTTTCAATGGAAAGTCTACGAAACTGCAAAAGTATTATAAATTGATGATTTTATTGCTCTGTACAATATTATCATTATTCAAATTTGTGAAGGAATAAAGGGATGTCCTACAAAGTTAGAAGTTATGTGACCACCCCTTAACCGCAGTTAGTCAGTATTCTTTTCAAGACTATAAAGCTGATGAGTCATTGGATTCCGTTTTGATTTTTTTTACATACATAGTTGATCGTATGATACATATGATATTACACTTTTATTTTAAACTAGATTTCCACCCGCGGCTTCGCTCGCGTTTGCAAAGGAAAACCCGCATAGTTCCCGTTCCCGTGGGATTTCCGGGATAAAAACTATCCTATGTGTTAATCCAAGTTACCCTCTATATGTGTGCTAAATTTCATTGTAATCGGTTCAGTAGTTTTTACGTGAAAGAGTAACAAACATCCATACATCCATACATCCATACAAACTTTCGCATTTATAATATTAGTATGGATGATCACCTACATGTCCTTATGTATATGAAAATTGTTAAATCTAAAGTATGTATGATATTGCCATGTTCAAGAGGTTGATTTTAGGAAGAATTCATGACGTCACATTTCAAGATATATTATGTTTTACATATTGAATAAAACACAAATAGATACTTATATTATAGAACTAGACTTTGACGCAACCAATAAATCTTCAGATTATGATATGAAGGATATGTAATTACGATATTTTATGAGCCACGTGGTTATTGAAGTGTTATTTCCATAACGTTTATAGAAAAGTTAACTCCCAGCCCCGTATTCACTCGAATAATAAATAAGGTTCGAATATACTAATCCAGTTTACAACGAAACAGTGTCTTCTTCTTCTTCTCTTAATTCCTAATGGCTCCACCCAATAAAAAGGGATGTCCAGTATATCGAAACAGTGTCATACAGAATGGTTCAAACTTTTTTGACATAATATTTTTACCTAGATATTTTCATGTGTTTGATTTTACGCATTGAGACATAAAGTCTCTCCCTGGCCACTGCTGCAAAATGTTCAATATTTCAGGCTAATAATATCCTAGATACTAATATTATAAATGCGAAAGTTTGTGAGGATGTGTGTGTGTGTGTGTGTGTGTATGTTACTCTTTCGCGCAAATATTACTGAACCGATTAAAATGAAATTTAACACACATATAGAGGGTAACCTGGATTACCACATAGGTTTTATCCCGAAAATCCCACGGGAAAGGGAACTATGCGGGTTTTCCTTTGAAAACGCGGGCGAAGCCGCGGGGGGAAATCTATCGAATAAATCGTGATTAAAATCCGTTAAGACTTTAATTTCTGAATTTTTTTACCTATTTCATTTTAAATTCCTAAAAAAAGAGGAAAACAATATCTATTCATATGATAAATCTCTCATACGTTCGTGACTGAACCGCCCCACACCAAGACCAAGTAAACGACCATTATACTATGTAAATATTTAAAAATATTAACTGTAGATTGAATCAAATAGAACGGCAACTATTTGATAGTGATTCCGCTGTGTAGTTTGACGTATTTATATCGTATTCACGACTGAAGCGGTGTAACAGCTGAACTGTTTGCTGAAATAGAAAATAGTTTCAAGAACTGGCCGCGCGGTGGTAGTGTTAGCGGGGTGGATCTTTATTATTTATTTATCTATCTTTGACTTACAGTACAAAACATACCAACTTTTCTTGAAATTCAAATTCAAATTGCTTTATTTGCAGAATGTAGAATAAAGATGTTTGTAGATACAGACAATATAGTCATAGATCCTTAAACATTCTGCTCGTAGTTGAGCGTGCAAATATAGGTATTATAAACTACTTTTTACAATATTATATCCCAAAACACTTATATAAAAAAAAAAAAATTTAAATTATGTCCAGATATGATATCCATTATATTTTAAATTTATATCTTTGAAATCCTATTGAAAAACAACGGGTACTAGCACCGTGACTAAGTACATTGAACTAATCTTGATAGTCATAGGAAAATGAAATAAGAGATAATAATTAATTTTACAGATATGAAGAGAATTAATATGTCTAAGAATGTAATCTGACGCCGATAATATAGTTGAAGCTTTCTTATCTACACAACGTAATATAAAACATAAACGGAATTAAATAAATTACTATCTGGATCGTTGATAACCATACATCCGATGTACAACGTTTTTACACTAACATAATATTATACCAAGAAACGCTACATCGTATAAAATCGCTATCCGCTCACACTGGCGTCTCCATGCACTCAAGCCGACCTTCCTCTATAGAGGTATCGGAGAGCATTCAGCCCATACTAATGCAACGTTCAATATTATTTGCGACTTCACTTGCTATAGGGCAATCTAATGAAAGTTCGAAATATCCCCTGAAAGCTGGGAATTTTGACTTATAAATTTAGTTTTATACGACACTTAAGCATCGCTGTTGTGGTGTTTTTCATCACAGACTGAACTGGCTGAAGGACCATAGACAATAGATCATAGATTATTTTTATTATAAAAACGTTTTAAAATCATTTAAATAATGAAGTAAGAACCAGATTTCTATTGGGGGTATATGATTGAAAATGTCTAACTGTGCTGTAGGTAATTGTCTTGCATAGAATTATCTTATTTAAAAAAAATATAGGTGCTGACATGGACCTATGTAAATTTGAAATCGCTAAAATAATATATTCACGTAAAAAGTTAATGAAATCAATGGAAATAAGTATCAATTTATTATCAAATACTTATACCAAAAGATTAAAATTTTAACGATTATATATTTATAATTCTATAACAATTTCATACAATAACCTTAATCCTGAAAAGCGCAATTACTTCCTCTCTTCAAGTTGAAACTAAACAAAAAAACAAATAAACATCAATTTACTTATAAAATGTGTTTATTCTCAAACACCTTTTAAATTCAATACTTTTCTATAAATTCTCTTAGAAAATTCTAGAAGAAAATATGTCAATAAAAGACGTAACACCCAAGATCCTGCTTGGAAAAGTAGAAGACATGGGCACGTGCTACGAATATTGTCCAATGTGTGATGCAATCTATCAATAGAATTCCTAGATTGTAGAAAACTATGAATTTTTCGTTTTTTTTTTATCTGGGAAAAGTAGTAAATTTTTTAGGAAGAAATAAGTTAAAACTGTGATAAATTTGAGTGCAGAGAGTTTATGATATTAAATCTATGCTTTTCATTTATCGAATTAATACTAATAAGATATTTTTTTAAATGGTGTAAATATTTTTTTTATTCTGAAACATAATAAGATAGGTATATACAAAGTTTATATTTTTACAAAAAGAACAACCACACCGAACCTATCATTCTTGTAAGTTACAACATCACAGCCTTTCGACCTTATTCCTTATAAATTAAATATAATATTAAAAAAATTATCAACACTACGAAATTTCTACAACATTTGCATCATATCATGAAATTAATATATGTACCGTAAAAAATAGACAAACAATTGTATTCCTGACCTTGTAAACTGCAAATTGAGAGGGCGCCAAATTAAATGTAACCTAATTTAGAAGTTTCCACTGCAACTATAAATCATTTACTTTTTCTCCATTGTCATTTGAGCTTACGCTAATTTTGCAAGCAGGGTTATAGACAGCAACTATTGAAGAAAATTTGAAGAAAGTTTAAAACTTTTAAAGGTAAATTTCGATTTAAAAACTGTCATAATCGTAATTATGATATTTACCATTTTCAATCCATTTTCAGAAAGTATTTTTCAATTTGTAGCCCTTACGATACGAACTTTTTAATATTAATATCTAGAGTTTTCTTAAAACTAATATAAAAATCTATTTTTTGATATTTTTAGTTTTATAGCTTTCAAATGCTTTATAAATAAAAATTATAACTAAATTCTTCTTAGGGCTTATTTTTCAATCCTTGGATAAAACTTATCCGTCCAATAAAATATTACACGATAATATTAAAATGTCACCTGTAAACTGTCAAATTCAGGTAATTAGAATACATTTCATAAATGGTAGTTTAATAAGTTATTCTACGAATAAGTTTTAACCAAGGATTGAAAAATCAGCCCTTAATAATAATTGTCCACATTTTTAAAACGATCTACTGACAAAATGTGACATTCAGTGTTCAATGTTAAATTTTCGTAACAACGGAAAATCGAAGTATAATAGGTATATATAGCTTCTAAATGCGTATATTTTAAAACATTAAATGTGTTGTGTATGAACATTGAATATTTTCTTGTGTTATAAGCGAGTAAAATACAATTTGAATTTATATTATTTGTGTATAAATAAACGACTTCTTACATTCGTTTCAAACTATTTGATTACTAAGGTTAGATAATTCGCTTATAAATAAATCTTTGATACCCTTAATCATGACGGAATATTAATATTTTTTAAGATCGAAAACCATGATTAGAACACGCTTTAATCCAATTCTCCTAACGTGCAAAAATTAATTATTTCATACGTATTTTGACGATTCAAAAATCACCTGAAAGAACTACTTCTTAAAAAGCTTGAGTTTAAGTTTGAGTTTGAGTTGCAATTGCAATTAAGCCACCATCTACAAGAATGTCTCACCCGGATGCGAGCGTTGCTACAACGAATAAATATGGCGGACACTGGAATTCTAATACACATGGCTTTTAATGCTGCCTGCTAATGCGATTCTATCAGAGTTGTAGTTATAAATCGCAAGTCGTGACGTCATGAGTTTTAGGTGATCTAAGTGAAAATTATTAAATAGGTACTAGCTGTTCCCCGCGGTTTCACCCGCATTGCTCCGCTCCTGTTGGTCTCAGCGTGATGATATATTAGAGCCTATAGCCTTCCTCGATAAATTGGCTATTTACCACCGAAAGAATTTTTCAAATTGGACCAGTAGTTCCCGAGATTAGCACGTTCAAACAAACAAACTCTTCAGCTTTATAATATTAGTATAGATGAGTTTATAAAGAATAGATTTTGCTAATATAAATTTTGAGCAAGATGGTGTAAGAAGGTATAAGCCTCTAAAAAACTGAGCAACGTGGTTGCATTGTTAACGTTCAATGTAAAAATTTACAATAATTTGGTGACATTGTAACCTAATTTGGAAAAAAAAAGAATGTTTGGAGGACGAATTTTGATAAAGAGATCGATGTAACGTTGAGATGAGTTGAGACAGAGAGAGGTTTTTGTAATAAAAGACTAATTTGACTAAGATGATGTTTTTACAATTGTAAAATATAGACGAGTTTTGTAATAAATTCGGATAAAAAACAATTTTGTATATTCCAAATAACTCCTACGTTAAACGAATCCCACGTCATCTACTAATCTCCTACCATTTCATTTACTATTTTTTATCTGGCTGTTAATTATCTATATTAGTAATTATTTAAAATTATACATGTATCAGCCATCTGGTTTCCATAACACAAGCGAAAGCATAGGATCAGATCGTGCCGTGTGTGAAAATTGTCCTGAAATATTTATTTATTTTCTTCTAAATCCACACATCGCGGAATCCCACGGTAAACCGCTAACATGGATCAAATCAAAACCAAGTGCATCTTATTGAAATTCCTCATACACACCACAAGGTGAACGGCGGACGATGCACTGCAACAATCATTTGCAAATAAACCAAATAAAATTCACATCACGCAGCCATTTTTACAATGCGTTTTATAATATGCGCTATGTTAATGCGTATTGTTTAGTTGTCATTGCGTAACTGTTTGCGTTTATTCGGGTCAACAACTTGGGGTTAATGTTTCGATTTCGGAAGTCGTTTTTGGGTGTTACAGGATACCCTGACTTTAAGGGCGAGAAAGCGTGGTGACAAAATTTTTTAAATATCATAAAAATGTCCGGAAAAATCGAATAAGTCCGGGAAAACTAAAGACTAGAGAGAGAGTTATAGATACTTTCTCATAACCATTCAAACTACAAAAAACATCGTTCTTTCTTATAAATTAAGTATAGATTTTTATTTATTTTCGATATTACGTATAGATACTTCAATTTTCGGTCTAAAGTTTCGGTCTGTTTTTGTTAATTAATATTTTTGCAATGATAATATAAGCTCAGAAAATCACAAGAAACATTGTTTTTGAACCTCTAATTGATTAATTATTAAAATCAATGTGTACATGTAGAATTATTTTCATTGTTATATTGATTACAATTAACGTCCGCTTTTGAAGTCCGTTTAAAGTATAAATTATTTACATCACGTCTATTTTTCCAAATTATTAACACAGTTTATTAAGTTTTATAATCAATTGTTTTAGTATAGGTCGGTATTAATTAATTTGCAATTTTTTATTCTCGTACGAAAATTTCAATTACCTACTTACCCCTTAATTAATTAGTAATATGCATGATTTTCACTACACCCAGTATTATTAAAGCAACATTGCTTTTCTAATACTGGGTGTAGTGAAAATTCATTCATTAGTACATACTAATTATTATATAGTATTGAATTTGAACATAAATTAACTGTATCTAATATAAAGTTAAATCGTATAAATTTTAACCTCAATTTGCACGATACCTGAATTTCAGAACTATGAACTCTTCGAATATTTTTATCAATTCTGTATCTTGTACCTATTACTTGTATAACGATTTTGTAATTTTTATTGTCCTAATATTAGATTGAAGTATTCCGTTAGTTAAATAATCAATAACTTATGTTATAAAGTTGTAAAATAAATAAATCTTTTATTCGGCAAAGTAGTTGAGCATATTTCGCATCTATGCACAAATAACTATTCTGTTAGCCATATTACTTAAATCTAGTAAAATATACAAAATCTTAAACTTTTAGTGCAATTACAGATAGCCTACTTATTATAGACACAAGACGCCTTTATTTCAAATACTAAAATACCAAAACATTAATAAAAAAAATATATTGTGTACACACGTATGAAGTGAAACTTCTTTATGACCCTATTTTTCAAAAAAAATTTACTATATTCAACTTTACAGAAATACGTCGAATCACGTGTGGTAGGGATAAGAAAAAAATGGCACATAACGGAAAAATGTTACGCCTTACGAATAAATGTTAACTAAATTTTTTTCCAACCCCGATAAAGAAGTTTCACTTCAATAAATTAACGATTAGCCTATCATTGATTTATTGATAGTGTCAAAACATACAAATTTCATCTTCATTTCCACATGGTATAATATATATTTTATCATGATTAATCTTTAAGTCCATATATATGCACCTATTAGAATTAGGTGCATTGCAAAAAACATTTAAACCTTTTCGTAACACGTGAAACAAATGTGTATAATACGAGTTGAATTCCAAAGTTTCGTTTAACTCAACGTACTTTTGAACGTATAAAAGCCAATACGAACTCAGGCTTCACATCCTAACACAACAGAAAGGCAACTCTAATCATACAAACAAAAACTATTGTTCCATTTACATAATGAGCATCCTGGCGTTATCCAAAACTCCGTTGCTTTATTACACAACCTCCGAGCGAGTACAACCCCCGCTAACTACGTCAGAACACAGTTAAAACTCACAAGCTCTAAGAATACACCCATTACTGTAATAGTGCAACCATCGAGCTATAAACATGCAAATACAGCAATCAAGAGGCGAAAATCGTCGAAAATTATTCACGTAAACT
This sequence comes from Colias croceus, assembly GCF_905220415.1. Lineage (NCBI taxonomy): Eukaryota > Metazoa > Arthropoda > Insecta > Lepidoptera > Pieridae > Colias > Colias croceus. The sequence goes on from NC_059562.1 coordinate 6,591,124, forward strand.
CCGAAATCCCTTAAGACGACGGTCTCGAACCCGGGGATGACGCTTAACGGGTGGTGTATGCAAATCGGTTTGTCCTCACACGGCTTACAGCCACACATCACTAATCCCCAAGTTAACTCAACTATTGTCTCCGTTACTCTAAGATATGGCCCGACCGTTTGCATATTGGCATAATGTTCAATGCGCCGAGTTATGACAGTATCGATAATAATTTGCGGCGACGGGTGTCCGGCTAGTGATGCGACTCGATATCGATAATGATCCGATTGTAATGCAAACTAATCGAGATACATAAATCATCGATACATGGAACATAAAAGAGACGGCGCCAGACGCTACATACAATTTAAACATACATTGATCATTAATTCATCACATAGAAAACACTTGAAATGCTATGCGTTCGCCCGCTCTCGTAGCATACAAAGCAACTGAAAACATCCTAGAACTATTCCTTTATATGTTACGTGAATTTCTACTTTTTTTTAATAAATTACTTGTATTTTAGGGAACGTTTAAATTATTCAAAGAATTTGAAATAGATATTATTGAGCACTGCAACAAAGCTGACTTTTTATTTCAAAAACAGCTTAAGATATAAAACGCTTCAAATAATTTAAACGTTCCCTAAAATACTCGTAATTTATTTGAAAACACAAACATATTATAACAGAAATATTTCAGATATCTTCATCTTGAAATATTTTATATACGTTTTTACGTACAGTAATGTCGAGATTTTTGTCGCCGTCGTAATATATCTTATAGGCTTATCGAAATACTTCAAGTATTTTTACAAAAAGTATTTTCGGTAACTATGAGAGATGCGCATTGCAGTCTCTTTTATGAAAATTAGACTGCCACTAGAAATAAAGAAAGTCACGTCCTCCCAACTTAAGTGCCTTCGTTCAATGGTCCGACCGGAGTCATTAGGAAAGAAGTAATTAAAGGCCCGATTAAAAAGAAAAAACCTATACTCGCAGACGCGGCGTGGCCGCTAGTAAACATGGCATAATCAAAAAATGTTGCAAGTGTTGAAGTATAAACAATATAGTGTTTGGCAAGGCTGCAAGGCGCTCCCGATTACACTTCCATCATTCCGCCGGTTCATTCAATATTTTTTTTTACTAAACACTGTAATTTCTTGGCTCGAACGCATCCGTTTACATGCCAAACAATAAATTTATTAGCCGGAGGAGTGGCAACACTGAACGTCACTCATCGATACGTCATCGATTGCGTGGAATTTTCGACATTTTGAAAATCGATTTCGGCGTACGATGCGATCTGCAGCGGCTTACATAACGCGCCGTCAAGGTGACTCGCCCGTAGCCACTACTCCGATCTATTTTCAGTCGAATTTCATAAATACACCGTGACAGCCCATCTCTCCTCTCCCGCGTCCGCCGCCATGCCTGGGCGGCCATCTTGCGTCTTGCGTAATTACAAAAGTTCTGGTGTCACACAGAAATACCGCACCATCGGGCGTCCTTGCTAATTTTAAAGTCCTTTCCTAAAGTTAAGCGTTTATGAGGTAATAGAGGTTGTGACGTAGTTCTGGCAATCTGCCGGACGCCGTACGCGGTCGAACGAAGAAAAATGGTCGAGACGGCGTGTGGGGTTATATTTAGAAGTGTCCCAACGTTTCGGGAGACGAGCGAAATCGACTCGAATCGTTACCGGGGACGAGTCTACGCTGATAATGTCCGGGTGCGGGGAACGATCGGAAAACTAATCGTATATTACTACGCGTGTATGGACAGCAGATGCGCTAACCAAAATTGCGGCCCGGAGCCTACCATCAATATTCTCGACCTAATTGAATATTATTCGGCAATTTGTGTTGCTGAAAATCTGGCTGCGAGTATGCGGTGTCCATATATCGTCTGGGAACGGTGTTAATGTTTTCTATGGGCATGACACGATGCGATGCAGTTGCAGAACTAAATTTAGCCGAGCGGTTTTAGCTCTGGGCCGCGTTTGCGCAACGCCTCGGCGCTGCGAGCGAGACGGCGAATTCTATTATCGGAAAAATGGTAAATCACTTGAGAAATAATGTCGTCTTGGTGCTTTTGATGAGCTGACGCCGTTGACAGTGAGGGTGTAGGGAATAATCTGATTTAATATACGATTACACGACACAATGAGGACAAAGAGGCGCTATCAAAACTGAATAGTCATAAACAAAGATTAAGACATCTTGAACAGAAATATCTGATGTTAACTTATGAAATGGCACAATTTACAGTTCTCTTGCAGTCTATGCAAACTGTATCAATTGCTCAATAGGTATTTTGTATAACTAAAGACAGAAATACGAAGAGTTATTTAAATCGTTAATTATAACGTCTGTAGTAATTATAACCTTAAAAAAGTATGATCCATTAAGATGTAGATAACAAGAATAACTCAAACTTCTTGATAAAAAAATAAAGATTACGTAAAGTACTTCGGAAGTAAAATCCTCTAAATATTCTTGAAATATTTTCAATATTATTTGTAAATTCAGATTCATTATTTACCGATACATTAAGGACGATAGAACAATAAACGTATTATGAATGTGCATAAGCCCGCTTTACGTCGACGACTAATATTAGAAATCTATTTAAGGTGCGACTTAAATAAATATGGCAATTATCTCAAAGATATAACAGAAACCCTTGAATTGAAATTATGTCTGCAGACACCCGTTAAGCTTGTTGAGTTAGCAGGAAATATATTTTAGTAAAGTAGTAATAGAAAAAAGTGATAAAATCATATACCTTTTACAGGGTTTTTCAATTTTCGTTCATTGTTTATTGACAGAAAACGGAAAATATTATATTGAACGTTGCTACGATTTTTATACGTAACTAAAATCTATATATATAAAACTCAAAGGTGACTGATATAGTGATCTATCAACGCACAGCCCAAACCACTGGACGTATCGGGCTGAAATTTGGCATGCAGGTAGATGTCATAACATAGGCGTCCCGTCCCCTAAGAAAGGATTTCCCGAAATTCTTGCGGGAACGGGGAAAAACGGGGATGCACGTACAAAGTCGTGGGCGGAAGCTAGTATAGAATATTATCGAAGGCAAATCTATAAAATTTTAAAATGATACGAAAATGTTAATCATTTTAAACCTGTACAGATAAAAATAAATACTTTCACAACTTTAATATTCTTTAAGTTTCTCCATCAAGACTACGACATGTACAACTGTCGAAAAGCTAAAATAGAGCCGTTTAATTTATAATTTTTATACACATTTTAAACATTCCTAAAAAAAGCAAACACGCCCATAAAGGGTCCTTAACCTAGTCTAGACTTCCCTTTGTTCTTACGACCTATACTGGGACCTATATATTTCTTCAAAGCATTTTATCATCTTTATACTATTTAGTCATCCCACTTCTGTGCTAATGATGGATTACATGTAAACTACATGAAAGTTTCGTATAAAACTGCTGGTCCCATTTTGAAAATAATTTGCACCTACTTTTACCTACTTTTGACCACCTACAATCTACATACATGATATAAATATAGTAAAAGTTATTATATGTGTTTGTTATTTCAATTATCCAAAAAAGCTGAACCGATTTGTAAAACGTTCGCAAAATATATAATAGAGCTTTTCTATTCACGTTTCAAGCAAAACTTGTTTTAGCAGCTTACACTTTATTTCAACAGACTGTAAATGTTAAAACTTTCATGACGATTCAAAAGTGCTTCTAGAAGAAGTCTAATTGAATAAATAAATGTTTGAGTTTGAGTTTGAATTCATTCAACCATTAAAAGATTTAAAATTAAAAAAATGTAAAATTAAAAATATCCCCAGCGAAATAATTTAAACGACTCAATATTTTATATAAAGTAAGTGATAATGGAAACTTGCAGCGAACAGATATCGCTATATCAGCGGAATGTCACGGACAGACAACCGATTTTATATATATATATATTTGGTAACGAAATTCCTTTTGATATCTTCTTATAGTTGCAATGTTTTGATATTTTCAAATCTGTGATAACAAATGGGATACATGTATGGGATAGTGAAATAAGGGGATAAGATATTTTATTTAGATTAGAAGCTTGTTTCGATTATTTCAGCAAAAAAAATAGCAGCAGCAAGTCTCTTTATAATCCATACTAATATTATAAATGCGAAAGTAACTCTGTATGTCTGTCTGTCTGTTACTCAATCACGCCTAAACTACTGAACAAAATTTCATGAAATTTTGTATGGAGATATTTTGATACACGAGAAAGGACATAGTTAGGCTACTTTTTATCCCGGGATATGACGCAATACCGGAAATCCCACGGGAACGGGAACTTTGCGGGTTTTTCTTTGACTCCGCGGGCGAAGCCGCGGGCGGAAACCTAGTATCAAATAATCAAATATATCGTATTATAATATGTACCTTACTAATGGTGAAAAAATGTTTAAAATCGACTGATTTTACCGATTGCTAATGTCCGAGCCTTAGAGCATTAAACCAACCGGAGACGATATGCGTAATTCTTTCATAGTCACTAACTTAGCCCGAGCTTATTTGGTAATAGACAAACAAAAAATCATTCCCTTATTTGAAATATTAGTGAAGATTTCTTGACTAGAAAATAAAACTTACACTGAGCAAAATAAGTTAGTTTTAAAGAGATATTTTAATAGTAGATTTGAATAAGGATTGTCTAAGGAATTGTCTAAGGTCTTGAATAAGGAGCATATCACTTGAAATCTGGAAATATTGAAGAAGTTTCTCTAAAATTGGTCAATTTCGTACAATTCCCTTACTAAATGTACAATTACTTCTGGACCTGTATTTCGTAGCAATATTTTATTTATTCATATAAACCGAAGTATGTCTAGGACGATTTATAACACAAGAACGGCTGTACCAATTTCTATGATTTGTTGACTTTGTATCCGCCCGAAATAGCTGAATCACTATTAAAACATTAGAAAAATTCACAGAATGACATAGAAAATTTATGAGACTACAATAACGAGCTATCTTCTATCTGAACTAATATTAAAGAGATGAAAGATACATAAAACATAAATCAAAACTATTTGATCGATTTATAAATTAATTCACAAAAATTAATTCTATCTTTGCCGAAAACCATAGTTTTCCTTTTTCCGAATGCTTTTTTTGCGAAATATTGAATAACGGGCTAGTATAGTATATCTTCATAATGCTTATTAAGTTTTTGTCCTTCGTCCTTTCTATTTATTAAATTTGCGATAATCTTCATCTATATCAATTTAAAAGATTCCGGAAGACAAAATATAGAGATGGGAGCTTATGAAAACAATATGGCCGTTAAGCTTGCAGCATTTGGGATTATTCCGCAAATTGATACTGATTCTTTAAGACTATATTGTATATTGGAACCTGAAAATTGTCCCCTGCCTTCTTCTGCCCCCTGCCCCAGGGCATGGAGAGGGATTGGAAAATAATATAGACATAGTTCTATACAGAAAACATAATACATATGCAAAATTTTACAGGTTTAAATATCAACAAATATTTCATAAACTACCTTTGTATTTATATAACATAATATTTGAAAAGTTTGCTGTAAATTTCGATAAAAGGTAGGTCTTCACTCTTCGTGATCTTTAACTGATAAAGAAAATTCATAGATGCAAGTAACTTTATAATTTCACAGGATCGACAAAATACTGGGTATAATCATTGGGTATAATATCCAAACAATTAATAAAATTCACAAGAAAAAAAAATTCTAAAAAAACAGTCTCGATTCTAACTGAAAAAACAATGACGTAACAATACTGGGAGTGCATACGCGATTTTCTTATAACAATCGTATAAAAAGTATCCTATAAGATCCAATATTCGGACGAAATCTCTTGAATATAGATCAGGCGCACTAACTGAATACAAATCCGATGTATTTTGAGGTTATCTGCGCTGTTATACCGTGGAAATTGGTTTGAACCTATAATTATACTTTACTGTTATCCGTTTACGTAGTAATCTGTCCATTTTTTATGCAAACTGAAAATTATAAGATAGGTAATTAAAAGTAACGATGTATATTATTCACAAGAAAAGTGACTGTTGTTAAGTAATCACACAGAATTCACGAGTTAATTTAAATTATTTTTACAGGACAAAACGATTTTTATGAATATTTAAGAGACATGTTAATCGTTTTTATAACATTGTAAAAGTAATGTTAACATTTAGATACGGTTATCCTTAGCGGTTATCTATATATATAAAAGAAAGTCTGTATGTTCCAACACTTATAACTCGAGATCTGCTGAACCAATTTTCATGGTTTTGGATTCGTTGGATTTGTCACCGCCCAGAATAGAAGAATAAATCATAAAAACATCAAAAACTAGACGAATAAATATTTTCCCAAAATTTTGATTTTCGTACATGTCAATCATTAGTTGTCAATCCTGTCAAATACGGAAAATAATGTTTGACATTCATGCGTTCAAAAATGTGTAAAATAGTTAAAAAGTAAAAAGGGTGAATAAATATTGTTTGTATTTATTTTAAAATCAATTATTAAAAAGTGCAATAAAAGCAGATACATAAAAATTCCTTTAATGTTTGTGTTTACGCGTGTTTTCAGAAATTAATAAGGTATTTTTGGTGGGGAAACTAACCAAGAAGGTTAGTTCGATTAATTATTGAAAAAATTCTATAAAAATGTAAAAATTCTGACAATTATTTGTTGCGATTTCGTCGACTGCGTCAACAATATAAACAAGCTAAATTGCGTTTTGAAGATTGCATCCATTTATGCAATGCAATTAACACAGAAGATGCAGAAAATGTTGGTCTATTGATTATTTTACCGACGACATACACAGGTAGCCCAAGTGAATATGCACAAGATGCAATGACATAATAATATGTTCGTCATTATGGTCAGCCAGATTTATTCATTACAATATTTATATGTGGATCACATGAAATGGATGGAAATTGTTCAACTGTTGCTTCCCGGACAAATATCAAGTGATCGGCACGACATCACCACACGTGTTTTCAAGCAAAAAATCCGATCACTGATGAGTTACATTAATGGAACACATCTTTGGGATTATTCAATGATGGATGTTTTCAATCGAATGACAACAATCTGGCTTGCAGCATGCACACATTTTAATTTGGTTAGTCGAAAGGATTCTGGCAGATAAAATATATGAGTGTACGGGGATTGCTAATCCTGAAACCGATCCAGACCGACATGACGTTGATATTATCATGGACCGTGTGAAACAATCAACCACCAAACACCATGCATGGTTGACAGCGAGTGTACCAAAAGGTATCCACGAAAATTGATGGCAGAGACCATCACAGGCAACGATGGTTACCCACTGTATCAGCGTCGATCGCCCAATGATAATGGTATAATTACCACAACTAAAGTGAAACGAAACGTTGGCGTGGTCGATAACCGTTTAATAATGAAAAGAGTTAATCCATGCTGCACAACTTATTAAAATTCAATCATTTTTCTCTGAGACGTGTTTGAAGTAATAAAATAAAATACTATTACCTATCAACCCATATAAATATTTATTTTGTATCATTGTATTACGTTCATCAAAGCCTTAATTAGTTCAGCTAAAAGGTAACACAACATTCATTGACAGGGCGGTACAAAGTTCGCCGGGACAGCTAGTATACGATAAATCTATTATTTAAATATTTCTAATATTTTTCTATTTTATTAGCATTATAAATAATTTAGGTACATTAAATAGCCTTCGGCGTCCATAACAAAACTAGATTTCGAAATATAGCACTGATAAAAACGTATTTACTTTTACAAGCTGTATTAATTCGGATTGTTTCTTCTTGTAAATTCATATTTAGGCTACACCATTTTTGTATTTTAACGGGTTTTAATCTCCAAATTACCACAAAATCAACTGTGAAAAAAAGCAAACAGAAATATACAGGCCGAATTGATAACCTTCTCCTTTATTTTTCAAGTAGGTTAAATATCAAAAAGTAACAGCCCTATAGCTATACGTCATAATTTCATGGGGGGGGGCTTACTTGGTACGTAGTATATATCTGTCAACTGTGATCACAGAGTACTTTTTTATATATGAGACTGTGATATAGCCTAGCTACACCGTAGACATGCTACGAGCTTCTAATTGGACATGAACTGTCATAAAAATATAGATTTATGTATTTATGACGGTATCTTAGCGAAATCCCCGAGAATTTCTAAAAGAACTTGTATAAAATTAGCTTCAAAGACGTGCTTTACGATATTATGATATTCTTTAATGACGTTATATAAAGTCTTGCTGGCTGCGACGTAAACCGCGTCAATGTTTTCTTCATCCCTTATTAATTTATCAAAAGTTTATTTGAAAGTCGACAAAAAAATCTGGTCTCAAATTACACCGCAGTTTTATAAAAAGTGGCAACCAAATTATTTCTTTTATCACGATTCATTATCGATTGCGTTTCTAGAAGTCTAGTTCATAGAATAAAATATGTTTCGAGTTCTTACGTTCCCATATCTATAGTATATATCGATTGTTTTACACTAGTATAATTCAATCATTAAATAAAATATAAAATTTCCTTCCAGACTCCGTAACAATATTACAAAATTTTACTCTAAGATTTTACTAAGCTGCACTTCTTCATTTCAATCTTTTAAACTTCTACGAGTTAATGTTCCAATTATACTCCTTCATTTTCTCTTGTTAGACTATATTGGTAGACCTATTTTATGTTAGTTTAGGTCTCAAATATATTCCTTAATTCAAAACAGTATCATAGCAGTATAGTAAAAAAGTATATACTTTTTTACTATCCCAATTATCACTCTAAATTCGTAACCACTGTAAGAAGTGACATGTCCAACCAAGCACTTTTCCAATGTGGAGTCCACATAATTCTTCTTAATTCAACCCCTGTATGCACTGCCATATAACAACTATCAGTTTAGAATGTAAAGTCCCAATAATCCTTAATTCGACCCGAGCCAATCCACAAATGATCACTTTATTTACAATTACACAGGTGATCAGCTCGTAATCACTCGACGAAAGCATTGTCCACACTTAGTCACACGCACGTGACCAGTTGTTTGCCAATTCCTGTAATCCCCTCCCACGGGATATATTTCTGTAAGTGTAAAGGAGAATTTGAATTGTTTATTAATGTTTGTGGGTTAATATCTGTATCAAGGAATAGATAAAGGTGTACTTAAATAAATAAAGGTGTAATTAAATAGAAAAAGTGTACTTGTACATTTTTAGGTCCTCAACGGTCAGTGAGTTTTATGAATATTCTAAAAACTGGCTTATTACAATAGCCTTATTATATTACAATGATAATAATATTTCATTGTTAAACTCTGGACTAATTAATTCTACTACTATCTACTAACACTATTCTGGATCCAACTTTGCAATATGTATGATATAAACCCCGATGAAGCTTAACTCGTTCAGAAACCTTGTCACTTTGAATGTCATAACATTTCCATTCATTCTTCAATATAATATACTAGAAATGTAAACGTTCTCATACATACTCAATAGAAAACTAAAGAGCATACGCAACAACGTGCAAAAATCCAGTGCAAAAATATAAATTGTTCATGTAATAAACACGTGGCATTGGCTGTGCCAACTCGCGTCTGTCACTCCAAACTGATCCTTGACACTGACGGGCAACGCAGTGAACTTCAAAAGTTATCGTGGTAATTGTTAAGGGATAAATGCTATGTTGGCTATGAAGAAGACAATTTATACCTGTTACCATTGTGTCCTTATAGTATGATTTCCGAGTTTTATGAAGTATCCAAATTTGGCACTAGTGACTAGACAATCTTCTATACATATAATAAAATCGTAGGAAAGTCAAAACTGTACATTGAATATTTTTTTAAAAGAATACCTGGGCCGTGATCTATAATCGATATAGAAGCCAAAAACATAGTTTTTAGAATTTTTGTCTGTTTGTCTGTTTGTCTGTTTGTCTGTTTGTCTGTTTGTCTGTATGTTTGTCCGAGCTAATCTCGAAAAGTACTGCATAGATTGACTTCAAATTTTGCATGAATATTACTAACAGGTCGGGTGAGGCTATAGGCTACATATTATCAAGCTATCACCTACGGGGGAGGAGCTGTGAACCTTTATTTTTCTTACGTATTCCGTGTATTACGACAGCGTACAATCTAAAGACTCATGTTTAAATGTTGGTTTCGAGTAAGCCATGCTATTATCTAGCTTTACAAAATAAAAACTATGTCATTTACGTAATTTGGGCAGAGAAACAGTTTAATGAATTTAGTAGTATAAAGACAAATTAGAAACAGCGCCATCTATTAAATGTTATAAAAATCAAATCAATTTACACGTTAACTATTGGAAATTAATAATCAAATGACGCATATATAAATGTTGTTTGACAATATCTATATTGACACTATAAAAATTATGCCATTTAAGTAACTTGGGAAGAGAAACATAGCTTAAAGAATGTAAGTTGTATAATGTTAATTTTGTAACAGCGCCATCTATGAGATTTCGTAAAAATCAAATCAATTTACATGTTAACACTACTGAACACAATGTTAAAAATTAATAATTTAAATATAATTATGTTATTTATTTATTTAACTCTTTAACCCATATCTTCCGTTCCCTATAAGATATATTTCGTGTAAATAATAAACTACATTTTTTTAAAGTGAGGGTAGATGTTTATTATTTTAAGTAAAAATAGACACCATTATCTACAGTTAATCTAATGATTGTGTTCCAAAGAGTATACTAATATATTGTTGCGTTCATTAGTTACAATTTTAAAAATCTTCGTGTTTTATAAATTTACTAGCTTACCGCCCGCGGCTTCGTCCGCTTTGTCTAAAACCTAATAAATTATGTACTAAAACCTTCCTCTTGAATCAGTCTATCTATTAAAAAAACCGCATCAAAATCTGTTGCGAAGTTTTAAAGATTTAAGCATACAAAGGGACAGGGAGCATTAGTAATCATCCGCTTCGTCAATTTTTGACTGAAGTTAATGTCCAACGTCCAATGGTTCAATCATTGGAAGTATTTCGGGAAATTTTGGAGGATATTTTTCAGGAAGGAGAGGAGGGGCAGCCAACCACATATCAAACTACTACGTTTTAGTACCGAAAAAAATTTTATTGCCAAATGAAACGTAAATTTTGCACTCACAACTTTACAAGTAATGTTTTTATTTTGACTTTGCGGTTATCTGATTATAATATTTATCGTTATGGCTATCGACGTACCGACCGTACTGGGATCAGAGTAGGTACATGATATACAGTTCATCATCCAGGATTGCTTAGAGCATTTTCACACTGAAAAAGATGTTTTCTTTGAATCGTAGTTGCTTCATTTATTTATTTTTAATCATTTTACATAATATGTTTTATATTTTATAAATATATCATTTTCATTATTTAAGTAGATAAAATAAATTATGTAACGGTTTTATAAGAAAACACATTATATTTGTTAGGCGACGGTGATTTCTTCCAGGCAAAAGATATTCATCAGCTCAATAAAATTGAACAGTATGTTGTTAGTTATTCTTTAGATTCACAATTGTAATGAGCATTTCCGCATGCAAGTTGTATCGTAGTTTAGATATATCATAGTTTTTACATATTAAAGTTCCAACAAAACCCTCAAATTTTTTAGTAGAGTTGAGCAAGATAATTTGAAAAATGTGCCGTGTTAAGTATTATAGAAAAGGTTAGTTCGTTGTTAATTATTATTTCTTCTTCATTTACATGTTGTTAGTAAAAATAAACTTTGACTAACAGTCAAAGTATATTTTAACTAATACTACTTAATATCTATTATACTTATGTTCAGTATTTATCTGTATTATTATTGCTTGACAATTAATATATTTTCATGTCGTATACCAAATTATAAACATAAGTTTAAAATGTAATTAGCTGGATTTATTTTTACACACTCACAGACTTATATTTTATGTTAAATGTTAAAAGAGTGTTAATATGTAGTGTAAATCATAATACATTTTTTCACAATTAAAAATAATCCTTTTTTCTGATGGTGTTGGCATTGAATTAAACCGCGCTGTCGTTTCGTTCACAAAAAGTGATGTTATGAGGAGCATATTCGGTCCTCATATCATAAAAAATCTGTGCGAAAACAATAAACACGTGTGAGGCCCTCACGGCAGATCGGGGCGGTCTGACGCGAAGTGGGGACAGCGTTGTCACTGTATCGCTCTAGCCACGCTGGTCAACAGACTTATTCGTTAGTTCAGTTTTGTATTAAGACCTCTGTGACATCCAACCCGTGAGACAACCAAACCCGTTCTCCCCTACTATCCCGTGAGACCGAACCTTCACTGAGAGGGTATGACGTCACACAGCTGATCGCAAACGGCATATTGTACTATCCCGTGAGACCGAAACCCTCACTGAGAGGGAATTTCGTCTCACTACTGATCACGACAGTCATATTTTATCTCGAGAATCTGAAACTTTACTCAATATGAAGACCGTTTGACAAATGATAGGGTGCATCTTAATAAGATGAACATGAGCATAAGCAATGACTAGAGTAGGGACGCGAATATTACAATTATATGAGACAAGAACGATTAATAAGTTTGTTTAATGAAAGATTAAGAATTGAAACTATTCGGTCTCTGGAAACGTACGAATAGCGAGAGGCCCGTCTTACTGCAGACAGATTTCGTCATAGTCTTAATGTCTTGAGGTAAACAATCTACGAATTCGGTGGTGTGGTCTGACAAATATAAAAGTGGGTTTGCTTATAACCTCACAATTGATTACAGATCATTTTCTGTATAGGCGATATTAACGTAGTATGTTCTTTTTGTAATGCTTTAAAGTGTAGTAAGGCGATTCGGCTTTCGTTTGAAGATACACCGGAACCTTTCACAAAATCACTACTTTTAGAGGAACATACTGTGCAATTAGCGTTTAGCTACTATTATGTATATTCTGTGGTGCAATGTAAACTGTTATTAGACAATATTCGCTCTTATAGTAGTGCGTTTCAAATGATCCTTTGGTGCTCAATAATTATCAGAAGATCCGTTCATGCTTACTTTTAAGATACAAGGTCAAGTTTACCATTTGATAGGATCCCTTTCGCCTGAAGGCCAACCTAAGTTTGTTTAAATATATTTTGTATTCGACTACAACGAATAGTGGAATACAAGAAATCAATATTTCTCAATTTTAAAACTGAACTCATTTCACAATTTTAGAACAGGTTAATTCGTATGTATGCAGTTTTAAATCGACATTAGAAGCTTTTCCTCAAGATGGTGATATCGGCACTCAGGAACTCCCTGGGCGTGTTATAACGCCCAGGCCACAGTATTACAATTTTTCCTACAGTAGGGCGACGAATGTATTTTCGCATAGCAACGGAGGGGAACTCGCAGGGGGTCAAGTGACGCGGGCCACGTACCACAAACATGCTTAGTTTGTGGTATGGAGCGCGAAAGATAGTCATCGTGTTTTTAGTAAAGTTACTATGTAAACTAACGTAATTTAATACTTAGGTACATATTCTATAATGGTGTGCTCAAACTGTTAATCTACATTTAATTTAGATTATTATTTGATACTTAGTAATGTAGAATTTAAACCACATTCATGTTTTCTTCAGATTTTAAGATTTTCTTATCAGAGTGTTCAATTTTAATGTAGTTAAATTTTATAAGAGACAATAATTAAGAAAATTTTAAAATAAAGTGTCACGTATTTTTTTAAACGACGAATGACGAAAAACGACCTAATCGCGGACGAAGTCGCGGGCAACAGCTAGTAAGTATATAAAATGACAGAGCTATATAGCTCTGTCATTTTTCCACATAGGAAATAATACTACTTAAGACACCATAGTATCCCCTTGATAAGCCGACTAAACCTGTATTTCGTCCACTATGTCAGACCCCTTAAAATATCTAAATCAACTGTTACTTTCAAGATTCTGTAACTAATGTATTCTCGAATTCAGAACCCATATATAACATTGAAAAGAATAATCTTTACTTTTCTCTCTGTTACATTAAAAACCTCGCAATCACACTTAGGTTTATACTTCTGTAACGTCGATGTTTTGTTATGTGATAACTTTCTCGCGTCTGACCCAATTTGAGCATAAACATGTATATCGCCAAAGTACAGAACAAATTAAAGACTTCCTAAATGACTTCAGAAGAAAAGTAGATGTTTGAAATTGTTGAAAGTGTGAAAAAGCTCTTCTTCAACTCCAACAAGAGCATATTACTAATTCCGATTACTTTTCCTAGAGAAAGATTTTAATATTGGGTGATTATCCAATAATATTAAAGTCTAATTGAATATGATTTTTCTATAAAATAGATAGCTAATGTGATTGTATATTATGATTAATTTGTACGAAATATTTTTATATTTATATATACAGGGTTACTTGTAAAACACCAGCAACCTCGCAGGACAAGATAGCTAACATCATAAGTAACAACATTTGTTCTACGACTTTTGGCATAACGCAATAAATTATTTTTAAATGATTTTTTAAACTTTTATTGTACTCTCTTAACATTTGTAAGTCTATGTTCTATTCATTATCGGATGGACAACGCGACGCCCCCTTCCCCCTCTCGTTCGCTTCTTGTTTAAGTAATTTTTGGGAGGCGTAGAGTTTATAATATTCAAACAGAAAATTAAATGACTATTTATTTTTGTATGAAAATAAAATCTAACAAATTATCAAAAGTCGTAGAACAAATGTTGTTGCTTATGATGTTAGCTATCTTGTCCTGCGAGGTTGCCGGTGTTTTACAAGTAACCCTGTATATATATATATATACTGATATAGCAGTTATTAGTTAAGAATTAAAGAAAACCTACGTTTCTTCTGATACGTGGGATGACAAACTAGCTGATATCGTTAATTTAGCATTAAACTAATAAAAAGCAATCTATGAAATATGACGATTTAAAAGCTTCTAAAATAAGTCTAATTGAATTCACGTTTACTATTTTCGACAGTTTACGTGAAACACGTTTAGTAAACGTTCACATAAAGTCATTCCCTTTAACAGTTAACCGTAGTTATCTTAGTGGACTCGTTTGAGCATGTCAAGTGTCCTCATCGCCTCTGTATCGATCTTCGTTCATTAGATTAATTAGCAAAGTAACACTTTTTATGTGTCTACGATAATGAATAAATGGTAGTAAGGTGTATGTACTTTATTGGAATCCTTACATGTTAATAGGTCTGGTAATGAACTAGGTACCTAAGATCTTGGAAAAGTATTTAATTCTCGGAAAAATAACGAATAGCCTATGATTGAACCAATCGTTCAATGCATATCAGCTTATTTGCTACAAAAAATTGACAAATGAAACAAATGCAGGTAAAATGCACCATATCCATACCTCACACAGACACCTCGTCATATTTAATACGCATATAGAACAAGAGAACATACATAACGAAAATTCGAGTCAATTTTTACAGCGACAAACGTCCGAAACGAAGCAATTCCACCATTACCCAACTCCCAAAACTAAGTATCATTAAACCACAGCGCAGTCTAAAAAAGTAAATGCAATCAAAACTGGCAAGTCTTAATTGTTGGAAATAAACGTTAAACTGGCGAGCGTAACAGATAGGAATACTAGACGGTTGCCAAGTCCAAACGGACCCTAGAAATGTAACCTTGTATCTAAGCCTTTTTTCCCGGCTCGTTTAGCGCACAGATTAAAAAATAACATATGAAAAATTTTGGCGCGAATTATTCGACACCATACGTGACCACAGATAATTCAATTTTGTATTTGTATATATTTTGTAATTGACTGACCGGTTGGCTTGGTTGGTTGTGACACGTGCCTTCCAAGTATCCAGAGGTCGTGGGTTCGATTCCCACCCGGGGCAAATATTTGTGTGATGAACATAGATGTTTGCTCTGTGTCTTGGCGTTAATCATATAAGTATGTATTTAAAATTATATATTATGTATGTTTATCAGCCATCTGGTTTCCATAACACAAGCGAAAGCTTAGTACCTATGGGATCAGATCGTGCCGTGTGTGAAAATTGTCCCGAATTAATATATTATTATATTATATTATATTGTTATCTGTAGCAGCTTATTCTTGCGTTCAATATATACGCTATGGATGGAACATGGTAATTTAATTCGGTTTACGATCTATTGTTTTATGGGCAATAATATAATCCAAACATACTCCTATAAATCAGTACTGGAGCTGATTAAAGAAACTTTGAAGGAATACGATTTGCAGTCTATGAATAGATACACTACTGAAATATTATCGAAATTGTTCTATTAAAAATTGGGAACGAAATTTTATAATCACATTTTTACAAAGCATTTAAGACCGTAAAAATATTATTCTACACTAATTGTCAACTATTTTTTAAAATGTCTTTACAATCTTTACAGACGCAACAAAATATTGTTCCATACTTACTATCAACTATATCGTAAAATGTCTTTATTATCTGTTAATTATACATAAAAGTTTCAATAGAAATCGAATAAACCTTTGATAAATAAATACAAGAGAAATGAGTGTATCCCATTTTTCGCGCACAAAGCCCAGAGCGAGCGTGACTCTGAATGTCATTATATCATAACAGTCTCTATGAATTAATTACGCATGTGGTTTAATTTTTATGGGAAAATAGAACTAATGTTATAAATTCGAAAGTCTGTTTAGTTAGATGTGAAAATATAACAATTACTGAACGATTATCGCTGAAATTTTTGGCAAATTTTCATTCACGCGAGAGAAACTACACGCGCACACTAGTGGTATATTAATTACAACCTTTTTGTGAAATTACATAATATTATCATTTTAAAATGCTGTTTTAGTCATAAATTGATTATTTAATTCTTATAAATTTTAAACTTATATAACTTATTTAATTCTTTGTAAGCATTTCTTTCCAATCTTCGATCACATCCAAAATCGTTCGTTCAAAATGTATTGACCATTTTTTTCATTTAATACTTTCTCTAATTTTATAAGTTTCATTGGAGTGATAATATCTGTTAATTAACAAAACTGTGATAACAATTTAGATTAAAATACGAGTGTGATTATTACACACGCGTATTTTAATCTAAATTGAGATAGAACAGAAATCCGCCCGCCCTACGCTTAAAAGCTTACCAATAAAAATTTACTTAGTTATACCATTTCTAAATTAAATTGTAAATAACATAAACTTACCTGTAACGTAGCAGAACCTAAAACTAGGATTACTACAAATTACATTTACATAACTTTAAAGTGGCTAGAATTGAATAAAAAAATCACGTGATCTACACGACATTCATGTCCGTATTTTTAACGTGTTTCATTATGGTAAAACGTCTTCATTATACATTGCTAGGATAATTCGTACAAACCTTAAAGGTACAAACACATATTAGAGGTATAATGTAGGATATCTGTGTTTTAGTTATTACATTATCTGTGTTTTAGTTATCATTTTAAATATTTCCTTTTAATGTAATCAACGTTTAAAAAGCCATTTAGCGTGAAATACACTTTCAATATCCAGATTAAGACGCTCTCAATATCTGAACAAAACAACTTACGATAACTATTAAAAAATAACTTCGTTAATCAAAACCTAATGGACCAATAATCAATCATGAAATTCTCAATCCTCTAATGGACTCTGCTTTGCCTTTAGATTCGTAAAAATAAAGATAAAAGGGAACGTGCATCATTCTTGCTGTAGGGTAGTGCAGGATTCATGCACACTTACAGTATCATAAAAGATCGAACACAGATTAAAAATTAAAAAGTATATTTTCATCTGCAGTCGAACTTTACAAAATAAAAAATAAAAATAGAAGTTTTGAGTTTGGAACTGTCTGAATCTTAGCGCCTTTTTTAATTTTCGAATTGTCACTGCATTATTTTTTTTATTTCATGTAATTTTTTTTTTCGATGGGCATAGATTCGAAAAATTCCAAAACCGTAACTAACATTAGAATACAGATTATATTATCAACATTAACAGTTAGTGAAAACATCCAAACACCGAATAGTGGCAAGAAAAGGTGATAGAAAAAGAGAAAATAAAAACACCAGAGGGGGTAGGGGGGGAAAACATCGAATTTCGTAAACACCGATGCGACGCGATGCCGCTTTTCGCCGGCCGGGTATTTTTAGGCGGTTTCTAATTTATTATAAACCAATTGTTCAATTTCATTTAGTGTTAAACGAAACTACGTTATTACTCAAATACTTAAAGTATCGAAATAAGAAAGCGATACAAAACCCTGTTTAACTCTACTCTATAAAAACCTATTGAAAAAATACCTTAAAACTTTTTACGTAATAACTAAGTATCACTTAAAATATTAAAGGATTCTCAGCACCGACATAGAAGTTTATTTAATATGTACATACTTTCTATTTTATTATTCCGGTTGTTACAAAATGTTCCACGTAAGAAAATGCGATTTAGCATATGCCAGCTTATTGACTCCAATTGCTAGCTACGGGCCAGTCAGCCATGGAGACAGTAAGCACTTTCTAAGAAATGTTAAGAAAATACTATTCGACGTTTGTAGTTTTATATTTTGTAGTCACAGATTGAATTTTTGATACAAATTCCAACTGATTTAGAAGAGATGTTTTAGCTAATTTACTTGAAAGAGGAGCTTTTTAAAATACCTAGGTATATAATTATTTTAGTCCTCTTTTTGGTTTCGTTTTTGTTCATATATGAATGTGTTAATTAGGTGATTAATCGTTTTGATATTGTTGCTAATAGCGTTGCTTAATATTGATAAATTTTTACTATATATCAAATTATCTTTATATCAGCTGTAGCCTTTTAATCAGAGTATTATTGATTTTTGTCTTATAAATGTCCTCATATCGCCAATAGGCTTTTATTTTTAAATGATTAAACCTTATTCAATATTTGGATAGGTACCTAGTTACAATAATGTATAATGTTAATGTAGAGTTTTTTATTTTCGTAAATTAACCACGACACATTTCAATTTAAACAATTTTATAGATAAGTCAGCTTTTTAGTCTCTTATTTGTAGAATTAAATCTATATAAAAGTCCCGATCGCTTTATAAGCATTGATTAGTGATTTATGCAATTTAATAATTTCTATTAGAATTTACCTACCACGAAAAAGCTCACGCATTTTTATTCAATAACATTCATACATTTTCTATGTTTAAAATGAAGTTTTATAATAGATAATTCTGTATCAAACAGATTTTAACAGAAAAAATTAAACAGAAGTTACTTAGGCGCCTATGTTTATTCATCAAATTGAGTTTTATGTAATAAAACGGTCAAGAAGCACGTGTTTCATTCAGCACACTTAGGTACTACAGTATATTTCCATCTCTGTCACCTAAATCAAAAGCTTTCTCTACGTAATATCAAATACCTACTGGCTTTTATGAAAAAATAGATATTATGAAAAAAACTAATTACATTCAAAAAGGCATTCTATTAATGTAGGTATTTATTCTAAATTCAAATACCTATTCGAAAAACATTTGCTTTATCAATATGAGATCTTATTTTTTAAATTGAAATGTCATCTTCACAGATAACACAATAGAACTATTCCATAATATATTATCTGTATAATTTTTAATCTGTAACGCGTTTATAATCTACATACAATATTGGCGCAATGTATACTGTGTATAATCTTGGTGGAAGCTTGAAACTTTCAGACGACTGCAGTGCGTTGCCGTAGTACTGCACCGCTTACTCATATATCTTTACTGATAATATATTGATCGTAAAAACATATTAAAACCTTTATTTTTGTATTAAAATGCATTAAAAGTGGTTGTGTAAGTATTGCATTGTGGTATAAGTTTGAATTATAGGTTTTATGTAGCGAAAACTCTATTATACTTTTCTGTTTTTAATTATTATAATGCGATTAATTGATAGGTACCTATTTGTTACACCATGTAGGTATTTGGCTATAAAATTGTCAAAGAGTAGGTATTTAGTTTTTCCGAAAATGTGCGGTATTACAACATTTTTGCATCAGTTTTTTTTTGTTTAGGCATTTAATGAGACGATTTACTAATGTATTTTGTATTTATCATAAATAAATTTGAATGCATATCTAAGATTCAATTTAACGCTTTATAACACATTG
Source organism: Colias croceus (assembly GCF_905220415.1). NCBI lineage: Eukaryota > Metazoa > Arthropoda > Insecta > Lepidoptera > Pieridae > Colias > Colias croceus. Next base: position 6,611,349 of record NC_059562.1, read on the forward strand.
GAAAATTATAAAACCGTAGAAAACAATTTTCAATTTAAAAGCTCAACGTGAAAGCTCTCAAATTATAGTTAGTTAGATTTAAATTAGATTTTTATTTTAGTTCGATTAATATATTGCTTCATAAGATGTACACATAAAGAATTTAATTAGTCATGTACAAAACATTCGTCGAGTCGATAGATTTAACATATTACTATTACTAAAGTAACATTTTGTATCAAAAATATTCTGCACCCACAATGTAACACTCACAATATACTAGCACTGGCCTAAATGACGATCAAAAGAAATATTCGTATTCAGCCAAAAATAAAATTTTAGTAGTCATTTATGTCTTGGAAGAAATGCGACTCATTTGCAGAGCTTTTACAGCAAAAACTTTAAACCCACGACTATCATTTTACGCTCCCATTGGTTCGATTTAAAACCGTTTACACCGCGTTGTTTTCGCGTTTATTTAAAGCTCAAAAAAGCGATCGACACGTTTCTGTGACAAATTTATGTAACACTCATCTTATAAACAAGCTAAATCAGACTTATATTTCGGGCTGGCGTTGCGGCGCCCTCTTTACCCTACCTTATTGATCTGTTTACAAACTTACACATAACACTATTTTTTGACACGTGGTGCCTACCACTGAACACAAATTTTTACCGGAAAATACCCGGACGGTCGCGGCAAACAAGCGTTACAGCCCACAACATCTGTTAATATGATCATTGTTAATTACATATGGATTTTTGTTGTTAATATATTGTAGCAACCTGTCCCGAGGAGGGCGCTTGAAGGTAGGTTGCAACGTCGTCCACCATGCAGGCTCGCGGAAGGTCGGGTAGGAACATAATACGTTAGATGGCGCGCATCACGCGTGCGAGCTCCGCGGCGCGCCGCGTCCGACTGACGACTGGACTCTCCCGCCGCGCCCTCACACCCCTTACTACACAGGGCTGTAAGCTTTTCCGATTTTTCCCGCATTGCACGCACTAGTGTGCGCCTCCGGTGTTGTTCGCCCTATTATTTTTTATTTGCTTTTGATATTTATTCCGAATTGCACAAAAATGTCTAAGCTCTACATTTGCTCTACTTGACAATTGTAAGTGCTGTTTACTAGTTAAAATCGATTTTATTAGAACTAGTTTGTAAGTTTACTTGTGCCTATTATCAAATTAGCCTTTACAAGATGATTGGAACTTTTTATATAATTAATATAAATTGTGTATAGCAAATAGCTTTCTTTAAACCGTAGTCCGTACTTTCGTATTATGATATGCAAACATATATTTTCGAAACAAATCAGTTACAGACTACAGTAAATAATTAACAGCTTCCGAAAATCATTTAATATTCTATCTATTTACTTTTATACAATGTATACATATATATTATATACTTATATTATAATAAAATCATTTATGTAACAATAAATTAGGTCATATTCGCTTTACATTGCGTATAAATACCCCAGTACACGCGTTGGAAATACTACAAACAAAAAAATACAATACAATTAGGATTAATTAATTAATTATTGACTAAATAATCACGCCAGTTTTTCCGGCTCATCAACCCTAGCAAGCACGTTGTAATGCATTCGCGGTGCTCGCTGCGTCTCGGCGCCGCTCGGTCCGGATCGGTACGCGCTCGGCGTCACTCGGAAAGCTCTTTCATTTCCTACTCTGTGACGTATCTGTTTTACACATTCAAAACAACTTATACTCTATGCTACGCGTATAAGTTCCAATTTGGAATACTTTCTCTCTCCTCAAGTATTGTATTCGACTTTTGAAATATCCTAATTTATCGAACTTCCATTTGAATATTGTAGTTCCTATTTCGACGTGGTAAGGTTCTGTATGCGTGTGTGCGTTTACAGCTGACTCGTCATAAATGTGTGCGTAAAAACACATCTTGGGCGGAACGGCGTAGATTTGGGCGCATTTTTTCGACGGTTTTCTTTGGCATGTTTAAGAATCTTCCATACCTATTATATTCAGTTAGTGGACAACTATTCTCTTTTAATGTATTATATTATATTCTCCTTGTTAACTATTGTTAATAAGCAATATATTGCTGTGTATATTTTTAATATTTTTTATTATGTTGCCATGAAAAATTGTTATCTGAGCAAAAGCATTTGCTATTTGTTTTTAATATAATTAGGTACCTACGTTATAAAGCTGTTTATTGTATTTAATATTTATTATACGAAAACTCGATCATAGCCACCTCTATGTTTTGTGAATTTTTATAGAGCTTTTAATAAAAAGCTATGTATTTATGCGCCATTAATCGTAAATAAATACTGTATAAGTGATTTAAACGTGATTTATGGGCTATTCTCACAATCTATCGAGTTAAATTGTTAATAGAGTGCTTTGTTTATTTAAAAAAAAAAATCTCCTAGAGCTTTTTTATTTTGTATTTTTAAATCAAATATTTACATGGAAAGGTTTGTATGTTGTTGTTTACATTACGTCTTGCTAATGTAAGATACTAGTTAATACCCGCAGATTCGTTCGCATTGATTTTGTATTTTTTGAGCAAAGCCAATCTTGTTTGAAAGTAAAGTAAATTAATAGTTGGTATATGTATAGCCTAAATCATTTACCTGGTAAATCTGACCATCAACTAAATATACTCTCAAGATACACAATACACAGATATTGTTAAAAAAAATATTTATTACCGCCTACTAACATTACCTTCACACTTAACGTTTTCAGTAGCGTTTAGCTACTATTATGTTTTCTGTGGTTTTCAGTAAGGGCAGTCGGAACTAATGCATAGGGCGGCAAATTTGGGGCGGGGAAGAAAATATTTTCTTCTTTGATTTTTTTTTACTTTAATTAAATGTGACCGTAAAAGAAAATATTTTACAAAACGGCGAAACCATAACTATAGTATTGGTACCTATTTAGAAACCATCCCAAGCAGATTATACGTTTTAGAGCTACGATGTTACAAACTTACACAAAAACCTTAGGTACACGTATATCCCTTGTTGGGTATTAAGAAAATAGATAGAAACTACGAAATCACAGACAACCTATACAATTATACATCTATATTATAAAAGAATGTCTGGATATTTACACCATTTATAAATCAAAAACGGCTGGACAGATTTTTATTATCTTTGATTTGTTGGATTTGTCTCCGCCCCGAATAGCAGAATAACTATAAATAACTGTATAAAATATCGAATAAACCACAAAAAAATATTAAGAGAATTGATGAGTCAGTACCAAGCTCCGGTAAACATAGATTTATATAAAACTAGCTTACCGCCCGCGGCTGCGCTCGCTTTGCCTAAAATCTTATAAATTGTATACTAAAACCTTCCTCTTGAATTACTCTATCTATTAAAAAAGACCGTATCAAAATCCGTTGCGTAGTTTTAAAGATTTAAGCATACAAAGGGACATAGGGACACACAGAGCGACTTTGTTTTATACTATGTAGAAGTACCTAAACATAGGAAAATCTCCTTTAATTTATGATTAAGGTCGTTCCCTGAGCGAGTGACCTTGAGCATTCACACTTCTTTCCCGAACCACAGCTATCCGCCGCTTCTACAATACTTCGCAAATAATTCTTGCGCCACCTAACGCGCATCCGCGTGAACTGTTTCAAATACAAGTAAAATTCACAGAGCTCAGAAGTAACAGACATGGCATTTAAAATATTTTTTATAGAAAAACATTATAATGGTGCTAACACATAATTTTGGTCTTTACCAATTCAGAGTTAAATTATAGTCATATGGATGAATTTTATATTAAATTTTTAAAATGAATCAAAATTGATGGTACTCTGTAATGATCATCATTCGGTGATATTTTTATATTTCTTTTAAACTAGATAATCCCATTCAAATGTTATCCAAAAACTGTCGCCAAATGGTTTCTAGTTGAAATAACTTTTTGTCATTGGTGTCATTTTCATGGTTTTTGGGGTACCTATTAACCAATATGAGGTCAAAATTAAAATTCAAGATTGCGCCGACGATAATTTACACCTTTTTGTCATGGGTGTCATTTTCATGGTTTTTGGGATAGGTTTTAACCAATATGAGGTCAAAATTAAAATTCAAGATGGCGTCGACGAAAATTTTACATCTTTTCGTCATGGGTGTCATTTTCATGGTTTTTGGCGTACCTATTAACCAATATGAGGTCAAAATTAAAATTCAAGATGGCGCCGACGAAAATTTTACATCCTTTTGTCATGGGTGTCATTTTCATGGTTTTGGGGGTAGGTATAAACCAATATGAGGTCAAAATTAAAATTCAAGATGGCGCCGACGAAAATTTTACATCTTTTTGTCATGGGTGTCATTTTCATGGTTTTTGGGGTAGCTATTAACCAATATGAGGTCAAAATTAAAATGTAAGATAGCGCCGATGAAAATTTTACATCTTTTCGTCATGGGTGTCATTTTCATGGTTTTTGGGGTACCTATTAACCAATATGAGGTCAAAATTAAAATGTAAGATAGCGCCGATGAAAATTTTACATCTTTTCGTCATGGGTGTCATTTTCATGGTTTTTGGGGTACCTATTAACCAATATGAGGTCAAAATTAAAATTCAAGATGGCGCCGACGAAAATTTTACATCCTTTTGTCATGGGTGTCATTTTCATGGTTTTTGGGGTACCTATTAACCAATATGAGGTCAAAATTAAAATTCAAGATGGCGCTGACGAAAATTTTACATCCTTTTGTCATGGGTGTCATTTTCATGGTTTTGGGGGTAGGTATAAACCAATATGAGGTCAAAATTAAAATTCAAGATGGCGCCGACGAAAATTTTACATCTTTTTGTCATGGGTGTCATTTTCATGGTTTTTGGGGTAGCTATTTACCAATATGAGGTCAAAATTAAAATGTAAGATAGCGCCGATGAAAATTTTACATCTTTTCGTCATGGGTGTCATTTTCAAGAATTCGACTATATAGCTTGTATTTGTTATTTTGTTTTAGTTTACTTTAAAGGAGAAAATTTCGCTTCAAAGGCCTTGTTTTATGTATCAAAAACAAGATCTATCACGAAAGCGAATTTTGTGATATTATTTGAGCCACGGCGTAAATACTCAAATTTGCTATCTAGTCGAATCCTATATATTACGGGAGAAATCAATTTAAAAGAGCATTGATTATTGAAATACATATTTAGAAATGTAATGTAAAACGAAACTCTGTGTCAATATTCCGACAGATATTCGCTTTTTCACTGTATTCGCTCAACTTTGTTAATTGTTTAAAAAAGAGTTCATCTAATATACTAAAACGAAGAGAATAAAATAAAAAAGAGCGCGTGAGCCGAGAACACATGTCAGAAGTGAAACTTCTTTGGTAAGATTTATAGATACGAAAATCGCCGCCTTACTCCATGACGTGACGGTATTACCATGACGCGACCTTGTAATTTTACTCTCAACGCGCCTATAGAACTTTCACTTCAAAAAGCTACACCTAAACTACAGAATTTGAATTCTGTTCGATTAATATGTAAACGATTGTAAGAAAAACCACATAAATGACATCCATTTCGAAAAAATATCAAAATTTTGTCAGCGCCTTGTAGTATTTTAGATTTGACCTCATATAAGCTACCACAAAAACAATGAAAATGACACCCATAGCAAAAAGATGTAAAATTTTCGTCGTTGGATTTTAGTTTTGACCTCATATTGGTTAATAACTTAATAGCTAACCCAAAAACCATGAAAATGACACCCATGACAAAAATATGTAAAATTTTCATCGGCGCCATCTTGAATTTTAGTTTTGACCTCATATTGGTTTATACCTACCCCGAAAACCATGAAAATGACACCCATGACAAAAAGATGTAAAATTTTCGTCGGCGCCATCTTGAATTTTAATTTTGACCTCATATTGGTTAATAGGTACCCCAAAAACCATGAAAATGACACCCATGACAAAAAGATGTAAAATTTTTCTCGGCGCCATCTTGGATTTTAGTTTTGACCTCATATTGGTTAATAGGTACCCCAAAAACCATGAAAATGACACCCATGACAAAAATATGTAAAATTTTCGTCGGCGCCATCTTGAATTTTAGTTTTGACCTCATATTTGTTTATACCTACCCCAAAAACCATGAAAATGACACCCATGACAAAGAGATGTAAAATTATCGTCGGCGCCATCTTGAATTTTAATGTTGACCTCATATTGGTTAATAGGTACCCCAAAAACCATGGAAATAACACCCATGACAAAAAGATGTAAAATTTTTCTCGGCGCCATCTTGGATTTTAGTTTTGACCTCATATTGGGTAATTTAGCTACCGCAAAAACCATGAAAATGACACCCATGACAAAAAGTAGTATACATACTTAAAACTTCAAATGTTGTTTGTCTAATCCTAATACTTATTCACTAAAAACTTAAAAAGTAAAATGTGATTTATTGCATAAATTAATAAATTTATAATAATTTTTATAAAATATTTTCGATTATTAAAAAAATTATATTTATAAAGCATTTGAATGTTTTAAAAACTAAATATCATAATTATATAAAAAAAATGTTGTGTGGTTTTATGAAACCACGGTAAAAGTGAAACTTTTTTCACACTATAGACATTTAACTAAAAATTATCGTATTTGTACGATAATTATCGTACATATCGTGCGTCACGCGACATGCGCTACACAGACCAAAAAGTTTGAGACGATGTAATAAAAGTTTCACTTTAATATATTATAATAACTAAAGCTCATTGACCAGTTATTATATTATTGATGATTTCTAAAATCTCACTATAAATTAATAGTAGTAGCGTCTATTCCTCGCTCATTGTTTGATATTCGTACTATTCGAATAAACATGGGTCACGTGATTGTCATGTGACGCTCACGGCGACAAACGACACAAGCTTCACCCTCGAGACCTAGCGGCCGACTGAACCTCCCATACAAGCGCAAGAGATATAGTTGCGAATACGCCCAAAATTTTGAATAAAATGTTTATAAAATCTAGTATAGGTCTTATCAAAAAAAAAATTTTACCATAATTTTCGTAATGAAATTGCCTATCCAATAGTGTAAATACCAAATCAAAAGAATCATTAGTTTAAGAGGAGATACACGGTAAACATAATTATTTCTAATTTCTGGGATTTCTTTGGGAGGAGATTAATTAAACTTTAAGTCAATAAAATAACAAAATACTTTTACCATTTTTGAGCCAAGAATATGTAGAAATTTAATGTATTTTTATTTAGTTGATATATCTTTTGGATAAGAAGGAGATAGCTCCAGAAAACAGTACAAAAAACGGCTAGAGCTGGGTTTTACTCTATTCCGCGCCTTAATTATCTGCGTTTAGTTATGTTACTCAGATTACATTATAAGACAGCGCATAGCAAAGTTGTCAGTAAGAAAAACAAGAAGTAGTTCTACTTCTGCTTCTAATCCTAAATCTATTAAAATAAATAAATAGTAAATTAAAAAACGCATTCACACGAGCTTTCAACGTCGAACATCGAGAATCTTTTTAAAATTAACAAAGTATTGTTGGTACGGAAAATTTACATAATTAAAAAGATATAGAATGAAGTGTGCATTGCCCTACACTACTTATAAACATTATAAGCTTATAATATTTTAGTTTTCATTTCAATACAAAAGGTGCAGACATAAAAAGCAATAGAGACTCCAAATCCACGGTAAAACAAATAAAAACGTATTATATTAATCCAGCGCTTATTCTATAATTAATTCTTGCACTTTTATTCCCGAAATCTCGAAGATTATGCGATGGTATCCAAAATGCGCAGGCTTAAGCAATTACATGAACCGTACACACTGTGATAATTTATTTCTAGCTGATTAGTGTTTTAGGCTGTTTAGCGGGAGGCGGGACACACGCGGCGGTTGAAACGCGAGATTTTATTATAATGGTAACAAAGAGCGCAGAGCACATGTGTCAGAAGTGAAACTTCTTTAGCAAGATATACCAAACTGGTTGCTTTACTCCATGACGTGACGATAATGTCTTGACGCGACCTTGAAACTTTACTTTCAACGCGCATAAAGAAGTTTCGCTTCAAAATATGTTTGGAGGTGGTCTGCTTATCTCTTTTGCCTACTCCAACATATGCTAATGAGTGCTTGTTGTAAAGTTTAATTTAAAAAAAAATATGTTCATGCTACATTACATTATTTTTATTTTCTATATTGTGGTTATATGGGTAAATAAATATTTATTCCTTTATTAATATAAATCATAATATATAAATTATAATAATTGTCATTTAACTCATTAGGTAAAGTACTTTCGATATCAGTTTAAAGTGATGGTTGGTAAAGGTATTTTAAATAAAACAATAAATTAAATACAAACAATTTATTGTAGAACATTTACATATTACAATTTTGATGTAACAGGTGTAGGCACATAAATATCATAATATATCGGCTAACAATCTAACAATTAAATACATATCTAACATAAATCATACGTAGCGCATGTAATCTCAATCAAAAATATAGAAATCGTTAGTGCTTAAGCCATTCCTTTAAGTACCAACTAAAAAAATTAAAACAACTAAAGCTATGCTAGCTATGTACATGCCTCGTATGTAAACCGCCTTAGCCGTAGTATGTAAAGTGCGCTCTCTGATATTGCAGCTAGGCGGGCGCAGTTTTATAGCGCAGAGTAACTTTGCATAGAGACTGCCAATAAATATAAGTAAGTTTATTTACAAACAATAACATTGGTGTATGTCTATATCTTTCCAGTTTAATGTATCTAACGTATGATGACGGTCAATTTATTATGAAATATATTTACGTGTATTGTTGCTCATAAATCCGAGTTAAAATAACATATGAAAATTAAAACTATTTGCTGCACTTTTTTGTCGTTAAGTTAGAATTACACTAAGTACCTATGTCAATTATGTAATTTTCGTACGTTTCATTTCGTAGCCGTTATATCGTAAACGGCAGATGTTCTGTGGACTGTGGTAAACGTCGTAGTCCCTTGCTACGCTTCTTATATGGACTTTTTAAATCCCCCAAATTTGATCTAACCCATTTAAGGAAATTAATAATAACGTATGTTCTAGTAGGTACTTATACTAATGTGTATATTTATATCATCAAAACCATACTTTTAAGTTTTAACTTTTACATAAACTTTCCAAATCGGTTAAAGACTAGATGAAATAATTTTGTCGTTACCTCTACACGCAGCTACTCTATACGATAATCAGAGAATACTAAATCTAATATAGCACAACTAGGAGTCTCAAAATCCGGCTCCGTAAATTATATTAGGCTGAGAACAGAACGGTTAAATGATTCAGCCTCGTGTGCACTTTGCTTAAACATTTGATTTCTATGTGACCCCGCTTATAAATGAACACTACTTATGTAGCTTTTGAATTTCGAATTCCAAATTCGAATTTCGTTCCAAATTTGAATTTTAGACAAAACCGAATTTACTAAGAGCTTGTTATGTGAATTATCGTTTAATTAATGTGTTTTCAACTTGACACTGGCAAACAGTCTTCGCTCATTGCTATAATTAAGAAAAAAAGCTTATGCAGGTATCGTTACAATCTCAGTTTAGAAATTCTCTTCAAATATTTAGTGGGAAAAACAAAAAAATATTCTCTACTCCCAACTAACATATTTAAATGTCTGATAATGAAAGAATTTCTAATGTCAAAGAAGATTTACGATTTCGGTCAAGCAACATCAGAATTCAGAGCTTATTTCATAGAAGGAAAAATTATTCCTTCATAAAACAAGTACATAATATATATTCATACATAGAATATAATATATAGCTATACATTTTGCGTTATCGCTCCCCATACAAATTCTCCTCCCCTATTGAACCCTTCAAGTTCATTTTTGCGACAATATAAAGCGTGTATTTTCCTCCAAGGGCGCATGTGAAAACTAGCTGACCCATGCAACTTTGTCTACTCTTAATTTATTATTCTTACCATTTCTGCAACATATTTCTTTAAATCTATTCCTTTGGTTGCCGCGTCATGCTATTAGGCCTACTACGTCGTAGCCACAGAGCAAGTAATATAAGTCATAGCGATTACGCTAAGATTAAGAAAAAGCTTTAAAAATTATAATATACTTCGCCCGTGGTAGGTACATATTTCGCAATAAAAGGTAGCCTATGTTCTTTCTCAGGGTCTAAAGATTGTCTGTGCCTAATTTCATCAAAATCGGTCCAGTAGTTATTATGCGTGAAAACCATACATACATACATACATAAAAACCTTTCCTATTTTTAATATTAGTATAGTCAAAAACCTACCTCAAAAATATCTCTATACATTTATGAAAACAGATTGAAAATCGGTGCAGTAACTTTTTTGAGTTTATCGCAAATAGACAGACAGGCGCGACGGAGGACTTTGTGTGTATATGTGTACGTAGTATATATATCTCGATGGTATATATTGTATGCTTTCTAAATAATATACTAACGCTATTTTTTTTTTTTTTACAAATCAAATCAGCAGTTCTTAATGCGCACAACAAACTTTTCAGGCTTTTAATATAGATGTAATAGGCATATATTCATTTTAAAAATAAAAATGTATGTACGGTTTATTCTTTACCAGTTACTAACACAATAATTTCTCGGTTTAAACCCTATTTAAACCAAGGTTTAAACTAACAAAAAACAATTTTGTTTTATTCGTAGCAACTGTTCTTGTGTACCTAATAATAAGCGTGTCACGCGTGTCAGGCGGATATTAGTATTCTATTTTTGAAATTTAAAAATAAAAATTGTCATTCTGTGATTGTCAAAATGGCAGAATGTTTTAATTTTTTCTTCTTCTTAGCTATAACAGAGTAATGTAACAAGTTTGAAATTAATAGAAAATGTAGGTAGCTATTTTTCATCGTTATCATTTTGAAATATTGGCCTAATATGTACATTTTTAATTTGTTTATAAATTGTGTTTGTAAGTTGTAAAAAAAATGATTTAAAAAATAGACGATAGAATATGTTATAGCACAATTATTATAGTCACGTTATATGGTCCGGGAGCCAGAAGCAGATATTATGACCAAGTTCCTCTCAAGCGGTAATTAGTAAAATGCATCAAAGTATAGTATTATGAAGCCTCGTGAACGTCAGCTGGAGCTCGGTTGGGGGGATGAGCGGTTGTAGCCTCCCACGCACGTAAGAAAAAAAAGTATATTCATTCATTTCCTCTCAGCTAAAAATTTGTCAAATTGTAGCTAACCCAATATCTCAACGAAAAATAATAATCAGCTGGTTACAGCATGGTGTATTATACGTCAGCTGGTGTCTCGAATATAATGAGACATTAACAAAATCATCGAGATACGTGGAATTCCATCAACATAAGTCCCCGTAAAAGATAAGTAATAACTTTATTAATTATATATTATACTATTATTTTTTTAATAATTATAGTTAACTAATGTTTTTAGTGGGTTATTTCATATTTGTTACACTTTTAGGTAGTTATGTGAATTTGATGATATGATAGTTATTTTTAAATGCAGTTTATAATATTTGTAAAAACATGTTTACCGATGTGGCTGAATGTACGTAGTACCCCGATCATGCGCACAACTAACCACCTCAAAAGTACCTTATTACTGTCTATATTATGCTAGCGTGTGTTGCTTGAATTTTTAAAAATAACGATAATAATTAAAGATACGTCATTTCATCTCAGATGAAAATTTGTGAGCTGATTGTTAATATACTGATGCGATAAATAAAAAAAATCAGCTAGCAATAATTCGAGGAAAACCTAGTCAGTTGATGCATATAAATTGGCAATAGATGCTTCTGTCTAACTCCTATGTAATAACTTTCAAAGTATCAGCTGACGGTTTTTCCACCAAGATACAGCCAGCTGACCTATATATATATCCACAGTTACATATAAGCTATCATCAGGTAAATTTTTGTTTGAGAGGAAATCACGGAAAATAATTTTATTTTTTTCATGTTCGAGACACCAGCTGACGTATAATACACCATGTTGTAACCAGCTGATTATTTTTTTTCGTTTAGATATTGGGTTAGCTACAATTTGACAAATTTTTAGCTGAGAGGAAATGAATGAATGTATTTTTTTTTCCTACGTGCGTGGGAGGCTACTACCGCTCACCCCCCCAACCGAGCGCCAGCTGACGTTCACGAGGCTTTATAATACTATACTCTGATGCGTCTGACGAATTATCTCTTGAGAGGAAATAATGAACCAAATTTGCACCTGGCTCCCTAACCACTGACTTTTATAATCATACCTATTTCTTTTCCGTTCAATGTATTAATTACTATACAAGCATTTATTCGTCTATTTTTCAAATTATATGAATAATTTCATTAATAAAAAAACTTTTTATTCACAAAACCAGTGTCATATTTTAGTAGTATTTTAATAAATTATTGTGTCATAAAAACAATCGCATCAATAAAGAATAGCGCGGGAGTATTTACGGAAACATCCGAATAACCATAAAACTATATTCGCAATAGATAAGGGCTGGTAGCCGAGTGGAGCAAGGACAGAGGCAATACGGGCTACAGGGACCCACTGTATTACATGAACGGGGCCCCTAAATGAGGGTATTTTTATAGGTACGTATTGTATGGAGATTTTAATAATAGTGTTTTTAATGACATAACACACGTCAGAATAATTTGTATGCTATTCACGTTTTTCATGAATGTCACATTTTAACTTTCTTATTAATGTAAATTACTTAAAACCGGACCAGAAACGCAATATTTAATAGCTAATGCTTACAAAATGTAGATACGTCAGATACACTCTATCTAACTCAATCCTACTAAAAAGAACGTACGAACGCATTCGTATCGTACCCACATCGTACAGCACGTATTAAAATTCATTTCATTAGGTATTTTTCAAATAAATACAATAGGCATGACGAAAGATTTTGAAATCCTCTTCCATAATGTGTGTATACGTTTACTATACAAGAAAAACCCTATATTTCGGTAATATACTTAAATTTAACGAAGATAAAAGCCATTTTTCAAAAAATATTTATCAACTGTGCCAAAACAGCTCGGAGGTGTCATGGCGTAAGCGTGACGTCACTCTTTAGTAAATACGTAATTGCATAATTGCGTAATTACGTAATTGCGTAATTGTATGCATTGCGAAAAAAATTAAAAAAATATTTATTTAATATGTGTTATAGAAACGAATTTCAAAGTTTATAAGTGGTGTGCAGTATTGCAGTGATAATCCACATTAAAATAATGCTCAAAAATGTGTTAGTAATTATTTCAAGCGAGAAAATAATAAGAAATGATTGTATAAAGTTGGTGCGGAGAACCCCGAAACCACGTATTCGGGAATTCGCAATTATATTTCTGTTCTGAGTCGATAAAATATACTTGAAACAATAGAAAATAAATAAAAATGCGTATTCACAACATATTCATAACAACAAAATACATCTGACGTGAGTTGTTTACTTAAGCGTGACGTCACGCGTGTTTTAGTCAAGATGGCCAACTGCAGAATTTCAATGTTTTATTTTATTGATAATCTCATTAATCTTAGTGTTTTTAAGATTTTTAAGTCACTATATTGAACTTATTTATTATACATTTTCCCTTAAAAACACTAATACGATCATTTATGGATACTGTCGTCATGCCTATTATTGTATTTATTGTATCTCTTCAAAACTTAGCTAGAATAAATTCTCACAACCACATCTTGTGTTCAGTTTCTAATAAATCATTAAAACTGAATGTTAAGTTACATAAACTATAAACTCATTGCCCTATCTGCCCCCAATCCGGACCTGCCCCCAGCCGCGTGCTATCGGGCACATAAAGTCAAACGTGGAAATTAAAAAGAGTAACGGCCACATCGACGCCTCGGGCGCGCGCTTTTTTCCGATAGTAATTAGTTTGAATATCAGTTTTATTCGCTACCAATTTTATCTAAATGCTATTATTGTTATTATCGAGGACCATTTTAATTATTGGTGATTAATACAATTGTATTAGAGATAATTCGCAACTGTTTATACTTGTTCATCATTATGTTTTACATGGGTTTTACAAATTATGTCTAAGTATATGTTTAAAATTGTTAATCTTTGTTTTTTTTTTTAATTTATATTCTCATGCTCATAAGTTAGAACCTATCAGTGATCGTATCCTAGATGGCTGTTGCAATTGATCTTCTTTAGATTCTTAATCATCAATTAAACTTTTCTATAAACGCCGTTGCTCATTCCATTTTTTTTTATTCAACTAAAGCGCGCCAAGCGTTAACTTTTTAAAAAATTTGACATTTACGTTCTTTATTGTCTATGGCGCCCGCGAGGTTACACGTAATATAAATTCTTATCCAATATTCACAAATTCCCGCTGCAACTGCATTCTAATGCTCACCAGCAAATTGCAATTTTCTCATGCCGCCCGTGTCGTCGCTTTAAATATTATATCTTTAAAAATATCGCCTACGAGTTTAATACGAAAATTCTTTTTAAGCCTTCTTAGATTATCCTAAAAGACTGTCTTTTGGTTCAGTGTTTAATTTTCAAACATTTTAGTCTTCTGGTTGAATACATTGTTTAAAATGTAATTAGTTTGGAAGTTTGTTTAAGTTTTTTGGGGCTTTATAAATAATAATCGAATTAAAATTGTTAAAATTTAAGATTCAGTTCTCTTGGGTTAGACCAAAACTAAGTTTAATATGTAGTGTCTAACTTGCATTTAAAGCTCTTATTCGAAACGCATAATTATTTAAATATATTAGGTATAGTATACAATTTTTCAAAAACGGAAATAACAAGGCCGCAAACTAATAAACAGTGTCCATTAAATAGCGTCAAATAATTAAATTAAATATTAATAAAATATACGTTGCGCAACTACACAGGGTGTTCCCAAAATGCCTTACTTAACCGCAAGTGAGAAAATCGCGCTGTTTTTAGCGGGCTTGCGGCGTTTCCTTCTGATTTATGCCGCGCTTATCGCGCCGCGGAATTTATTTGTCTGCTCACTGCAGCCCACTGACGGTGGCTTCATTTAATGGGCATAAGAACGTGTAGACACGCCTTAATGATTTTTTTTTTAATTAAGGCAGGTACCTAATGACTGTATATTCAGCCTTCTTGGCAGGATAAGGTATCAATCGTTAATGTTAAATTTTAAAAGAACGACAGTTTATGAAAAGTTATACGTTATAATAAACTTTTTATAAAGTTATGTGCAGACGCTTCTGTTCAAGTGGAAAATCACTTGGATAATGTACTTATATTGTTATAGTGTTAATATACCTATATCCAGTAGTTTTGTTCAATTAGAAGTAGACAGTAGCAATAATAACAAATCTTAGATCGAGTCAATAATAGACAACAAGAGAACTATTTATTTGGTGAAGCAAGTCATTATATCAATTAATTCCATAGATGTAATAACCCATTCTTAATATTGTATATGTATAACATATTATTTAACATAATGTAACCTAATTGTCTCCCCTAATTTTCCTATTTGCCTTTAAAAATCAATTTCAGTCTGGTCTATATCTCCCTAGCTCTACATCCAGTTGTCTAGGCTGTGGTAATTGTACAAATTATAAATATGTGACCGAGCGTTGCGTCGCGGATTACAGTCGCATCGCAGTCGCGCCGCTGCCGCACAGCACCGCTATTACATATTAACAATATCCATGCAGATTAATAAACTTTTCATGAACTGTACGATTTCGTGTACAATTTTTCTAGATAATAACAACAAATGATGCTAGGGTGATGATCCAGTCCAGCCCCGCGTTTGCACCCGCGAACGTAAGTATGCTTATGTACCTCATATTATAATAAACTTTAACACAGACCAGTTTCATCAAAATCTGTTTAGTAGTTTTGCCATGATTGGGTTACGAACATACATAGTAATAATATGACGTAGACTACTTTATTTCACGTTAGGGGCCATCCATAAAGTACGTCACACGTAAAGAGGGGGGGAGGGGGTCGACAAAGTGTGACATGGTGTGACAAGGGGTGGGAGGGGTCCTAAGTTTCGTGACATCACATTTCAAAATCTAGAGGTACTAATCGCGTAATTTGAAATATAAATTAAACTAAAAAATATGTCCAATTCTATCTTTAGGGCAATACGGTTTAAATTGTTTTGTGGACAATTTATATTTATTAATTAGTTTATTTTATTGTTATTGTTTCAAATATTTGATATTATGTTGATTTCATAAAAAAGTACTTAATTTAAATGGAAATAAAACTATTTTGAAACTGCTGTTTTAATTTAATAATTTTGATGTTAAATTGCAAAACATGTGACGTCACACTAGGGAGGGGGGGGTCTTAGAAATGTGACCACCTGTGACAAGGACGGGGGGGTGCTCAAAAACTCATGAAATTAGTGTGACGTACTTTATGGATGGCCCCTTAGGGTTGTTGCGAAAGGTACATTATGTGATAGGTAGAGGCAATTTTATCCGGGTTTTGATATTTTCAACATCATTAAACAGAATTAGTCACTTTTGATGCTTGTTTATTCAGCAACATAAATATCTCCAGAAGTATACGCGTCGAAATTGTTTTTTAGGTACCTAAATAATAATATGATTATAACCAAAATAATGAAAGCAATTGCAATTTAAAAAGTCATGCATAAAATAGCATAACACCATAAGACATGACATTTTTATATTATTACCGCATACTACATAATATAATATGTAAAAGGAATATTTTAATTAAAACAACACGCTGTGTTTATATATTTTATAAGTTAACTTAAAACATTCCCGCGCAAAGCCGAGACTTTTAGCCAAATATTACCAAAGCGCTATTGCGTTTCGTTTTTAGCAGGCGCGAGGTTATTTTAATTTTGGTCCCTACTTTTTATTTGAACTTTTTATTTCAACACTGGCAGTTCATTTTATTAGAGTATTAACTAGTTTCTGTTTCCTATTTTTACAGCTTTTTGTATCGTAATATGTAGACGGGAACTGTTAGGAAAACAGTAAACTGTAAACGTGCACGTACTACCTACTTAAATTGAAGTTATTAAACTAAATATAAGTTATTAAATGTACTTAATATAATTTTTTTACAAAAAAGGATTTAAGTATGTTGGTGTTTAAATAAGGGAATGTAATTTTAAAAAAAGCAGTAATTCTTAATTGAAAAAAATGCGTCGTTAAATATGCGTTAAATAGTAGAAATATGTAAGACAATTTAATATATAAAAAAACGACGTGTGTCACTCGGGGACTGCCGCGGACCGCGGTAAAGCTACACAGGTAAAGCTATTGCATGCTATGCCTTCAAGCCACACCTCCGAGCCCGTCGGAGTGGGGAGCGTGAGGTTTTTTCGTTACGGAATTTCTCGATTCGGTCCCCGCGCTCAAGGCCCGCGATAGTAGCTATGCAATAGCTTAATAACCGATTTGTTTCATGGTACTGAAGGCAAACAAAAGCGGCACTTGTCCGATAGTGGGTCATGAATAGACAGAATTTCATTTAATTTTTAATCTACTTGCATAATAAATAGCATCTAAAATATAATCTATTACCTACTGCCTACTACATATACATTCATAATTCATATCCCAGTAGTACCTATTGTAATACCTATAATAATAATATCTGGAATGGAACTATTATAGCAAGAATAAGCTGGAGAATAAGAATGAAAATACAAAACGTACACACAAAACAATTTATTTCTTTTTATTAACATTTTTACTTTTAATTATGCTTTTTGCATCATCATTTAATTGCTGGAAGAATGCCTTCGACGTCTTCAAAGATTTATCGTTAGCCTCTACACCCTTGCTTGTATTCCGGTGATCAGTCACCTTCATAACTTGACCTCCCTTCTTTTGCTGCAACTTCTTCTTTTTCCTTCTCTCTCTGTTCTTATCCGTTTTAGTTCTCTCCTCCTTACTCATTAAGTCTCCCTTCTGTTTCTTCCTGACTTCTTCCGGAGCTAATAAAGCAGCATCACTTGTTGCAACTGGTGCCACTTCCTCCATAGAAATAGCTGGTGTATTACTGACTATCTTGACTTCTGCTTGCGGCGCTCTTGGTGTGTAATGGTAATGGCATAGAGCGTCGAGTTTTGCAAATAACTTAGTCATTGATTCTCTGATGTCTTTATGACTCTCTGGTTCCTCTTCTTCCACCTTCTCACCTGATGCTGCTTGCTTCTGTTTCAAGTATTCTGCTTCATATACTTGCGCTAAACTTTGTTTGCTTTTAGCGTGGTCCAATACTTCTGTCTTCTTAAATGTTAGTTGGTCATCTACTGGCTTCTCTTTTTTAACAACATCGTCCCAGGCTTTGTCTTTTATCCTCTGTTGAATTAGACCTTCTAGAGTGACAGTAGTTTGTTCTGTTATAATAGGTGCTGGTCGAGTTGTTAGATCAAAGTCTAGAACTTCTTGAAGTAGTGAATTTTGAGGCCGCTTCATAGCATTAACTTCTCCTTTCAATTGCCAAGGTGCCTCTGTTATGTTTTTCTCTTCTAGTTTTGAAATCTGTTGCTTAAGTCTCTCTTGTCTCAATTCAAATTCAGATTTCTTTTCATTTTTTTCTGTATTCTCATTTGTTTTTGCAGTTTCTACATCGCTATCCTCTGAATCACTCTCTGATGCACTGTCTGGTTGAAGACCAGCAAATCTAACCTTCTTTTCCTTTCCTTTTTCTGGTTCCTCTTCACCACTCTCTGCTTCAATATCTTCATCCATTTTCTCCATTTCATCACTACCATCACCAATATCTTCATCCTCATCTACATCATTGGTACTCGGATTAATTTCATCATCTCCAGCTGTATCATAAGCAAATTCATCTTCATTTTCATCATTAAAGAAATCTTTATACATCATTTCATTACTATTTTCCTCATCATCGTCATCATCATCAAAATCTTCAAACAAGTCTATTGATTCTTCATCATCGTCTTTCTTCTTGCCTTTTTCTTCCATCTTCTCTTCATTTATTAAAAATTGTTCCATATCCTTCAATTTAAAGAATTGATCATCAACTATGGATGAATGCTTGGTTGATCTTTTGTTTTGTTTCGGATTCACACTTTTTATTTCAGACTTTTTATTCTTAGGTTTAACTGTATTTTCAACTTCACTAGATTCAATGGGTTCAGATGCATTTTTTCTTTGTTTTTTAGGTTTTTCTTTAACTGGTTCACCTATTTGAACTGGGAAAGCTAAGTCGTTTTTATTAGACAGACAATTCGCTACATCCCAGACCAAGTGATCCCAACACTCTGTGTTTTGTAATTCAATTTGCTGCCAAATTTGTTCTTCGTCGAAATCATCTACGATCAATTCTTTCAAGGCACTGTTCTTCTTCTTTTTGTTTACCGTCTCCTCCTTCTTTGTGTAATCATATACAGATTTAATCAAGGTTTTAATATCATCCTTGATTTCGTTTTGTACAGCTAGATATTTCACTGGTTTGGCGGTCAAATCGTTGAATTGTTGTATTATCTTTTCCATTTGAACTGACTCCATTATTGAAAGTTGTAATTATAGAGATTTCTAAGCTTTATCTACTCAAATACTTAAATAATTATTATTTTCGTAACAACATACTTTAAAAACACGTGTGTTCGACACTAAGTTGACATTGTCAAAATTGATAACGCACCGTGCATCTGACAAGTGACAATGTTGATGAAATATGTCAACTCTTAGATGTCAACCGTAAACAGCCAAAGAAATTTTTTTTTCAATTGTCCGTAATCAATAAATCAAAAATTAGGCAAGAAAATGGTATACTCATATATTTTTAATCATATTTAAATAGGAAAACAACAAATATTAAAAGTGCTTGTAGTATTAGTTAAAACCAAGGTTAAAACGATAGTATAAAAAAAAGATATTTATAATCTGTGGTGAAATTCCTTGCACTTGCTTTGTATTTGCCACTTGTATTACTTGCTCTGTGGCCACTTGTAAATTGACATTTTCGTGTTCATTTCTCAATTTTGTCTGTGATTTTTGTGGACGTGATTCGTGAATATTTTGTCGTGAATTGTTTGTACTTTGTAATCGTAATTAATAATTACGTTTCGTTGCTTTTTATTCAGAAATAATAAAGATAAAGTTATGTCCGTAACAAATAACGGTAATTTCTTATAGACCGTGTTAGCTTGAGAATCTGCCCACATATTTTTTGCTGCTATAAACAACAGGTAAACATCTGAGGTAACTGTTTAACATTGTGTTCCCAAACCGTGTATTATCCTACGCGTTTTCCACATGAAGTACATTGAAATTATATTGTCCCTATGTATGTGACTAGAATGATACTTGTATAGTTGTGTATGCTTACTTCCTTTATAGTGTTTTTTACTTGTGCCTTTAAAGTGAAAGGTTCGTTTCGATTTACTTCCTTCACATGTGTTTCTAGTGCACCCATGTCGTCTAATTATAGCATACGTAATATTTTTTTAAATCCTTTTGTGATAAAGATTATTTTTTAAATACAAAAATATAGTGATTTTTTGTTTGTAATCAAAACATTTTTGTTGTTTAAATTCAAAATTTATATCAAAAATATATGCTTTGATTTGTATCAAATAAACTAGTTTAAAACTTACTACAGGTCGCGTCAAGTAAAAAGAACGCTGACAGATGGCTGCGCATTGGTGACTTATCGGTCTATTTGGTGTTATGAGGTGGTTATAAGAATAACAAATAGGTAGTTGAGAAGCCACAATTCGCGAGCCTAGTTCAAAAATAAAATAATCGGCACATAGCTTTCATGCAAAACTCGATCCATGTGCAAACACACCCCATCATTTTCATCCAGCGTTCTTTTTACGTGACGCGTACTGTACTTCTAGTGTAAATAGAGCTTAAATATACCTAGGTATATTTAATATGTATTCAATATTTAATACATACCTACCAATAAATTATAATAAACTATACTGAATACATAATAAATTAATCGTGTTTTATATGTTTGCAAAGTCAATGAATCACGTAAAATAAAACATTTATTAGATACAAGTAATTTAAATCTTACTCAAATGCATAGGTACCTGCTTAATATTAGAGGTGAGATGCTTTGTTTAAAAGTAACACATCGCATTTTAACATCATAATTGAATACTCATCAATATTTACCACATACTTATTTTTGACTATAGTAACGGATCTCTTTTATCCATAAAATATACATTTAATACATCAGACAAATTTATTTTATTTATTTACAGTCAAAATGGACGCCCAAGATCAGATGGAGATGAAATACAACACAGGGAATGAGGTTGGAGGCCTGGAACTGTGTATAGTCTGTGGTGACAGGGCGTCTGGACGACACTATGGTGCTATCAGCTGTGAAGGTAATTTTATAAGAAGCATTAAAAAAAGAAATAAAGAATCTGTAGTATGTCATGCCATCACTTACCTTTGTTGTTTAGAAATAACCTTAACAAGCAAAAAGTAAAATTGGCAAATTAATCTTATTAAGTGTAGATCCCATGTTACTAAAAAAAAGTAAATCTATTTATTAAACTATCCCATAAGTGTAATGTAACAGACAAGAAAACAAACGCAATCACTCTTAGCATGCTTTTGCACCAATAATATGCAAACATATTCCTTATATGTTTGTAAATAACTAATCACATTGCTTCATTTAGTTTGAAGCTTAAAGCGTTACTATTGCTTAAAAGCATCCTTAAACTCATAGCCCTCTATACATTCACACAAATCCACAGGCTGCAAGGGTTTCTTCAAGCGCTCAATCCGCAAGAAGCTCGGATACCAGTGCCGCGGCAGCATGAATTGCGAGGTGACGAAGCATCACAGAAACAGGTGCCAGTACTGTAGACTGCAGAAGTGTCTAGCGTGCGGTATGCGAAGCGACTGTGAGTATTAGATAGGTTATGAATATATCATTGGATTTCAAATAAAAGTGTTTTTAATGTATATATCTCATTACAATTAGAATTAATAAATAGCTCTGGTAAAATAGAATAAATCAAGCAGTCATCCTTGATCTATTCTATTTATCTTATTTGAACAAAAAATATAATCAATAAGAGACAACAAACCAAGCCTTCTTGCCTTGTCCAACTATGCTTGTATAACCAAAAAATTACCTTAAAATAAGTGTCCCTATGCAAATTTTCAATAAGAGGCAAAACAATTCGAAAAGTAATTCTGCTCCGTCCCGCACAGTGCAAGCCGATCGTGGAGAATGCACCGAAATAATGTTGATATAAATATAGGTAAGAGACAAAAACCGAGCAGTAATTCTTGCCTTATCCTATTTTTCTTGTTTAAAATACAATAAACATTCGTTTGTAAATGAGACCACGCATAGAATCAGTAAGAGACAACAAATCAAGCAGTAATTCTTGCCCTATACAATTTTTTCTTTTAAAACAAAGACAATCTTCAAAATGAATGTCCCTAAGCAAGTTATCGGTAAGAGACAACAAACCGAGCAGTAATTCTTGCTCTGTCTCGCACAGCGGTCCAACACGAGCGCAAGCCGATCGTTGAGAAGGCGAAGGGCGAGCGGGAGGCGCACGAGAGACAGGCGGCCTACTCGAAATTATTGGGGCTCGCTAATCATAGTCAGGGACAGGTGAGATTTTTGTTATTAGTAGCATACAAATTTTCTCATGTTAACATAGTTTTAAATTCACTAAATATGTATTATTTCTATTAATCACATATTCTTAATATTTATTGTATACCAGTTTATCAAAACAATCCACATTTGCATTTTGCATAAATTAAAAAAAAATATAAAACAGCATTTTATTTCTACTGCGTACAAACTTATTCGTCCATTTTCAATACGACATTCATCACAAAAAATACGCTTATTATTATTAAAAAACGCTAATACAAAATAGCTACTCCAATAACAAAATATAAGTTCCATGATCTTTTCTAGATAACACCCAAGGAAGAAGCAAGCGAGGCCTTCGGTGCGGTATCTCCAGCGCCAGCTCTGAATTTTGCACTCGCAGCTGCAGTTGCATTTAATAAAGGAAACCCTGGTATGTGCCATATTTTCTTCAATTTACTGTAAATTTTTGAAAATAAATTATTAGACTTTTTTATATTTTAAAAAATGCTTGCAGTAAAATTTTTGATGTTTTACACAAAAAAAGGATCACTTCTCAATTTCATATTTTTATTATCTCAAATAATAAAAAAACTTTTCATTTAAAAACCATTGCTATCTCTTTCTAAAATAAAAAATGGCTTTACAAAAATAAAACATATTTTTCCATTTCATAGCTTAGCTTAATAATAAAGCGTATTACCATTTTTTTATAAATAGTTTATTATATAATTAATACTAATTTGTCTGTGTGTACGTCTAGCCGTATCTCCGTACCTCGGCGCCGGCGCAGGTGACGTGGAAGGCGCGAGGCGTCAACAACTGATGCTGCAAACACAACTTGCCAAGAATTTGTTCAAAATGGGGCAATTTGGTGAGATATAATCGTTTATTTACGACTAAAAAAATATGTATTTTAGGTGTATTCTGAAAAAAAGTTCACAATATTCTACAAAATTATAAAATTCAATTTAAATTAATTTTGCGCTCATAAATATGCATGTCAAGTAGAATTGTGTCGGTAAATTCTCAATGTATTATGCTTATTCTTTGGAAAAATAATCGAATGGACATTCAAATCATGAATATGTTGTAAATACATATACTTTATAATAATAAAAAAAGCGTGTGTTCCAAGCACACGTGTCAAAAGTGAAACTTTTTTGGCAAGATTCAAAGATACCAAAATCGTAGGCTTATTCCATGTCATGACGGTATTGCCATGACGCGACCTTCAAATTTTACTCTCAACGCGTCTAAAGAAGTTTCACTTTAAAAATTTATGCTTATTTATTGAAAAATCAATCTTAAATAATGTATAATTTTGTGCACAGGTGCAATAAACGAATACTTACAAAATGCGTACGGAGCGACTCCACCGGACGTGCCCATGGCATCCTTACACGCAGCTGACACGCAACAGAGTGAAGGTTGGTGTACATTTTACTTAAAAAGTTTCGAGAAAAAAAAAAGACATTTCGGCCGATGACTCCGAATAACAGAAGCAAACATAGAATCGATTTTTTAAATGTTATTTCTTACGGTACAATCCACGCAACCTGCAGTACAACGCGATTGATAGTTGCTATAAGGTGTCTATGATATTATTATATGACTATAGATTTCAACAAGGCATTTGATTTATTAGATCATGATATTTTGCTTGGATAGATGTTTGAAATGGGTATTCATAGCTTATTAACCAAGAGTTTATGTCACAATTCTAAAAAAAATAGTCATCTCGGTAAGATTCTCATGTAAATTGTTCTGGAAAAGTGAATTCTAGCGGGAGTTCCGCAGGGATCTCATTTGGGGCCATTGTTTTCTATTTTGTTTGTTATTCTACATAACAGGCTTAAATGCACATAATTGCAAAATGTATATGTACATGACTACAAAGGTCGGACCAAATGAAACAAATGATCTTAAATCGTAATCGTATCTTGTATTATTTTAAATTAATACATTGGTCTATATTACGCTTATGCTAACTTAAGGCTACGCAAGTTAGCTTTTTCCAACTTAAGGCTACACATACATGACTTTAAACAATAAAATGGTAGAAAACTACGGTAATCTTGCAAGTAGAACAATTTTATACCGGATTTTTGTGGTCAATGTATCAAAATGACAATGTAAGCTCATGTGACAGTGGAAGAAATGGACATCCTCGGTAGTCCCGAGTGTATCGAGCTCCCGCTAACTTTGCCCCGCGGCCCCGCTCCCGCCCCGCTGCGCTTGCATGCTGCGTGTGAAGGTGCTGCGCGGCTGCTAGCTGCGGTCGCGCGCTGGGCGCTCGCCCTGCCCGCGTTAAGGGCCATGCCGTGAGTATACCACTGGATATAATTCATCTGCTAGTCGCTTAGAGGGGAGGAATGTTTTGGAAAGAAAAAAATTGGGCGTGTGTTTGTGGAAAAGTGGGGGGAGCGTTTTTTACTATAAAAAATAGATCTTCAATCTGATGATCAACTAGATGAAAATGCATTATAATTTTTTTATAGCAAAATAACACACAACACAAGAAAATTCATAATAAAACATAACAAAAACATAACAGTAACAGAACAAAAATTTCATGTATGATTTATATATTATATCTATTTTATTGCTGTATAAAGCTACAGGATTCTACTAGTTTAACTACTAGTAGAAGATCCGAACATAAGTCGACCTTCACCGGCGTGATAATAGAATGAGACCAATTTTATTATAAATTTAGTCTATTAAAAAATGTATTAAAAATGGGTTTAGTGGGAAAATCCTGGACAGGACATTTTTAATGAATTAAAAAAAAAAATTATTTTTCAATTAATTGCAGTATCAAGATAATTAAAAATATATAATAGACTTAAAGTATGAAACCTATAGAATGTGCAGTCATAGTCATTTTCTAATATTTACCGGGACAAACGGCTAGGTTGGCAGGTATAAACAGGTATGTCGGTACCAGTTACTTTCACTTCATAGGATGTTGAAAAAACAATTATGTCAGCGCTGTTTTATTACAAAATTGTTTTATTATCTCGAAACTGCAATTAATAAAAAATGAAAATAAAAGATTTTTTAATAATTAAGTAATTAAAAAATATCCTGTTCAGGATTTTCCCAGTAAACCCATTTTTAATACACTAAATTTGTTACAAAATTGGTCTCATTCTATTATCACGCCGGTGAAGGTCGACCTGTATTTTGGATCTTAGACCATACAGTCTCTAAATCTTTTGTATACATAAATTTTATTTGTATGGTAAATACTTGTTACATAGAATAAGTTTTTATTGGGAAATACATTTTTTGTTTATTTATTCCGCAGTTTCGAAGTACGCGTGAGCCTGGTGCGCGCATCGTGGGCGGAGCTGTTCACGTTAGGTCTGTGCAAGCACTGGACCGCGCTCGGTATGGACGCGCTGATGCCGCTGATGGGCGCGCAGCTGCGGGCCGAGCTGGCCGCGCGCCGCGACCCCGCGCCCGCCCCCGCACCCGACCCGCACGCGCCTGAGGTCACTGTCCATACTAATATTATAAATGCGAAAGTAACTCTGTCTGTCTGTCTGTTACTCAATCACGCCTAAACTGAACCAATTTTCATAAAATTTGGTCTGGAGATATTTTGGTATCCGAGAAATAGGCTACTTTTTATCCTGGGTAAATGACGCAATCTCGGAAATCCCACGGGAACGGGAACTATGCGGGTTTTTCTTTGACTGCGCGTGCGAAGCCGCGGGCGGAAACCTATACAGAGTAGAGATATAATAAATAAATATAATGACTAGAGTTCAGGGGGGTAACCGGCATCTCTTATAGCAAGCTTATTATAACATTACTATGTCTTTTCGTACCGTGACACCCTTAACGCAAGCTTGTTGCAGCGTTAAACTGATTTTGTTTTTCTAGCAATTTTGATGACGTCACTCGTAATAGTTCACTCAATTATTGGGACCGTGCGATCTATTTGACAATTTGACAGTTATCGGTTAATAATAGAACTTCGTAACTGCGAATTACATCGGCTTGTTCGAAGAAAAGGCTTCAAACCTTTTGATTTAAGAAGAATCGTGTAAATAGTAAACAAGTGCGTAATCATCACGAGTCCCTATGAGATATGGGGGCATCATATGAACAATTTGAAAATTCAATATAGGTAACCTACAGATTTATCTGTGTAAGATAAAAGTAATGTAAGTACCATACCCAATGCAAATCTATTTAAAAATACGTCTGTATATGTACACATTCTCCACTTGTTATTTCTCTGTATAATAAAATGCAACTCTACTTATTCCCTAAACATAAATTTTATCTAATACCTACTTAATGTAAATCTATAAAAGATTGTTTATTATTTCTTCATGATTCAATATATTTTATCATGTTATTATTTGCCTATATAATAAAAGACTATAAAAGTAAATCTACACACAAATGCACTACCCATAACCATTATTTATTTCCAGATTCTACAATCAATTCCGAGCACTAGGAATAAGATTACCCAGAGTAACCACATGGATGCATTGATAGTATTCAAGAAGCCATGGTGCCAGCGCAACATGAATATATTTTTTTCAATAGGAAGCAATATCATACTTTAAATGTTTAAGTGCAATAAAAAACATTTATAAATCCAAAATCTTTATTTAGTCCTTTTTATTTATTCATTGACAAATCATTTGCTCCTTTACTTCTCTTGATATCATTTATATATAAAAAAAGTGATAAAACATGGAAGTATTCGAAATTAGATTCAATTCTATTTAGCTTAAATATTTATTAAAAACAATTAGGTAGATATATAACTCAAATCCAAATTTGTAAGTAAATAGCATATTAAAAACACCCTTGATTAAAAAAAATTAAATTTTTATTTATAATACCAGCCTTTAAAACTTAAAATGCAATAAACAAAAACTTTATATTTACATCACAATGAATAATTCCTACACTAATAGTTTAATGGTATTTATATTTTTATTTTAAATTTAAATCAATTATTGTATTTGCATAATAAAGAGTTGATAAATCATTTAAAAACTTGCAGTACTTATGTATACTTTTAATTTCATTTTTATTAAACTTAAAATGAAAACAATGTAGGTACTATATTTTTACATTTTCAGATGTATGATACAAATATGAATATTTTAAGTGTAGACATGGTGGCGCCTCCCCCAACTTGAAGTTCTCACTACCACATGAACATCTCCCAAGCCGGTACTTCCTTGTTCAATGTTTGGGCAAGCCGGCAATCAACACAACTGTGAAAGATAAATTGGATTTAAACTGATTATTTGTTGCTTTAAAATTTAATAAGTACCTTTAATATGTTTACTTTTATTATTAAAGGGCTTGTCATGGTGTATGTAAACATCTAAAAAGAAGTTTTTTAAACAATGTCGGTATGGTTTGTTAGATACCTTATTTGTTAATAATTTTTCAAGTATTTCAACGTTTTAGTTGTTTATCTTGCAATTCTTAATATTGTATTAAAAAAAACTTAAATGTGTAGGTACAATGCCTTAGAAAACTTTTAATATATGTAGCTTCTAACCAAACAGATAGGTTTGCTTATAAATTAATATAAATATTTACTTTTGACCAGCTGCTCTAGTTTTTGTGAACTCCCAAATCATTTGCACTTATACTTTCAGAGAATTCTATCAACTTCGTCTCAGCATAACTTTTAACTCGTTGGGAGTTATTTATGTACCTTTGTCTTTGTAACTTCAGGGTCAGGGAGCTTCGCGCACTCTGCACAATGTTCTGCTGCAAGTTAAATAAAAATTACTTCAATTAACAATAATCAAAACAGACGAAATCATGCAAAAACCAATACTTTATTCGTAAAAATATATCTGTGTTATCATAAATCGTCCAATGTTTTAGATATAATATATTTATTACTCGTATATTATCTTACCTTGCTATTTCAATTGCTCTTTCATGCCTATTTCATGCATTCTTTAATGCATATTACTTATCTTTCGCAATTTTTCAATTTGATTTATCCAAATTTTAGATATTATTACGAGGACACCGCCATTTTTATATTAACAACCTATTATGGGTACGTTTTGTTGAGTTCACAAAATAATCTTACTTTATTTTGGTACCGGGAGCCTTCAAAACATGATTACTATACGATTGCCTACAATGTCCAATGAGCGAATGAATTCCGAAGTTTTGTCTATTTTTTTAAGATTAATGGCTTGGCTACGAGGCTTTTAGGCCAAGTCGTAATGATTTGTATCGAACATTAAACGTCAAAAATCAAAATGTCATGTCACTGACCTCATAATTCATATTATTATCTAAAATTTCAGATAAACTTAAACTTAAATAATTATGTGAATCTCATCTCTGGATAAATGAGAAAGTGCGAAAAAGCAATATTGAAATAGCAAGGTAAGATAAAGTACGAGTAAGGACGATTTTATGATAACAGACTACAGAGATATATTTTTACGAATAAAGTTTTGGTTTTTGCATGATTTCGTCTGTTTTGATTATTGTTACTTAATTGAAGTAATTTTTATTTAACTTGCAGCAGAACATTGTGCAGAGTGCGCGAAGCTCCCTGACCCCGAAGTTACAAAGACAAAGATAGGTACATAAATAACTCCCAACGAGGTAAAAGTTATGATGAGACGAAGTTGATAGAATTCTCTGCTGAAAGTTTAAGTGCAAATGATTTGGGAGTTCACAAAAACTAGAGCAGCTGGTCAAAAGTAAATATTTATATTAATTTATAAGCAGGGTTGCTTTGGTCTATGTTTGGTTAGAAGCTACTAATATTAACAGTTTTGTAAGGAACACACCTACACATTTAACTTTTTTTTTTTAATACAATATTAAGAATTGCAAGATAAACAACTAAAATGTTAAAATACTTGAAAAATGATGAACAAATAAAGTTTTTATTATTTAACAAATTATACCGACATTGTTTAAAAAAACATCTAAAATTACATACTCCATGACAAGCCCTTTAATAATAAAAGTTTTACACACATATTAAGTGTAATTATTAAATTTTAAAGCAACAAACAATCAGTTTAAATCCAATTTATCTTTCACAGTTGTGTTGATTGCCGGCTTGCCCAAACATTGAACAAGGAAGTACCGGCTTGGGAGATGTTCATGTGGTAGTGAGAACTTCAAGTTGGGGGAGGCGCCACCATGTCTACACTTAAAATATTCATATTTGTATCATACATCTGAAAATGTAAAAATTTAATTGTACCTTAATATAGTACATTGTTTTCATTTTAAGTTTAATAAAAATGAAATTAAAAGTATACATAAGTACTGCAAGTTTTTAAATGATTTATCGACTCTTTATTATGCAAATACAATAATTGATTTAAATATAAAATAAAAATATAAATACCAACTATTAGTGTAGGAATTATTCATTGCGATGTAAATATAAAGTTTTTGTTTATTGCATTTTAAGTTTTAAAAGCTGGTATTATAAATAAGACTTTATTTTTTTAATCAAGAGTCTTTTTAATATGCTATTTACTTACAAATTTGGATTTGAGTAATATACCTAATTGTTTTTAGTTAATATTTAATCAAAATAGAATTGAATCTATTTTCAAATAATTCCATGTTTTATTACATTTTTTTATATATAAATGTTATCAAGAGAAGTAAAGGAACAAATGATTTGTCAATTATAAATAAAAAGGACTAAATAAAGATTTTGGATTTATAAAATATGTTTTTAATTGCACTAATACATTTAAAGCATGATATTGCTTCCTATTGAAAAAAATATATTCATGTTGCGCTGGCACTTTATAGCTTCTTGAATACTATCAATGCATCCATGTGGTTACGCTGGGTAATCTTATCCCTAGTGCTCGGAATTGATTGTAGAATCTGGAAATAAATAATGGTTTTATTTCTCAAAATTAAATGAGATCCCTAACATAAGTATAATATGGGTAGTGCATTTGAGTGTAGATTTACTTTTAAGTGTTTTATTACATAAATAATATAACATGATAAAATATATTGAATCAAGAAGAAATAATAAACAATCTTTTATAGATTTACATTAAGTATTAGATAAAATTTATGTTTAGAGATTATGTAGGGTTGCATTTTATTATATAGAGAAATAACAAGTGGAGAATGTGTACATAAATAAACGTATTTTTAAATATACTCTTAAGATTTGCCTTGGGTATGGTACTTACATTACTTTTATCTTACACAGATAGGTTATAATTGTATTTTCAGATTGTTCATATGATGCCCCCATATCTCATAGAGACTCGTGATGATTGCGCACTTCGCAATAATAAATTATTTACACGATTCTTCTTAAATCAAAAGGTTTGAAGCCTTTTCTTGGAACAACCCGATGTAGTTATGTTAATTTTGCATTTTTAATATAATAAATGTATTATCTTCTTTAAAAGCTTCATTTATTAAATAGATTTCCAACTACATACGTTTCCTTTAAATTTGATGTGTATTCTTTTAATAATATTCAAAATAATGTTATAAAAGTTCCATATTTACAACTTTACTAAAATTGCTAAAAACTGTCATTAATGACATTTTATCAAGAATGCTAAATGTCAAAGAGAGTGTGCCGGTTCCAATTTTTCGATTGACGTCTCGAAACAGTCTTGTTGCAATTGGTTTACATATGTTTTAGAAGGTCCCGGTGCCAAAAAAGTAAGATTATTTTGTGAACGCAACAAAACGTACCCATAATAAGACTGTTATTCTAAAGGTGCCGGTTACCCCCCTGTTATAAGTTAAAGTCTATTTGTGTATCTTTAGGGTACGCGCAGACAGAGAGCGTTCTGCGTTCCGCGTTCTGCGTTCTGCGTTCCACGTTCTTTGTAATGTGAAGTATCTATAGCGCCGGCGCACACAGAACGCTATGGCTGGTCCGTCTTCTCCTGTTTTTCTATTTCAGATTTTACATAGCCATGTAACTCATTGAAGCTATTTATTGACATTCGAAAATAAATATAAAATCTCTCTTCATCTTGAAGCAGCTCAGGGATAAGAATACTAAATTCTCCCATATCATCTCGTTTCGTGTTGATAGGGTGTACCCACTACCCAACATATTCTACTTTTTTTTAAAGTGAAACTTTTATTACATCGTCTCAAACTTTTTGGTCTGTGTAGCGCATGTCGCGTGTATCGCGGCTGCCTGTGTGCTCCTGTGTGCGCTAGAACGCAGAACGCAGAACTGACGAACGCAGAACGCAGAACGCTGTATGTCTGCGCGTAGCCTTATAATGTATTTTTGTTTCTGAAAAAAAAAAAAAATATTATGACCCCTTTTGACAAATTGTGATCCCTTTTGACTTATTGCGTTACCTGTTGACATGTTGCTATCCCTTTTGACTTTTGCGATCCTTTTTGACATGTTGTGATCCCTTTGACATATTGCGATCCAGTTTGACATATTGCGACCCTTTTTGACATGTCGCGATCCCTTTTGACATATAACGATCGGTTTTGACATATTACGATCCCTTTTGACATATTATTATCCCTTTTGACATATTACGATCCATTTTGACATGTTGCGATCCTTTTTGACATGTTGTGATCCCTTTTGACATATTGCGATCCAGTTTGACATATTGCGATCCTTTTTGACATGTCGCGATTCCTTTTGACATATTACGATCAGTTTTGACATATTACGATCCCTTTTGACTTGTTGCGATCCTTTTTGACATGTTGTGATCCCTTTGACATATTGCGATCCAGTTTGACATATTGCTATTCTTTTTGACATGTCGCGATCCCTTTTGACATATAACGATAAGTTTTGACATATTACGATCCCTTTTGAAATATTACGATCCCTTTTGACATGTTGCGATCCTTTTTGACCTATTGTGATCCCTTTTGACAAATTGCGATCCAGTTAGACATATTGCGATCCTTTTAGACCTATTGTGATCCCTTTTGACAAATTGCGATCCCTTTTGACATGTTGTGATCCCTTTTGACATATTGCGATACAGTTTGACATATTGCGATTCTTTTTGACATGTCGCGATCCCTTTTGACATATAACGATAAGTTTTGACATATTACGATCCCTTTTGAAATATTACGATCCCTTTTGACATGTTGCGATCCTTTTTGACCTATTGTGATCCCTTTTGACAAATTGCGATCCAGTTTGACATATTGCGATCCTTTTTGACATATTACGATCCCTTTTGACATATTACGAACCCTTTTGACAAGTTGCGATCCTTTTTGACATGTTGTGATCCCTTTGACATATTGCGATCCAGTTTGACATATTGCGACCCTTTTGACATGTCGCGATCCCTTTTGACCTGTTGTGATTCTTTTTGACATGTCGCGATCCCTTTTGACATATAACGATCCCTTTTGACATATTACGATCAGTTTTGACATATTACGATCACTTTTGACCTATTGTGATCCCTTTTGACAAATTGCGATCCAGTTTGACATATTGCGATCCTTTTTGACATGTCGCGATCCCTTTTGACATATTACGATCAGTTTTGACATATTACGATCCCTTTTGACATATTACGAACCCTTTTGACATGTTGCGATTCTTTTTGACATGTCGCGATCCCTTTTGACATATAACGATCAGTTTTGACATATTACGAACCCTTTTGACATGTTGCGATTCTTTTTGACATGTCGCGATCCCTTTTGACATATAACGATTAGTTTTGACATATAACGATCCCTTTTGAAATATTACGATCCCTTTTGACATGTTGCGATCCTTTTTGACATGTTGTGATCCCTTTGACATATTGCGATCCAGTTTGACATATTGCGATCCTTTTTGACATGTCGCGATCCCTTTTGACATATTACGATCAGTTTTGACATATTACGATCCCTTTTGATTTGTTACGATCCTTTTTGACCTATTGTGATCCCTTTTGACAAATTGTGATCCAGTTTGACATGTTGCGATCCTTTTTGACCTATTGTGATCCCTTTTGACAAATTGCGATCCAGTTTGACATATTGCGATCCTTTTTGACATATTACGATCCCTTTTGACATATTACGAACCCTTTTGACAAGTTGCGATCCTTTTTGACATGTTGTGATCCCTTTGACATATTGCGATCCTGTTTGACATATTGCGACCCTTTTGACATGTCGCGATCCCTTTTGACCTGTTGTGATTCTTTTTGACATGTCGCGATCCCTTTTGACATAACGATCCCTTTTGACATATTACGATCAGTTTTGACATATTACGATCCCTTTTGACCTATTGTGATCCCTTTTGACAAATTGCGATCCAGTTTGACATATTGCGATCCTTTTTGACATGTCGCGATCCCTTTTGACATATTACGATAAGTTTTGACATATTACGATCCCTTTTGACATATTACGAACCCTTTTGACATGTTGCGATCCCTTTTGACATATAACGATCAGTTTTGACATATTACGATCCCTTTTGACATATTACTATACCTTTTGACATGTTGCGATCCTTTTTGACCTGTTGTGATTCCTTTGACATATTACGATCAGTTTTGATATTACGATCCCTTTTGACAAGTTGCGATCCTTTTTGACATGTTGTGATCCCTTTGACATATTGCGATTCAGTTTGACATATTGCGACCCTTTTGACATATTGCGATCCTTTTTGACATGTCGCGATCCCTTTTGACATATTACGATCAGTTTTGACATATTACGATCCCTTTTGACATGTTGCGATTCTTTTTGACATGTTGTGATCCCTTTGACATATTGTGATCCCTTTGACATATTGCGATCCAGTTTGACATATTACGATCCCTTTTGACATATTACGATCCCTTTTGACATATTACGATCTCTTTTGACATGTTACGATCCTTTTTGACCTGTTGTGATCCCTTTTGACATATTGCGATCCAGTTTGACATATTGCGATCCATTTTGACATGTCGCGATCCCTTTTGACATATTACGATCAGTTTTGACATATTACGATCCCTTTTGACATGTTGCGATCCTTTTTGACATGTTGTGATCCCTTTGACATATTGTGATCCCTTTGACATATTGCGATCCAGTTGGACATATTACGATCCCTTTTGACATATTACGATAAGTTTTGACATATTACGATCCCTTTTGACATATTACCTTCCCTTTTGACATGTTGCGATTCTTTTTGACATGTTGTGATCCCTTTTGACATATTGCGATCCAGTTTGACATGTCGCGATCCCTTTTGACATATTACGATCCCTTTTGACATATTACGATCCCTTTTGACATTTTGCGATCTTTTTTGACATGTTGTGATCCCTTTTGACATATTGCGATCCAGTTTGACATATTGCGATCCTTTTTTACATGTCGCGATCCCTTTTGACATATTGCTTTCCCTTTTGACATGTTGCGATCCTTTTTGACATGTTGTGATCCCTTTTGATTTATATTACTATCCCTTTTGACATATTGCGTTCCCTTTTGCCATGTTGCGATCCCATTTGACATATTGTGAGCCTTTATGGCATCTTGCGACCTTCCAATACTTATTTTGATTCTTTTTGAAAGTACATAGTGTTTCAGACTGACTGATTATGTTTTTAACACTTATTGTGCACGCTTATAATGAACTAGCTGCTCCGCGCGGTTTCACCCCCGTGGCTCCACCCCTGTTGGTCGTAGCGTGATGATATATAGCCTATAACCTTCCTCGATAAATGGGCTATCTAACACCGAAAGAATTTTTCAAATCGGACCAGTAGTTCCCGAGATTAGCGCATTCAAACAAACAAACTCTTCAGCTTTATAATATTAGTATAGATGTAATTGGCTAATTTGTGTGTGTGCGCGCAGATAAGCGCGTGCGACTACACGTCGGAGCGCGTGGCGGAGGTGGGCGGTGCGCTGGCGCGGCTGCAGCAGCTGGCGGCGCACCTCGCGCACCTGCGCCTGTCCGACCGCGAGCACGCGCACCTGCGCGCGCTGTGCCTGCTGTCGCCGGGTGAGTGTGGCCACAGGTCCCCGTCCGATTAGGGCCCTTCTGGCCTCCTCCACTCAAGCGACAGCCCAAGCCGAGGTTCGAGATCCCCGTGGCGGGGGGACGCCCTTGTGCATGTCGCTACCAGTACCCCTAGTGTGAGTTTGATCGAGTTCGAAACGTTACTGTCGCGTCTGCGTCACAGACGAATTAGTATGGGAAATCGAACAGCGCCCCTTGCGGACGTGTGGGGAAGCTTTGATTCCCCATACAAATTTCGCTGTGACGCAGACGCGATAGTAACGTTTCTTACTCGATGAAAACTCACACTAGCCACACAGGGTGAACCTTCAGTTCACCCCCGCGTCCGCGTTAAAATGTAGAAGCCCTTCTGGCTAACATTGAGAAACACCTTACAAAAAAAAAAAAAAAAAAAAAAAGGTGCAGGCCAAGAAGCTTATATCTAATACACTGGAGACCTCAGTATGAACACTAACCTGTCACAAGAAAATATGACCTTGAATGACGCCTGTATGTTCCTTCATCCCTTTCACACCAACTTGCCAAGTTAGGTGTGAAAGGGACAAAAACATACAGGCGTCATTCAAGGTCATACCTTCCCGTGACAAGTCAACGTTCATAGTGCAATCTCCAGTGTATTAGATATAAGCTTCTTGGTGTAGGCACATGGTCAACTTTAACCCAATGAGCCCCCAGCGGCCCGATCGGACCACGACACAATAGATTTTCTATTGTGTCTGTGATTCCGGGGGCTGAGTTATTAAATCCGAGAAGCGGCGACGCTTCAAACTGGACACGCTTCGCTTTCGTTACGTGTCTAACTAATCGTATTTTATTTAACCGTGTCATGTGGAAGCAGATAAACAATTTTCTTCCTAGCGATCAAAAAAAGTTTGAACAATTATTTTTGTAGTAAAACTTCTTTAAGCATGTTGGGAATAAAATTTCATGGCAATACCGTCACGTCATGGATTAATGTGACTATTTTGCTATCTTTGAATCTTGCCAATGAAATTTCATTTCTGACATGCACAGGCTCTTTTTTATTAACTGAAATTCCCGTCCACAGATAACGCGCCCGCACCGCTATCCCGCAAACTACAATCACTCCAAGCAGCCACGCTTCGCTCGCTCCGCTCCACGTGTCTATCCGCGGGCGACGAGTCCCGCGCGCTAACACTAGTGTTGCAACTGGCAGCACTACGATCCTTCACACCGTCGTTTATAGAGGACGTGTTCTTTGTCGGATTCGTTGGTGACGTCAGCGTGGATGAAATTATACCGTATTTGATGAATGCGGAACGGTGAAAATGTGGTTTTGGGGGAAAGGGAGTGTTTAAGTTGGGAAGTGTTCTTGAGGGGGGACTAATAAGTGATTAATATTATTGACGTATAATAAACAACTAGACTTGCACGGTCAACAATTCCTCGGTATTTCAAAAAAATTGTCCAAAGCAAAAATCTGCCCAGTATGTATTAGGCAAGTTTCTTAATGAGCGATACAATGGACTTTGAACCTTAATGCTATACAATAAGGTTCAAATAATGTTTGTACAATATTACTACTACATTTTTAACGGCTTTTTAATAAGCAATTGTGAGTCTAGTTGCTTATAATATGTTAATGTAACCTATAGATGATGTTATAGTATAGAATTAGGAGCCTCCTTTTTAGTAAATGAGTTATATTTTTTGTGTTTTTTAATATGTTATTTATGATTGACGCTCATTTTGTCAAGATTTTTTGTCAAAATTATAAGATTAACACAATTTCTGATCTATGTCTTCCCTACTGGCTTACAATTTTTTGTTTTTATAGAATCATATCTAAATCAGTTGATGATTATGTAAAGGTTATAGAAAATAATAAGAATTACTAGATATTATAAAAAAATCGATTTGTTTCAGGCTTAAAAATTCAATGTCAATTTTTCCTATCCTAAATTTTTATGTTAAGTTTAAATTTAAATTAAAATACACCTAAAGCCTTGTTTCCACTTGAGCATGCTCAGGCGAATGAGCGGCTCATTTGGCCGAGCCGCTCAAGTGGAAACAAGTCTTAAGTAGATACAATATTAAAATTAGTTAGTCAAAATAATTATTTCAAAAATTTACTGAGAAATGTTTCGAAATGTTGTAATGTTTAACACAAAACATTTTTTTAAATATATTTATAAAGACGTTTGAATATAAAACTGTGCTATTTTTATATATGAAGAATTCTTTGTGATTCTGTATAATATTATTAAAAATAAGACTTAATAATTAATGTTTATGAAGTAGGTTTTTACTGTAGGTAAGTATAATATGTTACAGCTGGCAGCTATTACTTAACTGTGCCGTCCACAACGTGCTAAAATATGGTTATAACTGTATTTTTTGACTTTATTGTATGGAGTTTAATTAATAAATAGATATATCGAAATTGGAGTTTTATTTCTCATTTCATCACCTATAATTATATAATTTTGGATTAACTAAACAGTAATAGTGTGGTAATAGTTACAAAAATATATGTCCTTATTCTGGAATGATATAAAAAAATCTTTATTATAATCTTTATTCAGAGTCATCGTTCGTTAGTGAATCAGAATAGACGTGTATTACTTTTTACTATAAAGTGCTTTGCGATTTTAATAATTATTTACATGATAATAAGAATTCAAGTTGCATAATTAGTGTTTGGTATTTATATCATTTCAATTTACGTTCGAAACACAGCGAGCGTTTCAAGCGGGAGCAAGACAATTGCAATTTTTTGTCCTGCACGCACCGTAGAACGACTCATATTCGTGCACAAATTATCCATTGCGGAGTAAATATGAGTGTACGCCGATCGCCAACACGTTTAACCAGCAGTGGTGCAGTGGGTACTGCCGGTGGATCGCATCCCGATCTATCGAAGCTAAGTTCGTTTTCAACGAGTTCTACGCCAACTGATACTCAAATCACTTACAGAAAACGGAAACAACCGCTAGAACAAGATTGCAGATGTAGTGATGATATGAAGGATATTCGCTCGGAGTTGAGCCGTATTAGTACATTACTTGAAAAATATGTTTGCTCAAACGAACAAATAATAAACAAAATTCATGAAAACATTTCTGAGGTAAAAACACAAATTACCGAAATTAAATCGTCCAACGAACAATCCTTGAATTTAATTCGCCAAAATACGAATCAAATCAATGAAATTAAGTCATCAGCATGTATGATAATTACTGAACAAAACATATTGAAGAGTACTATTTCTCAATTAGAATCCCAGATCAACCAGGGTGAGAGTAAAATAAAATCACTGGAGTTAAATCTTCAATCAATAAATCAGTCATCCAATCCATCGGGTTTTACGTCTAAAAATCAACTACATATAAATGAACACTTAATCAAGGAACTACGAGACAGAAAAAGCCGCGAAAAAAATGTAATTTTTGCTGGTTTCCCAGAATCGACATCTTATAACTCAGAGGAGAGGATATCTAAAGACAACTACGAAATTTTAAAAATTACCTCGCTAATAAGTTCAGACCTACCGAAGCCAGTAAAGATATATAGAATTGGCAAGTATTCACCGGGGAAAAATCGTAGAATAAAGGTTTGCTATAACACAATTGAATCTGCTAAAATAATCCTTCGTAACAAAAATAAACTACCCAACAATATTAAAGCTTTTAGTGATCAAACGCCAGCTCAGGAAAAATATCTTAAAAGTTTACAGGATGAACTAAACCGTCGCATTGGTGAAGGAGAAACAGATCTCACAATAAAATACGTTAACGGAATGCCTACTATAAAGAAAATTATGTCAAAAAACTAGAAATAAATTTAAAGACAAACAACCAAAATATCAACTCCTACGAAATACTAGACAGCTATGAAAATTTGCAACTCTCCCGATCCAGGCTTAGATTTATATACTTCAATGCGCGAAGCATAAGAAAAAAAGGTAAACTAGATGAAGTAAAATGTATTCTGAGCTCATTAATAAAACCTATCCACGTAATTCTAATTACTGAAACTTGGATAAATTCTGATGCGCAAGCTTCAGAATTAAATATTGATAATTACACACATTATTTTAACTACCGGACTGACGCAAGAGGAGGTGGAGTCTCAGCATACATCCACAACGATTTAAAACACAATCTTATTGAATCACGATACGAGGAAGGGAACAATTACTTATGGATAAGTTTAGAACGATGTAAAATTGATGTAGGCGTTATCTATAAACCGGGCTATACTAACTGTCAAAAATTTCTTGAAATGTATGAATCGCAATTACAACAAAGGCACAGAGCTATTATTTTTGGAGATTTTAATATCGACTTGTTAACAAAAGATAAAAATACCAAACTATACAAATATACTCTTAAGTGTAATGGACATATATTACTCAATAAACTAACTAAAAAATACAGCACAAGAGACTCTTCAAAAAAATCTATCATTGACCATGTAAGTACGAACCTTCAAAATGATAATTTTCATTTCGCAATAATAAACTCATGTATTTCCGACCATAAGCACATATACGTAGAATTAAAAAAATATTTACCCCCAAAAAGTGTTAAAACTCAATATAAAGCAATTAATTACGAAAGATTATCATCCCTGTCTGACTCTATAGTTGATACTGAAATAAACAAAGATTACACAATATTAGAAAATAAAATTAAATCTATTATAGATAAAAGTAAGATTACTAAAACTAAATTTCTAAATCTGCCCCGAAAAGACTGGATAAACAAAGCAATTTTAACAGAAATTAACGAAAGAAATTTATTATGGTCTCAACTAAAAAACAACCCTAAAAATAAAAACCTTCAAATAAAATTTAACACTCAAAAAATAAAGGTAAAAAAATTTATTCAAGACACAAAAGATTCTTACTATTACCAAGAATTTACAAGGAATATAAAAAAACCCAAGAAATTATGGACTTTAGTAAATAAATTAGCTAATAACAAAACTGTAAAATGTACTTTACCTACTAAATTACTTATAAATTCTGAATATATTACCGAGCCAAATGAAATATGCCAGATATTTAATCAATATTTTTCTACAATAGGATCTCGTCTAGCAAATTTAATACCCCTACAATATCAAACCAACTCTTCCTCAACCTTACCTAAATCACCATCAAAAAAGTACGAATTATCCACTTTTGATCCGTGTACACCTAATGAAATTTTAAAAATTATAAATAACCTTAATTCAAACTGTAGTACAGGTCTTGATGGTATTACCACAAAAGCAATTAAATGCATTAAAGAAAAATTGAATCATACCTTAAGCGATTGTTTCAACCAAGCTATAAGTCAAGGACGTTTTCCGGATTCGTTAAAAATAGCGAAGGTAACTCCTATCTATAAGAGTGGTTCAAAATTTGAACCTGGTAACTATAGGCCAATTTCGGTGTTGCCAGTGTTGTCAAAAATATTAGAGAAAATTTTACACACGAGATTAGAAAAATATTTAGACTCATTTAATTTTATTTCAGTACGTCAATACGGTTTTAAGCCAAAAAGTAACACTCTGTCAGCGACTATAGACCTGACTACTAAAATAAAACAGAACATTGACGCAAAAAATTTAGTTTTGGGAGTATTTATTGACCTACAAAAGGCCTTCGATACCGTTTCTCACGAACTTTTAATACAGAAATTAGCATCCATTAACATTACTGGTAAAGCACTAGACATGCTGAAATCATATTTAAAAAATCGATCACAAATCGTTAAAATAGATAACTACAATAGCATTCCCTTACCAATTACGTGTGGCATACCACAAGGTTCGATTTTAGGCCCATTGCTTTTTTTAATTTATATTAATAATTTACAAGATTTAAAACTAAATGGTCATCTAACACTTTATGCGGATGACACCTGTCTGTTTTATTTTGGTCCCTCTATACATGACATGATAAAGCAAGCACAAAATGATTTAAATAAATTAAATAAATGGTTTCCATACAATCTACTAACAATAAATATATCTAAAACGTGTTATATTAAATTCAAAGCTCAGAACAAAATTATTCCACCACACGCTCCACTTAAAATTAACGGTGTTGTATTAGAACATAAAACCCACGAGAAATACCTAGGTTTGCGAATCGACAGCTCTCTAAAATGGAATTATCACATCGACCACCTAAAAAATAAATTATCAGCACTTCTTAGATCTCTGCGTAATATCACTTCTTGCATTCCTCATAAATTACGCCACACCATCTACAACACGTTAGTCAAACCTCACCTAATGTATTTAATAGAAGTATGGGGTAGCGCTTACAAAAATAAATTAGCGCCACTACAAATTTTACAAAATAAAATTATTAAAACCATTTTTAAATATCCTTTATTAACTTCTACAAATAAAATCTACGACGATACTAAAATAATGAATTTAAAACAATTATACTTTTATAATACGTGTATGTTCATCCACAAAGCGCTACATAAAAACATAAATACAAATATAATATTCTCAACATCAAATCGCCACTATCCTAATAGACGAGCTAGCTATCTTGCCCTCCCGAAGATCCGAACGAATTATGGAAGGCGAACGGCAACATACGAGGGAGCACGTTTCTATAACGGATTGCCAAGCAAATTAAAAAGTGTAAACTCATTCATTGTATTCAAAAAACAATTAGCGAAACACATCCTGGAAGACCACACGCTCAAACTTTGAATGCAATGAATGAGTACCT
Source organism: Colias croceus (assembly GCF_905220415.1). Taxonomy (NCBI): domain Eukaryota; kingdom Metazoa; phylum Arthropoda; class Insecta; order Lepidoptera; family Pieridae; genus Colias; species Colias croceus. Next base: position 6,653,719 of record NC_059562.1, read on the forward strand.
AACCTAAACTTATGTTTATAGTATGTAACTTACTCTAAATTTTTAACTAACGAATGATATTTTTTATAAATACCTATGTTTAAAATTCTTTAAACCTTTATTATTATGTGTGTCGTAGATATAACATTATCAAAATTAACTAAAGACAACGATATCGTAAACAAATAAATATGTTGATAACAACATGTCTTATCTACAAATATTGAGTGATCAACACAGTACATAATAATACATCTCATAAATTAACCGTGTAAATTTCTATTCAAAATATTTTATTTATAATTTGGTTAGTTCAAATTCGTTCCAACAACTGGATTATTGAGGTGACTGTGGGTAGGTATTTGAAAAAATTGAATTTTCACTTTATTCTCTTGTATAAAATTATTGTGTCATTTTATGCAATATTATTTTATTTCAATAATTGAACCTTCATTGAACAATGAACATTGATAAGTCCAGAATCTTCAAAGAATCTTATAACTTTTAAATTAATGTCAGATTTTTTCATAAAATAATGTCATTTGATTTGTAATTTTTATCAAACGACAAGAACTCAATGAATTTTTAACTTTAAATAAAATATATGTATGTGCATTGTGTACGTACCAAGTGTGTACCTATGTTTTATTGGGCTCTGTGATCAATGGTATTTAAATTGCATATCGTTTTGTTTGGGTCTGTCAGACCGTACCTAGTATATTTATTTGGAATACTCAACCCAAGAATAATTAATGATTACAACTCGTAAAAATATTTGTAAAATGTCTTTTTATAAATAATATAAGGTCATTTATTTGATTACAGATTAACTTTAATTAGGTATGCGTAAAATACAAACATGGTAACGGTTATTGGAGGACGTCATAATTTTAACACTTAACCGCTCGTATTTAACCAAATACGAGCCGGATAAAGCTATTGTGAATAGTTTTATCCGGCAAGTACACTGGTGCAAACCATTTTGCTGTCACTGTGAAAGTCACCGTTACTAAAGTTACCGTTACTGCTAAAGTCACCGTTACTGTTAAAGTTACCGTTACTGTTAAAGTCACCGTTATTATTATTGTTAAATTTAACTATAACTTTAACGAAATTATGGTGCAACCAAACTTAAATGTAAAGTTGAATGAATTTATTTGAATGCTTGCAACTTAATAAACCTTGTTTGTGATAGCGGTCATTGACTTTTTCAGTTTAATGAATTTTGCGACTTTCGATTGTCATTGTCAGCTGTCTTATATATACCGACAGCGTGAGGGTTATTTACTTAATATTTATCAAGTTTTTGGTACTTTATTTTTTAATAAAACAGGTCAATAATGGCTACAAAGGTTGCCGTGGTTACCGGTGGAAATAAAGGAATCGGATTTGCCATAGTCCGCGGACTGTGCAAACGTTTCGATGGTGTAGTTTACCTCACTTCGCGAGATATCAACCGAGGTACAAACGCCGTTGCTGAACTGAACAAGGAAGGTTTAAACCCTAAATACCACCAGCTAGACACCACAGACCCGAAGAGCATTGAAGTATTCCGTGACTACATTAAGGGAAATTATGGGGGATTGGATGTTTTAGTTAATAACGCCGCTATAGCGTTTAAGAGCAATGCACCAGATCCAGTTGCTGTGCAGGCCGAACAAACGCTGGCCGTTAATTATTTTGCAGTTTTATCAACTTGTGAACTATTGTTCCCGATTTTGAGAAACGGAGCTAGAGTCGTGAATGTATCTAGTTCGTGTGGTCATTTAAGTAACATTCCGAGTGCAAACTTAAGAAATCGCTTGAAAGATCCCAGTTTGACTATTAATGAGCTTTCCGATTTGATGCGGCAGTACGTAGAGGCAGCGAAGCAGAACACGCACGCAGCGGAATGGGGCAACTCCTCGTATGTTGTGTCGAAAGTTGGATTGACTGCTTTGACTATGATCCAACAGCGAATGCTCAATGATAAAGGTAAATATTATTTGTACGAGCACTTAGTGTAATTTTAGAATCACTAAAGTGCCTAAAAAGGTATCTCTACTGTGGGATAACCGATAAGGTATTTTAGGTACATATTAATTATTACATGATAAATTGTGCAATGGTAATTAACCTTACAGTAAAAGAGCTCTCAATCATGTTGATAATAAACAATTATCACTTTATATTAAATTAAAAAGATAAAAATGTAATCCAATTTTAATTTTCAGATATAAAAGTGAATGCAGTGCATCCGGGTTATGTGGACACAGATATGACATCTCATAAAGGCATACTGACAATTGACCAAGGGGCAGATGCCCCACTATTTCTTGCTCTAGATGCCCCTGATTCTGTGAAAGGGCAATATGTCTGGTCTGACAGGAGGATTGTAAACTGGGATGGAGCACACCCATAATAATTAACAATATTTAACTTTTTGCATATTCCATGGAAATTTAGCTTTATTCTTGATATTTTATATAAATTAAGGAAAACTTTTTAATCATGTTATTATTCAAGTTTATAATAAAACTGTATTTTTTTATTCATTGTTTTATTATTTTCACTTAATGTCCCAATATCAAATAATAGATTTAGATATAAGTATGTATATCAAAGATTTTCCTGTTCATGAATCTATACAAAAAGAAAAATTAAAAGAAAAAAAAAATAAAACAACTGTAACAATTAATTATTTTAATTAAACAGCTATAAGTATTAACAAAATGTGAAATCCTGCTTTAACATTTGCAAGATTTTATAATATTATTTATGACGTAGGTACAGTAACAGAAAATTGCTAAGATAAAAGATAACAAGTACAAATGCAAGTACATGTATTTTTTCCGATCTTTTTTTAATTAATTATATATTACCTGGGTAATTTTCGACTGTTAAAATATAAAAACACAATTGTATTGAAATAACCTTGTTTGGTAAACCCATATCAAAGGTCTTAACCAAATAGGTATTATTTAGTTTTTTAATAATACCTTTTACTTTCTATAAAGAGAATAGAAGATAGAACGTATAGGTATTATTTAACGTAAACTGTATAACAAGGTTTAAAAAAATACAATATACATACATAAGTTTTTACCCATTTAATTCATCTAATACATTTTTGAATGTCCAAGTCCCTCAAAAAAGAACAATAGTTGAGCAATAATCAAATACCATATCATAAATATATCCTATTCAGATAATTCGGTTCTGTGGGGGATTAGAACCTTTTATCTAAGTTGTAAATTGGGAAAGCTTCCCCGCTTATTTATATTTATGCATATTGTTCTATCCAGAACTAGTCAAAAGTAGTTATAGTTTAGTAAAAGTTATTTTATTGGAGTAAGTAATTATGACAAGAATAACACAATATTTTTTGCTATATTCAATGCATTGAAACTTCTTCATCATTATGTAATAAGTTTTCATAAATAATATCGATTGTAATAAAAATAAACAATTTGAAAATAAATAAATACACTTCAATTAAATTGCAACATATGATAGAAGCGCGTATTTTACACTATATTATTATTATGCTTTAAATTTTAATCTAGATACTTCTTATTATGATGTACCATTGAAAAGTTTTAACAGGCGTTAAATAAAACAAATAAAAAATATTATTTTTACAAAAAATAAACCGCCTTCGAATTATCAGTGACCTAATTTAAATGAGACCACATGTGAGGCATAAGATTTCAAAAATCGTTCACCGGTCAAAATTTCGCCATTAACAAAACCAAAAAAAAATTGCATTGAGATTGAGAACTTTCTCCTTTTTTCGAAGCTAGTTGATGAATCATATCATTTAAGATATTTATTATTTAAATCAAACTGAATAAGTAATTCTAGTAAAATTAATTTAAGTAGGTACCTAAATAATATTTTTTCATTTTACTTTAAAGAATGAAATATATTTATAAGAATTTTAACGATAACACTACAATGGTCTTCTAGCGACACAGTATTTCAAAAAAATTTAGACGGACAAGCAACGCAAAGTCATCATAAAAACGTCTTTTCATGAACTGTTAGCATATTTCATAATATTTATTAGCTCAACATACGCATTATACGTTATCTAATAGTGATAGTTCTACACTAATAATAATAAATTAATAATAATCTGTTTCACAATGTCCAAATAAGATTACTGTTTTAATAATAAAACACAGAGATAATGAAACAGATTAGAAAGTGAATAATTATAGATTATTTTCGTGTTTTCTTTTCATAACCACAAAAACTTTAAGCGCGGGTTCTCTTTAATCTGGTTTTGTCGTATTGCACATTAAAGTGACAGATCCCTGGTTTAACTTTAGACTGTGTTTAAATTGTTTTGTGGTAAGACCAAATATTTTTTATTCAAAAATTCTAATTTGACGATACATTTAACAACTCGCCGTAAAATAATAAAATTGAAATAATCAGGAATACTATTTTATTAACGTTACAATAATCTTATTCAGTCATTGCGAAACAGAACCTAAGAGACACCTACATTTTAGCTTACTAGGTCTCGAAGGACCAAAAACTATTCAACCATAACATTAACAAAAACCAATAACATTTGTTATTAAAATTAATCCTTACATTTATCAGTTTTTAAACAAGAATATACAAATATTGCTTTATAACTTTTACCCTCTAAAACAGTCAGATAAACGAATCCAGTATTTTCATACAGAACAAAATTATTAGTAACCTAAAAAAGCTACCAATCCTGCCATCTCTTTCTTCCTAACCTGAATTCAATCTTCCATCTCTTTCTTGCATGTAGCTTGACAGCTACTTACAAAATGTACCAATCCCAATCCTGCCATCTCTTTCCTCCTACCCTAAATTCAATCTTCCCTCTCTGTCTCGTACGTAGCTGTTACCCAACAAAATGTACAAATCCCAATCCTGCCATCTCCCTCCTACCCTAAACTCAATCTTCCTTCTCTGTCTCGCAGTCTCCCTCCCTCTGTATATCTATGAATGTTTCGAACATGGGTATTTCCATGGGTTTTTCCCCATCCTCGGCTTCAGTTTTCACAAAAACCTCTTCAATTTGGAGCGGATTCTTGTATACCATGGATGCTGTGGCTTCTCTAACTTCCTTTGATTTCCTCTTTGCCTCCTCTCGAGTCATGTTTAAATGTTTAATGTAGTAATGTATACGCACGTAGGACTGCGTTTTGAATTGTTTGCCGCACTCCTCGCACGCAAACGTTTCGTTGTCGTTTTGCTGTTGAGCTTGCTCAGACTGTGGAGGGAATAAAATAGAAATTTTAGTATGGTGCGTTGTGTTTATGTCAATTCTGTGCCTCCAGTGAATAAGGGAGTAAGACGAGTTATTCCCTTTGGTTTTTATTGCACCATTGGATTCAGCTCGTCAAAATACACAACATATCAAAAGGACATATCTCTAGCTGCATCCTAACCCATTTTTTCGAATGACCCAAACGGTATAAGTAGGGTGTGATTAACGGTATAAGTTACCTTATCCATCATTTTAGGCAATCGCAAAGGAACTATTCGTCTCGAGTCAAAATAACCCACGAACACAAGGACGTATGTGTAGTTATACTTTTTGAATAAAGACATAATTCATTTTGTTCCATCCGTGCTAACACTATTTTAGTATATAAACGCATTTGTGTCATTTTTCTAACATGAACATAAAGGAACAACTCTTAGTGTCATTGGTTCAAGTGATGACATGAGACAGTTTCGCATTAATGCCGTGTTGTAATTGGTCTATTTGAATACTGCAACTGCACGGAAACAACAGACACTATTTCTTTTTGCTTAATAATATTTTTCAATCGTTTTTTCAATAAATATGCAACAATAAATCTTTATATTTTAAAAAAAAAGGTATTTATCAATCAACTTGGAATACTAATAATATTTCTATGGAAATTAACTATTTTTTGCAATAGATAAAAATACAGTTTTAATTAACACATTAAGTGCATTTAATGATATTATACTCTTTGTTTATATAAATACCTACAGAACGATAATTGAATTATCTAAAAAAGCCAACAAAAATGTTAAACTTATATTTTCTTCTTATAATTGGGTAAGTTTTATAAAAAATAACTAGTTTTTAATCTTTTTTTTTTAATTTAATCTAACCAATAATACTATAATTATAGACGCATAGAAAAAAAAATTATAACCAGTCTTGTAGAGTCTCTTCAAGTCGTATTTGCATCCAAGGCACCTTCAAATCTGTGCTTAATTTTTTCATAAAATCTCTGCGGCTCATTGTTTTTTCTTTATTTATCTATATTATTTTGATATTATAAGATATAGAAATTGTTAAAATTTCATGTCATGCCGTAAAATATCGCCACAGACCACCTATAACTTTCCCTGTAAGGTAACTGAACATACAGGAATATGGTTTTCGAGCTTCTCTTAACTCTTTATAGTGCTTGTATCCTCAATGTATAACACATATTCGTTTATAACCACCAGACAACATCTCAGCCACCCAATCCTCTTTCTTGGAGTCCAAATCCAGCGGAGGACAACAGTCATTTACTAAAATTGAAGGTTTTTCGTCCTAGTGTTAAAGTTTTCTGGATCCTATTTTATACTCAATATATAGTATATAATACTATATAATGTAAAACGTGACTTGGAAAAAAAATATTCAAATAAATCACAAAATAATTTTTTTTAAACAATCGTAAAAGTTACGAAAAGCCCAATTATACGTCAAAATGACGTACAACATCCTCTTTACCACAAAATGGGGGAATTTACCGGGAAGAGCCAACTATGTACTGCTAGGTCTCGACGGCTAATGAGTTGTTTCTGGATTTCGAAGTGATTCGATGGTAAATATAGAAAAGACAAAGATATTTCGCCGCGGTGTACATCAAATTTACGTAGATTGGACTTCTAGGGTTAAATGCATAAATAAACACCTAAATGTTGTTTTGTTTTTATTATATCTAATAACGTTAAAACATCCGTTGATTTCACTCGTTTTTCAAGCTACATGCATGGTTGTTCCACTAAAAGGCTTCAATTGAGTCATAAAGTACACAAATTTCAAGCATGATAAGTCGCATTATTTCTATAAAACCAAAACTGGCAATAATATAAGTCGTGTTATGCGACTATGAACATAGTGCTTTAGGGCATAAGTCGTTATATTGCAAAGAGCAAAAAAAAAATTATGTGAATACATTGAGTTATTCCATGAAGTACTCGTTCATAAGGCCACAACTACAAAAAAACACGAAAAAAGTATATTTATGGGGTTGTTACAATATCTGTTTATATGTAAAACTAAAGTCTAACATCATATCTTACCCATACAAGCTTAAAAATTTGAAGTTATAAAGATTTAGTGTTGATATATAGTTTTTTGTCTCTCCTGAAAAGTGCTGTTTTTGAGTTATTCCCTTATTCACTGGAGGCACAGAATTGTGTAGTTATAATGTAGAGATAGTTTTGGTATTTAAAGGAATTTGGAATGTTTTAAGAACAATAAAACCAGATTGAAAACAATGTTTTAAGTAGAGTTTGGGTGTGTTTACAGGCATGTACATTGTACATGTATGGTCGAGTACATTGTTAATATGCGTGTGTTAACGAATGTATGCGTGTTTGCTTACTGCTGGTGTGAACTGCTAATGAAAATGATATGTTTTGCATTCGTATGGGAGGATTATAGGTGTGAATACGTGTGTGCTTGTTTACTACGTGTCTCTGTGTGAACAATGCATTGATATATGAATTTACACAAACATACGTCTTTTTTTATGTGCATTGTATTTGAATTTATATGTCCGTCAGTCCGTGCGTATGTCAGTCTGTCCGTAACGGAAAAGTGTAAGGTTTAGCCCAAAAAGGGCTAAGGCGGCAACATCGTGTCCGTGCGTATGTCAGTCTGTCCGTGACGGAAAAGTGTTAGGTTTAGCCCGAAAAGGGCTAAGGCGGCAACATCGTGCCCGTGCGTATGTCAGTCTGTCCGTAACGGAAAAGGTTTAGCCCGAAAAGGGCTAAGGCGGTAACATCGTGGCCGTGCGTATGTCAGTCTGTCCGTAACGGAAAAGGGCTAGGTTTAGCCCGAAAAGGTCTAAGGCGTCAACACCGTGTCCGTGCGTATGTCAGTCTGTCCGTAACGGAAAAGTGTTTTGTATAGTCCGAAAAGGGCTAAGGCAGACACCGTGTCCGTGCGTATGTCAGTCTGTCTGTCTGTCCGCACGCACCGTGTCGTTGACCATGATGAGCTGGCGGCGGGTCCGTCTGCGGATCTCCGCGCGCGACATGTGCAGGTGCGCCAGCTGGTAGTGCACCTTCACGTACGACTGCGTCTTGAAGCGGCGCCCGCACGAGCCGCACGGGAACGTCTCGCCCGCGTGCCCCTTTATGTGCCGCGTCAGCACCTGCTGGTTCTGGGAGAGGAGTATCGATTAGTACCTATATTGACATTTAAATACACGTTTGTCACAATTATTTGATTTAGGGCCGATTTTTCAATGCTTGGATAAAACTTATCCGTCCAATAAAGTATTACACGATAATATTAAGTCACGTAAACTGTCAAATACGGACAATTAGAATACGTTTTTAGAATGGTAGTTTTATACCTTATTCGACGAATAAGTTTTATCCAAACATTGATAAATCGGCCCTAAAGTAAATAATTTTTTTGCCCAAAAATGACTACATGTAATATCTCCACGTGGTCGCGCGTTGCCATGGCGACGGCGGGCACTCACCGCGAACGCCTTGCCGCACACCGGGCACGCCTTGTCGCGCGGCGGCACGGCGCCGAGGTGGCGCGTGGCCACGTGGTCGCGCAGGCGCACGGGCGTGCGGAACACGCGGCCGCACGTGCACGCGTGCCCGCCGGCGTGCAGGTGCGACCACGTGATGTGCGACCGCACCTCGCCCTTCGAGAAGTACAGCCGCTTGCAATAGTCGCACTGGTACCTGGCGAGCACCCGACGGAATGAACCACGTTTATTAATCACGTTATGGTGTTTGAACATTTTTAAATAGCGTCTATCTCTATCACAATTTCATTTAAAATAAGCCAGAAATGAAAATTCCCTTTTATTTTCAATTTAAAAGACCTATTCAACGATTACTTTGAAGCCGAAATCACTTTTTTAAATCTACTTAAGTACTTAGTGTAGATTAAAATAAAGTGACATTTGAAATTTTAAACACGTAAAAACATGATACCAAAATCCATTCATTAATTCATTCACAATAACAAAATACTCACTTCTTACCACCGTCTACGTGCATCCGTATAATATGGCTGTGCAGTTTGGCGCGCGTTTCGAACGCACGATTGCATGACGTGCACCTATTTTCTTCGTCTGGACGCCTGGTAAAAGGAACTCTCATAAAAGGCATATTTTAGTAGAACTAAAGTAAAAACACGTAACATATTTTTTAAATGAAATTTTATAAAATTGGAAACTACCCTCAAATTTCATGAAATAAATTCATTCCAATGCTTCTTTATAATGCACATCAAGCATTTGAATATGCTGGAAGCTCGTAGACCATTTGATACAACCTCGATTCGCCTATATGTTGTTTATTTTTTACGTACAAACTACCCTCTTTTGTAAACATAAATTTTAAACTACCCACTTTTGTAAACATAAATTTGAAAACTCCCCTCATTTGTAAAAATAAATTTGTAATTACCCTCATCTTGTCTTACACTAGAAAATTTTCCGAGTGCGCCTCCTTAAAGTGCGCATCTAGTAAATGTATGTTCTGGAAGCTCGTAGAACATTCGATGCATACGACGTCCATTCTCAACTCATGCATTAACATTTTTATTTATTACGACTACACACAAAAATTAAAAAAAAAAACAGTAAATATCACCACAGGAAATATCTTGAAGTTCCACCTACGTTGTAATAAGTCAACTTAGCCTATAAATTTGTAAACTACCCTCCTTTGCAAACATATAAATTTGTAAACTACCCTCCCTTATAAAATGTGTACACTTACACAAAAAAGTTATCCGGGTGCGCCTCCTTGTAGTGCGCGTGCAGTAAATGTATATTCTGGAAGCTCGTAGAACATTCGATACAGATACGACGTCCATTCTCTACTCATGCATTAACATTTTTATTTATTACGACTACCCTCAAAAACTAAAACAGTAAATATCACCACAGGAGATATTTACAAGTGCCTAAAACATTGTAGGTGTAACCAAAATCAACTAAATATATAAATTTGTGAACTACCCCCTTTTGTAAACATAAATTTGTAAACTACCCTCTTTTGTAAACATAAAATTGTAAACTACCGTCTTTTGTAAAAACCAATTTTTAACTACCTTCATTTGTAAAATTTGTAAACTTACACAACAAAGTTATCCGGGTGCGCCTCCTTATAGTGCGCATCAAGTAAATGTATATTCTGGAAGCTCGTAGAACATTCGATACAGACGACGTCCATTCTCGACTCATGCATTAACATGTGCTGTTTGAGGTAGGTTTTATCTTTGAACGTTTTCTCGCATTGCCTGCAACGGACTATTTTCGAGTCTTGCACTTCTTTGTTGTGTTTCCTGTGAAGGGATTTTATTGCTATTTTATTTTATTGCTTTTATTGTTAAATAGCTTTATACTCATATTATAAATTCAAAAGTGTGTGTATATTTTTCTTTTAAGGCGACTACACCACCGAAACTAGCGCCCCCCCAACATTTTATTTTTTTACTCCTAAACCAGATCAAATTTAAAAAATCTAGCTCGGTACTTTGCTAGTATATTACTTGTAGTATTTTTGGTATCACTTTTCATTATTTTGCATTCGGTAAATTAGGAGAACTTTTGATTACCGCCAAAAGTGGCCACTTTTGGCGGTAATCAAAAGTTCTCTAGAATAATGAACAGTTAGAATAGTGAAAAGTAATACCAAAAATACTACAAGTAATATACTAGCAAAGTACCGAGCTAGATTTTTTAAATTTGATCTGGTTAAGGAGTAAAAAAATAAAATGTTCGGTGGCGCTAGTTTCGGTGGTGTAGGCCTCTTAAGTCACAACTGATATGATTTTTGTATCTGACTAGAATGTGACATAGGCTTCTTTTTATCGGTCGCGGAAGAATTCCAACCAATATTCGCGGCCCCATCATTAAAGCGGCTCGACGGAACACAGTGGGGTTTTAGTCGGTAAGAATCCGACATAACCCACGGCTCCTTCCCCGGGTACGGACCCGGGGAAGGAGCCGTGGTTTTCCAAAGATACGGATCTTTGGAAGATTGCCCCACTTAAAAAAAAAGGCATCATTTTATCGCGGTGAAACACCTTATTCTACGCAGGCGAAGACGCAAGCAGAAAATTAGTACATCATGAATTTTGATTCAACTTCGGTTATAGCAACCCCTAACCCGACATTGCAATGAATATTTTTTTGACATTTACTATACTAATCCAGGCGAAAACAATGAAAAACCAATCCAGATATTTTCCACTCACAAACAGCCTTACCAACATCTTTTTTCAAAATTTCAAACTACCCACAAATATTTTTATCATATATTTCCGCACTTCAACTCACCTCACATGGTTCCGATACCATCCACTCTCGTAGAACACCTGGTGGCAGACGGGACACTCCATGGGGGTAGCCTTCGTGTGCATTTGCTCTATGTGCCGTCTGAGGTATTGCGGCCGTCTGCAGAGGTGTTTTAAAATGAAAATAAGTATGCAAAAAACACAAAAAAATATATTTGATAGAATGAAAAATTATTTGTTTATTATTGTCATCTGTAAACATTTACAATAGTTATCCAAAAATTGGATTGGAGTCAAAAATAGTATGTTAGCAACATATTAAGTTGAACAAAATTATAAATACAAAAATATAATTACAAAGGCACGTTTGAAACAAAATCAATACACAAAAAAAAGATTGTGTGGTTGTTGCAGTTTATGCTTTTCCAACGAAAGGGCCGTCGCTCACTTGAACATGGAGCCGCACTGCTCGCAGTTGAACGTGAAGCCACTATGCGAGTACGACACGTGGCCTGCTGCTGCGTCCTTGTCCTTGAAGCGCACGCTGCACACCATGCACCTACAAACAATAATTATGATTAAATTAAAACACTACTTATACAGAGTGTCCCACAATTGGTATACTAAGCGCGAAGCGAATTGTAGTTTTGCATGCACTGATCACGTAAAAAATACTTAAACAACAAAATTATGTCAAAAAAATTTTTATAAATTTTTCTTGAAAATCCATGTTTTCTTCTCTAGCTTGGTGCAGCCGGCATATACCGCTTCGCTAATGTGAGCATTTTGTCTATGAAAACATAATCTTAAACGATTTATGGATGTACACCTATGTGTACGTGAAACTCTATAGTTTTCTTCTTTTTGAATAAAAATGCGTCTGAAATTTTATAAGTATTTTTTACGAACTCAGCGTATGCAAAACTATAACCTCCTTTGAGCTTAGTATACCAACAGTGGGATACCCTGTATAATTATAATGGAAACTTATAACTACCCTCGACTTTTCCCATTTTGTGAAAAACATATTTTATGATGTGTTTACATCCTGAAATAAATGAAAATAAGTAACAATACAGTAGATAGCAAAATAAAACTTCATTAAAAATACCTGTATCGCCGGTAATGTCTGAGTTTATGACGATGAAGTGTATCTTCACTCTTGAGGTATGTCTCACACACCTCACACACAAAAGATCCGGATTCCTGGAACAAGGTGATTGAGTTTTATTTTAATGTACTATTTGTAAATAATTCAATGTAGAAAAATCATAATTTGTTTTTTTTTTTATCTTATAAATCATTACTGAATGGTCTATACTCTATAATCTATATGCATTAATTCATAAATATTTTATTATTGTGGCAATACAAAATGCAGAATCATCACTACATAGAATACAAGTCATAACTGCGTTAAAAACAACCGACTTCAAACTTGCACTTGCAACATTTACAAATACAGACAAAAATGCTCATAAAATAAAAACTACTGGGCCTATCCGAATAAAATTTTTATGGGACCAATTCGACACCATTCCGCATCGAACAAAAAAAGAATCACGTAAATCGGTTCAGAAACCTCGGAGTAATCGGTGTACATACATAAAAAAAAAACATACCGGCCGAATTGATAACCTCCTCCTTTTTTTGAAGTCGGTTAAAAACAAAGTCGCTTTCGCTGTCCCTAAATCCCTATGTATGCTTAAATCTTTAAAATAACACAATGTATTTTGATGCAGTTTTTTTTAATAGATAGAGTGATTCTTGAGGAAGGTTTTAATATATTATTTATTAGGTTTAAGACAAAGCAGGCGAAGCAACGGGCGGAAACCTAATTTGGCATAAAAAGAATCCAACAAAGTAATCAGCAAATAATTTATCTTGGCAACAGCTTATTAATTTAGTATTACAAACTCACAAAAAAGACTATTTAGAATACAAAATAACACTACATAATAAACAAATACAAAGATACATTACTCACTGGTGTATGCAACTTCATGTGAACATCATACGCCTCCTTGACAACGAACCCGACCGCACACTTATCGCACACATAGTTCATGTGTTTCCGTGACTCATATGTCTCGGTAAATTCTACAGCACGCTCCTCTTCTGTTATTGTGACTATCTCTATCTGGTTGAGGATGTCGTAGGAGTAGTATTCTTCGGTTGCTGAAATATTTTGTATAATAAAGATTGTTCAAACTTCTTCTAGTAAACTAATAAACAAGCACATTTATTCACCAATATTTGGTATAGGTAGTTACATATATACAATTTTTTTCCCTTCCTTGAGGATCATTTTAAAGTTATTTTGAATTATACAAAATTAAAAAATACTACACTTTTTTAAAATAGATTAAAATATATGAAGTACCATGGTATCATAACATATAACTCAATTTTATATAACTTACATTTAGATGAGCCCTGTGTGGGCTTAGTCTCTTTCTTCTGAAAAAGAAAGAATTTTGATTAACTCGTTGAGAAAACACAATTGGTATAAAAATCAAGAATCATAATATAACATGGTTTGAACGCAAAGTGAATGTTAAAAAAGCACTACCATTGAATAGTAATGTAATGTAACTCTTGTATTTTTTTTGCGTAACGGATCTTAGTTGTACTTTTTTTTTTATTATATCTGCGATCAGTGCAGACTATAAGCGGATATGTTGAAGGCGCGTATGGCAGGAAGAATGCTGCTCCCATTGGAGTCCATCCTTTATTTTATCGGGCTTGGCAGCCGGCAGTGTTGACTAGTCAAAAATGTCTCGTCGCTTTTTGAGTCGCTTTAGTTGTACATTAATGTACATAATAAATCAATAAAGGATATTTAATTTTATTTATTTATTTTGATACTGTAAATAGTTATCGCTATCTGGTCTCTAGAAGGAAATTAATGAAAAAATACTTAACAAAAACTTAACAGGCTAAATGTGGCATATAATATTTAATAATATAGTTCTGATTAGGATTTTATATAAAGTCAGGGAAGGTAAAGGTAAAGTAACAGCGGTGAATGTAAACAACTAACAGAAATGTTTTTTTAATCAGTCAGGATCTATAAAATGAAATATATGTATAAAAGTTGTTTAAAATAGGTATTAAAAATGGGTTATAAAAATAAAAATGTAAGTGGAGTTTTTTTCCAATCACCCCTGTTCACAATTAGGACCCCGGATTGCCCCTACCTCTGGTTCCCATTCGTCATCCGAAATGATAATCTTTTTCCTCCGCTCAATGATTGGATTTCTGTCTTTTTTGCTCTTTGCCTTCGAGGTTGAAGACTTGATTTCTAAAAATTGTTTTTAGTTCACCAATTATTATAAGTCCATAATAATAAATATACAAACTTGAACTTTATTTGATTTAATTCAGAGTAAAAGAAAATGTTTACAACTTGAACAAAATAGTAAGTTAAGTTTTCGATTGTTTTTGTTTTTTACTTACTGTACCACTTCTGAATTGATTATGAAGTATAAAAAAAAATAGTTTGAATGAGTTTAATTAAATTTATATAAATATACGTACGTTTGACCAAGGCATCAGCTATTAGATCGTAGTCAGGAGGTTCTGTTTTTATTTCTATTTTAGGTACCATAATTTCTTCTTCACTTTTCGAATCCATTTTTTCTTCGGAAGTTTTAGAATTCGATTCTTTATCTAGCTCGCTGTTTTCTTGAACTTCCATATTCGAAAATTTAGTATAGGTACATACTTTGTATTATAAAATTATTTTTTCACAAGATATGAAAGTAATTGGTATTTTTTCCACTTAATTTGATAAATTACGTGGAGCCAGATTTTCACTGTGTTTAAATATTATTGACGTATACACTATTTGAATTATCACTTAAATTATATGTTCTATTTCTTACACACTATACAATTATGCATTTAAATCCTTAAATAGGGCTTTATAAAATCCAATCGATGTATGTATGTCATCTAATTACTACGAAACTATGAAGGAGAAAATCGCCATGTTTGCACAATCCACAGCACTCAGTGCAGATAACTGTTCCGAAAAAAAGCTTATCGCCAAACAAAATAATATAATTTTTCAACAATTTATTATGTACTGCTCTAAAGATTGTATTCTAAAATCTAGAGATTTAAGTACATTAATAATTTTAATAGTTGAGATATTTAGGTATATTCATAATTTTATTTCTATTGATCAATCGCGAATTTGAAAAAGTTGCCACACAGCTAAATTAGCCGGTATCAATGAAGTAAAGCCAAAAGAAAATAAGTCTATTGAAATTTCCCACGAGTTTTCCGGCGCAGATTCAACAATTCATATTTTTGTATAGGTAGACTGATTAGTTCAAAATGATAGTTTGTAAGTGGTAACATTGAAATAAATGTCAAACAAAGAATATGACATATGACATCAAAATGTAGGTACTTTAAATTTTAGAAATAACTTACACTTCTGTATAAATTTCAACAAAATTAATACCTAGTATGAGTTATCACGAGTGAATAAATCAATAAAATAACCTTAGAATAACTGTAATTATATGGGCTCTTTACTGACATTGACAATTGACAACACATCGTGGTCTAGAGTTACCATTTAATAAAATAGTGCCATAATTATGTATAAACTACGCCCTAATTATTGTTTAAAATATATGTTATATCTTTTTTATAATATATGTTATATCTTTTTTTATAATAATATATGTTATATCTTTTTTTTAATAAATTATTATTTTGGATTTGTTTATAATTTTAAAAGTTGCATTTATTATGATTTGTGTAAACGTAAAAACATTCTAAGCTGCTATACAACTAAGCGTCTTCATTTACTGTCGAAATTCATATTTGACTGTGCCGGTGTCGGTACCGATAGAATTTTAGATATATATAAAGTCTGTTTTGATAATGCTAAATAGGCTTAATAGTTGGCTTCCATATTTTTTATATGTATGCTTAATTCTGCTTCTTTATATAACCATACTCATTACTATGATCTTAACAAAGTATGTAGAAAATAAATTGAAATATAGAAGGTAGCTTATGTGTGGGACATGGGTTTATAAATGAAATAATACATATAGAGTTATTCTTTCTAATTTATTATTACCAAAAAATGTTACACATAACTTAATAAAAAATTAGACAAATATTTTTAATAGCACTTAAACATACAATACATACATTATACGATTCGTAATCTCAAAATATATTTATTTGATTTTATACAATGATAATAACATTTGGTATTAATTCCCAATTGATGGAATTAAAAGACAAAATATACTGAGTATAATATGTTGCCTTATTCAGTTTGGATTCAATCCACAATTTTATTCATATGTTAAGAAGTTCCAACTGGATATAAATACTGTCACAATTAAATGTTTCAAATGCAAAGCATAAAGCTACAACATTACACATTGTCAAATAATGTTTTCTAGCCAAAGACGAAACTAAAACTTGTATATTTTGTCTTATAATCTTAGAGCAACACAGGCTAGAGTGTAAATGAATTCGATTGGATGTAAAGATGTAATAAAAAATTGTTAAACAGCAATAAGCAATAAAAATGACTAAAAATACCCAAGATTAAAAAGTCTATTGTCTATGCCTCACACTGTGTTGCCCTATGTAATGTACTGGCCAAGTGCAATGAAATTTTGTGTATATTATAAAAAGATTATTGTATAAAAGTTGTGCAACCTACTTACAAGCATCATGTGATTCATATAAAATACAAATATATAAAACCTTTACAAAAGCGAGCTTATCTGTTAGTTTATCAATTCCTTTATAGTTTAGTTTGAATTGTACTTTTATGGTTAAGACTTAAATTATACGCAAGATGATAAATAAGTTCATCAGAAATTAATTTTTATTACCAGAATATGAAGAATAATGTAACTTTTTCGTTTTGTGAAATATGAATGATATGAATTCATGTTTTAAATGAATTTTTAAAGGATATCCTATTGCTTTTTATCTGTCCAATTTGCATTTGAATGAATAAAAATAGAATGCTTCATACACCACATAAATTACAAGAATATAATTAATCACTTACATATTTCCATCTTACAATAACTTGTAACAAAAACAAAAAATAACAAATAATCAATCTCACAGATGATATTCACAGTTAAAACAATCAGAATAAAGAATATATCCATCTATAATAGGTTATTTAAATGCCAACTTGAGAACAGATTAGGTGGGTTTATGAGATAATAATCATCTTTGTAAAATAATAAATACTAGAAATTATTTGCAGAAACTTATATACCATTTACTTCTTAGTCTTACATAGTTTTATGCAGTTTTGGCTACAGGTTCTTCGTAGTTATTTGCATATAATTTAAGTCTTAATTAATAAAAAATCATTAGACTTGTCCAGTCCAAAGTTAATACTAAATTAAACAATTTGCACCAGCAATTATAAAAATATTGACTATCATATTTTGGAAGAGTTTAATAATGATTGTTATAAAATCATGTTGTGGGCATTAAAAATAATAAACGGAAAACATAAAACGAGAAAGAAACATGATTATTTTGAAGAAAAAAAACTGCATAGTTTAGAAGAAATTGGTGGTCATGGTACCAGTACATACATGGTGAGAGAGAAAGTGACTTTGTTTTATACTATGTAGTGAACATAGTATAAAACAAAGTCACTTTCTCTGTCCCTATGTCCCTTTGTATGCTTAAATCTTTAAAACTACGCAACCGATATTGATGCGGTTTTTTTTAATAGATAGAGTGATTCAAGAAGAAGGTTTTAGTATATAATTTATTAGGTTTTAGACAAAGCGGGCGAAGCCGTGGGCGGTAAGCTAGTTTTATTATATAACTATAATATGTTATGTTATATAACAGTGATATGTTAAATAAATAATATCAATTCTTTGGTCAGTACAGTAAGCTTAGGAAGATAAAATAAGGATTCAATGCCAACAACATAATTCTAACTTAGCCTATAATAATTATACTATATGTATGTAACATTTGAACATTTGCATACGCAATTTTATACATAAAGGCTGTCAAACAGACATACAGTGGGTATCATATAATTCAGTATACATTTTTATTTAAAATCTTTCATATTCTCTCCATCAGAAATAATATGATGGGTAGGTTTTACTTTAACTTTTCTTATCTTCATATTTAAATAAAAATGAAACCCGTTTCGCATTGTCACGGCGTCACGTTTGAACGGCTGAACCGATTTTGATAATTCTTTTTTAAAAATGTTTGTGGATGTCGAAGGATGGTTCTTTTGTAGAGAAAACGTAAATATGTACGACGGGCGAAGCCGGGGCGGACCGATAGTAGTATTATATTTAATTTTGAGTTCAAACTCAAATTGTAACTTTTCTTCCTTCAAATAATTCATCTTTACCCATCATGATATTTAGTACGGAAACAATATTTGAATATACAGATTTTTTTATCTGTTTGACTCAGCCTTACTTTATACACTCTCAACTGGCAGTAATGTTATAGCAATAAATGCCTTATAGCAATGTCAAAAGGGTTTCAAATGCAGTGAACACCACATTTAGTATATTTGACACAGCTTAACAACAACATAGAACAGTCAACACATTTCGATGTATCATTTGTAATCGGGAAGCTCACCGATATTTTAATTTGTGCGAAAGCCCACATCTTATCAAAGATGATATTTCAGTTTTCAGGAGCAAAAGGATGACTATACATTACAATATATTCGTTTTTATAGGAAAAAACCGTTTCAATTTTAACTTTAAAGATGCTCTTTTTGATTACCGGTGTCTAACAAGAGTTTGAGACCTTTGGTATTTCTACCTATAAAAATAATAAACCAATACAAATTTAATTAATATTGCAACAAAACTAAAGGTCAATATTGTTAAATATTGATATAAAATACAATAAATTGATCTAAACACTTGTCATATCAGGTAAATTGTGTACTAGCTAACTTCACCATGTGAACACGCTTTGATAATGACAATTCATTCAATATATGCTAGACACATTCTAAAGATCACATTTTATATTGGGAAACACCCAATTTTTTATTAAACCAAGCATTTCTGACCATAAGAGCATAATATATTTTTCATTACAGTTTTGCGAATTTATGCTATAACAAATTCAAAATTTAACGGCATTTGTAAAACCACTTTATAAACTGTTTGACACATAAAAATGCCCATAAGTTTAGTTGTAATCGCCTCTATTTCAGCTCCATAAAGTCCAATTTAGTCTGTATAAAC
Source organism: Colias croceus (assembly GCF_905220415.1). NCBI lineage: Eukaryota > Metazoa > Arthropoda > Insecta > Lepidoptera > Pieridae > Colias > Colias croceus. Next base: position 6,673,465 of record NC_059562.1, read on the forward strand.
CATATAGAATATAAATACCTTTCCCAGTAATTCTTCCAAGCTTGAGATGTAACTTCACAATAACCACTTTTAACATCTTTACCATGTTTACTGGCAAAGAAATGAATTGAATAACTTGCACTATTATAAAATACACCATTCCCAGTAATTCCTTATGCTTCAAGACTTGTAACTTCACAAATCATCTACTTTCCCAGCTTGAGATGTAACTTCATTCACACTTTTGCACTAAACAGTTCACTTTGACACTAACACTATCACCACACTACACTTTGGTCACGTTTACGTTTAGCTGGCGATGTCGTCGAGGAACTCCACATAGGTGAACGGAAAGTGGCCCACTTTGCCGTTCAGCTCGCCCTCCCATTGGCCATTGATGTTCATTTTCGTTACCTGTGAATGTGTTTAAAATTTATTAAAATGTTGCAAGTGACAAGTTTCTTCCACACCATAATTAGATGTACTTTTGATGTGTTTGTGACATACTACACACAATTATTTACTCCTTTTTTAGAAAGCATTTTATACAAAAAAAGATCCAGATAAAAACACTTTTGCTGCTCTTGATAGAATTATAGAAAATTCAAATAATATCTAGCATAAAAGTTAACATAGCATAACAAATATTCTGGTGTTTTATACATTTTTATCTGTTCCTTATTATGTTATACAATTTATGTCTCTCACGCAGAGTAACCAACACTGCAAGCTAGGCTATCTCTCTTCTCTAACAATTTAGACAAACACAAAACAAATTTCTACTCAATATTCCATCAAAAATGACTACAAAACTGTATATACCTTAAGTATATCCCCCTCCTGCAGCTTGAGAGCGGTTTTGTCGTATGCGTTCGGCACGCGGGACTGACGCACCCGCGCCAGCGCTGGCAGACTACGCTGTAAGTGGAAATTATTAGTTTTTCATCAAGTTTTTATTCATAACTAGCTTTCCACCCGCGGCATCGGCCGCGCAGTCAAAGAAAAACCCGCATAGTTCCCGTTCCCGTGGGATTTCCGGGATTGCATCATTTTCCCGGGATAAAAAGTAGCCTATGTCCTTTCTCGGGTATCAAAATATCTCCATACCAAATTTCATGAAAATTGGTTCAGTAGTTTAAGCGTGATTGAGTAACAGACAGACAGACAGACAGAGTTACTTTCGCATTTATAATATTAGTATGGATTGTTGCAAATACTTTTGTTTAGCATTAGAAAGGTAGAACAGTGATGTAATAGTGAAAAATATTTAACAGCATCAACATGCTTTTTGCCTAGATTGAAATAATACCAAATCTTTAAACATGAAGAATAAATAAATTAATATAGATGGACACCCACACCATTACAAAAAATAACCATTTATTTCTTATACAGAATAATTAATATTACATTAATTAGATCAGCAATATACTATCAATCTGGGAATAAACACAAAATTAAACAAACAACAAAAGCCAATATGAACATTCAGTTATTAAGTAATATTTTTACTTCTAAACATAACATTTTTTTTAAAAGAGCGTGTGTGCCGAGCGCACGTGTCAGAAGAGAAACTTCTTTGACAAGATACTAAAATCGTCGCCTTACTCTCTTACGGCGTGTTGATAGTAAAATTTCAAGGTTGCATCATGGCAATACCGTGCTGAAATTTTACTCTCAACACGCCTACAACTTTTGCACAAATATAAGAATTATAAATAAACACGTACCTGCATATTAGTGCCCTTCTGTTGGTTCTTGTTATTCGGCGGACTGGGCGGGTCGCCCAGCTGGCTGAGCGCCTCGTTCGCCGGGTACGGCACACCCGATGGGTCCAGGAGCTGCAATTATATTGTTTTTGTATCATATTTTACTACAAGAGATAAAGACAGTCATAGAAACAAGAGATCTAGTAAAAATATGCATTTATGTAATGATACACATTATAAATAACTTAAAACTCTTATTATGATAATTTTATTTCTTAAGATCTACAGTTGTTTTGGTATGTATGGTACCATATTGTCGAGTTTAAAAAAAAAGTATTTTAACTCAAGCTGTACCAAAAGTGAAATATTTAATCTAACATCAATTCGGAATATCACTCCTACTGTGATAAATCAATAAGAAAATGGTTGTTATTTTTAAATTACCCTCACAATTAAATGTAAACAAATTAAACTCACACTCACCCTCTGAACATACGGCACGGGAATCGAACCGGTGCGTCCGTGCGCGTTCCTCGCCGTCCACCACTGCTCCTCATCACGGTTGATCACCATCAGACGTTCACCGCGGCGGAACGGCAGGTCGTCTGCATCCTGGAATGTCAAGTTTTATGTTACACTAGCTGTGCCCCGTGGTTTCACCCGCATTGCTTCGGTCCTGTTGGTCTTAGCGTGATGATATATAGCCTATAACCTTCCTCGATAAATGGGTTATCTTACACCGAAAGAATTTTTCAAATCGAACCAGTAGTTCCCGAGATTAGCGCGTTCAAACAAACAACTCTTCAGCTTTATAATATTATAAGTATAGATATAGATAAATTACTGTAATTGTGTATATTTATGTGGTGGGTAGTCGTAAATTAGTAAAAACTAAAACATATTTTGAACAACATAATAATTTATTAATCTTAAAAAAAGATACAATCATAGAGACGAAATAAAACCGCAGAACGGTCCTCACAATGACAAAGGCATGTTTGCAAAGTAAGTTAACACCACACTATTGCTATAATAGCAAGAGATGCAAAACTAAGTTTATAAATTATTTCTAAATTAATATATTTAGCTAAATAAATCAGGTTTATCTTCACCACAGACAATATGTATAATTACAAACATTACAAAGTTTCAATTAAAACTAGAAAATATTTCAAAAGCATCAAATTGCATGTCTTCACATCACGGTAAACCAACAAAAAATAGGAAGAGGCCGTCCACCGACTAACTGGACTTCGACCATCAAAAAAGACCTAATGACGAAGGGCCTGACGCCTGAAGCTGCAAAGGACAGAACAATGTGGAGAAAGAGTGTTGGTTGTGCCGACCCCAAATAAACGGGATGAGGCAAGGGAGATGATGATGATCAAATTGCATGTCTTGAACTTTTTTGATGGTAGTAATGTGAATCTGTCAGATAGCTATTAAAACGCTTTTTGTTTATAAAACGCTGCACTATTATCATGCTAGACTAAACATTCTTTAATTCTTTTGCAACCGTGAAAATTCCCGGAATTTTGCAACAACTCAAATAGACATATTCTTAAATCTGTAATCTGTTTTTAATTAATTTTAATAAGGTCACAAAATAGCAAAGTTTTGTAGGTTCTAACTTGTAGGTGATTTAATAATAAGAAAAAGAATTTATTAACGTAACTAGTTCTAAATTATCTTATTTATAAAGTTAACAAAACACACAATAAATTCTATTGTGATCAACACTCACACAGAATATTTTTCTGTATAAAATTTAATTTACGACCTGCTCCTCACCTCCGTTAAGAAGCTATTACCTATTTTAATTGCTGTCGTTTAGAGACAAAAAATTCTAATAAAAAATACCAAGTGCCTTTTCAGTCGCGAAAATAAATCTTCAAATAGGAGATTAAATAGGAAATTCCAAAGCTTTTAGCGTTTTACAACTTTGAAAAAACTAGTTTATTTAAAGCTTTCACAAAATCGCGTATGCGGATGAATAAAAATCCATTATTCATCCGCCCTACAAACGTCTGCTATTTTTATACGCGAGAAATTATAACGTTATCCATCAACTGCTTACTCATAGCCCAGTGCCACATTTTCTATTTACGCGTATTTATAGAAAATTTTCGCTTCCGTTAGATAGCGGGTTGCTATCTTGCTTTGAACTATTGAAATTATTATAACTGACCATCCCTAAACAGCTTGTCTGTTATGCTTTCAAGCGTAAATTGTTGTATCGATTTTGATGGTATTCATATTGAAATTTTTGTGACTTGTTTGAAATTGGTATAGTAGTCTGGAAGACTGTTCATGAAACAATTTAATATTTCCTCTTATCGAAGTATAGACTACAGATAACTATTAATAAACTCGCCTTTAATAAAAGGTCCTTTTTTCTGTTTTACATCAGAATAGTAAATTAATTAATTAATTAATAGAGTCAAACAAATTCATATCATATTAAGAGTTCTAGAAGACGAACGGCAAGTTTTTGAACGGCATTGACTGCTGCCGCCGACAAGTAGCGGGTAGCCTCTACCGTGCACAACTTGCCGTTCGTCTGTAAGAACGCTAAGTAAGCACCAAAAACGTTACTCATATAACCTATAAATAGTATAAAACAAAGTCGCCTTTTCTGTCCCTATGTCCCTTTGTATGCTTAAATCTTTAAAACTACGCAACGGATTTTCATGTGGTTTTTTTAAATAGATAGAGCGATTCAAGAGGAAGATTTAAGGCAAAGCGGGCGAAGCCGCGGGCGGAAAGCTAGTATAACCTAAATCTTAATCAAACATACACCACTTTCCATACATATCTAACCTTAAACACATATTCAAACTACAAAAACACTTACACTGCCATCAAAATCAAACTTCGCAAGCACGACCTCCAGCACATGATGGGGCTGTGCCGGCGGCGGAGCAGCCGCTTGCGCGTTCGCCTGGGGCAAAGGCCTGACCAGGGGCGTAGTGTCCAAGTAGTGCAATCTATAGAACGCTAACAGCGCTGGCATGTCTGCGAACAGCTGGTTGCCAATGCGGAACCGCGTGGCTCCGTCCGCTGATACTACACGGTTTATTATGTAGTGGGACACACGGTCATCTTCCCTGTAATGTAATTAAGTACCTAGTTTCAAAAAACATGCTTACTCATAAATTTATTGTATTGTCACTGATCCTTATTAATATACATATACAAAGTTTCAATTAAATCTGTCCTTTTAAAGTAGGTCAAAATCGAGTCGAAAACAGTCAGTTACATGCAAATATACAGGTGAAGAGGCTTATAAAAAAATAATAAACAATCTCATGAATAGATAATATGATAAAATGAAAGTTGTGTTTAGATTGATATAGTTAGTATCCATGCTTTCATAATTTTTATAGTTGATATTGTTTGAACACAAGTAGATCAATCTCATAATAAGCCCACATTTGTTTTCAGTGCAGGGATAAAGTGCATTTGTAATGTTTTAATTACATCTCTGATGTATTAGTATGAGTTGGCAGACACATCTTGTGTGTTTTACATGACACCACACATATAAAATGACTCAGATTTGATTTATTAAATAAAAATATAATTTACCTAACACATAATACATAGTCTCCGTGTATAGTCTTCGAGTCTCTAACGAGAAACACTCCGCTCTCAGTCTCATTGAGCAACAGCTTTGTTGCTTCAGCTCTCGACAGTCCGCCGAAATACCAGCTGTAAAGACGAAACATAGAGTTAAAATATTATTTCATTGAAGGTACACTTTATTTAAAAATAATTTGGCTAATGCACACAATCATTAATTACTTCTTCATACTCTTACTTTGCTTTTCAATTATGCCCACTCTGAACCATAATGTGTAATACACATATTTATTTCATTTATATGCATTCATTCGTTCATATTATAATACCATAGACAGCATTATTTTCTCACTGAGTTGTTATAACTCAGCCCCCGGAATCACAGACACAATAAAAAACTATTGTGTCGTGGACCAATCGGGGCTCAATGGGTTAATTATGATAGATTGATTATTCAAAGATACAAACTAACCAACGGCATAAAAAGTAAACAAGGATTTTTTTTTCTTCCAAAATGTCCTTAACCTATCCATTTTCCAGTATCAATTGCATTTTATGTTATAAATACACAGATTAATTGAAAATCTAATTAATCTATCTTTATATCAGGAAGTTAAACTAATGCATATTTTTATGTTTTAACACTCCATTGTCACAAGCAAGCAACAAGGAAACAATGTATCTATACAATTATTACTTATCTTAATGTTCATGTTACTCTTTAATATTGAAATTATTGAATAGATTGTTTGTGGAATCCTTTATAAAAATTCAATGTGTTTATATTTTAAATTGGTTTTCCCTAGAGCAAATACAAAGTTTAAAATTTTAGCTAGTCATGGTGCATGGAATTCCCTTATATTTCGTTTTGTGGTTGTTTAAATTTTGCTTAGCATTTAAACCTTTTATTCAACTACATATTTTATTTAATAACTGTAATCTACAATATTTATTACAGATTATGGATATTAATATTGTATACTGTGCCTAAATAATCGTTTGTCTTTGTGTAATATTTATAAGTATACTAGGTATCCGCCCGCAGCTTCGCCCGCGCAGTCAAAGAAAAACCCGCATAGTTCCCGTTCCGGAGGGATTTCCGGGATTGCGTCATTTTCCATTGATAAAAAGTAGCCTATGTCCTTTCTCGGGTATCAAAATATCTCCATACTAAATTTCATGAAAATTGGTTCAGTAGTTTAGGTGTGATTAAGTAACAGACAGACAGACAGACAGAGTTACTTTCGCATTTATAATATTAGTATGGATAGTATGGATTTATTCACTTAACTTCACTTTAATAAAAGAAAAAGCATCAACTATTCAAACCTAAACAAATTTTGAAGAAAATTAATTCAAATTCAAAGAAAAGCCAGGATGATCAAATTCCTCAAAATGTAAAGACTTAACAAATTTACATGACATAAAACATAATTAAGCACATTAAATCAAACACATAAAGTATAGTTAATAGATTTTTGTTTATGTTCCCGGCAGTTAACCTGTCTGAAACTGGGCCAGTCATAAAACTTCTTGGAATTGTTCTAAAACAAGCTTTTGACATGTTTTACTTATTTGCCGTCTTATTTTAATACATAATGTAACAACTTACTAATTCATTTTTATTTTTATGAATTTTTGAAAATATAATAAATTAGTTCATTCGTTGTTTTACTTTTAAAGCTGAAAAAAGCTGTACATTATGCCTTCAGAATGGATGTCAGAATGAATTTAGAGATGAGATTATAATTTTAAAAGACTAAAAAACATGCTTAAACTCATAAAATACCCTCACTCATTAATATATTGTATTTATAACTGATTCTTGATAAATGTACAAAGTTTTAATTAAATCTATATCTTTTAAGTTAATTAAATGAGTCTCAACGAGTAAGTTACATACAAACATACAGATGAAGCCATTGTAAACATGTAAATAAGTAATAACTTTCTATATTCAATGAATAATATATATAAGCAACATTTTCTAAATGTGCATATTTCATGGAAATTTAAATTGATAAAGATGCAATTGATAATGTATCTTATTGCAGGTAGTTTATCTGTGTTCCTAATCTAAATAGATTTCATTTAATTTTAGTTGGTTCATTCGAAATCGCGATTAAACTATGCCATGATAATTTAGTGTAGATTTTGTTAGTTAATTTTGTTTTCCCATTTTGGCGAATAACTCTAAATATTACCTGGACATGTCATTTTGATCGAACGAGACCCCGATTGTAGGGTTCGCCATCCTAGAGTCTGATAAGTCACAGGCACCAATTAGCATTCATCGGAATCTCATCGCTGCCGGAAGTCAGCCGCTGATTACAGCACACTTATCAATCTCCGCCGACACATGCACTTCCCCCAGACCCAACCAGCAACGTTCCCGTTATATTAACACCAAGAAAACAACACTTATATCACTACATTCAGAGGAAATCACAATTTGTTGACATCCATCTTCTAGTAGTGTCATCAGATCACCAAGTTATATTGACATCAAAACACATGTTTCCGTATTTTCTGCGCGCTGCTGAAGCGTCGCCGGTCACGCGCATACCTTTCCAACTAACTTCGTAATGAGATAAATGGAATAAATCTAATAATAGATTGAATTTATAAATAATATTTCATAGGCCACACACGCGCCACACAACTTTTGGGCGACGGGGCGTAGACAAATTAGAAGTTTTTTCTTATTTTGACGCATTTTGTTCTGTAGTTTTGTGTAATCTTTGGTTGCGGTTGTCTATGGAATATATTATGAAAATTGAAAATCATTCATGAAAATCAGCAATAAAATATAGGTAGGTAATAACACAGGGTAATAAACAGGTTTTAAAAGGTACCCAGAAGAAACTGTCACAAAATGTACTAATTAGATATGGTGTAAATACAATATATATTTCATAAATATCTAGTTTGTGTAAAATATGATTGATTATACAGATTATACTGCAACTGTAATGATTTTATTTTTCCTCATAAATGAATCCTTAAACAATTTATTAAATAAATTAATTTAAAACATTATTGCGTAACAAATGTTTAACAAAAATATAAAAAGAAATAATGTTTCCTTTGAATTTAAAAATTTGGATAAAAAATTATGTTGACAAGTTAAGTAGGTTACACATCATCTTCGAAATTTTAGTCTATGGTACGTGTCCATTGTTTTTCTACAATGTTATTTTTCTGACTGCTGCTGGTGGACGAAAATTTTGTTCTCGCTGCGTCGAGAGTGAGTTTGTGCTAGTGTTCGTGTTCGATACAGTGATTTATTTGCAATAGATCACGAAGATGTCGTCACCGAGCGCTGGAAAACGTCGTATGGACACAGACGTCATAAAACTGTATCCTTTGTTATCTTCCATACTGATACAAAGCACCTACTGCGTTGGTCCTCCATGTAAATAAGTAGGTAGTTAAAGGGCCATCAGCTGATTGTCACGATCCCATACAAAATCGATACAACACATTTGTGAATTAACATTAAAGCTATATCTAGGTAATGAGACAGTTTAGGATACCATATAACAATATTTTATACAGATAGAAGATATTTGAAGGGATTACCAGGGTGGTACATTCTTTGTGTAGGTCCATGGACATATCTATATATAACACGTAGATAAACGACGATACGCTCGCGAACGGTGCTCTTCCGTGTTTTAGATTGTGTATTTCGTAATTCGTATGTAGGCCATGGTCTTAATTGCGCATTATTGTTACCTATAAAGGCCCTAATGCATTTTAACAAATTACTTATTAATATACACTCCATCTATCATGTGCATATTAATATTTATTTATTCTTTCATTTCTTTGTCATATGCACAAAGGCTCATGATATATAATTCTGGAATGGTCTCTCCCTTATAAAACATACAAAGAATCCTTTGTTTCCTATGGAGTAAATATTTTTATTTTATTAAGATTCATTTATAGCCTATTCAGTTCAACTTTATAACAATTTGGTATTCTGCCAATTATGTTTATGATGTAAATAGTTATTAATAAACAAAAATAAATTATGTTAATATTAACAATATTCGCACGACTGAATAAAAAACCAGTACTATTAATACATGTAAACAATTTAAAACCTGTATCAGAAAGAAAAACATTATTAAAATTGAACAACAATAGATTATATATGATAATATAGCTAGTGAAAAAAATAAACAAACAATTTGAAATTTAGAGCAAGTAATTTGCTGATTAATTGGGTAAAATTAAGTACAATAATAAACTTTAAACACTGAAATTACGTATAATTGAGTGTTAAACTATTAGCAATTTACTAATAGATCTTTAAATTGGTTCAATGTAATTCTAATCTATGATAAACATAGTAAAGCGGCAAATAGATGCAATAGTTTAAAAAAATACAAGTGGGTCTTTTGTTCCCTTGCCTTAGGGACATTAACTTACTAGTTCATTGCCCTGTCTTTGTCCAGGCTGATCTAAAGTGAATAATTCATAGTATAGAAGGGATAGAAATTGATAGCCTCTATTCATTTCATTTGCGGATAATGTGGCTTTTGATTTGTGAAAGTATTTTTGAATTTTATACTATAATAGCTGCTCCCTGCGGTTTGACTCGCATTGCTCCGCTCTTGTTGATATTAGCGTGATCATATATAGCCTATAACCTTCCTCGATAATTGGACTATCTAACCCTGAAAGAGTTTTTCAAATCGAACCAGTAATTCCTGAGATTAGCACGTTCAAACAAACAAACATACAAACAAACAAACTCTTCAGCTTTATATATAATACTAGCTGCTCCGCGCGGTTTCACCCCCGTGGCTCCACCCCTGTTGGTGGTAGCGTGATGATGATGTAGCCTATAACCTTCCTCGATAAATGGGCTATCTAACACCGAAAGAATTTTTCAAATCGGACCAGTAGTTCCCGAGATTAGCGCGTTCAAACAAACAAACTCTTCAGCTTTATAATATTAGTATAGATACATTTGATTTTAAGTGTTACCAAGACAATATTTCTTTTCTCTTTATATAATTATAACTAATATTTTTTAGAATTTATTTATACACTTAAATAATTAGTATTGCATTTGATGTAGGTAGGTATTATTGTAATTTGTAGTAGATATCTATCATAAAATATTTTTAGTTGTAACAGTAATAAGCAAATTACAGTATCATAGTATTAACTAGCTGTGCTGCGCTGTTTCACTCGCAGGCAAAATAAAGTATTTCAAACTAGGCAAGTTCAGAGTAAAATTTCAAGGTCGCGTCATGACAATACCGTCACGTCATGGAATAAGGTGACGTTTCTAGTATCTTTCAATCTTGCCAAAGAAGTTTCACTTCTGACCGTGTGTCACACACTCTTTTTTATACCTTATGTTTTAAACTGATACATAAGCAACATAAATTTGTTCATTAGTTTTTCAGTGAATGAGGAATAAACATACATAGGTACGTCCTGCGTTCACTCATCCTCACCCATTTTCATATTTTTAATTTAATATAAAATATTGTAAACACATATAAAAGTTGTGAAACCTGTTTTTCAAGATTAACAAAAAAAAAAAGAGATATATATATAAACAATAGTGTAAATTACTTATTCCTATTAATCCTAACATTCATGCTATAAGCATATTAGATCTGATTTCTTATCTTTAGATTGATAATACTAATAGAAATAACATATTTATCAAACTAGTAATTTGCCCTGACATCACCTGCAAGTTAAATAATTTCCAAAATCCGTTCAGTAGTTACAAAGCTTCCAATACCCAAACATACAAACTTTAACTCTATTCTATGTACATTAAAGGTAACATAATATACCCGGTTCCCCTTCGTTTCTATGTATATTTTAGGCAATGAAAATCTATTATCTACTAGTATCATAAATTTAAAGGTTAATGTATTTATTCCATGGCCATATAACAATAGAAAAAGTATTAGTTCATATACAGGGTTACAGGTTAAGTCGACCTATTCCTGTTAAGAGCGTATAGTAGGGGTCGAAACAAACTGATTTGATCTTATAATACCATATCCAAAAGTTAGTCGTTGAAGAGTTATTGCAATTTTAATTTTTTTCTTGAAAATGCCACTTTATCTTCGCATTTAGCGTTTAATTTTTTATTTTACTTATTTGGTCTGGGTTTTTTTGAGTTTTTATGTAAAGGTTGAGTTAAACAATAATTCTCAGCAATAAAAATCCATATCGCTGCAAACAATTCAAAGAAATGGCTTTTAATCTAAAAATAATAACATTAAAGTAATTTAGTTAACTCGTTTTAAAGAAAGATATTGAAAAAAGTCTCTATGAAAATGTGTCTGCAGATGTTTTTAAAAACATGTGCATGTTCTTAGCTATGTAAAAAGGTATGATAACCTCAGGTAGCATTCGTAGATTCCAAGAAATCGGGGATAAACATGGGACAGTGTTAGTAAAGTACAACATCAGAATAAATTTTGTCATAATTTATTTTTCTTAAAAACTTTACAGTTCCTGCTCAACATGACTTCCTCTATTGCGAACACATATTCGAAACCTTTTCCGCAGAGTACTCTTAGTCAAGAGCCAATTAACAACTGGGGTAGTCACCCCAGTTGTTAATTGGTTCCTCATCTTATTGGCTGCATCGATAATTTTTTGTCGTAAAATATCAACAGATGGAATCGGGTTCGGCTCATTGTACACCAGACTCTTCATATGCCCATACGTAAAAGTCCATGGGGGTTAAGTCTGGACTTCTAGCCGGCCATGGTATGGGCCCACCTCTTACGATCCATCTGTTTGGACAGATGATGTCTAACCATTCTCTAACAATTCTTCTGTAATGTGCAGGGCAGCCATCATGTTGGAACCACATGTCTCTTAACAAAGTCAGGGGTATGTCTTCAAGTAGGTCGCTTAAATGTTGGCGCAGAAAGGTCTCATAATTTTCACCATTTAGGTTGTCCGGAAGGAAGTATGACCCAATTAATTTATTTGAAATTATCCCCATCCACACATTAAGACTGAATCGTCTTTGTGATTTTTTTGGATTCTTCTTATTAGGATTGCCACGTGCTTTCGGAGCCCAATAGTGAGCGTTATGGGAGTTTGTGATACCGTCTTGATAAAGAATGGTTAGACATCAACTATCCAAACAGATGGATCGTAAGAGGTGGGCCCATACCATGGCCGGCTAGAAGTCCAGACTTAACCCCCACGGACTTTTACGTATGGGCATATGAAGAGTCTGGTGTACAATGAGCCGAACCTGATTCCATCTGTTGATATTTTACGACAAAAAATTATCGATGCAGCCAATAAGTCATGTTGAGCAGGAACTGTAAAGTTTTTAAGAAAAATAAATTATGACAAAATTTATTCTGATGTTGTACTTTACTAACACTGTCCCATGTTTATCCCCGATTTCTTGGAATCTACGAATGCTACCTGAGGTTATCATACCTTTTTACATAGCTAAGAACATGCACATGTTTTTAAAAACATCTGCAGACACATTTTCATAGAGACTTTTTTCAATATCTTTCTTTAAAACGAGTTAACTAAATTACTTTAATGTTATTATTTTTAGTTTGAAAGCCATTTCTTTGAATTGTTTGCAGCGATATGGATTTTTATTGCTGAGAATTATTGTTTAACTCAACCTTTACATAAAAACTCAAAAAAACCCAGACCAAATAAGTAAAATAAAAAATTAAACGCTAAATGCGAAGATAAAGTGGCATTTTCAAGAAAAAAATTAAAATTGCAATAACTCTTCAACGACTAACTTTTGGATATGGTATTATAAGATCAAATCAGTTTGTTTCGACCCCTACTATACGCTCTTAACAGGAATAGGTCGACTTAACCTGTAACCCTGTATATGTATTAGCGGAAAAAGTACAATTAATACAAATTCGATGCATTTACAATACAAATTAGTATTAAAAAAAAATATTCGGTACCTATTACCTATTAACATAGCTGAAACTTTCACATATATTTCGATCATGCAACATAATGTGTATGTGACCGTTAAATTTTTCTCCAGTACCTTGAAATGCTAAGCAGTTGTTCATAACTCGGGTCATTGCCATTTACAAGTATTGCGAAATTAAACATATTATGCACATTAGTTTGTAACTATCTGCTATTTTAACAAGCGAGTAAGGACTTAATATTTTTTAATTAAAAATACAGAGTATAAAATTTTTCAAAAAATAAAAAACAAATAAGCAAGTATGTCTATCCGAACTTGCATTACAATGAAAGGCAATAATCTATTATTTACATATTATAATAAATCTGTAGAAGGGTCAATTCTGTACATTGAAAATATTGAAAAAATAAATAGCAGGGGGTGTTACTGGATCGATACCAAGCCCAAATATGTGATTAAAAAATTTTTTGTCTGTCTGTCTGTCTGTCTGTATGTTCAGGCATCACGAGAAAACTAACGGTTCGATTTCGATGAAACTTGGTATAATTATACCTTATTATCCTGGGCATAAAATAGGATCCCACCAAAAACATTTTCATGTAAAATGTTGCCAAGACGAGCCCATATGACTCGCACTGTCAAAAAGTCATCAGATCTCATGTAGAACCAAGCTTCTAACACTACACGCCCTAACTCAACAAGGCCTAACTTCACAAACTCTACACCTTAGTCAAAATATGTGGCTTGGCCATTTCGCTACATTCACATCGGCGTAAGGTGAAAAATTAATTCACTGTTCATTTCTTTTGTGTTCTTGTAGTAACGAACGGCCAAGCCACATATTTTGACTAAGGTGTAGAGTTTGTGAAGTTAGGCCTTGTTGAGTTAGGGCGTGTAGTGTTAGAAGCTTGGTTCTACATGAGATCTGATGACTTTTTGACAGTGCGAGTCATATGGGCTCGTCTTGGCAACATTTTACATGAAAATGTTTTTGGTGGGATTTCATTTCTTTTTGTAAGTTGTTTGTAACAAAATTTTATGTCGATTAAATTTCTTTTTTTTTAACAAGGAGTACCTATACATATATCTAGGGGAAACAAGTTTTAGATTATTAGATTAGACCTCTAGCGTCATCAAAATTTAATTTAAAAATACAGGTCTCATACAAACTCCCATCCCCTAGTTTAAGGGGTTGGGGGATGAAAGTTACAAGTTTTATAATTTTTTTGTTGTTTGTGTGCTAATACTAGCTTACATACAAAATTTCAGCTTTCTAGGACATTAGGAAATACCTTAAGAATTTTGATGATCATCAGTGAGTCAGTGACGAAATTAGCGTTTTTTAGATATAAATAAAATCTGAAGTATAAAAGCTAATGTAATTAAAACTTAATATGTTCAATAAGTCCGCTATTGACAATATATCCCGAAAATTTTGTTGATCTAGCATAATCCAAACCCAAGTTATGAGGGTTCAAAAAAACGTCGAAGCGCTTCGAGAAAAGGTAGGTAGTGCCCGTGCGCTTCGCTTGTTCGCTTGGCTCGCCTTGGCGGGGGCACTACCGTGCCCCCAGATACTTTTAATCCCGGAAAAATACGTAGAAAAAAATAAATCGTAATTTTTCTTAATTTTTCCGCGCGGACGGAGTCGCGGGCAGAAGCTAGTAATTGATAAGCATATATAAAATAATATAAAAAAGTTGTTAAAGTACTGTAGCCTGTAGGTTACAGACAAGGTGTTACCCCTGGGGTCGTTCACCTCATTTCATCCCAGACAAGCGGCGCGTCCCGACTTCACTTGGTCGATAAATTATCTCGGTCAATAGTAAATAGTAATATATATATTATTTGATACTATACCTATATTTTTTCGAATAGTAGAAGATAAAAAAGTAGATTTAACTCGATATTCAAATGAAAAATATTTTTATTAAATTTTCCTTTGTATATCCGTGATTTTTTATTTATTAATAACAAATTTGCATCATAGTTTCAATAAACGTAAACAATAACCAATATTATTGTGAAAACTCATTTGTGTTTATTTTAGGCTTATCTGTGTTTTAAAATAGCTGCAAGATTTTTTTTTGTTTTGTCTAGATAAAGATTTATATTTTTTCTATACATTTTGATAGGGGTATTTCACATGTGAAGGCTCAATTTATACTACTATTTATAAACAGATTTTGCACTATTAAATCAAGAGCCAGAGACCAAAAAACAAAATATCATGTTATCTTAAATACCTATTTGCTATAAATATAATTAACTAGCTTTCTGCCTGCGGCTTCGCCCGCGTTTTCAAAGAAAAACCCGCATAGTTCCCGTTACCGTGGGATTTCCGGGATAAAACCTAGCCTATGTTACTCGTGGATAATGTAGCTTTCGAATGGTGAAAGAATTTTTAAAATCGGTCCAGTAGTTTATGAGCCTATTCGTTACAATCAAACAAACAAACAAAGTTTTCCTCTTTATAATATTAGTGTAGATAAAAGCAAAATACATATCAATACTCAAACTATCATATGTTGACCACTAAAAAGCCCCGTGGTGTAGGTAAGAAGACAAAACCACAGGATTCAACTTCCTATTTATATGGATCAACTAAATTCCCACACTCGAGTAAAGACAGATAAGGAATCTTATCAGAAATGTACCAATCACTTCCTGTTCAAGTGTGTGTTTTACAGTAAAATCTATGCATTTTGTTTAATATACCGGTTGGTATTACCCATATTATCTAGGAAGTGAAACTAAAAGCATTTAAAATATGACTTATCTCTAGTATGTATCCCATAGGCTCTATCTGAAGAAAAATCTAAACAACTAAGTTAATTATATAGTGAGGAAATTAACGCGAAATCCAATTTATCCACAAAGATGAAAAAAGGAGAATAGAGAAAAGAATCTGCTGCATATCTGCAGGAACAATCTGTTGAAAAATTAAATATAGAATAAATAAAAAAATAATCGCTCTTTCTTATAAATTACTCAATAATGTTATCACAGATACTACATCTGTATCCTTACAAAATTTGCTTGGAAGAGATCGCCCAGAATAGTACGGGAGCTAGCAACGTTTAAAAAAAAGTCATTTTAGTATAGTTGGGTTTTTGATATACTGTTACTCTTGCTATTTCGGTTAGAGTCCGGGCTGTCTGGCTGGCCGCAGTGGTTGCGTTTATTAGTGCGCATCTTATCTGCACAGGAAAATATCCTTAATTTAAAGTCATTTTTTAACGCGTAATTTTTAATCTTTTGCCTTTAGATAGATCCATCGGACATAAATTTTTTATTGCAAGACGTTTTTTTCGTTGTAAAATAGGTGCCATACGCAATTTTTATTTCAAAATAACTAAAATGTCATCGAAATAAGTGAAATTACATCAACATGAGTCCGCTTAAAAGGTAAGTAATAACTTTATTATTTATATTATATTATCCTTTTTTAATACTTATATTGAATAATTAGTAAACTAATATTTTTAATAGATGGTTTCATATTTATTACACTTTTGGGTATAAATATGAATTTGATGATATTTGTATTTTCTAGTGTTTGATTTTACGCGAGTATTATACATTTTGAAATTAAAGACTTGGGAAAATAATACAATGAATAAATCGCGTTTAAAATCCGTTAAAAAGTATTTAATTTCTTGATGATATTTGGTTTTTATCAAGTTTACATTAACGTCCTATTTGAGGTTCGTTGGGAAAAAGGAGGCAATATGGTAGATTGTTGAAAAAAAACTGTAAATAGTAAAATGAATATTATATATAGTATAAGTAACACAGTGATTACTTATCCTTCACTGGGACTCATGTTGATGGAATTTCACTTATTTCGATGATATTTTAATTATTTTGAAATAAAAATTGCGTCTGGCACCTATTTAACAACGAAAAAAACGTCTTGCAATAAAAAATGTATGTCTAATGGATCTATCTAAAGGCAAACGATTAAAAATTACGCGTTAAAAAATGACTTTAAATTAAGGATATTTTCCTGTGCAGATAAGATGCGCACTAATAAACGCAACCACTGCGGCCAGCCAGACAGCCCGGACTCTAACCGAAATAGCAAGAGGAACAGCATATCAAAGAACCAACTATACTAAAATGCTCACTTGTCAACGTTGCTACCTCCTAGAATAGAAGGGACAAATGCGCGCTGTATTAACTACCAATAAAAGTGTTATCGCAAATCTTTGAGGTGAAAAACTTTCCACAATATGACATTGACAAAATTGTGGCAACGCAGTATCCATAAAAAATTGAATTGAATAAAAGTTTTATCGCCTACAATTGCAGAAAGACAGACGGGCAATAATTCGAACTTTAATAATAGTATACACGACATGGAATATTGTATTTGGTAATTAAATTCGTATTTTATATTCTTCACTGACTCATTTCTCGGTAGTCTATAATGATCGGTAGGTTCCGGGATCGAGAATTTGACTATACAAAAAAAAATTTGACTAGCTATAGTAGCAGTTTTTTTCAACGCCAATAGCTTAGAAAACTACCTACGTTAAGTTATTGATCCCACGCTTGATCTCTCGTGGGTTACGTGGGCGTTCTATTTCATACGGCTATAATGTGATGGATAGAGTGCACTGCTTAGACAAATATAAGCTTGAAAGTGCGTACTGTATGAGTAAACATTAATAATAATAAAACGTGTATTTTCTTTTGTACGGGTTCAGTTGGCTAGTCTCCGTTGAGATTGACCATCTTCGATAAAACTTGGTCATCAAACGATTCTACCTTCGGAATATTTTGTACTGTTTTTGCGACATACGCATGTATAACGTTATTAAATATTATTAAATAGAGACGGCCGTGCATCCTAATATGGTGTCAAGATCATTTGCAATCATAATAGAGCTGCACTTGTGACTGTTTGGGGAATATGATAATATTTTCCGCTGACGTAATTAATTACGCTGCTCTTATTGTATTGTTTCTTGATGCGTTTTAAATTAGGTACATGAATTGATTCCCTTCACTGGTTATGAATATATTAGACGTTTTTAACATGGTTAAAGATATCAGAGCTGCAAGTCAAATGAGATTTTATTTTATAGAAGTAATGTTTGACGCTTCTGATAATTATTGAACGGTAACAATAGCTTTAACCTGTGAAAAATGAACAGTCATGCTGTGCATTAAGCTGTGCATGGATACAGTTAAAGTTATGACGTCATCTAAATTTTTTTCAAATGTTGCAACCATTCTTGTAACACAGATTTTGTTCGTGGTGTCTTCTCTATACGTAGTTATAATAGCTATTGAGCTATTATTATTAACCATTGGGTTACAACTTATAATTTCTTTAACCGTTACTTTAACAATTTTGTTTTTTTCTAAAGATCACATGATGCGACTCAGCCTAACAGTATTAGACCTAGCCTAGTTAATAAGTTATATTTCAAACTTTGTTTCCTTAACCACACCATCAGCATTGAAAGTAAACACGAGGTGACGATACTGGGCGGCCTGAATGAGTTCTGCGTAAAATTCTTCGGACCCGCCGGCAGTGAGTATGCTTTAACTGTTATAGAAGTACCCTCAATTAGTTGAGATCAATAAACATGAATGAATGAATGCTTTTATTGCAAGAAACAGGTAACAATTGTATATAAACTAAGTTTGTATTCAGTATCTTGCCTGTCTTACTTCAAAAGCCTCCTCCCAACTTTTCCTTAATACATATATAATAACAATAAAGAAGATACATTCTATATCTGTTTTCTGCAGAAAGGTAATCGTTATTTATAAACTACCTTAGATTGACCTAGTTAATATTTTATTTTCATTCACAGGCATACATCCACGACGAATCGATACAGTGACTTATACAATAATAAATGTAATATTTCGTCTCCAAAGATTAATGGTAAGGTGTTAATTTATTCAAATTAACACCCTATTTCGTGGCAGTAAAGTTTAAACTATTGTATACGCTCATTAGAAAACTCTGCCTAATATTTGCGTACGCAGAGTTTTGTTTCGGACATTTTAGAGTGTGTCTGTGAGTCTAGGTGTTTTTTACTCATTTAATACGAAGGCGGCGTGTACCGTTCCTACCTAGCCTCTTATTTTTAGTTCCACCTACATAAAACCTAAAATGGATAAACGTTCATCTATTTAAGGTTTTATGTATTATATATGACGTTTTCAAAATTTTCTACCGCTTTTTCTGCTAGCTCCCTACGAGGGCGGCGTGTGGCGGGTGCGCGTGCACCTCCCGGACCACTACCCCTTCAAGTCGCCGTCCATCGGCTTCATGAACAAGGTCTACCACCCCAATATAGATGAGGTGTCCGGAACTGTTTGTCTGGACGTTATCAATCAAGCGTGGACCGCGCTTTACGGTGAGTGGTAATTGTATTGTGACTTTGAGATGTTAAAAGGGTTGCCAGGGGTATACAATTTTTGAGGAAGTTAGATTAGAAATTGCTGTTGCAATATTGTACTTTGTTGCTGATTGATAGCTTGATAAATATCTGAACTTTCCTTGAAAAAAAAATGTTCCTGGATGACTATTGTCATAAAAATTCACGATATAAAATATCCATTTGTAAAATTTTCATCATCAGTATGAAATTTACGGAGCTGCATTTCGACCTGCGAAATATATTTCAAGTGTTCCTATTTTATTGAAATCAGTTTATAAAAATCGATAAACCTATACCTTCCAGACCTATCAAATATATTCGAATCGTTCCTGCCGCAACTGCTGACGTACCCCAACCCGATCGACCCGCTCAACGGGGACGCCGCCGCCATGTACCTCCACAAACCCGAGGAGTACAAGAAGAAAGTTTCAGGTGGGTAGAAACACGTAGTATAGTTAAATATTTAAAAAAAAAATAACAAAATGAAAAAAAAAATCATTCGGTTAATGTACTTTATAGTAGTTGCGCAATAAAAAATATTTATAGGCACAAAAAAGTCGTCCCCCGAATTTGCAAAAAATATTTTTTTCTGATCATTTCTTATGGATAAACGTTTGTTGATTGTAGTGCATATTTTCGTTTGTAGTTGAGCAGAAAAAATATTTTAAAAATAATTTCATTTTAAGCACGTCATCATTTGTACTACAAACGAATGTTGAGATAGATTGACCCAAAAAATGATTTTGTCGATTTACCATATTCAATCATTTTCTGGCTAGCTAACTATAAATGAATATTTTTCAACTTCATACCTCTCATAATATCTTTCAAATGAACACAAAAAATTGTGATTTTTAAAAGACAATCATAAAACATGCCATTACGCTGCATGGGCATTACTGTATTTTGTTATTAAGAAGTGTCCTGTAAGTTGCGCAGTGTAAAAGTTCCCTTGGTCTATTAATCTATATAATAAAAATTAATCGCAAAATATGTTGGTACGAGCATAACTCGAGAACGGCTGAACTGATTTCGTTAATTGTATTTCTATAATATTCATTGAAGTACGAGGATGGTTCTTATGTAGAGAAAACGTAAACATGTACGACGGGCGAAGCCGGGGCGGACCGCTAGTTTACCAATAAATTGTATAAATGTATATCAAAAGTTCTAGTTACTTCAAAAATAAATAAATATTTATTGTACAATGGATAAATGCATTAAAAATGGTATATAAATGTATTAAAACATGGTATTACATAATGTGTCTCTGATTTGTTGATTACGATGTTTTAAATGTTAAAAATATGTAATGACGACTCAAAAGTGCTTCTAGAAGAAGTCTAATTGAATAAATAAATGTTTTAGTTTGAACTATTAACACATTTCACAGATTACGTGCGAAGATTCGCAACGGAAGAGGCCCTGCTCGAGAAGGACGCGATCACGGGCACGGGCGCCACGTCCGCGCCCGCGAACGGCGCCACAAGCGACACGGAGTCCTCCATGTCGGAGTTCAGCGACGACGAGGCGCACGACATGGAGTTATAACGCCCGCAGCGCTCGCTCGCCCGCACCCCCCCCACGTACCGCCCTGTACCGCTCACGTGCCAAGCGTTGTGATTCGTATTTCGAATTTGGATTGTCGAAAATTGTAGATGCCCGGTTCTTTTGAATTCTAGATGCCTGTGAAATTTGGAATTTTGGTTTTTTGAAATTTGGAAGCAAACGTGCTTGATGCCTCGTTCTTTTAAATTTCAAATCGAATGTTGTAGATGCCTGGTCTTAAATTTGGAATTTGGTTTTTTGGAATTTGGAAGCAAATTTTCTAGATGCCTGGTCCGGTAGAATTTGAAATTTGGAATCGAATGTTCTAGATACGTCGTTCTTTTGAATATGAAATTGGAATTCGGATCTTGCCTGGTTCTCTTGTTATTGTTGTAGGTTGCCAGTGCTGTTCTCGGTTTCTTTGTTAGTGGTCGCTTTTTGAATTATGAATTGATGTACATATTTGTTTTTTTTTTCGAATTTGATCAAGCTCTATGACGTTTAGGTACATATAGTTATTTTTTAATTTATTTCCTTGTCTAATTTTTTCGATAAACAAGAATTTTTGGCTTAATTTCGCTTAGTATTTGCCATTTAAATTGTCTAGAAGTGTGAATCTGAATTACAACGCGGGCACGTGTATATTTCGCGCCAACTTAACGTCGAGATGAAATTATGATATAATCTGTGCCGTGTTCGCACTCGCATAAATACTTAATACAGATTATATATTTTATGGACCACAAATGCCAATTCTAGGTTAAATTTGAACTGCTCATAGAAATGTACGAACACGGCGTGTATGCTTTAATGTTGAATATAAATTAAAGTTTCGTAATTAAAAGTTCTCAGTGTGTTTTTGGATTGTTAGATATTTGTATGGCTTTGATCGTTGGACTCGACGCGCACGTGCTTGGATATTATTAAATAAAACTGTCAACGAGTTTGGCGCGTTGAGTCGTTTCTTAGATACGGCACCTGACGCTGTGATTATGCGAGTTGATCTTGATGTTGTAACAAAATTTATAAAAACCTTTTTTCCTTAATGCTTTAAGTAAATTTGATCAGTGTGTATTAAAAGTAAAGTTAAATGTCCTAAATCTTTCGAAAAACAATCGTCCACACTACTTAATCCATTTTTCAACCTTATACTTTTAGGTCGATCAAAGATTGACGAGCAATACATCTCACTCTAATAAAGAATAATAGTCTTGTTAACAGAAAGAGAAACAATTTGCCAAAAGCATTTTTAATTGTGTCCTGAATAGGTTGTGATATAAATTCTATTATATTGGTGGGTATTTATGAAAAAAAAAAATATAGCATACTTGCACGATCTTCAAAAGAATCAATAAAAATGTTTCGATTCTCCCCGCACACGTCAGGTGACCGTTGTTACGCTTAAGGTAAGCTACCAAATGAAAGTGTTCACGGTATTGTATCGGTAAAGTAGATTGTACTCGAAAGAAATTCGATAAATTGGTAGGTTACGTTCTTATGAACAATTTTTAATATATGTTAGCTGGTACCGATGTATGTCTTTCTCTATGTATGTGAGACTGGCGCGTACACTTTGGAAGTAAATCATTACATTATAGTTCTCTAACGAACTTTAACTAACATATTTTAATCTTGGTAATTTTAAGCGATGGCAACACAGCGGTGTCTAGTGAGCGAGATAGCGTTTTGTAAATATCTTTTTAATCTGTCCCCATAGCATAAATACAATCAATCTATTGAGCCCGTTGATGCGGACTGCAGTCATCACTATATCTCATAGGTATTTAATTTTTTTTATTAGTGTTAATTTTTAATGATGTGTCATGTTTTGTGTTTTGTCCATCTCCCTCTGACACGGCTACAAAATATAGATTGTTTATATTCGTTGGCAATACTGAAAATTATTATTACGTGGATTAAATAAGGTAAATAGCCCACTTACTTATATTAGTGAACGATATAAAAAAAAATAGTAACTTCCCTCTAAATTATACTTATAATGAATTCTATATATTACCAGAATCTTTTTTCAATCGAAGATTACTTAAAAAATTAATGTGTTTATTACCTAGTTACTAATTATTTTTTTTTAATATCTGGATCTAATATAATGTACCGTAAGAAGATAACTGTGATTGCTTCCGTAAAAAAAGAGAATATCAAAAATTGTCAATAGAGGTTGAGAATTTTGAAATGTTATATCTGTACTTAGTGTAATTGCTCTTTCGCTTAGAGATGTTTTATTTTAGCACAATTTAATTTTCTATGTTTGTAAACGCAGTCTTCCCTTTAATTTGTCACTTTCAGCTGTGAACTCGATTGTGGATTCATATATTTTGATTTTATAATTGATGACCATTGTTATTTTATCTTAGAACTCAGCGTCCGCTTAGTAGCAAACATCTTTCGTGCTTGTCAACATGACATTGACATTCAACTGGTCTTGCCAGTTGTGGCTTGTTTTGTAATGTTCTTTTTAAAATCATTTGGCTCGGATTCTCGCTCTTGTTATCTACGTCACGGTTACATAAATTCACTGTTTAGGGTATATTTTAAAACTAAATTTGATTAAAAAGTAATTATTTGTTAATTTCCTACTTTTATATTAAACGCAACACTAAAATGTTTCAATGAAAAAGAACATTACAAAAATACAGATCTCTACAAATGACATATTGCGATCCTGAAAGTGTTGCAAACGTCTTAATCTTAAGTCTAGGTTATAAATAGTTTTAAAAATGAAAAAATATATGAATAATATAGACATATTATGTATCTTTTAAATGAAAACTCAGCCATAATAATATATTTTGGTATAGGAGAAAACGAAAAAATTATTAGTTTTATCAAAGTTGGGTTGACGGATGTTTTTGGCATATTTTCGAGCTTTGTTCTCCCGGCTGGTCGGTCGCTCACCGCAGGGGTAAATCATGATAACGTTTTTTTAAAGAAAAACTCTTTTAACCTGAAGCATTTGATTTGGCACCGCTTCGTCTGGCAACACTGATAAACTAAGTTTAGGAAAGTGCATTAGTTAAAAGTGTTTTTCTAACATGGCGGCACTAAACCGTCAATACTGATGTTGTAATATCGTTGGAATAGTGTGTACCAAATTGTTCCGTTATGCCCTCGGATTTTGAAATCGGTTTAACATGTAACAGAATAAAAGTTTATAGTATATTTTTATTTGATTACATGTAATAAACTTACGTTATTTTTAAACTAATTCGTTGTTTTATTTATTTACTACCACCATGAAATATTACTACCTATTTGAAAACCAGCTCGAAATACATCTTTACAATATATGGCAACACAGCTTTATATTCGTTGAAATAGCAAATACATATGTACTAAATTGGTAAATTCATATTATGTACAAAATATGTAGTAATTTTTACAATAATTTTTGTCTGACTGTTTGTTCCGGCTAATCTCTTTTACTGACAGTAAGCTGTTGTTATAAGGAGTAATTGAGGTTTTTTTTTATACCGATATGCCCACAGAAATACTCAATCACGCGTGCGGATGAAACCGCGGGGCGCAGCTATTATCAAATAATACAATATAAGAAAAAGTGTAATCTAAGAGAAAAAAATATACCTACATAGAAGAATGACTTGAAAAAATGAACTCGATAAACTCAAGAACTACCTACTGGACCAATTTCAATAATTTTTTTTTCCAATATAAAGCTACACTATGACTGAAAAAACAGAGTAACTATATAAAAAAATGATCCGTAAAAATGGCTACTAAAACCAACTTAATCACCAAATTGTAAAGACTTGCCATCAGCCATGAAATGCCTTTAATCACATGCGCTACGGAAAGTATTTATGGTGGAACCATGGGTGGAACAAAAAAAAGGTTGCAATTTTATTTTTAAAGTTGGTAGAAATGTCGATCAAAATCAGACTATATTGTTTTGTTATCTCTACCTCACTATATTCTACTCTACGGACAACCTTTATATTAATTTTGATTCATTTCCATATAAATCATTTCGTATTCAAGATAATTTCAATAGGTACCTGTTCTGAACTCTTGAAATTGGGCATTTCATTTAAAAATATTGTGAAATTAAAAATGTACATAAAAAATATATATAGATGAGAGAAGGGGCGCGGCGGCCCGCGGCGAAACACAATTCATTCAGAAACTGCGAATGGTTTTGTTCATAATCTAAGTACCTACTACACTTTTTTTTGTCATTACGTCCGTTAGAGTCCGTCAATATTACTTGCTCTGCGGTCCGTGAGATTCTATGCTACGTCGCAACGGAACAAATAGCAAAGTTATTCAATTCTGGCGCCGCGCCGCGGCCGCAACCTTATTTATCCACTAGCTTCCGCCCGCGACTCCGTCCGCGCGGGTGTCGGTCTTCGCGTGGATGGTTTATTTCTCCATTTTGAGTAACTCTGACCATGACATCTTATAAATATCTATTGGACCCAAATACGGCTAGGCCTATAATAATACGCAACGTGTGTTCACGGTTCTACAGAACAACGTCTATGGATAAAACTGAAAAATTAAAATTAATTTTTTTCTACGTATTTTTCCAGGATAAAAAGTATCCTATTTTACGCCCAGGATAATAAGGTATAATTATACCAAGTTTCATCGAAATCGAACCGTTAGTTTTCACGTGATGCCTTCACATACAGACAGACAGACAGATAAAAATTTTTTTAATCACATATTTGGGTTTGGTATCGATCCAGTAACACCCCCTGGTATTTATTTTTTCAATATTTTCAATGTACAGAATTGACCCTTCTACAGATTTATTATAATATGTAATGTAATGTAATATGTAATGTAATGTAATGTATAGATTCCGTGGCTGCAACCGTCCTAAACATGGGGTTCACACTTCACAGTCATTTTAATCTTGCTATTTTATATAAAGATATCTATGAACGTACTGCCGCTCCAATCGCTTCAGAGAGGGGCCCCACTGAAAATCAGCGTTGCAACTGCGCTGCGTTGCAACTTATGCTGAGTGGCCTACCTGGTGTACCTGACTTGGCTCACTTTTCGGCTTCATTTTATTTTATTTTAGGGTCAACTCACACCAAAAGAGCGGCGAAGCGCGGAGTCACGGAGACCCGCGACTTCTCGAGCGTTCCAGCGACTTCTCGAGCAGTCGCGGGAATCCGCGCGCCTTCCCGCGATGATTCACGGGTCGCTCTTCATGCACAGTTCACTTTCAACAAAACTCGAGGAAACTTGTGTTCGCAGTGAGAATGGGTATTTTGGATTTAATTATTATTGCACATATAGTGGAAGAAGAAGAGGAAGAGGCCGAAGAGGTAAGGAGGGAAAGATTAAAAAGAAAAAGAAACTTTTGGGTACACGACCTGTGCAAGAAAAGACGTTTGATTGGCCAATTTCAAACATTTTGCACAAATTTAGCATTCATTATGACTATTATAAAATGAACTATGACCAATTTGAAAGTTTGTTGGAAATTCTCAGGCCACATATTGAAAAACAAAATACCAATTATAGATTGGCTATTTCCGCTAAAGAAAGACTATCAGTCTGCCTCACATGAGTAAATAAATAAAAAATATATGGTTCCATTGTATTGTTATTTATTGTTCAAATACACTATTCTAACAAAAAATAGAAAGAAAATTTAGGCAATAGTTCTTTAATAGTCAAAATATGTCGTATCGATATTGGTTTCGTAATCCTCTACGCGCAATACAGAATCAGAGGAAGAGGACCTTTGTTGTGATTTGATTGATTTGACCTTTGGTGTCATCGGCAAGTCTTATTTCCGTTTCATTTATAAGGCGGAAAATTTCGCCCTTTAATTTGGCTTGAATATTTTTAGGCATTGTTTTCACAGTTCGACCCATCGTTATGAAAAAACTAATGGTTGGGTCATGTTCTATTTGCTTTTCTTCAATATATTGTTTGAATAATAAATTTGACATTTTGAGAGGCTGTTCGTTGGATGAAGAGGTCCGGGTTGATAGCTGGGACTGTGGCCGTGGCGACGCTGATAACTGCGACTGTGGACGTGGTGACGGTAATAGCTGCGACTGCGGTCTTGGTGACATATACTGATTTTCGCCATCTGTGGTAATATCTGAATCTTCTGGCGAACTTGATAAATTTGAAATTTGTTTCCTGCTTTTCATGAAGGGTTTTATGAATTCTAATTCTTTCTCAAATTTTAATGGGCGTTCTACTGTTCTAGCTGACCCACTTCTAATCTCTCTTAATAAAATGCCCTTTCTATAACTGTCTCGTAATTTCTTCCAAGACTTTTGGCAATCCTCCACTGAAAATGGCAGTAATATAATTATTAATATAACAATCTTGTTATGTTTTTAATTTTTTACCATGGTAACATATTATATAATCTAGATAATAATATACAGGGTGTAATTAACGGTGTGAACTAAACTTAAAGGGTGAGTTCAGACCATGATTCTGAGTTGACATCCACTGGAATTTTCCGCCGGCATTTTTTCTGCATTTTCTAACAATTTTCTTTGTTATTCCGTCAAAAAAAATATTTTTTTTTTAGATTTCATTGACTTTGTTAAGCAAGAATATACTATTCTCAAAAAAAATAAATAAAAAATACAAGAAAAAAATAAAAAACAAATCTTTTTTTGCGGGAGAGATGTATTCTAATGTTTAATGCATATTTCGCAAGAAAAAATTACAAGAAAGTACACATTAACAAAATTATTAACGAAAAACACAATACCTAAAATATCGATTTACTGTTGCTATTCGGGATAGCAACATTTCCGGTGAACAATTATTCTACTAGATTTCAACTCAGTATAATGGTCACAACGAACCCTTTAAGTATTGTTCACACCGTCAATTACACCCTGTATACACACGGACAAAAGTAGACAAACTACCGGGACTGTTACTCTAGATTTAGATCACTATATCAGTCACCTTTGAGTTTTATATATATAGACTAGTGGTCCGCCCCGGCTTCGCCCGTGGTACCTACATGTTTAAACTATCCTATCTCTCAAGTTAGATCGAACTGCACATGGTGTGTGAATTTTATTATAATCGGTTAAGTGGTTTAGGAGTCCATTGAGGACAAACATTGTGACACGAGATTTATATATATTAAGATATAGATTAGGGATGTAACGATACCGATACCGATATAATCGGCAAGCCGATATATCGGTATCGCCGATTATAAAACAATCGATATCGAAATCAAACAATTCAAAAAACCGCGCCCAATGAACGATGCCGGAGGTCGCCCGCGCGCGGGCACTTTGTTTTCTGAAAATACTCTACCAATAGTAAACTTTGATTACTGATTGTATTTGTATTACTTAAAGTTTAACTGACTTTGTAAAATAATAATACTAAAATAAATGTTTTTCTTGTTAAAGTGAAACTTTTATTACATCGTCTCAAACTTTTTGCTCTGTGTAGCGCATGTCGCGTGACGGTCGAACCGTACGATAATTATCGTACAAATACGATAATTTTGTGCCTAAGTTTCACTTTTACCGTGGTACAACATTTTTTTATAATTTTACCTAAAGTATTGTTATTTTCGTGAATTTTCTTAAAAGATATCCGCAAAATGGACGCGAATAGGCATGTGGACGCGAACAGGCGCAATGACCCTATGTACTGCTAGGTCTCGACGGGTAATGAGTTGGTTCTAGAGTTCAAACCGATCCGATTTTAAATATAAAAGATACAGAGGTATTTCGCCGCGGTATTACGTCAAATTTACGTAAATTGGGCTTCTAGGGTTAAGCAGATTTAACAAAATGGTGTGAAGTTTTACAATAGAATGCGCCGTATGTACATAAACTAACGAATTCTACAATTTGCTGTCGACATCGCAACAATTTAAAGTTTTTAAAGTGAAACTTTTATTACATCGTCTCAAACTTTTTGGTCTGTGTAGCGCATGTCGCGTGACGTACGATAGTTATCGTACAAATACGATAATTAGTGTAAGTTTTTTTTACCGTGGTTTCATAAAACCACACAACGTTTTTTTTTTTCATTTTAATTAAAATGTTATAATTTAATCCTATTACTATTAGAGCGTTTTCACATTATCCGATCCGATATCGGATATCGGATACAATTTGCTCTTTCACATTGTCCGATAAAATCGTTCCGATATCATCATGAGTGTTGCCAGAATTTTTAGAAAAAACTAAACTAAATTGCCAGTTGATAAAAAAGGTATAATTATAAAAAATTGTAATGATAGATCATAGTTGTACAGACATTAAAAATAACTACGTTAAAAAAAAACAACTTCAAAAAAAGAAAAGTAAAATGTAAAAATGTTGTGTGGTTTTATGAAACCACGGTAAAAGTGAAACTTTTTTTCACACTATAGACATTTAACTAAAAATTATCGTGTTTGTACGATAATTATCGTACGGTTCCGAACACTGCTTTATACCTACTCGGCAGCCGACCGTCACGCGACATGCGCTACACAGACCAAAAAGTTTGAGACGATGTAATAAAAGTTTCACTTTAAAAAAGATTTGATGTCATTAATTACTGCATAATATTTAGATATGCTCAGATGTGCTATAATTTACTAAATAGTTTTGATATCGGTAATTTGTATAGTAAGTATATGTTAACACATTATAAATTAAATAAATTTATATCAATACCTACTACAACCTATTATTAGTTAATAGTTTTAGTAATACATATTAGTAAATACCTTTCAAAATCAATTAAATGTATTTTTAGCAAGACGTACCTAGTCATTTAGTCATTTTTTCACTATATTATACAATTATAAAAGTTCATGTAGTACCTATGATAAATTTATTAAGTGATACAATATTTAATGGTACGGGAGCTAGCAACGTTAAAAAAAAAGTCATTTTAGTATAGTTGGGTTTTTGATATACTGTTTCTCTTGATATTTCGGTTAGAGTCCGGGCTGTCTGGCTGGCCGCAGTGGTTGCGTTTAATAGTGCGCATCTTATCTGCACAGGAAAATATCCTTAATTTAAAGTCATTTTTTAACGCGTAATTTTGAATCGTTTGCCTTTAGATAGATCCATCAGACATAATTTTTTTATTGCAAGACGTTTTTTTCGTTGTAAAATAGGTGCCATACGCAATTTTTATTTCAAAATAACTAAAATGTCATCGAAATAAGTGAAATTACATCAACATGAGTCCGCTTAAAAGGTAAGTAATAACTTTATTATTTATATTATATTATCCTTTTTTAATACTTATATTGAATAATTAGTAAACTAATATTTTTAATAGATGGTTTCATATTTATTACACTTTTGGGTATAAATATGAATTTGATGATATTTGTATTTTCTAGTGCTTGATTTTACGCGAGTATTATACATTTTGAAATTAAAGACTTGGGAAAATAATACAATGAATAAATCGCGTTTAAAATCCGTTAAAAAGTCTTTAATTTCTTGATGAAATTTGGTTTTTATCAAGTTTACATTAACGTCCTATTTGAGGTTCGTTGGGAAAAAGGAGGCGATATGGTAGATTGTTGCAATAAAACTGTAAATAGTAAATGAATATTATATATAGTATAAGTAACACAGTGATTACTTATCCTTCACTGGGACTCATGTTGATGGAATTTCACTTATTTCGATGATATTTTAATTATTTTGAAATAAAAATTGCGTCTGGCACCTATTTAACAACGAAAAAAACGTCTTGCAATAAAAAATGTATGTCTAATGGATCTATCTAAAGGCAAACGATTAAAAATTACGCGTTAAAAAATGACTTTAAATTAAGGATATTTTCCTGTGCAGATAAGATGCGCACTATTAAACGCAACCACTGCGGCCAGCCAGACAGCCCGGACTCTAACCGAAATAGCAAGAGGAACAGCATATCAAAGAACCAACTATACTAAAATGCTCACTTGTCAACGTTGCTACCTCCTAGAATATAAGCAATCTTTGTTCACATTTTCTTTTCTTTTTCTTATTACACTGTAATATCCTAAAATAATATTGTCAACCCGTTCAAATTTATTTGTAATATGATTGTTGTAATTTCCTGTAAGTAAAGATACATAAATTATTTTATTGTCATATGCAATTATTTTAGAATTAAGAGTTTTCAAACTTTGTATTCTTTGTTGTAAATTCAAAATAAAAATAAAATCGGTGTGAAATCTCCTCCTTTTTTTGAAGATATAAATCGTATTTTTAATGCCTATAAATACTTAAATGTGTGTTTTCTTAATAAAAAAAGGTTTCTTTTAATAGAAAGGGTTTTAGGTTATGTAAAGCAAAGAATTTTTTTAAAGATTTAGCGCTCTATAAGACTGAAAATACACAAACTAGTACTTTTTTGCTGTTGGTATACTGCCTTTTCGAAAATTGAGTTGGCAACACTGAACATTATCGTCGGATAGCCGCTGGCATATCGGCTATCGGCGTCCGATATCCGATATCGGATCGGATAATGTGAAAACGCTCTTATAAAGGCGAAATTTTGTATGGATGTATGGATGTTTGTTACTCTTTCACTTAAAAACTACTGAACCGATTACAATGAAATTTAGCACACATATAGAAGGTAACTTGGATTAACACATAGGGTAGGTAGGTTTTATCCCGGAAATCCCACGGGAACGGGAACTATGCGGGTTTTCCTTTGAAAACGCGGGCGAAGCCGCGGGTGGAAATCTAGTTTTCAAATAAAAATAATTAAACAAATACATACCAGACATATTCATTTCAGCGCCCACTTTTTGCCAAGCGTTATTTTTAATTTGTTTGTTGCTGTAATGCCTTGATTTGATATTGTACAGGCAGTCGTACATTTGCACCAAATAAATAAGTTTTTCTTCATCCTCCATCACTTCTGTATTCGTTGCACTGCAAGGAAAATGCGAATGCTCGCGCGCACAGACCAAAGAGGATAATATTTCACTACGTTTTACGCGTGCGGGGAGCGGGCGCGAGGGGCGGGATATTGCCAGCGGCCGCTCGAACATTCTCGGGAATTCCCGCGACCTCAGTATTATAGTAATGAAAATAAAGTTAAAATTCATATGGCACTGAACCTGCGCTCCGCTTCGCTGCGCTTCGCCGCTCTTTTGGTGTGAGTTGACCCCTTCTTGCATTTATTGAACTTGTAATGTTTTGTTTCAATCGTTATTTTTGTTTCATGTTGTATTGTTTTAATTAATATTGTACCTATTGTGTCTGTTAATATTGTGGAGTCAAATAAATGATCTTTATATTTTCTTTCTATGTTTTCGCATTTTATTTCCCCGCCCACTTAGTACATTGCCGACTTTTCATTAAAATATGCAATCAAGTTATATTTTCTTTTCTTGACTGTCTTGTCAAGAAAACGGAGAAATACCTAAATAATATAAATACCTATTTTGTGAATGATAGAATGAAACGGTAAATCGTTTGCTGTCTTCGAGTAAAAAAATAACGTCTTTGTTTAGTAAAACATCGAAAAACCACTTAGGTAACGGTTTTTAGATGTAGGCTTGGCGAGGGGATTTTCGTGAAGCGTCCCTCGCGCTCTTATGCTCCACCCAGGGGGCGTAGCCCAAAAGGTGCACAAACACGATTGTATTTCGCCTTAAATTGACGTTTAGCATAGATCCAATATGAGTGCAACTTTCACAGGGGATAATTTCAATATCTGAATGATGTACATTAAAAAAAATTTAACTGGATGGACTGTTAAAATGGATTCGCTTAAAATTACATGAATATTTTCTTTTGGGCGAGGGAATGGTTCTTACTAGCTCAACCGACAGACAGTTTTGCTGTTCATGAGTAAATAGCGTGTTGTTTGGTTAATTTGAATACTCACAATTTTTCATTCTAACAATAATTTACCTATCAACTAGGTATCTAAAATCCTTAAAATACTCATCGAAACTCGTTCTCTTGGTGTGATCAAGTGAAACATGTACATATATCCATACTAATATTATAAATGCGAAAGTAACTCTGTCTGTCTGTCTGTAACTCAATCACGCCTAAACTACTGAACCAATTTGCATGAAATTTGGTATGGAGATATTTTGATACCCGAGAAAGGACATAGGCTACCTTTTATTGCGAAATTTGACCACGGGCGAAGCCGGGGCAGACCTCTAGTATTGTATAAATATTAATATTTGTGTAGGTATATTGTGTGTGAATTGGAAAAACTTAACTAAAGGTTTGGATAGGTATTTACCACCAGGTAAAAGGGGGTTTAGTTAAATAAAACACCAGTTGATTAATTAACATAACTCTATTAAAAATAAACAGTTTAACAACAGGCCCTATTTACAATACGCCATATCTATCTACATTCATACATTGTACATAAGGATGGATAACAGCTGACATGGTCACTTTTATAATGAAAATGCATACAAATAAAGAATTGAATCTAATTGCGATAAATTAAATCTCTTTTGCACTTTTGTATATGAATACTAGAGTTGATTCATTTCTTTATAAGTAACATAGTTTACAATCAAATACAATAGATTTTATATAATATAACTAACAGCCAATATTAATATAATTAACACAATATTTTAGATGAAAATGAATAAACTATTGATGATAAAACAAAATGCATTGAATAATCAAGTTATAAATACTGATTACAATTGTAAAATAATGTGTGCGTGTACTAGTGTACACACGTAAGAAGTGAAACTTCTTTATGACCTTATTTTTCAAAAAATAACTTACTATATGCAACTTTACAGAAATACGTCGAATTACGCGTGGTAGGGATAAGAAAAAGACGGCGCGTAACGGAAAAATGTCACGCGTAACGAAAAAATGTTACACTAAATTTTTTTCCAACCCCGATAAAGAAGTTTCACTTCAAAACTACAATCAAAGATTTATAATAGTGACCATATTGTCATAAATGCCTTTCTGGTGGAAAGCAAAAGAACACACAGAATACCATGTAAACACTTAAAGTATATGTATACAAAATACCTGACCACAAAAATAATATGAATTACTTGCATTCACATACTTTTATCATAATATTTGGTTGATATTAAAATTATAAATTCCAACATTGGGACTGATTCTGTTGTAACCCTGACTGAATTAAAAGAGCAGTCGATCTTTTTTCTGGCAAAATGTAAAAGTTTATCTAATGCTAATATTTTTTCTTCAAACAAACAAAATAATGGAAAAAAACATTGTGAGGAAACCATTACGGAAACCGACATATGCTAAACTGAGCTTGGCCAGTGTTTTAGATTATGGTCTGTACCCTTATCGGAGCCCCATGTCCCAATAGTGGGATCATAATGAGCTGATGATAATGAATAAAAAATGCTATATGATGACATTACAAGTCAAGTAATTTTTAACAGAATCAGTAAAATTTTCCAATTATAAAAGTCAAAGTTCAAAAAATATGTTCTTTGTTTAAGTACAAGGAAATATTGATGTCGTACATTTGTGTAAAACAATTATCAGCTTGTAATGGCAAATAAAATAATTGAGCGAGGCAATTTTATTGATCTGACAATGGCATAAGCGAACTTGCGTAGCATATTTTGTGCTTAAATGTTGTTTGTATATTAATGAAATTCAATATGATGGTTTATTCGAACAAGATCATTGTATACTAAAATTATACACATATTT
Organism: Colias croceus; assembly: GCF_905220415.1. Taxonomy (NCBI): domain Eukaryota; kingdom Metazoa; phylum Arthropoda; class Insecta; order Lepidoptera; family Pieridae; genus Colias; species Colias croceus. The sequence continues at coordinate 6,708,272 of NC_059562.1, forward strand.
CAATATATTGGCAAAAGCAGGTGACCTCTTAACAGCATTTGGGAGGTTACATTATACAAAGGAGCGTGTGTGCCGAGCACACGTGTCAGAAGTGAAACTTCTTTGGCAAGATGCAAAGATACCAAAATCGTCGCCTTACTCTATGATGCGACGGTATAGCCATGACGGGACCTTGTAATTTTACTCTCAAAGAAGTTTCACTTCAAAAATCTTCAGCGTACAGAAACAAATCGAACCGTTATCATTTCGACGACTCACACAAACACACAGTTGGGTATCACTAACACTGCACTAACACAAACACTGTCACTAGCCGATGATCAGGCCGCAGCCGAACTTGAACTGCTGCTTGGCCTGGTTCGCCATGCCCGAGAGCGCGAACGTGAACGGGAGCGGCTGCAGCTTCTTTTCGAGGACTGCGCCTATGTTCCAGTTAGAGTCTACCATACCTGGAATTTTAGAATTAGATATGAGAAATGGATAAATTTGAATTATAATAATTATTTCTAACAATGAGATGCTTATTTAATATGCAAAGATAGTGTCTTTAAATTTTTTACATTTAATTATTATTTAATATCAATAACTCTTGGAGTGTAAATATTAAAGATATTGGTATAGAATCTATACAATTGCAAAATGGAAACATTGTGTTTTTGAGTGTTTCTTTAATTTGATGTCGTGATGTTTCCTTTTGTTAAGATTAAACTAGATGTACTTAATTGCAATATTGTAATGCTTGTAATACCTCTAAAGACCAGCTCTGCCTTGGGTATGGTGACCTGGTAGCCGATGGTGCCCGTCGACTCCATCCCTCGGAACGATGTGTCCATTTCTGCTACCACCTGAAGATTTATACGAAACATTGTTACTGTTATGGCTTTCTCATTAATTATCTGATAAACTTATGTACAATCCTGAATCATAGCCAAAGGACTAACAAAGAATATATCAATAGTTTCAGAAGTGGTTGATGATTATTATTTATCATTATACAATGTACAAATTCTATACAAATATTATTAAACTTGGACATTCACATACAGTACGGTCTAACTTAATATTTTAAATTAGTTGTTTTATTGATTTTTTATATACATAGCGCCGTAAAATTAATAAATATAATACATATACTCACTTGCAACTGTTCACTGGCCTGTTTGAAGTAGCACACGTGGAAGCTGGCCGGCCCTAATGTTGCCGACACTTCGGAATCTGCAATACAATACATGCAATACAATACATGCAATACAATACATACATAGCAAATAAATACTAATATAAAGAGTATTTTGTGTACCTAATAAGTACATGTATTTCGCAAAAAAATCGAAAATGTTCGTTTAGCAATAAGAACTCACGCGTTTTTATTTTTATAATATTCGTGTATTGGTTCTAACGAAAACAATCACGTTTTACTTAAATCATTTACAGGAAAATTTATTATTTTTTAAATTTATTAATTTTAAAAGCCGCAATTGATTTTATATGATTTTTAATATTGTATCAAGTTACATCGTTTTATAAAAGTTTGAGTTTATGATTGCCACTACGATGTACACAATAATATTATACTAACCGTCCATAGTGTATCTTGCGGCTGCGGACACGATAGCGATCTCTCCGCCCATGACTCGCGCGCTCGACTGGTACACAAGCTCCGCGCCCAGCGCCAGCCGCTTGCTCACCGACTGCAATAATTCAATTATATACTAGATGCTTTAATAGTTTTGTAAATTATTAATAGTTATTCTCCTAATCCAGAATGGAAAAATCAATCAAATCAATAATCATTAAAACCTGTTCTTTGAGCAAAAAAGAGCAAAATTCGTTTTATGGCTCTGATAAAAATGCACAGGTTGCTTTGTAACAATCATAAAAATATCACGTCGCAAAATTCGTGTTGCGTTCAAACAAGTTTATTATTATTTATTTAGACATGCACACATTTTAAAAATTAATTCATTAACCACAACATGATGATTTGGCATTTATTACTACCTAAAAACTTAACAAATAAAATAATAAAAATTGCCCACCTGCAAGTAATGTCCAACAACAACAGCTGACTTTTCACTAAAGTCTGGTTTACCAAACGCCATTGCTAATGTATAATCCGACCCTTTGTACTCCAACGTGCCTTGTGTGGCTGTTAGCTTGCATTCTTGAATCTGAAAACATATATTTTTCAGTAAGTTAACATATTTTGATTTTTGAGTATATTTGTAAATTTATTTTGTGGGATATAGTAAGTAATTTGTTTAATTACTTCATTTTTATGGAGTAGAAATAGAATTGTTTATAGCTATTTTAATTAGGTTTCATGTCATGGTTTTTTAATTTCACTTATTTTGTTAGTTTTGTAATTTCAATTTACAAGAATAATAGCGATAACATCTTTAAGCTTCATCATTACTTATATGTTAAGTAACTTACAGTTTAAAACATATAAATAACATAAGACATACCTGTGCAGCAGCTTTAAGCCGCACTTCAGGAGTCAACTGGTGTATAAAGTTAAAGTTAACATTGCCGGCCGGGTCCACGTCACCGAGCACGACAGGGAAGGCCTCGGTGGGGGATATCTGCTTTGTCCCAATGTATGTCGCTCCTAACTTGTAGCCGTTCTGTGCGGAACTCATTGTTAGCGTGTGCGACATCTGGAATGTAATGTTTGGTTCATCTTATGAAAATATTATGCAAAGCAAATATAAAAATCTATAAATTATTTTTAATCTCGTTAGTATATTATGCAAAGCTTTTTAAATGAATGAAGAGTGAAAATAAGTATGTTTTGGTTGGTTATGACAATATAATATAGATAAGATTAGATTATTAACAATTTAGCTTTGATTAAGAGATTTACCATTACTTTAATTAAAACAGAGATGTAACTGGGTATGGGTATAATTCATCTATATATAAATGAAACTTGTTTCCCGTTGTCATGGCATCACGTGTGAACAGGTGGACCGATTTTGATAATCCTTTTTTATTATTATATTCCTTGAAGTACAAGGATGGTTCTTATGAAGAGAAAATATAAATATGTACCATGGGCGAAGCCGGGGCGGACCGCTAGTTATTGATATTACTTTAATTTGTAGTCATAAATATGGAAGTATACAATTTTATGAAATAAATGTAATATTTTAGATTCAGCTAGAGGTAACAAAAGTGAATTTACCTGGAAGTGATTGGATATTCCCCTGTTCACCATCAGTTTACCACCTTCAAAGTTCACCGGCATTACATCTGAAATATTTTACAGCATGTGATGATGTGGTGAAATATTAAACATACCGCTTTTTGCATTGTCAGGTGTAGTTATTACAATCATTGATTTTTATGTCTGTATAATTTCAATTACATACTACCACATTTCATAGTAGTTTTTGTATGAAAGACTAGCTGTTCCCCGCGGTTTCACCCGCATTTCTCCGCTCCTGTTGGTCTTAGTGTGATGATATATAGCCTATAGCCTTCCTCGATAAACGGGCTATCTAACACCGAAAGAATTTTTCAAATCGGACCAGTAGATCCCAAGATTAGCGCGTTCAAACAAACAAACAAACTCTTCAGCTTTATAATATTTGTATGAAAGATTTAAAAGGAAAATTGATCCAATCAAACTAGCCTCTGCATAATAATATATTGCATGAGTAGAATGTAACTTATTATTATACAGTATACCATACTTTGTAAATATATTTAGTTTTAATACTGTCTTAATAGATGAGGAAAAATGTAAAGACTTTAACAAGTGAATGATGAATAAAATATTTTTTATAACACAGATTTAATCACTAATAATAATCTTGTGTAACTAATACCTACAACATAGTACATATAAAAAAGTTTTTTTTTGTAGGTTTACAGTAATAAATTATTACTGACATTCCTTTAATTACAAATGTGTAATATGGAATTATACATTTTTTTAGTTTCAGCTAGACATAAGGAATATTATCAACATTAAATTAAATTTTCAAATAGTCACAAGTTTTTATCAAAACAATACATAAATGTATGATTTTTATTTTTAAAGGTAATTTAGTGTCGACAATAAATAAACTTGAACTGATTTATTTACCAAATCGTTTGTTTTTTTATTGAAACATAGGTAGGTATATGAAGTTAGAATTATTGTTCTAAGAAATTTAGGTTAGGCCTTATTATTAAATAAATAGCACTTATAAGATTTGGGAGCATTTTATATGGAAATGCACTTAAATTAGCAAAACGTTTAGCAAATACTGTAATTTCGTAATACAATTTATCGTATTGAGTGATATTACATCACAAGGTAACCAAACTTTATGGTGATAGCCTACTTTTGATTATACAAGTATGTTTCTGAATGAAATGTTTACAAAATTATAAGAAATAAGAATATCTTGCTCCGGTATCTGTTCTTACTGTCATAAATTGAGTAATTTGTGCATAAAATTCTTACCTTTGGTCTTTTTGTGCAATTCATCTAAAGTTCCTGGATTTTCACGTTTGTTTGCATCTTCTAAATTTTTAATGTCGGTGCTGGTTAACCCTGAGTTGGAAACACGGAATCGGCTTGTTATACCACCCATTTCTTAAGGAAAATCTGTTTACTTTTCCTAAATTCCACAAAAATCAATGAACATGTGCAATGAAACACAATTCGGTGGAATAAAAGACAATCGGTGCAAAATTGACATATGGTAATACCAACATGTATCAGACAAGTACCAACACGGAACTATATACATGAGTACCAACATAAAATTTACTAAAGTATCATTAGAATAATAACTTCTTGTCTATGATAAGTTCCTAGAATACAGAATTCTTGTAGTACCTATTCATTTATTAAATCAATAATTTAAACCAAATTAAACCGTGTAATCAACATAGAAGTAGATAAGGAGAAGAAAAAAGACAATATTACAAAACCATTGCATACCTATTTATTTTTTATGCAACCAACCACAGCAACCAACACACATTAGAAAATGACACTGACGGCTGAGTGCTGATATTTGACAAGTGACAACAAACATTGGAATTTTGGAAATTCTGATTGATTTTGAACTACCTAATAATTTATCGTCTTATTTAAATTATTAGGTAATTATAAATTCCTAACTTAAGAACCTAACCGTAACCGTGCGGATTAAATCACATAAGAATGCCTAAAGTAGTGTCAAGGAGTATCGTCTGTTCGGACATTAAAGATCAGGAGGAGTACAATGAAACGAAACCACTGCACATTTATTATTGTTTATGTGGCCAAATGTCCCTCATTCTAGATTGTACACTAGATAGACTTCCACTCAGGCCCACAGACGGCGCAAGAGTTATAGATGGCTCAAAACACGCGCATAAAATAACATCAGATCCAGACGAAACAGTGTATTTGAAACGTGAAAAAGGAATCGAGAGGCAATACAGGTTAAAATGTAAGAAATGTGCTATTCCAATATATTACAAGCACGACCAAGAGAGCAATGTAGTGTTTATAATGGATGGAGCACTAGTTCAAACAGTGGGTGAAGTTACAGACATATATAAGCAAGTAGCATTGGCTCAGCCCAAGAAAATTATGGTCACAAAACACACTAAGAACATGGGTAAGTTCAGTTCTGTGACAGTGTCCACTATAGACGAGGAAGAAGATGAAATTGAAGCTCGGGAAGTAGCAGACAGTTATGCTAATAATGCTAGAATAATTGAGAAACAGTTGGAAAGGAAAGGTATGAATAAGCGTCAGGCTGAGATGCCTGCTCAGAGCTCTACAGAAAAGAGAGTTAGAGGCACACTAATAGATAAATAGATCAATATCTTTAAATAGCCAGTTAAAACAGAATGTAATGACATTTGGAAGTATGTATATGATGTACAAATTTACGTTTAAACTATTTGTATACTGATGAAATCCATTCATTTCTAAATCGAAAAGAAAAAATAATATATGTAATGAAGTCACATTTTAAATAGGTATTTTAAAATGAATACCAGCCAAACACTGATTTGTAAATATGTGTGATAATAAAGTATTGCTCCCATGCAGTTGTTTAATTATCTTACCTTTACTCACATAAGGACATTATAATAATTAATGTAGAAAAAAAACAACAGTTGAGATTTCTTTTTTTTTTATTTATATGAAAACAACTTTACAATATCATTTTAAACAATAAATATAGATAATAATTAAAAATTTTTCAATTCAATATGACTGATGGAGTAAATATAATTTTTTTTAATAGTAATATATTTACATTGTGTCTGTTTCAAAGTGAAAACTTAAAATAATAGAATTTTTCATATTTTGCTGCTTCTGTTGGATGATAAAATGGATAGCTAAATATTTTCGTAGGTTTTGAACGTTAATCAAACTTTGAAGCAAGGAATTTCTTTATTTTTCTAATATAAAGACAAAAAAAAAAAAACTATTTTTTGCTAGTACATTGCAACTGCCAAAAATTAAAAAAGGTATGTAGTATTCATGGAAGCATTTACATTATTTTCTGACTCCTGTGGTTTCTATTTAAATTTAAAACAATGGTTTCAACTAGACACAAAATAACAATAGAAATTTAATTATTCTAGCTTTTAATCGAAATATAAAACTCATTAGAAAATTCAAATTTTTAAAGTCAATCATTTTGTACAATATTTACAATCATTGAACAATTTTATAATATATATACTATTTAATTTTGCATAACGCATTTTGTCTAGCCTGTAATGTGACCGATATATTAAGCCTAAGGTATTATCTGTATATTTTATCAGACAAAAAGAAATTGTGCTATGGCGCCACACAACGTAAAACATAGTTTTCTTATTTTCACTCACAGCTGATAATACAATTTTCAAAGTCTATTATTGATTTCATAATCTTTAAGAGTGCCTTCAACAATATTTAGTAACACGGAAGGTGTAAATAATAACACTTTTGGATTTTAAATATAATCTATAAACTATATGGGGTAGACAACAATTTTAATTATAGACTTTAAAGTATAAAATTAACAATTAAAACACCATACGGCAGATACTTACTAAGAAATATTTTAACAATAGATTTTCTAATAAATTCACGCAAAATCTCAAAAAAATAAATACTTGGCACCTAATGTAATGTTTGGAAGCATTGCATACAGGATGGTGAAAGGCTCAATATAGACACCATCCTGTATACCTATTTGTGCGTGAAGGTTACTTTGAAACCATGTTCTAAAAGAACATGGTTTCAAAAAAAATCTAAAAAAGATTCCTTTTTAGTTAACAAAGTATAAATATAGGTGTTGCAGATTAGGAAGGAAGGAACAATGATGTTTGGATAAATCTTAACCCTAAGGAATGTGATTTGTGGTAAAACGGACAAAATTGATAATATATTTAATAATAATTTAAAATTTACACCGATTTTAAAAGGGCACTTACTAGGGGAATCCCTACACCTACAGCGATTAACTTGCAACACCGAACATTTCAAAAAGTACGTATATCATTCAGTGTTGCAAGTTTTACAAATTTAATTCTATCTACACATTATTATGAATACTATCGCCGATTTATTTCTGAGTTTTTGCGAGATATAATATATTTTTATGTGCCGTTTTTACTGTCTTTTCATTTTTTTATTCTTTTTTACAAAATGTAAACGAATGGAAGGAATTGGTTGTTTCTTGGATCTTTTAAAGTTTAAATAATGAGTTATATTTACTTTTGGTACATCGCAATTTTTTCTAATACCATGATCAACATGGATACTGCATGAGATTTTATAACAGTACCTAAAGTTCAATAACGTATTTCACTACAAATAGCTAAGATATTTTAAAGCTGTTTCTAATCAATCTCAGCATTTTCTTTAGTCTCAGTACCTAATCGGATTTTTATAAGTATAATATAATGCATATTATTTTTTACAAAATTGCGGGTAGTATGAACATTTTCTTTGATCCATTGAATGAGAGTGGAGGAAGGCAGGTCAAGAAATACGTATTATAGGACTATAAAAACTGTTTAAAATATATTTTTACAATTAAGTCTTTAATTTTATATTGTCATTAGACTTCTGATTTAGAATAAACGTCCGGAGTAGGTACAAATAGTTACGGTAGAACATTTAAATTAAAAATGTCTAGCAACACTACGTTCAGTCTGGCTGTATCAAGGGATTTTTAAGACTAGTCAGGCCTAATGTGCTAACTAGTTAATTTTTAGATTACCTCATTTCTAATACTGAAATCGTATTTCTAATAGCGGTCGTAGGTATAAGTCGCTATTGGAAATGTCCAACCAGAAAATTTCTATCATTAAAACTAAGAAATAGACTTCAAGTCCGAACATAAAATGTATTAGAAATATTCGGTATATTATCTTTCGTACACATTCCAATAAAGTGAGTTTTATATACGCAAGTGTAAATTTCTCGCCGCTTTTAAAGTTGTAACAATTTATCATAAAGAAACAGAAGGGAAATCAAACGGAACTTCCGAAACCTTACGTATAAAATTTAAACCTACTCTACGAATCTCACTTTGTATACACAGTTATTCTAAATAGTACCTAATTTGTTCCGCCCGGTCGTGTCAAACGATCGTCAAAAAGTCTAGAGATAAAGGTAGGGTAATAAAATCAACGAAAATTTGAGCATGACCACCTAAAGTAGAGTAGAGGGTGGACGTGGTAGAGTTGGGCCAGTTTGGCCAGGGCAGTTAGAGCGTCGTTAGACGAGCACCGGCGTGCGCTTGCGGCGGGTGGGCCGGTGGGGCGGGGGGCGCGGGGGTGGAGGTGGGGCGCGTGCTATAACCGCTGGCTGGGCTGGTGCAGCGGGTGCTGCTGCCGCGCCAGCACTACGCCCTATAACAGTCCAAGTGGCCCCCTATACATTCGTTATGTAGTGTGCACTCGCTGATCAGTGTAACTTCATTGTTTCAAGAGACAGACCCTTCTTCTTCTTCTCTTTGTCCGAGAAGAAGAAGAATTTGTGACAGATTGGCCATTTAATATCATATATTGACACCCTATGGCCATAGAAAACAAATTTTCAAGAAGACTTATTTAATTTTGAATGGATAGATGAAAATAAAGAAGAGAGTTCAAAGTTAAAATTCGGTAAAAATACTTACAACTGATGGTTGTTGATTCTGTGCATGTTTTATATTTCTTTCTTGTATCATTAATTGATGAGCCGCCCTGGAAAGTATTTGAATTATTATTTTCAATGTTATTTAAAAAAACCAACCCATTTATAGAATAGTCTCCATACCTATCCATCTGTTCTTGTGTCATATCCAATGCTTCTTGCATTTCTCTTGATGTATTTCTAACAAACTCTGGATCGCAATAATCTCCTAAGCCTTGTTCTGTTAGTACCTGTTACGTAACAATTTTTGTCATTAGAATTCATTAGGTTTTTCGAAAATGGTTATCAAGATCTCAATTGTGATCTCAATCATTCCATAATTTAAAGAGGTTTTATGTTTTTGTTTCCAAATTTGTAAAAATACCTTTTACTGCAACTTAATGACCAAAAAATAATAATTAACACATTGTTTATCAGGGATAGAATAATAATAACATACAACCCTAAAAAAGAAGATGAGAAATAGCATTCCAGAAAAAAAAGAAGAGTAGGCCACTTCTTTTATCTTAGCATTTAATTTAAATCTTGACACATATCTTGGACACAATCCTTACCCTGGTGACCAAGCTCTCAGCGGACCCCACCACGGGCACCGACGAGCTGTTCCGGGGGCTGCCCGGCAGCGACATCACCCCCCGCCCTGTGCTGTCACCGCCTGTTGTTTGTACCATCTTTTATTGCTATTCTCTTTAATTATTTATTGGGGAAAGGTTAATTTTGAAGAAAAATATACTGGGGGTTTCCGTGACCTTTTATTATAGCAGTAACGTAACGGCACCAGTCTTGTACAGATTAAGGAAAAAAATCAAGTTTTTTGGAAATTTCTCATAGGTTTTTTAACTTTATTGGATATTGTTTTTGAATACCTTTAGTTCAATGTTAGTTTAACATAACCATTGTTAGAAAAAAGATTACAATGCATAAATAATAAAGTTATTTATAAATTAAAAAACCACTTTTTTGCACCAGTGTTGGACAGTTAAAATCTAATGATGGACACCCAGTTTTGGACAACATCCAGTTATGAACACCCAATTATGGACTGTACCTAAAGTTGTTTCTCCAGTTATTTACACTTGGAGAAGACATAGTTATCAATAAATTCTTGCAAATGATGATTGGAATACAATAAATCTGGGATGTATTCATAAAAAATAGTATTTATTAATTATTTTGCATACTTATAATATTTTAAACAGTCTTAATTTCCATTTTCTAGGCAAAAATTGGACAAAGGCATCGTTAAATAATCTGAGTTGTGTCCGTTAAGAAAAAAACAATATGGGTTCTCAATAAGTCAGGGATGAAAAATATAACTAAAAAAAGTACTGCCACACATCCATCCATTTTGGGAACTCTTCTTCTTCGTCGTATCACTCTAGTCAGAGCGAAGGTGGTCAACATGAGGTTTGAAGGGTAGATGTTACCCGCTTCACGATGTTCCACCATATCTCTCTGTTTCCTGGCATTCCGCTACACTCGTGAAGTGAACCGCCAATAGCAGCCTTAATCTGATCGATCCATCGATATGGATTCCAAATTGTAGCACGAGTCAAAAAGCTTCTTTTAAACTGTTGTCAAGATGGTGCGGATTAATGTGCTGTATGGTGGTGGAATTTAGCAGCAGACAGCGATCCAAACAGTTCATCAGAGATGATAGATGCGTTACAATGCGCATAAGGATGCGATTTATCTACGCAGTGATAGAGAATGAAGCCAAGAACGAGTCGCACAGCACATAATGACCCATTGTTCTAAAATATATTCTTCATGTTCAGATATATATTGTGTTGTTGGACCCATTGAGCAGACCTTAGGACTTTTAACTGATAGTTTATTGTGCAAATTCATTCTTGGCACTTCAAATCCTTCAGCGGCTTTTGTTACTTTATCCCTATTATTAAGGGCATTGATTGCATTACCAATTTGTCGGGGAGTGTAATTTTAACAAAAAATATCAATGTCCATTATAGGAACCAAAGCAAATCCAGTCATGGACAATTGTTGTACAATGTTGGAACCCTGTGTTCGAAATAGTCGTGATAGGTATATTATTAATCAGAAAGAAAAGACAATATAGAAAAGCGCATGTACTTAATATCTTAAAAAAAAGTTTATTTTGGACATATGTCCATAAATGGACATACCCATAGAATTAAATCCAGTTATGGACACTGAAGAATTTTATTTAAACAACATAACCTAACATGATACTAAATAGTGTAATATTTCGTACACTTAACTACTATGAATAAAAGTAATATCAAATTTTGCTAAGATTTATACAAAAATTCTTATAAACAAAATTGTGTCCTCACTTCCTTAAGGATTTCCTTAGTAAAAACGGATTTCTTAGAAAGGAGTCGCAGTAACTAAACATAAAGTTATGCCATCTTCAAACATTTTGACCGAATAAGATGAAGTGTCGTATTTTGATAGCTTATGAACCAAACTTTTATTGTAAGTATTGCAAAATTACATAACGTTAATTTTGGACTTATTATTTAAATTTAATATTTATTTTGTCCATTACTGGATGCTTGTCCACCACTGGTGCCGTTACCTTATTAATTCAAAAAGATGATACTAAAATGGTCTAAAAAGATAGAAATGGTCTAATTGCTATTCTTCTCAAGGATTAAAATGTTCTAATTTCATTCTATTTACATTTGGAAGTCTATTCTTGATTGGAACCTTTTCTATTCTATATTTTCTAACTTCAGAAGCGTAAGCTAGCCCTAAAATCTATTAAACTAAAGCAGTGATTCTAAATAGCAATGATTTCATTATCTCTATAATTTGCTCTCGTGGCAACTTTTCAGTTTTCTATATCTTTTTCGTGCAATTCTTGAACTAAGCTCAGTCGGAGTAGGTACCTCCCTAGCTAGACTAAAGGCCTCTAATGTTAATTCTAGACTATTATTAGCTTCTATATATTTAATTTTTTTAGTGGATTACTTTACATGCTGCTCTTCGTGTTACGGAAAACTGAGTGTTGATTTTTAAAAGATAGTTAGAATGAGTGTTTTATTAATTAACGTGTAGAGTGCTTTGTGTTCAATAATGTGAAACATAACTTTTGGTGGTGAAAATCTAAGAAAGTATGAGATTTGCAAAAGCGATGTGTTGTTAGTGAATTGTCGCGGTCCATTTAAAGTCATGGTACTCAATATTGATTATTTCCGGCAGAGCTTCCTGTAAAGCTTAAATATAAATTAGTGCACATTGATGAAATGCTCAGTAGAAAGTTTCCTTTAATATTTTTTCTTATTACAGTTTCAACTGCTAGAATATAAATTTTGTAATACATTAAAATTGTAATTATTTCATTACTGTAGGTATAAAACTAGAAAGGATAGGTTTGTCAGGATTTGTATATCAAAGTCATAATTTATTTGGCCTCATTGATAATTTAAACTCAAAATATTCAGTAGTTGCTATTTGAACGAATAATTTGTTTATAAAATTATAGATTTTTATTGTTGCATCATACAATTAATTAAAACCCACAATGATTAGATTATAATCATTTCTACATCATTATGATAATGTAGAACTTTTTCCAATCATGTTTCCCAAAAAATAATATAACAATGACTTGTAACTTTGATGTACACGTCCCGTCGCAAAGGAAACTTCCTCCACCTGTGTCGTGCGGCTCTACTTGTCGCTGCGGCGGCGCATGCGAGGCCGCGCCCGACGACGCGCTGCGCACCATCCGACCTGCCGCGCCGCGCGCACAGCGACCACTGCGCCGCCCCGCGCTCCATCCGGCCGCTACACCCCCCGCGCCGCCCGCCCCGCGCCCCGCACTCCCCGCAACCACTCCCCCCGCTCCCCCGGCCCCCGCGCCCCGCCCGTGTGAGAACGCGAACGGCAGCTTGGCGGCCGCATTGTATCCGTATAGGGTCATCGTCCGACACTCCGCTGCTGGAGTTATCTCCCCCGCCAGTAACGGCGATATCTTTGGCTGTATCGTATCTGGAGATGGCGATTTTTCTTCGGGAGACGCTACGCGAGGTAAAGTCAGTTTCTCTATTGAGGCGTTTTCTTCTGGATGTATCTTCTGTCTGACGCTAGGTTTTGCTGTAGGATCCGGGGTGGATAAGTAGTTGACGCAGCCGAACGCAAGGCCGATCTGACCGAGCATCTCCGGGTAGTTGGCCCGCTGGTTGCTGTCCGGTGAGCGTGCGCAAGGCGTTAGTGGTTAGTTAGTTAGTGTTAGTGCGGAAGGGCTAGGCTACGGAAATCACTCGAAAATCACACGTTAACTACCTTGATAAATAGCGTTCTTTAGATTGTTTGTTGTTCTTCTGCAATACAATAAGCGATGTTCCATGAGTTTACTCGTATTATAACCATCAAATTTGTTATTACACTTTATTATACTACGTGTTACTGTATTAAGTACTTACTCGAGCACTTGGTATATCTTTTCCGATTCTCCATTTAATATTAACGGCCGCATCGGTATCTGTTCTTTTGGCTGTCCGTTCGCCCTGTACATTATTAAAAACAATTAAAAACTATTCTCCCACTAGTAAATCTAAGAAATCAATACTTACAAGTTAGGTGTGAGAGGCAGTGGTCCAACTCCATATTCCTTCTGCATCATAGAACTAAGATGATTACCAACAGCTTCTGCAAATTCAAAGGGTACTTTAAATCACGAAGAATAATCAAACGCAAGTTTATTTTACATTTTATCCGTATAAGAACGTACCTAACGGAGGCTCTCCTGGTTTCCGTGGTCTGTTCATATTATTTCTATTGGGGCCGTGACGTCGTATACTTGACCAAACACCACCAAATAATGAATGGTTTCGCTATAAAATCAAAACGTTTACCATAAGAAAAAAAAAATACTTTTCGTATATTTTAGTCATAAATTACGTATATCTCAAATTTAGATTTTATCATTACCGACTTCAACTACTGACAGATATAATACAAAAATTTAATTAACTTTACATCTTCATCTTTTTGTGCATCATTTACCTGTCCACACAGTGGTCTTATTTTTACATGTTCATATTCCCATCATATATCATCAAAATTTAAACCAAAATCTCAATATCACAACTAAATGTCAATATTACATTCATAGATCATCGAAATATAACCAAAATCATCTATCGCAATATCCACAACTACATGACCATATTCCATTCATAGATCATCAAAATTTTATCTAAAATCTCAAAATCACAACTACATGTAAATATTCTCATCATAGATCATCAAAATTAAAGCCAAAATCACATATCTCAACGTCACAACTACATGATAATATTCTATTCCCAGATCATTTAAATCAAAGCCGAAATCCAAACAATCGAATCACAACTAGGTACATTCTAATATAGATCGTAAACCGAAATCGTCATTCTTACCCTATGCATCGGTAGATCGAGATTAGCATCCACATCATCCAAACATCCAGAAATCGCCCTCTTCAGTTCCGGCCCAGCTTCATGTAACGTCCTGAGTCCAGCCTGTAACGTCATCTGCTGAGCCGCTTCTCCAGCATTGGCCCTGGTCTCCTGCTCTTTGCGCTTTTTGAACCTTTACCCGATACATTTGAGTCATAATTTGGTTGGTGGTATCCTGCTTTCCTGGTTTTTGTGTTTTGGGAACTGATTTGGAAAAGGGACTATTTATTTTTCCTAATTATTCTTTGTTGATTTATTTATATATGTAAATTTAATGATCAAGCTTTTTGTTTGCTATCAAAGAACCTGATTGAAATGATGTGTTCGATTATGTGCATTTTATTTGTGTTTATGTTTATTCCAATGGACCCAGGAAATCAGGATAAGCTTCATTCAGAGGTAGAGAAATACTTACATTTTATCCCAAAATAAAAGCTAGTGCAAATGTATTATTATATCTGAGAGCTAAGCTAGTCTGCAACTAGTTGCAACTAGTTGATTCCTCTAATATGCTAATTTGCAATGTGTTGTATTAAAATCTCGATCAAAATCTTAAGCTTCTATTTTGTTAGGCGAAAATCATCTATTCGTTGAAGTTTCAGACGAGTGAGCTATTGATGACACTGATTCAAAACTAACACGTGAATAAAAATAATAATCACAAAGAACACAACATTGAATAAATGTAATACGTGAGGCACTTGAACGAAAAATAAATGAAAAAAATCGGGAGATCGATAATAAATCGGAGCATATTCCGAGTGACATGCCTGTTTACAGTTCTGAAGGAGTTAGCTTAGTGAAGGGTTCGGTCAAAGGCGCCAAAACGTTTAAAGGTAATAAAGTATTAACTTCGTGAAATCTCTCGGGACCATGCGGGGTACAATCGAAAACATCTATACAATCAACTCCTCCAATGATCTGTTTCGTAGCATTAAATTTAGTTCTAGCGACACCAGTCTCTATAACAACTGCCGAGAGTTTACAACTAAAAGGGTACATTCTGTTGCCTAACAACATACTTTGTTTGATGCGTTACTTACGCGTGATTCCTATGGAACAAAAATATCACGTCAGTGTTAAACTGAACTGAACATAAATAAACAAGGTTAAATAATATCAATAATTCAAACATTAGAAACCAATTAAAATAGTAAAAAATTGTGTGCGCTTAGAAAATAATTTAGAAAATATAAAATTTGTATCTTACCTACTTATATAACAGTTATGTTAAATTAAATACTATACCATTCCTATACTGTTAACTGATTCGTTTTTCTTACGGAGGGCTATATTTTAATGAAATAATGTCAGAATTAGACCACTCGTAAGAAAATCTAATTTACAACATGTTTACAGCACAAGAATGGCATTCTATAAAATGTTGTATCAATTTCTCTGGGCATTAATATTTTAGTCACGATGTCCCAGATAACCTTATCTTACCTTCTGAAATAGTCCTGTATGAGGAAAGTAGCGTAGAACTTTCCTACTGTTATCTCATTCGGGTCTCCTGGCGGTGGTACAACTTGGTCCAGCAGTTTTGGTGATGTGCGCTTCCAGATCTTTTTGATTACTGCTCTTAGTTCTGTGTTGCAGTCGTCTATGTTGCCTGAGGGGTATATTGATAATTTTTAGTGAAATGCAATCTGTACAAAAAATTAAATCAAACCTATTCAAAGAACTTGAAAACATAAAAAATAGTCAGATTACGAATTTTTAATATTAATCAAATCAATTTGAAGGGCCTAGTGAAGATGCAACAAAAGGAAGAAAAGTCCCGACGAAAATGAATCTGAAAGAATTTAAACAAGGCAAGAAGGACGTGGCAAAAAAAGGGAAAGGTAATAAAAAGGACAGGATCCTTTGAGAGTGGTGGAAAAAAAAGAACCTAGCAATATAAGACATAAAATAAAACGGAGAAACATCTGTAAAAATGTATTATTAGATTACCTTCAGTTTTAATCTTGAGCGAGGTTCTTACAACGGCAAATAGCGTGGCGTTGAACAGCACAGTGCCGTCAGAGTTGAGCGGCATGTTCATTGACACGAGACGCTTACATGCCACGCGGTGCGGACATAACTTGCCGAAACCTAGCCAATATATCAAACAATAAATTGCACATGAAACAAAAAAACATTCTGTGTATGTAAAAAAAAAAAGATCATGTGTGCCGAGCTCACGTGTCAGAAGTGAAACTTCTTTGACAAGATTCAAAGATAGCAAAATCGTCGCCTTTCTTCATGACGTGACTTTGAAATTTTACTCTCAAGGCGCCTTAAGAAGTTTCGTTTATGAATTCGATTTATGAATGTTTATTAAAAAGTGGCGCTGTAAAACGGTGTCGTTGGAGTTCAGCGGTACTTGTGAAAATATTAAATTTCAAAATTTATGTACATTAAATTATTGAAAGTTAACACTTACCTAAAGGCGGACTAATTTTCCTTAACAAAGTAACTACATCTAAATGTTTTATTCGACCCTTTGCATCAGGATCGTATTCGCTCCATAATCTGAAATTACAATATGTTTAAATGAGAAAATTAATTGAATTATGATTATTGTTTAAATAATAATTAATTGAAGATTACCTTATAAATTCATCTAAGTGGTGTGGTCCCAGGATTGACCAGTCTCTAGTTAAATAGTCGAAGTTATCCATAATGACGGCGACGAACAAATTTATAATCTGTAAGGTAGTTTTAAAATTAATTCATCGTGACAAATATCAAATGAAATTTCACAGTAAAATTTGTGTGTAAGTAATGAGTGTGCTGTGGCGTAGTGAGGTGTTGTATATTGTGTATTATCTATAAGCGAAGTTTTGTGAGTTTTTTGCGGCGAAGTGAGGTGTTTTTTAAGCTATTGCATAGCTTCTATCGCGGGCTTTGATCGTGGGGACCGAATCGAGAAATTCCGTAACGAAAAAACCTCACGCTCCCCGCTCCGATGGGCTCGGAGGTGTGGCTGGAAGGCATGCAGCATGCTATGCAATAGCTTTATATTATTATCGCGGCAATCCCCGAGTGCCACACGTCTTTTTTTATTGTGTATTTATGGCGCGGTATTGTGAGTTTATTGTGGCTTGGTATGTGTTGTGCGTGTGCGCATCGGTTATGTGTGCGGTGTGACTGCAATGCGGTTGTGTTTGTGGTATAGTTGTGGGGCAGTGTGTGTGGCTCACCAGAAAGGAGCAGAGCACGTAGAAGGAGATGAAGTAGGGGAAGGCGAGCACGCTGCCGCACGAGCCGGCCGCGTCGTCGCCCTCGTCGCGGTAGTTGGCGTCGCAGCGCACCTCCGGCTCGGGGGACACGCCCATCATTATGTCCTGCCACGCCTCGCCTAACCAACCCCAGTGTGTAGCGAGATAAGTGACGTCACACACTAACATAGCCATATTTTGGTTGCTAGTGAAACATGTGACGTCACAGGCACTAACATAGCGATATTGTGGTTGCTATGCGAGTGCTAGCGAAATATTTCACGTCACATAAATTAAAACAACAGACATCGCCATGGTAATCACAACATTTACAGTGCTGCAGTGATGGCGAGATCACTGAGTAGACTAACACAAACGTAAAGCACGTCATGATAATACAATACTAATAATATACCTTGAATACGGTTAGAGACATCACAAAATTATAATTAAAATAAAAAATTCTACCAAATGCTACGTCAAAATAAGAGATATTTAAAAAGAAAATAAAAACAAACGAATACTATTCTAGAATGTTCTAATTGTAAGCTTTACCTGTAGCAGATCTGAATAAAACAAGGATGGCTTGTGGGAAGGTCTGGAAGTGATTGTTCCGAGTTATCGGCGTTTCATCATCTATTGCTATTTTACCAAACACCTGAAATTCATAAAATACAGATTTTTAAATCTATCTTAAAAAATATACAGTGGATTTCATTAATAACGACCTCGGTTGTAACGACGTTTCGGTTATAGCGACGTCGAACTTACGTCCCTAGAATTTGAAGCATACTTTCGTATAAATCCATTCGGCAATAGCGACTCCGGATATAACGCCTAATTCGGGTATAACGACTTGTTTTTATGAACTATTTGGGACAGATTCCTAGAAATTCATTGCGGATATTGAGACGGAGTCGGCAAAGGCGCAAAGACTCATTCATCAACTTTAACTATTAAGCTTGTATTATGTAGGAATGTAAACAAAGGATAAGAATCTTTACATATTTTAATCGCCCGTTTTTTTGTAATTTCACAGGATTTTATAATTTTATTTGACTGTTTAATTTTTATTGGACGTATAAGTTTAAACCAAGAGAATTGTCAGTAGTAAAAGTGGCTATATTACAATGATCCTAGGTAAGTCTTCAAACAGATGAATTTAAAAGATAGGCAAAGTAATAAATTAATTTCATCGATTCACATGTAAATATAATACCAGCGACATTTACCTGCATCCCCACAACAGCATAAATGAAGAACAGCATCAAGATCAGCAGAGCCACATATGGCAGCGCTTGGAAGGACTTGATGAAGGTCCACAGTAAGGTCCGGATGCCCTCACCACGAGAGAGGAGCTTCACCAAACGCATCACTCGGAAGAGACGGAAGAAGTTTATGGATGGTATCGAGCTCTCCTGGAATGTGGTGGTGGTGTTTTTGGGATAATAGTGGTATAAATTATTAAAGAATATAAAAAATTTGATCACGAGACGGGATTCGAACCCGCCTCGAGTTTCATTCATCATTTGAGCATTCAAATGATAAAAAATTAAAGATCAAATTTAATAATAGTGGTGTTTTTGTGAGTAAACACTAATTTAGATCAAATTTGTTGAATATTGAGTTATTGTAATAACAGTGCTTTGAGAGAATTTTAAATTTCAGTTTGAGCTTTAAAAATGTTAGAATACTGCTGCTATAGCTGTTTTAATGTGCCTAATAGAAACATTACCAATTTTAAAAACGAGGGAAATATCATGATTCGAAATAAGAATTTGAATTTAAATTGATTTCTGCCTCAATGTGGCCTATGAGCTTATTCACACATCTTCATATCGCGGGTCTCAAACCATAGGGGCGTATCCACAAAACCCCTACTTTTCAGGAGAGACAAAAAACTTAATAACTTTTTTTGTGATTGAGCCACCTTGTTGTGTTTTTGCATGTAGCTATATATTTACACTGCAGTTAATATGGAATGCTCGGTTTTAAGATATTCCCTCTGTAACACTAGTTTTTTGCTGATACGTCTATTTGCCATGACGAATAGACGGCAAAACTCCGTCAAATTTCCCCCATAAATGTATGGAATTTATGGACGTAAAAGCCTTCTCCTTAAATTATTAATATTTATACTTATATTTATTTTTACCTAGTCGGTAACTCAAAATATTGTAATTTAGGAATGAGAACCCATCGAAATCAACGTTATTTACGCGGTTTTTAAAAATCTTACACCTGTTTGGCTTGGCATTTATATTGAGAGGTGTTTGAATTCAAAGTAGAGGTATAAACCAGTTTTATTCTACAATCTAGACAAAAAAAACAAATGGACGTAATTACACAATATTTTCTGTGTGAAAATAAAAATAAGCATATAAAAAATTAAATTTATTTATAAATCTGAACACAGTTACCTACTTTAAATGACTAAAGTCACTAACATTTATAACTAACTACGTTAAAAACAACCGACTTCAATATGTAACGGAAAAGTAAAAAATAAAAAAAGATTTGATGTTATTAATTATTACATACTAGCTTTCAACCCGCGGCATCGCCCGCGCAGTCAAAGAAAAACCCGCATAGTTCCCGAGGGATTTCCGGGATAAAACCTATCCTATGTCCTATCTCGGGTGTCAAAATATCTCTATACCAAATTTCATGCAAATTGGTTCAGTAGTTAAGGCGTGATTGAGTAACAGACAGACAGACAGAGTTACTTTCGCATTTATAATATTAGTATGGATTATTTAGATGTGCTATTTACTAAATAGGTTTGATACTAAGTGCTTAGTGCTTGGCACCGACTTCAAAGCTATTTAATAAATAGCACATCTAAATAATATGTAGGTAGTAATTAATAATATCAAATCTTTTTTATTTTTTACTTTTCCGTTTTTGAAGTCGGTTGTTTTTAACGTAGTTATTTTTATGTAATACTTTTTAGTGTATTTTTCAATACGAATCAAACGAGCCCAAACTCGATAAAGTTGAGTCAATATATTACTGAGTTCCTATGGCCACCTTCCGATTCCATCATCAAATCAGCTCTAGGTCATGATTATGTTTCATCGTTATCCAATTTACAAACGTATACAAAATTTCAGCTTAATCGGTTACCGTGAAGTGTATCAAAGTTACTTGCTGGATTTCAATTAAGTCATCGAGATCAGACAAAAATGCTCATAAAATAAAAACTGCTAGGCCTACCCGAATAAATTTTTTATGAGACCAATTCGACACCATTACACATCAAACAAAAAAAGAATCACATAGATCGGTCCAGAAACCTCGGAGTAATCAGTGTACATTAATAAAAAAAATATACCGGCCAAATTGATAACCTAATTTTTACATGATTTGCTGGAGACATCATTACATATCTTAGCATTGAAGCCACCACTGAATTTCGATTTTGTCCTGGGCAGCAATCAGAATAAAGAATCAGGTGTTCCACATTGGTAAGCTTGGTGATATAAGTATACAAACATGTTGAGACTTCATTTGCCCCTCTGTTTCTCTCGTACTCTGGCCAAAAGTAACAGTAGCCCAGTTTGCTCACTGCATTATGTATTGTGAAATTCATAAAGCCGAATTTCCTTTTATAAAAGATAGGTTTACCCAAAATGTCCATTAGGGACAGTAAAATACTGCTTCGAAATCAAAGGTACAGACAAGAAGAGTAGAGTCAACCATTGCCTTTAATTTATCTTCTTCTTTTCTTCTTTGGCATATTCTTTCCTTTTAACAGTTTTTCATACTCCTCCTGTTTTTCTTTCTGTTCTTCTTCGGGTAACTGCTCAAACATATGACACCAACATTGGTCTATCCTCGGTTTGTGAAAATCTATATTATTTTCCAGAATTAATTCTTTGTATGAAATCTTGCAGATAGGAACCTTATTATTCTCCATGAAATGTTCTTTATAAAGTAACTAGCTTACCGCCCGCGGCTTCGCCCGCTTTCCCTAAAATGATTTGAAATTTAAACTATCCTATCTCTCAAGTTGGATCCAACTGCACATGGTGTGCGAATTTTATTATAATCGGTTATGTGGTTTAGGAGTCCATTGAAGACAAACATTGTGACACGAGATTTATATATATATAGAATATATATATATATATATATATATATATATATATATATATATATAGTAAATTCACTAAAGTTATTCCACGCATTAGAATTACATAAACTCGCTTTGGCATCTCACTGCAGAATTATCGTGTTTCCGTGTTGTTGACATGACGATACGTCCACCAACTTGCTCTGTGACGTCCTCCTAGTGACCAAATCTTCAGACAGCAATACTAAAATATGTAGACGTATGTACATACGTCCGCAGTGATGACTAAATATCCCCAGGATCATGTTGACATTGATGGTCGTATGTGCATACGTCTATATAGCTCGACACAATGATTTCAGGTTAAAATAAAATAACCAGTCGTATGTGCATACGTCTATAAGGCATGTCAAAACTGCCTCAATAAGCAATAATATTGCTCTTACGTCTATTGTACGGCTATATGGCATAGCAATAATTGTAGACTGTCTAGCTTACGGCAAATAATATTTTGCATTTTATACAAAAAGTAATCAGTATTAAATTATAAGAAAAATTGAGGTTATGTATTGCTTAAAGTAGAATCCAATGGCATTAAAAACGAAAAATCGCATTTTTGCATATACGCCCCTATGGTTTGAGACCCGCGATATTATTATTAAATATACAGTGGTATTAAAAATATCATACTAGTAGTTGAGTTTACTTCAATAAATAATTTTATATTTAAGTAGCCATGGTGAAAGCTTTGTGAATTGAGCATTTGAGCAGTCTCTCTGTTATTTATTGAGACTTGTGATTTGTCTACAATGCTTAAGCACTTTGATTTGCGCCTTATTATCCAAAACTATTGTTATATTACAGTGTATGTTTATTTAAAGCAAATTGAACGGTACGTCCAATAGTTTCTCCTCTATTTACATTAATAGCACTTTGATTTAGTGTGTGAACATGTTGAAGTGTATTTTTTGCGTGTAGTGCTAATAATGGACTAATTATTCACCGTTACTGTCCCATAGTTCGACACCAAAAGCCTTTTGAAAATTCGACAACATACAAAGCTTAGAACCATTAGTTACATAGACGAAAGTTCCAGATACTAGAAGATAAGAATTTAGGGGTAGTAATAATATTGTTTTGAATATTGTAAAGGTAGACTTGATCAAAAATTTATATTAATAAAATATCCTGCAATTTGATATTCATCAAAAATTGATTCCGTGACAATAAAAATTCAATAGGTTTAATCGATACTGTTTTATGTAAATCTTATAACTGTTCTATACCTTGTAGTTTAAATGCAGTTGCAGAATTGTATCCAATACTAACACCAGAGAAACGATTAAAATAACCTCCAAGCAACATTCGTTTTCATCACAAACAATCGCGCCACCGAAATCCCTTTTAGTTACTAACTACTTCAAAATTAACATCATCTACCCCATTTTCTATATTATATTTATCGCAATTTTTGATCAAGTCATCAAAAACATCGATTACCCTTACCTTAACAACGTGCGCTCTCGGCGGGCCACTCCCCTGAAACACGTTCGATCAGTAACTACAACATCTAAATACCGTTGTTATTACAACATCCATGTCGTCCATGCTCGGGACAGTAACTCGGTTGTTTTGGTATAATGGTGCAGTTTTTGAATATTTAGAAGTCTTTAGGTTTTTCGTCAAATTATATTAAAAGTTTTAACAATTGAAAGATAATATTTGTAACAAAAATGACGGGATACCATACTATAAAATAAGATATTGTTAATCATGTAATATGAAAATTATAAAAGAAAAAGAGAAAGATAAGCACTGAGAGCATAAGATAAATAAACATTGGCTATAAAGTGAAATATATAGTTACAATTATAATATAAAATCTGCTTCTGCACCATTATCTACAAAACAACGTATTACCGAGTGTCTGTCTAAGTGCTGAGTGCAGTTACCTGATTCTTAAGTTCGTTTACTTGAGACACAACGATGTCTATGATGCTGCCCAGAACTATGATGAAATCGAATGTGTTCCAAGCGTCTCCGAAGTAGTTCTGGAAATGTATATTGTTGATTATTTGTTAACCTATGGAATAGATACTACATTTTATTTTAAATCTTTTTTAATACAAGAAGGAAGTCCATTTAAAGCTGATTTAGAAATGGAATTCACATTAGCTCATGCAAAGAAGTAAAATCGATAGTATTTTTTTTAATTTATCGATTTGAGAATAACGTACATATCTGTATATTTAAACATAATTTAGTTTCTTAATATCAATCAATATTATGAAGAAGACATATACAATATAACAAATATATCAGTAAATTACTCATAAAAGAAACGAACAGACCTTACACAGTGACACGTACCTTAAACCTAAAAGCGGCGAGTTTGAAAATAAACTCCAAAGCGAAGACCGCGGTGAATATCATATTCAACAAATCCAACGCTTTGCTATACTCCGCCGGTTGGTTGTGGTACTTCATAGCGAGCGTGATCGTGTTGATCATGATCAATACGAAGATCGCATACTCGAAGGGTTGTGATGTCACGAACCACCACACCTTGTACTGGATGCGGTGCTTCGGGATGTATCTGGTTTGATGGAGTTTAGCGATTTTTAGTTTCGATATTTGATTTTCTGTGTCAGTCACTTTTTTTTAGAAAAATAAATTTTAAATAGCTTCTAGCGACTCTTCTTTTGTATAACAACGTCGTAATTTGTCTATCTGGTTTTAATTTATCACTTTTCGGTATTGAACTGTTTGCAGGAATATGGATTAAATTGCAAGAAAATTTTTGTTTAAAATATTTTAAAATGATTTTATTAACTTGATGTAAAACAATTTCAAAATGTAACTGAAAATGATCTATAAAGATAATTTGAATAAATAAAGCTGTGAGTAAAAATATATTTCCTTTTTTTAAAGTCGAAATTTTTCTCAACTTTGTAACAACACTTACCTCCTTATAGGTTTAGCTTTTAAAGCGAATTCTATGCAATTCCTCTGATTCTTATCTAACTCACAGTTCTTATACTCTTGCTCACCCTCGTTCTGGAATGTCACTATGACGAAACCGACGAATATATTCACCTAAAATATTATAGTCATAACTTTTAACTTTTCTTCTTTTTGCTGAAATATGTTCACTATATTTCACATTTTGGAACCTACCATAAAGAAGGCAATTATAATAATATAAATAATATAGTACGCAGCGACAATTGGACGGAAGTTAGTGATAGGACCTCGGTCCTCAGCATTTGAATCTATAGATACATATAGTAACCTGAAATAAATAGAAAATTAACTAAATTTCAATAATTAAATCAATTGATAAATCAATTAAATCATCTATATATGAACGTACCCTGGCCATCCTTCAAAAGTGGATACAGTGAAGAGAGTGAGCATCCCTTTCATAACATTATCAAAATGAAAATCATTTCTCTTCCATTCTCTATCTCTTACAACATAATTACGATTTTCAAACACTAAGTATGTTCCCCTGGAATAATATCAATTTGATAAAAATCGTTTCACAGTGCCAAGTCAAAATTATGAATAAAAAATATGTTAAATACTTACTGGCATTCTTCTTTTGTCATTTTGGAAATATCATTACATTTAAAAAATTTACCCTGAAACAAAACTTTGTATTCAATCGTTTTATAACAATTAATGAGAGTTAATCATGCGACAAGCTAGTTAACAAATATTTCATTTGATTCATTATTCTTTTAGAGGCTTTGATTAATTATTCGTTAACATTTAAAAAAGTTATTTTTAACACATTATTAAAAGCTGTTCAATTTAATTCAATGTTTTTTATCTTATATGTCAAAAATAAAACATCTTTAATTTCAATCGCAAGAACTGCTGTTAAATATATTGATTAATAAATTAGTTTCGAACAAATTATATAAAAAACAGCACATTAATGTCGTCCAATTGATTTTATTTTTTAAATAAACATACACAATGAAATTTGCAAAATATACCAATTGACATGATACATTAAAAGCCATCACCTACTTATCACAATAAATTCTTACCTTAAACAACTGTACACCAACGACAGCGAACATAAATTGCAATAAATACGTAACTAGCATAATATTTCCTATCGTCTTAATCGCTACTATCACACATTTGACCACATACTACAGGATCGTGCGAGTTAGTTCGTGGACATACGTTACCGGGCAAGGGTCCGGGCCAGCACGCAGCGACGGGACATAGGGGCAAAAGCAACCACATTTTAATACATTGAGCTTTTACATGAACTCTGGTAATATTATGGTATCTACGTAGGTATTAACGTGTATTGTTAGACACCTGATCGATAATAATCTACTAAACGCCAAGGTAGGGGGAATGGTTATGTTCTATGAAACTTCGGGGTTATTAGTCTGGTCGGTTTGGAACTGTCCAGTACACCTTTGGGTTACGATGAAGTTGGAAACGTAATTGTTAATGCGTTGGCCGTCGAAAATTAATTTCCTATAATAGTTATAAATCAGTGTTAAGAAATAAAAGATGATGAAAGGAAACACACGAAGATAAAGTAAAGGTATAAAAAGTATAGAAATAATAGTATTAACACAATGTAAACACATGCAAAGACAAAAACCATAAAGATGGAAAAAGAAAAACACAAAAGACTGGATGAGAAGAGAAGCCCAGAAGTACCCAAAGGTGTAAAAGATCGTGTAAGTAGAAATGAACATAGTGATATTTCTGTGATAATTATAAACTGGCACACGTGATGAGACTGTACGAGGAGTAGATCGCTTAACAAAGTGCCCCCTACCTTGAACATTTGCACTCCCATGACTGCGAACATGAACTGCAGTAAGGACGTTACCAATAATATGTTGCCGATCGTTTTGATGGCAACGATCACGCACTGAACAACGTGCTACAATCAGGTAAAATGTGTATCAGGTGCTTGTTGACAGTATTCTAGTTTCAGATCAAACTCATTATTTCTTATTTATCATTAATTCCTTCAAAGTTACAAACCCCATTCTATTAATAGTAGTTATATAAAGTCTTCAATTAATTTTAGATATATTATTTTAATGCAATTTGTGAAATTGAATCTGATAATAATACTGACCTTGAGACCTTTGGCCCTGTTGATGGCCCTAAGCGGCCTTAACACCCTGAACACTCGTAATATTTTCACCACCGATATACTACCGGACCTGGAAGATATAAAATAATAGTGTTATACCGGTATGTGTACATGTTTATGATTTGTTAAGATGTGTAATATGATTTGTGTGAATGAAAGGCCTAACCATTTAAAATGTGCAAACACATTAAATTAATCTTTGTAATATACATACATATCACAACAATTATGTAACGGAAAAAAGTATGTTATTGAATATTACTGTATAGATTATTTAGTACTTTTATGTTGAGTATGAGACCTATTTGATTACAATATTTAAGATTCCCTCATAACCCAGATTTTTGTAGGTTATGAGGGAATCTTATCTTAGGAGGAGAAGGAGGCTTAGAGGGAGACGTATTGCACTCACTTGAAGCTCATAGAGATGAGGGAGACGCAAACAACGAGCATATCGAGCACGTTGAAGGCGGAGCGCAGGAAGGAGCCCGGGTGCAGCACCAGCCCGTACGTCACCAGCTTCAGGAACAGCTCCAGCGTGAAGATGCCCGTGAAGAAGATGTCGAACTGGCTCAACAGCTACGGGTTACAATGTTTTGGTAAGTAATGTCATATATTATTTATGACAATATAATAATTTTAATTAATTTTTAAATAATTCGCTAATAGACACAAAACACACAAATGTATTTTGAAGTGCTCTAAGTTTTTGTTTATACAAAGTAGAATCTTTATTATGTGATCATAGATTTATTTCTCATGCAAATACATGGTAATGCGTTATTAATTGAAATTACGATCGATAATGTATTGAATACAGCCTTTGCTTGTAATTTAAGGCATAGCTGTTTTCCTATACTTTTGCAAAATAGACATTAGGTATTGTTCCTTTTTCACTTTTATAACTAACTTAAAAGTACTAAAAGTTTAAATATGGGTTAGATAAAAATATCATTTGCCTTACATAATTCCTGAAACCCTTTTGTGCTGCATCCAACGGATCCTCAGCCGCCAACATGGCGGATGACAGCATGATGCACACCAATATAATGTTTCCGAACGTCGACGACGCCGACAACTTGTAGCATAACACCCGAAACCTAACACCAGGCACATCGTTACAATAGTGAAAATATAGACGACGATGAAACGAACACAACACCGATAATCATAAAAAGAGAAGAAATTTGCTATCAAAATTACACATTTAAACACAAAAGCATTTCGATGAAAGAAAGCATATACATGCAAGACGGTTATTGGATAAATAAATAATGGTAGATATAATATAAAACATGCAAAATAAAATTGATAAGAATGTCATATCAAAAAGTGTAATACAGTGTTCTATGATGTATCTATCTAAAATCTATTCTTCTAAATCATGCTAACTTTAAATCGAACTAAAGCCTATCTACTGAACACCTTCACCCTGTAATCTCATTGTTGAAATTTTGATTCAGAGGGATTTCGGCAATAATATAATACAAGGGGAACAGACGTGCAAAGAGGAACGAGCATTGAGCGGGATAGCATATTTGACAGATCGGAAAGTGTGTAGCAGACAACGCCAATTGGTTTACAATGAGACACGGGGTTCTATCGCCGATCACCTGTTCGTCGGTGAGAATACGAAGAAACTACTAGCGTTCGGTATCGGCGGCGTCTGATTGGGCATATTCAGTTCGGACATCCGCCGCGGGCGGGCCGTTACTAGTTTCCCTTCCTCCTCCTCGCCGCCGTCTTCGATAAAAACATAATTCAATAGTCTACTTAAATCCATTATTACGTGTCGTGCCTAGCCGGGAACCTCGCGTGTCACTACGTGAACGGATCGTGATAAACCGTATACATAAAAATAATAATAGCCGTAAATAATATAACACAGGCGTAAGTGTATAAGTTGCCGTCAATCGCATAGAAACCGAAATCAAAACAAAAATAAACAGGTGTGAAGTGAGAAGTGCCGGTTAAAGTAAAGCTATCGTCAAATAGGAAAATTAAAATGCAGATAAGAAAGAAACATCTAAATAAAGTGAAGCGAGCGTCGCCGGGGGCCCTAACCTGTTGGTTTTGGAAAATATGAAGAATGAAGAAGCGTCGGGTATCGGTTTGGCGGAGTTCTGGATATCGACCTCAGAGAGCCTGCGCGGCCGAGCCGAGGACGTGGTCGGCTTGCGTTTCAAACGCGGCTCTTCTTCGTAATCTGTGTTCACTATTTTACTGTGGTTAGCTTTGCAGAGGCTTTCAACCACTGCGGGTTTTATCTCTTCAGCATTTAACATTGCATTTGTTGGTAATTATAAATTGTTTAATACAAAAGCCTTTTCAAATATATTTATTTCTCCTTGATCTTCCAATAAATCAGTTCAATAGTTTTTGATCGCACTCAGTTTGCCAATACATTTTCAATTTTTTATACACACAAACATACATTCAATTAAAATTAAACAATATATTATATGAAATATTGTCTCAAACAATCAATACTTCATTTAACTAAATCCACTTTTATCAAAATCATGTACTTCATTTATTTCTTTTAAATCTTTTAACCTACATTTATTCTTACCTATATGATTCCTCTGGTGGCTGTCCATCATATCCATATCCTCTTGTTCCTGTTCCTCCTCCAGCCTCTCCTCTGTTTCCTCATCCTCAACTATCTCATCCTGTTCATCTATTTCATCTTGGTTCTCACCTTCCGAACCTTCTTCGTATTCCCTTTCCGAACTATATTTAAAAAATATTATTTCATTAGATTTAGAGGCACGAATATTATTATCATTGAATAGTTTCACAAAACTAAATTCTACAAATATTTTTCGTTTCTTTCAGCATATACACTTCAAATCAATTAAGTATTCTTTTTAAAAAAAATATTTAATATATCATTAGCTGAAACAAATTTGAACATTCTTACTTCAAGAATAACTATGCTTAATACTTCTTCTTTCAATGTGTTACTCTTGTTCAAAGTATGATTTAATACCTCAATTTTGCACATCTTTAATATATATAAATCTCGTGTCACAATGTTTGTCCTCAATGGACTCCTAAACCACTTACCCGATTATAATAAAATTCGCACACCGTGTGCAGTTCGATCCAACTTGAGAGATAAGATAGTTTTTATGAAAAAAAACGTAA
Source organism: Colias croceus (assembly GCF_905220415.1). Taxonomy (NCBI): domain Eukaryota; kingdom Metazoa; phylum Arthropoda; class Insecta; order Lepidoptera; family Pieridae; genus Colias; species Colias croceus. Next base: position 6,738,414 of record NC_059562.1, read on the forward strand.
ACATGTAGGTACCACGGGCGAAGCCGGGGCGAAAAGCTAGTTCTTTACTAATTTATAATTAATGAATTAAATGTTTTTTAATCTGTAACATACTTATCACTAGTATATACATCTTCATCATGAATATATTCATCATCCGTATCCGCTTGCCCGCCTTCAGCTACAACACTACCACCTTCTTTTTCTTCCGGAGCTTGCTAAAAATTATTTCAATATTTATTTTATAAAGATTGATTACTTTAATTAAATAATTGTTATCCTTAGTTGTTATCTATACTTCTTGTATCGAAGTTTGAAATTACTTTAATTGTATAGTTTTTAATACTTACACCTTCTTCTTTCTCTATATTTGTTAATGATTCGGCATCTGCCAAATTGTCCACAGCGATAGCCAAGAACACATTTAGCAGAATATCTGTTTCCATTCAGGTAACTATTGGCTATAAAATCTAAGATTTAATTGTTCAGATATTATATCAGTTAGTGTATATGTGATAAAAGTAAAATAAAACGTTGCACAGATATTTAATATAAAGTATCAAGTACCGTTTGACACATTTTTTTTAGTTATTAAAGTTTTAATTTTGCGTTTAAAATAATATCAGTCTCGTCTATTACCACTACGAAGACAGACAACTGACGATATTATACTTTTTATTATTTTTACGATATCATCAAATATGTTTGAGTATACTCTTAAAATAATGATGTACAACAATATTATTGACCAGAAAAGGATACAATTGCCGCAAATAAAGAGAATGATGAAGTATATACAAGCGACAATCCCAACAGTGCCCACTCCACCGTACGCTTTGATGCCTTCGTACATTACTGCGTTCCAGTCCTCGCCGGTTAGGATCTATCATTTGGGAGAATTTTAACAAAATTGTAATAGGTATGTCGAAATTGTATACATAGAAATTGTTTAAGAATAATTAGGCAAAATTAATATCACAGTTACGCAAGGAATTATGTAATTTTATTTATTGTAGTCTTTGAAAATTGACAAAAAAGTCGCTTATCCAAAAGTTTTTCAGAAGACAGTAAGTATACAATTCTAGATAAAGTCTATACAATTTGTAGACTTGGTAATATTTACTTTAAATTAGTTTGAAATATTTCTTACCCTAAAATTCTTTTAATAGTTTTAAATCATTTTTCAATATTTTGATTTTCATCTAACTGTACAGAAAGATTTATCTCTGACCATCTCACCTGAAACACCGTCAGTAACGCTTGCCAGAAGCAATCAAAGTTATGCCTGTCTTTTTCCTCCACGGGGTCATAATTGAACTTCCCCCCGAACACCTGCATCCCCAGGAGTGCGAAGATCATGATGAAGAGGAACAGCAGCAGCAGGAGAGAAGCAATGGATTGGATGGAGTTGAGGAGAGAGGCTACCAGGTTGGAGAGGGACCGCCAGTACCTGTAAATGATGTTTTTAAGTAAAAAGTATTTTTTGTTTTTGAAGTGTAACTTCTTTAGGCGCGTTGAGAGTAAAATTTCAAGGTCGCGTCATGGCAATACCGCCAAGTCATGGAGAGAGGCGACGATTTTACTATTTTTGAATCTTGCCAAAGAAGTTTCACTTCGTATACGTGTGCGCGGCACACATGCTCTTTATTTATATAGTTGAAAATGGTATACAGAATTTCGTGCTAGTAATTATGTATTGTATTTTATGCAATGAAAATTATGTCAAAATTAGTTAAATTTTAAAGTTTTCAAGAAATGTTGAAAAATTAATCGCTTTGGAAACAAAAATTATACATTCAATATAATAAGAACTAACTTGGTAACTTTAAACACTCGTAACAGTCGAACACATCGCAACACAGATATCCCCAATGGCGGCATCACTTCGCTCTTGGTGAGCACCATCTCACTGATCGAACCCACCACCACGAAACAGTCGAACCGGTTGAACAGGGACACGAAGTAACCCTGATAAGTTATTCATTAATTTTATAGTTTCTTATAAATGAGAATTCAGATTGTTGTAGATGAAAATTAACAAGTGATAAAACAACCGACTTCAAACTTGCACTTGCAAAATTTACAAATACCTACAGACAAAAATGCTCATAAAATAAAAAGTACTGGGCCTATCCGAATAAAATTTTTATGGGACCAATTCGACACCATCCCGCATCGAACAAAAAAAGAATCACGTAAATCGGTTCAGAAACCTCGGAGTAATCGGTGTACACACATAAAAAAAACATACCGGCCGAATTGATAACCTCCTTTTTTTGAAGTCGGTTAAAAAAATTAAAGATACTTGAAGAAAATGTTCATTTAAATTAATGAAGAGAAAAAATTCGATTAACTATGAGGTGGGATTCGAACCCGAATACAAATTATTGACAATTTAATATCTCGTTTGTTGTAGATTAAAAATTAAAAAAGATTCATGAAGGAATATATGTTAACTTCATTAAGATTTTTAAAGAAACGAAATCATTTGATCACGGTTCACAATTTTTCAATTTATTAACATAAATCACAACAGCAAAAAAGTATACAGGGTGTAATCGTTAGGTGTGCACAGGCGATTATTCCGTAACTATGGCAGATATCAAAAAACTTTATAATGATATCGAAAGCGCTTTACCTAACGAGTAAAATGACAATATTAACTTTTAAAAAATAAAAAGGGAAAATGTCAAAAAAAAAGTTACATTAAACACTCTCATACATTGAATTTTCCATACATTTTGTGTTCAAAGCAAATGTTTGAAGTGACGTCCTCGTTTTGGAATACCATTGTATTCCACTCTGCAATAGTTCGGGTCGAGAGAGATCTATCAGTTCCTTCTTGTCGTTGTCGTTCCATGCACTGCACTGCTGAAATGCACCTGGATGACGGGGGATAAAGTTAAAGTGACGGGAGGTAAAGTGACGGGAGTTAAAGTGACGGGAGTTAAAGTGACGGGAGGTAAAGTGACGGGAGGTAAAGTGACGGGAGATAAAGTGACGGGAGATAAAGTGACGCGAGGTAAAGTGACGCGAGTTAAAGTCACGGGAGGTAAAGTGACGCGAGTTAAAGTGGCGGGAGTTAAAGTTAAAGTCAAAATTATTTCGATTTAGGGAATAAATAATACTTATAGATAATAAAGGGAAATTTTTAATGTAGTTTAAAATAACGAATGACAAAATTGACGCGAGTTAAAGTGGTGGAAGTTATAGTGACGCGAATTAAAGTGACGGAAGGTAAAGTGACGCGAGTTAAAGTGACAGGAATTAAAGTGACGGGAGTTAAAGTTACAGTGAAAGTTAAAGTCAAAATTGTTTCGATATAAGGGAATAGATAATAAAGAGAAACTTTAAATGTAGTTTAAAATAACGAATGACAAAAGTGACGGGAGGTAAAGTGACGCGAGTTAAAGTGACGGGAGTTGAAGTGACGGGAGTTAAAGTGACGGGAGTTAAAGAGAAGGGAGGTAAAGTGACGCGAGTGAAAGTTAAAGTGAAAGTTGGTCAAAATTATTTCGATTTCGGGAATAGATACGTCTTATAGATAATAAAGGGAATCTTTAAATGTAGTTTAAAAAAAATGAATGACAAAAGTGACGGGAGGTAAAGTGACGGAAGTTAAAGTGACGGGAGTTAATGTGGCGGGAGGTAAAGTGACGCAAGTTAAAGTGACGGGAGGTAAAGTGACGGATGTTAAAGTGACGGGAGGTAAAGTAACGGGAGCTAAAGTGACGGGAGTCAAAGTGACGCGAGTGAAAGTGGCGGGAGTTAAAGTGACGCAAGTTAAAGTGACGAGAGATAAAGTGGCGTTTCCACATCGAGATCTGTTTACAGTATCTAAATAAATTTTTATTAAAATTTGCGAAGTCATTTAAGCACCAAAAATGAGAAGAACCAAAATTTTTCATATTAAATGTTTAGGATAGTCATATCTCATACTTAATGTATGGGAGTGTTTGGTGTAATTGTTTTGGATATTTCCCGTTTTATTTTTAAAAAGTTATTGTTGTTATTTTACTCATTAGGCTTTCGATATCAGTATATAGTTTTTTAATATCTCCAATAGTTACGGAATAATCAACTGTGCACACTTAACGATTACACCCGGTACATATATCATATAAAACAGTGGCCCCAGAACTGCACTAGAGTACTCCAAACTTACACATTCTTTGATTTACAAATTTCATCAAAATTATCTATCAACCATTAAAAAAGTCATAAATAATAATATTATCTAATAAATTATCTGTTAAAATTATAGTATAATGTATAAATTATTGTTACCTGTAATCCCAAGCTGTACATCTTGACCAACATCTCGAGTGTGAAGAGCGCCACGAACATCGCGTTCCCGTACTCTTGGAAATAGTCGAGCCATTCCGGCTGACTGGAATGATAATGAATTATTTTAAACTTGTAAAGCATCATTTTTTCAATAATTTAATGGAATTTTGATACAAATAAAATATTGTTAGTTAAATGGCCCATTTCGTTAATGTAGTTTCTATGTAACTCAATCAATTCGGTTTTCTTGAAAATGAAAAAATGTCACTATTTTTTACCTAACGATTTTTTTTTTCTTGTCATCTTCATCATTATCATCAATTACATAAAAAACCAGCTTAAGCATTAAAGAGTAACATAAAATTGACAGAACAACTTTCGCAGTTGTTTTAATAGTAGACACATATTATATAAAACAGTATAAGTATTATGAGAAAAATATATTCCTTTCGACCGTCAATAGGCGGATCCACACAGAGGAAAATGGGTGTGTTATTGCTTTCCACGGCAAAGCCAATTACTTCGAATGGCTGCTCGCTATGTGGAACCGTCTAATACCTTTTATTTCTCAAATCTATAATAAATCGGTATCACTTGATAGCCCGACCTGCTCAATACAATCTCAATACATCCATCATCATCATCGCAATACACATATCCGTAACCAAGTGCTGAATGTTCTCCAAGAACAGATTGTATTTATACATATAAAAAAACGACGTGTGTCACTCGGGGACTACCGCGGTAAAGCTAATAATTGCATGCTATGCCTTCAAGCCACACCTCCGCCCGTCGGAGTGGGGAGCGTGAGGTTTTTTCGTTACGGAATTTCTCGATTCGGTCCGCGCTCAAGGCCCGCGATAGTAGCTATGCAATAGCTTAAAAAGAAATGAAAAATAAAGAATAACATACTGATAGTGTTCGCTGGCGAGCACGACGGTGTTGAGGAAGACGAGCACGATGATGAGCCAGTAGAACGTCTGCGACTTCACCGCGCGCCGGCACGCGCGCTTCGTGCGACGGTTCACCTGCGGGTACCAGTGTCAATATGTGACTCTAAGGCCTAGGCTCTACAAATAGGCCTCTAAGCCTTAGACTCTAGAGGCAGTTATTGAAGTGAAACTTCTTTATCGGGGTTGGAAAAAAATTTAGTGTAACATTTATCCGTTACATGCCATTTTTTTTCTTATCCCTACGACGCGTGATTCGACGTATTTCTGTAAAGTTGCATATAGTGAATTATATTTTGGAAATAAGGTCATAAAGAAGTTTCACTTCTTACGTGTGTACACTAATACACGCACACATTTTTTTGCTTTGTGTTTTGTGGCCATTGAGATATACATATGGAGACGACACCGCCTACATCACTTATGTTCCGATCACCATAAGCCATATGGCTTAACTGCACGCTCATTTTTTATTTGTTTTAAAGTGAAACGCATCAAATATGCCTTCGTGTGTGTTACGATATTGCACAAATAATACGGAAAAGTGCAAAGGAATAACTTTCATCGGTAAGTACCTAACTAGAGAATAATTTTTAAAACTTAGTTAGAGCAAAAAAATGCGTCCCGCGCCGCCATCAGATTTTGTTCGTGGTGTCTCCTCCATACGTAGTAATATTATCTCAATGTTTATGGCGGATTTTTTATTTGCTTTGTACCTGGACATAGTGATTCTTGTTATTTGCTCTATGTGTGGTAGATATAGAGTCTATGTGGACAATCTTGAAAACCTCAAATAAAGCCATAGACCGTACATTTTTCTAAAAAAAAATTACGATCACTCACTTTATCAAAATCCTTCTTCCACATTTCACCAATGGACACTTTCTGCTGTTCATTGGTTTCTATCCCTAAATGGTCCGTCGAGTCGTGGTCGGTCGTTGTTTGACCTGAAATACATAAATAAGTAAATTAATATATGTTGTTTTTTTATTTCATGGCTGTTAAAGAATTTATTTCAGTAAGTTCTTATGTTTTGGATATTTTGCAACTATCGAATTATATTGAGTGTCTTGGTAATGTTTGGTCCTTCGAGCTGGATTTCGAAGTTTCAACTTTACTTAAAGAAAATTCTTATTAAATATGAACTCAATTTTCCAGTGACTGTATATTGTTAAACATTTTTTTATTCTTATAATTAAACTCGTACAAAATACTGACATCGTTATTTCAATAATTGATTACTCATGCCCTTCTTTCATTCAAAGAATCTTCTATTATCGCGACCCCAAAGACTTCATCACCATCATCATCATCACCACACTCACCAATCCCATAGTCCCGCTTCTGGTCCACTACATCATGCTGATCAGCGAGCGGCTCCAAGTACTCGGCCTGCGTGATCCAGTCCAGGTAGCCCTTCAGGTCCTCCTCCAGCTGCTGCTTCTCCCGGAGCTTCTGGAAGTCCCCTCGGTTCTTCGCTTTCTCTCTCTCTTTGGAGAACTCTCTGTTGGGAGTTAAAATATTTTTTAATTAAAATAAAACATAATTTAATTCATTTTAATGTAAAAAAAAATGTTTGTGCCGACCCCACGTATCAGAAGTGAAACTTCTTTTGCAAGATTCAAATATACCAAAATCCTCGCCTTACTCAATGACGTGACGGTATCGCTATGCAATTTTGAAATTTTACTCTTAACGCGTATAAGAAGTTTCACTTCAAAAAAAAAAAAAAAAAGAAAATACTTGGCATAGATATAAATTCAAATTCAGATTTATCCTTATGGCTTATATAGACGGACGGTGTATAATTTAAATATTCAGAACAATCGCAAAAGAACTTTCTTTGACTTGACAAAAGCATTTGACTTTGTATCTCATCAATGTTTATACAAAAAGTTGTAAGTAGGTGCGACATTTGACTGGTAAGTTACTTATCTAGGTTACACAGCAGTGTGTTATGATTTATAAATTTCATAAAATAAATGAAGTAGGCAAATATGCGTCTGCATACAAGTATTCATAATGTGGTGTTCTACAGGGTAACACTCTAGACCTATTCTATTTCTTTTATATAGTGATGATATTGTCAATGTATTTATGCATATAAATTATTATTTAAAGCTTAAAAATGTCAGTTTAAATTAAACGTAAGCAAATACTACATACTTACCCAGATAACACACCGAGAATGAGGTTCATAACAAAAAAAGCGCCCAAAATGACCATCGACACGAAATAAACCCACTCCCAACTATTGCCCATCGCGTCTTGTATCTGCAAGCATAAAATAATGTATCAACAAAGATTGAAGAACATATTATTCTTAATCATTTTTAAGACATTTTTTGTTTTATAGACTACAGGGCTATCAAATGACAACTGTGCATTTAAATTCAAAACACACAAACCTATTATTAGTAATCTTGTAGGTATTCTATTAAAATTATTTTGTCAATATCAGGATATTACCAAATTGCAATTGAACTATTCATCTCAAACTGTTATCAATTTTACAATGGTACAACTAAATAAGCAAAAACTGGTGATTTTGCGAGCCTTTTTACATTTCGAGATTTATTTTTATTTTCCTTTTCTTTCTTTATTTTATTTATTTCATCTTCATATACATACACATACATACACTTGAAGCAAGTCCACATTAAACAAATTACAATCAAATCATAGGTACATTCTTACAAATTTACCATCTTTGTAATAGATTTTTAAACCTGTTCTCATTATTTAAGTAGCTAACATCATTGTATACAAAAATTTTAGACTTAACATTCTTTGACCTATATAGTATACTAGCTTTCCACCCGCGGCATCACCCGCGCAGTCAAAGAAAAACCCGCATAGTTCCCATTCCCGTGGGATTTCCGGGATAAAACCTATCCTATGTCCTTTCTCGGGTATCAAAATATCTCTATACCAAATTTCATGCAAATTGGTTCAGTAGTTAAGGCGTGATTGAGTAACAGACAGACAGACAGAGTTACTTTCGCATTTATAATATTAGTATGTTTACTCACATTATACATAACATCAGTCCATCCCTCCAGTGTGATGCACTGGAACACAGTGAGCATGGAGAGGCCGAAGTTATCAAAGTTGGTGATCCCAAAGTTGGGTCCGATCCAACCCTCGCGGCACTCCATGTCGGAGCCGAGGGAGGAGCAGTTGAAACCGTTGTCCGTGTCGCACGGGTGCGGGTTGTCCATTATCTCACCTAGTATTATTTAATATTCACTTTTATAGCATTTCAATGTTTTTTATACATTGAGATATACATATGGAGACGACACCGCCTACATCACTTATGTTCCGCTCAACATACGCCATATGGCGTAACTGCACGCTCATTTTTTATTTGTTTTAAAGTGAAACGCATCAAATATGCCTTCGTGTGTGTTACGATATTGCACAAATAATACAAATAATACGGAAAAGTGCAAAGGAATATCTTTTCATCAGTAAGTACCTAACTAGATAATAATTTTTAAAACTTAGTTAGAGCAAAAAAATGGCACACAGATTTTGTTCGTGATGTCTCCTCCATACGTAGTACTATTATCTCAATGTTTTTATATGAGATTTTTGAAGTGAAACTTCTTTAGGCGCGTTTAGAGTAAAGTTTCAAGGCCATATAATAGCAATACCGTCACGTCAAAGAGTAAGGCGACGATTCGAATCTTGCCAAAGAAGTTTCACTTATGACAAAAAAATCGATCATGAGGCGGGATTCAAACCCGCGTCTTTTTGCCATTCCGGGCCAACGCCTGAATTCTCGGCTACCCGTGATCGCGGCGGAATTTTCTTAAAAATGTATAAAGCGTAATGTAACTAAATAAATTTTAATCAAAGTTAAATGAATTGTAGTTTGTTGTTAATTATCTTTGGTTCTTGTTGTTCATGATATTTGCATTTATATAAAAAATGTTTGTATACAAACAATACAATATATGTAATAAGATAGATGTACAGCGTATTGAAAAAAATCCATCTTAACGCAGATTTTTAGCTAAAACCATTGAAAGTTAATTTTTTTTAAAATTCATATATATGTAGGTACCAGTAAGACTGCTATAGCAGGACTTGTGCATCTTCCCAGAGAACAGCTCCAGGCCGATGATGGCGTAGATGATGATCACGAAGATCACCAGCAATGCTATGTGGAGTAACGGCACCATGGCTTTGAGGATCGAGTTGAGAACTATTTGGAGACCTGGTGGAAATGTTTTGGTAGTTTTACAAAATATTTTTTTTTCATAATTTTTAATTTAATTACTTAAGTAATTATAAATTTTGCATCGATAAAAATGTATTCAATGTTAGTTATTCTGTTATTGGAATTGCATATACTTACGAATCAAAAATCGTATTAATATAAATACTGACGGGTGCAAACCCATATAATTTTTTTTTAATTGTAAAGAAAATTTATTTTCTGTTCACTTCTAAAATCGTGCGTATCTAATATTTATATGTTTTGTAATAAATAAATGAACATTTAACATACTTAATCATTAGAGAAAATGAATAAGTACCTAATTAAAATTACATAATATACTGTAAATTTAAACTGAGAAGTTTTTCAAATTTAAAAAAAAATATAATACTTACTGGGCACTCCCGACACGAGCCTCAAAGGGCGAAGCACCCTGAACGCTCTTAGCGCTTTCACATCGAACGCGTCTTTGAATATGCTCGATAACACCGTGCTTACCATACTAAAATTAAAACAATAATAAATTAGAATTTTTTTTTATTAAGTATTTAATTTTATATTCTTACGATGAATTGAAAGGTAAATTACAATAGCAATACTGCATTTACTTATAATTTCAACAACTTGATTCAGGTTTTATTTAGATAGATACTTCTTCTTTTAGGCATCGAAGCTACACATAGGAAAATGAAATAAAATATTTTGCCTGTTTTAAACGTTTATAATATCAGTAAAGTAAACTTACCCTATAACAACTATAGTAAAATCCAGCAAATTCCACCCGTTTCTGAGGTACGAACCAGGATGCATAACAAACCCATACGCAATAATCTTCATAACACATTCTCCCGTAAATATTACCAGAAATATGTATTCGATTTTTTCCTGTAATGAAAAAGATTCTGACAATGAACGGGAACAAAATGATACACTATACATATACCTACCGACGCACGATTTACAATTATTGCAAATGAAACCATGAAAAGTTTCTTTAATCAGAGTTTGAATTTCACATAATAAATTTATATTTAACTTTAATATAAATGAAACGCAACTCGTATTAATTAATCAAATAATATTGAAAATAAAAGCGCGCCAAAGCCGCCAATAATGTTACAAATAATAAAAAGCGTCTGAAGAACGGCGCGGCGGGAATCACATATTTTGAATTTAGAGCACGAATGTTGTTTTTTTTTTCTGATAACATAGACGAACTTTTAATGTTTCCTCGTGTTCAATCGTGATACCGGCAGGTTTTCGACGATATTAAAAAAAAATGTGTATTTTTTTTCAATTTAGTTAGATACCTACTATTAATTCTATCATGCTATTTAGAAAAATAATTTACTCGTTTTCGAAAAAAATTGAGGTTACTGATATTCGCTGTTGCAAGATAAATTTCATTTAAATAAAAAGTTTAAATACATATTCAAAAATATTCCTTACCAGAACCCAATTAGTGTAGTTCGAGTCCCCGCTGGGGTATGGTGTGTACACTGCAAGCGCTATACAGTTCGCAAAAATTGTCGTCAAAATCATCCATTCGAAGGGTCTGTTCTGAGTTCAGGATATTAATTACGGACTACGGTATAAAACAATACTTAATTTATATATTGTAGAAAAGAATATGTTTACAAAGGTATGTTAAAAATATATTTCAATTGTTTATTTTATGTGAACTTAATATAAGGTCTACCGTTAAGTAAATGAAGTACCTACGTATCTTTAAAGTACTCTCAACACGTACCTACTCATAATTATTATTTTTAATGAGAGCTCATAAAAATAACGAAGGTATAAATTTCTATGACTCGTGCTAAACATGTAGGTACTGATTATTATCGATATTATTCGACGATTTTGTATTTTTTTATTAGTAAGTCAGGTCACTTATTATCATTGTTTGCATTTTAAAAACAATTTTGTATTGTACGTTATTCTTAACACAGTAGTGTATTAATTGGCAATAAAATATTTTCGTTATTTGTTTTGAAGGGTATATTGTGAGTCAATGTCGTGTGAATAAACGTCAAACGTAGCGTGGCTAACAGCCAACATTGCATGAGCCCATCCATCCGTGTAAATCCATTTGGTCAACTAATTCTCGATTTTTGCCGCCAACAAAGCTTGTTTATTTATTGAAATACAACTAAATAAAATTCACATTCGGTTTATATTTATTTTTGCTTCTATCTGGAATTACCGATCTATACAAAAAAAAAAAACTTTTACCTGTGTGATTGTTTTACGTTCAACGTAATTTTTTTGCAACGTTTGCTTGTAACGCGAATATAAATATTTTTTTTTTTCGACTGGCCGGTTGGCTTGGTTGGTAGTTACCCTGCCTTTCAAGCCACTGCTCGTGGGTTCGATTCCCATTCGGGGCAAATATTTGTGTGATGAACATAGATGTTTGCTCTGTGTCTGGGTGTTAATTACCTATATAAGTATTTATTTAAAATTATATATGCATGTTTATCAGCCATCTGGTTTCCATAACACAAGCGAAAGCTTAGTATGGGATCAGATCGTGCCGTGTGTGAAAATTGTCCCGAAATATTTATTTATTTATTTTATTATAATTATTATGAAACCAACGTAGGTACATTCCTCGCCTTGTATGCAACACCATAGTATTTAAATAGAATTGATACGTAGAACGTAGAAAACTCTACAACCAACGTATTAGAACCCGACCTACAACGTATTAATATCAAACATTACATACTTATTCTTTTTTTATTTTTTTTTATTGTACAATAGGGGAGCGCTTGGCCACAATCTCGCCTGATGGTAAGCTGAGATGTGGCCTAAGATGGAGCGCGCTTCCCTAAAATGTACCTGTTCACTCTCCTCTTGAAGACCTCCAAATTGTACTCGTCGGGGAACACAGATTCAGGAAGCATGTTCCAGTCCCTAGCGGTTCGAATAAAGAATGACGATCCGAACCGCTTTGTCCGGGTACATGGAACGTCAACCATGTGGCGATGCCTGGAATCTGTGCGCCTCGACGAACGATGGAAAAATGGGGATGGCGGAATTAGGTCGTGCAATTCCGCAGCGCACTCTCCAAAGTGTATCCGGTAAAAAACCGATAAACTTGCCACTCTGCGACGGTGGGCGAGGCTCTGGAGTTTTTTGCCTACTAGCTCATCGTCGTTTATTAGCCTCTTGGCACGCCTCTCTATCGCCTCAAGTGTCTCCAGCTGGTATTTGGCAGATCCATCCCAGAGGTGAGAGCAGTATTCCATGCACGATCGGACCTGTGCTTGATAGAGGTTGAGCAACTGTCCCGGGCTGAAATACTGCCTCACCTTTGCCAGTATACGAAGCTTTTTTGAGGCTACTTGGGCTTTTGATTCGATGTATGAACCAAAGTTGAGAGTAGGCGTTAAGGTGATACCAAGAAGCTCGAGGTGGTCAGTTATCGGTACGGATACACTTTGGAAGGACGGAGTTAGGTTGAATGGACTCCGTTTAGCGGTGAATAGACACGCCTGGGTCTTGGTCGCATTGAACTTGACCAGATTGGCCTCGCCCCATTCGGAGACTGCCTGTAAGGACAAGTAAAATTAAATAAAAAAAAGGACAAGTAAAGTAAAATTAAAATTATTCCATCTTCATATATCATATCCGAATAGTATTCATAAATTTCTCAAATACATTATAATTTATATGCTTTACGTCGTATGGTAATAACAATATAATATAATATATAACTAGCAAATGTAAACACTTCAACATTACGCAGATTTTTTTATATGACGGTTGTGGTTTTATTGAGTTATGATATGCAGATGTTAGATCTCGTTTTAACAAGATAAATATGTATGATGACTAGACAAATGACTGACTGACTAAATGAGATGACTGGTTTCATAGACTAATTATAAATTATTCTATGAAACATCTGCTTTTCACGATAGTTTGTTTTGTGTAAGTAGGTACATGTTGTTAAGACATGATATTTCTTTAAATAAATGGGCGGATTCGAATTACTGGTAAATGCTATAGCATAATAATATATACTATCTATATTAATATTATAAAGCTGAAGAGTGTGTTTGTTTGTTTGAACGCGCTTATCTCAGACACTACTGGTCTAATTTGAAAAATTCTTTCGGTGTTAGGTAGCCCTTTTATCGAAGAACGAAGGATTTATTATCACGCCAAGTCCAACAGGATCAGAGCAATATGCGGGTGAAACCGCGGGGAACAGCTAGTAATAGTATAAAGGTAAATCCTTAGGAGTTGTAGCTTCAATTTCCCAACTTTAACTGATAAGGTTCGCAATCAATTTTCAAATCAGGTTCATTACAAAGTAGGGATTTTTAAACTTTTAAATAAATCAACTATTAGTTACGTTACCTAACTATATCGTAATCTATGCGATATATTTGGAGAGTTTGCATGTATCTATTATTTTCAATATTAACATGTGTATTTGTAGAACTATTTTAAGGTCTTTATATATATTAATTTATTTCCCGTTTTGTATTAATATTTCGTGATATTCATATTCCTTGATTCTTCTATAACTTAACATTTATCTCGATGATTTAAACAAATGTATTTTGAGACATTTACTTCTCAAAAGGCGCGTAAACATTGCTAGGATCGATAATTCCAAAATTTAGATATCAATCTTAAATATTTTATTAATAATTCAGATTTATCCGTCATTAATAAGCGTATAGTGTAATCAGCGTGGGCGGCGTCTATTTTCTATTTCACATTAGTATTGAAATAACTTCGTTATATCCGTCATTTTGTTGCCTAGTGAATGCGCGCCTTAAAGCACAGACTACTAAATTGCCGATTAAAAAACTGAAATTCCGTTAAATAAGTTTTAAATTTTATTGATGATAAGCTTAGATGATAGGTTTCGTCTTAACATAAATTGAGAAGGTAACTAAGAAAATATTTTCATTTTCCACTATAATAATTTTGAAGTTTTTCGTGTAGAGTTCATTTCTTTTTTGATACAGTAACACCTGAATGAGCACAAATAAGTCATTAAATTGTTTATTAGCGATAGGTAAATAGCATTTCAAACCTTTTTCCCAAACTTTGGGTACAACTTTGCACCCATAGATATCTAAAATGTACCCTGTTATACCCTACTATAAGAAGATACCAGAAACAAGTCACGACATTCAAAGATCAAGAACCTTATAAAAAATAAACACGCAATAAAGGCCTGGCGACCCGCCAGTACATATTATGAATGGCACAAATATTTGGTCGGTATCAGGAAATACCTTTGTTGTCAAACATATGCAGTTCATTTAAAAATAGTTACTCGTGAGATTGTCTTTATTCCTATTGTATGCCAATGTCGGTTAGTAGGTACCTATATTTATAGTTTTTTACTTGATATTTGATTGAAAAATATTGTTTTGCTGTCGCTTATTCTTAGAGGCTTCGGTTTGTTGAAATAGTTTATAGTATTTGCCTAATAAGTAACAAGTTGTGTATTAGCCAAACCTTGGTATTAGCCAACATGATTGGCAGAATTGTCAAAAGCTCTACCGGCTAATTTTAAGTTATGATTTTATAAATTCATACCGCAGTTGATGCTCGGATGATATCAATTTTATTTAAGCATTTAAAAAAAAAATATTTTCTTAAGATTTATTTCTTTATTCTGTGTTTGTTTAAAAAGGATACTTCCACTCAACAATATCGATGCACAGTTTCCTCAAGGGGTTCTTTAGCGTGAGGCAGAAGAGGGCCCGCTTGGGCCTCTCGGGCTGGACCTTAAGGCCTCGGCGCGGGGGCTTGCGCGGGGCCACGGGCACCTGGATGAGGGGCCCCGTGCCATCTGGCTGCGTGGCTGTGGGTGTCGGTGTGGTGTCTTCGGCTTCTGCACTCATCTTGATCTGGAAATGGTATTTTATTTCATAGTTTAAGTACATATAGATCAAAAGTAACGAATTAATATAGCTAAAGTACCTAGGTATCAAAACATTGAAATTACATATTATAAAACAAATTATTTACATTATTCCGCGTAAAATTGCGCTTTCATATTATTTTAAGTACATATTTTTGTTAATTTTTTAAAATTTATCTACCTACATCATAAACACCAGCTTCGCGCTTCTCTGAAAGATTTATTATTTAAAAGTAAGTAGCTGCAATTTATAAGTGGTGGGTACATCACAACTGTTAAGCTTAATAAATTGTAAAAAATGGTAAAACAAATACATAGTTTAAAGTCTGTTTTAAAATGATCGTAGTTAGTATCTACGTTAAATATATACCTACATCCTATTTAAATTCGTAGGTCCAACAATACCAAGCAGTATTCATTAGGAAAGGACTAACTAACTGACTAGACTAACTTCTAGATAGTTCAGATGAGAAGATAATCCCTAAAATGACACTCCACATTCAACCACAAAGTGTCTCTAACTCTTTGTTAACTACTTAACAATAGTAGCTTTTGCCCTCGGCTTCACTTCTATAGTGAGGTGAGTATTTTATTGAATTAGTCTTCTCTGTAATTGCAAAAGCTAAGGCTCCTCTGTGAATAATTTATTCTATTTATGCATAGTCATCAACGCACTTATTATTATTTATCACTTATTATTTATCACTTCTTCATCTTTGCGTGAAATTAATTATCTATGGTAATATATGAATAGATTATTATAATAATAATATATATAGATATTAAATTCATTTTTAAATATGGAATTTTCTCTTCATCTCTGTTCAATTTACCTCTGACAATATACCTACACGGAGAGTAATTCCAGTAATTCAACGTAACGCCGAAGGTCGAAGTATAGCTATTAAAAACCGCGCCGAAATAGTTATGACGCGATTATAAATATGTTTTGCAATAAAACAGAAGCATCGCAGTATTTCTTATCGTGGGTAACCGAGCGATTCCGCTGTTAAAATAGTCAGGCATTGAACTTTGAAAGTCAATGTGGTACATATCGATTTTCGTGGAATAATATCTACTGAGTTTGCAAGCTTTATAAGCTTTATATGTATAGTACCTATTGTTATTAGCTTTGCACCCGCAGCTTCGTTCGCTTTGTCTCTCTTTCTTTAAAAAATCTATCACAATCTGTTGAGTCATTTTAAAACTAAGCATACAGACACGCAGACGGCGAAAAGCGACTTTGTTTTTCAAACAAAAACGATTGAAAGAATTAGGGAAATTTGCACACATTCATCATCCTAGATTAATTAATTAATTTATTTATTTAATAATTTTATGTACCATAAAAAGATTAAGAATGATTATAGATATTCAAAACAAAAGGAAAACATACATAGTACAAATTAAAGTATGAGAACGGACACTAATTAATCCCAATCATAGCAAGCTTTATCATCATCGCAAGCTTACTTAAATTAGATGATTTATTACGAGATAAATAATAAAAGAAAATGTTTCTCCACGTTTATTGCATCGTTCACGAAACTAACTATCCGTTAAGCGCGTTAAATATAAATAGTTAATAAAATTACATTTCCGAATGTTCAGTGATTCACTGGCAGCTATTTCGTGGAATGCATTACTTCTCGAAGTTTTTGGTACGCGGGTAAAGAGGACGGAGGTTATACGTTGATTCATGTTTAATTTTGGTGACAGTTTTCAGTTTTTTTTGTTGTTGTATTGAGTCATAACCGTGGAATCTTGTGTAGGATGCATTCTTAAAGATTTTGGTTGAATATTTATTTATATTTCACTAACTTTCCGCCCACGGTTTCTCCCGCGTTCTGAAAGTAAAACCCGCATGTTCTGTACCAAATTTGAAAAGAAGAGACAGACAGACAGAGATTATTTTGCATTTAATAATGGTATTAGTAGATATTCTAAATGTTCATATTCGGTAATAACTCAGCCGCCAGAATCACAGACACAATAGAAAATCTATTCTGTCGTGGACCGATCGGGCCGCTCGGGGCTCAATGGGTAAATAATTTTTTGTACAAAAAAAAATCATTAACCGACTTCAAAAAAAGGAGGAGGTTATCAATTCAGCCGGTATGTTTTTTTTTACTTTCATAAAACCTTCAGAACTTGTACAACAAATAATCTTTTATTTTACAAATCGCTACCGCTCATACATTACACTACTACAGTACTATTTAGACTATTTCAAAGCCATTCCCTTCCTCTATAATATAATATATTATTAGCTACTGTTTATGTGTGAATTAAATGTGAGAATTAAGTTTTAATATAATACTTATTGTATTTAAAATTACAGGCTTCTAAAGATAGAAAAAAGAATAAAACACTTCTGTGAAAACTTTATCATGCAACGAAAGAAAAATAGGTAAAGAAAGAAAAATGTTTTGCTACAGAATTGTTTACGTTGTAACTCTTTGATTTTTCAATTTTGTATCGTGTCGTCTCTAAATAATATAAAATAACTACAAACTTATCACAATTCACAGCATAGTTAAATAAATTCGTTTTGCACTAAAGCCGCCACTAAACAGTGGCACTGTATTTCAGTCAAACTGTAAAGTTGATTTACGACTTAATGAGAATTCCTAATAGTTGTAAAGTTTAATTTAGTTTTCTTACTAGATACCTACCTACTATTTTAAGGATATACTCATGCCAAATGTATTGTAATTCCACAAATAGATTGCGAAGACATAGCTTTCATTGCAAATGCACATAAAAATATAAACTCGTGAAAATGTTTTCAAAAGTTACTCATACTTTTAAAGTTTAATATAAAGTTTGTATGCCGTGAAGGTCGTATTCGCAATGAAATTTATCAGTTGCGTGTAGCAGTGCCATTAGAAAGAATATAATGGACGCGTTCCGATACAGGCATACAGCTGTCTTTCAAATGGCGGCCATGACAGTTTTATGGGATGTATATTTGCGATTTAGATTTTTATCTGTATACATTTTGCGTTTAGAAATTTAACGCTTAATTATATTACTCCTGTGGCGCTGAAACCCCGAAGTGGGTCTTGGCCTCCGAGACGAGAACTCTCCACCTTCCCCGGTCCTGAGCGGTCTCTTGCCAATTGTCATTGGCTTGGAGCTTACTCAGGTCCCTCTCCACTTGATCGCGCCAGCGATACTTGGGTCGACCAACTGGCCGTCGGCCCGACGGACGACCCAAGTATGCTCTCTTCAGACCTCGCTCCTCACCCATTCGCTCTACATGTCCGAGCCAACGCAGGCGTCGTGATTTTATTTCCCCAAGTATATTTGGCTCGGCCATGAGTTTTTCTAAATCGGCATTCTTACGGACTTTCCAGCTTCCATCCTCTTGTTGGATAGGACCAAAGATCTTCCTAAGAAGCTTTCGTTCGGTAACTAAAAGGTTACGCTCTTCGTTCTGGGTTAGGGTCCAGGCTTCACAACCATATGTAAGTATTGGTCTTATAACCGTCTTGTATATCCGCAGTTTGGTGTTTTTACTTAATTATATACTTAGTTTATTTATATTTCAATCACGATTGATCGTTTATTCGATAGTTAATACGTATGTGTCCGTTTATATTATTTATCGTTTTATGATTTATAGGAAAATGCATTAGTTTTAAGAAATTCAGAAAAAAAATCGTTTATAATTAAATTTTAAAACGATTTCCATAAGTGTAAAATCTGAATTAAATGAAATGTCATAAATGTCAATGTCGATTTGTGGCGGGAAGTAATGGCGGGAAGTGTGGATAATGGATACGCCTTCATAAAATGCAAGTCATCTTATGTATATGTAAGTGCAGTTTAAAAAAATCCTAATTATTGGGGTCCTAACCACATACGCATCCCTACTTATATTAATTACAATTAATGAGAAACTATATATTTACGTCTAAGCATACGAACGTCACGGGTAGTGCTATGCATAATAATTAATAATACAATTTTAAAATCATTAAGTATTTACTAATTGTACTTAATACAGATGTTTCAATTAGATTTATAATGTTCATTTACAAACTTAACACGCAAATAAGTACCTAATGCTGAATTAAAATGTTTCACAAATTAATTAGCGGTATGACATGAAAATACTATTGTGTTCATTAGTTGTTAACAATTTGATAGTATTAAATTCACTAAACAAACCGCACTTGTAATTGCTATTTGCTTCATACATTTGTTTTTAGATTATAACAATATTATTACATACTAGCTTTCCTCCCGCTGCTTCGCCCGCGTTTTCAAAGAAAAACCCGCATAGTTCCCGTTCCCGTGGGATTTAAGGGATAAAACCTATCCTATGTGTTAATCCAAGGTCCCCTCTATATGTGTGCTAAGTTTCATTGTAATCGGTCCAGTAGTTTATGCGTGAAAACTATACATAAATACAAACTTTTCCTTTTTATAAACTAATTTTAGGTATATACTCATTTTCATTAATTTCATTAACAGCTCAGCTTTAGTAAAATATTCTTGGTGACATAAACTATTATAAGCAAATTGAACATTCTGTGTAAGTAGAGCGGGGCTTACAAGCTAGTCACGTTATTTCAAGATGAGATATCGTTGCGCTGCGTCATCATGCTAGACTGTGATTAATTATCCTCTTTATATTTTCGTTAGTAATCTCATTGTATGTAGTGCGTGAAATATAAAAAGGATTCAATGAAATCTTTTAGCATATAATATCTTGAGGATTTTCAAGAAAGGTATAATCATCGAATTTATTACCTGTAGCCTGTAGGTACTACACCTCATGTGCATAATGTCACAGATTAATAAATACATAGATACTAAATAAATGGTTGATTTTATATTAGTGTTACCTATTTGATTTTGTATTAAAACTGAGTTAAAAAGACGATACCTATAAGCACACATAGCAAGCTCTTGAAAACTTTTCTTCAAAGGAAACTTCTAAACGTACAATCCTGATAATTTAAAAGAAAAATAAAGAGGTTTAATGACCCATTGTACCTTATTTACTTAATATTATCGTTAACTCTATTAATAATTATATTTTTCTCCGAACAATATTAGTTTATATCTAAACCTAGATTAATCTCTTATCAAGTGAATATAACTTTTAATCCACAACCTAACTTAGGACAGCAACTTTAACAAAAACTAGACTAATACAATATTCTCTTCACGACTTTTTACCGAAATCATTGGTAAAAGGGAAAAATAACTGTTGCTAGGGATAACTGCTGGCTTTGATGTTTTATTACCTTCTTTTATTGACACAAGAACATCTTTGAACTATTCTGTGATTGTAGACTTGAATGAAATTGTATTTGTGTTGTTTATTGTTTCTTTAGCGTCCCTTTAGGCGGTGAATTTCATGTGTCTACTGGTTTCTAAAAGAGGTTATTAAAATAATTACAACACTCTGCAGGTTACTTACGTGTAGGTAAGTTCATTAAAATTGAAAAATATAATCTCTCAACGATTTCGAAATATGCATCAATAACTCTGCTGTACCTAGTGTTACAGAATGTAAGATTCGTAAATGAAATATTTTATTTAGGTTGAATGTAGAATGAAATATGAATTGAATTAGGTTGAATGAAATATGAATTGAATGTAGGTACATTACCTACATTCAATAGCATGGTGTAGCAATTTCAGTGAATAAAAAGTGTCTAAAATATTCTTCAAACGTTTCCACCTTCAATTTTGTTTTCAAAATCCTAATACATACCTCCTAAGAAAATTCCTAACAAAACTCTATGTTATTTTCTTCCATTAAACATCAAGGCAAACCAATATGTTCTATATCTAAAACAGTATTACAAATCCAGCTTACTATCAAAGTTATAATTGGCTTCGATATCGAATAAACAGTGTTTCATATTAGTTGTGATTACGTCAGACTCGAATCGCGATAAAATCCATTACTTGTAAGCTACATAATACCTAACCTATCATAATTAGAGACATCTGGCAAATGTAACAAAAGCTTTGTGTGTTCGTAATAGATTTATATAGCCTATACCGTTTACAATTGAAATCTAAATCAAGGTAAAGGAGATAAGTTCTCTGAATGTGCTAGAAATTATTGTTAGATTATTGTTTGTAGTTATGTGAATAAACTGATCACATAAATTGTATTCATTGTTAAAAATCTAATAACATATTCAGAAAAGCTCTATAACAGTAGGAACAAGGATCGTCTCTTGTAACATGATATAAAAGTTTTAGCAATAACAAATATTATACCTACATAGTAAATACTCAAATGACCAACTCTCTACAAATTTTCACAAAATACTTTCAAAACAACATTCTTACCAACAATTTTGACTAAGCCCACGAAAGTGCCTCAGAACTTTAACGTTCGCCCAAATGCAAACTTGTTGATAGTCTACGGACAGAATATTAAATCTCCAATAATTTCACTCGCTCGAATGTATGCTATTTTCCTTGACCTATATTCTGCTGATGAAACATTACAAGCATCCCAAGACAATGGCTTGAAACATCTGACTGATAGACATGATTGCATTACTCATATCCGCTTTTCAATGAAAATTCCGTGACTGTTTACTTTCTAGCTAGCTTGAAACTCTTCGGAATATATTCACAAGAATGGAATTTTAAAGAAACAAAATTAAATATTTTTCCTGCGTCATCTCTTACCAGTTTTCAATCTAGAGGGTTCGCAGGTAGATAATCTGATAATAATTATTATACAAATGTATAATAATTATTATTTCACATTGTATAATTACGCTTATCAGATAAACGTAAATTTATGACATGTATTTAGGAAACATTATTGTACAGGACTCGGTCCAAATTTTCCAGAAAATCTGTTAAACCAGAGTTACTAATACAAATTCACATCAAAGTACGACCAAAAAGTTACATTAAAAGCTAGACAAACAAAATGGAATCGTGAAACATCAATTGAACTACAAAGAGCACGTAAATTAAACAATAATGATATAAAACGGCTATCCACTCGCGTCTCGGTTTATCGTAAACAGCTAATGTACGTCCGTGTCTTCTCCATTAACAGTGTTACGTCTACTTTAATACTATCTGTAGTTAAGGGTTATTTAACACCTAGAAACACGGTAAAGCTAGCCGCTAGGATTATGGTAAGGTTGTAAAGAGATCCTTGTCAGCTCTTTTCTGTAGAAACTGCTTTCCGACTTAAAACTAGAAGCTTTTTCGCGTACTGTGTCGCGTAACGTGCGACAACAAGTGAAGGTAAAAAACTAAATAATTACTGTTTTATTCAATTAAAAGTTTTTATTGGTATACTGAGGGATGTTTACTGTAATCACATTAAAAACTTGTTTCTGGACCATTAGGTATGTTTGCTTATTCAGATAAATCAGTTCAGTTTATAAATTAACGCAGGAAGAAATCAGACGCATTTTTAATGAGGCGAAGCAAGTCAAGGCTGTAAAGAGATGGCCTGCCAGTGACGGGCCACTACTAAAATATTAGAATTATTAATTACGACGTCAAATAAAATTTTCCGTCGAATGGAAAATATGCTAATAATACCATGCGAAAAAGCCAAGTGCAATAAAATATAAATATTTATAAGATACGACACGACGTCGTAATGACCCCGTCTAGACGAGATCGTAACGTGACGTCGCATGTTTATGTTATACGTTTAGGGGATTTCATAAATTAACTGACCCATCTTGAGCTTTGATTGTAGATAAGCGAATTGGTTTATACATATATTTATAAGGACTGAATAGCATGTAGTGCTTATTAATATTTAATTCTGAAGTTTTCTGCATTGTGTTTCTTAATACAAGCTGGCTGACTTCGAGCGCATTCAAAATTATTTGTCGGCAACACAAGTTCTTCCAATAAAAATGTGCATAAGTTGACCTTATAAATAAGTATAAAATTTAAAAGAAGTAATTATTGCATGAATATTTAAATCTCACTCTGAAAATCGAAGGGATACTAAAGTAACCATGAAAAACTCGATAGTGTTACACCCAGTTACACCCACCACGAATTATGTATTTTCATTTATTTTGTGGATATAAATTATAAGTACAAGACGATAAACATGATTTATATCGAAAATAAAATCATAATTTCACACCGTCATGAGCTCGTAAACAGAATTTAAAAGAAGCTCCAAGAAGCTATTTCGTGATTTAGATAATTATTTTCCCGCGCAAATGAAATATGGCGGAATGCGAAGCGATCGTATCGAGGTCAATGACATAGGTCTTCATAAATAAATATTCAATGCCGGAAACAGGGATCTGTTAGCGAATAATTTCCAGGAATTTTATAATTTACGTCATTTTCCACTGTAAATTGTAATGGATGGAAAATTTATGTGTCAATCAAACCTGTCTATGAGAGAAGTGATATATGTATTTTCTGAAGTTTTTACGTAAGTACAAACTTTTAATAGAACATATTTTAAAAGCGATTTTATTTTGAATTCCTGACACCAAAGTAGTGATGTGCGGCAGAATTTGCGCTCATACTTTTACTCTATAAAGTCTCCTTCATGCTCGTGAAATTCAGTTTGAAGTCAGATATCCTTTTTCAATATTTGATGTAGGTAGATCCTAAAAAGTTATAAATATAAAGTGATTGCTTAGATACCTAGAAGAAATTGTTTAGCCTGTTTGGCTGCTTATCTATGAGCTTATATTTGACATAATTAAAATCCAACATCCAAAATTAACCGATTTAAATTCCACAATTAAATTTCAGTAATTTTCACTCGATAATAAATTATTCTAAAAATAAAAAGTCCACATGTGTCAAGTCGCAGGAAACAGCCAGCATTCAATAAATCTAGATGATAAAACATACGGATATGTGTAGTAAATCTAAGCGATTTCAATTTATTTACTCAAGTTTATAATGCAATAAAATAATCATTTGCATCTGTGCAATAAATTTAGTCATCGAAACGGCGCGGCGCCACCGTTTACTGCCAATTACACGTTACGATAACGATCGGATGCGATATAAAATCGTGTCGTTAGCGTTAATTGATGCTTTGAGTTCGCGGTCGCCGTGAGGCATTATAAAAACGTTATTTTTATAGATTTTGAAAGTATTTTAAATGGATTATGCTAAGTGCTAAAAATTTATTATACCTATAAATCTAACATAATATAGGGCGT
Organism: Colias croceus; assembly: GCF_905220415.1. Lineage (NCBI taxonomy): Eukaryota > Metazoa > Arthropoda > Insecta > Lepidoptera > Pieridae > Colias > Colias croceus. Next base: position 6,762,921 of record NC_059562.1, read on the forward strand.
CCCACCGTCTGTGTATTAATCCGTATAAAGGGACTTAAAGTTTTGCAGGGATATCCTGTATAATAAATCAAATAAGTTGGTTCAGCCTTTCTTTATTTATTATTTCTGGAACACAACTTTCTTTGTTGTTGTAATATTTCTAAGCTTCTTAACACTTTCTAGAAGGTTCTTGACATTGACGTAATGACACTATAGAAGTATTAAAGAAAGCACAACATCCTACAAATAAGCTAGTGAATAAAATAAATATACCTAGATTAAAATTACTATAAAATCTCACCTATTATCTTCTATTCCCAGCGAACTCGTCCCAATATTCAGTTCCATACGAAACACGTCTGTCGCTCGAAATTTATAAAATATACAAACAAATCGTGGATTAGGGCTAAGTGAACGTGCTGTGATGGTTTGGTCCCCTGAAACAATACAAATACTTGATTTAATTTGAAATTTGAGTTGGTTTTACGGTATTTTAGTGTATAGAAAAATAATATCAATTGCAAACTCATGGGATACTACAATATGTGTATCGATTCGGATTTCCTTGACTTTTTGAAAATCCTGCAACACTGTTATAGAAGTAGATAGTTCTGTAATAAAGATATTACAGAACTATCTACTTCTATAACTATCTAATTAATCCGACTATCTTACTGCAAAATAATATCAATAAAAAGCATCATTCATCCACATAAACTTTTGCGTTTATACTGTAGTAGGATTCATTTACAAGGTTCTCAAGCGTTTCAGTATTTACATTTACACCAACGTAGAGTTCTTGTTAAAACTATTATAAGTGATCAGTATAAGGTGATTTGTATGAATAAAATATATCGTAACTAGCCGTTTCCCGCAGCTTTGCCTGCGTGGAAAAGATTTTATCCCCTTGGGGCAGAATTGATCAATATCCTTTAAAATGCCTACGTCTTAACATCTACCTGCATGCCAAATTTCAGCCCGATCCGTCCTGATGATAGATCACTATGTCAGTCAGTCAGTCACCTTTGAGTTATACATTTATATGATTAGTGTTTAGATTTATATGATTGAATCAAATAATCAATTGTATCTTTTACAGTGCAATGGATAGAAGCTGAACCAGCCAAGCGTGCTCTTGCATTCGCTTCACTGATTTCAATTCTAATCTTGTCTCTATAAGATAAAATTTAATAGATAGGCTTAATATTGAAAAGTCCTCCTATCCATAATATTATATCCATTTAGTATTACATGATTGTATTTAAAAGCAAACGTACATAAGTTCAAGTAAATAGATGAGACAAAAAACAAACTCTATCAAATGGTTTGTTTAATTTTTTAGATTTCTGGTAACACTTATAGTTATTTGATTACAGTGTAATATTGTGTATGCTTGAAGTTCGACATTCGCTAAATCTAGAGAAATATTGTATGATGAATAAAGATCATAATTTTTGCTTATATCATACGTATGCGACGTTGAAAATATTTAGTAGAGATTTAGTTTAAATTGGAACTATAGTTTCCAAAGTAATTGAAAAAAAAAATCGAAATGCAGCAAGATATACTAGACAGTAATTGATGTCGGGATTCGAGTTACGACAGTCCCGTTAAAATAAACACCATCAAAAATAATTTAATGGATTCACCTGACTCTTCTCACGATGTCTTTTCCTTCCTTCAGTTTATTTTTGTTCCTTATTTTCTTTAAAATTTAAAAAATACGAGTTTTTAAAAGATAGTAGTTTTCATTAAAATAATCGGGTTGTTTTCAATGATTAGTGACAAAGTTTATGGCCTTCAATAGAACTTTTGTTTTAAATAAATAAATAAATAAATAAATAAATTTCTTTATTTGCATAATGTGTGTACAAAGATAGCAATATTACTTATACTTAGGTAGAATCAACACATTAGCCATAAATGGCGTGCAAATTAAATCAGCTCCGCAAGATCGCAACATATTATTTTGATTACCATAAAGCATGTTTCTGTTTTTGCTTTAATCAGAACCTTTACAATCTTTACTCGTCTTTGCTTTGTCTTTAATTATTTTTTTTTATTATATTCAATTTTGGCAAGTAGTAGGTATAACAATTCGAAACAAAATCGTATCCAATTTCCTCACATATACAAATAAACCTTATTTAATTACTAGATTTCCGCCCGCGGCTGTGACCGCGTTTTCAAAGGAAAACCCGCAAAGTTTTCCCGTGAGATTTCCGGGATAAAACCTATGTGTTAAACCTATGTGTTAATCCAAGTTACCTTCTATATGTGCGCTAAATTTCATTGTAATCGGTTCAATAGTATTTGCGTGAAAGAGAGAAACAAACACATACACAATATCCTCACAGACTTTCGCATTTATAATATTAAGTAGGAAGGATTAGTAGGACTATACAATTGTTTTATTACATAATTAATACTCATTTAAAACAAAACGCAACAAGCGTTATTATTAGATTGCATCAAAGCAACAGCTGATGCTATTTTAGGAACGCATCTGGGTCGCATTGCATGATATGTGTATCGAGCGTAATGTAATTATGTTTTATGAGTGAAAATTCGTTTTGTTATAGCTGCGAATAATGAACTATTGTCCATACAATGTAATTAATTGTCACGAATATGGAGTAAAATATCTAAATGGATTGTCACGTGTTTGGAGTAAAATAATATGTAGAGTTTAGTTTCAAATTAAAGAAGTTGAACAGTGGGAACTATGAGAAATATGTTAAGATTAATAATAGGTACTATATTGATTAGGTGCAATCATAAAAGTTATACCTAACAGCTATGGTATACGGCATATTGCATGTAAAGTAATAAGACGCTAGACAAGATCGAAAGGTCTATATTTTAAATATGAATTCGTTAATGAAATTCCATCTCCCATATTGCCAGATACCAAGTTCGATAACCCTTTATCTAACTAGATTTTCCCTTGCAACCAATAATATTTCATGTCCATTAAACACCGATCATTTTCCAGAAATTCCACTAGACAACTAACTTCAAATATTTCATGTCCATTAAACATCGATCATTTTCCAGAATTTTCCACGCATAATTACTAGACAACTAACTCCAAGAAGAATTATGTAAGATCCAACATTTTGAGATCCTCCTATAACATTATAAATGCGAAAATTTGTATGTTTGTTTGTTTTGCATGAAATTTAGCACACTCATAGAGGGTAACTTGTTTTATCATACTTGTTATATCAATTATCATACATAGGTACCTATAAGATTTTTAACCCGAAAACTGCGGGTTTTTCTTTGACTACGTAGGCGAAGCTGTGGGCGAAAAGCTAGTAATTCATAATTTCAAATACTTGTTCCTAATATCTCATGCAATATGTTCCACTTTGCTCCAGTGGCATCTTCATTAGTTAACAAAAACTTTCAACTGAAGCTAGTTTCCATTAATCACATGTTACGATTTAATATTCAGCCAACTTCCGCGCAGATGGTGAGATCTTCAGTTCAGTGAAAACTATATCTATACTAATATTATAAAGCTGAAGAGTTTGTTTGAACGCGCTAATCTCAGGAACTACGGGTCCGATTTGCAAAATTCTTTCGGCGTTTGATAGCCCATTAATCGAGAAAGATTATAGGCTATTATCACGCCAGGACCATCAGGAGCGGAGCAATGCGGGTAAATCCGCGGGGCACAGCTACTGAGTAATATGTGAAATGACTTTTGATGAGAATCGGTTAGGTATTCCTAATTGCTAAGTATAATGACGATTCAAAAAGCTCGAGCTTTATTGAATTAATTTATTAAATGCCTTTGCCCTTTACCACTCTAACGAAAAAGTGTTATTGGTTTTGTATTGGTTGACTCCTTCTGTAGTTACACATGATTTTGTTTACCTATCCCGAAATAAAATAATGTTTTTTGTTTATTAAAATATAGATATAACTAAAGGCTTGAATTTATAATTATGTCCGAAATTTAAAAGATTAAACACTAAACAAGCTGCATTATTTACAGGCTATTTAATAATATATGTATTTGATGCTTTAGCTTAGTTCATACCGAGGTGATCGTACTAAAAATGCTTAAGTTAAGAAACGAGAAAAGTCTCTCTCTCAAATAATAATAAGTACTTTCACCCTGTTCATCCTCGTTGTAAATTGTGATAACCATTTTCCCAAGTCGTATATCCATTAGTTACAAAACTCGCAACAAACTATTACTTCTCAGACTCTTTCACCATCAATCAAACTAAATGAAAAGATGTTATTGCTTTGTGCCACGTTTAATTGAATTACCCTTTCCTTTCCTAGCTGTAAGTATTTCTTTGTATATTCACATTTGAAAGAGGAAACTTTAGGTTAAGAGGTGACCGTTTTGTGTTCTATTGTTGTTTCGTTATAGGTACATATGTGGTACTTGAGAAATCCTACATTTATTCCATTTATAAAATATATTTTTTACAAAAGGTTGAAGTTGTTAAGCAACTTTTGCTTAAAAGAATAATAAAAACAGTTAGATAAAGCGTTTTTGAATAGTATTACATGAATGAAATTTTTTCCATTTTATTTATTCTTATAATTAATGTATATATCGCATGGTAAAATATCGGTTGCATGGTAAAAATATATACGAATACATATTTTTTTCATTAGGTTTCTAAATACCTATAAAATATAGCGTACTTGTGACAAGTCTTAGGAAGTTCAAAGTTTTATTGTTTGCGTAACAATAAATTTAATAAGATCAGGTTAATAATGCAAAATCGTCTCGCTTAACGAAGTTCACCCTCAGTTTTAAACAAGATTAAGGCCAAACAATTTGATATAACGCTAAGATCCGAGACGCAATTTGCGAAGCATTCCTAAATGGATCGCTATCATAATTAATTGTTTTAAGGCTGATGACTAACAAAATGCTGAATAAATTTTCATTTTTGAACAAATTTTCGATACGAACATGCAGACACTTGATTATTGTAACAAAATAATACAAAACTAGATTACAGACAATTGAAGTTGCCTAAATAATTATTGATTACTATAGTAATTACTAGCATTGATATTTGATATCTATTATCTCTACGGAAGCATCTTACCGCTTTATGTGCAACGACTATACAATTTCACGAAAAAATGATGTACAAAGCATAATATATTTTAGTCAAACAATAGCAATACATCGGGTTATAATATAAGCAATTAAATTTACGCAGTATAAACACGTATTGCTAAAGATGCGCGTAGAAACTAATAGACAAACAGAAAGACAAAAGCTCTATTAATATAGTAATTAGGTATAGATTTCGCAACTCAATTATAGACGACTTAATTTTTATAGTATGTATCCCGTACAAACAAAAAAACATTAAGTTTCTTTCTTCCTCTATAATTTACTACCTATCCGCCTGCGGCCTCGCCCGCGTTTTCAAAGAAAAACCCGCATAGTTCTCGTTCCCGTGGGATTTCCGGGGTAAAACCTAGCCTATGTTAACTGAGCACTGAGCACAGTGATGATGCAGCTTTCTAACTGTGAAAGAATTTTTGAAATCGGTCCAGTAGTTTATACGTGAAAACCATATATACATACATAATTACAAACTTTTCGTCTTTATAATATTAGTAGAGATCTATTTTTTATAATTTAAACAACACATTCTAGAAATGTTTTTCTTTAACACTGCGGTTCAAAAGCTTCTATGTCTAAAGTTTTGTACCACTAAGAAGTATTGGGTATATCATCTGTATAGTTGTACAGAATTGCAGACGTCGTCTCAGAGGCTGGGTGATTGGCCCTCTCTAGTGGAGACCTCTTACGTCAACCTGCTTGGTTTGGGTTTTGTTAAATGTAGGCTTAATTGTGTTCTATGTAAACACGGAGATTTGTTTTGGAGCTATAGTGATTTTGTTAAAAATAATTAGTCAGAGGTTAGTAAATCTTAAAATAGTTGTTTTGAATATTAACTTTAGGATCATGTTGGATTTTTTTTAATCACACTACTTATGTATGCACCCCCTATGCACCTCATCTTATTAGTTGTAAATAATTGAGGAGACGTGTCATAAAAACAGAAGATAGGTAGTTCGACTGTTCGAGATCTCGCGTAAATTATCCTCAAAATTTTAATTTAATTTTTCATTATTTAAAAGCGCATATGACCGCATACTTTTATAGATTTTTTTATACCTTTTATAAAATTTTACATGTTCAATAATTAAAAAAAGTCCATAAATTCTGTGAAAGGTGTTCGACCTTCAAATTGCTGACATCACAGAGGGTACGCACGACACAGAGGGCGCAAGCAGGGTTGACACTTTTCAGACGCATTTTATTGTTTATTAAATAATATTTACTAGCTTTCGACCGCGACTTCGTCTCCTTGGTCTAAAACTTAACAAATTACATAATTAAATTTTCCTCGCAAACCACTCTATCTATTAAAAAACTGCATCAAAATCGGTTGCGTAGTTTTAAAGATCTATGCAAACATAGAGCGGGTCAGATAGCGAGTTTGTTTTATTCCATATATTGATGATGTTCTAGGCACTTGTCTTTCTAAAAAGATGTAGCTTTTTTTAGGAAAAGAATTTTCACAAGCGTTAGATTCAGAGCTTATTAACAAAGAAAAGTTGTTTAGCTATTGTTTTAATAATAAACGTTTCCCAACAGTGTTATCATTTTCATTTCCAATAATAAAAACTATATCTGTTTATTATCAATAGATCAATAGATAGATTATATATACGTGTATGATTGCAAACAATATTAGACAGCATATTATTTCCGCATTCCGGAGTATTTTTTTGACCTTTTTATGATGATAGAATGTTTTTATATTACAATCATCATCATCATCATCATCAGCCCATGTATTATGTTCCTACTTCCACGGTGGCCAAGTATGGAGTGGAAGATGTCACAAGTCCTCGAACTTTTGATTCTTCGACGTGTCAGTTTCCTCACGATTTTTTCTTCACCGTAGGGCAGTGGTGATGTTATAAATGCGCAAATAAACTGAGCCGCCACAGCACTTGAAATATTATAATAACAACCTTATAAGGGGCATATGTTCTTACTATTTAAAATAAATTATTTATTCTATTTATTTGTAAGTAAAGATTGAACGGTTTTTTATTGTCTTATAAAGTTGGCAGCCCTAGGTGTGAGCGGGCTCACTGACCTACGACCTAAATGCGCGTTCAATTGCACCACTGCGAAATACGCCTAGATGCTCCAGTTATCATTTTCCTTGTAATGTACGAAAGCTCACAGATACTTATATTAATAACTGAAAAAACATATTTAGATTTAGAGAAAGCATCCTTCTTGTATAATTATAACATACCGACGTAAGAGCTAGAAAAGCTCGCTTAAAAGAGCTTTTCGCAAAGTTAGAAGAGGACAATCTATTGAACATATTTTTTCAACATAATGGAGTTTTCTGCACAATGCAGTTTTGCTTAAATTATAAATTTAATGGGCAACTGTAATTAAAACCGATTAAAACCGCGGGGCATAGCTGTTGTGTTATTAAATAGGCCCAATATCTAGTATTTATAGGACTACGTGAATAAAGTCATAAGCTAGTAAGTTATTTTATAGAGCGTCATGAAACAATCCATACTAATATAATAAATGCGAAAGTAACTCTGTCTGTCTGTCTGTTACTCAATCACGCCTTAACTACTGAACCAATTTGCATGAAATTTGGTATAGAGATATTTTGATACCCGAGAAAGGACATAGTATAGGTTTTATCCCTGAAATCCCACGGGAACGGGAACCTGCATAGTTCATGTTTTTCTTTGACTGCGCGGGCGATGCCGCGTGTGGAAAGCTAGTTTTCTATAAGTTCTTTGTATATTACTTATCTGACCCGTCAACTATAGTTATTCGATGCAAGACAAGGGTCACGGTCCGAGTAATAGCGTTAGCTATAATATAATATCGCGGGCGTCCCTGGAGCGATAAATTCTGGGTTGATGTAATTTACAAGCAATTGTCGCGTAATTCGACGCCATTCCTTCATCTACGTTTGTTATTGAGAATTTATTGTTTTGAGTTAAATAGTTTTCACGCTTGATGATTTCCACTTTATATGAAACTAGCTTACCGCCCGCGGCTTCGCCCGCTTTGTGTAAAACCTAATAAATTATATACTAAAACCTTCCTCTTGAATCACTCTATCTATTAAAAAAACCGCATTAAAATCCGTTGCGTAGTTTTAAAGATTTATCTAAGCATACAAAGGGCATAGGGACAGAGAAAGCGACTTTGTTTTATACTATGTAGTGAAGTGATATATTACTAGCGTAAGATCCGCGGATTCGAGCGTGTATTTTATGTAATTCTAATCACTTTTAAAGGTATTATAAGGGTATTATATTTATGACTAAAAAATACCTATGCACGTCTTACATACGTCTAACTATACAAAAATCATCATCAATAATTATCGTCTAAACTCTTAAGTCAATCCAAATCTGTTCAATGCTTAACGTTTGAAAAAACAATTGTACAAGCAAATTATATTATTAATATGAAAATAAATCTGCTCTTATTTTCAAATTAATAGTAGGTATTTATCCATACTCGTAACTAGGATGTGTGTCGTAGCGATACATAATTTATTATAATAATTATTTGAATGTGTGCATCCTAGTATTACTTATCCATACTCGTCACAAGGATGTGTGTCGTAGCGATACATTACTTATTATACCTAATAAATAATTTAATGTGTGCATCCTAATAATTAAGTTAGACGGCGAGCTTTATAAGTGCAATTTACTGTCAATACTTACGCAAGTACCCCCTTCACTATACTATACATCTTACGGCTTTTGCCACGTCATGTAAGAAACAAAAATCACTTACAACCCCACCATAGGTACCTGTCTCACCCCAAAGATAGTCCTATTTTTTTCAATGTTCTTTATTTTGATTAATTATAATCTCATTAAGTAAGAACGCAACGTGGACTATTTTTGGATAATATTCTATCCATGTACCTTTTCTAAATCTAAGTATAAAGTGCACTAACCACATCTGCAAATGGTCTATTATATCAGATTTCCCCTTTTTAACTTATTTATATCAATGGTGCAATACAAATAAAAATAGCTTACGCAGAGCGTGATATATCGAGACATTTATTTTTAGTGGAAAAGCTATTGAGAGAATTATTTTTGTGAGCAATCAATTAGTGAATCAACAGTGACAATGGATGAATCATTCTTTGTTATTTTAAGGTCAAAATTTACGAGTTTGGCTCGTATTCAGGAAGGTAGCGAAGTTTTAAATTCCTACTTCTACTCAAGTTTGGGAACGCATAAATCTTTTGCTTGTAGTTGTAGTTTCTAAAAGATTCAGAAATCACGGGTATGTTATCTGTACGTATTATTATAAAGACGAAAGATTTCTTATTTATTTGCACCAAAAAACTTTGTAAACATCTGGACCGATTTCGAAAATTCTTTCACAAATAAAAAGGCTTCATTAGCGTATTACATATTTTTCGTTTTGTCCCTGTTCAATAATGTATCTTCTTGTTTGCTCGTGTATTCTAATAATGTTTATTAATTATTCGTTCGCATACACAAAAGACATACCTACTGCGACACGTGTTTCGAAGCCAGGGAGGAAATAGTTTCCCTGTCAGGAAATGAGAGGGGTTTTAAAAGCTTCACTAACGAAGTCGCGATCGAAACTACGGAACAAAGGAAATCGTTAGTTGTGTAATACTGGAGTTATGTTTTTTAACGAATGGAAAATATTATAAACATGAGGAAAAACAAATGGGTTGTGAAAGACCTTTACACTCTACACGACTATGATGTATCGAAATTGATAGTAATTTTACAACTTTAAATTATTTATTAAAAAAAGAGCGTGTGTGCCGAGAACACGTGTCAGAAGTGAAACTTCTTTGGCAAGATTAAAAGATAGCTACCAAAATCGTCTACTCCCTGACGTGACGGTAATGGCATGGCATGGCCTTAAAATTTAACTCACAGCGCGCCTAAGGAAGTTTCACTTAAAAAATAATGTCGCGATCTGACAAGATACAAGCTACTGGTCACCTATTTGACCTTTATGAAAATCGTTAGCAAAACCTGCGTGAAATGCCTCTGCACTATATCCCACAAGGGATTACGCGCGTAAACCTTTCATACCTACCTACCTGAAAGAATAATTAGATTGTTAATGTACTGATAAAAACATATAAAAACCAATCGTGCAGATTTCTTCCTATTACACCAGTAGAACGTAGCACAATAATTTTTCAAAATTAACAATTTTATCTGCCACTTAGAAACTGTCTTACCGACCCACTAACACTTAGCACAGTGACGCTGTCACCACTATCTATAAAACAACGTAATAGGTCTGGAAAGCTCCCGCCCACGCTGAGCTTACCCAAACCAACCTCAATTATTTACTGTACAAATTGTATTTATTGATTGTACTCTCTAATATCATGTGCCTACAGCAATAGCTATTGAGTTAGCTTTAAGGATGGTAAACGATACTGCAAAACTAATATGACATTATGTCGTCTCTAGAATTTGTAAATTAACGACACCGTTTTCAAACGGCGACATCATACGAATTACCTGCGAAATAGAGATGTAAACCACACTAGTCTAAACTTAAAATATAGGGTTAATCTGTAGAAATTTGAGAAATAGGAGTTGTTGCAGAAAACACTTTTAAATATTATATGCCAACTTATATTAGTATAGTTTTTTCATATTATATGCATACACTAGATTTCCGCCCGCGGCTTCGCCCGCGTTTGCAAAGGAAAACCCGCATAGTTCCCGTTCCCGTGGGATTTCCGGGATAAAAACTATCTTATATGTTAATCCAAGTTACCCTCTATATGTGTGCTAAATTTCATTGTAATCGGTTCAGTAGTTTTTACGTGAAAGAGTAACAAACATCCATAGATCCATACAAACTTTCGCATTTATAATATTAGTAGGATTTACTTCTCCAAATATTTATGTTAATAAAGCCCAAAATATGTAATATATTCATCTTTCAGTACACTAGCAACATAAAACATTTGTAACTTAAACATATTAATTCCAAATCATATTTACACCACGGAAGTATACAAACCATAACAAGGTACAAAACGCGGCGTGTCCCGTCCCCCGGGGCATGACCCGGCGTGTTGAAATAGTAAACAGTGTAGTTATAATAATTACACGTACTTTAAACTTGTGACCTTGCAGTACTCAAGTACTTTGCCCTTTCAAGCACACCAAAACACTGCTAAGTTTGAAATTAACTGCGACTAACTTAAACGCATTTGCTTGTTAGTGCAAGGTGGTTGTAAATTAATGTAAAATTACGAAGATATATGCTATGTTTTTGTTATGGTAGGTGAAATAATTTAGGTATTGTTGTTTTAAGTAAATAATATGGTTTATTATTATTGTTATTTCCGTGTTAACTAAAAACTACCAAAAATTTAATATTCCAAAAACTCTTAAACCTATTCAAATAAATACATGTCCATGTCACCGTCATCTGGTTGAATCTGCTATTTGTTTGAATGACTAGTCTTTGTCGTCATTCAATGAACGCGCTAGTCATTCAATCAAACAGCAGATTCAATAAGATGACTGCGACATCTATACCACTTTAATTAATAATCATGTCGATAGAACAGTCCTTTACAACAAATGTATAATGGGACAATTAACGGACCATCATCAAAGACTATAACATATATAAAAGAAAAATAAAAGTGATATAAATTCTTCGCACGTTCGCCATTTCGTTACGAACCTCATGGGTTCCAAAGTGATTTATTACATTTCTAACTTCTGTCGACTGAATAATTTCCCCTTATTTATCCAATAACACCTGACGGCCATATTTATTATTCTATACGTAATATGAAGTATTTTAATCGATGGAAGATTCCCAATTCACCTATTTTCGTATTACACATATTTATTTAAAAAAAATACCACCAAACTACTGATTTGTTTAGGTATATATAATTGTTTAAATTAAGGACACGTCATTATTAATGAGAATACAATTCTTTATTTTGTAAAATTTAAAATTAACCTGTTTTTGTGTTTTTCAATAATAAATAGCTTCAAAATAATTTTGCATTATTTATTATTTATTAAATGTCTATGTAGAAAATCAAACTTACAATTTTGAGATTTCCTTATTGTCTTTATGACCTCTCTATATTATTGTATATTTCGATTTAAACAACTCGCCTTATATTAGCTTCACCTGTTTTGTTTCTTTGTATGCAACCGACATTTTTATAGATAATCAACTCTTTTTTTCTTATTTAAAATGGACAGATTTATGGATTGGCGGCATAACAATAATTTTTAAATTTAAGTTATTTCAAGCTTGTTTTTTACTTTTCAACAACATTAATCATTTAAAAATACAGTTTCAGCCAAGATGCACACGCGGCGTGCCAGGCCCGGTTTATCTCCCGTATGAACCCGTGACCCGGTTACTGCGTGCGCTCTATTGCACTTTTTGAGCAAACCCTGGAGAGCCGTCGAGTGAGCTGATTGGAATTATTGACCGACTTTGTAAAGAGTGATAGTGTTTTTAACACGCTTTTATTAGCTTCACCTGTATGTTTGTATGCAACCGATTCCTTTAGACTATTCAAATTTTGATTAAATACAAACTTTGTACTCTTATCAAGGATTGGTTACAATACAATAATTTCATGAGTTTAATCATATTTTTAGGTTTTTTAAGCAATAGTAATTGGCGTGATGATATATAGCCTATATATAGCCTTCCTCGATAAATGGGCTATCCAACATCGAAACAATTTTTCAAATCCGACCAGTAGTTCTTGAGATTAGCACGTTCAAACAAACAAACTCTTCAACTTTATAATTTTGGTACACAATAATTTCATGAGTTTAATCATATTTTTTAGTATTTAAAACATTATTAATTATTTGCAAGTATTGTAAACAACGTGAAATGGAAATGCGGTTTTATGGAAGTGGTTAAGTAATACGAATGGTTTATTAGCCGTTGGTGATTAAGTATTATAATTACAATTTACTTTTTGGGTTTAATAACTTATGTCTATTATAAATTGCAAGAGTTATTTACTTCAACATATCCATACAATTTAATAAATTGCAAAAAAAATAACTTTTTATTTTTTATTTCGATCTCTCAAAAACGACTAAACTGTTTTCTGTTGTTATTATTATATTGTTTACTATTAGCACAGAAGACATAATAGTAGCTGAACGCTATTAGTTAACATCAGGCTCAAAAATATAAGGAAGAAGTCACTATTCAAATACAGTAAGTCTTTAAGTTATTCCAATAAATATAGATAGAGAAATATATATAGAACTACAATTTTTCCAAAATTGTAGGTAGAGTGTCCGAGTTAAGATGGTTCCTCCCACGTATTTTTCCCCGCATTCATTAATAAAATTTTCAAGGGTATATTTGTTAAATCACAAGTCTATATAACTGCGTTAAAAACAACCGACTTCAAACTTGCACTTGCAACATTTACAAATAGGTACAGACAAAAATGCTCATAAAATAAAAACTACTGGGCCTATCCGAATAAAATTTTTATGGGACCAATTCGACACCATCCCGCATCGAACAAAAAAAGAATCACGTAAATCGGTTCAGAAACCTCGGAGTAATCGGTGTACATACATAAAAAAAAACATACCGGCCGAATTGATAGCCTCCTCCTTTTTTTGGAGTCGGTTAAAAAAGAGGGTTTAAGTTGAAAGAGGGTTTAAGTAGATTAAATCTGAGGTACCGATAAGTAATCCGACATTAAGGAGATTTCGTACAGAGCCTATTACGAGGCTCGATCGTGGATTACTTTGAATTCTAAGGGTCCGTGGCTAATGATGATGATGTCTCCTCTTTGTTGCCGAATTTAGGTCCTAATTAAAGCACCTTTACATGAACTACTTGATGTAAGTACTGCGGTCTGAAGGATATAAGAACTTACGAAAATGTCACAAATGAATCGAGACATTAAAACAATTAAGTATTGTATGAATTGCAAATATTGGTTAAAGATTTTATGCTTTCTGATATTGTTATTTTTTAAGGCCATGAATCCCTTTACGAAGAAATGATCATTTATCTGAAGCCACGATTATAAATGTAGAATATAATATAATTAAAAAAAAATATCTGGAAGCACACCGTAATAAAGCTACTTTTATAAGTAGCTTTCAGTATTTACTGCAACATAGTTGCAGCGCTGATTTTCAGTGACCCATCTGTAACTATGCCAACGTTAGTTCGTTCACTTATATCAAAATATACATTTTAATATCTAGTGTAACTTTCACTAAATCAGAAGCATGAAATACCATAATTAGGTCATATTGCTTTCCAAAGAACGTATTAATTGTTGTGTATATTTAATTCATTTGTGATTTTATTATCCTTAGATGTGTTTTTTAAACAAGCTTCTCTATCTTGTTACATCAAGATAGAGCTACTTGTCGGAATGTTGCAACTTATTATTTTACACCTTGAAACAATAAAAAGTGAAAACGTTTCATATGTGAAAAAGGTAAATAGCTATATGAAAGATGCAGTATATAATTTATTTCAGATATTTCGGTATCATTTTTAAAATAATAATGACCGTAAGTCGCTATAACAACGCTCTAAGCTACCTCTACATTAAGAAGTCAAAGAAAACCAATACAAAATTGGTATGAAAATTCGCAAAAAACTCTATCGCACTTTCCACTTTCTATAGTGCCCTTATACCTCAAGAATGCCTGTAACTATAGACTTAAAAGTACACAGCTACAAGAAAAGTGCAATTAGAAGATAATTAGGAGACTAGTGACGTCCGATCGCAGTCATTAATCACGCGTAATGATATTTATTGCCTATCATAGAGCTATTTATAGTTTTAATAAATTACTTTTTAAAATGCATTGTAGAGCTTTCTCTAGCTTTCTTAATATCAAGTTTAAATTGAATGTAGAGTTTGAATGTGTACTCTATGTAGAGTTTTAGGAAAATATTGTTATTATTGAAATATTTCATTTGTTCATATACTTTGGAGTTTATTGAAAAGGAACTTTTAAATACAACTTAGATGTTAGTAACATTATATTTATTTCACATTGTAATAATAGAGCTTTATACGAGTACACAAATGAAATACTACGCTCTACGTTTCGACGCTCGCATTATAGAGATCTTAGAGCAAGTACCTACATATGTTTAAGGAAAAATAATTTAAAATACTTACAAGGTAGTTGGAAGGTATAATTAATAGGAAACACACACACACAATCTATACCACAACACACACAAATTACGACTATCCGTTGTTATGTCCATTACAATAAATAGCCAAGCGTGTCGCGTCACACATTTTTCACGGTGGGCACGCGTTCTCCATGATTATTCGACTAATTACTTGATTTTTGGATGTTGAACACGCCTCGATTCTTTTTTATTTTGTTACAAGGCGATGGCTTGAGATCAAACGGTACGTAAGGCGCGCGCAGCGGTGTTCGCCCGCGGCCAACTTCGCTCGCTCCGGGCGGGATGCGCGGCGCATCGGGGCAACTTCACGGCGCCGGCGTGAGATCTGACCTCGATTTGACGTAATAAATTATTTTCGAAACAGCAACGCATTGGGCACCTATGCACGTATGTTTGTTCTTCACCTTTGCGCCCGAATTGGCGGTTGATGGGCTTGATCACGAATGTTTAGATATTTTTTTGTAACATTATAATTAAACATGTATATATTTTTTTGAATAATGAAATGCAAATATGATTTATTATCAATAATCTGTAGTTTATATGAAAATAATATAATAACAGTTAAAAGAGAAGCTCTATCATTAAAACACAAAGTTCTCTTAGTAACAATGAAACATACCTCTACAATATTAAAAATGTTACGAAAACAAAAAAAAAAAAAAACAATGTAAGGCTTTTCTCATTTAGTACACAAGAATTTAAAACTCATCACAGACCTAAAGGTGCCTAAAGTTAGTCAACTAAATGAGGGAGTCAAGAGCGTAGCGAGCTGCGAAATATCGTAGAGGCCCTACGCTACGCTTGTAGAGCCGCTACGAAATTTTAACCTTGAGACAAACGGACTTGAAAATTACATTTGAACTAGAGTTTTACGCTTAGCTTCACTTTTTAAAATGTTTCTCCAGAATATAATGTGAAGAATAATATTTTACCTTTATTTTACAGACTGGTCTACTAATTATAACGTCTACTAGTATACTATTACCAATTCTGAGGAAATGTATAAAAGGTTTTCCTTCAAGTTCAATCCGCGACAATTAGCGAGCAATAATTAGCAAGCTCCTATTTATCATGCTGATAATTTCATTATTTCTTCTGTTATATTGTGAAAGATATTTCCACTTTACATATTATATATTATGTAAAAGCGAAAATGCTTATTAATTTTTGTGGATTTGTATACTTTGTTACATTGATTAATTTTACTGTGGGCACTGACTTCAAAAGTTTTCTACGTAAAGTTTGTTATGTATCTACAGAAATGACTGTGTTGATGTTTTTCTTGGAATTGAAGAGAGGAAGCGATATAGACCAAAATATTTGTTACCTTGTTGAATAAAATTGTTTTTCTTTATTGATATTCGTAATATTCTTTGGATTTTATTTTCGATGGCTATTTTTTTAGTAAATAAAGATTTTTGAATAATTGTAAAATTGTACATAATATTATAAACTACAGAATAATAAGTTGGTATAAAACATTAAACATTGTGTAGCTAACACCTACTTATCATCAAGTAATACTATTCTATTTACAAGTTAAAACACTTAAAAATATATTACTTCTTTAAATGAATAAATGACTGATTTGCCAATTTATTATTATAGTACTCAAAATACTTACGCAAGAGAACGGAAGTAAGACTTATTACGCATTATATTTAGAGCAAAGGGAACAATGATTCATCTCATACTTCACGCTTGAACGTGAATCATGAAATACTTTGATTTATTTATTTTCTTTCCGGTAGGCGTTAAAGCTTCGGAAATTTGGGTCAACTGCTAAAGAATGCGAATTCTGGTTTGCTTGTAAAAATAAAATGTCAACATTTGATATCTAATTAGCCTCCAACTGGACAACTTATCTTCACCAGAGATTTATGTATAATGTGAAATGAAATAAATTATAATTTCACACATAAATTAATTGCAGAAAAATCATCTTATGTTTGAGGCAAACAAGATTGTTACATAGTGCAATATATTATTTATTTATTTATTTAGCCTTTTTGACTGGGTGAGAATGGTTTTTCTATTATTTTTTTGGCTGTATTGTTTTCATCGCTAAAGTATATCCCTCAACTCAGTGTGCCTTCTGGCAAAGGCCTCCTCCAATAATTTCCATTGCTTCCGGTCTTGGGCGACTCTCCTCCATTTGGGTCTCGCGGTAATTTTAAGCTCATCTTCCCAGCGCATATGTTGTCGTCCTCGACTTCTCTTGCCAATATATTACGCTCTTTAAATTTCACAATTAACAATTCATACACGTAAAGTATGCTTGACATCAGCAACTTTATCTACCTGATAAGTCATGTCATATATAATTTTAGATCTAATAGATAAGTAAATATAAAAACGCATAAGTATAAATACATAGTTTCTATAACCACGTAAACACACTGTGCAGACAGTTGGTCAGATAATGTCATATCACCATTGAACAACTTTGCCAGTGTCTGCGTATTGTCCGCATCTAACTCGTGAACTATACGACATAATATAGGTAAAGTACATAATAATAGACATAATAGCATAACGTTAGGTGATGTGTAATATAAAAATTTTATGATAGGTTCAAAATTGTCTTGTAATTAAAAAAAATCTTGAGCGTTTAGAACTTTTTCATCTACTTGCTCAATTGACTGGTCTTAAAAAATTATAATGGCTAAGTTAGTTTATCTGGTTTTAACTGTATTGAGCACCATTTCCCTGTGGACAGGTATCACTATCACTAGATAAATAGTATAAAACATAGTCGCTTTCTCTGTCCCTATGTCCCTTTGTATGCTTAAATCTTTAAAACTACGCAACGGATTTTGATGCGGTTTTTTTTAATAGATAGAGTGATTCAAGAGGAAGGTTTTAGTATATAATTTATTAGGTTTTAGACTAAGCGGGCTAAGCTGCGGGCGGTAAGCTAGTATATTATAACCTCACACCATCGTGCTGTGTATGTGCTTATCTTCAGCTTTTCGAACCTAACAAATACATAGCTAATATAGTAACAAAGATATCCATAATCTCCTTATCATCTCTATCTACCGTTTTGCAAATATTTTTATTATTTTTTTATTCGATTTTAGAAAGAAAGTTCATAAACTGCCTTCACAGTTTAAAACAGTCAAGTGACGGGCACGAAAAGACATCCGATGATGTCAAACTGTCAGAAATCAACACGTATCTATCCACAGCATGAACTGTGCCAACTGGCAATATCTAGCCTTTCTTCACTTCTTATTACAATTGTTAATGTATTAAATTAAATAAAAAATTTCACGTATATTTTACATGTTTATTTCTTGTTAAAACTGAACTCGTTTTGACGGGTGTCGCTGGCAGCTTTTGTTTTTAAATTTTAAACGTATTTTTGTTTGATGTTTTGTTTTTTCCTTTTTGTTTCGTATTATTGTAACTTTGCTTCATTATATTATTTGTAACTCGTTTTAAGTATATTGTTCGTGACTTGTGATATTCACAATAATGAAATTATTGCAGTATAAAAGCTCAAACAACATATTATATGATTTTTACAAAATTTTTAATATATACTTAATAATTCTACTTACAAAACAACATGAGAAGCTGTAGAACATGAAAAACATTTTAATCATTTTACTTATCATACTTTGTGAAAACTTAGACATCACTACACAGTATAAAACAAAGTCGCTTTCTCTGTCTCTATGTCCCTTTGTATGCTTAAATCTTTAAAACTACGCAACGGATTTTGATGCGGTTTTTTTTAATAGATAGAGTGATTTAAGAGGAAGATTTTAGTATATAATTTATTAGGATTTAGACAAAGCGGATGAAGCCGCGTGCGGTAAGCTAGTTATTGATAAAGTAAGCTTTTTTTAAGATACTGCCTTCGGAAAAATCGTCACTGTATGAGGCTTTTTATGTTACAGATTTATTATGCCACAGACACATTTTGTTCACGTGTTAAATTTATAACACCTCCCCTTAAACATTGTAAAATATTCACTACTCTAAAGACCAAATTAGTAGGTAGTATTCGTACTTTATGACTTAATATCTGCTTATACATAGCGAGTGAAAAACTGGTTCAAGCGGCTTTTAATTCTTTGCACAATACATAATAACAATAGGTTCAAAGTTAATTGCAAAACCGCCCACAAGAAGTAGAATTTAATAAAGAACCACGTGCTTCGTGCCCGTAATTAAGCGTCGAGAGCTTTGTATTGACCTTTGTCGAACATTTTTCACGTCAGTCGACAATAATTATTCAAGAGAGGAATAAATTATTTTAATTAACACTTTTTGGTATAGTTTATCTATTTAATGTTGCCTTATTTATTACTAGCTTTCCGCCCGCAGCTTCGCCCGCGTTTTCAAAGAAAATCCCGTTCCCGTAGGATTTCCGGGCTAAAACCTATCCTATGTCCTTTCTCAGGTATTAAAATATCTCTATACCAAATTTCATGCAAATTGGTTCAGTAGTTAAGGCGTGATTGAGTAACAGACAGACAGACAGAGTTACTTTCGCATTTATAATATTAGTATGAATGTTTGTACATTCTTTGTAACATTTTAAACCCTTTTAGGAGATAATTAAATGATTTTATTTATTTGTGTACTTCATTACGTATAGATAGGTATTTGAGATCGTTCTCTCCACGTGTTATGACTCGTGATGATAAATATATCGTTAAGTTTCAGTAATGTATGTTTCATCGCGATGCTTGCATTGGAATTTTGACTGCATGTTAGATTTAACCAGAAGAGATTTAGAATTAAAACATTTTTAGTAAACTCTGCCGCGATAACTAAAAATGCAGTAATCGCAAAATGGCGGTTTTGAGATAAACGCGGGAAAGACATTTTTACATATTTGAGGAAGATGTTTATATTTTATAGCCCTTGAAATCTATCAATAAAATTGGAAAAAATACAAGCTTTACAAAGATAATTATCTTATATTTCATAAATTAGTATATCCATTAATAATGCGTATTATTGCGTTGAGGTTAAGCATCAGGCCATGTGAAAATCACAGGACACTAAATCTAAATACAGTACTTGCACTCATTACTGCATTATGTTCTAGCGCATGTTGATTACTGCGTTATTTTTTAGTATTTGATACAGGTTTTTAATGTCCGGGGCTAAGTAGATGTACACATAATATCTTCTCACTTTTACACAGATTTAAAAAAAATACTCTACGGTTGAAACCTACTGCGGCGATATTAAAATTAAACAATTTGTAGAAGAAAATTAAGTTTTATTAAGACAACATTTATTTTAACATCAGTTAAACTGACATGTACATGACTTAAAAAACAAACAGCGCGCAGGAGCAGCACACGTGCCGCACGTCTCACTTCACCGAACGACGACGACGCAGAGATTTGCTTCAACAAAACGCAGCACTGTATCGTACGGTTACGATCTCGCGAACTTTTACCTGTGCTTTTACTACACACAAATGCAGTAATGTGGAGAACTGCGTTTTGACGTAGCAATTGGTCTACAGACACTAGAATAAAATGCTACAGTAATGGCTATTACTGCACTTTGTTTTAGGGTATCTTAACAAGAACTGCATTATTTTTTAGCACATGTTTAATACGGCGCTTTTTCTTATCATTGATATAGTTTTCATGTAAGTACTGCAAAAATCGTTAGCTAAAAAACATACTTCCGGGTACTTTTTTTATGAAATTATTTTTTTTTCATGTTAATAAACCCCTTGGGATCCCATTTCTTGCAAAAAGTAAAAATCCCAAAAATGTCGATTACTGCATTCTTTGTTATCAGGGCAGAACTGTCTGTCCGTGAATACGTTCGCTGTAAAGTGAATAAATCGCGTTTAAAATCCGTTATAAAGTCTCCTGTAAGTCTAATGCTTATGTTAGTGTTATAGTCTAATATTATCTAAATGCAAGTGAGAGTTGTAAAATTAGAAATAAATTCGACCACGGGTATTACAATCCGTAATAGTAAAATTAAAATATATTGTAATATACTGTACGAAAGCCTATAAAACCACAACAAGCTAATCTGGTGAATTTCATAGAGTTTGAGAAATTTTCCTCGCATTCTTTTTTTGTGATTAAAACCGATGCATTTGCATTTTATATATATTTTTTTTATAAAATACGATTAAGGATTTAAAATAACAAACAAACTTTATTTTAAATCCTTACCTAATCGTATTTTATACTTGGTAGAGCTACTTTTATATATAAGTAGTAGCTCTACCAAAAATTAATGAAAGCTTCTTGATAGAGCTTGAAGTAAATATGCAATTTAAAGTTAAACACAATTTAGTGTTACAATAATTTATGAATAAACTAAGCAAGTCTATTGATTTATAAAAATTAAATTATAAAGTATTTTATTTCCATACCATTAACTCGATCCTCCACAAGTTGCACTCAAATGAAACACATCACTAAAACGTGTAAAATGATTCACTCAAAAATCACCACACTATAACATTCTTTTACACTTTTGGCACTAAATCACGAATTCCGATTTAGGTTATCACTACATAGTATAAAACAAAGTCGCTTTCTCTGTCCCTATGTCATGACAGAATGGATTTTGATGCGGTTTTTAATAGATAGAGTGATTCAAGAGGAAGGTTTTAGTACATAATTTATTAGGCTTTAGACAAAGCGGGTGAAGCCGCGGGCGGAAATTTAGTTCCAAATATTTTAGAGTTGCACAGCGCACGCGCACGTCTCACCGCAGTGAATTTCAAATTAATAATCTCTTCCTCAATATTATTTTTAGAACCGCTATAGATGCATAGCTGATGATATAACGAAATCTAAGTTTTATTTAGCTAGATTATAGTGGCGAAATGTTAATTGTATTTATTTCATTCGAGTTAATGCTCTTTTATTTTTATTATATGCTTTTCCGTTTAGATTAAGCTTGAAAATAGAGATGTAGAGTTTTATTACACGCAGATTCTAAGTATCATTATTCTTTAGGGTTCCTTTTAATTTTATTAAACATGCAGTTTAATAAAATCAGGCAAATATTTCTGGAAAGTATATTTTGATATTTTGAATGCTGTAAAATTGAATAAGTATCATTTCAAAAGTCGAAATTATGTTTACTAGTAATCGAGTAACATCTATACTAGTAAAATAAATTGCGAACACCTTTTTTTAAGACGGTCAAAAAACCGTCTAATAACCTAATTTTCATAATAATTAATTATTATGCCACTGTGTGGTTTTAAAACAAATCCTATTTCTTCGAAAGTGTACTTTCAGTGCTGTCGAATTTTTCACCCGAAATACCGATGTTCAGATTACAGATCCGCGTGACAAAATAATTTTTCTCAATAATGCTAAAATTAATATTATGAATGTTGAACGCTATTTCATGTTATTTGTAGCTTTCTATAATAAACCCGGATGTTTGATATTTGTTGCTCTTTCACGCAATAACTAATGATACGAGTTTAGTTCAAGAATTTGATTCTTTTTATTAAGGTATTTAGGAACTATAATTCTGAATAGGTATGTTGTTATGGGTCACTGATGATAAAATGTGTCTATTTTATTCAAATACGCTAAGTAGTTCTTGCGTGAACTTTAATATTTCTTAATTAAGTATTAATAAATAACCTTAACTAACTTAACAATTTTAAAACTGTATAAGTCAATTATGAAAATTTCTTGAGCCGGGAATTGCACCCAGCCTTTTATAGTTAATAAAAGACACATAATAAATAAGTAAGTATTGTTTTTAAAACGCTATTACAATTAATAGAACCGATGTCTTCAGTTAAAATCTGAGTTCGTTACTTCTGAATAGCTGGCCTACATACAATGTTCGACTTTATTTTTTCTTAACTATCTTTATTTTAGCATAATAAATATATTTTCTTTATATTAAATAACTGCATTTCAAAGAAAAGCTTCATACGAATAAAATACACGTGTCATGAGAGATTGTAGGTCAAAGTCAGGGTCGAATATATAATTTACGAATGTTTGTAGTTACAAAGTCTTAAGCTTCTAATAATTAACAGATGTTAATTGGGAAAGTGTTGTTATTGTTTTGTAGTGGAATTCGTAAGGTGCTTGGATGACCTTTGACCTTGGAGATGTTTTGGAAAGATGTTATGCGGAATTATGTTAGTTTGTTACACTGCAGCTATAATACTGAACTGATTTTCATGATTAAGGACTTCACAGGTCATTCCTAATTGATTTATACAACAACATTCGTAGCGGTTGGTATGAGGTGGTCACAGGTAATTTTTATTTTTTATTCGAATAGTAGATTATTATAGTATTTAATTTTTTAGTAGATTTACCAAGGGTGGTACCCTTCTGAAAGCAGTTTCTATAATGCTTTCTACAGAGAAGAGCCGGCAAGAAACGTGAAGAAACTCTATAGTTGCTCCTTTACTACTAGGACCTTCATTCGCGTTTTACAAAAGGAAAAAACTTTCAAAGCTTTTGGAATCCTGATGACATCTATCACACACAATCAAAATTTCAGTCCGTCACAAAAGAAAAAAATACAAAAATAGCCCAGTAAGTATAAAAATGTGTTTATATTCAGAAAATAATGCTATGAAAACTTTACTTAAAGATATCAATAAATTAAATACGAATATAAATATTTTGTAGTATAGTTAAAATAACATTAGGTTTCTGTACGATGTTGACTGGTAGAATGTTATCTGTACCAGATTTTCTAAGCACAATATTAAAGTAAAGGAAAATCTTTGATAAATTTTTCCTTTTAACCTTTGCAAAATATAACTAAATGGAATTTGACCCAAAATGAAAAGTTAACATTATCCAAAAGCGTAAACCACCGGACTTTATTCACCATCGGCATCTTTACTATTTTTTTATGTAGAGACACAATAGATATTAATATTATTTAAGTACAAAATTGTGTTGTATACAACATTCCTATTTAAAATTTTCGATGGTATCTACACTACATGCCCATTGTAGTTGTATAATTTTAAACCTATACAGTAAAACTTCCCGTAGGCAGTTCTCTAGGTCTGTTGCAGACGATGGTGTCTGGTTAAACGATGGGCCTCCGCGAAGCCCTGCTGCTCATTGGATTTTTCCTCTCACTGGTCGCTGGGGTCAATAGCTGCACACGCAAGGTCTATATTGCCTGTAGAAAGCCGGCGCCGTGTGGCAAGTGATTTATGTGAGTATATATAGGTACCTAAGTAGGAGATAAGCCTTTGCGTATGAGGAAATTTTGGTTCAGAATCAGGATTTGTGTATAAAGGTTGGTTAGAGCGTTTAGTGTTGAATTTCTCCATTATTTTTTGATTTCTCCATCATTTCAACATCTGTAGCATATTTCTTTTACATAGGTACACGATTCTTCCTATGGCTATCAGTTGACAAATTTTTAAGCTACTCCATCCATATAGCAAATGTAGGTTGATAACACTGTAGATACCTACCAGAAAACTCTTAAAAGCAACCTAGGTAAAATGAGCAAGAACTCATTGCCAACTTTCTATTTTTGCTTATTTTTGATTCTAGCGTACTACCTGTAAACCATCGAGTTGAATTGAATAATTGTTACTGTATCGGAGTTGATACATACATCACAAGTTGCGATAAACAATTCTGTCACATAAATCTTTTGCTCCAAATTGAAATCGAGTGTTTAGCATAAACGATATACAACAAGCGGGGACATTATTATAAGATTGATTGGGTTAAAGCTAATTTAATTGGGATAAAAGAAGAATAAATAATGCTCTACTATTTGGTTTTCATAATTATTATTGCATTGTAAATAGTTTGAGCTGTATAAAGAATTGCTCGTAAAATTTAACAGAATTTTTTAAATATTAAATTAGTAATGTGTAATGAAAACCATTCTGTTACACTGATTGATATCATTACAACACAAGTAGACGATCAGCCTTCGTACTGTCAGAAGAAACCTTTTTAAAGTGAAACTTCTTATGCGCGTTGAGAGAAAAATTTCAAGGTCGCGTCATGGCAATACTGTCACGATTTTTGCCGAAGAAGTTTCACTTCTGACACGTGTGCTCACGCTCGTTTATTATTTTTTAAATTAGGGCTCAATACCTGAAGAATTATATACCAACCACTATTATGTAAGCATTGTTGAAACAACTAATTTATTTCTTCTTTTACAGACACTATGGCAAAACTAAACTGGATTCTCTTTTACACATTTCTGTTCACTCTAATGTCAATACTTGCAACTGGAAGCGCTTGTAAGAAGAAAATAGCTTGTTCCGGCAGAGCACCGTGTCGACGCGGACCATATAGGGAATAGAAACTTTAAAACAAGAAACATATTGGATATAATACTTATGAACGTAACGTAAAGAAAACATATACTAATAACATTTCGTGGAAAAATCTACAGCTTCCTAAAACCATCTATAATTATGGAATATTTTTCCGGGCTTACACTTTAAAAATCCTCGTCAGAGAAGTACCATCAATATAGAATTATTGACCGCAAATAGGTAATGTTCAGCAAGGAAGATGGATAAAATTGAAAACGCAATAGATGAAGCTACGTCCTAAGTAGAGTATAATTTTTAAATCATCACTCATTGACAAGATAAAACTCAACGACTGAATATTTGGATATATTCCACATCCTTTATGGATTGAGATTTTCAAACCGTGAACATAAAATAATACTTATATAGAAAAGATTTATATATATTTCAACTTCAGAAAATATCCTGCGTGTGTTTAGTCAAACCGTATCATCAAGCTGATATTTTTCACATTTAAACAAACTTTCGGTTTTAATTTTTTAAATATTTTACATCTAACTCGTGTCTGTAATATAATAATTATTCATTAAACGACGTCTAAAACATCATCATTATCTTTTCATTTCAACACTCCCCTAATTTAAGTCCCTATTCCAAGAGACTATTTGATTTGGGTCAAATTCCACCATAATTTAGGCTTTCTTACATATTGTAACTGATATTAACTAATAGATTTTGTTGCAGATTCTGGTGGAAAGACTCTATCAAATTTTCTCTTTACAGGCACTCGGAGATTGCGGAAATTCAAATGTAACATTGAGACTACAGCTTCCAGATATTGGTGCACCGCAAGGTTCCTCGAGAATCGGGTTCGAAATTGAATTTTATGCTTGCGAGTTATGTAAATTGCACAAAACTGGCAATATAGGAGATAGAGGAGTAAGCCTTGTGCAACTTTGAGATATTGTTTTAGAAGCATCTGCGGTAGGCTTGCTTTGATAAATCGATCAAAGGTTGCATGTTTTTCTTGATGTAGTGAATATTGATCATGTTGTTAGGTGGAAATAAAAATTAATAGTATAAATTAAGTTACTTTTCCGAGATAAAACCTATCCTATGTCCCGGGGTAAAAAGTAGCCTATCTCCTTTCTCGGGTATCAAAATATCTGCATACCAAATTTCATGAAAATTGGTTCAGTAGTTTAGGCGTGATTGAGTTACGGACAAAAATAAAGTTTTAAAATGCATAATTATTAAAATACAATATTTTAAATTATGCAGAAATATCACACACATCGTAATGATAATATATTATCATCAAAAATCATATACATCTATACTAATAATATAAGTACCTACTAACTTCTGAATAATGTTTGTTTGTTTGATCGCGGTAATCTCAGAAACTGCTGAACCAAATTCAAACAATCTTTCACCGTTCTATATGAAGGTCATCCCCGAGTGCTATGTATATTGTATAGGGTTTATTATACGTACCACGAGCAAAGATATGGCGGACAGCTAATTATATAAAAGTGAAGAACGTGTTATTTACATCACTTAATTATCACCCAGGAATAGAAAACAGTATTAAATTTTGTTCCGTTTGCATTAGGCTACTATGCCTGTGAGTTAGAGTGGTGAAGCCGAATAGCTTGTTTAAATAAAACACAAATAATTCAGTGTAAATCTATATTGCAAACAGAAACAATGGCCATATAATGATATATTGTCGACTGCTGGTTGTCCTGCTGCTATCGGTGCTACGAGCGGTGAGCGCGTGTGGCGGCAAGAAGGTGGTCACCTGCAATCCGAACAAACCGCCTTGTAAACGATAGTGGTAATTTATATATTGAAATATATCTACGTACCTACTGTTGTACTAAAAATATTTGGAATTACTATTATATTACTAATACTTATTAAAAAAAGCAACTAACCTCAACAACGACTCTACATTACGTAGGTGTGCCTTTCAAATTGTCATATCACTCATAGTAGGGGAGCCCAAGAGGGGATTTTGGGATTTACTCGAGCGCGTCAGATTACTATAAGGGACGGTACCTTAGCTATTCATTAGTACCTCTAGTCAATATGAGCAGTTATGGTTGGTGGGTGCGCTCAGGGGCCCCGCTGGAAAATTTGAATAATCCATAATTCCCTAAGGTTGAGCTCGAATCGTCAGATTAGCGAAATGGGGACTTCTTATATTGTAATTAACCCCCCCATATATTAATCTGACGCGCTCGAATAATATTACTTTAATTTTTTACCCTTTCTTCATAGCGATTAAATCGCCACTTAAATCGTCAGATTAACGTATACTATTTTTCAGTGACGTCCTGGAGCATGCAAAATATTAATATCTAACGCGCTTGAGTATTTCCAAGCCAATTTTTTTCTTTTTTAAATTAAAAAAAAATCAAAAAACCCTTCCCCACCGCTAAAAGTGAAAACATTATAGGACCTTTTTTTCTCGCTATGGTCTAATCTACCAATTCTAATAGGTTCCCGTGACGCTCGAGTAAATCCACATTTAGCATCCTGGGCTCCCCTACTATCAAACTTTAAGCTCAAAGTGAACCGATTGTTCTGATTATTATTAGTTGAAACTATATTTCTACATTATCCTATTATAATATTATAAATGCGAAAGTTTGTGAAGGGTTGTGTGTGTGTGTTTGTTACTCTTTCACGCAAATACTGCTGAACCGATTACATTGAAATTTAGCACAAATATAGAGGGTAACTTGAATTAACATATAAGATAGATTTTATCCCGGAAATCCCACGGGAACGGGAACTATGCGAGTTTTTCTTTGAAAACGCGGGCGAAGCCGCGGGCGGTAAGATAGTCAGCTAGTAATTCATTCATACAACTTATCCGACGTTTATTATTTGACGAAAAACACTTTCCTCATCCATCCGTAGGTATCTCCACTTCTGAATAAGTAGGTAGAAAATAAATAAATTATCAAAGATCTATGCAATACAATTTCCTGTACAGTGGCATGGAAACAGAGTTGTTCCAAGAGGTTGTGGTGCTGCTTGTGACGCTGCTGCTGTCGTACCTGGAGTCCTGCTTTGCCTGCACGAGGGTCCGCTACAACGACTGTACTGACTCTAATGCTACGTGTAAGAAATAAGGTATATACCTAAGCTAAGCTAAAAAGTTACCTAATACGGTTATTGCGTTTCTGATACCTAATAGATTGATTGTAAGATTTTTAATTGGTATTTAGGTGTAAAAAACTTGATTGCTCTTTATGTATAGGCCAACATTTAATACATAACCTAGTGTTTTATTTAGCGTAATTACAAGAATTACACACCATATGCTAAACAAACGTACCTACACCTAATTTTATTCTACATCACCCCTTAAAGAATTTTTTTTTCATCGCAACATTCATAAACTTTACTAATATCCAAAATTTACGATTATATTAAATTATTTTTAACGAAATCTTATCTACTTTTTCTTTTACAATTCGTATTGAAAGACAGATTTTAAATATTATTTCTCTACAGCAAAAATGCCGTTCATAAACGAATTCGTGCTGGTGTTCATTCACATCGCGCTATCGGTGATGGAGGCGACGAGCGCCTGTAGGAGACGCAAGCATTGTCTCAGCAGTGAGTGCAGACCCTGCAATCAGTTTGGGGGACCGAAAGCTAGAGCCAAGCAAAACATAAAGGTTATTTTTAGACAGGGATAACATTTTTTTCAGAACGCTACACGTACGTTACGAACGGTAATAAAATGTGTGGTGCGCAGTGAAGTTTTAAGTAATATTTTTAAAACACTACGAAAATTCCAAAGTTTTTGGATTTTTAAACTACCTACTTAGTCCTGCTTTTATTTCTTTAATGTAAAACCACAAATGTCTTATTTTTTATAGTGAATGTTTTATGTACAAAATGCATCGAATTTGCAATCTGTTACCTACCTATCTGTTTCCATGTTTCATTGCATTAAAATAAACATTATCCTTATTTCTTTCAATCTATCTATTTTACAGTAACACCATCAAACCATGTCCTCAAAGAAATTCCTATTCATTCTCCTGCTCCTCATCATGTGGACACTGGCGACCGGCTGCAAGCGGAAGAACACCTGCCCTAAATACTGTATACCATGCAAATATAAGGGCCCCATTATAGAAATACTGCACCCTAAAGAGGTGAGGTTTTGATAAGTGTATAGCGTGATTATAATGCTATTTTAAATGAAGCTGATCTTTCAACTATCAAATACTAGAGATTAATGTACTTATGGTAATATTCAGAATGCAAGTAAATGTTTGTCATAAAAAAAAATTGGATTTATCTATCATCCTAGAACTATAAATAAATATTTTTCAAAATTTCCAGGCAAGAAATTCCTTTGTTATGGCAGAAGATAAGACTATGAAGAGAAAGTGGCGAATATGGAAAAAATAGCAAAAAAATTGACAAATTGATAAATAAACGTACTTAAATTAGCTCTATTTGTTTTATTTTTTGAATACGCACTAACCTAACCTAATCGTCCATATTGTTAATAGTCCATGAGACAATAAACAACCACCTTCAAATAATTTAAGCCAAATTCAATGTAATTTTTGTATAACTTAAATCGACCATAATCGCGAATAATTCATATTATGAATCCTATCCTATCCTACTTTACTAATATTATAAACTAGCTTACCGCCCGCAGCTTCGACCGCTTTGTCTAAAACATAATAAATTATAAACGTATACTAAAACCTTCCTCTTGAATCACTCTATCTATAAAAAAAAACCGCATCAAAATCCGTTGCGTCGTTTTAAAGATTTAAGCATACAAAGAGACATAGGGAAATAGGGTCAGAGAAAGCGACTTTGTTTTATATTAGGTATGTAGTGATGCGAAAGTTTGTGAGGATGGATGTGTATGTGTGTGTTTGTTACTCTTTCACGCAAATACTACTGAACCGATTACAATGAAATTAAGAACACATATAGAGGGTAACTTGGTTTAACACATAGGATAGGTTTTATCCCGGAAATCCCACGGGAACGGGATCTATGCGAGTTTTTCTTTGAAAACGCGGGCGAAGCCGCGGGCGGAAAGCTGGTTGTGAATAATATTATAGCTATAGCATAGTAACAAACATATAGTATCTATGTATGTATATTTCTTCCAAATAACTTTAGCGAATGGAATAACTATATAATAATTAATAAGGGTATTATCACACATAATATCATTTATTTATTTATAACGGTATTAAATCATGAAATAAATAGGAAAATAAAATAAAACACCAAATAACATATTGCCAATATTTATTTACACTCCAATCATACTTTACACCTAATATAATTGAATAACTCTACACTAAATACATTTGACATCACGATAAGGTCCAGTGCACATTGTAATACAATTGTATCGATACAAAAATTGACATTACAAAATAATGTGGTTTATGCATTCATTATTATTAGTTTATTACACTTGAAATTAATACAAAGGGATATTTTATTTGTTTTTAATTATATTGTATTTTAAATTCATGTGTAATAAGGCTAAAATTCTAAAATAATATTCTTTGGGTCAGGTGTTTACGTTGAATGAATTACATGACATAATGTTTGTCTCTACTTATTATTTGAGACAATTTTCTCCAAGAACAAAGATTATTTCATATAATATATAGTATAATTTCTAGTGTATATTTCTGTTAATATAATTTATGTGGTATTAGTCAAAAATTACAACCAACATAAACACCTGACTCGATTTAATCCACACAATTTCTATCCAATTATTATATTATTTACAAGAACAGCGCTATAATTTATCAATCTCCCTTAATAATACAATTAAAATACAGTTAGTAACATTTAAAGGCTTGAACACACTATTTGTTTGTATTATTGAAAAGTTAAAAACAACAAAGTTCAAAAGTAGATTATATCATTGAAGAATATTTGAAGATTTTTAGCATTTGTCTGTTTTGTAAGTAAAATGTAACCAGACAAGATAATAATTATGTCAAGATTTTATTATCCATAATATATACTACAATACAAAAATAGTGTGAACAAGCCTTTATTTTGAATATAATATTTATTTCTAACATAAGATCACGATCACACATTATAATTGATCGGTTGCTTCCATTGAAATGACAAAATAAAAAAATACATATTTTCCATACTGTTTAAATTATATGAAAAAAAAATCATTACATAGCACAAAGATTTTTCCACTAAACGAAAAATATATTATGAATTACAATTTAAAAGTCTAATATCAAGAGTTTAATGGAAAAATCGTTTTTTCGTTAATCGCAATTTTCGAGTTTATGGCCTTACATATTATTTATATCCGAGCGTATTACACACACGGAGTCAAAACAGACTTACGGAACCCTAAATTTCTTTATAAAGTTTATTTAGAGTCAGAGAAAGTACCCCTGAAATAACCTATTGTTTTATTATATTATTGACGCTATAATAATTAGAGTCAAAATATTTTCTGAGGGTCTTAAAAATGATCCCCTAATGAATTTCATAGTCGCAACGCACCTTTACATCAACCTTTTTATTATTAAAATTACGAACGCAAATAAGTCTTGAAAGTAGGGCTTTATAGAAACACCTATTTTGTTTATTTAAGTAGAAACATTTGACAAATTGAGAAAGTACGCTTTTAAAATTAAAAACGGGGGGAGGAAAATATTTAAATATATTGAGGGTAAAATAATTAAATTTCCAACAAAAATAACCACTCCCACTATGTTTTATATTCGATACGCTGACATACTGTATTAACAACTACCGTCACAGTTTAAATCGGGTGAAGGTATACTAAATCATCAACTACCCCCAACATTTTCTTAGCAAGTACCCTCAAAATAAAAAATAAAAAATCTGTAATAAAATTGTTTACTTTTACAAGTTTTACCGCTATAGCAAGTTGCGTATTTCCTTATGTATATGACACAGATAGTCCACATAGCTGGAGCTGCCGTCCACGCCGCGGTCCTCCACGAGGAAGTGACGTAACACGGCTTCGAGCTTGTCGTGTTGGCGCATTATTGTTAGCTGAAATGGTGGAAATTTTATTATAGTTAGATAGGAGATGGGTATTTTGAAAATCGTTAGGTCTGTAGTTTATTAGAACAGATATGTGAAAACAGTGTTAACTTTATTTTCTTACGGCCTTACTAATAAGAAGTTAAACAATGGATAAATTTCAACCATTTTCTACCATAGCTGTGTCCTGCTCTTGTTCACATGAAACGTCAATCATATACTAATTATATACTAATCCATTGCATAGCGAATGTGTAGTAGGTTATTAGTAAGGGGCCGTCCATTAATCACGTGTTTTTTTTTTTGGCATTTTTTGATCCCCCCTCCCCCTTGGTGATACGTGGTGAGGTTTAAGACTACCCCTCCCCCCTCCCCCCTATATCACGTCTATTTTTTCGTACCTGCAAAGAATCTATTTTTTATTTATAAAAAAATACTGGTATAAGTATCATCTAATGTTATTATAGAAAATTAAAGGCTACTGTAATAAACGTTCAGAGGTAGACAGAAAGATTACAGTTTGTTTTTGAATGACATAAAAATAATGAAAGAAATGCGAAAAAGTTGTACGCGTTTGACTAAAAATAAATACTGTAATGATATATTACTTTACCCCCCCTCCCCCTGGTGATATTTCGTGATTTTTTGATGGACCCCCTCCCCCTCTTTTGAGCCTCACGTGATTAATGGACAGCCCCTAAGATCGTTACTGTGATAATGTTTGCGTTATATCAAATACAAGAAAATAATACAGATATTTCTATTCAAGATTTTAAGAAGTATAAGTATACAATAAAGGACATACATATAACTGTGGCTATTAAATGCATTAGAACATTTTTGTTTTAAGCATTACATTAATAATAATTTATTTTCAAGCAATGAGTACACACAATGAATATGCGATGGTGAGAATTTAAAGTGTTATTCGAATAAATACAAAGTGACATGATATGGACTAGTTAGCATTGAAAAGTGGTAATTTATAACATTTTTAATGCCAAGCGTGGGCAATTAATGAGTGTAAGTAAATAGTTATGAGATGTTATTTCTGCAATGAACACGTTGATTCACATTTATTGACCCCATTATCGAACCTTATCCTGGTTAAAACGAACTCAAAAGCTATAAAAATGATGGTGATGAACTTGTAAAGCTCCCAAGATTCCTCTGCAAATCTCTCCCGAAAGCAAACGTCCCAACTCTCTAATAAAACTGACCAAAATTTATAAACATAGCACAAAAAACGCCAGAATTACACTATTCACTTTTATAGTAAAGTAAAATGATCCCGAATATGAAATTCCCAAAATTCAATTAGGCAAAGAAAATGCGCAAAACATTTTGGAGAAAGCTACCAGCGTAAAAAGCCAACAAATTCTCCCTTCATGTCCCAAAAGATTCACAACTACCCACATCTTTTTTAACTTCCCACACTCCAGAAACCGAAGTTACCAATTTAGCCAATGACCAAACCCACAACATAAGAACCCAACCCCTCTAACCCCTAAACCAGACCTACATCAGCTTCTGCACCCTCTTGTGCGTTTCCATCAGATAGTCGATGTACGAGAGGGAGCCGTCGGTGCCGGCGTCTTCCGCCAGCAGCTTGCGGAACTGCGCCTCGCTGCGGTCCGACTGCCGCACTAGCTCTACCTGAGGCGCAGGAGCGGCACTTGAGGCACAAGCGGCATGTGGCATATGCGGCGTGTGGCATATGCGGTGTGTGGCATATGCGGTGTGTGGCATATGCAGCGTGTGGCATATGCAATGTACAGTATATGCCATATGCAGTGTGTGGCATATGCAACGTGTGGCATATGCAATGTACAGTATATGCCATATGCAGTGTGTGGCATACGCAGCGTGTTGCATATGCAGTGTACAACTGTACAGTATATGTTATATGCAGCGTATGACATAATATGCAGTGTGTGGCATACACAGTGTGTTGCAAATGTAGTGTGCAGTTTATGTCATATTATGAAGTTTGTCATGTCACTTTGTGAAATATACAGCCTGTGGCATATGCAGCGTGTGTAGGGGCGGCAGGTGCGGCGTGTAGAATAAATTTTGCGTACGGGAATGCGTGCATTAGTTAGTAGTGTACGTGCGAAAGTTATTTGCAGACATCACATGCTTAAAACTACATTATTTGGCAATAATATTTAGCTATATAAAAAAATCTCAGGAAAGTAGTAAAAAAGAAGTGCCATCAATAAGAAATATAGGAAATCCGATAAAAATGCTTGTACAAAGTGTCATCCTCCTCCTCTTTTGATCCACCCACTTACCCGCATAGCACTCCTGCGGAGCTCCCTAGCACTCTGCACTAGCTCCCTTGCAGCGCGACTTCTCTCATTATCCCGTTCGGGAAGCTCGCAGACTTGTGCGTCGAGCCGCTCGCCGAACACGTCGCGCACGAACTCCGGGCACGCTTGCGAGCCGATCCAGATTAACATGTGCACGCCGTTCTCTGCGTGACAGATAATTCATTTAAATTAATATTTTGTTTTCTTGTGTTTTATTGGGATACACAACCTATCAATTTTCATTTTTGAATTTATTAAATTCAGTTTGTGTGATGCATACAAATGCGAGTGTGCGTTTATTTTTGAAGTGAAACTTCTTAAGGCACGTTGAGTAAAATTTCAATGTCGCGTCGTGGCAATATCGTCACGTCATGGCGACGATTTTGGTGTCTTTGAATCTTGCCAAAGAAGTTTCACTTCTGACACATGTATTCGGCACACACGCTCTTATTAAATTGATCCTTCGAGCCGGATCCTGTGACGTCATATATTCCCGCTCGGGTAGCGCGTGCTGTGCCCTTTTTTAATTGATCCTTCGAGCCGGATCCCGTGACGTCACATATTACCGCTCGGGCAGAGCTCCCCCCCCCCCCGCCCCCCACTCACCCAGCAGGTACACGCCGCGCTCGGCCAGCTTGTCCACAGTGGCGCGCAGCGGCGCGTGCTGTGCCCCCCCCCCCCCACTCACCCAGCAGGTACACGCCGCGCTCGGCCAGCTTGTCCACAGTGGCGCGCAGCGGCGCGTGCTGTGTCCCCCCCCCCCCCGCCCCCCACTCACCCAGCAGGTACACGCCGCGCTCGGCCAGCTTGTCCACAGTGGCGCGCAGCGGCGCGTGCTGTGGCCCCCCCCCCCGCCCCCCACTCCCCCAGCAGGTACACGCCGCGCTCGGCCAGCTTGTCCACAGTGGCGCGCAGCGGCGCGGGCCGCTCGGGCAGCGCGTGCTGTACCCCCCCCCCCCCACTCACCCAGCAGGTACACGCCGCGCTCGGCCAGCTTGTCCACAGTGGCGCGCAGCGGCGCGGGCCGCTCGGGCAGCGCGTGCAGCGGCAGCAGGCGCGGGTACGTGTACACGACCGACGAGCACACGTCCGCGACCAGCGCGCGGTACATCGCGCACGACCGGTCGTCGCACGTCAGGTCCGGGCCTAAGGGAAGTTACAATTATGACAAAACAACAAAGTACATAAAGCAGCAACAGCAAAGTGCAAAACTAACAACAAAAACAGTAATGTCACTTAGCTAGAAAAACAAAGATCAAGAAAAGTTAATCCTTCGAGTCAGTTCACAAAACTTTGATCCTTCGAGCCGGATCCCGAAGGTATATCAGTTTAATTCTGTCAACTACCCCCCGCCACGGCATCAGACCGCAGCAGCCAGCTAAAGCTTTACGCAGTGGGCCTAAATAGTATCATTTATTATTAATTTCACTTGCTCACCTCCCGCCACAGCGTCAGATCTCAGCAGACAGCTGGTGTACAGCGGCAGCAGCTTCATGGACTCGGGCAGCACGAGCTGTCCGGCGGAGGAGGGCGAGGCGCAGTGCCGCCGGTACGCGGCGAGCGACCGCGCGCACCGAGCCGTCAGGCCTTCGCGCACTGCGCGGGGCGTTGCTTCGCGGAGCGCCCATACCGCTACGGGGATTATGGACTTTAGATATGTAGGAATAGGGGTGATATTGTAATAGAATTGTGGAAAAAATTTCATGTGAATTTAGAGTTAATGCAATAATGAACGAAATCTTCTAAGAACTACCCACCTTGTTTCGTCAAGAAGTTGACCATTGTGTCCAACTCCGCAGCCCTATAAACATCCGCGAGCTGATGGGCCACCGCCAGCGCCAGGTTGATGACACGCAGGCGTCGGGAGCCAGAACGATGCGTGTAAAGTAGTGCAGCTTGTATGTACACGCCATCTTCGCCTGTTAGCTTGTCGTCGTGTTTTATTTCTACGCCTATCGCTTTGTCCGAGTCTGGAAACGAAATGAAAAAGTTTAAAATTTTAAAGAATAAAAAAATCACGAGGCGGGATTCGAACCCTGTCTTTCGAATTTATATAAAACATTTGAATGCTATGAATCTACATATTAAATGAAATGATAATTTTGTTGGTGAATAGTTAAAGGATATAAAGTCATCTAGGCAAGAATTTGTTTGTGAAGAGTTTAGGATGCAAAGTCATCTTGTGGGTGAAGTTTTAATTTATGATTAAGCGGAAGAGAAAGAGATTGAAATGGAAAGTCGGCTTTTACTTCATATTATGTTAATACTTAATTGTTCGATTTTAGTACAAGTGACGGTTTAGTGGAATCTGGTAGTAGGATACAGTAAATTCCAGTCATCTTTTGTAAGGAATCATGTCATAGTTTATTTTTATAGCATTCACGCTTTATGAAGGAGAAAATTTTGTATAATAGATAACATGATAGGATTATATACAAAGTCATCCTGTACAAGAAATGTTAACACCTGAATGTTTTACTGCAATCTGGTAGTACGATAGAGTAAGATCTAAAGTTCATTACGTTACGCTTTCAAGCTTATGAAATACGTTGTGAGATTGCGCTAAATGGTAATAGTAGAGTAGTGTTTATTTTTGTTTCAATTCACAATGATTTGAATCTAACCGTTCAAAATTTTTACACTTTTTTTTTTCAACTATGAGATTATGAAGCCTACACTATACTATCACAAAATTGAAACTTCCATTTTTGAAATGAAACTTCTTTAGGCGCGTTGAGAGTAAATTTTCAAGGTCGCGTCATGGCAATACCGTCACATCAAGGCATAAAGCGACGATTTTTGTATCTTTGAATCTTGCCAAAGAAGTTTTACTTCTGACACACTCTTTTTTGCCCTTTCATGACCCACACTCACCAATAGCAGCCAGCTCGACATCCGTAGTGTTGGACATGAAGAAGTGTCCATAAAAGTCGGTAGCCCGTACTCCTGTGGACGTGCGCACGCGCATCACAGCGTCGTGCGCCGTGTTGCGTGTTAGCACTCGACGCACGTCCCATACGAGACGCGGGCCGTCTAGTTCCGCCTGTTTTGATACCGAAATGTTTATTTTGGAGATGGAAAAGCATGGTATAGAATATAGATCAATAAAATATAGTATAGAAATAAATGGAGAAAGTACAGCTGTTTTTCTCTTGGTCAAAACTATTCTATTCTATTCTATTCTATTCTTTCTATTCTGTTTTTCTCTTGGTCAAAACTTAACTTTAGCATGTCGCCTTTTGTTATAGTTGGTCTATCTCTAGTTAGTAAGAATTATCAAAAAAGAATATACTTTTTAATTGTTTTCATAATTTTTCAACGTAGATATAACACAATTCCTTGATGATATTTGCATTTTAATAAACTTACGCTAACTGTACTTATGCAGCTCACTTTCACTTACCGTAAAGTAAGTATACTTGTGCATCTGTCCGCCAGTTAACCTGGCTAATTGGCCAATA
This sequence comes from Colias croceus, assembly GCF_905220415.1. Classification (NCBI taxonomy): domain Eukaryota; kingdom Metazoa; phylum Arthropoda; class Insecta; order Lepidoptera; family Pieridae; genus Colias; species Colias croceus. The sequence continues at coordinate 6,801,279 of NC_059562.1, forward strand.
GTGGCCGCGTCCACATACGCGTTGTTACACACGAACAGCTGCACGCACACACCCGCAGCGGAACACGCTTGGCCAAGCTCGTTGTACGCTGTTGTTTGTGGGGCTACGGGTAGGGTAAGAAAATGTTAATACGTCATCTACTATTATAAAGAGGAAAGATTTCTTTAGTTATTTATTTAATTCAATACAAAATTGAATAGACTACAAAAGTATTGGACCGATTTTAATAATTAAAAAAAAATAGGAATTAACATAGGCGATATTTTATTTTGTTTCCTATCACAGGGCAACAGGGGTGGAGACGGGACGAGTGGCAAGTAGCTTGTAAAATATGTTTATTTTTTTAATAATTTTCATTATTTGCATTATTATTCACGAATGAGCTTAATAAACGATATATAGCTTGGATAAAAAAAAATCGTACAGCAGTCACTAATGAAACATTCATTAAAATCACCAACTTATTTCTAGCAGTAATGCTCTAAATCTATTGTAACGGACTTTACAAAACTCTGCCTAATAAATACATAGGCAGAGTTTTGCTTGTCATTGCGAGTTTATTTATTTATCATTGATTCAATAAGACTAAGATTTGGTTTAACAGCATTATAATGCTTTACAAATATGTAATTAAAAAAAAATCTAAAAACGGCCTAAAAGACGCATATGTAGAGTTTTGCCTCAGACAATTATTGTACGTAAATAATACAACTAGATAGATTTAACCTTTAATTATTTTTCTTAAAAAACCCAAAAAGCAAAAAAAATCTCACCCAAAATCTGCTTCTCCTTATCGGTTCCCAGTAATTTCCTGTCCTCCCTATTAATGAGTTTTCCGGGTGCATTGTAAGTTGGCAGTGAGGTGTGGAAGACGAGCAGCTGGCCGCTGGTGTCCGCCGCTTTCAGTGCTTCTAGACCCGCCTGGATTATAGAAGATTAGAAATTTATTAAAAAAATAAATAAAGTGTAGTGTTGTCTGGGTTATGGAAGAAAATTAACGGTGCAGGGTGGTTTTTAGACAATTTTTATAAGTGACATCTAAGTATGTGTAAGTTTCGTAAGTGGAGTTTTTTAGTGCAATAAAACTGTTTTAATTTATGTAATTTATTTGTTGGTGATGTGTAAAATGGGTTATCCTCTGTTTGAATCGAGATTTCATAGCTTTAGGACATATTATTGCTTAAAAAACATAACACTTATTGGGTATCTACAATTCAATATAATATTATGTGTATTTGTGTGTATGTATATTATTTAATCTCTTAATTTTTGTGGCTTGTATATTATGCTGTTTTTATTTTATATCATTTTTTATAACTCTTCTTCTTTTTATTTTTGTTCATATATTTATTTATGCTCTGCCCTACTCCTATCCTTTATTTAATTTCTCTATGTACAACCGGTTGTCTGGAAGAAATCGCTATTTAGCGATAAGGCCGCCGTTTGTTACAATGTATCCTAGATTAAGTCTCAATTTGTAATTTTTAAGAGCAATAAAGTATTAATAAATAAATAAATAAAATAAATATTATGGTAACTCAAGCCAGACAATAAGGTTATAGGAATTTAATTTAATTTTAATCTAATTTAAGACAATGGATAGACCAGCTCACCTGTACAGCTGGTAACAGCGTGATCTCCGTGGTCTTCGTATCAGCGAAGATGATGGGCAGCTGTTCCAGGAGTGTCTTGATGACTGGTGTGGGAGCTGCTGGAGCCAGCAGTCCCTCCAGCAGGGGCACGAACATGTCGCCCACGTCGCCCACGGAGAGCATTTGTGGGGCAGCTAGCGATTCCTTGGGGCATAGATCACATATTATGTATTTTTTTACAAGTACCCACCTTTGTTTTTCTCATTATTTTAACTTTAGTCTTTAAAAATATTGACTTATGTTACTAATATAGAAATCAAAATGAAACTAGAAATTTAAGTTTAGATGACTTCATGCCTTGGTTGAACTTACGTTTTTTCGTTAAATAATTATTAGTAGAAAATCAACAATATTGACACTAGTATCATATTATATCCTATGAATAAGCGAATCTGTAGACTGTCGGTCTTACTAATCAAATGTTAGCCATTCGCTATGCAATGGATTAGTTATTGCAATAACCTGTCTTGTTTTTATGATTGACGCTTCATGTGAGCAAGAGCAGGACACAGCTATGGTAGAAAATGGTAGAAATTTATCCATTACTAGCTTTCCGCCTGCGGCTTCGCCCGCGTTTTCAAAGAAAAACCCGCATAGTTCCCGTTCCCGTGGGATTTTCGGGATAAAACATAGCCTATGTTACTCGTGGATAATGTAGCTTTCGAATGGTGAAAGAATTTTTAAAATCGGTCCAGTAGTTTATGAGTCTATTCATTACAATCAAACAAACAAACAAACAAAGTTTTCCTCTTTATAATATTAGTGTAGATTTAACATTTTATTAGTAAGTCCGTAAATGTATAACGTAATCATAAACTGTAAAATACATAAAAATGTCTTACTTTAATGTTATAAAAATGAACAGTTGAACTGTATGTGATGAAACCGATGCGCGTCTTGCATTCACCCGTCTGCTCGTCCTTTGGCATCGACTGCAAAAAAGGAAACAAAGTTAAGAAACAGAGAAATTGAACAAAAATTACAATTATAGTTTGATGAAACAAAAATGGGTCAAAATACTTAATTTCATTTTATTCTTCGTATTTATATTTAAAAAAAATTTCTACAAAAATAAATCAGTGAAATACAACCTTACAATTATAACAGTTTTTCATTGCAATTAACCTAGCACAAAATAACTTGAGACAGTCTCAAAAAACAGTATTGACTCTTTTCTTACCAGCCTACTGAGTAATTAATAAAAAAATATTTTTGACTACCCTCTTATAGTATTAAAAGTATTTGCGGGTACATAAAAACAAACATACCTCAATAATATCCATGATATTGTCACAGATGGTGGTCAGGAGGCCGCTCTTCACCGAATTGTAAGACACATCGATCACAAATATAACCGCTGGCGGTTTGGGTAAAGTGTTGTTCTGGAACACAATGTTATTATTTATTTGGTGCAAAATATTAAATTGTCTAGCAGTGGGTAGTTCTCATGGCAAATGAAGTTGCCTTAGAATTGTATATATTTTCTATCATAATAAAACAACAACATTTTTTTATGATATTTTACCCATTTCTATACAGTGTTTCTTCTCTAGGAAACACTGTAGACAAACAGACGAACAAAAATATCAAAGAGCATTTGTTCGATTAGACCGCCTCCTTGGTACAGTGGTTGACCGAGGGGTCCTGGGTTCGATTCAAGAACAAAGAAAAAAAAATGTCTCGGTCTGGTAGGACACAGAAGGGTGATCACCTACTTGTCCCTAAAGAAAATCGATCAGTGAAACAGATGTATAATGCATCTGCCCCTTACCCCACTAGGGGATATAATGGGACTTCACATTCGTTCGATTAAGTTTATGCCCGAAAAGTCATTACCTCTTAAGTATACTTACTTCGATCCATAAAACAATAATTCGTTAATCAATATTCATCTAGACATAGACAACAGAGAAACAAACAGATAAATACTAACCCGACAATACTGTTCAGTGGCGACGATCTCGTACGCACCGAGCGCCATCTCTGCGGGCACGCGTCCGTATTGCTGCATTGTGTTTATGTATTGCGTGTACTCCATTGGTACTAGAAATAATATTTATTATAGTCCATTGTACACAGAAAACACAATTAAATAAAAAAAAATGATTTAAAAGAGGAACTATAGTTTCTTGTCGGTTCTTCTCCATAGATACTGCTTTTCGTATCGGTGGTAAATGTTAAAATATGTAATGACGATTCAAAAGTGCTTCACGAAGAATTCTTATTCAATAAATAAATGTTTGAGTTTGAGTAATTAAAACTAAGAAAATTTGTACATAAGGCGGCCGTTTTGCTACAGAAAAATCTTAGCCTGTGCAAACAACATGGAACATAATATTGCAAACAACATATTGTCATGTGAAAATATTGCTCTTTACATGTTAAAATTGATAATTTGGAACAAAATAATATTGGTTACACAAGGATTGAAATAAAAACAATATGCACATGAAACAGAAGATAAAAAATAGACCTTACCATTATGCAAACAAGGTTCAATTCGTCTACATTTGTAGCCTTTCAAAAGCACTACAGTATAAACATAGTATTCAATTAATTGCATTAGGGCAGTGAACACAAAATTGACTTAACTGTTATAAACACAAGGTCCGTATTCGCGTTTATTGATAAGCTTACATGATTCTCAAAAACAGATTTATTTTTCTGAACATAAGGTCCGTATTCACTTTTAATAACCTAACAAAACATTGAAAAATAGTCCCTATCACTATACCCACAAGGTCGACACTCACCTTCCGTGGTAGCCTTACAGAAGGCGCATTTAAAATGTCTTCCAGCATCAATAAACTTCATATTAGGGCAGATGTACGCTTTACACCTGCTACATCTAACTGGGCCCATACTGGCTGAGCCGGTTAGAGCTGCAAAGTCTATTAGTGGTGGTTCGGGTTCTGAACCCACTGTATCCGCCATGGGTGCGATCTGTGGATTGGAGGTATAGATTAGTAAGAATAGATATGAAAATATGGACATTGGACAAGTAAAAATATAAGAAATATGTGGTACATTAATCAATTACTGAAATAAAGTTTACAATATTTCAGGCATCATAAATTCTATTCAAACCTTAGTTATAGTGATATTAGTGCAACTATTATGATCCTTACAAGATTTACACAATCGAAAATCTATAAATTTACTTTAAAAGTATGATTTAAAAACAACTCAGTTGAACATGGATTTTTAAGAAATATTTTCAAATATTATAAAGCTGAATAGTTTGTTTGAACGCGCTAATCTCTGGAACTACTGGTCCGACTTGAAAAGTTCTTTCGGTCTTAGATAGCCCATTTATCGAGGAAGGCTATAAGCTATATAATATCATTACGCTAAGACTAGTTTTTATAGTATTCTATAAAATTTCATTCATTCAATCCTACAATTTCATAATCATTTAATTCGTAAATAAATTACATATTATTATAATTACTTACCACCAAACAGAAGGGCATTGCCGTCTGTTTGAGCAAGTCAGCTGTGACGGGCACACTATACATCGAACTGCGGATAAATCTTGGACCTGAGGACAAACAAAAATTTTGTGTTAGTTTGTAAATAAAATCTTGTTAGAATCAGACACAGATGTTATCTTTCATTAATTATTTAGGTATAAGTTTGATATATCTATATATATATAAAAATGAAACCCGTTTCGCGTTGTCACGGCATCACGCGTGAACGGGTGGACCGATTTCAATAATTCTTTTTTTATTATATTCCTTGAAGTACGAGGATGGTTCTTATGGAAAGAAAACATAAACATGTTTTCTTTTACGGCCGAAGCCGGGGCGGACCGCTAGTTTTAAAATAACTAATCAGTGAAATTAGTAAATCTGTAAAAATTAGCATTTAAGAAAAAGTAGCTTTGAAATGGTGAAATAATTAATCAAGTTAAAGAGGTTTTATAATGATACATTCAGTTGAAAATCTTAAAATTTGCATTAAATCTATATATTAATACTCAAAAACTAACAAACGCATTCCAACTACTTTAACAAACAAATACACATCACTCGACAATTTTTTAGTATCAGACAACTTACTAGCATTTCCCTTATCGTCAACAATGAAGTCTGTAGTCACTAGCGGTGGCACCAGACCCTTGTCATTCGTCACAAACACTCCGCTGCGATTTTGTTGATCGTCGGCCATTACTTGAATCTGAAATTGGACACAATTATTAAATAAGGTAAGGAATATGTAAGTACTTATTATTAAAAAATGTAACAAGAGAATTGTTATTTGGGAACATTGTGGAATGAACGGCCAGGCCAGAAACTGTTTTTGAACTAGTTGATAAAAAAATTTCAACCTTTATCAATCAATCGATCATCAATCAATCAATCATCAATCAATCGATCATCAATCAATCAATCATCAATTAGCAATAATTTTTATCATCATCAATAATGATTTACAAATGAAAACTCACTGGGCTAGGCATTTGATCGGGATCGAGCCGTTTCTGCGGCGGCTGTTGAAACTGTTGTCCATAGCTTGGTTGTTGTCCCGGGAACTGTTGTGGGGGGTACCCAGAGTTGGGTTGGTAGCCTTGTTGCGGCATCGGTGGCATGCCTGCGTCAGGTAAATAAAAAAAATTAAAAATATTTCAGGACATTTTTACACACGGCACGATCTGATCCCATACTAAGCTTTTCACTTGTTCTATGGAAACCAGATGGCTAATAAACATACGTATATAATTTTAAATATATAGATAATTAACACCCAAACACAGAGCAAACATCACACAAATATTTGCCCTGGGTGGGAATCGAACCCACGACCTTTCAGGCCAGAGGTCCGTCAATAAAAATTAAATTAGAAACAAATTAAGTAAGGATTTTACGTCATACGATTCACGCCACGGAATATTGTGTCCATCGTCGCAATTATACGATGTTTTATTAATAAACAATTACATTTAAACACAAGTTTTGATTAAAATCTTATTTTTAATGCTATAAATTCGAATGCGCAAATAATATAACTGGTATATTTTTGAGTGCAACGTTTTACAAATTATGAGTACAGTAGTATTTATGGTAATATTAGTAAAAAATATATCTACATACCTGGATATTGAGCGTTAGTGGGTGGTCCGGGTGGTCCGGGCGGCGCTCCATAACCGGGCTGGTTTTGTCCGGGATACTGTCTTTGTTGCGACAATGGCGGCGGCATATGTGGCATTCCGGGAAGCTGCGCCGATTGGAACTGATTGTATTGCGATGAAGGTGGCATGCCAGGTTGTGGAGGCATGCCAGGTTGTTGTTGCATGCCTTGCTGTGGTTGCATGCCAGGTTGTGGAGGCATTCCTGGCTGTGGTGGCATGCCTGGCTGCAGTGGCATGCCCGGTTGTGGTGGCATGCCCGGTTGGGGTGGCATGCCAGGTTGTGGTGGCATGCCAGGTTGTTGTTGCATGCCAGGTTGTGGTGGCATGCCAGGTTGTTGTTGCATGCCAGGTTGTGGTGGCATGCCAGGTTGTTGTTGCATGCCAGGTTGTTGTTGCATGCCAGGTTGTTGTTGCATGCCAGGTTGTTGTTGCATGCCAGGTTGTTGTTGCATGCCAGGTTGTTGTTGCATGCCAGGTTGTGGTTGCATGCCTGGTTGTGGCGGCATGCCTGGTTGTGGCGGCATGCCTGGTTGTGGCGGCATGCCATGTTGTGGTTGCATGCCTGGTTGTTGCGGCATTCCAGCTTGCGAATAAGCCGTTTGTGGTGGCATACCAGGTTGCGGTGGCATGCCTGACTGTGATTGCGCTTGTTGAAGAGGCATGCCTGGTTGTGGTGGCATGCCACCTTGTCGTTGCATGTTAGGTTGTGACGTAATAGGTTGTGGAGGCATGCCTGGATGACCTTGTTGTGGAGGTTGGCCGGATTGCGCTTGAGAACCAGGTGGAGGTGGTAAGCCGCCTTTACTTGGTGGCATTCCTTGTCCGGTTTGTGGAAAATTAGGTTGAGGTCCTTGAGATTCAGGTCGAGGTGGCCCTTGTAAGCCAGGTTGACTCGATGGCGGCTGTTGCGAGCCGGGCATGGAATTTGCTTGCGAAAAATTTTGACCCTGACTAGGTAATTGACGATTTTGGAAGCCTGGACCTGGCGGCATTTGAGAACCTTGTGGTCCTTGACCCGGCGGTCTCATTTGCTGCTGATTCATGCCGGGTTGACTAGTTGGCGGGCCTTGACCAAAAGGAGGCATGCCTTGCTGCATTGGTTTGGGAGGTTGCATTGACGTAGGTGGCATTTGGGGCTGATTAAATTGAGAACCCGGAGCGGATGACGGCGGTGCACCCATCGAAGGTGGGAACTGCGAAGCATTGCTTGCCGGTCTACCAGGTGGGAACTGCTGCGGAGGTCCTTGTGCATTAAAATTAGATGTCGGAGGGAAATTTGGCGGAAACTGGCCAGGGGGCAGTTGTGATGTAGGAATATTGAAACCTTGTGGACCATTGAGGTTCATGTTTTGCATTTTCTGTGACATGTCGTCTTTACCCATTGGCGGACCGTTTGGTGGCATTTGACTAAAGTTAGCATTTTGCATGCCGTTGAAATCTTGGGAAGGAGGAAAGCCTAAGGGATTATTTGGTGCGTTGTTGTTCTGCCCGGGGGGCGGGTATTGTGGATTCATCATCTTCACTGTTGCCTATCTGAAAAGAAAGCGCAAATTAATATGTCACATAGGTTAAAAAAAATAACTAATAGAACCTACCTACTCTTTGGAAATTTGTTATTACTTTCCTAATAATTGTGTCAATATAATAAGAATTTCTTTAAGAATTATTCATACTCGATCGGAATTAATTCAAGGTTTATATGACATGACAAATAATGAATCTAATTATAGCTAAAGAATACCTATGTCTATGTTATATGTGAACCAACAATTACGAAATTTTAGCAAAGACAAGGTTTACTTCCTGTGGATATTTTTTACATAAACATTAAACAATGTAAACATAAAAATCATTCAACTCACTGTTACAATGCAAAAAAACTAACAATATAATTTATCTGAATTAATCTGAGCATAAAGTATACTATATGTGAAGTACAGTACAGTACAGTACAGTATGTCATGAATATGTCTTATACATATATATTTATCTCCTTCTTGCACACATTAGAACCTCCGCCTGCAGTGAATGTCCTTCATATTCAAAATGTGTTGAAATATTCTGTGTACGGGAGTGTGAAATGTGAAAATGGATTTAATTACTCTCTCTATTTAATGCTAATACTATATTCATATATACTAGCTATGCCCCGCGGTTTCCTCTTAGCGTGATGATATATAACCTATAGCCTTCCTCGATAAATGGACTATCTTACAACGAAAGAATTTTTCTAATCGGACCAGTTCCTGAGATTAACATGTTCAAACAAACAAACAAACTCTTCAGCTTTATAACATTAGTATAGATATAGTTTGGTGTCTATTATATACGATTAGAATGCCCATGCATTATAGTTAATATTATGTTGTCAGTTGCTTCGCCTGGTTGCGACAGGCAATGGTAAAGTCCTATAAATAATATTTTATTATTATTAAATTAACACATTCAATTGACTTAACTAGAGCTGTTAATTTTTCTGTTCTGTTCTTGGCCTTTCTAACTTTCCCTTTCTGCCGCAAGTCATAAATATTTTATCACTATAAAGTATTTCTTACGACTTTTCTGTCTATGTCTTATGTTGACTGCTATCTGTCCCTGTGTCCCTGTTTTTTAAGTAAACGTTTTAATATATCTTAAGAATTAGAAACTCGATTCAATCATCATCTCTTTAATAATCATGTAATATAAAAATCATGTCAACGGAGATTTGGAAATACCTTACAATTATCATGAACTAAATAATTAACTAGGAATTTGTTGCTACGCTATGCTAATGTATTAATTTGGTATAAATTGGTATAAAATGATATGTCGGAAAGGCAAGCTGGCAAAGCATTCATGTAGATATTATGTTTCTGTTTTATTTTTTAATACTCTTTAAAATAAAACAGAAACATAATATCAAAATGAATTCCATAATATTACAGTTGACTTTTAAGCAGTAGTTACTTTCTAATGGATTTGATTACAATCTATATTCTGTTCATGTACTCAATGTAATTATAACTAAATAATCCCTGAAAAATATATGCACAATGATCATTTTGTGTTTTATTCAATTTCTTAGGCTAAGTTGAAAAAGTTTCTAGCACTAAATAAGTAAAAACAAATGTATCTGGGAGTATGATCTCATGATGTATAACTGTATATATGTAAAAATTATCATAGTAAGTTGATAAACATCTGATGTAATATTGTTGTGATTTTAGGTATCTACCTATGTCCTATATTTAACTAGACACTCAATCAATAGTTAATACATAGCTGTCTAAGGATAAATCAATGCAATATAGCAAAATATGGTTTGGTAACATATTTATACAATTCATGTTACATATACATGATACAACAGCTAATAAATAACCTAAAAACATTATGATCTTTGTGAATGTCGTTAAGGTTACTCAGTATTGATAAAAAAAGTACTTTAATTAAAGAGTTCAACCAGATCGGAGGAGTTTGCTCCCAATTAGATTGTTCTTATGACAAATGATGTAAATAAAGATAATAGACTAAATTGTAATGTTACACCCATACGAGTATTAAAAAACAAAAATAAAGATCAGTCAAAAGCCATGAATTATTAGCAATTACAATGATAATATTTTTAAAAACTAAGAAATTTTGTTAGGTACCTAAAATTTGACAGCTGTAGTTACACTTTTGCACACGATTTTATGAGTGGTCCAAACGGAAATTAACAATGTTTTAGTATAATATGGATGCTTCTATTATTGAAGCATTAATACTTACAACTTTTTCTTTAGAATTTTACGTATTCACACCCTAAAAAATATAAACAACACACAAGAATCACGGAGACTTTCGGGCCACGTATTCTGGCTGACACATTTGACAGTAGACAGCGCTTATGTGGAACTTTTTAAACATCACACGTATTACGTGTAGCGAAACGCAATTTCTAGAAAGTTATAACATTAATATCATACTATTACAACTTATTTAATAAATAAATATTACCAAAAAAATATTTCTATATTTTGATTTCAATATTTAATCATAATGAATTAATTAAACAGACAAATTAAATAATTTATGTTGCAGAATGGAACGTTACGACGAGTCATTTTGGAATACAATACACGTTTAGAAATTTGAATAGTACGTCCCAATAGATATAAGCTTCTTGGTAGGTCCTATTGAATTTTTCGTCAATTAAAAAAAAAACAAATAATAGATAACTTACCAACTTATTTTTTTAAATAGTCTACATTGCATACATACAATATAAGTTTTCACACATACAAGGTGTCGGGGCTTGTTTGTTGAATGCAAGAGGACAATTTCTTCCAAACAACCATATTACAAAGGCTCAAACATTATTGAAAGCAGAGTTGCAAACGAAGAGCATCATAATGGCTCACCTAGTATAATAGTAGTGACAAAGATTATCATTAACAAAATCTAGAATAGTACCTATTATAATAATTATATCTGTACAATGATCTGTACCAAAATTTCAAAAAGGGTGCCTTTCGATAGTGCCATACAATAAGAATAATATTATTACAAGATTATTACATTTTTCGTTAGCTGTGAATTTATTTTATTTTAATTTTTAATCCAAAATTATTATCTCAGGTAAACAGGAGTCATTATTAATGAGGTTTGACTCATCAGACAAATATCTTTCGTAACGTAAATACTTACATATTATTATTTAGGATCGAAGTTAAGGTTTCTATTTATTATAATTTATCGAATAACTTTTAGTCATGTTACGTCATGCACTCCGCAGTGTTTTTTTTTTCATTTGAAATAAAAAAAAAATAGAATCATTCAATCCGTTCCGTATTCAAAAAATATAGTGATTTGACCGCGTCCGCGTCGTTTAAATTTTTACACAATTAATGTAAGAGCAACGAAGATCTTTACCTACATATTTTTCAATTTTCTATGAATACTTTGATAATAATAATAATTATTGTACTTACGAGGTAAAAATAAATTTATTTATATTAATTATTATAGTTATATACTTAGTTCCAATCGTAGTATTTAGTAATGACTTGCTCTGTGGTAATGACCAATAATTATTTAAACAAGAGTAAACAAGGTTTTGATTTAAAATTCTTTAAAAAATACCTAGGTACTTGATAAAATTTTTGTTAAAATAGTGTATTTTCGTTGTCACGTATTGCGCTATCCAATATAAATACGAATATAGATATAAGTACAAGTGTATTTTTAAATCTAACAATATTGAGTATTACACAACTAAATACAACAAAACATAATATGTAAATTATGTATTAAATAACATATAAACTAGATGAAGCAGCTACCTCTATAATAATATAATACTAGGTATGTTTAGAGGTTCTATTTAGACATTAGAGCTAAGATTTGCCCAACTATCTGAGTGTGGCTGGGTTTACCTAGCCCGGGCCAGCCGCACTGCGCATGTCAAGATAAACAAGCTCTAGTGATGGCGGCAGTCGATAAATAATTTAATAATTTTCCTAAAAATAGCGACTGCCTATAGAAAAATCTATTGACATGGATGTGTTTGTGTTTTTTTTAATAAAGTTTGCTAACATAGGTATGTAAAGGAGTAGGTAATCCGTAATAGGTATTGACTTAAGTTTATCAAAGTCTGTCTTTCTTTTTATATCTAATGTTTTCACGACAGACATTTTAAAATGATGTTGAACTATTTTATAACCTAAACCTTTTACATATTATGTGGATAATATTATCGCAGAAAAATATTTTTTGATTTCTAAAAATACAGGAACAGGTCCTGAAAATCAATATATTAATATGATGCATATTTACATGTGTCACGCGAGAAAATCCATTGGCTGGAGTTGGCATATTTCTGAACTATAAAATAAAAAAATATGTACTTGTTGCATTACAGTAATTTAGCGTTAATTTCTATCGATATACTTACATCACTAGCAAGGCACCGCGATCGATACCTTCAAAGCCTAATTTTATCGTGAGCTCGGTGCCCCGTGAATTACAAAATATAAATTATTTAAAATTATTTTACAAAAATCAACAATGATGGATATTGGTGTAAAGATTTACAATTCAAAATCAAATTCTAGGTATAAAATATGAGTGTCTGCAATAATTAACATTATCACGTGATAGTGCGTAAATTTTATAGTTTTTCTCCTTAAGTTATAAAAATGTAAGTATAAGTACCTACATTAGGTACCTAATAGATAATATTATTGGTTTTATCTAAAACCAATAATATTATCTATTAGGTACCTAATTAATAAATTAATCTTAATTTATTTTTTCAGATTGTTTTCCGAATACGGTTACCTATGTCGTTGGATTATCTTTTCCACTCCAATTTCAAATCCTTTCGGATTTGTTTTTTGATAAGAGCCTGTTACATCTTTAATAATTTGACTATTTATTAAAATTAAATAATTCAATTCAATTGATTAAACTGAAACAAAACTAAGATACCTACTTATCTGCTTTTATTCATACAAAATAAATGTTAGGTAAATTATTTATTTTTTGGATTTATAATATCAGTAGAGATCGTTCGCGCTTCTCTCACTAAACTTATATCGAGTAGAATCAAATTTACTGATTATATTATTTCATTACTTACCCCTCAACTTTATAAAATACGTACACGTACCTACGCCTACGTATTTTCTTAATGCTTACTTAAATATCGAAAAATAAAACATAAAATTATGGGACACGTGGTTATAACATAGGTACCTACAATTTAAATTATAATTCACTCCCTCTAGTTTTCAAAACACTAATACAAATTTAAAAAAATATTCAAAAAAAATAATATTAAGTATAAAAAAAATGGTACGAAAATAAGTTACGGTCATAGGTTACGGTCGATCTGAGGTCGGGAAGTGGAAGGGGAGGCTCTACGGGCAAAAAACGGGTTTTCTCGATTTCCGGCAACAGTAAAATTTTCTCTCAAATGCAGAATTTCCGATTTTTAATCACTGTGCTTGATATTGAGTCAAAATTTAGTTACATTTTGTGTCAAACATACTAAAAAGTGAAATTGTTTAAATCCATACTTCCATAATATTATAAATGCGAAAGTAACTCTGTCTGTCTGTCTGTTACTCAATCACGCCTTAACTACTGAACCAATTTGTATGAAATTTGGTATAGAGATATTTTGATACTCGAGAAAGGACATAGGCTACTTTTTACCCCGGGACATAGGTGATAGGATAGGTTTTATCCCGGAAATCCCACGGAAACGGGAAGTGGCAACTATGTGGGTTTTTCTTTGACTGCGCAGGGGATGCCGCGGGTGGAAAGCTAGTGTTTAATAATTTTGATTATTAACAACAATGATCTCTTTCTCTATCATACATGTCATAGAGTTTAATAACATAAAAATCTGCATTCATTCATAATTATTTAAAGATAGTTCGCAGTTGTGCAAAATTATTAAAAGTACCTATTTATTAATAAGATAGATTAAATCATCCCTTTAAAATAATAGAACACTATTCATTTATAATAATGATTAAAAAAAAATGAAAATATAATATTATTTTAATAACATGTATCTAGATAATTATTGACAAATATTATTTACTAGCTTCCGCCCGCGACTCCGTCCGCGCGGAATTTGAAATGAAATGAAGCGGAAATGAAGATTTTTTTTTTTCTACGTAATTTTCCGGGATAAAAAGTATCCTATTTTATGCCCAGGATAATAAGGTATAATTATACCAAGTTTCATCGAAATCGAACCGTTAGTTTTCACGTGATGCCTTCACATACCTACAGACAGACAGACACACAGACAGACAGACAAAAATTTTTTTAATCACATATTTGGGTTTGGTATCGATCCAGTAACACCCCCTGGTATTTATTTTTTCAATATTTTCAATGTACAGAATTGACCCTTCTACAGATTTATTATATGTATAGAAGATAATGTTTGATATAAACATCTACACAAACTCACACTACAGTTCCTACAACTGTCCGTTCCGTCAACCCTAAAAAATGTAACTTTTAAGTTCAATTTTGTTCTAGGATGCCAATGGACTTGCTCATCATCTGCTCCATCCTAGGCATCACCCAGGGTCTTCCTCAGAAGCCGAACCTCGACGCCATCTTGAATCGACGTACAGATGTGTACATTGCTGGGTTCTTCCCCTTCGGCAAGGGGGTTGAAAACTCTAACACTGGTATCTATCCATACTGAGACTAAAAGAGGACCAATGTTATAATTAAAAAGGTGTAGATAGGTTACCAACACAACATTCGATCTTAAAAAAAACATCACCATACCGACTGACGTCAAAGTAAGATAGCATGATTCAAGTATTTTGAGCGAAAAAGAGACAACTTCATATCGACGTGCTAACTAGGTACTGCCGAAGCGCTAAAATAACGTACCTACCTATTTACACCTTTTTACCTATAGAATATCATGGAAGAGGACGGTATTATTCATATTTTCTTCTATTCAATTAATACATAATAATTATTTGAAAATTAAAGGCTTATCTGTGACCACGCGGTCAAAAGTCTTTCTCTCTAGACTCTAAGGTACTTAAGTAGTTAAGGGAATAGGTATAAACTATAAACTATAAGCTTACAGTAAAAAAAGCTTCCGACGACTAGAGTGATAGAGTCACTATCGATATTTATTATTTTTCAACAATTACTTTATAAATTTAGATTTTTTTATAATATAACTTAACAACTAACGTAGATAGGTACTAAAATAGTCGGTACTTTTAAATTATCTATAGCTATCGATACAAATTATTTTATCCATTTCCTATAAATAAGTTGCAAGAAACATCAAACTGTACTTAAAGTTCATTCAACTCGATATTTAAATAAATTTAGTAAAACGATCTCATTTAATAGGCGCGTTAATGATATCGTTTGCAAAATCGAAGAAAGGTTCGCCAAAATTCGAAGATCTGTATAATATTACAGTACCAAACTTTTACTTTCAAATTTAATGAGGCTTAATTATTATTAAACTACGTCTTCTTTATCTTATTTTTAGATATCGTTAAAACATTGAAATAATTAATGTACTGTAAAATATAATATCAATTTATTACGGTTGATTTGGATATTTTTTTTTATAGTACTATAATATCAGAATTCATTGAATAAAGTTTGTTTCGATTATGCACTACAGAAAAACTGATTTAGGAAGTTGTGATTCAATATTTCGAATTTTTCTTTTTAATCAAATATTAAATGGCTATAAATGTATATTGTGTACTGGTAGATTCGTAAGAAACTTAGGATATACGCAATAAATAAACTCCAAATAAATCTGAATGATGTCAAGAGTGTATGCACTATGCAACCAATATTAGGATCTCTTTTATAACACAAAATTAAAAAGTTACCCACAGCAATTACTACCTAATTCGTAATACATCGTAATCAATAAACTATCTTTCAATTTAACGACACATAAAAATCATCCACCATAAGATAAAAAATCCAATCTAGAACTGTGTACCAAAGCTATGTGAACACCGCTGTAGGTCGAGGCGTGATGCCGAGCGTCAAGCTGGCGCTGGACCACGTGAACGAGCACGATACTGTGTTGAGAAACTACCGGTTGCATATGTGGTGGAATGATACTGAGGTGAGTGTTATACTGTTACGTGTTATTTGTTACTTGTTACGTGATAATATGTGTTAATTGTTACGTGTTGCTTGTTCCGTATTACGTGTAACTTGAAATATGTTACGTGTTAAATGACTGTAAAGTCTTACTTGTTACGTATAATGTGATAATATGTGTTACTTGTAATTTGTTTATCGTTATTGTTTATTATTGTGACGTATTATATAATAAAAATATCAAATTAAAAAAAAACATATTTACTCGTCACGTGTTGCATGCTTATTGTTATGTATTACATGATACGTGTTATGTGTTACGTGTTACTTGTTGTGCAATATCTATGGATATAAAAACTTTGAAATTATTCACTTTAGACATTCTTATTGAAATGATACTAACGTACAGTTTTCTTAATTAATATCCTATACATTTTATACATAGTTAGATATTCATAGGGTAACCCACAAGATGCCTAAAACTTTTCTGTACCCAGTCACTTAAGTGACATGACCTTACTCGTATGTATGCATTGTTGGTCGATACTAAATGACGGTAACTTTGCGTGCAGACTGTACTTCACATCGATTAGATTATTGACAAGTTCTTACCTTGAATATTGACAAGTTCTTACCTTGAATTCTATTACAGGAATATTGAATAGATAAAATTTATTATATATTTTCAAGTAAAAGATTAAAGTAATCAATTTATATAGGAGCAAAGAAAGTCAATTCTCTTGTGACTAAAGTTTCGACACCAAAATCCGATTATGGAATGGGATTATTACTTAGGCTTTGTCTTACACACTCATAAATTCATACGATATTCCTAATTGTTTTAGGTACATAGTTATTTCAATGTTATTTTTATTGTTTTGGGCACAGTCTCCTAGTTACTGTTATCAATATTGACAGTCCCGTACTTTTTTTGACTATATTCAATATCCTTGATGATTTTATGCATTATTTATTTTCATAATCTCACAGCACACAAAGCTTTCAAAGAAATATTTTTTATGAACTATCAATACTTCTAAAAATTACCCCCTAAAAACATTAATACCTTTGAATAATCAATAATAACAATATAGTCTTATCATAATTTATCCATGAACAGTGCAATGCAGCGGTTGGTGTGAAGTCGTTTTTTGACATGATGCACAGTGGGCCACACAAGTTGATGCTGTTTGGCGCCGCGTGTACACACGTCACGGATCCCATTGCTAAAGCGTCTAAACATTGGCATCTTACACAGGCAAGTTTTTATAATTAGCTTAGCTTTAGTTTTAGCAAGAATGATGTAATAAAGAGAGACAATCGGAACAATTTAATTTCAAAATCCTCGTGCTTTACTAGATACCTATTATTTCCTATTACAATATAATTTTAGTTGTCCTACGCGGACACGCACCCAATGTTCACAAAAGAGGCGTTCCCAAACTTCTTCCGCATCGTACCCTCGGAGAACGCTTTCAACATCCCGCGGATTCGCCTGCTCGAGCACTTCAACTGGACCAGGGTTGGCACGCTGTACCAGAACGAGCCGAGATATGCGCTGGTTAGTGAATTATTTTTTGGTGTAATAGAGTCAGGCAGTTTGCTATAACACACACACATACCTACTTAATATGTTCAAATTGCTATGTTGTTGCTTATGGTAAAAAATGTTTTATTTCAACTCATATTCTTATTCTAAATATTCCGGAATTAACGGAATGTGATGAACATAACTGAAATGTAAACTTAATGGTATTTTAAATTTTCCAGGCTCATAATCGTCTACTCGCTGATTTAGACAATGGAAGTTTCGAGATCGCAGAAACTCAAAGTTTCGCAACTGAAGTTAGAACAGCGCTGAATAAACTGAAGGAAAAGGATATAAGAATTATTTTGGGCAACTTTAACGAAACTTGGGCGATGAGGATCTTCTGTGAAGCTTACAAGTATGTCATTTCATTTATAACCAATAACCATAATAATAATATGTCCATTGTCCATAGTGCACAGTTAGTTATGAAGCGTATTGAAAATAATTTAACAGCTTATACTTAGTATACAAAAACTAACTGGTAAAGATCGATAGAACCTTTTCATAATCAGTGAGGAAAAAATTCGATATAACTGTTATTACCCGATCAAATGTACTAATAATCAGGCAAAGTAGCTTATATTAAGCGACCAAAGCTACTTATAATCGGTACACATGTCGAAACTAACTCATATTACGCGACCAGACTTACTTATATTCGGTATATATGCTGAAACTACCTCATATTACGCGACCAAAGCTACTTATAATCGGTACACAACTACACATGTCGAAACTAACTCATATTACGCGACCAGACTTACTTATATTCGGTATATATGTCGAAACTAACTCATATTACGTGACCAAAGCTACTTATAATCACTATAAATATCGAAACTTACTCATATTACGTGACCAAAGCTACTTATAAGTTATAATAGCTATACATGTCGAAACTAACTCATATTACGTGACCATAGCTAATTATAATCGCTATACACATCGAAACTAACTCATATTACGCGACAAAACCTACTTATAATCGGTATACATGTCGAACTTACTGGTATTACAAATTCAAATAAAAATTCGAATTACATTTACTTAAAATAAATTTACAGCTACTTATAAAAATTTTGATGAAAATTTATTTGCTTTGACGTAACTAAGACCGTGAAAGCATTCAATTCTACTTATAATCAGTAAATAGTTCAAACTCACTGATATTAGATAAACATAATATTAGCATAACACGACCACACCTACTCATAATCATTACACTATTAATTGGCAATTGGCCTTTTATTGCTTTATTAGTTAAACATAAGTAATAAAGATTCGAAAGTGCTTCTAATTGAATAAATGAATGTTTGAGTTTGAGTTTATTATACCTACAACCTGTAGGCTGGAAATGTATGGTCGTGCGTACACCTGGCTCCTCTTGGGCACGTACAGCCACAAGTGGTGGCAGCGGCGCGCGCCCTGCGCTCAGCGGGAACTCGCCGCCGCGTTGGACACCGCCATACTGACCGATCTGCTGCCCTTGTCTACCACTGGGGAGACCACTGTGTCGGGGATTGTGAGTAGTACTGAAACACAGACACACTGACAGGAAATATTGAAAGTCAAAATGGATATAACATCAAAAGTCAAAATTAATAGTGCATAAATATCTTATCTTCTTAAAGGATGATTCACGGTACACCGTGTCGTGATCGGGTTATCGGATAGTCAAACTTTGTTGTATGTATACTTTTTTTAGAAGTGATTTCTGCCTGACCTAGTGCCAGAAGCTATGCCTGACCTACCCTGGGGCCCAGACGGGACACGGTGTTGAAATATCGATGGATATATTGTTTCATTTCATTTCTTCCCCAAATCCGGCATGGTCCAGCCCCTCATGTGCATTCTTTAAGAAAATAAGATTTTTATGCGCTGTATGAATTTTTTACTTTTGGTGTTTCCTATCCGACCGTCATTATCGCTAGTTTTTTTACCTTTATATTTGCAGACTAGTTTTTGACTCGATTATTACTTATATTGATCTTGTAAAACATAATTGACAATACTTTTCAGACAGCAAAAGATTATCAAGTGGAGTATGACCGAAGACGAGGCGTCGAATATTCCAGGTTCCATGGCTACACGTACGATGGTGAGTTAGGTTTTTTCTTCTGACTACTATTAATTACTATCTAATTTTCCCCTTTTGCGATTTTTGAATTATTTTCCAATGTTTTAACTATTTAAAAACCTTACTTCTTAGTGAATTGTAAATCTGAAATTAAAATAGAATAAGCAATATTATATTTGATGGCCTTAAATTATTGATGGCCAGTAGTTTCGTTTAAATCGATACCCATTATTGGTATATTAGTAAAAAAGATTTTAATTTAACTTGCAGGCATTTGGGCAATGGCTCTAGCGATTCAAACGGTAGCTCATCGCGTGAAGTTGAAATACAAAGAGAGGACAGTACAAGACTTTCGCTACCGAGACAAGGAGTGGGAGCAATTGTTTCTGGATGCGCTCACTAATGTCACTTTTGAAGGAGTTACGGTAGGTGGAGCTGTTGAATTTTAGCGAAAATAAGATTATGTCAGAAATGGTATTGACATAATATAGCAAAATAAACGAAACGTTTACTTTTAAGTTTTAACGCTTAAATTTAGGTTAAATTCAACAGATGTATTTATAGACATGGAAAACATTGGTAAATTTTTTTAAATAAATTAGTACCTTTGTAAATAGAATTAATGCAAGCACTTCATAAATCATCAGTTCCAACTAATTTCGATAATGTTATTCTTTAAGTTTTTAGAAGAAATAAAAAGTAAATCGATTTGATTTCATAAGCATCGTCATACAGCTTAAAATTTTAATTATTAGGGTCCTGTACGTTTCTACGACAACGAGCGCAAGGCTTCCATTCTTTTAAAGCAGTTCCAAGGAGACCTGGTGGGGGAAGTGAAGGTTGGAGAATATTGTGCTGAGAGAGATCACCTCGACTTGAGCAGTGGAGACCCTTTCAAGTGGATTGGGAAGTAAGTTGTAAGAATTTGTAGGTGGTGTTCAGCAGGGGTGTGTTGTTGGTCCTGATTTATTCCATAGATATGTAAATGATTCATAGTGACTTTGATCGTGGTAATGTAAATATTAAATTGGTTGGTAGTGATGTTATATTTGTGTTATCTTTGTTTGCACTATTTTTAAGTATAATACTTATGTAATAACTGGAAATTGAATATGAAGGATACAGCAAAATTGATATTTACTCATACCAATATATTTTCATAAAGAAATTAAATGTAATTCACCCGTTAAATTTTTAAGTATAATATAATGAATTTCTGTTATTCTTATGAGAGTGTTTTATCCATTTTTGAATTCTATCTAAAAAAAATTCATTAATTAACCAATTAATTTCAGGAACCCACCAAAAGACCGCACCCTCCGTTTGATCGAGCACACGCAAGTGAATCTGACGATCTACATCGTGCTGGTCTCCTGCTCCTGTATCGGCATCCTGCTGGCCACTGGCTTCCTTGCTATGAATATACATTATAGGAATCAGAGGTATTTTATTTCATTCATAATTAATAAGAGGATAGAAATTTATGATTATTTTAAAAATTATGGTCTCCTACTAAAACATCTATCGACATAACATAAAAATTGATATTTTGGAATGTACAAAATTGAAATTATACGTAATATTAACTTAGTTAAAAATAGTTTTAATTATGTCAATTGAAACAAATATAAAATATGATTTCTAACGATTCAGTTACGTTTAGTTTTCGAAAAAAGTGTATTGTTAACATTAATTTTACATTGTATTAAAATCATTAACAAGAAAACTTAACACACATCACCACAATACAATTTACTCGTACCCCAAATTCCTCAGGTACATAAAAATGTCGTCTCCACACTTGAACAATCTCATCATCGTGGGCTGTATGCTTACGTATATGAGCGTCATCTTCCTCGGCCTCGACTCCAGCCTCAGTAGCATCGGTATGTGCCACGCCACAAATACACACTAACTCATGTTTATCATTTCTCTATGCGATACAGAGCGTGTGTGCTGACACGTGTCAGAAGTGAAACTTCTTTGGCAAGATCCAAATCTAAATCGTCACCTTCATAGCGTGACGGAATTGCTATGATGTGACCTTGAAATTTTACTCCTAAAGAAGTTTCACTTCGAAATAAATAAAATTTGAAAACGAGCACTCGATTCGCATGTCGCTGGCACTAGTCACGGTCTCATCGTCTCCATTATTCTTAGGTCTTTCTCAGGAAGTCCCGCGTGGAGGTAACAGCTTTGTCCCGACCCTCGCTAGCGCTTCGCCCCCGGGAAGTCCCCGACCAAATTTTGGGAACCCTGTAGCATGATTCTGAGAAAGGCCTAGGCTCATCTAGGTCGACGTTTCCAATCTTTGGTTCTATCCTCTTTCCATCTGCGTGCTTTTGGTGGTTTGTCGTGTGCTGTTTTTTTATTTCGTGTGTTTGTTTGTGTCAGTAACATTGTCATTTTTATTACTTATCATGTTAATGTGTTTTGCTTTTTTCTTTATGTGTTGCGCGTGTTAAATCATGCTTTTATATGCTACTGTGAATAGTTAAAATATTACTGCCCTAAAACCCATCTACTTCTAAGTGTCTGTCTTTTAAGTTCCAAATAATCTTGTTAAAATTCCTATCCTGACCTTTTAATGTGTGTGATTAAGGGTGTGTATTAAATGAGTGATTTAAAAACCCAATTTCCTTTAGTTTAACTTTAAAAGAATATGACATTTGTTTCTTTTTCACCTGAAGCCCAAAATTTTCTGAAGTAACTAATATTTGTAAAATGTGAAAGAATAGTTTTCGTTCTTATTTGTTTTCCGGTTAGACAATTTCAGAATCTGGGTTATTAGATTAACCTCAGTGATGTAGGATTAGTACAGGACTATTCATTCGCATTCCAGATATCAAATACTATAAAAATAACTACATAGAAACTATTAAAAATATTATTTAATCGGTAGCGGCGTTTCCATACATATGTACGGCACGAGCGTGGCTCCTGATGGCAGGATTCAGTTTAGCTTTTGGCGCCATGTTCTCTAAAACTTGGCGCGTTCACTCCATCTTCACTGACGTCAAACTTAATAAGAAGGTATGTTTTAATATTCTGATTATTTATTTTATGGAACATACTATATATTGTTATGTAATGTTGAACTTTGATTAAATAGCCAAATCAATTAAAAATCCTATTCCTATTATTCCATCAATACTAAGTACTATAACCGAATGGAATCTTCTAATTATGTATTATTCTATTTTCTTTTACCAATATATGCAAACTTACTCTATTTCCAAAGTTCAAACAAAAAATCTACTGACACTAACTTGATTATTTTAGGTAATTAAAGACTACCAGCTGTTCATGGTGGTAGGGGTCCTATTATGCGTGGACCTGGCCATCATGACCACCTGGCAGATATCAGACCCTTTCTACAGAGCCACGAAACAGATGGAAGCTTATGTAAGATTTATTCTAGTTTGGGTATTTCATATTTCTTTTGTAAAAATGTGTTAGTATTCTAATCTGTAGCTTTAGCTGAAGTGAATTTCCAAAATACCTATAAGTTTTTGCGCAATTTCTTCACCAAATATTAAAGCATTATGATAATCTAATTTTTTGTCAGTCTGTTAATGAAACATATGAAGAGGAATATATAAATATCTTACCTGTTACATTTTGGTAAATATTTTGATAAAGGTGATGTGATTTCAGCCCCATCCAACAAGTGAAGATATCGTTATAGTACAAGAGAATGAATATTGCCAGTCGGAACGAATGCCCATATTTATTGGAGTTATTTATATCTACAAAGGATTATTATTGGTAAGTAAAATATACGTTAATATTACACCTTTTCCCAGAACATTTAAGTTGTTGTCAGTAGAATGAATTAAAAGAGATCTATTAACGTAGATCTATCATCATAATATTGTTTGGAGATATATTTTATTAATTTTACCAGTGTTTCTAGTTCAACGTTATTCTTTAAGGTTTAATAATAGAGAAGAGATTATAGAGTAGTTCGAAGACATGTTCGTGGTCACGACCATGGTAATAAATAAGACCATGGTTGCTATGGTCATGGTCATAGTCACGGTCATGACTAGTTACAAACCTTCTAGACTGGCCCGTTGGCTTGGTTGGTAGTGGCCCTGCCTTCCAAGTTAGAGGTCGTGGTTTCGATTCCCACCCGGGGCAAATATTTATGTGATGAACATAGATGTTTGCTCGGTGCCTGGGTATTTATTATCTATATAAGTATTTATTTAAAACTAGTGGTCCGCCTCGGCTTCGCCCGTGGTACTTATTTCGCAAGAAAAGGTAGCCTATGTCCTTTCTCGGGTATCAAAATATCTCCATACCAAATTTCATGCAAATTGGTTCAGTAGTTTAGGCGTGATTGAGTAACAGACAGACAGACAGACAGAGTTACTTTCGCATTTATAATATTAGTATGGATTGTATTTATATGTATGTTTATCAGCCATCTGATTTCCATAACACAAGCGAAAGCTTAGTATGGGATCAGATCGAGCCGTGTGTGAAAATCGTGCTGATATATTAAAAAAAACCGTTGCAGGTGTTCGGTGCGTTTCTCGCGTGGGAGACGCGTCACGTGTCCATCCCGGCGCTCAACGACTCGAAGCACATCGGCCTGTCCGTGTACAACGTGCTCATTATGTGCATCATGGGCGCGCCCATAGCGCTGGTCAGTTCGTGATCGTGACTTTATTGTGTTGTCATCATCATCATTATCATCACCAACACTATTGATTGACACATTTGAATAAATGAATGTTTGAGAATTGTCATTCTTATTTTAATCACAATCAATCACAATAATTATAGTGATCATTACAAAATTATGATCATTAAAATCATAATCATAGGAAACATTGCCAAGATTATTCATACTTATGGTTATACTTTTATTTGAATGTATTATATTTTTATGTTTATTGTATTGTATATAGTATTATATTTAGTTGAATGTTTATTAAAAAAAAATACGATTTTTTTCTTTCCTTCTTTCATAGTCACGCTCATGAGATCATTGTCATTAACGTGGTAATGGTAAGGTTATGGGCGTCGTCACGTTCATAGCCGTGGTCATATTATCATAGCTGTATTTCGATAATAATGTGTAGAAAAATTGTAATGTGTTTTTTTTCAGGTACTAGCTGATCACAAGGATGCGCTCTTCGTATTGATCTCAATTTTCATCATTTTCTGCACAACCGCTACTCTTTGTCTGGTGTTTGTTCCAAAGGTACGTTTACCTATTTATTTTCCATTATTTAAAAATATGAATTTATTAAATTTATCAAAAATGTATTCAATTAAAATATGTTCACTTCTTTTTTTATTAAGTAATACAATAATTAATAACAGAGTACATGTTTGTACTACAACTACCACTAGTATCTACGGATATAAGTAACAAAAAAACTGTTATGTGATGTGTGACTATGACCTCCCCTGAGTATGTATGATCTGTCTACTGCAATTTAAGAACACTTTATGTAAACTGATATACACACCTACACATATGATTAATCACACAAACATATACACTTGCGCACACACTCACTCACACACACTCACATACACACCCACTCATGCGCGCACACACACTAGCATACTCACATTCATACCTTTAAGATTTGGTAGGATTTAGATTTAAATTAAAATTAAAATATATTTTTCTTTTCTCTTTATTTTTTGTATTAGTGTTTTTTAAGTAAAATTGTCTTCTGATAAGATTTGTATAATTTTATGCATTATTTAGGTACGTACACTTGTGTATTCTCGTATGATATCCGCGAGGGGGGCTGGTGACCTGTACCTCAGACTTCTATGTAGTCTATTTCAGGCACCAGTTTCTCACAACGTTATCTTCTACTATACATTGTGTAGTATTACTAAGTTTTTGTAACCTTTTAATGTTGTGAGAACCAAATAAAGACGATTTTATTATTATTATGTGTATCTCATCCATAATGCTCGGGTACCACCAGAAGGACGGTACCCGGATCTTTGGAAGGCTTACGTGGGGACACGGATCCAACACGCAGAGGCCCTTTGAGACTTTTAATGTGTTGGGGGACACCAGCCGCAGCCTGCCCATGACTGCACTATAGAGATACAGTCCTAGGCAGTCTGCGGCCGATGTAGGACTATTTCGAGATGTGGAAAACAAAATGAACTGGGCTATGGAGTGGGATGTTAAGTGGGCCGGTATTTGGGGACTATTGGAAACTATGGCACCTGCCTTTCTACTAAAAGAAAGTAAAAATATGTTGGCAGGTGGTGACTCGCCCTCTCACTGTATGGGCCCCCGAAATAAGTCGCTGCAATAGTGCGACAAGGGGGCAACATATTGCGAGCAGCTAAGGGTGGAGAGGCGTCCCTGGACTTTAAACTACGATCACGCGCTCCCTGAGGGTCCAGCATCACGTGCCCACTCGCCACTTACGCTTCGCATCCACCCTTCGAGCTAAAAGCTCTCGCGACTCCACTCTGGCCGGCCGGTTAAGGCAAGCCAGAGGTGGGGGTCCTGTCCTCGTCAGGCTTCACTCCGACCGGCCGGTGAAGGCAAGCCGGAGATGAAGACAGGGGCCTCCCCCGGGAGCACTCGGTTCCCGCGGGGTCGCTACTCCCCGACACCCCGCCACAAGGTGTCCTGCGGGTTGACTGATTGCACGGGTGGAATATCTATTGTCACGTAAACAATAGATATCCCAACCGTGGGCGATGGGGTCGTCACATCCCTACGCCCTTATTATTATTATTATTATCTGTGACTATGACTTGCGATAAAGTAACACGTTTTATCGTAGGTAACTAAACCGTTGAAAAATTTACAGATTCAACGTGTTACTGATTTCAAGAACATGCTACGTTTCGAACGCGTGATTCTTTTTTGTGTCTCACAGTAATAGTTTTTTGGTATACGCGCAGAATTTAACTGAATTAGATACTCGAACAAAGCTAGTAATAGTTTGTAGAAGTGAAACTTGAAGTGAAATATCGTCATGTCATGGCGTAAGGCGACGATTTTGGTATACTTATTTGAATCTTGACAAAAATGTTTCAATTCTGACACGTGTGCTCGGCACACACGCTCTTTTCGATTCAATTTCACGGCTTCGGTAATATCGACATGATTTTAAAAGAGCAACTATGGAGTTTCTTGCCGGTTCTTCTCCACAGATACTGCTTTCCGAATCGGTGGTAAATGTTAAAAATACTTATGTAATGACGATTCGAAAGTGCTACTAAAAGTAGTCTAATTGAATAAATAAATGTTTGAGTTTGAGTTTGTATACCCAGCTACTCGAACTGCGCCGTAACGGGCAGCCAGGTGCAACGGGCACACGTATCCGCGCCACACTGCGGCCTGCGGCCGCACACGAGGTGCGCTCGCCCGGGCCCGAGCTCGAGCGCCGCCTCAAGGAGCTGCGCCACTACAACACGCGCTACCGCCGCACGCTGCAGGCCAAGGAGACCGAGCTGCAGGTGGGCAGTTGAATGAATGAATGAATGAAAAATTCTTTATTGCACACTTAATACAGGATTATAAACTAAGAGCCATACAAGTAATAATATGTACAGAGGGCGGTCTTATCGCTGTAAGCGATTTGCAGTAAGCGGCAGTTGCTTCAAATTCAAATCCAGCTAACAATAAGACCGACTAAATGCTATTTATGACGTCACAGTTTACTATCAGCTGTAAATCACTTCACACTCACAGCCGATAATGAACTACTCCACTTGGATATGCATTAAATAACAAATAGGATCAATGCAGCTGTTCATTATTAGTCGTAAACCAAGTTGGACGTAAAAAGACAAAATAAATTACGTGGTCAACATACGCGGCATGTCTATCCACATCAAATATTAATGAAGTTATCATTGGTAAGGAGTACAGTACACATATGCTGAAAATAATAAGGTAAATCATTCATATATACAATAAACAAAAAGGGACCTAAAGGAGATCCCTGTGGAACTCCAATGTAAATCGAAGCGCTGTGAGATCTTTCTCCATTAAAAGCAATGGTTTGTATCTTATTCTGAAGATACTAAGATATTACATTCTGAAATAATTTTTCATTTCATAATAATTGATGTTCTGCAATAAACTGGACATAGTCTAATGCTTTGGAAAAGTCACAACATATCCTCAAAGCATTTTTAAATTTTTTACGGTGTTTTGCATTTTAAAATAATGATAATAATTATTTTAGATGCTACTCAGCAAACTAGGCGAAGATATCGATGCATCAATAAAGGACGCCAAGTCGCCAGCGACACAACGCACCAAATTGCACATACCTAAAGAAAACATCAGTCATCCTGGTAAGCGTTGTATTTTATTCTTATGAAGGGAACCTTTAAAACATTTTAAAACTGAGTAAGTAATATTAGCAGGATTTTGTAGAATGACGACACATAACTTACAGTATACTTCAAGACAAGCCAATCAGGGACAGCCTTCAGATAGTTCGCAATGTTAGTTAATTTAACGATTTTTTCCAAAAATAATGCCCTGACTTGATCACAATTTTTCGATAGATTACAATTTCGCGAGATAAATTTTAATCTAGCGGTGTTTACAAAGCGGTGCTATATTTATAACAGTACAGTTATGGTAGTGTTTCAAAATACAATAGGAAAGCTGACTATAACTTCTAACTATCCATACACAAAGGTGAAGAAAAATGAACGGATAATAACAAAATATTCTCAATGCCAGAGACGAGCGACATAACATCGACGTGCAGTCTGAGCGCATCCGCGGCGGACAACGAGTTCACCAGCATCGCATCGCAACTACTTGTTGATAAGTAAGTGCTTTGGAAAAGATTAAGAGGAACGAAAGAAAGGAACAAGGAAATAATATAAGAAGGGAATGATTAAATTATAAGGAAATGAAAGTATAAAAAATAATTATGGTATATCCAGTGTCAATTAAAATAAATATTACTTCTCTTTAAACAATCTAGCTGTTTAAAATACATAATGTTTTCGTTTTACTTACATCAAGTAACATAAACATTAAAAGAGATGAAATCCAATCCTGAAAAACTAATACGTATTCTTATTTAAAACATCAGGCCAAAACCAATAGTCCAAGAAGTGAAAGAAGTAAAGGAACCAAAGAAAGAACAGACAAAGAACGTATCCTTCAAGAACCACCTCGACTACACCAGCCCACCTTCTTCCAAAGCCGTGCCGGAGAAGGACCAGCTAGCTAAATTACCTTATGGATGGTCTGCGAATGAGGTTTGGTGACTTTTTAGCACGATTTTATTAGTTTCACGTACATATTATGTTTGTAAGTTAATACATAACCGACTCCATTAGACTGATTTTGATTCACTTTAAACGGACAGATTTAATTCATAATTTGTACACTAAATTAATTATTAAGTTTATTTAATAACATGTCATAAATATTATTCTTTGACATGAGCAAATTATTTAGTAATTAAAGGAGACAAGCCTATGGTAATTTATTACTTTGTATTCCTATATTCTTCTCAAGATACAGCACTTTTGAAAATATATATTTTCTCCAATAAAAAGAACTTTAAAGGATTGACTAATTTAGGGACGAAATAAAATGTAAAGAATAAATAAAATTATCTCAAAATTGTAATCTCTTTATTCAGGAAGAACTTCCTAAACCAGAGCCAATAAAAGCCGAAACTAAAACAATCCCAGCGCTGAAAACCAGCACCGCTGACCCGGCCAAGTCAGTGCCGACCAAGTTACAGGAACCCATGTATATTAAGACTGCACCCAAGGTTAATAAGGTAAGATTTAATTATGGAATAGTGATAAGAGGGTGAAATGGATGTTGAACGAAGTTTTGAAATTTTAAATTTGAACTGTTATCAGTTGTTGTACATAATTTCTGATGTCTTATTTCCCGTATATTGTGTAACACTAAAATAATAGATCAAATTTTAAATTTTGTTACGGAATATTGTCAATAATTATGGCATTATTCAATAAAGATACATTCCCATACAGGGCCGTGGCCTTAATACAAATAGAAAATTTACTATAAACAGTGAAATCATACAAATGGCTTTCGATGTGACTTTCGAAAATATATTTAGCGTACAGTGAACGAGTACTTACAATGGAAACGCCTACCATCTTAGACAAAAACAACAAATCGTTTATATTAATGCAATATTTCTGGGAATTAAACTAAACAAAATTGTACCTACCTCCAGACGCCAGAACTCCAGAAAAAAATCAAAACCCCCGAGGGTATGAAGACCCCACCAAGAGAATCCCGTACCCGTGCCCATAGACGCAGTGGATCTGGACATGTGCTGCTGTCTGACCTCATGAGGGTGTCTTCTGATGACCAGGAACCACCTCCAGGGTTGGAGAGGAAGGTTATTGGTAAGTGTTAGTACAGTGAACTTTTCTTAAAGATATTTACTTGAGAGTATCAAAATTCAACATTTTAATAAAATAAAATATGCTTAAGAGACAATCACTAAAATATAGTTATTCGTAAAAAATGTTATATTTTCAATGTTTCTGAATTTTATATAATCAGTAGCCACATAAATATGTAAATATAATAAAGCGAAGGAAATAATAATAAACGATAAGGACGTATAGTTATATTTTTCTCGATATTTTCATAATCACATCATCTAAACAAGAAAAAAAATCTTTCTTACTTTCAATTCATTTTATCTATGTAAATTTTTGTATAATATACATTATATAGGTAATAATATAATGAACATAATTTGTATATTACAGGCCAAGAACGAGACCCGCCCATACCTCCGAAACCGAAACAAGAACCTGAAGATATCCTCGACATTGATCTAGATTATTCGTCAATGGAAAGAAGGAAATCTTGTAAGTTTTTGATTTTATAAACTGTTTTCAACTTAAATTCACAACGCTGGCCAAGTGTGAGTTGATTTTAATATCGTAAATGTTATCTTCTAAAATGGTTCTGGGTTGTAGATTTGATAATATTCCATAATTTTATTTACAACAAGCTGTGCCCCGCGGTTTTACCCGCATTGCTTCGCTCCTGTTGGTCTTAGCGTGTTAGTCTTCCTCGATAAATGAGCTATCTAACACTGAAATATTTTTTCAAATCGGACCAGTAAGTTCTTGAGATTAGCGTATTCAAACAAATAAACTTTTCAGCTTTATAATATTAAGTAACAAGTTACAAGTATAGATAATTAACTATTTAATACGACCAATTTATTAACCAAATTTTCTAGTAACGAAAAGGAAAACCTTTTTTTTAATTTTCTTACTTTACTTACT
Source organism: Colias croceus (assembly GCF_905220415.1). Classification (NCBI taxonomy): domain Eukaryota; kingdom Metazoa; phylum Arthropoda; class Insecta; order Lepidoptera; family Pieridae; genus Colias; species Colias croceus. The sequence continues at coordinate 6,832,601 of NC_059562.1, forward strand.
GTCTAGGTCAGAGAAAAGATTCAGAGAGGAGAAAGAAAGAGAATTACATCGTGGTACAAAGTGACCTGTGGGACACCAACACGTTCCAGTACACGTGCCAAAAGTCGCCGCAATCAGGTAATACTCACTCTTAAAGTCAAACCAAACTTAAACAATTACTCTAATTTCATGAGGTTGTGAATAGATGATGATTATGTCCGTCGTAATTTAAAGAAGAACTTCTCTGAGCGTATATACATATTTAAATAATTTAATACCATTTTGCTTTAATTTTGTGGTTGTATATATGTTTTTTTTTTTTTATTTCAGCGCATGCACACTCGCCAATACAGCGAAGTGTATCTGAGAAAAGTCGACAGCAGTCTTCACCTCGCCATCACAGGTTTGAAAAATTAATTTAAATTATACTTAAGTAAATGTAAGTTTAATTCAAGATAAAGTTAAGAAAATAGGTATTAAAGTTTAATATATTGAACATCCATATTTGCTGAGAGTAAATCAAAAGTAAAAAAATTAGCAGGTATAAAATACAGCTTTTGTTCAAAATATTTATTTTTCTTTCAGAGACAGTGAAACGAAAAACGAAAGGAGAGCATCCAATGCATCAATTAATCATAGTACGTACTTTTTTGACAATATTTTGCGAAAAAAGTTGAAAAAATTAATAAAATAAAATATTGTTTTATTTTTACAGCGGGTACAATGAGGGTGGGAACACCAGAAGGATATCGAGAGGCTGAAACACTGCGAATGACAGACCGGCTGTCTAAGGTAAGGTTTTTGTAATTACTAACACATTCATATTCAAAACAATCCAAGTTTTTGAATATTTAAACCCCATAGTAAAACGTTTGAAATCATAATATTAATTTATTTCATAGATTTTTAACAGAAAAAGTCTTCCATATCCGTCTTACATTTTAACTATATGACTCTCTTAATTGTAACCTTCAAGTTTTCTGAATATTTAAATCAATAATAAATAACAATCAGCTTTCTTTAATAAATTAGCGTCATTAATGTTATAATAAAATGTCCAGCGTCGTGGCTCGGAGTTCCCTCAGCCAGTGAGCACTCCTCCGTATCAGACCCTCACCAAGAGGAGACAGTCCACTGCACAGGTACAGTACTTCACTTTTATTTTAAATTCTAATCCATCATTTGATTAATAAACAAAAAGCAGTTATAATGTTACCAGTCACTTTAAAGAAAGCACAAAGCTTAGAATATTTATAGCGATATTTCACTTAGTAATACCGTTCAAAAATCTACAGAATTAGTCCAGTTTGTTATTGTGACAAAAAATAAATAAAAGTGTGCGTGTGCCGAACACACGTGTCAGAAGTGAAACTTCTTTGGCAAGATTCAAAGATATCAAAATCGTTACTCCATTACGTGACGATATTGCCATAATGCGACCTTTAAATTTTACTCTACTCTACGCCTAAAGAAGTTTCACTTCAAATATATTATTAGTATAGAAAATAAAATATACCACTTACAACCTACAATGGCTCAAAATTAGTAATTCAAATCATTATTTTCTAGATAAGGTATCAAGAAGAGAAGCCGGAGAGAATAGAAGTGCAGAAGAAAGAAGAGCGGAAAATTCTGGAAAAGACTAAAGAGATACAGGAAGATAACTGGAAGCCAGATCCTGATACTATTAGAGTTTCTAAAGGTAGGGTTTAGCTAATTTTCTGTGTTCTGAATAGTGAAATTGTACTTCTATAGATTTATGTCGGGAAAAATGATAAAAAAAATCTCCTTTTCACCATTTTTTATATTTTTTGTCGTTAAAATAAGAATAAAGAGCGGCATAATATTATGTATGTCTGAGGAGGTTCTCAATTCGTCGGAATCTTCTATTTTTTATGTATCAACAGTCTTTTATTTTTTTTATAATTCGGTACTTTCAGGGTCTGAGTAACAAAAATCCAACTGCAATTACCTATACATAGTCAACAATACACCAAAAACATCATCATTATTTCCAGGCCAAGAATCCCCAGCAAAGCGTCTCCGGCAAGAAGCCGAACCGCTCAAACGAGCAAACGAAGCCCGTCTCTCACAAGCCGCACCGACCCGAGTATCACAAACACAAGTGCCACAGGCACAGGTGCCACAAACAAAAGTGCCACAGTCACAAGTGCCACAAACACCGTATGTGCCACAAGTGCCAACAACTCGTGCGCACGCGCATCCGCCACATCATAAGAGTAGTCCTAATGTTGCTGCGCGGAAGAGTGGTGAGTAATATATCACACAAAACCACATAAAAATAGTCATTTACCGATAAAATATATTTTCATTATGGCAATTCCCATACTTGTGCCTGTGTATAATTCACTTCCTTCCCTCGATTTTAGTAAGCCTTATTACTTTTTTTTTGTTTTTGACGTAAAACAAAATGAGAACGCAATGTTTTAATGATTTAATTAATGATGTAGGTAATAATAGTTAAGGAATAAAATTATTAAACTGAACACACTCCCTTTTCTTTATATAAAAATAACACATCTAAACCATCATCGTAGCTATCTTATTCGTTATAATATTACTTATATACATTTCATTATTCAATCATGATTTCATCCAATAAAATATGTACTCAATAATAACATTTATCAACAGAATCAGCAAGTACCCGCGAAGAGCGCAAATCGTACACACGCGACTCCAAGCGACAAGACTCCGACCGCAAAATGTACACAGCCAGTTCCGAATCAGAACTATTCGAGTACGCCATACTTCCGATATTCCAGAAACTTCTCACAGAACGACATAAGAGCCAACCACACGGTTTAAACCTTAGTTATGGCGTCAGTTGTCCGAATATATCGATAAAATGCGATATCGTTGAATATCTGTAGCTTTTGACTGATTTTTTTATCTGTGCGCCATTTTTAAACGCGGGAGATCTACCTACTAACTATTTACAAATTACAATGTATTAAAAATATTAAATAAATTACTGATAAAAAGTGCAAGAAAAGACATTATTAAAATGTTATAAAATAAAGATAATGGCCAACAAAGTTATAATTTCTTCGCACAAACTGCGCCAATAAATGTAGAAAATATAATTCTCATCAATTCGTTAAATTACGCAAAAATTATGACCGACGCGACGCGTACCTACTACGATACTTTAGATATAGGTAATAAATTAAGTATGTAACTAAAACATTACAACATAAAATTGTACCTAACTGAATATTCTAAACTGTATCATACGAATGTAGATTTATTATGAGCTAGAAAATCGTCAATTTTTTTCAGTATTCACTAAGTAGGTAATATAGAATCTAGTCATTATAATATTTAGTATTTAATAGTTGCACAAATTGTCTTTATCTGTTAAATAATTAATTGTTAGTTTTGTTGTAGAATTTTTATTCTAGTCATTTTATTATTGTTAAAACTTTACCTAATTAAGTTCTATAGTTCACAATTTATACATTTATTCTTAAATTAAACATATTGGACACCATTATCTAAGAGTATGTTCGGTAAATATGTTTACCTCTATTCTAATGATTTTGAGACTAACGATTTCAAAAATGCTAAACAATTTTAAAATACTCTTAAGAAGCTATGGCCGAGTCTTGAAAAGTTTAAAAATATCTCATTATGAACTTATAAATGAGAAAAGGCTATTATAAACATGGCGGTCAGTCAAAACTATAACCGCAGTTCGTCACAAGAAATATACTTTTTTTAGAAATTTACCAGAAACATATTTAACAAACAAGAAAATTATACGCTTTATTTCTTTCATGTACCTAACTATCTATGTATTTCTAAGTTTTTTTCAACGCTACAATAAGACTATACGAAGGTTGTTATCTATATTCTGGTTTTTGTTCACTTGTGCACAAATAAAGACTAAACTTTGTTAATTGTTATTGTATATAGTAATAATAAACTTTATTAATGAAAAACTGAGTTTTATTTATTTCCCTTCCTACACTTGGTATTCTTTTTGACGCTTTTTTCATAAGCAATCTCAAATATACACAGAAAAAATATTTTTTATGATTTATGTTTTCTGTTTTAATATCATGGTTTTATTTGTATACTTACGTAGTATATTATTATTAGTCTGTGGTTTTATCAATATAATTATTTGACTGTGTTCATGTAAACACGTGTCTTATTGGCATAGACGTGAGCGTCAGAATGAAGGAGCCCTAGTTTCGATTCCCAGCGGGAATAAATCCATATACACTTTCAATAAATACGACACTGTGTACCTTCTTTCACATTGCATGGAAGCGAATTTAAGACATGATTTTTGTGTCTGGAGATAGAAGACTAAAGTGATAGGGTTTTTATCGCAGAAAGATCATTCGCTATGGGACTAGCCATTATTATAAAATAATTACAAGTTCTAATGCGCATAATATGAAACATTCGAAAATTTATAAATTCCGATAGATGGCGCTGCATAAAATATGTTAAAACTGTCCATAGATCCCTGCTATGCAGGGTTAAAGAAAATAAGCGCATCACCACAATATTAGCACCTCTTGCAGGCAGCTTCACTGCATCAATGACAAAAACATTTTTTACTACAACTTAAAAAAAAATAGGTTTTCCAATACAAAAATTTGTTGCCTGTGAACACGCATTATTCTATCGTTGGGGGGTTATGGGGTTGTTTACGTTTTTGTGTGTGTGCGAGTGAGAGATAGACACAAGGGTAGTTTGCAAAGTGCACTAATGGCAGTTATAATATTACTGGGCTTTTTTCGATCGGATTTAATAGATTAAGTATTGATTTTGAGTAAAATGTTCCTGACTTTGAACGATTTTGAATTACTTTTTAGTTAGGTATGTTTTTTTTATCAAGATGAAAAGTCGTAGAACAAAAATGTTGTTGGATAAGAAATTGATGTAGTAAAGCTGCCTGCAAGAGGCGATGCGCTAATTTTCGTTAAACCTATACTTAGCGGTGTTTGTTCGTAGGTATGGCAAGACGTGCGTTCTGAATTAATAATCTCAAATTTAGGTCACTTCAGGCACATTTTGACAGAACGATCTGATAAAATCTGAATGGTATTGAACTGTAAAAATTTTATACATCTTTGTGCTCTCGCAAAGCATTTGCGTATTTTGCAGTGCTGCAATATTGCTAGCGATAGTTGAGATGTTATAACTGTCTGATCCTGAATTTTTAAGATATGAATGAGGCACGCAACCACAAATCAGATTGTGAATTAAGAATCTGAATTCAGACAGGCATTCCGGTACTGGCAAACCTTAAGAATAACTTTACTTATATAGTTGTGTGAAGGGTGAGGAAATAAAACAAGAAGTAAATGAAAAGCTTTATTAGAATAAATAACATAAATTCATGTAACAAAATGGTAAAAAAACATATTGTGTTAAAAATTAAAATATTACAGTAGCAAAAAGCGCACACACTAGAACATAATAATAATGTAAATATTCTAACTCACAAATACGGATAAATTAATATTGTTAACAAAATTTTTAATACAATATTTAATAATTTTGACATTTGGCTGTATGCTAAAAAAACTGCTTGATTTTACAAGACAGATAAAATATAAAAATACGCGATGGTTCGCTTTATTACAAATGGATTCGATACTTACAAAAATACAACTCTACTTATGGTAATATGATTTTAGTATCTATTTAGAGTACCTATAAATTAAGATGCCTGTTTTACAAAAAAAATGTTTTTTTTTTATTTTAGATAAAAAAACGATAGATCGTGTAACGATACATCGATATAATAATGATTAGATTAGATTTATCAAAGTGAAACTTTTATTACATCGTCTCAAACTTTTTGGTCTGTGTAGCGCATGTCGCGTGACGCACGATACGTACGATAATTATCGTACAAATACGATAATTTTTAGTTAAATGTCTATAGTGTGAAAAAAAGTTTCGCTTTTACCGTGGTTTCATAAAACCACACAAAATTTTTTTTTGTTCTTAGTAGTTTCTCGATAAAACTAACAATTGTTTTTTTTTGTGAAACAGGCTCTAAAGGACATAATACACTGTTACATACTACTATAAATATTGCTTATGATACTTAATGCCATTTTTAAGGCGTTGTCACACATGTAACATTTTGTGCAACTGTTCACTATTTTAATATTATGTTTTATTTGATAAGTTCAAAATGTTTTTGTTACATATTTTTAAATAATATCTAAATGGTAATATTTATGAAAGAGTATAAAAATACTAAAATTACTAAGGTCAAATCTTAAGGATGTTATTATTTTTCATTTAACTATTTTTATCTAGTTTTATAAATAGCATTAAGAAGTCTTAAGAAAAATTCCCATTCTATATTTTCCTATACTGTAGGCTAGAAGCATTTATTACTATTATAAGGCCATACAATATTAGAAGTTACATTTAAAGTTTTATAAATTCTATCTGTTCATCATAATATGATTAAAAATGACTTAAAATTGAGTACCGTTTGAGTTTAAGTGAAATTCCATACTAAATATATATTACTAGATTTCCGCCCGCGGCTTCGCCCGCGTTTTCAAAGGAAAACCCGCATAGTTCCCGTGGGATTTCCGGGATAAAAATTATCCTACGTGGTAATCCAAGTTACCCTCTACATGTGTGCTAAATTTCATATTAATCGTTTCAGTAGAATTTGCGTGAAAGAGTAACAAACACACATACATCCTCACAAACTTTCGCATTTATAATATTAGTACGATACCAATAGCTAAAACAAATATTTTTGCTATTATAAATAGAGAAGCATAAATTTAAGTTAAAATTGTATACATAGAGTACATTATTGTTTATTCCGTTTTTTTAGTAAAACTACCGATTTTTTACGATTTTTGTATAATATATAATATAGATATTATTATATTGATATTAAATATATTTCCTACAAATACAATCACACCAGATCTCACGTAACACATATAAAGCACTTTGATGGCACTTCCATTTCGAATCACACTTTCATAATAACTTTGCGAAAATAATATTAATTTGTGAGTTTTATTATTTAAAATAAATTATTTTAAAATTGTAACGAATTGGTGATTTAAACGTATTTTTTTGATGATATTAAGTATGTATTTAGATAGATAGATAGAAAACACTTTATTGCACACAAAAACAAAATTTACAGAAACGATATTATTATAATAAATGTACAATTTATTTTATGTACAATGTATTTTTAATTATTTACCGGTTTCTGTATTTAATTCGATATTTTTATGGACTAAATTTTACATAAAATTATTTTGTCTGTCTATGTGTCCATCTGACACAAATTTGCTATTTTTGTACTAATATAAAATGTAAATACATATAGATTACAATAGATATAATATAAACATTGTATATTTTAGCACCTGATAAATATTTTATTCAATACAATATAAATATAATCAGCCTATACAATATACACTATATTTTGTGATTTCAACTAATGAAGTGGCACGATTTTTTGTAAACTATCTTTATAATTATAATAATTACATTTTTATGGCCTATTATTGCTTTTTTTTCACTTTTAAACGATTTCAAAAGCTACACAGCTTTCGTTTTTAAGATTTATAACGACCTAGAAATCAAGAAGTGTGTTTTTCTCATTGAGATAATATTAATATGGAGCAGACACCACGAACAAAATCTGTGCGCCAAGCGCGGCGGCGCGGGGCGCGCGAATGACGGCTAGACAGTCATAGATTATGCGATGTCACTGACTCACCGCTATAGAGGCGACACTTTGTTTTATTCTGTCTATTTTATTGGGTGCCACTCCTTACATGCACGTTGACTTGAAATTTTCTTTGTACTTACTTAATATTTATTTTAGGTATAAACTGACTTTACTACGCGGGGCTAACAATATCTGGCATATAATATAGGATGATGTAAATAGTTACGTTTTAGGTTCAGTCAGGGCTATGGGAAGTTTTATTCCTTACAAATTGAGCCTTTTTTAGAAAAAAAATAATTTTTCCCTTTCTTCACGGCCCAGACATGGAAACCTTGAATAGAAAAAATATTAATTACTTATCTCTGAACTAGCGGTCCGCCCCGGCTTCGCCCGTGGCACATATTTCGCAATAAAAAGTAGCCTATGTTCCTTCTCAGGGTCTTAAGATTGTCTGTGCCAAAGGAGAATGCCCATGAAAGTATGGACCACAGTACAGTGTTGCGTCAATGCCAGAGTGGTTTTGGAGGGTTCTTCGATATTCAAAAGATTTTTACCAATTGATTTTTTTGTGATAAAAACAGGGGTTTTCAAGATATTGAGAAAAATGTGAAATAACCTCAAAACTTAAATAACCCCGATTTAGTTAGGTTTATGTGTGATTTAGGTAACATTTTATCGTCCAAAGGTTATTTTTCGATTAACATATATTTTAATCTATGCGTAGAGCTTATGCTTTCAGACAAAGTCTATCTGTTCATCGGCTAGTGTAGGTAGGCACCAGAAATCTTCCGGGACGGATTTCAAGAAAACCTAAATATTATATACTTAAAAAATGCCAATTGAGTTTTTATTCGGTTTACATGTTGTTGTTGTTGTTGTTGTTGTTTGAATCATTTTTTCACTACATATTCGAAGAAAGAAACAAATAAGAAATAACTGGTTACCTACCAAGCTATGTCATAATAATATTTTTTATATATATATACATATTTATATTATTTTACTTCACTATCTTTGTTAAAACAACCTACAGTGTATAAACAATACCTTAAAGAGTGATTTTATGTTAATTGATTTTTTTTGTAATTCAATGAAAACAATAATCGATATTACACATATTATAAACATTTAGCTATTTACCATAGTAAATGTAATAAGTTACCGCTTGGTTACCGTGGTAACCGGTAATGGACTCTAAATCTATAATAACGGATCTAAACAATTACATGTCTTATTAGATTTTACAAAACATTCCCTGTTCAAAATATATTTTCCGATGGTAAGAAGGCCTCTAAATTGCCGAGATTTTTTTAAATAGTATTGTTGTCTTGATGCATGAGAAAAACCAGTACCAAAAATGGGCATTCTCCTTTCATCAAAATCGGTCCAGTAGTTTATGAGCCTATTAATTACAATCAAACAAACAAACAAAGTTTTCCTCTGTATAATATTAGTGCAGATAAATAAATAATAATTCAATTATACGTTCAAGTCAGTAGCTTATACAATATCAATTAAAAACTTGATTAAAATCAATTAACAAAAAAAAATTGGTGATTGAGTAACTAATTGATTTTCATATTTCATGATTTCACCTTTTTTCAATTAACAACCAGTCTATGCTTTTCTAAATATGTAAAATTATTATTTTATACTATAAAAATATACGCCAGCAATTATTACTAACAACACTTATTTCATGCCCAATGTCATATCTTAAATTTTTAATCTATGACAAAATGTCGCCCGCCAAAAATTTTGCTCTAACTAAGTTTTAAAAATTATTATCTAGTTACTAAACTGATGAAAAGTTATTCCTTTGCACTTTTCCGTATTCTTTGTATTATTTGTGCAATATCGTAACACACACGTAGGCATATTTGATGCGTTTCACTTTAAAACAAATAAAAAATGAGCGTGACGTTCGCGCCAATGAGCGAGCAAGCGACTGAGTGCAGTTACGCCACATGACGTATGTTGAGTGGAACATAAGTGATGTAGGCGGTATCGTCTCCATATTAATATTATCTCAATGGTTTTTCTACATTTATTTTACATTTCCGTCGAAATAATTTATTATTATTAACAAAAAGACTGCTAAATTTATGGTTAAGGTTCTCACACCAGATTTAAGTCATTTATCTTTTAATAAATTTTTCCTGGACACTTGGTAATATATCCACTCGTAATTGCCTTGATTTTTTCTCATTGAAGTTATACTTCTTTTGGCGCGATGGAGAAAAATGATGAGAGTGAATTTTTACGATGCGCGCGCACACCGACACATAAATTTAACAGCATGAAGTTAGTTCTAGGTGCTATGAAAATTGATAACTATGTTCAAGTTGTTATCTAGTATTTTTTCCATACGCCAAAGAAATATAACTTCTAACGCGTGTACATAAGTACACACACTCTTTTTTTCTACCATTTTCGGTACAAAAAACACACATTTTGTGTTTAAATCTGATACCACGGCGAGCGTCTGACCCATCGCAGTCTGTACGCGCCTTGTTCCGTTCTGATCTTGATCGATGCTCCTTCCGCTGCTTTTACTGTTTCTTTTACCTGTAACGAGAAGAGATGCATTTATAAATCTATACTAATACTAGTGCCCCGCCCCGGCTTCGCCCGTGGTACTTACATGTTTAAACTATCCTATCTCTCAAGTTGGATCGAACTACACATGGTGTGCGAATTTTATTATAATCGGTTAAGTGGTTTAGGAGTACATTGAGGACAAACATTGTGACACGAGATTTATATAGTATATCTAATACTAATATTATAAAGCTGAATTTGTTTGTTTGAACGCGCTAATATCAGGAACAACTGGTCCGATTTGAAAAATTATTTCGGTGTTAGATAGCCCATTTATCGAGGAAGGCTATCACGCTAAGATCAACAGGAGTGGAGCACTGCGGGTAAAACCGCAGGCCACGGCTAGTAGCAGATAAAAATAAACCCTATGTTACTAGGTGTAATGATTTAAGTAAGTAAAGTTAATGTGATGAACATAAATATATTTAACTTTTTCATATGTATATTATTATACATTAATTCTATGCATATCTGAAAAGGTTGAAGTCAAATTTTTACACAATATTTTTATTATTTCTCATCCAAACAATAATGATGTACGTAAATAAAAAAAATAATAACTGATATTAAATATATAATTATTCAATATAATATACAATAAACTTACGCTCTGCATCAGGTTTTGCGCGTTGCCGACCAACATTTCAGTCGCCTCCTGGTCTTCTTCGCTGCCTATAAAAATAAATTAATTTAGTAAGAAATATTCTGTTTAAAAATCATTTTTAAATCAATTAACTTTTACGCAACCGTGTATAGTTTAACGGGTTTAAAACGCGATTTATTGATGGTTAAAAAACATTAAAAAAAATGAAATGAAATAATTTGAAATCCGGCAAAAGCAATCGTAACTCGTAGGAAAATTAAAACAACAAAATAATTTATATTTTGTTTTATTATCATTGAAGTGAAACTTCTTTAAGCGCGTTGAGAGTAAAATTTCAAGTTCACGTCATGGAGTAAAGCGACGATTCTGTTATCTTTGAATATTGCCAAAGAAGTTTCACTTCTGACACGTGTGCTCACGCTCTTTTTTATTAATAAATGTTGATAATAAATACCTCTATAATCCGCCATACCGACTGCATAGAATAAGATAAATATAATATCATATTAAAGCTACAATATTCGTAATATAAGCATGCGTTTACTACAATAAAGAATTAATAATATGTATTACCATATATTTTATTATATTAGAATCAAATATATTATACAATTATATTATGTATACACAATACATTATATTTGAATCCACGTGAAATAAAGTTTTGGAAAATTTCGCATTAAAAAGTTAAAGATAATAAGGGCTGATTTTTCAATCCTTGGTTAAAACTTATTCATCAAATAACGTATTAAACTACTATTTCAATAATGTATTCTAATTGTCCGTATTTGACAGTTTACAGGTGACATTTTAAAATGTTTGTGTAATACTTTATCGGACGGATAAATTTTAACCAAGGATTGAAAAATCGGCTCTTAGTATCATTATTTATTACAAGCAAATAATTATACTCCCTATCGAATAAGTTAGTAGTAACCTCCGTATTTTTCCATTATTAAATCGTTTTTGTCTAAACTCGTAATACCTTGAGCTCCCAACATGGTGGCCTTCACAGTGGACAGGATCTTCAGCTGAGTGCCGATTGTAGGAATTCTCTCACACACTTGCAGCAAGTTCTGAAAGAATATTAAAAAATATTTATTATTTTAATAACAAAAAACTATTAACATACTGTTATAAATTAATTCCCAACTGGCAACCCGAACCGAGTGGGTGGTTATAAAAATGAGCTGAACACAGCTTGACACACTTTCCGCTGAGCTCTCGGACGTAACGGTCGTTTTGATTGTGCTTAGTTGTGTTAATAATTATTTTGAATCGATTATTATTTTATTGTTGAAAGTAGTCATATAAAGTCATTTTGTAAGGAATAGAACCTTTCTAGGTTGAATTTAAAATCCCTAAGAATACCATAAGCTAATCGACTTATAATCACGCTCAAAAAATGTCCGAAGCAAAACTCTGCCCACTTGTCTATCAGGCAGAGTTTTGAAATGAGCGTATACACAATTAATTTGTAACTACATCCTTGTGAATAAATCAAATTTGAATATAAGTAACAGACTTAACATTACTACCACGAAATAAAGTTTTATGTTTTAATAAAAAAACGTATATTATGTATAATGCCTTTCGGACACTTTCTGAAGATCTTTAAATTGGCGACCGTAAGTCTAGTCATACAATTAGAGAAATTATATATAAAAAAATTATATATAAATAATATAGAGAAAGAGTAATAATATTAAGCTAAACTCATGGAATTCACAAAATCTTGAGTTTGAGTTCGATATTGAGTTCAACTCACCGTCCTGATCCTCTTGTCCGTGCACTCAAGCGCGAGTTTCTTGGCAAGGCGGGTCACTTCCTCTGAGGCTTCTGCGATCGCTTTGGCAGTTGCTATCAGCTCACGTTTACTGCCTAAGAAAGATAAATAATATATTAGATTATTGTACTCACAAAAAGCAAATAGATGCTATTTTAATAGAACTTAAAAAAAATTAACACACATACGTGCGTGCACATGCACGCAGACACGATCACACGCACACACGCACACGCACAATAAGAAACCTTGAAATATTCACATGATACCACAATATTTTCGTAATATTTTAGCATGTTTGTTTTTCGGAGTTATCCTTAGGTGTTACTTCCATCCTAACTCTACTAAAAATGAAAATCTTTTTAATTAGCAAAAATGTAGACCATGCTATTTGTACTTCTTCTTTCACACTCATAATCAGACCATCAGACCAAAATAAACTTTATTTCTTAAAAGTTTCTAAGCACAATACCGCATAGCTTAATACACATGGAAAGCACAGCTTCATACATAGCCGCTCACTTACCGCTTAGGTTCATAAACACCTCTATCCAGTGAACAGACATACAATATCAATGTTATTATATAAAGCATTATACATATATGATTATTATACAATGATGGCGCAAAAGCATGATAATTTGCTTTTTGTATAATTTGCTTTTAAACTATAGATAATTTAGTAAGAATAGGTCAAGTAAAAAGTTTGGTGGGCGAATCGGTATTTTGGAAGGGATAGGATATAGAAAGAGGGAGAGGGGTGGCTTCTTTTTATACGTATGGTTGTAAGTACTTTTTCTATGTCTGAGATGTACGCAGTTCTAGGTGTCAACACATGTACATATTGCTTAATGGTATGGTTTATAACTTAGGGACATAGATATGGCATTTATAATATATCATGAAAATATGAAAAGCAATGCAATGTTATAACAATTTGAATTAGTTTTATAATACGAGTTAATTGCAATGAATAGTAAGCAAAATATTGAAGCTGTGTAAGCTTTTTATATAAAAAAAAACAGCAAACCTCTTGGGTTTTAAAAATGTTTCATAATGATGAAACCTCATCAAGAATATATTATGTATATTTTATGCGATTGTTTGAATTATTTTAGGTAGATTAAATATCCTAATAAGGAAGGCAACCATCCTTTACCATATTTTTATCCGATAATCTTACCTTTTTAGTTGATTATCAAAATACTTAAAACCCAATCCCTTGAGTACAGAAAACCATAAGGATAATCATCCTCATACTATAATTGTACGAGGATGGTTACCCTCTTCACCTATGGCTTATACACGTTACCTTTAGAGTCAGAACAAATAATGTCAGAATGCCTGACCATGAGGGTAATCATCCTCATTCTACAATTATACGAGGATGGTTTCCCTCTTCACCTATCGCTTATAAAACGTTACTTTTAGAGTCAGATCGCATTAGGTAGCAAGCCTTACCATAAGGGTAATCATCCTCTTGCTATATTTATACGAGGATTTTTAGTAAAAGAGATTACTCTCTTAATCTTTTGCTAACAATACGTTCAATTCTCACGAGGTAGTAAGCCTAACCATAAGGTAATCATCCTCTGACTATATTTATACGAGGATGGTTACCCTCTTCACTTATCTCTTATAATCTCTCCTTTAGAGTCAGATCGCACGAGGTCAGAAAACCCTACCATAAAGGTATCCATCCTCTTGCTATATTTAAACGAGGATGGTAAACCTATAGCTAGTAATACGTTACCTTTAGAATCAGATCGCACGAGGTCAGACAGCCTCGCCATGAGGATAGCCATCCTCTTGGCAGCTGCGATGATTTCATTGTCTTTAGAAGACCATTCGCGAACTGCACGGTGGAGGTTGTGGGCAGCCACCTATATTTTTTAAATAATTTACGTTTTGAGGATGTAAAAATCGATAATTGTCTTGAGTTTTCAATTATTTTTAATATACTATCTTTTACGTTCATTTGAAACTTACCAAAATCGGTTGACTGGGATGCGGCTGCCTATCGAATATATCTTCTCCTTCGTCATCCGTGTCGGGTGGTGGGGGGCGGGGGGGCGCGGCGCCGGGCGCGGGGGGCGGGGGGCGCGGGGGCGCCAGCGACAGGGACGCCAGGGACGGGGGCAGGAGGGGGGGCGGGGGCGGGGGCGCGTACTGGCGGGACAGGACCTCCTCCACGCCGGTCGAAGCTTGCAGTATCTGTGGGGTGAGAATTCATTGTTATTTGATAACCTGATGAACTACATAGCGTTTATACTTTCCTTGGAAACATTTTATAAATATTACGCAGCGTTTCCGCAACGCATTTCGCAGCGGTGCGCGTGTTTTAACGTCGCTTCACGCGCACGTCGACGCAAGGTGAGGTATATCGAGGTCTGCTGAGCTGTGCGTAAGGCGAAAAGTTGGTGTGTGTGTATTGAGATAATATTACTACGTATGGAGGAGACACCACGAACAAAATCTGTGCGCCATTTTTTTGCTTATTATCTAGTTGTGTACTTACTGATGAAAGTTATTCCTTTGCACTTTACCGTATTATTTAAAATAATTTATTTGTATTATTTGTGCAATGTCGTAACACACACGAAGGCATATTTGATGCGTTTCATTTTAAAACAAATAAAAAATGAGCGTGCAGTTAAGCCATATGGCGTATATGGTTGAGCGGAAAGTATGGTATGGTTAAGTGATGTAGGCGGTGTCGTCTCCATATGTATATCTCAATGTGTGTGTGTTGTCAGATGACATGTTCTGTGTCCCGTCACCTCAGCGTTGGCGCGGCGCCAGGCGGGCGCGGCGGGCGCGTCGCCGAGCGCCAGGCGCTTGGCGTGGCGCACGGCGGGCGGGATGGCGTCCTGCAGGCGGCGCTGCGCCGCGCCCAGCGCGCCCGCCCACTCGCCGTCCGAACTGTTCTGTGTCACGTCACCTCAGCGTTGGCGCGGCGCCAGGCGGGCGCGGCGGGCGCGTCGCCGAGCGCCAGGCGCTTGGCGTGGCGCACGGCGGGCGGGATGGCGTCCTGCAGGCGGCGCTGCGCCGCGCCCAGCGCGCCCGCCGACTCGCCGTCCGAACTGTTCTGTGTCACGTCACCTCAGCGTTGGCGCGGCGCCAGGCGGGCGCGGCGGGCGCGTCGCCGAGCGCCAGGCGCTTGGCGTGGCGCACGGCGGGCGGGATGGCGTCCTGCAGGCGGCGCTGCGCCGCGCCCAGCGCGCCCGCCCACTCGCCGTCCGAACTGTTCTGTGTCACGTCACCTCAGCGTTGGCGCGGCGCCAGGCGGGCGCGGCGGGCGCGTCGCCGAGCGCCAGGCGCTTGGCGTGGCGCACGGCGGGCGGGATGGCGTCCTGCAGGCGGCGCTGCGCCGCGCCCAGCGCGCCCGCCCACTCGCCGTCCGAACTGTTCTGTGTCACGTCACCTCAGCGTTGGCGCGGCGCCAGGCGGGCGCGGCGGGCGCGTCGCCGAGCGCCAGGCGCTTGGCGTGGCGCACGGCGGGCGGGATGGCGTCCTGCAGGCGGCGCTGCGCCGCGCCCAGCGCGCCCGCCCACTCGCCGTCCGAACTGTTCTGTGTCACGTCACCTCAGCGTTGGCGCGGCGCCAGGCGGGCGCGGCGGGCGCGTCGCCGAGCGCCAGGCGCTTGGCGTGGCGCACGGCGGGCGGGATGGCGTCCTGCAGGCGGCGCTGCGCCGCGCCCAGCGCGCCCGCCCACTCGCCGTCCGAACTGTTCTGTGTCACGTCACCTCAGCGTTGGCGCGGCGCCAGGCGGGCGCGGCGGGCGCGTCGCCGAGCGCCAGGCGCTTGGCGTGGCGCACGGCGGGCGGGATGGCGTCCTGCAGGCGGCGCTGCGCCGCGCCCAGCGCGCCCGCCCACTCGCCGTCCGAACTGTTCTGTGTCACGTCACCTCAGCGTTGGCGCGGCGCCAGGCGGGCGCGGCGGGCGCGTCGCCGAGCGCCAGGCGCTTGGCGTGGCGCACGGCGGGCGGGATGGCGTCCTGCAGGCGGCGCTGCGCCGCGCCCAGCGCGCCCGCCCACTCGCCGTCCGAACTGTTCTGTGTCACGTCACCTCAGCGTTGGCGCGGCGCCAGGCGGGCGCGGCGGGCGCGTCGCCGAGCGCCAGGCGCTTGGCGTGGCGCACGGCGGGCGGGATGGCGTCCTGCAGGCGGCGCTGCGCCGCGCCCAGCGCGCCCGCCCACTCGCCGTCCGAACTGTTCTGTGTCACGTCACCTCAGCGTTGGCGCGGCGCCAGGCGGGCGCGGCGGGCGCGTCGCCGAGCGCCAGGCGCTTGGCGTGGCGCACGGCGGGCGGGATGGCGTCCTGCAGGCGGCGCTGCGCCGCGCCCAGCGCGCCCGCCCACTCGCCGTCCGAACTGTTCTGTGTCACGTCACCTCAGCGTTGGCGCGGCGCCAGGCGGGCGCGGCGGGCGCGTCGCCGAGCGCCAGGCGCTTGGCGTGGCGCACGGCGGGCGGGATGGCGTCCTGCAGGCGGCGCTGCGCCGCGCCCAGCGCGCCCGCCCACTCGCCGTCCGAACTGTTCTGTGTCACGTCACCTCAGCGTTGGCGCGGCGCCAGGCGGGCGCGGCGGGCGCGTCGCCGAGCGCCAGGCGCTTGGCGTGGCGCACGGCGGGCGGGATGGCGTCCTGCAGGCGGCGCTGCGCCGCGCCCAGCGCGCCCGCCCACTCGCCGTCCGAACTGTTCTGTGTCACGTCACCTCAGCGTTGGCGCGGCGCCAGGCGGGCGCGGCGGGCGCGTCGCCGAGCGCCAGGCGCTTGGCGTGGCGCACGGCGGGCGGGATGGCGTCCTGCAGGCGGCGCTGCGCCGCGCCCAGCGCGCCCGCCCACTCGCCGTCCGAACTGTTCTCGCGCTCCGCCCCGCCCACCAGCAGCACGCGGTTCGCCAGCCTGCCACAGCGTACGTATCCCTTAACCCGTTGAGCCCCGAGCGGCCCGAGCGGCCCGATCGGTCCACGACACAATGTGTCTGTGATTCCGGGGCCTGAGTTAATAAATACACGACACACACAAAGTCAAACATAAACGAACGCAAGTCGTCGAGAACGCACTTACGTATAGTACATAGACACGTACACGCAATCACGCACGAATCACGCTCGTAAACTGACACTCAAATCCACATACGTACGCAATTCCAATATACACTCATGCATTAAAACGCGCAAATCATATGCTCATGCCTGCACGCCCGCATGCGCACTCTAAAATCCACATACATATAAAAACTTGCAAGCATACACGCACGCATAGTGCGTGCATACATTCGTGCTAAACTATTCAAAGACACCTGCACGCGAGAACACTCACACGCGCATTAAATCCGCATTCATACATATGCAAGTGCGAACCTACGCAAGCACAAATACTATTAATCATTATTCTACACACATCCACACAAACGCTTACATAAACATTCACACACGTATAACTATATAAACATAAACACGTACGCATAACAATGTAAACACGCACGCACGCATAACTATATAAACACAAACACGTACGCACAACTATGTAAACACGCACGCACGCATAACTATATAAAAAACTATAACACAAGCACGTTAATATACCCGCCTTTTAAGCAACATTTATACACATTCGCAATTATTATAAATTACAAGCATAATCAACAATCTTCGAGTTGAATTCATAAATTTACAATTCTAAACATCACCTACACTAGGAAACGTTTAAAATTGAAAATTGTTTAACATTTTTCAGATCCGGCTTGAAGGACCACTAAATGTATAGTAGCAAAAAAAAAAAAACAAAATAAATACATGTTTTTATTAAATTATTTTTAAAACATTGATTTAAATCCGGCTCGAAGGACCACCAAATTTACGTTAACTGAATATACACAATAAATATATTTTTTATATAACTTGATACATGATTCTTTGATTTAACATTTTCTTTAAAACATAAATCTTACCTGGCAATAGCAGATGTGTTGTCAACCATTTTCTGTGAGTCATTCGTGCGGATCGCATCTTCGCATAGGTACGTGTGTTTCTGCATTAATTCACCTTAAAAAGTAGAAATATTGATGTTAAAAATTGAAAACTGTTTGACCCTGCACAGGTCAAAGTTAACCAGGGATTTAAAACTAATGTGACATTAAGTAAAAAATTGTGGAAAAATAAATAAATTTTGAATTTGAATTTGATTTTATTTGAAAACAGCAACACGCTGTCTCTTGAAATGGTAAAATATTATAATAATAAGAGGAAAGGAGATAAATTTAACACAAAGTGAAAAAGTAAAGAAGAATTAATGCAATTTTAAGAAATTGTGCAACGAACGCAAAATTTATTAACATTGTTCGACATAATTTAAAAACTACCCTCAGATTTAAATTAAACTCAATCAAACCCATAGGACAAACGCTTGTATTAAAATAAAAATTAATAAATTACAAAAACATTAGAAATATACACAATATTCAATCGAATATGTATTTAAAGCTATTTTTTCTGATATTATCTAAAATAAATAATTTACCAGCAGTCCTAACAAAGTCGAGCGGGTCGACAGCCTGGTCGCACAGATCTCTACAACGGAGCACAGCATCCGCGTATTGGTTCTTCAGATTTGTGAAATGTTCTTCTGCCACCTGCAAACAATTATTGATATTTTTCATTTCATTGCAGTTTTAAAAAACGAGCATTCGTTACATCGTTTGTTTATAATCCAAATAGCTTTACGTGTGGCACTCGGGGACTGCCGCGGTAAAGCTATTGCATGCTATGCCTTCAAGCCACACCTCCGCCCGTCGGAGTGGGGAGCGTGAGGTTTTTTCATTACGCAATTTCTGGATTCGGTCCCCGTTCTCAAGGCCCGCGATAGAAGCTATGCAATAGCTTAAAAGAAAAACATAAATTAAAAAGTTCACTTTCATATTTGTTATATTACCTTACTATCAGGATAGTGTAAGCGAATCTTTCCAGCGCAAATCAGTTGAGGAGATAGTTTTTCTACCTGAAAATAAAATGAAAGTTGAGACAGGACAGGACAGACATAGACAGGTGGGTAAGTTACTTGTGTATGCACGACATCTAAACGCTTCTAGAACTTCATGCAAGCCCACGTTTTTTAATACAAAATGAATGTAAGGTTTTTTAAGCAAACTGACTGACAGCATGAATTTTGTGCTCTTTTTACCGTTTTTCCAATGTTTTGTTTTTTTTTTTTCGTTTGTTTTTTGTAATCTCACATATGATGCAGCAGATCAGCGAGCCACTTGTTATGCCGTACTCCAGCCGCAACCATGTCCGTGGAGGCTGCGATGAACGCTTTTAGAGCTTTTTCCAAGCTCACGGTTTATTAATACAATACACATGACAGATTTTTTAAACAAACTGGCTGACAGCACGACTTTTGTGCTCTTTTTCCGTGTTTTTTTTAAATTTATTTTTCGAGAATTTTGTGCCATTTTTACCGTTTTTTCGTTGTTTTTTTTTAACGTGTTGTCCTTTTTCCCCATTTGTCTCACCTCTTTAGCATTATGATGCAGCAGATCAGCGAGTCGCTTGTTATGCCTCACTCCAGCCGCTACCATATCAGCAGCGGCCGCTGCGCGGGAACTAAAAGCTTCTAACGCTCGAGCTTTCTCTTCGAAACGGGCCTCGCGTCCGGGGGTACCTGGGAACATACATATAGATATAGAATACTAGCGGTCCGCCCCAGCTTCAACCGTGGTACGTATTTCGCAGTAAAAGGTAGCCTATGTTCATTCTCAGGGTCTAAAGATTGTCTGTGCCAAATTTCATCAAAATCGGTTGAGGTTTAAGCGGGAAAGCGTAACAGACAGACAGACAGAGTTACTTTCGCATTTATAAAATTAGTGGGGATAGATGTTTGTGTTGTTACAATGTACTCTTAGAATTATAGAGCAAAATCGTAAGAACGGTTGGTAATTTCACTGCTAGCTGATAACATATTTGACACTTTTTGTTATTTTTTTTTTAATATTATTTGTCAATTTTACTAACAGATAGCTGAACACATCTAGCTAAGAATCTGTGATACCACACCGTTAAGTCTTAAGCTGCTAAATTTTCTATCACTATTGGTCCTATTCAACCCAGGTATACCCTCATCCAGTTAACTATCAAAACCGGTCCTCAGCCTGTCAAATTTTATTATATGTCGTGATTCGTCTAGATACTTAAACCTAGGTCATAGTGTTAGCTACTATTAAGTATTCTGTGTCTAGGTACAACCCCATCCAAAAAGCTGTCATAATATTTTCTAGTGTTTGATTTTACGCGAGTATTATACAATTCTAAGCTGTCATAACTTTGCCTCATCTTGCAATTTTCTAACTACCACCAAACATTTAAACCCAGTTTAAACTACACTAACCGATCGGCGCGTTAACAGCATCAGTGAAGTGTCTGAGCGGCGCAGCGACATCTATGAAGTCCTCGACCACGCGGTTAACTACAGCCCGATCTAAACCGCGTTTAAGCTCGTGCAGCTTGTCCGTTAACTCCCTGGAAGTTATAAGTACATAATAACCATACAAACATACACTTTTACATTTTCTATATTGATTTGAGTCACACAGCTGAATTCATAAAGAATGTGTTTTTTTGGATAAATAATGACTTTTAATACATTTCTTGTTCAAACAGCAATTTTTTTTTGTTAACCTTGCGACAAATTTAAGATGCATCTAACAATAACAATCACAAGTTAAATGCCATCAAAACAATTTCAAAATTATTAGTGTTTCCTTTAATTATTCACACGTATTCAAACAAAAAATAAATAAACACATATATAAAAAACTAACCGTGTGACAGCCCTAGCCTCCTCCGTGTCGCCCCTGCCGCTGAGACACAAGTCGGCCAACTTGTCGGACAACCGTTGCACGTCAGAGCACAGTTGCATTACCTCCGCTTTTTCCCGACCTTGGAGGTTGTCTGCTATCTAAAATGCAATTGATATTACAAGAAAAATTTTGGAAAATGGTGGTTTATATACTAACTGTGCCCCGTGTATTTACCCGCATTGCTTCACTCTTATTGGCCTTAGCGAGATGATACATAGATGATAGTTGACCCGATCTGTTAGTAAAATTCATGTAGATTTTTAAGTTAATCCATGCAGTACTTTTTGAGTTTAGGCAGGACATACAGACATACAGATGAACAGACAAAAATTCTAAAAACTCACTGTCTTGCAACAAAAAACTATAGACAGGGTTTGAATTTAAGCGCGGGTTCACTTTAATCTAGTTTTGTCGTATTTCACATAGACAACTATTAAAGTGATAGATTCCTGGTTTAAAGTTAGACTGTGTTTAAACTGTTTTGTGGTAAGACCATATTATATTTTTTGGCTTCAACATCGATTGTAGATCACGCCCCAAGTATTCTTTTAAAAAAATATTCAATGTACAGTTTTGATTTTCCTACGATTTTAATAATAATAAACACTTTATTGCACACACAAAACAAAACAAAATCAAACAAAAATAATACACAAACAATGGAGCGGTACAAATAGGCAGCCTTATCGCTAAGAAGCGATATCTTCCAGGCAACCTTAGGATATAGGATCTTCCAGGCAACCTTAGGATATAGGAAAAGTTGATTTTATAATATGTTTAGATGACTACTCACCATATGGCCCTGTGCTACTATGCTACTAATTGCCTTCTGTCCCTCGAGGCGGGTCGCGGGTTCGGCCGCCGGGTGGAGCAGCCATTTGTGAGCCGCTTCCAATCTGTCAAAATAAAGTTATAAAAGTGAGAAAGAGTAGGAGAAATCGGTTTCAGAGTGAGTTTTTGAAGTGAAACTTCTTTAAGCGCATCGAAAGTAAAATTTGAACGTCGTGTCATGGCAAATCGGTCACGTCACGGAGTAAGGACGCAAGTTGAATTTTGCCAAAGAAGTTTCACTTCTGACGCGTATGCTCGGCACACACGCTTTTTCTTTATTTTTGTAATTAAGAACGTTTAGGAGAAACGTATGATAATAACATTTTAGGATGTAAATAAGAACTTAAACTATATTTAACTTTTTTTTGTTACCCATTGAGCCCTGATCGGGCCACGACACAATAGATTTTCTATTGTGTCTGTGATTCCGGGGGCTGAGTTATTATAGTAAATTTCAAATTAAATATATATTTTTAACTAACCTAGCTTGCATAGTCTGGCCGCCCTGCTTCTCCGCAGCCCTCACACCTTCGTTCACGATCCCTTCCACGTCGTCTAGTTGACTTCCCAATTCGGAACATAGTTTTTGCGCCTGTAAATAAACAAATATAATTTAGTAATCTATACTAATATTATAAAGCTGAAGAGTTTGTTTTTTTGAACGCGCTAATCTCGGGAACTACTGGTCCGATTTGAAAAATTCTTTCGGTGTTAGATAGCTCATTTTTCGAGGAAGGCTAAATAAAGGCTATATATCATCACGCTACGACCAACATGAGTGGAGCCACGGGGGTGAAACCGCGCGGAGCAGCTAGTGTTAGAGTATATTGTTAAACCATCGTTACAACCACGTTATAAGGACCATCGCGGAGGATGTAAGTGCGCCAATCATGGGACACTTTGTGCGTACACTTGTTGCGTCAAAGCGACATGTCTACGCGTAGAGTGTCCTATGGTGGATTTAGTTTTTAGTTTTTAGATGTAATTTTACTAACATTAATACTTAGGTTTATTTTTTTACTAACAAATGGATCTGCGATATCCGAATTTTTGATGCTAAATAAATAAATAAATAAAATAAACGCTATAATATATACCTGTTTTTTTTATGATTATTAATATTTCAAAAATCATCATCGAAACAAAACTGACCTCTCATTTCATAATACGCCATACTTATAAAATCGCTAAATAGAAGAAACAACAAGGAACATAAATCTTTGGACAACCATACGCGTCTCTCGCTTCTCTGCAGCAATGCCGCACAGGGGCCTTAGACAAAGTAACAATTACAAAACGATAACAAAGTTAGAAATCGCAAAAATATAATTCAATTCAATTTTTCGAAGGATGGCAATTTTGTTTGAGTACAATTCTGCCAATGTCACGTTGGGAAGATAATACACGCTTGAGAAACTAATATTAATAGACCGATGTCAATCAAAACGCAGATATACCTAAAACAAAAAGAGACAAACACAAAAAAATTTAGTACTGTTATTTCAGACAGATAATAAATGATATGAGAGTTAATTAAAAACAAACAAAATAGGACTACTCAATATTGTAAATAAATGTTATATAATATTTATAGTAAATTAAATCTAGGTGTAAATTATAATATTAGTTTATTACGCAAAAATGTATGGGATTGACATTAGATAGACCACGTGATCTAACGCGGCGTATGTCAATCCCATACATTTTTGCGATTTCTAACTTCGTTATCGTTTTGTAATTGTTACTTTGTCTAAGGCCCCAGCACACTCAATGTTATTCACATTATAGATAATTAGATACAGCTATATTTCAAACTTGCTAAGTAATAAGTATTATAAAAATAATAAAAATAAAATACCTTAGGCTCTCTCCCGCGCCCATACTGCCGCTCGTCGCACAGCACATCAGCATTTATTCCACCGGACCTTTAAAATAACATACATATTGTTTAATTAATTAAAGAAACAAAATAAGTGAAAATCCTACTACTATTATAAAGGCGAAAGTTTGTAAGTATGGATGTATGGATGTTTGTTACTCTTTCACGTAAAAACTACTGAATGGATTTGAATGAAATTTAGCACACATATAGAGGGTAACTTGGATTAACACATAGGATAGGTTTTATCCCGGAAATCCCACGGGAACGGGAACTATGCGGGTTTTTCTTTGAAAACGCGGGCGAAGCCGCGGGCGGAAAGCTAGTGTTAAAATAAATCTAATCTAATATCTAATTCTAATATATTCTAATATATATACATACTAGTGGTCCGCCCCGGCTTCGCCCGTAGTACCTACATGTTTAAACTATCCTATCTCTCAAGTTGGATCGAACTGCACATGGTGTGTGAATTTTATTATAATCGGTTAAGTGGTTTAGGAGTCCATTGAGGACAAACATTGTGACACGAGATTTATATATATTAAGATTATAAAGGCGTAAGTTTGTATGGATGTATGGATGTTTGTTACTCTTTCACGTAAAAACTACACGTATACATAGCGTGTCAGAAAGTATACGCAGCGTGTCAGCACGTATACGCAGTGTGTCAGCAAGTATACACAGAATGTCGGCAAGTATACGCAGAATGTCGGCAAGTATACGCAGTATGTCAGCAAATATATGCAGCATGTCAGCAAGTATACGCAGCATGTCAGCACGTATATGCAGTGTGTCAGCAAGTATACGCAGAATGTCAGCAAGTATACGCAGAATGTCAGCACGTATACGCAGCGGGTCAGCACGTATATGCAGTGTGTCAGCAAGTATACGCAGAATGTCAGCACGTATACGCAGCGGGTCAGCAAGTATACACAACATGTCAGCAAGTATACGCAGTGTGTCAGCAAGTATACGCAGTGTGTCAGCAAGTATACGCAGCGTGTCAGCACATATCCTAGTATCTCACCGGACAGTGGCTCGCAGCGAGTCAGCGTGCGCGGGCGCGAGGTGCTCAGCGGCGCGCTGTCCCGCGGTCAGCACTGAGCGGAGAGCTCTCTCGCCGACTGTGTTGCGCATCGCGTCCGGGTCCTGTAGGGTACAGAGAAATTTAAAATTGGAAGTATATCGGATCCTTCAGGATCTAAATATGGACACAAATTTTATTTGTATCTCCATTAAACTAATGCATGTTGTTTTGTCTGTAGTTCTGTACTAAATTGGATCTACATCTTGCTATGCATGTTAATTATGTTACACTCTTAAAATAATCTATACTATAAAAATGAATCGCAAAATGTGTTGGTAAGCACATAACTCGAGAACGGCTGAACCGATTTCGTTAATTCTTTTTTTATAATATTCCTTGAAGTACGAGGATGGTTCTTATGGAGAGAAAACGTAAACATGTACCACGGGTGAAGCCGGGGCGGACCGCTAGTAATATGATAAATGATACCGCTAGTAATATGAGAAGCTAAGTGTTGCCAAATCAAATTAAAAATATGAATTTTGTTTATGGTACTCACGTTCAAGAACTCATGCGCAGCTCCCGCTTTACTATGTATTTGTGTCTGTAGTGCTTTCAGCACTGCAATGTTGTCCTTTTCGCCGCCATCTTCTATGTATGACGTCAGTTGGAGCACCCTGTATGTGTGAATTCATTGAAATATAAGCTGTATATAAACCTGTATACAATGTATGTGTTATAGATATTTTTTAGACTTAAAAATTATTTAGTTGTGTGTTGATTGTTCATTTGTGATGAGAAAATAAACAAATTCCATTTAATTTAGTTAACTAATTTCTTTTATTAATTTTCTCAGATACTTGGCTAACAAAATGTCGCATAAGACTATCAAAACACCAGCTTTTAAAGATGATAATATATTTTCCAGATTCCGATAATGTATTTAATTGATTGTAAGTGCATACATGGACGATTGAAATTAGTCAATAGATGGCGTTTTACTTGTCATAAAACTCAGTTAAATTCGGTCGAAGACAGGCTGAACAGCATTTGAAATATTGTTGTTCTTACCTGATAATTTCATGGATTTCATCCGCCATACGCTGCGCTAGGTAGTTCCTATTTTCCGCGGCGTCTTCTATTCCCTTACCACCTGCAAACAAATTTTGAAATTTAAATGTATTTCTATTTTCACGGATGCATGCGTACAAACTATAAATATATATGTATAGTTTCGAACATAAAATGAAGCCTTTCTAAAAAACTACTTGCTATAATCGTTGTCTCCGGTTTTACTTGCGAATTCGTCCAATAAAATTCTGAGCCAAACTCTATAGGTACATATGCCACCAGCTATACATGCAAAACTATACTACATAATAAATAAAAAAATAAATGAACGTTACCTTAATAACATCTTATTACTAATATTATAAAGCTGAAGAGTTTGTTTGTTTGAACGCGCTAATCTCAGGAACTACTGGTCCGATTAGAAAAATTCTTTCTGTGTTAGATAGCCTATAGGCTATAGGCTATATAATATCTTCTCGCTAAGACCAACAGGATCGGAGCACTGCGGGTAAAACCGCGAAGCACAGCTAGTAATGAATAAATAAATTAATTACAATTACCTTCAGCCAATATATGTATATAAATCTTCATAGCGCAAATGAGTACGGGCGCCAATTTCTTCACGCTTTCGAGACAATGGGCGAGCGTCTCCGCGTGTGGCGGGTGCGTTAGTTCGGCTGCACGGGCTGCTACCTGGAATGTGGACCTAATTACTATGATATTAAGGTTTATATTGGTTTGGTCAAAGTTCGGGATATAGGCGGTTAGATCAGCTGCGCGAGCTGCTACCTGGAATGTGGACCTTATTTGTATTGACGTAAGATTTATGTTTAGTCGGTATTGCAATGCTTATATGGATTATTTTTGCTTAATGGCAACTTGTTAGTACTTGTTAGTTTCGGCAGAGACTCCTATTTAAACTGAGTTTAAATAGAAATATTTGAGTTTAGGGATGTGTAATGTGGACCTTACAATGATGACTGTAAGGTATACTTTAAATTTTTGCTTATAAAATACTCATATTTATTAAACGGTGATGAACATTCATTGGAAACTTATGTTAAATCAATTATTGGGAAATTATTAGCGTTTAGGTGATTATACAATGTACATTCACATAATTGAAGGTATTCTCTAATATTTATTTCTTCAATTATAGGTTAATAATATTATATTAAGGACATCGGTAAATCAGAGCTAGAATAAAAAAATATCAAATAATTATATGATATTTAGTGTAACAGGTAAGTCAGAATATGTAGTTATATACCTACAAAAAGTTTTAAAGGAAAAGCACTTAAAACATAGAGAAGTTTATCTCCCACATACCTCTCTTGCCGCTTTAGACAGCGCCGGCGAGATGTCCCTAAGGAATTGCACTAGATCCTCCATCGTGTCGATCACTTCAGCCACACCAAGGTAGTCCAGCACCTGGAAACGTTCATCATTATCATCATTTAGGTTGGGTTTTAACAGCATTCAAGGAGATGATAAGATAAATGAATATTACAATATAAAGACATACATATTAAGTTATGTTCTTACCTTTTTACACTCTTTGACAATCTTCCTCACTTCTGATTCGTCAAAACATAACAGCAACGCTGATGTCCCTTGCAGTATACCACGGGAGCCTTCTATCAGCTTTTTCCTGTAAAACGAAAGAACATAAATCAAAATCATGCTTTAGGTTAGTTACTTTCCATTTTCTTTATATCTTTCCTTATCTTTGCTAATAATACATGACTTGGGATAACTAAACCATTTCTCTTGTTATTTGTTACGACAAGCTATAAGCTCTTGTTTCTCCAGTATATTTTGCTCTCACCTTTTTTTTTTTTTTTTTGTTAACGGGGAGGAAATCTTCTAAAGATACTCTCTTTTGGGGAAAAAAGAGAGCATGTGGGATTCTTACCCACTAAAACCTCCTCGATGGCCAAACCCAAAGCATGGTAGCGGGGACTCCGGGATCTCTCGTAGAACGCACCAGAGCTCCCGCAGCTCTCACCTACCAGGCGATCGTAAATCCAAGACAAATTTCTTGTCCACCTAGTTACTTGAGCCAACTAAATTAGTCTTCTTACCTGGCCGGCCCGGAGTACGGGTCAGATCGCAGCATATCAGACGCCTGCTGCAGCAGCGTGGCCGCGCCCTCCACCCGCCGTAGCGCGCCCGGCATGTCCGCGCGCAAGATCGTGTCGTCCGATGACTCGATTGTTTCGTGTCCCACCTGATTATAATGGAGAACTTATAAAATTCTACAGAAAACCGTTCTATACAGGACTTATAGCATTTTGCAGGAAAAACAGTTTAATAGACAACTTTTCTGGAACAATAGCAATTCTCTGGATTTATCAATCATAAAATTTTGGTAAATTGCTATACTATTATTAAAGTCTTTCCAATACATTTTGACAAGAATAATAGTTATTTAAATGGTAAAAATTGGCGAAATCATTGCCTGACTATAAGTAACAACATATTCTGGGTATTACATCTCTCTTCTCTTCTTCTTTCTTCTGAGATTTTATCACGTTCTTAGGAACTACTTTAGAGAGCCCTGTTCACCTATTTTTTTAAATAGAAAGCTGTCTAAAACCTCACCTTAACCAAATTATTGACGGCGAGCGACACAGCCTGCACGGGCCGCGCCAGGTCTGGCATGGCGTTGCCATCTTCGGCTTCTTCGTGGAGGATCACCAGTCGAGATACCTGGAATGAGGGATTTGGGAATAAGAAAATGTTTGTAATTATATTTTATGCTGTTTCTTATGACTAACCCCAAATTAACGTTTGAGTTGGTCCTGTTAACGAACTTAACTTAAATGTATGCTAACTTTTCTTTCTTTGGAAAGTTTAGGTTCAAGAAAACGCTAATACATGTTTATGGTAAATGTTAAAAATACTTATGTAATGACGATTCGAAAGTGCTACTAAATAGTAGTCTAATTGAATAAATGAATGTTTGAGTTTGAGTTTGAGTTTGAGTTTATCCTGTTATTCTGTACTGTGCACATTCCGTTATGAATAAAGCATTATTTTTATATGTCAAGTTTAGGGCCTTATGGCTCTACCATGGCTTTGCTCTTTTAACATCGGGAAATTGAAAAGGAATGATAGACGTATAGGACAAATAAAAAAAGTATGATTAATGCGTCAGTAGTTACTGAAAGTACTATTTAAAAGATACAAAAAGTAAGTACATAATTTACATTTAAACGTTTGAATATATATAATAATGATGATGAAAAAGACCTTCTCTATTGAGGTATGAGAAATCGAAGGGTCCATTATACAATTCAGACGGGTTCAGTAACCTGCAATACTTTTGACTCCTTGCTTCTTTTCGATTAAGGTTAGGTACTCACTATATTCCTACATTTACTTTAAATTTAAAATATCTAAAAAAAAGTTATTTCTTTGAAGTAAGTAGAAAATTTCCTCATTTTAATTAAATTGCTAAATTACATACCGAATGTTAAACTATTTAATTTCCAAACAATTCAATCAATTAAAATATAGCATATAAAATCCTTCAGAAACAATGAACTTGGTCAAGAATGTCAAGATAGAGCAAGTGCACAATTAATTAGATAAGACTGCAATAACAACTTTAACTGCAACCATATTACTGCCTAGTGCTTAAACAATATTATATTATACCGAGAAATAAACAGACTAGGTACATACCTACTGTAGATATTATACATAGGCAATTAAATTATTAAAAAATTAACACTATGAAATACTAATATTGCTGTACTATTTCCCTTAAGATTTTCCTAAACCATATGAACATATTTTTTTAATAATGCGTTGTTGTGGTGCCATCTAAGAATGTTTTTGGTTCTTAAAAATACGAAATAACTAACTACATAAAGTAAAAATTACTTCGCTTGACAAACGTGCAGATAATTAAATTGCTTCAAATTAGCGCAAAAATACCGTTTTGATTTTCCGAAAAATACTTAAAACTTGCAAGACATGTTTAAGTACAAGTTAAAAACAATCGGAACAGAAAAAAAATAATTTTAATAATATAGTTCGGTATTTATTATGCTCACAAGACACAAAAATGCATAGGTACATGTTATCAATATGCAAATAAGTATATTGATAACAATATTCTTAGCGATGATTCATGTGGTCATTCATTAACATCTCCCATCTCCCTCTGTTCCTTGAGTTAGAGAGGGATAATAATATATCTGTACATACTTAATTTTTTTATTCATTCAACATTAAACCACAGATTACTGAATAGTGATTCTTTGTACGAGTAGTGTGGTTAAATAGAATATGTGGGTGATAATCTATCTGCTTTAGATTTGAACAAAACCTATACTAATATTATAAAGCTGAAGAGTTTGTTTGTTTGAACGCGCTAATCTCGGGAACTACTGGTCCGATTTGAAAAATTATTTCGGTCTTAGATAGCCCATTCATCGAGGAAGGCTATAGGCTACATATCATCACGCTAAGACCAACAGGAGCTGAGCAATGCGGGTGAAACCGCGGGGAACAGCTATTCTGTTATAATTGCGTGCAGAAACCGAATAGTTAGGTACATTCGAAGCAAAACATACATTTCCATTAAGAATTTTAGAACATTACTAACTTGGAGGAATTTACGAGTAGTTATTTCGAATAAAAGCATCCTAACCGTTTTACCCTGGCTCTTCTTTCATACCAAAATTCATCCAAACTTTAGCTGTAACGCATATTAGCGTAACAGCACAGATTAGATACTAGTTACTGCGGTAACAGGCCGATTGTCGAATTAACATTACGTAATAGTATAGCATACAAAAACGCAAACACCACCTACAGCTACGACAAAACCTCATCGTAAATGCCACACCACCTACCAACCCCACTACCATACTAACCTACGCGACAGCTAGCGGCAATGAATGGACTAAATCACGTAGAGTAACCATTTATGGCCCGTGCCATATATGGCCGGTTCCATATTTGGTCACGGCGCCCGCGCATACATAGGTGTCAAGCGTGGGCTTGCTCCTTTTGGTGTTTTATCGTGTGCTATTAAGAAGATACATAATGTGGTCTAGTAAAACAGCTTTTTTATATGTTAAACACTCAAGTGACAACCTTTTCTTTACCTAAGTATCGACACGTATCGACGATGAAATGATCTCAATGGTTTAGCATGCGTGGGAGTCGAGTGGCAGCATTAATTAGTTGAATTATTGAAACAGCATTGTCAAACAATGTCGCTTGTTAAACAATAAATATGGCTAATTATTATGAGCCTTTTTGAAAGTTTATTCGAGTAGATTTTATGTATGTAGTTTTTACAATTTTGGTGGAATTGTTTATTAGAGAAATATTTTTTACAGATCAGTTTAGTGTACCTGAATAGGTTCCCAGTACACACTTATTATTGAACAAACTGTATAAGTGTATAGTGCAATCGAAATAATATAGATTAGTTATACATATTTATGAAATTTTACAAACACGAAATCGTAAGAACCATACGCAATTCTGTTTTGACCTATTGTGTGTAAAAGTTCCATTAAAATCGGTTCATATTTTTCAAAAAACTTTTAAATTTGTTTATAGAGTGTATTTAGACTATAAACACTTGAGAAAACCCTACTTTTTAATCCAACTATATAGATAAAATCCCCTAATTACTGTCACTTGAGTCACGTTCCCAGAGGTGAATCGCGATGACGTCACAGGGGTGTACCGCAGACAAGCACCCCCGCCCTTAACTTGCCCTTTAGTTTGACTTTTACACGTATTTGCCTTTTATTTTGGCAACGTTTTGTTATCGAGTCTGAATGTATTGGTTTTAGTGGTTGATTTTATGGGGAGTAACTTGGGATTTGATGCTAAATTAAATGTTAAGAAAATTATCCATACTAATATGCGAAAGTAACTCTGTCTGTCTGTCTGTCTGTTACTCAATCACGCCTAAACTACTGAACCAATTTGCATGATATTTGGTATGGAGACAGACATAGGCTAGACAGGCATAGGTAGACATAGGCTACCTTTTATTGCGAAATACGTACCACGGGCGAAGCCGGGGCGGACCACTAGTGAGAAATAAGTTCAAAGCTGTATATATTTTGAAATAGCTGCGTTTTGCTATACAAAACATATCTATACTAATATTATAAAGCTGAAGAGTTTGTTTGTTTGCTTTCTTGAACGCGCTAATTCAGGAACTACGTGTTTGACTTCAAAAATTATTTCAGCGTTAGATAACTCATTTTCCGAGAGGCTACATTATATCATCACGCTGAGACCAATAGGAACGGAGCATTGCAAGTAAATCCGCGGGGCACAGCTAGTAATAACTAAGAACCAAAAACAAGACTCTAGGTTGAATAAGCAATCGGGCATTTTTCGCTTTACCACGCAAAATCGGGAGTATCAACTAGAGATATTAAAATGAAACCTTGATCGACCTGAAAGATAAGTAAATTTATACAAAGATCATTGAGATATGATCAAAAAGTCACGTACATATTATATTGAATGGAATGAAATCGAGAGTGATTCGAGTCACGTTTTACGCTTTGCTCTGTATATGGTAGGTCATGTACTTGTGACATCAATGCAATAATGAATAACTATTTACTAGACACTGCAATATTTGTTCTTAGATCTTTTTGTAATATACTTCTCCTGGATGCGTAATGCAATGGTATGTAGTTAGTTATAGAATATTTGGATCAGTAATACCTAGATGTTTTTCTTAGAATCTATCTAGGTACGAGGCTAAATTCATGCAGTTCGAGATTTCTGGAGTCTTAAAAACAAACTTACAAACGATAATTATATAATATGTAAGAGTGAAAGTAATACATACATTTTATTATGTACATATTATACAAAACCTATACTTACTTGTTTTCACAAAATATTTATTACAAGGAAAAAGTAGAAAATACGTGTAGATAAAAAAAACATCCTGACAATAATTTCAACTCACTTTTTTTTGTAAGTACCTACTCTCCTAAGTCAAATAAAATATGACAATATCAAATGTTATATATGCACTGTGGACAGACATAATACCCACCGACCTTCCTCAACTGATACAATTGAAAGACATTGAGAATAGTAATCACGCCCCCGCAATTTAGAGGATGTTTACTTTGCAAGGAACTTGTTATTTCAACGAGTCTATGAGACAATTGAGCACTTTTTGATGGATTAGAGCGCAATTTCATTATTAGATAGCTAGTGGGAAGAATCTTCTTCCGGATTCTTCTTTCCAAAGCGATGTAGCGTGATTTCAAACTTTTAACATCAAGATTTTTATGATATTTTTGTAAAATCGAGTTTATCAAATGAAAAAGACTAGGTACATCATTAAGAATTCCAACCAATACCCGCGGCCCCATCAATCGGCTCGACGGAACACAGTGGGGTTTTAGTCGGTAAGAATCCGACATAACCCACGGCTCCTTCCCCGGGGGCCGTGGGTATCTTTGGAAGATTTCCTCACTTAAAAAAAAGGTAAGTACATCATTATGTAACAGTTCTCGTAAAGAGCTTACTACAGAAATTATCCTAACAAGTATGGTTGAGAGTTGAGACTAACTATTCATAAGTATAAAGCGGACTGAATTTTATTTAAGGGTTCATGTAAAGTGCAATTCTTGGTGCAATTATTCGTTCTTAATTCTTATTTATTATCGAAACTATGCATTCATGACGTATCGTGAAATTTCAATTACAATCATCATAATTGATGGACCAGTTAATTTCACATTACGATTTTCATTGGTTCCCGCATGGGATAAAATACATATGTTTAACTAGCTGTTCCCCGTGGATTCACTCGCATTACTCCGCTCCTGTTGATCTTAGTGTGATGATATATAGCCTATAGCCTTCCTCGATAAATGAGCTATCTAACACCGAAATAATTTTTCAAATCAGTAGTTCCTTAGATTAGCGCGTTCAAACAAACAAACTCTTCAGCTTTATAATATTAGTACATTTAGATTTGTGCGGTTATGCAGTATAAAAAATAACATTTTTGATACAATCAGCATTTAAACAAATGTGAATTTCTAATATAAATACCTACCTATTCATTATTTATATTTATAGGTAACTAGTTACAGTATTTGATTCATAATATCAAGAATAAACTTTTGTTTACATAACATTTTATCATGAATATAAACATCACGCTCGTCTGCGAAAAGTGAAATATTTTTAATAAAAATTTTGTAATCATATCACTGATTTATTTTTCCCTTTTTAGAGCTCAAACACTAAACAAATTCCCATGAACTTTCATAACAAAACAATATTTCATTACATAATATCTATACATCTGTATAAATATAGATGGATCCTAGGAGACACCAAAGACAAGAGAAAGATGATAGTTAATCGTCGTGTAAAGTGCACGCAAGCGAAGCCGCGGGCGTAAAGCTACTTAACATGTCTAGGCAAAGCTCTATTCATACAGTACAATGTACATATTTAATGTAGTCATTACCTTCGCAATTAATTAATGGGTTTTTATGATTACGTTACGGCCTACCTACATGATAAACGGCACTTCATTACGAATTATCTATTTAATCCAAAATATCTCGTTACTAACTATTCATAATATGGGGGCAGCGAAAAAATTCTCACTTTTCTATAGAATACACATTTAAAAATTAAAAATTAAACATTTAAAAATTAATAAATTAAAGAAATGTAGTAAAATACAATTAAAGTTCTATAGTTATTTTCAACTTGCTTCCGCCCGCGACTCCGTCCGCGCGGAAAAATTAAGAAAAATTAAGATTAATTTTTTTTCTACGTATTTTTCCGGGATAAAAAGTATCCTATTTTACGCCCAGGATAATAAGGTATAATTATACCAAGTTTCATCGAAATCGAAGTTTTCACGTGATGCCTGAACATACAGACAGACAGACAGACAGACAAAAAATTTTTTAATCACATATTTGGGCTTGGTATCGATCCAGTAACACCCCCTGCTAGTTATTTTTTCAATATTTTCAATGTACAGAATTGACCCTTCTACAGATTTATTATATGTATCTATACCCTTCTACAGATTTATTATATGTATCTATACATATAATAAATCTGTAGAAGGGTCAATTCTGTACATTGAAAATATTGAAAAAATAAATAGCAGGGGGTGTTACTGGATCGATACCAAACCCAAATATGTGATTAAAAAAATTTTTGTCTGTCTGTCTGTATGTTCAGGCATCACGTGAAAACTAACGATTCGATTTCGATGAAACTTTGTATTATTATACCTTATTATCCTAGGCATAAAATAGGATACTTTTTATCCCGGAAAAATACGTAGAAAAAAGTAAATCTTAATTTTTCCGCGCGGACGGAGTCGCGGGCGGAAGCTAGT
Organism: Colias croceus; assembly: GCF_905220415.1. Lineage (NCBI taxonomy): Eukaryota > Metazoa > Arthropoda > Insecta > Lepidoptera > Pieridae > Colias > Colias croceus. The sequence continues at coordinate 6,868,347 of NC_059562.1, forward strand.
TTTCAATAAAAGTATAATATACCTACTCGTACCTAGAGATATGTACTCAATAGGGCGATCTTATCCAATAGCTATTTCTGCCAGACAGTGTTTATATTAGACAAACAACGTACAAGTGCGCCCTACAACGTATCGATCGGGCTGCTAGAGGGTATGTGTAGACAGACACACACGGGACAGACGGTTGAAGAGTCCTTATTTTTTTACGAAAAAATAAACTGACGTAAGTAATATGCTATGACTCGTCTTCCTGGACATCTTTTTAAAAGTTCCCAAGATAAAAACATTATTATTTTTGGTATTTTAATGCTGATATTTTTTTGATATGTTTCGTCGCTACGCAGCTCAGGTACAATAGAACGCAAGTAATGGTCATTAGAAGGCTTCCAAGAAAATTTAATAATGTTTGTTTGAACGAATATCAGCAGTATGTGATTACTCGATTTGACCATTTTTTATACAATTCAAAACAAAGACATGGTCTCAATAGCTTTTAAAATAATAAACTAAATAATCAAGGGCTAATACGAAAATTCAGAACTTCGTGCCATCACTTTTTTTTCATAAAGAAGCATATGAAATTCGATCAACAAACGGCCATTATTTTTTCACCATATGGTCGAATCGACGCTCGCCCACATCTTCGGAGGTCTATCAATGGCACGTTTAAAACATGACGTAATAAATTAGTTAACACATACAAAAACGGACAAAATTAACTCCATTGACACAGTCACAGTGTGGTTAGATTATATCAGCCTATTTTATTTTATGCCTCTGCTTTTCAAGAAAGTAGTCTCCATCGTTTATGATTACGCCAAAGAGGCTAACAAAAGCAAAACTTTCAAACTTAATCCATAACTTCCAATTCATTTTCACAGCATGGTTTCACAAATCACGAACATGAAGTGAAAGCTGCCCATTTCACGCAATCCCTTGTGCGATTTTCTAAACTCCCCACAGGCATTGAGTCAATTTTCGCCAAAAATATGCTAAAACCTACAACAAAATCTAACAATATGAGAACCTATTGTATTCTTTAGAATATTAATTGATCTGCATTCTAAATAATGGTTGCTGCTTTGCTGACGGGGAGTCCTTTTTGCCTCCATTACTATCTTTTTTTTTCTGTTTATAAAACGATTTCTATTTCTATTTCTATTGCATTCCGAAAAGGTTTCACAGTCTTCGACCTGTTTCAATAGTAGATATCAACCCAAAATCTATAGATAGACGAATTAGGATCGATAGTATTCATTGTACATCGCTTCTTCAAGAACAAGAAAGCGATCAAAAGTTACCACGCATTCGAATAATCTTCTTTAATTCACAGATTACCGACATTTCGATATCCAATCATTAAATCTTATTGAAATATTGTAAGGTACTCTTATAGGCATAGCGGCATGCATTATGGGCCAAGGTCGCGCGGCGACGGAGCACAAGGTTGTATAACGTATAGTGTATACAGTGTAGGCTTTATTTGTTGTGACCGGTGCAGGTGACACGTGTACAAAGCATACGATAACATAATATGATATTTTTTTGAAATAAGCCCCGATAACTGTGTATGCTTGTTATCTCTTGACAGTAGCATTTTCTATAGAAAATGTTGGTGAAATTAAACCATAACAGAGTTTTGGAAACTTTATTATCATTTTAAGCTCTAGACGAAGAATAAGGAACAGTAAACAATTAACTTATATTGGAAAATAGTAGCTAGAATATTGGCCGAGATTCTATCAATAGTTAGTTCCAATTAATACCTCTAACTGCTAGAGTCTAGCATATATAGTGACATACAAAATTCTGTTTTGGCATGTCAACAAGATAATCTTATACGCTTAAAATAATGTTTGCCGTATGCGTATGGTACTTGAATATAAATATAAGTGATTGTTTCAGCTTCTAAAAGCAAATGGACTGATTTTAAAGAAGCTTTCACAGGCAAGTAGTGAATGGTGCAAGGTTTCACTTGGGCTTATTCTATTTAGGAATATTAATTAAGGTTACCCATAAAATATCTCTATCGTATTGTCGTAATTCTTACAACAACACAATGACAATAAACAAGCGAACACAGGTTTTTGGCGCTTTCCTTATTTCTTTGTTTAACTCTATTAATACCAACAAAACATAACAACGTTTCAATTATACCCCTATCAATCCAAAACTGCTGAACGGATTTCTACGAACCACACTCCGCAAATAGCTTACGACCTATAAACATGCACTTTTTCCATGCGCAGGCGCCACGGCCGGTCTACAACAAACACGTCCAGCATCGTTAACCTTGGTTTAAAACAAATTTTAACACACTGTTTTAGCGATTATGAAATGTGGCCGTAACCAGGTGATGCAATACCAAAAGCTAATTTTACCACATGACTCAGCGGACGCGTTGCTTGTTTTGCTGCTGCCTCGCGTTCAGTTTTAAACTCGGATTATTTCGTAATGTTCATGGGGAAGTGTGAGATCTTTATGGCAGCTAACAATATGCTTGACTGCACAACAAAATGTTACCACATGGAGGCAACCATCTGAAGATTTTGTTGTTAAGGTAGTCCAGTACTTTCTAGGTCGTAGAAATTCGGCATTATCAAGTTCCTTGAAAGCTCTGGGTTCTCTGGGTTGGGTTCGTTATAGATGTTTTTTATTCTCCAATAAAAAAGCTCTATAAAATTTCTAACTGTTCGTTAATGATTTATAGTACTTTACGGACATTCGGCACATTGGAAGCCTGATGCTTTGATATTAAGGCACTTTATCATATTTTCTTTACACTACCGTCCGTCCGTCTTCCACTGTGTAAAGCTTCACAAATTTTATCTGATTCTACGCGTCCTGTTAATAAAAAATAATACGTGATATAGCGCTGTTCTAAAGAAAAGGGCATGGTATCATAATTTTAGAAAAATGTAAATTGCAAACTATAATTATTATTACTCTATTTCTAACTACCACGGTTCAAGAACATTGTTTTACACGTGTCTCTCCTTATTTTAGCCTTTTATTTTTATTACGATACTGCGGTCTTGCGGTTGATACTATGGTTATTTGACACGCTTCTTGCTTGACTGCAGAAAGTTTTTACACCTATTGAATATAAGCGCCTAATGAGCAGAAAATCCGCGATGTGATACAATTGAACTAGTTTTATTTGCAATTGGCTAGTCTTGACTCTTGTTACATTAGCTGCGTAAAATCAGAAATTGCGGGTATCCGCATAGTTATATCTTATTTTACGATTAATGTAAAATAATTAATTAGTTAAGTTGTTCACTATAGCATCTGTTTATATATCACTCTCTAACCATCTAACCTTCTAACTATTTCCAGACAGAAAAATCATATCAAAAATCGCTCCATTGTGACGGGAAAGAGTAAGGAAGTGAGATTTTTAAATATTTTTGTTACTATTTATTGTGCGATATTGACAACCCTACTCTCCATATTACACGTGAGTACTGTAGCCCTATAGTTACTAAACATTTCCTGAACCATCTCCACAAACCCATTTCAGTTCCTTATATTTTCCTGTTCAAACAAACAAACTCCTCCATTACATTAGAACATTATATAACCTTTGCTGCCCACATCCGTCACGCGAAGGGCGAATACGCCAATATTTCACAAGACCGGATGTCAACACGCCCTAAATAAAAAGCTTTTTTTGTGTATGTGAAAATATAATTTGCTATGCCCGCTTCTTTATTCTGAGTGAGTCTATACTGAATTTGTAGTGTATGATAAATCAGCAGGGTTTTATGTCGTAAGTAGTTAGTTACCTAGATTTTATGTTGTTACATCTTAAGAGCCAAATTTACTGAACCGAAATTTAACAAATTCCAATCATCCCGACACTTAAGATAGCGCTGTTACAGATTTAATATTCATAGTTACTAGGTAATTAACTAATGTTTACTACCTCTGCGAAAGTGCCTTTGTATGGTCTTACGCCGGCACCGCTGAACAGATTTGTATGAATTTTGATACTGAAAAATACGCGACAGACAGTATTGTGTTATCTGTGGCGATAAGCTCATAAGAGCATTGTGATACACTTTTCTAAGATTTTATGTATTTAATAATTCAAATATCCCTTCAGCAGTATGAACGTAATGATAGGTATACATAGTTAACGTTATATCTACCTTTATAAAAAAAAAGAGTATAAAAATACATTTTCATGTCTATAAACTCACCATCAAAGAAACACAAATCAAAACACAAGTCACGGTCTTCAGTGAAATGGTTAAAAATTCCGCAAGTCTTCAAATAAAATATGTACGTAAAGAGGAACGTCATAATGCGACGTAGTGCAGGCAGAGCGACCTAAAAACTCGGCATCATAATGATGCTGTTAATGTGGCTTAATTTTATATATTAAGTGCTATTGTACTCAATAATCGAGGAACAAAAGATAATGTGTAACTATGATATTCTTAACTTTCTTGATAGTGAAAGGAGTTTTCGAACGTTTGAGAAGTTTTCCGTAAAACTTAAGTGTACTTACTTGTTTACATTTAAAGTTTCTTTGTTTAATTATACAAATTAAATCTGACTGAATGTTTTACAATTTAGCTACAAAAAATAATATTTCATTCTGCAATTTTTATTAGGTAATTTTGAGCAGATTAGTTTTATTTCAATTCATCTCCAAACTTTAGTGTTAATTTTATCTTGCGTTTTTTAAAGAATAAACAAAACATTTTTTTATAGGCTGTTTTCCTATGCTAGCAACATGGAATCATGAATAAAATTTTCTTGCATTGTTTGACGGTAATCACATAACAGAATAAATATTAAAAAAGTCGTGTGGCACTCGGGGACTGCCTCGGTAAAGCATAGCATGCCTTCAAGCCACGCCTCCACAGACATACATATAATATGTCTGTGCACGCCTCCGAGCCCGTCGGAGTAGGGAGCGTGAGGTTTTTTCGTTACGTAATTTCTCGATTCGGTCCCCGCGCTCAAGGCCCGCGATAGAAGCTATGCAATAGCTTAATAGTAAAGGTAATATAAATTATAAATCATCCCAAAGAGAAAGCATTATCTCTTTATAAGGTACAAATTTTAACAACAGCTATGTATACAAAATAAACACATTAAATAAGTGTTATTGAAATAACATAAAGCTATTCATTGCAACGGATCATTAACCCGTACTCAAGATGACTTCATTTAAGTCCAGACAGCTTCCTGTATGCATAAGCAGATTATTGTTTATTGGCGATAGACCATTATATGAGAAATGTTAGGAGTAGGTATATAATATATCCACACTAGCTTCGCCCCGCGGTTTGACTCGCGTGATTTCTCCTGTTAGTTTTAACGTAATGATATATTCAGCTTTCCTCGACAATGATATTAGTAACAAGCTGCCCCTGCAGAGGTTCTGCTTAATTGCCCATCTGTTTTATTTCCTTAAGGGGCTGACAAGACCAAATTGAAGTTATTTGAGCAGCTTTTTAAGAAAAGATATTTATTCTAGCCCATCAAAAAAATATATGTTAATATTCATCATATTTCGAAGACCATGGACGGACTCGATAGATAATTGGACAAAATCGGCTCGATAGAAAACAATTGCAAAGATCATGTCCAATTGTATGGGAGTAAACAAGAGCGCAATCACTGTTAAATTGGGTCTTGTCAGCCCCATAAGAACCTTTCTCGTGCCTTAACAAAAAAAAAAATGCTGAATTGGTCGAGCCATTCACAAGCTTTGGCTTCGCAACACATAAGGCAATTCATTTTGATTATATAGATAGAACTCATACTTAAATACACTAGGGATTAAACATAAGTAACCTTTTCCTGTCTTGCCTAGCCTTTGTATTCTGCCTAACATCAGTTGATTAGTATTAAGTGTTGTATAAATAATATTATCCATTTAGAAATTAAAGACTTTTTAACGGATTTTAAACGCGATTTATTCATTATATTGAGACTGACTCAAGCGTAGAATGAACAGGTACTTTCTAGGGAAGCACGTTCCATCTTAGACCGCATCTCAGTTTAACATCAGGCGAGATTGTGGTCAAGCACTTCCCTATTACCAATAAAAAAAAAGACTCTGTGACCACGCTCACTGTTAAGTGTTCGAAACGTCGGGAAAATATCATGAATAAATCGCGTTTAAAATCCGTTAAAAAGCGTAATTCCGACATTCCGTAATTTATTAATGTATTATCTATACTTGCGTAAAATCAAACACTAGAAAACAATAATAGTATCCATGTTAGGATAGAAAATAGTAAACTAGCCGCGCTATATGCATACAATTTAGTTGGAATTTTATCGTAAAATTAATTAATGTTTAATAGTGTATGAATAATCAATATTGTCAGCTGTAGTGTGCGCTTTTTATAAATTTTGAAAATATTTACTAAGAAATTCTTATTACAAGAGCTTACTGAGCTAATTATATTCTTAGTTTCCATAATCAATAATAGAAAATGAAACCCGTTTTCCTTGGTCACGGCATCACATGTGAATGGGTGGACCGATTTAGATAATTATGTTTTTTATAATATTCCTTGAAGTACAAGGATGGTTCTTATGGAAAGAAAACATAAATGTGTACCACGGGCGAAGCTGGGGCGGGCCGCTAGTAATCAATACCTAAACAATTTCAACTTATTACTTAATTGTAGATAACTACTGTTAAATATTTCAAACACATTAATTTTGGGTTTTATTACCATGACTGTTGCGGACACAGTGAATAGGTATGAATCATTCTTCTATGAACATTGATTAAATTCTTATTGGATTTGTCATTAAGCTATGTTATAAACAAAACTATTAAATGATTTTCCTATTTAAAACATTTTATATATAGAATTATTTTATTTCCTTAAGGTAGGAAAAAGAAAGCATCATAACTTTTTGTGAATTTATCATTTCTACCAGTGAAATTAACATTTTAATTAAATAATAAATAGTTTTCGTTATTTTAATATTATATATAAAATCCCTAATGATTTATTACAAATAAAACAGCATTGGAATCAACTTTATATTTAGACACATAATAGGAATATCGTGCGAGGTAACTTTTACTGCCTACAAGTTCGCGTCGATGCCGAATATAGTGATATCTCCGTGATTCTCGCGTTAATATCGATGACATAATACAACTGATATGTCGTCATAAATATAAAAAGATCATTATCTCCTACCTAGGTAGGTATATAAACAAACTCTAGCACTATTGAAAGTTTTTCAAACGATTTATAGCAGTTATTTTCCAGAAACTCAAGACCGATGAACAATGCGAACTTTTTAAAACTTTTTAAAATAGAGCATTGCAATAAACCTTTCAACCTAGTCCAATTAATACATCTAGATAAAGACTAAAAATAAAATTCATTGACTCACCTGTTGAGCGACCGGCTCTAAAATACTTTCGATTATCTTGGTATGGAACACAGGCATCTTGGATGTTGATAATAATTACATTAGATTAAAGTACCTAACAACCACCACAATGCCACACGACACTAAAAACACAAGTAACACAACACAACCAAAGAGTTCGAAATACCAACAATTCTTGAAAAACAAAACGAAAATAAATAAATTTTGTACACAACCAAAAAACACTAAGCTCGTCGACTGAGACTTGAGAGTCGATCAGTCGAGTGATGGTCGAGTGGAACTTGGAAGTTGGAAGAGATTTGCGTACAATTTCACGCAGTGGCGAATGGCGATTGCGATTGGTGAATGGCGAATGCAGATGCAGAAACACAAGTCACAAGTGCCAGTTGCCACAGATACTGACAGTTGACCAATGTTGTCATTGCAGTTGACCCACGACACAGACCCACGACATGACATTAGCTTGAATCATGTTTTGACATGATTTTGGCCAATCCATGAAAAGATAATTTGACGTTTAACAAAATATTGCTATCTAAATATTTTCAATGTACCCTACGCCTTTATCTGGACTATATCTATGTCATGTCGTGGCCAAATCGTAGATTTGCTCATTTCATGAAATGGCCAACATAGTTTGATCAGATCGTTAAATCGTCAACGTTTCACGATTTGGTCATCGACATTTGGCCAGATCGTATAAAATATCTTAGATAGTCCATAAAACATTAAAAAATATCAGAATATTTTGAGAACTTGTTTATTGTCATTTAAGTTAGTGCCGCGGTAGCGCCGGCGAATACCAGAAGCGAATGGTTTTTTTCAATAGAAAACAGTTAGGTTAGGTTAGGTTAGACTTTAATAAACAATGCGCCAAAAACGAATCGCTTTTTAAAAAAGAAACAAAAATGGTCATGAAATGGCCATCCACGTTTGACCAGATCGTTTTTGGCCAGATCGACGATCTGGCCAAACTAAATTGGTCATTTCATGAAATAGGTAAGCAAATCTACGATATGACCACGACATCTATATGTCGTGGTTATATCTTAGATTTGATCATTTCATGATATGAGTGGCCATTTCACAAAATGGTCGCATATCGTGAAATGGCCAACATAGTTTGATCAGATCGTTAAATCGTCAACGTTTCACGATTTGGTCATCCACATTTGGCCAGATCGTATAAAATATAAAGAGTCCATAAAATATTAAGAAATTTCAGAATAACTATATTCTAAAAACTTGTTTAATGTCATTTAAGTTAGTGCCGCGGCAGCGGCCGGCGAATGCCAGAAGCGAATCGTTTTTGCAATAGAAAACAGTTAGGTTGGGTTAGGTTAGACTTTGATAAACAACGCACGAGCCGAGCGAGCAAAGCGAGCGTGCCACGGCAGCGGCCGGCGAGTGCCAGAAGCGGATCGCTTTTTAAAAAACAAACAATTATAATAATATAGTAGTAGTTTCTTAAATTATTATTTTATTTAAGTCGCATTTTTTCTTAAATACATATAAGATATCCAAATTTTCCATAGTACTCGTACCTCTTCGTCGTAAATTCTTTGCTATGACTTTCTTCATAATATTGTTATTAAACGAATTATGAAGTTTTTAACTGCGAATAATTTAATTTTCGCCAGCGGCCGCCCGCGCCATCTTATCACATAAACACAGAGCTTGCAGCGCCTCTACCAACGATTAATGTAACTATTTTACGATATGATCAAATAATTTTGATCATTTCATGAAAAAACCGTGCGTTAATTGGCCATATCGTGAAACGATTTCTTGTCATTGATCTGCCCAAACCACATCATGATGTGGCCAAACTAAATGGGCCATTTCACGATATGCGACCATTTCGTGAAATGGCCACTCATATCATGAAATAGGTAAGCAAATCTACGATATGACCACGACATATATCTCAATTATTAATATTTAAAACATATTATTAAATAAATATTAGAACGAAAAATGGAATAAATAAAATACTTCATGTACATAATTAATAATTTTAATCATCATAAGATGTCAGTCTTAGCCTCTAAACTCTAAAGGTTAATGTCTATAATATACGGTGATTTTTTTTTAATTATTTAGCTTTTCTTTGAAGATACTAAGAATTAAAGCCTTTTAATTTTTCAACCAATACTTAAGAAGCATAAATAAGGCTTCTAAGTTTGGTCTATTATTTTTCATTCTTTTTAGTTATTTATGCTCTTTAAAATACTATTAATGGAATTATATAATTATTATTATGGAATTAAAATTTCTAACTACAAGAAGTCCAATAAACATATCTCCAACATTTTAGATTACCTAATCATTTTGATATGACTAGCAACACTAGCTGTCAATTTGACATACGAACCGATAAACGTTCACGATACGCGACTGTCGTCCGATAGCTACCGGCAAACTAAGTCATGCTGAACAGAGAGAAATTCGATTTAAAATTAATGCAACTGGTTAAGGAAAATCCAGTGCTTTATGATTATAATTGCCCCAATTACATGGACTTTAACGCTCGGACAGTCGTATGGCAGAAAATAGGCGATGAATTAAAAAGACCCGGTATGTCAAATTATATCTTTACGATATCGCTGGTTTTGTCCTGTTAGCACTTTTCAATAATTCTGTGGAATAATCTGTACTGGAATGTAATAAATTATAGTCTGCTTTAATTTTAATGATTAGAATTGGCTGATAAGTGAAGTAGATGATCGCCCTGGAATCATATTATTGTTAATTTAATTGTTATCTCCTTTCATAATAATATTTTAACAAATTATTTTTCCGTTCTTCAGCGGCAGATTGCAAAACCAGATGGGTGCACATCCGTGATGCATACAGACGGCTACTACGTCTGTCCCAAAAACGTGGTCAACATAAAAAATATAAATACGAAAGTTCAATGTCGTTTATGAGGCCGTACTTTAAAGATGTCAATGTTGTTGGTGAAACATGCGATGACGAGGTGAACTTTGAGTGTGATTTCGCAGCTGATAGTGAATACTCTGAGGAACCTTTGAAGAAAAAACCTAAAATGAAGAAAATAAGGAAAAGAGAGTTTGACGATGTACATGAATTTGAATCAGTATCTTTCAATGATACATCCGAATTTGACACATCCGATCCTATCGATACATTCTTACTAAGCATTGGTGCTACTTTAAAGACATTCTCTCCTTATCATTTAAATATTGCAAAGACGAAGATATTTTCAATTGTACAGGAACATGATTTGCTTCAAATTGTTCAACAGCAGGAGGAGGAATCTAAAGATGCGTCTACTGAAATCATAATGGAAAACTGAAATAAAACAATTAGTTTTAATATCATTAGGCTAAATTTTTTAGTGATTGTACTTGACATAGGAAAGATTTAAAATCGGTTCATGGTACCAAGGCGCTAGGAAGCAATGAAAGTGTACATAATATTGTTTAATAAAATTGGACTAGAAAGAAAAAGTAAACTATTGACACTTTCCTGTGGATTTGAAATTTTGACAAAATTTTATTCGCACAAAAAGTTGTATTTGTTTATTTTTTAAGTAAATATTAGTGTTCCTCTGGTTGTAATGTGATATTAATTGAAACATAATTGTACTTTGTTAAGATTTGTTGAAGATGATGTTGAAAAGTTTCATAGAAAATGCGTTTGTTTTTGGAACAGACAATAATTAATTCAGTTTTCATTACATTTGCATTGCGACTAAAATGATTGTAAATAAAATTTTTGAAATATGTTAACTATCTACCTATTTTATTCAGATCATTTATATGAAAAAAAAACATGATGGTAAGTACATTACAAATCTACTAACTGAAATGTATACAATTTGTCTGTACTACATATAGGGGAAAAGCGGAACCGTCTTAACATAATAATATTATGTTGCGATTCTGCTCATTTTCACTACCATTTTCACTACCTAGTATTTAAAACAAAGTCGCTTTCTCTGTCCCTTTGAATGCTTAAATCTTTAAAACTACGCAACGGATTTTGTTCCGTTTTTTTTTAATAGATAGTGATTCAAGAGGAAGGTTTTAGTCTTAGGTTTTAGTATAATATAATTTACTTATTAGGTTATAGACGAAGCCGCGGGCGGTAAGCTAGTTATAATTTAAGGACATTATAATAACTTAAAATCAGTTAAATTCATTGTAAGTAGTAGGTTCGTTATCATCACGTAAATATGAATCTTTGATATGAATTTGATTATATTATTGACATCTATATATTTTATAGTTTTCGCAGTAAAACCTATATTGTGAAGCGCATAAGTTCCAAAATCGCATAGCTTCATTGGCTACAATCTTTAGGTGTGGTCGGTTCCGTATCGGACGCGTGACGGGTCGCGCAGCGTTGCCGTTCCGACGAATTCGTTCCCGCCAAGTTTCGTTATGTAATTTAACACCAAAAACAATGAAATACACTGAAAGATAAATGATAAGTGAACGATAGGACGTGATTATAGAGGTAACTAATGAATAAATCCAAATGAATGCTAATTAAAACTTATTGTTTGCGTGCGGCGTTGCCGGTCTGTGTCACTTTCCCATGTCGGAGTCGTCGCGTCAGTGCTATACATCACGACCGCCCGCCGGGTCACGATGCCTCTACCGTTTAATAAAACATTGGATTTAAAATTGCTGCAACTAGTAAAGGATAATCCAATAATATACAACACGAAGCATAAGAAATACCTAGACTTTGACAATAGAGAAGTTGTTTGGCAAAAAATTGGCGACGCGCTAAATAGGCCAGGTAATTATTAATCAACTTATCATTTATTACGAAACTATTTATAGATGTTTTGATATAAAAATAATTAGGTATTAAATATTCGTTCATTCGTAAAACTTCTGCTTACTTTTTTATTTTTCTTTTCTTTATTTTACTGGTAACTAGGTAGGTATTAGTGGTAGTTTTATTGTATGTTTCATTTGTATACGTAGTAGGTATATTATTATTAGTCTGTGGTTTCATTTAAGTTTAAAAATAGATAGGTCGCCCTAATATTATAATGAGTCGTAATTCGCAACTAGTAGGTATATTGTGGTGAAATTACGATTGTAGGTATTTAAAGAAGAAAATAGTATATTCTACCTAGGTAGTTACCTAAGTAAATAAATTAAAATGAGAGTAATAAGAGTGTAGGTTTTAAAGTTACCTACCTAGCTCTTATTACTACGTATAGAGAAGACACCACCAACAAAATCTGTGCGACATGTGCGGCCGAGGCGGTGCGCGGCGAGTCACAGACTCACCGTTAGGTAAGGAAGGGCGGGGCTATTCCGTCCGAAAAATAACACTCAAAAAAGAACACGTCTGTATTTTTTCTTAAATAATAGCTACGGAAAATTTGTCAATTACATCAAAGCAAGCCGTTATTTCTTATTCTATTCATCATATTTAGAACGTGAAAAACGATTGCAGTAGCTAAGAAAATAGCTATATTCTAATAGGAGTTGACTTTGGGCAAAATAGCCCCGCGCGGGGTTATTTCGTCAAGAGTTTAATAGAACGACATCTGTGGAGCAATTTCCATTTTACCCAGAAATATACAATACTGATGACGCTGCCTATTTGAATTTGTATTTAGTTACGCAGACATAAGGTTCATTTTCGAGAAAAATCATTCTAAATTTTTGGAGGGGCTATTCCGTCTAGCGTCCATACAAGATAGTGACGCGCACACAATATCGATATAACTTTTTTGAAATATCGATAACTTTTTGTGTGGAAGCAATTTGAATAAGAAAAGTTAAGTGGCTTCTTGACGCTATTTGGCGCTCACTTCACTTAAAAATTTATTATAACTCGATGTAAACATAATTTATCCAAAATCTATTTTGGGTGAACCGAAGTGTAGTTACTTACACTTATTTTAAGCATACCATATTATTATTTATTAATAAATATTTCACTGTAGTTACAGATAGCAAATTGCTAAAAGTGGCCGTTTTTCGCAAATTTTCTATTCATTATTACAGTGAAATATTTATTACTAATATGGTATACTTAATATAAGTGTAATACCACTTCAATTCACCCAAAATAGATTTTGGATAAATTATGTTTTCATCAAGTAATTAATTTATAAGTGTTGAGGGTGCCACATAGCGTTAGGGCCCCATAAGGTAGAACAATTTTTCTTACGAAAGAAGCAATACATTCTAAACTTCCAAATATAATTCAATTTGATTCCAATTTTTTTGACCCAGGTATTAAAAAAACACATTTAAGTAAGTAGTAAACTTTATTAAGGAACAAAATGATAAAATTGTATCAACATAAGTATTCAAAACACACATAAACTTACTACAAAACAAAACAAGATGACTCTTAGTTAATAAAATTACAATACACCATACAAAATTACAATTGCAACAAACAAAAAGAAAAGGAATCGTATTAATAACTATTGAGATCAAATTTCTATCCCTACTACAATGTCAGTTGCTTCAATATTTATGCTTATGTCGATAAGAAAGCCAATCGTAGCACGTCACTAGCTTTATGCAAATTCATACAAAATCGACGGGGCTATTTCGTCTTAAAAATTGACAACATAGCCCCGCCAAAATATTTTTTGTGGTTATGACATCGGACTTAATAACACTTTTAATTTAAAGCGTAGGATAAAATAAATAGTTTAGAAAGAATCTCCAACATTCAAAGTTATTACTTACATTACCTTGGGCAGTTTTCACAACAATCACTTTTTACACGTAAAACGAAATAAAATTTGCGGAGCGTCGTCTATGTTGTGTCCATTCAAAATGACGACTGTAGAAGAATAGCTGTAATTCCAAAACCATGCATCCTATAGCGACATATGTTAGCTTATCGCGTAGCTAATTAAATTTTATACCTGCCGAAAGATTTCGTTACTAGAAATTTATTAAACTGTAGGCTACAAAGTCTTCTGACAAGATTGCCCCGCCGACAAAATAGCCCCGCCCTTCCTTACTTTATTTATCAATTAAAAACAATCAATGTAACAAAAAATAGAATTAATATTAAAAAAAAAATATTTAAATAAACTTAGTTACTTATAAAATAAAAAGTTTTCAACCAATAAATGTAAAACGATTCAATGTAATAAAAAAATTGGTATGTAGGTTTCATCTTTCATGATTCTTATCGATTAATATCAACACTTCATTATTGTCAATGTGTAAAATATTTTTTTTCCACTATAAAAACATATTACTTATGTCCTCTAATATTATTACCTACTATGTACACATATTTGTTATTTCATATCCAATGCTTTTCTTAAATTTTCAATCAAATGACGCAAAATGACGCCCGCTAAAAATTTTGCTCGAACCATGTTTTTAAAATAATTATCTAGTTAATTACCGATGAAAAGTTATTCCTTTGCACTTTGCCGTATTACTTGAATTATTAGTGGAATATCGTAACACTCTCGATATTTGAAGAGTTTTAATTTTTTTTTGCTTATTTGCAAACGACATGAACGTGACCATCGCGCTAAAGCGATTGAGTGCAGTGTGGCCGACCTCAGTTGAGCGGAACATTAGAGATGTAGGCGGTGTCTTCTCTATACGTAGTAATAGTATCTCCATGTCCTACATAAATATTTTTTAGTATTACAAAAATTATTTAATGTTAACAAAATACCCAACACTTTATTAATGAATGTAATAAATCGTTTAAGACTTTTTAACCTGCGTTATTTATAAAAGTTATATTCTTCTGTTTAGTTTAACCGTAGTCACTGGTCTATACCTAAACTCAAATTGCATCCAAATTCGTTCACCCGTTAACAGTGTTCTCAAAAATATATGTACCTAATGTAGATATTTTACGTGCAATTTACCTGTTTACCTTGAATAACGTTGAACACGATAAACATAAATAATAATAAAAATCTATTTATTTTTAAAGCAACATTGAATTTTGACCCCAATGACATAAATTATTGTAATTAAGAATGATTAATGGGTTTTTACTTTATGTGTTTATAGTTTATACTTCAATAGTTTTGATGTAATTAATATTATCTCTGCTGATATACTTAGTTATTATGTAACATTAATTGTTTCCTAATATTGGTCGTAAGTCGTAATGTAATTTTATATAATCCTAACTACCTACTTAGTTACTAAGAAGAAATGTTTTAATTTGAACCACCAATTCCTGTGAGTTCCTGTGATTGAACAAACAATCAAATAGTAATATTATCTTTATAATATCAGCTTTAGACAGCATTCTTCTTTAAAATATTTCTTATAGCACAATAATATTACGCATTCGAAGTTCGTATTCAAAGATTTTTTACTTAAACCTAAGTATTTAAAAAAGAAAAAAAAAAATTTTTTTTTTCTTTTCAAACCTATTTAACGCATTATCTATCCTTTTCCAGCCAGCATATGCAAATCACGGTGGATCAACATTCGTGACATGATGCGTCGAAAGCTCCGGGACCGGCTCCGCAACCCGCACCAAAAGAGTTACAACTACAAATATGAGGAAGAACTATCCTTCATGCTGCCCTACTTCCGAGAAATGAGCTCCAACGACTACGCGGACTATTTGGAAGAAGCTAGCGAGGCAGAAATACCCGTAGAAGTTTTTGGGACAGAAGTTTTTGGACGGGAAACTGAAATGAAGCCAGTGTTCCGAAGTAAACGAGATGATACCTTCGAATTTCAGGATTTAAACCCGTCTGATCCTCTAGACGTGTTTCTCATCACTATAGGTTCAACTCTTAGAAAATTAACTCCGTGTTACTTGAATCAGGCTAAGAGCAAGATATTCCAAATTGTTCAGGATTATGAGCTCCAGCAAATCATGGAAAAGGACAGCCAGCCAAACACTAGCACGGATAATAGATAGAATTTGGAGAGCACTTTTGTGTATGTGTTTTTGTCTGTGATTTAAAGCACAAGATTTCACTTTTATGTGACGTTATTAGATATTGTACACTTTATATTTTTTCACTGATCGATTTCTTCACAGGTAAAAGAATTTCTGTTCGACTGATTTTTATTTGTCACAGAGAAAATTATGATTGTTGTTTGTATTTATTTTGTAAATGTTAATTAATAGATTAGTGATAAACGCAGGGTATGTTAATTGTTAGGCCATAGAAAATTCACACAAATTGCCTATATCACAGGAAATAACTGTGACTATTTTAAATCCTGGTAATTTTAAGTTGTTACTCAATCTTGCCATCGACTCGATTTTAATGAATACTTACTGGTTTAATCAGGTTACCTATGGTATATATACATAGACTAAAGGAGTAAAAAAATACGCAAAAAGATGCGTCAATTGTTTATCTGATCTTATGTAAATATTATGTTTAAGACGATGATTCTGTGATGTTATTCGTAATAAAGCTGTTTTAACTAGTTACTTATATTTAAAAAAAAAAACATTTTTTTTCCATTTTAATAGCAAATAAACAAAATATATTAGTTGCTTGACTTTTGCGACTGTTTTTTTTTATATTTCCTATGTGGATTAAAATTTTCTGAATCCGAATTCTCGGCATAATTCTAATGCAGTCGAGAAACGGACAACGTAAGACGTTTGCAAATGACATTATTATACAATTTGCCATTTGCAAATGCATAAGTAATATTATTATAATAATATCATCACCACTATTTCTACCTGTGAAAAAATATAATATTATAGCTGAAATGACGGGATGGATAATGACTGGGAGTAGGTAGGTACCTACCGTACCTACCCACTTTGGACGAAATAGTACCAAGAACCAGGAGCTCTTAAAATAAGTATAAAATTAGGTATTTACTTTTTACGAAATATAATATTATTGTCCTTGCTAGGAATTCTACGACCTACGAGAAGTAGATCAGTTTGATATTATGCTACAAAATAAAGGTAAGACGCTGCTAGATCTGTTTATAAAAATATTCATCAAACTCTTCTAAATAATATGTACTAAGCACATTGTTTGTAGTTGTAGGTATGAATTAAGATTGAATTTAATTAAAAAAAAAAACACACAAAAGTATGGGCGGATTTCAGAACGAACAGTCATCCAATGTCAAAATAACACAATGTTGCCAGTTTATTGCTTTTACTGTTCCTAATTTTAGAGGTAAGTAATTTTCGAAGAAACTGACTTTTTAAATATGTACACTTACTTAAACAATAATTACTTACTAGATTTCTTTAATCAACTATTATATTTTACGAAAAAAAAAAATATTAAAATAAGTCTATATGGCCTACTATTTCTATTTCAATATTGACCATTATTTTCTATTTGTTTCACTATATAACAATCGTTAAAATTATTCTGAACATACGTATTAATAGGTCTTTAAAAATTTATCTGCCGAAGTATTACCTATGTATTCCAAATCCTATAAAATGATACGCATGAATTTTTTTTTAAATAATAGTTAAAATTATAATTATAATAACTATTATCTAGTAAGACATAAAGAATTTACAAAAGTACTTGTTCAAATCATAAAATATCTCAACATAAGTCAGCCAATTTGTAGTTAAAAATAATATTCTAATATCAAATGCGATGTGGGAAATTTTAAGCCAAGTCTGGCAACCCGATTCTATATTCATTTGCTCGTTACGATAATACGATTCACGACCACGACATCGAGTACGACGCGCACGACCGTGCGACGTTGCCGCGTCGCCATGTTCCCGCCGCCCGAAAAATTTGACAAGAAATTAATAAAACTCGTCAGAGAAAACCCCGTGCTGTACGATAACAACCATGTCAAATATATGGACTTTAATTCGAGGGAAGTTGCTTGGCAAAAGATCGGTGACGAGCTGAAGCGGCCAGGTATGTTTTATAATTGACGATTTTTATCTGTGTGTATGTAATCGAGTTCCTACTATAGTTACTCGATCTCATTTACTACTCGATTTGCGATAAGACTTAATAATTTGTAAATAGTTTTTTATTATTATGCGTGCCTTTATTAATTATATTATTTATATTGAAGTACATCCGTACATAATTATTAATTATAGTACCTACTGAATTTAAAAAATTATGAGTTTTAAAATTTCCCAAAAAATTAATTTTATTCAAGTCTAATAAACTTTTATTTTCAGCTTCGGATTGCAAAGACAGATGGATAAATATAAGAGACGTGTACCGTCGAATCCTACGGCAGTTAACAAACAATAAAGGCAGTCGACGGAAGCAATACAAATATGAGAAAGAGATGTCATTCTTGAGGCCTTTCTACCGAGACATTGTACATATAAGCGAAGAGGACTCGGACAGAGGCAGTGACCACATGAATGATACTTGTGAAGGTCGTGATAGCTGCGAAGATTCAGATGAACCGATAAAACCAAAGCTGGAAAAAACAGAGAGAAGGCGGAAGAAAAAACGCGAAGTTATCGATATGCAAGAACAAGAATCTTCTCCAGTATTCGCGGACACGTCAGGACCAGCTGATTTCGATTCATCAGATCCAGTTGACGCATTTTTACTCAGCATTGGCGCGACTTTAAGAACGTTTTCTCCTTACCATCTGAATGTAGCGAAAAGTAAAATATTTTCTATCGTACAGGAGCATGATCTTCAGCAAATTGTTCAAAAACAACGCAGCGATACCTCGCATGGACATGATATAAAGCTATCGTCTTCAGATATATTTATGCAATAGTTTTTGTTGATTAATTGTAGTGTTACTTTTTAATGTTAAGTTACGTACGTATTAAGTTTTCTTATATTTTCTTGAATGTATGTAGGTGCACTAAGATATATTTTGTTATCTGTTTTAACTTTTAAGAAATATTGAATTAAAAAAGTTGTTAAAAATTCTAAACCTTCGTAAGGATTCATCTTAAAAATTATGATTTCATTTTGTATTTTTTTATCTTTACCTGCCCATTTATTTTTTATTTTTACGTGCAAAAGGTACTGATTATATTTGACATTAGATTATTAAAATAAAGGTTTCTGTGATGTATGTTTACGTTGTATTTTTTAGTACCTAAACCTCACCATATAGTTAATTGTGTAATTAAAAATATGAATTGAAAAGTCTGAGTAAATTGTTGGGTAAAATTAGTAAATTGTTGGGTAAAATTAGGTAGGTAACATATGCGTGCTAATTCACCTTAACAGTTAACATCTATCTTAAAACTGAATTTCATACAGATCTGATCAGCTGTTTTTGTGTGAAAAAGGAACAGATCAAATTGAACAAATAAATGTTTGAAATTACATCCACACATCCTTACAAACTTTCCCATTACAAATATAAGTAGGAAATAATAATAAGATTCTTTCTAAATTACTTTTTATTGTTAATCAAAAATAATATTACCTCACAATTTACTAAATACAATTAATATAATTTTGAATGCTTTCTTAATTTTAAATTTCCGGAAATATTGTCTTGACAATAACGCACATCAAAAATGATAATAATTATCAAAATCGGTCCAACTGTACGAAACGTTATGCCGCGATCAAACGAAATAGTTGAATGTGAATTTTACAACCATTAAGTAAATCTATTTACGCATAAACACTCATTAATATTTTATCGTCGACTTATTCAGAATTTGTGTATCACGATAGAAGTGAGAATTTCGCGATGTTAATCCTTAGTAGGGGCAAACTAAATCGGATCGATACGAGTTGACGATCAGACGGTATGTCTTGTCGTATAGCTACAAGACATACCTACAACATGACGATTTATCGTAAACTAATCGTTTTGAATATAGAATTTATTTTACAGATTGCTTTCATTGAAATTAGTTAAGCTTTAGTACATAATTCTGAAAATTTTAATTATTCCGTTGTTTCTGTCTTTCGTTCTTGAGTTTAATGAAAAAATGGGAGGCATCAGGCAGCTCACAATTCCCATATTGGAGGATTTCGGACATACTTTAAACCAATAGAATTAATATATTTTCTAGTCTTAAACCAGTTCAATTGTAATATTTAATTGATTGAGAATGTTTTATAGAAGATAGCAAAATAGGTATACCTACATGAATGAACTATCAAAATATTTTAAAATTTAAAGCGCCTTACTAAAATATGTAAAAATATTCAGAACCTCGTAAATGCCGTGCTAATATACTATTATAGATAGTATATTATAGTAGAGCCATTTTAATAGGCAACATTTGACGTCTATCAATTTTATCTTCGAAGAGATGTAACTTGCATAAAAACATCGATTAAAGTGAATTAATCGATACGGATTTGAAACATTTGTCAATCGAATTTATTAATTTATGATGATTTTTATCTAAGAGCAATTAACCTATAGAGTACTTGTATCGAGCGTATACAATTTACATATATTTGTTTCTCTCTATCTAAAGAAAACGTCGTATGAAAGAATGAGACAGCTATAGACAACAAGCTACGTTTCAACATAGTCATGGCACCATTTTTACTATAGGTACGTATTTAGATAGATAGAAGGTGATAGTGATGGGATGTGCTTCAATCGATAAAATCGTGAATGTATTTTGCATTTACGGTTTCGTGAAATAATAAATAATAAAAAAACAAAACTTATAATTAATTTCAGTTGAATACATTATTTGTTTAATCCTACGTATATAATAAATGCGAAATTATGTGAGAAGGGATGTTACTCTTTCACTGCGGAACCGATTACAATGAAATTTTGTACATACTTAAAAACGCGGGCGGAAAGTTAGTACATTATAAAAGAAATTTTAAAACTTGAAATGTAATTTAAAATAAAGAAGGAAATGATCTTTCTCTTTCTTTGATCAAATGTATTTATTATCTACAAGCGTGATCAATGCTTACTTATACCTACAAAAAATTTAAATCTTTTCTCTTTATTATCATTTGTAAAATTCTTATACTAGTCTTTGCTCACATACCTACGTCATAATATATGCTCGCATATTTCATTACCTATTGGTGTACCTTTTAATTGGCGTATCTTAATATATTTATTCATTCTTATCATAAATAAATAAATAAACAAGAACAAAAAAACCTAAAAATTAAAATAGCCATGTTACTCAGGGTTAATCTATAATATAAAAATGAATCGCAAAATGTGTTGGTAAGCGCATAACTCGAGAACGGCTGAACCGATTTCGATAATTCTTTTTTTATTATATTCCTTGAAGTACGAGGATGGAAAACGTAAATATGTACCACGGGCAAAGCCGGGGCGGACCGCTAGTAAATAATAAAAAAAAATAAAATAAAATAAGCCTTTATTAGTTTAAAATATACAACTTAATATGTTTTACAATAAATTTACCGTTTTTGTTAAAACAAATTACCTTAATATCTAGTTAAGACTCAGGGTTACTGCCCTTGAAATAAAATTATTTTGGTAAACTTATTTCTAATATTTTCCTTCGGAGTTCCAACTTTTTTGACTTCGTAGTGTATTCTTATTTTAATATATAAATCAATAATAGACTTAATTAAAAGATGTAAGTGATTGTTCAATACACAATTATCTGTGCTATGAGCAATCAGTTGTTTGAAAATATTTTTATTCGTGCACATATTTAACACTTTAATTATAATTTTTAATATATTATGTTGTTTCCCAATTTCGGAAATACCTATAATTTTTAAATATTGCCGGAAAATCTTTTCTGTGTATAGGCATATACTAATTACATCAGATGATGCCCTATACAAGCCCCCCCGGTCTTTAACTGTTAATAAATGTGCATTTGAATAGGAAGGAGGATTTAATAAAGCATTTTCTATAGTCTCACTGTTTAAACTCTTACAACATGTTTCACAGAGGATTATTTTATTTAATTTTCTTGCCACATAACCAGAAATATACACAACTACCATTTCTGAAAATTCTGACAAGTTTGGATTAAATGTGTAGTCGTGGTCAAAATACTCTGTGTCCTCTGGGTTCTCTGTACCTACATTGTTATCATCGAATAATCTAGCTTTTTGAGCCGTATCATTGATTGCTTTAGCATAATTCGGATTTGCCGAATGCAGAATTCCTATGTCGTCCAGAGGCAAACAGTTTCCATTCCTACTTATTTTAAACTCTGCATGGACTAATACTTTTTTATATGCGGACATAAATGTATATGCTGATGGATTGTTATTAAATCCACCCATGGATCGGATGGCACCAAAAAAAATTTCTATGTGGTCCTGTGACAATTTGTATAGAGGAAGAAAGTAAAATTCAGGTTTAGAATCATTTATAAATTTGTCGTAAATGAATAAAGCCGATTTTATGCAAATTTAAATCCAAGAAAACCAGTTTTTTTTCTAGAATCTAGCACAAAAGTGCCATCCAATAATTTGAGACGATTAATATACTCATCAATTTCGAGCATTTTGGCTCTGCTTTCAGAAATATTTTTTGAATTTAAAGGTTTTTTAAAACCATAAGACGCTAAATTTCTTGAGTTCATTATATCAAATAAGTCATTAATTGTTTTTATAAACTTTATCGTGGCATCACAGTTTTCGAACCCGAAAATTTTTTTTTCTTTGCATGTTTGCAGAGCGTCCGCTACAGATTTACTCAATAACTGCGTTGCCAATTTTACTTTCATTTTCTGATTTCCATAATTTACATGTGCCACAGTGAGTTTGTTAGCTGCATGTAAACCTTCAATGGCTTGTAACTCAAGCAATCGCTCTACAAATATCCAGGAAATTTCATTTCCTTCGCTGTCTAAAAAAACTTTTTTCTCACCCCATGCATTTCTTAAAAGTTTTATATTGTGACAAGGGTCGTACATGATTGCGACTTCTTGTTTATCAACTTTAAAATGGGTCACCAAATTTTCTTTTTTTAAATTGCAGCCTAATTTTGTAGCCATTGCCGCATTAGATGGTGCACCATCGAAAGTAAGTGAAATCACTCTTATGTCAGTTTCATTGAGCAGCCGGATACATTGAATAACTAAATTGTGCTTCTGTTCCCCTGACAAACCATTAGCCATGAAATATCCGACCGGTATTTTCCACGCCTCGTTCACGCATGTAACCATAAAAACTAAAGCTTCTGTCGCTAAAGGCAATTCGTCACTACATTCCTCCATTGCCATCCCAAAATCCACGTACCCATAAGTTTTTGTTCCATCATAGTGGACATGCTTTCGTATGGCGATTTCATCGATGGACAATGCAGCGTACAATGTTTTATCCGACTTTACGCAACGGGATTTTATGGTCTCTATAGATTCTTGTGTGAAACCTGGTTGACAATTTATGACTTGATACCATCGTGACAGAGTTTTAGAATGTGGTAGTATATTATTTAAGCTAGTTCTTACGTGATCATACGCTCTTGGGGATAAAAAGTGTAGTGTTAGTGCGAATTGCTTTATTTCTTTTGGGTATTCTTTGGGCAGTGAGCAACCCTGTGCTTTTAGAAAATATCGGGATACAACTGGATTTTCCAAATCAATAGAATTTTTAACTACTGACTTTTTCTCTTCTTCTAATTTTAAACCGTTTAAAATAACCTCCAGGCTATCCTTTTTCTTTACAACCCTTGAAAATTTACGTTGTAAATTTTTCAATTTTCTCCCACGCGTTTCTGCTATCGTTTTATAATGTTCCAGTTTAGATTTAAGTTCTTTAGTCATAGGATCCTAAAAAAAAAATTAACACATAAAGTTTAAAAGTTCCTAAAGTTTTATATATACTAATATTAAAAAAAAAAACAGAAAGAAATATTTTATTGATTGTTTATTTGTTTGCATGGAATAGACTCCGACGATACTGGTAATTTTAAGACACCGGGTCAGATTGCTAGTATTATATATATTAAATTCCGGTTTTTGTAGTAACTGTTATCGAATGAACATTATCAAGTTTGTTTTTATTTTTTGAAAATGTTATTATTAGCTTTAATTCATAATACACAGCATACGCAGCAGCTTTAATTCATAATACTTTATATTAAACGGATGGTTGAGGGTCGGCAATGCGTCGTCGATGCATACGTTTCCCATCCTAGCGGTATAAAAACATTCTATCCATACACTTACATCATTTTCATCCTGATATCCTTGATTAGCAGACGAGGTTGAGTCTTCATTACTAGTGTTCAAAACTAGCCGTCGTTTCTTAGGACATTTCTGAAAATAAACAAAAAAATAGTTAATATAACTCCCAATATAATATGAGAAATGTGAGTGAGTTTGTTTGTATGCCTTCACGTACGCTTAAACTTCTACACTGATATTCAAGAAAGCAAGCCAGGAGTACGGAGAGATACGTGCGGGGTACAGTTTCACGCAATCAGAGCCGTGGGCAAAATGTAGATAAGTATAATTTTACAGGACCGATTTCAAAAATTCTAGCGACGTTGGATAGGTACGTTATCCTTGAGTGACATAGGCTATATAATACATATGTACCACGAATGAAGCAAGGGCGGACTCCTAGTGTTACAATTAATTAAAATAAATACCACTTACAATCAGACAAATCTCCACTGATACGCACCACCTTAACTTTTTATACAACATATCGATACGACAGATTATTGTTAAATACTATATTCATATACTTACAATATTTTCAGTCTGACATTCCTGACTAGAAGATGTTGAAGTTTCGTTAGAGATTTTCGAAATCAGCAGTCGCTTCTTAGGACATTTCTGAAAGTTTAAAACAATTAATAGTACAACATTTTCGACCCACTTCGGCGTATATTATAAGGCCACTATAAGTACTAAAAAGACATGTTATAAATATTGTGATTTTTTTTATTTTTTATATTGTGGGGTATTTTATGGTACAAATAACATGACATTATTTTGACTTACCTTTGAAACAGATAATTGGTTTGGAAATATAGTTGGTACAGCATAAGATTGTAGAATTTTTCTAGAGTATCCATCTTGATAACACGCAGGCTCGAAATGCAGTGAACACAATCTAGCAGATTTCGACGGCGTCCAATCTACTCGTCTCATGTTTTGTACCCATTTTTTATTTATCTCTGGATTTTTAGGAAATCTAAAACAAAATGAATTTATTAATAATCTAAAAGATAAAATAATTAACAACAAACAAAACACATAAGTCAAATAAAACAACCACGTGGTATTTTTTATTTTCCTGCGGTCAAAGAAAATTTACATCTATTATTTGCAACAACAACTACATATAAATCTAATACAAGTAACAAAATAAATAAATCAACGTTAATATGAAATAGATTTTTTGTCGTAAATCGATAATATACGCTAGATGTGTTACAACACTACGGTGGTAAACAAAATGTCAAACGTGTTAATATTGTGACTTTTTTTTTAAAAGATTCAATTATTTTCCTTCTTTCTCCTTCATCTTCTTTTCTCCATCCTCTTCGATCCTAAAGCTCCTCCCTATCTCAAGAATAATTTCGCTTTCTCTGTATCTCCGTTCCCTCGCTCATCCAAATCTCTGCTTCTACGTGTCCCAGTCGCAAACAGCAAATTCTACAGCAATTCTTTTGCAGTTCGCGCTGTTAAGCTTTGGAATGAGCTCCCTCTAGCTGTTCGACAAGCTCAAACTTTAGGCAGTTTCAAAAACCTCCTCAAGGCACACTATCTATCACTTTCTTAATCCTCACTCCATTTCATTGCTGTTGTCCTTTTCTTTTCTCCTCTACGCTATATCAGGTTATTCGCATAATTATTTATTTTTGGTATATATAATATGTATTGTCTGATTTATTATATTGTTACTTTATATAATTTATGCTATAAATATATGTAATAATGTTTTTTTTTTTCCAACGCAATAATTTTTGCTCACCCACCTCCTTTAAATGTGTTTTTCTTGTTCAAATTAATGGTAGTCTGGAAGAGATCGCTGCCTAGCGATAAGGCCGCCATTTGTACATACTTGCATCTGTTTGTTATTTTTCTGTGTTTTATGTAAATCTTGTGTGTGTGCAATAAAGTATTATCTATCTATCTATCTATCTATCTTATTTTGTATTACACAACCCCTTAGAGTGTATTAATGTTACAGTAACAACATAAAGCTATAAAAAAGCGCTTGATAAAACCTTCAAATAGGGTTAAAAGATAAATATTTATCAATTTGCTGAAAATCACTTACCGATGGAAAGATATTTTTTCATTGTTTTTATCCAAAACTCCTATTCGACTTGTGCAGCCGGTAGCTGAACACACAATAGTCATTTTCGCACACTGACAAATAAAAAGAAACACTATACACTTTATATTTTCTAAATATTTCGTTAAAAATACTTAACGCACTGAGCCCACCAGCTGGTTGGAAAACAAACTGACTGCCGGCGCGCTACGTTTGAAGACAGTGCAGATACTCTATCGCTATCTCAATCTGGCTTATGCTGTTATTGACTAAGAGTAAGTAGATTAGAAAATATGTATTTTGTTCTGTCTCCATATAAGTACTCTATAGGGTTTATTGCTCTTAGATTTTTATTCACAAGTAATCAATGCATTCGATTCTAGATGTCAGATTTCGACTTTTAGAGTAACATCTCTGGTATTTAAAAAGAAAAAAGGTTTATTGACACAAAATTGTAGCGACGTCAGTTCTTCAATTCAAAAATTGTTTATTATGTTTAGAGTGGTTTATCAGTAAAATGAAATCTTAAAATTACTTGTATTGGTCATTATTATTATAAATATGTAATCGTAATTTCAAAAAGTTAAGCAAACGTGCAGATCTAACAAAACGAAATATCATGTTATTCTACGTCGTCGTTACTAGGTTACGTTGTTGAATTTTGTTGAACTGTCAAATGTTGCCTATTAAAATGGCTCTACTATAGTATTATCCTTTATGTATTATTTTAAATTTAATAAAACATGACTTGTCATATTATTAGAAATAATAATCTTAATATATAATATAAATCTCGTGTCACAATGTTTGTCCTCAATGGACTCCTTAAAATTCGCACACCATGTGCAGTTCGATCCAACTTGAGAGATAGGATAGTTTAAACATGTAGGTACCACGGGCGAAGCCAGGGCGGACCACTATCTTAATATATATAAATCTCGTGTCACAATGTTTGTCCTCAATGGACTCCTAAACCACTTAAGCGATTATAATAAAATTCGCACACCATGTGCAGTTCGATCCAACTTGAGAGATAGGATAGTTTAAACATGTAGGTACCACGGGCGAAGCCAGGGCGGACCACTAGTAATTATAATAAATCTACATCGACTCAATGTCAACTGTT
Source organism: Colias croceus (assembly GCF_905220415.1). Lineage (NCBI taxonomy): Eukaryota > Metazoa > Arthropoda > Insecta > Lepidoptera > Pieridae > Colias > Colias croceus. The sequence goes on from NC_059562.1 coordinate 6,895,940, forward strand.
TAGTCTATGTAATAACGATAAATCTCACAAATACTTCCGGAGCCATGATCAGGAGTAAATAAATAAAAAACACAGATAATTAATAAAAAATAAATTTATTATAAATCTCTGCTTATAAACTACGATAAAATTGTACAAAATATTTAATAATAATTTCTTCGCACCCACTTGATGCGTCTTCCCCTTTGCGACATGATTTTGACGGACGCACTTTCGGCGCCATTTACAACTTCTCGTATCTATGAATAGGAAAAAAATAATTGAATAAAATTAAAAACAATTATTTTGGTCATTATGAATTATGATCTTTAAATTATTTAATAATATTTCGTATAGATGCGAATCAGTTCAGAAAGGACAATAGTATGAGTGGATAATTTACTCCAAGATAGAAATAGACCTAATAATATTATTATCTCGTGTCAGATTCACTGGTTAAACAATTTTTGTAAAAACTTTCACCGGTTAAAATTATTTATAATATGTTTTATTAAAGATTTCTTTCTGCAATCTTGCAGAAAGAAATCTTCAACAGTGTGTTTATTTATAAAACCTAAGAATTATTACGTTGATAATTGATTACTTACACTAATCATGAGGTTCTGCGCATTCCCCACGAGCATGTTCATCGCTTCTTTATCTTCTTCGCTTCCTGTGGAATATAGTTAAAAATTAGTAAAGGAATGTAAAACATGTTATTGTGGTTTTATGGTGCATTTACATCAAACGAACATAGAGCTAGAGCAAGAGCATTCTCTCAAAATGTAAATAAAAACTCGTATTCAGTGTTGTTCAGTATTAGAACATTGCATAGAATCTTTACGAACGCACTAAGAACAACGAAAGAATGCTCTACGCCTGTTTACACTAAAACAGTTTTATATAGTGAGGTTAGAGAGCACTCGCTCGTTTGATGTCAATGCAACGTTAGAGATATAGTAGCTGTGCCTCGCGATTTCACCCGCATGCATTATCAAGTATTCCTATATCTCATGGTTTATTCTATAACATGTTTTCCTGTAAGTTTCATCAAAATTCGTCTAGTAATTTTTACTTGAAAGAGTAGCAAACACATCCATGAAAAGATAATATGCTAACGTGAATTTTATTCAATTGTAATAAGGTCGAATTTAGACCAGCTGTACCTGATACATAAATTTATAATAATAAATAGTACTTATTGGAAAAACAAACCTTGATGTCCCAAAGAAGAGCCTTTGACTGTGGTCAGCATCTTCAACTGACCGCTTATTGTTATTATTCTTTCACATAGTTGAAGTAAGTTCTGGAAGAAATAAGTAATAAGTAAATTAGGTAATTTTAATTTTCTTGTTGAAAAATAATCGTAATCAGACTGGCGCAGAAGATTATAGGTACATTATACATTCGATTAATTTAAATATTATTTGAGGACAATAATTGCAGATTTCAAATGTGTGCATGTTAATATTTAAAATTATTATGATATGATGATTTTTTAGCTAGTCTTTAGCCAACTTTAGCAAATTGACATCCGATGCGGCCCTCTTTTTATAATTTGGAAAGTCAAAAGTATAGCAGGTACCTACGTATTTTATGTGTTTGATTTTGTCAAGTGTGAATTTAGAAATTAAAGACTTTTTAACGGATTTTAAAGCAATCGTAAACGAATATTATGCATAAATCGCGTTTAAAATCCGTAAAAAAGTCTTTAATTTAGTCAAACATAATAACAATGCTCACACATTAATCTTAGCTTAAAATACATAAAAACATACATTACGTATCCTAATGTCTGTACACTGCAGGGCCAGCTTCCTCGCAAGCTGCGTCACTTCAAGGGACTTCGCTACTATCGCCTTTGATGTTGCTATCAGCTCTCGTTTGCGATCTATAGGTAAATTAATAGAATACTTTAGAATACAATTTTATGTGAAAAACAACACTTTCCGTATTGTATGAAATGTAACAAATTAGATATAAAATCTTCCTACGCTATCGATTGGAGAAAATGGAATGAAAATCGATGCAATAGTTTTTGATTTCATCGCGAACACACACATAAGCGTGGTAAAGGACTTTCAATAGGCTTTAATTCATTTTATTAGGATAATTCATAGGGCAAAATATCTATACACCTATAGTTTGTTTGTTTCATAGTTACTTCGATTTTTGTTAAAGCACTGATAAAACTCAGCATGTGTAAACTGACCATTATACATATGATGTGACAGTTGCGCCATAAGCACGGCCACCCTCTTGGCCACGGCGACCACTTCATTGTCTCGCGCTGACCAATCACGCACCGCCGCGTGGAGACCGTGGGCTGCAGCCTGGAAACACAAGTAGTACCTAAAATATTGAACTAGTTACACAGAAAAGGGCTTGCTACTGAAATAATACAGAATTTAGAATGGAGAAGAGATAAACTATTTGTATAAATATAGACCTGTAGACATCTAGGGGTAAAAGTTAAACAGGTTTCGAACGCACTTTGAATGGATAACCTTGAGTAGGTACCTCTTAAAGTATGACAAAAAGGAAATTTCCTTATTATATATGATGTAAGAAAGAAAGAAATAAAATATCTAGTGGTAACAGCTATTCTAAAATATAAATGAAAATGTTTCCTCCATTCATTTTAAGAAATGTGTATAGTAATTTCAGTAAGTAAAGATTTTAAACGATTCTTACAAAGATAGGCTGGTCTGGCTCTGCTTCCTTCTGGAAAATGGTCTCTCCACCGAGTGCTGATTCGATCTCACCCGTTTTTCGTATTATCTGAAATGTTTCATATTATATTATATTACCTAATTCACTAAAATATCTTAAAAGGAGTTCGTGTATAAGGCTTATTTTAGATTAACGTGTCAATGAAGCTACGAAAGACCTGATAAGTAAATTGAATTAATGATATGTTAATTCAGTAGTGTAATCATTTTAATCAAAAAGTAAAAAATAACGTAATTATCCATCATTTTAATAAAATGTTACGTTCATTTTATTACATTTTACTATATTTACGTCCATGGAACGTCACATTTTATTAAAAAGTAAATTAACTGCTTACACAATGATTACTTTTCATTTTAATTCACCCGAACATTAAATAATGAATAAAACTAATAAATGAAATATCAGAAAATTAACTACAATCATATTATATTTATTATAACTTAGGTACCTCAGCAATCAAATCTGCACGTGCGTTCGCTGCAGCCGATATACTCTTTTTGATGTCAGCTAATGTTTTCTGTAATTCTGGATCTTTCTGCACATTGGAGCTGGACATACCAGCTTCTACCACACGGTTACCGAGCCTGTAACGTAAAAATTTTATTAGAACCTAGTAAGTTATATTGTTCGGTTTAATTTGATAGGGGCATTAATATAGTTATTATGCAATATAACAAGGAACAGCATTCATTCTGGGCTATTTCGTGACGTCATAAAAATAGAATAGAAATAACACAACCATTTTTTTGTAGGTAATTGATACATAAAAGTCATTGAGTGTCTGGAAAGTTCTTTTCTTAATTCGATAGTTTTCGTAATAAGTAAAATTTGAAGTTGAAATAGACATGGCTAAATTGCAGATAATAATATGTTTATGTACACTAAAATATATGTATTCATAGTTACTCACTTGGTAATGATCCTAGAAGTATGTAATGATTTCTGTGGATCGTTTTGAGAGCTTTCCTTGATACGTGCCATTGTTTCACCTGAAAATAAAGCGTTAGAATATATAAATAATTGTAAAAGTTTAGAAGATTAAAAGATTTTCGTCTTTTCAAAAAAGTATATAATCTACATAATGATAAATTAGCACAATTACCACAAAGTATATTAGTGCAATTCGAACATCTCTTGCACTTAATTTATAAACTAAACTTGAACAGGATAATGACATAAATTTATAAAGAATAGAAAAAATTCGATCACGAGGCGGGACTCAAACCTGCATCCTTTCGCGCCATTCCGGGGCGGATGCCTCTCCAACTCAGCCACTCGTGACCCGCCAGAGCGATCGAATTTATTCTATTCTTTCAGTTTTATATGTCTACGTGTTACGTGTCTGCATTTTTTTCCCTTTATACATTTATATTTATAAAGCATTTGAATGCCATAAAACCAAAAAAATCAATTTCAACAGGATAATGATGTTAAATCTCACCAGCAGCCTGCGCGAAGTCCATGGGATCAACAGCACGGTCACAGAGGTCGCGGACACGACTCAACGAGTCTGCGTACTCCAGGACCAGCTTCTTGTAGTTGTCTATCGCCTCCTGTAATGGTAACATAAAATAAAAGCAACGTGGGATGTTAATAAATGAATAGTTAATAGATAATTCGTGGAAGAATCTACGGGAAAAATATACGGTATCAAAACATGTTTCATTAATTGATGACGAAAATAGTTTGTTGCGAACACACAATAGAGCAGAATCGTTATGTGTTAACATGAACAATAATATAATAGATGATTTTTTTTAAATCGTACGCATTGCTTAGCAAGTAAGTGAAATTTCAATCCTTACCTCATCATCAGGTTTCCTTACTGTCTCTTGAACTGCTTTCACTAAAGACGGAGCCAAAAGCTCTACCTGAAAATGGATATCGAGAAATTAGTCCCTATTTAATTTGGTAAACATAATACATATACTATTACAAAAAACAAAATACATATACATATACTATTTAATCAACGTTAAAGATGGTCTTCATTTTAGGAAGTAAATATTTCAAATACTATATTTTTTGAGAATGATATTTTAGATTTTAGCATTCATTTTAGAAAAGAGGCCGAGAGGTTAGGCGTCACCCCGGCAAGGCGAAAGATGAGGATTCGAATCGCAAGGTGAAAATCGTGATCTAGAGTTTCCTATTCTTTAAAAATATTCCCAATCTTTCTTAGATTGTTAGTAGATATTTTTTCACGGTAGGTACGTTGAATATTTTTTTAACATCATACCTGATCACTGACAGTTAGCAGTTCTTGTCGTACAGGCGCAGTGCTGGTGTCGGACACGAAGGTGGCTGTTCTCTTTACCCTGCCCAGTTGTGCCAACAGTTCAGCTATCTTTTTATCAAGGAGGAATTCCCGTTTCTTTGCATCTGGAGAGGACATAATATTAAATTAAATTATCTTATAAATGTTTCATATTAATTAAGGACAAGGACAAGAATTCGAAAACCAATCAATCAGTATATTTTACCTTTCTCTTTATGTATAGCTTCCATATCCTCCAGAGGCTGGTCTTCTAAGAAGTCTTCCACCACTCTGGTCACAACTCCACGTTCCAGCATCTTTTTAAGATCTCGAAGTCTCTCCAGAAGAAGACTGAAAAGAAATTTAATTGATAAATAAAGCACGTCGCTAAAATTTAATTTACATTACCTTTTTTTAATCCTGTGTTTATAACATTTTTCTTTTTCTTTGTAGCATTAAGTAAATTAAAATTAAATTCAAATATTACCTGGCCTTCTCGCTATTGTAAGTTTGCGAGCAATCCTTAAGTAGTTGTTTTGTTTCATGAACAACTTGTAACATTTCTTCTTTCTCAGCGTCTTTTAAGTCTTCACACATCTGTTAATGAATATTGTATAAAATAAAAGTAATATTCATTCAAATTTAAACTCAAACATTTATTCATTCAAATTCATTCTTCTAGAAGCACTTTTGAATTGCCATAACATAGTTTTACCAATTACCACCGATTTGACAAGCAGTTTCTACGGAAAAGAACAGCTGGCAAGGAAGTACGTAGTTGCATTTGAGGCAAATAGTTCAATATTATAACGAGGATTTTAACATATAGACAGGACTTATTTGTAGATTGGCTTGATCCAAAAGCATATTTTATCGAGGTATGTAACGTGATATTCTCTGATCTGTCATGTTCGAGTAGAGATGAATTGATAATTACCTTGTCACCCATCTCGATGACATGCTGTGCTGCATTTATAGCAGCGGCTTTAACATCGGGCTTGCAACCTGGGTTTTGCAGCCACTTATTCGTTAGCTCGATCCTGTAAATAAATAATTTAATGTTCAGCTTTCAGGTGTAAATGATATTTCTATGTAAAATAATAATATTACAATTTATTACGAAATTTCGTCAAGTGTTCGTTTTTCAAACGTAAATAAAACAGTATAGTTTGGGTATGGATTTTGGAAAGAGAAACATATTAGATACTAGCTTACCGCCCGCGGCTTCGCCCGCTTTCTCTAAAACGATTTGAGATTTAAACTATCCTATCTCTCAAGTTGGATCGAACTGCACATGGTGTGCGAATTTTATTATAATCGGTTAAGTGGTTTAGGAGTCCATTGAGGACAAACATTGTGACACAAGATTTATATATTATATTAAGATAGAAGTTCACAGCACACGCGTTTTGATAAAGATTGTATTGTTATCAAAAAGGAAAGCTATGAAGTTTACTTACTGTATTTGAAGATTACTCTTTGGTGGCGCATCAAGTTCCTGGAATAAACAAAATACGATTTTGAACAATTCCTTGTAAGTATAAAGTATTATTTAAATCGGCGAGAAGGATAATTATTTATGATTGTATTATAGTAAATGGTATTTACCTCTTTCGTTGATTTTGACTGCACAAGTTTCGACTTAACCCCTTTGTCCCTGAAAAATAAAACAAATATAAGATCGTTTTTATGCATTAAATCTTCATCATCATTATCAGCCTAAGTACATTTGTCATAAATAATATTAAAAAATTCACAATAAATAATATAAATAAATTTACAAAACAAGTTAGTTATATTATAAACTTTGCAACCTAAATGCCTACCTGACACAATTCAGCAAAGCTTCGTAAGCCTTGATCACATTGTCTCTGCCGTACATCACCCACGTCATCACCTCTTCCTCTGATGATGACACTTGCTTCACCAGATGTGATGTGTTTGATAGTAAATTCCTGATAAAGCAAAAGTTGTTATTTATTAAAAGACATCAATTTTAATTTAGATCTTCTCATGTGGATTTATTGCATCTATAATAATAGAGTTGTTATTTTCTTGAAATATTACGTCTTTTTTAAAGTATTTTCGCAAATCGCATCATACTTACTGCTTCTTATTTTAGCAAGCAATTGTAGGCATGTTATATTCATTATTCATGTTTATACCACTGGGCGATTCCAGTTATATCTACAGTTACTATGTATTTAATAAGTCTCAATATACATTTTTTATTAAGTTATTAATTGTAATTTACCTTGCGTTATCAACAATTTCTTTAACATCTTGACGTTTGCTTGGCGAATCATCCTGTTTCGGTAGCGGCAGGCGGTTGATCGTGAAGTTTATCCTTTGAACTCTTTCTAACACTCTTGCACTGCTTACCAGTACATCTTTACTCTGAAATGAAAATAAGTTTACTATTACTAGAATAAATTATAAAATGAAATTTCTTTTTTTTTATTCACCTTTCTTTACGGTACAGTAAAGTTTTCACCAAATTTTCTAGTAAGTATAAAGATAAAATTACATTAAATGCTATTCTTTCTGTGTTAGGAAAATTGATACTACCTACTGGTATTAAATTGTGTTTTGATTTGCTCTTTTATCCAGTTATATTTTATTTTCTGAATGAATCTCAATGAAGTTACAACTTTCAAAGTTTAATCAATAATTAATAATTTACCTTATACGGAGTTGAATGTATGGCCTGTTGAAGTTCACTTATTGCTGGCTCTATTTCCTTCGAGAGTTCCATAATTTTGTCACTGTCTTCTTTGTTCACTTTGTGACAACAATCTTCAACAACTTCTAAGTATTGTTGAACATTCGTACTTAGAGCTGTGTTTAAATTCTTCACCTGAAATTAGTAATAAGTATTGATATTTTTCATGTAACTTAGTTTTGGCTGTAATATAAAGTATTAGTATCAGTAGTAAATAGTAATATACTAGCTTGCCTAAATTGATGTATTGTTCTCATTAATAATTATTTTCATCTTCTATTTCAAATATCTTCAAATTCATTTGTTACCTATCTTAAAATTAAAATTCTTCCTAATACCTATTTTATAGAAGCAATATCACACCAAAAAATATCGTAAGCAAAAATTATGGGGTCACTTACCAGTCCAATGTCGTTTGTGTACATAATTTTGGATACAACTTCTTCAATACTTTCTGTTAAGTTGGCAAGTCTGTCCTTATCCACTAGTCCTTTCTTTGCCACTTCATCGTCATCTTCAGAGATTGATACCTTAAATTAAATATTTATTATTAGTTATAGTTTAAATAAAATCGGTTAAAATCGGCTGTTTGGTTTACATCTTTTAACACCTTGTATGATACTTTAAATTTTTTAATTATTGAAATATTACGATTAGTTTAATTTCTGTGATGTCACGATGTGTTCTATTGCAAAGGATTTGGGAAATTTTTAGAGATTTTTTTTTAGTTTGGAGCAGAAAGGCATGGGTTCGAATCCCGCTTCGTGATCGATTTTTTGCTTTCCTTTTTGATGATTTTTTTTAATACTACACAAGTAAAATTTTCTATAGGATTTGTCACTTTTGAGTCATTACACTTACTAGATAAGCAGAATGTGCAGCCAGGCTAGCGCTGGTGCATGCTGCAGTGGATACATAACGTAGTGTCGTGATGCAGTCATTACGGGACATTAGATCTTCACTTTGTAATTTTTCTGTAATTAATAACAATAATTATGGTCGGGATTTGTGGTAATTATGTTAATTTTAGAACGAAGCCAATATTTTTAACAGCCCTGTAAGACTCGCATAAGCCCAAGACAAGACCGACGAGATTACAGTACTAAACCACTTACGTATAACATCCTGTTGAGTGACCAACGCATCTACACACTCGGCAAAACCGAACGCATACCCCGGCTGGTCCGTGCTGACGAAGCTCTGCTGTAGTTGTAGGTTCCTCTGCAGCTCTGAACAGTCACGCTGGGCTTTGTCCAGGGGAGAGACTGAACGAGCCTAGGGAGGATTATCATTATTTTAATTTAACAAATAATATTTCTAGATGTTTACAAGAACTACATTTACAAACATCTGTGGTTTTTTAATGTCGATTAATATTGAATTCAGGTAATAATTCTATGTTAATAGAAAAGTTATTAAACTTACTAGTTTGTTAACAGCTTCGCTGAGAGCTCGACAGGCGTCCTGCAGTTTTCGTCGGCCAGCTGGGTTTTGTGCCTGTAAAAATTAATGTTCATTTAAAAAACCATTTGTATCTACGTACACAACAAGCTAGGAAACTAGGAAACCATTTGAATGATCTGGATAAAATTTATACCGTTCGTGTAATTCAACTAAACAGAATAGATACCTAGATCTTGAAGAAAATTCGTGCGTCCAAACTTACCGACTCTGACGTCTTCAACAGGTGATAAGTTGAACTTTTCAGTTCTTTAATACCTTCTTCTATTTTACTTTCTTGTATTATATCCTGTAATTAAAGTAAGTTTTATTCGTTGAAAATTAAGTAAGATTTCCAGTGATGTCTCTAAAGTATTTAATGATAATATAATAATTTCTCCTATCACTTTGTTTACCTTATTTTTCATAGATTTAGCAATAGAAGCAACTTCAGCAGCAGATGCAGCGACGCAATGCACATTTCTGGCCAAATTTTCAGGTTTCTGAGAACACTCCACCACAGCACCTATTAGAGTATTCAGTTTTTGTGTCTGTTGGTCGAATTTGGCTTGTATTTCCCTGGAAATTTTTATTTTTAATTAATTGCAATAAAATACAGGTTCAGAAAATACAGAATGGAATATCTTAACTTCAAATGTGTAAATGTCTGAGTTGTATTATTTTGGGTATGCAATATTGTTTAAAATATCGCTACCCTTGCGTTTAAAATAAAGGTGAAAGTGAACTTACTTTTCATCACCAGATACAAATATTTTTTTATTCTGGAATAGATTGTCTAAATCACTTTCATTAACTGTTTGTACCCCTGGTTTTGTGTTATCAACTCCAAGATCAAACGAATTCAGTTCCTAAAACATTCAGAGAGTAATATTTAAACATTTATTTGCAAATAAATGATTAGAGATTCAAAAGCTTTTGATAAAATCTAGATCATAACCTGTTGGATTTCTTTAGTAATATCGATGATATCATCGTTATCACCCTCTTGCCACGTTGCAATTTGTCTGCACCGCGTGTGTGATAGCTTCTTTAGTAAGTTGGACAAACTATTGAGATGTTCTGAAAGCCTAAAACATAGCAAATACATTATTATCTCTTGCTTCTTTAAAATATTATTATATTTTTGTACATCAATATGTCGATTAACAAGTTGAGCCCCTATACCATGACGGCCTTTAAAAGAAATTTTAGCACTATTTTATAAAATTTCAGACATATTATATTTTATAAGATTTGACATTGGACTTACCTCCTTCGACTGTTACTATCTTTAGGTGTAGAAGCTTCCAATTTAAGAGCGTATTGTGTTAGTACTTGAGGCAAGTTGCTGTCTTTGCCAGCTACTATTGTTTTGAAGAGGGCCGTTTGTGCGTCTTTAACTGCTTCCTTGCCTGCTTCCTGTAGTTCTTTATCCTGTAAATGTTTATCGTCTTTATTATATTTAATACTATCTAATACATAATCACTAGCTAACGGTTTTACAGTTCTAATAATTAAAACTATTTTATCGTTAATTCCAAATAAAATCTTACAGATTGCTCCTCTTGGCCTGATTCGTTTTGAACATCCAAAAATTCACGAATTTTCTCTTCGGTCTCGAGTAAATTCTGAAGATTTTCTTCATAATTAGCGGCAGCAGCTGATGATATGCTGCTTTTTGTTGCAAATCTGAAAATATATTTTATCATGTAGTGTTCTAGAGTTATAAAATTTATGTGGTTGTGTCACATTTAAAAATAATTGATGTCGTAGTTAAACATATTGTTGAACGAAAGCTCAAATTAAATCAATTGCTTTAATTAGAAATTTTATTGGACATACCTTAACAAATCACAAGTGTTAGTTAATTGTCGATGTTTCTCACTGAGTATTTTCTTGGAATTGTCATCGTGAATATTTTTGATGGCTTCTTCTATAGCACGCACACCATTATCACAATCCTAAAATATAATATTATCTTCATTAACAAATCATTTTCGAAAAAACATAAATCTCGTAAAAAATATATAAGATCTGGAGCGAATAACTCTAGTTTTCGTGAATTTAATTATTTTTATGACATTATAAATACGTATTACTTATGTATGTAAATATGCATGCGCAAAAATCGTTAAGTGTCTTCGTCGTGCTTAGGTGTCACTATTTTATGATGCATCAAGAACATACACCTTTGCATTTAAAAGTAGTAATAGAAGGGAACAAAGCCATATTTTACAAAGTACTCAATATACCGCGGCAAATTTTTCAATCAACATCATGTTATCAATAACGCTATCGTCTGTACGTAATTCTTGGGGATTCGATAATTCTTCAGCGTTGTATTTTATTTTTTCACATTCGTCTCTTATGTCCTGAAAAATATTTGAGTTGGTTAAATTTACGAACTTTCGTACAATTTCTCTTGTCGTATTAGCTTCTTCTTCAATTGAAACGAAATAATAATTTATTCAAATATGTAATTATATTAAGTAGATGCAGATTTTGAATGTGATTAAAAAATATCACTTATACAGTATAAAAAAAAAAGTATCAACTTACAATGAGCGCCTTCTTTCCATGGTCAGGATTGATCGAAATGGTCGCTGTCATTATATCATCAGCAGCTTCAGTAACATCTTTTACATAGTCCTATAGATAACAATTATGTAATAATATTTTGTTAAAAATATCACAATTTCATAACTTGAGCGATCAAAGTATACGTAATTATCAAAGCATTTTCAAGTCTTTTCATTTCTTTTCATGTATTTTTCGATATTCTATTCCAAGCGTTTGGTAAAATAGTTTAACAATTAGATTTCGTTTTACACCATTAATTGAAAAGTGTCTAATTTCTAAGTAATTACCATTAAATCTACAATGTTGCTCTCTTGTCCATTACGTCTTGATTGAAGACACGCATGCTGCAGATTTAGAATAACGTTTTCTAATTCTTCTCGTTTCTTCAAATCCTGCAATAATTCTTAATTTATATTAAACTTATCTATTATCTTACATTTCGCTGCTCCTGTTATTAAACAGCAATAATCCTATTCTGAACTAGCAATTAATCCATACTAATATTATAAATGCGAAAGTAACTCTGTCTGTCTGTCTGTCTGTAACTAATTTGCATGAAATTTGGTATGGAGATATTTTGATACCCGAGAAAGGACATAGGCTACTTATTATTGCGAAATATGAACCACGGGCGAAGCCGGGGCGGACCGCTAGTATTTAATAAAAGTATCTTAAATATTCTGTAAGAATCCAGCGAATTTTTCTTTAAAAAAAAAATCTCAGTTTTACTGCACTTGAATGCAATTTAACTAAATATTTAAAGTATCTTACATTAGGATCTCTCCTACATCGAGCATTCGTTTGATCCAAAGCTTTAATTGCAGCTTCCAGTTTGTTTTTAAGAGCCATCTTCGTTTTACTTTCTTCTGGTGTAAGATTTCCTTGTTCGATGTCGTGCTAAAATATACATATATAAAGTTATTCATAGTTATTGGTTTTTCTGTTTTATTATGAGAATCTATATTTTGATAAATGTTTTAAATACGTATAAATTATATGCAGGATTTCGATATCACACCACGAAATAAATAAATTTATCAGGTTAAATACCCGCTGCGACAGATTTAGATGTTATATTAATAATTATCTTCTCCATTTTAATGTATACAGCTTGATTCTTCAGTGATAAGTTTTTCAATAATTGAAAATTTACTTACTGTAACAGATTTGAGTATCTTTGATGCTAATTCTCGTAATGGAGTATCTTCAATTATAATATCTTCAACTAGTTGTTTGTCAGCCTCGGGAGTCTTTTGCGAAGATTTGTTGAGTGTCTAAAAATTGTCATGTGTTTTTATAAATGGTCAAAGTTATATGAATGTTAATGTTAACATAAATTTATATGAATATAACAATAGTTTGGGAATTTATACATAAAAATTAGATATTATAGTGTGCTTTAAAGTTGCTTTGGTTTAATGTTTGAACTATTGATTCTTTTTTGTATTATAAAAGAACCATATTTACATTTTGTTTATCAGTTATTACTTTCTCGTATATTCCATACAAATTATTATTAGAAAAAGTAGTTACCTCTAGTATCTTAGGATCGATCATTTCAACCGATTCATCAACAGCCCAAGACTGTCGTGGTGTTCTTGATTCTGCAAATAAATGAAATGTAAAATTAATTTTATCAACATGTTGTTATAATAAATCTTCATAATCATCTTTACAAGCAAATATGATGATGATGTTTTCATCTTCATTGAAGTGGGACGATATGGATCAAATTGACGTCGAATCTTAAACCACATATAACAACTACAAATAAATCATTCCTTAACCACCTGTCGTAATAATATCAAAATTAGTACTCACTAATACATTGGCAGGTATCCTTTAGCTTCTCCAGTTCTGTTTGTAGCTGTAGAAGGTCTTTATCCAGTTGTTCTCCAAGCTGCTGATGAGGTTCCTGTATTAATGGCTTCCAGATGGATCCTAGGTCATTAGCAATACGAGATACTCTATCGATTGAAGAGTTTAATGCTGATTGGCAGCGTGCATCTTGGATACTGGGGGCAGTTATCTGGAAAGTTATAAAATAGGAAATTTTCTTCATATACTCTTATTGTGAACAATTTCAAAATAAAAAATCGCGTCAATTCAAATTTGTTGCATTTGTTAGTAAGCCCAAGAAAGTGTCTATATCCAGAGTCAGCTAGTTTATCATTTAATTAGTTGTCTCGAGCAAATAAAAAACACTTAATTCTTTTTATATAAATCCTTACCTGCGCATTGGTGAGCAGCACCTGCGCAGCATCAGCCAGCTTCACTCCCGCTGTGTCGAGCTGCTGCGCTTGAGCTGGGTGCGCGGCCTGCGCGAGGCGGGACACGCGGGACAGCATCAGTGACGCTCGCTCGCACGCTGAACGAGCCATGTTTAATACCTGATGGAAATTACGTGTTTTATGATCACCCTGTTCAGAATAAAAGAGTAAAAAAAAATCAAGACATTGTTCACACACGGCACGATCTGATCCCATACTAAGCTTTTCGCTTGTATTATGGAAACCAAATGGCTGATTAACTAACATAAACACACATTGATGGCTGACCCGTTTCTAAAATTTATGAATAAATGTGATAGAAATTACGTGTTTAATGATCATCCTGATGATAATATCTAGACGACCACAGTACCTTTTCAAAAATTTAGCTTTGAAATCAATACGTGATTATCAAACATACCTGATTCTCTTTGTCCACGTCATTGTTAGAACTGAAGATGTAGAACAGTTTTCCTGAAGAGTTTGCGTATTTCGATGCAGCTTTATTCAGTCCCTGAAAATTATCCTAATTATTTTAACACGATTTATAATTTTTTAGATCTGGATCGTCACTTTTTTGCTGTTCTTGTTATTTGTTTTCCATTAATTTTCAATAATAGAACATTTCTTATTGTCTCGGTCATTCATATTTATCATGGATATATAATTAATTTGCTTTTTGCTGTTTTAAATTTAATAAACGTACCTCAATATCTTTAGCTTCTACATTGCAACATATATCATGACTGGCTTCACACAACGACTTGGCTTCGTCAATCACACTTTGTAATGTGGATTCATCGACATATTCGTGCATACACAGAGCATCTGTAACAAAAATATTCTATTTTATGTTTTTATATCCTAGTAAATTAAGTATTATTTACTAAAGTTTAATTTTATCTATAGTTAGTTTAGTTAAGTTTATCTAAAGTTTAATTCTTATTCTATTCTCTTTATCGGCGTGGTTTATATTTTAACAGCGACACAATTCACAGTATCAGCCTCGATAAAAATACATATTTTTAGCCATTATGTATTCATTTTCCTTACCTTGTACAATATCGGATGTAAGTTGAGAAATGTTCTTAACAATGTCTTCTGTTGCTTTGTAGTCTTTATTGTCATCGTCTGAAATAAAAGTATGAAAAGTAATGAACCCGGTAATTCTCCTTTCATTGAAATTACAACTTTTGAATAAACTAACCTGATAAAGCTTGCACTAATAAAGCTGTACTCTCATTCATATGCGATAATTTATCGAACAGTCGCATTTTAGTTGGCCATATGCTTTTCTTTTCAATGCATCCTTGGTCCTGAAAAAGTGTAAAATAATTATTTTGTATTTTAGGTAGATTTAATATCAGTTATCACGGTACGCTGCATTGTTGTTAGAGCAAGTATTGTTGTTCGATAATAGTCTTTATGTCGTTCATCAATTAAGTTGATAATAAAAATACGAAAATGAATTAAAAAAGAAGAGTAATAAAACACTACATACGGCGGTCATGGCGAATGAACTTTGTACGTCTGGTGCTGGTAATTCCCTTAATCTTTCTCTGGAGCAGAGCAATTGAGCTTGTTTAATTTTATCCTTTGCTTCTGAAACTGTTGACAGAAGTTGTTCTCTCTCTGCGTTTACTTCGTTCACTGGAATAATATTTTGATTATTTAATAAAAAAATTAAAAAGATGCATTAGGATTTTTATTTTCCGGTAAATTATAGTGGAGAAAATTAAATTTTGAAATTTATGTAATATAAAGTAAAAAAAAAGAGCGTGTGAGCCATGCACACGTGTCAGAAGTGCAACTTATTTGGCAAGATTCAAAGATACTACAATCGTCGCTTTACTCCATGACGTGACGGTATTGCCATGACGTGACATTTTTTTACTTTCAACGCGCTTAAAGAAGTTTCACTTCAATAACTTACTGCTATTGTCTAGACACGCAGCTTTGAGCCTTTCCAACGAAGCTTGCAGTATATCTTTGTCCCTTTGCAATTTATCTTGGAAGTCTGGTTTATCCTCGACCAATGGAGTCCAAAGAGTCTCCAAATCTTTCACCAGGTCGGAAAATTTATCCGTAAAGGATATCATCGCTGACTGACATTCGGGATCATAGATGGTGGGTCCGGTCATCTGTTTAAAACAATATAATAAAATTCATTTTCAATATTAAGTAAATTGTTCTATTTTTTTCGATATGGTCTTAAAATATCTTAACATGAAAAATAACCCTTATTTTTCTGTGTCTTTTTAAATTAGTTAGAAGGACATTATTTTCTATCAATCCTTTATAATTACTGGTACAAATGTTACTAACTTGAGCTGCAGTCAGGAACGTTTGAGCAGAATCCACAATTTTAGTGCCAGCGTCATCAAGTTTAGAACCGTCTTCTCCACCGACATTTTTCGCGAGATCGTAAACCTTTATCAGTAATCTAGACGCATCTTCACAAGCACCTCTAGATAGATCCAATATCTGTAAGAGTATCATAGATATAAATTATTGCTTTTCTTTTCAACTCTAACATTTGCCAACTTATTTTAAAGTTACTACGTTGCTAAATATTACGATAAAATAGCGTCCTCAGAAAACTAATGTCAATAATATTTTGTTCGTTTGGTTTTGCGAGAGAAAGTAATAATGAGTTTAATATGGTTTCTCATATTTTTAAAGTAAACCAGTAATGCATACCTGATTTTCCCGCCTTGGGTTTGCTCGAGGATTTATAACATAATACAGCTTTCCTGATGAATTGGCGAAATCAAAGGCTACTTCGTTGAGTTGCTAAACAAAACGTTTTTTATTAAGTTTTAAATTGTACAATTTTAATTTATATGAAAATTGTAATAACATGACAATTACCTTAAATTTATCATCTTCTGCACATGCAATTAGTTCTTTGCTCGCTTCTAGCATGCCTCTAACATTTTCAGATATTTTATCTTGGTCCTTATCATCCAGATGTGATTCAAGGCATTTTGTTTCTAAAAATGTATCATTTATGAGATATACAGGGTGTCCCAACTTAGAATGCTCAATAAAACCTAAAATTACTGTTAAATTACAATTATTTAGCATTGTAGTGTATGTGAGTGAAAGAGAGGGAAGTATTATGTCATCTCTTGCGCACATGCAACGGTGACACCGCTCACACAGCTCAGTTGGCTGCAGGCGGTCGGAGTGAGAGGACGTGTGCGTCTAAGAGCCGATAATAGGGAAGGATATACACTACATTTTGGCGACGAGGTAAATTGGGAATAAATGTAAGTAATTTTTTTTTTATAATAAAAAAATTACAAAACAAAAAAAAAGGGAGGAAATAGGTGTGCTGTGATAACTATTGAACTAATTATATCCACAGTCGAGTTACATCGAAGGGAATATTAAAGTTAATAATAATATACACACATACTTATTTCAAGATATTTTGTGCCGCTTACATAAAAAAAAATACCCGCACAAAGTAGATAAATAACATGTGCGTGCCTTTCGAGAGGCCACCGCGCCGTAGAAAACGAAGGTTTCGTTTACATAAAGATTTAGCAAAACCTCTTAAATAATTGTAGCCAGAAGGATAAAGTAGGTGTTGTAAATTGTTTCTTGTATACATAACTACACTGATACCAATGCATACGCGGGCAGTCTTTATTGCTCGAGCGTATCGTGCCTGTATGATAAATACACTGTACAGTGTACGGGTATACAGCTAGCGTCGTCCAGTATGTACTCACGTAGTCATGCATAGGACTGTAACTGCGTTAAGCGAGACTAAATGTGATATTTTGTTTAGTCGAGGTTGTAGATTATTATTTTGGGACATTTGTTTACATATAAATTTATTAATACTGATATGTAAAAACCTGCTTAGAGGATTGGTTAAACATGATTAAATGAGCTAAGAAGGTTCGATTCCCGATCAGCTTAGAATAGATTTGTCTGGTTACAAAAATATAATTATACCAAATACCCACTTATATCTTATTTAATTACTCGATGTGAAGTTGCATGAGTATTATTTAAGATTATTCATTATTGCTTAAAGAAGTAATTAATGGTTATCATGCAAGGAACGTAAGTTTCCTGGACAGGCTAATATAGTAACATTATGGAAGTTCTGATGTATGTGTTTCGATGGTGATGTGGACCACGACAAGGGATTTCTAAAGTTGTTGTTGTTAAGCTATAATGTTACAAGATGAAGCCTGACAAAAAAAAGGGTAACGCCCGTGTACCTACTTACTTTGAAATGTGCTACCAGATGATGCCTGGTAGTACAGGAAAAAACGGGTGATGCCCGTGTGTACCTTGTACTGTGTTACCAGATAATGCCTGGTGGTCAAGAAAAATCGGGTGACGCCCGTGTGTATTTGGTAATGTTATACCAGATGATGCCTGGTAGTACAAAAACAAAAAATCGGGTGACACCCGTGTGTATTTTGTAATGTTATACCAGATGATGCCTGGTAGTACAAAAACAAAAAATCGGGTGACTCCCGTGTGTATTTTGTAATGTTATACCAGAGGATGATGCCTGGTAGTGCATAAACAAAAATCGGGTGACGCCCGTGTGCACTTTGTAATTTCATACCAGATGATGCCTGGTAGTCGTAATATAATTACAATACAGGTGATGCCTGTAGTGATGAGATACGGGTGATGCTCGTATAAAATGTTTATATTTTGGGTGATGCCCATATTGCGAATTCATGCGCTTAAATACGCGATTTAAAAAAAAGATGTGATAGTTAGTCATCATTTCATAGTGTTTCTTCTAAGATGGATTGTATCTTCGAAAATACTTACGGTTAGTATTGTTATCCAAATTAAAAATGGAATAATACAATTTTAAGAGTATAAATAGTAAATGCTAAAATATTTACAGTAGTTTTTGTTATTCATAATATCTAAAAGTGACTTAATATTTTCATAATTTCGTACTTAACAGATTTTGTTTAACAAAGAAAGAATAGTCATGATGGTAAAAAAAAAAAGTGATAGTTCGTCACCATTTCACAGTGAAGTATTGTTCGTAAGATATATTGTATCTTCGAAAATACTTACGGTTAGTTAGGATATCAATCCAAATAAAAAATGGAATAATACAATTTTTAAGAGCATACAGTGAATACTAAAATATTTACAGTAGCTTTTATTATTCGTATCTAAAAGTGACTTAATATTTTCACAATTTCATAGCAGACTTTGTTAAACAACGAAAGAATAATCATAATGATAACAATACCTAAAATATCTGCGACTGTATTGTACATTTAACCGACAACTATAAAGTTAGACAGGTTAAGTGATAATATAATAATCATAAACAGGGTAAGGTAATAAAACAATGAATATTCGAAAACAAAAATAAATGGAATGAGAGACATACAGAGTAGTCTCAATATTCATTATTTCAAACTAGCCACCTGGCAGACGTTATGCTCTTTCGCCCTTTATCGGTTCGTTAAACGAATTGGAATATGAATATTATCCGGATTGGTCAAGCCGATACGCCGCGCGCCGAGGTTTGAGTTTTACACTTAGCAACATATTTGGCTATTCATTTTTATTGTATATACTATGTGGCGTTGTAGGTGAGGTGGAAACAAAAAAAAATAATAATAAGAACTACTCACCATACAGTCGACAATTAATATTTTAGTTAATTAATAAAATAAAATACAACTATCAGTAACAATAAGGGTCGTGGTGTGCCTAGGTCCAAACCTTCCGGTAGGGCTCTTACCGATATAGGTAAGATGGAATGCGCGTCTCGTTGCGAGGGCCAGGTGGTAGGGTGTCTTTAGGGTTGGTCGCTGAATTCCTTCAACAGGAATTAAGGAGTCGAAGCAAGCAAGACGTAGAAGGATTTCCTCAGCGGCAATCGTAGCAATGTCGTACTACTACTGAAGATGGGTCTTAAGCGGTATGTAGCAGCGTATGAGGTTCCTTATCGGAACGTGGCAAGGACGCGACAATTCCCTACGCGGGAACGTTGCAGCCTGCAGGTATTTAGAAGCTTTCTAAACGGAACGTAGCAGTAGTATAACACTACTCCCTCAGCGGAAATGTAGCACCCCGGTTTGGGGTTAGGTATAACACACAATCATTACAATATGTTGGAACGTTGAAAACGACTTTTACGTAATTTATACAATAATATACCGTGAAAGACAATAGTTGGACAATAGACATTTGCATAAAATATGAATCGTTAATTATTGTAGATAAAAATTACTTTGATAGATAGTGTATAGTGACAAACAACCTGTCATCAAATATACACTTAAAATATTTAGATAAATAATAAAGGTCAATTTCAAGACGAACATTTAATGTAAAATAAAAAAATGGCATATATACCACATCATACCGCAAATATTGGTATATGCAAGGTATATGTAAGTACCGTGCATGGTAAAATCATACACCATGTGCATCTAGTTATTACTATATTAATAACGTCTGTTTTTAATTTAAAACACCAATTTTATTATAGATGAGAAGATCAGCAACACAAACACCAACGTGAATAGTATTATAAAAGTCAATACACTAATAATCTTATTTACAAGTTTAAAAAGTTATTGAGAATTTAATAAGATTTACAACGTAGTAATTCATATAAAATCCAAGTTTTAATGGTGGTTTGTAAGACTGGTCTGATTTCATATTCATAAAGTACTTACGTATGTCCTACACTCAATTAAGAAAAACGTTAAAGATTTCTTGTCAAAGCAAAAAAAAAATGTATTATCGCGAAAAGTTCACCATTCGTGTCTTAGTCAGAATATAAATTCCAAGTATTAATCTCTACAATAGTGAGTGGTAGTGGTATTGATTTCGAAATACAAAATTGAATATTGTTTTGTACATTCAAGTTAATTAATTTATGCAAATACTTATATAGTTATAGGTAACAAAGTTTTTATTGATTGTTACAGTTAAATTTGTATTATTGATTGTTACAGTTAACATTATACAGTTAAAAAACAAATTATGTATCCAACTACTTATTTTCAGACCATTAATGTGTGATTAATGTCTAGCCAATAATTATTGTCATTAAGTTATCTTCTTCTTTTTCAAGTGGCTATTAAGTTGTCAAATATACAAATACAAATGTTATCATAAGCACAGACTAATAATAATATACCTACTACGTGTCTACGTATACATCATAAGTAACAAATAAAATAAAAAATAAAAATGTCTTCAAAAAAATGATACATTGTGATTCGTTTTAGGTACGTTACATTAAAATTAAATTTTAAATATGTGTTATTAATGTAATAACCATACAATGAACAACACCGCGTGTGTGTTGAGGTTACAAATATAAAATAAAATTAAAAGTAATAATTAATCACGCTTTACTAAGATATAATATATTCATTATTGTATTGTCAATAAATTGTTGTAATATTGTCACTGAAGTTAAATCTGTACGGTTTGGATAGGTCATTAGCGAATCGAAAAGAATCGGTTGCATACAGTCATACGAACATACAGGTGAAGCTAAAAGCGGTTCAATAGTCAATGTCACAATAAACTACTATGATATTGTACTGTTGCAGAGCAAGCTCCACAATGCCTATAATTCTGTCAGAGTGGTTTATACCCGAAAGTTTGTATTTAAATAATTGATAATTATGAACCTTAACATTGTAATACATGTGACATTTTAATATTGCGTGACCTATCGGAATTTATAAAATTAGGAATTCAAATGCGAACCATAAATACATGTTTCTGTATGAATTAAATATTTTTAATGCGCTATAAAAAAAAGGCTGCCACTTTCTAGCCTCTAAACTATCACCAAAAATATATCATAAATCACTTTATTGCGATATGAAAGAGAGACGGACAAGCAAATAAATAAACAAATCTTCCCTGTGCCTAAGGATCATATTATGATAACTTGTTGTTGCTTAAATAAGAATAAATAATGAACCAATTAATATGTTTGGTTAAAATTTTGCCGTATAAAATTTATTATATTATTTAGGGTACAGATAAACATATTATAATACATTCCGATTTTATTAGGCATATTGAAATTTAATTAAAATTGAAACATATATTGTTTTAGTAACGAAGTACATATAAACAGAATATAGATATTAGATAAAAACCGAGCATTTAAGTATGTACCTAGTCTATAGGCATTTTACTTGGTAATAATTGTACCGAAGTTTTACTTAGATTGTTACTAATCCAATTATAAGGTCTTTTGCAGCTATTGTTTAATAATAATTTTTATATGTGGGAAAACAGTGGTTACTTAAATGGTGCAGATGCCGGTGCAGGTAAAGTGAATTAAATTTTGCGTCAGAAGAAGCAGCATTCACCTCTTCTAAATGACCTGGAGTGCGTCATGATAAATAGTGAGGAAAAAGACAGATGATAACCTATGTTAGTTCCACATCAACAAAGTAGTGCAATAGTCATGTAAGGAAAAAATAAAACAGGTTAAGTTACAGTACCTACAGGTACAGTACAGGATTTAGTCAAAAGTATAGTTAAGTTACAGAAGGAACATAGCTCAAACATTATACCTTACATATACAGTAAGTTACTGAAAACGATTTCGTTCCATTGGTTATTAAATAAATAATGACTTAATAAACTTAAATATAAGTTTACAACTTATTCATGATAGATTGTCGTATACTTAAATAAATTGCCATTATTGTTATTATAAATACCTATGTAAGATGTTACATTTCTATGATTTTGAAGGAGCAACTATGTCTATATATTCTTGTCGGCTCTTCTCTGTCGAGACGGCTTTCCGAACCAATGGTAAATTCATATTTTTTCCTTATACTGACGATTTTAAAACGTTTCCGGACGAAGTCGTTGATGAATGAAGGTTTGAGTTTGAAAAATTATTGATATCGATTTTAATACATATATTATTGTAAAAATGATTATAATTTGAATATACATATACGTATTGGAAAAAAAAAATGAAAAGGAGAGATGTTGCATATAGATAGAATTATATTACTAGGCCAGGTGACACATTCTACTCTATCGCTGGTATGGGCGGACGTGTCCCTGAGTTGTGTGTACTAACTGATACTGGTGTTTAGGTATGGACTAGCATACCCGAATGGAACATTATATTTTATTTTATTTAATAAAATTAATTGAAAAGAATTAAAAAATTTCTAAAATAAAGGAGGGATGTAGTGTATGTGAGTGAAAGAGAGGGAAGTATTATGTCATCTCTTGCGCACATGCAACGGTGACACCGCTCACACAGCTCAGTTGGCTGCAGGCGGTCGGAGTGAGAGGACGTGTGCGTCTAAGAGCCGATAATAGGGAAGGATATACACTACAAGCATGATTAATTTACCTTTTACCAGGACTGGAGTAAGTTGGGTAATGGTGTTTATGGCGGCGTTGGCTGAGTCGTAATCGATGTCATCTAAAATAGCAATCAAATTTTTCACATAAAAAAGAACAAGAAATAATTATATGTTAAAAACTAAATATTAAATTTATTATTTATTAAGACTATCCAAAGAATAGTATGCAATTGGCTTTTAATAATTAGTCCTGTGTATATTGTAATACAATTGCTACAATACCAGTAGTAGCACGAAGCAATGATGCGATAGCCGCATTTAATTGCGCCAGTTTTTGGGATAAAGATTGCCGTAAATTCTCTGTGTCACCATCGTTCTTGATCTGAAAAAAGAAAACATTAAAATAGTCATTAGATTAGATGCATTTTGCAATTATTAAATAGGCTAGAATTTAAATACTTTATCACGTGATGGTGAGCAATACCGTGTAAGCAGAAATACAATAAAAATATAGTTGAAGAACATACTTTGTTTCTTGTTTCATTTCCAAAGTGGGCGTTACTTTGCAACTGTTGTTCTGCTTCCAATAAAGCTCTTTTAGCGGAGGACAAATTGTCTTTGAATTGTAGTTTTTGTTCATGTTTCTCATCTGGTATTTGACTGTCGCCTTCAAATTTATCTGTATAGAACAAAATAGAAAGATAACCTCAAAGTTTAACTTATTCGATTATACTCCTTCTAGAAGCACTATTGAATCGTCATATCATAGTTTTACCATTTACCACAAAATGTTTCAATTATTGAAAACGTGAAAATAGCAACCTAATATCTATAGGTACTAATATTATAAAGCTGAAGAGTTTGTTTGTTTGAACGCACTAATCTCGGGAACTACTGGACCGATTTGAAAAATTCTTTCGGTGTTAGATAGCCCATTTATTGAGGAAGGTTATAGGCTATATTTAATCACGCTACGGACAACAGGAGTGGAGCCACGGGGTTGAAACCGCGTGGAGCAGCTAGTGTTGGAATAAAATTTACCATGTGAGTAAGCATCCTTCAACTTATCCAAAGCCTGAATGAGGTCCATACTCTTAACAACCAATCTCTTCCCAAATTGTTGGCGACTGGGATGGTCTACCACAGGCTTGTAAGCGATGGCCAGATCTTGTACCGTCGACGCTACCTTTTCACATGCTGTTGTTAGAGTATCTTGACAACGTGCTTCATGAATTGTAGGTGCGGTTATCTGATAATTAAAATAATTTGCAACATTAAAGTTCAGCCTGAATAGTTTATCCTTTACTGGTAGCCTTAATACTAAAGATTAACATTCTGTCACTTAAATTGAAGTAAAAGAAGGAGAAAAGGAATTAATAGAGTGAAAAGAAAACATGAATGCAGTCAAAACTCGAAATATTGTAGATTTTATGTAACAAAAATGAATAGGTATTGATCTTTCTTGATTTGAAAATCAATGTCCTATATGTCTTATTCAATTTTATTTAGTTGAATAGATTCAAAATATTGTTTTTTTGCACAGAAACCTGTAATTGATTTCCAATCATTTTATTTAAACAAGTTACCTCTGCGCTGGCAATTAGTTTTTTTGCAGCATCAGCACATTTCACACCTGCATCGTCTATTCTCTTAGCTTGTTCATCATTAGGCACTACTTTGCTAAGTTGATTAGCTTCCTGCAGAAGAACTGTTGTCTTGTCTCCTACATCCTTGGCCAATTTTGTTATCTGTTGAGAAAATTGTGAAGTCTTTAATTCCCCAATGTGTTTATTTTTTGTTCTACGATTATAATTTATTTTCGATCATTTTTCGCGTTTAAATATTATGTTTTACCTATTATAATATTATTGTGTAGTACAACTTTGCAATGGTGTTTGTGTATTTTAATTCTGTGTTTGCTTTTTGTAATATGTATTTATTTGTACTTGATGTAATTGATTAAAAATAACAAAGTCACTAGTACTGTGCTATCATCTAAATGTTGATCGACATTAATAATAATTACCTCATTTTGTTTCCTTGAATTGGCACGAGGATTGAACACATAATATAGTTTCCCAGAAGATTTTGCAAATTCCATCGTAGCTTCATTTAAATCCTGAATAAAAAAAATTAAAAACAATTTACTTAGTGGACTTGTTTTTCAGACTCTTTTATTTTAAATATAATTAAACAACCTATTATTAAAGAACGTAAATCTATCAAGGTGAAATGCGCGAAATTTGAAAAAAAGAATGTCATTTCGCTCTGCTGGTTTTACAGACCTCTTAATAATAAATTGTAAAGTTTTACTATAGCATTTTAATATTTATCTTGTTTTACCTTGTTATTATTATTTTCTGCACTAGCACAAATATTTTTGGTGGCTTCTACCATGGCTTTAAGGTTTTCCAGCATTTCTTGTTGCGTTCCATCACTCATATAGGATTCCAAAATTCTTGCATCTGTAATGTTATCAGAACTTTGTATATTTTGATAATTTAGTTTTTATAGCGATACTGAGTAGGAAGAGAAGTTAAACATTCAAGAGAATTTATTATATAGTGTACAAGAAATATAAATTGCACAAAATAAAATCCTGCATAAAATTTTGAAAAGAACTTTTGGTTTTTACTAGCTGCGCTCCGCGGTTTCACCCGCGTGGCTTTGCTCCTATTAGTCTTAGCGTGATAATAGCCTATAAGCCTTCCTCGATGAATGGGCTATCTAATACAACGAAAGAATTTTTCGAATCGGACCAGTTGTTCCTGAGATAAGCGCGTATAAACAAACAAACTCTTCAGCTTTATAATATTAAAATATAGTATAGATCAGTACCTCGAATTATCTCCGGGGTTATTTGAGATAATGTACTAATAGCTGATTCCGTTGTTTGATAGTCTGGGTGTCCTGAAAATTTAAAACGATTATTAGACGTCGTATTAGATGTGGATTGTCGTGCCTTATTTATTGTTGAACAAGATTAAGTTTTATTTTAATTAGAATGGCAATTCCGTATCGAAAAAGATTTTAAAATTTAATATTTTACCAGATACAGCACGAGATAAGGAAGCAATTGCAGCATTCAGTTGTGCTATTTTCTGAGACAATGAATTTCGAAGTCGTTGAACATCGGCTTCCGTGTTTGTATTCTGAAAGAGATTATTTATATTAGTCTTATTCCTTAATCCTTTTTTATTTGTCTATTTCAAATGGCATATATTAATCTTCTACTGTATCAAACTTAATATCATTTATACGTACATCTTTAACAAAATTATCACGATTGACATCCTGTAGTTGTTTCTCAGCATCCTGCAATGCTTTTTTAGCACCCGATAGAGATGCAGTAAGCTTTTGTTTTTGTGCTTTTGTCATGTCAGCTTCATTACCATTAATTGCATCATTGTCATCTGAAAATTAATCAATATTTTAACTTCAATATTTATTATAAACCTCGTGAATATTTTTTTCAACCTATAAAATAAAAATTAATACGCATTCTGGTTATTGAAATATTTTTATAATATAATTACTTACCATATAAGTTGCGGTATGCTTCTTCTAATTTTTCCAAGGACTTGAGAAGATCCATGAATTTATCATTTAGTTTATTTCTATAATCTTGGCGACCCGGTTCGTCTACTATTGGTTTGTAGTGGCGTGCCAGTTGATGAGCTGACGATGCAAGGTTTTGACTTGCTGCTGTGAGCGCCTTTTGGCAGCGTACGTCGCGTATCGTTGGAGCAATTAACTATGGGATGATTGTTTCAGTGTTAATTGTTAAGAAGTAATTAACATAGGTATTAAGGGGAATAATTATAAGGAGATAATATCCAAATTATTAATATTGTATGTAGGCAATAGATTGTTAGCTTTGTGAGATAAAAATATGATACAACTTTACCCGAACAGTTAAAATCTTGATATCGATAAGATACCAATTAAGTGTCAATTATAATATAAAACGAATTGTTACCAATGAGTATTTAAAAAATCAACTAATTTTGAACATGTTAATAATTAAGACATTTCATTCGAAATAGTTCTAGGTTGCGGCGGTATAGAACCTCCTACACAAACCTCAGCAGAAGTAACCAATGCACTTGCAGCATCAGAACATTTGACACCAGCAGCATCCAGTTCATCACTCCGAGGGTCACCAGCGATGGTACCGTTCAGATCATTCACATCCATCAACAGGAATGATGCTTTCTCACCAACGTCTTTAGCTAGATCTAAGACCTGATAACCGTAATTTGAATTTTAATGGTGAGGCATTTTCGAGTTTCAAATTTTCGACTGTATGTACTCTTTAAAATAATCTAAATAACAGAGTACATAGAAATTAAGTGCATTATGCTAAGTTATGTCGTCAAGTCATTGAATTTTAAAATAATTTTGAGACCTGTAATATTGAAAGGAATTGAATTACCTCATTTTCTTTTGTTGTATCACGACGAGGGTTGAAGACATAATTCAGTTTACCAGATGACTTGGCAAATTCCATTGTAGCCTCGTTGAGTTCCTAGGTGGAATATTTTTTTTTATTAAAATTATTTTGTTCAAAATATTAAATCACATAAATAGGTAAGGTTTTTTGATCCTGTAATAACTGTTATTAACTCTTCAATTCCCATGTCTAAGTTAATAGCAATTTTGCATTTCTCTTTTACTAAAATAGTTTAAATACATCTAGCGAAGACAAAAACAGAAAACAAAAAAAAATACTACCCCCCATTTTTTTTTTATGAGGGTGTCACCTACAGGTGACACTGGGCATTGTTTTAACTTAGGACTCTAAAGGACTAACGAGGTTTTTTTTTTTGTTGGGAATAAAATATAAATTATTATGATAATATTTATTTATGAACAAGTAGAAAAAAAATACATTACTTATTTATTGTGGAACATGTACCAACACTTTAGGAGTAAACCGATATTGCACTTGGCGCACATTTTTCTAGTGCGTTGGTGACAGTACCTGCATCTACGCTGTGAGCCATCAACTGCCGAGTGGTCGTCCGCAGTTCCAACACTCCTCACATCTGTGGGCACTCTCATTTGTACTGAGAATATATAGGCAGAATTACGGTTGCCACATTCCGCTGGAAATATTAGTAGGTCCAGTTAGTCTCATCATCCCATTGATCAGCCATGCATTTTGGCAAGCTGCTTTTATACCAAAACACGTTTTTTATCCACAAATCCAATGCGATCTACTTTTATGATATGATCCAATCCGTGTTAGTTGGATACAATGGTGACGATGCTGTTGTCATGCCACATGGCGGCAATAATTTCATCAGAAGTTTTGTAAGGTCTTTTTTCTTCGGGTTTTAGACTTCTTCTTCGTCATGTACACAATTTTCTCCAAAAACAGAAGGGTTATTTTGACATTCTACTTGTGTTCAAAGCATGCGACTTGAAAAATGAAAAATACTAGTGTCATTTTCATCTCCACTATCTTCGTCAGTCACCACACCATCATCAGGAGGAAGTAAAATAATATCGCCTGGGTCTTCTCCGGCGTGCAACTCCTAGGCAATCTCATCTAACGTCAACCTGTCATACGTAA
Organism: Colias croceus; assembly: GCF_905220415.1. NCBI lineage: Eukaryota > Metazoa > Arthropoda > Insecta > Lepidoptera > Pieridae > Colias > Colias croceus. The sequence goes on from NC_059562.1 coordinate 6,924,828, forward strand.
ACAAGTTCTAAAACAATATCACCACATAGCAATAAGACAAAATATAAACAACAGTCTTTTTATTACTTACAATGAATTCGGAATAATAAAGTTATTATAATGCCCAGTGTCACCTCCAGGTGACACGGCATATTTTCAGCGCTGTAGTGAAGATGCTAATAGTTATTTTTATCATAAAATATATTTATATTATAGATAAAACATTCATTTACTATATGTAATAAGAAAAAAAACAATACTTACTGTCGGGACATTTTTATATCACTTTACACTTCAAGGAATCACACAAACTCTGACTACCTCAAATATGCGCGAAACAACTAAACAAATTTGATATATAGCATATAATTAGCTATGCCAGAAAAAAACATGGATATTTCAACTAATAAGCTTTGATAAAAACATGGTAGAATTCAAAAATAAATTGTCATGTGGTAGAAAAAAAATATTAAACTACTGTCACCTACAGGTGACACTGGGAATTGACGGGTTAACATACCTGGCTATCGTTATTTTCTGCACTAGCGCAAACGTTTTTGGTAGCTTCCAGCATATCTTTAAGATTTTGCAACATTTCTTGTTGAGTTCCATCACCTAAGTGACTTTCCAACATTCTTGCATCTGAAAAAATTGTAAATGTTATGTCAAACTTGTTTTACTGCTACAGTGAACTAATGTTGTGTGAGAAAATGTTGAACAATGGCCTTACATCTCACAGAAGCATCAGTACACACTTTAGGTAATCGTTTTAAGAAATTTTTACAATAATACGACAACCAATACATAAAATACGTACATATAGAGTAAAAACTTTTTACCTCTCATTATTTCCGGAGTGAGTTGAGTTAGTGCACTAATAGCGGCTTCAGTTGTTTTATAATCTGGATTTTCTGAAAATTTTAATAAAAATGTCCATTATAACCTGTTACATTGTGTGAAGCTAATAACAGCAAAGAATATTGTAATTGTAAAACAATATGTGTCTAGGTTTAGTCCGAAATATAGTTTGAAAAGAAATAAATAAACAACATCAAATTTTTCGAAAGTTAAACTTTTAAGTTTCGTTTCGAAATTCTCTTCTACGTGAAGTAAACAATGTAAATGGTCAAGCATTTATTGAGTAACTGTTTATTAGCACTATGAATATTATGTTAAACAAAACTACATTCATACCAGACACAGCTGTAGATAATGATGCAATAGCTGCATTAAGTCGAGCTATTTTGTCCGCCAACGACTTGCGAAGTCGTTGAGCATCTGCTTCTGTTTTAATATTCTAAAAGAAAACATTATTAATTGTATAAAATTTAAACTACATTAAGACAAGTAGCTTACAAAATTTTCGCTATTTTTCAATTCATAAGATATTATATTCATAAACTTGTAATCCTTTGAGGCAGATTTATTACCTCTATTTCTTTAACATGTTTTATTTCAAAATCAATATTTTAGCATTGTTTATAATTGTAGTATATATATCTTAAATTTTAACTTCTTAAGTATCAAATTTAACATTACTTATACATACATCTTTAGCAAGTGTATCACGATTGCCATCTTGCAAATGCTGTTCAGCATCCTGCAAAGCCTTTTTAGCACCTGATATACTTGCAATAAACTTCAGCTTATCACGTTCATTATCATTACTTGCATCATCATAGTTATTTTCATTGTTTTCTGAAAGATGAGTTATAATTGTTGAATTATATACTTCGTAGCATTTTTCATTATCGTTATTTTCAGTGAACGTATGTCATTCGAGCCAGAGCGAAATAATAATATCATCAAGGTAAGGAAGTATAATCATATGATTTTTAAAATGTCTTTTTATGAAAATACCCACCATATAAATTGCTATACGCCTCCTGCAACCTTTCCAAAGCTTTGGTAAGATCCTTTAATCTGTCGTGTAGTTTATTTCTATAATCCTGTCGTCCAGGTTCATCGACGATGGGTTTGTAACTTTGCGCCAGTTGCTGAGCTGATGATGCAAGGTTTTCACACGCTGATATCAGCGCGTTTTGACAGCGTGCTTCACGTATGGTTGGCGCTACTAACTGTAGGATGATGGTGAGAATTTATAATCATGAGCCAGTTGAAACGGTTTTTTAGTTTAACTGTGATGTTAGTTAAATTGAATTTATACCTTTTGAAAGCATAGTTATAAGTATACATAAATACAAAACAATATATAAGGAGGTGATGGGTTATTAGTTTGATGTGAACACTTTTTACATAGCGTATACTGTAATTTGGATTTTCTTTTAACAAATTTTATGATTATTTGAGCAATCGTAAATTTTCCAAAGACATCGTTAGCCCATTGGATACATACCTCAGCACAAGAAACAAGTCCGCTAGCAGCATCAGAGCACTTGACACCAGCAGCATCCAGTTCATCACTCCGAGGGTCGCCAGCGATGGTGCCGTTCAGCTCATTCACATCCATCAGCAGGTATGATGCTTTCTCACCAACGTCTTTGGCTAGATCTATTATCTGTTAAATAAAATAATGAAAAAGTGTCTTCATTATTAAATTATAAATTGTATGTTTACCAACAATGATTGCGCAATGAAAGAAAAAGGAAATAATATTTTACTAGTATTAATCATTTATTTTTTGGTTTTTATGGCATTCAAATGCTTTATAAATATAAATTTATAAAGAATAGAAAAAATTCGATCGCTCGGGCGGGTCACGAGTGGCTGAGTTGGTGAGGCATCCGCCCCGGAATGGCGCGAAGGATGCGGGTTCGAGTCCCGGCTCGTGATCGAATTTTTTCTATTCTTTATACATTTATATTTATAAAGCATTTGAATGCCATAAAAACCAAAAAATAAATTCAACAAAAAAGGTCATGTTCCATCGTTACAATATTGTATTCACTGAAAAGTGCTTCATATTGGTTTAAATGGTTGTTAATCATCTCAATAGATGGCGCGCGGTGTGTCCCTTCAGACACATAAAACTGAAAGAATAGAATAAATTCGATCGCTCGGGCGGGTCACGAGTGGCTGAGTTGGTGAGGCATCCGCCCCGGAATGGCGCGAAGGATGCGGGTTCGAGTCCCGCCTCGTGATCGAATTTTTTCTATTCTTTATAAATTTATAGTATTAATCATAAAATTGAGCATAATTACCTCATTTTCTAATCTCGAATCAGTTCGAGGATTAAAAATATAATATAGTTTTCCAGATGACTTAGCAAAGTCCATTGTTGCTTCGTTGAGATCCTGTATGAAAAAAGTAATAAAAAGTACAATTACAGTATACTTTTCAAGATGAAATAGTAAGAATAAAGGACATCAAACAACAAGTACATGATTTATACCTGGTTATTATTATTTTCTGCGCTAGCACAAATATTTTTGGTTGCTTCCAACATTGCTCTTAGATTTTGCAACATCTCTTGCTGAGTTCCATCGTTCATGTGAGCTTCTAACATTTTCGCATCTAGAAAAATAAATATTTAAATTATAACGTCAGAACTTTGCCTGTATTTTGAAAAAAGTAAGAAAACTGGAAAGATAAAATAAATCCTGTCATGTTTAAACTAGGCAAATTTAACCATTTCAGAATTAACAGACCAGTTAAAAAATGATTGATTTATTACCTCGCAATATTTCTGGAGTAAGTTGGGATAGTGTACTCATAGCCGCTTCAGTTGTTTTATAATCTGGATTATCTGAAAATTATAATTTAGTACAGAAAAAGAAGATATTATTTTCGTAAATTCAACATTCGAAAATTATTTTCGGTGTAAGATGGGCAAGTCCATGTGATTTACTTAATACTAAAATCACAAAGCTAAATCTTCACCTCGCAAAAATAAAACAATGTAGTTACATTTGCATTTGAACGTTCAAATATATTTACATTAATAAATAAAAACATATTTATACCAGACACCGCCTTCGACAGAGATGCTATAGCAGCATTAAGTTGCGCCATTTTCTGTGCCAGTGATCTACGAATTCGTTGGACATCTGCTTCAGATTTAGGACCCTTGGAATAAATAAATAATATAACTTAAATTACTCTCTTCAATTTCATTTGATAAATCAATTATAATATCACACCATTTTATTGTATGAAACTTATATGTTTCTTAATTAATATTCTACGTACGTCGTTAGTATTATTATTTTCCAACTGCTGCTCTGCATCTTGTAACGCTTTCTTAACACCCGACAAAGATGCTATAAACTTGAGCTTCTGATTATTTTGACTATCTGGATCATTTTCATCAATTCTTCCATTATTATCTGCAAATAATTCAGAACATAATTGAGGAGATTTTTTATAATTACGATCTTTAATATAGTTCAGGGTAATTTCAAGTGAAGATTACGCGTATAAAGATGACTTATCATTTGCACTATGCTTATTTAAATCGAATAGAAATAATTAAAATTCTATAAAAATAACCTATGTTAGAATATGCATCTTGCAGCCTCTCCAACGCCTTCATCAACTCTAGAGCTCGGTTATGCAACTTCTTTCCATAGTAATGTCTTCCAGGATCATCTATTATGGGCTTGTAGGTGTTTGTCAAGTGCTGTGCTGATGATGAGAGGTTTTCGCATGCCGCTGTGAGAGCGCTTTGGCAGTGTGGCTCGTGAATTGATGGTGCTGTCAACTGTAGTGGAAATACGTTGTTTAAATATAACCTTAAACTCATTTTTATTTGCTGCATGTTATGACTATTGTATTGTATTTACAATGAAAAGGCTTAAAAGGCTTAGATCTGATAAAGTTAGAATGTACAACAAAACAGTTTGAATAGCACAGAGTATTGATAATGCCTTGCCTTGCCTGTTGCTATTTAACTATATCATTTGTGTCATGTCATGAAAAGAGATCATAATATCTAATCTATATACTAGAGGAACAAACCTCAGCACAAATAACAAGTTCCTTTGCTGCATCAGAGCATTTGACACCAGCAGTATCCACTTCTTGAGTTCGAGGGTCTTCAGAGGCAAGACCATTTAGCTCGTTCACGTCCATCAGTAGGTTTGATGCTTTCTCACCAACGTTTTTGGCTAGATCTACTATCTGGCGATGAAATGTATGAATTGAATGACATGTTCCAGTTTTTGGATTGACTTTAGCAATCTAGGCTTATCTTTTTAGTAACTATAATGTGCAAATCACAAGTTGAAATCGTACCATATTGCTTCTTTTCTATAATACCGAGTTGAGTGAAAATGTGAATATTGGCATGTTGATCGATTATAATTATTTTTCATTACTTAAGTTTCTTACAGAAGTATTTTATTTGTTTATTTATTATTTATAGAGGTGACTGTACTCAAGTGTTCTTGACTAAAAAAAGAAGACCAAGCTTGCTAGATAAAAATACATTACTTACCTCATTTTCCTTATCAATAGCATCTCTTCTCTTCTCTCCACGATTGAATGTGAAAATAAGCTTCCTTGCTACTTCACCATATGCTTTACTTGCATCTTGCATTTTCTAAAATAACAGTAGGTTTATATTACTATCATGTTACCTTTGTTAGTTTTGAAAATAAATTTGACACTGTTTTCATCATCTTAACTTTCTAATAAATCGTTAAGTAGTATCCCGATCCTACTAAATACTTTCATTTAAAATGTTCTTTAATATATAAATTTCATAAAATGTATTATGAAATGTATGTATTTAATTTTGCAGTTACCTGGTTATCATCTGTTCCAGTAAGTCGGCACAATGCTGCAGTTCTATCCAGAAGCTTTTTGATCTCGTCTGTTAGAGCTAACCTTGCAGCATCATTTTCTCCACTATTTAATGCTTTTACATCTGTAATTTTTATTTAAATATTAATAAGGATACTTTTTACAGTAAACAGTAAAATAAGGCAAATGTTTTGGGGATTTTTATTATATTTAATACTATCATATTATCACTTTAGGCCTAAATACGAACAATTTTTTTTAGAGTATGAAATGAAATGACAAGCAATTACAAGTTAGAAGCATTGGAATTTAGAATACGTAAAAATACAATTTATCGTTTACTTAAGTGTATGGCAAACCTTGTATTATCTCAGGAATGTACTCTTTAATAGTAGTCATACAAGTTACAGCTGTAGAATAATCAACATTATCAGGATCTGAAATAAAATAAAAATCAATTAAGATTTTGTTTTTTTATTTCTATGTAAATTTAACTATATATTACAACGTTACCTGAATGAGCATTTAGTAGCAATGCTACCGCTGCATTAAGTTTACCAATTTTATTAAGGAGGGCCTTCTCCAGACATTCAACAACTGCTGCATCTGGTGCAGGTCCTGTGTGTTGCTGTAAAGTAAATAATATATAAAAAATAACATTCAAAATATATATATTATATTCTATACTAATATTATAAAGCTGAAGAGTTTGTTTGAACGCGCTAATCTCAGGAACTACTGGTCCAATTTGATAAATTCTTTCGGTATTAGATAGCCCATTTATCGAGGAAGGATATAAGCTATATATCATCACGCTAAGGCCAACAGGAGCGGAGCAATGCGGGTGAAACCGCGGAGCACAGCTAGTGTATGTATAAATGTTATTGTTTATTAAGTTTATGAAATTACTTTCGGTTGATATAGAATACTAGCGGTCCGCCCCGGCTTCGTCCGTGGTACGTATTTCGCAATAAAAGGTAGCCTATGTTCTTTCTCAGGGTCTAAAAATTGTCTGTGCCAAATTTCATCAAAATCGGTTGAGAGGTTTAAGCGGGAAAGCGTAACAGACAGACAGACAGAGTTACTTTCGCATTTATAATAATATTAAGTAGCGAAGTAGGGATGACAAATAAGAAATATCAAGAGCCACTATATATACCGTATCCAATTCAGTGTAAGCCCTATCGATTGCCTCGTGTGCGACCTCAGCAGCTGTCCTGAAGGACAATCGACGAAGGTGGGCTTCTGTCTTCTCGTCTGCTATGAAGCTGTTGCGGGAACTCTGCGATAAAAATAATTTAATTTTATATTAGCTAGAAGAATTACTATAAAATATTATATACCAATGATTAAAGTTGGAGTGTATGTTAAAACAAATAAATGCATCGTATGTATACAGGGTACATTCCGGCTGATCTCTTAAACGGCTGAATCGATTTTGATGGGACTAGCATTTCTTATTGGTCACTTTTTATATTTTTTTGACAATTCGTATCGTCAATAATCCAAGTGGAGACAAATCCAACAATGCAAAAATCATTTAAATCTGTTCAGCCGTTTTTATTATAATCGATAATCTTTACGCAATACCTACTTACTATAAAAATACTAAGAATTATTAACTAGGTGTGTATTAACTGTTATGTAAACAAACAATTTCCTCTAATCATGTTTTTATATAATGTCATAACATTTAACAAGTTGTTATTATTACCTAAAATAAAATGGCTTTTTAATTGCCATGTTTGGATAAATTATAATAATGTTTGTAAACATGAAAATTGTTCTATTGTGTTTGGGAAGAGTGATATTTATATAATAAAATTAAAGGTAAAATTAAATATATAAAAAGGTCGTGTAGTAGCGGTGTTAGAAATTAAATTCCTACGAAACTGCTTGACCGATTATCATGAAATTTTGTGTGCATGTCGGTTAAGTCTCGAATCGAACATCTATTTTTCATACCCCTTAGTATAAGTGTATAATAATATTTTTTTCTTCGGATATTATTAAATTTATGTTGAACGAATATGCAATAGTTTCATGTAAAAATTGCCGAAAATATCATTATTTTGTATAATTAATTTTCTATTAAAATAAGTTGTGGCTATAATTATATTTTTTATCAATTTGAACACTGTGGTAATTTGATTACCTTGATCAATTGCGCCCTGCCTTTGGTCTTGGGATCTAAAGCCAAATACATTTGAGCGGAAATATCTGCAATTTTCATAGCATAGTCCTTCGCTGCTGATAGTTTTTCGGGCGAATCCTGTAGGTGTTTTAAAACTTAGTTAGTTTATGTAGAGCGTAATAGAAGGGATAGATAAACTTCTTTTTTATTGAAGTGAATTTTTTTAGGCGCGTTGAGAGAAAAATTTCAAAATCGCGTCATAGGAACCGTTACGTCATAGAGTAAGACGACGATTTTGGCTTTTAAAAGATGGAGGAGCTAGCGGATGGATCGCCAGTGAGAAAGAGACATAAATAAGTTTCACTTCTGGCATGTGTGCTCGACACACACGTGTCAGAAGTTTTTTTAATCATTTTTTAGTTTTTAAGCTATTATTTTATAGCTAATAGCTAAGACCGAATCGAGAAATTCCGTAACGAAAAAACCTCACGCTCCCCACTCCGACGGATGGAGGTGTGGCTTGAAGGCATAGCATGCAATAGCTTTACCGCGGCAGTCCCCGAGTGCCACACGTCTTTTTTATTATTCTTTATTTGTTACTTGCTTTTTGCCTTGCGTATGTAGTGCACAGATAGGAATAATATTTCGTAAATTTGAAGAAGTAAAAATAGAAAAAAAACATCTCAATATTGTATTGGTTTTTTAGTTATTTATTTTAAGCTTTGACAAAATAAATGTTTCTACATATTTATGTTTAGTAATTGTATTGTCAATAGTTTGCAAGTGAATTACTTACAATTTTTGTAGTTCGATAAAATTATTATACTTAGGTACTCTAGATTTTTCACAGATACTTACGCAATCTGGATCGTTGACTAAATTGGAGAAGTTATTGATATAGTCACATAATTCATCTAATTCATCCAGAAGTTTCTTAGATTTAACAGGATCAAGATTCTTAGCTGTTTCTCTTACACCTGCAATGTTATAATTAAGATAATTTTCTTATATTACGTATGTTTATTTTTTCTATTCTTTAATTTTATACATAGATAGTTATATTTGGGTTGGCGATTATTCTACTAAAGCTAAAAATGCGAAATTTTGTGTGTTTGTTTGTTGCTCCTTCACGCAAAAACTGCTCAACAGATTTTCATGAAACACATAGAGAGTAACTTAGATTAACCCGTAGGATTGTTTATATCCCGAAAATCTCACGGGAACGGGAACTAGGTATGCGCTTTTTTTGACTACGTGGGCAAAGCTGCGGGCGAAAAACTTAATTGAAGGAATAATTATTATAGTTGATGCGTGATTTAATCGTAAACATGTATATTATGGATGTATTATTTCATACTAGGTTTCCGCCCGCGGTTTCACCCGCGCAGTCAAAGATAAACCCGGATAGTTCCCGTTTCCGTAGGATTTCCGGGATTGCGTCATTTTCCCGGGATAAAAAGTAGCCTATGTCCTTTCTCGGGTATCAATATATCTCTATACCAAATTTCATGAAAATTGGTTCAGTAGTTTAGGCGTGATTAAGTAACACACAGACAAAGTTACTTTCGCATTTATAATATTAGTATGGATTTACCTTTTGGAGGAGGCCTATACCCGAAAGGGGCCAGGACATTTATCCGAATAACATTATTAATATTAAAATTATCTTCTTAAGTGTACTTTATTGTAATTTGTGTTGAAATGTCATGGAATAATAAGGGCTAAATAAATAAATAAATGGAATTACCTTTAACCAGTGTTGGTAGTTCGCTCTCCATGTTAGATGCAATGCGGTGAACATCGTCAATATTTTCTTTGCAAGGATCTGCGAAAATAATAGTATCTTTTTAAGGACGCGTTTACGAATCTGACTAAAATAAGCAGTTTTTCGGTGCATTTTGCGGCGAAATAGTACAAAACCAAATTTAACTAATAATTACCATAAATAGATTACTCCTTAATCTTTAAATGGTACTAATTTTTAAGTCGAAAATTTTGGTTTATAATATTGAAAAAAATAATTTCCGTTGCCTCTTCACACAAAATTGACAATATCGTGCTGAATAAACGAACATTTTTCTTGTATTTAATAAAACAAATTAATTTATTAAAAAATATTTTAAGTAAGTAGACATGTCTATCTCAAAAAGGTACTAAATCACTAAATCAAAATGTTACAAATAGGCTGAGAAAAAAATTAAAATCAAATCTTATTTTTTCACATATTTAGCTGTAACGCGTGATACTTATTGCATTGAAATAAGGGTTATTTTATTTGTCACTATCTTGATTTATTGCACAAAAATTTGTAATGAAATATTTTAGTAATTTAGTCGGCGCTCGGACGCCGTTGTGAGTAGACACTGTGACGCTTGTAAGCAGCTCCTCGTTTACGAAAAGATCGCTGTACGTATACAAAATATTTGACCTAATAAACTTGATCATTGACGCATTCTGCACCGACAACCAAGGCACACCAAGGAAAGATTTTATTAATTATAGTTTTTCATACTTATGGGATTATAAATTTCATATTTAGTTTCTGACTTGATGGAGTGACCTGCATGTGTACTTCGAACTTCGAAGACTGCTACTGGAACTAATAGACGAGTAGAGCTAGGTGTGCCGAGTTTGGGCTCGTTTTGTTAGTTATGTTGAGACCTTACCTCCGGACTTGATGGAGTGACCTGCAGGTGTACTTCGAAGACTGCTACTGGAACTAAAAGATGGTTAGAGCTAGGTGTGCCGAGTTTGGGCTCATTTTGTTAGTTATGTTGAGACCTTACCCCCGGACTTGATGGAGTGACCTGCAGGTGCATTTACAAAATATGTTTTATTAATTAATGTAATAATATTATAGTGTCGACTTATAAAAATACTACAGGTTTGCCGGCAGCTTCGCCTGCATCATTTTTAAATTTAACCCAAATTCGGCGCCATTTTGAAATTCTTTGTTAATTGACCGATTTCGTTCAAAATCGATATCTGAGGATCCTTAGGATCACAAAACAGGAAACTGTTACAAAAATTTGAAAAAGTCAACGCCATTTGGAAATTTTCTGTTATTGTACCGATTTCGTTCAAAATCGATATCTGAAGCTCCCTGGGATCGCAAAACAGGAAACTGGTACCAAAATTTTAAAAAGTCAGCGCCATTTTGAAATTCTTTGTTATTGTACCGATTTCGTTCAAAATCGATATCTGAGGATCCTTAGGATCACAAAACAGGAAACTGTTACCAAAATTGAAAAAAGTCAACGCCATTTTGAAATTTTCTGTTATAGTACCGATTTCGTTCAAAATCGATATCTGAGGCTCCCTGGGATCGCAAAACAGGAAACTGGTACCAAAACTTTAAAAAGTCAGCGCCATTTTGAAATTCTTTGTTATTGTACCGATTTCGTTCCAAATCGATATCTGAGGATCTCTAGGATCGCAAAACAGGAAACTGTTACAAAAATTTGAAAAAGTCAACGCCATTTTGAAATTTTCTGTAATTGTACCGATTTCGTTCAAAATCGATATCTGAGGCTCCCTGGGATCGCAAAACAGGAAACTGGTACCAAAATTTTAAAAAGTCAGCGCCATTTTGAAATTCTTTGTTATTGTACCGATTTCGTTCAAAATCGATATCTGAGGATCCTTAGGATCACAAAACAGGAAACTGTTACCAAAATTGAAAAAAAGTCAACGCCATTTTGAAATTTTCTGTTATAGTACCGATTTCGTTCAAAATCGATATCTGAGGCTCCCTGGGATCGCAAAACAGGAAACTGGTACCAAAATTTTAAAAAGTCAGCGCCATTTTGAAATTCTTTGTTATTGTACCGATTTCGTTCAAAATCGATATCTGAGGATCCTTAGGATCACAAAACAGGAAACTGTTACCAAAATTGAAAAAAAGTCAACGCCATTTTGAAAATTTCTGTTATTGTACCGATTTCGTTCAAAATCGATATCTGAGGCTCCTTAGGATCACAAAACAGGAAAATGGTACCGAAATTTAAAAAAGTCAACGCCATTTTGATTTTTTTGTTATTGTACCGATATCGTTCAAAATCGATATCTGAGGATCCTTAGGATCACAAAACAGAAAACTGTTACTAAAATAAAAAAATTCAACACCATTTTGAAATTTTTGTTATTGTACTGATTTCGTTCAAAATCGATATCTAAAGATCTCTAGGATCACAAAACCGGAAACTGGTACCAAAATTTTAAAAAATCAGCGCCATTTTGAAATTCTTTGTTGTACCGATTTCCTTCAAAATCGATATCTGAGGATCTACGATCGCAAAATAGGAAACTGGTACCAAAATTTAATAAATTCAGCTGGTAAGGAAGAAGGATCCTCAGGTATCGATTTTGAACGAAATCTGTCAATTAACAAAGAATTTCAAAATGGCGCCGAATTTTTTAAATTTCGGTACCATTTTCCTGTTTTGTGATCCCAGGGAGTCTCAGATATCGATTTTGAACGAAATCGGTACAATAACAGAAAATTTCAAAATGACGTTGTCTTTTTTTCAATTTAGGTAACAGTTTCCTGTTTTGTGATCCTAAGGATCCTCAGATATCGATTTTGAACGAAATCGGTACAATAACAAAGAATTTCAAAATGGTGCTGACTTTTTAAAATTTTGGTACCAGTTTCCTGTTTTGCGATCCCAGGGAGCCTCAGATATCGATTTTGAACGAAATCGGTACGATAACAGAAAATTTCAAAATGGCGTTGACTTTTTTTCAATTTTGGTAACAGTTTCCTGTTTTGTGATCCTAAGGATCCTCAGATATCGATTTTGAACGAAATCGGTACAATAACAAAGAATTTCAAAATGGCGCTGACTTTTTAAAATTTTGGTACCAGTTTCCTGTTTTGCGATCCCAGGGAGCCTCAGATATCGATTTTGAACGAAATCGGTACAATAACAGAAAATTTCAAAATGGCGTTGACTTTTTCAAATTTTTGTAACAGTTTCCTGTTTTGCGATCCCAGGGAGCCTCAGATATCGATTTTGAACGAAATCGGTACAATAACAGAAAATTTCAAAATGGCGTTGACTTTTTTTCAATTTTGGTAACAGTTTCCTGTTTTGGGATCCTAAGGATCCTCAGATATCGATTTTGAACGAAATCGGTACAATAACAAAGAATTTCAAAATGGTGCTGACTTTTTAAAATTTTGGTACCAGTTTCCTGTTTTGCGATCCCAGGGAGCCTCAGATATCGATTTTGAACGAAATCGGTACAATAACAGAAAATTTCAAAATGGCGTTGACTTTTTCAAATTTTTGTAACAGTTTCCTGTTTTGCGATCCCAGGGAGCCTCAGATATCGATTTTGAACGAAATCGGTACAATAACAGAAAATTTCAAAATGGCGTTGACTTTTTTTCAATTTTGGTAACAGTTTCCTGTTTTGGGATCCTAAGGATCCTCAGATATCGATTTTGAACGAAATCGGTACAATAACAAAGAATTTCAAAATGGCGCTGACTTTTTAAAATTTTGGTACCAGTTTCCTGTTTTGCGATCCCAGGGAGCCTCAGATATCGATTTTGAACGAAATCGGTACAATTACAGAAAATTTCAAAATGGCGTTGACTTTTTCAAATTTTTGTAACAGTTTCCTGTTTTGCGATCCTAGAGATCCTCAGATATCGATTTGGAACGAAATCGGTACAATAACAAAAAAAATCAAAATGGCGTTGACTTTTTTAAATTTTGGTAACAGTTTCCTGTTTTGTGATCCTAAGGATCCTGAGATATCGATTTTGTACGAAATCGGTACAATTAAAAAAAAATTATACTGCGTCCATAGATAACAGGTATACCTGTTATACGGACGCAGTATAATTTTTTGAACAAAACGAGCCCAAACTCGGCACACCTAGCTCCACTCGTCTATGAGTTCCAGTACCAGTCTTCGAAGTACACTTTGGCAAGTACTTGTTTACCAAACAATCACTGTCCAATGAAGTTAGATAAATGGTATCTACTTTTGTGACCATTCAACGTTACAAACTTTACAAATCAAAGTAAAGTTAAAAAAAACATAGCAATAAAAATAAGCTCAATTATCAAGTCGTGTCAGTTTACTCATAATTTCGCCGCTTCGCGCATTTCGATGTGTGTGTGAGCCGTGCACGTGTAGTAGTAAGACTCAATACCTAAAATTGATGCGCGTCAATTTGTAAATACGTCCTTAAGTAAGTATATTACAATCCAACTGGAAAATAAGATATCACAGAATAAAGATTGTAAATAGATAAATTATTATATTTTATAAACACTTAGTACTATAAATTAATTCTATATACATTTAATTAATAATTTTTTCTTTTCATTGTTTATGCATTTTTTACTTATTCGGTATAAGCTGATGTAATTTTTTTCAGAAACATTTTATGAGGAAATCAGTAAGTGCCACATTGTGTATTTTATTTTTATTTTATCGCTGGACATCCTAATTAATATTGTCAGTTTTTTATCCCGTATCTCACAAGAGCTCACAGTTCCAGGGTCACGTTTCAAATCAAAACATCGGATTCGGAGAGCAGAGGTTACAGGAGATCGCAAGTCCTGTCTGCGCTTGCGTACAGCTGATGTGTATATGTTGCAGTCATCCGGTTGAATCTGCTATTTGATTGAATTACTAGCGCGTGCACTGAATGACAATATTTAATTGAATGACTAAAGGACAACTCGTCAAATTGTTTAATGTTTAATTACACAGAAATAGGAACCTCATTTCGCGGGGCTCCGTCAGATCACATGAGCGTCTTCATTCAATGAACGTGCTAGGCAATAAAAATATGCCGAGCGCTATATGCACTCTGTTTAAAGGGATTTACAATCCGCTAACGGACGGTTGGACGTTGAGTGACGCTTGTTAAATGAAAGACCTAGTCATTCAATCAAATAGCAGATTCAACCAGATAACTGCGACATATACACGCGGAGTACATGCACACAGATGCAGTGTAACCTCCTATATGTAAGTTCGGAAATGGAGGCTTTGCCGCCTGGCTTCTCTTGTCGATTTTATTCATTGAAAGAATGATGAATGAATGACTTGTTGAAAAAACGATAACATAAGATGATGATAACACTTTATTTGCACACATACGGAAGAAGACGTACGGGGTGATAATTTTTTTTGTAATTTTACGATACATCGATGCGTGGAATACGAATCTCTTCTGGGATTATAGAAATACGTGAAAGTAACTTTATCTGTCATACATTAATGGCTAAACCACTGAATTAATTCTTATTCCAAAATTCTAATACAATAATGTTTAAGTGTCTAGCCGCATTATTATATTTTTTTTTATTATAGTAATTTCATGAGTTTTTTTTAACTATATTTATCTACTTACATCCGATCGAATAATAAAACAAATATCGATTCTTCATTTGTTAAAAATTAAAGGAAACAAAATACATATTTTAATTGCAGTGCAGTTCCCAGGTCACGTTTTAAACCAAAACATACAATTCGGAGAGCAGATGTTACAGGAGATCGCGAATCCTGTGTGTGCTTGTGTGCAGATTTGCTTACACGCACACAGATGCAATGATGTTCATTTATATGTAGGCTTTGCACGCGGCTTCTCTCGATGATTTTGTTTATTGAAGATGAATGAATGACCGAAGGAATGAATAATAAATAATATATTATTTGCACAAATTCAATAGAAGTCGTCCTTGTTGATTTTACGATATTTTAGATACGTGGAATACGAATCTCTCCTAGGATAATACATTTGAAAATAACTCTGTCTGTCTGTTACACTTAAATGGCTAAACCACTGAATTAATTCTGATGAAATTTGAATAAAAATAGACACAACGAGATAGATATAATATAGTGTCATCGGTAAATTTTTGTCAAAATAAAATAATGGTTCGCACGCGATCCTAACCGCGATATTAAACAATTTTTAATACAATAATTCCATGTACAATTATTTACTTTTAACTTTTAAGCATTGAAAGGAAACATCAAACATAATGTTATTAATTTTATATAGGGCCGTTCCTGGGTCACGTTTTAAACCAAAACATCGAATTCGGACAGCAGGAGTTCTAGAAGGTTCCAGGAGGAATTTTCTTGGGGAATTTTCTTCATTTAGCATTATAAATCTTAAACTTGTATTTTACCTGTTATTTTTTTTATCTTTAGTGTTTTTTTTTTAAATAATTGAATTTGAATTTGATATGGTGACGGTAATTTATTTAAGTTAGATACGTTAAATATGAATCTCTCCCTACATGAATGTGGAAGTAAATTTGTCAGTCTATCCATTACGATTACTTTTTAATGTTTAACGTAATATTAAATTAGGTGTTAATAATAAGAAGTTTTGATAGAGTGTGTTATTCTTTAAATGTAATTCGACATTAATATAAACTGAAAACGGCAACAATTCAATTCTATTACGTTTTTCGCTACGTCCCGAGTCACGTTTTAAACCAAAACATCGGATTCGGAGAGCAGATGCTGCAGGAGGTCGTCATTTCTCCCTGCACTTGTGTGCAGTTTTGTATACACGTATACATACATATGTATACACGTAGACCAGTGACGTAGCGCGAGCTGTCAGCACCGTGGGTCACCAGAGGCCCTGGAAAACTGCCCCTTGTTTTTTTAGATAATATATCTATGTATGAAAGTATTAAATACGTCATTGATATAAGTTATAAGATGATATCGTTTTTTTATTCAATTAGACTTCTTCTAGCAGCACTTTTGAATCGTCATAACATAGCATTTACAATCGATTCGGAAAGCAGTTTCTACGGAGAAGAACTGACAAGAAACTTCGTAGCTCTTTTATAATCATGTCAATATTACATTTTAATTTTTCAATATCAGATCATACATCAGAAATTTCCAGTAAGTTAATTTTCACTACAAGTCGATTTTTGCCGTCTGTGAGTCTGTGTGCTCTATCTTTAAAATTACGCAACATATTTTAATGAAGTTTTTTAAATAGATAGTGGTTCTCGAGGAAGGTTTTAGGACATAATTTGTTAAGTTTTAGACCAAGCGGGTGAAGCCGCGGGTGGAAAGCTAGTTGAAAATAATTAACTTAATTCATCAAATATCTATTAACACGTATTTCTGCGTTTTCCATAATATGCCCTGGGCGGGGCTCCCAGCGACCCCCATCCATGCTACGCCTCAGACGTACATAATTATAGATGTGTATACTAGATGTATCTGTGTATATTGTACATTGTACACAATATATACAATGTAACTTCATATATGTGGAGGCTTTGCACCCGGTTTCTTTTGTTGATTTTTTTTAATAGTATTCATATAGTGACGGTTATTTTTGTAAATTCACGTGTGATGCTTGGATATGTGAATTACGAATCTTCTAGGATTATAAATGCAAAAGATATCCTGTTTGTCTGTTACGCTTTAATGTCTTAATAACTGAACTAATTCTGATGAAATTTGGACAAACGATAGACACATTGAAAATTGACATTGGCTACTTTTTGTTAAGAAAAGATATTGGTTTTAACGCGACTGAAGCCGTCAGGAAACCGCGGTATTATAACATTTTTTAATGCAATAATTTCATGACTTAATCTTAATTAAAGTATGTTTTTTTACTATATTAATTCCATGTATTTCATTATGTCCTTATCAACAATTAACACACTATTTAATTATTAAGATTTTTATTATATATTTATGTTCTTCGCCAGTTCCAGGCTAACGTTTTAAACCAAAACATCGGATTCGGACAGCAGATGTTACAGGAGATCACAAGTCCTGTCTGCGCTTGCGTACAGTTTATTTATTTATTTTACACAGAATCAGTCATTGTACTTGTACACATTTTGTGTTTACACGCACACATATGAAATCAACTTAATTTATGTGGAGCGTAGAACGTTTAAGAACCGAGTGGTCCTGGGTTCGATTCCCGGTGGAAATGTAACAGAATGTTTCGGTCTTTCAAGACAAAGATGGCTGTCAGGAAACCACCTATAGAAAATCGATCAGTGACACAGATGTATGCATAATGCATCTGCCCCATACCCCACTAGGGGACACGGGACTTCACTTTTTGCATCCGACCTAATAATAATTAAACGAACACATTCATTTTTAGAATTAAATAAAACGAAATCCTTATCGGACCACTTTGTTGTCCCTATGTCTATCTGTCTGTCCAGACCCTTTCTTACGCGTAATATATATACAAACTGAAATTTATATCAAATACTTAGCTCTACGTGGCTATACTCTTACTCAAAGGCTGTAAGAAAATTAAACTTCTAAGCCAACACAATCAAAAAATACAGCCGTCCCTGCTGCAAATTATCGACATTAGCAGAGGAATTAAAACCTACAAGTTACTTCCCGTGAATACAGGTTTTTTAAAGTTTACTTTGTGTTGTATTTTGTAAATTAGGAATAAATTTTATAATTTTAAAGAACGTTTTTTTTAAGAAATCTATCTTTAAATAAATGTAAACCGGCATCGAAAATAACTAGTTATGCAACAATTTCATTTTGGTACTTTGACTATGTCACAATTATTTTTTATGTTAACATCTTCCGCTCTTATCATCATAGAGTCACGTTTTTAACTCAAAACATTCTACCAGGAGAGCAGACTTTACAAGGATAGCCATACATTCCTGTGCTTGTGTGCAGTTATGTATGTAATGTATGTCACTAGCACAGCCGGGTAGTTCCTTCAACCCGGAGTCACGTTTTAAACCAAAATATCGGATTCGGATAGCAGAAAATATAAGGAGATCGCAATTCTTCACTGCGCTTGTAGACAGTTGTATAATGTACGTCACAATTACATCCGGGAGCATCCGGGAAGTTCCCTCACTCCCGGGTCACGTTTTAAACCAAAACATCGGATTCGGATAGCAGAAGTTACAGGCGCTTGTGTTCAATTACACCCGGGAAGTTACAGGAAGATCGCAAGTTCTACCACAATACTTAATGCTATAATACAACATTAGTCAATAGTTAGGAGTGCATTACATGCACGAAGATGAAGTGTAACTTTGTTTGTATGGAGGCTTTGCACGCGGCTGCTCTTGTTGATTTTGTTTATGGAAGATTTGAATTTGAAACTTTGAATTTGAATTTGAATAATATCTAGAGCGAAACGCTATATTAATTACATATAGTATATTGTATAGTATATTGAAATCTAACATAGCGGTAGAGACTATCTAGCGATAATATCTTTGCTGTTGTATATTAAGTTTTTTTTAAATAAAGAATTTCAAATTTTCATGTAATCATTGTCAAAGTCAAAACCGAAACCAAAAATTGAATAATGAAACAATTAGGTAGATAACAATTAGTAGTTCTAATACCTACCTCATAGCTTTGGGAAGATCTTTTTAATTCGCGGAAAAAGCTGCGAGCTCTAAGCTAGTTAAGTACCTGATATTGAAATCTATAAAACGTTTGTTATGTTTTTAAACTACTATTATAAATGCGAAAGTAACTCTATCTGTCGGTCTGTTACTCAATTACGCCTAAAGTACTGAACCAATTTGCATGAAATTTGGTATAGAAATATTTTGATACCCGAGAAAGGACATAATATGCTACTTTTTACCCCGGGACATAGGATAGGTTTTATCCCGGAAATCCCACGCGAACGGGAACTATGCGGGTTTTTCTTTCTCGGGTCACGTTTTAAGCCAAAACATCGGATTGGGACAGCAGATGTTATAGGAGATCGTAAGTCCTGTATGCGCTTGCGTGCAGTTGTATATATGTAATATGTTACTGTGAATGTCAGACATAAAGCCTACCATTCACTGTACATACCGCGAACCGAGCATCGAACCTTACCAACTAAAATTTGTAAATCCTCATTTGATGATAGATCGTTAAATATTATGTTAAATTTTTTAACTAACTTACTTATTCCACTTCAAGAACTCAGACTATTTATGATATAATTATAATAACGCTATCATAATTTCATCGCTTATGCTACTACAATATCTGAAGAAAATAACATAGTTTTCTAAAAAAATGAAGACCAACTTGTTAATTCTATGAAACAAACGTCCCTCTGATAGTATCATTCAATAGCCAAAAAATCCCTGTATACGAGCCGAGCATCAAACTGATAACCAACACATTCAAAAGTAGATAATTGTGAATGGTAAGCCTTTAGTCAGAGTCACGTTTTAAACCAAAACATCGGATTCGGAGAGCAGACGTTACGGAGAGATAGCGACTCCTCCCTGCGCTTGTGTGCAACAGCGCATTGTATTGTATGTTTAATGTTACCGGAAATATATTAAATGTAGGAATTTCGAAGCTATTCAGGAAGTGTACAAAACAAATCCATTCCATAATTAAAATTAATAAAACCGATGCAAATCTTAGATTGTACATACGGTTTAAATACACAGTTTTATTCTGTTGTTTCCAATAAAGATGTCTTTAAGTCGTTTTTGGGACTCAAGCTTGCTTCGCTCGCTCGGCTCGTGTCTTACTCGTCGTTCACTCCTCGCTTATTCATTTTTACATTTAAAACTATGTATATACATTTTCGTTTCCTATTTCGGAATAGATTACTTAGGAAATGTGTTTAAAATTATTTCGTTCGTTTCCCAGAAATTGTAAACAATGACGGCTTTAATACATTTCCCGTAGCATGTACATGTACACAGATGCCATTTAATTTCGTTAAAATGGAGGCTTTGCACGCGGCTTCTCTTGTTCTATTACCTATTTGTAGAAGCTTGATATGGTGACGGTATTTCTTTATAATTTCACGTAACAAAAGTGGATATGTGAAATACGTATCTCTTCTAGGATTGATAGAGTATGATAATAAATGAATAAGTATTTCTATATGTCTGTTACGCCTTGATGGCTAGACAACTGAATTATTTCTGATGAAATTTGGAACAATGATAAACATTAGGTATTGATAAAGGCTACTAGGTATCACGCGTGAAAACCGCAGAAGGAGAACTAGTAGGTATTAAAGTAATACTTAGCTAAATTAAGACACACTCAGCTGAGTAATACTACTCCATTTATATCATAAAAATTAAATATTTCGCAAGTATAACTCGGACAATACAAATATTTTTATCATAGATAAACATGAGATAGCAGAGAAGAGCAGAGAGATAGTTCACATAAGCCACGCCCTAGCCACGCCCCTTGTTTACAAAACTGTCCCGGTAACTCAAAACATTGTACCAGGATGCTATAAATGGGAAGAGCTTTCGCGAAACCTAGTCAATTAAGGTTGATTTTTTTTCTGTCAGCGGTAAAAACGCTAAACTGTGAAACTGTCCTTAATGCACAAACTAAGGTTAAAAATTATTTCTTAAAAAAAAACTAAACCGCCTTCAAATTCAAAATAGGACCAAGCGTGAGACACTAGTTTTCAATTAAAAAAAAAAAACCAGCAAAGTGCGAGTTGGACTCAGGCACGTAAATAATGATATAGCTATATTTAATAATAATATTTTTATGTTACCTGATAACAAAACTACAGTTTTCACCGAGAAAGAGTTCATGCGGTTCAACCTCTTGCCGAAAGTCTGTGGTGTTTCGGACAGGATTTCACCTTTCTGAAAGAGAAGTATTATGTAAAATGTACTATATTCTATTATTTTAATTAATGGTGACTATATGCTTCATGGTGTTTTAAATAAATTATTCAAGTGAAGTGTGGAGAAGAAAACAATACGCAAAAAATTTACTGTAATTGGGATCGATATCGAACAATATGCAAAAAATTTACTGTGATCGTCTATCAGAAAAAGTTGTATGATTTTCAAGTAGGTTATAATCAAGTTACTTTCAAAGATGATATTTGTATAAAATATAATTGATATTCGATGACTGCATCATTGTATACTTTAGTTGTATGTTAAACGTTATTTTGAGAGCTAAGGAATAGTAAAAAACAGATATCTTGCGGAAAGTTGAAATTAACAAATGAAATAGAAATTCAGACGATTTAAAAATTACCCTAGACGTTTTTCAAAATTAATGTGTCTGTTATAATTATCACTACATAGTATAAAACAAAGTCGCTTTCTCTGTCACTATGTCCCTATGCCCCTTTGTATGCTTAAATCTTTAAAACTACGCAACGGATATTGATGCGGTTTTTTTTAAATAGATAGAGCGGTTCAAGAGGAAGGTATATAATTTATTAGGTTTTAGACAAAGCGGGCGAAGCCGCGGTCGGTAAGCTAGTACTACAAATAATTTGCAGCATAATTTAATTTTAATTGTAAAATAAATGGTATACGTAAATAACTTACAACAGCTTGCTGTGAGCTAGTGGTTCTTGTAGTGGTAACCATCTCATGAACGGTAATGATTTTCGTGCCTTCACTCGCATTTTGACCTGAAATAAATTTGGAAAATAATGGAAAGGAATATTAACTTGAAAAATGGAATAGCGACATGCTTGATGAGATGTTTCTAATTGACTTTTCAGCCGGCTTAAATAAGGAGGAGGTCTCAATTAGACTGTTTGCTTTTTGGGTTTGTTACCTCGGCCTCAGAACTATAGACTGGGTGAACCAATTTTGATGATATTTTTTTCTATTGAAAGCTCGTGCTTCCTTTGTAATCCCATTTAATTTTGGTATAGTTCTGATTATGTGAAGGCGGTATAGTATTTTTGTTAAAAATAATTATTTACGTACATCATGTACTTTCATAATAATAATAATATATGGATGATTTATAAAAAAAGTGTAATGGCTTCTTTTATATTATTTTACAAGAGGTTTATATTTTTAATAGTTTAATAATTGTACATGCAATAGAATTCATATTACCTTGTTCCACGGATATGATACGGCTCGGCCCAACAAATGATTGTTCGACGATTTTGTTAGCAACAATGTTTTGCATGATGGTTCCTCTGAAATTATCAAATTAGCATCTTAAAAGCATTTTATTGCCTTATTTAGTTCATTTTATTACTAATCTTAAAACTAAACAAGTTTTAAAAAGTTACCTATTATATCCTACTTATCTGTGTATTTTTAAATATTCAGGATTTGTAAAAATACTATTGTTTTAGTACTAAAATACAGATTTTTCAAATGCATGTTTCATCGCGATACATACAGTGGAATATATGTATGTCAGAGAATAATAATATGTAGAGTCGACAGAATTAAAAAGAAGTTTTCCACGGGGCGATTTTACCAAATTATTCTTTGACATTTTTTATCCTTACCTAGATATTTCCACATTGTCTTCGCACATAGCTTCACCCTGTGTGTATGATACATTGTATGGAGCAGCGAGTCTCTTCTTTATTATGTCGATATAGCCCTGTAGGATGTCCCTGATTCTCATGGCATCGTTTGTTTTCACGGCGTATTCTTTTTCACTGAAATAATATATCGATAAATTTTAAATACAATTGAGATGATAAGAAGCTTGTTAGTTACCTACTCACATATTTTACTTTTTCAAATGCTACACTATTCGTAAGAGATAAAAACTTAAAAAAGAACGTGTATACGGAGCACACGTGTCAGAAGTGAAACTACTTTGGCAAGATTCAAAGATACTAAAATTGTCGTCTTACTCCATGACGTGGGCCATAATGCCGGACCTGGAAATTTTACTCCCAACGCGCCGGTGAAGGAAATTTCCTATTATAAATTAAAAAAAAAATAATAATTACCTGTAGTCCCCAAAATCAAGTGTAAATGATTCACTGCCAGCTCTATAGCTTTTCACCTGCGTGAGCGGCCACACTTGCAGTATTTCCTTAGTCTCTTCATCCAGCCGCAGAATCGACTCTGAGTTTATGCCCAGTAAGCGAGGTACTAGCTTCTTCTTGCCTTTTTGTTTTTCCTGTAACGTTTGCAGTTTGATTTGTTAAGTCAATGTAAAATGTAACGGTTTAGAAGTTTTTATTTGATATTTTATTACTTTATGCGGTTTTAGTTTAGTCATGATTCAGGCTATAAAACGAAAATAAACCAGAATAATTGCCTGTTAGTAAAAAAAATAGTTTAAAAATTTTTTTTTAACATATCTCTTTTGTGAATTCCACGTCCTTTAAGATTTAAAAACTTCTGTCCTTTTAGGAAAACGATAACGTCTATAATAATAATTTCGGAATATACCTTGACTAAAAAGAATGTGACGCCATAAGTGGGTAATTCTCTAGCAGTTTTCGTGTACAAATTCTTCGCCTCCAAAGGACTTAAACCGTGGTGCTTTTTGTGTTCTTTGAATATTCTCTTTTCAATCCCCCAGCTCGTACTGTATTGGGCTGGGAGAAATTCTTTTAAACTGTAAAAATGTAGATGAATTAAAAAAAAATGTTTGCGTGTACTAGTGTACACACGAAAGAAGTGAAACTTCTTTATGACCTTATTTTTCAAAAAATAAAATACTATATGCAACTTTACAGAAATACGTCGAATCACACGTGGTAGGGATAAGAAAAAGATGGCGCGTAACGGAAAAATGTCACGCGTAACGAAAAAATGTTACACTAAATTTTTTCCAACCCCGATAAAGAAGTTTCACTTCAAAAATAGAAACGTATTACCGTTTTCTATGAATAAGTAATGTGTTTAAAATTGTATCTTTGGATTTCTACATGCATTACATTTGCTTTAAAAATGTACAGTATATTTTTATACGTTATTTTGACTCTGAATGATTAAAAATTAAAATACACATACTTTTCAATAAAACCAGACTTATGCTTGTCCTCAATGAAGTCTTCGTATTGAATCTGGCACTGAATGCCAGCAAACTCGACGGCTGAAAGTAGAAGATATAAATTAATAACCTTATCTGATTATTTGTAAACTAGCTTTCCGTCTGCGGCTTCGCCCGCGTTTTCAAAGAAAAACCCGCATAGTTCCCGTTCCCGTTGGATTTCCTTCATAAAACCTAGCCTATATTAATTCTCAGTGAAGTTGCAGTTATCTAATGGTGAAAGAATTTTTGAAATCGGTCCAGTAGTTTATGTGAGAAAACCATACATACATACATAATTACAAACCTTTCCTCTTTATAATATTAGTATAGATTTTGAAACACATATTTGAACAAGTGATAACTGCGTTAAAAACAACCGACTTCAAACTTGCACTTGCAAAATTTACAAATACCTACAGACAAAAATGCTCATAAAATAAAAACTACTGGGCCTATCCCAATAAAATTTTTATGGGACCAATTCGACACCATCCCGCATCGAACAAAAAAAGAATCACGTAAATCGGTTCAGAAACCTCGGAGTAATCGGTGTACATACATAAAAAAAAAACATACCGGCCGAATTGATAACCTCCTCCTTTTTTTTGAAGTCGGTTAAAAAGGAATACTTTTTAGTTCCTACTACTATGTATGTGTATTATAACTTTTTTTAATTCAACTTGTTCTTAATATCAGCGGCTAGATAAAACTACCATATTGTTTCTTATCAAATAAATACGCTCATCAAAGTTATTTATTGTCGTACTTTCTCTCTTAATCATAATAAACTTTATCCTCAAATTAAAATTGATTTACATATTCTTATCGCTTTCTATAACAATAAGTTCATTACCTTTATCTTCAGTGACCAATTGACGGCCATCCAAGATAGCGTCTCTGGTCTGCACATAAAGTAGATTGAGTTGAACCGGGTCCCTGGAGTCTACATTACGGTCAGAGTAGAAGAGCCTTCGTTTGAAGAGCAGGGTTTCCTTTGGGTCTACGTGTAGTTCTCGTAATGTTTTGTGTTGGTCTAACCACTCAACTGAAAGTTAATATGATTCGTACTTGAGAATAATATTTTAAGAACAGGAAATGTGCATCGAATGAACTATCCAACCTATACATACGATTAACGTGTAGTTTGTTTCATTATATTGTCTAAAAATCGAATATTTAATAATTCAAAATAAGTTCATACTTTAAATTTTTTAAATATCAACGTGAGTTACAATCTTACAATCAAAACGTAAAATAACTGATTTACGTCATAATATACTACCTACCATAAGATGACGCAGTAATAAGTTTGGTGACCATCAGGTGACGCATCAACATACTCATCAAATTGAGCGATCAATCGAATGTAAGCATATTACTAAATGTCTGGTGACTCTACCATGAGATTATCCGGTGATATTAGTGTTCATTTGTTACACCTAAGTCATTTTCTATTAATTGATACGTTTCGAACATTTTACAGCTGTAATAGTAAATACATCAAGATATAGAGATAGATGAAATTATTATTTTTTATTTAAAAGGTAAAGTTACTTATTAGGTAATCGCGCACTTCTTAAATCAAACACAAAATAATCTCGATCTAAGTCAACCTATTTACATCAGTATTTTATTTTACAAGTTTAGTAAGTTTACTCCATCTGTAGAATTAACGCATGACGCAGTAACACCTATAAAACTTAAACTTAACATACCATTATCATCAGTCTTCAATTTCTTTCTCAATTGTTCCAATTTAGCGTCCTTCTCTCGGAATTGTGTTTTTTTCCTCAGGGTCAATGTCCCCGTCATGGGCTTCATTTCTTCTTCCACCTGGTCTTCGCGACACTGAAATAGATTTATTTTGATATATGATCGATATTTTCATAAGCATTTTACGGTTTGAATATATAAGTTTGTTGTTAATCACTATAATATAGGTTTTTGGATTTGGGACTAGAAGTCGTTTTGGAACATTTTTTTCTTTATTTATTATCGTTGTATCGCAACAATTAAAAATATATACATCTCTATGTTTTTATTGGTTACATAAAAATTGTTAAAGAAAATTAATTTGTTGTCATTTAACAAATTACCATTTCAGTAATTACTTAATTATTGTCAAACGAATTTCAACTCGTCTCAATTGTTTCCAATTAATAACTTCGTTTTAATTATTAAATTTAACTTAGTATTTAATAATTATTCAATTAGTAGCTAATAATTAAATCTGTAATTTATTGTGAGTAATACATAAATATTGTCCCTTTTCCCTAATGAGCCCATTATTTTACCTATATTATTGTTTGCGTTTGCTAAACTTACCAAGCCATATTCATCATGGTTGGTGATACCAATTTTTTCACAAATAAGCACCATAAGATCACCAATATTCTTCGATTCATCAACTTGCATCGTTTTTACGGATCCTGAAAGAAAATAGATATACATAATATATATACCGGCCGAATTGAGAACCTCCTCCTTTTTTTGAAGTCGGTTAATTAAAAAAATATTCTACATCATTAAGAACAAGAAAGTGTTTTATGTGTGCCCGATAAAATCATCAATGTAAATAGTACAATGAGTGTATAAATAAGTCCTCATTTTATTCCTAGAATAGAAAAGCTTTTCATCTTTGTGGGTTAGATGTACTGAGAATTAAGTTAACTGCTTACCTCATTACAGATAATATGTACTTTGAACTGTAATGAGCCAATTAGCATAAAATGGAGTAGATTAAGTTATTTATTTTATTCCTTTTCATATATATTTGTGATGGATTTCAAATGTGTAGTGTTCGACAAATTCTTTCTAATATGAACTATGTGCCATTATATTTAGCATTTTCCTATCATTAATTATTTTTGTTAAGATTTCTCATTTTCCGCCTAAAAGTTAAGTCTGTAGTCGGATAGGAAAAACCAAATAAAGTTTAGCACATGAAAGGTCCAGCCGCATATGAGATGAATATTTAAAAAAAAAAACGAATTTTGTATACTATACTTAACTAATAGCATCTACTTACCATCCAACATTCGAACCCTCAAGTTCCTGTTCTTCTCGAGGTAGTATAGAGAGTCGCCCTCCCTCAGCATGTAGTACTCCAGGGTTCTGTGGTCCTCCAGCCATACTCCCGAGCAATCGTTGTCAGCGGAGGTCAGGAAGAAACCGTATTCTGAAATGTTACGTATGATGCGTAAGATTTTGTTTTTGTGAAGTTTCAACATTATAATGTAAGTATAAGGAACTGTATAGGAAATATTAATCTATACTAATATTATAAAGCTGAAGAGTTTGATTGTTTGAACGCCCTAATCTCGGAAATTACTGGTCCGATTTAAAAAATTCTTTCGGTGTTAGAAAGCTCATTTATCGAGGAAGGTTATAGGCTATAATATTATATCACCACGCTACGACCAACAGGAGCGGAGCCACGGGGGTGAAATTTCGGGAAACAGCTAGTACTTCATAAATAAGGGAAAATTCAATAGTAAGTATATTTGGAAAAAGTTTAAATTTCATCTCATATACACTTTTAACAATTTAATAAACTGCAGGCATAGTTTATTGATATTTGTGTTAATAATAATTAATTAATGTAACTTTGCCTTTATCGTGCGTATTTCATTTTCCTGTACAACAATAATTTAGGAATGTCCAGTTGTATTTACGTAATATCCACAAATAAACACACTATTTACACTTAAATTATAAGCAGGATATTTTCTACGTTTATTCGAAATAATCTCTAGAACTGGTGTTCCGATTTGGAAAATATGTTTAAGTAGCTTCTATTTAGCTTTGCGTAGTGGTAAAAGTTCGTACTTAAGTCCTTGTTTTTTTTTTAGATTTTTAATCTATTGATTCTTTCACACATTACCTAGGTATATTGCTAAGTGCTCTCTGATAATGATGATACATACCTATTAAATAACAATATCCACCTATTTTCATAATCTCTCTATTTTTTTGTATCACAATTTTAGGTCAAATGCCTGTTACATTTGCAATAGCCAATACGCTGAGTACAACGCACTTACCTATACTTTAGAGGTATTAGAGGTTTCTCTCTTGCTTTTTTTAAAAGCTTAATAATCTTACCTTTATCATGGTCCAACGTAAGAATCTTGTCTTTGATAATGTGGTGTGCTTGTCGTACAGTGGTGGTGGTGTCGAACATTAGAGTTCGTGTGATCGCTCCCTCGTCCAGGATTATCTTTAGTGATAACGGTGCCATGTTTCTGAAGAATATGTAATGAATATTTAGAATATAGACTACTAGGTTTCCGCCCGCGGCATCGCCCGCGCAGTCAAAGAAAAACCCGCATAGTTCCCGTTCCCATGGGATTTCCGAGATTGCGTCATTTTCCCGGGATAAAAAGCAGCCTATGTCCTTTCTCGGGTATCAAAATATCTCCATACAAAATTTCATGAAAATTGGTTCTGTAGTTTAGGCGTGATTGAGTAACAGACAGACAGACAGAGTTACTTTCGCATTTATAATATTAGTATGGAAGTATGGTTTAATTTCATAGTTATTCGTTAATAGCTCTACCAGCTCCTAATTTCTAACTTCTGTAATATAAGTTTGGAAAAACCTTCTTTAAATAATAGCTTTGCTCTACTCTTCGAATTGTTCTATTTTTTTTCTTATGCTTTATTTACTGACAAAGGTCCTTTTTATGAGTTTGAGTTTATGAGATCTCTATTAGCTGATCCATTTATAATATTTCAATAATATTTATAGAGTACTCTTTCATCATTCATGTCCTTAAAGCAGTTAAAGCGTGACAATATTATGGTCATCATTAGCTTTTTTAATTACTTCTTCCAGAATTTATTAAATACTAGCTTCCGCCCGCAACTCCGTCCGCGCGGATGTCGGTCTTCGCGTGGATGGTTATTTCTCCATTTTGAGTACCTCTGTCAATAACATCTTATAAATATCTATTGAACCCAATTCCCAAATACGGCTAGGCCTATAATAATACGCAACGTGTGTTCGCGGTTCTACGGAACAACGTCTATGGATAAAACTGGAAAATTAAGATTAATTTTTTTCTACGTATTTTTCCAGGATAAAAAGTATCCTATTTTACGCCCAGGATAATAAGGTATAATTATACCAAGTTTCATCGAAATCGAACCGCTAGTTTTCACGTGATGCCTTCACATACAGACAGACAGACAGACAGACAAAATTTTTTTTAATCACATATTTGGGTTTGGTATCGATCCAGTAACACCCCCTGCTATTTATTTTTTCAATATTAATTTCAATGTACAGAATTGACCCTTCTACAGATTTATTATATGTATATAGATAATGAAAGAGAGTTCCCAATATTTGCTTTAGTTTTCAGTGATTGTATTATCAAGTATGAGGTTGGTTAATATAATTATTGTTTGATTGTGTCTATCTCTACCATAAACAAATACCTTTACAAAGGCAGGAAACGATATAGAAAGTTATAACTATCACTAGCTGTGCTCCGCGGTTTTACCCGCATTACTCAGCTCCTGTTGGTCTTAGCGTGATGATCCTTCCTCGAAAAATGGGTTATCTAACACCGAAAGAATTTTTCAAATCGGTATCAATAGTTTCTGAGATTAGCGCGTTCAAACAAACAAATTCTTCAGCTTTATAATATTATAGTAATTTAGAGCTAGGTATATCACACCTTGACAAATCATAACCTTGTAAAAGTATTCGGTACCTACAGGCTTAAACTACGTCATATTTTTTAGGCTGTGATTAACCTTAATTAATTTTCTATGACTCATCCAAAACTACCAAAGTCAAGTTTATAATATTAATATAGATTATTAATATTATGAAGCTGAAGAGTCTGTTTGTTTGCTTGAACTCGCAAATCTCAGGAACAACGGGTCCGATTTGAAAAATGATTTCACTGTTAGACAGGCCATTTATCGATGCAGGATATAATAGGCTATTTATAATATTATAACATAACACCAAGACAAATAGGAGCGGAGCAATGCGGGTAAAACCGCGGGACACAGCAAGTACATACACTACATAGTCATCATCATCATCATCATCATCATCATCATCATCAATACATATAATAAAATTCTAGAAAAGTCGTGTCTGTACAATCAAAATATATAAAAAAAAATTAGCAGGTGCTATTATTAAATAGATCCCAAACCCAAAACTGTAGTTAAAAAAATTTTTGTCTGTTTGTCTGTTTGTCTGTTTGTCGGTTTGTCTGTTTGTCTGTTTGTCTGTATGTTCGTGCACGCTAATCTCAGAAACGGCTTATCCGATTAAGATGCGGTTTTCACTAATATATTGTGGTAATCTTCATTAAACATTTAGTGTTCATTTCATGTCAATCGGTTCGTAAATAAAAAAGTTATGACCATTTAAGTATTCACGGCGAACATTTGCTAAGGCATTCTATACACATTTTTTTGGTCAAATTAGAATTATGCTTACTTCTAGGTAAATTTTATACATAAAATGTCCTTTAAATTATGTCGTATTATATTTTTAACCCCCGACGCAAAAAGATGGGTGATAAGTGTTTGACCGCTATGTGTGTGTATCTGTTTGTGCCACCGTAGCTCGCTAGCAGGTAATCCGAATTAGATGATGTTTTTTTGTTAGGCAGCATATTTTCCGACGCTGGTTCTTAAATAAACTGTATCAAAATCGGTTCATCCATTTATTGTACCTAGGTATATAGGGGTAAAAATGGGAATGAGAATAACTAAAGTTGTCGAATATACTTTAGTGATATATTAAATGAAAGTGAACGACCTATCAGTAAAAATAAGTCAAATTTTATCAAAATCGGTTCATCCATTTATTTGATATAGGTATAAAAGTGGTAGGTAATAAAAAAAGTGAATTTTGACTCAAGTGACATATGAAATGAAAGGGCATGACGTGTAAAGTATAATTAGACATATTTAATCAAAATCGGTTCATCCATTTACTATACCTATAAATAGGTATAAGTGGGAATGAAAGAAACGAATGTTGTCAAATATACCTTAGTGATATATCAAATGAATGTGCATAACGGGTGAATTACAATTAGTAATGTTTTATCGAAATCGGTTCATCCGTTTATTACATATAGGGCACTTTAGGGGTGACAGTGGTTAGATAAATAAACCAAATGGAGCATCAAACGTTAGGATATGACGTGTACATATAGCCAGGTACAATTAGATAATATTATTTACATCAAAATCGGTTCTGCCATTTACTAGGGATGGAAAGGGAAGGGTTGAAAGTCTGTGAAAGAAGAGGGGGATAGGGGAGCGAGAGGACAGCCACACCCTGGAAATTTTGAACTCTTCTCAAAGCCACATAGGCCTGGCCCTTGGCAATTTTTTTTCTTAAATATACCACTTCTTTTGCCACTGTGGTCCAAATTTATGCACGGTTACGGCCGAACTTAAAAGATGTCAAGGAGCAACAAACTTATAGATATCAATATGATGTAGGAATGTAGTAGAAGTAGGTCTCGCTCACTTGAAAATATTACATGAAAATAAGAAGCCGAAGTTTAAAATTAAAATAAAACCCAACGCAACGAAGGAAAAGGAATAAATAATTTTACAAACTTCCCAACGATCTTTAAAATTAAGTACCTTAATAAAAAATATATACAGTATATATAATATATATTGTGATAATGATGGTATGGCAGCCCCGACGACTTTGTTTTTTTTATTATATTTATTTTTAAAGATCTTCGGGAAGTTTGTGAAATTATTTATTCCTCTTTCTATGCACTTTTCTTCGTTGCGTTGAGTTTTTTTAATTTAATTTTTATTGAACGGTCTATACGGTTTAGTTACTGCAGGCGTGAGACAGGAAAGATAAGAGCGCTAAGACAAACGTCAAAACGCAAAGGAATAGAATCCGCTATCGATAATAATTGTCATAAGCGTTGTTTTGCTAAGGATTTGTTCACCCTACCAACGACGACGACGACCACGAACAAAATTTTCATCCAGTCGCAATTTAACAAAATTGTGCAAAACACAATTAAAAATCAATTATTAAAATTTCCAGTCGTTCTGGTGATTGGAATTTTTATTTTTGAGATCAACGATGACTGAAAAAATAGATTTTTCGTAGAAACAGTGGCTCCTAGAAAAAAATGTATGTGAAGTTTTTTAAAGATAATTTTATAATCTACAATTTTGGTAAAAGTTAAGGAGGAAACGATTAACTTGCCGTCTCGGCGAAAATCACAAGAAACCTATTTTTCTATTAATAGTCCTCGAATTTTTTTTTTCTTTCTGAGTACCGGTATGACGGGAAATTTTAACATATTATTTTGAACCAATTTTGTCAGGATGAAAATTTTGGTCTTGGTCGTCGTCGTCGTTGGTAGTGTGACCGAACCATTACTAAAATATCATGAGCTTATGTCAAAAATTATCGATAGCAGTTTCTATTCCTTAGCGTTATTCTATTCTCTGACATTAGTCTCGGCCTGCTACTAATTTTTGTCATAAACTCATGATATTTTAGTAGTGACGGCGATGACTACGACCAAAATTGTCCTCCAGACAAAATTAGTTCAAAATAAAATATTAAAATTTCCCGTCATACTGGTATTCGGAAAGAAAAACAATTCGAGGACAATTAATATAAAAATTGGTACCTTTTACCAAAATTGTAGATCATAATATTATCTACAAAAAACTTCAAATACATTTTTTTTCTAGGAGCCACCGTTTCTACGAAAAATCTATTTTTTCATTCATTGATCTCAAAAAAAAAATTTTCCAAGCACCAGAACGACAGGTAATTTTAATTTTTTATTCTAATTGTGTTTTGCACAATTTTATTAAATTGCGACTGGATGAAAATTTTGTTCGTGGTCGTCGTCGTCGTTGGTAGGGTGAACAAATCCTTAGCAAAACATACGCTTATGTCAATTAGTATCTATCGATAGCGGATTCTATTCCTTTACGTTTTGACGTTTGTCTCGGCACTCAGTTGCTGCACAATATATTGTCAAAAGCATCCATACAAGGAAGGAAGGTAAATAAATTTGCTCCTCTCCCTCCTGGTGCCTAACAAATAATACCTATGACATAATTTAAAATAAATTTTACGTAGAAAATTAATTAGGCATTTATTTTTTTATTTTTTAGATCAGTTTAGTATTTAAATTTTACTAACAGTTCTTTTAATTATTTATGTTAGGACGTGTTTATTCAATAAAAGTTAAGTAGTAGGTAACTACTATGCAGTCACTATTCCACGCGGACGAAGTCGCGGGCACAGCTAGTTACATAATATGAATATAATTATTTTATTATAGACTAGCGATCCGTCCCGGCTTCGCCCGTGGTACATATTCACGTTTTCTCTACATAAGAACCATCCTCGTACTTCAAGGAATATAATAAAAAAAGAATTAAAGAAATCGGTTCAGCTGTTCTAAAGTTATGCGCTTACCAACACATTTTGGGATTCATTTTTATATTATAGATTTATTGTTATAATTCAATAAGTTTTGATTCCCTCTTTTGTGAGTTACGTGATAATAAACTGTTAATATACCTATATCAGTTAACACTTTTGATTTGAGAGTATGTTGCAATCTGTTGAATGCTCATGACCTAATTTTTGAAACTACTAAAACCAGAAAATTCTTCGCGAAATACCTAATATAATAGGTGTATTTGACAGTAAATTTAGTATCCTATGCTCTCTTATAAAACAAATGCTCCTTCCTTATTTAAGAGTTTTCAATTATTTTCATTAAAAATTTCATCCAAATTGGTTCAGCACCAATTAAGCCAAGCGTAACAGGCAGATAGACGGTATTTATAATATTACAATTTACAAGTATTCATGATTTAACCAAATAAACCACTGTCCCAAAAGGGCTTCTTAGGAATTAATACAATAATATCTGAAGTCTGATTAGTGTCTATTTATTTTTCTAGACCATTCTAGACCTATCACATAGCGCCATCTAGTAATAAACAAAATAAAGTATTATATAGAGACTAAGTAAAAAATTTTTCAAATACGTACTACCTACCTATTTATTTCTTCGAATATTATTGACGAATCTGTGTTTATATTTTTCCTCTTATTTATTTTGTTTATATTAAGAAGTGCTATGTTTTGACAGGTGTAATATCGTGTTTAAATAAATAAAATTTAATTATTTAAATAGACTACTAAAACATGGACAAATAGGATTCCGGCGTTACCTAAAATATTTTTAAACCCCAATCCATACTAATATTATAAATGCGAAAGTAACTCTGTCTGTCTGTCTGCTACTCAATCACGCCTAAACTACTGAACCAATTTTCATGAAATTTGGTATGGAGATATTTTGATACCCGAGAAAGAACATTTTATCCCGGGAAAATGACGCAATCCCGGAAATTCCACGGGCACGGGAACGGGAACTATACGGGTTATTCTTTGACTGCGCGGGCGAAGCCGCGGGCTGAAACCTAGTATTTAAATATATCCGGAATAATACACAAACATTAACTTACAGTTAACAGGAATCTCTGAACCTTAATAGAAAACTTACCAATATTTTTTTATTATTTTCTTGAATAAATAAAAAAATCACTTATTTAAACAATATTTTTTAACAAACTGAGTCAAAACAAAACATTAAAATTCAATTATAATTTAACATACACTCATATATCTCACTACAACCCGGACCTACACAACAAATTTTAACCGATATAAAACACGATTTAACAACAACAACATTTAATGTTTGATAACAAATTCTCTACGTGTTCTCTACACTAAAAAACAACATTACGCCTCCATAGCTAACGAAGTAACTGGCCATTCACTCACGTAAAACAAGTTTACGTTTTAACCGTTTTAAATCGGTCAAAATTATATATATAAAAATTCCACTAACCTGTCCGTGCGTCCACACTATACCACTAATTATAACGTTATGCGCCTTTGTCCTGTTTGTCCATTGACTCATCGTGATAAATTTATATTATCATAATGTTTGCCTTATAGTGGAATGATTTTTATATACTAAAACAGATTTCTTGACGGTCCTGTGAGAGACTAGACTATAGGCATAGTTCAGGAGGTTAACCGAGTGCTAAAAGGAGAGTAATGTTTTAAGGCCAGGTTTGTCTTTTTACGTGACTATTATTTCGCAACTAAGTTCAACTTTGGATTTAGAAACATATTTTAGATAATAATAAATTCTTGGTTTTCTATACATTAATATTTTAAATTACTATGCTGTGTTTAAATCACGTTTAGAAGATTTGGTGTTTTATGACTCTACATAGAGTTTTAAATAGATTTTATAATAATGTACTTAATTACAAATACAAGGAAATGTGAATGATCTAAGTTAGAATGCAACACAAGTAATCAGGAAAAAGCTTGCTGTATTCACTCCGGTTTGCTTGCATAAAATTAATTACTTACTTAATTATATGAGTATGTAAAAATAGCTTATTAGTCTATCAAGGAAAGTTATTTTGACTCAGATCACTTCTTTGCAAGGATCTTCTGCATCTTAAATTTACAATAGTGTAGTGTAGAAAGATAAATTATATTGTTACTAGCTTACTGCCCGCGGCTTCGCCCGCTTTTTCTAAAACGATTTGAGATTTAAACTATCCTATCTCTCAAGTTGGATCGAACTGCACATGGTGTGCGAATTTTATTATAATCGGTTAAGTGGTTTAGGAGTCCATTGAAAACAAACATTGTGACACGAGATTTATATATATTAAGAAGATTAGTATTGACATAAAAAATACATTGAACTCGCGGGCGAGAGAAGTTATCTGTGTAGTTGGTACATATTAAAAAATATCTTACCAAAAACAGTATAGGGAAGAAGATATTTTAGGAAATGGTCAAAGAAATACAAATGATTCATTTATTGTTCGTAAGAATTCCGATGTGTAGTTTTTATGCGTCTCATATTGGTTCAATGACGTCACTACTCACGTTAAGCATCGCGCATTTGATACTGTGAATTATCTTATAATACTTTTTGAAATAAGAGTGTCCAATGCACAGTGCGTAAGTGCAATAATGTTCATTGACCTAAGCTGGTTTGGTTTGTCTGAGTACGAAAAAAGGAATCAGTTTTTACATTTTTTAGTCCATTTTTGGCGTTTAGTCATTGCAATACAGTGGGGACTTTGTCCGTTAGAGGGCATGTAACTGATGCGTTGTATTTAATGTGGCATTTGTTTACCAAACAAATCAACGATTGTTATGTGTAATAAAAAGTTACCTAAATAAAGGGATTGTTTGTGCAAAATTTATAAGGAGTAAGTTTAAAATAAAAATTCTAAACATAAGTATTTTATTACATATTTACTAGAAAGAGTTAGTGCGATGAAGAATAGTAATTAAAATTACAGTGTGTAGTATCATTTGCAACAAATTTTAACAAAAAACAACACACACACTTAGTCAAAGAGCTGAACACTAAATGATACTAATAAATCACAACTATCTCTTTGACTATAAAGTTGATTCATTCTTCGTGACGATAGCACAACTTTCTTATCTCCATAAATGACAATATTTTCAAACAAACCTCTTTAAATGATTTCTTACTATCGGCATAAATTATTATCCTGCAAGTAATAAATGTTTCCTGTTTGATTAATTATTTTTAAACACAGTTATTATTTATATCGACGAACCTATAAATATGTTGATATTCAGTATGCAAGAATTATATAGGTAGTTATTTATTTAATACTTTATTGTTTTTATAGAAAAAAAAAGAAATAGAGAAGGAACATAAAAATAGGAACATGTTCAAATGAGTGTCTTATCATTAGTTAGCGATCTCTTCCAGACTACCTACTACGTAAACACTTGATTAGGTAAGTATAATAATCTTACTCTGTAATCATAACAAGTCAATAGGTTGTATAAAAAGCTACAAGTACATATTATATAATATAATGTATGTATATCTAATATTTTAATTAATAAATACGACTGAAACCGATCTGTAAATAGTTGTTTAAAAGTCGAATTTTGAAATGTTCATCATTCTAGTAGATATTTAATTCCATTAATTATTATTATTATTAAAAAAAATATATTTTGCTCTCATTATGCTTTAATAGTTTGAAACAGCGCCATCTATGATCGTAAAAGTAGGTTTCAATTACTTAAATCTGTCTAGTAGTTCCAGAGAAGATATTGTACTCAGAGATGGTTTTTTTTAATATGAGTATTTTAGAACCCCACCATTTTATTATAGTTTTAATACCATCTATTCTTTCCTATATATTCTTCTTAAAATAAAAATTAATTTTATCACAATCTGTCAATCCGTTTAGTATAGGGAGAGGTAACGAATTTTCAAGCTACCTACATAAATTTATTAAAATCAATATACTACTGTATTATTTGAGTTGGGTATGGTGATAATAAATAAAATCAAATTCATTTTTTTAATACAAGGAGACTATATACATTATTTTTACATATAACAAAAAATCTCAAAAATTAGGTACACTATCGATTTTAAAAATTACTATATACCGTTAGAAACTATATATTTCCTGAGTAATATCTATATATTATCAGCTTTTTATTTTTTGCTATCCTGGGTCAACCCGGGCGAAGCCGGGGCGATCAGCTAGCGACATATAACATCCTACTCCTAATTAGTTACAACTAAAGAAAACAAACACAAACTCCCTTTATTTCCATATTCAATTCATTGTAGCCCATAGATGCGCATGCGCTTATCCGTTCGGTTCAGTGACGCATTATGATTTCATTACAATATGACGTTAGTAGCGTCTTAGAACATAAACCAACTATTGTTACAACTACTACGTTTACATACTCATTATCATTTTTATCATCTACAAGCTGTGCTCTGCGGTTTTACTCGCAGTGCTCTGCTCCTGTTGGTCTTAGCGAGATGATTATATAATATAGCCTTCCTCGATAAATGGGCTATCTAACACCGAAAGAATTTTTCAAATCGGACCAGTAGTTTCCGAGATTAGCGCGTTCAAACAAACAAATAAATATAGTATAGTATAGATAGAAACTGGACTAAATATAAATGACCTATAAACCAAAACATGTACTTAGTTACAACAATTTACTGTAAACAATATGAACTATACCTGTGTTTGTACATAATTTTTAGTTTGTACTTAATGTAAACGGAGAAGAATCCTACATTGGATATGTTATTCGTTTGCACAGTTTTATATAATTTAGTACATTAGGGCTGATTTTTCAATCCTTGGTTAAAACTTATTCATCGAATAACGTATTATACTACCATTTCAAAAATGTATTCTTAATGTCCGTATTTGACAGTTTACAGGTGACATTTTAAAATGGACTTTATTGGACGGATAAATTTTAACCAAGGATTGAAAAATCGGCCCTTAGAATGTACGTGCTCCCACTTCGATAGCTATATAATAACCTACGTCAAAAAGATACAGCGCAACTTTCTACCGGAAAAATAATTCTCAAAATAGTTTCAATAGTTTTAGGGATTTCTTTCTACAAATCTATACATATAATAAAATCGTAGGAAAGTCAAAACTGTACATTGAATATTTTTTTAAAAGAATACCTGGGCCGTGATCTATAATCGATATAGAAGCCAAAAACATAGTTTTTAGAATTTTTGTCTGTTTGTCTGTTTGTCTGTTTGTCTGTTTGTCTGTTTGTCTGTATGTTTGTCCGAGCTAATCTCGAAAAGTACTGCATAGATTGACTTCAAATTTTGCATGAATATTACTAACAGGTCGGGTGAGGCTATAGGCTACATATTATCAAGCTATCATCTACGGGGGAGGAGCTGTGAACCTTTATTTTTCTTACGTATTCCGTGTATTACGACAGCGTACAATCTAAAGACTCATGTTTAAATGTTGGTTTCGAGTAAGCCATGCTATTATCTAGCTTTACAAAATAAAAACTATGTCATTTACGTAATTTGGGCAGAGAAACAGTTTAATGAATTTAGTAGTATAAAGACAAATTAGAAACAGCGCCATCTATTAAATGTTATAAAAATCAAATCAATTTACACGTTAACTATTGGAAATTAATAATCAAATGACGCATATATAAATGTTGTTTGACAATATCTATATTGACACTATAAAAATTATGCCATTTAAGTAACTTGGGAAGAGAAACATAGCTTAAAGAATGTAAGTTGTATAATGTTAATTTTGTAACAGCGCCATCTATGAGATTTCGTAAAAATCAAATCAATTTACATGTTAACACTACTGAACACAATGTTAAAAATTAATAATTTAAATATAATTATGTTATTTATTTATTTAACTCTTTAACCCATATCTTCCGTTCCCTATAAGATATATTTCGTGTAAATAATAAACTACATTTTTTTTAAAGTGAGGGTACCTACTTAGATGTTTATTATTTTAAGTAAAAATAGACACCATTATCTACAGTTAATCTAATGATTGTGTTCCAAAGAGTATAATAATATATTGTTGTGTTCATTAGTTACAATTTTTAAAATCTTCGTGTTTTATAAATTTACTAGCTTACCGCCCGCGGCTTCGTCCGCTTTGTCTAAAACCTAATAAATTATGTACTAAAACCTTCCTCTTGAATCAGTCTATCTATTAAAAAAACCGCATCAAAATCTGTTGCGAAGTTTTAAAGATTTAAGCATACAAAAGGACATAGGGACATAGGGACACAGAAAGCGACTTTTTTATACTATGTAGTGATATTTATAAAGCAATTGAATGCCATAAAACCAAAAATATCAAATGCAATCTTCGTGTTTTGTGAATTTTCACCATCATGCGTTCCCACAAAAGGTAAGTTGTTACTTACAGGTATTTATTGAAATGAAATGAAATGAATGATTCTTTTATTATTTTGAGGTGCATTGGGATTTGGGAACAGAAGTTTTTGATAAAATTTTATTTGTAAGTAGCTTTTTTTATAGATTTACAGTTAACTTTTGATTTTTTTATTCAATGCTAATAAAATTATATCGCCTTTGGAAGACGATTTCTGCTGATATTTTTACTACACCACTTGAAAATTGATGATTTGATGATAAAGACAGTAGCAGCGAGGATTAAGTGGAAATTAGTAATCATCCGCTTCGTCAATTTTTGACTGAAGTTAATGTCCAACGTCCAATGGTTCAATCATTGGAAGTATCTCGGGAAATTTTGGAGGATATTTTTCAGGAAGGAGAGGAGGGGCAGCCAACCACATATCAAACTACTACGTTATATCTCGGGAAATTTTGGAGGATATTTTTCAGGAAGGAGAGGAGGGGCAGCCAACCACATATCAAACTACTACGTTTTAGTACCGAAAAAAATGTTATTGCCAAATGAAACGTAAATTTTGCACTCACAACTTTACAAGTAATGTTTTTATTTTGACTTTGCGGTTATCTGATTATAATATTTATCGTTATGGCTATCGACGTACCGACCGTACTGGGATCAGAGTAGGTACATGATATACAGTTCATCATCCAGGATTGCTTAGAGCATTTTCACACTGAAAAAGATGTTTTCTTTGAATCGTAGTTGCTTCATTTATTTATTTTTAATCATTTTAAATAATATGTTTTATATTTTATAAATATATCATTTTCATTATTTAAGTAGATAAAATAAATTATGTAACGGTTTTATAAGAAAACACATTATATTTGTTAGGCGACGGTGGTTTCTTCCAGGCAAAAGAAATCATCTTCAGGATGGAATCATCCTGGATCATCTTCTGAATCATCTTCAGGATGGAATCATCATCATGGATCCAGATGGGGGTCAAGTGACGCGGGCCACGTACCACAAACATGCTTAGTTTGTGGTATCGAGCGCGAAAGATAGTCATCGTGTTTTTAGTAAAGTTACTATGTAAACTAACGTAATTTAATACTTAGGTACATATTCTATAATGGTGTGCTCAAACTGTTAATCTACATTTAATTTAGATTATTATTTGATACTAAGTAATGTAGAATTTAAACCACATTCATGTTTTCTTCAGATTTTAAGATTTACTTATCAGAGTGTTCAATTTTAATGTAGTTAAATTTTCTAAGAGACAATAATTAAGAAAATTTTAAAATAAAGTGTCACGTATTTTTTTTAAACAACGAATGACGAAAAACGACCTAATCGCGGACGAAGTCGCGGGCAACAGCTAGTAAATTTATAAGATCTCAATAACGACGAGTAAGTATAGTATCACAGCATCCAAAATAAAACTATGACCTATTCAAATTTGTAGTATTATAGTTCCGGTTTGATGAATCAATGATTTTCTTTTCTTACAACTTTGAGTCAACGGTGTGATAGTGTAAACAGTGCTCAAGGTCGATAGTCACTATTATATTTATTTGATGTTATGTAAGAGCCAGCTGATTCACAATCTATGAATGAATTCAAATTTTATTTATTTGAATAATTCTTGTTTAGTAAGAAATGACTTATATTATTAGAGTACCTAAATATTTTAAAGTTCTCAAAATAAAAATAAAAAAGTGTGTGTGTGCCGAGCCCACGTGTCAGAAGTAAAACTTCTTTGGCAAGATTCAAAGATACTAAATTCGTCGCCTTACTCCATGACGTGACGATATTGCCATGACGCCAGCCTGAAATTTTACTTTCAACGCGCCTAAAGAAGTTTCAGTTCAAAAATAATCTTGTATATTATTAAACTTACTTGTTACATTCATTTATTATAGTTTATTTAATACTAGCGGCCCGCCCTGGCTTCGCCCGTGGTACATATTTCGCAATAAAAGATAGCCTATGTCCTTTCTCGGGTATCAAAATATCTCCATACCAAATTTCATGCAAATTGGTTCAGTACTTTAGGCGTGATTGAGTAACAGACAGAGTTACTTTCGCATTTATAATAGTATGGATTATAATTGCAAGTATCGTATTCTGTATTTGATAGTGTGAATTATTTTCACATAGGTATAAATCGGTGTGAAGGTAAGGAAATAAATTAAAAAATCAGTAGCTAATTAGATAAGTTACTTACACATAAATGGAATAAAATATGTAACCTAACTTATCATCACAATTGCAATATTCTCAAAAAGAGATAGTTAGGTTGGAGGTAAACTAAAATAAAACAACAAAATAAATAATATTTTTTTATTTTAATACAAATGATTATTAACACTTATGAAACTCTGCTTTGGTATAAATAATGTAACGGACCTCAACGTTATATAACTGTATGAAGAATCGACTTAATGATATTTTTTTGTATGTATGTCACATCGAAGCCCGGTTACGTAGAACTAGATGTATTTTCTTTAATGGCGGATCGTGTCTTTACATTCACTTCCTCTTGCGAGCCTGAAACAATAAAACACATGTTCATTAACTTAATAAATCTAACATAGAAAAATACCGCTAAAGGAAATTTAAAATCAAAATAATGATTCAGAATATACTTTTAGCAATGCTATGTGTACCAACATCAAACAGATTGAATTTATAATTGTTTATTATTTACTCCGAAACATTTTAATTTGAGGTTTAGCAAATTGATACACATTTTTAAATTAATAATTTTGCGAGATTTGATTACCAACGTTAACGATCTTTTCCCGATTATATAAAGATTGACTATCTAAAATTATGAGACATTTACTGCCGTGCATGTATGTGTGCAAAAATAGCTTCTACGTTTGATAGTTTGGGGCAGTTTTATCCAGACTACTAAAAGAGGTTGTTTTACAAACAAAAACGATTCTACCTCATCTACTCATCACAATTATAACAAGAAACACAATCCAACTTACCGCATCCTTCCTCTCAGTGGCCACGCACACAGAGCGCACCCTGAAGGGGTCCACGTAAGTGCAGGTGCAGGTCTGCACGGAGTTGTACTGCAGCATGCGGCTGGTGATGGACGCAGCTGCCGTCTGGAGGTACTGCTTGCGCTGTCCTGGGTTCAGCTCGTGGTAGGTGGTCGTGGAGAACACGAAACCGTCGGTCTGGAAATGGTAGTTTATTAGAAAAGAGCAAAAATATACAGTAATAAAAAAAATTTCAGGACAATTTTCACACACGGCACGATCTGATCCCATACTAAGCTTTCGCTTGTGTTATGGAAACCAGATGGCAGTTAAACATACATAATATATAATTTTAAATAAAAACTTATATAGATATATATACAGATATACAGAAATTAAAAAAATGGATTTTAATCGCATTTCATTTTATCCATTTTAGGTCATGTTTTGGAAAATTTTCAGCGATCGTGGTCACAAGCAGACTGTACATTACTCGAGTCAAAAACACATGTATATAGTACTAGACTGGGAAATTACTACGTAAGCAACCAACTAGCTAGATCGTTGGTAACAAGGTAATTTACTAGTAATACGTAAGAAATTATAGGAGCTTTTGGATTAGGTATGGGTGTGAGATTTTGAAAATACTTACATCCTGA
Organism: Colias croceus; assembly: GCF_905220415.1. Classification (NCBI taxonomy): domain Eukaryota; kingdom Metazoa; phylum Arthropoda; class Insecta; order Lepidoptera; family Pieridae; genus Colias; species Colias croceus. Next base: position 6,968,855 of record NC_059562.1, read on the forward strand.
GCCATGTTGATGCAACCATCATTGACGCCAATGTCCATTTTAGATCTGAGCGCTTCTGTGTCCTTCTGTTTCTTGTCTCCCAACACTAATACGGCATTTTCGGAGAATCCTGTAAAATTAATAATGTTTGATAAGTGACAAGCAAAATGATTTTCTTTTCCGACTTGATAGTCACTTAAAAGATCGACTTATAGATACTATTTTAGACACACTTGGTGTTATAAATATAGAAATATAAGTTATTCTTATCTCCCAAAATCGACCTTGATATTAAATCAGTAAAACTTATTAAATATTTGTACGATTCGTACACCTGGGGATGCTGCTGATAATTACTATATGAAAATGAAAATATGCTCTGTACGTTTGCACCGTACAATAATATTAGAGTCATATTTACGAATAAATTGATTAAAACTTACCAACAACAGGCTTGCCACCGATCGGCGCAAGCTTTGATGTCTCAGTGATGACAGACACACTGTATGCGTTGTTTTCCATCCAGATGTCGTAAGACACGGTGCGTAGGGCTTCAACCTGAAACAGAATATAATGTTAAACATTTTAACTAGTGATATGGAATCTAAATAATTTAAAAAAGGATTATGGCAATTGAATAAGTGCTGAATTGATAATATGTGCTCACTAAAGATTTAATTTGAGATTTATAACAATTTTTGTACAGCTAAGTGCATCGAGTGAATAAGTATGATAGTTTTTATATTTTTATGTTTTTACTTAATAATGACAAAGGTCTTATCTGATTGAAATGAAATTCAATTTTTATAAGTAGATACCTAGCTTGATATAATAGTAATAAGAAAACTTACCAAGAAGAACTGGGGTTCGCAGGTGGTTCCAACAGAGCTGATGAGATGCTTCACAGCGCCAGGTCGGAGCGGTAGGTCCGTGATGGAGGCGTAGCCGGCCATGATGTTTGTGGCGCCTGAAATCATAGAGTACATGAGTTTAAAGTGTTAATATAATATGGTCTAGTGCTTTCACTTTTTTATAAAAGTTGCAAGAGGATACAAACTAACATTACTATAGCCAAACGTAAAAAAAATGTGTGCGTGTACTAGTGTAGGTACACACGAAAGAAGTGAAACTTCTTTATGACCTTATTTTTTCAAAAAATAATTTACTATATGCTACTTAACAGAAATACGTCGAATGTGTGCGTCGAATCACGCGTGGTAGGGATGAGAAAAAGATGGAGCGTAACGGAAAAATGTTACACTTAATTTTTTTTCAACCCCGATAAAGAAGTTTCACTTCAAAAATATTCTCATTAAATATCAATTACATTCCAATAAATATTTTGGACAAAACTGGTACTTGACGTTTTAAAATATAAGCTTATTTCAAAGAAAAATAAATATTCAGTACTCACCAACATTAACCTTGATGTATTCAATGATGTCCATGATGATGTCTTCAACCTTGTCAACACTGGGGATGCCAGTCTTCACACGCTCGCAGGTGTTGTAGCGGCTCTCGTCGTCAAATATCACCTTGGCATTCTTCAGTTTCACTGTAGATAGATTTGTGGTGGTAATTTGTTATTTAGATGATTTGATTTTTACAGTGCGTATCATCAGATAGTTGTCGATTAAGTTTGTTCTTTCAAATAAGTATTACAGGTTTTATTGATTTAAAAGTAGAAGTGGATGAAAATATAGGTATTAGAGTATACGTTATGTGGTTTTCTTGTCATATTAATTCCTGATGTTTTTATAATAATGATATTATTTTTTAACTGACACACTAGATGATTTCTTTGTGAATCGAAATATTATTTTGTTGAGAAATGACTTTAAATTTATCTAATATTAAGCAGACATTTCGTACAAGAGTAGTGGAGACGAAATTTAGTGATTGCGAAGTGATAAATTTAAATATTTTAAGAAAATCAGATGGAAAAGAAAATATAAATATAATCAAAGAAATTATACTCACAGTCAGTATCATACAAGATCGGGTACGGGTATTTAGAGGTAAGACCGACGAGGTACACCTTGATGTCAGAGATGCGCTTGCTCTTGAGTCCGTCAATCACTTGCGACACAAGGGGCACGATTAGTTCCTTGTAGTTTTGTTCGTTGGCCTGGAAAAAATAGTTTACGTTTAGTTTAAGTTTACGTGTATTTGTATAACTAAATTGACCGTTGTTCATCATCATAGATCGTGTATAAGATTTACGTGAAATCGATGGCAAAATAGTAATGCTGTTTATGGTATAGTTTAAATATATAAATATACAATCATAAATAAAGAACAAAGGAACTTTTTTTCATTTGAGCAGATTAAAAGCCGTTAAAGAGATAAGTGAGATATAGGTAACTTCTATGAGAAGTATTGATAAACTAAGCAGTTCGGTTTTGACTTTTAATAAAGTATTTCAAAAAAAATCTAAATGGATAATATGTTCCTCACCTTAGTAACCTCAACAGACACAATAACATCAGCCTGTTTCGCTGGCAGTTTGAATTCATACACCTCTCCAACTTCCCGTGGCTTGTCGCCGTCAACACAGCGCACGCAGCGCGCGGGCAGCACGGCGGGCAGCAGGCCGGTCAGAGCCAGCGCCGCGTAGCCGCGCGCGAGGTCGCACGCTTGGTGGATCGCATCTTCGCCGTCACCGCTGCATGCGTGGATGCACGCTTGTCTGGAGAGGGTTAATTTTTATGTAAAATATTATCTACACTAATATTATAAAGAGGAAATCTTTGTTTGTTTGTTTGATTGTAATGAGCTAAGGCCCAAGATAGAACGCGATGGCGGTGCACTGTGGACGCCTTCTGCCCCACATAGGGGACATGAGCTAAGGCCCAAGATAGAACGCGATGGCGGTGCACTGTGGACGCATTCTGCCCCACATAGGGGACATAGGACAATAAGTCAATTAATAGGCTCATATTAACTACTGGACCGATTTTGATGAAATTTGTCACAGACAATTTTTAGACCCTGAGAAAGAACATAGGCTACCTTTTATTGCGAAATATGTACCACGGGCGAAGCCGGGGCGGACCGCTAGTAGTATATATTTTTTGAGTTGGAAATAAATGCTGTTTGCTTTTATACTTTATTTCTATAGCTATAAACAAGCTATAAAGCTATGGAGTTTCTTGCCGATTCTTCTCCATAGATACTGCTTTCCGAATCGGTGGTAAATGTTAAAAATACTTATGTAATGACGATTCGAAAGTGCTACTAAATAGTAGTCTAATTGAATAAATAAATGTTTGAGTTTTTTGAGTTTGAAAGGATTATTATTCATTCATTCATACAGCAAGTATTTTATTCCATAACTTGCTTTATTTTATTATGAATGTAAACTTGTGGGGATCATGGACGTACATATACATTGACGATATATTTTTATTTTGGTAAACTGACCTTTAATACCTTTTTTTTTTTTTATATAGTGGGGAAATCTTCTTAGATACCCCCGGCTCCCGGGGATGGAGCCGTGGTTATGTCGGATTTCTACCGACTAAAACCCCACTCTGTTCCATCGCGCTGCTTTGGACGGAACTGCGGGAACGGTTACGACTCTACCGCGTGTGACCTTTAATACCTAAATATTGCTATTTTAGATGATTCCGATCCAGGAAATTTAATAGATCGTTACAACATCATTGATCTTTCATACTAAAAAGTTTATTACTATAATGAAATTCGATTTTCTACTTTTCCAGTTACCATCCACACATCATATACTCCTGAAAATTTTTCTATGTTACCATAATACCGTTTTATGTACCTACATTATAGATAAGTAAGTAATTACCTGAAAGGTGCAATATCAAGGACCAAAGACAATGGTCTGAGGGGTGAAGTGCCTCCAAACACAGCTTCACATGCAGGTGGCAGTGCCGCGTGCATCTGGTGGTGCGAATGTTCTGGAGCTTTCACTTGCGGGCAACTGCCGGCCAGGCGGTACGCGTTACCGAACTCGCTTTCTGATTGAGAGATCTGGAGACAATTGTTGTTAATTAAATACATGCTACGTAAATGTTTGCCTTCGTCTTTGTCTCTGCCTATATGCTTAGTATTCAGGGTTGTTTAATGTAAAATTACAGGCATAATAATTGAGTAATGTAAAATGTTGCTTCGATGAGGCGATGTTTACTTTAAGGGATCTATAATTCTATAACGCTCTATATTTTATTAATGAGTATGTTTTGGCACATTTTTCAAAAATTGTTCCGGAAATCAAATGTTAAATATAAATTGGAAACAATTATTATTAATTTATTTATCCTTATTTGTACAGTAATATTGGAGTTTTAGAGCCAATACATAAGTTATACCAAAATTTATTTAAAGTAAATTAATCGAAACAATACTATTACGATAATTTTATGTAGAAGAGGAGCCACTAACCTTTCCGTTGGGTAGTCTGAAATCGTCGTAAGGTTCGTTGTTGCCGTCTCCAAGAAGACCGCGCAGTTTGCCGAGGTAGAAACCAGAAACTTCGATGTAACACACCTGTGAATTTATAGGGTTAATTCATTTGTGTAAGTATTATTGCCTACAGGCAAAAAATATCGGTTTTATATAATAAGTTTAATTAAATAATAAACACATACCAATTAAGTTATTAATTTAAATGGCAGAAGGGAATATTCGATGATTCAGTAACTTTAAAATCGTTATATTATTGCCTTAAAAATCATGCGTTTGGAAGTTAAGAAAGAAACTGGTAAATATGAAAGCTTGTAACAATTATTGGGTAAAGGATTATTATAAGTTTCTTACCTCAAGTTTGCTAGTACAGTAAGCCATAACACCGTACAGTGAGCCAAGACCGATGCGTCCGTTGGGTTGTCTGAACGCGAACGATTCCTTTTCGATGATAGGGTAGCCGTGATTGGCTCCGTTGATAGATGCCTGCGAGAAAATAATAAAGTAAGTTAATAAATGTGTTAATATCAAGGTATTAACAATAGTTCTGACAAAAGAGATCGGGGAAATGGTATTAGAAATTTGAGATTTAATAAATTTTGTAGATATCAATAGATTTAGAAATTGAATTGCCTAAAATCCATAATCATACTTCATAGTTTTGTAAAATTTTACCAGAATAAAAAAAACACGTATCACCTGTCCATTCTCCTTCAGCTCAATAATAGCTCCACTCCTGTCCTCCATGATCAGCGACTTGGGGTTGCCGTTCTGCAGCTGCATCATCAGCGTGAAGTTCCTGTCAACATGATCGTGCGCGAGCACGTAGCGGCACGTGCCCGGGAAGGTGAGGTGGCGACCGTCGAATGTGAAGATGTGCTGACCGTTCACGATTACCGCACGCACTGGGTAGAGAAAGATGGTTTAAATATCATACGATTGATTGGATAGACGTTTTTTTTTATGAGAAATTAGTAAAGACTGTAGAAGAAAAATTCAATGACGCATAGTATACTAAGGGCCGATTTTTCAATCCTTGGTTAAAATTTATACGTTATTCGATGAATAAGTTTTAACCAAGGATTGAAAAATCAGCCCTAAAGGGACTAAGATTAATAGTTGTATTACGGAATCGATAAGATATTACAACGTTCAGCAAATTACAGGAAGGATTTTATTTTTAATGAAATATAAATAATGCGTCATATACATATTATGTTAAGTAGATATGTAAATTTTAAACAACGTTTATTCTTAATTTAGTCGGTCGGAAAGTTATGGTCAATCATACATAATACATCTGTGGTATTAACAAAAACTTTAGATTCATATTGAGCAAGGAAAAATACTAATTAATGTGATAACTTACTCTTAGCTGGTACTTCATCCAATGGGTTGAGACTACGTGGTCTGTAAGCCCTGATCAAGCTAAGTGGGTTGGGGATGTCTCCTTGAATGAGTTGAGAGATGAAGCTCATTCCAGCGGAGCCGCCGAAGTAGGGCGCTGCGAATGATTGTGGGCCAGATAGGGATGGCTAAAATAAAAATAAAAAATGGTTGAAGCTATAAGAAACCTATATACTTGTTATTTTAACGCTGCAAATTCTATTCAGTGACATTAGCATTCATTTCATAATAATTAATTAATTTTGACAAACATTTTATAAGGAATGTTTATAGGATTATATTATTATAATAACTCTACATTAAAAAAAAATTGTAAATGCATTTAATTTTATACGTATATCTATATACTAGGTCGTACTACTTATGTACATCATTAATCATTAACTCACCATAACAAGAGCAGGGATAGAGTTAAATCCAAGTTCGTTCAGGTTCTTCTTGACGAATTGCACGAGAGATGTGGCAGCTGCCACCAATTTCTCATAAACAACCTTAAGTTCTGCCTTCTCGTCAATCTTTTCTTGACGCAGTTTCTTCTGAATGTAGTTGAAGAGAACGTCAGAGAAGCTCTGTAGTTCTTCAGTTGGGAGGAAGCCTCGGATCGATTGTTGACCTTCTTGTAAAATGGCCAGGACTTGTTCTGGGACGGCTAATTCTTGCCACTGTTGATTAAAAGGTAAATATTCAAATTAATTTATTAAGTTAAATACATTTCGACATACATTCTTAGTGTAAATACTGAAGTCAAATGTGGAATTGAACGCATATAAACGTAAAATTACCTTCTCCTTGATCATAGAGATGACTGGCATTTCCTTGATTTGTTGTGAGATTTCTGCAAACAGTGCTGATGAACGAGTACGGAATTCTTTCATTTGAGATAAGATGATACGAACGACGTCTGCAACATAAACAAACAGTTAGTTAGTTTTACAAACGTTTAATCCAAATTATATCTAATGAAATTAGTTCGTAAAACATATTATATTTTCGAAAATACTTCTCCCATTAAACAAGTCATTTTGAGAGTGCTTAATGAGCTTTGATAATAAGACACCAAATAAAGTAGAAAAGAATATAATTACTACTATAACTATCTCTAAACTTACCCTTGAACATGTTGGTAATCGTGCCGATGAATTCATCGAACTCAGGCTTGTGTTTCTCGAAGAAGTCGATAAAGATAGCGGCCACATGAGCTGCGGCGTCGATGATACCATCCATGTATTGTCTGAATGCTGCTGTGAGGTTGTCGCACAGTTCCTTTAGTTGGGGTTCGATCTGTGGATGATTTTGTTGATTAGAACATTATTTTGTTAAAATTTCAATTAAATTGACTGTTATGTCTGTTGATAATTTTGTAAAGCTTAATTTATCGATGTTTCGATTTGAAATCGGCCATATCTTGAAAGAAGAAGACAGAATCAAATTCGCCCACTTGATGGATTTGTAGAATCGATAGCTTAATAAAGGTATTAATTGAATATTGGTTTGTACCTATTAGTAAGTATTTTTAACCGACTTCAAAAAAAAGGAGGAGGTTATCGATTCGGCCGGTTTTTTTTATATGTATGTACACCGATTACTCCGAGGTTTCTGAACCGATTTACGTGATTCTTTTTTTTTCGATGCGGGATGGTGTCGAATTGGTCCCATAAAAATTTTATTCGGATAGGCCCAGTAGTTTTTATTTTATAAGCATTTTTGTCTGTATTTGTAAATGTTGCAAGTGCAAGTTTGAAGTCGGTTGTTTTTAACGCAGTTATTGACTTGTATAAATACTATTTCAACACTAAACGTTACAGTAGAAACATTAAGTGGAAATTTAAGAATTAAATCTGATTTGCATCACTACATTGTATAAAACAAAGTCGCTTTCTCTGTCCCTATGTCCTTTTGTATGCTTAAATCTCTTAAACTACGCAACGGATTTTAATGCGGTTTTTTTTAATAGATAGAGTGATTCAAGATGATGGTTTTAATATGTAATTTATTAGGTTTTGGACAAAGCGGGCGAAGCCGCGGGCGGTAAGCTAGTAATACATAAATTATTATGCAGTGCAGCTATTTATGATTACAGTTTATTGATTAATTATTCTCCTTACCTGTTTCTCGTACATTTCGTAGACCTTCTTGCTGAGGTCTGTCACAACTTCAATGTACTTGTCAATCAGTGGTTTGGTCACCGTTATAACTTCATCGATCATCTTAGCGATAATTTGGACGAGATCGTGCCTGTTAAACAATAAATTAATTTTAATTTAAACAATATAACTATAGCTAAATACTCTGACTTCTACATGATGATAAAAATGTATTTCTTTACAAAAAGTGAATTTTACTAATCAAAATAACTTCCTTCATTGAATAATATTAAAGTTAGTAAATAATTATTCTTCGCGACATAATATTAACCATTCTTCAGATTCACTTATGTGTAAATCTATTACTAATATTGTAAAGCTGAAGAGTTTATTTGTTTGTTTGTTTGAACGCGCTAATCTCAGGAACTACTGGTCCGATTTGAAAAATTCTTTCGGTGTTAGATAGCCCATTTATCGAGGAAGGCTATATACATATAATCACGCTAAGACCAACAGAAGCGGAGCGCAGCTAGTACAGAATAATTATTATCTTCAAATAGATTTGTTACACTATCATGAATACTTACGCAGCCTCTGAGAGCTCTTTCAAAGTCTTGTCGTTGGTGATTTCCTGCATCAGTTTCTGGAAGTCTTCGCGATAAGCCTGTTCCAGTTCCTTAGCCTTGGGTTCCACTCGCTTGAGCATTTGCTTGAAGTCGTTGCTGTTCTTCTCGCTAATTTCCTTTACCTTGGCAATGAGTGTGTCCAAGTCCTTTTTGAACGCGGTCTGTAAGATATTATGTTTGATTTATTAAGTTGAAAGTTCTGTTTGACCATATTTTAAAATTAACGTGCAGTAATTGTTTTGTTGAAAATTTATATGAGGTGTCCCTTTTAGATCTTAATACTAATTTTAGTTATCACACCAGAAACTATTCCGCAATTAAATAAATAATTTGATTTTTATTTTTTATGTGTAATTTTCATTTTAAACACATTGATTAGTATTATGACACAAAACTGTTGTAGTAAATTTAGACTATGCGATAATGTTCTTTGAAATACTTGGTGTACTCACCACAAAGTGATTGTAATTGTCCTTCGAGATGCCATAGTCGGAGTTGACCTGGTTATCCTTCATGAACAGAGCGGCGTGGACGATGTTGTTCTTCTGTCCAGGTAAAACGATGTCAACGGAGACGTCCACACGTTCCTCTGGGTTCAGGTGACCGATGATGGACAGCTTGCGTTCCTTCTCATCTGTAATAACAAGAAGTTTTAAAGCGATGGATTCATTTGGAATAAGGGAGCTCATTGTTTATTTCTAATTCAACGTTTTATTAATTGCTTCTAGAATATTATAAATTTATGTATATTGCTGGAATGAGCTATTTAAATATATTAGACTCATCATAATTATCATCATCATCATCATTATCGTACCATATTATACGTATATACATTAGACTCGGTTCAACATTTTATGTATTGAATTTATATATTTGATTTTATGGCATTCAAATGCTTTATAAGTACAAATTTATATTAAAGCGCCTCGGAATGGCGCGAAAGGATGCGGGTTCGAGTCCCACCTCGTGAACGAATTTTTTCTAATCTTTATAAATTTGTATTTTATGAATTGCTTAATTATTTCTTGGATCAGTAACTAAGTGAATGTAAAACAATATATAAAAGAAAGGAGACTCACCACTGTATCCAGTGCTGAATTCATAGTATTGGTAGTCCTTAACAATACCATATAACTGCACAGGTTTGAGCTGCAGTAAGCTGAAACGAAGGTCAGCTTGCTGCAAGTTCTCCTTCATTGTAGCTGATCCTTCCAGGTCAATGACCTTTACTACTGGTGTGTCGAACTGTAAAAGGAGAATATGATTTATGTTTTGTCTTCTTTTATTTTTTAGCATTTACACGTTCATACAATTCGTTCATGTTTGTTATGTATTTCAAATCTTAGAGCTTACATTTTTAATATTTTACCTCCTATATAATTAAGTCAACATAACTTTCTACTGTTGCTACTCTTTTTCTTTAAGGTATTTATTGATATTTGAAAAATATTGAAATTCATGGTTGTATCTGAAAATGCACTTACCACAATTTTAACGTGAACAGGGCTGGCTTCCATGTTGAATTCAGCTTTACGGTCCTATAATTATAATAAAAATTAATCAGTAAGTTATAACATTTAGCAATGCCGTAAAAATCAATATTAATTGTTAGAAGCGCATATAAATCAAGCACTAAACAGTCCACAATGTTTGTTGTTGTTGTAAATCACTTATTTCCAAACCTCGATAGATAAATTAGCTATGTTAAAGGAAAAATAGGATTCTTTCATGCATTAACAGATGCAAGAGTTAAAACAGCTCTTTTTGAAATAACACCGGTATTTTAATAACATTTCATTAATTTATAAGATAAACTTACGTTGCCAAGTACAGGGTGGGAGACAAGAGCCACACTGGACACTTTGACGGAGTTTTCAGATGGACGCTGCACCGCTCCGCGGACGCGGACGAGAGCCTCCTAAAATTAGAATTCATTGATTAAATCTCTTGTTAATATTATATTTATATATGTAATGAAGTTTTGAAAGTTGAATGAGTTGAACAAGAATTGAGTTTTGTAATAGAAGGTTTTAATTGAATTAAACATAAAAACAAAAGCATTAGAGCAATAAGAAAAGAATCAACCAGCAACAAATTTATTAATTAGAAGATAAACGAAAAATGTGAAGATAAAAATAACTATTAAAATATTGAACTAAGATCCAAAAAATACATCATCATAAGAAAGAAATAAACAATTACACCGTACCTTGCGAATCTTAGGGTGGACGAAGCCAACTTCAGCCAACGCGTCACCTCCTTGGTCATTAACGTTCAGGTCGACCAGGAATCTGGCGCCAGTCTTGGTCTCCGGCCTGTTCTTGTCGGGGTACAGGCTCATTTCACCACGGATGGGGAATGGCAGGGATTTGTCGGTCGGGTATTGGACAAGGGTCTCTACAGCGAAAACGCGTTTGGGCAGCGTCATCGTGAAACCAGCTGGGAATTCTGTAATAATAGATAATAGTAGGATGTGAAGATTTTAATACGCTTTTAAAAATGTTGTGTGGTAAATATTTTTTGAATGTTTATTTTATAAAAAAATCTTCCATTTATAGGTGTATCGAATTTGATACTAATAGATTTTTTTTTGTATCAAATTTAGATAATACAGTCTCGTCTCTACTTTTTTTCACAAAAAAGGTGCAATTGCTTAATTAAAGCTGTACTACTAAATTCCTAGATAGCTTCTAATTATTTTGTAATAGTTAAAATTATTGTTTAAATGTATCTACATCATCTTTTATCAAGGGTTTGATGATGATGGAAAATATTTAAAACCTGCATAGTAAATCCTATCTAATAGTTTAATAAAAAATAACGTTACTATAGTATTGTGAAATTATTATAATACTCACTGCCAAACTCAGGTTTGCTGTAGGCATTCAAGTGCATCTTATCAGACTCCCTGTTGACGTGCAAGTTGAGCAAGTACTGCGGGAACTTCTTGTCGGAGAACTCGTTGCTGATCTCAAGCCCGAATTCCGTGGAGACGCCGAGCTTACGCAAGTCGAAACCGACGTTGAAGAGGTGTTGGATCACGCCGGCTTCTGTTGTGCAATGTTATATTTAGATGCTTATTGCTATTTATTTTATTATAATATGCTTAGATGCTATTTTTAGTTATGTGGGTTCTTCCGATGTATGTGTATGCAAAATTTACATAATAATGATTCGTCTATATTGAATTTTTCTTATAAAAAATGTAATTTTCACATTATGTTAAAAGGAAAATGAGTTCTGTCAACAGAAAACTCATTCGTCAGTGATGAACTTTCTATAAGTTGTTAAGGACATAAATATCCAAATCAACCAACCTTATTAAAAAACAAATGCTATTCTATCAAAAAATTAAACTTAAAGTAGGAATCTCGATTTATTTTCTATCCAAATAACATAAGAACAGCACTTACGGGTCATAGCGATCTTGGAGTTCAATTCTGCGTGTGCGCATTGTTTCTTCTCTTCGCAGTACACGTACGAGGTCTTGTATTCCAAGTTTGTGATGCGGGCTTCGGCAACGTGGTTAAGTTCGCCAACAGCTACGTTGATGAATGTCTGTAATAAATAATTCATTGCTTAGTCTTAACGGAGCACTACGTGTAAAATAAAAGTTTGGTAACGAATTATCAAAATTAACTTCTGTTTTAAGATTTCGCTTTTTAGTATGAGATTTACCTGTAAAGACTTATTCTATCACACCAGTTCTTTCGTTGAGTATCATAGAAGAATCTTTAGCGTGTTCTTCTTATAAATCTATCAATGAGGAATATTTGATATCTACGTTTGTATAACAAAAATTTATTACATTAAAAGCGCTGTTATCTTACCTCGATGCCCTGTTCATTGCCCTCTGTAAGCAAAGTGCGGATGAACTTGAAGTTAGCTGGTTTCTGCGAGTCTTTAACCTTGAGGGTTCCAGATCCTTCAATGATTGTCTTCAGACCTTCCTCCTTCTTGATTAATGAGGTACTACAATAGTTAAAAGTTCGTTAATTCAATCTTGTATTGAAATCTCAAAATATATTGAATCGAAGAACCTAGTCATACCTAATGGCTAATTTAATTAATAATTGTAATAGACAAATATTTTTTTGAGTGAAATGACAAGTAGTGGACCGTGGACCTGGAATTTCAATTTTTTTATAACAGAGTTAATCATTTAATTTTTAGAGCAGTTAAAAAAATACATTTTAAATTTACCTTCCACTCAATACATTCTTGTTGTCATTAATCGCGCTGAATTCCAATCTCTTGCCGTTGCCAGCGTCCTTGCTAGAGATATCCAACTTGTAGTTCTTGAGAGCAAGCGATTGCGAGTTTCCGCGGAATTTCAGGAAGAGATCATTCTGGAAACCGACTTCGAAGGTAGCGTCCACGTCGAATTTGTTGAAGTTAACGAATTTGAGTTCAACCTCACCGTGCTTGGCCTCGAAGTTGGAGCCCTTCATGTAGACTCTGCAAAATGAAATAAAAGAATATAGATATAATTATAGAGTACTAGCTTTCCACCCGCAGCTTCGCCCGCGCAGTTAAAGAAAAACCCGCATAGTTCCCGATCCCGTGGGATTTCCGGGATAAAACCTATCCTATTTCCCGGGGTAAAAAGTAGCCTATGTCCTTTTTCGGGTATCAAAATATCTCTATACCAAATTTCATGCAAATTGGTTCAGTAGTTAAGGCGTGATTGAGTAACAGACAGACAGAGTTACTTTCGCATTTATAATATTAGTATGGATAAGATTGCTGATTTTTGTTAAGAGAGTTTAAAATTTAATTAAGCTCAACAAACGTATATTTTACGTAGAGGTAATAATTAATCTCGATTAACAGTAGAGATGTTATATTAATGTCATGCCTACGTAATTGTCTGATAGATTAATTTACAGATTATTAAAATCTCTTTGTTCTTAGGACATAGTAATGACAGTATTTATCTGTACTTATCATCGTGAAAAAATGCATGATTTGCTTACCTCGCAACCTTATCAGAGCTAGGGCTTGAGTATTTGAAGTCAAAGACGGGCTTGATCTGCGACAACACCAGTAAGCTCTCCGAGCGGTACACGCGGCCGTCAGCGTCGATTGATAATACGCTGTCGTAGGTGTCAGGTGTTGGGTTCTGAAGAAGATAAATGGAATTAAAATATGCTAAATAGGAACTAAAAATCAAAATCGTATAATAACTTTTCATATTATGTTATAATATTATGTCCGACTTCATTTGTTTTGTTAACTTTTATAGTACCCAGAGAACAATCGTATTTATTGATGTAAGTTTTAATAGAATAGGTTGTGTTTTAAACAAAGATATTTACAAAAACTTTTGAAGGCAGGGTTTAAAAAATTGGTTTCCGTAGCTTTTATAAGTACGATGTACTAATTATTATTTACGTTATCTTATTGTTTTATTTCTTTGTTAATTTTTAGACTTTAATCATAAGTTTCACCTTGTTGTGCAAATTGAGAACCAGCTTCTTCAGCTTATCATTTTGTGGGGCGTTCGCGTTGACCTTCAGCTCGTAATCTCTGCCTGCTGATGATCCCTGGATGTTGAGGGACGCAGTTTTGCCCTTGCCGTATTGTGCTTTGAATTCCATATCGCCAGATTTGGAGTCACCTGATAATATTCAATTATGAAGTTAATGTTGTTTTAAAAAAATAATAATAACCAGATATATTTTTGGTGGTGACGATAAAGGAATTTAAGAATTTAGTTGCGTTTATTTTTATTTGATTTTCATAACGAATCCCAGCAATCTTTCTGATTCTTTCTGTTCGATTTTTTATGTTACATTCGTCTATTTCTATTAGTATTTCAAAGTAATTGGGAACTTTATTAACTTCCTAATTATTATTTATGTCGTAATGTTACCTTCTATGTCAGCCTTGTAGTTGACATCGAGCACAACAGGGTCGTAGTGGGGAACGATGAGCTTCAGCTTGGTGTTTCCATTCTTGGTGTTGTATTTACTGCTGCCGTCGATCTTGTAGATGTCTCCGTTGATTTGTAGAGATTCAATTAAGGTCACCTGATGGTAGAGGACATAAGAGTAAGTTTACGTAAACTTTTTGTTAAATTTAACTTAACTTACTAAACGAAACAACGTAATTTTAAACGAAAATCTTGAAATATTTTTATTGGCATTTGTACTAAGTATTAACATACCTAATAATATTATTTGTATTTGTCCATTTCATTTTTGCAAGTTGTAATTTTTAGCGAATCTTCTTTTGGCGCGTTGAGAGTAAAATTTCAAGGTCGCATCATGGCAATACCGTCACGACATGGAGTAAGGCGACGATTTTTGTTTCTTTGAATCTTGCCAAAGCAGTTTCTGACACGTATGCGCTGCTTTTTTTGCAGATTTCAAATATTTTATTAATTTAAACTTACTTCAGAATCCTTGTTTTCGGGCTTCAGGTATAGTAATGTAGACACGAACTTGATGTCATGGGCCTTCTCGAACGGCAAGCGGACTGAGACAGTGAAGTCATCCAAGTATCTGAATGAAAATAATTCGTTTATTAATAAATGAATAAGAGAAAGAGTTAATATTTTAATTTTATAGCATCCAAATGATGCATTCTTCATTAATGAAAAATATTTAAAGAATAGTAAAAAAATCAATTACGCTATAGGCATTATTAGCGTTTAGCTACTATTATGTATTCTGTGCTATAGGCAAAGATGGGAGTTCAAATCCCGCCTCGTAATCGATTTTTTTTGTATTCTCTAAACTATATAAAAAAAATTGAGTACAAAACGTTTACACAACGTAAAAAATTTCTCGTGTAACATAATTAATTGTGTTGCATTATAAACATTTGTCATTTCATTGTAATTTTAATTGCTTCTAAAAAGAGTGTTCAAATGTCATAAGTAATAAGTAAACTTTTGTGACTATTTCTAATAGTATCAGAGTGTTTTTTTTTTCAACTATCAATATAAATTACACCTTTACATATTGCGTATTCAAAACTTACTTCTTTTCGCCGGTCTCTGGGAAGTGTGCGACGTAAGTGCCGACCACCTCAGCAGAGAGATCGTCACCATAGCTGGCCTTCACGCGGTACGGGTCTTCGAAGGACCTGATGTCCTTGAAGCTGAAGCTACCGTCGATCAGAGCGCGCTTGGGGATTAGGTTTCCTGATACATCACCCTGGAAATTGAATTATTTATTAGTTAAACAATTGGCTATATGGTCAGTGCTATAATAATAATTCCGTCTTGGTGTTCTATCCGTACTGGTCGCAAAACATTTTTTAAATTAACAGACTTCAAAAAGGTTTTTTAAGAATATCAGTATCACATCAAAATATGTTGCACCTTTTCATTAAAATAATTTATATGATTTTTTTATAAATGTGCAGAGCTATTTTATTCAATAAAATGTTATTTTTCATTATTTATTATTGTCTTATAAAGAAATATTCTTTCACAGAATTGTATTTACCTTGAATTTGACGTCGAATTTATCGCCATTAGGATGTTTCTTGTAGAAGAAGTTGCTCTGTAGATCGCGGCCATTTTGCAAGCGCATCTCAACTGCACCTTCATAGTCGAATGTCTTTTCCATGTCAGTGTTGGTTAGTTTGCCCTTGTAGCTGATGATGGATGCAGCTCCTCCACGCTTGGCTGCGTCAGACAGAAGGATATCTGCGTGACCGTTGTATACCTGCAATTTGTTTTTTTTTTATAAGAAGCATTCAGAACAATACCAAGGGAAATGGAGAGCAGTTTCTTTCTATGCAACTAATAATATGAAATTAGTTAAAAATGTCTTAATATATTACAAAAAATCAATAAAATATTATCTTTTTTATGTTGCATGAGTTATGATATTGATTCAATTAGAATTACACCAAAAAATAATAAAATTACGTACTCCATCTTTAGCAGCAAGCTCACGGTCGATCTTCAAGTTCAGGCACCTTTCTGTTGGAAGCACAACCTCAACATTTAAGTTGCCCTTATCATCTCCCATCAGACCTCCCTCTTGGTGCACATTGACTTCTGTCTTTTTGCCGTTGTATTCCAACTTGTTCCTGGAAATTATTTGAGGTTAGATGCGTTCGATGCAGTTATAAGCTTACCTATTGACGCAAATAATTAAATCCTATACTATAACTACATTTCAATACATACACATTACACATAATATGCATAGTGCGTAATATAATAATTGGAGATGGATGATAGAACGATAATGAACAATTTATGTGCTTTTTAACGACTCAACATTGCTTCTAAAGAAAGTCTAGTCGAAAAAATAAATATTAGAGATGGAGATTATTCTGCATTATTTCGTATGTCATTTTAAATGCTTACTTGGAATCAATAAGCTTGTCGTTCCTCTTGTTGGTAGTGCTGAAGTGTAGTTTTTCGTTGTTATCCTTCTCGAAGTTAAGGAACAATTCAACGTCTGCGTTGTATACAGGTGCTTTGGAAACGAATTTCACATCAGCTTTAATTTTTCTTTGTGCCTGAAAATAAATTTCGATATGTGATATTTTTATTTAATACCATTATTAACGTTGTATTGATAGAATCTTTAATAACTCAGGCCCCGCAACCACAGACACAATAGAAAATCTATTGTGTCTGGGACCGATCGGGCCGCTTGGGACTCAATGGGTTAAATGTTTGTTCGTTTGATCGATGGTGATCTTAATTTTACTAATAATCTTATAATTTCACAATCACTTTTTACTATGTGAAATTTAAAAGGTCTCAGTAGTATCTTACCTTTTTGAATTCGACGATAAACACACCGTTTCCTTTGCCTTGATTGTCAGTTACTTGGAATTGTCCATTAGCGCTGATGGCATCTTTGAGGATCAGCTTCAGCTGACCAGTTGGGTTCTCACCACGGTTGACCTTGGCGAGGAAGTCGAGAGCCACGTTGTCTTTAGCAAACGAGATGGTAGCGTGAGCGGAGTATAGATTTTCGTTCTCGATGATACCGGTGTCGAAGCTATGAAACAAATAATGTATTTAGAAATACATAATTTGCATAATACATCAATTCAATTTCTTTTGTATAATACATAAATTGAAATTCTTCTTCAATTTATTTATATTTGACTAATAATTATACTTACTTAATATCTTCCTTCATACCACCACCAGCGAGTTTCAAGTGTCCAATAGCTCCAATGTTCAAATCGTTAGCCTTATTTCTGTGTAGTACAACTCCGGACAGTTCGTATTTAGCCATGTTTTTAATTTCAATGTAGTTTTCCAAATTAGATTTGTCGGCGGAAACAATATCTCTCTTAACGAGAACTTCAACGGCTTGTTTGTCTAATTTCAGGCCTAATTTGACTCTATAGTCTCCTTCCTTTTTAATGTGTCTACGGGCATCTACTTCTAAATCAAACTCTCTGTTCATGTAATTTCCTTCAACGTCTAAATCAAACTTTTTAGGGTCGTATTCCAGGTCGAATTTTCCCTTGATTGGTAAGGCGTGGATTTCAACTGTAAAGAATTAAATGAAATGAAAAATCTACGCAAATAAGGTATCAATGTATGAGGAAGGTAAATAAGGAATTGATGTTAGTTCTTACGTTTGTTCTTGGTGATAACGTGAGCGGCATCAGGAAACTTCAGCAGTTGGTTGAAAGTGACGCGTTGGTTTGAGTCGCGAAGATCACCACCATAGTAGAAGTCTATGTCATTGTGGATTGTCTGTGAAATAAATTATATATGTTCATTCACTTTGTAGATAATATATTGTAAATCGGAGCAAGAGTAATGTTTAAAAGTTGCTGTGGTAAAATCATTACAATATAAAAAAATTCTTACATCTTTGGCATTTTCAAAGTGTCCGTTGACCTTGAAGTTAACGTATGGGTTGAGTGTGTTCATGAATTCGAGTTTGACATCGTATCCCTTGAGGGAACCGCTCAGGAGAAGGTTGTGTTGTCCCTTCTTTGCTTTCAGGTCCATCTCGATGACTTTAGGTTCGTAGTTGAAGTGTCCCTCTACGTTTACTGGCTCGTTAGAGTTTGGCAAGTTAACCTGAAATTATCATAAAATATTCAGAACACGTAGAATTAAAACAATAATCATAATTGGTATCGTTTTAAATAAATCAACACGTAGATAAAAGTTAGTTCAATAAACTGCAATCAGTAATTAATAATTCTAACAAGTAATTTTCTACAATTAAGCAAAGAAATGGTTTATTGAAACGTTGACTGTTAAACTTTTCACACCGTTAGTGAAATAAATCGCTTTGTTAAAATAAATAATTCACCTTGATTCCTTCCAAAGTATAACGCACAGCTGGTCCATTGGATTCCTGAATCAATTGTCCATCGACCTTAAGGTTCTGTCTGCCACCTTTGTCTGGCAATTCGTATTCAAGAATTGGTTTCCAGACCTTCCTTCTGTCATTGCCTTGAGCGTTAAAACCAACTTTACCGTAATAGGCCATAGAGTCGATTTTAGCATCAACAAGAAGTGCTTGTTCTGTTGGTTTGGTGAAGAGCGAAATTTGTCCGTGTAACGTTTTGATCGGCGACTCTAATGCTAGTTTGAGAGTCTTCTCCTCTGGGTTGTATATGACATCTCCGTTAAATTGAGTGCGTCGGTTTTGAGATCCTATGAAATTAAGAACATTTTACAAATTAATTTAATAGTGTTTAGATGCATTACGTGACATAACAAATACTTTTTACAAGTTAATCAATTACAATATTGTATGTGTGATAGCTTACGTTAATTTATTGGTGATTTTAGTAGCTACTGATTCAATCTATTTAATTGATTATTGTATCAATTGAATTTGTTAAATTACCTTCAGCGTCAAAGAGCAGTTCAACGCCGTATTTGCCGGTCTGTTTGTCTGTCCTCAAGGCTCCCTTCAGATGGTAACCGCGAAGGTCGTTCTTCTCAAGCGCTACTCGAATCTTGGCGGGGCCCACTACTGGGTATTTCGCCAAGAATTTGGAAATTGAACCTTGGGCTTCAGGTCCTAGTGATAAAAATATTACGTGAAGGTTATGATATAAGATTAGAATTTCTTTTGTTAGCTTTAAATTTAAAATTAAGAATGTTTCAGATTTAAAGCAGCAATTAAAGATGTATGTTATATTTATTGTGATGAAAAAGCTAATTATAATGTACTTTCGCTTTTAATTATTGATGTGAAATTTACCTGAGAATGTAAAAGGTACAGAGAACTCTCCACAAAGAGTAAGACCAAGAATTCCAGACATTTGGTCGAAGCATTCAGAGTATGACTTCTTATCAGAGTCAAACTTGATTGGCGTCTGCTTTTCCATCTGTCCCTTTTCAGCTGAGAAGAATACAAGTTCGTTGGATGCAGTTATGATTTCTTGTTTGTCAATTGGTAGACCCAGTTGGAGATCGAATCCTTGGCCGTTCTCAATGACCTTAGCGATAACATGACCACCAGTAGACGAGTGTAGGTTCACGATTCCTTTAATTCCAGCTGTGACTGCATTAGCATCGACCATCATGACCATTGAGACTTCAATGTCTGTGCTGGGTACGACCTTAACGTCAACCTTAGCATTTTGCGGTGAGCGGAGGATTTGGCGAATGTCAATGTTGGTGGACAGGTCCACACGACCAGTGGCTGATCCAACAACGTCCAATTTGATTGGCAGACCGGTGGCTGTGGGGTACGCCAGTTCAGCGTCCAAGAATAAGAGATGAGCGCGAACTTCTTGCTGCAAGATAAAAAAAAATTGACTTAGTGATATTGATTAAATTCCTATAAGTTGACTTTCTATCGTAAGGACCTACATAAAACTATTTTAAACTGTAATATTAAAACATATAATAATATGAATTTTAGAATCTGTTCTATTATTTATGTAAAAATATATCTACTCTTTTTACTTAGAATAATTATTTAAGTTATATTTTTGTATTTACCTGGAAGTGTTTGACTTTGTTAATGCCATCGCTGACGATCTTCATCACCTGGTCGAGACCCTTGTTGAAGTCGAAGCCCTTGTCGTCTCCTAGAGATAGGAACACCGCGTCGGTTCCGAACAGCTTCAGGTAGACATCGAGGTCCAGCTCGTTATTGTAGGGGACTGATTCAGCTTTTACCTGATGAATGTAAAATAATATTAGTAGTAGTCGATAGTAAAATAATGACACGTAAACATTTTACAAAGTGAATCCATTACAGATATTTATATTGTAAAATACGAGACTATGTTTCTCTATTATATTGTTGAATTGGTTATCTTAGAATATTATTATCGTTATATTATTACTATGTTTCTCTTCTCCATAATACTCGGGTACCACCAGAAGGACGGTACCCGGATCTTTGGAAGGCTTACGTGGGGACACGGATCCAACACGCAGAGGCCCTTTCGAGACTTTTAATGTGTTGTGGGACACCAGCCGCAGCCTGCCCATGACTGCACTATAGAGATACAGCCCTAGGCAGTCCGCGGCCGATGTAGGACTATTGCAGGGTATGGAAATTTAATAATTGGGCTATGGATTGGGATGCTAAATGGACTGGTACTGGGGACTATGGGAAACTATGGCACCTGCCTTTCTACTAAAAGAAAGTAAAAATATGGTGGCAGGTGGTGACTCGCCCTCTCACTGTATGGGCCCCCGAAACAAGTCACTGCAATAGTGCGACAAGGGGGCAACATATTGTGAGCAGCTAAGGGTGGAGAGGCGTCCCTGGACTTTAAACTCCGATCACGCGCTCCCTGAGGGTCCAGCATCACGTGCCCACTCGCCACTTACGCTTCGCATCCACCCTTCGAGCTAAAAGCTCTCGCGACTCCACTCTGGCCGGCCGGTTAAGGCAAGCCAGAGGTGGGGGTCCTGTCCTCGTCAGGCTTCACTCCGACCGGCCGGTGAAGGCAAGCCGGAGATGAAGACAGGGGCCTCCCCCGGGAGCACTCGGTTCCCGCAGGGTCGCTACTCCCCGACACCCCGCCACAAGGTGTCCTGCGGGTTGACTGATTGCACGGGTGGAATATCTATTATCACGTAAACAATAGATATCCCAACCGTGGGCGATGGGGTCGTCACATCCCTACGCCCTTATTACTATCATTATTACTTGTTAAAGACGGTTTAAGAAACCATTCTGTTATTTTCAAAAGTTCGCTTACACCGGTGGATAATAATAAAAACACTTACGTTCTTGTCGAAGTTGTCAACCTCGCTCTTAACAGAGCGGCGGCCTCTCAAGTTCCCGTCGACCTTCTGGAAGGTTTCTTCAGCGCGTTTGTACAAGTTGTCGTAGATCTCTTGTGGCTTCTGTGTGCGGAACATGCCTCTTGGTCCCACAAAGTGCTCGATCACGCGGTCCAGGTTGCCTTGACGACCACCGATCTATGAGGAATGAAAATATAAATTATTTCACGTGCTTTCAAAATGCAACTGCTTTTTTTAAATTTGATATTTATTGAGTATTTATTGCTGTATTTGAATAATAATAATAATTAAACACACCAAGTGATTTATGTACAGTCTCTTTTCCTCTCAGTTTAATGTTCTTTGAACTGAATATTTACTTAACGCAAGCAGTACAATTTAAAAAAATAGTAATCACCTCGAAGACGTTGATATTGTGTCCGAAGATTTCAGCTGTCAGGTTGAAGGTAGCAGATCTTGGGAGGAAGGAGTCCTGCGAGTAGATGATGGCCTCTTCGACGGTACCACCAGCGCCCAAGGCGTCGATGTTGTATGAAAACTCACGGAAGAACGAGTATTTCCTATGAACATAACATTTAAAACATTAATTAAATTACACGCGGCAGAACGAATATTTTCTATTCAGAACAATTAGAATATAAAATAAATATATATTAGCTAATCTGTTGTTGCGTAAAATTTTTGTTGAAATTATAAATTCATTCGCATCCACACTTAAAATCATTTGCGTAAGTGTATTATTAAAAAAAAAAATATAATAAGTCCATACATTTTCTACGCTTTCCTTTATGTGATTTTATCATCAGTAAATAAAATTACCTGTCATCAACGTTGAATTTGCTGGGAGTAGAAATGAGTCCATAGTGTTGGCGAGCGAGCTGCTTGTCAGGGTTGGCTGATGAACGGATGTGTCGCAGAGATGTGGTGATGAAACGGCCGACTGGAAGTAAATTTCGAGTTAACTTTATGCTGCGCGTTATTTCTATCTTATATTTTGTTTTTTTGTTATCTTCACCTATCTCAGAATACAATTACTAGCGCAATATAATTTATTTAATCTTACGGTGTGAGATCATTAGTAACATTTTATGGTTATATTTTCATTCATTAGTATCGTATGATTCGTATGTGTTTACAGTTGGCTTACATAATGTAAATATAAATTTTTTCATCAATAAACATAGAATCTCAATAGAAAAAAATCTGTAATAATTACATTTCATTAAAAACGCGTCGTTTCAAAAAATCAAACGTTTAAATCGTAATCGTATAAGAAAAACCTACCTTGGTGTACAGGTTCAGAGTCCAACAAAGCCTTGATTTCATTGGCAGACTTGCCACAAGGACACGCGATCACGGCAAGGTACGCCTTGATACGGATTTCAGAATCCAATTGCCTGTTCTTCATCAGGTCCAGACCGGTCTTCTTCAACTATATGAACAATATAGAGCAGGAATTTAATTTAAAGTTCTGACTAATTACAATTTTAATTAAATACGACATTTATTATAATTTTGAATGTTTATCTCTTCTGTTAAGATCTAACCTTTCTGAAAAGCGCCTTTTAATATTTTGTACTATTTGACTAGATTTATCTATCATTTTTATAAGTAGTATTTTTCATAGCTTTTACGTTACAATATACCTAAATTGACGTATATTATACTAGAAATTCTATACGTTGACAATCATTTGTATTCTATGCTATATATTCCATATTCTTTGCCTTGTATATGCCCATTGACCGGCATGAATCACATTCGATTCTTAGTTCTAAAGTTATAATAGTTACCTTAGCGGCACAAGGATCAGCCTGGAAAGCTTCCAAAGCGGCGACTCTCACGCGGGCTTTGACGTTGTTGTCGTTCGCGCAGTGCACGAGCTTGTCGATCAAACTGTCTTCCAAGTGGCGAATGTTGCGGATACCCTTTAGTACTGCTACCACCTGAATAATATATAAAAAATATAAATTATATAGTAATTTTACTCATGAAAATATTGAAGGCGATATAAGGAAGTAAACACAAAACTTCCTTTCTGATTCACTTTAATTGCAACCAGTTGAAATTTAACTGTAATGTTTTTAGTGTTAAAGATGATCAAAAGCAAAATATGGTCCTAATTCAAATAGCTCAAGTTGTACTAATCCTGTTTAAGTTATAATAAGTACATTAACTATTTTTATAGATTTTTGATAGATAGAATAAATAAATATTGGTTAGCTTACGTTGTCTTCATCAATCTTCGTCTTGGGTTTGCAATTTTGCAGTTTGGCTGCGAACTTCTTGCTAAGAGCAATAATTCCCTCCGTCTTACTGGAATGGCATTCATGAGCGCGGCAGTACACTCCAGCTAAAGCTCCAACTCCAAGGTAGATTTCTTTGGGCGCATCCGGAAGGTCCAATAGACCCTATAGTTATATTTTTAATTAGTGATTATGAAAAAATTAAATTAAAAAACGTTAACAAACGAAGAACGGGAACGGTAGCAAAGGTAAGAATATTCTACATTAAGTCTTTAAATATTTAAGTTATCAATTCTTATCAATTCTAGAGCGAAATTTTAAAATATTATTAAAATTACAATTAATAGGGATATAATAAGTAATATTTTTTTAGCATTGCAGCTAAAGTTAATCACTACACAGTGCACATGAAGCACGTCATAATAAATTGATACATAAAAATATTAACTTTAAACATACACAATACTCATGATTATCCAGTGAACACTCATATACAATAGCCTACAAAATCAAAATGTTCTAAACTATAGTTAAATAAATTAAACTTACAGCAGCAGCCTTAATGGTGTCGCTGGTGACATGTCTAGCATTTCCAAGGGAGAGGAAGACCAGCTTCTCCTCGAGGGCAGAGAGCTGCTTGCCCTTCAGGACCTGGATGGAGGCCTCGATACTTGGCCCAGTGCCAGCGCGGAGCAGACCGTCCAAGAATACGCGTCTGAAATAATAATATTAATTACAATTGTGTTATACATTGACATGGCTAGTGAAAACAGATTTCGGAAAATATGCGATACAGTTATGTTATCCTGTAGTTATGTATATAACGTAAATTATCTTAGTTGAAAAAATGATAACGAATATTTTTAAACTGCTACATAACATTATGTCTAATACATCAAAATATGTGGCTTATTACAAATATTATCCAATCGTTATTTTTCTTTGTTCGATTCAAAATTTTCAATAAACGAACAATTCCAGAATTATCAATCAATAAATTTCTGGTGAAACGAATAAGATAAAAAGAGAAAACACCAACTTACTTTTCGAGGTTGTTTCCTTTGATTTGGCCAAATACTTTCATCAAGTCATCCTTGCTTGTAGATCTCATAATCTGTAAAAATAATTAGTGTTAGCAAAGCATTTTTTTTGTCTGAATTAATAAATAAACACATCAAAATTGTGTCATGATACAAATACAACAAAAATATATTTTCAACTAGTTGGTGATTATTATGAAGATTAATATCTAGATGTTATTTTTTCTAATACTAACCCTGACGAGTTGAGCGAAGAAACCAGCAGATTTGGAACCAGCTTCAGTACCGAGGTGTTTGCATGCTTCCTTGATAGCGGTGAGTACATTCTGTGCGTTGCTGTGGTCGGGTGTACCTTGGTGGGGGTTTTCGAAGATGATGGTGCGGCTTTCGGGGCAGTTGCCTGATTATATTATAAAATTACGGTTATAAAAGATGAGAGCATAAGTCATAATAATATGGAAATTCATCGAGTACTAAACCGGAACTTAATAAAATATTATGTGGAGAGGGTTGATGTTTTTAAGTTTTGTGGTATTATAATACGTGATACTGGTTGAAATATTGCATTAAGATGTTGTTCTATAGATTTTGTTTCAAATCAATTACAATTATATTTAAGTATAGCCATGATAAAGGAACCACAATTGATATTTTCACTAATATAATATGTTTATTGTTTATCTCTTTGGCTTTCCTCGTAAAATTTACAATAATAATCATGAACTTATTCAGAACAATTCGTACCTCCATTGCCACCTCCTTGAGTTGTTCCAGAGAGGGTAAGTTTAGTGTTGACAGCGGCTCTAGCACCATTGTCCCCAGCAGAGAAAGGTCTGTAAATGTAGTCTTCAGAAGCAGCCACTTTCTCGGGAATACCGTTGTTTACTTTAGTCTCGACAGTCAGGGCAGACTGAAGAATCTGGGTGTTCTTGATAACCTGTTTAAATATGAAAGTATTAGAAATTACGTTTCAACGGGATGTGATAACTTCAAGTGAAGATAATACTTTACATTTTAACTTGCCAAATAAGTATTTTAGTAAATTTAGCTATCCCACAGTAGGTTAGATTAAAATTAGTTAAAACAACAAACTTACAGCGCTTGGGTTGTACACAGCAGAGATCAGGTCGTTTTTGCCCTGTTCCCGGTATGCGCAGCGGGAGAGATCCCGGCGTCTGTGCAGGAGTACTGCTGAACCCTCTTGGGAGGAAGACACGTCGGTGGGACAAGCGCCGAACACGTCGATCTAAAAGGTAGTAATAGATATGGGTATGGTTATTATTGTAAATCGGGTCTTATTGTTGGAGTGATAGTAAATAGATAGAGAGAGAAAGTTAGTTTCAACTGAAGTAATTGAAGTGGTAGGTTTATTGATTGATGGAAAGGTTATTAGCAAATTGTTATAAACAACGCACCCAATATTATATTATCTAGAGTAGAGCTAATTAGGCTATAAAAACAGTTTTAAACATGAACTTCTATGATAAAGGCATAAAATATAATATTATGTGTGTAAATAATTATAAATTTAAAAAGGTTAGAAATATTTACCTGTGTAGATGATTTCTGTTCTGTCTGCAGGAGAGAAATGATGGCTCTCTTGATGTTAAGAGAAGCTCTGGTGTCACCGTCCTCAGCGCAGATTTGAGATCCAACACGGCCATCTTGGAAGCTGAATTGTACGACCTTGTCAATGCCTTTAGGTGCGGGGTATTTCTGTAATAAATCGTGTGAATAAAATAAAAAATATCAAGAAGAAAAAAAAAATTAATTTATCTAGAAAAACTTTTAAAAATATTCTAAAATCTCTCCAATAGTTTTCTAGCAACAGCTTTAGCTCTAGCCTAGAACTCTCTCGTTCTCATAATTTTATGATCTTTGCTTGTTTCATACAGGCCTTTAAATTATTAAGATTTTTTGTTGTTCGCACAAGCAATTTTAGTTTATTAAAGTTCTATTTCACATCTTACCTTGCCACCAGGACCAGAAATAGCCAAGGCGCTGACTTTAAGCGAATGAGCGCAGTTACCAAGTGCCGTCACGGATACTTGACCGAAGACTTTCACGTTTGTCTCCTGTTTATTTGCTCCTGTCAAGTAGACGGAGACGGTTCCTTCGACGCCATAGTTGTATGTGTGTCCGTTGAGAAAGCTTAGTGATGATGGAGCTGGAGGGGAATTTAGGTTTAAATTATTATTTTTGAACCATTTTTCTTGTGGGTCGTTTCAAATATTATTTCAAAGAGCTCAATTACGTAGGAAATTTTGTTAAATAAGGAAGAAAAATAGTTAAAATATTTTTGTATTTAAATATTTTGGGTATTGTTATATGGGTTTACACTGAATTCTGTCTTTGATTTCGAAATGGAATTCTTTAACTTAAAATTTTTAATATTTTATTCACCGGGATTCGAACCCAAGATCTTATAAGCTTTTCCATAGCATTTAGGTATATTAATAACTGAAATTTTCTAATAAATTTAAGTAATAAAATTAAATATAATATACTTACATCCTTTACACGCTATTGAGCATTTGTCTGAAACAAATAAAATTGTTTTGATTAGTTAAATATAATTAGTAATTACCTCCATTAGAATTTAAAACGTTCAAAATATTTAGATGTTTTTATCATCGATTTTACATTTGTTTTTATTTGGTTATCATTAATTGACTATTCGTCAGTAATAAGTGTAATGCTTATCAGCTTGATCTATTTTAAAAATTACATTTTCAGAGGCATCTGAGTAACCTGGTCGAAATCAGGGCAAGCGGCTTGCAATATCAAATCGACTTCTAATTCAAATCGATGTAGATCGCTCATAAAACTTATATAATTTTAATTACCGCACATAAATTGCATTAACCTTGCATAAATGTGTCATAAATATTATCAATTACTTATTCTAATCATCATAATAAAATTGCTGAAAGGAAAACTCGTAAAATTATCAAATGAATAAACTAATCGGTGTAAGGTCCATTTCCTCAGTTTATCTCAAACTTAGGGTCAAGGTACAGATTGTGTCAAACAACAAATCAACAAAGTTAGTTCCGTTACGGGTCTTTAGGTCAGAAGTATGCAAACATGTGAATCATTATTTAAGAGAGTGTTTAATGAATAATATTTACTTCATTTTGACTATGTAAATACTACTATCTAGCCTATTTCTTCGTTAACTTTCTCCGTTACAAAGATGTTAAAATTCAAGTTCAAATTACAGATTATTTATTTTAATGTAATGTATCATATACGATTTCGTCAGTATTTTTAACCCAAAAAACAACTTGACTTTACCTATAAGATCTAACTCCTGCGCAATTTGTTTTATTGAAAAATTAAGTAATTTGTCACTTTCTAACGATCTCATAACACTTATATTAGAATTTATTTTAAACCGTATTTAGATTTAAACAAAATTGTATTTAAAGTAAACATTTAAAACTGAAATACATAAAGATACATAAGTACTTTAATCAACATATTCCTTTATATCTCATTTAGTTCAGCCTATAGACATTCTAGACATTTCAATTCAATCCTCAAGCTGATCACAATGGTCGAAGCGCAGTTTTATGCAATTACCCAATTTGCTGAGGGGACTTTATTGGTCGTATTTGGGGTCCCAGTGGTTAAGGTCCTTGACTCCTGTTTGTTCGTATTGGAAATGTTTTTTTTTTGTGATCGCAAGAAAATATATAAGTTAAGTTCGTCATTTACTACTAACTTACCTAAAGTTTTAGCTTACCTTGATAAGGTTGGTATTGAAGTTAGTCATTTGTAGGTAAATCAATTTTTATTGATCTTTAGACATTTATTAAAGTAAACAATCTGTTGATAGCAATTTGTTGTTTGTTTAATTTAAAAAAGGTGTTGATTTTATAATCATAACAACAAAACGGGAGACTTTTCATCAATTACTACAGAAATTAATGGTCAATTAAAGTGTCTGCTTCTTGAAGAAGTAATAAAAAATATATTTGTAATCGACTAATGTTTTAAACAACTCTGTACAACTTAAATGCCACAATTTATGTAGATTTTATATGCTAACACTTTACAGTGCCTTTTTGATGTTTTTAACAGAAAGCAATGATGATACGACAGAAAAAAAGTACGTTAACAGTCTCAGTAATTAGTGTCTCTACTCTACTCTTTAGAGAATTATTTATATACAGGGTTATTTGTAAAACACCGGCAACCTCGCAGGACAAGGTAGCTAACATCATAAGTAACAACATTTGATCTACGACTTTTGGCATAACGCAATAAATTATTTTTAAATGATTTTTTAAGCTTTTATTGTACTCTCCTAACATTTGTAAGTCTATGTTCTATTCATTATCGAAACGTGTCGAAACGACGACACGACGCCCCCTTTCCCCTCCCGTTCGCTTCTTGTTTACGTAATTTTAGGAATGCGCGTAGAGTTTATAATATTCAAACGGAAAATTAAATGAATATTTATTTTTGTATGAAAACAAAATCTAACAAATTATCAAAAGTCGTAGAACAAATGTTGTTACTTATGATGTTTGCTATCTTGTCCTGCGAGGTTGCTGGTGTTTTACAAGTAACCCTGTATAACGATTCTTTACTATTTTTATTATATCATGAACCCAATCTTATTACAGTCGTATAACTCCGATTACCAATTACTGCGAATCATCGCATCATATCATGACCGGGGTGTAATTTATTGAAATCTGAACTATATACCTACTAATCCATACTAATATTATAAATGCGAAAGTAACTCTGTCTGCCTGTTATTCAATTGTGCCTTAACTACTGAACCAATTTGCATGAAATTTGGCATAGAGATATTTTGATACCCGAGAAAGGACATAGGCTACTTTTTACCCCGGGACATAGGATAGGTTCTATCACGGAAATCTCGCGGGAACGGGAACTATGCGGGTTTTTCTTTAGCTGCGCGGGTGAAGCCGCGGGCGGAAAGCTAGTGTAACATAATATTATGTAGAGCATTCTTACAGACTGTCAAAATATCATCGAGCACTGAAATTGGATTTTTGTCGTAATTCGCATTTAATGGTTTCAGAGCACCTACAATATTATACAATCTATACTAATATTATAAAGCTGAAGAGTTTGTTTGTTTGAACGCGCTAATCTCGGGAACGACTGGTCTGATTTGAAAAATTCTTTCGGTGTTAGATAGCCCATTTATTGAGGAAGGCAGGCTATGTATCATTTCGCTCAGACAAACAGGAGCGAAGCCACGCGGGTGAAACCGCGAAGCGCAGCTAGTTAACTAATATTTAGCAGTTTTCTAATCATGTAGAGATTTTTAGTAGAATTAGTAACTTAAGTAAGCTTGCAGGCCATTTTTCTATGTCATATACTTCTATACAAGTATGTTCAACAGATAATAAAGTTCCCACGTTATCACGGCTAATTTGTCAATCAGTGTAGAGCGGACACATCCGCGAAGGGACGTTTATAATATGTATGTTTGTTTACACTTTACACCTGATATATTATGGCTCATATTATGGGTTTGCTCAATGTCGTAATATAGTACGAAACAATTAACTGTGAAATCGTCGTAAGATGAACACAGTTTATGAAAATATCATATTATTATTATCATTGAAATAAGAACTTTAAATAAATAGGCTAAAAATACCAAAGTATATCGAATCGTTGATAGTTCGTAGTTCATACACATTTACTGAAGTATCGAGGAATTATTAAATTTTGAGTTTTAGTTTAAGCTTATTTTACAAGAGTTTATATTTTATAATCTTAAACAGCTGAAGCAACTAATAGATTCATAGATTTTTTCATACTGGGGTCTATCTTAAAATTTCCCTTTTTTTTTTTTTTTTTTTTGTATGGTGTTTCTCAATGTTAGCCAGAAGGGCTACTACATTTTAACGCGGACGCGGGGGTGAACTGAAGGTTCACCCTGGTAGCGACATGCACAAGGGCGTCCCCCCTTGACGGGGACCACGAACCTCGGCTTGAGCTGTCGCTTGAGTGGAGGAGGCCAGAAGGGCCCTAATCGGACGGGAAAATTTCCCTACCAACCGAAACAGGATAGAGCAACTAAAAACTCATACGTTGACTAAACACAAAAGTACTGAATCGATTTTGATAAAATGACGAATAGTAATAGTTAATAATACAAGTTATGTTGCAATTAACATCAAAATAAGGTATTTATCGAAAACACGAAGAACACAAACATTTATTTATACCGCGAATATTTGATAAACAGGTCAAAAGCTAAGAGATAAGTAACAATGGAAAGTTATCTTCAGTGGTCATTGCCAAGGTTTCAACAGATAAAATTAATTTAATAATATTGGAAGATTTGGGAAAAAAAACAAGAACTCGATTATAGCGAAACTCAGAGGGAAACAGATTAGGTAGGTATATCGTATCATATTGTCGTATGTTTTTCAAAAAAGTTAAAAGATTATTAAAATTTAGCCAGAATAATAACAAGAAAGGTACACTTTAAGTTGATAACAGTTTTTAAAACCAATTTTATTTAAGAACACCATTATATAAAGGTGTGGAATAACAAAAGCGATGCGATAAGCTTTAAGATTTCTAAAGACGCGTTAATTCCTTATTATGAATTTCTTCCAGTTTGAATAGATAGTTAAATAATCCTTTGTTCCTGGACAAATGTATTAGCTCTTTGTTCTCTCAAAACGATAAGCTTGTTTACTTTTCGAGTAATTAGCTTAAAATCAATACTTGTCTAAAAGCTCATATTATTAAGACAATACAATATTCTTAATAATCTTGTAAATAAGTCTTTTAAAATTAAACTTATCACAACTTGTACCTTTCCATGTTGACTCTTTCTCGCGAATACAATGTAATCTTGGATATTGAACTGTATGTTATTGTATAAAAGTTCAAATTCGCTCGGTGGATATTGACAGTGACATTGATAGCGGTATCTCGGGTCAAAGTTGAATATTATCTCGGTGTTAATTGCGAATATATTATTATCAGTGTTAGCAACAGTTTATTTTCTTATGAAAGCGACACCTTTTAAACATTACGTAAGAGTTTTCAACGAGACTTTGTTTCTTGTAGTCTTTTAATTAGACCTTACTTTTTACTTACGTTATTCAGTATCATACCTTTCAGTATCGTTACAAAGTAGAAAATTACTTTATCGTTAATGTGTTTAAACGATAAATTTACAATATAAAGATTTCATTACTTCTGACTATACTGAGTGGTAGTTGGTATAATTTCTTACTTTGTAATTGTCCATTTTGAACTTATCGCTAGAAATATCTTTGTATTAGCATCTCATGAAGAGGTTGATTAACTTTATGTAGACATTTTTTGGATTAAATATTATGAAATGCCATAAAATAATATTTAATGTTATTCATATTACATTACATTGCTATAAAAATTTTATAGTCATCTCTCGTAAGAAACAAAAATATGCATTATAATATTTTAAAGTGTATTTATACACACATATTTTATAAAATACATGTACCAACCTTATGGTATAAAACTTAACTGATTTACGTCTTCGTTTTAAAATAAGGATTTTTTATTTTCATAGTATAAAATGCAATTTTAAAAACATGAAAATTCTGCATTACTCTCCTATCATCATTATAATTTAATCAGGACAATGGAAAAATATTTCACAAAATATATGGTATTCATGTAATGTAAGAAAAAATATCAATTATGAATATTTTTTTTATTTCTATAAAAACCATTAGCTTGCCCATAGTTAACCGGACATAAAAAAATATAGAGTCTATTTTAGGTATTCATTAATATAGTTTGTTAATTCTGAAATTATTATTAAAATCGGCTCAGAGCTTTTACTTTTATTCGTTAAAAATTAGTAGTTAAACTTAAAAGCTTATAAATGTATTGGAACTTAATAAAACTTACATATTTACCATGCATTTTTTTTTATTAATTTTTCTTAGTTGACTCTACATTGTGACTAAATAATATTATACTGAATTAAAACACAAAATAAAGGTACACTACTGCATTTTTAACTATGTAAAAAAACTTACCACTTAAAGCTGGCCTCCATAAAACCGCTAGCAATAAAATAACACTAAAGCTTAAACTATTCGTCCCCATATTTAGGGGTTATCACTATTAAATCAGTCTATACGAATACTACGTGCGTCTGCCACGACGTCTGAACGGCAAATGCACTCAAACTTTCCCCCCACCTCCTTATATAGATGCAGCGCCATCTACCTATTCGATTTTCAAATTAACAATCCGTAATATCTAAGTTTGTTTTAACTATTTATTTAGGAGGTGACAAAGGTTAAATTGTTGTTGATTAGAATACAACTTGATTACATATTGTTGGGTAATATTCCGTGTTATTTATATTAAGATGTAATTATGTATTTACTTTTACTAAAAAGTAAGTTTATGATCTATATATATTATAAAGAAAATACTTCTTTCAATCATAATATGTGGTTTGAAGGCGTTTGTTTCTGGGTACTGTATTAATGGTCTTGTTTATAATTTTTTTTTTGATAAATGCTGCTTTGATGTTATATTTTTATGGAAATAATATTATTTTAGTCGTAAATGTTTTGTAACATTACTCTAAACTGTAAATAAGACACTTCATTATTTATTATTTTTATTTGAAAATATAAACTGTAGGTAGGTACGTAACAATCAATGTTTTACATTAAATTTTTACCGACTTCAAATAAAAAGGTTTCAATTCGTCTGCATTTTATTTAATAAAATTATTTATTTATGTGAACTTATTATTTAGCTTACTTAGTTAACTAAGTTGCTTCATATATGATTGAGGATCTGAACAAATAAAGAAGGAAGAAAGCTTTGCTCTACTAAATAGAATATAATGAAAGGCTAAGTAGTGAAAGAAAAGTCAATTTTTAAAATATCTACATAGTTCCAACTGTTTCGGATTTAAATGAAATGATGAAAATTCAGACTATCACTACATAGTATAAAACAAAGCTGCTTAGTCTGTACCTATGTCCTTTTGTATGCTTAAATCTTTAAAACTACGCAACCGATTTTGATGCGGTTTTTTTCATTAGATATAGTGATTCAAGATAATTTATTAGGTTTTAGATAAAGTGTTTAGATAAAATCAACACAATAACCAACAGAGTCTTAAACACAAAGCAAATATAAAAGTAGGCACTTTCAACGTGAGATCCCTTTCATCCCCAGAAAGATTTTTGGAACTTACCCATGCACTTGAAAGTATCAATTGTGACATTTTGGGACTTGCAGAAGTAAGACGACTCGGATGCAGCATAGAAGAACATGATGACTTCATTTTCTGCTACATCGGTCAAACTAAAGGTATGTTTGGTGTGGGATTCTTAATAAGAAAAACATTAAAAGATAAAATAATCAATTTCACTGGTATTTCTGAAAGAATTGCATTATTGCAATTGAAATTTGGAGAATTAGATATGTCATTAATACAGGTATATGCACCAACAGAAAAAGCGAGCGAATCAGATTTGCAGAAATTCTATACTGATCTTAAAAAGGCACACTCACTCGCTGATGATAGAGTGTTGGTGCTTGGTGACTTTAATGCCAAAATAGGTAAACCAACGGACAAAGAAAGTCTTATTATGGGCAAGTATGGTATTGGTAATAGAAATGAAAGAGGAGAAAGGTTAATAGAATATGCTTACGAATACAAATTGTCTATAATCAACACATATTTCAGGAAAAAACCCAACAGAAAATGGACATGGCGGTCACCTGATTCTAACACCAAAAATGAAATAGACTTTATATTAACAAATACCCCAAGATCAATAACAAACTTTGAGATAATAAACAAAATAAAATTCCCATCTGACCATAGACTCCTGCGAGTGACAGTAACTTTGAGTATCTCACAAAAAAACCGGAAACACTTTAAAACAGTTCCTAAGACCCCTCAAACAGACGAAGAAATAAATAATTACATTCAATGCCTACAAAATAACATTAACAATTGCCTAGAAGGAATTACAAATGCACAAACTTACTACAATATATTAGAGGAAGCTATAATATACAGTTCATTAAAAACAAATAATACCATTATGAAGAAAAAACAAAATATATTCAGTGACACAACTATTTCATTAATAAATAAGAGAACAGAATTAATAAATACAAAGAATAAGGATAAAGCTATGAAGAGGCAACTGAGCAAGCTATACAAGGACACTCACAAATCAATTAGAAATGACTACAGATCATACAGAAAGAAAATAATAACCTACAATCTCAATAAATTTAGAAGCACAAAGCGAGCATTCAAGGAAATAAATAAAAACAAAACATGGATTCAGAAGCTAGAAAACAAATCTAAAGTAACAAGAACAAGGCAAGAAGTATTAGATCATGCAACATCATTTTATGAAGAATTATACAAAAATAAGGAAGGACACAGCAGCGTCTCGGAACAATATCCTAGCATCTATGAGAACTTTGCTACACCTCCCAAAATAGACGAAAGAGAAGTGTACGAGCAAATAACAAAGCTAAAATCTGATAGAAGCCCGGGATCTGATGGGATATCAAACGAGGTCCTAAAACTAGGCGCTCCGATCTTAATCCCTCATCTAACTAAACTGTTCAACCTTGTACTTGATACAGAAACTGTTCCAATACAATGGTGCACATCAGATATTATTCTTTTGTATAAAAAGGGAAATCCATTAGACATCGGGAACTATAGACCCATCAGTTTACTAGCTAATATATACAAAACCTTCGCATCAATTGTTCTCAAACGAATAACAAATAAAATTGATAATGCACAACCAATTGAGCAAGCAGGCTTTCGCTCAGGCTTCAGTACTATGGACCATATACAGACACTGGAAAATGTCATGGAAAAATATAGAGAGTTTAATAGACCCTTATATTTGGCCTTTATTGATTATAGCAAGGCCTTTGATAGTATAAGCCACAAATCAATTTGGAACGCTTTAAGTGACCTAAAAATTGATCTAAAATATATCAAAATATTAATGAATATCTACAATAACAGTACAAGCAAGGTTAAACTGGAATCAAGAGGAAAACAAATTAAAATTGAAAGAGGGGTTAGACAGGGTGACCCGCTATCACCAAAACTATTTATTGCCGTTTTAGAAATAATATTCAGGAATATAAATTGGGAAAACAAAGGAATAAAAATAAACAATAACTATCTTACACACCTGAGATTTGCAGATGACATAGTTTTAATATCAGAAAATCCAAATGAACTAGAAGAAAT
The DNA here is from genome assembly GCF_905220415.1 of Colias croceus. NCBI lineage: Eukaryota > Metazoa > Arthropoda > Insecta > Lepidoptera > Pieridae > Colias > Colias croceus. Next base: position 7,005,123 of record NC_059562.1, read on the forward strand.
GATAAACAGTTTGAACTTTGAAAGCCTCAAGGTCGGATTAGAAATGAACTCAAAGAAAACTAAAATAATGTCCAACAGCTCTAACATTCCTATTTGTGTAAGAAACAATACTATTGAATATGTTGACAAGTATATCTACTTGGGCAAACAGTTATCATTCAATAAACTAAATAATGAAGATGAAATATCCAGAAGAATAAGCATAGCATGGCGAAAATTTTGGTCCCTTAAAGAAATTTTAAAAGGAAACTACTCTTTAAAACTCAAGAAAATTGTATTTGATACCTGCTTGTTGCCTTGTCTACTATATGGCTGCCAAACATGGGTGTTTACAAACAAAGTAAAACAAAAGATCAGATCAACACAAAGCAGCATGGAGAGAAGCATGCTTAACCTAAGGAAAATATATAAAATTAAAAACACATCAATCCGAGAAAAAACAAATTTAACTGACGCTCTCACACAGGCACTGAAACTCAAGTGGCAATGGGCTGGACACATAAGCCGTTATACTGACGGACGTTGGACATCGGAAACATCACGGTGGAAAGGACCAGAAGGATTGAGGAATGTAGGTAGACCAATCAGACGGTGGTCTGATGACATTGTCAATATAGCTGGGAAAGACTGGGCTTCCTGCGGTAAAGACCGGCATAAGTGGAGGAAGATGGAGGAGGCCTTCACCCAATGTGGGATCCAACACAACAATAATTAATAACACATTAGATATTACCATATTACTAACACATTTTTTTTAAATTTTATTTAATTTTTTCTAAATTGTAACTAACACAAATTAATATTGTAAAACCATCCAAAGTGTGTGGAAATAAAAGGCTTTTTTATTTTTTATTTTATTTTATTTTATAGATAAAGTGGGCGAAGCCACGGGCGGAAAGCTAGTACTTTATAAAATTAATCTTTTTTTTATATAATAATATACTTACCACAGTATACAATTCTTATCTACGTAATGTAAAAGATGCTGTTATCTAGAGTTACAAACACTTCAGTTTAAGATAATCTTTAAATAAAAATTAACAGTTCAAAGGCCTTTTCATACTTATCACATACGGCTGCGTTTTTGAGGAAATAATGTAGCTTTTAATATTTCAAATCATTTATTTTTTTCTCTCATTAAAATAAAAATGTGTCTTGAAGGAATCTCTATAATTCGATAATTCTACTAAATATGTTATTTAAGTTATAATAATATAAATACATAAATCTGTCTGTCTGTAACGCTACTTCCACAGCTAAATCCTTACACCGATTTGGATGAAATTTGGAATGGAAATAGTTGTAGAGCCTACAATTTTAAAGTGAAACTTCTTTAGGCGCCTAACCTTCACGTCATAGAGTAAGGAGACGATTTTCGTATCGTTAAATCTTGCCAAAGAAGTTTCACTTCTGACACGTATGTTTGGCACACATCATCTTTTTTTTAAGTGCAAAGCTCATGCTTAAATTCAATAATATGAATATATTCCAAACAACGCCATTGTTACATATAACATAGAAGATTAGATTATCTTTTACAATGTTAACACAATATGCGAAACAATAAATATAGATTTACAAGAAATTTAATTGTTCGCATTCATCGATAACCTTTCTTATGAAGTAATACATTGTTAAATTGCGTTTAACTCATTCACTAAATAATAATCCAAGCCAATCGTTAATTATTGATTTTATACAACTATTTTTATTTATTAATATCCACTTACTGTATGTACAATCTATACTAATATTATAAAGCTGAAGAGTTTGTTTGTTTGAACGCGCTAATCTCAGAAACCACTGGTCTGATTTTTTTCGGTATTAGATAGCCAATTTATCGAGGAAGGCTATATTATACCATCACGCTAAAACCAACTGGAGCGGAGCAATGCGGGTAAAACCGGAGGGCACAGCTCGTTGTAAATAAAATCATGGAATTATTATTTATTGTTTATTATAATAATTATTTATTATTGTACAATAATAAATAAGGCTCTAGAAGTAGAGAGTTCTAATAATATATCTCTACTTCTAGACACTTAAGTAAATGTGCATAAAATTTAAAAAGTGAATAATACTAAATTTTTATAGGTAATTTTTGATCTGATCACCTATATAATCTGATAAATAAATGACTTAAGTTTTACACGAAAATAGATTATAGAGATAATTTTGTAATGGTTTGGTATTCAAATGTCTGCGTAGGCATAGGCTTTACATTGCTTCATATAGATTATAACTTCATAGATTTAAAATAGATTTAATTTTAAATTCTTATAAATCGTTTTTTATGACTTTCGCAGTTAATAAATCGGATTATGTTTTGAAACAGAAGTATTCAGGGTGGTAGAAAGTAGAAACAAAGATAAATGCGTTACAGAATCTAAACCGACTATCATTCTAATTTTGTATGGATTTCTTTGAATTTGTACCGCTAATCTTAGAAACGGCTTAACTGATTCGTGAGCAATTTTTATGAATAGGCATAATATAATATTACGGTAATACTACCTTAAAATTAAGTATTTCATTTCAGTTTATACATAAACTAGCTTTCCGCCCGCGGCTTCGCCCGCTTTGTCTAAAACATAATAAATTATATACTAAAACCTTCCTCTTGAATCACTCTATCTATTAAAAAAGACCGCATCAAAATCCGTTGCGTAGTTTTAAAGATTTAAGCATATATAGGGACAGATAAAGTGACTTTGTTTTACACTATGTAGTGTTTATTACTACATAGTGTAAAACATGTTGATGTTGTAGCAAAAAATTACACAAATAAACAGTCGGTAGGTATTATTATTAATTTGAATTATTATTCCCATCTTCTAATTGCTATGTTTTGTTTTCCTTTCTGTTTGTTTTTGTTAACATTTCTAAGAAAATGTAGATAGATATTTGTTGCCAATTATTAATTACTTAGTAATGTTTTATTGTATAAAAATAAAACGAATAAAGATTAAGCATATTCAAGGAAGATTGGCTTTTATTTAAGAATATTTTTGAAACGGATTACAGTTGGTAGGTACTTTTTGTTCGTGAATGAAGTAAGGGCGAAAAAAAGCTTGTATAAAACAGTCATAGAAACTACAAAAGTACATAATACATATATTTATAAAAAATATTTTACATAGAGATAATTTATTAAAATACAATATAAACGATACGTGTGGGTCAACGTTCTGAATGTGTAAACAGAAGATATGTGAGTGCTATTTGAACTATTTGATACCCGCGGTTTCGTCTGTTGCGTGATGAAATCATCATTTATTCCTTTTTATTTAAAAAAAAAAAAAGATGGTTTTTATATGTTATGTTATTATTTTTATGATCACATTAATTACCTACATAAATTAGATAGATATTACAATATCTATAAGGTAAGAGTTCTGTCATAATCGATTCAGCCGTTTATGCCATATACCCATCTATTGTTTTAAGAGTTCTCTGTAAACATCGTTTGTAACTAAATTCCCCCGAAACGGCTTTATCGATTTGAAGGATTTTTTTTTCTGAAGATCTGTGAATAGGTCGTAAACTATATGCGCATAAGCCTGTGCCTGCGTGTAATAAATACCCACTGGTAATATACTAATCACTTATAATATTTGAATAATAATTCTGGATAATACTAAATGTTGAATAATAAAAAATAAAAAAACCAAATCTGTTCAGTAATTTTTACGTCAAAGATGAACGATTTAAACTTTTCGTGTTTTTATTTTTATTATTTAGTACGTTAAACTAATCAACATTATTTATTATTTTATATACAATGTACATAGATACCACACTGACCTTATAAAATGCTAATGTTAAACTATTTGTATTGTGTCAACATACAAATTAAGTTTTTAAATGATATCATGTTTAATTACTTATAAGATGCTAATTACTTTAATAATTTATATTTATGGCCCTATAAAATTAAGGACCTATCTATTTGTCGGATTTTTAAAACAATATTTAACGGTGCTTCATAATGTAAGATTAGAAATTAATGTAAGAAGATCTATACTAGTAGTATAAAGCTGAAGAGTTTGTTTGTTTGTTTGAACGCGCTAATCTCGAGAACTACTGGTCCGATTTGAAAAATTCTGTATTAGATAGCCTATTTTTCGAGGAAGGGTTTCAATTTATATCTATCTAATATTATAGGTTATAATATTATATCATCACGCTAAGACCAACAGGAGCGAAGCCAAGGGGGGGGGGGGTAATTAATAAGTCTTCGACTTCGACAACAGGCAAAAATAAGCAGACAAGTTTTAGATAAGTCCCAAAGGAAATTGCAAAAAAGAATGTGTAAAAATTATGAAATACCTCGTTAATCATTTCTAATTAAAAAGGTAAATACGAATGTCTATATAATTTTATCCTCGTTGTTAGCTGCTCGTCCAGGATTCGTGGGTACCTTGGTATATGATAAAAATATCTTACCTATGGAAAAAAGTTAATGGTAAATTAAATTTTTAAAGTCACTGAAACTATAATATAGGTAGGTATCTACTATTTACCTAATAAATTATATACATTATACATATACGTACTAAAATCTTCCTCGTGAATCGGCATCAAAATCGTAGTTCTAAAGATAGCATACATATTACATAGGGATTAGGGAGAGAGAAAGCGACTTTGTTTTAGAGGTATATTACGAGTTATGAAGTAGTGATACTTACTGTCATATTATCATTCATCATGATAAAACCGAAGCATATCAGAAATAGTTTCATTATGATAATTGGAAATTATTTGAAATGTAGTTAAATATTAATTGTTCTTGACTTTATTCTTCGTTGATAACCTGAATTTATCCGAAAGACAAAATACGTTGATAAGAATGACAATGATCGTGCAATCCCGAAAACATTTACATACAGGATGTCCCAGCAACCGCGGTATACTAACCCCCGCGGAGGTTATAGTTTTGCATACGCTGAGTACGTAAAAAATACTAATAAATTCCAGACGATTTTTTTTGACAAATAGAAGAACTCTTAGAACTCTTTTGTACACGCCTAACAAGCAACACGCTCAACTTCGCCACCCACACGTGATCCATCGTTTAAGATTATGTTTTCATAGACAAAATGCTCACATTAGCGAAGCGGTATATACCGGCCGCGGCTAGGCTGCGCGAAGCTAGAGACGAAAACAGGGATTTTGAGGAAAAATGAAGCAAAAAATTTTTTGGCGTAATTTTGTTGTTTACGTGATCAGTGTATGCAAAACTACAAGTCCTTTCGTGCTTAGTTTACCAATAGTGGGACACCCTGTATAGGAACTTAATAACTTCAAAACCCTCATAAAAATCTTTATCTTTCTGTAGAAAATAGTAATTCTATCTAATGTCTATAAGGCTGCTTATTTCCACAGTTGTTTTTTGTGTAGTGTTATACATGTATGTAATATGTTTGTACGCTTTCAAGAAAAATCTTCTGAACGAATTTGGATGAAAGATTTAATAACTAGAAGATTTAATAGGTTAAGTAATACTAATACCTAATTTATACATTAGAATAACACATGAGCTAATATTATTAATAATAATTCTAGTGCCCATACTTTTTTATTTGAAGAACGTGTAATCTAAACCAAAAATACGCCTATGGGTTCGTCCTCGAGTGAAACTGTGCTGTATAGCTAATTAGGAAATTTATATATTAAAAATATTATGTAATGACGATTCAAAATTGCTTCTAGAAGAAGTCTAATTAAATAAATCAATGTTTGAGTTTAAGTTTGAAATCTTGTTTGTGTATACAATTGTGTAGTTAATATGAAGATCGAAGTACAGATGCTCCTATGTTACTAGAATCCTAGATAGCCTACAAAATAAATCTAAAATGATTCATATATCTACACGTGCAACCGATATCACAACATCCGCAAATAATATTGATAACTTGCAATTTTGTACTCAACAATGTTACTATCTGTTACCAGGAACTTGGGGTTTTATTGCTAGAAACGAATCCATTCATTTAATAAATGAAATAGAGCTGATTGTGGTATATACAGCACGTGGTCGAAATTCGACCTTGAGATTTAATAATAATGTTTCTCTGGACTAATAATTGTGATGAAACATTTGAACTTAAATATATCTATCTGTATTGTTATAAGGTAATAAATAAAAAATAAATAAAATAAAATTGTTTTATTTCAGGACACATCCCAATAGTAGGGGAGCCCAAGAGGGGATTTTGGGATTTACTCGAGCGCGTCAGATTACTATTAGGGACGGTACCTTAGCTATTCATTAGTACCTCTAGTCAATATGAGCAGTTATGGTTGGTGGGTGCGCTCAGGGGCCCCGCTGGAAAATTTGAATAATCCATAATTCCCTAAGGTTGAGCTCGAATCGTCAGATTAGCGAAATGGGGACTTCTTATATTGTAATTAACCCCCCCAGATATTAATCTGACGCGCTCGAATAATATTACTTTAATTTTTTACCCTTTCTTCATAGCGATTAAATCGCCACTTTAATCGTCAGATTAACGTATACTTTTTTTCAGTGACGTCCTGGAGCATGCAAAATATCAATATCTAACGCGCTTGAGTATTTCCAAGCCATTTTTTTTCTTTTTTAAATTAAAAAAAATCAAAAAACCCTTCCCCACCGCTAAAAGTGAAAACATTATAGGACCTTTTTTTCTCGCTATGGTCTAATCTACCAATTCTAATAGGTTCCCGTGACGCTCGAGTAAATCCACATTTAGCATCCTGGGCTCCCCTACTACAAGTGGAAGTTACAATTAAATGGAATTGTACAAAATTAAAATTAAAATAAGAAATAATCAGAGCATTATTTACATTCCCTTGGCTTCGTAGGTCTATCCCGAACATAATGTGATGCATGAACATTGCACCAGTACAGAAGTAAAGGATTATCACAATAGTTACAGACAGCCACCTGAATACTATTACTATTTACTGTAGCGTCTCATTCTATCCCAAAAACTTGCGTTTCGAGATCCCTGGCCCTGAAATCCGAGACCCTCGTCTGCATAAAGATATCTGTGATACAAGAATAATTGATGGAGTAAATAAATAATCTAAAGTACTAATAAGTTACAAGAAGACGATCCTCTATGTTATGAATAATATGCATAAAAAAGTTGAGCATTCTAAATTTTTGGTAGCTTTTTGAAGCCTGAAAAATTATGTAACTTCTGTATCTTCTGTCGCCAGATTGCTCCAATAGCCGATTTAAAACAATAGTTATAAAATCGGCATGTAGAGCCGAAAATTATACCATATCGAACCCTAACTGTAATCTTTAGATAACTTTGGTCTTGCACTAGTAAAATAAACCATTCAAGCCCTTTATGACTGGCCCTGCTTCCTAGTTCAATCCGCACGTTGAAAATTGTTCTCTTGAAAAAGGCTTCGTTGCTATTCCGCTCCCATTGTTTGTAGCGTGATAAATAGACAAACACTTAAATATATATTTTTTTTTAATTTGAAAAGGCCTGATATTGGTTTTCTATCGCAGATTACTAAACTTATACTACGTTCTACCACCGAAAGAAACAAACTAACTCTTCAGCATTATAGAAACAGCATGGATAATTGTGATAAAATTACAACGAAACTATGTATAACCCAGGCCAGGTATGTTGCTCTTTCAATTAAAAAAAAAATAATTAAAATTTATGGTAATTCAAGTAGTTATCAAATGAAGCAGCAGGCATAGCTAGTTCATCATAGATGTATTCTGCTCCTACAGCCGGAACTATATAAAACGTATAATGTACCAACACAGAAACATTGGCCTTGTTATCAAATACAATAACAATTTGTAATAACACATTATCAGTGAAGAACAAATAAATGACAGTCAAAGTTTAACGATATACTAGTAAGGTAAATGCGCTGTGATTGTTTGTAGCGATTATTATAATGTTCTTAGTACATGTACACTAGATTGCACTTTTGTGAGAACTTTTTGGCGTGAACCTTGGCGTGAACATGAAAAAAAAAATATTCGAAAATGTCACTTTCTTGCACTCAGTAACAAAGGTGATTTATTGAAAACATTAATAATTGGCTAATTTACAGATAATAAGATAAAATTGTTGTGTCTCTTCTATATATTATAATGTACAATAAATATGTGTATCGGCATCAAAAAACCCATTAATAGTTGAATAGCCTATGTATTTGCTTTGATATTGTGCTATTATTACATGCACACAGTTTTATCTGAATATCCTTATTGTTATATTTATTATTCAGTGATTGTAACAGCTTTTCAAAACCTAAGCTTTGAAATGAGTGCGTGTGTTTTTGCGTATTCGTGTGTAGGTATGTGTATGTTCGCGCGCGTGTGCGTGTAGGTATATTCGCGCGTGCGTGATTGTATATTATATATGAATGTGTGTGTGTGCCTGTGTGAATGTGTATGTATGTGTACATGTGCGTGTGAATTGTGGACCTATGCATCTTAATATTAGAAGTTAATAGGCCAGTAAGGGAAAAATATTATGACCTAAACCTAAATCTAAGTGATTAACCTTTAGAGTCGGATATTTGTTTAATAATAAACGCTTTAACAAACTAATTGTATTTTTCCTCTTTGTATATATTTATAAATATTGTATACATTTAAAACTAAATTTAATCTAATATGGTTTTAATAAAACAAACAATTCTTGAGATATCCATTTATTATAATACTTTTATACAAAAGTGCAAAATAATTCAGAATTCATAACAAACACAACCTAATTAAAATAACAGTTACTTAAAAATTTACTTATTACTACATAATTAATAACTAGGTACGTGTTTAATTTCGCCTTCTTTATGCAATACCAGCTTCCCTCGCCCTTGAGTTGTCACAGGATACCTGAAAATGAAAGATAAATAGTTATTAAAAGAAAGATTAATTTTTAAAGTGCATCGGAATATCGAAGTGTATTAGATTTTGGTAGTGAGCTCGGTAGGTACTTAGCTACTGCGTTACCGCATAGCAATACTATTAATAATTGTTTACTCAAATACAAACTCAATTATGTGTGTTTTCATTATTCCTTTATTCCTTTTAATTTTTCCAATGTAAAAAGATTAATTATAAAATCATTACATGATTAAGTTACAAGAAATTACACTAGTATATATTTTATTTTTTCCCAAATTTCCCCATATAAAGTGCATTCGAGGAATTCCGGGTGTCGGGTAAATAGGAAAATTGTTAATACCACTTCAAAGCATCGTTTTATTGTGAGTATCGTGAACGCATCGCATGAAAATATACGTGTTTGGTAACTATATTATTCATATTTGTTTAATCAATCACTAGGTATGTATTAATTTAACGTTATTGCATTTACCCCGTCCTCTGGAATTACCCTAATCCATCTTAAAGTATTTTTACTTAAAACAGCGCCATCTATGAAAAATATACATGTAAAGTTGTTACAATGGACATTTTCACCGTCTACGCCAACTCGTAGAACAAAAACAAAGTTACTAAAACTGGCCACAGGTGGCGCCACTGTACATAAATATCAGTTATGTACAGTGGCGCCACCTGTGCGAGAGCAGATTTACTGCAGTTTTTTCATATATTCAGTATACTTATTGCAGTTTTTTTAATATATTCAGAAGTAACTAATATATTATTTCTTACAAGGATAGATTGATGGATATTCGTTACTGTCGAGGACGGAATGAGGTCGAGGATATGGAAGTAATTTAGCGAAGACATATTTTTTATTGGCATAGTGGCTAGCCCCAAGGCAAGTGAAGTGCTGTATTATAAGATCACTTTCGTTTAAACTTTTAAATTTTGTGTAGATATTAAAATTGTGACCTATATTCAAATAAAAATTCATAACTATTCTTATTTAATTCGACATTATTCGGTGCGAGTAATAACATAAAATTTTAGTGAAAGTATATTTACCTTAATCTTCTATAAATTTTTATTCTTGCAGTCTCTGTCGTATGTATGGTGCTCCCTTAAGATGACCACGTAAGACGACCTGAAAAATATATAAAAAGCCTGTTAACATAACTTTTCTATAAGTATACAAACAAACAAAAAATCTATTATTGGCCAGTAGTTCAAATCCACGTACAGGACGTCGCAGTGTGGGACGGCCTTCAACGAGGTGGACAGACGACCTGATCAAAGTGGCGGGGAGCCGCTGGAGTCAGGCCGCTGGTGATCGGTCGTTTTGGAAATCTTTGGGGGAGGCCTGTATCCTGCAGTGGACGTCCTGAAAGGCTGGAATGATGATGATGATGATGATGAAGTTCAAATCCGACATTAGAAATCGAATCGGATTTGCGTTATACGTATACCTAACGATGAAAAATACATTCCACAAATCTGCATAAAATAATATTAATACAGTATTAATATGTTTATTAAACCTTTATTTTCATTTTCTATACGTAAATATGATATTTTATAACGTACCATACTATTAATACAATAAATGCAAGAGTTTGTCCAATCATGCCTAAACGGATAACGCATTTATATTATGAAAATTAGCAGTGTTGTATTCTTTAAGATTTTCATCCGCGAGTACAGAATACAACAACAACCGAGGGACATAGCTAGTATTCATAACTTGAACAGTTAAAAATCTGTCCCATACCCCAAAAATTACGAAGCAAAAATAACCTTTTTTGAAGTTGTCCCCACATACATTTTCTAAGCACAGTAACATTATATAAGATTAATTCAAAGATTACACCCATTTGGGACTTGGAAAAAATGGATTGGCTCCAGATATTCTTAAGTAAGGCATTTTGGCTTGTACCAAAGCGGTCTAGCCATCTAGATCGTCCTAAATGCGTCTAGCTCGTATATTACGCTTTATGTACTGGAATAAACGGATTTAAATTGTGTCAAATTTAAGTTTTTGTTCACTGTTATTGTGCGTTTCCTTTGCATAAAGTCTCTGCTTTTACTATTGTTAAGGGCCTATTTGTCAAAAATATATCTAGTAATATATTTAGATCAAAAATATAGGTAATATCAATTTGTATTTTAATTTTAATTATCTGTTGCGCTTTACCGGTTACTATAATTGCAATCAGCTGCACCAATTTTGACGGATTTTGATGATCTTTGACATTATGTAAAATAAAGTTCAATAATTCTTTTTTAATAATGCTATTTATAGATTAATCATGAAAATTAAATCAACATTTTTACCTTTATTCTTATGTCGATCATAAAATTTATGATCGATTGATCGAGAGATTTAATCTATTATTTCTTCTTTCCTTGGTCGATAATGTTGACTTGTCCTCTGTTACTTCACTATTTATGCTTCATTCCCCTCCATTCTTCGTTCTTAAAGTAATATTCAAAATTTTATTTCAAAATGATAAAAAAATAATATATGGAATAGTTTCAAACACGCTTTTATTAGCTTCTTCTGTATGTCTGTATGACTTCTTTAAACTCGGCTTCGACCCACTTTTAACGGATAGATTTAATTCAAACTTTGTAAAATTAACAAAGACAATGCAATAATTTCAAGTCTAATAAGGTGTGCTCCGTGGGTTTACTCGCATTGTTCTGCTCCTAATGTCGTGATGATATCACTACATAGTATAAAACGCTTCGAAGTCGCTTTCTCTGTCCCTATGTCCCTTTGTATGCTTAAATCTTTAAAACTACGCAACGGATTTTGATGCGGTTTTTTTAATAGATATAGTGATTCAAGAGAAAGATTTTAGTATATAATTTATTAGGTTTTAGACAAAGCGAGCGAAGCCACGGGCCGTAAGCTAGTAATCGATAAATCCACTATCTTAGCACTGAAATAATTTTTGAAATCGGACCAGTTCCTGAGATTAGCACGTTCAAGCAAACACTTTAGTTTTATAATATTAGTATGAATATTTATTATTTAGTTTATCCATGCAATGCCACGGTAAACAACTAGTTAACTATAAAATCAGTGTAGATTGCCAAGTATAACTGGCATAGACGATGCAGCCCTTGAACTAAATTATATCCACAAGATTTTGGCTCAAATAATTCATAACAAATTTGATATATTGCAACCCGTCCGAAACCATATTTATTTGATTCAATGACTTTTAAAGTACTTTGGGTAATGTATATCTATGAAAATAAAATCTTTATTTGAGATCAACATTAAATAGTTGCTTGTGACAGTAGAATACCTATCTTATCTTACTAATATTATAAATGCGAAAGTTTGTGAGGATGTGTGTGTGTGTGTTTGTTACTCTTTCACGCAAATACTACTGAACCGATTACAATGAAATTTAGCACACATATAGAGGGTAGCTTGGATTAACACATAGGTTTTATCCCGGAAATCCCACGGGAACGGGAACTATGCGGGTTTTTCTTTGAAAACGCGGGCGAACCCGCGGGCGGAAAGCTAGTTAATAATATTTAATGACATTTTTAATTTTATTTATAGAACTTTATTGTACAAAGTTAAACAAAAACAATATTACAACTTGAGTGGAAAGGAAATGTATGAACTTTTATTTTATGTATTTGCAACTGCAAAACGCAATTAAGAGGTATGTTCATACATAATATAAATAACAATCACCATAAGTCTCCATCATATTAACTAAAATAATATTAATATAGTAAAAAAAAATAAGCAAAAAAACACGCCTTAAATGTTTAATTTCCGTTAAAAGTTGGTTGAATCCGAGTCTAAAGTGGGTTACTACAAACATACACGTGAAGCTAAAACAAGCGTATTAAAACATTCGAAAAACCACACCAAAACAAATACAAAATATTTTTTTCGAGTGCATTCCCCAAACAAAAAACTTATATTTTTCAAAGGAATAGCGAATCCACAACTCTGGCCGAATCTGGCTGGCGGTCGCCCAAAAACAATTGCATAATCCATTTTGCAAGGATAATACGACTCTCATAATAAAAACTTGTATGAGATATGAACATCTTGTAAATGGCTAGTAACAAGCCTTTGTGTTTCTCTGTTTATCTATCTATACTAATACTGTAAATATATTTATTTGTATGTTTGAATGCGTTAATCTCGGGAACATCGAGTCCGATTTGAAAAATTATTTCACTGTTAAGTAGTCCATTTATCGAGGAAGGCAATAAGCTAATATAATATTACCACGCTAATACCAATGGGAGCGGAACAATGCGGGTAAATCCGCGGAGCACAGCACAAATTTTTATCGGACCAAATCACAAGACACCATCCCGCATCGAACAAAAAAAGAATCACGTAAATGGGTTCAGGAACCTCAGAGTAATCGGTGTACACACATAAAAAATACCGGCCGAATTGATAACCTCCTCCTTTTTTTGAAGTCGGTTAAAAACTAGTTAGATGTAGAGCCCTTAATAAATAATTATTTATAACTAAAACCTTAACCAATTTATTATTACAAATTGACAAAATATTAAAGGGAAGGCTTAATAAAGAATGAATAATCTAATTCAAAAGGTCAGTCGATTTTGGAACCGCTTCATTGTTTCTTGAAGTCGGTTGAAAGTAGATGTATTAGAACGAAACCGATAAACTAAAGATCGATTGCTCGTTAATAAGGGAGTTTGGGATATTTATCTGTTCAATCAAGACAGAAAACAAATCTAACGATAAATTATAAGTAATTAAAGGTAATAAAAAGCTCTATCCTACTAATATTATAAATGCGAAAGTTTGTGAGGATGTGTGTGTGTGTTTGTTACTCTTTCACGCGAATTCTACTAAACCGATTACAATGAAATTGAGCACACATATACAGTGTAACTTGGATTAACATTTAACCCATAGGGTAGCTTTTATCCCGAAAATCCCACAGGAATAGGGACTATGAGGGTTTTTCTTTGAAAACGGGAGCGAAACCGCGGGCGGAAATCTTTAATTTGTAAAATCTTTTATTTGTAAGTAAATTGAAAACATTATATTAACAGTTACACTATTACCATTACAAGAATTACAGAAGGAAACCCGCGGGCGACAGCTAGTTGCAAATAAAAATAAACTTAACAGTATAAAGGGAATAAAATAAAATACAATGTTTTAGTATGCAGTAAACGAAAAGTTTACGATTTGTGTGGATTTCTATTAGATTCTAACAATGTTGGCACGTCGTAAGACGGCACATTTTATATTGTTTTTCTTTCTAGTTGTTAAAAATGTATGGGTAATATTATAAATCCTTAAGTTTTTATGGAAGTTAAAACGTTTGATGGTCAAAACTGCTAATCGGATTTTGATTTAATTTAGTGTGAAGGTAGATAATCCATGTTTGAATTGATCATGATAATTATTGTTTAAAAATGTTAAAGATATTTTATAATATATTTAAACTATTAATATAGGTTTGTAGATATCAAATAATGAACGTAATGCATGCTAAGGGCGTAGTGGTAAATATATTAAAACCTTGATTCAATTCTTATCAAAATATCATAAGTATTATGAGATACTAGCTGTGCTCCGCGGTTTTACCCGCAGTGCTTTGCTCTTGTTGGTCTCAGTGAAATGATATTATAATATAGCCTATAGCCTTCCTCGATGAATGGGCTATCTAAAAAAATTTTAGATAGCCCATTTATGTCCCAAAAGAATTTTTCAAATCGGACCAGTAGTTCCCGAGATTAGCGAGTTCATACAAACAAACAAACTCTTCAGCTTTATACTATTATTAGTATAGATTAAAATTACTTACCAGTGTAATAATGAATGAAATTCGTCGTCTTCCTTCTTTTATGACCTGAAAAAATAATTATTTTATTTTAGTCGCTTCGTTTGATTAAGTAGGTATGTTGTTTGTCACTCTAACCCTCAAAAACAACTGATCAGATGTATATGCAATTTGATAAAGAGATGGATTATTATTCTGGATTAGAACATTGTTTCTTCAAACCGAATACCAAAAAAAAACATAAAAATGTTATGCTTTTTTTAGCTTAGCATAAAAATGTTAAGTCGTTTTGAAGGACCTTTTGACTTTTTTATTGCAACAGGATTTTTTTCGTGTATAATATAAATAAAATTTAATATTGACTTCTTACCTTATTTAATATCTGCATCTTCTTTGAACCGACTTATCATCGAAATTTGTTTAGCATTTTCCACGATCGCTGGGCTAGATATGTTATTTTAAAGAAAATTGTATTTAAATCACTACATAATTATCCATTATTGTGTGCTTTAAATATAATTTAAGTAGATATATAAAAATAATTATATCTGAAAATAAAGCTGAAAGAATCGTAATTAGTAAGTTTTAAATATTATGTATAGAGTGAAAAATATAAATTTCGTATTTTTATATAAATCAAATAAATAAAATATAAGTAGTAAATACACATTCTTCATAATGTTATATTACAAATATTGTTATATCATAAGTAAGTTCTTAAAATAATGTATCAGTGATTATTAATTCAATGGGTCATCTCGTATTAACTACAATATGGACGGCCTTATTATAATAGCTCTATAAAATAAGTAAATATAATGAAAATAAAATGAAAAATACCTCAAAAATAACCAGCCAGATATTCAAGAGGTATTAAAATAAAGAGCAAGAACAAACATAAAAAAATTCCCTAATGTAAAAGTAGTAATTATCTTTGGATATCACCTAACAAACTTCAAATAATTCAATTAATATAATAATTTAATGTTTTCTGTTTTTCAGTAGGTTATAATAAATTCTAGTTACTGATAATTTAACTACTAATGTATGGAGGCGGGCGTTGGCACCTGTGCCGCAGCTTATTTAAGCTTTTATGGGTGCCATCGTGCATAAAGTTTTTGTAATGTGTTGTTGTGTTCTAAATAAACAATTTTGATTTTGATTTTTTTTTTGATTTAGTTTGCCTATTTACCACATTTTATTACCTGCTTATGTTTGTTTTTATTCAAGACTAGCTTTCCGGCCGCGGCTTCACCCGCGTTTACAAAACAAAAACCCGCATAGTTCCCGTTCCCGTGGGATTTCCGGTATAAAACCTATCCTATGTGTGCTATTGCTAAATTTCATTGTAATCGGTGCAGTAGTTTATGCGTGAAAACCATATATACATACAAACCTTTCCTCTTTATAATATTAGTATAGAAAACCATGTCATTGATCATACTGAGAATAACAAGTCACTTTCTCTATTCAAAATAGAGCAAGTTGAAATTCGTCTTTAAATTCTCTCCACAGAAATTGTCTTATATTATTTTGATAAAAGATAAAATCATTCAATATTTGAGTTATTGCTTTTCACCAAATTAAATGTTTTTGTCAGACATCTTAAATACAGTTATTTGGTTGGCTGTCCCAGACGATGACTGTGCAAAATATACAAATATCGGCAATGTATTTGTTATGGTAATGTAAAAATCGAAAGTCGATGTTTTGGTATTTCTGTCTAAGAAAATACTTTAATACTTTATAGGGTTGCCACTAAGACAATTTTTTATCTTACATTAGGAAAGTTTAATTTAGTAGATAATATTAAGAAATTCATTTTTTCAGATGGTTTATATTGTTATTGTAAGATTTAATTTATTAAACGTTAGAAAGACATAACGTTTTCAATAAAATGTTGAGAATATATCCAATCTTATCTTATCTTACTAATATTATAAATGCGAAAGTTAGTGAGGATGTGTGCATTTGTTACTCTTTCACGCAAATTCTACTGAACCGATTACAATGAAATTTAGCACACAAATAGGGGGTAACTTGAATTAACACATAGGATAGGTTGAAATCCCATGGAAACGGGAACTATGCGGGTTTTCCTTTGAAAACGCGGGCGAAGCCGCGGGCGGAAATCTAACACTTTAATATAAATTTTAAATATTCTTAAAATGACTTTCACAGACTTTTCTAGGTATATATTATGATTATATGTTTAACTTTTTATGGACTTTATTCGAAGCAGAAGCAACCATAAGGAAAAAGTTTTAATCATATTTCTATAGCTTTCGTAAACTTATAAATGTTTAAGTACATAAGTTTTACGAAGTATGTGGGCGGTATAATACCTAAGAATGTTATTTAACTTATGTTAAACTAAATATCTGATACTAATACATCTAAATATTAATTATTGAAAATTCTGTTAAAAAATTTTAATTATAAAATTCTGTTCATCGTAACTAAGTTGTAAATTTATATTTTGTAAATAGTCATTTTGGTAAATTATTTACGCGAGAGTTACCTAGGTACATAATTTTTAGGTATTGCTTTATTTGGATACGTCTTCTGGTATTTAGGAATTATTAATTAATAAAATTACATAATAAACTCATACATGAACACGAATAAATTAAAATCATAACGTAAAGAAAGGAAAAAAATAAATAACAGTAACAATCCTACTCCGCCTGTGCGACTGCCATAAACATGTGACTACCTTTTTTACGTTTATCATCATTTCTATGGCCCAGACACATTTGAAACGTATTTTTATTAAGATGACTAGCATCATGTCTATAGTCTACACATATTATGAGCCTTTCATTCTTTAAGGTTACTAACCTCTAGGCGATTTTTGAAACCTATTTCTTCGTTAACAATTATTGATAATATTGTTAACAATAATTGACAATTGAAGTTGATACTTCACCTATGGCTTATGGGTGTTTGAATTATATTTGAGGAGTAACTAATACTGTAATATGTCTCTCTTTAGTAGGTTTTGAACACTACAGACTACAGTTGATAATTTGATATAATCAGACATGTTTGAAACTAATATTCACTATAATGTCACTTCTATGAACATCGCATTTGTTTTCTACGTCCTATTTCTTTTAAGGTTATCAATTAATTAACGTTAACCTATTTCTTCATTAAAGTACCGAATATTATGTCTATGGCCTGTTTTTTAAAGTACATTTAATTTATCAGGATGTATTGTATCAGGTTTTATACCAGTTTTCTTGTCGTCAACATCAATGTACATAGCTACTAATGAACGTTTGAAACCTATTCCTTCATTAAAATAACGAACGTTACTTCTATCACCTGATTTTAGGAGTACATTGAATTCATCAAGATGTATTGTATCATATTCTAAACTAATTTCCTTCTCATCAACGTCACCTCTATGAGCAATAGCTATGATCTCCCTCATGCTCTGCTCTTGCGGCGCCGCTGGCTCGGGATGTGTGTCTGCCCGTGCCAGGATCTGTCGCACGACGTCACGTGGGGGCGTCCCGAGGGGCGTGGGGCGGGAGGTTAGGCCCAGCTGTGGGATAAGGTATGAGGTTATTATTTGAACTACGATTTTCGATAAACGCACTTTTGAATTGTCATATTTTATAGTAAAATGCACGGAAAGACACAAAAAAAGAAATAATAAATTATTTAACACAAATTAAAAGTTTACAGTTTCAGGTTTATTTTAGGTGCAATGAAACGTGAAAAATAAATGTAATACAATAATATGAAACAAATTATAATTATTATATTATATTAAGTTTAGTACATGAATCGGTTCTGAATATTTGAAATACATTGCGTTTAATATATTATTATCTACTCAACACAAATAAAATATTAATAACGCTGAAAACATTCGCAAGGATTCGCGTTTTTTAACATAATATTATAATATCAATGTGTAGAATGATCAAAAGTGTAAAATATAGACAACATGGTTTGCAACACCTATGCTTTAGGGGCGCGGGCATTTCGTTGCGAAGTATTCTATTTCATTCTATGTCATCATAATAATAAAGTATTATAATATTTAAATCCTATAGTATCCTATCTCATAAAGCAACATTAACTAAAATGATACCTTGGGCAGAATCTGTTGCCTTTAAAGCATTGACTTTTAAAGCCGATTTTTTATGCTATATCAAACGAGCAAACGTGTGGTTGGCATAAAATGAGTAAAACCTGGTGTGTAGGTGTTTCTAGACTAGTTATCCTATAAGAAATTGGCAAGAATCTGTAATGTCTTGATTATAAAGCTTTTAAAGTAAGTGTTTCTACCATAAACTATTCAACATTATACCTTGGCCAGAATCTGTGTCTTGATGTGTTCTAGGCGCGCGGGCTCCGCGTGCGTGGCGTGCGAGGCGGCGGCGGCGCGCGGCCGGCACGCCGCGAGCGCGAGCGCCGCACACACGAGGAGGCAGGCGCGCATGGGCGCCTAGCCGAGCGCGCTCAGCCCGCGCCATCGGCACCGCGCCTTCGGAACATCTCGGCTCCTGCAACAGAGATAGCGTTAGTCTGAATGCTTCTCCAATATTTACGATGCTAGAAGATACTTCTGAAAGGGAAACCAAGGAAAAAAGAACCTGGGAGTTTGTATAAAAATAAAATAAGTATTTTATTTTACACAGTAAAACTATCATCATTGATTATCCATACTAATATTATAAATGCGAAAGTAACTCTGTCTGTCTGTCTGTCTGTTACTCAATCACGCCTAAACTACTGAACTAATTTGCATGAAATTTGGCATGGAGATATTTTGATACCCGAGAAAGGACATAGGCTACCTTTTATTGTGAAATATGTACCACGGGCGAAGCCGGGGCGAATCACTAGTAATATTATATCGAAAAAAGTACAGACGTATCAATGACGGACGTACCTATCATTTATTTTGCCCTATCCCACGACCCTCATACATTTCTTTTCCTACCAGGTTGCCTGGTAGAGATTGCTGTTCCGCAATAAGGTCGCCAGCTTTTGTACAAATGATGCCTTTTTGTGATATTGTTCTTTTTTTTCTGCTTTGTTCATTCATGTTTGTAGAATGAAGCGTAATAAATAAATAAATAAGTAATGGTAAAAGGATAAGAATAAAGAATAAATATTTGTACAAATGCGAGCTGAATCTTGTTACATATTACATTTTGCAGTAGGTATAGCGAAGCTAGAAGAAGCGTAACATAAGCGAAGAACTATAAAAATAACAAACACATAAAACATTTACGTGAAGGAGGGCTTTTCTTTATTTATCCACACTATAATTAAATCAGATATTTTAAAACCAAATAATTGAAACATATTGAATGCGTAACATAATAAATCTTGAAACCGATCTCATCCAAATAAATGCTCACTAAACAGAATAAAAACGAGACACTGAACAAATTCAAACAAAATGTCTGATCGATGGCGTTTAACTGGGTCGACCATCCATAAAACTCATTAGACAAACCAACTTTATACTTTATTAGATCTTCGACTTAACGAGAATTAAATCTGAAACTCGTGGGATTAGATTTTAATTGGATTTTCTTTACGTCTAGTTTATTACAATATACTTAATGTTTTCGCTAAAATGTTTGTGGGGTTCCTAAGGGTTCAGTCCTGGGTCAGGTTTATTACAGTGATTTATTATTGAATTGTTTTTATCGATTGTTTATTGATTTTAATCAACATTCGACTTATTTAGTCTTTATAAGATAAAATATTTTATACCTTAGTTTCATAAATATACATACAAAATACAATATACATAAAACTCTTAATTAGGTTTTCAAACGCGACCCATTGTGTTTTTTTATTAATAAATTTCATTTTAAAATTATTAAACATAAGTTCATTGACTGCATGTAAAAATATATCATATCTAACACATAGAACTGACATCAATTCTTTTACAATGATATTCTCGAGAAAATCCATTTGTTTCCTTTTCTTTTGAAAGATTTATCCCTTTGATAAAAAGCAGAGAAAATTTGCGTAAACGCTCTTGATCTTTATAACAAATCGCTTAATAATACCTTTGCGTAGGGGTCGTGGTTTTCACCTTGGCGTGGTGTAAGTATTAGTCTACGGCGGGGAACGGAATATTTTAGATATTTTAAAAGTCGTATTTCCTTAACTGAGCCATTTATTTATATTTTTCTGCAGTACTTAGCCATGTAATTATAATTTCCTTAGATTTGTTTCTATTATGTATTGTATTCTAATAAAAACCACAGATATATTCTTCTTTGAATTAAGCCATTTTAATTTATTCATGTACTCGAATAAAAAGCTTTTTACTTTATACTATATCCCTTATACTATAATGCAATCGAAATGACTCAATGTGTGATCATGTATCTATGTTTGTAACTTTTTTTGAAGATACACGACACTGGTACCTTATGTCCCTACCCAAATAATGGAGAAGTTATATAAAGATATATTATATTTATTATAAATGCTCGCAGTTGTCCGCGGGTTAAAGTTTATTTTGGAAACTCAAATACATCTAAATTATGATAAATAATTAGTTGCACATTATAAATTTTCAATACTACGAATACAATTATATTATGTATATCTGTATCTATTGTATTAAGAGTATTTTCCGCTTTTCCCCTATCCCAAACCAAAACGATTTGTACAACACGTGAACTTTCACCTTGCTTCACCAGTTCACTTGGGGTGAACTGATTTACGAGCCATTGATAATGAATCTACTACATTTTGTTTCAAGCCATAGTCTTGGTAATAGATTGAAATACATGTAAGGATTTTAAAAAGGCGTGATATTAATTTCAATAAGACTTTGGAAAATTTATCTTCACTTGAATGTGCAGTTTTATTTTATTATTGTGTAACGATTTGCTGTACTTAAAAAATTTGGATTGAACAACAATTATTATGAAAATGAACCTATTGATAATGTGCAAAAACTTTATTTAATATTTAAATTTCGGTGATTCTAATCAAAACAATATTTATGGCCTTTGATTTACAAGTTACACTTTTCTTTTGCTATTCTATTAGTCCATTACGAATTAATCCATAAAGATTCATTATAAAGTTGAAACATTTTATCGATTTTTATATAATCTAACTTATTATTATACGAGATTAAATGTTTATTTAGAAAAAGAAAAATCATTCATATTTTTATATTAACTCTAAATTATTTCATTACTAGTTGTCCGCCCCAGCTTCGCCCGTGGTAGATATTTCGCAATAAAAGGTAGCCTATGTCGCACTGGTTCAGTAGTTTAGGCGTGATTGAGTAACAGACAGATAGACAGAGTTACTTTCGCATTTATAATATTAAGTATGGATTCCTATAAAAAGCAACAGGTGAACACATAAATTTAAAATTACTTACTTTTGTTAACTAAACTTCTTAACAATGGCCACTGATCTGATAACGTATTAAACACGGGTCCAAAAATAGAGCAATACTTTATTTGAGAAGCAACAGCTGTCGCGGCTGAAGAAACACTGATAATTTTCTTTGGGACCCCCAAATATATATAAGCCTCCCACACACGTATTGAACAAATATAATTATAAGCACACAAGGGTAGTGTATAAATGTCAAGAGTTCAAGCTACAATTCCCTTTAATAAGACCGGATATTCCCGGAAAAGTTTTTGGAATTCCGTCACCTGGTAATTGGGGAAAAGATACTTTGTCAACTAAAGAGGAAATAAATCTTAAAATTGCAATAGATAAATGCAATGATGTAGAAACAAACAATTACCATTAACATGAAAGAAAGAAGGACGACAATAAATCAATATGAATATGAAGATTACATACATTGATTTATATACATATTATTAAAAAGATTGAAGATAGAAAAAAAGACACAAAATCAAGTATGAAGGAATATTGAAGAAAGATTCAAAGATACAGATAATATTTAGCTTACCTAGAATTTAGAGTTTGGTTATTAAACTTTAACATTCAAAGGTACTTAGCCTAAATGATACCCAAAGCGATTTAGGTATCCAAAAGTTAAATAGAAGTTTGCTATCAAATAATCAGAAGCAGACAGAGCCGCGTGTAATAATAGGTGTAAATTATGAATGGTCCATTAATTGAGTATGAATGATTCCTTAAGAGGGAATTATATATAATTATTATTATTATATTATTAATAGCGATGTCGTGTCGGCACGATACGGTGTCATGAATGAAACGCGGCTGAATGGTCCTCCCACAAGGGAAAATAATTACGTGCTATTTTGGATTGTTGCTAAGGGATTCCGAGATTTATACCTGTATGAATAAAAGTGTATTGATATTGCAACACTAGTTTTATTTTTAGAAGGTGCAGAACGATTTTGGGGTTTAAGCAACTTTTCCTTTTTATTGGTTCGTGTTTTTCATGAATTTAAAAAGTTGGGCGATCTTTTGTAATGCCTTCTTCTCACCACTTCGTAACGAGAATATTCATTGTTTTTACAACTAGCTTGATTCCGTTACTTCGCTCGCATGACCGAATAAAAAGTAGCCTATCCAAACCATAATCTATCTCTGGGCAAAAATTTCATACAGATAAGATTTTTGAAGGAAAAAGTAACGAACGTACAGCCATGAAAACTTTCTCGTTTATAATATTAGTAATAGAGTAAGATATGATAAATTGAGAAATAATATACATACATCATTCCAAAAGAATTATTGTATTTTGGGTACTTTTCCCATGATGGTCTATTTTTGTAAATAAAATCCTTTTACAATTGAACATACTAATGTGGGTTGATAAAAGGTACAATTATAATTAGATATTAAGGAAGCTTTTATCAAATAATTTAATCGCGTGGGTTTCTAATACCATTAAAGAAATGAATGGATTTGTATGACAATTCTATAAATATCCTGATTATTGATATTATTCTGATTGTATTAATAGTTTTGTATTGTTAGGTAGTAAATTAAAAAGTAGTTTATTTTATTTTTTTACACTAGTTGTGCTGCGCGGTTTTACCCGCAGGCATATTCAAGTATTTCTAATGTATTATTCTGCTGTGTTTAATATTTAATACTGAAAAGTTTTAGCCAAATCTAACCAATTATTTAGTGAAATAGAAACTAACACACATTTATCCTCACAAACTATCGCAATTAATATTATATTAGTAGGATTTCCACAGTTCGAATGATTATAGCGAACGTAGTTCCACATCTGTAAGTGTCTAGGTACTAAGTCTTGACTGTGATTTATAGAAAACATCATTGGGTTATTAGTACTGCAAATCATTTTTCCGCTTTGGCATTGTCCAATAGAGTCATAACATATTATGTAAGAATTACTTGGCTACTTCAATTTTAAATTCAATTGTTTTTTGCGATTCTAGAACCATCCATACCCGAACAGGTACCTACATCAGCTGAATTTTTCGTAATGTTATCGAGGTCTATTGAAAAATAAAGCAACCGATTGGCATGAAAACTACCTAAAATGCTATCCCTCGGTCTATAAGGTTATGATGGTTGGATGGTGAATATTGTCTTGTCTTTGATTTTACGCAAGTTTTGGACATAAAAATATAAATACTTTTTTATGGATTTAATCGCGATTTATTAATTACTAGCTGCGTTTCGCGGTTTCACCTGCGTGTATCCGCTCCTGTTGGTCTTAGCTTAATGAGCCTTGCCTTCTCGATAAATGGGCTATCTAACACCGAAAGAATTTTTGAAATCGGTCCAGTAGTTCCAGAGATTAGCGCGTTCAAACAAACAAACTCTTCAGCTTTATAATATTGGTATAGATAATATTACTGATATCATCGTTTCGAATACTTTACAACGTGTGTGGTCACGAGGAAACTTAAGATGTTACAGGTCTTATTATTTTGACTGAAAATATAGAAAAACACATGCAAAAAAGTTCCAATTCCGTATATAAAAAAATATACTCATATTCTAACGATCTTTTATAGATATATTATTTGAAATTATGTCTCAGACCGTAAACGATATAATTTGATTGCTAATACCTAATGGCTACTAAAGCTTAGGAATTAGTTTATGTAGGTTATTGTCTAGCATATTGTGACGTGGGTGTAGGTTAAAAGTTATTGTTATTTTATGAGATTATTGGTGAAATCTGCGTGCGATAGTTTAGCAATTTCATGTTTTTATTTTATGGGTATAACATTTAAGTTGTTAACTTAATTTAGTTACTTCTTATTTTAGTTATTAATTTTTTACTCTATTACCCAACTAAATATATAGGTAATTTTATTTTCAAATTGCATTTGAATTTTATATATAACTAGCTTTCCGCCCGCGGCTTCGCCCGCATTTTGAAAGATAAACCCACATAGTTCCCGTTCCCGTGGGATTTCCGGGATGAAACCTATCCTATGTGTTAATCCAAGTTACCCTCTAAATGTGGGCTAAATTTCATTGTAATCGGTCTTGTAGTATTTGCATGAAAGAGTAACAAACACACACACATCCTCACAAACTTTCGCATTTATAATATTAAGTTTTTTAAATAATAATAAAAAAATGGGAATTTTCGTTGTTATAAAGTATTCATGCGCCTTTAAGCCTACTGTCACAAACATCCCTAGTATTAATTTCTGCTTTTGTTCGAGAATTTGATATGTAATTATATATCTACTAATTAAAAATTACGACTGACAAAAAGTTAGCACCAAAAATAGCTTTAGAAGCCATACAAGATTATCATCATGATCTAAATAGTCAAGTACTATACGACAAAAATAATAATGAGGTCAGTAACTTGAACGTATCACAACAATGATCTCCTTACCTGATACTAAATTATATATTCGACTTTTACTCAGATAATATAGATGTTTATCAAACCGAAACTGCCATTTGCATGAAATACGAGAAAATCACATTAATATTATGTCAAACAATGACCGAAAAAATCCCTGATTGGATTAATGTCTATCGATTAAGGTCTACTTTTCGTAATTTTTGGCTTTATAGGAAACCTTTTACAGAATTAGTGTTTTGATAAGCCAAAGTAGTACACGACGACCCGGTTTTCTTTTGAAGTTAATATGTTTATAAGATATTATATTTATAGTATGTTTAAGGGAATATTATACGACCTAATTAAGGTCATTTTTTGCTACAGATCTGCTTGGTTTTTCCTCTGTTGTGGTTATTTTTCTAACCAACCATATTATATACTTAGATCATCTATCTTCATATGCAGTTTAAAATTAAAAGGTCACGTCCAGGGACGGCTTATTTCCTTTTTTAATATTTTTTTATCAAATTCAAACAATTCAAAATAGAGCACATGCCGCACAATCGCTAACCCATCCAAATTCTAACCGCACTGGACATAACTTAACCTCAATGATCAATAAACCTTAGAAACGATTTCATTTAGGAAGCAGTGTAGACGATAAATCCGCTGATCTATTTGTGACAAAAGATTTACAACCGCCGATAGAGGGCGTGGCGAATGCTTACTCGTCTGGTCTATATCTCAATGTGTCTATGGAGGGAAAATTAGTAGTACTGTCTATTTTACATTATAATGATATATTTTTTAAATCAAAGGGCTATATTATATTAATGTAAGGGATTGGTTGTGTGGAGAGCTGCATGCACATTGCACATTCTGATTTCATTAAAAAGATCGAGGTCAGAACAAAAATTTGTTTCAAGAATGAATATTTCTAATTTTATAGCATAATTTTGATTGATTGATGGAATAAAGTTGTGCCATCAGTTTCAAAATAATTTAAAGTGTAAACTTAACGTGTCACTTCGGTTGCATTTGTTTCATGACTTGTAAATAATTTGATCATGTAAATTCAACTCAAAACTTATGTTATACAAACATGAAACTTTTACAAGCATTAGCAGGTTGATTAATATAAAAATTTGTAGTGTATATTATGTACTAGCTGTGCCTTGCGGTTTTACCGCATTGCTCGGCTCCTATTGGTTTTAGTGTGATGATATATAGCCTATAATATGTAGCCTTCCTCGATAAATGAGCTATCTAACACACATCACGCTAAGACCAACAGGAGCAGAGCAATGCGGGTAAAACCGCGGGACACAGCTAGTATTCATTAAAACTCAACCATTACATGCTTAAATTTTGTTCTTCTATTTAGTCTATTTCTTTAATATTAAATCTTTTCTGTGGTAGGTACGTTGTTCCTGTGTGACTAAATTGTTATTATTTTCATTCCTGAAACTCAAACTGAAAGATTTATTTATTCAATTAGTTTTCTTTAAGAAGCACTTTTGAATCCTCATAACAGTTTTAACATTTACCATCGATTCGGATATCTATGGAGAAGAACCGGCAATGCACAAACAAGGATAAGTCGGAAAGAGCGGCTGGTCATGTTTATATTATTATGTATTAAATTAAACAGTTATTAAGTATGTATTTTAATCATTGCTAGCTCTATTAATACATTTTTTCTTAAGTTTAGTTTTATTTATCTCGTCAAATTGCAAATTTCAATCTTGGTTATAAATTTTTGTTTTCCGCGTTTTTCCTCATCATAACCACTTTACTTAACTTTCCTTATATTCGTAAATGATACTAAACCATAACATTTATATTTAATTGACCACTAAAACCATTTCTAGGTCATTAGCAATGTATTTCCAATCGAGAGCGATCGATATTAGTTAAGATGAAACACGTGTAGAATTAAGGCGTTTAGTTTTTATGTTGGAGAGAGCACTTATATTAATTAAGGTTCTAATTATTTTTATGGTTCCGTAGACGTTTCCGTAGGCTTTTTCACATTAAAGGTTATGTTTACGCTACTTTCGTATTAATTATATTTAAAAAAAATAACAAGAATTGATATTTTTGTATTATAAGATCTTTTAAATAATTTTATAAAGAATTTATATTGTTTATCTATATTATATACATATAAAAATGAAACCCGTTTCGCGTTGTCCCGGCATCACGCGTGAACGGGTGGACCGATTTCGATAATTCTTTTTCTATTATATTCCTTGAAATACGAGGATGGTTCTTATGTAGAGAAAACGTAAATATGTACCACGGGCGAAGCCGGGGCGGACCGCTAGTTGTGAATAATTGTCAATCTTCAATTCTCTGTGTTATTTTCAGATGTCGTGGTGTAGCAGGAGTGCTTAAGTAAATCGAAAAATATTTTTATACGTTTCTGCAGTGTTCTACCTTGAACTTTTAAAATGTCAGGTCTTAACAACTAAGCATTTATCTGTACTTACTAATAATATTATAAAGAGGAAATGTTTGTAATTATGTATGTATGTATGGTTTTCACGCATAAACTACAACTAGACCGATTTCAAAAATTCTTTCACCATTAGAAAGCTGCATCTCACTAAGCAACATAGGCTTTTTATCCAGGAAATCCCACGGGAACGGGAACTATGTGCGTTTTTCTTAGAAAACGCGGGCGAAGCTACAGGCGGAAAGCTTGACCTACTATAAACACAAATAAAGATAAATATTAGTTAACAGTACTCATATAAATTATCTAATATCTTTGCTACTCTACGTTCCTTGTTAACATGAAACTATTCAATCAACAAATCACAACTGTTTTTCTTTATTCCTTATCTCTGCTAAATATATTATTTATCATACTTAGTAGTTAGACACATTTGTATAAGTTTGGATGTAACTCTTTCACGCAATCACGGCTGATCGGTTCTGAATAAAATTTGGCACCGATATTATTATAGAATAGTCTGAACTAGAATATAGGCTACATAATATCACGCAAGCGAAACCGCGTGTAGAAGCTCTATCATCATATATTGGTAATTTAATCAGGTGTACGTTTTATTATTTTAAGGAAAAGTACTCAGGTAATATCTTGCACATAAGTTAAAAAGCCTTATCAAAAAAGTTACATCACTATTAATGAAGTAGGCTTAAAAAATCATGGAGTAACTTTTGAGTTTGCTGACTCTCGGTAGAAGCGATCTTCCAGTTTCAGGCAGTAAGTTTAGTTTTAATGTATATTCACTCACAAAATAAATAAAAAAGTGAGTTCCAATTTTTAGAACAAGCAGACTTCTGAGCAAAACTTTTGAGTTACTTAACCAGCAAATTTCGCGGGCAGGTGATAGAGTCCTTAACCTCGCAGACAGCCTTGGCAGGCGCCGGCCGGTCTGCGGGTCGGGGGGAGGGGGAGGGGGCGAAGGCGGGTGTTTGGGTGTACCGCATGACGTGACATAAACTATCATTTGGATAGCTTGTTGCTTTGGGATTTTTTTCGTGGTTTGGTGTCGTTGGGTATTATAATCTATAGGTGTAAATTAGGTCGTGTTAACACTTATATATCAAGAACGGATGAACGGATTTTAATGACATTGACTTGGATTAGGAGACGTAAAAAGAGGATAACATAATAAAAATGACTAGCCGGGTAGAGGCGAGGCAATTAACTCCAATTAAATATTAGATATAATTTTATGTGACATGCTGCTTTCGTATGATTTTGCTGCTACACACCCGTAGGCGTGTTAGCATGATCCCAGGCATAAAGGTAATAAATAGCCTAAAGAGATATTAGTTTCAACTTTCATCCACTTACTTTAAAGTATGCCATTTGAATCTGTCAATTTCCTTTACTAACGCAATAAACGTGCATCTTTGTAAAAATATTCGAAAAAACGTTCTCCCACATAAATCAAGATCCAGTAAATACAAATTATGATGTATAGCGTTAGTTCCGATAAGTTAGTGCTAAATCCATATTTATCTAACCTAATTCCTATTTCCTAAGTGCTAGAATTTTTCGAAGATTAACTTGAGTCTATCAATCATGTTTTAATGGAAGATTGGAACGGATCGAGATCAAATAGTTTTGTTTTATCCAATTATTTACGATAATCGGATTTAATTGTGACAGCGTGTATCATCAATCAATCAATCAATCGAACATTTAACTGTAGATAAAAACAATAAGAATGAAAATCATTTTTTCTGAGGTTAGCAAGTAAGTATTTCCTACGGGTACGTCATGTTAATGTAAAAAAATTTGAACTATGGATTACATTTGGCCGTAATATAAAAGTTTGGAACTAAGGTAATAGGGCAAATTCTAACGTACATAGAAAGCCTATTTCCCCGCCACGGGAACAAGTATGATGGTGACAAAATAACATAAATATTAAAAAATTAACAAGGTTACCTATTGATTATTGAGGTATTTAATAATACCTATTGTAGAAAATCTCTACATTGAATATTGAGTACCTTCTTCTCAGGAGACGACAAAGTTGCTCACTTGTTTTCATTCTTAAAAATAACAAGAAACTGGGATTCCAAGAATAATTTAAAAATCGTTGTAATTTGATAAGTTTGTAGTAGTTACTTGAAGTACTTACCTCGCGTTTCTCAAACAAACCCGGGAGATTGAATAGTTAGAAATGAAGTAATTTGTATTATCCGTTTGTATTTGATAAACCAAAAACAAATGTGTATAAATTATCTTTTAAACATTAACATATTTTTGGGCAGCTGAAAAACATCTACCATTTATGAACGGCTTGTAAGTTTATGAAATTATGTCTGTCTTTGTCCTATTGTTTCAACGAAAGCTTACTTACAACATTCATTTTACTAACTCAGATTATTTCAAGGTGGTGGCAAGTAATGCTTAATGTAATCCGATAATTTTCCGGTAACCTTAACTTACCTATCTGGTAAAAATATAATACATTTCGAAAATTTTCGTTCCAATTAGAGTCACAATAAGTAGCAGACAGAGATAGGATTTTGGCCATAGTTACATAATTATATTAGGTAAAAAGAATTAGTTTAATTTTATTATTAGTTATTAGTATCTTAGTTATATTTTCTTTACATGTCCAACAATATTACAAAGCTTTTAGCTTACAACACAGAAATATTTCACTTATATTAATTATTAACTATATTATAATTATATCTATAATATCACTACATAGTATAAAACAAAGTCGCTTTCTTTGTCCCTATGTCCCTTTGTATGCTTAAATCTTTAAAACTACGCAACGGATTTTGATGCGGTTTCTTTTAATAGAAAGAATGATTCAAGAGAAAGGTTTTAGTATATAACTAGCTTCCGCCCACGACTTTGTACGTGCATCCCCGTTTTTCCCCGTTCCCGCAAGATATTCGGGAAATCCTTTCTTAGGGGACGCCTATGTTATGACATCTTCCTGCATGCCAAATTTCAGCCCTATACGTCCAGTGGTTTGGGCTGTGCGTTGATGATAGATCACTATAACAGTCACCTTTTAGTTTTATATAATATATAGCTGATTTATTAGGTTTTAGACATAGCGGGCAAAGCCGCGGGCGGTAAGCTAGTAATAAATATATTATACCAAAAATCCGTACAACACAAAATGTCCATACAACCACGGGCCATAAAGCATTAATTATAAGTTATATTTTTTGAGTCCACTCTGATATATTGCCGGCATTTCCATATTTTTCACATTTCCCGAGATGCACTGCAGTTATATACATTTCAACTCGAGATTCCATGCCAAATGCTTTATCCAAGCAATTCAAATTTAAATTAAAATTGCTTATAATAAACTGGGCTTTCCTTTAAAAGGATACAAGGCTTTGGTTAAATCGTTTAACATTATCTGATAGTTTTAATTGAGTTGTAATATTTCGTCGTTATAATTTTTTTCCATTGATATTTATTTTCATCGATCTCAATCAAAAATAAAAATTATAACAAAGTATCCAAATTATAACCAGGAGTAGTATTTTTTTTTGGTAGAATTATAGAGAATAATTCTAAAACAGTTTATGATACCTTTGAAATATTTTAAAGTCAAGAATTAAAGGACTGCTTGCAATAGGTAAAAAATGCATAGTAATACATATATTCAAAGTGTAAAAAAGGATAAATACAAAACTTTTATAAAAGCCATTACTCGATAAAGTTCATACATTTACCGTAGTACCGTATATTGCATAATTCTGTAATTGATTGTTATTATGGTATTTTGATTTAGTTTTATTTGCAAAGATTCAAAGTCAGATTTGCTTATCCAAAAAATGATAATATGATACCTACTCTCTAAAGTGTTCGAAACATCTTTCGGAAATTGATTTCAACTGACCACTGGTGGCATGTAACTTTACTAGTCTATACTTATAAAGAGGAAAGGTTTGTAATTATGTATGTAGGTATGTATGGTTTTCACGCATAAACTACTGGACCGATTTTGATGAAATTTGGCACAGACAATCTTTAGACCCTGAGAAAGAACATAGGCTACCTTTTATTGCGAAATATGTACTGGCGAAGCCGGGGCGGACCGCTAGTATGTTATATGACGTTTTATGTTTATAACATGGTCCTTCAAGCCGGATTTGAACTAGTGACCTATTGAAATGTTACCGTTCACAAGAAATCTATCTTTTGTATAATATAGTACTTTGTGGCTATATTATTATATTTATGTTGTCGAACCACAGAACAATATGACTATAATAGAAGGGCATTCATTTATTTTCCTTATTGTTATAACATGGAAATATCTAATATATATAATAATCTGGAATATTTTTGTAATAATATGTGGTTCAATATGAGTATTAGGTTCATATTATTATTTACTTAAAATTAAGGAACTTAAAAAAGGAGAGTAATTATTACCGGTTAATTCATGTATGTGAATCAATTTCCACAATTTAATCTAAATGTCAGCAGATTTAACAGGGATTTTTTTTTCTTCCTTATAAGCTCGTAAGATAAATACGAACTCGGAAACAGAATTGATTATATCCAGCAACGTGCTTTTGGATCAAATTGGACCTTTTAAACTGTTCAAAAAGAGTACATTTTATTTTTCGTGTGATATAATAAACGATTTACTAACTCTATCTATTCTCTACATTGAATTGCATCACTTAAAATGTTCATTCAAAAAGATATATACGTTCCATTGTAAATTGTAACAAATTCAAAAAATAAAATAAAATAACAATTTGTAGCAGCCCTACACACTAGCGCGCTTGTGCGTACCGCTATGCACACGGACTGCTCTCGCACACACACACACACACACACTCAAGAACTTGGCATCGTTCCCTCGTAGGGTTGTCCCGGTTTATTTTTAACTTTAAAATCCTTCGTCCGATTTGGCATAAAACATGGTGTCGGGTATTTACATTTAGAAATGCCCTTTTAACGTTTTGAAACTAAATATTGTTGTGTTTAAGTAAATATGGATTTTTAGTGGAGTACTTGGGATATTACGATTGTGTTTACCTATTCGTTTGATTGATAAAAATATACACCATATTTAATTTTAATTTATTTTTTAAGTTCTAGCAGTCTAACCCGGCTTCGCCTGTGGTACCATCCTCGTTCTTCAGTATAAAAAATATTTATCGAACTTGGTCCAGCCATTCACGCGTGATGCCCTAACTAAGGAAAATAGTAATTGTTGGAGTATTAAGGCTATATTTATTTTATTATTATCGAGGCTAATATGAGTTTACAGATAAACAGAACGTCGCGGTTTGTAAAATACTTAAAAGGATACCTTTTATAGTGAAGAGAGGTTATTGTACAGCGAAGTCTACGAGAAAGCGCGTAGGAAGCTAGTAACTAACCAGACTGTTAACATAAATAAGAAGCTTAAACTAGCATCAAAATATATTAATAACTAGCTGTGCTCTGCGGTTTTACACGTAGTGCTCCATTCTTTTTGGTCTTAGCGAGATGATATATTTCCTCGATAAATTGGCTATCTAACACCGAAAGAATTTTTCAAATCGGACCAGTCGTTCCTGAGATAAGCAGTTCATACAAATAAACAAACTCTTCAGCTTTACAATATTATAGTATAAATTACTCCTCATCATGCCGTTTCACTCGCTTATTGCTAAAAATTGACCTATGAGATAATCCATACAGAAAATGTACCCACAATAAGTATTTTTTTCTCATAACACAAAATCTAGGAACTACTGAATGACTTTGCAACACGGCAACGGATCTAAAAATCATCCTCTTATAAATTAACACGTAGCCATATAATCCGTTTACGCGACGTCCTAATTACAAAACCATCCAGCCGTTCCCGCGTAATGGAGCAACAAACATACCTAATAGCAGCATTTATTTCCCACAATTCCCGTGCACCCCCACCAATAAACACGGGTATCGATACATTTTTTGCGTTAACGTTTTACGACTGAGCCATGTTTACGATATTTTTACGGTATTTTTATTTATTCCCTGCCTCTAACCGACCTAATGATGACTCTGTGTTATATGGTACTGTAACGTCTGCATGGATTTTAGATGGCCATTTCTGTTTCTGTTATGGCTTAATGGTTTTTGTTTTGGAGTTACCTTATTGTGGGTTTTGATAACACACTTTTAAGTATGAATGTAATGTAGTACAGTACGATTCAAACTTTATGGCGGATAGGAACATCGTACGATCCGATGCGCAGAAAACAATTTTAGATATTAGTGGGACGTTAAGGGACCTGTACGCACCCGCACTCGCACCTGCACCTAACTTCCGAACAGCCATTAAGTTTGAATAGAACTGTATTACATACTAGCTGCTCCGCGCGGTTTCACCCCCGTGGCTCCACCCCTGTTGGTCGTAGCGTGATAATATAAAGCCTTCCTCGATAAATGGGCTATCTAACACCGAAATAATTTTTCAAATCGGACCATTAGTTCCCCAGATTAGCGCGTTCAAACAAACAAACTCTTCAGCTTTATATCTTAATATATATAAATCTCGTGTCACAATGTTTGTCCTCAATGGACTCCTAAACCACTTAACCGATTATAATAAAATTCGCACAACATGTGCAGTTCGATCCAACTTGAGAGATAGGATAGGTTTTATCCCGGAAATCCCTCGGGAACGGGAACTATGCGGGTTTTTCTTTGAAAACGCGGGCGAAGCCGCGGGCGGAAAGCTAGTATTAGTATAGATTTCTTTTGTAAAAATGGAGGAAATCTTACGTTAAGGCTCGTCTACGATAGCTATTGTTTGCATATCTGCTTGGCATACTGTGTGTTTACCTGACGTGTGTACTTGATGGTTTTAAGGGTTAATTTTATTCTTTTTTTAGTACTACAAGCAATTTCTAAATATTTTTAGTGAAGTTGCGGTATAGATAGTAAAAGACTCGGGTTCGATTTCCGCTCTATGATAGATATATTTTATCAATTCGGAGATAAGATTCGACTTACTACGATCATACGATGTAATTTAAAGTTTACTGATTTTATTTTCAAGAATTTCGTCTCTTATTTTTTAGTAATCCTGTTACTTCCAAGTTTATTTCATTAAAGGAGAAATCTTTTTTCTCTAAAAATTGTGCAGCAAAATAACATTCTTCTAGAAAAAAGCTAAAATCAGTTACAAAGTAAACACTATTATGATATAGTCTAGACCAAGACAATCTCTTGAAGGTCACCCTTATGACTTTGTATTCTTTCCACAACTATTGTCTGCAATTCTGTGGGAACAATGTTAACTTTATTACAATTTATTCGTTTTAGCCCTTTATCCCTTCTATTATCCATATTTTATATAAATTCGTTTATTTTATCGAGATACGTTGTAGAAAACAGTTTATTTCTGTGAGAAAGTTTTAATATAATATTTGGTAATTTATGTATTCTAAAACCAAATTTTACGCTTTAATTAATTTTTTTATTACATAGATATTATTATTACTCCTACAACAACACCTATATACAAATACGAACCCTAATACTACTTTAAGTTAAATTAAGAGTAGAAAATTAAATATAAAAGACTTAATTAGATTAGATAGCCTCAATCAGTCAAACAGGGTAGTTTTAAAACGAAATAATTACGAACGACGCTTTATTAAACTCATCGTTTTCAATCGATTTTTCTTTAAAAAAGTATGGTGTAGAGTTACCGATTCTTCTCTAGATATAGAAACTGCTTTACAAAAAGGTGGTTATTTATTTTATTAATATAATATTATGACTATGATATAAACTTTAAATAGAACTTGAGTTCAATCAATTAATGTTGGAGTTAAGAGTTAAAGTTAAAAGTCGACTCCAGTGACAAAAAAATATCTATATACATAATAAATCTGTAGAAGGGTCAATTCTGTACATTGAAAAAATTGAAAAAATAAATAGCAGGGGGTGTTACTGGATCGATACCAAACCCAAATATGTGATTAAAAAATTTTTTGTCTGTCTGTCTGTCTGTCCGTCTGTCTGTCTGTCTGTCTGTCTGTATGTGAAGGCATCACGTGAAAACTAACAGTTCGATTTCGATGAAACTTGGTATAATTATACCTTATTGTCCTGGGCATAAAATAGAATACTTTTTATCCCGGAAAAATACGTAGAAAAATATAAATCTTAATTTTTACACTAGTTGAAAAATATTCAAAGAACTCGTTCTTCGTTATTTATTGTAAAGTCTTTGCAATAAACAACGATTAGTTTATTGTAAAGTCCCGTTCACAAAATTAATGCTGGCATGTGCATTTATTTTCTGTAGTATGCAATATAACCAATATCCAACAATTTAATCAATCTACTACAATATTAGCTATGTTTCAATAGTGCAGAAGGACTGCAAGTAATTTTGTTTTACGACCGCTTTTATTGCTATTTTTTCTGTTTAAATTACTCTCTCTAGGCAATAAAAATTAAATTGTTTTTTTGTAAATTGAAGTTGGCTTTGAAATTCCTTTTTTAGAGTTATGGTTCTTTAAATCTTAAAAGGACAAGATATATTACTATGTGCTTAAAAAGCAGCCTAGATATCTGTGAATTTACACTTATCCAATATGGATAAACATTAGCTAAATTGGTCCAGCCATTCCTATATTGTTTAAATTGCATAGAATGAGGTGTTTTAACTTTAAGCTCTAATATGCTAATAACAATTGAAGCATTTTTAAAAAGCGTAATTTTTGTATCTTCTATATTGACAGAAGCAGAAGAGTTTGTTTGTTTGAACGCGCTAATCTCAGAAATTACTAGACCGATTTAAAAAGGTGATACATATAAGGAATTGGATCGCAGTTTTCCAATTAATACAACTTACGCAGCATACATACCTCTAGGCTCTATGATATTAATAATTAAGCTCTACATTACTTAATCTTAGCTTAATAAGAGTAAAATAGGACGAAGGTTTTCTTATATTTTCAATATAATTTTTATCTCGATGAATGATATTTTCAACGCATGGTGCATTTATATCAAATGAACATAAGGAGCTAGAGCAAGAGCATTCTTTCGTGTAAACGAAAACTCGTATTCAGTGTATTAGAACATTGCAAAGCATCTTTTCGAACGCAATAAGAACAACGAAATAATGCTCTTCGCCTGTTTACACTAAAAAAAAATTGACATAGTGGGCTTAGAATGAGCATTCGCTCGTTTGATCTAAATGCACCGTTATATGGAACTTGTATAAAAAAAACAACGTTTTGGCTTAGTATAGTATAATAACTGAGTCGGTTCCATAAAATATCAGTAATAAATAAAACGAATGGCCAAATATATTCAGTTTTAATGATAAATAAATTCAGTGATTTGCAAACCATTATTCAGAGAATGAATGTGCTTTCAAGGTTTCTTAGTTTTATTGCTTAGAAAACTTTGTTTAATGCAGATGCAGAGATTTTTAATTTAGCATTGGCATCTTTTCGTTTTTCTAAAATTTTATTAAGTATATTATAGAATTTTAAACTTGTGTAAAATTAACTAGTGGTGAAATTAACTGCTAGATTAAAGAGAGTCCGTAGAAGATTATATAAAGCTGTATGAGAATTGTAATTTCCTTTTCAATTTTATAAAGGTAATAAACTGTGTGTGTTAAAAAGAGATTGAGAATTCGTAATAAAAAGTTTTTGCGATGCGTGTTATGAACTTAATATACAATTTTGTGATCTTTTTAAATCGGCTGATGTAGAGCCTCATAATCAAATAAAGTGCAGCAGTTATGAAGCTTCTTGATGTGTTTGAAAGAAAAACAAGAAAATCGTGATTCATATAACCTCCCCTTCAATGGCTTGATGCTATGTTTTATGAGATATAATGTTGTCTCACCTGAAAACAACTTTCCCCATTTTTATCAGCTTATCTCCAAGTCACACATCAACGTGAAATGTTGAGAAAATAAGGTAATTTTAGGGAAATATTATTCTTGTATGTGTGTATTGTGTTTCAAATGTGACCTACTTATCGAATAAATAATTGATGAAGTTTAATTGCCGTTCTGGTTTTTTGATAGTGATATTTGTAAAAAACGCAGCGGATGGATTTTTCAAGCTAAATGAAGCTGTAGGCAGTGGCTATAGTATTAGAAATCTTAACAAATAAAACTCAATAAAAGCTACCGCAGTTTTTACAACGTTGAATCTATTATGGCTTAAACAAAATTGAACATAAACATAGCGCAGTTTTAATTTTAAGCAATTGCATAGCTTCTATCGCGGGCCTTGAGCGCGGGGACCGAATCGAGAAATTTCGTAACGAAAAAACCTCACGCTCCCCACTCCGACGGGCGGAGGTGTGGCTTGAAGGCATAGCATGCAATAGCTTTACCGCGGCAGTCCCCGAGTGCCACACGTCTTTTTTTTGGTAATAAAAAGAACTAACCAGTCTTGGCATATCATTGAACAAGACAAGGCATTCATTATCAAGTATATTCAAAAACTAAAGAAACATCCAAATACGCAATAAGAAGGAATATTTCATGGCAATAACAAAGACTCATATTTCTACCGTTTACGCCGCTTAGTGTTGCCAGCGACTCGGAGCCAAATTCGCCACAATAAAATAATTATTTTGCGAAGAAAATAACTAATTTACCCCGGTCGCATAACTAGATTCCCACTTTGTGACCTAAATGAGGTTTTATGTTCGGTCACATTCTTGGTACTAAGTAGTTTAAGTTAGTAGGTAGGTACTACGGTTGGGTAAACACATCAAACATTACAACATATTATTTTATCCCATTGAGCCCCAAGCGACCCGATCGGTCCCAGACACAATAGATTTTCTAGTGTGTCTGTCTGTCGGTTCCAGGGCCTGGTCGAGTTACTACAAATAAGTAAGAAAAGAAAGGTTTTTATGATTTTTTATAAAAAATAAGTACTCTAGGTTAAGATGGTATTTATGCTTTAATTTTCATAAAACAAAGGTACCCATAAAAAGCTTAGTGGTCGAAAAGACTATGCAAATTTCAAATTGATGCACATAAATTAAATTGCCAATTGCTTATGATCAAAAAATTAAATTTAATATTAGCTCTGCATATCACAACATACATTCGCAAACGAATCAATTTTTTCAGTTCATGACGGTGCATTTTCATCAAACGAACGAATGTTCATTCTAACCTCACTATGTCAAATTCTTTTAGTTTACAGGCGTAGAGCATTCTTTCGTTGTTCTAAGTGCGTTCAAAAACATTCCATTTAATGTTCTAATACTGAACAACACTAAATATGAGTTTTCTTTTACACTAATAATCACGAATTAATGCTCTTGCTCTAGCTCTATGTTCGTTAGATGTAAATGCACCGTTAGAGTCAATGAATACTAGTAGACGCGGCATACGCCAACATCATTGCACTAAAAAACAGCGTAATTAATACATACCTACTTACTAACGCATTATCACCAATGCAGTTGTTCTCTCTTTCACTCTCACGCACGAGACATAATACATGTCTCACTCATGTACTTTGTAATAACAACTGCCGATTAAAATACAAAAAGAACGTCCAGCCACGACGCTGAATGGTGCGTGACTAAGTGAAACTCGGGCACTTAGCTGAGTTTTTTCTTGCCAAAATAGAGAGCGGGTAACGTATCTAGCTCTTTTATATATCATAGGTTAGAGTATAAATAAATATTTGAATTGGCGAGGAATTCAACGTAATTAAGGAAGAAAACAAATCAATCAGATCAGAAATTCTATAAGGATATCTTATTCTGAAAATTAAATGTTTAAAATAATCACACAATTTTAAACTACGTAACATCACTTTTGTAAATTATTTTTGAACTTTGACGGGGTAAGAAGTTATAGTCGAAAGTCATTAGTAACAGTCATGTAATAGTTAACTTTGTTTGTGGCAAATAAATAGAATCTCTTATCTATATATATAAAACTCAAAAATAGTGATCTATCAACGCACAGCCCAAACCACTGGACGTATCGGGCTGAAATTTGGCATGCAGGTAGATGTTAGGACGTAGGCATCCGCTAAGAAAGAATTTCCCGAAATTCTTGCGGGAACGGGGAAAAACGGGGATGCACGTACAAAGTCGTGGGCGGAAGCTAGTACATCAATAAATAAGTTAGAATCAGAAGGTTAATGCAGATTCTGCATCGGCAGTTGACGTATCGGAGTCAAGGCCCACCTACCTTTTCGTGCCCATCTCTCTATTTCAACTTTTTTGTATGGACTGCACTTTTCGTGACCTTATTTTTGTAGGTTTTAGATTTGAGAATAACGTAACGTAACGTAACGTATAGTTCAGATTTTTATTTATGTTTATTTGCAGTTTGTTTTTATTGCACTATGAAAACGTTTGTTTATTTATACCGAAAAAACAAACTAGTTTTTTTATATTCTAGATATCGAAGCTCTTGACCACAATTTCGCCTTATGGAAAGCGTGTGTGGCCTACGATGGTACGGGCGTTTAATAACAAATTGATAGAGGAATTCAATTAAATTAATTATTTTTTAAACTAAAAAGAAAACTAATATTAAATAAAACATATTGATTTTTTTTAATCATGCATAAACGTAAGTACTCTACAGTAAAATGATGGCTAAAATAATGTCAAATTAAATAACATTAGGGTGAGAGAGATTAACGGGATTATCCGAGTAAAACAAGAAATTGAAACCTTTAAGTAATAGGCTAGATACATTTCACTGATCGATTTACTTAGGACACGAACCTTCAGTTTAAAATGATGATTTTTTTGTCTAGACGAAACGTAAGTCTTTTGAATAAGAAGTGAAAATGAATTTATTTTCTCAAATTATTATTAATTATCGTAGATTTTAAAAAATTATAACACACTAGCGGTCCGCCCCGGCTTCGCCCGTGGTACATATTTCGCAATAAAAAGTAGCCTATGTTCTTTCTCAGGGTCTAAAGATTGTCTGTGCCAAATTTCATCAAAATCGGTCCAGTAGTTTATGAGCCTATTCGTAACAATCATACAAACAAACAAACAAACAAAGTTTTCCTCTTTATAATATTAGTGTAGATATTAGCGCGTAATGAATCCATTCGAATAAAGATATATTTGATAGAAATTTAAATATGCAGATTTTGTATTTGAAGAATTCGTATGGTGAAAATTGAATTATAAAAGATTTCATCTAAATATATTACTATAGCATAATTAGAAAAACAAACAATATCATCGTCACCAATTCATTATTCGCCATCCATTTTTAGTATTGATGATGACAAGACGTAACGACACTTATAAAATATTATTTAGTTGAACACTATTTATAATTTTTGTCTCTATAATTTTATATTTTTTATATTATTTATAATTTCATATACTTAGATTCAATTTCTCCATTTTATTATTACAACAAAAACCATTGACCTCTCAAAATAGTTACCAAAGGCTACAAGTCGATTAGTATTAGCAGAACATTTTCCGTTCACCCTTAGCAGAGATAAGGAAAAAAACACACTTGGTTAATGTTCGACGATTACTTATTCAGCAAATTGTGTGTTGGTACACACTATATAATATTTTCTTTTAACTGTTGGTTTAATTTCGAGTTCTTAATATCTCTTTTTTTAGCTAATCTTAATATTGTAAAGCTGAACAGTTTGTTCTTTTGTTTGAACGCGCTAATCTCAGGAACTACTGGTCTGATCAAAAAAAAATCGGTGTTAGATAGCCCATTCATCGAGGAAGGCTATCATCAGGCTAAGAGCAACAGGAGCGGAGCAATGCAGGTGAAACCGCGGGGCACAGCTAGTGTAGATATAATTAATGTTATGTGTTAAGAAATTAATTATTAGACGTCCGTTATTTATAACAGAAGAAAACTCTATCATTTGTAAAGGTATTTCAAAATTTCATAACTGAAATATGTTGATAATGTTAATGCCCTCGCGCATACCGAACTTTTAAATAGTTGAATTAAATTTTGTTTAAAAAACCATATATAAAGTGGCTAAAATATTTTCTAAGTAATTCGTTGTATCAAATCTTTAAAAACAACTCAATTTGCAAAAGTCGCAAAAATTTCGTCTTCATTCATGTTTTTTATAACATTTTTTAATACATTAGATAGGATTAAAATTCCAAGATAAATTTTCGGATAAATAGTGCTTTATTATAGTAAAATTATTGTAAATAAATAATAATTATTTTATCTCAATTAAGTTAAGAATAAAACAATTAAACAGCTATAGAATATTATCTATTGTGTAGACTCAGAAACTTTGCAGACGCTGTTATCTTCATATTACAAGGCTCAGAAAACTTAAACACTAAACTCAATGCCTAGTTCTTAGTTTTGGTAAAAGTCTTGTATTTCTGTATCTTGAGAAAATGTTCATATTATACAAGAATAATAATTATTGTTAGAGAAATCCCTGCTTATTCCTTCTTATATTATATATCCGAAAATATAGTTATTAAATTTGCATACAACGTAAACAACTAAAACGATTTTGATGAAGCTTTTGATAATAAATCTCAATATGAGTATAAATTAACTACTTCAAACTGAAACAGATTTTTAATAGGACTTCTTTGAGAAGCGCTTTTGAATTGTTATGTTACATAGAAATTACTACTTAATAATACCAACTGCTAAGGCGCAGATGTAGACCTAATTAGTCGTAATTTTATTTATATTCGTTTTCATTTATCGACAAATAGCAACACATCATCAACTTTTGGTTTTAACTTTTAATTGTGTCAATTTATATGTCTATCTATTACATTATACATTCATTCTAAAAGAGAAAATATACTAAATGTAAATTTATTTTCAAACAAAGTTACCCTGAAGATATTAAATGACTGGATTAAATCATGCGTTCATTTTAAATACCCGCGATTACCCCAGCAATAGTTAAGTAGTCAAAAAGTTATCCCGGACTGAGCGCGGGCAATAAAAGTGTAAGATTTACAACTTTATTAGAAGCAAGGGCCAAAGGAAGAGGAAGCGAGACATTATTTCAAAAACTTCTTTATTTGCAAGCGCCGGGAAACTGCATCCACAGTTTTAATGCTACATTTTATACGAAAATCGCAACAAACGCATCGGCCATAAAACATATGATCGTAAACCGACTGCGGGGATATGATCGAACGTGGATATTCGACATTAAAATTTTACTGCTTATTATAAAAACGCTATAAAACTCGAAACAATTAGTGCGTCTGCGATCGTAACAATACAAGAGAATCGGCGAGCCATGTGACTCGCACGCTTTAGCGACCAACAACAAGCGGAGACGGCCGAAAGTCTGTCAGACTATAGTTGCCTATGTACGCCGTCGGGTCATCCGGGGGGGCGGGGGAGGGGGAGGGCGGGTCGCACGCAAATGATACGCGAAGAGCGCGCACCGCATCGATCCGTGTGCCGGAGCCCGCAGCTCCCCCGCCGCCCCGCACCCGCCGCCGCTCCGCGTGCACGCACACACCCG
This sequence comes from Colias croceus, assembly GCF_905220415.1. Taxonomy (NCBI): domain Eukaryota; kingdom Metazoa; phylum Arthropoda; class Insecta; order Lepidoptera; family Pieridae; genus Colias; species Colias croceus. The sequence continues at coordinate 7,048,498 of NC_059562.1, forward strand.
CGCGCCCTCATGTGTGTGCCAAATGATCCGATGCGAATATTAAGTCGTCTATGTAGTTGAAAACTGATAGTCATCCGTGCTGATTGCGTTCGATTATCAATATCCTAATAATGTTAAGTGTTATAACCCTTTAATATGCTAATTTGAGAAATCAATCAGTTATTGCTCACAATTAAGTAATTAATTCGATTTAAATATTTATTGAGACTAATTAAAACGTTTATCCGATTAATAAGAAAGTAATATAGGAAATGAAACTAATGAAGTTTATTATTTATCGCCATAAGTAGTACAGGTTATCGAGGTTAGTTATGACCGGAAGCTCGCGCTCAACCCCTCATGGGGGAGGTTAATTGAGCAGAGAACCACGTGGCTGCAATTATTTACCTTAAGGTGAGCCACGTGCGCTTTCATACACACATCTGTATATTTATACACAAAATAATACATATACAATACACACATTTACAATACGCATCGACTGCAGTCCTGTAAAGATTTAAGTGTTCTATACATCTATGTATACTGGCAAAGCATTGCGGAGGAGCTAACTAAAAATGAAGAAATAAGATGGTAAATTTACAGACATTCGGGTTTAATGTTTCTTCTGGTCGCGTAACTCGGAATTTAGATCTTACGACTTGGGCAGTAGGAGCTAAATTACGATGTACGGCGCAGTATAATAAATGTACGTCAGGCGCGACAGTAGACTCTATGTGGTTTTCAAGTAACGGCTACCTATAGATTTTAGGACGATTACCAAAATATATGGTCAAGTGATTCACTTAATGGATAGCTTGCTAACTTGCGTATAGCTCATGAATTCAATTCAGTTAGTAAGTACATAATATTATGTTATGGTTTATATAATGCATGTTACATGATTTCTTATGAGTATTATCAGAATTATGACACTGATACAGCAAGATGGTCACACAGGATACACAACTTACAAAAATTACTCAATTTGATAATTTCATAACAATTTTTATTTACAAAATTTTAACCATAAAAAGATGAAGCACAAGAACTAAAGAACTACAACATCTAATTCTACTGAAGCTTTGCCTGGTTGTAAATAAACTGAAAAATGTAGCGTTGGATCGGTCCAGTGACGACACCCCAAATCTAGGGCACGTGATTTGACACACGATGCAAGATTTCAACTCACATAAGCCACAAACGGGAACAGTCCTAAAGAGTCTTATCCTAGATGTTGTAAAAATAACACACAATCAACAATGACCGGCGGGTTTTTCGTTACTAAAGCACGTCGATCGCGAATTCCGATTCCGCGGAGTCTTCATTTGGTAAACTAGCCCGTCATCAGTGCGTGCGTCCCGCGCGATGGTCACGGCTCGACTGAGGCGCCGCGCGGCCTCTGCCCCCCACCCCGCGCCCCCAGCTGCATCCTTCAAACGCTCCCTGATAATCGGGAGAAAATACAACACACAGTTGCAATTGGATCGCCGCATACTGCTCTTTTTTGGCGATGATTCAGGCGGTAATTGCGTGAGCCCTCATTGGCCAGTTCCTTGAACCCGCGCGTTGCAATGTCCTCGAGAATTTTCCGCTATAAAAGAACCACTTTAATCGGTGTGCCCTTTTTTAGCGATAGACTTAGATACGACAGTAGGGAATGAATAGTGATGTTTCATTTAGGGGCGTTTTGGTCTGAAACACGATCGAGTGGTGGCTAGACGGGTGTATGATGTCAGAGCCGTCTGGCTTCCCTTTAGAATAGGTTTCGGCCGTAATTCAATGCCGATCATTACGTGATCATAGTCTCGATTGTTACTGCGCCTCGTGGAATTGGGTTTGACTGCCAATCGAGGTCAATCTTTTAAAAGCGTTCTGTAGACAGACTACTACATTCTGCTTCCACCTAATTCTTAGAACGATGTAAAATGAATGAATAGGTTATGTTAGAATTGTTTATTCAAATTGTTCATTTCTGGGTTAAATCCGTCTTCAATTAATTTCCACAAACTCATGTCTATGTTCAAGTTAATTAAATTCTTTGAAATGCTTTTGAAGGCCTACGATAAAATAAATTGGTACATTGCTCTTTGAAATAAATAGTTTCAAAGAAACGAAACATTATTTTCAATGAATCACCGAATTCATTGTAAATGTATAGCGCTTTGTATAAGCTACGCCAGTAAATTAGCTACAGCTACAATGGCCGTAGCAATATGTTGCGTAGCACCATGCTACACAAGTGCTACGGATGAATGCGATACGCGTTCGTAGTAAAAAAGAATCATTAATATTGCAATTTTTATAGCTTTTTCAGTTGGATTGCCTATAATTTATGTTAAAGTATATTACTCTATTTGCTACTGTATATTTTAGGCGATATTAGTAGTAATTGCATGTGATTTTTACACTCTTATTTTGATCGTAGCCGCTTATGAAGACAATAAAAGAATAATAAATATATTACATATTACAACATAAGCATTTCAAATTAATTTATATACCTCGAATAATCATACTAAACACTAAAATTGACATTTAAGTTTTATATTTATAAATATACTATACAAAAATCTGACCAAAAATTAAAAATTTTCTCATACTCATTCCCGAATGGTGTCAGGGTGATTTTTCTGTGTTTGCGTATGAATATTCCGTACAACATAACTCACGTCAAAGGACACTCGGTACATTATATTTTGTGCATCGCAGCGGGCGCTGGCGACGTGTACACTCGCGTAGAGAAGCCGTAATTATAACAACTTTAAACTTTTTATTATTTTTGTAGAAAATGTATGATTTTTCATTGATAATGAAATATCTTGTATTTACTTACGTAATTATTATCATAATAATATGGAAATTCAATGGTATTCCCGGTTTATATTTCTTCACTTTAGTGTGTGGGTATAAAATAAAAATTGAATCAAATTAATTTTAACTTATTGTTTACAGAACTAAATATAAGGGAAAATACTAATTCTAGATCCATGTTTTCGTTTGATTAATATTCCTGTATTCATGAATATCATTAATATTCGTTTACTCACGATAAGTAGTTGTATAAACCAAATGTTACATTAAACACACTCACACATACTTAAACACGTTAAGTCATGAATATGGACGTAGAATTTATTTCTACTCGTGTTTTGTTATTATTTTCAATAAACTTATTCAAACGTATGCTGAAATAAACAAAATATTGCATTACTCCTATAGACTACATTCACATACATCCATACTAATATTATAAATGCGAAAGTATCTCTGTCTGTCTGTCTGTTACTCAATCACGCCTTATCTACTGAACCAATTTACATGAAATTTGGTATAGTGATATTTTGATACCCGAGAAAGGACATAGGCTACTTTTTACCCCGGGACATAGGATAGGTTTTATCCCGGAAATCCCACGGGAACGGGAACCATTCGGGTTTTTCTTTGACTGCGCGGACGAAGCTGCGGGTGGAAAGCTTATATATCATTGCTTAAAAAAATTTAATGTCCCATAAAATTTCTCCACGCGACTGTACCAAAGTTGTAGAGCTGCTAGTTCCGGAGCGCCGTCACGGGTAGTACTCGCAGATTGCTACTAATGTTACACTTTACATTTACACCACTCCATATACTTGTTATCATATTTGTATATTTTAATAGTATGTGGTTGCCATGAATGAGTTAATATACAGTCGTGTGGAAAAGTCGTTCTGAACTTGACGTGTGATTAATTTTATTGTATTTTATTGAGTGTAAAAAAATCTTAATCTTAGTCAGTTAGTTTTATGTAACTAAATGGTGAAAGAATTTAAAAAGTCATTTCAAGGAAAAGAATATTTATTATTAATTAACCATTTTTTAGACTTATCGCCAATTATAATATAAGCCGTGGTTTCCATTTTTCTGGAATACCTAGATATAATTAGGCTATTCATAATATTAGCATTCTAGACAGACATTCAAATAATATTAACTTAACCCATTTCCAAGTATACAAAAGATGGTTCAAATAACAAACCTTCAAGTAACAGTTTTAATAAAAAATGTAGTTCAATATATTTAGTGAAATGTGACTCTAAATCTCTACTTTGTATACTTACTCAGTGTTAAAAAATGTAGTTAATCTATATATATAAAACTCAAAGGTGACTGATATAGTGATCTATCAACGCACAGCCCAAACCACTGGACGTATCGGACTGAAATTTGGCATGCAGGTAGATGTTAGGACGTAGGCATCCGCTAAGAAAGGATTTCCCGAAATTCTTGCGGGAACGGGGAAAAACGGGGATGCACGTACAAAGTCGTGGGCAGAAGCTAGTGTAGTATAATGAGCATATTGGTTCTTAAAATACTTTTGAAATTTTTGATTTCAATAACGAGAGAAAGCGCGCGAAGCGTCGTCTAAAAAGTTGTTGCTTAAAGGACGAGTGACTACGCATAAGACCTATTTTTATATTTAATTCACCTGTGGTTTAATTTGATTGCAATAAAAAGAAAAAATCGCTGAAAACAAGACATTCTATCATTGTAAATATCTTCTACGCAATTTGATGCAGATATAGAGTATGTGCCTATGTGCTATAACCAAACTATAATATTCAAAACTAGCTGCGCTTGGTTTCACCCGCGTGACTCCGCTTCTTTAGCCTGACATAATATAGCCTTCCTTGTTAAATGGGCTAACTAACACCGATAGAATTTTTCAAATCGGACCAGTAGTTCTTGAGATTAGCGCGTTCAAACAAACAAACTCTTCAGCTTTATAATATTATAGTATAGATGACAGAACTACGATATTCGACTATTTAAAAACGTTTATGAACCTTTTTTTATATGATTTATCTTTCCATAAAATCAGGACAGGTTTTAATTACATACATAATACTTAAAAAACCTAATCTCAAACTCTTTATAAAATTTAGAATGGCATTATAAAACAAAACTACTAAAAAAATCACACAGCAACCGCACTCGGTTGAATCTAGATTTATAGTTCAAGTGCTCAGATAAGCTATGCACTATAAATATAAAATATTTGCCTGCAATGCCGCTACAGTCTGATATATTTTAATATAAATCTTCTCTAATTACATAGTAACTAGAGCAACGGATGTGAACTTTTTCGAGCAAAATCAAGAAGAAAATGTATCTTTAGAGATATATTTACGTCGGGTATTGTAAGTATATAATGTGTTAATACGCAGTTACCATATATATATATATGTATATAAAAATATACAACTTTGTGTTAATTATTCGTTTGATAGCGATCTCTATCAGACAACAGTAAATAATTAACCGCCTAGGTAAAAGTGCCATAAGACATGCCATTCAAAACTAATAAACTTGCTGTATACATTTCATAACATATTGGATAATAATTGTCTAGGCATTATTAAAAAAAATATAATGTACTATTATAATAACTACCACATTGTATGTCATTTACATAAAACCAATGTGTTCATTGCAATAATACCAATATGATGATAGCAAACATATTTTCAAAGTTTCTAACTAATAATCTAATATTTTGTATGATATAGGTTTTATTTATATATATTTTCTGTGTTCTAACTTCTGCTTTTTGAAGGTTCATTATTTACCGGACACCGATATTTTTATTAATATTTACTAACATTAGCTTATAAGTCACGAACATTAATGGATCTCTGTCGCCAAATTGTTTAAAATAAATAAATAAAATATACACGTAAAAATGTTAAGTTTGATCGTGTACCTAACACTTCTAAAAATTTTAATAAGTATATAAATTACAAATACAACCCGATTCTGTCTGTTCTCTAAAAAGGCTAAGTGCCCTTACGCACTAGCGATTAACCGCGGGGGCGGCTAACCGCGCAGTTAGCCGCTTTCCCATTTTAATATGCAACCGCTTATGATTGTACGCACTAATCATATAAGCGGTTGCATATTAAAATGGGAAAGCGGCTAACCGAGCGGTTAGCCGCTCTCGCGGTTAACCGCTAGTGCGTAAGGGCACTTACTTCTTCATTCATTCATGTCACTATATAATGCTACAGTGGTCGGGAAAGCGTAGCAGATTACAGTTTAGGACTCTATCAAATTTCGCATCAAGTAAAAGCTGATTATTCATAATCTAGTTTTAACTCCTCTTCGACAAAAATATGAAACAATCCTCTATTTTTCATTGAAGATAACAATAATAGTCTTCTAACTTCAATTTATTAGAGGACGTCCTAACCGAGCCCACTACACACCCTTAAAAAAAACACAATCGAAAATCAACTCTACATCTAGCAAATAGAACTCAAAATTGCATACAGATAAAATATCGTCGTTGTCTGATGGAATTTAAGCTTTAAGTCAGAGTATTAAAGTTGATTTTATAAAAGTGAATTGAGATTAGAAATTTTGTCTAGGACTAGAGTCAAGTGTTTGATTTAGGCACGAGATACGCGTTAGACACAAGGTCATGAAGTTTTTGTGTTGCTACCCGACGAAACATTATGTTAATAGCCCTTAATACCTTTATATTAAGAGCTATTATACAAAAAGTGGAGACCTACATTGAAAGGCAGAAAAACTTATTTTCAGGAAAACTCGGAAAATGTATGATAATTCGAAATCATAAAAAACTATGTTCGGACTTATGAGGTAGATGATTTTTATACGAGTTTATTATTCTCTACACATAGAGAAATTAAATATAAATACAAGCTTTTCGTCTCGGTTCGCTCAAAGTGTCTTTCATCTTTCTGCAAGTTTCTATATCCTTGTAACATGAAATTAAGCAAATTTAATAGCACTTCAGTAGTTCCGTGTAAATAATGATACATACATACTTACTTATTTTATTATGTTTTTCAAATAAGGTAAAAATAAACAGTCTTCAGAATACATTAATTATTCCGTCTCAATGCCGAATTTCATCAATATTCGATCAGCCGTTTTTATATGAAACAACAGCTATATTCACGTAGGTACCTTCTATGTTAAAAATAGTAGTTTGATAGGATAGGAATATAGGTATTATTCTAAAAAATAACGAATGTTTTATTTAATTGTAACTTTTAACCCAATTTATTCGATAGACATGGTTTTTAGGACTAAATAAATATGACATCATGCATTGAATTTTGGGTCAAGTCAAATTAGTTTTGGGAAATCGCTTTGTACTTGTATGCAAAATGTTCATCAAGGAATAAATTATCTGTTCATTTTCAACGTTCAAAGAATTGCTTTTGTTGAGTCACAGTACGCTAAAAGTTATAAGAAGAATTAAATGAAGAAAAAGTCAAAGTAGGTATCTTCAAAAATAATAGGCTTCAAACTCAAACTCAAACATTCATTTATTCAATTATACTACTATTTAGTAGCATTTTCGAATCGTCATTACATAATTATTTTTAACATTTACTACAATAACTACACTACATAGTATACATAAAATAGTATGGTTTTAGTACCTATATAATTATTTGTGGATATTTCTACACTGCTGCGAAGCCGCGCGAGGATGCTAGCATAATATTATAAAGCTGAAGAGTTTGTTTGTTTGAATGCTCTAATCTCAATAACTCCTGGTCCGATTTAAAAATATTTTAATGTTAAATAGCCCATTTATCAAGATATATTGTATATCATTACACTAAGAACAACAGGAGCGGAGCCATGCGGGTGAAACCGCCAAGCGCAGCTAGTCTTTTATACAAACGAAATATATATTTTTGTAAGGAATAAAGATTCTTCAAAATTAGTACTTGCGTAGGAGTTACTTAGGCTACTTTATATGCAGGTACCATCACAATAAATCCTAGGATTCCAGATTGGAACTAATAAATTCGTTTTTCCCATACTAATATTTAGTATTCTGGGCATTTCACGGTATCGCGTGACAGCCGTACATATTTCATCCCTTATTTCACTCGAAGTTGTATTCTTGACAAAAGTTGTACAAAAATGTATTTTTGGTACTCTATTCCCAATTAATTTAAAAATACCAATAACGGGTTGAGTAGGAAATATTGTATGTAAATAATTAAGTAAGTGAGTGGGTGAGGTGTGAAAACAATCAAACAGACAGAGTGAGCTACTTTTTAAATTAAAACTGTTCTTTTTTTAATTGGAGTGCATTGACAGATATTCCATATTTCAGTTTTTTTTTTACCTCCAACTAGGTTCAAGGTGCAACACATGTTACCTTTCTATTATTATTCTTCCTAAGTAACAAAAATAGTAAAGACAAGAAGAAATATTAAAAAAAATATCCTCAATTATCCACCAATCCAAGCACACAAGAATGTCCTAAAAAAATGTAAACTCACACAAATCGTCGAAACGTAATCTCGATTGCAATGAATCAAAAAAATTGTTCAAACAAAACACATTAACCCATTTAAAGTGGTTTTTTGCCGATAAGATCGTAATAACGCTGTTAAGGTGGCCAGCGTTCTCTGGACATCGTAAATTCTAAAATTATTTTTGACAATTTACATCGCGTCTGGACTTATAATATTGGTGCTGGGCTGAAGCGCTATCAGACGCCAGGGATTATGAATGTGTGGATATGGTATCCTAGTATCCTAGAGATTTATGTTTCATTAGTATGTCTGTATAATTTTTGCTTTTTTTATATTGCCCTCTTGTAATATTTTAATATGCAACTTACCTGTAAATGTGTTGACCTGTTTCGACTAATATCTTAACAAACATACGAAAAATCATTGCTCTATATAATAACGCATAAACCGCGAATTCAGTTAGTTTTATTTTATTTATTGATTCTCTTCTACGACCTACCTATTTTTCTAGATTTATAAAAATGTAGGTTTATTTTCACGCATTGTTGCTCTTCCATGTAAACTCTTATAGGTAGTTCCGGAAAAAAGTAATTAAGTCAAGTGATCTGTATCTCGCGATAATAGGTATGTATCGTAATATGTATTTTTAATAATTATAATGATCGTGAAGAATACTATTTTTTTTACTATTAATAAAAATACCAAATAATATTTTTTTTTAATAATAAAAACATATAACAATATCACTATAAATAATTTCTAGTCATATTTATAATCGGGACCAAGATCATGGGAATTCGACTAGAATGCCGCATCAAATCCTTCCCACATCCTCGAAACCTGGACAGGATCCAACATATAGGCTAGAAGTATCTCTGATAGTAGGGTTCATCCACCCTTGGCTGAAATAAAATGCCCTTTAATATTAGCCTGATGGAGTTTAAACGAGTCTTCAAGACTTATTATCTATCACTGGCTGTCACGAAAGTCAAAATAACTTATGCCTTTATTTTTAGGGTACTTATTTCGTATTATTTTTTATGCTATCGCTGATGTTTTTGTTACTAAACTAATTTAAAAGTAAAGAATATGGAGTATTAGTGTTACAATATGGGTTAGTACTTCTATTTTTCTTCTTTTCTTGCTAGTCATAAATTTTTATAAACGTTTAGTATTAATGGACTCTGACTATTGATAGTTAAAAGTTTTTATTATTATTTTTGTAATATTACCATGAGCATATAAATGTACCTACTAGCTTTCCGCCCGCGGCTTCACCCGCGTTTTGAAAGAAAAATCCGCATAGTTCCCGTTCCCGTGGGATTTCCGGGATTGCGTCATTTTCCCGGGATAAAAAGTAGCCTATGTCCTTTCTCGGGTATCAAAATATCTCCATACCAAATTTCATGAAAATTGGTTAAGTAGTTTAGGCGTGATTGAGTAACAGACAGACAGACAGAGTTACTTTCGTATTTATAATATTAGTATTGATATAATACTAGCTTACCGCCCGCGGCTTCGCCCGCTTTGTCTAAAACCTAATAAATTATATACTAAAACCTTCCTCCTGAATCACTTTATCTATTAAAAAAAAGCATCAAAATCCGTTGCGTAGTTTTAAAGATTTAAGCATACAAAGGGACCTAAGGACAGCGAAAGCGACTTTGTTTTATACTATGTAGTGATGTAAATGCATGTAAAAGTACGTAGTAAGTATTACTGGAACTACGTAGAGTCAGCCGTAGAATACTGTAGAATCGTCGATCCGTTTATGACGTATTTAATTTTCTTAAATAGAGCAAGGTTATTTAAAAGCTCAACCAGGAATACTTGTTGCAAAAGTGTAAGAGATGTAAGAAAAGCCGCGGGCGATAGTCTGTATAGCTCTATATAATTGTCATAATCAAATAAAAATTATTGATTAAGGTTTCTTTTACTTAAAGTAATTATAAATTTATTTTAAATTAATATTTAAAACATCGTTATTCTATAATTTCCGACAAAAACTGATAATTGTGCTAGAATCCTATCAACGGTTCTTTGGTTTAAATTAATATTTTAGTCCGGTTTCCACTAAAGAGCAAGCGACAAGCAACTTATAAATTATTAAAGTGAAACTTCTTTATCGGGATTGGAAAAAAATTTAGTGTAACATTTTTTCGTTACGCGTGACGTTTTTCCGTTACTTGCCATCTTTTTCTTATCCATAGCACGCGTGATTTTACGTATTTCTGTAAAGTTGCAATTATAGTAAATTATTTTTTGATAAATAAGGTCATAAAGAAGTTTCACTCCTTAAGTGTGTAGGTACTACACCAGTACACGCACACATTTTTATTTTCTAAATAAGAAAGTATATCGTTTTGCTATTTTTGTAGATTTATTGATTTATTACAGTCAATATTATTTTACATAGCTTACAATTGAATACAATATGGTCTACTGCACCTTCAATAACAGGAAAATACAACATTATATTAAGTTAAATTCAATATGTCAATTTGCTGAAAAAAAATAATTTTAAACTAATTTTTTTATATAATAATAATTTTAAATTTTAATATAATAATATTTTGTACGTCAAAGTGTTTAAATATTTTATTCCAATTAAATTCATTATAATTCATACAAACTTTATAGATTTATGATAATATGATTTCAAAATTATCATATTATAAAGAGCTTTTTGACGCAATGCTTTGATTGCAAAATTCATAAGTATGCGTTTACAAAGTAACGAACCATTTTGCAACTCATTTCAGATTGACCTAAATTTCCATGTTCACAACTTTTGAAAATAGGATAAATTTTACCCGGTAAATGAATGGGTTGTATTATTTCTCAATATATTCACCAGGTGGCGTTATTTTCTACTAGTCAACAACTATCGCTAGATGGCAATAATCTTAATTTTTATCTGGCAAGATAAATTCAATTATTATTTCCCAAGTATGCGGGTACATGATTCATCTAATTTTAATTTTTAATTAAACATAATGGAATCAGTCATTTTCATGGATGCAATAGTGCTGGCATAGTATGCAAAGGGTTTGATACCTACTTCCTTTTACATAATATTATAATATCATGATACTCATTGTTTTCTTCTCATTGAGTGTTATTCTGATGTTTAACATAATATATTACTGTAAAGCTAAATCCAAATATTCGTCGAATAGTTATTTCGTGAAAGACTAACAAACATACATGCTTTCTCATAAACTAACACATTTATAACAATAGTAGGAAGTAGGATTAGGATAATGATAGGATGACGATGTAGAAACAAATATGACTTTTTGTGTAAACTAAGTAAAAAGGTTTTTTATTGAATTTGATATTTTTGGTTTTATGGCATTGAAATGTAATTTATAAAGAATAAAAAAACACGATCACGAGGCGGGACTCGGGAAGGTTTTTGAAGTGAAACTTCTTTATCGGGGTTGGAAAAAAATTTAGTGTAACATTTTATTGTTACGCGTGACATATTTCCATTACGCGTCATCTTTTTCTTAACGCGTGATACGACGTATTTCTGTAAAGTTGCATATATATAGTATTTTTTTTTAAATAAGGTCATAAAGAAGTTTCACTTCTTACGTGTGTACACTAGTACACGCACACATTTTTTTTATTGTGTGACGGTTCGTAGGAGTAAGAACAAAACAATATGTGCTCCTTGCTCGTTTATCATTTAGAGGAAACTTTTTAAAAATCATTTTCAAATCATCATCATACTGTATAGAAAGAAAGAAAGAAATGTTTATTTGACACCACACACATAATATAATAACATAATTTTACATAGTATAATAGAGATTTGAAATACAATATAGCACAATCACTACATAGTATAAAACAAAGTGGCTTTCTCTGTCCCTATGTCCCTTTGTATGCTTAAATCTTTAAAACTACGCAACGGATTTTGTTTGATGCGTTTTTTTTAATAGATAGAGTGATTCAAGAGGAAGGTTTTAGTATATAATTTATTATACAGGTTTTAGAAAAAGCGGGCGAAGCCGCGGTCGGTAAGCTAGTAAACAATAAACACAATCGTACCCTGTAATATCCTATATGCGACTAAGGCTGGTTACGTATGTATGGGATACTGTTCAGGGATTTCGTGCGGTATGAAGAGTGATAAATAAAAAGCCATTTATATTATAATTATTTTATTATACGTGACTTACATAATACATTATTCGTTATTGCTTCATTTATTGTACTTATATATATTTAGTATCGATGTCGCGACTTTGATATGAACTCTGTTTATATTGCTTTGATAGGAAGTTGATTGCGAAATTTTGAAGTTATGTTTACCGATACATTGATACTTATAACTAACTTAAAAACATAGTGTACTTAAAAATATCTTATAATTAAATTATTTTAATTAATAACTATAATAGATATAAATCATGACTTTATATGATTAATTTTGCGTTCGAGTTGTTTTCATAAACACAAAATAAAATAGGGGTATTACAAAATTATAAATCTAAGGGTATGTTGGGTAATAAAATATAGGTAAGTTATTTTGTAAAATTATCGTAAATTCTTGCAATCTTCATAGAAATATTTAAAATATATTTTTTGCAGGTATTTTTATCAAATAAACTGTACTCAATGATCGTAATAATTTATAAACTTAATAACTAATATAATATAAAATAGATTAATTATCAATGTATCGATAAATAAATAACAGTGAAAGACCAGATACAAAATAAACGTTGAGCAAATCGAAATTTTATCTATACTACAAACGTCTTTGTTATGCTTTTACCACTTTCCATTCTGATTCATTCGTTCCCTTACATATTTTAATTTAAACTTATACAATAAAATACAAAAATCAAAGAAAATTGTTGGTATTTATTGAAATGGTTTACATTTTTAAACTACAGAGGGCGCTTCACAATTTGTTCCAATAAGTATTCAAGTTTATAAATTATTATTAATATACATTATACAGTTTAAAATGGATGCTTCGTCAGTTGAACATAATAAATAATATACTAAGGCCTGAATAATATGAACTAAAAAGATCCTTTCCGTGTTAAGAAAGTTTAATATAACGCCATCTAGTATCAGAGTTGTATTACGCACATATTTCCTTCTACCCTCCAAGAATAAAACAATTTATTATACACTTTATACTGTGAGATCAACATTTTCCAAATCAGATGATGCACGTAAACATTGCATATAGTCAGCTTTATTATTTGTTAAAAAAAACAACTTTATGAAACATATAGACTATTCTGTTCATCTCTGTTCATTTGTACTGATATTTAAAAAAAAACAATAATTCTAAAAAATATAATTTTGTAGACTATTCTGTGGGTCTCTGCTAATTTGTACTGAAAATTAGGAAATAATTAAATGTAAGAGAACGAACGAATACTTCACTTCACACCAAAACACACCAAACCCAACCATTCTGTATTCTTACAGTATGTCTTAAAACGCTTTTATTCTATTACACAAAAGTCAACAAGGAGAATATAGAATTAATTATCATATTAGCCTTTAAAATATCTATTATTCCAATAACAATATCACATATAATAGCTAGACGATAATTATAAATATCTATCAACAATCACCTACATTCGATGATACGATGCTTTATATTCGACAGTATATTCCACTTACAATAATTCGTATAATAATATAACATTATGTGCGCAATGATAGATTATGATCACGGAGCGTTACTATTCCAGTATCCCTAGTCGTTAGTAGCGTTTACTTCTAATATAATATCTATAATAATATCTTATTTAGTTATCTGTGGAATATTTTTAGCAATATCTAAACACATAGACTTTTATGAATATTCATTACGTATATCGATCTACAAATACACATAAATAGATTCACACTTAGATTTTTTTAGTATTTTCTTTTATTTATTTATTTTGTATTATTATCGTTTTCAATACATCAGCCTAAATGGTCGTATAACAGTTTTCGACGCGTAGCATTTTAAAATAGACTTCTTAAAAGTAGTCAACAGTTAAAATACAGCTATGAAATGTTTTTACGAAGAAAATAATCTGCGATACATCTTTAGCATCTAAAAGGGTAGAACGATCATAACCAAAACGTCGGACTACAAATTTGTAAAGGTTTATAAAAATTCTTACTGATGTAGGGGACAAATATTTAACAAATATATAGCTTTCTAAACATTATAATGACTGGACAACGTTTTGTTGTTGGCGTACTTACGTACTTTATAAACAACTGCACATTTTGACGAACATTAGTATGCCTTTTCGTTATTACTCTAAAAATTTAATAGAGAAATTTCACTCTAAAACACATTGTTATAATTTATGTAAAATTTGTGGTTATGAAGGTAATAAATCTGATACTATTGTTAAACATAACGTCAACGATCGATTGCAAAATGTAACAGCCAAAAAGCATAGATACGAGTACATGTAACGAACATTACAGTCGCCTTTCCTTATTCCCTTACGCCATTCCAACCACATGTATTGTCTTTGTCCCTGTATAACCTATGCTTCAATCAGACGGATAATATTTACCACGGAATCAATATAAAAGTACATCAGGGCCTTAGACCAAACAAATGTTCGTCACAGGACGGCTACTTTGAGACCAATACTGACATCTACTCTTCATTCAACAACATAGAATCGCAACAGTTCTGATGATAACAACAGCAAAAACGAAACGAAGCTACTACACGATCAATACACTGGTAAGATTAAAAGTTCTGATACGAGGAAATTTAGAATATTTATAAATTCTGTAATTTTAAGAGGTACGACATCAAGCAACACTGTAATAGACATTTACGAAATAGATTATTAAAATTCACATCGACAACAGGCTCATGCTATTTGTAGAAATATTTAAAAAGTTTAAACTTGACTACCACAATAGACATCACATTAATACTAAGCGCTTAACAATATCGATGAAGTGATCGCTTATATAGAAGATAATAATTAAGACATCTAGGTTCGGTTACATTAATATTGTCTAATTTACATCAGTTAAAATTCAAATACGTCTAGCGAAAGTTTATATACAGATACACGTAAAATAAAAACTATAGCGTAGTGATTTCTAATATATCCGATATGTCAGGCAGTAAGTGTCTAGGCCACATAGTTAGATAGACTAATTGCCACAAATATATGCCGGTTAATGAGAACGAAATGAAATCGTTAATGTTTTATCGTCGTGATAAGAACACATTTATATTGGGGCATATATTTATAGCAAAAACCAAGCTGATAGATAAGTGATATTTTACTTAAAATAGGTCTAAAATTAGCTGCATTTGAGTGATCACAATATACCTTTAAACAAATCACAACACGTTCAATTTCCAAAATAGATTACAAATTAAACGATCAGAATATAATCATTGAGAATAGACAAAATAAAGAAGCAGGCAATAATAAATAGATTAGAGTAAAGGATAAAGTAATAATAATTATAGCTACACTTAAATGCTATAATATAGTAGTACAAGTCCAAGATAGTAAATTGACAGCGTTTTCAGTTAGACTATAATTAGTTAATATTTGAAGCCTAGGATCTACAGATGTTGATAATGATATTAGATAAGATACATTTAAGAGTATTAGAAAAATACTTTTAGATATTTGAGAGCCTAAAACTTTGAGGGTCTGTTTCACAATGTTCTGATTTTCCTAGCTACAAATGAAAGTAGAATGTTGCAAAAAAAAATATTATTTAAAAAAATATTTAACTTCATAATCTTTATCTTTCTTTTCAATCCCTCCTAATCTTGTTCTGAAACGAATTTAGTATTACACATCATCGTATAACTTTCTCTCAATTGTGTAGGTAATACAATCATGTTCATCTTCAATAGTCTGACAAATAACCCAGACAGAATTAATAGCTTTGAAAACATCAAAGCTAGATATTTTTGTTGAAACAGACTCCAAAATTGTTATTAGGCTCGTTATATACTAATTTGATAATAAGCTGGAACGTGGTCTAGGAAAGTATGAAGCGCAATTTGTAGTCAATGTTACTTATGAAATCGAGTAAACGAAGATATATTTAATTAAAATATTTATATTGTAACATAAACAATAAACATATACTGTAAACTTAACGATTATAAATTTAATGAAATATTATACATATTTATATATGATATTATGTAGATGAAGCGAATAGAATAATCCTTTCTGAAAATATTGTACATAAATGCGCCCCTGCTTATAAAACAAGGCATTATAAAACATGAAAATATAATTATATATTGAAATCGTTAAATTCATCAAAATATTGCCGTCTACCGGGTGTGCAATTGAATTTTACAGTGATAATTCAAAAATCTACCAAAGTAATTGGTCCTGGAGTGTCAACAACGGGGTTTCGAATCATTTTGAAACAATATAAAAACCAACACAATGATATAACAGCAGTGGAAATGTGAATAGTGAAATATCCTTGATGCTTCGCTTTTTCGAGCCGAATTCAGCAGAATTTCAAGATTCACATTATCTATCACACTTTGGACCCCAGATATAATTCATTGTCAATATCATCTAAAACTAAACTACTAAAAATAGGTTCTCTGTTCTATATTAGGGCAACAAATTAATTATTTTATATTTTATTGCTATTGTTAAACGTAACTCCTTTAAAAGGATAACAAGCGATCTCAACAACGTATGAAAACTTTATGGCTAGCGATAACTTTGTCCTCTTTACTTTGTGCGGTTATTTTTAACAAGATACCAAATATAACAGAATCTATATGTTACTATTATTTACCTATTATAACAACAATCGACTCGGCTACATGTATAACACAATCCCGTGTCACCGTATCGAAGTTTCGCTGAGACACGTGCTCACGAGTTAATATTTAGCTACGGTTTAGAATACAGCGTCCATCACGCGCCCTCCTTCGCGAGGACCCGTGACGACAATATTCGTACAAGCCTTAACATACGTCACATCGAGAGACAATATATATCTAAGTTAAGTACATCGATACATTTATTTTGAATCGTTAGGTTTTCATCGAGTGTAAATTCAAAAATCACGCTGCTAATCCTAATATAACGAGCGACGGTGGCTTCAACGAAAAATTCAAAAGCGATACAGTACCACTAATTAACGAAACTAACAACGACACGTCTGATAAATTCTCGAAAACTAACTCGATAGACAATTATTTTCTAAACCTTGAACACTTCTTGCATCACTTCAGAACCTATTTCTGATATTTCTCGTTCAACTGTTAACGATAAGCGAACCCAATTTGAGCATGATATTTGGAAGACTCGAGCGAAAGGAATGACTGGAGACTGGAATCTACACACAACTATTATATTACGCATGTAGATAACAACTGTTTGTACGAAGCGCATAGAGTACCAAAACTTAAACTAAAGATATCCGACTTCGACACATAATCTGTCACGTAAGCTAAGCTTCTTACAATCCATTATAATTCCGTAGTTACAAAAGATACAGACTTAAATTAAAATGAGCGCTGAATAAGGGCGCGTTCCCACTTTGTCCTGACGACCGCTAATCGTGTATTTTAAAGTGTCGTGTCTTTTATGTTTTAATGGAGGTGTTCACATATAGATGGAACGATTTAGTGTCGTCTGCGACATTTTTTGCAGACTGATGCACGATAGTCGTAAAATCGTTACAACTAAAACTTGATGGCTCTATCGTAGCCACGTCAAAAATATTATCGTCTCGTTTACTCGTGTGTTCCCAAACAATTGCAGACATATTATAAACAATCGTTTAGGGAACAGCTAGAGACGACAGTCGTCGACAAATGAATCACTACGACATAGTGGAAATGCGCCCTAAGAAGTAAGTTAGTAGATGAAAGCTGGGTGCAGTGGGGGCGGTGGGATGCGGGGCTGCTTGTCGAGCGGTGCGCAGCATGCTGGCTCGCAACACGCGGTGCTGTATGGAGCGGGCACCAGCGTGAACTGCGCGGGCGGCCCGTACAGTGGGCCCGCTGAAACAGGCATATCTATTGTCTATTAAATAAGTCTATTGCTTCGTTTTAGTTGTCTTTAGAAATTAAAAATTGACTATTCGGTGAGTTGTAATTTTACAGATGAATTAAGTTATAGGTACATTATAATTTATAAGGATAAATTGGAAAGAATTCAATATGAAATTTAAATTAGAATTTATAAACGTACGTATTTCTTTGTAAATAAGCGTTTATAAAATAGTCTTATGTTTTATAAACAATAATTAGCTGAACATAACATTGAAATACTTTTGTAAACAACATAAAAAATACTATAGCTACATTGTATATTAGCACATAAAAGTCTATCTACCCATATAAATCAAAATATGGCATATTTTGGGCATTTTAATGTCACAATATTAAAAAAGGTCTTACTTTCATAAGGCATAGGATACATAGCGTACGGCGGCGGCAGCTCGCAGGGTGCGCAGGCGGGGAGCGGCGCGAGCGGCGGGCAGATCAGTTGATAGCACAGCGGCGCCTGCAGCGGGGTCGCTTCTGAGCTGATCACGGGAAGCTGGCTTATCTGTGAATGTTGTAAATTGGTATTTGAAACTTAGTTAATAGTACCTACAAAAAAATGTTTAAGTATGATGGTAGTTAGGTACTTAATATAAAATTTTTCGTTATTAAAATTTAAAACTAGCTTGGGAAAATGATATACCTACTTATATTATGTCAGTCAATAGGTAAAAATAAAATTAATAAAACAGACAATAATTTTCTTAGTTTGATATCTAAATATATGTATAAAGCAGTTGCTATTTTGAGGAAGCTACTTTAAATGAGTTGTCATAGACGTATTTTTTAAAAACGTGTTTTAATTTTTGGAATATTTTATAATTTAAATTTAGTTTATTCTGAAAATGTCTCGGTCTGGCAGGACACAGAAGGCTGATCAGCTACTTGTCGCTAAAGAAAATCGATCAGTGAAACAGATGTATGCATAATGCATCTGCCCCTTACCCCACTAGGGGACACGGGACTTCACTTTTATTCCGGATTTGTTTAGTCTGTCATTATTAGAAATTGAATATTTTAAGACCAAGTGGAAAATTTTCAACTAAGTATGACAGAGCTTTAGAAAGCTCCAATAAAATAAAATATTTAACATATTTTAAGGGGAACTATAAACAAGTATTATTTACATATAGATGATATAGACTATAACAGTAGTCCATTTAATGAACATGACATTTGATTTCTCCTCAACGATTTAATAAGACACAAAAAACAGGAATTTTCACAGCTGACCTACGAGAGGCAGGTAGGTAATAATTGACCAAAAAATTATAAACATTCAAGATTCCCATATCTCCCTACCATTCCATATAACTGTGACTTCCTAAAACCGCAATACATTACTCCGATAGCATTTCGCCAAAATAAAAATAGCGCATCAAATATGTAAATAAGTTTGTCTCCTTGGCCTGTATCCAAAACGATGAGATTGAAGACGTATTGAAACAAGTTCGATTAAGTACAATGGCCGAGTTATTTTTGTTGGTTTATTTAATGGTCCAATTTTATTAGTATCGTATTGGTCGTTATTGATTGGAAGGATAAATTATATTATTATTAGCGTGATGATATATAGCCTAGCCTTCCTCGATAAATGAGCTATCTAACACTGAAATAATTTTTCAAATCGGACCAGTAGTTCCCGAGATTAGCGCGTTCAAACAAACAAACAAACTTCAGCTTTATAATATTAGAATAGATAATATTGTTATTACCTGTTTCCTCACAGCCTGTGCAACTCTCAAGCGTCCCAAAGGTGAAAACATCACACCACCACTCTGAAAATTAATAACATTTTATTAAAAACAATTATTACCTACATATTACCTATAGTTAATCATAGCATATAATTTATTTAGTAGTTTTGAAGAGAAACATCTTTAGGCGCGTTGAGAGTAAAATTTCAATGTCTCGTCATGGCAATACCGTCACGTCATGAAGTAAGGCGACGATTTTGGTATGCTTGCATCTTGCCAAAGAAGTTTCACTTCTGACACGTGTGCTTGGCACATACGATCTTTTTTTATGTACATCCTCTTTATTTAAAAAATGCTTGATTTACTATTACCAATTATTTATATAATTTGAAATAAATGTATTAACCGAGTTAATTATATTGCAAAGTGTTTTTTGTCCTCAAAATCAATGAAATGATTCCTAAGTATTCTGTATGTCATACTGGCCGATCTATACTTTACACACTTAGGCCCAGTTTCACCAAGCTCTGTTAGTTAGTTTAACACGTTGTTAACTCTTTTAACGGGACATCAATGTAAGAGAGTGTCCCACCATGACCTAATCGAGGTTTAGTTTCCTTAACACGGCATCATATTTAATTACTGGCATAGAGGCTCTTTAAATTTTTAACAAGCGATTAGAAAAAATGATTTGATGTTTTCTTGCTGTCAAGATGGACTCTGCATACTATTTTATTTTTGAAAATGAAGATGTGTTGGATGATTTGTATAATTTGGATTATATAGTGCGAACGCGACGGCCCAGAATTTATAAAGAGGTCGTCATTGTTTCGTAGAATATGATGATGTTGATTTTAGTACAAGATTTCGTTTATCAAAACAATCGGTTTTGGAAGTATTGCAATTAATTGAAGATAAACTCGAATAACCGTCGGATCTGTAAGTAAAACTATCTCGTGAGGTAATATTTATATTTATGTGCATAAAAGGTTCCTTCCTACATACTGTATTATTTTCAATTAAACCATAATAATCCTGTGAGTCATGTCAAATCTAGTATTGAATACTTGATTGAATACCAATATAGGTACTTCAAATGTAAACTTCACCACTACTCAGGTAAGGCTCAGGCCTCCTCATGATTATGAAATGTACCTACTTATCTTAATTTTAAATTCTGTTTTAGGAATCAATCAGTTTCACCTACAGACCAACTGCTTATTGTAGTGCAGTGCAGTGATGGCTCAGTGGTGAAAAACATTGTGAGGAAACCGACATATCATAAGATAGCGTGGTGGATAATGACCTGATCCCTTACCGTGTTTAAGTTTAAGTTAGCACTACCAATCCCATGTCCCAGCAGTGAGAACGTATATGGGCTGACGATGATGATGATCCTAATTTAATTTAAATGTGACATTGTTATAGAAATATGTAATTTTTCATGTTAGTTACCTAAATAAATAAAACTTGTGTTTTTATAAAACATTTTTATTGTACCCTTAGATTGTACCTATCAACATCATTCAATAAATTGGTTATAACAACTAGATACTAGGTTATTACGAACAAGAATTTACTATTAATTTACTGCTTTCTTTTATCTTTGTCTTTATTTTTCTTGTTAATTGCTCTTCTAGTATGAGATATCTCTCCACTTTCCTTCGGACTCCGAATTTTTTTTCGTAATTTCAACCAGATCCAGTTTACCTTCTACCAAGTGAAATTGAACCGCGATTTTTCTTCAACATTATTGTATTTATTCAACTCAAAATAAAATTAAAATAACACAAGAAAAATCACAACAAAACAATCTCCAAATAACATCAAACATTTGTAACCATGGTAACGACCAAATCGTTTGACATATAAACCAGTAAACGTAAAAGTTACTACATGATTATTAAATTTTATACTGTATCAGAACATCTCGATTTAGTCGAATTACCAAACATGACAGTTATTATACAACTAGAACAAATAGCCCTAATGTGCGAAACTATGGCATTGTCAACTATGACATTTTGTTTCGGGCGGCTTAAAATACGAATGAATGATAAGTGAGTCGCTCAGTTAAAGGTCGATTTGATAAACGGCTGTTAGATTTCCTTCTTGGGACCTGAAGAGTTGACAACGATGTTAAAATACATGTTTATTTTGAAGCTCGATTAATAAATCTCTGATTTAGAAAATATTGGTGAAATCGGGTCTTAATATACCTACGTTGAAATAGCCGTCAACAGCTATACTAAATTATTCAGAAAAATCCGACCAAAACCCTCAAAGGTTCCACTAAAAGATTTCCACCTATACAATCTGTATTGAAAACCAATTCATCACAAATATAAAGAACTACTATTGAAAGAAATACCTATCCAAAGAACACAACCCTTTAAATGTACCTTTACATAAGCGTAAGTGGCACCCGGGACGAAGGTATTGCTTCTATTACCGCTTATTTATTTTTTTATTGGTTTTTTCTTATATATTTTCATGTTTTCTTCATTTTTTGGAACATGGCATGGATACGAGGACAGAAAAGATTTGATACTTTCATAGCAATATTACCGTAGAGATGAACTCTTTCTTACAATGAAAATAATGTTTGTGAATCACTTTCTAACAGTTTTTTGTGACTTGAAGTAGGCGAGATAATACATCCTACAGTCTTATGTGGTCTTGAATTTAGTTCATTACACAATTAAAATAAGCAAAGTTTTAAATGTGTAGATAACTGATAAAGAAACCTAAATAGGTGCATAAATATACATAATATTATTTTATAATTTGTAAATACATTAGATACATTAGACATGTAATAATGTTTCAAGATCAGTAAAGTAATTCCGTAATTATTTATACCAGAATGTTATAAAAGAAGATATTTATATTATAATCTTAGATTACATATAAAAGTTTTTAATATTCTTAACTATGTACAAAACTTTATATAACATCATAATTGTCAAAAAACCTTTGAATCCACCCAAAAAACTAAATAAAGTCATTTAAAACTCGACTGTACATTCTGGCAAAAGGCTGGAGAATATAAAACAATAGGCACTACAGTTAAACGAATAAATTCAAGAGAAACAAGAGTGGAGCACTCTGGAGAGGTCTCTGTGTAACTTGATTTTAACAAACGCCATTTTGTGTTGATTGTTTTAAATTTCCGGCGCAACTGTGATCTTAAAATTGGACGTGGACAGTGGATAATATAAGCGTTGTTCAGATAATATCCTGCTTGAAAGTAGTGAATATTATTATAATAGTGAATATTATATACAGGGTGTCCCAGCAACGGTATTATATATATATATAGGTTATAGTTTTGCATACGCTGAGTACGTAAAAAATACTTATAAAATTCCAGACAATTTTTTAATTGACAAATAGATGAATTCTTAAAACTCTATATGTACATTGTACAGTGTACACCCCTAACAAGCAACCCGCTCAACTTTGCCACCCGCACGTGAGCTACGTACCTATATCGTTTGAGATTATGTTTTCAAAGACAAAATGCTCACATTAGCGAAGCGGTATATGCCGGCTGCTCGAAGCTGGAGACGAAAACATGGATTTTAAGGAAAAATTAAGAAAAAAATTTTTGGCGTAATTTTGTTGCTTAAGTTTTTTTTACGTGTTCAGTGTATGCAAAACTACAAGCAACTTCGCGCTTAGTATACCAATAGTGGGACACCCTGTATAATTACACAGTCTTCGTCTACATAATAATATTATAAACTAGTTTCAAGTAGGCATCTGTAGAGATAATTATTAACTTTATTTTTGTATTACAAGTTTTAAATGTATTTTTATCTCGATCCGTGCAGTCGATCGAACTTATAAGAGTCGTTAGTTTGAGAACGTCGTCTCTTGACCGTTCGACCATAGTTTCAATTGAAAACTTTAAATCGTTGACCGTAGTAAAATGTATTTTAGTTTATGATTATATCGGAATAAATCTTAGAGCATTTAGTTGGTTTAATTCTCTAAGGAATAAATTATTAATGTAGGTATATTGTATTAGGTACTTTTAATCTCATATTAAATCGTTTCTATAACTTCGAACCCCATTTGGTATATAGGTATAAAGTACCTGCTTGATAAAAACGATAATATTACAGAAGCTCTTCACTACATACATCAGCTGTTCTATCTGTATACTCAAAAACTAATGCACCGAATCTCATACTGCTTTCACGGTTTTTGGAAAGCAAGTTAGATATAATCTGTTGTAATATCTTATCATATTTCATATATCTCTTCTTTTAGTTTTTCTCTTCCTATATTTAAAGGCACTGACGCCATTTTATTAATAATAATGCTTATGACTGTCGGGTGTCGCTCAGACGAAAATATGGAAGTTAAATACGCATGACACGTGGCAGCTATAGCTCGACAGATATTTATGTGGCATGTGTATTTGTTATTTCTACTAAAATTATTATATTAAATAAGTTACAGTCTGCTGAAAGAAGGAATTATCGTATTTCATAAAAAAAATTATTGACAACGAAAGTATTTGCATTTTAGATAAAATTGTTTATTTTAATACAGGTTACATAAATAAGTATTTGAAGTGTGAGGTTTCACCATCTACTTAATTAGTATATTATTTTTATATTTATAGTTCATAGTTATGAACAACGAACAGATAACAATAAAATTTATTTTTTTCCCCTGTTTACTAGCGCTATTCAAAAAACCAAAATCGACACTGATTTTAAAAGAGCAACTAGGTATGTCATTCTTCATAGATAGTGCTTTTTGAATCGATGGTATTAAAAATAAACAAATTAATAGATACCTAAATAATTTATTTTAACATAGGAAATAATTTTACAAATCAAAGTGACCCAGGCTCTTAAGATAGTAAGAACTGATTTTCAGCAGCCTGTGTCTTCCATTTACAATTACACAGACACAAAGATATCAGTGAAAATTTAAATTAAATGTTTAAACTGTTATAACGATTCAAAAGTGCTTCTAGAAGAAGTCCAATTGAATAAATAAATGTTTGAGTTTTAGTACTACCCTGTATATTCGAAATATCCAAAAACGAATTTATTCAAACAAACGGCCACTGTTTCAAGCACCTTATTGAGCCAAAGTTCGCGTCACCTGCTGAGTGCTAGCTCCCGATCATCTCACTTGGCTGACACACTTTATTTAACTTCGAAATGCTTTTACATACTGCAATCTCTATTTACTTGTTCACTTTGTGATGTTTTAATAAAATTAGTTTTATCTAAATTAAATCGGTATACAGTATAATTATTATAAGAAACTTGCTATATGTCACTGATTTAATAAGAAAATAGATACATATCTACATAATTATCAAACACAGAAGTCTTACAACTTAGAAGCTTCTACAAATGTTAGTAAATAACAAGCGATGGCTTATATTATTAAGAAGTAAAATAGTAATCGTTGATAGTCTTTAACTGAAACGTACGTTTTTATCAGTAATAAAATATCCAAAATGATTATATATTATTATTATTCTTACACGTTTAACCGCAAATGTTATATGCATATTATAAATTCTATAATGTTAACACGCAACAAATCTTTCATAGTAAAATGATCTCTCCACGTCGGGATGATGCATATTATACCGTTTCCACACCTACTGCAGAATTGTCGAATGTATATTTCAAATAGGTATACGTGCAGAGAAACGCATTTGAGAATGAAAAGATCGATTTTCACCAAGTGATCCTTTTAAAATTTACGTTTTCGAGTTGTCATCGTAATTTATACTTCTATACTAATATTAAAAAGAGGAAAGGTTTGTAATTATGTATGTACGTATGGTTTTCACGCATAAACTACTGGACTGATTTCAAAAATTCTTTCACCATTCGAAAGCTGCATCTTCACTGAGCAACATAGGCTAGGTTTTATCCCGGAAATCCCACGGGAACGGGGACTATGCGGGCGAGGCCGCAGGTGGAAAGCTAGTTTAGTATATAACTAGATAAATACTGTAATAATTACGTTATAACGCAATGAAATTTTGGTCAAAATAGCAACATTCCAACTTTAAATCAGACATAATTTTCCAGTTCACAGTAAGCCGTCTGGCTCGGAGTTCATCTAATTATAACTTTTATTGTATCTCCTAGTTTTTATTCCATTTATTTATGAGTAAACCAGCAGACCTGTGATCGACGAATACCAAGAAAAATATCATTTTAATATTTATTATTGTTCATTTTTGCTAAACAGATTCAATTATTATTGAGTTAGTTTGTCATAATATAATAATAAAATTATTACCTAGTAAAGAAAGAAAAAATCACAAACGATAAATATCTAGTACAAGTGATAACTGCGTTAAAAACAACCGACTTCAAACTTGCACTAGCAAAATTTACAAATACCTACAGACAAAAATGCTCATAAAATAAAAACTACTGGGCCTATCCGAATAAAATTCGACCAATTCGACACCATCCCGCATCGAACAAAAAAAGAATCACGTAAATCGGTTCAGAAACCTCGGATTAATCGGTGTACATACATAAAAAAAAAAAATATACCGGCCGAATTGATAACCTCCTCCTTTTTTTTGAAGTCGGTTAAAACAATTCTTAGTAATTTCTTTTTTACATTAAATACATTCGTAAAAATACGTTAAAATTATTCGTAAATATAGAAACAAGCACACAATATAAACAGCAATACACATACTTTAAAAGGAAGTAATCACGATTACCAGGAACTCAGAAATTTGGGGTTATTCCACGTCGCTGCTATGTATAATTGTGCTTGTGTTCGCGACGTTTCATATCTATTAATCTATGTACAAGAGAAATTAATTGCTTGTAACAATCTTTAGTACTATATTGTGATATTGCTGATAGACAGTATTAGTTACGTACTGATAGACAGTATAGTACGGTTGTCACATTAATTAGTTTTGATTTGTAATGTTAAAATATCATGTGCGTTTAGATTGTTTAGTATCAGAGGTATGTTAATTTGTAGGCTGTTATCTTTTGATCGACTGAACTGATTTCTAGAAATTGTACTACTAGGTAAATCATAGTACATATAAATATAGAGAAAAATAGTTCATTTTTATGTTAAAAACAACCACATCTAATTTAAGTAGCATCGATCTATTCATCATATACCTACTTAATCCATCAAAAAAAATAATTTCTAGTTTGTTTCATCTCATCTTCATTTCCAAAATCATGAGATATTAACCTAGATAACTTTCCCGTTCACAATTCACAAACGAAACCTATTTCCATATTATTAACGTGTTTTTTAATTATTGATACAGAAATAGCATACTATAATTATTACCTTACCACACATACCACCCACTTAAGCACTTAATTAAAGTGCTCCCAACAGAATATTTTTAATGCCCTAGAGTGAATCTGTTACAAAGTCTATCTCGATAGAATTTACGTAGACCTTTACCATTTCAATTGTTTTGCCTCATCGTTGATTTGCGAACTGTAATTAAAATCTTGCTTCAAGCTCTTTAGGAAAACTGAGAAAAATATTCGCGTTTGATGAAAATTGGTTGAAGAGAGAAGAACTAGACTCAGTAAAGTTTTAACTATAGTGGTTAAAATTGTGATAGTATATGTTTTAAAGTAGTGTTATTATTTAGATGTTCATGATAGTAGAAAGTTGTGTAGATATATGTGTATGTATAGAGTAAATTAAATGAATTCTAGAGAAAATATATTATAACACAATTCTCATGAATATTTCAAATTATATGTACATAATAAACGATTTTTAAAGGGCAAAAACAGCCGTCTTTGTCTATAACATGGAGTTTTAAAATTTGTATTTTCTTCTATTAGACGTAGGTCCTATAAAAAAATATTAGGACCTATAAAATAAATTTATAATTGAAACGATAATTAAAATAGGTTCTAACAGGTTCTAATTTCAAATAGGTTTTATATAATTATGTAAATTGTTAACCATAAACTAATAATACTTAATAGAAGAAGTAAATGCGGTAGATGGAAAAGCAAAAAGAGCTTTTCCCTTGCCAGTTTCAGTATTTATATTTAATTTTCCCCGCTCAAATACCCAACTCTTCACTGAAAAAAACGTAAATTAAAAACGTCATGAAAATACAAATTAGAAATATCTATCAACTATATTAAACACGTAAAGTGACGAACAGCGAGGAACATTATAAATTTTCCCGTCTCGTCGCAATTTAGAACTTTTAAGGGTTCTTGTTCATAATAATTTTCCATTTTTGCACAATACACGGCTGGGAAGATTCCGTGATTATTTCACAAAGGGAACCTTTGGGGCGCTTTTTCTCTTGAAATCAATCGCTTGACTGGACTTTGCGAGTTGTTTTTCAAAATATTATGAGTAAAAATCTACATCTATATAAAATGTTGGGATAGATTATAATAAATTTACGCTGTGTGAGTGAAGTGGAATTTACTTTTACGATATCTTACATCTGTAATTTAGGCGCTTATGTTATTCAATCTAATGAAGAATTACATCAAGAGACAGTTAGAAGTATTATCTATTAGAAACAAATTACGAAAAATATTATTTTTCTTTATTCTTCAAGTGATTATGTCGCTTAGTGACCACGTCCGCGTCGTCAATCATTTCTAGATCCCAAATATTGTTTTTTTAAGAATAAATTGTATTCTATAGGTGCCTGTATGCAAAAATATGTATTCCATGTAATGATGTAGGTATTATAATATAATATACTAATATTATAAAGCTGAAGTTTGTTTCAACGCGCTAATCTCAGGAACTACTGGTCCGATTTGAAAAATTCTTTCGGAGTTAGATAGCCCATTTATCGAGGAAGGCTACAGGCTATAATATAATATCATCTCGCTAAGATCAACAGGAGTAAACTCACACTCAAACTCAAACATTTATTTATTCAATTGGACTTCTTCGAGAAGCACTTCTGAAACGTCATATTTTTACATATTTTTAACATTTACCACCGATTCGGAAAGCAGTATCTATGGAGAAGAACCGGCAAGAAACTCCATAGTCGCTCTTTTTAATAATGTCAGTATTACAATTTAATTACAAAATATGTAACTGTATAAACTATATAGAAACGAGTAGACGTTAAATTACAATTATAATTAACTCTATTCAAATAATTCGTTTGTTTTGCTCGTAATATTCTCTAGTATTTATCAATATAAACAACAAAATAACCGACAAAACTATAAATTCCTTTTCGAAGTACGCAAAAGTTAACAACCTCAAATAACAAAACCTAAATAGTCTAGACTCTAGAGATTTCTGGAAAAGTCTAGGCTTAGATTATTTTATTTATTGCTGATTCATTATCCCAGAATTCCTTTGGCCTCAATATTAGGGTTCCCTTTGAATAATCTTGTGTAATATTTCGGTTCAGTCGCTTCGGGCAAACTGTTTGGTGATTCTTCAAGATTTAAGTACCTAGATAATATTATAGTTTGTTGAATTTGTTAATGTTCGATATTATTTCATTTCCTGTTTTATTATATTTTGGTAATTTCATTTTATCTGTTTATATTTTTGTGCACATTTGGGGTAATTGCGTTTAATACATATTATGTATTTTCAGTGATTACTTAACACAAAATAGTGAAATGAGAGTTAATATTAAACTGTTATACCTAATTTATTCAATGATTAAAGTTTAAACAATCAGGTTTAAACTTTCTAAAAATTCCAAGTCGTCATAACTAACTCCAGACCACACTCCAGACTAACTCATAAAGAATAACACTTTCGTATTTTTCGTAGAGTAGGTAGGTAGGTATAGGTAATAAGTATTCGTACGAAATGAAAATACATCGCGGATAAAAAATACTAAATAGTCTAGCTCTAGTCTATATAGTGGCTGAGTTGGTTAGGCATCCGCCCCGGAATGGCGCGAAGGATGCGGGTTCAAATCCCGCCTCGTGATCGAATTTTTTTCTATTCTTTATAAATTTATATTTACAAAGCATTTGAATGCCATAAAAACCAAAAAATATAAATTCTATGTGTATTTCTTAAAAAAATACAATAAAAAAGGCAATGTTAGCTAATATTGTCCGTTGTTTTTTGTAGAAAGAATATCAAACATGAATCCTGACAAACTTTACACTTTTACATTTTTAAATGCTACTTTCTAAGGCTACTTTTTACTAACAATTACTTACTAGCGATAAATGGGCTATTTAACACCGAAATAATTTTCCAAATCGAACCAGTAGTTTTCGAGATTAGCGCGTTCAAACAAACAAACATATACAGTATAGATTTTACTATAAAACTATGATTTATAAGATAAAATTTTTAACAAGTTTGAATGGGCGACACACTACCCCTCGTCTCACTCAGATATCATTGAAGATGTCAAGTCACTGTCAAGTCGTCCGCCATTTTAAATGTCAACGAAGTCACTTCTTTTCAATGAGAGATTAATTTTTTTCAAGATTATAACGACGGCTGTGAGTGGTAGGGTTACTATTATAGCTCTGCCTGAAGGCTGGGAATTATATTTATTTCTTTTTTATTACCTTTTAAGTAAGAAAGTAATTCACGTGACTGCGGGGGCTTCTGAGAATCAAGCTGGAGATTAAATGGTAGGAAATATGTACAAATTAGAAGACACGCCAACGTAACAACATGTGTTTGAACATTAGACTACGTTGTGACTAGTGTAATAAGTCAGGTCACATATATACGTACCTACGTATATACATTACTAGCTGTGCTCCGCGGTTTTACCCGCAGTGCTCCGCTCCTGTTGGTCTTAGCGAGATGATAGCCTTTCTCGATGAATGGGCTTTCTAACACCGAAATAATTTTTCAAATCGGACCAGTAGTAACCGAGATTAGCGCGTTCAAACAAACAAACAAAAAAACTCTTCAGGTTCATAATATTAGTATAGATACATAGATATCTATTACTTTATGATTTTCCTATTTTACACGCACCTATTTTACACGCACCGGGGATGTTTTGTCAAAATATTGATATTTTGCAGATTTTGAGGTTTATTTCATCTTTGCATCATTGTGGTTTTTTTAAGGTTTTAGGTTACTTATATTACTTTTTGTATTTACGGAGTTGTATTTCTTTTCCTTACCCTCTTTGAAATTCGATAGCTGAAGTGGGTGACCTATTTTAACAAGGTTGTAACTTGGAAAAGACGTATTTACGAATCTCGAGTATCAAACATTTGTATCCTAGATTATAATATTAATATATCTCGATATAGTATAGTATCCCAAAATACATAGAATCAAATGCTGAAATATATAGGTAAGAAATATTTTACCTAAGTTAAGTGTGGTTAAGTTTTGGATAACAATGTGACTAGATGATCATTAACGATGCACCCTCATGCTTCAAATTTTCAAACAGCTTTATGTATGCTGATGACATTAAGTTCAGTAGAGTGATAGAAAATATTGAAGATGCATGTAAATTACAATCTGATCTAAATAGTTTTCTTAGTTGGTGCCTCCAAAATGATATGGAGATCAATGCAAAAAAGTGTTACTTCATAAGGTTTACAAGGAAATTAAATTCTATAAACTATAATTACAGTATAGGCGACCATACAATTCAAGAAAAAAGCTTGGTCCGTGACTTGGGTGTTTTAATGGATAGCAAACTAACATACCTACAACACATGGACAATATTACTGCTCGTGCCTCTAAAATGCTGGGTTTTATTATGAGGAACTCCAAAGGATTTAGAAATTATAAAACTAAAGTTACATTGTATAACACCCTCGTGCGCAGTGTATTAGAATATTGTTCTACTGTCTGGAGGCCACACTACGCCACACACACTTTACGTCTCGAACGCATCCAAAAGAGATTTTTATGGCATTTACTACATAATTGCGGAACACCAAGAAAAAAACCACACTCATATAATGACCGACTGACTTACTTCAACATGAACTCGCTCGAAGATCGAAGAGACATTATTGATCTACTTTTCGTATCTAAACTTTTTAATAATAAAATTAACTGTCCCCAATTACTAGCAAGACTCAACATTCGTGTACCGACTAGATATCCCCGCTTTAAAATA
Organism: Colias croceus; assembly: GCF_905220415.1. Classification (NCBI taxonomy): domain Eukaryota; kingdom Metazoa; phylum Arthropoda; class Insecta; order Lepidoptera; family Pieridae; genus Colias; species Colias croceus. The sequence goes on from NC_059562.1 coordinate 7,080,605, forward strand.
ACCCCATTAGCTCCTCCACTCCGCAAATCCGTTTCCGGGGCCAACTCCCCACTACCCAGACTATCAAAAATAATCAATAAATACAGTGATAAAATCGACATCTTCTTCCATACACCCAACAAGCTCCGTTCTATAGTGAAGGATATACAAAAATTGATACCTTAAATTGTTGTCATCATCATCTATCATCTATTAATTAAAAATTATTATTCTTTTAATAATAAAAATAACTTTGTAAAAATAATTTTGTATTGTACTCTTAAGAAATAGCTCTGTATAATTGGCGCATGCTGTGTTAACCTCTAATTGTTTGTTACTTTATCGCAAGAACTATATGTTATGTAATAATAATTATATCATAGAATCATTGTAAACAAATGTTGGTTAACCAAATAAATAAATAAATAAATGATTTAAACCGTATAGCCTTTATATTTTATTTCCAGGATATTCTATCCTTGAACCTAATATCGATCAAACTGTTCCGGAGGTTTCGCGTTATATACCAATAAACATTTCTACACAGCACATCCAAACAAAATACGACTTTATAATATTAACAGAATAGTATAATTTACAAAAATATAAGCTATTAAACCTCTTCCTCGAGATGCATATCATAATCTCGTATGTTGACAAGAACAAACTTTTAATTAGTAAGTATAACTTAACGCATACTTAAAGATCGTACGAGTAACTTAATCTAAGTTCTCAAGAATAAATGTATCTACATATCTAGATATAAAATGGAATCGCTACATATATTAAAATCTACGATACATTCTATCCTTGAGGATAGATTGGAAATTTCACGAAGAATATCGTGCAATCTCCTGCATTTTCAATCTTTAAGCTTTGCAAAGTTATCACAATAACTTAGATCTTTACGAGAATTTTGCATTTTTCTTGCTCTATAAAATATGCAAACTGTATAGCAATTTAAGTGACTGTTTGTATTTCCAGATAATTTACAACAAGCGAATAATATGAGCTTTCATACGTACCTACTTCTCTCCAAAACAGCTATACTGATTTTAGAAAGTAGTTTCTCGCAGATAGCTGATGTTATAACGAATAGGTACTACTTTTTTACAACTGCTGCTTGCAAGCATCTCATTTTGAATTTATTTTTTCCATCTTCATTGTATAACGAAAATATCGGTAAATTTGACTGAGTCGTTTATACAATAATTAAATACAAATGTAAATACGTTGAAACAAGCTAATTCCACAATAAACAAGACAATAATAGTGCGTAATATTATAAACTCTACATAATAATGAAATTATCCAAAATATTCGATACGAATTCCAGTCATTTTGCACGATAATCTGTGGTTATTATCACAGTCTTATGTTACGGTATTTTGAAGTTGAGTAACCGCAGTTTTGAGGACGTCCCAAGTCCCCGCTAAGTCCCGGGAATTAGTAAAGCTACCCAATAAACTATTTATGATATAGGTAAATACCAATAATATTATATAATATTATCATAATAGTGTAAGTTAGTTTAAAAATATATTTTATGATACTTTGTGTCACCGGTTCTTTCCTTTTTTACATTTTTAAAAGAACCTTAATAATATCTAGGTACCTTTTTTATTCACAATGACTGTGAATGACACTTAACCCTAACTATAAAATATTATAACAAGTTACTCAAATATTGAGATAAATGCGTACATTTTAAACATTTTTTGTACAACTCTACATAAAAAAAGTTGTAAGTATGTAGGTACCCGAGTACGCTAGCACTTAACATGAAAGTCGCCATAAAAACGTCTAAAAGCAAAGAAAACGGCTAAGTGAAGATTTTTACAAAATAAGGCTTTGAAATAACCTTAATTTGAACGTTTCAAGCGAACACGAAACTCCTTCAGAGAAAAAGATATAACTTGGGACTGGAGTGTGCATTCCTTGAGGAGACGGGATAGGGTTGAGATAACTGTTTTATATAGATAATTTAAATTATAATTGCGTAATTATTTCTCAATAAATATAATTTATTTCCATGCTTTAATAAAGTACCTGCAACACATTAACAATGGTAAGTATTATTAAAGGCCAAAGTTTTTAAGAGTCAGGCGATTCATACAAAAAGAGGTAGATAGCATTTTATTGCACAGTGCACACATAATTAACAAATAAACAAACAGTATATAATACAATTACATCGCCTTATCTCTAACAATCTCTATATAATAAAATTTCAAAATATGCATACAGAGAAAGATAAGATTCATACTATAATTATTTTCGCACCTACGATATTTGAAAGGTAGGTAACCTTTTTTTTTGTAAAAAATGTTTATGAGTATATACTGAAAATCTCTAACTATGCTTATAGAAATAAGTTTTTCAAGCTGTATATAAACTTCACATTGCTATTTTGAACAGAGTTTTATCAAGAAAAATTCAACTTAATAACTATAATCTGACATGTGACAACCCTAGCAGCGTAGCGTATGACGCTCATTTCTAACTTATTTTTTAAAAGAAACTATAATTTTAATGAGAGTCTCTTACAACGGCTTTCAGCATTTTTATAAGGCTATCTATTTACTAAAGAAAGATTAAATGACATTTCTTCATTACATTGCATTTTAAATATAAGTATAAAGTAGGTATGTTCTTAAGGACTTTTGTTTTTCTATTTCCCTTTATAAGCATTAAATTATTATCATTTTTTTATAATCCCATTAATGTTATAAATGCAAAAGTTTGTGAGTCCGCAATAATACTACTGAACCGATTACTATGAAATTTGGTATTTATGTAGCTGAAGAACAAGACAGGCTGCTTTTTATCCCGGAAATCTCACAGGGGCGAAAACTATGTGGGTTTTTCTATGAAAACACGAGCGAAGACACGGGCAGAAATCTAGTAATTTTCTACTTATGACAATTCGTGTGTACATTTCACACAACATCTTATGTTTACAATAGAAATTTGACAAAAAAACACTGGAAATTCATTCTTAAAACCAAAAACATCGTTGATCAGATAAAAGTAAAACTTTATCGTTAAAATCAAGTGGTACGCAAGCGTTCATTAAACCATATTCGTGTTGCCAACTGCCGATCATCTAATGGCCAAGAAACACTTTATTGCCAACTTCAAAATAATTGACACAAAATCTTTGAGGAAAAACAAAAATGTACACCAAAAATAAAAAGGAAGCTTTTCTGCGTACATATTATTATGTATATAATTATTGTGATGGTAAAGGTGATGTAAAATACAGACAAACAACATTTCTCTTTAGGTATAAATATGCACAATAATTTTCAATTTTTGGCGATTATATAGCAACTAGCTTTCCGCCCGCGGCTTCGCCCGCGTTTTGAAAGTAAACCCGCATTGTTCCCGTTCCTGTGGTATTTCCGGGATGAAACCTATCCTATGTGTTAATCCAAGTTATCCTCTATATGTGCTAAATTTCATTTTAATCGGTACACTAATATTTACGCGAAAGAGTAACAAACACACACACACACACATCCTCACAAACTTTCGGATTTTTAATATTAGTAGGATGAAGAATTTGAAATTTTAAATCGTCTTTTCAAAAATAAAGTAACCAATAACAAAATCATATTCCTAGAAGCATGTACAATCACGTTTTACTTGTACTTCACGTTTTATACAGATTCATAGCATAATTCCTAACCCTCTATAGAAATATAGAACCAAATACAAGCGAGGTCAGCTTAGTTTCAAATACAAAAATACCTTTTATATTGCATTCACAATATGCTGGATGCAAGTGGAACGCCAAGTATTCTTTCACAACATTTAATACAAAGAAAAACAGAACTCTCTATTAACAATTCATTCGATTTATTCTTTTGTCTGTACGCTGCTATGGTGTAAATATTCCGAGCTTTTTGTTTGCAATTATCTTACCTATGCTATTGGTTAATCGAACGATCGGGTTAATTTAAACCAGCTGCCCCGCGCGGTTTCAACCCCGTGGCTCCACTCCTGTTGGTCGTAGCGTGACGATATAATATAGCCTATAACCTCCCTCGATAAATGGGCTATCTAACACCGAAAGAATTTTTCAAATCGGACCAGTAGATTAGCGCATTCAAACAAACAAACTCTTCAGCTTTATAATATTAGTATAGATTCTGTCTTCTGACGTTATCAATGCGTAGGTCATTTTAATTTTTAAGATACATTAGCTATAAGATGCTGGGTTCGTCCGTCTAGTCTACTTATACGGTCCGTCTAGTCTACCTATTAAAACGGTAAATAAATTACGTACTAGTTTTAAGGATCTAAGCACACATTGTTTAAACTGTTTAAATCATCAGCCCATACACGTTCCCACTGCTGGGACACGGGTCTACTATGAGGGTACAGGCCATAATCCACCACGCTGGCCAAGTGCGAGATTTTGTTTTATTAGACATACATTGGTAGTTTCTGTGGGTTGTTTCATGATCCAATCGATTGACATAGGAAGGTACTTCTTTTTGTCTTTGATATGAAATCCTTTGCTAATGATCTCTCGTTAGAATGTGGGATGGAAGCTTCATTATTGTCATTAGATTCTTGGACAAAGTTTGTTAAATTCGAACATATTAGGAGGGACAGTTTTGTTGGCACTATCACTGTGTTTTTATAGAAATAGTATGAACTTAGATATTAAAGTAAATATTAGCCAGATGTAGTAAGTGGGTTAGTACCTCACGTAATAGTAGTTGTGTCCATGTTGTGTCAGTACAAATGAAAAGAAAATCAAGCTTCATAGCTTTTAGCAAGTATTTCATAATATCTTTGTCAAAGAATAAATTTGAAATCAATTAAAAAATTAATGTACGTGAAATGAAATTTAATTCCTAATGATCCCGAATACTTTTTTTCTTCCGCGAATAGGTAATGTTCTTGTAGTAAGTACCTAGTAGTTAGTTTGTTTAAACAAATATAATATTACACAAAGTAGCAGACAAACAGGGATATTGTCGTGTGCCAGATAAAAATATGACTGATTGAATCTTTGTTATCAGCATCACAGTGTTATCAGTAACGTCAGATACGAGATAAGAGTAAAAAAAGCCTTTGATTCGGAATGTTATGTTTGTTCGTGTTAAATGTCCTTCTGAATTTGGGACATGATGGTTTGTAGATGAAGACTGAGAGACTGAGAAGTTAGGAAGAGACATTGTAATAATTTAAGTACCTATGATGTATTATTATATTTTCAATTATATTTTTAAAATAACTTTTAATTGACTATTTGTATTTGAAATAGAGAAACTCACACACTATGATAATTCTACCTGAAGAAAGTTAAGTCTTTGTGAGATATCCTAAATTTTGGTACCAAAATAAATTATTATACGGTTTATAAGCGAGCAAAGACTAGTGCTAATAGTCATAGATCTCGAAGCCTGATTAAAAGTTATATCTACCTATATTATTATCGACATTTTAAATGACTGACCTTTCTCAATATACGATATCTATTTCCATCACATTTTATAATTAAAATCGTACTATCAATATTCCAAGTTTACACAACAATTTCTTGGAAATGTTTTCCCCATGAGATGTTCAATAAACATACAAATGAAGCGAAATGGAACTCATTCATAATATAGCGTGCTTCTAATAATAAAATGTTTTATATTTTACGAGAGCTCGAGCGGTGTCACGCTATGTCACTAGGGTTGATGTGGGTCAATATTCTCTATACATTTTTATTAATGCACAACCCTATGGGGTGGATACACTTTCTAAGGAAACGGAAAGTTTTCTGTTACTTTTATTTGATAAATTTGTGATATTTTCATTTTATGTCTATGTTTGAATGTGCAATATTATGTATTCGAAAGCAAGTAGCTACATATTATATTTTCATTTTTGATAAAAAAATGTCATAGTATAAACTTAATTTTATGCATGCAAAATACCATTTAATAGGTTACATGTATTTAATCTCTACGCTTCTACATCACACGAGTAAATTGAGTTTATTGTTAACTTTTATTTGAAAGTGATTTTTGAAGTAGTTTCTAATAATTAACATGGGGCCTTGATCAAATCAAAGTTTTTATTTGTACGAATCGTGGTATTTATGTACATGTATTGGAGATTTTACCGACTCACTTCTTATATTATGTATTCAAGCGATATTTTGACATAATAAGTATTCGCTTCTACGAAACCCACACGAAACCGTTATCGAAGCATTGACATTATCAATATGCAATTGTTTTATCAATGTTTTTCACATGCTACGAAAGATTATTTTACTTTTGTATTGCAATCAAAAACTTATCTTTAGTATTAGATAGAAATGCTTATTATTGAGCAAAAAAAATATTCCCGGCCTATGAATAAGATGCGTTTCGCATAATAGGTATAATTATGCGTTACTAACCGATCATTACCACCAAGTACAATAAATAAGTAAATAATTATATAAACGTAAAGAAAGATCAACCGTCTACACCATCGCCTACACTTCATACGGAACCAAAAAATGGCTTTTGAAAGCATAGTAAGAATTAGAAACGTGCGTACCTCACGTGCACTTACCAACCCACTGTTAAAAAAAACACAATTTAAGAAACAAAATTAAGTAAACACCTCGTATTGCAACCCGTAAAAAAAACCTCAATCAAACCCACATCATCTCAATTACTGAAGCTCAGTCGAGTGCGTCCTTTGTTTCGCGTTTCTATGAACATCAAAAGAAACGTTCAACTATTTTTTAACATTTGACATTTACGATTACGGTGTGAACTTTTGCTGTGAAACTGTAACGAAATTTTTAGTTTTTTGCATGTTATGCACGTTTTGAAGTGGTGAATGAAAATGTTGTTTCGTATGTGTGGTGATGGGTTTTCGGGATGGGATCTGATAAATTAATCTACTAATTTTTACTATTAATAAGTAGGTAGGTAATAAAATTATATTAACATCAATTAAAAAATAATTTTAAACCGTGTTTTTAACTAGAGCTTTCAAATAGGTACTAACATGACTTTTAATAGTTAATAAAAAGATACTTCTAACTAAAAACATAAAAGCTAAGGTAACTTTTTGAAAGCTGTATGTAACGATCAAGTCATTTAAAGCTGGATTATTTCCCTTATATTAATATAAAGGGGAATTAATCCACCTAGATATTTAATAACGATTTAAGCATAGGTTTATCAATTATTATAAGCTGTATAATAAACAGAATTAGTTCAGAAACTTTGCCTCTATATGAAAGCTGATATTTATTAAATAAAGTTTGACCTGAGTATTCATATTATGACGATCAATGTAATATTGTAAAAAACTTCGTGAATCATGTGTATAAGTTATTAGTTATGTAATATATAAGTTTGACGCCCGATTTACTCAGTCAAAGTTTATAAATGCTTAGAAACGCGAATTATGGCAAAAATATATAAACGTGATTTAGATTGACAAGCTTACGTAGTTTCTATTAAAAGACTTTGAAATACCAATTATTATATTTTGATTAATAATAAAAGTACGGTTTGCTTTAAGCTGAAAATGTTATTAATTTCACTATAGTTTTTCATTTATCACCTACCTCCTTCTAATAAAATGTATTCTTTTAAATAGACTTAGAGCTTTAAAACTTTTAAAAAACTATCATCATCGTACACAAAGGTCAGTTTTTCCATACTTACTGTATAGAGACGAACCTTCACAATGATATTAAATTAAAAGTTGATAACATAAGGTAACCATAATCAATTAATTATAGCTATGTACAAAAATTGAGTAGAAAAATGCTACGCAATGAAATTCTCGTCAATTCATAGTCAAAACGCCAAAGCGGTAACCCCAAAAAATAAAAGGGAACTGCTTTTACGAAATTAATCAAACTTTTGACATTCTGATAAGGGATCATGATTCATGACAGGTCGAGTTATTAGAAAACAGTCGCGATACAAAATCACATTTTCTTTATGAAAATGTAGTTTTATCTAAGTCTTTCTTAATATTATTTGTTATTTATATTGGAACTAAGTATACGAAATTAATGAGTTCAGGCAAGTATTAATGTCTGTTACATTTTTACGTGAAATACCTTATTGATATGACTTCAAAAGACAATGTTAACCCATTGAGCCCCGAGCCGGCCCGATCGGTCCCAGACACAATAGATTTTCTATTATGTCTGTGGTTCCGGGGCCTGAGTTATGTTATTATTGTTTGAAATAACATGAATTTTTAGTTATAAAAATTAATTAAAAGATTAGACAAAACCATATATTCTAAAAACATTGTTGCATTTGTATAGTCAGGGTTAGTACAGGTTTAGTTTCCGTCTAATTTCAGCTCTAGATAAAACAGAAACACCTAGCAATAAGCTAGTGGCTATATTGGGAACAATCGACATTTTACGAATGTATTTTTTTATATAAAATCTCGTATCTCTGTTTATCAAATAAAACATATAGATACCTATCTATTTTTCCCAAGATAATTTGACAATAGTTTATCTGACTTTCACATACATAATAACAAGTTAAAAACACCTACGATTTTATTTACGCATATGTCACTATCTCATACCTCTGCCCCACATAGGGGACATAGGACAATAAGTCAAGTAAGTCAAGTCACTATCTCACGTATCTACGTGTTAATAACATAAAACAAATCTGCAATTTTTTTCGCCATAGGCATAGAATATAATAATATGTACCTATACTCTAATGCGACCCATGGGACTCAATTCTAACTTCAAATAAATCTTTCTTACTACTTACGACTATTATTTACGACATATTATCACATAACAATTATATTTCTTAAGACTCTGATCTTAACCCTAGAACACTAACCTTATTTTTCAACGTTTAATACTAACCTTCGTCGTTTCGACTACGCTGTTTATTGGAGGGGATTTAGGGGTTTTATTTTAAAAAAATATATTTGTAGTTATGTCTTTATTTTAAGGACAAGGTATTAATCTACATATAAAAATATAAAAATATTTATTTTAACATAGTTTTAATTCAAACAGTCATCAAAATGAGATCACAGTTTACACGCTTTTTGAACATTCTTAATTTTTTTGAAAAATTCCGTACAAATAATATATACCTCTAAATTGCTCGAAATAAAGTATTACTTACAAAAATAATATCTGGAAAATTAATTAAAAATATAATTTTGATAATAGCTTAGGATCTAAAACATTTGTGACACACATCAAGTTTGTGTTCCCCACACAACGATTTTTGCACCTAGTGCACCTATTTTTAGGTCTACCTTTGCTTTACGGAGGGACATAATATAGCATATTATATGTTTATTTTAGTTTGCTATGGAGGCACATTAGCAGCATTACTTTGCTCAGTCTCATTTATAACTTTCACATTATTTATTTCTGGCATGTTTAAAATTTATGTAATTGAGTCCCAAAGAGTATCAGTAATGTCACCAGTAATTATACCTGAAAAACATTGAAGAGGATCTAAAATATCTTGAAAAAAGCGTCACACACAGGTCCACGTGCTATGTATCTATGTTCTTTGAAGGTCTTCTGCTTTGTGGCCTTGACTGTTGTGATGACCATAATATGTGTTTGTCTTTCCCAAGAAGAATGGTATGCGATGGTCTTGTAATCGCTAGGGTCAGCTGAAGTGCTAGGTATCTCATCTTCAATAGAACGTGGGGAGATGTATTACTACTTGCCTCATAATCTTGATCTGGAAATTGCTCTTTATTTACAGTAGAAACTTCATCATCACCCTCCGTTTCATGCCTCTTCAGCCTCAATGTGGTCTTCAGGCTCTCTCGCAGATGAATTTTCCTCATCGCTTTCAACTTCTAAAACTAACATATGAATCGTATCTAAAAATAAAATAATAGGCACCATTATAAAACATAAAATAACGTAATTTTAACTTAACTAAATAGTACGAAAAGTTACGTTAATACTAACCTTCGTCGATGTGACGAGCCATGGTTGCTGGAACACCGCGTGTGGACCTTCCACGCACAAAGCACTACCGTCCATCGCAAGCGCAACGGGTTGGCTGAGATTAGCTGAAGTCAGAAAACCATACGGTCGCACGCGTAAAAGTTATAGCGATTTTTTTGGTGACGCGTCGTCGAATCGACGAAGGGTAGTAATCTAGGGTTAACATCAATATCTAATAACCAATATTTATTACTCGCCCTCTAATAATTATAAGCCTAAAGGGCTTCAATTATTGTTATTGACGCGATTTCACTGTGACCTCGCCAATTCGCACTGTTTTCTGAATTAGGTCACGTACACATTTATGGGACACACCCACGGGAAAGCGTTCAGGTTGTGTGTGTGTTTAAGCTTTATTGTTACGGATCAGTTGTGTGATTTAAAGCTCGATGGGTTTAATAATGGTTTAATAGTTATAGTATAAAAAATCACGTTCCGATGTCTGTCTGTCTGACTAGGCAACGGATTTTGATGTGGTTTTTTTTAAAAGATAGCTATTCGAGAGGAAGATTTCTACTTACATTTAGTTATAAGCTGCCGTATTGACAATAATGTAAAGTATTTAAAATTTTGGGAAACTAGAACAAAAGAATATAAAGTAATAATACTAACGAATGTTATTCTCGCCCAAAAAGTGATCTACAGCCTTTGCTAAACGCAACTTAATTATATTACCCGTTACAATTTTTTTCCAACATTCCCTATAGCTCCACATCGACCTACACAATTAGCATGAGCCAGTAGCTGAACCGAGTTCAAATCCCGGCCACAATGGATCTTAGATTGTTCCTCAAAAGCCTCTCACCATTGTCTGAGGTATCGCACATTTCGAGTATTTCAAGTCTTTGATACTGAACAGTCACTTCAGCCGAGCGGATACTTGATGGTATTTTTAGTTCTCAGCGATTTTTTATTTTTCGACAATTTTTCAAGTTGGTAGCTGATGGGCATTTTTGAGGAGGTATTATGGTTAATTTATTCGTTGAGTTTATGTTAAATAATGTATTGAAAATATTATGTCAGTGTTTATAAATTATGAAATTATTGCACAAGATTTCAAATAAGTTTGCGTATAGGCTATGACGTGGTGGAATAGGTTTAACCGTTTAACTCATGTTTAACTTCAAGCAGGTTTATGTAATTCAGCCATGAAAGAAATATAATTAAGATTTCCATATGATAATGATATTAAATAATAATTAGAGATCGTTTATAGAACTCGTCAACACATCACAAAACCTTTTGTTACCCGACAAACGAAGATAACGATTTGCTGAGTTTGGGATACCTTAGTTTCACTTACTTAAGATATTCGAGGATACCATTACACAGAATAGTACCTACCTATACCTTTACTAATATTATAAAGCTGAAGAGTTTGTTTGTTTGTTTGAATGCGCTAATCTCAGAATTACTAAAATATGATTGTTTTTTTCGCTAGAAAAATGCGAGCGTATTTTAATTAATGTTTACAAACATTTTGTAGATAAAATTGTCATACAATATTCTATTGTTATTATTTACCGGAACAGGTAATTGAGTTATAAATATTTTGCTTCTTGCTAATTGCAATGTTTATAAATATAAAACTGTTTTTATAAACATAATTAACAGGTGTTAAAACATAGATCTGGGCTTCTTTCAAGTTTGAAATAACGGAAGAAATGACGTTTAATTTTATCAATGTTTATATTTTCTATAAATAGTTACATAATAATATATTTATAGGGTGCATAATATGTATAACTGTAGGTATAGGATATTGAACTATGTACTTGATAAAATATTGTCAATCTATACTAATATTATAATGCTGAAATTTTGTTTGTTTGATTGCTTGAATGCGTTAATCTTAGGAACTGCTGGTCCAATATGAATTTTTTTTTCTGTGTTATACAGCCCATTTATTGACAAAAGGCTAAAAGCTATTTATTATCACACTAAAACCATAAGCAGCTGAGCAATATGGGTAAAACCGCGGGGCAAAGCTTGTTTAATAATTGACAAATCTCTAGAATTTTCTTAAAAGGCAGAAGTAGGTACTTAATACTGTTCATAGTTTTTAATATGCCTATATATCTCTTCCAATATTTTATTTTGTTACAAAAATAATAAAAATGTATTCAGCAATGCATTTAAATACTTGATTTTGATCACGTTTCAATTAAAGCCGTGCGCTCGTTAAAAGTTGATTGCGACGAGGAAAATAAAACTTAATTAATTTGTATTAAAATCAATTATAAAATAAATTTAACAGTAGACAATATTATTTATTAGTAAAAATTAATAGCATAGGTTATTAATCAGTTATCATTAGTCAATTTAATAATATTTTATACCCAATTACATTTTTCATAGTAAAATTTTAATATATTAATTATTATTTATCTTTGAAATAACTTATGAATATTACTACACACGCACACAAAAATAAGTTCCTATTCCTGCCTCCTGATGCAGAATGAAGTGAATTTCTCTTTATTTTATTTTTAAGATTCTTTTATCTCATGTTATAAGAAATGGTTCAAAAAATCTTTGCGTACCTACTTAGGTATTTTTTATGCCGCTGTTCCTCTTGCGGTTTTGTCCGCGTTGTCTTAAACTTAACAAATACAACTAGTTAACTTTTTCTATTCTTTATAAATTTATAAAAATAACTCACTCTCGTGAACCACGCTAGTCACTAATGAAAACGGAATGAAAATCGGTGTAGTGGTTTTTGACTTTATCGCGAAGAGACAAACAGATGTAGAGTATGGTTATTGATAAATCTATAATAAGTATTTGGTGTCATAAAAAATCTTACCACGTGGATAATCAACATCATGGGAGGCGGATGAAACTTTATCAATTTTTGTTCAGTCCTTTACCTATGCGTGAAATCGTAAAGAGTTTATATTATGTGTTCCGTTTGACGTCCGTAGTCCATTATAAGAGAGAGTACATCGCCTTTTTCCCCGTGAAGTCGCTAGATGGTGCTAGTTTTAAGCCCGTCACGTGGTACCGCCGCCAGCGCCGCGAGTGGTGGGGACAAAACTCACCACAGTTCCGGCAAGCCACCAGAAATATCCTCATTGTTGCGTCGTTTTTCAAACCGTACGCAAGTCGTTAGATTATATGTTATTTTAAAATACTGTATTTTAAAATACATATATTCATAATTTAAATTTATGTAACAATTTTAAACGAACTTTCGAGATTGAAGTAGAAAGTTTAGTTTTTTATTTTTAACCCGGCGTCATTGTTGCCGGGTATCTAATACCCGACTCATTTTTAAACTGTCATAATTTTAAAACAAAATGCGCACTTCTTTTGTCCGTTACAGTAGCTGCAGTCGTTGACCTCTGTTCGCGTATTCTCTTCTCTTCTTTAGTGTTGCTGCGGCCACCTCGTAGTGTAGACATGTGTAAAGAGCGTGCGGGTAAGTTATACCCGGCCACAATGGCCACGTAACGTTTATAAAGGCAGCGTGTTTGTTGTTTTTTATTGTTTATTGATAAATCGCATATCGTTTTTCAAAGTTTTATGAACCATGTCTTACGAAAGCGAACAACGTCGATTGCTAGCCTTGTTTAAACAAGCTGACGCCAGTGAAAATGAACAGTGCAGTTCAGACGACGAGGGTGAAATCGCACCATACTTCAGAGCGAAGTCAAGGCAGTGATACGGAACAGGAATGCAGCGATGATGAGCAAGAAGTAATTGTTTCAACAAGTAACCAGCTGTTTTATATTGGTAAAGACAATTCCATCAAATGGTCTTCGCAACCACCTCGGATCAACGTCCGCACAGGGTCAGAAAACGCTGCGTTGATCTCGATAGCGGACAAGTATATTATTAGTAAATACTAAATAAGCTTTGTTTTATATAGTCAATGATTTCATGTTTATGTTCTAAAGAAAATTTTATGTTTTGTCTCTAACTGTATATTATGTTATGTTTTCGAATAAAAGTTTTATGTTATGTTCTAAAAAAAATATCGCAGATTAAAAAGATTTAATTTGATGAGTAATTTGCTCATTTTATGATAAATAAGTGTTTGATTTTTATTAATAATGTATTTAACTACCTATTTCCCTATTATATAAAACTAATAATGACATAAGCTTTATTCAGTGCACAATAATGTACATGGGTAAAATTTACCCGGCCACAACGGCCAAGTTCTGTTTAGTAGCCACAATGACGCCGGGTTAAATAGTTTTATAGTTTTATAAAAAGTCCGTTACGTTTCATAGTGAAATGAATATTCAAGTGTTACCTGCGTTATCGTTATTTCAAACGAAGAACGAAATTCGGATTTATATGAAGTATAAATCTGCAACCACGAGCGTGGCATCGCGACCATAGGTCAGCGCAGGCCAAGGGCCTACCGAATCATGTCGAGCGTCTTAACAGTGCGCTTTCTACGTGTTTCCGAGCTGAGTTCTACTTGTTCGGGGTCCAGCGACGACGAGGAACCGCCGCAGCTGTATGGCGCCGCCAGCGCGCGCTCAGCCGCTCGTGTGCAGGTTTGAGATATTGTCTCAACACGGTGAGTCATGTTATTAATACATTATACGTGATTTACGATGATTTCAATACAAATCTTTCAACGTGAATGGTTATTACTGGATGTTACACGTTAGATAATCCATTTTCACAAATATCGGTTTTAAGATAGGTACCTAGTATTAATTGCCGAAAGCAGATCCGAAACGTGTTTCGATCTATTGATTTTATTCCTCCTTGAATCGTATTCGCTACGCGGACATTATAAATGTATGTGAATTGTGCCTTCCTTTTCCGAATTGAGGGTAAATATAAAAAAAAAAACGATTTCTTAATATCGTTAGATTAGAAAATCCATCCGATACGAGTCGAATCAAGTAGAATGTAGTTGCCTATATCTTGTAAGCACAATAGAAATAGGTAAATTATTATTATCAATTTCTTACAAATATATTAATAATAATTTTTGCCTGACGTATTAAATTAGTCCGCGACTCTGTGCCTAATTACTGCTAAATTTAAATGCGATTTCTATTCTCTATACAAATAAACTTAAGAATTAATAGAGATGCTTTGAAGGAGATTATTGATAAGTTTAAATTCATATAAAATTCCTCCCGCTGTGGAATGTATTTTTTAATTTACTAATCATGGCATACGCCATCCGCCTATCTGCATACGCAGATAGGCGGATTTGATAAGTTGGTTTAAAACTCGTCACAATCAGTTTTTACCAGTACATTCAATAACCGCTAAGATCGACTTTTTAAGTCGTTTCAAATCATTTCATCAATACAAAAGTTAGAATCAGGGGAAACACCAAAAGAATAAAAAGGGGGGGGGGGAGAGATTTTCAACAAACAAAGCTCAAATTAATCTCATCACCCTCGAATACCATGTAATTCGAAAACCAGCCATAGTTTTCACTTAGAGGTAATAATATTTATTTATTCTTTAACTCGGACATCATATTTTATGTCTTTGGAGATTCAAGCCACTATTGAACATCAGGGGTTCGTCAATCGAACACCATGACTCTATAATAATCACCCCTTTTTATAATTAAGAAAAGCAAGTTCTGCAAATACAGAGTAATTTTCAATTTCACACCCACTGTTAACTGTGACATGACATACTCGACTTAAAATTATAATTTTTGTATTTGCGAGGCTATCGACTACCCGTACGTATCGACGCCTCCTATATCCTTGTATCACTATTGAATACCATATCGATATTATAAATACTTCATAAACGAAGGTCGATTACTTAAGATAACGTATCAGCCCTTCGGGCTAGCGTCAGCTCATAGAATGTTTGCGACAGTCACAAACTGGACTGCTCAAGAACCAAGGGACTGTGGCCTTTACTTGGTGATCTACGTGGGCAATGATTTGCTTTCACCAGAACAGTATGTATAGGTACCACATTGAAATGAAATGAAATGATTTATTTTGCAAGAAATGTAAAAAATTTACGCATGTTATATTGTTTCATTGTTCAGCACAAATCGCCAATTGATTGGCTTGCAGAGACTTTGGAATTGCAATTCAACTCAATTCGAAATAAAGTTCGTCTCTAACCTACTTTGGAATATCAATCCGATAGAATCTATTCTGACACCCGAGCGTTTACGATTTTCTACGAACGGTTTGGAGCACGGAAGCAAGTTGGAAATTGACGATGGAAATGGTAAATTGAAAGTGTCAGTGCCTAAAAATAGGCTTAATAGCAGGCAGTTGGTCCCTCAGCAGGCACACCACCTCTTAGGGTTTCTCAACTTTGCAACCTTCATCACCCTCCGGGGAAGGATGCACTGCCGCATGCTATAGCGCCAAGGGAACGCCTCTCGGGGCTTATTACCTTTGCAACCTTCATCACCCTCCGGGGAAGGATGCACTGGCGCACGCTGCAGCGCTACAGAAACGCCTCACAGGCTTAGCACTTTTGCAACCTCTATCACCCTCCGGGTAAGGATGCACTGGAGCACGCTGCAGCGCTACACGAACGCCCCACGGGCTTATTATTTTTGCAACCTACATCACCCTCCGGGGATGGATGCAGTGGCGCACGCTGCAGCGGTACAGGACCGCCTCTCAGGCTTATCATTTTGAAACCTTCATCACCCTCCGGGGTAGGATGCACTTACGCACGCTGTAGCGCCACAGGAACGCCTATCAAGGTTTGTCATCGTTGCAAAATTTTATCATCCTCCGGGGAAGGATGTACTGACACACGCCACAGCGCTACAGGAACGCCTCTTAGGGCTAATCAACTTTGAAACCTTTGGCTCCCTCCGGGGAAGAATGAACTGCCGCACTTGTTAAAGATCTAGTTCAAAAACATCTTTTAAAAGCAAGTAAGTGTAAAAACAAGTATATCTACCAGCCGTATCCAATTCACAGGAAAGTCAAAGCATTGAATGAAAGGACCTTGGACCCAGTGTCAAAAAAGTTGGTATGGAAATTGAAATGTTTGCAGTAATAGCTTTCCTAACCTTGACAGTCGAGGTAGTAAGAAAAAATTTCATTCAAAGGCAGAACGAGATCTCTTTGGCAAGAGTTATTAGTTTGAACATTTCACAAGCTGTACAGCTAGGAAGCCGAATCCTCGCGCAATCGCGCCGGCTCCTAATGGAACGTGCTCGGACAGTCGACACAAACATTTCCATTCAGAGGGGAATTCTACAAATAAATTTTAATCACAGCTCAAACAGCTTACGTCATCTCAAGTAAGACAGACTTAAACTTAAACAACCGGCTCTATTGCCTCGAGTTCATTATAATACTATTCCAAGTGGAAGAACCAGTCTTTGCACCCAGACCTCAAGAGCCGTGCTACTATCAGGATAAGTCTTCTCAATCGTTCACTGACAAACACGCACAGGTTCAGCACCAACTCAAATACAGAACCTACAGCTGAAAGTCTGGCTCATTTTGGATAGGTCAATCTGTTGTACACCTTGATGGACAGCCTAAAAAAATAGAAACATACATAGACTGCTGGTAACTACTGACCAGGCTATAAAAGGATGCTAAATGCTTAGCTAAATTATGTATAACTGACGGTTTAGTACACTATTCTTATACATAAAATCAGTCAGTTTGTATTAAAATAAAATTATATTAAAATTTCATCTGATCATTTAAGCAAACATTACCTCAGGGTATTTCCTTAGCTAGAACAAATCTTTCAAAATTACAAATCCGGAAGGCAAGGAAGATTATTCAAAAACTCTTATCGAAATAATTTTAAAATAAATCAGCATAATAATTATTTATCTATGTGATTAATAAAATAAACAAAAAATTGTTTGCATTTATTAACGCGCAGCTATGTGATTACTGTTATTAGCTTTTGGACGTGTTCTCTATTTATTCCTGTTTACATTACAATTCAAAACAATGGGTCGATAGTGAAGACGCGTTTTAACCTCGCATTCCGCATTGGGCTCCAAAACATATTCTTCCACATACTAGCAATTATTATGTAAATATAAATCCAGTTTCAAGGCACATAAGAACGTTTCTTTGCATTTCCAATCCATAAGAGGTTCTCTGACTAATTTGTTTATTACTACACAGAATCCGGTGAGACCAGCTACAGCGGCTATCATAGGTGGCAGGGTAAAGCGAGCTGTTTTCGAGTCGAGGTCGAAATCTGGGTGATGTTACATAGTTATAGTAGCATCATCAATCTATTTGGAAAAATATCTAGTTAATGACATTCTTGCAAAAGTAAACTAGAGAGATGTTTATAAACATTATTATTTAGTATTTACATACAAATTTTTTAAAGAATATAATAAATTCGATCACAAGGTGGGATTCGAACCCCCGTGTTTCCGCCACATGGTGGAATTATTATTATATTATTGGCGTTGTGTATATAATGCTAATCAAAATAGATCATTAGTAATCACAATCGAGATTTTTCAGCCTACTCAGGTTGAAAGGCATATACTGATTAAAATGTTGACAAGATATAGGTACTTGTAGTATATTTATGGATGTATTATGTACCATGTATAAGGTATTGAGACAAATTTTCAATAATTATCAAAGTCATGATTTTATACATTATATACTTTGTTTATAGGATATTTATAACCTTTTTGGGGCATTACTCTATCACATTGTTGCGTTTTATTTATCAAGCCACCAGGAGATAACAAACAACTCTCTCATAATGGACTACGGACGTCAAACGGAACACATAATATAGAAATTTTACCTGAAAATAAAATTTGTATTATGTTTCCTAAGACGTCCGTAGTCCAGATAAGGTCTTCCTGGTGTTATTTTTGCACCAGTGCTACCGTATCATTTATGAGACGAACAATGAGGATATTTCTGGTGGCTTGCCGGAACTGTGGTGAGTTTTGTCCCCACCACTCGCGGCGCTGGCGGCGGTACCACGTGACGGGCTTAAAACTAGCACCATCTAGCGACTTCACGGGGAAAAAGGCGATGTACTCTCTCTTATAATGGACTACGGACGTCTTAGGAAACATAATACAAATTTTATTTTCAGGTAAAATTTCTATATTATTAGCATATCGATGACTGTTTAATATTATGGTATTATGTAGTGGATTATTTAATACATTTATATTGATAAGTATGATAATATTTAAGATTGATTACATATCTTATCGGTAAAATAAGTGTTCTATGTAAATGTGAATGTTATAAAAAAAAATTGTAGCTAGGTAGGTATATTTTAGACGGCGCGCGGTTAGATTTGGTAGGTATTATCTGAAAGAACTTAGTTACCTACATTGTTGATTCTTCCGTGTCTTTAATTCTGCGTTTGTTATAATATTAAAATACGCTAAAACATTGAAACGAAACGAAACGATAAATCAAACATAAGATACTTTATATTCGAATAAAATGCGAGAGAAATATTGAAAACGACTCGGGATTGTTAAGAAGCTATCTGTCCAAGCTTTAATGAGTGTTTTTTGTTGTAATTTTTGTTTAAAGCAAAAATATTTTTCGTTTAATAATTTGAGATGAACTTTCTTCAAATAAAGAATTCATAACGTTTATTTTCTTAAACGGGAGTCTAATAATAATCAGAATATAAAACAGAGAAAGAAAAATATTTTGGTATTTCCATTGTTAAAATGGATTCCTTGTAAATTTCCACGTAACAAATAAAACATATTGTGTTATTTTTGATCAATTATAATTACCTACGATATGATTATTTCATGTGTATGAATTTAACAAACACGCGTATAAAAATAAAATACGCTTAGGAAAAAGACACATTCAAGGTTTTTTAAATCTAGGCTCTAAATATATCTAGCTAAAATATATCGAAATCTTAACTTAGCATCATTTTCTAAAACATGGATTACCTACATTACCTACTAAAACAACATTTCCGCCTAGATTATCATTGGATACATGCATATCTATTGTTTTAATTATTATTTTTTATAATAAAGAAAATGTGAAAATCCATCTGCCGTTTATAAATAATGGAAATGAAAATGATTTCAAATTAATAACATTGTTCAAAATTACAGCGTAGGTACAACTAAAACGATCTACTATTATCAACTTATCTCCGTTATCAGATAAGACAAAGATTTTAAAATCTCAATGCTGTATCGTCGATTGCCGCGCAAATGGCAGACAAAGACAAAGCTCACCTGCTTCACAATCAGCCTCGCGACTCTGGGGCTGGCGAATGTGACGAAACCGTAGCATTTGGAGACACCGGCGCGGTCGTAGATCACCCTCGCGGCAGTCACGGTGGCGAAGCCCGAGAAGAACTTCCACAGGTCCTCGTCCGTGGTCGTCAGCGAGAAGCCGCCGACGAAGATCCTGTTGTGGATCACGGTGCCGAACTTGGGCGCGTCGGACGGCGGCAGCGTATCGTCCGTATCGTCTTCGGGAGAATTCAACAACGCCTTCAGCTTCTCATGGGGATCAGTTTTTCTATTGTTCGCGGTGTTCTCCTCGACCATGTGCGCGCAACTCGCGGAATCACTCCTAATATATCTCTTTGACGCTTCCATTTTTTTATTTTAATTTAAAACATGTTCCCTTGTTTACTAAACTACGAATCTCTAGCGTTAACTAAAACGGCACTATTGAAGAGTAAACGAGTACTGGTGGCGAGCGCGTAATATCGATTTTTACGTATCGTACGTCGCCTATAGGTAGATATTCAGGAGTTGCGCCGTGAGCTATATCGCACGGACTGATTGCAAAGATGTTAGAACAAGGTAAGATAAGGTTCTTAGTTAACAATTTAGCGATACGCGCCTAAAAATAGTGTTTGAGCTATTGTCGACCGCTATTTTTACTGTTCGAGGGAAGTAGGTCAGTTGAACGATATTGTCATGTTGATGGTTCTTATCTGAGTGCATTAGTGTATGTTTATTGCGACCAGATGGCGTTGGCGCGCGCCTTCTGTTTTGGCTTTCAGCGCGTATCAGTCTGATACATAATTACCATGTTCGTAAATTGTATATAATATATTAAATCTGTGTACAAGTAAACATTCGAACAAAAATCTGTAAATCGGAAATGTTAATACTTAGCAAGAATGTAAATAAATAGTCTACTCATATTATTATTATCTCTTTCTTTCATCACTCTATAATTAAATTATCATTAATTATTAAACAACCATAATAATATAATATAGAGGCTTAAAAATGAATATTGAGACTGCTTTATACAACAAAGTGCAGAATAACAACTAACATTTAAAATTCAAGTCAAAACCATCGAGATATATGGTCAAAACTGATATAAAGTTACCGCTGACTGTTGCAGAGGTCAAAGAAGGAAGAGGAATAAAAATTCACATTCAAAAATATATTCAATTGTTTTACGCACTATGATCAAAATTGTTAAGAAAAGTTGTAAAATCATTACCTACATATACCTACTTACCTTAAATCTACCAACTCTAATTAATCGAACCTGATTGATGAAAGTTATTTACATGAGGGAGGGTAGATTTAACCCATTGAGCGGTGAGCCCCGAGGCCCGAGCGGCCCGATCGGTCCACGACACAATAGATTTTTTATTGTGTCTGTGATTCCGGGGTCTGAGTTATCAGTGCCGTCTTTAAGGCAGGGCCCGCAGGGCCCTGGCCCGAGGCTCCGAGGTAGGCAGGGGCCCCACAATTCTGAAAATTTTCGATATACAACAACAAATTTTATAACTTAATAAGACTTAATAAGAAAAATATCAAATCAGACGGGGTTACGATTTAGCCTATTGCGTTATTGTAAACTGAAAAATGATAAAGTTAAAATTTAAGGATTTTCCATCCCTTACATAGGCCCCAGCCAGTACCTTGGCCCATAGCCTCGTTGATCCTAAAGACGGCACTGTGAGTTATTAATATATTTACCTACGGTCTACCTAAGTACATAAAAATAATATTGAATGAAAAAAGTATTACAAAACTATTTAATTTATTTATTATAGAGATTAGTAGTAATAACTTAATATTAAATTTAAGTTTTAACAATAATAAGGAAGGAGGTAGAACATGGGGGTAGAATATCGAAAATATACTTTTTTTGATTCACCACACTCTGCGAACACTTAAGATTGTTCAATTTACATTACAATTATTAGCTAAAAGATTACGTTTGTAATTATTATTATAAAAAAGTTGTATCATTTGTTCCTACTTTTTATCTAGTTATATAATATTTATTTATCTAGGTATTTGTTGCTGTTGTGAATACATATGAATTTGTCAAAATAACCGTAATAATGAAATTCATATTTTTGTTTTTTTTTATGGCATTGAAATGCTTTATAAACACATATAACCGTAATGATGTTTAATATTTGTTAAATAACTTTAAAAAATATTATACAATAATTATTTGTAGCGAAACCAATTTATACGGACTAATATTTTCCAGCGGAACGTCTCTGAGTTAAATGGCAACCGTAACGTCAGTTGTCAAACTGACATTATTATTGTGTCAACTGTCAACTTAAATTCCTTATTCGTTTTTCAACTGTTGCAGAAGAAACCGCTGCCTAAACTCCGAATTTTACGAACGAAACAAGTTTCCTTTTGTTTCTTATTTTTAATTTACGTGTCATAATGTTAAATAAGAAAAGAAGTTAGTGTGTTGTTGTATTGTGTGACTGAAAGTGCAATCAAGTGTTGGAGGGATCGCTTTGCAATATAAATTAGCAAGAATACTATTGCTCCATCAGGTAAGTTTAGCATTGTTTATTTACGCAGAAGCCTAATAAACTCGCTTTAAAATTTGTGTACTTGCGAGTTTCGCCCAATAAAATTCGTGTGAAGTGCTGCGGAACGATATTTCATATTGCACAAGGCGTATTTATTTTTTCTGCTTACCTTCTTATAAATCAAGAAAATTGAATATACAACTGTTAGGTAACCAATTAAATGATACGTTGATATAACTAGATATAGGTAATATGTATTCTGTGTTTGTTATATTAACTATTCACAATATATGTTGTATTAATTAAAAATTAATATTATGTAAATTATTGTTGATTTTTAGTTTGATTGTTATTCAATATTATGTAAAATGTAATAAATATGATTTCTAGGGCTTAATCATTATTATTAGATTAGCAAACAACATGAATACAGGATAATAAGAAATTATTCAATAAGTAATTTAAAATTTCAAGGTCTAATAACTCAGTGAAACCTTTTGAGAAAAACAAATTTGCCACCTGATAGTCATTTTTAATTAACATTCACTTGTTATACATGCTAATTATTAATATTTATTACCTGAAAACTATTTGCAATAATTATATTATATATGTGTAGCTAAATAATAATGAATTCAACTATTTAAATATTGAGAATGCAACCAATTCAAGTATGATTTTGGGTAGTTGGTTTTACAATAATTAACGGTTATTTGGTATAGATTTATAAAGAATAGAAAAAATTCAATCAAGAGGCGTGACTCGAACCCGCATTCTTTCGCACCATTCCGAGGTGGATGCCTGACCAACTCAGCCACTCGTGACCCGCCAGAGCGATCGAATTTATTCTATTCTTTCAGTTTTATGTGTGTAAGGGACGCACTGCATAGGTAATTTTCAGGCACAAATATTCAGGCTTAGTCATATCAATAGCATTCTATGTTCAAAAATTAAAATATCATATTTCACACTATTAATATAATTGTATTGCTTGAAAATATTGCAATTATGAACAAATAATGAAGCAGGATTCCTTAAATCTGTAACCATAATATTAAAATAAAAAAAGACGGGTTGCACTCCGGGAGTGCCGGCAGAAGTGAAAACTTGATTATTAACGTTCTATGTTTGATATTTTGGAATGGTATCTGTCTTACGCTTTTTCGATCAGGCCACGTGTCCTGACGCGAGTTTAAGATTTTATACCCAACGCGGCTAAAGAAGTTTTCACTTCAAAAAAACTGTAAATTTATTTCTTTAGGATATTTCTTAACAAGTGTTATCCTAAATTAGTTATTCATATACATATTGCTATTTCGTACTTGATATAATATAATTTCCCTCTGTATGTGCTTTTTTAAATAGTTGAAGCTCTTTTATAGAACAATGCATTAACAATCTATACTTAATAATATTATAAGGCTGAAGAGTTTGTTTGTTTGTTCGAACTCGCTAATCTCAGGCACTAACTACTTCGATTCGGTCGATTTGAAAAATTCTTTGGTGTTAGATAGCCCATTTATCGAGGAAGACTATAGGCTATATAGTTATCATCACACTAAAACCAACGAGTGGAGAACTGCAGGTCAAACCACGGGGCACAGTGTTGCAATGAAAGACGAAAAATATTACATTGTTCTCCTCATCTACAACTCATTGATATTATTTAAAGAATAATGTTTACTATCGCTACAATTACATTTAATTATCAAATATTTGTATGTATGTTGAACCTGTACTGATAAACAAATAACTCTTATCTATTGTTTAAGTAATTGGTTATGGTATATTAATTAATTGTTTTAAAGAATATTGAATTTTTCTAGCTAGTTGCTCGACCTGGCTTTGTGCAGAGCAAGATAAAATTAATGTTCTTGTACCAGTTTATCACTTTCAATGGAAACAGAAAATATCATCAGAAATATTATTTTAAAACCCTGTATTTTATGCAATTGTTATTTAATAAATTTTAGCTAGAAATATTTCTTCTATTTATGTGATTATCACTGATTGCCTAAATGACTGGACAGATTTTAATTAATTTTTTGGGTGACTTAAGCATTATATAAATTGAGAATAGCTAAGATTCAAACGCAAGTGAAGCTGTGATAAAATACTAATGAAGTATAAACATAATACTTTTCTATTTTTATGTGTCATGATAATATAATAATATATAGTCAGGATGGGTAATTGTGAACAGCGGTGATAGTAAACAAAATACAAGAATGTTTCAAAAACCGGAATCAAATTCTTTCGGTTTTAGATAGCCCATTTATCGAGGAAGGTTATAGGCTACACATCATCACGCTAAGACCAACAGGAGTCGAGCACTGAAAGTAAAACCACAGGGCACAGCTAGTCCAAAATAAATGTTTTTGTATAGGTATTTTATATTTTATCAAATTATCTTCCAAAGGATCTTTGTGAAATTCTACACCAATTAAGTAAGTCTGGTTTTAAGAAACCTTATTTTTTTTAAATACGTTCGTTTAATTTAAAATGTCAAGGAATACATCGTTCTCTTTCTAATTTATCTTTTGCACATTTTAATCTGATCGTGATCATGATGATAAAAATTATAATATGAAAAATATAAAGTTACTAGCTGCCCCGCGGTTTTACCTGTATTTCTCCGACCTTAGGGCTTAGCGTGATAATTATAGCCTTAGCTAATAGCTTGCTCTATGCTATAGATGCATGGTCAGGTAATTGCCCGGTTCGTGTAAATGGGCGAGCGAGATGTCAATCTGTTTTATGAGTGAGAGTGAAAGAGCGCGGCTTATACATGTCTATCCATTCGGTATATTATTGGTAAATAAACGCTAGGTTATTAATGTAAACTCAGGATTCTAAAAATAATAATTAAAGAATACGCCTTCAGCTAAGTATATAACATACAGAATAACTGTAAAATATCTTATCCTTTAATCATGTTCAAGTAAGAAGTAGGTTTTATATTTAATGTAGGTAGGTACTTACTCTGCAACTTGGTTCCAGTTTTATGCATTTGGTCATGTTTGCTTATCAATGTTCAAATCAAAGACTAAGACCATGCCATCAGGTAGGTAATAGTTAGAAATAGTTACATTTATTTTAGACTAGCTGCTTCGCGCGGTAAATAAGCTATCTAAACACCGAAAGAATTTTTCAAATCGGACCAGTAGTTCCCGAGATTAGCGCGTTCAAACAAACAAACAAACTCTATATACTCTATAATATCAGTATAGATAAAGCAAACACAGTGCCAAAAAGTTGAAGAATTAAAAGTACATACTAAATAGGGCTGATTAACTCCGTGAATTTCCTATTTCTAGAAATTAACGAGCCTGTAATTATTAATTATCAAATAATAGGTAAATGAGGTAAGCATGATAATTATGCATTATGATCGTATAAGTTCATAGTCGTACACTGTAAGGGTTGAATCTTATCGTATTAAAGGAAATCGATTTACTTGACCACACTTCGTGCGTCGGTAAACAGAGCTGTAAAACTGTCGCCTGTAGGGTTGCCACCGTAGTAAATTAATTTACTTTCACATCACTACATAGTATAAAACAAAGTCGCTTTCTCTGTCCCTATGTCCCTTTGTATGCTTAAATCTTTAAAACTACGCAACGGATTTTGATGCGATTTTTTATAATAGATAGAGTGATTTAAGAGGAAGGTTTTAGTATATAATTTATCAGGTTTTAGACAAAGCGGGCGAAGCCGCGGGCGTTAAGCTAGTTAGCTGATAAATTGAAGGATAGTTTACGTATGTGTAGGTAAATGGTTATGCATACGGGAACTGAAAAAAAAACTTATATATTATAATATATAAGTTATAACTAACTGTTAGATCACACACTGACATGATCCGTTACTATTGTGCCAAAATTACTCGATTGTAAAATTTCCGTGTCTATGGGATTTATCTATACACAACTTCTTTTTTTGTGGCTATTATAAGTAGACATCGGATTATATGCACTAACAAAATGCCAAAATATGCATGCAAATATGCACTAAAAAAGGCCGAAATATGCACTAAAAACGACTGATATGCCTAAAATATGCACATATAAATCAAAAAAATCTTTATTATTTTTATATGTTTAAATCAAAGATTGTACAAAAACATTGAAATTTTCTTGAAATTGAGTATAGTTTTTGTGCCAATATACAATTAAGCATTTTTACCAAATTTTCGAGCGCAAATTTGTGATGTTTGTCACCCGCGAGCGCAGTGTTGCCACCTTAGACCTTTCCGGTCTAAATCTAGCCCTTTTTTGGAATTCAACCCGTGTTTTACCTTTTTAGCCCCAAAAGGGTAATCCAGCCCTATTTTGAATGGCTCAAAATTTACTTAAAATGTACCATTTGTAATTTGTTTTGTAATTTTTTGCCATTTTACCATGCCAAAATAGGGTTTGTTTACTCGCTGAGCGTTCTGATTGGCTAATAAAGGTTAGTCGACCAATCAAAACTCCCGCTACTTAACGATTTATGCACGAAATATGCACGATTGGGGAAAAAGGCTAAAATATGCACTAACGCCGTAATTAGAGAGTTTTATGCATTTGCATATGCAAATATGCAAATGCATATAATCCGATGTCTAATTATAAGTAAGCTATAGTTTATACTTATAGTAGCACAAAATTTGCAAACGCGCATAAATGCGTTTTGGTGTAAGAAATGAACTTTCACATATAGATTGAATTGAATAATAATTGAATGTTTTCATTTGTATTGCATAGTTTTTTATCAAAATATGATCATTGTTCCAATAAACTTTTATGATTCACAAGCGAGGTACTTACATTGTAATAACTAACTAATTAAACAGAGGTGTGGCAACCCTACCAACAGGGACAGTGTCCTGCGGGTTATCAGCCGCAACCTTGTTTATAGGCCACTCTCCTTGATCTCAACGTCGTTGGAAGTCTATTATAGTATTTATTTCATAATTCAATTATAGTATTTTTCACCAAGTTTTATTGGAAGTAGTCTAGTCAGAAAGTATGTATTAAACGTGTTAGTTGACAAAGTTCCAAAAAATATGATCGATGGCTTATTTGGAATGGCGTTTAGGAAAATGTATCTCGATATTATAGCACAAAAAAGTGTAATAGATTACAGTAGTATGTGATACTTTAGTAATTGCTCATATTAATGTAATCTCATTACATTTAACTAATTAGGAGTTACCTTATAACTACTTATCCGATTAAATGTAAGTAACCTTTTTGCTTTATATTATAAAGTTGGTAAACCACAGCACCTATTGGAATGAAAAAAGTTGAAAGACATGATAAAGGTGGTAAAAGTAGGCTACATTATTAAAAAAAAAAAAAACATACCGTTTGCCCGTGACTTCTTCCACAAGTAAAACCATGGGGTGTAACTAGTACATAATTAAATAGGTCAATGTGCATCTTATATTTCACATACGTAATCCCATGAATTTATCAAGCAATAGGGGGAAAATTCCCGTGGTGAATAATAGAATGATAAGCACGTTTTGAATGATTCAATTTATGAAATCTATATCACTTTTATATCATTACTAGCGGTCCGCCCCGGCTTCGCCCGTGGTACATGTTTACGTTTTCTCTACATAAGAACCATCCTCGTACTTCAAGGAATATATTAAAAAAAGAATTATCGAAATCGGTTCAGCCGTTCTCGAGTTATGCGCATTTTTATATATAAGAAGATATATGTATATTGTCATGTAATTAATTTAGTGCCAAAGCTTGCTATACTATGAGACAGAATTTACTATAGAATAATACCTATAGATATAGACCAAATAACTACCTACCTTTGGGTTTAAAACCTACGTAGTGTATTCGTCGCATTAGCAATAGCGATCATTTCTCATAAGTTTTACAATACATTTTACACTCGAGTTTCTAGAACTGTTGAGTTTTCTTGAAAATTAATTTCTTGTAATTGTAGTATCTTTCTCATTAGTTGCCATTCAGGGTTGTGGATTAAAACGGCCCTTGTTACAGTATTATGTTAATTAAATTTAAATAGGCATAATTATTTTTTAAATGTAAAATAATTCCTCGTAGGGTATAATCGTATAATCCTACATTTTAAATACTTTTCCTTTATTTTTAAAGTGAAACTTTTATTACAGCGTCTCAAACTTTTTGATCTGTGTAGACTGTAGCGCATGTCGCGTGACGCACGATATAAATACGATAATTTTTAGTTAAATGTCTATAGTGTGAAAAAAAGTTTCACTTTTACCGTGGTTTCATAAAACCACACAACATTTTTTTTGTTGCACACAGAAAGTATTTTTTTGTAAAATTAAATATGATAGGTTTAGGTTCTGACTTCGTCCGTGTGAATGTTGTCGTCATAGACTAAGATGAAAAGACTTCTCTTGTGAAATTTTAGCTTCGTCCTAGTTATAAATGAAGCAGTTATATTTTAGATTTAAGTATCTACTATAGTAAGGTATTCTATAAAATAATCAACAAAAAAAATGTGTGCGTGTACTAGAGTACACACGTAAGAAGTGAAACAGGGATAAGAAAAAGTTGGCGCGTAACGCAAAAATGTCACGCCTACGGCGTAACGCAAAAATGTCACGCCTACAGCGTAACGCAAAAATGTTACACTAAATTTTTGTCCAACCCCGATAAAGAAGTTTCACTTCAAAAATTGTTTTAATCCGAAAATTATTGTTCTATTCTCTTCTATAATTGTCCAATATGTTGCAATTTGAATGTTTTACGAATAACTTTTATTTAATTTAATCATTGATCCTTTTTTGCAGGTAGCAACTATTTTTATTCGTTATAAAATTATTTTAGAGGAAGAATGAGAGCTATTTCTTTTTTTTTTTGAAGTGATCGGGGTTGGAAAAAAATTAAGTGTAACGTTTTTTCGTTACGCGTGACATTTTTCCGTTACGCGCCATCTTTTTCTTATCCCAACCACGCGTGATACGACGTATTTCTGTAAAGTTGCATATAGTAAATTATTTTTTGAAAAATAAGGTCATAAAGAAGTTTCACTTCTTACGTGAGTTCACTAGTATATATGCACATATTTTTTAATAAATCGAAATTTATCTGTATGTTTGAAAATATCCTTTTTTTCGAAGCTGGTTATATGGTATTTTGTACATCAGTTTTGTATTGACCTTGCCTACGATTTCGCAATGAATAATTTAGTTTCGTCATACGCTATCAAGAGCTGATTCAGTATGCAAATGTGTTTGAGAGAGATTTCGAGATTCATTCATAAAAAAAAACGACGTGTGGCACTCGGGGACTGCCGCGGTAAAGCTATAATTGCATGCTATGCCTTCAAGCCACACCCGTCGGAGTGGGGAGCGTGAGGTTTTGTCTTTACGGAATTTCTCGATTCGGTCCCCTCGCTCAAAGCGGCCCGCAATAGAAGCTTAATAAAATAATATCTTATATATCTAAATAGCCAAAGATTTTTAAAAAGGAAGAAATGTATTAAACTTTTCTTTTACGCGCGCTGTTGATAATTTTTCATAGATATTGGGATAAATTCACTCTAGTGTCGAATAATGGAGGAAATACTACAGAAAGTGATAATCGCAGTTAATAGGTTAGGAATCTTTTGTAAAAACAATTAATATGCTAATATGCTTTTATTAACACCTACAATAAGGTAGTAGGTACCTACTTAGTAAATTTTAAACAGGAAAGATTTTTTTTAACAAATAAGTTTTTGAAAATTCTTCTACCAGCCAATAGTTTCATTATTCCATAGTTCTTTATTATTTATTTATGTTTTTGTACGGGAAGAAGCTCTAAAAAAAAATGGCTTGCGCGTTAAAAGTTAAAACTGCCCTTCTCTAGATCGACCTACCTATATCAATTAAGTAGTAGCCTAGTTCTTCTAGAATCTAGTGCAATTAAAACTTCAGCAGAATTAATATATCCAGGAGAATACCTTACATTTTCCTGTTCTCTGGCTACGTATGAAGCTAATAATATCGATGCGTCACAGATGTGGCTAGAGTGGACAAATACTGTACTTATCGGTAACTGTTTATTTACAAACGGGTTCAATTGATATTGATGCACGTCAGTTATGACTTCTGTACTGTACCATCTTATTTTTAATCTTGTCACTAGCCTTTCCCCGCGATTCCTCTCATATATCAAGTTTTGTTTTCTCAATACATAATATAATTAGCCTTTATTCTTTTCCAAGGTCTATTCTATTACTGAAAATAGAACCATTGATTTGGACGAAAAAGTTGAATATATTGATGGATACGGTATATTTTCGATTTAGTAATGATAGAAGATTTGATTATCATGGCCTTAACCCTTGTAGTGTATGTCCTTCCCTATTATCGGCTCTTAGACGCACACGTCCTCTCACTCCGACCGCCTGCAGCCAACTGAGCTGTGTGAGCGGTGTCACCGTTGCATGTGCGCAAGAGATGACATAATACTTCCCTCTCTTTCACTCACATACACTACAACCCTCATAGGAGGCCCTGTACCTGCAGTAGGGACTCATTGCATGGGCTGATGATGATGGTGGGAAGATTTGGTATACTGATAGTTTTCTAATGTATTTATCTAGTGTCTCGTATGCCATATATCAAATTCTTGTGAGTCATTATTGCCGGAAATAAATCTAAAATGATATGCCACTATATAACGATGATAAGTCGATTATAAACTTATTAGGAAATAGCATTTCCGTTTCCTCGTCTCCTTTATTATCACTTAGGTAGTTTATGAAATTTACTGTTACATGCTTGTTATATGATTTCTCAGTTTAATTAGATTGTTACGCGATAACAACTAAACACGAACTTAAATGTTCTGTAAATGTATTTGTATTTGTATCTTAATATTAATGTTGGCAAAGATTACCTATTTTAGGGAAAAATTGCACTAAGGTTGAAATTTTACATTACAAAAGTGTCTGTGCCGTATTCTACAAAAGATTACTTTTTACCCTCACCTTTTGATTAAAGCATATCTTTTATCTAAGTATATGGGCCATACAGGGTCAACAATGAATAGGTATGTTTTATCGTTCTACATGCAGTAGAACGCCAGTAAGAGTCAATAGATTAAAGAAAAATGTTAACAACATAATATAAGCCTCATTTATAGTGTAACTAGCTGTGCCCCGCGGTTTACTCGCATTGCTCCGCTTTATAGGTCTTTTAGTGCGATGATATTAGCTTAATGCTCCCTCAATAAATGGACTAACTATCTAACAGTGAAATTGCACCAATGGTTCCTGAGATAAGATAAATAAGCATAAAAATAAACTCATCAGCTTTTATAATATTAGTACATATAGATTATCGACAATCTGTTCTAATAGGCGTATGCCGTATAGCCTATAGCCTTCCTCGATAAATGGGCTATCTAACACCGAGAGAATTTTTCAAATCGGACCATCCTAAGATTCCTGAGATTAGCGCGTTCAAACAAACAAAAATAAACTCTTCAGCTTTATAATATTAGTATAGATTATCGACAAATCGACAAGCTGTTCTAATAGGTAGTGATTGTGAGTATATTGTATGTAAATGGTTTCAGCACAAAGTCGTATGGGCACGGATGGCGGGTGGCGGCTGGCGGCGGTCCGCGGGGCGCGTGCGCACCCTGCGCGTGCTGCTGCGCGACACCACGCGTGCGCTGCAAGATGTGCAGGATATACTGCCTTGCGGTTAGTTGTGACTTGTGTTACTGTTGTTTTTGTTTTAAAGGCTACTACTCCTCTTATAACTAGGGTAGATAGATACTAATACCTACGCACTTTACGTCAGTACAATGGAAGTGGGAATAATGTGAAATTAGATGCTTAATTATTGAGTTTAAACTTCAGCAACTAACATTTTTAAGGAAATTGACGAACAGCTTTTTGATACAACCTATAATTGATACATCTGGGAAGTATAACTTGAAACAGTTCACAATGACTTGAATAAATTATAGTCTACATCATGAATGGGAAGGAATATTAATTGAAATACTAATGTTATCTTGTTGTGAATCAGAATTAGTATAGTCTATATTTTGGGATATACCACTAAGCTTAATAATAAGGATGAATTTTCATGTGGATCCTATTACAACTTAAATTGGCAAAGAAAATGCGAACCTGGTATCAGATCCGTGACAGTCCCCTGGGAAATATCCGGGCTGATACCTGATAGTAATGATCATATAATATCCTCTGAAATACATTAGCTGTCCGGTCTCTTATGCTTTCTTTGATAAGTTCAGGTTGGGTAAAGGACACTTGATATTTTATAACGTCCTTCAAGGAATAATAAAGCACGGTTTGAATCTTTTTTATACGTAAATACTAGCTTACCGCCCGCGGCTTCGCCCGCTTTCTCTAAAACGATTTGAGATTTAAACTATCCTATCTCTCAAGTTGGATCGAACTGCACATGGTGTGCGAATTTTATTATAATCGGTTAAGTGGTTTAGGAGTCCATTGAGGACAAACATTGTGACACGAGATTTATATATATTAAGATTGTATCATTATTGTGTCACTAACTGCGCCCCGCGGTTTCACCCGCGAGGCTCCGATGCTGTTGGTTTTAGAGTGATGATATTATATAGCCTATAATAGCCTTCCTCGATAAATATCGAACACCGAAATAGTTTTTCAAATCGGTCCAGTAATTCCCGAGATTAGCATGTTCAAACAAACAAACTCTTCAGCTTTATAATATTACTATGTAAATTATTGTATGTTTAATTTTTTCATGGAGGTAATTTCTGAACGTTAATATCTGCTCAGCTAAAAAAAATATTTGCTCGACGTTTAAATGCATGCATGAGCTTTACAAATAGGTTTAGTTTGGCTTCGGGATATCCCGTTTCTTCAACTGGTATATACAGCGCTAATATACATTATATAGTAACATATTTTATTAAAAATTGACGACAGCTACAGCGTAAAATTGATTCTTGAGCACACTATATTCTTACCATAGTGTTCGACTTTAATAGATGGAATTCCACTCTTACCTATAATTTTATTAATTTAAAAGGGTTTCTTGCCAGCTTTTCTCTGTAGAAACGGCTTTCTGAACCGAAATGCTATTTTGACGATTTGAAAGCACTTCGAAACGAAGTCTAGTTGATTTTATACATACTGTTATAAATAAAACGTTTTAATATAGATGCGGAGGTATCCGAAACAGTGGAAAAGCTCGGAGTACAATCCTCCCGGCCAACCGCTCTAGTGATCCTGGGAACTAGCCAACGGGCCAGGGCTCGCCTGCTGCACTGCGTCCTGGGGAGGAGACTGCTCCCGGAAAACTTGCCTAGAGGGTGTCGATGGGTATGTAGGTTTTAGTTTGGAGGCAATTTTTTATTTAAACAAAGAATTATGAAGGTTCTGGAATATTATTTAACCGACTTCAAATGAAAAGGAGGAGGTTCTCGACTCGTCTTGACATTCGACACACGTGGTGACACACGACACACGTGACATTCGACACACGTGGCATTCGACACTCGTGACATTCGACACACGTGACATTTGACACGTGACATTGGACACGTGAAATTCGAATCACGTGACAATCGACACACGTGACATTCGACACACGTGAAATTCGACACACGTGACATTCGACACGTGACATTCGAATCACGTGACATTTGAATCACGTGATATTTGACACACGTGACATTCGAATCACGTGACATTTGAAACACGTGACATTTGAATCACGTGACATTCGAATCACGTGACATTCAACACGTGATATTCAACACACGTAACAATCGAATCACGTGACATTCGAATCACGTGACATTCAACGCACGTGATATTCGAATAACGTGACAATCGACACACGTGACATTTGACACACGTGAAATTCGACACACGTAACATTCGACACGTGAAATTTGAATCACGTGACATTCGACACACGTGACATTCGAATCACTTGACATTCAAAACACGTGATATTCGAATAACGTGACAATCGACACACGTGACATTCGACACGTGACATTTGAATCACGTGACATTCGACACGTGACATTTGACACGTGACATTCGAATCACGTGACAATGTAATCACGTCTTATTCGACACGTGAAGTTCGAATCACGTGACAATCGACACGTGATATTCGAATAACGTGACAATCGACACACGTGACATTCGACACGTGACATTTGAATCACGTGACATTTGAAACACGTGACATTCGAATCACGCGACATTCGAATCACGTGACATTTGAAACACGTGACATTCGAATCACGTGACATTCCAATCACGTGACAATGTAATCACGTGTTATTCGACGCGTGAAGTTCGAATCACGTGACAATCGACACGTGACATTCGAATCACGTGACATTTGACACGTAACATTCGACACGTGAAATTTGAATCACGTGACATTCGAATCACGTGACATTCAACATACGTAACATTTGAATCACGTGACATTCGACACGTGACATTTGACACGTGACATTCGAATCACGTGAAAATGTAATCACGTGACATTCGACACGTGACATTTGACACGTGACATTCGAATCACGTGACAATGTAATCACGTGTTATTCGACACGTGAAGTTCGAATCACGTGACAATCGACACGTGACATTCGAATCACGTGACATTTGACACGTAACATTCGACACCTGAAATTTGAATTACGTGACATTCGAATCACGTGACATTCTACACGTGACATTTGACACGTGACATTCGAATCACGTGACATTCGAATCACGTGACAATGTAATCAGTGTTATTCGACACGTGAAATTTGACACACGTGACATTCGAATCACGTGACAATGTAATCACGTGTTATTCGACACGTGAAGTTCGAATCACGTGACAATCGACACGTGACATTCGAATCACGTGACATTCAACATACGTGACATTCAACATACGTGACATTTGACACGTGACATTCGAATCACGTGACAATGTAATCACGTGTTATTCGACACGAGAAGTTCGAATCACGTGACAATCGACACACGTGACATTCGAATCACGTGGCATTCGAATCACGTGACATTCGACAAGTGAAATTCGACACACGTGAAATTCGACACACGTGAAATTTGACACACGTGACATTCGACACACGTGACATTCGACACGTGACATTTGAATCACATGACATTCGAATCACGTGACATTCAACAT
Organism: Colias croceus; assembly: GCF_905220415.1. Taxonomy (NCBI): domain Eukaryota; kingdom Metazoa; phylum Arthropoda; class Insecta; order Lepidoptera; family Pieridae; genus Colias; species Colias croceus. Next base: position 7,116,442 of record NC_059562.1, read on the forward strand.
ATGTAACATTTGAATCACGTGACATTTGAAACACGTGACATTCGAATCACGTTACATTCAACATACGTAACATTTGAATCACGTGACACTCGACACGTGATATTCGACACATGTGACATTTGACACGTGACATTCGACACTTGACATTTGAATCACGTGACATTGAACATACGTTACATTTGAATCACGTGACATTCGACACGTGACATTTGAAACGTGATATTCGAATCACGTGACAATGTAATCACGTGTTATTCGACACGTGAAGTTCGAATCACGTGACATTCGACACGTGAAAGGGGTTTGAAACTTTTTGTATGGACGCTGGCATATCGACCCGCCGCCATTTTGATTTTTTTTTCAAAATCGCGGCGCACGATTAAAGTGGTATGTATGGATAGAGGACACATAGACGAACAAAAAATGTCTCATAACATAGTACCCTAAAGCGTCACATTACCGAGATATTTGGAGGAAAATATTCACTTATGAGTACGACAAACACTAAAATAGACTTATTACGTGTCTATATGCATAATATTATCTAAAAATAATCACTCCAAGGTAGATTATTATTATTACAGGAAGAAAGTAGGTATTCATTACATTACTTACATTTTTATGTAATGTATTTATGTTTTTATGTAATGAATCTACCTACTTTCTTCCAATAAACTGTTATTTACCTCCAAATATCTCGGTAATGTGACGCTGTAGGGTACTATGTTATTAGACATTTTTTGTTTGTCTATGTATCCTCTATCCATATATACCACTTAAATCGTGCGCCGCGATTTCGAAAAAAAATCAAAATGGCGGCGGGTTTGATATGCCAGAAAGTTTCAATGCCCTTCGACACATGTGAAATTTGACACGTGACATTCGACACGTGACATTTGAATCACGTGACATTCGACACGTGAAATTCGACACATGTGACATTTGACACGTGACATTCGACACGTGACATTTGAATCACGTGACAATCGGCACACGTGATATTCGACACGTGACATTCGACAATTGAAATGCGAATCACGTGACAATCGGCACACGTGACATTCGACACGTGACATTTGAATCACGTGACATTCGAATCACGTGACAATCGACACGTGAAATTCGACACACGTAACATTCGATACGCGTGACATTTGAATCACGTGACATTCGAATCACGTGACATTCGACACACGTGAAATTAGACACACGTGACATTCGACACACGTGAAATTCGACACACGTGAAATTCGACACGTGACATTCGACACACGTGACATTCGACAAACGGGACATTTGACACACGTGACATTTGATTCACGTGATATTCGACACACGTGACATTCGAATCACGTGACATTCGAATCATGTTAATTTTTTTTACTATTTGCAGTTACGTATTCAATACGGTTCCAGTACGCAAGTGCATCTAACCCTCGGTACTTCGGAATTCGAGCTGGTGGAAGACCTGGAGTGTAATCGGGAGCCATGGGATACCTTGCCTCTTCAGGTATTTGTATATTATCATTAAAGTGAACAAAAAAGAAATCTACTGTCTAATTAAAGGTGTTTTTCTTTTGCTTTTACTAGAAATATCAATTTTATTATGACAACAAGCTATATGTATAGTTTCGAGGACTATTGTAAATTCTGTGTATACCTTTTATTGAATGATAAGTACATAATATTAATTAATTAATAATGTTCATTTTATTAATGTCAAATGTATTTTTTGTTGATGTGCCAAATTAAAATAAATAAATTAATACATTTATTATCTCAATGATTGTTGCCGTTGGTTATAATATTATGGTTTCATACAGACAGATTCTTTTAATTTGTAATAAAATGAAATTTTATAATTAGAATACAATAAAAATCATTTTCCTTCAATTTCACTGTCAACTAAATCCTCTATTACTATGAAAAACTACTAAATATATTTTGACTCAAATGTTTATCTTATACACGATTAGAATTATTATCCTGGATTAAAAATTTCAAATTAGAAATGACTAAATAACACATTCAATAACTTGACCAGTAGATAAATACTGGTAATTAAATTATAATATTTGATACTGGAAATTGTAATCACCATTTTACAAAGTCCTTCATACTTATTTTTACCATATTTGTTCTTCTAGGATCTCCTCCGTAAAGACAGCAACGACCTAACAACAGTATTAGAAGTGGAACTCAATAATTCCTTCCTAAAAGACGGTCTTCGCATCATCATACCACCAGACATCGATTCAGACCCCGGTCTACTCAACTATCAGACTCTTAGAGAAAATTATTCCGATTTCTACCAGAAAAGAGAAGCAATACTTAGAAATTATGCCCCCATATACTTATATGCTTTGGATAGATATGGCAATAATATAATATTTAATGAGACAGTTAATAAAATGGCGGTGTCTCGAAGCGATGAAGATTTCTGGACCACTTTCAGTTTATATAATGTTGAAAAGACTGAAAATGATAAAGAGAAAAAAGTGGAAAATACCGAAAGTGTATGGAACGCAGAGTCGTCTGTTTTTAATGCTGAGGTATGTGTTTGTTATCGCAGATCTTTCGATTGAGTGTACAGATATTGATGATTTTTTTTTTAAAGTTGGTGCTTTCCGTATGGTCCCATTTTATTTTGGTATTTTTATATAATTATATATAATTATTTTAATATTGTATTCAGGTAAATGTGCCACAAATTTTGTAGAAGCAAATTGAAATGTTGGTTTTCGCACGATAACAAATAATTGTGTAATTTAAATGCAAATTTTATATCATGTTACTTTTCAATTACAGATACAATTTTTTAATAATATTATCTCATTTTTATCGGTATCGGTATTGTGAGTGTTTATAGTCTACTAGCTTACCGCCCGCGGCTTCGCCCGCTTTGTCTTAAACCTAATAAATTATATTATACTAAAACCAAAACCAAAAAAAAAAATATTTCGAAAATTAAACGTTCTGACTCTGACTTCCATGTACATACTGGAGAGCTGTATCTTCATAAAAAAACACCCCCAATATTTCACAAGGGCGGCTAACGTGAGCATTATTCCCTCCAGAGACCCTGATAAACTTAGTGTGCCACGTTGTAAAACTGCGCTTTACTCTAAAAGTGGGCCTATCATGCTCATAAAAATATTTAACCGTATTCCTAAATGTATACGAAACCAAACATTTAATGTATATAAAAATAAACTAAAAAAAATGGTTGATCTTAAATTGTTTTTATAGCTTAAAATAATTTTTTAACCATAAATGTTAATTATTATAATTGTATGTATAGCCTTTAAATGTAATTATTGTGGAATGATATTTGTCAATTAATTGCAAAGTTTTATTTTATTTTTTAATTGCGAAGTGATTAATTTCAATATTGTATTTAATTTAAATTGAGACAGTATTTGCATGCTTTAGACTAAGCAAAACATGATGAACAATCGAAATATTTTGACATCTCTCTGTACCATGTTTTAAGCAAAAAATAAATATTATTTTAACCTTCCTCTTGAATCACTCTATCTATTAAAAAAAAACCGCATCAAAATCCGTTGCGTAGTTTTAAAGATTTAAGCATACAAAGGGACATAGGGACAGAGAAAGCGACTTTGTTTTATACTATGTAGTGACACCAGTTTCGATTAAAAAATATAGTGACATAATTGATTTTTTTTATGACGATTAGGGAAACATTTGACCACGATCTTATCTTGATATAATTGGAATATTGCGTGTTTATACCGCCACTAAGATCTCTACATTAGTCGTAGTAGTATTTTTAATTATTTTAACCCAATTCTAAAAATATTCTTTACTTCTGTCTCCTATATCTGATAATTAACTCTTTTCCCATATCGCACATCCAGAATCTCCTAGACTTCCACCAAATAAAGGAGATCGATCCAAACGCGCAACTCTTGTTCGTTCTCTTCTTTGACTCATCTCTCTCTTATCGAGAAGAGTTAGGAGAAGTTAGCGAGTGCACGGAGTCCGCTAGAGACGGGAGTGAGCTGCCGGAGTCGGATAGAGATCTGTTGAGAGGTGGTATCAGGTAAGAGATAAGAAGAAATATTATGTATGTCTATCTTCTGGTGACATCTATACTAATACTAGCGGTCCGCCCCGGCTTCGCCCGTGGTACATATTTACGTTTTCTCTACATAAGATCCATCCTCGTACTTCAAGGAATATAATAAAAAAAGAATTATCGAAATCGGTTCAGCCGTTCTCGAGTTATGCGCTTACCAACACATTTTGCGATTCATTTTTATATATAAGAAGATTATAAAGCTGAAAAGTTTGTTTGTTTGATCGCGCTAATCTCAGGAACTACTGATCCGATTTGAAAAATTCTTCGGTGTTAGATAGCCCATTTATCGAGGAAGGCTATAGGCTATATATCATCACGCTAAGACCAACAGGAGCAAAGCCACGCGGGTGAAACCGCGGAGCGCAGCTAGTAATATATAAAGAATGAAATCGAACATTTATTTATTCAATTAGACTTCTTCTAGAAGCATATTTGAATCGTCTTAACATATTTTTAACATTTATCGCCGATAATATTGTTAAAAAATGCCCTATTCCTTGTTAAAACTTCTCAAAAATGAGTCAGTAAAACTTAAAATAGGTACAAAACTTGTTTTTATGTTTTTTGGAAAATTGAAAGTTGATAAAATATGTAATGTTTTATATATTTCAGGCACACGCAAGAAACATCGGCTCAAACGGATGTGCGTGCGCAGGAAGAGAAGATCGCGTTCATGAACGAGCTGCTCGATCAGTGGGAGTTTATATGTGAGTGGAGTTTTATCAAAAATAGTACAGTATTTTTAGCCTATATCACTCTCTTTTCTCTAGTCTAAACTGCCTTCAGAGACAAAAATACATCTTAATAATCGCCCAGTTACGAACAAACAAAAACACTTTTGCTAACTTAAATCATACCTAGTATCGTTCAAAATTACTACTCGCTATCAGTTTGTAAAAAAAGAATACATATTATTTTCAAGATAAATATCCAACATTTTATTTCACGTACTAACTTGAAATTAAATTTTAAGCTATTGCATAGCTTCTATCGCGGGCCTTGAGTGCGGGGACCGGATCGAGAAATTCCGTAACGAAAAACCCTCACGCTCCCCACTCCGACGGGCGGAGGTGTGGCTTGAAGGCATAGCGTGCAATATGCATTTACCGCGGCAGTCCCCGAGTGACACACGTCGTTTTTTTTTTCAAGATAAATATCTCATCTTGTTTCACATATTACTATCTTGAAATTACATTTTTATTGTCATTTATAATGAATTTCCAGCGAACCCGCCGCCGAAACATCACGTAAGATCAACTTGGCTGATACTAGACGATAGCGACATATTGAAAAACATAGACAAATCGAACACAGAGACTGAGAAACGAAAGAAAGAGCCCGCCAATCGAACTGTCAAGAGTCGTACTGTGTTATTGAGCAATGTGCTGAAGTTCGCTACGGAGTGTGCGCAGAGCTCTCTGTTGACGCAGTGCTCTGTGTTGAGCGAGGTAACGAAGTTTGTGTTTTATTACTATAGTAATAGAGTTTGTTTTTGATTATTGCGTAGTATAAATGAAGGAGGTGAGATAATTTGCGCTTTATTTTGTATAATGGTAGAGTCTATTTTTGAATGTGGTTAAAGGAATAATTTTAGTTCGCTATGAAGTGTGCGCAGAACTTTCTGTTGATGAAGTGCTCCGTGATGTACGATGTGGAATTTTGAGCTTTATTCTTAAAGTAGTAGAGATTTTTTGCGAATGTGTGGTTAGAGTAATAATTTTAGCAATGTGTTCGCTAGATATTGAGCATTATTGATATTGTTCAAGAGTATGTTTTCGAATACAGGCTAATATTTTACAATACGAAAACATACTTTGATCTTTATTAATAGCGGAATAAAGTTTATATTCGTGAAAATCTAAATCTTAAAATATTTTTTCTCTACAGATCCACGTAAAACTGCTACAGCGTTTGATTCTCGCGTCGTTCGATCTTGCGAGGGAATTACAAGTGATCCCCAAAAAGATACAATACGTTGCAAGACAGGAGCAACACTTGTATGAGGTAATTTATTTATTGCACTAGATAATTATGAAAATTACTTTCATATATTTAATGTTCATTGCTAACACTGTTTAATTGGCTTGAACTTACGCAAAAACAGGTGTATACAGGGTGTAATCGTTAAGTGTGCACAGGCGATTATTACTTAACTATCGCAGATAAAAAAAAACTTTAAACTGATATCAAAATCACTTTACCTAAAGAGTAAAATGACAATAATAACTTTTAAGGAGATTTTTAAGCTTTGGTATTTCTTGCCGGTTTTTCTCCATAGCTACTGCTTTCCGAATCGGTAGTAAAAATATGTAAAGACGATTTGAAAGTGCTTCTAAAAGAAGTCTAATAGAATAAATAAATGTTTGAGTTTGAGTTTAAAACTAAGTATTTAAAATTGATTTCCAGACGATAACCGAGAAATTCACAGAGGGAGAGAAGAAACAGGAATTGATACAGTTACTCCAAGAAGTGTTGGATGAAATGAAAACAGACATTCAGAACATGGACTGGAGTGTGGATGGTTTGTTGTTTTCTCTTTAAAGTGGGCTCAATAACTCAAAATATCAAATCTTTACCATTCAAAATATTAGAAACTAGCTGCGCTTCGCGGTTTCACCCGCGTGGCTCTGCTCCTGTTGGTCTTAGCGTGATGATATATAGCCTATAGCATTCTTCGATAAATGGGCTATCTTACACCGAAATAATTTTTCAAATCGGACCAGTAGTTCCTAAGATTAGCGCGTTCAAGCAAACAAACAAACTCTTCAGCTTTATAATATTATAGTATAGTATAGATAGAAAACTGTTTATAATTTCGAAGTATTAGAAAATCATTGTTACTATAGTCTTCTCGATTGTTGTGATGTTAAAGGTCAAATTGAAGCATAATTATGTTTATTCAACTAGACTTAATTTAGTAGCGCATTTGAATCGTCCAAATACAAAACAAACTCAGAAAAACGTAAAAAGCAGTTATTATCTATACTAATATTATAAAGCTGAAGAATTTGATTGTTTGTTTGCGTTCAAACAAATCTCTAGAACTACTGCCCATTTATCGAGGAAGGCTATAGGCTATATATCATCACGCTAAGACCAACAAGAGCGCAGCAATGCGGGTGAAACCGCGGGGAACAGCTAGTTAATAATAAATCTATTATTTTCAGATCTCCCCTGCCACCAAGACAAGCAATTCCTAATATCGAACTCCACTTTCTATTCCCCGCGTGACTCGCCCATAATACAACTTAACCGTTTTAAACCCAAAGAAACCGGTCATAAATCAAGTCAAAAGGACTACGATATAACGGACTCGAGTCAGCAAAGTGAAGAATTGTCGGACGTGGAAGAGGCGCTGTCGTACGACAGTTTTAACGTCGACGACTACGATATCGTGCCGTCGCACGATGAAAGTTTTGCGGGTAGTCAGAGTTATGGGTTACAGGTAAAAAAATTATTAAATTACGTGTGTTTATCTATAACTAGCTTTTCGCCCGCGTTTTCAAAGGAAACCCGCATAGTTCCCGTTCCCGTGGGATTTCCGGGATAAAACCTATCCTATGTGTTAATCCAAGTTACCGTCTATATGTGTGCTAAATTTCATTATAATCGTTTCAGTAGTTTATGCGTGAAAACCATACATACATACATACAAACCTTTCATCTTTATAATATTAGTATAGATTAAAAAATAAACGCTAAATTTGTTGCTAAGCTCAAATCTCGAGAGCAGCTGAACCGATTTCGTTATTTTTTTTATAATATTCCTTGAAGTACGAGGATGGGTCTTATGGAGAGAAAACGTAAATACAGGCGAAGCCGGGGTGGTCCGCTAGTTCCTGATGAAAAATAAGTGTTGTTATTATAATAACATAAACCCGACCGCTTTTTTAATTTATGTAGCTTGTAATTGTCACTACCACAATTCTTATGATTCAACGCCACTTTGTAAGCTAAAATCCGCCCAACCCTTTATTGAGAAATATACAAAATACGTAAAAATAATAAAAATTATTGTTACATAGGGCTGATTTTTCAATCCTTGGTTAAAATTTTAAAACTTATTCATCGAATAACGTTTAATACGTTTCAAAAATGTATTCTAATTGTCCGTATATGACAGTTTAGAGGTGACATTTTAAAATGTTCGTGTATAGTAATACTTTATTGAACGGATAAAATTAAATCAAGGATTGAAAAATTGGCCCTTATTTAAATAAATTTTCCATACATTTCAGAGCATAGTAGGCGATTCGTTCGGCACTCGCTGCCAATCTTCAAACACGTGGAGTTTGTCCGGTTGTTCCGCTCCTCTGTCTACTAAACACGCATCGCTAGATGTACAGAGGACAGGTTAAATTCTATTTATTTTTATTTAGCCCTAGCTCTCCTCCTGTGACTTTATTCGTATAGTAAAGAAAAACCCGCATAGTTCCATGTCCTTTCCCAGATCCAAATATCTTTGTGAAGTATATCGAAATCGGTTCAGTAGTTTATGTGTGAAGGATGTATAGATAGAAAACAGTTGTTTTCGCATTTATTATATTAGTAGGGATAGGGATAATTGAGGTACAAAAAAACAAGACTCAAAATCACTCTCAAGGTTTATTGTCTGATGTTAAACTCTACCTACATGTATATTAGGCAGAGTTCAATTTACAAAATTTTCACATTTTTTTTTTGTTTATTATGACACTTATTCTGTAACGAAATACACAATAGAATTGGCATGTCTATTTTGTTCAATAATATTTTTTAAACCTTAAAGTTTTTGTTTCAGTTCTCTCAAAACTTAGCCACAAGATAAGTTTGAAGCTAGTCAATTTCGTCGATTGTCTGAAGGATGCATATTTCGGTACATTAGAAAGGTAATAATAATTAATTCTATATTTATTGTATATTTACAATTTAAAGTGTTTATTTTTAATTCACTTGAATACAAACTTTATTAAAAAAGGAAGAAAAAACACCGAGTCTATATTTAGAAAAAATGGAAGTGGACGCGTGTTGTGAATGCGTGTTGTGTCACGTGTGTTGAATGTCACGTGTAGTGTCACGTGTGTTGTCACGTGCGTCGACTGTCACGTGTGCTGTCACGCGTGTCGACTGTCACGTGTGCTGTCACGAGTGTTGTCACGCGTGTCGAATGTCACGTGTTTGTAGCGTGTGTCGAATGTCACGTGTTTGTAGCGTGTGTCGAATGTCCCGTGTTGTGTAGCGTGTGTCGACTGTCACGTGTGCTGTCACGAGTGTTGTCACGCGTGTCGAATGTCACGTGTTGTGTAGCGTGTGTCGAATGTCACGTGTGTCGAATGTCCCGTGTAGTGCCACGTGTGTTGTCACGCGTGTCGACTGTCCCGTGTGCTGTCACGAGTGTTGTCGCGTGTGTCGAATGTCACGTGTTGTGTAGCGTGTGTCGACTGTCACGTGTTTGTAGCGTGTATCGAATGTCACATGTTGTGTCACGCGTGTTGCGTGTGGCGAATGTCACGTGTGCCGTCACGCGTGGTGTGGCGCGTGTCGACTGTCCCGTGTGGTGTCACGAGTGTTGTCACGTGCATCGACTGTCACGTGTGCTGTCACGAGTGTTGTCACGCGTGTCGACTGTCCCGTGTGGTGTGGGGCAGGTGCCTGCAGTCGCTGGAGGGCACGTGCGCGGAGGCGTGCGGGCAGTCGGCGAGCGCGGCTGCGCGGGCGCTGGCGGGCGCGGCGCGGGCGGTGGACCTGCAGCCCGCCGCGTCCTACTCGCTGCTGCGCGGCCTGCTCGACTCGCTGCAGAGGCTGCTGCACAGGTATCCAAACACAAACATTTATTTATTCAATTAGACTTCTTCCAGAAGCACTTTTGAATCGTCATTACATTATTTAAATTTACCACCGATTCGAAAAGCAGTATCTATGGAGAAGAACCGGCAAGAAACTCCATAGTTGCTCTTTTAAAGTCATGTCCATATACAATATAATTTTACATTACATGTTACGTACATCTAACTACAAAATATATATTATCATAATATGCCAAAGAACTGTCCTGTTTATTGCTGAAAATAAAATTATATTTCGTGCAAGTAGTTTTTGAGCATATTGCAAAATAGATTTACAGATATAATGAATGACTTTGTGTTTTTATTATGGAATGTGCTATTATAAATTCAAAATTATATTTTTTTTTCATATCATAGTAAAACTCTGCCTTCGTACCTATTAGGCAGACTTTTACAATAGACTTTGAACATTTATTGTTACGAAATAAAGTGTATAGTATTTAATCTATACTAATATTATAAAGCTGAAGAGTTTGTTTGTTTGTTTGAACGCACTAATCTCGAGAACGAGTGGTCCGATTTAAAAAATTCTTTCGGTGTTAGATAGCCTATTTATCGAGGAAGGTTATGGTCTATATATCATCACGCTACGGGCAACAGGAGTGGAGCCACGGGGGTGAAACCGCGCGGAGCAGCTAGTCTATACTCTATACTAATATTATAAATGCGAAAGTAACTCTGTCTGTCTGTCTGTTACTCAATCACGCCTTAACTACTGAACCAATTTGCATGAAATTTGGTATAGAGATATTTTGATACCCGGGAAAGGACATAGGATAGGTTTTATCCCGGAAATCTCACAGGAACGGGAACTATGCGGGTTTTTCTTTGACTGCGCGGGCAATGCCGCGGGTGGAAAGCTAGTTATATAATATATCTATAATATAAAAATGAATCCCAAAATGTGTTGGTAAGCGCATAACTTTAGAACAGCTGAACCGATTTCTTTAATTCTTTTTTTATTATATTCCTTGAAGTACGAGGATGGTTCTTATGTGGAGAAAACGTGAATATGTACCACGGGCGAAGCCTGGGCGGACCGCTAGTTAGTAATAAAGATGCTTTGGTACAGGCTGCGCGTGCCGGGCGGTGGGTCTATGGGCGCGTGCTGCGCGCTGAGCGCGGCGTGGCGGCGGCAGGCGGCGCTCGGCGCGCTCGCCTCGCTCAGCGCGCACCGCACCGCGCGCATGCTCTCCCACCAGGTGCGTGGCAGAAGTGGAACTGCTTTGGCAACAAAGATACCAAAAACAACGCATTGCTCTATGACGTTACTGTGTTGCTACGCGACCTTTAATCACCAACACGCATACCTACGCACACGTAGGAACAAGGGGAGAAGATCTCTACCTGAACTTTCGAATTTTCATCTGCTCTCAGGTGGACAGCTCACAAGTGACGTCATAATGCTGAATCTTATTATTTTATGCTCCTATATCGTTCTAAATAGGTCACCTGGTGGGTCAAATGACCCATAATTTTTTCAACACGGGCCTGTAGTCTATAAATAACTGAATTAAAATATGGCTAATCAGACAATTTTATTATTTAGAAATTAAAGACTTTTTAACGGATTTTAAACGCGATTTATTCATTCTATTATTTTCCCGACGTTTCGAACACTTTACAGCGAGCGTGGTCACGGGGAGACAATGAATAAATCGCGTTTAAAATCCGTTAAAAAGTCTTTAATTTCTAAATGTATAATACTCGCGTAAAATCAAACCCTAGAAAATACAATTTTATTATATTAAAAAACAAGTATAAATTTAAATTCCAGATCCTAGAGCGTCTAAGCGTAGCTCACGAGCGCTATCAGTCAGCGCTCGCGTCGCTCGAAAGCGCTTTGTCGAATCGATTGCATCACACGGAAGACGTTAAGTTGGCGATAAGAAAGAAGTAAGTTACGAATTAAAATGTATAAAAATTATTGTTCAAATAATGAATGATCAAGCCACGGACGATAATATTTAAGTCCTTGACGGTAGTTTCCAAAATATGCTGTTCATATAAACTTACTAAAAACTTACCTAGTAGACTTTAGTAGTTAGGAAATGCATGTTTTTTTTTTCATCTATTGACTGTTATCTTCAAATTTTGAATAAGAAGAATAAAAAATAAAAAAATAAATATTATTTTATTGTTTATGTTATGAGTAATGCTATAAAAACTACTCAATGAATGAATGAATGAATGATAATTTGATGGTATTTTCTTACAGATACGCACCATCGTTCGCTCGTCTATGTTTAGAAAGTACGTCGATGTGCGACCTGCTCATGTACGGAACTCCAGATTTGGGCCGTGAGATTGGTACGTACATTACAATATTTTCAATATTGAGATAAGAACGGGAAGGATTTTTTTTACATTTTTATTTTACATAATATGTATACAATCATAATAATGATGTCAAAGAATATTTAACTGTTTAATTCTGGAAGGAAATCTACTGTAAAAGCGTATACCTTGATCCATTAAGCCGGAAAATGGCATTTCAATTTTATTTTTTATTTGTTGTGTCTTAATAATGTGTATCATCTGTTCGTGTACTTCATAACTATGTGGGTTTTCCTTTGACTACGCGGGCGGGCGGGCGGTTTAGAAATTATAGTTTTTAACGGATTTTAAACGGAGTTTATACGACGTTTGACCCAACTACCCTCACTTTCAAGGCCAAAGTGAGGCTTTACCTTACTGATCAGGTATGCTAACCTGAAAGACCGCATCTTCGCTTAACATGAGAAGGCGGTGAAATGCCTGAGCAGCGTGTTAAAAAAAAAACTTTATTAATAGTCGTTGACTTGCTGTGATTTGTTACCAACTGTGCGTAAAGTAGGAAGTTATGTTGTGCGCCCCGTGTTATTTCTTACAATAACTGTGGTGTGGGCAGGTCGCGGGCAGTACGGCGTGGTGTACGCGGTGCGCGGCGCGTGGGCGGGGCACAGCCCGGTCGCCGCCAAGTCCGTGCTGCCCGCAGACACAAGGCACTACCACGAGCTGGCCATGGAGTTCTTTTACACCAGGTGAGACTTGGAGTTGTAGCAGGGGGTTTCACTCCGAAGTTATTTAATTTTTAATTTAATTTAATTTGATTTTGTGGCTAAAAAGAAAGGTTGAAAAATTAAAGTAATATTATTCAAGCGCGTCAGATTTAGGTATGGGGGGTTAATTAGAATATAAGCAGTCCCCATTTCGCTAATCTGACGATTCTAGATAAACCTTAGAAAATTATGGATTTTTCAAATTTTCTTGTGGGCCCTGAGCGCACCCACCAATATTAATTGCTCCTACTGGCTAGAGATACTTATCAATAGCTAAGGTATTGTCCCTTATATTAATCTGACGCCCTCGAGTAAATCCCAAAATCCCCTCTTGGGCTCCCCTACTATATATTTTCTGTGGTTATAGGTTGTTAGCGATACGCCATTCATATAAAAGGGCAGCCTCTAATAAATAAAGACTAGTAAGTGAAAAAGTTCTACATTTTTTAATAATGGTCTGCAGCAATCCAATAGAAATGCATTACAAAATATTCTTATACATTTTTTTTGGCCAATAAATACTTTTGTGGCGCCTGTTGAGTAACCCCAGAATAGTATGTTATATCTTAAGACAGAGACTATAAGCATGGTAAGTAGTTAAAGCAGATTCGTATGAAATAGTTCTTCTTAATTTTCTTATAGCAAAAACAAACTTATTTTTTAGAGCACATTTGCACGCATTGAAGTTTCCAATTTAAATTTTCGTCCAATCCTTCGTCATTATATTTAATATTAATAAGATTTCTCTGTGTTTTATAATTTAAAAATTGTATGCATTTTGTTTTTGTTAAATTTGGTGTCAATCCATTACATTTATCCAGGATATTATATTATGAATAGTATTGTTTAAAGTCCCGTTAGAAGTAGTATCTTTCAGATCGTCAGGAATTGTTAAACAAAATATGTCATCAGTGAATTTACAATATCTCGTTGTTTTTAGCTAGTCATTAATATATATGTTAACGGAAATCTATGTAATTTCTAAAATCGTACGGAAATGTGTGAAATAAATTATTTTATACACATTTACTAGGAAATCTATACATTTCCTAAATATTAATCGGAAACGTAAAATATCTAAGATATTGGAAGGTACGCGGGACGAGGGGTATGTACTGTGTATGTCGCAGTCGGATTGTATAATTCGCCGTATTACAAACGGTCGGCATTTTGTAATATGCTGAAATTCGTCTTCATTTTAGCGAGCATTTCACACTCTTCCTAGACTTCGCTACCATCTTTTTTGTGAACTACATATACGATGATTAAACGAGATTTATTCATTGTACTATTATCCCGACGCGGACGTTTTGCATACTTAGCAGCGCGGTCCTGGGTAGACTTCCTTTCTTAACTATACGATGACTGTCCCTCAGGAGCATCCCCCCGCACCCGCGCATAGTGCGCCTGCTGGGCTCGTTGGTGCAGCGCAGTGGTGGGGGTGGGGGCGGGGGCGGGGGCGAGGGGGTGAGCGTGGTGCTGGTGTCGGAGCGGTGGGCGCGCGACCTGCACGCGGCCGTGCGCGCCGGCCTCGCGCACGCGCAGCGCATGCGCATCGCCTGCGATGTCGTCGACGGTATACTTATATTATAAACTAGCTTTCCGCCGACGGCTCCGCCCGCGGTCTCAAAGATATACTCGCATAGTTCCCGTTCCCGTGGTATTTCCGGGATAAAACCTATCCTATATTACTCGTGGATAATGTAGCTTTCGAATGGTGAAAGAATTTTTAAAATCGGTCCAGTAGTTTATGAGCCTATTCATTACAATCAAACAAACAAAGTTTTCCTCTTTATAATATTAGTGTAGATGCGAAAGTTTGTGACGATGTGTGTGCGTGTTTGTTACTCTTTCACGCAAATACTATTGAACCGATTACAATGTAATTTAGTACACATATAAAGGGTGACTTGGATTAACACATAGGATAGATTTTATCCCAGAAATCCCACGGGAACGAGAACTATGCGGGTTTTTCTTTGAAAACGCGGGCGAAGCCGCGGGCGGAAAGCTATTATATTATAACTAGCTGCATTAGACTGGACATATTTAAAAAATAGCATATATATAGCGTTAACCCTATAGCTTCCTAATAAAATAATGTCATAATATCAATCTATTGCGACGTTAAAGAAAAACATACAAACTTTTCGTATTTAAAAACCAGCTGTGCTCCGCTGTTTCACCCGCATTGCTCCGCTCTTATTAGTCTTATCGTGATAATATACAGCCTATAGCCTTCCTCGATAAATATACTATCTAGCATCGAAACAATTTTTCAAAATGGATCAGTAGTTGCTGACAACAACAAACTCTTCAGATTTATAATATTAGTGTAAGACTTACGTGACATTCGATAAACATTTTCTTTTCTCGTGATCGCAATTATTTAAATTCCTAATAAAAAACTTTTATACATCGAAAGTATATTTTAAAATTTTCACGTATGACACGGACAAGGACCGGATCTTGGCGAAATCTTTATCATCTACGCTTAAGAACATGTCCTTCTAGTAATCGATGCCGATGTAGTTAAATGTAAAAATAAACAACAGCAGATTCTGTATCCATAGCGTATCTGTAGCGTATTTCGGTCAATATTATTTAAATCCGTATAAAATTTTCAGCTACTATGTTTATCGCTAAGTAAGCGTTATTTTTTTTTAATTTTGATATCATAATGTAAATGTAAAATTATCTATGCCCAGTTTCGGTCATAATTGTATCATTTTCCCCTACACTCAATATTATTCGATCGGCAGAACTTAATTCAGTTAAGACTATTCCAGTATAGTATCTGTGTTTGAAAAATGTTTCTTCATTGAAGATACTATAATAGGCTAAAAATTTGTTTATTTTTAATTTCGCTCCAGAGCCATTTTATGGTCTTGTGCTAACTTCGTGTCTGCAGATAGTTAGAAACGGCTAGTTGAACATTTCAAAACATTTCAAAACAATTCAAAGCTCTTCAATCAAATATTTTCAAAACTCAATCCATTCCAGGCCTGCGCTACCTCCACTCCCTCGGCCTAGTCCACCGGGACGTAAAGCTAAAGAACGTAGTAGTGGACGCATCGGGTCGGGCCGCACTAGCGGACCTGGGGTTCTGTGCGGCCGGCGCGTTAGTGTGCGGCTCGCTGGTCGGCACGCCGCTGCACATGGCGCCCGAGCTGCTGGCCGGCAGGTATCATGCGGCTGTTGATGTGTATGCGTTGGGGGTGCTGCTGTGGTAAGTGACATTACAAAAAAAAAAAATACAAAAAAAAATGGGTTGTCTGTAAAGTCGGTTTACTGACGATAGTTGAACGTGACAACGTCCGATTGTGCTTCTTTGTCGCTCGTTCCGCGCTCTCGCTCGCACTTCAAGCCTTACATGGAACGCCTCAGAGCGAGGTAACGCCGCATGAGTCATGTTTTTTCGTGCGTGCAGCCGGCGCTATCGAATTATAAGACGTTGTCACGTCAAAAAATGTGTGCGTGTACTAGTGTACACATGTAAGAAGTGAAACTTCTTTATGGCCGTATTTTTCAAAAAATAATTTTCTATATGTAACTTTACAGAAATACGTCAATCTCGCGTGGTAGGGATAAGAAAAAGATGGCGCGTAACGAAAAAATGTTACACTCAATTTTTTTCCAACCCCGATAAAGAAGTTTCACTGCAAAAACAGTTTTTACTATTTTCTTTTCTACACCGTGAAATAACTGATAACTGTAAAAATCAAACAAATTTTTCGATCGCAAATAAGCAAAATTACTTGTTATAACTATTCTACACCCTGTATAACTTGCGAGAACGGATAATTTCAATAAAATGAAAATATTTACAATACTTTACAAAAATAAATTTCTCTTAACCTAAATTAAAGTTTAATCGATATCCTACATAAAATAAAGGCATTTACAAACGATGTTTTCCCCTTTCAAACGATATACTTAGCGGTACAATCGAAAACAAATAAAATGCAAGTACTAACTATTACACATAATATATGTATACAACTTATAAATAATCATAATCTTATCGAGTTATCCTAAATTCAAAATTCAAATTCAATTAATTTATTTGCCAAAAAACATGGTACTTACAAATAGATGTTAACAATTGAGTTCCAGCATGTTCAGCCGTTATTAACAGCATGCAAATTATGTCACTTAAGGACGTATTTACAAATTGACGCGCATCAATTTTAGGTATTGAGTCTTACTACTACACGTGCACGGCTCACACACACATCGAAATGCGCGAAGCGGCGAAATTATGAGTAAACTGACACGACTTGATAATTGAGCTTATTTTTATTGCTATGTTTTTTTTAACTTTACTTTGATTTGTAAAGTTTGTAACGTTGAATGGTCACAAAAGTAGATACCATTTATCTAATTTCATTGGACAGTGATTGTTTGGTAAACAAGTACTTGCCAAAGTGTACTTCGAAGACTGGTACTGGAACTCATAGACGAGTGGAGCTAGGTGTGCCGAGTTTGGGCTCGTTTTGTTAAAAAAATTATACTGCGTCCGTATAACAGGTATACCTGTTATCTATGGACGCAGTATAATTTTTTTTTAATTGTACCGATTTCGTACAAAATCGATATCTCAGGATCCTTAGGATCACAAAACAGGAAACTGTTACCAAAATTTAAAAAAGTCAACGCCATTTTGATTTTTTTTGTTATTGTACCGATTTCGTTCAAAATCGATATCTGAGGCTCCCTGGGATCGCAAAACAGGAAACTGTTACAAAAATTTGAAAAAGTCAACGCCATTTTGAAATTTTCTGTTATTGTACCGATTTCGTTCAAAATCGATATCTGAGGCTCCCTGGGATCGCAAAACAGGAAACTGGTACCAAAATTTTAAAAAGTCAGCGCCATTTTGAAATTCTTTGTTATTGTACCGATTTCGTTCAAAATCGATATCTGAGGATCCTTAGGATCACAAAACAGGAAACTGTTACCAAAATTGAAAAAAAGTCAACGCCATTTTGAAATTTTCTGTTATAGTACCGATTTCGTTCAAAATCGATATCTGAGGCTCCCTGGGATCGCAAAACAGGAAACTGGTACCAAAATTTTAAAAAGTCAGCGCCATTTTGAAATTCTTTGTTATTGTACTGATTTCGTTCAAAATCGATATCTGAGGATCCTTAGGATCACAAAACAGGAAACTGTTACCAAAATTGAAAAAAGTCAACGCCATTTTGAAATTTTCTGTTATTGTACCGATTTCGTTCAAAATCGATATCTGAGACTCCCTGGGATCACAAAACAGGAAAATGGTACCGAAATTTAAAAAATTCGGCGCCATTTTGAAATTCTTTGTTAATTGACAGATTTCGTTCAAAATCGATACCTGAGGATCCTTAGGATCAAACTCAGCTCTGCTGGTTACGCTGGCAGAAAGATTCGACAGTTAACTGACATAGAAACTGCAAGAATTGTATATTTTGCTTCTTTACCAGCTGAATTTATTAAATTTTGGTACCAGTTTCCTATTTTGCGATCGTAGATCCTCAGATATCGATTTTGAAGGAAATCGGTACAACAAAGAATTTCAAAATGGCGCTGATTTTTTAAAATTTTGGTACCAGTTTCCGGTTTTGTGATCGTAGAGATCTTTAGATATCGATTTTGAACGAAATCAGTACAATAACAAAAATTTCAAAATAGCGTTGACTTTTTTTATTTTAGTAACAGTTTCCTGTTTTGTGATCCTAAGGATCCTCAGATATCGATTTTTAACGATATCGGTACAATAACAAAAAAATCAAAATGGCGTTGACTTTTTTAAATTTCGGTACCATTTTCCTGTTTTGTGATCCTAAGGAGCCTCAGATATCGATTTTGAACGAAATCGGTACAATAACAGAAATTTTCAAAATGGCGTTGACTTTTTTTCAATTTTGGTAACAGTTTCCTGTTTTGTGATCCTAAGGATCCTCAGATATCGATTTTGAACGAAATCGGTACAATAACAAAGAATTTCAAAATGGCGCTGACTTTTTAAAATTTTGGTACCAGTTTCCTGTTTTGCGATCCCAGGGAGCCTCAGATATCGATTTTGAACGAAATCGGTACTATAACAGAAAATTTCAAAATGGCGTTGACTTTTTTTCAATTTTGGTAACAGTTTCCTGTTTTGTGATCCTAAGGATCCTCAGATATCGATTTTGAACGAAATCGGTACAATAACAAAGAATTTCAAAATGGCGCTGACTTTTTAAAATTTTGGTACCAGTTTCCTGTTTTGCGATCCCAGGGAGCCTCAGATATCGATTTTGAACGAAATCGGTACAATAACAGAAAATTTCAAAATGGCGTTGACTTTTTCAAATTTTTGTAACAGTTTCCTGTTTTGTGATCCTAAGGATCCTCAGATATCGATTTTGAACGAAATCGGTCAATTAACAAAGAATTTCAAAATGGCGCCGAATTTGGGTTAAATTTAAAAATGATGCAGGCGAAGCTGCCGGCAAACCTGTAGTATTTTTATAAGTCGACAAACTCAAACTCAAACTCAAACATTTATTTATTCAATTAGACTTCTTCGAGAAGCACTTTTGAAACGTCAATACATATTTTTATCATTTACCACCGATTCGGAAAGCAGTATCTATGGAGAAGAATCGGCAAGAAACTCCATAGTTGCTCTTTTAAATCATTTCAGTATTACAATTTAATTTTACAAAATATGTAAGTAACCGTACGTATACTACGACACTATATTATTACATTAATTAATAAAACATATTTTGTAAATGCACCTGCAGGTCACTCCATCAAGTCCGGAGGTAAGGTCTCAACATAACTAACAAAATGAGCCCAAACTCGGCACACCTAGCTCTAACCATCTTTTAGTTCCAGTAGCAGTCTTCGAAGTACACCTGCAGGTCACTCCATCAAGTCCGGAGGTAAGGTCTCAACATAACTAACAAAACGAGCCCAAACTCGGCATACCTAGCTCTACTCGTCTATTAGTTCCAGTAGCAGTCTTCGAACTTTCGAAG
Organism: Colias croceus; assembly: GCF_905220415.1. Taxonomy (NCBI): domain Eukaryota; kingdom Metazoa; phylum Arthropoda; class Insecta; order Lepidoptera; family Pieridae; genus Colias; species Colias croceus. The sequence goes on from NC_059562.1 coordinate 7,136,423, forward strand.
TACACATGCAGGTCACTCCATCAAGTCAGAAACTAAATATGAAATTTATAATCCCATAAGTATGAAAAACTATAAATAAAATCTTTCCTTGGTGTGCCTTGGTTGTCGGTGCAGAATGCGTCAATGATCAAGTTTATTAGGTCAAATATTTTGTATACGTACAGCGATCTTTTCGTAAACGAGGAACTGCTTACAAGCGTCACAGCGTCTACTCACAAAGGCGTCCGAGCGCCGACTAAATTACTAAAATATTTCATTACAAATTTTATCAAGATAGTGACAAATAAAATAACCCTTATTTCAATGCAATAAGTATCACGCGTTACAGCTAAATATGTGAAAAAATAAGATTTGATTTTAATTTTTTTCTCAGCCTATTTGTAACATTTTGATAGTTTTATCTAGTACCTTTTTGAGTTAGACATGTCTACTTACTTAAAATATTTTTAAATAAATCAATTTGTTTTATTAAATACAAGAAAAATGCTCGTTTATTCAGCACGATATTGTCAATTTTGTGTGAAGAGGCAACGGAAATTATTTTTTTCAATATTATAAACCAAAATTTTCGACTTAAAAATTAGTACCACTTAAAGATTAAGGAGTAATCTATTTATGGTAATTATTAGTTAAATTTGGTTTTGTACTATTTCGCCGCAAAATGCACCGAAAAACTGCTTATTTTAGTCAGATTCGTAAACGCGTCCTTAATTATAAATCAAAATTTCATTTATTACATTATCATTACATACATTACAAAGTCTACAATTATTGTTAAAAAAGTAAAAAAAATCACAATTCAAAATTTATATTGGAAGTAGTCTGCGATCCATTGTGATCACTGTAGATCCATTGTGTAAAAGGAACGCTCTGCGAGGAATCTCACGAGTTGCCATTTCAGTTTCCTATGTGGCAGGGATCTTAGCTCCTTAGGAAGGTGGTTAAAGATTTTTATGGCCATTGCATAACTATTCCTGTTAAGGAGCGCAGTTCTACACAAAGGCATGCGCAAACGCGTCGGGTCTATTGTAATGAAAAGCGCCTTTATTTAAATAGCGATATTTTTGCAGTACAAACTGGTACAAACGATATATTATAGCAGTACAAAGCGGTACAATCAAAAGCTAAATACTTTTAGCGATCTTAAAGCTTTGTGCGGCTGAATATCATTTTTAATCGTTTCTATCGCATTTTAATATGAAGTTAAAACGATTTACACATCGTGCATCGAAACGATTTACACATTCGTGAATGTAAAATCTTGGATCGATTTTCTGTAATTTTGTACTGTGCAAACAACGGTACTCAACTTGATAATAATCATTGAAAATGATGTTTATAAATATTGTTATTTTCAGGTATCTGTGTGCTGGTACCGTTAAACTACCCGCAGCATTTGAATCATTCCAGAATAAAGAACAATTGTGGAGTAAAGTGAAAAAAGGTGTTTATTTATATTTTATTTAAATTGTAATTAATATAAAATAGGTGATCATTTTTCTTAAGAATTCTTCCATTTTATGAAGACGTAGTAAATAAAATATCAGGTGTAAGAAATGATTAGGAGAAAAATTAGTGACTAGTGAATTTAAGCTACCTGCGGGGCACAGCAACGTAACAGATCGCACTGGCATTATGTTTGCCGTATTTTTTTCTACGAAATATATTCGTTTCGATATATTATCATTTAATTAATAATTGATTCCAACCAAAAACATCGTGAGAGCAGAGCTTAATTCTTATCGTTGGTCCTTCGAGACGGATCAATAAAAAAGTTTTTATTGTTTACTGCTAAAATAACTTGTTTCCTTTTGTTCTTACGCTGATTCAATAATTTTATTCATTTTTTCCAGGGCTCCGCCCGGAGCGTTTGCCCCAATTCTCGGACGAGTGTTGGGACATAATGCAGTCGTGTTGGGCCACGGACCCCAGCCAAAGGGCCCTACTGGGGGACATACAGCCGAGGCTCGAGAAGGTCCTGAGGGACGCGGAGAGGGAGGGGAACCAGAACCTCACGTACAATAGCGAGGGGGAGGAGGATAGCTTGAATATGACTGGGTTGGATGGGTAGGGGGGGGGGGGGGTATACAGGTGATTAATTTTGTGAAAAAAAACCGATTGAATGTATTTGTATGGTATTATATGCAACTATCGCCCGGTTTAAAAAAGTGATGTTCAATGTATGGCATATTAATTGTATTGTATTGCATGTTACTGAGTTTTTGAATTGAGTATTTGTAGTTAAAAATGTCGCAAATTTCTAAATTTCAACCATCCATCCCAGTCAGGGTTATAGTTATAGAAGATAATCTTCTATTATAGATCTGTGATAAAAAAGAGAATTCGAAGACTAGGAACAGATCCATATCGTGTTTGAAAGAAAGGAAAATTTTACTTAATACATAAAATAATAAAACATAAAATTGACTGTTATTATTACATAAAATAGCAGCAGGTTTAAATGCGTTTTCAAATGTATTATATATTTTTGTGTAGGAATTTGATACATGTATTATAGTCGAGCCAATTTAATAGGCAACATTTGACGTCTATCAATTTTATCTTCGAAGAGAGGTAACCTGCTTAAAAACATCGATTAAATAGTCTAAGATCCGGCTGCAGGATTAGTGCGCTCATCGGTTTTTTGCTGAAAACCGAATTTTTATGTATATTTATAATTAGGAGAATATATATCGACTAGGTTGCCAGTCAAAATTTGGCCGCAAGCATGTTTAATTAAAATTTTTGTAATCGATTTTTGGGAAAAAAATTCGTTCACTTGTTTTTTTGAATAAAATGTAGTCTACATCACGGCAAATGATATAAAGATTCAAAAAAATCACGGTTGCCGCTTTTCACCTGGCCGCAACATCTTGGCAGCCTGGTGCAGACAGGTATGATTTCGATTCATTTTTACGTTCATAACGTACATTTATGAATCATATATCAAATTAAAGCTAATTTTTTTCTATTTATTATCATATATGGTTGCCTAATTAAATCCGGCCGCAAATAAGGGTTGCCGGCTGTTAAAATTATATATATTTACGCCTATTAGTACACCGACGCATTCTTTTTATGTATATTTATAATTAGGAGAATATATATAGACTAGGTTGCCAGTCAAAATTTGGCCGCAAGCATGTTTAATTAAAATTTTTCTAATCGATTTTTGGGAAAAAAATTCGTTCACTTGTTTTTTGAATAAAATGTAGTCTACATCACGGCAAATGATATAAAGATTCTAAAAAATCACGGTTGCCGCTTTTCACCTGGCCGCAACATCTTGGCAGCCTGGTGCAAACAGGTATAATTTCGATTCATTTTTACGTTCATAACGTACATTTATGAATCATATATCAAATTAAAGCTAATTTTTTTCTATTTATTATCATATATGGTTGCCTAATTAAATCCGGCCGCAAATAAGGGTTGCCGGCTGTTAAAGATGTTGAATATTTAAGGTTGAGTGAAAGAAAATATGTCGTCCTTTTCAAAATGACAAATTTAAAAAGTAATATTGATTTAATATAATTAACAGCCGATCCTCTCTTTTTCTCGTTGTTTCGCTGCCGCACGCGAATGCGTCGGTGTACTAATAGGCGTAAATATTTATAATTTTTAACAGCCGGCAACCCTTATTTGCGGCCGGATTTAATTAGGCAACCATATATGATAATAAATAGAAAAAAATTAGCTTTAATTTGATATATGATTCATAAATGTACGTTATGAACGTAAAAATGAATCGAAATCATACCTGTTTGCACCAGGCTGCCAAGATGTTGCGGCCAGGTGAAAAGCGGCAACCGTGATTTTTTTGAATCTTTATATCATTTGCCGTGATGTAGACTACATTTTATTCAAAAAACAAGTGAACGAATTTTTTTCCCAAAAATCGATTAGAAAAATTTTAATTAAACATGCTTGCGGCCAAATTTTGACTGGCAACCTAGTCGATATATATTCTCCTAATTATAAATATACACAAAAATTCGGTTTTCAGCAAAAAACCGATGAACGCACTAATCCTGCAGCCGGATCTCGTACTAAAAGTGTATTAATCGATACGGATTTGAAACATTTGTCAATCGAATTTATTAACTTATGATGATTTTTATTGACAAGTAATCAATGCATTCGATTCTAGATATCAGATTTCGATTTTTAGAGTAACGTCTCTAGTATTTAAAAAGAAAAAAGGTTTATTGACACAAAATTGTAGCGACGTCAGTTCTTCAATTCAGAGATTGTTTATTATGTTTAGGATGGTTTATCAGTAAAATGAAATCTTAAAATAACTTGTATCGGTCATTATAATTATAAATATGTAATCGTAATTGAAAAAAGTTAAGCAAATGTGCAGTTCTAACAAAACGAAATATCATGTTATTCTATGTCGTCGTTACTAGGTTACGTTGTTGAATTTTGTTGAACTGTCAAATGTTGCCTATTAAAATGGCTCTACTATAGTAGGTTTTAATAAAATTATATATCAATAATTGGTGCTAAATGTTATATTTAAAACACGTATAAAACGCAATATTCTTTTGTTTTCTGCGTTAAATTGTTTAAAAAAGCATATTTTTGTGTTTCTGTACCATTCATAGTTGTGATTTGTTGTTGAATTTATGCTAATGCGTATTATTCCTTCAACTGAATTTTTATGAGGAAAGATTGATGAAAGTAAGCTATGTAGATAATAATTTTAACTATCAGTTACTATATTTTCTAATAAACATTAACAAACAATTAGCAAATCGTCCCGGTTTTGCTTTACTTCGATCCTGCCGATTTTAAAAAGTTCCGTGTTAAACACACAAACCGAAGAATTCTTTCTCTATATCATTCTGAAGCTTGCAATGAAACGAACATTATAAAGAAAAGAGTTGTTAAGTTTCCAGTTTATTACAATTACCCTATTTTTAAGCTCTCTTTAACATGTTCATAACTTTATAAAATATATAGTGTAGTTCTAAATAAGTTTTTAAGCTATTGCATAGCTTCTATCGCGGGCCTTAAGCACGGGGACCGAATCGAGAAATTCCGTAACGACAAAACCTCACGCTCCCCACTCCGACGGGCGGAGGTGTGGCTTGAAGGCATAGCATGCAATAGCGCAACCGCCCCAGTCCCCGAGTGACACACGTCGTTTTTTTATTGTTATTACGTTAACAGCTGTTATGAATAAACACAATACAACTTTTAGCTAGCAATTTAATAATTAAAACAGTACCAATTTGATATTAAAAGTTATTTCCAAATATAGTTTCTAAAAGCAATAATGAAAATAGGATGTTCATTATTTAGTTGACGTAATCCTATAATTTACAACTAAAGGCTAGTTTCACGACTTGCTGATAAAGTCACTGATAGCCTATTCTACACTTAGAACGAAATATTTGCATTTCATACATTATATTCATTTAACTAACAGATAATAAACAGACATAATTATTATCTAGAAGTTGTGAAACTGGCTTTCAGTTTCTTAATTTATAAAAACTTATAGGTAGTATTGAAATTATAAAATACGCATCCTCAATAATTCTGAATGTTTTTTTTTAAATTCCTAATTTCAAATATTTCTCAATGAAAAGCCAATTCAATTTTCTTCCATTTTGGTTCAGACCATTCCATATTTGTCAATTATTGTTGATAAATATTTTAAATGCCCTTTCATTACAATAAGCGTCCGCCATTCTAATTATAATGTTGTAATTTCAATATGTAATTCAAAATGGCGGCGAAATATTTTTGGTTATGTACTGATAAGTCTGCTTGCTTTGATTTATGTGATATTTATATAAGTATTGTTATGAGTATAACTACAGTGTGTTTTGTTAAAATCTTTTATGTAAGAATGATCTCGAAATTTGGTACAGTAAGCTTATAAACGTTTTAGGTTAGAAACGATAGGTGGCGCTGTTTTAGAATCTTCATTTTATGCAATTTACTCCTTTTTAATATTTTTACATTTATAAGAAATTGTGAGTGTGTATGTATTTTATTTTTACTTATTTTCTCAGTTGTGATTTCTATGAAATAAATCTGTTTTATTTTTATTCCAGCGCCATCTATTGATATTTTAAGTCATTTGTTGAATGTTATTTTTTCGTCAAATAAAAGTTAAAACGAATGTATTGTGTTAACAAAAAGTGCGTATTATATTATTGTCACAAAATATTATCCAATAATATTATTGTTAGAACAATTATATTTTCTTTAATAAAGTATTTTTGTATGAGCTTTTGTTGTTTTATTTTACCACATCACAACTGTTATTAATTATAACAAGACTATATTTCCTCATTAAACAGTAAAATGATTGGAACTCACGATTAAATTCTGATAAAGTATCCTTGAACTTTTGAAAATACATTCCATTACTTGAATGACAATCTTTGATTAAAAATTAATGATCAAAATTATGATCTTACGTTGTGAACGTCTGGGCGATGCACTTTGCTGTTGACCTCGGGCATTGCGTCCGGTCGCTTGCCCTCCAAAAAAAAATCACTATTCAAAAAGTGTACACACATCTCGTTTCCAAACAGCTTGGCAAGGAATCTACAGCTGCTTAAAATAATATACAGGGTGTAATCGTTAAGTGTGCACAAGCGATTATTCCGTAACTATTGCAGATACCAAAAAACTTTAAACAGATATTGAAAGTACTTAACCTAATGAGTAAAATGGCCATAATAAATTTTTAAAAATAAAACGAGAAATACCCAAAAATGTTATATTAAACGCTCCCATACATTTTATTTCCCATACATTTTGTATTCATAGCAGATTTTCGAAGTGATATCCTCATTATGCAATATAATGAGGAGGTCTATTTACACTTTCTAAATGAACTTCCCTTCAAATTTGCGAAGTAATTAAAGCAGAAAACCAAAAAAAGAAAGAAAAAGCTAAAATCTTTCATATTAAATGTACTAGGTTGATCCAAAAGTAGATAATTGGGTATTTCCTGTGCACATAAAAATATAAAATAAATGTTTTTTGCTTGCTCATGTATTCACTAAGTAATCACAAAAAAATCATATCAACAGGCCACGTTTCCAATTATTTACATTAATTTGAATGTGAACCGTGCGTGCCAGAATGTTTCCCGACGAAAAGAAGTATCATCGATTCGACATGTAGAGGTTAAATTTCTAAATTTTTAATGATATCAGGATAATTTTTTGTCACGTTTTGTGATCATGGACGTTACCCGAGTTCACCATGTTTATGCTAAAACCAAAAAACAATCAATGTCCTGGATGCGAGCTTCCAAAGTGACGATGAAGAAATTCAAAGTGAAAATCAGTTGGTTAGATGAAAGCGGTAGTTTTTTGGGACGCTGAAGGAATAATTATGGTGGAATATTTTAAAAAGGTAGCCACTTTATAGGGCTCTTACTAAACAGACCAAATTAAAACATTGCGGTAGGTAAGTAAGGAAAAGAGACATGGCAAACTGCGGACCTGAACGCTGTTTCACCAAGACAACGCACCAGATCACAAAGCGTCAGTTGCGATGGCTGCCATTCAAAAATCGGCATTCCAAATGCTTGAACACCTACCCTATTCTTTAGATCTAGCTCCTATTTACTTTTATCTCTTTCCTCGGCACAAGAAACACTTTCTTAGCAATAAATTATTTTAAGAAGACAGCGAAGTGATGGCCGCGTGGAGGGGTTTTTATGGATGAAGTCAAAGTTTTTTTTTTTTAAGTTTAGGAAAAAAATATTGAAGTATATTTTCTAGTTAGAAGACTATCTAGAGAACTACATAATTATTATAACTGTAATGACCTCGTTTAATATTGATTATCATTACTTTTGGATCAACCCATGTACATGGGATATTCGTATCTCATACTAAATGTATGGGAGGGTTTCAAGTTAATTTTTTAGATATTTCTCGTTTTATTTTTAAAAATTTATTATGGCCATTTTACTAATTAGGTTAAATACTTTCGATATCAGTTTAAAGTTTTTTGATATCTGTTATAGTTACGGAATAATCGCCTGTGCACACTTAACGATTACACCCTGTATAGGAAGTTTAAGAATTAAGTCAGTTCCTATCAAGGCTCACATAACTCGAAAACGGGACATCATAAAAGCACATTAAAGGTTTATAACGTTTATAGCAGACATAAAATTAGCATAAATATTGTGGATGTGAAGAATTTATCGCGTGCAGTCTAATCCAAATTATTACATATATTATAGTTGAGTTGAACACTAGTATCGAATATTACCTATGTCGTAAAAAAAATTAATACTTATTATGTTGAATCGATGAGACATTTTTATTCTCTTGCTAAATAAAGACAATTTTCTTCTCAATATTCATATTTTGTAACGGGAAATACGGTTCTTTTTGTATTTAAAATAAATATCAAAAGAAAATCTCATCAAAATCGACCACAATGTTGTATACCTATCTATTGGTATTTACATTCATTATGGAGTAATTCTACGACATTGCATTCGTTTTTAATTCCAGCTAACACTGCACATTGCTGCACATAGGTTCCCGCACTCCAAACCGTGTAAATCACCGTTATTCAATAAGTAATAAACTATGAAAAAAGGATTTTAAACCCATTCTCCGCGCGCCTGGGAACAATTCGCTCGTTTTTATAAACCGCTTCAATAGAAGCTAGGTTTTCATTAAATCTACCCCAGAATTTGCATGCATTATTTAGTCTTTGTAGTCGCGTACGAATTCAAATTCGAGTATTATGTAAATACGGGCCCTTTCAGTGATATGTGATTTTATTCAGAAAAAAGATACCATCCGTCATACAGTGGAGTCGGAGGCAGCACTTGAGATGGGATTTAATTTCGCTGATAGTTTTGGGTTGGTCTCGAGATACACGTCTCAATGTATCATGTTTTATCCTAGGTTCCTTTTAGTAATATGAATAAAATATAGAATTTTACATATAAGTTCATATTTTACTATTTAATAAAATTGAAGTAGGTACATAATATATTATTCGTAGTAACCACAGTAGTAACTAACTAACACAAACTTTTCACATCCTCGAACATGAGTACCTGGGTATTTCAAAGCTTTCAGTGCGAAAGCTATTCGGATAAATAGCTAGCTAATTACTTAAGTACAGTTAATTTACCAACACGCATCTTGATATAAATTAATCGTAACGAAAGTGTTTGTTACCTACATTTGAATAGTCAATACATTTTCAAACTTCATACTTATCTACTAGCTGTGCCCCGCGGTTCCTCCCGCATTGTACAGTTCCTGTTGGTCTTGGGTGATCTAACACCGAAATAATTTTTCAAATCGGACCAGTGGTTCTGAGATTAGCGCGTTCAAACAAACAAACTTCAGCTTTATAATATTATAATTTATAGTAACTATAGATTTACACCTTACATAAAATTAAACACTTTGACATGAGATTTATTATATATTTTAGGTACCTACATAAATCCCAAAGCTCATCATCACTTCAAAATAATATTAAAAACGTACCTAACTTCATTACCACAAACTCACTGCAATTTACCCACTTCAGAACAAAACAAACCTAACAATGGATTAGTAATCCCGAAATTCTGTGGATCAAAACAATGGACCTCTGTAATAAGATGCGGGATGTACCTACCTAATCGCGATATGCTCTCCATGGCAATCTCTTTATTTGCCTGGATATTCCTCGACCTGACTTATGGAGATGAATCTTAAATGTTTTGTATTGAAGTAACAACCGAGCTTAACAAGTTTTTGATGGTTAAATAAGCTCGTAAACTGGTAAGTTGTATACATATCTAGCTGCGCTCCGCGGTTTCACCCGCGTGACTCCGCTCCTGTTGGTCTTAGTGTAATGATATTATATTATAGCCTACTGCCCTCCTCGATAAATGGGCTATCTAACACTGAAATAATTTTTCAAATCGGACCAGTAGTTCCTGAGATTAGCGCGTTCAAACAAACAAATTAACTGTTAGATATCTAATACTTTTGTAGTTAGAAATACATATAAATAGTCAACAAGGGTAATTCATTTCTTTTTTTTTATAAAACCTTTTCGAAGTTAGTCCCAAATCAAACGTCTTTTCAACGTAAGAAACAGCAAACAACCAACTTCCAGATCGCCATCTGTCCGTACAGCACTTATTGACGTGAAATTATACGAAAAAGAAAAGAATGGTAGAAACAAAGTCTTTGATAAAACAACCCTTCGCAGTAACTCGGTTTTCGCGCCTTCGTTAGCTGTCAGAATAATGACGTAGATGCGGCAGGCGAGTTTATGCCCACAGCCCGACGAACGTGCTTTATAGGTTGCTATAAAAATATTTGTGAGTGATTTCAACACGTACGGAAAAAATAACATTATGCTGTAATATGAAGGAAACTATATGTTTAGTTATGTATTCTTTTTTTGTTTATTAAAATTTATATTAATCCAAAGTATGAAGGTACACAGAAACTACTGAACAGATATTTTTTCCAAAACGATTCGATAATTATTACCTATTAAATTATTGATCCTATTACTAAGTACAAAACATACTATTATTATACCTAATACTAAACAACCAAGACGCTACTACCAAATCAAGACTAACGGCCTCTACCTAGAATAAAAGAAAAATATAGATACATTATGAGACGTATCTGCCGATTACCTAATCTATTACCCAGAAGTCCGAAAAAGTAAAATTATATTCGTTGGATTTTTTGTGTAAATATTTTGAAGATATCCACGCGGCGCAATCCGACGCTCTTCTGTTTTGCCAACCTCGTTTACTTAACTTGTTGATTTTCAAACGATGAGCCGCACAAACAATAATTTATTTATTTGAGATTTCGTTTTTAATGAAAAATCTTCAGAGTGAGTGGAATGTAATATTATAATTAAGATGTTTGGGAATAAGCTCGCTGTCTGTAGTATATAATATATTGTGTATATTCTAGGGCAGCTATTACTTTTTCTTGCTAGAATTTTGATTTACAACATTCAATTGTAGGGGAAGGAGGCCTAAAGTGGGCACATAGCCTAAAGCGGGCACTCAGTATAGTATCGTAATTTTAAATAATGGCGCGCGCGCGACGCGTGAGCACGATCCCTTCACCCCTCCCACCTCGCGGCAGTCATTCGATTCGCTTGCGAGCACGCATTTACAAGCTACAACAAATAAATGTTTTTCGATGATTTTTGAAAAATATTGCAAGGTATGTAATATGTGTTCTTTTTATTTTGGTGCTTACAATCCTTTATCCAAAATTTGTAAGTTATTAAGTGGCTATCTGGCCGTATTTTAGTTCCATAAAAAGACACGTGTCTAAAAATTTTGATGTTATAATTTCGTCTGAACCTTTCATATGTCGAAAAAGGCAAAGCGGGCAGGGTAAAGCGGGCACGCGTCCGCTTTGCCCCGTCCGCTAAAATTCACTTACATTCTTTCTTTCATTCATTACACACACATACATTCTTTTGTTAAATTGCTTTTTCCTTTCAGATGGTTAGTAAATATAAGCGTAAAACTTTACAAGCCTCATGGCAACGCTCAACTATGCAGCAAGCAATGCGAGAAGTGCAAGAGTTAGGAAAACCTGTCAAAAAAGTAGCAACTAAATATGGGATTCCAAGAACGACATCACAAAGACATCTTAAATCGTTCGTGTTATGAGCTTGGTAGGTTTACTACTGTCTTTTCTACGGAAAAAGATATGGAGCTTTTGGAATACGTGGACTCTTTATTTTACGGGCTGTCTAAACAAGAATTTATGGAACTTGTATACTTACCTACCTATTAGGCACATTATTTTAGGAATTATTTTGTTTAAATACTTGTCGTTCACATGTTATGCCGACCTTAATAATTTGTTTCATCATTAATGACAATTATAAAATTATTTTTAATTTTGTAATGAGACTAAGTATATGAGACTTTTATTTTTTAAGTTCCTTTGTTTCATATATAAATTTAGAAATAATTGTGTGACTGTTTGAAATACATAACTTATAAAATATTTTTGTCTTTTACATTTATTATATATATTATTTGTGGCTGTATATTTTGGAATCTGCTGTTTAAATCCAGGTCTGCCCGCTTTACCCAACTACTGCCCGTTTTGCCCTAAACGAAAGCCCGCTTTAGGCCTCCCCTTCGGGCAAAGCAGGCAATCGTAGGCTTTTACTAAACTGTTTATAATTATTATATACTTTAACTTTTGACAAATTTAACCTCTTAGCATTCGAAAGTATTTAGTAATGGAACTTTTTGCAAAAAAATAAATGGTTTAACTTCTTTTCAAACCTTATTTTTTTTAATTTTCCGGTAAGGTGCCCCCTTTGGGCCCACTTCCCCTACATGTATTTCTACATTTACTTCACTTCATTGTTAAATAATATATTACACAGGAATCATCTCATTTTCAAACAAAAATAGAAAAGTCAGAACTAGTAATTTATTTCTAATTACTTTTGTAAAGTACTCTGTTATTCATAATATTATTATGTTCCATCCCATCAAGTTGAAGATCTTACATAAAGCTAATCCTACACCAAATTTCAAGCGAAATGCTTCGTTGCCATATTTGCTCCGACTTATGTGGTTTGAACCATCAAAAACAAATTGATTGAATTATTACTATAGTACCTATATCACTTGAAAGATCAATTATTATAGGTACATTACTAGCTGTGCCCCGCGCCTTTACCTACCCGCTTTGCTCCACTCCTGTTGGTCTTAGCGTGATGATATAATATTATAGACTATACCTTCTTCGTTGATAAACTATTGGCTATCTAACACCGAAATAATTTTTCAAATCGGATTTGCGCGTTCAAACAAACAAACTCTTCAGCTTATTAGTATAGATATAAAATTCGAATTCAAAACTACAAGACTCTACTGTAATCTTGTAAGACTCAACAAAAACTAAAACTCAGCAAACAGAGTTATGTAGATCGATTAATTACTAGATATTTGCATAACTTCATGCGAGCACATTCGTACATCAAATGAACAGTCTGCTACTTTATTAGGTTAGGCCACAGAGTAGGCGATTCAGAGACGAAATACTGATTTTTAAGCAGATTAATTTTCTAAGGAAAAATAATTATTATTAGTAAGTATTAGAAAATTAAAAATGTTACGTTTATAATTATTGATTAAGTATGTTACTGCGTATTTTTCTTTAAAACCCTAAAATGGCGAAATATTTTCCATAAATATTCGTTTAGGAATTGATTACAACTAAGAACCATCTGTTTTTAGTTATGAAAGCAAGAAACTTAAAAAACGAAAATTAAAGAGACTAAACTCATGTTAAAAACTAGAAGGAACTCAAATTACAATATTGTGTAGGTATTACAAATAACTGTGCAATTTAGCTATAACTAATATCTTGTATTGTATAAGTCAGTAGTTAAACAATTTTAATGTTTTTACAATAATATGTAATAACTTCAATAATACTTAAATTATGGAATCATTTATGAATGAATAATATACCTACATCCGTGAATGTTTGTGCGAATCCTTATTTTTTTAATGCTCAAACAATTCAAATTATTAATCTATGATTTTGTATGAAGTGAAATAAAAGATTAATGTTGTATATTATTCTTTCATTACTCTGTGTTTCCCGGATCAGTACGGGAGACGACTTCGAGATTGTTTAAATAACCTTTATTTTGTATTTTTTGCATTTGAAGTTTTACAAAGGTTAAAATATAAAATAAAAGAAATAAATAACAGGCTTCCTTGCTTTCTTTAAAAATAGAAGTACATACATATTATTTTAAGAAGGAAACCGCAACCTGTATGGTAAAAAGTTGTTTTTGTTACATTATTATACTCGTATAAATTTACAAAACACCATTTGGGGTCTTAATCCGATCGTTATAATATTCCAAACATATTTTCCTTATGGTTTTATATTCAAACTAACTCACAAACATAATATGAGAAAATATATTACCTACGAAAGGAAAGAAAATAACTTTGTACACATATTCGATTCCGTAAGCTCATAACATTATATTTTTTAATATTATATAAATTTACGTGAAGTAAGGTTTTCAACTTTTCATGTTTGGACCTTTGGATCCGCTGAACAGTGTTTGTATAATGAAAAATAAGTTCTAGCTATAAACATACCTCGGTATTATAATTACTTTTAAAATGTATTTTCACTACAACTAAGAAGTAAAAGTTTACAGAAATAAAATGATGAATGTAAGAATAAAAACCAACCAGCTCCTGGCCTACAGCTCGTGAAAGCCTTAATTAGATCAGTAATCACCAACTCGCAGTGTCGCGTGACACTCGCCTCATTCAATTACCGAGTGAGGAGTTATTCATAAAGCCCTTTAGGCCCTCAATCCACTGCGCAATGATATTATTGTGGATTAGCTTTGTCTACGTCCGTTGGTAGAATTATATATATCTGTATAGTAAACAGTTTATTTTTTAAACAGCTTATGAATTTCTTGCAAAGTTAGTAATTCAAAATGTATTTGTATTTTTTTTTCAATGTGGCGTGCTGTTAAATAAAAGTATTTTCTTCTTCTTTCTTTCTTTATAATTCGAGTAATTATTGTACTTGAATTTAACCTAGCGGGAGTCAGCGCATTTTTTCCAATTTTCTATATAATTTAACAGGAAAACAGTTATAAGATGTAGAGCTGGCCACATTCAAAATAATTTACAAACCGATTATGCAATTTTTGATCTTATTACAAATAAACAAAAATTAAAAACTTTCCTCCATAGAATACATATTATGTAGATATGAATGAAGTGAAGGTAACCCGCTTTATCCTACCGGCTGAAATATTCAGTTATCCCAATAAAATAAAGCCTTAAATATTCAAAGATAGAGGATCTTTTTCTTGGTAAGAGTTATCAAAATCGAATCATCCTTTTTGGATTACCACGGGATAACGTCGACCGACTTCTGGTAAAGTGGTTTATGCATGAAAATGAAATTCGGTAGTCAAATCAAAAAAAATATAGAAAATGAGACCTTACGACAGGGATCAGGAAGCTACTTAGCGCTTTATTGCAATAGCAAACAGCAAATTGCATATTATATTTGCAACTATAGGTACATACGTCATGAAAAAAATACAGATTAGACAATTTTACGTATGGAACAATATTATACACATAAGAGGCATTGTTATGACTTTCAAATGAATTCAAAATATTAATTTCTCAAGCAATGAAGGATAAAAAAAAACAATTTTTTTTTACTCCAAATTCTTTCTAAAAACAATGTACTAATTGTTTTCGTGATAATCCAGCGTATCGCAGTATAACGCAATAATTATGTTAATTTGTGAGCAGAACGAACGTGCTAACGCGACACCGTTGCAGCGACACTAATTCTAGCCAAGCTTATTAACACTTATTAATTAGCTTTGTGGTTTTATTTAGAAAAAAATGTTTGTGATTTTTGTCTTAAAGGTAAATAATATTTGTAAAATGTAAAGAATGTGCATCTAATGCTAATAAAATTAAATATGGCTGTACAATAGATAATAATATAATATGTACTCTACTTGAAGCTTTACTTAACCCTGTAAGTTGTCTGAAAGAGATCGCTCTTTATATATAAAGCGTCCCTCTTAATTTTAAGTTATCTATGAAAACATGTTGTGCAGCATTAGGACAATATGTTGGTTTAGGACAATGTGTCCAAAAATGTAAAAAAATAACGAAACTTTTTTATTCCTGCAACGGTTTGGCTGAAACTATATATTATTAAGATGGATATGGCCTAGCAATTTTAATATTAATGCGACTATATTTTATCGTGAATGTTCTACCAATTTCTTGTAAAAAGCACTACAATTTTTTTAGCTCTAAGTTGGAACACCCATCGTACCTAGTCACAATAAAGAATAGCTTGTATAATATTGTATACCTCATTAAAATGGCAAATAAATTTTATAATAAAAAGCTTTTAAGTAGCTAAAATAAAATTCAAACTAAAAACTAATAATTTTCGACCCAACATTTAACCCTGCACAAGAAAATACAATTAACACACGCAAACACTCTATTATATTCGTTTTAACCCGTTCCACATAAACACGGGGTCGAAGTGGCCCAAACGGTTTCATTTCAACCCGTATTCAAGTACTCTAGAGAATAATTCTAATTGCAAATAACCCTTAAAATTCTCGCTACCTTTTCAGGGTTACGGGGGCACTTTTTCAGTCACTTTCTTGTATTTTAAATTATTCCTCTCAAGGGTTACTTACTCATTTGAGGGTTGAAATGTATTTTTAAATTATCAGTTATTGCGATTTCGTTTTCTCTTAATTAATGTTATTCCTTCGGGAGTTCTTTTCATCTGTAATGTTTACATAATTTTGTAAATTTTTTTAAATGATTTTAATAACTAAGTATCTTTGTTTTTAAATAGGTACATAATAATTATGTAGATACTTACTGATATGTTTATATTCATTATCAATTATTCCAAACTATAGGTCTTTTCAATATCACTACATAGTATAAAACAAAGTCCCTTTGTATGCTTAAATATTAAAAACTACGCAACGGATTTTGATGTGGTTTTTTTTAATAGATAGAGTAATTCAAGAGGAAGGTTTTAGTAAAATAATATAATTTATTAGGTTTTAGACAAAGCGGGCGAAGCTGCGGGCGGTAAGCTAGTTATAAATAATTACATAAATCATCTCAATGGAATTCATAAAAAGTAGATGAAAAGTCTAGTTTTTAGCCATTTTAAAACATGGTTTGACGTTAATCTTCAATTAATATCAGTTAGTAGTTGTGAAGAGATAAGCCGTTCCCATGGGCTCAGCTCGTCTGTCAACAACTTCGATTCATAGACTAGAACTTTCCAGGATTGTTCATTCGAGCTTACAGTTTCTGAATTAGGTTTTACTTGTTAGTCTTGAGAAAAATTAAGTTTTGTTTGTTAAAAAATGTATTTATGTGATATATATTATGTTGAAGATTCGAAAATTATGAGTTGAGGCGGATAGAGATTCGGAATATTGCATTAAAATTTGTGGTTTTGAAAGACAATCAGATCAAAATTATATGATTAACAATTTAACATTATAACTATAATAAAATAGTGTTTATCAATTATTTAGTTATTGATTTATTCATAAAAACATAAAAGGGGAAGTATAAATACACATTTTTAAGTGACTAAAATAAGAGATATAGAGGTACTATGGTACTATAGAGGTACTATTATAGGTATATAGTTAAAATAGTCATTTTAATACCGAAGCCATATAGCGAAGACGTATAAAACCAAAAATACGTATAAAAAATTTATAAATATTATAGGACATTATAGGACATTATTACACAAATCGACCTAGTCCCACAGTAAGCTCAATTAAGGCTTGTGTTGTGGGTACTAGGCGACGATAAATATAATATTTAATAAATACATATATAGATAATAACACCCAGACCCAAGAACAAATAATTGAGTTCATTACACAAATATTTGCCCTGACCGGGGATCGAACCCGGGACCGTCGGCTCAGTAGGCAATTACTTTACCACTGCGCCAACCGCGTCGTCAAAATATTATATTTAAACCATTCTTATCTACAGGATAATATGACAAGGTACAAGTAAAATGACTTGGATTCGCAAAAAATCGTAATGTAAAATAATTGTTATAAGACCGGAGTCCCCGCGAGGGCGAGTCGTAATGATGTGACAGTTTTGAGCTGACTTTGATAAATCTTGTGATATCATCCCTTGGGACTGTTCCTTGTTTTAGGTAAATTTTTATTGTTTTACTTATTTTTAAAGGAGGTTGCTAATAATTTTTGCGCAGGCAGGACACATAGTATATTCATGTACACGTGAATTATTTTTATTAGAAATAAATAATTTTCTTCCTTCTGTGTTGCTGTTAAATCTTTATTACTAAACTATAGCTTCTACCTCTTTTTATCGAATTTAAAGCTTTGGTTTGGTTCATACTGTTGCCAGCTGCTCTTCTCTGTAGTTACTGCTTTCCAAACTTGTTGTAAGTTGTAACCGATGTCCACTAGTTGTAAGTTAATTAGGCAGAGATGTAATGTAAAAAATAATACTAATAATTCTTTAATATTCAATTAATTTATGTGCTGCATGTACACCTCAGTCTGTTGTGACTACATAAGGCAATCACTTAAATTAATCTCGTTTTAAAACCTCCTAAATCCCGCTATTTATCCACCCCCTTTCACAAAGCTCTAAAATCCTTTTTTCACAGGCTCTTATTAGTTTTTACGAGTGCAAAAACAGTCGCTATCAGCTCTCCCCTCCCAAAAGATTTCCCCTTTCGTAATCTAAAGGGACAATATACACTTAAAAAGTTCTATTTAAGTCATTTTTGCACCTTAACAAAAGGTTTTCGTTTAATGAATGCGAGGCTAACGAGCGCCCTGAGACCCCCCGCGATGAATATTTTGACAGCTTCCGACTTGTCCGTCTTATTATCTTTTTTAATGATTGAAAATTTAGCCCATTGTAATGTGGAGTTGGGTTGTTAGTGCAGACATTAACCACCGTTTTTTTTCCTTTTACAAACAAATCCTTATAAAGCGTACGTAGTTCACTCGCTCGGCAAAAGATTATTTTTGACTTTAATATAGGTAAGTTTAACAACAACTCAACTTAGGCATAGGCATAACATTAGGCTTCCATATGCATTACCAATGCAAGAAGCAAAGTTTCTCTTCTGTCTTAAGTCATGTATGTGTTATACCAATCCTTATTTTCTTTCTCTTTTCTATCCCAGCTTGATAATAACCGCAGTGCAACCGTCTCCACAAGGAGCTCATGAATAAGCGAAGGGATTTCGGCGCCATGACAGTTTGAATCCGCATCCAATGCTCTTTATACAGCCTAATTAACATTTTTATAAGGTCTCCTTTGAAACAGTTCACAGCAATAGAAGGATAATTGCTTCATTAAAATTAAAACTAGGCGTTTCTGGGCCTTTGTCCCGTAACGAGCAAGGTTCTGTATTGTTGCGTCTTTATAATGTCGGCGCGCAATTGTTTAAATTCTTGAAATATACCGGCTCAAGGTGCCAGCCTGAGATTGCTATTGTCCGAGCTGACGAGACCGACTGCGGGGAAAATTGCAGGCTTTCTGGATCACCTCAACAGATAAAAACTCGGACGGATACCCGGCCCCCCGGAATCGCGTCACACGCCGAAGGCATAGCGTGTATTAATTTAGTATTTAAGTAGTTTTAAGTTCATATGGGCCGTAGTTTTTAAGTTATATTAAGACCTTTAACTGTAACTACATTTGTTGCCTGAAATAAAGAAATAAATAAAGAAATAAAAAGGGTTGGATTTGATTTCTTATTCGGTTTAAGTATTAAGTTTTCATTGCGTGATTGCAGGAGTATTAATTTGGTCACAGAATAATAACTAGTAGCTAGCTAGTTTGGTGTACGATTTAAGGTGTTGGTACGTGCCATATATTATGAAATTTGGCATTAGGTATGATAGTTTTATAACGAAGTTCTCCTTCATCAATTTGAATTTGAATTTATCGTACTTCCTGCTTTTTCTCGGCTCTATATTTTAGTAGGTAGTCTATATAGTATAGTAGTATATAAACCTCGATTTCAAATTGAATTCGATTCAAATTCAAATCAAAAATTCAAGCAATTCGAATTGAACTGCTGAGCTACTTTTAATATTGATTTTATAAATATCTAAATAAGCACATTCTTTGATAGGTAATAAAACAAAAACATCGTCACCGATATGCCTCTAATGTACCGATACGCATTATTTTATATCGTTTCCCGTTTTGGTATTAGTAACGCTAAATTTGACCTAGATTTGTTTAATATTTTGTTTCATAAAATATTTAAAAAATAATATTTAATTAGTTACCTCTCATGAAGTAGAAACAATCTACTAAAATTAACAACAATTACAATTTATTTCTATCCACTTTGCTATTCATAAAGAAAAATTCATAAACATCGGTCAAGCCGTTTCGGAGGTGTTTGGATACAAACACTGTAACACAAAAACATCTTCTATCTTACACCTCAGCACCATGTAGTTATTCTATTTGTAAAATCTTGTAATTACTCTATTTGATGCAATACAATAAATATGAGCATAAAAAAAGCTACGAGCGGAAACCTATTTAAAATCACAAATAGAAATCGCAGATATGTCAAGCGCTTTTCATTCCTTGTTTTGCGACTACCCTCCATATTCCAATATTCAAAATTAATAATTTCCATTCGACAAATGATAAAATGTATTGTTCCTCATATTGGATAATATTTGACGACTCGTAGTCCAAATTAACATGGCCGGGGGCTGTTTCCATTGATCCCGTAATTTGTTACGCTTGAATTATTTCGATAAAGAAAATGAAGTTAATTTATTTACTTACTAGCTGTGCCCGCGACTTCGTCCGCGTGGAATAGCGACTGCATAGTAGTTACTACTTTACATACAATTATTTAGTAAACACGTACTACCATAAACAATTCATAGAATTGTTAATAGAATTTATTACTAATCTAAGCTAAAAAACTTACGTACTTTCCGGAAATCTGGGGCATTTTCCGGGGATTTCCGGGGATATCCGGAAAATGCCTGTAAAATATCTGGAAAATCCCCCGGTAAATGTGTGAAAATGTCCGGGAAATACCCGGAAAATATCCGGGAAACGTCTGAACAATATCCGGAAAAAGCGTGGAAAATGCCTGGAAAATCCCCGGAAAATCCCCGGAAAATGCCTGAGAGATGCCCAGAAAATGCCCGGAAAATATTCAAAAAATGCGTGAAAATGTCCGGAAAAGGCGTGGAAAATGCCTGGAAAATTCCCGGAAAATGTCTGGAAAATGCCTGGAAATCCCCGGAAAATGCGTGAAAATGTTTGGAAAAGCGTGGGAAATGCCTGGATAATCTCCGGAAAATGTCAGGGAAATGTCAGGGCCCCCCAACGGTCCAGGCCTTGTCGCGGCGGAGGGGCTCAGTAGCTCAGAGTTATGGCCCTCTGAGTGAAGCGAAATTGGACCAGCGAGGGGCTGAACGGCTGGTCTAGAGTCGGGGAGATTCGACCGGCCCGACGGCCAGGGCTAGGTGTGGCCCAGCGGCCGCTGTGTGCGGCGTGGGATGGCGACCAGAGGTCGTGGCTTGGCGGACCCTGTGTCCGCTAGGCAAAGGTGGCGCTGAACGGCAGTCGGGGTTGCGAGGCCTCGACTGACCCGACAGCAGAGGTCCTGTTTGTGGACCAGAGAGGAGCCGGCTTTTATGCGGCGGTGGATGGCGGCCAGAGGTCGCGGCGCGGCGGGCTCGCTGGTTTTGCAAGCCACGCCGTGCAGTGGAGGGCGGGATCCCGACGCGTCATTGTGATGACGCGCGGAGACTCCTGCAGAGAGGTGTGGGGCGGCGGCCGCTGTAAAACGGCCGTCTGCCAACTCGTAATCCGGTCCGTGGGGCCGGACCGAGGGCCGCCACCTCTAGTGAGGTGGGGGCTGCGAGGTAATCTCTATAAAAGTGCGCCGGAGGGTCCCCCGACGTGTATTTCACACATCGGAGGACCTTCCGGCGTGCACCCTCCGGCCGGACGGTGTTGGGGTCGGGGGTTCGGGGGAACGCGGATGATGGAGCGGGGAAAGATCCATTGTCTGCGCGTTGGTGGCGTAAGCCTTCGTTCCAGCAGCCGCCAGCGAGGGGGGTTCTAGTGGTGGGCCTGGAAACGGGCATCTGCTGGGCGGGACACGCGGTAGAGTCGTAACCGTTCCCGCAGTTCCGTCCAAAGCAGCGCGATGGAACAGAGTGGGGTTTTAGTCGGTAAAAATCCGACATAACCACGGCTCCATCCCCGGGAGCCGGGGGTATCTAAGAAGATTTCCCCACTATAAAAAAAAAAAAAAGGGAAATGTCAGGGAAATGCCTGAGAAATGCCTGGAAAATATCTGGAAAATATCCGGAAAATGCGTGAAATGGTCCGGAAAAGGCGTGGAAAATGCCTGGAAAATCCCCGGAAAATGCGTGAGGAATTGCCCGGAAAATGACCGGAAAATATCCGGAAAATGCGTGAAAATGTCCAGAAAAAGCGTGGTAAATGCCACTTCAAATTTGTGAAGTAATTAAAGCAGACAACCAAAAAAAGAAAAAGAAAGCTAAAATCTTTCATATTAAATGTATATGGGATATTCATATTTCATATTATGTACTTAATGTATGGGAGGGTTTAAAGATATATTTTTTTTTTTTTGATATTTCTCGATTTATTTAATAAAAATGATTACGGCCACTATTAGGTTAAGTACTTTCGATATCAGTTTAAAGTTTTTTGTTATTGTAATACTTACAAAAAAAAATCGCCTGTGTACACTGAACGATTACACCTTGTACATGAATGCCTTAGCAAATGTTCGCCGTGATTATATTTAAATGATCATAATTTTTTTATTAATGAACCAATTGACATGAATTAAACACTAAATGACAAAAAAAATTAACTACAGTTTTGGGTTCGGGATCAATTTAATAATTACACCTGCTAATATTTTTTTACATATTTTCATTGTATAAAATCGTAACATAATTTCCTTTATGTATTGTTCTATTAACACATAGATAATATCTTCCCAAGGTACTAAATTTTAATAAAAAAGTTGTTTTTGTTATTTATATCTAAAAAAGAGTATTTATATTAGACAGAAATAAACATAAAATTTTTATAAGTTTTATGGAAGCTGAATGTAATGCAAATGGGCAAATATAAAAGTAAAATTAGGTATTTAAAATAAATAAATGAAACAACTACCAATTACAGAAAAACTTCTTTTTCGGTTGAAAATTGCTGGATCATGAGTACAATTCTTTATCTCTTACCTTGGGCAGTCTGGAAGAGATCGCTAGTAAGCGATAAGACCGCCTTATGTACATACCGTGTTAATCC
This sequence comes from Colias croceus, assembly GCF_905220415.1. Classification (NCBI taxonomy): domain Eukaryota; kingdom Metazoa; phylum Arthropoda; class Insecta; order Lepidoptera; family Pieridae; genus Colias; species Colias croceus. The sequence goes on from NC_059562.1 coordinate 7,159,365, forward strand.
ATTTGGTATGATTGTAAATATTTTACTTGGTGTGGTACGTATATTACCACACCAATTGATAAATAATATGTACTCTGATCCCAGTACGATCTGTACCGCGATAGCCATAACGATAATAAAACAATCAGATGACAGTAAAGCACGATTAAAAATCATACTTGTACAGTAGTTGTGAGTGCAATATTTACGTTTCAAAATAACATTTTTTTTGGTACTAAAACGTAGGTAGATTCTCACGCACGCACGCTGATACGTGGTTGGCTGCCCCTTTTCTCATTCCCGAAAAATATCCTCTAAAATTACCCAAGATTCTTCCAATGATTGTACCATACGTTGGAAATTAACTTTAGTCAGCAATTGACCACGCGCCAGGATACTTATTTCTACTACATCCTCATGCAAATCGTTAATTTTTATGAACATTGAATCTGTAAATAAAAAAATGAAAAGATTACTTTACCTAATTTTATTAAATAGCTACTAACAAATAAAATTCTATCAAGAACTAAAGTGACCTTCTTTGGGCGTTTAATATAGTGTTGACTCTTGTAAAAGTTATACATAAAAATAAAATTTCATCATTTTCTTATTTTGTCGTAACTTCAATTCTAATTAAAAACATGAGTCTAACTATATAATTAATTAATAAAGAATAAATATAAAAGCTACAACTTACCTTTTGTGGGAACGCAAGAAAGATTTTTTAAAATGTCACAATTAACTGTTAATAGTGTCTTGTTTGACATCAAATAATAAACATCTACCCTCACTTGTAAAATTTTATTTAGTATATTCACGTAAAATATAAGCACCTGAAGTGGACTCTGGGAGGACATGGGTTAAAAAGTTAAATAAATAAGTACAATTAAAAACCCCACCAACATCATATTATTTAATTTTTAATTATAAATTTGCAAGAAGCGTTAAACATGTAAATTGATTTGATTTTAATGAAGTCTCATAGATGGCGCTGTTTCAAATTTGTCTTTATACTACTAAGATTCATTAAACTGTTTCTCTGCCAAAATTACGTAAATGACGTAGTTTTTATAGTGTAAAGCTAGATAATAGCGTGGCTTACCCAAAAACAACATTTAAACATGAGTCTTTAGATTGTACGCTGTGTAATACACGGAATACGTTAGAAAAATAAAGGTTCACAGCTCCTCCCCCGGAGGTGATAGCATGATAATGTGTATATAAAAGCCTCACCCGACCTGTTAGTAATATTCATGCAAAATTTGAAGTCAATCTATGCGGTACTTTTCGAGATTAGCTCGGACAAATATACAGACAAACAGACAAACAGACAAACCGACAAACAGACAAACAGACAAAAATTCTAAAAACTATGTTTTTGGCTTCTATATCGATTATAGATCATGGATTATGTATTCTTTTAAAAAAATATTCAATGTACAGTTTTGACTTTCCTACGATTTTATTATATGTATAGATATTATACTAGGATAAGGATTTTTGTTTGTGTGTCTGAAATAAACTCAAATCAAAATTTAAATTCATTCAACCATACATAATTTAAGAAGTTCTTCAATCTTCTTCGTTCTTGTAAACCACATTTGAGCAAATAAAGATATTTATTTATTTATTATTCAATATTTTTAATCTATACTAATATTATAAAGCTAGTTATGTGACAACCCTACGCTATATGTAATGTGAAGCGCTGACGGTGTGCTTTCGTTCGTGAGAACGTTTTATTCCTTTAAATTATAATATTAGAATAAAAACATATTGTGAAGCATCGTGCTCATAATAACACGTATAATGTAATTTTACTTTTTAATTAAAATAATTTAAGATATATAATTCTTTTTATTAATTCACTGGAAAGTGAATTTAACTGGCGCAGTCGGTAGGATACTCGGGTCGCCCGCGGGAAGATATCCGAAATGAATATCGGTTCCGAGGCCCCGCGCGGCCGACCGGTTTTTTTAAAAACCCAAGCGAGTATCCAGAACATCAGCAGTATCCAGCCATCGATACAGAAACCATGTCAATGTGAGTTGCACAGAATTATTTTATTGTGTTGCTTTCCTATATTATATTCCTATATTAATTTTAGAATAAACCTTCACGATTTTCCATCCTAGGAAATCCCGAGGTACCGAGGCTGTTAATACCCAACAGTCCTCGAGAAATAGTTTAGTTGATAGTATTAGAAGTATTGATAGTTTTAATATGTCGTTTGACACGGAAGAAATTTTTAAATGCTTAAGGGTGGTCCCAGATTTTGATGGTAACCCCCATGTATTAACAAAATTCATTAAAATATGTGACCAATTAGTTATTATAACCGTACATTATTACTATATAAAATTAGGGTTCAACATTTAAACGAAAAATTGGATAAGGCATCGTCCTTGTTAGAAGCTTTAAAACCAGTGTAAAACGTAGATTGATAAATGGTTTAGGTTCTATACAGAATTAGCGCAATTCCTAGACTCCTTAGACGATAATATTAATGATTTACTTTTAGTAATAAGAAATATAGAGGATAGTTTAGCTTTTATGCGTACATCGCGAGCGCACCATGTTATGTTAGGGATAGATATATTAAGTATTATATTAGTTACTTTACGTTCCTTTTACGATTCAGAACAAATTATTAATGTAGATCTCCGCGAATAATTCGCACTGGATCATACTTTAGTAAAAATAGGATAGTAATTATATTAAGATTCCCCATTATAACTCCTCACACTTTAATCGTACAAATCATATCATCATACCTCCCTATCCCTATATAGCAACCAATAAAGATATTTATGTGCACATAGAGGCTGAATGCCCGAAGTTCAATCGAAGAGCAATCGGTTTCTATGTGAAGTCGACCCTAAATCATCATACAAGAAGTTCACCCGACTGTATTGAAAAACTCATCACCACGCAAGAGATATCCAGCGACTGTGAATCCACCTGCCTAACATTAACTAAGCCAGCAATGGAGAAATTGGACGACAGTCACTACACCATTATTTTCCCACATCTCACTAAAGTTGAATTATCCTGCAATCATAAGGAATACCTTCATCTCCAAGGCAGTTTCATAGCAACGTTGCCGACAAACTGTTCTCTACGTACTGACGACCTCACTATTGTAAATATTAATAATGAAATTAAAGGGACACCTACAAAAATTTTAATTGCACCAATCAATCATATTCCGACGAGACCGCTAAAAACCTTGGGACTGCACTCCATCAACCTACAGGGATTACACAACCTACAGAGACAAATAGAAGTATATACGACGGTCGCCCCTGAAAGAGAGTTCGCCATCTACCATACAACAATACCATTTTACATCTTTCTACTGTGCGCAGCGGCCACTTTAATGTTCCTGTGCTATCGTCGCTACAGATCAAAGAAAATGAACATTCAGAGATCAAATAACTCTTCAGCCCCAGAAGTTGATCCTGCCGCAACATTTTCACTCAATGTCCTAAAATAGTTGCGGATCTGCGGGGGGAGGAGTTATGTGACAACCCTACGCTATATGTAATGTGAAGCGCTGACGGTGTGCTTTCGTTCGTGAGAACGTTTTATTCCTTTAAATTATAATATTAGAATAAAAACATATTGTGAAGCATCGTGCTCATAATAACACGTATAATGTAATTTTACTTTTTAATTAAAATAATTTAAGATATATAATTCTTTTTATTAATTCACTGGAAAGTGAATTTAACTAGCTGAAGAATTTGTTTGTTTGTTTCTTTGTTTGAACGCGCTAATCTCAGGAACTACTGGCCCGGTTTGAAAAATTATTTCAGTGTTAGATAGCTCATTTATCGAGGAAGGCTACGCGGGTGAAACCGCGAAGCGCAGCTAGTGCATAGACATGGGTATTTAACCACCACTCCAGAAACCAGTTTTTATAGAGAAGAGCCGCCAAGAAAGATTGCTCTTTTATGTGATGTAAATTATAAATTTTAGTTTTTCATACATAGTTAATCCATTTATTACTTTAAAAATCAGGAAAACAGGCATTTTATTAAATGCTTGTGTCAAAACAATGTCTTTTACCTTTATGTGTGTAAGTCGGCGATACTGTGTACCTACTTGAAAAAAAATAGAGCGTATGGCTCTGTTTCAAACGTTAACGAGCCATTTGAATATATTTAATATTATAACATAATAATATGTTATTATATTCAGACATTAAAATCTTTAAGTGGAACTATTCAAGTTAAAAGACCATATTATACGTCAAGGAGCTGCCATAAAACCTGTAATCAAAAATATTGCACCATTATTTCGATTTAATGACGTCTTTTTCCATAAATATGATTAAGTTATGGTGTAAATAACATATTTTACTATCAAACTCTCTATATCATAAAAATATTTTATTCTTTTATACCTAGGTACATACTTCTTTTACGTCTTGCCTTAAAATCGTATTATATTATGTAAGTAGTTGATCATTTGCAAATGTTTTTTTTTTTTGAAATATTTTCGGCACAGTTTATTAAATCATTGCTATTGTCCAATGCATAGCGCCATTTTCCTTTCAATATCTTCGTCTTTATTTATGAAAAATTTATACCATTCGTATTTTTTGCATGTGAATGAATCACCTAGATTTCAATAAAAATAAGGACAAAATATCCCTTGACTCATAGAGTTTACAGGTCAAGCTAAAATAAAACCAGGTAAAAAATTGTAAAAACACGAGACTATTTCCATTCAACAAACAACAATACAGTTTACAATCCTCAAATTGGCCGTAGATAACCAAAAAGGATCCAACCCACAAAATGTTACTTTTGAGTTATTGAAGTTTGAAGTTTAACCTGTGTTTGTTCATATAAAGACTTGCTTGTGTTAATTGCTTCTTAAGGAAAAGTGTGTGTGTCAATGTATATTTTATTCTTACAACCAAATTTTATTGAATTTAGTTTTATTTCTTGAAATATTCAGCTAAATGTGTGTTAGGATCCTTTTTGATAAAACCTATTTTCAATTATGATAAGTGAATTTTCATTTCGCAAAAACGATTCAAAGTAGCTAATTTCTACTAAGATCCTTATTTTTTTTTTAATTTCATAAATAAAACAACTAACTTTCAATTTTTTTTTCATTATTTATATAAAACATATTAATTGTATCCGATTTACTATTCTTCTTCGTGTGCGAAGTCCGGTTTATCGCCATATCTACATCGTCATGAAGTCTTGGATTGCCCCCTTGGATTGATTTATAGAAATCCAGGCAGTATTTAGATAAATAGTCAAAGATTGACTCCAAATCGTCTAATTGGGCTTTTCTTTAACATTTGGCCATAGTCATTGAAAATCATTATCAGATACCTCCGAAGATTTACCTTTCGAGCCCGCCCATACATACAACTTTTGCATCGACTAAACTGATCTGTCGAGCTGTATTCTCCTCTTGAATTCAACATGACTAAACTGTTTAGTCGATGGAGGTGCGCATACAATCGATTTCAGTCTTAATAATTTATATCCCCAACAAACCTTACAGTCTTCTATAGGGAATTCTTGAATGAAGGTAATAAAGATCACATGAGCGCGTGATCGATAGTTGTGCGAGTAATTTTTTTTTGTTACTTCGACATATTCGTCAGCTTCGTAAATTTTTTCAGGTATTTTCAAAGTGCTTCTATTTTAGAAAAATCGGTATAAAAAAGGCAAAGATGTGTGACCCAATCAAGATACTTGGAGTGTGAACTTAATGCATGCCTAACGCCTCAAGCTTTAAGTACATAATATTCAGTCTATCCAAATGTTCTGAATCGTTTTTGTTATTAAACCAGTATACATTTCTACAAAATTCAGTTTAACAAAAGAGATCCATGCTTTCTGAATCTTTTTAGTGATTTATCTATTGCATCATAATATCATAAAAATTAAATATCTAAAAGGATCCACATGCTTTGGATTTTTTTAAACATTTTAGTTTTGTGTTAGTTTCTTAGACTGAGCGTTTTACAATATGATCCAAGAAGAATGGATCGTTTTTACGAAACTAAAATATGGCTTCTCCATACATGTGGGTTGGTACCCAGTGTCAATTTAACGTCAAAATATTCATATTTTACTTGGATTGTTTTTGCTAATCGAAAATATAGACCTAGACGAGCAGTTTGGTATATTTAACTCATTTTCGGTCATGTTGTGGGTTGGATCCTTTTTGCTTATCTACGGCCAATTGAACAGACCCCAAAAACCGTGTGACAATGGACACAGTCACCCATTTCCATATTATTTTGATAGTTTTTCAACATTTTGTCCCGAGCTATTGAAACCGTTTTCGGTTTACGATGGTCCCTAACAAAACGCCTCTTATCTCAGATATCTCCCCTCCACTTTATTTTACTGCTTTCTGACGGTGGATAGCAAATTGATTCCTGTTTAAGGAACTGTGGTATGTACGTGCGCGGGGCGGGTTTACCTTTATAATGGTTATCTACACTAATATTATTATTAAACTGAAGAGTTTGTTTGAACGCACTAATCTCAGGAACTACTGGTCCGATTTGAAAATTTCTTTCAGTGTTAGATAGCCCATTTATCGAGGAAGGCTATAAAATATCATCAAGCTAAGACCAACAGGAGCGGAGCACTGGGGGTAAAACCGCAGGGCACATTTAGTGTGTTATATTGCTTTATGAAGTGTCTCTGGTTATAGAAGCAGTTGGATTTGAAAGAAGCAAGTAAAGATATTTAATACGTATAAAAATTCCCAAAAAAAGATGTGATGTAACAAAGCTTGTTAAAAATTAGATAACAAGAAATTTTACAAGTATTAATCTCAGTTGAAAGCAATAATTGGGCACACCCATAGGCACACCGTACCCATATTAATGTCAAACTGAAAAGACACTCTTTTCTATGATTGTACAAATAAATAATCATACATCCCAATTATCATAATCAAATCTAATAAACACAGATAGGTACGTTTCAACAACCAAAAATATACTTACCAAAAATACCAACCATTACAAACAACGTAGATATTAATTAACAAGTAGTTCATGATAAAGGCTTTCACGAAAACTTTGTGTTATTAATTATTATTTTCTGTATTAGGAAATTAAAGACTCGAAAGATAAACTAAGTTACAAGCAAACTGAGAGGTTTGCTGTTACGTATGTGTTCGATCAGGATAAACAATATAAATTTTTAAAATTGCTCTAATTACATGTTGAGAAATATTTAAAGTTAAATAATAAAAATTGCTCATTACTACATAAAATAAAACAAAGTCGCTTCTTGCATCTATCTCTATGTATGCAATCTTTAAAATTACGCAACGGATTTTTATAAGTTTTTTAATAGATAAAGGGGTTCGATAAGGCTTATATAATGTATAAAAGATTAGTATTACAGCCGTGCAAAGTAGGCGCAGGTACCTAGTATAGGTATAGTGTTTATGATACACTTAGGTATACAGCTTTACACCATAACTGGCTGTGTTAGCAAAAATCATTTAAATAATTCAATACAAACCAAAAGACGTGTGGGACTCGGGGACTGCCGCGGTAAAGCTATTGCATAGCATGCCTTCAAGCCACACCTCCGAGCCCGTCAGAGTGGGGAGCGTGAGGTTTTTTCGTTACGGAATTTCTCGATTTGGTCCCCGCGCTCAAGGGCCGCGATAGAAGCTATGCAATAGCTTAAAAAAAATTAAAACAAAGTCTTTACTCTTAAGAATATAATCACAGTATTACCAATATTGTAATACTGTGATATAATCCGCTCGCTTTTACAACAAAACCGCTATCGAAAACAAGAACATTGAAAGCACTCGTACATTCGTCGCGATTTCAGTTATGGCGTATCGAGGGTTACTTACGAGCTGAATGTATGGCCTTATTCCTTTTCCTTTATTTACGGTGTCATTAAAATTGATGGGCCAACTTGCCAACTCGCGCTTTTCTCATTTCAATATAGCTTCAGGTTTTATAACTAGACTTCCTAGAAAAATTTTGTGTGATAATCTATACTAATTACTAATTGTCATCTATGCTAATACCACAGACTAATAATAATATACTACGTATAATACAACTAATACTATAAAGCTGGAGAGTTTGTATGTTTGAACGCGCTAATCTCGGGAACTACTGGTCCGATTTGAAAAAAATTTTCTGTGTTAGATAGCCCATTTATATATTATTATCTATATATATTATAGGCTATATATTATTATCATCACGCTAAGACCAACAGCTGGAGCGGAGCACTGCGGGTAAAACCTCAGGGCACAGCTAGTGTTCGATAAAAAAGCAACTATGAAATTTCTTGCCGGTAAGGAGAATCCTTATATACGGAGTTCCGAATCGGTGGTAAATGGTAAAAATATGTAAAAACGATTAAAAAGTGCTTCTAAAAGAAGTCTAATAAAGCTTCATGATGGACGATTAATCGTCCCATTGTGAGTGACAGGATGTATAATATATTCATATATTTAGTAATACAGATTTAAAAGAAAAATTCATATAAAAAAGCGTATCTATATTATTATGCATTAGTTATACAACATAATCAAAACTTTGATTAGTTCGTTTGTACGTTTTTTTATCTTTAATTATGTTTCAATGAATTTATTTTTAAATAATTTACGTCTTACAGATTTATGTTTTACGCGTTAGGATACGCTAATAAATTTCAACAGAAGCGTCATTGTAATCATGTGATTGATGTATCTGAAACTTTGCTTACGTCACTATATACATATATAATCGATTTGTTTGTACTGTTGTTCGTAATTAAAAAGTTTTTTCTTTTTATGAAATCGTCTTTACTCGTCTCTTTTAATTTAATGTATTATAGGGGAATTCCTTTGAAACATTCTAATTATTGTTTCATAAATAAATGATAATAAGCATCGAATCGTATTAACGCCTAGCTGTGCCACGCGGTTTTACCTGCATTGCTCCGCTCCTGTTGGTCTTAGTGTGATAATATATAGCCTAGCCCTCCTCGATAAATAGGCTATCTAACACCGAAAGAATTTTTCAAATCGGACCAGTAGTTCCTGAGATTAGCGCGTCAAACAAACAAACTCTTTAGCTTTCTAATATAAGTATAGATTTAGCTATATTCGATGGTTCACTTTTAGATATCTCAGTCCCTTTGCTGTTCCATGAAAAGGTATTTCCAGAAATCCCTTGTAAATCCCTGTTCTTTCATAGAATACCATAAAAGAACCTTTATGTTATTTCTTTATAGAGTCGTGTATTTTAATGCATATTACAACTAGCCCTTTCCAAAGGAGCTTACACGGTAATAACGGTTATGAAGTGAACTAAACTTTATCTAAGTGGGTCCATCTGATTTTGCGAGATCGAGCGACCTACGTAAAAATTAGTTGAATTACCTATTTCTAGTTTTACGTAAATAACAACGATTAGGAATTGGTTGACAGATCATAATAATTTAATATTATTAATAGACATTTAATAATTGCCCAAAAAAAATTAGGCCAAAATTTTCAAGAATGATAAGTGTCGTCTTAGAAAAAATACATTTGAAGCCAAAATAAGATCTTCATCTCTTTAACAGCATTTGTAATTTTGTATCACGTATAAATATTCTGAAAGATGTACATACCGTTTTCTTCTAACTCCGCAATTATATTCTGCAATTATATTAGTAATTATTATATTTCTTACTAGCGGTTCGCCCCAGCTTCACCCGTGGTCCATATTTCGCAATAAAAGGTAGCCTATGTTCTTTCTCAAGGACTCAAGATTGTCCGTGCCAAATTTCATCAAAATCGGTTGAGAGGTTAAGCGGGAAAGCGTAACAGACAGTCAGACAGAGTTACTTTCGCATTTATACTATTAGTCGGGATAAGTCAATATAGTATAAATAAATAAAAATTGCTATTTTATAAAAGGGAAAGTTCAAAGGTAATGTAATAGATTCGGTAGGTAATTAATTTTATTTTGGTTAAAGGTTAGACCTCTGTTGTTTAGTATATTAATAGCTTCTGTAACTAAATGTTATAATTATGTATATTTTAGTTGATTTCTCTATTTCATACACGTGTCAGAGTTTTACGTTTTAACTTTTAATCATTCTCGATTTTAATTATCTAGATTTTAATACTAGACAAACTCACCTTCAATTCTCGGAAAAACAATACAAGGGGAATAATATTATGCGATGGAATATCTTGGTATTCCCGTTTATGCAGGAATTTCTTCATAATAAGTATTTTTATAAGAAAAGTTTATCTTTGCAACGTTGTAAATTTTATTAATTTTTTCTCAAATATCTTGACGCATGTGCTGCAAAATGTTTTAATTGTATATTATTTTGCATTAAAAATTATTAAAATTATTGATTCGATACGATTTTAATATTTGATAACACGGTTATTATATTGATTGGGAAAATTTCAATTTTTCAAATTATTTTCAAGCCCAAAGTAAAAGAGATGACGTTTGTTGCTCTAATAACTTTATTATGAATTATGAAGTAACAAAATGGATTATTCAATTTTAATGTGGTTTTTAGGGAATGTAAAATCTGTTGAAATAGTTATTATCTGTTTCATATTATTAGAGAGACTTAATTTTGTAGATTGATTAAAAAATATTATTATATACTTTCATTCATTTGTAGACATTTTATATTCACAATTTAATAATTTAAATGTCAATTTTATGCGACAGTGATTTATGCAACTTTTGATGTATTGAAAAGTAAAAAATATGTTATGTTTATTTCAAAAATAGAGCTATATTTCATAAGAATAATTTTCGATCATAATAATCATTTTATTGTTGTTATTCTTTGAAGAATTAATGAGTAAACAATCAAATTGTATGTAGTTTATAGACTGTCTTGTTTTGTTTCACCTAAAACAAAATGAATAGGTAGGTACCTACATAGAAAATTCATATAACGCTTGTCCAAATAAAAGTAGCTGTTGAAAAAATCTGTTTAGACTTTTCATAGCCAAATAAACACATTTTTATGGATCTTTATTTTTAAAGTATCAAGCTCGATTCAGTTTAATTAAAATTAAAGCTATTATTTTGACGACAAAAAATATTTATTGATCATTATCCTTTTCCTACAAGATAAAGTCCGCCAGATTTCTTATCGTAACAAAATATTACAATATATACCTCTGTGCACAATTATGGTTGTTTACCTAGAAAACATGTTCAGCAAACGACTGTGTTTCACAATATTATTATTTTGTATTTGATGTTTGGCATAAAAACTATCCTATGTGTTAATCCAAGTTATCCAATATGTGTGCCTTTCATGACCAAACAAGTGACAAACAAACCTTAGCATTTATTATATTAATGGGATTTATATTTTATTTAGCTATAGTACTATGAGCATGGAATAAAACTACAATTATAAGTATTCAAATCACATTTTCAATTTTAATCTAATCTTCTAATCATCCCTATAATAAACATACATTGAAATAAAGAAAAAATACTAATACAGTTGAAAAATGAAATTGTATCGGAAACAGAAACACATCATAAACTTGTATATATAAATATAATTATATAGAGAGGCGTTAAGATTCCATTAGTCACATTACATTTAGTTCGTGTGTTTGTTAACATGTGCAAGTGTGTGCTGGTTCTGTTTGCGTTGTTTATTTCTTCTTATTGTGAAGATGATGATAAACCAGGTTAGTGTTGCATCGTATAAAATACATAGTTTATATATTTAAGGTAGAGCTTTGTGGTGCTATTTTGTTACAAACAAATATGTTATTTTATACCAGCAAGGATTTTCAATGAAAATATATGAGAAAAAAAAACTGTAACCTTTTCCAGTTATTTTTTAATCGGAAACATAAAGGTAAAGTAATATTTTAAGAAAATAACGTCTAAATGAACACAAAAAAAATTAACACAATTCGTATTTACCAATTTTCCGTAGTATGTCTAAATAACAAAAAATATTGTTATAATATAAGTAGGTATTTTATAATATCCACAGTTCCCGAATACCGCGGTCTCCTCACACCAGAATGTGTCAGAAAGTACCACGCGCTGTACATCTCGCGCTACGTCCCCCCGCGCACCTATCGATACTACCACGAGGTCAACTTGCCGGCCTTGTATGATCAGGAGGACAGCGCTGAACGGACTGTTGATGTAAGTTTTTGGTAATAGTAGTTTATTCATTCAAGTTTGAACTACTTACTGTAAGTATTTATTAATAGCTATGCCCGAGGTTCGAATCGTAAATCTACCCTGATTAAGAGAGATATTAAGGCCGTGTACGCGGTCCGTGCGCTGTTTGGCTCAAATATGTGATTTTTCAAACCAGATTGTCCATCAACCACTTATCTTACAAACATATGAATTACTAATAATTTTAGGGAATTTTATTGTCTATATAGTTAGTTAAGAGTTTTTTTCAATTAATACAGTATTTGTGAATACCATCAAGATAACTGAGCCGATGATTACTTGATTTCACTTTTAGTGTCAATTTCGAAGCTAAAAATATCTGAAATTGCTGACAGATCTAACACACATTTTTTTTAACTAACTGCAAAAATCCTTATTAAAATAGTTAGTTAAAAGATTTTTTTAATTTGGACTCCTAACTTACGAAATTAAAATCCGAACAATGTGAATTTTTTTAGAAATTATACTCGACAAAATGATTATTTTCACCAAGATATTTGACTTAGTTGAATATAATTTATACATATTGCAATAAAAGAACGTATTACTTATAAGATAAAATTTAAAAAATCAACTAAGGTACCTCTATTATTTTTCTACAATTTTTTTTAAAGTACTATAAAACACTGCGCGCGACCCGATTAAAATCAGTCGGCAGCGAGCCTTCCCAGCGAGAGGACATGTTGCTCGGCGCTCTCCTGTGGACCTATGCTGTTCATAGTAAAAGGATAGCGCAAGCCGCGATCTATCGTAATAGATCGCGGAGATTTTGACTTGCGTTAAATTGAATAAGCGCTCTTAAGGCCATTGAGCCTTCTAATTTAGCTGGTAATGAAATTGAAAAATCTGAATTGCGTGAGTTTTTTTTTTTACATTTTGACCGCTTAAAAGATGGCCTATAACTTCATTATTGTAACTTATATAATACGAATCTGATTAATTATGTACGTGGGTGTGAAATTAGATTTTAATAATTAAAACAACGTTACATCAATAATTACATAATATAACGTGTAATTTATATATAAATACATAAGCGTAGGTATTTAGTAACGACAAACATTGGTTTAGTTTAAAACGTACCTACCTATAGATTTCAGGGTAACGAGGAATTGAAACATTAAACATTAAATATAAAATAGAAAAATATGTTCTAAACACTTGATTTGATTAGGTTATTTCATTAAATTTGAAAAATTGTTGTAGTAAACCATTGACTTTATTTTTTTTTTGTAATTACTCTATTAGTGATCGTTTTAAGTTAATGATCAACTAAATCACGGTATGAAACAAAATTAAACAATAAACATGTTACAGATTGGTTGGAGGATAGTGGGAGGTCGGTTTGCGAGTATCCGGGAGGTGCCGTTCCAGGTCATGTATGGGAAGTACTGTGGAGGGGCGCTCATAGCACCCGAGTGGGTTATCACAGCTGCACATTGTAAGTAAGTATAGTATATCAAACATAGTCTGAAAGAAATACTTTTAAATTTTTAACATTCAATGTGTTTGTTCTGTATGATCTAGCTGTGCACAATCTAGATTACTTTCATAACATAACAGAATGTAATATAGTGTTGTACCTACTATGTTCTACAATATTTAAAAAACCTGTTAAAATACATAGATGGGTTCTTAAATTCATAGGAATTTGATAAAGAAACATCTATTACAGAGAGAAATCACAAATGTTTTTATTTTACTAAATTAAAGTGAGATAATATTGTTTATTCACATTTCCGATTTGACAGAGAGTAAACTTACCAAATAATATTTCCAAGGATTCATAGAACTAGGAAAAATGGCGTCAAATTTTCAAGATTCTAATCCTTTATCTTTTTTGATTTGTCTACACATATCCATCCACCAGGTCATACGAGAAATACGTCTACATCGGTTCCACACAACGCAGCGAAGCAGCCCCCTTCAAGGTCTGCGCACACTTCATCCATCCCATGTGGAACGTCTCCAGGCTCCACAGCCACGACTTCGATTACCAGCTCGTACTGCTGGAGAAAGCTGTTCCTGTGACTGACAGTTCCAGGCCCATCGCGATTGGTAGTATTGATGATGTGAAGCCAGGGATAATGGTGTCGATCAGTGGATGGGGACATTTGCAGTATAAGGTATGTTGATTTACTATGTGAAATAGCAGCGTCGCATTTGATGGTAATCGAGATATGCTTAACAGATAATGTGCTGATTTTAAACACTTTAAATTATACTACGTAATTGTACATCTGGACACCAGTGAAGATCAAACCCATGTGCGTAGCCAGGGATGGGCGCTTGCACCACCACAAAAAAACTGATAATTCCGTTTTTAGAATTATTTTGTTGTATAGTCAGAAAGTAAGTTAGTTAGTTATAAGTTGCATAGTCAGACAGGCAATATTATAAAATACAAAATTATATTATAATTAGCGCGAAAATATCGAATCAATTTCAACTAGGTTACGTTTAAGTACCCTAATCCTAACCTTGCAATGCCTTTTAAATTAGCATTTGATCGAAAATGTTCCTAATTCATGTTTTTTAATAAAAACATTGACTAATAGCTGCTCTTGATAACGATAGTTCATGGCACATGAATGAGCTGGATTCGTCACGGTAAGGATAAGCAACATTCTTGTGCAGTTATTGTAATGAGCAAGCGTTTATTTTACTTCCCTTATTCAAATAATAAAGTTCATAGGAGAAACGGAACCGATTTTAAAGCTTATATTAATTTAATCTATCGGTATGTTTGTATTGTAAGATTCAAAAGGTGACTGGTCCACTTAAAAATTTAATTTAACCTAAAATTTTATTTTTACGTTTCTCTATCTGTCGAGTCTTATTGCTTAGGATGAAGATGGATGGAATATCGATATTTTTATTTCAATAGGTAATCTAAATTTATTTTTCCTTAACTTGCCACGATTCTTTTCGAGATTTGACCAACTACGGGTTCCGTCGGTTTCAATTTCGTCCTTCGATCTATACATTTACTAATAAAATTTTAATTGAACAGAAAAGCAAAATGCAAGAGTACTTACGCCGCGCCTATGTGCCTGTCATGGCAGACGAGACCTGCAGAACAATGCCAGACGGGAACTACGACAAGATCACACCTAGAATGTTCTGTGCGGGATATGTCAATGGTACCAAGGATTCGTGTCAGGTAAATCCCTACTACTTTATCCTACTAATATTATAAATTGCAAGTTTGTCTGTTTGTTTGTTTGTTACTCCTTCACGTAAAAACTGCTGAACCGATTTTCATTTTTGGCGTATTATTATAAACAAGAAAGTAAATCTGTCTGTGCCTCTTCATTTCTAGCGCCTAAACCATTGAATTGGTTTGCATAAAAATTTCTAATAAATATAGTTTCATGTCAAGGACATAGGATATATATTTTTCCCGGTAATTCCACCATTACGGGAACTATAGGTACAAGTTTTTATTTTACAACGCGGGTGAAGCTGCGGGTCATAGTTTTATGTTATTACATAAAAAAAAAACAAAATCGGCACTACATACTTACAAAAATATATTTAAAAAATGCAAATATTATTTTATTAAAATATGATTTATAACTATTTGTGATATATACTTCAACCACAGTATTACAATATCTATATTGTAATACTGTGCTTCAACGCCATCTAGAATTGAATTACAGGCCTATGTGAAATGTTTAGGTACTTCTAAATGTAAACAATTTCCAATTATTATGTAAACATAATTAAAGTAATTAGTATAACAGTAAATAATTTATATTATGCTAATTAATTGTTTATAAATAATGCAATAATTTTATTAGTTGTTATGAATTGAAAATCTAAATATTGAATTTGGATTCGAAGAATTGAACGAAAATATTAAATACCTTTAATAATATATTTTTCGTTCCTGGAATCACAATAGGTACAATATTACTCTCGGTAAGGTCCATTGTTGATGAATGTACTTTAATATCAAAGCTTGCTTACATTTAAATTCGCAATTTTGATTAGATTCACATAAATTCTAAACAAATTAGTATTTTACAGGTACACATAAAATAGGTACCCAGTACATTAAAATTATACAATTTTGAAAAAAAAAAATGTTCACGTGTAAGTAATCCATTAAAATAAGGCAACCTTCTGCAATAAGATGCAAAACTGTATACTTCCAAGCTAAAATATTATGCTCTTGTTATTTTAAAACATATAAAATTATCCTTTTGTTATTTTAAAACATACATATATAACTTATCTTCATAATTAGCAGCAAACAATACAGTTCATGAAACTGTAAACTTCCTACGTCAGTTGCGACTTCACATTTCGTCTTAATTCATTACTGAAATATTGCCTCGTGACCTATACATGATACAATTTGAGTGTTGAACAAACGAAAGTTTTTATCAAATGTAGACAGTGACGTATTAATAAGTCGCAGTTAAGGGCGACAGATTTTAGGGGCGTGAGAACGAGATGCGCTAAATTTTTACCTAAAATAAAAAATTGAAAGAAACTTTACTACCATATTGTATAGTGTCAAAAGTTTATTATACTTTAGAGTTAGATCTGTTAGTGGCAGAAAGGTCATTGAAACATTTTGGACGACGCGACGAAACAACAGTTTTTTATTTCGTATCAATCTGGTACTGTGGTAAAAACAATACAAAATTTGGAAATACCTACATGTCACCATGCCCCAGGCTGACCTACATTTTTATAGCAATCCAATTAATGAACAAACACGACTAATTATACTCCAAACAATCCCGTATGTAATTAAACTATGCTCCGAATAAAATTGCAGAGAAAATATGAATAATGCAACTGTGAGATTCTCCTGTTTTGTTTGGAAAACTTTAATGGAATTAAGCGTGTTTTATCATTTGCGGAATTGTTATTGTGAATTTTGATGGGATGAGTGCAGCTTGAAGTTAATGCTTCAAGATTTAGCGCGGTTGGTTTCGCGGTTAATGTAAAACTTTAAAATACATATTAAGAGAGTAAGTTTTGTTTAAATTTAACGCAGGAATTTTGGACTATACCTACCTATATTATCACAGCGCATGGCCGATCTTAACTGTTTTTTTTTTTGACAAATGAGATTTAAAATACATAAATGTTCCGTAAGCTGTTTATAATATTAAGTATTGAGTCCTAGTTTAAATAATATAAACTACCCTAATTAACCAAGAATAAAATTACATACCTCGGACCCTCCATAACCTCTGTATAAAATTGATTTTAAAGCCTTTTAATTCGCAGAAGTTAGTCTAGATACGTGGAATTTTATTATAAAATGAATACCTTGACCCATAAAAGAATTTTGAACTTTACTGGGGCAAAAAGTTTGGAATATTTATCTTTATAACGAGTATTATAATTACGTATTTAACTTGCAGTTGAAATGAATTATTTTTTGAATTAAAATTAAAATGCACACGTGTTAGCATGTTGATAACCTCTGGTTGTATATTTTCTTAATGATTCTATATTCATACTATTTACATTACTGATACCGGTATTTTAATAAAGGATAGTTCAATTTTACTTTACATTTGATTAAATGAAATTTTGCTGAAACACGAATCTTAGTTACTATTAAGTTTTATACTTCATCATGAGACGGACACGCTTATCCACCTAAATATTATAGGAACGTCACGCCTACCGATCTGTCTGCGTATTTTTGTAACTATACAAAATATGTTATTTCCCAACTTAAATTTTTAATCTACGACGTCACAAAATGACACATAATTAATCTTATTTTTAGTTAGATTGTATACTTTAGCATTTATTAATATTAATAGCGATAGAAAACTATGTTATTGCGATTCAAAAGTGCTTCTAAAAGTTTAATTAAACTTTTTGAATGAATGTTTGAGCTTTTTTTAGATTTTTTGTCTTCCAACGTTTTTCTTTACCACTTATTTCTTTCCAGGGTGACTCTGGTGGCCCAGCGGTGGTGAACGGTCGTCTTGTGGGGATGGTATCGTATGGTGTGGGGTGTGGTGGGGCCCAGCACCCTGGGGTCTACAGTTTGGTGCCGATGGCCAGGGACTGGATACGATCTGTTACTGGACTGCCTTTGTAATAAATGTTATGAATATGATGCGTGTTTTATTTGTCATACTTAAGTACTAATTTATTTTATTTACAATAGTAGTTTCGATAGTTTCTAATCAAACTACTATTATCTAACATTAACAAGAATTGAAGCATCCTTTTAGCCACTAAAATAGAAAGACGAGAACAAACTCGATCACCGATATAAGTCCATACACGATGTAGCTGGCCATGACGTCACAGCAAGCGAAACATTATTATCTTCTTCTTATTCCTTTCCGACATTTAATCCTAATGCCATTACAGAAAATAATAAAGCCTGCACTGCTTAATAAAGGCGACGAAATTAAAAAATGCTACGTAAACTTAATTGAATCAAGTTGATAATGAAGTAAGGCTTTATGAGACTTTTCCCTGAACACAATATTATTTATCTCTCGTCGGAAATCGTATTAACATCTTTTAAAAAATTAAATTGGTTCCCTCGCTTCATTAAGATAGCTATTGTGGTGGAAATTGTGTCATATTATTTTTCTAGCGAGTTTTTACTGTGTAAAAGAAATATGTTAGTGGAACGGGATTTATGTATCTAGTCTGTGTGTGTTTCTCGTATTTGAGTTAGGTATAGTATACAGTAATTGGAATCAGTAATTTTATTTACACTGTTTAATACTACTGCTTCACTTACTTGTTTCCATGTTGAACATTTATATTTTACGTAATCTAATCAATGTCTATGACAAAATATTTAATCCAGATCCAGTCAGTCGTCGTACGTAGAAGAGTAATAGGTATACTATGTTCCAAACTCAGAAAATACACAGTACAATAGTAATATTGCTTTGCGATATAAAAATGTGAGACGAAAGATGTGGATGATTTAGCAGCATTAAATAAAGAGTAATAGGAGTTCAATAAAATCCTCAATTTTTAATACCTTTGTAATGTAGTACCATGAAGGGAATATTTTGCTTGTTTGAATATTGCCCATTTGTAGAGGCTTAGGCTTTTTGATGGATATCTTTGTCGTAGCTATGGGTTACACCTAATTCAATATAAAGCTTTCACTAAAGCTTAAAAGCGTAGGTAAATTTTCATTGTCTGTAAGTGCAAAATATATTGTAGTTAGATCTTTGTTCTTCTACTTTTTAAATTTAAATTCACCTAGAAAAGAAACATCGATATGAAATAACCCCTAGCAACAAGGAAAAAAGCACCCATAAATAATTACATCAGCAACCTTTCGACTCCGACCTTGACGCAAACATCACTCGATACATCAAATACTTCCAAAGGTTATCCATCACTGTCAAAAATATGAAAATAACTAGCCCTTTACAAGATCTCAGACGATATTTCATGGCATTGTCGAATCAGAGATAAATAACAACGGAGAGACCCCCCTCCCCTCCCCCTAGATAAATCATGGTCACGTGTGCGCATACAGAATGTTATTCGGAGCGTAAATGTTAGGAAAACACTCGATCGGACTCTTTGTGAATGCAGATAGCTTTGATGATGTAAGGACAGGTAAAGGGCGTCGGGACGCCGCGTTTTTTGTATTTCAGCCCTTTTAGAAAATTTAAAGTATGGTTTGTGCGGTGTGAGGTGACCGTGTATAGAATATAGATCAAACGTAAAATTCAGATATTTATATTTAGTAAAATTGTAGGGAGAATGTTTTAGCTGACGCTTTGTATTGTTTCTGTGTATTTAGACAATTTATGTACTCCTTTTTTTGTTTGCTTATACATAAGTTATTTTAGAACTACACATTGTATACGTCTTTGAAACTTATTACTTAATGAATTTCGTAACTTTAAGTACATTGTTGCGTAAATTCGTGAACGTATCTCGTCTTACCAACTTGGAAATTTATTGAAATTGAATTAAAAGGGCGTAGGTTTGTTCGATTTGTTTAATTAGTGTTCAGTTTCAATTTACTTTGTGCCTTCATTACAAATACGCAAAAAAAATCAGAAATGAAAATAGATTAAACGCGTCGTTACCGAGTAAAACGTTCTCCCGTGTGTTTCTCCAACAACCAACAAGGCTTCGACGCTTGAATATGTGAATGTGTCGATAATAGGAAAAATCAACTTTTGATCGCTCCTGGGATTCACTGCGTTGACTGTGATTGTATGTACAATAGATAAGTATGATTGTACTGTAAAATAGTTGTATTAATGTTATTTTTAACGAATTTAAGTTTCGCTTCTTTCCATCTACAGTATATTTTAAGATGAAAATTGTGTTTAGCTAATAAGTAGGTACTTAGGTTTTAAGTGTGTATGTCGCAATCATCTGGTTGAATCTGCTATTTGATTGAATGACTAGCGCATTCATTAAATGAAACATTTAAATGAATGGATAATGGACAACTCGTCAAGTTGTTTTATGTAACGTCCAACGGCTTGACTGATGGTCATTTAGCATAGATTTAGGATAAGGGAGTGGGTTAGGTTAGTTAGTTATTAAATAACCTTAATAACTAACTAACCTAACTACCTTAGATTAAGTAAGTTTATCAAGCGTACCCAATCAATTGTTAGAAAGAGTTCTTTTAAAAATGTAGTTCAATTAGAGAAAGTCAATAAAAATCTGGTTCAAGAGTTAGACAAATATCATAGGGATCTAGAATATTATAAAATCTTGTATGATGTAGAAACAAATGAATTAAAGGAGAAGATAGACTCTTTAAGTCAAATGTTAAATGAAGTCAACCAGAAGTATTCTGCTGCCCAAATGCAAATAAACGAGCATATACAACAGGCAGATGACTTAATTAAGTTGAGTAATGAAAATATGGATCGCTTTGAGTCGCTGACCAATAAATATGTATGTCAGTGTTCAAAAAGTGACAATGAGCAAACGTCGCCCCATAAGCTTGACTGCACAGACATACATAGTGTTAAACCCGTGACAAAAATTTCAACTAGTAAAACTAAACACCTTTCCGAGCAGGAAATTATTGTGTTGTCAGATAGTATTGGTCAGGGTTTTGGCGCTATGCTCAACAATTTAGGGCTTAAAGTCACTAATATTTGCACTCCTAACAGTTCATTTAATTATATAATCAAATCACTTGATCATTTCAGCTTTAATAAGAATAATATTGTAATTATACTATATGGAGATAGTTTAAATATAAAAAATAAGGATATTGATGTAGGATTTCAAAAAATGTTGGAAATTAGTAGTCAGACTAAATGTAAATTTATGTTGTGTACATTGCCGTACCTACCTGGTTTGACACAAGAACAAAATAGATTAATTCATAATATGAATTTAAAATTGTATAATGTAACAAATCATCATCGTGATGCATTTCTTTACTTTGACATTAATTTGTGTATTAAATCTTTTACTTTGACAAAGAATACAGTGTATCTGCCATCTAGATATAAGCGAGAACTTGCTATGTTAATAGCATATAATATTAACCAGTCTGGTACATGTTTGTTATCAGACCCTGGATCTACTATAATTTTATGTAGTAGTAATAATAATTATATACACCAACCTTGTGTTGACAGAAAATCTAGCCCTAAGCTAGATTTAAACTAGTATATAAGACAACAGCTAAGCAGACTTTTTCTATTGTACATCAAAACATTCAAGGCTTGGCTAGCAAATTATTAGAAATAGAATTATTTTTAAATCATAATAGAATTAAGGTTTTTTGTGTAACAGAACATTGGCTTAAACAATGTCAGTTGGTAATAAATATTGATAATTATACATTAAAAAGTATATACTTCAGGACATATGCTATTCATGGAGGTTCTCTTATTTTTGTACACAATAGTGTAAAATGTAAAGAACGAACTGACATTGTTAGTCTTTCTGTAGAACGGACCATTGAACTGTCCTGTGTTGAACTGGAGCGTTACATTATTGTTTGCGTTTATAGACCCCCTTCCAGTGACTATAATATGTTTGAGACAGTCATGGAAGAAATATTAAAGCGTTTAAGTAGGAGTAAAAAAAAAGTTATAGTATGTGGTGATTTTAATATTGATATACTTTTACAAACACAAACGGCTACACGAATTGTTAATTTGTTTCAGTCATTTAATCTGTATAAACTTTTTAATGAACCCACACGAATTACACCTACTTCTGCAACCTGTATTGATAATATATACTGCGACTGCTTCTGTTTAGAGAAAAATATTCTCAATACACTCACTTCGGATCACTGTGGCCAGAAAGTAGTTTTTGAATGGGATTGCTTACCTGAATTTAAAAGAATTAATGTTAGGCCTATAA
Source organism: Colias croceus (assembly GCF_905220415.1). NCBI lineage: Eukaryota > Metazoa > Arthropoda > Insecta > Lepidoptera > Pieridae > Colias > Colias croceus. The sequence continues at coordinate 7,181,872 of NC_059562.1, forward strand.
GTAAAAAAGGCATTAATAAATTTAGAGATAATATTAATAAAAACCTTCCCGTACTGAATGATCAATCCTGTAATAATAATCCTTGTGAAATGTTTAAAAATCTTTTCAATTTAGTTCATAATGAATTTGAAAAAATATTTAAAGTTAAATCTTTAAATATTACCAAGGATTTACCATTTAGTAAATGGGCGACACCTAGCATACATAGGTGTAGGATCGTTCTTTATGAGTTATATGGTATGAAGCAATATAATAAAGACCCATCTTTTCTTAGTTATGTTAGAAATTACTCAAAAACTTTTAAAATTGTTTGTTTTACTGCGAAGCGATTGTATATCAGAGATAAAATACGCGAATCGGATAATAAAGTTAAAACAGTTTGGTCTATTATTAATGGTGAAATGGGTAAAAGCAAATCAAGTAATACTATAAAACTTGTAAATAATGACAGGGTTATTGACAAAAGTGCTGATGTTGCGCTTGCTTTTGAAGAATTCTTCAGTAGTGTCCCTGTTACTATTACTAATAGTTTAAATTCGTCTTCAGCACTTGCAGAAACCTTTTTGAGGGACCATGTTGCGGGGTGCAGTACATTATTTGAATTACGACACGTAACTGCTAGTGATATTGTTACTGCCTTTAAGACGCTTAATCTAAAAAATACTTGTGATCTTTGGGGAATGTCCGTAAATTTAGTTAATAATATCATAGAAAATATTGCGAAAAATTTAGCTTTTATATTTAATAAGTGTTGTGACTATGGTACATTTCCTAATTTACTAAAGCTTAGTAAAGTTATACCTCTATTTAAGAAGGGCGATCAAGAAGACTGTAACAATTATAGACCTATCTCTATTTTACCAACATTAAGTAAGGTATTCGAGAAGTTAATATTAAACCAATTGAGTAGTCATTTTGCATCTAATGATTTACTGCACACCAAACAGTTTGGTTTCACAAAGGGGCGCTCAACCACAGATGCTGGGGTTGCACTTCTAACACATATATATAAAGCATGGGAAAACTCAAAAAATGCTCTGGGGATATTTTGTGACCTCTCCAAGGCATTTGACTGCGTTGAACATTGTACTTTGTTACGTAAACTTAATCACTATGGAATTAAAGGAAAAGCACAGAACCTCATAGCGTCATACCTGCATGATAGGATACAGACTGTGGTTGTTAATGGAGAACGTTCTAGCGGTGCGTCAATTAACATTGGTGTTCCACAGGGGTCAATTTTAGGTCCCTTCTTGTTCTTGGTATATATCAATGATCTTCCCTATTATTTGCAGGATAGGTGTGAAATAGTTCTGTTTGCAGATGATACCTCATTAATTTTTAATGTGGATAGGCATGACCCAAATGTTGACGAAGTGAACAGTGCTCTTTTACACATATCTGAATGGTTTAATGCCAATAATTTATTATTAAATGCCAAAAAAACCACTTGTGTTGAATTTTTACTTCCTAACGTAAAAAAGTTGAACAGAGATATTACCTTGAACGGGGAGGTATTGCATCCTACTGAGTCTACTGTATTTCTAGGGTTAACATTGGACGAGAAACTACAGTGGGGAGCCCATGTCAACACCGCTGCAGGTAAGCTCAGTTCAGCTGCATATGCAGTCCGAAAAATAAGGCAACTCACCGATGAAGATACGGCTAGACTGGTTTATTTCAGCTACTTTCATAGCATTATGTCCTATGGAATTCTACTGTGGGGCAGGGCTGCAGATATAGAAACTATATTTATCTTACAGAAAAGAGCCATTCGCTCTATATATAATTTACGTGCTCGGGATTCACTAAGAGATCATTTTAAGAATACTGGTATCCTTACTGTACCATCACAGTATATATTTAATAATATTTTGCATGTACACAAAAACGCCGACTTACACACAAGAGTAGGAGATAGACACGATTATGGCACAAGGAACAGGAATAGAATTGAAATGCCATTTTTCCGATTAGCTAAAGTTAAAAATTCATTTATGGGTCAAGGTATACGCTTTTACAATAGAATTCCTCACAATATTAAAGAGTTTAGTAGTTCTAAATTTAAAACTTATATAAAAAATGTATTAGTTCAGAGAGCGTACTACAATATTCAGGAATATATGGACGATAAAAACCCATGGAGGGTTGTCGCGTAAAAACCACAAGACAGTTCATTGGCATATTATGATATATTATGTAGTTAGATATAAGTTTCATATATTGTAATATTTACATGATTTTAAAAGAGCAACTATGGAGTTTCTTGCCGATTCTTCTCCATAGATCACTGCTTTCCGAATCGGTGGTAAATGTTAAAATAATTATGTAATGACGATTCGAAAGTGCTACTAAATAGTAGTCTAATTGAATAAATGAATGTTTGAGTTTGAGTTTGAGTTTGAATACATCTTTCACAATAGAAAAGAAAGAAAAAATGTTACTAAGACTGTGTAATTTATTTCCATTCTTACACACATTACATATAATGACATAACGATGTATGCACACTCGTACATTTTTTACTCTCATGCTATTATCTTTTCCATTGTTTGTAGTAATTTCATTTCTACATTATATTGTGTTAAAGAAAAGGGGAATATTGTGACACACGCATAATATACGAGCTTACTTAGTGTATTCCAAACACGTTATAATAATATTGTATATAGACTTTTTGCGAAAGGAATTTTAGCTATCCCACAAGATATTAATCTATACTATGCTAATATTATGATGCTGAAGAGTTTGTTTGTTTGAATGTTCTAATCTCAGGAACTTACTGGCCCGATTTGAAAAAATTCTTTCGGTGTTAGATAACCCTTTTATCGAGGAAGGCTGTATGGCTATGTATCATCACGCTAAGACCAACAGGAGCGGAGCACTGCGGGTAAAACCACAGCCCACAGGGCACAGCTAATACATTATATACGCAGAGTTCAAGGAATTTTAATTTAATTATGTAACGATAATTTTGAATGGTGTTCATAAAGTCGGATTCCGTGAGCGGTCCGACTCTCCACAATGTCCTTATGAGACGGGAACACGGTCATCAATCTTTGAATATTGCTTTCACGGGCCGTGCTGCGGTCATTGTGGAAACGCTTTTTAACTTGATTGAAATTTGACTTCGAAATAAACATATATATATATATATATGTATATATATAAAAAAATAAAGTAGGTGTTAATTAAGTTTGTAAGTAACTACTTTATAATTACTTACTGTCGCACGAAAATTCGTCTGCTCTGAAACGAAATATTTTTACCTAATATTTTTCAAAACTGCTCCACCCATATCATGATGTTATAATTTAAATTGTAGCTTGTTTAATAAATACACGCTTTCATATTATTCCCTTCATGCCTGTAGTTCCTGAGATAAGGGTGTTAAATTGAAGCGGCTTCAATTTTATTAGGTCAATTTTAATAGGCAGAAAAAACAGGGCAAAGGGCAAACGCTTTTTAATGATATCAGGTGATTCAAATTATGTGAAACAACTTAGGGTTTAAGCCTATTGCTGGATTGTTTTTAATGTTGAAGTAATATCATCTGACGAATCAATTTTAAAACATAATATTAAAGACACTTTACAAAACGCCCACTTTTCACAACATACCTGCAACATGAATATATAAATAGCTAGATATTAATACATCGCGGTCCGGCTCCCGGGGGTCTACCCGGCTAAATTAAAAACTCCTCAAGCGATCCCTTGTCCCGGATCCATCAGGGAATATTACATTTAAATACAACCTTTATGTTGGTTCAGTTAATTTCGTATATGCGCTACGTTTAATTGATTTTGAAAAACGTGATAAGAGTGCGTGATTTAATTAAGAGTAACTTTAAGTTTAAAAAAAATAGTTCAAAAAGCAAAATAACTTAACCTTTATAATTCGGAAATACATATAAAATATCCTATACCTCCTTTAGAATAAGTTAAACTGCATAACAACCCCTTTTTTCTACACTTAAACATCTATGTATAAAATAAATCTAGTACCATAGAAGCTATCCATGCACCATAATTCATCGAAATTCGTCCAACAGTTCCTACATCAAGTTACAAACAAAACAGTAGTTTCAAACTCAAACATTTATTTATTCAATTAGACTTCTTTTAGAAGCACTTTCGAATCGTCATTACATATTTTTAACAATTATACAATAATACCACCGATTCGGAAAGCAGTATCTATGGAGAAGAACCGACAAGAAACTCCATAGTTGCTCTTTTAAAATCATGTCAATATTAATTTTACATAATGTTTAACTTATATCTAACTACATAATATGCCAAAGAACTGTCCTGTGGTTCTTACGCGACAACCCTCCATGGATTTTCATCTTCCATGTTCCAGTTCAACTCCAAAGCCTTGAAAATATATTTCTCACCTGCAGTAATACATTAAAAACTTACTGAAAGTGCAGTTTTTATCGTAAATCAAATAAATAGCACATGCTGAAGTGTTTATTGTTGGCCCCATCTCCAAACGGTATATAAATAGTGTTTGTGGTATTATGGGCTTTTGTTTGAGTACCCTCTTTTAGTATAAGAGTATGGCCGCCAAATATTGTACAATAACAGTCGTGAAATCGTAACACACCGTAACATACGTGACTGATAGTAACATACGTGATTTTGTTAAGCGTAGTGTACATTACAACTAATAATGCAGGAGATTTTTTTTACATTTCTGTTTTATATTGTTAATTAAATTATTTGATTAAATTACTTTAAAACTCAATAAAACAAATTTAAATATTAAAGAAAAAGTTTTATTTCTCAAATTTTGTATTTCTATAAGACTTACAAATGCAAGAATCATTCACAACTTATGATATTAATTACGAATACGAATTATTATAGTAAAAAAGTTACTAACTTCCGAAACATATATAGTTTTTGAAGTGGGTTCTCTTTATGTAAAAAAGTAAATTTTTAACTTTAGATTCTCTAGTGAGTACTACCCCTAAGAGCCGCTCACGGATGTTACGTAACACAATAGTAACACATGGTATCATTCGTGAATAAAAATATGGTTGGACATAACCTAAAAAGCCTTTATTCGCCAAAGTATTGTAGTAATAAGACGCCGCATAGTTTTATTTGTTACTAGAACACTAAAGCTACACACATAATTTAAATAATATAGTAAATTTGTATTCTTACCTTGCATAATTCTCACTCAAAATTATAAAAATGTTGCGAAGCAAAAATGCCGACTACCTTTCGATTAACTTTGACAGTAACAAAATGGCGATTTTTTTTCTAAAGGTTGGCCAACATGTAAATCGGTGTTGCCACTACTTAAAAATATTTTTGTGGCTTGGATATCTAGTTATTTAGGGTGTTATTTTATGGTAACCGTGCGTGAAGTATCATTCGTGAAAAAAAGTGAGACATAGTTTTAAGTGAGTTTTATATTAATTTCTTTTATGTTATTTTTATTAGAACTTGTTAAAACTATCCACAAGTTTACAGAATAATTTAGAAATACCAAAATTTTACAGGTATCAATAGATTTTTGCATAATTTTCTGACTTCAAAGTGTGAGATGACTAAGTGGGACACATGATTTTAGTATGGAAAGGAAAATAAGCATTTCAAAAAAAAAAATATTGAGCTTGTTAAAGGCACTCAAAATTAATTTAAATTATTAATATAATGATAAATATAACATAGTGAAGCTGAAACTATTTAAAAACTACCATAATTACTATATAAAAAAATCTGGTGCTATATAAAATGACAAGGACATTTTTTTTTTCTTGAATGTACAATTTTTGGCGGCCATACTCATAAATCCTTTTTTAAATAGTTTTTTTTAAATAGCTTGAGATTTGGAAGAATCGGTTTATTGTCAGATAAATATTATTATGTTTATAAGGGCTGATTTTTCAATCCTTGGTTAAAATTTATCCGTCCAATAAAGTACCTATTACACGAACATTTTAAAATGTCACCTGTAAATTGTCAAATACGGACGATTAGAATACATTTTTGAAATGGTAGTTTAATACGTTATTCGATGAATAAGTTTTAACCAACGATTGAAAAATCAGCCCTGAAAGAAGTAATATGATATACATATTATTACCATCTACATAATATTATGGAGGGACAAACTAACAAAAACTTTAAAATATAACGTAAGTTTTATAAAATAGCGTTCAGAATTATTAAAACAAATAAACAATACAAATAATTTGCGTACAAAGCGCCATCAGGTGGCGCGTCCCGCGCATCCGTCGCAATTAATGGCCGCTTGTCGCCTGTGGGCCACGAAATATGCGGTTTTTATTAATTTTTATAAATAATTGAGTGTCGTATTAGCTGAATATTGTTTTGTGAATTAGAAAAGAAACTTATTTTTAATGAGTATGTTTCATAATAATTGTTAACTTTACAAATAAAATGGAAACACGTTAACACATCTCCGACACCATGATTAATAACATTTAGATGAAAACATACTTAGTGATATTATTAAAGAACGTCCTCATATAGAACATTGCTGATTTATATAATTTATCGTGTAAAGCAAGGTTGCTTTTGCATTGTCACCGCAAATTAATTATTGTTAACACCATTAGATTGTGTCGAGGCATAGATTATAATCCAACTGTTTTTGCAATCATACGGAAAATCACACATATGAAATGAAATTCGCTCGCTTCGTGCCCATAGCAAAGTTATTAATGAAACTAGTGTCGGAATTGTTTGTGCACTGACCGGCCCTCTGTCACGCGACGCGTCACGCGCGTCACGCGACGTGTCGTTATAAAAGTATTTGTCACGTTGTTCGTACAGATCATACGTGTTGACCTTTTTGATGATAGTTTGCTAAACGATCCAGATTGTGAGATTTGACTGGACGATTTTTAGCAATTTTAACCCGGCGTCATTGAGGTTGGGTCAAAATGACCCGGCTTGTTTATAATTTACAATATCTTTGTAATTACGTGCACGATTGTGCTGTTCTTTGTAGTAGCTGGAGCTAATAATGTACATTAATCGTTTTGGAAGTGAAATCCTTTCGACGTCGAGTGTACTGGGAGCTACACGCGTGTATTTTCGAAAAAGGTAAATATGACCCATCCTCACAATTGATGTAACAATTTCGCGCCATGGCTAAGTTATCTTTTTTTACTGTTGTGTATGATTTCTTGGTGTCTGCAAACATTTTTTTGCTTGTTTCTGTGAATTTAATGTTTTTGTTTGTCCAACAGGTACTTATTATAAAATAGGTACTATAAACGGTTAGAATAGAAAATATCACGTATCAAGGCGGGTTTAGACTCTGTCTTGTCTGACTCAGACTTACCTTATTATGATGATGAAGTAGAAGAAGAGGATCGTTAGAGTGCGGAGTGTGTTTCAAGCGGAGAAAAGCGAAAACCCGAATTCAATACCTTTTACAATAAAACTAAATATGGGGTTGACGTCGCTGATGAACTTTGCGCCTCATATGATGTGAGTCGTAACTCCAAAAGGTGGCCCCTGACAATTTTTATGCCATGTTGGACACACAGGAATTAATCCTCTTATAAATACGTCGCATAAATAAAAACAAACCAAACGATAAGCGACATAATTTTTTGAAAAACTTAGGTCTTGCTCTGGTCTTAGAACATTTGAAAATTCGCCAGGAATTGATCGATTGCAATGACAAATGGGCAAAAGAATCAGAGAATTTATTGGTGGATCATCAGAGGAGCCACCTGCAATTCCCGCAAAAGATGTTAATTGTGTCCGGAAATAAAAATAGTAAAACAAAACATTTTTGTCAAGTTTGCCCTAAATTTATTTGTCCTGAACGCATCATGGCTTTCTGTATTAATTTCATTTACAACGAAGATTCTAAATACCTTTGTTAAAGTTTTTTTTTCTAATATATTAGACTTAAGTTTATAAAAATGCTATTTGTAACCAAAATTACTGGTTATTAGCGTAGTAATGACATGAAAACGTAAGAGGTCTATATTTTGTTCCGATTTTTATGAGTTTATGTCAAAGTTGATTAAAGTGAATAAAACGTTGGTTAATTACTATTTTTATTTTATATTATCAAAACCAGAATACCTATAACCTATAATAATAACACAGAATACTAATTTTCTTAAAAAGTTTAAAAATAACAACTATAAAATATATGGGTAACATTGACCCACCTCAACGTTCGCGTATCTGTTTTCTACCACAATGACGCCGGGTTAAAATTGTTTGAATAGATAAAAAATTGGATCGTTTGGCGGGATTCGAACCTGCGTCTTTTCGCAGTTATAAAACTAAATTTAATATTTGAAGGGAAACAGTTATTGGTTAAAATCTTTCTAGAAATAGGTATAACTACTACTCGACCAAGCTAAGTTTGCACCTCGCGTCGGTCACACTGACGCTTACGTACGGTCCGCAAAAAAAGAATTCGCTATGACTTAAAAAAAGTAAACAAATGTTGTTTCGATTTTACTTTGCATTTATTGTTTTGTTTGCAGTTTGCACCTCGTTGGAATGCGGCGCCCCGCAAACTTAACTCGGTCGAGTTTTTCATAACTAATACCTAAACTAACATTATAAAATAATAGAGGTCCGCCCCGGCTTCGCCCGTGGTACATATTTCGTAATAAAAGATAGCCTATGTCCTTTCTCGGGTATCAAAATATCTCCATACCAAATTTCATGCAAATTGGTTCAGTAGTTTAGGCGTGATTGAGTAACAGACAGAGTTACTTTCGCATTTATAATATTAGTATGGATGTGACAGTAGCAATGTCTGTCTATCTCTTCTTAATGTATCAACCACTACATAGATTTGGATAAAATTTGCTAAAAAATAGTTCTAATCGACAGGTTACACCTTCTGGCGAAATATCCGTAAATATTATCACGAATACACACAAAAAAAATCAAATAATATCAAAATTTTGCACCCCTTGCATATTCTCAGAATAACTTCGCATGATTTCCCAAGCAATAAATTACGGAACATTATTATCTCTTTTATAGAATATGTTGCAAATGAGAATTATTACCAAATTATATTTACATTATACGAAGCGAAATGAACATCTTTTGAACGCAATAAGATTAAATTGCGATTTGTGATGAAGTATATTCAAATATTTTAATAATGTCTAATTCGTTTGTAAAATATTGTTTTGCTTGCGTTTTTATTAAGTGTTACCATTCGTATATTATGTATTTCAATTCATATTATTTATTAATCTTATAGTTGTTTACATTATAATATTACAAACAATTTTAAATTAATATGATTTTATGTGTGCAAAGGTCAATGAAATGTTTATATTATTTAATAAATAAATAATCCATACTAATATTATAAACGCGAAAGTAACTCTGCTGTCTGTCTGTTACTCAATCACACCTAAACTACTGAACCAATTTGCATGAAATTTGGTATGGAGATATTTTGATACCCGAAAAAGAAAAATAGGCTACCTTTTATTGCGAAATACGGGCGGCGGCCACGGGCGAAGCCTGGGCGGACCACTAGTAAATAATATACAAATAAATGTTGAAAAGGGTTAGGTACTTTCTATTATTATTTAACAAACAATTTAAACCTAAAACTAATACAAATTGAGTTAAAGTTTATGAAAATGGCGGCAAATCGCAAATTAAGTCCATGCGAATAGTGAATGTATAATTTGACTCCATTCAGTTTGATTGAAAATCACGATGGATAAATTATGTAACTGATTTGAATTTACTTGTCCGTGATAATCTTATTTCATTATTTAGTTCGCAATATCGTATTAAATAATTAATGTAAAGCCTAAAGTGAAAATATTATATATTACTAGCTTACCGCCCGCGGCTCCGCCCGCTTGGTCTAAAACCTAATAAATTATTACACTAAAACCTTCCTCTTAAATCACTCTATCTATTAAAAAAACCGCATCAAAATCCGTTGCGTTGTTTTAATTTCTCAATTAACCAAGAAATAAAGTGATGAACAAGGCAGCGAAATATTCCTTTGTTTGCGCAGATACAACCGCAGGGCATAGCTAGTTAGAAATAAAACGTGATTTGAGAGGAACATTGCAAAATGCATTAACAGTATTGATAGTCCCTGATTGAAAACATCGGATCAGCGGATTATCCAGACATATTACGGAAATATCCAATTTTTCATTGGATTGCCATGTATCTGGATTCTGGATGACTATTGAATCTATATTAATATTATAAAGTTGAAGAGTTTTCTTGTTTGTTTGAACGCGCTAATCTCTGGAACTTGTTCGATTTGAAAATTTCTTTCGGTGTTAGATAGCCCATTTATCGAGGAAGGCTATAGGCTATATTATTATATATTAGGGTTACTTGTGAAACACCAGCAACCTCGCAGGACAAGATAGCTAACATCATAAGTAACAAAATTTGTTCTACGACTTTTGGCATAACGCAATAATTTATTTTTAAATGATTTTTTAAACTTTAATTGTACTCTCCTAACATTTGTAAGTCTATGTTCTATTCATTATCGAAAGGACGACGCGACGCCCCCTTCCCCCTCTCGTTCGCTTGTTGTTTACATAATTTTTGAAATGCGCGTAGAGGTTATAATATTCAAACGGAAAATTAAATGAATATTTATTTTTGTATGAAAATAAAATCTAACAAATTATCAAAAGTCGTAGAACAAATGTTGTTGCTTATGATGTTAGCTATCTTGTCCTGCGAGGTTGCCGGTGTTTTACAAGTAACCCTGTATATCATAACAGGAGCGGAGCAATGCGGTTGAAACCGCACAGCTAGTTCTTTATAGGTACACAGTTATGTTAAGACTAGAGTACTAAACGTTTGCATTTTCAGAACGTTACAATTTTTTTAGACAAGATCATTTAGTAGAGAATAGAGATATCGCGATATGAAGCCTTTTGTTTGTGTGGTGCTAAAATTTGATATAAGGCGAAATTATATTATCGTCGTAAAATTAAGCTCATTACAAATAGTGAACTGAATAAAATACATACCTGCTTTTATAATAAAAATATTTAAAACATAAGTATGCACAGTACTAGAAACGATATGCTTTCCATTTTGCAATATTTTTCCGATAACAAAAAATCGAACTCTATCTATCCTAAAATGAATAAATACTTATCTTATGAAATAGAATCACATTTTTGCAATCTATATCATCTTTTCCTTTCAAGCATCATCTTGATGATCACTTTCATCATAAAGGGTTTACTTCAAAATCCCGTAAATAGAACACAAACAACATAAGACCCGGTCTGTTTGTCCGTACGTATCCGCAATGCCTTGATTAAATTGTCGATGTCCTGCAGCGTGAGTAAACACGAGTGATTGAACTAGTATCGGTCAATACTATACTATGACAATATTTGCTGGACTGCGGTTACGTTTTCTGTAAGTAAATGTTTCCTGTTAATTGATGTTTTTTAGATAAGACGGTTGAAGTAGGTACCTAGCTGAAAAAGAAAGAAAACGAAAGATCCGTTATTAATTAACTGCTATTTGTTACCAGTAAGTAACAAAAAACCAGTATGCCTAAGTTTATAAAGTTTTAATCTTGTATATATTATGTTACCGGAAATGTATGTAATCCGTCATTGTATACAATTCATAGGAAATGTATATAATTCCTAAAATCGTACGGAAATGTGTGAAATAAATTATTTTATACACATTTCCTAGGAAATCTATACATTTCCTAAATAGCTATCGGAAATGTAAAACATTTAAGATATTGATATGTCGCAACTCGCAGGCAAGTTGTATATAATCTGGCCGTTTACAAACGGTCGGCATTTTGTAGTAACTATGCCGATAATTCGTAATCAGAAATTTTTGGTTTGGATAAGGGGGTGGGTTAGGTCAGGATCGTGTTTTTTAAAACTACACAGAAATAGGAGCCCCAAGAAGTGGGGCTCCGTCGGCTCGCGACCGTTTTGGAAAAAGACGAATTTTCGGCATATTAAAACAGCTAGCCGTAATGTAATACGGCGGATTGTACAATCCGACTGCGCCAAATATACGCGAGGACAGCGGGACGAGGGGACTGATTACTTGCAAAATGAAAATTTGATTTTATAAGAATAAATATAAGTTGATTTTGTGATATTTACGTTAAAGTTAAATAATTGATTTTTAAAATGTTAATTAAGTAGTAAGATAATAAAATGAACATAATATTATTAAAATTTTACGGTATGACTGTTACTCGATTGTATCAATAAGAGCTATAATAAAAAAAATAACAACGAGTTTTATTACAGAAAGCATTTACTTAACACATTTCCTAATACGATATTGGAATTGTATACAATTCCTAGGAAGATTATACATTTCCTAGGATATGCATGCATTAAATAGTTTTTGAAGCAATATTTTATACATTTCCTAAATGGTATCGGAATTGTACACATTTCCTAGGAATTGTATACAATTCCTTGATTTCATACATTTCCGGTAACATATATAAAAATGAATCGCAAAATGTGTACCAACAGGTAAGCGCATAACTCGAGAACGGCTGAACCGATTTCGATAATTCTTTTTTTATTATAATATTCCTTGAAGTACGAGGATGGTTCTTATGTAGAGAAAACGTAAACATCTACCACGGGCGAAGCTGGGGCGGACCACTAGTTTTATATAATAAAAAATCTTAAAGCATACATAATATTATCCAATAATATTAAATTATGTAAAAAATAATATTGTTAATTATTTTAAATCTTCATTAATATAATTGTAATCGCTGTTTGAATTCACAATATCGCATCTTTTTTTATAAAACTACTAGATTTTCGCACTCAACTTCGCCCGCGTAGAAGGGAAAACCCGCATAGTTCTCGTTTTCATAAGATTTTTGGGTTAAAAATTATCATACGTGTTAATCCAAGTTATTTACCCTCTATGTGTGTACCAAATTTCATGAATATCGGTTCAGCAGTTTTCGCGTAAACGAATAACAAACAAACATACATTAAAAATTTTAATAAAACACAAACCAACACCGCAAAATCACCATGAATACATATTATAGTGTTAAAACGAGGGCGCTACGATAGGGCTGGCACACATCGTTAAATAAAACATAAGTTGATGCCAATTTGCGAATGAGCCCGCCCTAAGTGATGGCAGGAATCCTGTATGAAGTCGTGGTGAAAATATTGGCCATGCATTATGCAACACTGCGTATTATGTTTTGCTAGGCCGCGTTCACACCGAAGCGTAATGGTGCGGATAATCCGCTCGAATTCGCTAGAAAGCAGGTTATTCTGCGCATTTGTTAATAGTATTATTTCTAACGGTTTTTAATCAGGAAGATACTGGTGCCTTGTATATTCTAGTTAGAAGATAGCATCAAATAAATATATAATCAAATAACAATTTCATAACAATTTTTCGTAGTATATCTAGTGGTATGACTGGATTAAAAGTTTTATTCTACAGCTTTTTCAACAAAATGAGACTTTCTTACGGGGTTATTCGTATGTGCATCGCCAATGATGAAAACGATTTCCACCCTAATTGTTCGAAAAAAATGGAGTCATAAAAATAACTACAAAATCGAAATGAAAAATGTAATTATTTGACATTGAAGAATAAGTAACTAATATAAATTTATGAAAAGCTTTCTTTTTTGCGACAATAACAAGATTCCCACATTTCACAACAACATGAAAGTTCACAAAATTAAACAATGCTACGGTGTGAGCGTCAGCCCGCATAGTTCTCTAATGAAATTGTCCATAAATCTGTAATATTGGACTGGCGACATGCCTAACTACTGTGTTTTCCTGCTCCCCTCTTCTCCACGCCCCTCCGCACCCCCGTCCCCGCGTCCCCGAAACGTTTACATAAAAATACGTCGCCGAAAGAAATAAGGCATATATTTGAGCTTTATTCCATTTGTATTAAAATGCGTGATATATTTGCGTTTTAATTTAGAGCCAACGTTTTACGTAATCTAAAGATTTTATAAATTACTAGTGGTCCGCCCCGGCTTCGCCCGTGGTATAGTTTCGCAATAAAAGGTAGCCTATTTCCTTTCACGGGTATCAAAATATCTCTATACCAAAATTCATGCAAATTGGTTCAGTAGTTTAGGCGTGATTGAGTAACAGACAGACAGACAGAGTTACTTTCGCATTTATAATATTAAGTATGGATTGATTAAATTGTTAGTTTATTAGTGAAATTAGTTACCTACCTATACGATATCCATACTTTACCTGCATTACCCACTCGTAAACAAGTTAATTTACAATAAAGCACCTGAAACTTCTATTTAATTCAGTCAAGTAGTTTCAGAGATAAACCGTAACGAACACACAAACAATATTTTTATACTTAGGTTTATAGTATTTTCGCAATTGTGTTCTTCATAATTCATAAAGCGCGTCACACACGGTGAAGATACTATAATATTTTATGTTAAGATTCTCTAATATAAAATGTTATAGTATCTTAAGGTATCCGGTATCAGCGTTCTGACCATCATTTTTCTTTTTGTCATTGTAGTATCTTCACCGTGTGTGACGCGCTTTGTTATATAATCATTATTTTTGACACAATAAATGCAATTCAAAATAATACAAATATTTCTTATAATGCATTTCATCAGGTGACGGGTAGTTATATAAAACTGTAGCTATACAGTGAAGGGATAACAGGGCTGTGCACTCAGGCAAGTGAGCTTACGGAGCAATTAATAAATTGCGTCACGTTAATAAGTGCAGCGGATTATCCTTGGCCGCTGTAGGGCTGCACACATGCAGAAATAATAAAAAAATGCATTTCGTTTTTAGAATTGTTGAATAGAAATGATATTTACGTTGGATATAAGAGAAAAGTTATTTAAATTGATATATAGGAGATCGTCCCTGGTTCTAAAAACTCAGAGTAGAATTTTACGGATATTACCGAATGATATTTTTTCAGTTGTTTAAACTTTAAAGTTACACTTGTGTGTTTATGTTTTATTTAACCTTCATTTACTTTTAATTTTAATAGCTATAGACAGCAAAAAATAATAATTCATAATCTTCATATACAACATTTTCTGGTAATTTATTATTATTATTATTTATATCAAAAATTAATAAAAATTACGAGACAAACTTTTGCGCGACAGCCCTACCGCCCGTCTCTCCTGTGCTTCGTTGATCCAATCCTCACTCTATTTGCTCCATTCAAAGGGCTTTAGTATGCTATATTTTTACCCTGAAGCGATGGCAGACCCTTTGCGATGCCCACATAATTTCAATATTTATTATGAAAATAAACAGAAAATACTTAGGAAACAACGAAATCGGATTATTGTTCTTATTGTATTTACTACATAAATAATAAAATAAATAAATCAATAAGTATCAAATACTGCTAGCTATATTCCTTAATATAATAATGTCGGAAATTGGAGAGAGCTAATTACTTGACTGTAACTTAATATTCGTATTACTGTAGTAAATGTTTTGTGTTTATGTACAATTTGAGCCCAAAGGAGATTATGAACATAAAATATTGAAAGAAACGTTGGCGAATCAGTTGTTAAAGTGAACTAAAAGCTAAGCAACATACATTAAAAAACAATACCTTCATTGCTATGATTCCATCATCAATATTATTAATTTTTTAAATCAAGTGATTCATGCCTGAACGCGGGTCGGCCGTGCACGTACGGGGTCCGGTTGGGGCACGCGGTGCCCACGAATGTGTATGGATATTATGTGTTGTGTATATTATGTGTATGTCATCTATTTCCCGGCTCCGGCACGGCTTCTGCTTCATATAAGTATGTGTAATCATGCTTTAAACGTGTACACTGTACGTATTTGTCATTCAAAATTGCTGCAACCAGATCATTATAAATACTTTTCTCCTAACTATTTGCATAAAACTCTAGGTTTGCCAACCGTGCGTTATCACCGAAATATGAATCACACAGCCGTTGAACGTATTCCTCCACAAAGATTGTGTCACGTCAGCCAGACTACGTAATCAGAGCGTCATGTATTATTCAACGCGGGGAATGCTGGCTTGTTGTTTTTGACGACTAAACGACTTCCGATGGCTCGTGCTGATAGTACACTTGGTGGCAAATAAATTGTCTACGTTTTCTAGTGTGTGTTAGTGGTTACGTTCGGTGCAGTTGATGGTCTGGTAACGTGGATGTCTTAGCTGGTAAACTGGCTTATACAGAGTGTAATCGTTAAGTGTGCACAGGCGATTTTTCCGTAAGTATTACAGATAACAAAATACTTTAAACTGATATCGAAAGTACTTATCTAATGAGTAAAATGGCCGTAATAACTTAAAAAAAAAACGAGAAATATAAAAAAAAAAAATCTTTAAACCCATTAAGTATGAAATATGAATATCCCATATACTTACTAATTACTTCGCAAATTTGAATGGCATTTCCACGCTTTTTCCGTACATTTTCACGCATTTTCCGGATATTTTCCGGGCATTTCCCAGGCATTTCCCTGCCATTTTCCTTGGATTTTACAGGCATTTTCCACGCTTATCCCGGACATTTTCACGCATTTTCCGGAAAAATTTCGGGAATTTTTCGGGAATTTCCCGGGCATTTCCCAGGCATTTTCCGGGCATTTCCCAGGCATTTTCTGGATATTTTCCGGACATTTCCCTGGCATTTTCCGGAAATATCCCTGGCATTTTCCACGCTTTTCACAGACATTTCCCTGGCATTTTCCGGGCATTTTTCCAGCGTTTCCCAGGCATTTTCCGGGGATTTTCCGGACATTTCCCAGGCATTTTCCGCGCTTTTCCCAGGCATTTCCCGGTTATTTTCCAGGAATTTCCCACATTTTCCGGACATTTCCCTGGCATTTTCCGGACATTTCCCTGGCATTTTCCGCGAATTTCCCAGGCATTTTCCGGATATTTTCCGGACATTTCCTTGGCATTTTCCGGGAATTTCCCAGGCATTTTCCGGTGATTTTCCGGACATTTCCCTTGCATTTTCCGGGCATTTTCCGCGCTTTTCCCAGGCATTTTCCGGGGATTTTCCAGACATTTCCCTTGCAAATTCCGAGCTTTTTCCGGACATTTCCCTGGCATTTCCCTGGCATTTTCCGGGCATTTTCCGGTGATTTTCCTGCCATTTTCCGGGGATTTCCAGGCATGTTCCACTGTCAGGATGTCAATATGTGGTGTCCACTGAATATCAGTTGAGAATCTAAGTGTCTTATATGTCCTTAGATTCTCAAACTACTGAGTGGATATTATCCATTTTGTGCCATTGTAACTAGTTAATTTTAAGTTAATTTTATTTATTTTATTTTTACTTATGTGCATCGGTACAAATAAATTTATTTTCTTTCTTTCTTTCTTTCTTGCTTTAACCGGACATTTTCACACATTTTCCGGAAATTTTTCGGGAATTTTCCAAGCATTTTCCAGGCATTTTCTGGACATTTCCCTGGCATTTTCCGGGGATTTTCCAGGCATTTTACACTCTTTTCCCGGACATTTTCACGCACTTTCCGGATATTTTTCCGGACATTTCCCAGGCATTTTCCGGGGATTTCCGGATATCCCCTTAAAATGCTTGCTAAATACCTGGGAAATGACCAGAAAATGCCTGGATATATGTATGATCGGAAAATTCTCGGAAAATATCCTGAAAATGCCTGGGAAATGTCTGGAAAATGCCAGGGAAATGTCCGGAAAATGTCTGGGAAATGCCTATAAAACATCCGGAAAATCCCCGGAAATCCCTGGAAAATGCCTGGAAAATAATATCTGGAAAGTATCCGGAAAATGCGTGAAAATGTCCGGAATAAGCGTGGAAAATGTCTGAAAAATCCCCGGAAAATGTATGTATGGGAGATAAAGATATTTTTTTTTATATTTCTCGATTTATTTTTAAAAATTTATTACGGCCATTTTACTCATTAGGTTAAGTACTTTCGATAACAGTTTAAAGTTTTTGTTATCTGTTATACTTAAGGAAAAATCGCCTGTGTGAACGCATTTAAATTGAGTCAAAACTTAAAATAGGTACCTACTAATAAATCATGAGTATTTGCATTTTTTCTTTAGAATTCAGGGAATTTCATGTCATTTTTTGTTTACAGCAACATATTTTAGTTCAAATGTGTTACCTTTTTTTTATAGTTGGGAAATCTTCCAAAGATACCCACGGCCCCCGGGGAAGGAGCCGTGGGTTATGTCGGATCAAATGTTTTAACTTATTAATGATGAGATTTACAGACATAACAATTTATAATGCATGTGATGCAAAAGGTCGGATAAAAATAGTAGCTTTGAGTTCTGTTAATCAGAAGTTTAGCAAAAATATTACAGTTATTGAAATAGTAAACCTTTGTAATAATATGAAATAACATTATTGTATTGTTTCCACTTAGTTGCACCGCACTGTAAATCACTAGATTAGATGCAATCTCATTTTATAGCCAATATTGTATTAGATTTTTTAAAGAAATCTATTTCAAATAGCGCAGTAATCAGCAAAAAACCGGTACACAAAATATTATCTGGGTTGGGAATATAATGATGCAATTGAAAAGTATATCAAAGCAAGAAAAGGGATCTAAAAAGAATAAAACAGCTACTTCTAAAAAGATATTTTAATATAGCTTTTGTAAATAAAATTGCCTTTCACAATATTCCAGTAAGAAATTTTGCGAAGTACGAGACCTTCAGTAGGACCTACCTAATACCTAGAATTGAGAATTATGTCTTCTTTTGGCTGGCGTGTTATTTATTTTATTTTTGTTTATATACATAAAATAAAAATAAACACATACAAGAAAGTAGTTCTTAACATATTATTTATCTATTTTATTTATTTCAATTTATTCCTTGCCTATAAATTTAATACACATGTATGATGATATGTTTTTTATGGGTATAATTAATTTTTAGAAATGACCAAATACCAAAATATAGTAATTAATTTACGTAAAAATAATTGATTCTTTGAAAAAGCTCTATCAAAATAGAAACTTGACAACATATCGCATGTCTAATGATTCTGCGAACTCTAGGAGTTGGGGGTTCGCGGGGTTTAGGGGCCGGGGGAGCGGGGCCAAGGGGTTGACAGCTAAGTAACGAGCGTGCCACATGTGGCCAGGGCCTTTGTAAGGCTTTCGTATTAGTATTTAAGTGTTTTGGAATTGTATTGTATGTAATTTTGGGTTTTTGATGTATTAATTTTGTGTACCTACTAATTATATTTGTATGTAATTTTGGGTTTTTGATGTATTAATTTTGTGTACCTACTAATTATATTAAATGATGCTGTTTTGTTTGGTAGCGTAAATCTCAGGAACTAGTGGTTCAATTTTTTTCAAAAGCAAAAGTTTTTAGAGAGCATCCGGGCTAGTTAATATACAATGAATATAATTCACTCAATATAAGTGATATTCCAGATACATTGCTTATGTCTTACTACATATTATTGTGTAATATATCAAATACAATTAAAGCATGCCCTTACAATAAAAGACAAGCACTATCACTACCTACATAGTATAAAACAAAGTCACTTTCTCTGTCCCCATGTCATTTGTATGCTTAAATCTTTCAAACTACGCAACGGATTTTGATGCGGTTTTTTTTAATAGATAGAGTGATTCAAGAGGAAGGTTTTAGTATATAATTTATTAGGTTTAAGTCAAAGCGGGCGAAACCGCGGGCGGTAAGCTAGTAATAGATATTTGAATAATAAATGAGTACAACTCAATTTGAAGGCGCTACAAAACGTACTAATCAAATAACTTTAACAACTATTCAGAAGAGTTTAAAACATCCATCACGCCACAATCACGGTAGAGTGTGCATCATTAACGAAGCCATGCTAGGGTTGCCACTATTGACAAATTAAAACAATTTATATTCTCAAGGCAAATCTGCTTGATGTAAACTATGATGATAATAACTTAGTTCTGAATCAATTTCGAGTGAAACCTAAAACCTCAGTATGCATAGAAAAGGAAACTAATTAGTTGCATGATATGACGAAAACGTATATTGTATTTAGTACAGATAGACACCGGACACGGTGTCTGTATCTCAATTAATCTATAATTGTGAATCCAGTATAAGAATGAACCAATTTTAATAAAACTTAAGACAAACTTGGGTAGAGATAGACTAACCGTCAAAGCCGGTTAAAAAACAATTATATTATTAAATACCAACTACTAATTCATCAAAACTTTTGTAGTTATCTTTACAAAGCCATTAATTTAGGCATTATTGAATCTATACATTTCGAGATTCAACGTACATTTCTCTTTTAGACAACCACTAGGTACCATCATATTTTATTTTAAAATTTTGTATAATGAAATGAATTGAGTGGCAGCCCTAGCCAGGTCCCCGGGATCGCGGGATACAGGAATAATTGATGCGGCGCCCAACAAAGAAACAGGCTGAATTATTAAGAAGGCTTCAAAGCCAGGCTTTCGAGTCCTTTTGTCACTTTTTTACGCTTTTGTGGTAGTAAAGGGAGGTTTTTTTAAGAAATTTTGGTGATTTCCAGCTAATGACGTAATAAGTCTGAATTTTTAATTAGCTTTACATGTAGTTGGACGAGCTTGAAATTTCCAGTTTTATGGCCCTGTTATGCGTTTGAAGTTTTCATTTTTTTGGTTGAAGTGTGATTGTTTTATTCAAATAATGTTATTTTGTTATTTAAACATACTTCTATAGCAGTGATATGTTTACAACTTTATCATACAAGTAACAATTAAGTACTATTCAACATATTCATTCATTCACATTCATTCAGGTCAATTAAAATTCTCTATAAGGTAAATTACGTGGCTTCGAATTATTTTCCTGAACCAAGTCTATATAGAAGTTTATTTCTAAATAGATACAAACTGAACACACGACTAATACTCTGGTATCACGAGCGTCGAACTCCAAAAGATATCAAAGTACAAAGCATATTTTCCTTGGAAAAATTCGCATTTTCCAACGCGATGTTATTCGTAATTTTTAGACTTTATATGTTACAATACATGAGGAGACGATATTTTGCCTTTAAATCCTATGAATACGATATGACAGAGGAAAATCGTGTCTGTTTGGTGAATCGAGCGTGGCAGTGTTAGCGGTGTTACATATTTTCTAAATTATTTTATTTTAATATTTTAAAGGATAATATTGTTTTTTGATGGCTAAATATTCTTTCAAAAAAATTTTTTTGAGCCATAAGACTAGGGAAGAGTAAGGAGACAGAAAAATACCATGTAGACAACCATGTAATACATTATGTAAACTTAGTAAGTACCCAAATATGTATATTCATAGATTTTGTTTTTAGATTTAGGTACTTTTTAAATTCAAAAATCACATTCACTTCTACTTGAAAGGATTAATAAACTCGCTTCGCTCTCCTCATGCTGTGGTTCACAAGAGGAAAATCACCTCCATTCAAATAATTTATATCATTAAAATAATATGTACCTATATGATAATATATCATAAATAAATATATAGCTTAAGGTTTAAGCATAACAAACACATTTTTACATGACTCTGTTTTTATAATATAGGTACAGATATAATATCCGCTACAAGTACGACCAACCTTTAGCAAAGTAAGTACAGCGATAAAGTAAAACGCGGTGGAAACAGTCGTTAATATTTTTCATAAGCGCGGCTCATAAACCACCAAGGTTAGTTTCTCGTGTGGATTAGTAAACTTTTAAAAGATATATTTCTCCGGAATTATAATTTAGTGGACGGCCTTTACGTAAATCTAGTTAATGTGATACAAGCTTGAGCCCGGTTCGCGCTTAATATAAAAGGAGCCTATGTTCATAAGTAAATTAATCACTACTCTGGATTACTACATTAGATTATCTACAAATTTAAAACCGCTAAGCTTTTCTGGTGAAAGTGTGACTACTACATACATAGTACATACATATACTTTACTAGCTGCTCCGCGCGGTTTCACCCCCGTGGCTCCTCTCCTGTTGATCGTAGCGTGATAATATATAGCCTTCCCCGATAAATGAGCTATCGAACACCGAAAAAATTTTTCAAATCGGACCAGTATTTCCCGAAATTAGCGCTTTCAAACAAACAAACTCTTCAGCTATGTAATATTAGTACCTATAGATTCATATTAAATAATTATTATAATCTCTATTACAAGACTTCATAAATAGGAGAATATCCATTTGAAATGTACGTAAGTTACATATTTGTACAGGAATATAATATTTACATAGCATAATACATGTTACAATCTGGAATAAACCGAAACAGTATTCACGGAGGGGTATATAATAATAATATACCTAGGGATTATATTATGTAATTAGTACGTATAATAACATAATATTTTCTTTACTTTTACTACTAAGTATTTACTGAATTCATTAGTGTACTTTTATAGAATACTAGTGGTCCGCCCCGGCTTCGCCCGTGGTACATATTTCGCAATAAAAGGTAGCCTATGTCCTTTCTCGGGTATCAAAATATCTCCATACCAAATTTCATGCAAATTGGTTCAGTAGTTTAGGCGTGATTGTGTAACAGACAGACCGACAGACAGAGTTACTTTCACATTTATAATATTAGTATGGATGTACCTATTTCGCAATTGTATTGCTTACAAAATAAAAGAAATCTAGTGTGAAACAACTTATGTTATTATATTATGGGCTATTATTATAAAGCTGAAGAGTTTGTTTGTGTTTTTAAACGCTCAGGAAATACTGGTCCGATTTGAAAAATTCTTTCAGTGTTAGATAGCCCATTTATCGAGGAAGGCTATATGCTATATTCACGCTAAGACAACAGGAGTGGAGCACTGCGAGTAAAACCGCAGGGCACAGCTAGTATAAATATAATACTTAATACAATTAATATATTAATACACTAGCTTCCGCCCGCGACTCCGTCCGCGCGGAAAAATTAAGAAAAATTAAGATTTATTTTTTTCTACGTATTTTTCCGGGATCGTATCGATCCAGTAACACCCCCTGCTATTTATTATTTCAATATTTTCAATGTACAGATTTGACCCTTCTACAGTTTTATTATATGTATAGATAATTCTGATACTAATGCGTATTATGTATTTTTTTCTAAATACTGCAATATTTGGTTCGGTACATAAATATCAAAAGACGCATATTTACTGATGCATTACCGTGTTTGTTATATAGGTATAGTTGATGTTTGTGGGACTCGCAGCTGAAGATACAAGGTAAGGGAGGAATAAGCAGCATTCATGTGAATTATTTTAATGCCGAATAAAATATAAGGTTGTGCTTTTGCGGGTTAATTTTGGGGTTATTTAAATTGGGAAAAAATAGATTTTATAATTATATGTGTCTGTAAAAGATATGGGGTTGATACCTATTCTTCGTTGTTTTCACTTTTATATACTCAATATGTCAGTATTTAAATGTTCATCTAAATATATTTAGCTGAACATTTAAAAAAGATATGAAGATCTGTATCGTAGGTATCAGTAATCAGTTGACGATGGATCATAAAATAAAAATCAATGATATTATCTATACAATATTTACTGAATTGCCGATGAAATTAAATTTAAAATTAAATTTCATTTTATAAAAAATGAAAATTTTATAAAAATTTTATAATAAAGTCCACTAAATAAAATACTATTTTTGGATGATAAACAATTAAACATATTAAACACTTAAATTTAATATCTGAATAAATCGCTCCGCTTCCCGCTCACACTCCACCCATGAATACGGCGTTATTCCTTTCATCCCGGTTGTAATCCGTAAAAGCAAAGAAACCCCAAGAATAACATAATAACGTTTATTTTGGTTCATTTATTTGGCTATTTGTACATGTATATTGACTGTGCATATAATATTATTATGGTTCGTTTGAGAAAATGGTTGAAACAAATTTTAAATAAGCTTTGGTTTATTATTCTTTTCTTATTTTTGAGCGTATTTTTAAGCTATTGCATAGCTTCTATCGCAGGCCTTGAGCGCGAGGACCGAATCGAGAAATTCCATAACGAAAAAACCTCACGCTCCCCTCTCCGACGGGCTCGGAGGTGTGGCTTGAAGGCATGCTATGCAATAGCTTTACCGCGGCAGTCCCCGAGTGCCACACGTATTTTTTTTTTGTTTGTTGAATTTGTTTCCGCTTTATAATTTACTACCTAGTATGAAAAAACTTAAAAAAGTGTATTATGAGAACAGTAGTCTTATTATCTTAATATATATAAATCTCGTGTCACAATGTTTGTCCTCAATGGACTCCTAAACCACTTAACCGATTATAATAAAATTCGCACACCATGTGCAGTTCGATCCAACTTGAGAGATAGGATAGGTTTTATCCCGGAAATCCCACGGGAAAGGGAACTATGCGGGGTTTTCTCTGAAAACGCGGGCGAAGCCGTGGGCGGAAAGCTAGTTATATTATAATATTCTTTCGGTAAACAAAAAGAATCGATAAATATATTTTATCGACTCAATTAACTCTCAAGGCACTGTTTAAGCATGAGGTAACATGAAATGATACGTGATTAATTCTTACATTTCTGTAAAATATTAAGAATTTATAAGAAATCGATATATTTAGGACACAGTACGGTATTAATACGGTTATAATAATTATTGCATATAATTTAAATTAATAAACACAAGCATTTTTATTATTCACATTTCGATGTGGTAATATTTGTTGCTGCTGAATGTACAAACTTATTAAGTAAAATTTTGATATTGATATATTGGAGAAAGATAGAGCATTTTTTAAGGTATCAGAATACTTAATTCATTTACATGATTTCATTCATCATAATATTATACAGTACCTATGTGTGTATTCCATACTTAATATTATTATAAATGCGAAAGTAACTCTGTCTGTCTGTCTGTTACTCAATCACGCCTAAACTACTGAACCAATTTTCATGAAATTTGGTATGGAGATATTTTGATACCCGAGAAAGGACAAAGGCTGCTTTTTAACCCGGGAAAATGACGCAATCCCGGAAATCCGGGAACGGGAATTATGCGGGTTTTTCTTTGACTGCGCGGGCGAAGCCGCGGGCGGAAACCTAGTATTATAATAAACATCAATAGGCTCTCCATATAGAATATTATTAGTAAGTTACCCTCAAACTATGTTATTATGTTGATTGCTGTTATTATGATGAAACTTCCAATCAAACATGATACATACTGATTACTAGTGGTTGGTAATAATAAGCAGGGTAATCGGTATACAGACAATGAAAGACTCGCTTTATAACTTACCTACTCTCCTATTCTCATGAAATTATTGTATTCCTCGATAAGTGTACAAGGTTTGGATTAAATCTGTCCGTTTAAAGTGGGTCAGAATCGAATCTAAAGCAGTCGATCACACACAAACGTACAGGAGCTAATACAACGTGCAAACGTGTTGGATACAAAATTGTATGCTCCTATGCAACTTTTAAATTCACTTTTTCAGAAACTCGACGTTTCACCAGCCTTCCTGTATGGCACAAATAACTTAACATACAAACTTAGCGACATGCTCCCAATATCCTAGAAGTACGTATTTATTAAGTTATAACTTGCAACGTACAATAGAATCAAACCGCAAGCCAACTTGAACTTACAAAGGAAACACACGGGTGAATATTTGAATAATAAACGCAAAAAGTTGGTTGTAACGTCGCATATGTAAATGCTGGCTTCGTTGCGAATATTAAGGTTAAAAATAACGTTCTTAGTAACGTGCTACTGTTTTATAGTTTATACTTATAAAGTGTATCAGTTTGATGTTCATATGTTTACAATGCTTTACAGGTTTATCCTTTCAATCTACTTTGATAAAGAGAAGGTTAATGATAAAAACTAGATAGGAATGTTTGATCTGTACTCACATTTTTATCATGAAAACACGAAGTCAACGCTGCAGGTGCTATTGAAAATAAGCCTATTTGCTTATCCAAATTTAAATAGCATTTACTATTTACTACACCTAATTATATACAGATTCCATTAGCTATATTCCACTTTAATATTTACATCCTTTTCACAAGCTTCTCCTTCTCTATTCACTTTTATAATGACGAAAAACAAATTGAATAAAAATAAAAAAATAAAATAAAGTTTATTTGACTCAGAAACACAAACACATGGAATTTACAGATCTAATTTGCAGGTACATACATTTTGTTACAACCAGAGTTTAAACAATGACCCCTATGCTAGGTTAAACCTGTGTTATAGGGGTCATTCAATATTCATGGTATACATAAGTGCAGAATAATATTTTAATAATGTTACGAGCGGTGGTGATGCGTTTATTATGTTCATTAATATCAGATAAACGCGTCAGAACCGCTCCCACCATTGACAACTACATTCCGAGCTATTAGACTTAGTTCTTCACCATCAGCCTGTTCGACAGGATCGAAACTTGATGATATATGATCAACTCATGACAACGTTGTCCCAACTGCGTCGGCTCAACCAACTACAATTAGTTAACTTTGCGCCTTAGAGCCTAACGTATGAGTTATATTGGTTTGGAGTGCCTTGTTTTGTGTGAGAAATAGTAATAAACAAAAATGATTATGTAATAATTATTAATATTATATTGCTAGTGGTCTGATTATACAGATTAGAAAATGTTTAATACCTATGTAAACTTCAAGGAACATATTCGCACAATTTTCTTCTGCTGTTCCATTGAAAATAAAATTTTATGAGTGTGTGATTAAGGTTTATTCTACACTAACGGGTAACCCCACCTGCAGTTTTGCTCGCCAGTAGGTACTGTACAATTTACATTATTACAAGCTTTCCGCCCGCGGCGCGCCCAGGAGTCAGAGAAACCCGTTCCCGTTCTCGTGAGATTTCCGGAATATAGTTCTGTACTATACTATATCTTTTTTCAGGTCTCAAGCTATCTCTGTGCCAAAATTCATCCAAATCGGTTCAGCCGTTAAGGTGTGAAGAGGAGACAATCAGAGTTTGCAATCAGCTATAAAACGACCATTTAAGTTGTGTTTTCGTGAATCTTGGCAATAAAAAAGTATCTATTTTCATACATAAACAAAAGTCTTTTCATCGAAACCAGTTCAGCGGTTTTAACAAGAAATAACATAATTATTATTGACATACATCTTTTCATAAATAATAAAATGTAACTAAATCAAAACTACACGTGCAAAAATACTATGACATAGAAAGTTCCTTATAAAATAAGCTCTCAATATGAAAGGGATTTTTCATAATACTCAAATAACATCACAAGAATCGTTTGTAAATAAGAAACTCTACAAAATACAAGAATCAAAACATATTATAAGAGATTTAATTTCCCCACTCTTGAGTTACCTGAACCAACAATACTTTTCAGCGAGCCTGCGATGACGTAGCTGTGTGTATGTTTGTCTGTCTCACTGCGAGCGATTTTATATATCTATACAAATAATATTTTAAGGTAAAGTTTTTATTGTTTGTTTGTTTCTTACGATTGACTTACATGACACTACTGGATATAAGATTTATTGGGTTACTAGGTTTCCGCTCGCGGCTTTGCCCGCGCAGTCGAAGAAAAACCCGCATAGTTCCCGTTCCCGTAGGATTTCCGGGATTGCGTTATTTTCCTGGGATAAAAAGTAGCCTATGTCCTTTCTCGGGTATAAAAATACCTCCATACCAAATTTCATGAAAATTGGTTCAGTAGTTTAGGCGTGATTGAGTAACAGACAGACAGAGTTTCTTTCGCATTTATAATATTATTGGTTCAGTAGTTTAGGCGTGATTGAGTAACAGAAAGACAGACAGAGTTACTTTCGCATTTATAATATTATTGGTTCAGTAGTTTAGGCGTGATTGAGTAACAGACAGACAGAGTTTCTTTCGCATTTATAATATTATTGGTTCAGTAGTTTAGGCGTGATTAAGTAACAGAAAGACAGACAGAGTTACTTTCGCATTTATAATATTAGTATGGATTTAGGTTAGTTCAAATCGGTTTGAAATAACCTAAATCCATACTAATATTACGGTCGGCCGTACTATTGCTAAAATTGTTATATTGAAATTATAAATACCTACCGCTCGGAAGTTTTTACCTTTATTTAAATAGCGCATTCCAAAATTGTTTTAACAGTTCCATTTGTACTGAATATTGACTGAATATGAACCAGACATACAGCAAATTAAATATTTCATACAATTTTATTCTAAAAAAAAACTACAAAAAATATTAACCGCTATCAGTTTGACAACAATTTTTCTCAATGTACACTCGTGTATTAAAACTTGGGTCACATTTACGCTTCGTATATACTAACTGTGAGAACATACATTGCTACTTTTCCATTCTCTCCATATAAAGTCACCATACTAAGCAAGCAATGGATAACATACACTGAGATTCGTACGACGTATACAATAAACTATTCGAGGGTAGTTTGTAATCTGATTTAATCCGAACATAATAGTTTCCAAGAAGTAAGTACTTGGGATTAAAAATATGTTCATAAAATGTCTATTTTCGTATAAAAATGCTTCATAACATAAATATTAAAATTGCAGGAATATAACAAATCTAGCTGACTTGTGCTTGAATTGTTTTATGTGACATTTTTATTGTATTTTACGATAGTATATTGTTTTATTGATGTATTTGGTAAATAAAGGAATAAATAACCATTTATCAACACAATAAATAATGTTATATTGTTATTGTTTATAATTTGTAGAACAATTTGATAAGAATTTGTTTGTTAAATGATAAAATATGACACATAATATTTGTCGATAGTTGTTAGAATATTAACTATGTGGTTAGATTATGTGACTTACATGAAAAATTAAATTCTTATCTATATAAAAAAGTGACAATATACAAAACTGACATTAATAATTTAAAAAAAAATCTAAATTCATATACCTATTAAAATTGTAACCAACCTTACTATTATAATATTAATTATAAATGGTCGTAAAAATGAAACCTAAATGTTCAAGTAAAACACAATTAAAAATTAGGTAGAGTTGTTCCTTTGAAACGTAGAAACAATTGTTATAACTTATAATAATACAGCAGTTTTCATTAAAATTATATTACAAACAGCTTGAAAGCGCTCGTGGTTCAACCATTATTATTTAACATTTGTTTATTGACTAGTATTTGCTAGAAAGCTAGACCTAGCTTTTAGCCCTGGTTTTGTCTAACTCCTGAATAAATGTGGTAGTCTTTAGTTTATGTATTATGAATTAATTTATTCAAATTTTATAAAGACGATTTAGGGCTGATTTTTCAATCCTTGGTTAAAACTTATTCATCGGATAACGTATTAAACTACCATTTCAAAAATGTATTCTAATTATCCGTATATTATGACAGTTTACAGGTGACATTTTAAAATGTTCGTGTAATACTTTATTGGACGGATAAATTAAAGGATTGAAAAATCGGCCCTAAGGGTGTAGAACTAACAAATAACCACAGTCGTAGGTAATAATAAAGTTGATGAGTTTGTTTGTTTGTTGCTTGAATGCGCTAATCTCAGAAACTACGTCCGATTTGGAAAATTCTTTCAGTGTTAGATAGACCATTTATGGAGGAAGATAGGCTATATATTATCATCACGCTAAAATCAATGCGGGTCAATAATATAAGTAGAGTTAATAATATTTAGTATTTCTAAATATTTATTTAGATAATATATAGTTAGCGGAATAGACAATAGGGGACGTATTCGGCCTTCATGGAGGTGAAAGATGGAAAAGGGATTGCTGGCCAGTTAGCGAGGACGGTGGATATATGTCAGGCACCGCGTTCGATTTCGCTCTCTTGTTTTTCGACACCCGGATCGGATAGACGTCACCATTTTTCGCTTATTTATTTATTTATTTATTCAAATTAAATACACACAACAGGCCACTATCTTGCCGGGTCCATAGGCGCCACATCAATTTTACGAACAGATCGCAACCCAACAAAATGTGTAGGTACAATTACAATACTACAATGGGATACAGCTTAAAGTTATCTAAAGCGTATTACAATAATTTCATATTTAAAAATCCGATAATTCAATATTACATATAAAAGAAAGACAATAAAAATAATGATTACATTACACAATACATTAACAACAAAACTAGGACATCATTTCAAGATTCGACAGACATGTTCTTTGAATATGTTTATTCGATGATCAAATATATCAAAATCGGGGAATCTTGTGGATAAATCATTGTACAAACGGCAGAAACGAGATATAGGGTTATAAAAAGAGGTATTATTCCTGGTTAAAGGTAAAGAAAAAGTTTTGTTAGTCCGGAAGCGAAATGAAGCATTGAAATTAACAGTAGACAGCAGTGACGGAGAGTGGATAGATGAGTGAACGATTTTATGGAGTGTTATGAGTTCTAGCCTCTGTCGACGCTTTTCCAACGAGACAATATTAAATTTCTCAAGAAGACTTTCGTAGCTAGATCCACTTCGACCGATGTGGTAACGAAGAGAATATAAATATAAATAATTATTATAATAATTGTTAACATTTTAATATTAAAAATTGTGATTATTCTTTGAATGTATTTTCTTTAATATAAATAGCCGTCTAAAAGGCTAATTATATTATATTGTATAAAATAATGATATGGTTTACGAAATAAATAAACATTGCAATAACCACAGAAGACATAACTATACAAGAACAATAACATAGTTGATTATATTATCATTATACTTAGGTATCATAATTATAACTTAACATAGGATGAAATTCTCTACAGTAGGTAGGGTTTGTCAAAAAATGCCAGTGGGATCCCGCAGCTAAGGCTCTGTTGTCATTATGTCAATCTATTTTGAGGATTATTTCGAGTATAATCGCTTATTTTAGAACTTGCTTGTGTTTGAATATTCCTACTTGGAATACAAATCATACATGAATAAATAAATAGAAAAACATTACCTTTTTCTCAGTATTAGGGATAGAGCATATTTCAGATCTAATTTGAGAGAACAATATTGATTATTATTATATTTTTACCAATTAAAACAGTTATGGTTTTGGTTACCTTAATTATTGTTGGAGTTAACCAGAGTTAACATTATTTCTTTCACGTTATTTTATTTTTCCCCATAAATTCTTTTCTCTTCTCCGTGAAAGAACCGCGTCATAGATACAAAGCCTATAGACGGGCCGGTATTTATACAGTTTTACAGAAGAACTTCACGTAATAACAACTGGCAAATTAAAAAACTTTCGCTCGCCAACCTTCGTGACCATTAAATGGAGTATTCAACTTTTATATCCACTTACATTACTTTTACTTTATATTGTGTTTAATGTTACATTCCTCGTCTTTGAAAGTACCAAATAAAATATTTTTATCTCTATAGATAATATATCTCTTGATATTTTTTTTAACTCACTTCTGGTGTGATTATTCTAAGTATTCTTGCCTGGTTAAATCGTGATAAAAACTAAGATAAATTTAACATTTTTTATTGTATACTTAATATCTTTCTGCAGACTGATTTTGAATCGCATTCAATGAAGTTAATAAGCTTTGTTTTTACCTCGAAGCAAGTGAACGTTCTACTACAAAACCATCTATATCTAATCTATATGTTCGCAGAATTTTATCAAAATCGGTACAGCAGTTTACTTGTAGATGTAACTATAACATGTCACTAATGTCACATTGATGTAACGGTTATATAAAATATACCTAAGTATTTTTTTTAATATTTCACACACACATAGAAAATGTACCATTAATTCCAACGCACACAAGTACCCTCTATCTCCGTGTAAGTGCCTTAAAGTCTCGGTGTTGCGATGTTGAAAATGATATATATTTGGAAGACTCTGTTTAGCGGACAGCACTAAGTGTGTTTACATTATCGGTTAAAGTCGACGATATTTTGACCTGTACGATTTGTCGTGTGCAGTAAATACCAAGTTTGAAATAAATACTGTGAATTGATGTTTGAGCTTCACACAAAAATGCGAGGACTTACAATTATTATTTTTAAGCTTTGAATCTATAATAATATTTATTATAAAGCTGAAGAGTTTGTTTGTTTGTTTGCTTTAACGCGCTAATCTCGGGAACTACTGGTCCGATTTGAAAAATTCTTTCGGTGTTAGATAGCTCATTTATCGAGGAAGGCTATAGGGTATATATCATCACGCTACCACCAACAGGAGTGGAGCCACGGGGGTGAAACCACGCGGAGCAGCTAGTATCAAATAAATTGTCTCTGTTTATATTAATATTAACGCCAACGACACAACCAATATTTTAGATTCACAAAAACATAATATTATACAGTTTCTTACCTACTCAAATTTATTTAATTTCCATTGCTTCCATACAATCAACATATAAGGAAATATAAATTTAAAAAATGTGTTAACAACAAGCGCCAAGCAGTCAGCGCGACTTGCCAACAGTGCGTTTTGGCAGAACATCACTGATCGTATTTAACGCTTATTGTGAAATATCGTATTGATTAACAATATTAAACTGGGAGTATCGGACGTATTAAAGTTCTTGTGATTTGTCAGTGTTCTATTGCGTCCAAATATGGTCATGAATAAATGCTTTGAGTAATTTTATGTTCGGTATTTTTATTTTTCATTTTGGTGCGTAAATTGTATCTTTTATTATGATTTTATTAAAGTCAAATAAATGAGATTCTATATACTAATATTATCTCTGTGCTGATTAAAATCGATTGTATAAAATGAAACAGGAAACTTGTAAATTAACAATTAATTATTGAGAATAAATTTATTCTCTTTATCAATTATCCTGTTTACAAAAACAATGTATTTTTTAATATAAAGAAAACATCAAAGCCGTTATTTTACGTGCCGATAAAAATATCGTGACCCTTAAAAGGCCTCATTGAATAATTTATTCACATCTAACGGAAGCTGAGATTTGAGTCATGCACTGTTTTACAGTTGGCTCAGTTATTATTCAGGCAGCGCCGGGGGAGGGCGCTAGTTTGTAACGAAGGAAGATTAAAAGTTTATTATTTATGCCCCACTTGAGGTGCTTGAAGTATTGATTTATGAATTTCTCTTTAAGCATTCGTCGACTTAAAAAACTAAATGTTATGTCGATATTCGTTGTGAAATTTTCAAGTCATGGAGAACTTTGGTAGTTAAGGACGCTATAACGTATTTTTACAAAAACACGCTGTTTTTCGGTACCATTTTAACTTAAAGCAATTACACGTGAGAACATAGTAATATCTTAATTTAAAGATAATATATTCAGCTCTACGTTCATCTTATAAAAATTGTACGACGTCATACAAAATTGTCGCTGAAATACGTTTTTTCCATCACAATAAACGCATAAAATGCAAAAAAATGGGGTCTAAACCGGTACCATTTTAGGAAAATTAAGAGCCTAATCTATCTTCTTAACTATATCTTATTGAGGGATATATAGTCCTTTATATATGGTGTAATTTTTATGAATCTAAATCAAAATTTTATTTCAATAATGAGCTAAATTAAAAATACTTGTAGATTTCTTCATACATTTTGTTCTCGCGGTTCGTCAGACCGCGCTCAGAAGCGCTCTTGGAAGGACGGGTGTATCGCTCCTCGTGCCAAAAATAAAAACGAAATAAAAAAGATTATTGTGCGTGCACTGTCTTTTTCGTGATTTGAAATATTTGATACTTTTTATGAGTAAACTGTATATAAGTTTCATATTCCAATTATTTGTAATTTAAAATTATGTTTTTAAAATTACCTTGCCTGAGATCCTCTTTTTTATGGGTTGTTGAATAGATTGGTGGGGTAAAACAATTCAAGATGGCGTCGATGAAAATTTGGCTTTTTTTCGTGATGGGTGTCATTTTCATAGTTTTTGGGGTAGCTATTACCGAATATGAGGTCAAAACTGAAATCCAAGATGGCGCCGACGAAAATTTTACATCTTTTCGTCATGGGTGTCATTTTCATGGTCTTTGGGGTAGCTATTAATGAATATGAGGTCAAAACTATAATCCAAGATGGCGCCGACAAAAATTTTACAACTTTTCGTCATGGGTGTCATTTTCATGGTTTTTGGGGTAGCTATTAACCAATATGAGGTCAAAACTGAAATCCAAGATGGCGCCGACGAAAATTTTACATCTTTTCGTCATGGGTGTCATTTTCATGGTTTTTGGGGTAGCTATTAACGAATATGAGGTCAAAACTATAATCCAAGATGGCGCCGACAAAAATTTTACATCTTTTCGTCATGGGTGTCATTTTCATGGTTTTTGGGGTAGCTATTAACCAATATGAGGTCAAAACTGAAATCCAAGATGGCGCCGACGAAAATTTTACATCTTTTCGACATGGGTGTCATTTTCATGGTTTTTGGGGTAGCTATTATCGAATATGAGGTCAAAACTATAATCCAAGATGGCACCGACGAAAAATTTGACATCTTTTCATCATGGGTGTCATTTTCATGGTTTTTGGGATAGCTATTAACGAATATGAGGTCAAAACTATAATCCAAGATGGCGCTGACGAAAATTTGACATTTTTCGTGATGGGTGTCATTTTCATGGTTTTTGGGGTAGCTATTAACGAATATGAGGTCAAAACTAAAATCCAAGATGGTCGTCGAATTTCAAGATCGCGTCATGGTAATACTGTCGCGTTATGGAGCAAGGCGGCGATTTTGGTATCTATGAATCTCGCCAAAGAAGTTTCACTCCTGACACGTTTTCTCGGCACACACGTTCTTTTTTATTTTATTCTCTTCGTTTAAATGTTTTAGATAAACTTTATTTTAAATAAAGTTTAGCGAATATATTTAAAGAATATATTTAAAGTTACTAATATCTGTCAGAATATTAACATGATTGCCACAGAGTTGCGTTTTATATTAAATCTCTAAATATGCATTTCAATGTTCTTTAAAATTGTTTTTTTAAGACTTTCTACAAAACTGTGGTTGTTAACGTTTTTGTTATTTTATTTAAGTTTACTTTAAAGGAGTAAGAAAAATATACCTAATTATCGACGGTTACATTGGGGATTTGGTAATAGCTGTCTCAAAAACCTTGAAAATGACACCCATGCCGAAAAGATGTAAAGTTTCGTCGACACCATCTTGGATTTTAGTTTTGACCTCATATTGGTTAATAGATACCCCAAAAACCATGAAAATGACACCCATGACGAAAATATGTAAAATTTTCGTCGGCGCCATCTTGGATTTTAGTTTTGACCTCATATTCGTTAATAGCTACCCCAATAACCATGAAAATGACACCCGTGACGAAATGATGTAAAATTTTCGTCGGCGCCATCTTCGATTTTAGTTTTGACCTCATATTGGTTAATAGCTACCCCAAAAACCATGAAAATGACACCCATGTCGAAAAGATGTAAAATTTTCGTCGGCGCCATCTTGGATTTTAGTTTTGACCTCATATTCGTTAATAGCTACCCCAATAACCATGAAAATGACACCCATGAAGAAAATATATAAAATTTTTGTCGGCGCCATCTTGGATTTTAGTTTTGACCTCATATTGGTTAATAGCTACCCCAAAAACCATGAAAATGACACCCGTGACGAAATGATGTCAAATTGTCGTCGGCGCCATTTTGGATTTTAGATTTGACCTCATATTGATTAATACTTATTTAATAGCTACTCCAACTCCTTGAAAATGACACCCATGACGAAAAGATTTCAAATTTTCGTCGGTGCCATCTTGGATTTTAGTTTTGACCTCATATTGGTTAATAGCTACCCCAAAAACCACCCACATTTGCAAATGTGTTTGCTACTTAGGAAAAGTTCATATTTAAAGATATAGGTAATGTGAATGTGTGGTAACGAATTTAATTTATTTCATTCCGACTGTTTCTCGGAATAACATACATTTACTAAGAATTGCTTACAATGCCAGGTTTAATATATTGCCGGTAACATATAATATTATGTATGATAATAATTCTTAAAAAAGTATTTTATACATTTCTTAAAAAGCTTCGATATTGTATACAATAATACAATTCATATTCAAATTGTTGTAAAATAGTCACACTTTTTTAAGTTGGTTGAATACACTAAAATACTTATAAGGATCGTACCTACTAATAATAGTAACAAAATGAATTTTTAAAGTTCCCAGTAATCTTCTGGAATCAATTTCAATAAAAATATAAAAAAAAATAATATCAAGTATGAAGATGGTCTATAAAATGGAATGCGCTATGTTTACGTGAGCGCGATGTTCCCGCGAACCACGTGGCGACGTTAGATACCTAAATTTGAGTAACGCAGATTTGTGACAGCGTCCTTAAGGAAAGTCAAGAAAATATTGTTTATATAAAGTATAGTTATTTCCTCAAACAAGTTTATTTTATTTATGTTCATAATGTGCAAAATACCTACTACTACTACTCTATAACTATATTATATAGTACTATTAATCTTAAATTTTATTCACTAGGTCATAGCACCGTACCGCCAGCTTTTAGTATAAAATAGTAATATTATGTACCTACTCTATGTCATTTTCTTCACAAAACACAAATGAAGAATTATTTGAAATAAAAATTCATATTATAATTATCTTATTATTTAGCAAACGCTCAAAAGGAAAATGGGCTCACAACAGTTTCTACAGAAAATAACCCGAGTTGCTTATTTTAAGTAAAAATTCCGTCCAAAAAAGTTACTCAACTTGGTTCAAAGACACGAGAAAATGTTCTGTGAAGTCGTCTTATATAATTTATCTTACTTTTGTTACGTCACTTTCTTTTATACTGTAGGTATTTTAATAAAGTCACTGTTACAACATGGTACAGTCGTGTATGAAATAATTCTTCTTTAATAATTATCAATAATTCCTATGTTTTATATAAGCTCTTATTATATTGTTTGATTTTTTTTGTAATTTTTTATTGATATGATATCTTTTTTTTTTGGTAAATCTATACTTACTTAATTTTATAAAGCTGAAGAGTTTGTTTGTTTGAACGCACTAATCTCGGGAACTACTGGTACGATTTGAAAAATTATTTCGGTGTTAGATAGCCCATTTATCGGGAAGGCTATAAGGCTACATATTATTATCATCACGCTAAGACCAACAGGAGCGGAGTAATGCGGGTGAAACCGCGGGGAACAGCTAGTTGGTAATAGAAGATACATTCCGGAACGTCGGGTTAATGAAATAATGAATAAAATGTCTTATAAAGAGCCGTTAGTCTTTAATTTCTATTAATTTTCTTTGTGTAACAACTAAAATTAAAATCTTGACATTTCATACTAATTATTTGGTTTGTGTGAAGCAAAACCAGTAATTATTCCTAGTCCTTGCATGTCTGATGCGCTCCCACTGGACGGGGTCTGCAGACTTCATCTCATTAAGTGCATTGCAAATGTTAACATAGTATATTCTTAATTATGTGTTTGTTGTTTTTGTCTTAAATATTTTAATGATATTTGGCTTTGATACATAATTTAAATAAATGAGGGTATATTTACACAGATGTTGTTTAAATAATATACGGATGTGTGGGAAAATGTTTATCGTCTTGTATTTTTCGTTCTGTATTTTTACTTAAGGTACCTACTTATTTTTAAGCTATTGCATAGCTTCTATCGCGGGCCTTGAGCGCGAGGACCGAATCGAGAAATTCCGTAACGAAAAAACCTCACGCTCCCCACTCCGACGGGCTCGGAGGTGTGGCTTGAAGGCATGCTATGCAATAGCTTTACCGCGGCAGTCCCCGAGTGCCACACGTATTCTTTATTTACTTTGTAATATTGCAGACGCATATTATTATGTTAAATCGCATCACAAAACTTATTTATTAAATATAAAATCTGAATTTTCATTCGAACTATAATTTTGCACCACAATACTTTTTGTTATCTTTTACAAATAATCTTTTTACACGGCGCAGTAGTTAAGCAATTGCCTAATAAAATATGTACAATGTGGTTATATATATTATTATAATTATCATCTTTAATAATGTTTTTTTTTACATTTATAGAACAGTCGGAAATACATATAATTTAATACAGTCTCACAAAGCAACGTTCTTGACCGGTAGTTTGAATAAAGCCAAGATATACAGCAGCCTAATTCTATATTCTGATATACGAGTAACATCGAGATATGTAAGATGATAAATATCAACCGGATCTGACGTCACGGCGCTCTCAGCGTGGGACGAATTTACTGCTTAGACACTTTACAGCGACGACACGGGGACGACACGATATGTCGTATCGTGTATTTGTTTTCGTTTGAGTAATAAATAAAATAAATTCTGATTTGTATGTGCATGTTGCAACAGTTACCTTAGATTATTTTATAAGTAGCACATTGTTTAATGCAGATTTTACGGTTTTTATTATAAGATGAATATTATTGAACTAATAGTGAGTGTTAAATCTAAGAAAAAAAACTACTTTTATCAAATGTTTTTTGTTCAGTCATAATAGGTAGGTACCGCAACAGTTACATTTAACACAATGAACAAAACCGCTGACCACAGAAATAATAAGGTTGTGAACATTGTAATTCAATACAAAATTTATATTGTAAAATATAAATGTATAGTACAATGTATAATATTTTTATTTACTTTATATTTTATTATTTTGCTCCTCAGTAATTTAAGAATAGAAAGTCATGTAGAAAGTCCAAGAAAAAACGTTGATAAGTACAATTTATGGATAAATTCGATATTCAACAAAATTGTTTATTCGAGAAGGCTAATATATCTTCAAGATGAGTTTCAGCAAGTCACTAAACTAAAACAAGACTCAAAAATTGGATTTAAAACACAATACTACGAATACATAATTGCTTCACAATATATTAAAATTAAAATTCAAGAAACAGACTTAAGTATCGTATGCTATAAAGAGCCACAATATTCGTCTTGTGAACATATTTGTAGAGTGCAATCGGAGGTATTTTCCTATTTCCATTCAGTGACGTGGCGTTTCGCCTTCCAGATAAATGCGATACACTTGATAGCATTAGCGATGCTTGCTATATGAATAACTAGAGTATTATAAATTTGAAACCGTCTAGACGTAGGCTAGAGAAAGACTTTTTGTTACCCAATCGGTTGAATTGATTTGTGTAATGTTGAAGGTTTGTAACAAGTATCTATAGGATGGATGGTATTATATTATGCATTTTAAAGTTTTATACGATTTTCAGTGATACCAATACCAATTTCCCAAATTTCTAGTGGCATGTAATAAAATTAAAAACCTCTTGTAGAAGAATTCTATTAAAATCAACATATCTGTATCTACCTTGTAATTATCCAATAAGTTATACAT
The DNA here is from genome assembly GCF_905220415.1 of Colias croceus. Lineage (NCBI taxonomy): Eukaryota > Metazoa > Arthropoda > Insecta > Lepidoptera > Pieridae > Colias > Colias croceus. Next base: position 7,221,230 of record NC_059562.1, read on the forward strand.
ATAAATAATGAATACACTCCCCAAAAATCACAAAATATTCAACTTTTTATTTTTTTTAGTAAAAAAGCAACATTAAAAAAGTAAAACTAAATGTTTCCTCACACAATTATCAAGACTGCAATTCCAACGAAGCCGCATTGTCACATAATTGTTCACATTAACTAGCTGAGAGGCTTCGCTGCAGCGAGCTACGAGCTACGGGCTACGGCGTAGCTGTAACCACATTACATCGTAGCATCCGTTCGCAACTGGTTACGTTGAAAATATTATGTTGAGTAATAAAATTCCTTTTTGAATATACATTTTTGCTTGAACTTCGAATAAGTGTATTTAATTTTAATATAAATTGACTCTAATATTATGTTTCTTAAAATTACACTTTTAAATAAGAAAAGTACTGCTAAGCATGGAATTTCAAAATCGTAACAGCAATTATTTTATTTATCGAAATTGATAAGTCATCAAGCGAATGAATCATAATTAGATAACCAAGAAGTACCAATTCAAAGGACTTCTTACGTAATCGATTAAGCGCATTCATCAAAGCATATTTGCCAAATTAGCCATATTTACCTTCCTCTCAGCTAATCATTTAAAATATTTCTTTCATCTCAAATCTCACCTTCGTCACGCAAGGCTTCACGTGTATCCAGCGACTGCTCAAAATTTTATACGTCTTAATAAGTAAGCAAAGCGGGTGTATGGGCGCAGTACAGTGAGATGGAAAAGTGCGTTTATATATTTATTTATAGTTTTTAATAATTTTATATTGTTATGTTAATTAGAAATGCTTGTCATATTGTTAAGATTTGAAGAAGTTGAAAGTAAGGACACTAATTTATTTTTAGAGAAATGCAAATCACGAGAAATTATCTCGATGATTTTGTTACACATAAGTTTTGATGTCTGGGTCAAAATTATTTATGAAATAAGTAGGATAGACAGGTAGGGAAGGTAATACGGATGTATAAGCAGAATGCTCGATCACATAAACAGAAACATAACACCATCATATTCCTGAGTTACCTGACCGATTAAGAACGATAAAAAAGGGTGTATGTGCCGAGCAAACGTGTCAGAAGTGAAACTTCTTCGGGAAGATTCAAAGATATATCAAAATCGTCGTCTTACTCCATGATGTGACGGTATTGCCATGACGTGACCTTGAAAATTTACTATTATCGTGCTTTTAAAAGTTTTACTTTAAAACGAATTGTAACGTTAATTAAACAAAAATTCAGACTACCAAATCGTTCTACAATCTTAACATCATCCTTAATATACATGCAAATGACGTCACGTACGGTGCTTATCACAATAATGTAGCATTATTATGATTTACGATTGTGTGCGCGACTGTACCGAGGGTAGTGACTCGCGCCAGTGCCAAAGCGATGAATACGTAATTAGGTAATGTGAATATTAACGTAACCTCGCAATATACTCGAATTTGAAATAAATCTCGTGTCTAAGAAGTGTGTAATACTCTAACACGTAATTTAAATACAAATACCAATATTATTTTAACTGACTTGGAAACAGAGTTAATTTTAATAATATTTTCTATATTTACGGCTGAACCAATTTTCATGAAAAGTGCTGTTTTTTGGCGTGGGAAAGACATTTTCATTGGATAGTGGATACTTCGGCTCGTCAATTGTAAGTATAATTGCAAGTGAAGACAGGGTAAATACATTGTATAGCTCATATAAAGCCGTAACTACAGCTGTAATTAGCGACCTGTTGCCAAGGCTTTGTGCAATGAAGTGGCAATAATCGATTACAGGGTACTGTGATTAATTATCACGTGTTCGTTTGTCTCATACGAAAAACAACTTTGGGTAGTAGTAAATAAGATTGAAAATGGCTGTTTAGTTGGAGAAAAAGAATAATTTGTAAATGTGAGAAATAAAGGAGAGTCGAATAAAACAATAAAAAATCGTTTATTGCTTTTATTACAATGAATACAGAGCTTAAAAACACTTAAATTTCTAAAAAGCAAGAAAAATTATAAAACAGCCTTTAAATAAATAATAATCCTTCCGCCATCTTTAACATCTTTTGATATTAGATACATAATTGGATAAAAACATAAAACATGAGGTTTAATACAGTAATACTATTAGAAGTAATAATTTCCTGCGCGAATATTATTTATGTGTTTTATATTTGTACAGGGATTTACAGCTCACAACGTTTTTACAACGCACGATAACTCAATCGGATGCTAATTTAGATTTAAAAACGGTTAGTAAACAACAAAATTTTTGAGAGCATTCATTTTTTTCATTGATCCTGTTTTAAATAAAATTATTTTCATTTTATTTTAAAGCATTTTCGGAACAATTTCAACTGAATTTATTTCATTTATAAAAACAAAAAGTGACTTTAGTGGCTACACGACTAATTTTATAATTACAAACTATATATTGTTATGTAAACTGTAAAAAACGTCTAACTCATTCAAATAAAACAGTGAATTTATTAAGCTTTTAAGTTTCTTATTATTTACTAACATTTATAAATACGGGGGACCGTTTCGTATATTTATTGCCGGCGACACCGATATCGTGTCGTACGCTCTAAAATTCTAATGTACCATAAAATCCTATATAAAAATGAAAACCCGCTACAATGAAATCTCCCCGGACGTGTGGGAATATTATATTTTTCACTTAACCACGACACGAGGATTAAATACGATGGCCCGTAACATTTTGCTGAAAGCAAATGCTGAATGCAACGTTTAGTAGTTTGTTTTGGGAGGTTTCTTTACACCCAACGTCTTATACGATTGGTGGTAAAAAATATGTATTTTGACGATTTAAAGAGATTTGGGAAGGAAGTCGAGTATATGAATTAGTATAACAAAAATGACTCTTGACTATTGAAAAATATTATGTTTTTATTTATTAGGTATTTAAATAAAAGTGTTATACAGTATTGTAGTATATTTTTTTCTCGTTGAACCTTTTATTCGAAAACGAAAAATATATACCTACGTTTATCAGTTGGTTCACAAGTTTTCTATATTATATTCGTCTATTTATTTTCTTTATAGTATTTATAATAATCTGTCAACCACAGGTATTATATTATTAGATATTATTGTATTAAAATACATCGTTTACAATTGACAGGAAATTAATATTATTTCTTGTTAAACCGAAATGTTATCTTAAATAAATCTTTTATCTCTACATTTGAATCTGATTACATAGGAATATGGGATTTGTATATGAAATGTTCGTATTTTTTGGTAACCAAATATAGAGAGGGGAAATTTTGCTTGTATAGTTTTCTTTCTAATGAAATATGACAAGTAAATGAAAAGAATAAACAACGATGTCAAAAATAAATTAATATAAACTGCAATCAAATGTTATTAGAATAATAAACTGTGAAAAAGTATATTAATTTATGACTTCATTTTGAAATGTAAACAAAATCGGTACAGCCGTTTTTAAGTTACAATATAACAACGAAATTTTATAAAAATAATATATTCAAGGTGTGATTATAAATTGGATCGTTTTGAATCACGCAGCACGCTTTACACTCCTTTTTGCGAAGTCGGTAAATAAATAACGGATAAAGTATTGCATTGGGAGGGCCTAATAAAACAGTATACGAGCTTCGACGGACAGACGGACGTGTATTGCTTTGTTATAGTGATTTAGAGCTCATTCAGGGAGTAATTGCTTCGGAATTCGTTTTGATTATTTATCATTTAACTTTTATTTAATTTGGTTGTTTGTTAATTAATAATTAGTATGTAAGCATCGAGTTGATTTTTATGTAATTTGTGATTTAATATGAGCTTGATAATTTATGTTTTGTGTGAAAACGAAGTGTATTTAAGTTACATGATCGAAAAACATTTGTTAATAATGGCAAATAATATAAAGAAAATTGATATGAATAATAATATTTACCTCTATATTAATTATATTATGATACGCAAATTACAATGACTACAAATTTTACACTCAAAAAACATAACCCTCCATCTTTCGCAGTCTGGAAAAATTAACATAATTTGTAAAAACGAAAAACCGTATAAAAAATGAAACAATATAAAAATAATTAATGCCTTTATTAAACGTTTACATAACAACCTGTTATTTCCAAGCTCAATATTAAAAACAAATATTTGTTCAACCTGGACACTTTTCAAAATGACTGAATCAGCCGTGTCAAATACAAACCTACATCACGGTGACCCTTATCAAAGGAAACATCGACGCTGAAAGATATTACGACAATTCAAAATGTACTTTATCCCCTTGAAATAAGGGTGCTTCTCGTGTTGCAGTCACTAACGGAAACGGGGACAATGTTGAAAATACCCGGTTGACAGTTTACATGTAACATGACATTACATTGTAGCGATTGTCGTTTTCTATTCGAATTAAGTTTTTTGTCTTGCTGTGGTTGAACGCTGACGAAATATTCACGGGTTTTATAGTTTTGGGTTCTGTAATAAAATATTTAATTTTTGTGTTTGAATTTTACTCGAGTTAACGTAAATGAAAAGTTACGACAATGATTTTCATAATATTTTGTATGCTTTCGTAATGAAACAATTGCTCCTATGTAGGTACCTACTAATTTGAAAATTTCTGAACTAATACTTCGAAATCGTTTGTAGATTAGGTTAGGTTAGTAGGCAGACATTGTTATAAAAATATTAAATATTATTAAAATAACTCCATGCAGTAGTTTTCATAACAAATCTCAATTTCTGTAATCACAGGATTATAAATTTTTACCATAAAATTTATAACTGAATATCATTTAAACACATAAATATTATCGAAGAAACTCAAATGTAACCGAATCGTAAAACATTGACGATATATTTTTATCTCGCGGTTTTAGAATACACATAATTTCTATGTTTTGGAAACATTTTCTATGAAGAAGAGTTTATACATAAAATAAAAGATTCTATTTTACTTAATATCTATCTTAGATTATTTAGATGTTTTTTTTTCACTCATCACTATGTGAATTAAAATTATAAGTACCTTTAGGGTGAAACAAAAAAACCTTCATATTAATTAACTAGCGGTCCGCCCCGGCTTCGCCCGTGGTACATATTTCGCAATAAAATGTAGCTTTTGTTCTTTCTCAGGGTCTAAAGATTGTCTGTGCCAAATTTCATCAAAATCGGTCCTGTAGTTTATGCGTGAAAACCGTACATACATACAAACCTTTCCTCTTTATAATATTATTAGTATATTAGTATAGATACTTACCTTGTAGTAACTACATAGCAACACTAATGTAATTGCATTAATAAATTTCTTATTATTTTAGGTATAGGTACATCCAGTTAATCTATATCTCAAATACAGAATCCGAATTTACCGATACCGAGAAACTATCGTATTACGCAAATTGGTTGGAAACAAAAGAGTATTTGGGAAATATTTTCCCCTACATTGACGACTCAATGTTTCGCGGCATACATCAAAAGCTTAGGAAAGCGTAAACTGCGGTGACGTCATAACTTTCGATACACACACAATATATTTAATGGATGTTATGTAATGTGTATGTTTGTTTGTGTAGAGACATATAAATGACGCAGATAGTGAAAGCTCGACCAATATGAGGAACACAGTTTTGTCTTATGTGTATTGCCTATTATAGGAATACAGCCAGTAATTCATTAAAATATGTGCATATAAGATAAAAAATAAGGGAGTCGGTCGATGTTCAAAAGTTATTTTATTATTTACATTACAAAAGCTTATTAGGTAATTGTGATTTAAAATCCAAATATCATTTTTGCGCGAAATTTTAATTTGAATATTTCAGTAGGAAGTACCACCATCGAATAGATCTTCGAGGAACACTATGTCATAATCTGTAACGTGTTTTCAACAAGTGATAACTGCGTTAAAAAACAACCGACTTCAAACTTGCACTTGCAACATTTACAAATACATACAAAAATGCTCATAAAATAAAAACTACTGGGCCTATCCGAATAAAATTTTTATGGGACCAATTCGCCACCATCCCGCATCGAACAAAAATATAATCACGTAAATCGGTTTAGAAACCTCGGAGTAATCGGTGTACATACATAAAAACAAAAAAAAAAACATACCGGCCGAATTGATAACCTCCTCCTTTTTTTTAAAGTCGGTTAAAAACAGATTAAGACACAAAAAGCAAGTCGAGATAATTATACACTTTAAATAAATCACATCGTTAATCTTTTCAGATTAAAATCTCACCCGTCTGAGTGGAGAATCTTAATTGTGAATTAACAACATAAACAACATCCACGCGACAAGTTCGCAGAATTTATAATAATAATATTTATCTCGAGAAAATATTTTTCCTCATTGTCCCAGCTTTATATAAAATTTATAAAATCACATCTTCCTTAGTCGTAATCAGCTAGCTTGTTAGCGAATAGACGTCAAAACAATATTTTTATAAGTATTGCTATAGCTTTGCCACGCAGCTCCACTTGCGTTATTTTTACGTTTTACGATATTGTATAATTAAGTAGTTAATTACAAGAATGGTAAAAAAGAAGTTTTGCTTCGTTAAAAAATAAACATATCATAGTCTGTGACCTTATTAAATAATTTTATGAAAGTGTTCTCAGCGGAAAACAAAACCGCGATGCGTGAAAACATTTCACAACTTTTGTAATATGAGGATGCATCTGCTTAATGATTTCTTATTTTTATTGATGACCCAGATGATACATTATTAGTCAAAGACCGTGTTCCTTAACTCATAAACTATCACATACAAATTGCATAAGAAACTGCTACAATATCAGAAAAACTCGATCCTGTGGCTTGATTCGAACCCGCGTCTTTCGCCTTGCCGGGGCGCACCTATCCTTTCGGACACCCGTGATCCATTGAAATTATTCCAAGAGCAATTGAATTTCTTCAACTCTTTCACTTTTATATGAAAAACTAGCTGGTGCGTTGTGCGCGGGCTGCAAGCAGCCCGCGAGCCCCTTTTGCCCCTGGGTTGAAGCAATAGGGCAGTCATTAGAAAATGTGTTAGAATTCCCAGTCCATTTGTAATTTTCTGCTAACAGCGATTCCAGAGTCAATCGGAAGTGCTTATAAATTCCCAATTCAAATATTTTCTATTCTGGAATGCTGTCGACCTTCGAGGGTGTGTTGTGCGCGGGCTGCAAGCAGCCCGCGAGCCTCTTTTGCCCCTGAATTGAAGCAAAAGGGCAGTCATTTGAAAATAAATTCGAATTTTCTGTCCATTTGTTACATCTGCTAACAGCGATTCTACAGTCAGTCGGAAATGCTTATAAATTCCCCATTCAAGTATTTTCTATTCCGGGGGGCGGTTTACCTTCGAGGGTGCGTGGTGCGCGAGCTGCAAGCAGCTCGCGGCTCATCCCAGGGCAGAAATCTTCAGTCGTTTGAAAATGCGTTAAGATTCCCCGTCAATTTGCTTTTATCTGCTAACAGCGATTCCACAGTAAATCGGAAGTGCTTATAAATTTCAAATTCAAATATTTTCTATTCCGGGGGGCGGTTCACCTTCGAGGGTGCGTGGTGCGCGAGCTGCAAGCAGCTCGCGGCTCATCCCAAGGCAGAAATCTTCAGTCATTTGAAAATGCATTCGAATTTCCTTTCCATTTGTAACATCTGCTAATAGCGATTCCACAGTCAATCGGAAGTGCTTATAAATTTCTCATTCAAATATTTTGTATTCCGGGGGGCTATCCACCATCGAGGGTGCGTGGTGCGCGAGCTGCAAGCAGCTCGCGGCTCATCCCAGGGCAGAAATCTTCAGTCATTTGAAAATGCATTCGAATTTCCTGTCCATTTGTTACATCTGCTAACAGCGATTCTACAGTCAGTCTGAAATGCTTATAAATTCCCTATTCAAATATTTTATATTCCGGGGGGCTGTCCACCTTCGAGGGTGCGTGGTGCGCGAGCTGCAAGCAGCTCGCGGCTCATCCCAGGGCAGAAATCTTCAGTCATTTGAAAATGCATTCGAATTTCCTTTCCATTTGTAAACATCTGCTAACAGCGATTCTACACTCAGTCGAAACTGCTTATAAATTACTTATTCAAATATTGTTAAATTTTTGAAACGTCTTATCGATAGCGGGCAGTGACTTTTCATAATAAACTGTTCAAGAGTTAACCTAACACGCTCGTCGCTTCGCTCCTCGCTACCTATTTGAATATTTAGGCCGGCCGCTGCCGCGACTCGCTCGCTTCGCTCGCTTGGCTCGTGCGATAGGTAGTTCAAAAGTTAACCTAACACGCTCGTCGCTTCGCTCCTCGCTACCTATTTGAATATTTAGGCCGGCCGCTGCCGTGACTCGCTCGCTTCGCTCGCATGGCTCGTGTGATAGTTCAAAAGTTAACCTTACACGCTCGTCGCTTCGCTCCTCGCTACCTAAACTGCTTATAAATTACTTATTCAAATATTGGTAAAATTTTTGAAACGTCTTATCGATAGCGGGCAGTGACTTTTCATAATAAACTGTTCAAGAGTTAACCTAACACGCTCGTCGCTTCGCTCCTCGCTACCTATTTGAATATTTAGGCCGGCCGCTGCCGCAACTCGCTCGCTTCGCTCGCTTGGCTCATGCGGTAGGTAGTTCATAAGTTAACCTAACACGCTCGTCGCTTCGCTCCTCGCTACCTATTTGAATATTTAGGCCGGCCGTTGACGCGACTCGCTCGCTTCGCTCGCTTGGCTCGTGCGGTAAGTAGTTCAAAAGTTAACCTAACACGCTCGTCGCTTCGCTCCTCGCTACCTATTTGAATATTTACGCTGGCCGCTGCCGTGACTCGCTCGCTTCGCTCGCTTGGCTCGTGCGGTAGTTCAAAAGTTAATAAATATTTTCTACTCCGGGAGGCTGTCAACCCTCGAAGTTGCGCGGTGCGCGGGCAGCAAGCAGCCCGCGGTGCCGTCTTTTGCCGATGCTATTCAATTACCCTTCCTACTATGGAAATTTCCATACAAAATTTTCGAAAAAAAAAAATTTCGCTTTTTAGCAAAAAATGTTATGTGCCTGGAAGCTGACCAAGTTTTTAAACATTTTTTACCTTGGTGACCCCAACCTAAGTGCCACCAGTACAGAGAGCCGTTGAATTTCGTGATGTATGGAAAATGGAAACCGGGGGTCGGAGAGAAATTCTGAGTATGCAGTTTTGTAAATCTGACCAATCAGAGCACAGAAGTCAATTTTCAGACCGATCGTGACGGAACCGGCGCCACCATCTTGCTTTGAAAAATTGGCCATTTTTTGAAAAAAAATTGCGTCCAATTTGAAATTTCTCGATTGCCCTGGTAGCACCCCATCTTCCTGATCATTTTTTAGTTCTACACCCCCCACCTATCTCGCGCCGTTTCAGAGAGCCGTCGAATTTTGCGTTGTATGAAACTCGGAAACCAGCGATGGAAACTCGATTATGAGTATGCCAACTTAATATGCGGCTCGATTAAAGCTCCTGTGCCAAGTTTCAGCGCGATCGGACCAGCGATGGCCATTTTAGAATTTGTATGGCGGCGGCCATTTTTTCCGCCATTTTGAATTTTTTTTGCACTCTGTGGTAATTGCTTGAGGTCTACTCCAACTTTAGTTCGAGCACCCCAGATGTAGCTGCTACCGTTTGCGCGGGCCGTTGACCGTCTTCGAGAGATGAGGGAAAGTTTAAGATTTCGGATTTTTCTGGATATCCTGGGAGCTGGGCGAGTACGAATGCGTCATTGGTGTATTTCTCCATTGCACCACCTCGGCTAAATTTACGTTTTTATGTTTGCGCCAAAAATGGAAAAATTCCAAAATCGAGCGTCCCACTACGGCTCCCTGGTAGCGTCCCAGGGTGGTGATCATTTTTAGTTCCGACACCCCCCACCCAACTCGCACCGTTTCAGCGGGCCGTTGGATTTTCCAATGTATGAAAGTCGGAAACCGGGGCCCGGAGCCACTCGAACGGGGCACCGATCGATTCGCCGGCTCGAATAGAGCACGTGTGCCAAATTTGAGACGTAAGGATTCATAAACGGCGATTTTGGCAAAGTACGGCGGCCATCTTGTTTTCGCGAAAATCCCCATTTTTCCACCACCCCTGGTAATCGCCACCAGTTCCGAGCATTTTTTGTTCAGACACCCCCCCTCCAGGTACCACCGTTTTTGCGCACCTCCAGGGGTCCACTTGGTTTTCGAAGATGATCGAGATCGCTATATTTTTCCGGTGGTCACTGGGAGCACCTCTACACGATCACGTCAAAATCCCCTCAACTTTCCCCGTAGTTTCCGAGAAACCCGATGTCAGTCAGTCAGTGAGTGGTAGTGTAGCTTTATATATATATATATATATATGACTAGCTGGTGCGTTGTGCGCGGGCTGCAAGCAGCCCGCGAGCCCCTTTTGCCCCTGGGTTGAAGCAATAGGGCAGTCATTAGAAAATGTGTTAGAATTCCCAGTCCATTTGTAATTTTCTGCTAACAGCGATTCCACAGTCAGTCGGTAATGCTTATAAATTCCCCATTCAAGTATTTTCCACTCCGGGAGGCTGTCCACCTTCGAGGGAGCGTAGTGCGCGGGCTGCAAGCAGCCCGCGAAGCATCCCAGGACAGAAATCTTCAGTCATTTGAAAATGCATTAAAATTCCCCGTCAATTTGCTATTAACTGCAAACAGCGATTCCACAGTCAATCGGAAGTGCTTATAAATTTCAAATTCAAATATTTTCTATTCCGGGGGGCGGTTCACCTTCGAGGGTGCATGGTGCGCGAGCTGCAAGCAGCTCGCGGCTCATCCCAGGGCAGAAATCTTCAGTCATTTGAAAATGCATTCAAATTTCCTATCCATTTGTTACATCTGCTAACAGCGATTCTACAGTAAGTCGTTAATGCTTATAAATTCCCCATTCAAGTATTTTCCACTCCGGGAGGCTGTCCACCTTCGAGGGAGCGTAGTGCGCGGGCTGCAAGCAGCCCGCGAAGCATCCCAGGGCAGAAATCTTCAGTCATTTGAAAATGCATTCGAATTTCCTATCCATTTGTTACATCTCCTAACAGTGATTCTACAGTCAGTCGGTAATGCTTATAAATTCCCCATTCAAATATTTTCTATTCCGGGGGGCTGTCCACCTTCGAGGGTGCGTGGTGCGCGAGCTGCAAGCAGCTCGCGGCTCATCCCAGGGCAGAAATCTTCAGTCATTTGAAAATGCATTCGAATTTCCTGTCCATTTCTTACATCTGCTAACAGCGATTCTACAGTCAGTCGAAACTGCTTATAAATTACTTTTTCAAATATTGTTAAATTTTTGAAACGTCTTATCGATAGCGGGCAGTGACTTTTCATAATAAACTGTTCAAGAGTTAACCTAACACGCTCGTCGCTTCGCTCCTCGCTACCTATTTGAATATTTAGGCCGGCCGCTGCCGTGACTCGCTCGCTTCGCTCGCTTGGCTCGTGCGAAAGGTAGTTCAAAAGTTAACCTAACACGCTCTTCGCTTCGCTCCTCGCTACCTATTTGAATATTTAGGTCGGCCGCTGTCGTGACTCGCTCGCTTCGCTCGCATGGCTCGTTTGGTAGTTCAAAAGTTAACCTTTCACGCTCGTCGCTTCGCTCCTCGCTACCTAAACTGCTTATAAATTACTTATTCAAATATTGGTAAAATTTTTGAAACGTCTTATCGATAGCGGGCAGTGACTTTTCATAATAAACTGTTCAAGAGTTAACCTAACACGCTCGTCGCTTCGCTCCTCGCTACCTATATGAATATTTAGGCTGGCCGCTGCCGCAACTCGCTCGCTTCGCTCGCTTGGCTCGTGCGGTAGGTAGTTCATAAGTTAACCTAACACGCTCGTCGCTTCGCTCCTCGCTACCTATTTGAATATTTAGGCCGGCCGTTGACGCGACTCGCTCGCTTCGCTCGCTTGGCTCGTGCGGTAAGTAGTTCAAAAGTTAACCTAACACGCTCGTCGCTTCGCTCCTCGCTACCTATTTGAATATTTATGCTGGCCGCTGCCGTGACTCGCTCGCTTCGCTCGCTTGGCTCGTGCGGTAGGTAGTTCAAAAGTTAATAAATATTTTCTACTCCGGGAGGCTGTCAACCCTCGAAGTTGCGCGGTGCGCGGGCAGCAAGCAGCCCGCGGTGCCGTCTTTTGCCGATGCTATTCAATTACCCTTCCTACTATGGAAATTTCCATACAAAATTTTCGAAAAAAAAAATTCGCTTTTCAACAAAAAAATTTATATGCCTGGAAGCGGACCAAGTTTTGAAGTATTTTTTACTTCGGCAACCCCGACCTAAGTGCCACCAGTTTAGAGAGCCGTTGAATTTCGTGATGTATGGAAAATGGAAACCGGGGGTCGGAGAGATATTCTGAGTATGCAGTTTTGTAAATCTAGCCGATTAGAGCACAGAAGTCAATTTTCAGACCGATCGTGAAGTAACCGGCGCCACCATCTTGCTTTGAAAAATTGGCCATTTTTGAAAAAAAAATTGCGTCCAATTTGAAATTTCTCGATTGCCCTGGGAGCACCCCATCTTCCTGATCATTTTTTAGTTCTACACCCCCCGGCTATCTGGCGCCGTTTCGGAGAGCCGTCGAATTTTGCGTTGTATGAAACTCAGAAACCAGCCATGGAAACTCGATTATGAGTATTCCAACTTAATGTGCGGCTTGATTAAAGCCCTTGTGCCAAGTTTCAGCGCGATCGGACCAGCGATGGCCGTTTTAGCATTTGTATGGCGGCGGCCATTTTTTCCGCCATTTTGAATTTTTTTCACACTCTGTGGTAATTGCTCGAGGTCTATTCCAAGTTTAGTTCGAGCACCCCAGATGTAGCTGTTACCGTTTGCGCGGGCCGTTGACCGTCTTCGAGAGATGAGGGAAAGTTTAAGATTTCGGATTTTTCTGGATATCCTGGGAGCTGGGCGAGTACGAACACGGTGTGAGTGTATTTCCGCGATGCGCCACCTCGGCTAAATTTACGTTTTTATGTTTGCGCCAAAAATGGAAAAATTCCAAAATCGAGCATCCCACTATGGCTCCCTGGTAGCGTCCCAGGGTGGTGATCATTTTTAGTTCCGGGACCCCCCACCCAACTCGCACCGTTTCCGCGGGCCGTTGGATTTTCCAATGTATGAAAGTCGGAAACCAGGGCCCGGAGCCACTCGAACGGGGCACCGATCGATTTGCCGGCTCGAACAGAGCACGTGTGCCAAATTTGAGACGTAAGGATTCATAAACGGCGATTTTAGCAAAGTACGGCGGCCATCTTGTTTTCGCGAAAATCCCCATTTTTCCACCACCCCTGGTAATCGCCACCAGTTCCGAGCATTTTTTGTTCAGACACCCCCCCTCCAAGTGGCACCGTTTCTGCGCACCTCCAGGGGTCCACTCTCTTGTCCAGGGTGTTGGAGATGTCAATATTTTTCCGGTGGTCACTCGGCGCACCTCTACACGATCACGTCGAAATCCCCCCAACTTTCCGCGTAGTTTCCGAGAAACCCGATGTCAGTCAGTCAGTGAGTGGTAGTGTAGCTTTATATATTATAACTAGCTGGTGCGTTGTGCGCGGGCTGCAAGCAGCCCGCGAGCCCCTTTTGCCCCTGGGTTGAAGCAATAGGGCAGTCGTTAGAAAATGTGTTAGAATTCCCAGTCTATTTGTAATTTCCTGCTAACAGCGATGCCACAGTCAATCGGAAGTGCTTATAAATTCCCAATTCAAATATTTTCTATTCTGGAATGCTGTCGACCTTCGAGGGTGCGTGGTGCGCGGGCTGCAAGCAGCCCGCGAGCCCCTTTTGCCCCTGAGTTGAAGCAATAGGGCAGTCATTTGAAAATGCATTCGAATTTCCTGTCCATTTGTTACATCTGCTAACAGCGATTCTACAGTCAGTCGGTAATGCTTATAAATTCCCCATTCAAGTATTTTCCACTCCGGGAGGTTGTCCGTTTCCGAATTTTAAGGCATTTTCAAATCTTCCGTCATTTGAAAATGCGTTAAAATTCCCCGTCAATTTACTTTTGTCTGCTAACAGCGATTCTACAGTCAATCGGAAGTGCTTATAAATTTCAAATTCAAATATTTTCTATTCCGGGGGGCGGTTCACCTTTGAGGGTGCGTGGTGCGCGAGCTGCAAGCAGCTCGCGGCTCATCCCAGGGCAGAAATCTTCAGTCATTTGAAAATGCATTCGAATTTCCTTTCCATTTGTAACATCTGCTAACAACGATTCCACAGTAAATTGGAAGTGCTTATAAATTCCCCATTAAAATATTTTTTATTCCGGGGGGCTGTCCACCTTCGAGGGTGCGTGGTGCGCGAGCTGCAAGCAGCTCGCGGCTCATCCCAGGGAAAAAATCTTCAGTAATTTGAAAATGCATTCGAATTTCCTTTCCATTTGTAACATCTGCTAACAGCGATTCTACAGTCAGTCGAAACTGCTTATAAATAACTTATTCAAATATTGTTAAATTTTTGAAACGTCTTATCGATAGCGGGCAGTGACTTTTCATAATAAACTGTTCAAGAGTTAACCTATCACGCTCGTCGCTTCGCTCCTCGCTACCTATTTGAATATTTAGGCCGGCCGCTGCCGCGACTCACTCGCTTCGCTCGCTTGGCTCGTGCGATAGGTAGTTCAAAAGTTAACCTAACACGCTCGTCGCTTCGCTCCTCGCTACCTATTTGAATATTTAGGCCGGCCGCTGTCGTGACTCGCTCGCTTCGCTCGCATGGCTCGTGTGGTAGTTCAAAAGTTAACCTTACACGCTCGTCGCTTCGCTCCTCGCTACCTAAACTGCTTATAAATTACTTATTCAAATATTGGTAAAATTTTTGAAACGTCTTATCGATAGCGGGCAGTGACTTTTCATAATAAACTGTTCAAGAGTTAACCTAACACGCTCGTCGCTTCGCTCCTCGCTACCTATTTGAATATTTAGGCCGGCCGCTGCCGCAACTCGCTCGCTTCGCTCGCTTGGCTCGTGCGGTAGGTAGTTCATAAGTTAACCTAACACGCTCGTCGCTTCGCTCCTCGCTACCTATTTGAATATTTAGGCCGGCCGTTGACGCGACTCGCTCGCTTCGCTCGCATGGCTCGTGTGGTAGTTCAAAAGTTAACCTTACACGCTCGTCGCTTCGCTCCTCGCTACCTAAACTGCTTATAAATTACTTATTCAAATATTGGTAAATTTTTTAAACGTCTTATCGATAGCGGGCAGTGACTTTTCATAATAAACTGTTCAAGAGTTAACCTTACACGCTCGTCGCTTCGCTCCTCGCTACCTATTTGAATATTTAGGCCGGCCGCTGCCGCAACTCGCTCGCTTCGCTCGCTTGGCTCGTGCGGTAGGTAGTTCATAAGTTAACCTAACACGCTCGTCGCTTCGCTCCTCGCTACCTATTTGAATATTTAGGCCGGCCGTTGACGCGACTCGCTCGCTTCACTCGCTTGGCTCGTGCGGTAAGTAGTTCAAAAGTTAACCTTACACGCTCGTCGCTTCGCTCCTCGCTACCTATTTGAATATTTACGCTGGCCGCTGCCGTGACTCGCTCGCTTCGCTCGCTTGGCTCGTGCGGTAGTTCAAAAGTTAATAAATATTTTCTACTCCGGGAGGCTGTCAACCTTCGAAGATGCGCGGTGCGCGGGCAGCAAGCAGCCCGCGGTGCCGTCTTTTGCCGATGCTATTCAATTATCCTTCCTACTATGGAAATTTCCATACAAAATTTTGGAAAAAAAAAATTTCGCTTTTTAGCAAAAAATTTTATGTACCTGGAAGCGGACCAAGTTTTTAAACATTTTTTACCTTTGTGACCCCAACCTAAGTGCCACCAGTTCAGAGAGCCGTTGAATTTCGTGATGTATGGAAAATGGAAACCGGGGGTTGGAGAGAAATTCTGAGTATGCAGTTTTGTAAATCTGACCAATCAAAGCACAGAAGTCAATTTTCAGACCGATCGTGACGGAAACGGCGCCACCATCTTGCTTTGAAAAATTGGCCATTTTTGAAAAAAAAAATGGCGTCCAATTTGAAATTTCTCCATTGCCCTGGTAGCGCCCCATCTTCCTGATCATTTTTTAGTTCTACAACCCCCACCTATCTCGCGCCGTTTCGGAGAGCCGTCGAATTTCGCGTTGTATGAAACTCGGAAACCAGCGATGGAAACTCGATTATGAGTATGCCACCTCAATGTGCGGCTCGATTAAAGCCTCTGTGCCAAGTTTCAGCGCGATCACACCAGCGATGGCCGTTTTAGAATTTGTATGGCGGCGGCCATTTTTTCCGCCATTTTGAATTTTTTTTGCACTCTGTGGTAATTGCTCGAGGTCTACTCCAAGTTTAGTTTGAGCACCCCAGATGTGGCTGCTACCGTTTGCGCGGGCCGTTGACCGTCTTCGCGAGATGTGGGAAAGTTTAAGATTTCGGATTTTTCTGGATATCCTGGGAGCTGGGCGAGTACGAATGCATCATTGGTGTATTTCTCCATTGCACCACCTCGGCTAAATTTACGTTTTTATGTTTGCGCCAAAAATGGAAAAATTCCAAAATCGAGCATCCCACTACGGCTCCCTGGTAGCGTCCCAGGGTGGTGATCATTTTTAGTTCCGACACCCCCCACCCAACTCGCACCGTTTCCGCGGGCCGTTGGATTTTACGTTGTATGGAAGTTGGAAACTGGGGCCCGGAGCCACTCGAACGGGGCACCGATCGATTCGCCGGCTCGAACAGAGCACGTGTGCCAAATTTGAGACGTAAGGATTCATAAACGGCGATTTTGGCAAAGTACGGCGGCCATCTTGTTTTCGCGAAAATCCCCATTTTTCCACCACCCCTGGTAATCGCCACCAGTTCCGAGCATTTTTTGTTCAGACACCCCCCCTCCAGGTGGCACCGTTTTTGCGCACCTCCAGGGGTCCACTTGGTTTTCGAAGATGATCGAGATCGCTATATTTTTCCTCTGGTCACTCGGCGCACCTCTACACGATCACGTCGTTATCCCCCCCACTTTCCACGTAGTTTCCGAGAAAACCGATGTCAGTCAGTCAGTGAGTGAGTGGTAGTGTAGCTTTATATATTATAACTAGCTGGTGCGTTGTGCGCGGGCTGCAAGCAGCCCGCGAGCCCCTTTTGCCCCTGGGTTGAAGCTATAGGGCAGTCATTTGAAAATATATTCGAATTTTCTGTGCATTTGTTACATCTGCTAACAGCGATTCTACAGTCAGTCGGTAATGCTTAGAAATTCCCAATTCAAATATTTTCTATTCTGGAATGCTGTCGACCTTCGAAGGTGCGTTGTGCGCGGGCTGCAAGCAGCCCGCGAGCCCCTTTTGCCCCTGGGTTGAAGCAATAGGGCAGTCATTTGAAAATAAATTCGAATTTTCTGTCCATTTGTAACATCTGCTAACAGCGATTCTACAGTCAGTCGGTAATGCTTATAAATTCCCCATTCAAGTATTTTCCACTCCGGGAGGCTGTCCACCTTCGAGGGAGCGTAGTGCGCGGGCTGCAAGCAGCCCGCGAAGCATCCCAGGGCAGAAATCTTCAGTCATTTGAAAATGCATTAAAATTCCCCGTAAATTTGCTATTATCTGCAAACAGCGATTCCACAGTCAATCGGAAGTGCTTATAAATTTCAAATTCAAATATTTTATATTCCGGGGGGCGGTTCACCTTCGAGGGTGCGTGGTGCGCGAGCTGCAAGCAGCTCGCGGCTCATCCCAGGGCAGAAATCTTCAGTCATTTTAAAATGCATTCGAATTTCCTTTCCAATTGTAACATCTGCTAACAGCGATTCTACAGTCAGTGGAAACTGCTTATAAATTCCCCATTCAAATATTTTCTATTCCGGGGGTATCCACCATCGAGGGTGCGTGGTGCGCGGGCTGCAAGCAGCCCGCGGTACATCCCAGGGACAAAAATCTTCAGTCATTTGAAAATGCGTTAAAATTCCCTGTCAATTTGTTATTATCTGCTAACAGCGATTCCACAGTCAATCGAAGTGCTTATAAATTCCCCATTCAAATATTTTCTATTCCGGGGGGCTGTCCATCTTCGAGGACGCGCGGTGCGCGAGCTGCAAGCAGCTCGCGGCTCATCCCAGAGCAGAAATCTTCAGTCATTTGAAAATGCATTCGAATTTCCTATCCATTTGTTACATCTGCTAACAGCGATTCTACAGTCAGTCGAAACTGCTTATAAATTACTTATTCAAATATTGGTTAAATTTTTGAAACGTGATCCCGAATTTTATTTTTTTGATGTGTCTAATCAATAGCGGTGACTTTTCATAATAAACTGTTCAAGACAATAAATGTGTGAAGATGTATAAAACATATTGAAAACTTCAAGTCATCATTAGTAGCGTCGTTTAAAATCAAATTCATTATGCTTTCGGCACTAAAAATATCTAAGTGAAAGCCATAGCACTAAAGTCAAAGGGTGTATCGAATAAGATATCGTTACACTATAAAAATAACTACTTTAAAAAGACCGACTTCAAAAACGGAAAAGTAAAAAATAATTAATTAGTTACTACATATTATTTAGTTGTGTTATTCACTATATAGGTTTGAAGTCGGTGCCAAGCATAAGCACTTATTAAACTACGCTATTTTTTGATACAAGAACTACGATTATTTCGATACAAGAACTACCTACTTGCAATTCAATTACATTATTCGCAATACAAAAAATTGGCTATTTTCGATACAAAACCTACACTGCTCTTGGTGTAAGTCCTACGCTTATAAAGCGTGAACGATTGGCTCATTCACTCAATAAATGTGTGAAGATGAATATATTATTACGTATTGAAAACTTCAGTCTTTTTAGTAGCTTCGTTTAAAATCAAAATCATTATGTTTTCGGCACTAAAAATAAGAACCTACTTTTCCGTTTTTGAAGACGGTTTTTTTAACGTAGTTTTAATAGTTTTTAACCTACGTAGTTTTTTTGTTTGAGTGGGAATCGCCCTAAAGTCGCTTCTGTTCAAGAGTTTACTTAACACGCTCGTCGCTTAATCGCTCCTCGCTACCTATTTGAATATTTACGCCGGCCGCTGACGTGACTTGCTCGCTTCGCTCGCTTGGCTAGTGCAGTAGTTCAAAAGTTAACCTAACTCGCTCGTCGCTTCGCTCCTCGCTCTTTCTTTCAATATTTACGCCGGCTGCTGACGTGACTTGCTCGCTTCGCTCGCTTGGCTAGTGCAGTAGTTCAAAAGTTAACCTAACTCGCTCGTCGCTTCGCTCCTCGCTACTTCTTTGAATTTTTACGCCGGCCGCTGACGTGACTTGCTCGCTTCGCTCGCTTGGCTAGTGCAGTAGTTCAAAAGTTAACCTAACACGCTCGTCGCTTCGCTCCTCGCTACCTATCTGGGGGCACGGCAGTGCCCCCGCCAAGTCGAGCAAAAAAAAAGCGGCACGGCCGTACCATCCTTTTCTCGAAGCAATTCGGGCCTTTTTCGACCCCCTATAATTCGGTTGTGGATAAAGCAAGAAACCTGAATCTTCAGTAACTAATCCGGCATTGTATAAACACGGAATATTTAAAATTTCAGTCAATTTGAACCAGTAGTTTAAGAATGACAACTTGTTAAAGTTTCTAAATTTTGTCACTCACTGACTCACCGATCATCAAAAGTCCAAGGCACTTCTAGCAGACTTAGAAGCTTCATATTTGGAATACATATAGAGTTTAGTGTCTTAATCATGGGAAAACTTAAATATTTTGTAATTTCGGTCCAGTTTTCCAAATACACCAACTGCATCAATAACTTTGTAATCCCATATAAATATATGGGATTACAAAGCTATTTATGCAGATGGTGGTTGGTGGTGGTTATAAATTTAATAGGTGTAGATAGGTATACCTACCATATGAGGCAAGGGAGGGGGTATAGGGTGGGTAAGGGTGTGTTTAGCCCATGAAACTGAACAACATTATTACTTGTAAAATGGTCGACGTAATGAAAAACACATGATTGGACATGTCTTGAAGTACGAAAATCTAATAAAACAATATATTATAATTTAAATCTGTTATATATAAATTGTTGGCGCGACTAGCCTCCTTACAGACAGACTGGCCTCTATTTTACTCTATGACTGACAAGCAAAATATACGCCAAAATTACAGAACAATGAAATGTGAATGCCTTCGAGCGAGCGGCAGCCGCACGCATACGTGAGCGCCCTCATGCTGTTCGGATGTGCCTCGAAACCTAACCTATAAGTTTGCGATTTTCATTTATAATTTCGATTGATAAATTACATTTACGACTAAAAGGCTTGCTCATTAGTTTACTGATATTATTTGTTTTTTTCAGTTTTGTTATTTAACACAAATACTGAAACTAACAAATTGCTAGGTTCCCTCAGTATGCCCAATCTGTGGATTGAACTGTTCACATACGATGAACTTACAATTAACATGCGGCAGATTAATGATTCTGACTTTGTTGATATGCTAAATAGAATTAGATTAGGTGTGACTACAAAAAAAGACCGCGAGTTACTCTCGACTAGATTATTAACTCTCAAGTCCGATTCAAATGAAAACAGATTAACTGAAATAATTAAACACCTCTCGAAACTTCCTGATGATACCGTTTGCTTATTGCCTACAAAAAATATGTGTCAACAATTAAATACTGCAATGCTAAGATCTCTCCCACATCCTGAAATAAATCTTATAGCTATAGATAGCATTCATTGTCCCAGGTACCTAACAAAAAGAGCTCGTGAATGTATAAAAAAATATGAAGACGATGCTTCTATGACTGCAGGTCTAGAAAAGAACATAATTATAAAAATAGGCGCAAAAGTCATGTTAAGGCGAAACATTGACGTGAGTCTCGGTTTAGTTAATGGATCTATCGGTATAGTGCGAAAAGTAAAGGTTGATCCTGAAAATTCAAAAATAATTAAGAGAATATAATATATCACATTTAATAATGAACCTAATGCATACGAGCTTGGTCCGGTCAAAACTAAATTTGAAATTATTAATAGAGGTAGAGCTTATGTTCATCGCGAACAATTTCCCATATGTATAGCCTATGCTATAACTATACATAAAAGTCAGGGCCTAAGCCTAAGTAATGCGCTGATGGATATAGGTTCTGCAGTGTTCACATCCGGTCAAGCTTACGTGACACTTTCGAGAGTTACAAGTCTGGGCGGTTTACATCTCATTAATGTCGACTTTGGAAGTATTAAAGCGCAGGAATCATCAATTTGTGAATACAACAGATTAAGAAGTATTTACCGTCCAAACTTGTCAAAAATTGAGACATCAAAGCCTCCGAGAAAAGCCCATAGAGACAGGGAGTGGGCTTTGAGAAAAACTGTGGCTGAAGCTCAAGAAGTAGTACCGGAAAAGAAAAAGAGGAAGACTACATATAAAAATAAGAAAATATCATAAGACCTTTAACAAAATTCGTTAGAAGTAGATGGTATCAAAAAGAAAGGCTCTACAAAAAGAAGTGAGATCCCATCAAAAACATCCTGTAAAAAACCCAAGTCTCGCAGCTCAGTCTTTCTACCGTCAAAAGTTGTGAGATCCATGCAATACCAAGTCGGTTAATCTATTTAGTGTCTACTTGAAGGACCTTCTGTCTTAAGTTATTACATAAGTTATTATCATGCCAATATTAAAAATATTTAACGTTTTAAACAAATAGATCGACTTGGACATCGCTTGATTTGATTATTAGTATGTATCACACTACACAGCACGACGGGCCAGCGACCAACAGGAACGAGAGTTTCAATCGCGTGTGGCGCGAGAGACTAAAGAATCTAATATAATATTGTAATATTCATTTTGTTTTCATGCGATGTCCAAGTCGATCTATTTGTTTAAAACGTTAAATATTTTTAATATTGGCATGATAATAACTTATGTAATAACTTAAGACAGAAGGTCCTTCAAGTAGACACTAAATAGATTAACCGACTTGGTATTGCATGGATCTCACAACTTTTGACGGTAGAAAGACTGAGCTGCGAGACTTGGGTTTTTTACAGGATGTTTTTGATGGGATTTAAATATTTACGCCAGCCGCTGCCGTGATTCGCTCGCTTCGCTCGCTTGGCTCGTGCGGTAGTTCAAAAGTTAATAAATATTTATTACTCCGGGAGGCTGTCGACCTTCGAGGTTGCGCGGTGCGCGAGCAGCAAGCAGCCCGCGGCGCCGTCTTTTGCCGTTGCTATTCAATTACCCTTCCTACTATGGAAATTTCCATACAAAATTTTCGAAAAAAAAATTTCGCTTTTTACCAAATATTTTTACATGCCTGGAAGCGGACCAGGTTTTGAAGCATTTTTTACTTCGGCGACCCCGCCCTACCTGCCACCGGTTCAGAGAGCCGTTGAATTTCGTGATGTATGGAAAATGGAAACCGAGGGTCGGAGAGAAATTCTGAGTATGCAGTTTTGTAAATATGGCCGATTAGAGCACAGAAGTCAATTTTCAGACCGATCGTAAAGTAACCGGCGCCACCAACTTGCTTTGAAAAATTGGCCATTTTTGAAAAAAAAATTGCGTCCAATTTGAAATATCTCGATTGCCCTGGGAGCGCCCCATCTTCCTGATCAATTTTTAGTTCTACACCCCCCGGCTATCTAGTGCCGTTTTGGAGAGCCGTCGAATTTCGCGTTGTATGAAACTCGGAAACCAGCGATGGAAACTTGATTATGAGTATGCCATCTCAATGTGCGGCTCGACTAAAGCCCCTGTGCTAAGTTTCAGCGCGATCGGACCAGAGATGACCATTTTAGAATTTGTATGGCGGCGGCCATTTTTTCCGCCATTTTGAATTTTTTTCACTATCTGTGGTAATTGCTCGAGGTCTACTACAAGTTTAGTTTGAGCACCCCAGATGTAGCTGCTACCGTTTGCGCGGGCCGTTGACCGTCTTCGAGAGATGAGGGAAAGTTTAAGATTTCGGATTTTTCTGGATATCCTGGGAGCTGGGCGAGTACGAATGCATCATTGGTGTATTTCTCCATTGCACCACCTCGTCTAAATTTACGTTTTTATGTTTGCGCCAAAAATGGAAAAATTCCAAAATCGAGCGTCCCACTGTAGCTCCCTGGTAGCGTCCCAGGGTGGTGATCATTTTTAGTTCCGGGACCCCCCACCCAACTCGCACCGTTTCCGCGGGCCGTTGGATTTTGCGTTGTATGAAAGTTGGAAACTGGGGCCCGGAGCCACTCGAACGGGGCACCGATCGATTCGCCGGCTCGAACAGAGCACGTGTGCCAAATTTGAGACGTAAGGATTCATAAACGGCGATTTTGGCAAAGTACGGCGGCCATCTTGTTTTCGCGAAAATCCCCATTTTTCCACCACCCCTGGTAATCGCCACCAGTTCCGAGCATTTTTTGTTCAGACACCCCCCCTCCAGGTATCACCGTTTTTGCGCACCTCCAGGGGTCCACTTGGTTTTCGAAGATGATCGAGATCGCTATATTTTTCCTCTGGTCACTCGGCGCACCTCTATACGATCACGTCAAAATCCCCCCCACTTTCCACGTAGTTTCCGAGAAAACCGATGTCAGTCAGTGAGTCAGTGAGTGGTAGTGTAGCTTTATATATTATAATAATGTCTCATTTATAAAGCATTCGAATGATATAAAACAAAGTATTAAATGCCAAAATATCGACAAAACATTGCTTGCCAAATCACTCTGAAATACATTAAGCCTCATTTCATTGAAAACTAGGTACTAAGTGAATATAAATAGAGCGCAATATATACAAGTGCAAGCCTGTATCTACAAACACAAGTGGTATGTAAATTTGTCGTCTGCGTTCGCGAAATTAGTGCGCAAATAGTCAGCTTGGATTCCAAGTAAAAAACCTTTTTCGGGATCACTTCATAAATACGTAAATTACTTAAATGTTCTAGGAACTCTTCAAAGTTATTTCAAATCAACAATGGTATATGTTTTGATCATTTGTTTCATGGATTTTTCTCAGCAATTAATTATTACAACAATTTTGATTATTTAAACTACAACTTCTATTGAACATTATTATATATTATTATTATGGTTATATTTTTTGCAAAGATAAAAAATGTTATCTAATTATAATATTTAATTCATCTCTACCAATACTATTACAACCTTAGAATTACAACCGATAACATAATTTTGTTTACTTTAAACTATTAACTTTCACTAAGTTAAAACTTGATTAATATAAGCTACTTCGATAAAATTAAATTTAGAGAAGTTATGCCGCATCAATACAGGTAGTATGAACCTAAGCTATAAACTATATTAATTAACTTTCGTTTTCACTCACAATAAAGATATTTAAAATCCTTTAGTATCTTTATCTATCTGTACCTACCTAGATATAATATATTCAATTTCGTCCAAATCTATTCAGTAGTTTCGCCATGAAAAAAAAAAACAAAAATATTCATTTATATAAAGTCTACTTAGTTTAATTCATAGTATTCTTCAATAAGGTTTAAAAATATATTAAATTATATTCTATACACATAAGAGCACAGTATTAATTAAGCTGCGTTACAAATAAAAAAGAAAATCGATTTAAAACGTAGTTTAATATTTGTGCTCAATTAATTGGAACCTTTTGATCTCACTATACTTTCAGAAGCGGACAAACAAATAAACAAACTTAACATTTTTATTTATATGTTAAATTCTAACATTCTAAGTAAAACAGAATCCCTTGAAGGGAGTGACACTGACAATATAAACAATACAAAGTGATATGAAAGGGAACATTAATATAAGAGACACGTTTCATTTGCTGGCTCGAGGGCTACAAGTTTGTAGTTCGATGAATAATGTTTGGCATGGTTCCATTGGCAGGATGACGTGACGTGACGTGCCGTGATGCGACGCGATGTGCCACAACATGCAGTGCTGAAATGTAAAAGTTGAAATATATCAAATTTATAAAACTAAATAGGTAGTTAAATATATAAATTGAAAAGGTTCATTAATTGTAATCAGAGTTAATTTAATGTTCTGAGTTTGTAATAATGCAAGCATTATAAATGCAAGAAGCTCTTTCTATCGGTATGTTTTCAACTGAATTTAAATTAATAATGAGCTTATACATGTATATTACGGTTTTTATAACATTTTTTGATAGAAAATAAACATTGTAATAAAAAAATAATATTAAAGTAAGTAATAAAAAACCGGCCAAGTGCGAGTCGGACTCGCGCACCGAGGGTTCCGTAAAAACCTGCAAGGTTTACAAAGTTCGTTCATTACGACAATCGAGTCACGCGTTCACGAGGAACAAAGTAATAAGTTTATACTTATTAAAAATAAATATATATTTTGTAATGTAACTAAAAATTTAAGGTTTTCGGAATTTTTCCTTTATGTGTGCTATAAAACGTTGCTTCATGCCAAATTTCAAGATTCTAGGTCGACTGGAAGTACCCTTTAGGTTTTGATTCCCTTGCGAGTACTTGCGAGTTTCAAAATATGCAGCTTAAATTGCTGTTTCTTTTGATTGCGTTGACATAGAAGTTTGATTTTATTACAGCTTAAAGGTATTATAGACTTGAGTATTTGGTATGAATTTCAATTTAATACCTCTACGCGTTTATGAGGAAATGGGTAGTAAGTTTAAAATTATTAAAAAAATATATATTATATGATGTAACTAAAAATTTATGGTTTTCGTAATTTTTCCTTTATCTATACTATAAGACGTTGCTTCGTACCAAATTTCAAGATTCTGAGTTCACGGGAAGCACCCTGTAGGTTTTGATTCCCTTGCAAGTGTCGAAAATTTGCGGCATAAACGGCTGTATCTTTTGATTGCGTTGGCTTAGAAGTTTGATTTTTTCACAGCTTCAAGGGACAGTAGACCTGAGTAATTGATATAAATTTCAGCTTCATACCTCCACGCGTTCCTGAGAAAAAGGGTCTTGACAGACGGACGGACGGACGGACGGACGGACAGACGGACAACAAAGTGATCCTATAAGGGTTCCGTTTTTTCCTTTTGAGGTACGGAACCCTAAAAATTTAAGTTACACTAACGTATTTCCCATTTCTGTAATCATTCATAATAATAAATGCACAAGTAACAATGGAAACAGGCAAGAAACAATATTAAGTAAGTGAAGGCTTGCTCAGTGAAGCGGAAGGTCGCCGGTTCAGTGCTCGTCAACTGATACTTTGCGTCCTTTCCGATGCACCCTCAGCGAATGTCCCCCTTTTGGGGTATGGGGCAAAGCTTTTATGTATATGTATGTTTTATTTGTCTCTTTAATAATGAATATTATACAATTTACATAAAGAATGATTTCATTTATGTTACTCTAAAACCGAGCACTGTGTTAACTTAATTCGTTGGCGCTTGCGCAAACTAACTATTTTCATATTTTCATAACAAGCACTCTACTCATCTGAACCGATAATTCGAAATTAATTCCGCGAAATCATTTGAAAATGAACATTATTTCAAGTTTAAGTTGGAAAGGTTTCACCTAATTTCGAATGGAAGTAATGACATAACGATAGATGAGATAGAATATTCTCGAAGTTTCGAAATGGCGGGAAATTAATAAAGGAATTAGTTGATGCGCAATATTCGATTTCAAATAAGTTCAAATTAATATTTTATACAAGCAATTTGACGTTCAGTTTTCGTTTTATACAATACTAGCTTTCCCCCCGGGGCTTCGCCCGCGTTTTCAAAGAAAAACCCGCATAGTTCCCGTTCCAGCGGGATTTCCGGGATAAAACCTATCCTATGCGTTGATCCAAGTTATCATCTAATAAATGTGTGCTAAATTTCATTGTAATCGGTTCAGTATTATTCGCGTGAAAGAGTAACAAACACACACATACACATTCTCACAAACTTTCGCATTTATAATATTAGTAGGACAAGCCATTCATTCCGGATCTACTTGGATTGATTTGCAATATGCAACTAAGGAATAATGTAGCTTTGTGCTGGTGAAAACATTTTTCTATATACTATAATATACAGTTGTTTCTATTGATTATGAACAAACACAAAATCTAATGTTTATTTTATCTAATCAATAGTAGAGTCAAAGTAGAGAAGACGTTGTCACCAAAGCAATACGATATAGATACCTACCTATAAATTTTAAATTTTAATCAATCCAAAAAAAATACGTACATATTTTTACCTAATATTATTTTTAGATGTTATTTTACTTTTTGTTATGTTTCAACACATTAAATTGTTTTGAATAAATAAATACCACACATTTTAAAAACTATTTCTTCCATTTAGCAAGCGATACAATTCCATACATATACATTGAAACTTATCGCTAGCACACGTGGAATAAAAAGGTGACAATCGAAAGCCTGGGTCGGGGTCAATGGCCGATAACAGTGGATACGATTGCCCCGAGTCAACAGAATAGAACGCTCTAAATACATTACTGCTATAACATCCTTATACGCGTGTGACGAGTCACGATTATCCCGACATTTTGTATTGTAATTGTGGTATTGTTTACTTTATGAAATATCTTACTTCAAGCCCGCGTTGGCTATAAAACCTAACAAATTATGTACCTTCCTATTACCTACCTTATCTTATATAGGTATGTATAAAAATGAATCGCAAAATGTGTTGGTAAGCGCATAACTCGAGAACGGCTGAACCGATTTCGATAATTCTTTTTTTATTATATTCTTTGAAGTACGAGGATGGATCTTATGTAGAGAAAACGTAAATATGTACCATGGGCGAAGCCGGGGCGGACTGCTAGTCTTATATATATAAAAATGAATCGCAAAATGTGTTGGTAAGCGCATAACTCGAGAACGGCTGAACCGATTTCAATAATTCTTTTTTTATTATATTCCTTGAAGTACGAGGATGGTTCTTATGTAGAGAAAACGTAAATATATACCACGGGCAAAGCCGGGCGGACCGCTAGTATATTAAAAAATCGCATCAAAATCCATAGTGTAGTGTTTTAAAGATATATTATAACCATACATAGATATAGACAGACAGACAGCGGGAAGCAACTTTGTTGTATGTAGTGATGATGATGATGAGTGTGCGTCTTAAAAATAGCTATTTTCATTAATTTTGTATATATTTATTTAATAAATAAAGTTTTCCATCGAAAATACCTTAGTGTATAGCGTGAGAAAACAAATATTCTTCCAAATTACAGCTATAAATTGATACCTATAAGCGAAGCCGAAAGCTAAACTAGTATCTCGGAACAAACTTCAAACAACAAAGTTTGCAAATCACGATCGATATCTACCTATATTAATTTTAATGAGAATCCCTTGTTGAAGATATCGCCTTTCTTTTAGACTTTTAATTTAGAAGATATTAATTTAAGTTGGATTCGCGATTAAATTACGATGAAGCGTGCAAAGGTTAATCCGAGAGCAGAAATCAACAGCTTGTTTAGAAAGTTGAAAAATATCACATAAATGCTTTATTCTATACTAGCTTCCGCCCGCGACTCCATCCGCGCGGAAAATTTAAGAAAAATAAAGATTTATATTTCTATACGTATTTTTCCGGGATAAAAAGCTATAAAAAGTATCCTTTTTTATGCCCAGGATAATAAGGTATAATTATACCAAGTTTCATCGAAATCGAACCGTTAGTTTTCACGTGATGCCTTCACATACAGACAGACAGACAGACGGACAGACAGACAGACAAAAAAGTTTTTAATCAAATATTTGGGTTTGGTATCGATCCAGTAACACCCCTGCCCCTGCTATTTACTTTTTCAATATTTTCAATGTACAGAATTGACCCTTCTACAGATTTATAATATGTATAGACTAGGTACGTTTCGCGGCTTCACCCGCGTGACTCCGCTCTTGTTGGTTATAGCGTAATGATGTATAGATTTTAGCCTTCCTAGATGCTATCTAACACCGAATTAATTGTTCAAAACGGAGCAGTAGTTCCTGAGATTACCACATTCAAACAAACAGGCAAACAAACTCATAAGCTTTATAATATTAGTATAGATTACCTATACCTACCAAAAATAAGTTAGAGGCAAATTACTTTACAATTACTAAAGAGCCACAAAGATTAAACAAAACCCTATTGGCTATTAATAATAAATTATAAAATATAAAAAAATATAAATAAAAATATAAATTTTTAGTGATGTTGAATTTGATATTTCATTGAATAAATGGCAAATAAGACCAACTGCTAGTCGCAACGGTGACCCATCAATGGACTGACTGCGCTATAGAGCACTTAACCCGAGAGCCGTCAGCGAAAGGACGATAAATCATGCAATATTTATTGCAACCACACTTCTAGGCGGTTTTATTGTGAATTTATATCATTCCAACTGTTACTGGTCACGTAATTGGTATTTCATTTGATATTCTCTTCCTAAAACTAGTTATTGTTTTTGATACTATTTTTCTAGCAATACCATGCAAAATCCAAATGAAATCTCATAATTTTAATTTATTGTTTGTTAATTGTCATTCTATATTGAAACCTTTTTCTTTAGAAGAATAGATCTACAATATAATTTAATAACTAAGACTCTTTGAAAGACTTGTATATTTTCATCTATTAAAATGTTTCGACATCGTCTTAAATTTAGATGCAAATCAAGGTTATAAAAAGGAGTAATAAAAGTTAAAAAGGTTACGAAAACTGTATTTTTTTGTTTCATAAAACATGCTCATATTATGTATTACGATGCGACTCGTGTTTTGAAACTGCTCATATTAAATTTCATTAGATATCTGTGTTATTTTTTTTTTACAATCATTACTTGAAATATCAGCAGTCACCATTTCTAATTTCTATTGACCAGAAACAAATATTATTAAGATGTAGTTAACAAGCATATTATAATACCACACAATATTTTCTTCTTTATCCTTCCTACTAATATTATAAATGCGAAAGTTTGTGAGGATGTGTGTGTGTGTTTGTTACTCTTTCACGCAAATACTACTGAACCGATTACAATAAAATTTAGCACACAAATAGAGGGTAACTTGGATTAACACATAGCATAAAATCCCACGGGAACGGGAACTATACGGGTTTTTCGTTGAAAACGCGGGCGAAGCCGCAAGTGGAAAGCTATGCTTATACATCGAGTAGCCGGTATAATCGCCATGCCATAAGGGCTCAGATAGAAATTAATTGGCTATTAGTTACAATAATGGCGGAATTATTACTATCTCTGCATGGAAGCTGTTATTTATCGCAAGATAATACCTACTCGTCTGTATCATTAGGAATTATGTTTTTTTTTCTTCTTATTTCACGTTTTAAAAATGCCTTAATAATATTATCGTGTTTTGCTACGGGTAAAATCTTCTAATTCTATTATTGAGGGTTGATTTTTAAAAAAATGACAAATCTTGTACTAAGTAATTTATCGATGATGTTGCAATTCAATAAATTCTTATCTTATGTTTTATGTAATATAATTTATTAAAAATGTTGTTTTTTCATCAACATAATAAATAATAATTAAACTTATAGAGCCTCTAGAAAACACTCCACGCGTCAAAGCCATGCTCGTTTATAAAAAAAACTTGATTTCTTACTATTTTTCACACTAAAACAATCGCGATCAGGCGGCGCGTCAAAAACAAAGAAGTTTGGACATAAATCGTATCGAACCAACTAGTTTTATCTGATCGTCAGTCGCAAACACACTCATAAAGTGTATTACATTTGAACAAACACATTTTATTTGTATGAGGGTAGATAAAGATTGATACAGTAGCTATATTGTATGGTAAGTATGCTTGCCTGCTTGTATGGTAAGTAAGTGTGGTATGTACTTATGTATATGTAGAAGAAAAGTGGTGACTTAATACAATAATTTTCATAAGTAAATACGTACCACTGTTTCTAGCAGAAATCCTACAAATATACAAAGTGTAATCGTTAAGTGTGCACAAGCGATTATTTCGTAACTATTGCAGATATCAAAAAACTTTAAACTGATATCGAAAGTACTTAACCTTATAAGTAAAATAGCCGTAATAAATTTTTAAAAATAAAACGAAAAATATCTAATATTGTAATTGTGTATTTTATTTTATTTATTTATTTATAACACTTCATTGTACAAAAGAGTATAAGAAATGTGGTACAAATTAATGAAGTACAAAAATTTTGCACAATAGGCGGCCTTATTGCTACACAGCAATCTCTGCCAGGCAACCTGGTAGGATGAAGAAATGTGAGAAGAATAAGGATAGCGCAAAAAAGAAATAAAAGAAAGAATATATTTAAAAAATGCCTACATACTACATAAACTACATACATATACTGTACATAGAATAGTGTATTGTGTAATATTGTATATAAACGCTCCCATACAATTTATTTTCTATACATTTTGTATTCATAGCAGATTTCGACGATTACGCCCTGTATAATAATATGTAAAATAGCTAAAGTTACTCAGTAAAGATGAGTGTGTCTGATGTTAAAATTATTTTAAATAGTGTGATCTAGTAGTTTTTGAGCTATATCCTAAGAAAAACAAACAAAATCATATCTTTATATATAAAACTCAAAGGTGACTGATATAGTGATCTATCAACGCACAGCCCAAATCACTGGACGTATCGGGCTGAAAGGAGAATGGCGAAACTGGGCCTAACTGTTACAGAAATCATAATATATTTAAAATTCATTATGTTATTTTTAGTAATTCTTGGTAAAATATTTACTTCTGATTCTATGGGAAAACAAATCTTTGAAAAAAAAGATAATGTGTTCACTAGCGGCATTGTTATTTAGATTTCTATGACTACCGGTCTTATCAAGCAGAGATTGTCAGTGTTGTCAGGAGTAAAAAAGTCGAATATATCGATTAATACGAATGAATGTCTATATTTTATTTTTAATTTTATTGAATTCAAATGCTTTATAAATCAGAAGCAAAACTTAACTTATTTTTAACACATATCTTAATTTATTTAGATCATTCTATAAAATAAAAACATGTTTTACTTAATCAATAATAATTATAACATTTTTATTTAGGTAGCTGGCCATTAATAAAATGTCAAATTATTAATCATAATTGTGTCAGTGATGAGTGATTTGTTTATGTTTGTTGTTTGACATTTGAGTGAAGTTTTAGGCCCTTCTCCCATTACGATACGCATAGGCGATTCAAGTATCCTGCAAGTCTCGGAGACTAGTCGCCGCGGAGTATCTCACATACATTTTTATGTAGGCTCGCACACTACGCTACTGGTATCCTACACGTCCGCGACTAGTATAGCACTACTCACCGTGTCGGACGCTTTTGCATCGCGTCTCGACTCTCGCGCGTATCTCTTCGTTAGAAAGATAAAAATATCTAATCATCATGTTGTAGTTCTCGTTCGGCTACAAAAACTCTACAATTTATGTTTCTTTCAATATATGGATGAATCCAGTACTTCTTACTCTTACGTTGGCGTCTTCTATTTCTATAAAAAAGAAAAACTGCAAGAGCTACTTCGTCACTGGAATTGCTGATTGCTCGACATAACGACGTAACTGTTGTTGCAATAAATAAATGAATTATTATTATGATAACGTCGGTCCACAAAAACGAGGCACAATAATGTTGAATTTATTCATTTTTCAGTCGCATAATATGCGAGCATCGGGTAGCCAGCAAATATCTAAGTAGTATTCTACGCGAGTATCGTATTCTAGAAGTATCGTACTTACCTAATGGCAGAAGGGCCTTAGTAACGTTATATTCAAAATTGATCTTAATCAATATCCTAATATCTCTGCTATCCCATAGAAAAGATCTATAATTATTATATTC
Source organism: Colias croceus (assembly GCF_905220415.1). NCBI lineage: Eukaryota > Metazoa > Arthropoda > Insecta > Lepidoptera > Pieridae > Colias > Colias croceus. The sequence goes on from NC_059562.1 coordinate 7,254,041, forward strand.
ATAGAGTCTGTATATTTTTATCTATTTAATAACCCATAAATCATCAGTGTAACGATCAGGCCCAGAGTCCTATGGGAGTTTGCCATTCTCCTTTGGCATGCAGGTAGATGTTAGGACGTAGGCATCCGCTAAGAAAGGATTTCCCGAAATTCTTGCGGGAACGGGGAAAAACGGGGATGCACGTACAAAGTCGTGGGCGGAAGCTAGTTTACAATAAAAGTCAGATCTATAAATAGAACAGCATTGTAAAGCTTAAATATTTATGTGTAATATTAACACAAAAACTAGAAGCAAAGCATTCAAACTAACTAACTTAGCACTCAATTAGCCACCTCACTATCAGTAAATGTAAACAATTAGCCCGTTCCCACTCAGTCGGCATTTACAGGTGCAGCGTTAGTGACGCGTGATTGTGTCGTAAGTGTTAGGTAAGGTGCGGACGGGCGGGCGAAACGCGGCGTTTATTTTTTAAGTAAATATAAGAAATTTGTTTACGCAAAACGTATCTTTAATTTAATTTTATTTGGGGTTAAAATTGTCCTGAAATATTTATTTATTTCTTTTGCGATAACACACTTCTCTTGTACCACAGCTGCAGTAGTAAGACACATAGAAACAAGAAAAAAGTTATTTTAAAGCACATCGTAGGTTCAATTTAAATTTAAAAATCTAATGATTGTGAAGGTACTAGCTGTCCTGCTTGGTTTCACCCGTTTGGATCCTTGGACAAAATCAAGTGTTAGGGTACTTTTCCACCAGTGATATGTGAGGATGCGTAGGCAAGGGATGTGTTTCAAACTCAATCTCAAATTGGAAAAGCACCCTTATCATAGCTTATGTCTTATTGTGCCCAGTTTCATTAATATCAAGATTGTTATTGATAGTTATAGGTATTTATAACGATCATTGCTTGAGTCTTATTTAAATTGTTTGAATAACTTTTTGGAGTATTTTCTACACAAAGTCCTTACGCTATATATAGAATTTAATTTAACGAAGAGGTTTTCTTTGTTAACAAATAACGAGCGAACTCTTTGTGAACTCAAGCGGCATTGAAGTCGATTAACATATTTTGAATATATAGGAAATTCCCCTTTTCCGATACTGTACGATCCAAATACATCGGATATCTCTGTTTCTATTAATAGACCGCGTAATTCGAAAGACAAAAACGTATCGAATATCAAATAAACGTCTGGGCGTGAGATGCCTAATTATGACAGTGTTAAGTGTATATCCGTAAGCAGTATAATCCTCCGGGACAAAGTTACCCGGCTATATCCGGGCCTAATTCCCACTCGCTACTGTCAACTTGTTTGGGAAATCACTAACGACCTACAATATCTTAACGGATATTAAACTGAGGCACCCGACGATTAATCACTTGACACCTACTTCAAGGTAGATTGCCGCTTGTGTATGCGATGATAAACACGATGAATGATCAAAAACAGCAATGTAAGCTAAACAAGGATATATTAACGTGTGTATAGAGATACGCAGCGAAAACATCCAGCAGGTAATTGCGTTTGTATACGCCAAAGTTATGCTTTGTTGGTGGATTTAGAAAGCATAATGCTGTGTGCATTAGCCGTTAACTATGTTATGCTTATGGAAGTTTTTGTTTATGTATACCGCTTTATTTGAACAGTATTATACGATATGCAGGTTAATTGTTGAATTATTAAATTTGGGATATTATATTCGTGTGAATTATACAAAGTTTGCGAGATTAAATAAATGGTTTATTTTCATACAACACTATTTAAACCAAACGTTAGTACAATGGGAATTTTCAAATCACAGCCGTATTTAGAGATAGGCATATTGCTTGAAAATATTATCTTCTATCTGTGATTTATCAGTAATTTATCAAATCACATTACAAATATGAGCTTTTTTACTTCAAACTCAAGTACAAAACTAAGAGTTTTCTTCTTTTCTTCTGTTCTTTTATAAACGTACAGAATGGGAATCGACATTCATCATCCATTTTAACTTAACTGAGTCATAGTGACGAGTAAGTTTTTGTGCGAATAATTTTTCAATAAATACACAACACAATCGAGACAATATTACGCACTCTACATATTCGAAACGACGCGACGGGTAAATAATATAAGTAATGAATAAATCGCGTTTAAAATCCATTAAATAGTTTCTGGAGATTCCCATTTCCCAGCCAATTATTAGCCAATTACTTCTAGTAGCAGGCACGTCCATAATAGAAACCCGTGTGTTTCCACGGTATTTATTAATGACGTCACGAACATCTTAATGCGTGTAACATCTGCTCGCAATGATTGCAAATTTTTATTTACGTCGCACAAACGAGTTGAATAGTAATAGCTGGAATATTCTAGATAAAAGAAAAAGCTTTTTTTAACCTAGGTAGATTAACTTTTGAAACTGTAAATGCTAAGAAATAGGCTTTGTTAACAAAATTATAAAAATTATTAACATTACGATCTGCCAAGGTACAGCGTGTATATTGTTATTGTAATGTATTTTATCTTACAAAAATATAAAAATATGAATACACAATTTTATTATACGCACAATTTACATTTTCTCTAATTAGTTTTTCAACAAAATATTTTTGAACTTAAAATCTTTGATCTAATATAAATAGTAAATGCCAATAAAATGTACCTCTCAAAAAGGATATATGTATATTAATTATTCGAACCAAAACAAAATCCATACTAATATTATAAATGCGAAAGTAACTCTGTCTGTCTGTCTGTTACTCAATCACGCCTTAACTACTGAACCCATTTGCATGAAATTTGGTACAGAGATATTTTGATACCCGAGAAAGGACATAGGATAGGTTTTATTCCGGAAATCCTACGGGAACGGGTTTTTTTTTGAAAACGCGGGCGAAGCCGCGAGCGGAAAGCTAGTATGCTATAAAGAAAGTTTTTGACAGTCTAACCATAATATTATCTACAACGCAATTTCGTCTGCTCTCAATTTTTTTACAACATTTTCATGAATGCTCCGCTCTTTTTGTCATAGCATGAAACAGCTTGAATTTGATATTTTTGATTTTATAGTAGAGCCATTTTAATAGGCAACATTTGACAGTTCAACAAAATTCAACAACGTAACCTAGTAACGACGACATAGAATAACATAATATTTCGTTTTGTTAGAACTGCACATTTGCTTAACTTTTTTCAATTATGATTACATATTTATAATAATAATGACCGATACAAGTAATTTTAGGATTTGATTTTACTGATAAACCATTCTAAACATAATAAACAATTTCTGATTCAAAGAACTGACGTCGCTACAATTTTGTGTCAATAAACCTTTTTTATTTTTAAATACCAGAGACGTTACTCAAAAAATCGAAATCTGAAATCCAGAATCGAATGCATTGATTACTTGGGAATAAAAATTATCATAAATTGTTGACACGTGTTTCAAGTTCGATTGACAAATGTTTTAAGTCCGTATCGATTAATTTACTTTAATCGATGTTTTTAAGCAGGTTACCACCCTATGAAGATAAAATTGATAGACGTCAAATGTTGCCTATTAAATTGGCTCGACTATATGACATTCAAATGCTTTAAAAATTGAAATTGTTGACACAGCCGAATTCATTCTTTGTAGCTTGTACATTTTAAGGGACGTTTGAAAAACATAACCCTCCTTTAGCACTAACCACACGACACGATATCGTATCGTATATATCGTACGATAAATAAACGTCACGACCAGGTGTTTCCACTACTCTAAACGTAACCAATGGAGTAACTGCTTATTAACTAAGAGAAACTGCAAATTAGAAAAGTTTTACTAACAATACGTTTATCTATCTTATACTTAGATAAGTTTTTATTTTCTAGCTCGAGATTTATTCCGAGGATTTAGAAGCTTTAGTGCTTAATAAGCTTAGTGAGTTCGTAATATAATTTGGTTTTAAGTTTGTTTATGTGTCACGTTATCACGTCAAAACAGGTGAATCGGTAACCATACTTTCTATAATATAGATAGATAGATATTAAGGAAAATCAGTACCTAAGCCAGACTCATAATAAATATAATAATTGATAGAATTTCTTACCAATAATGGATACAATAATTATTAATACACTTTATGCATCATAATATTACAAAGGACTTAAAACTACATACCACACCTTCAAGCAAAATAAACAATATTTCTCAAAACATATTTAGTTTTTGCAACATTACGAAGCGGTCAAGAAGCCATTATTTACACCACAATTGGGCGAAAAACAACCACAACTGTCCAAAACAGACCCAAGTGAGAGCCGAAAAAAGTTTAAAAATATAGTCCAATTAATCACGGGGAGTCAAAAAGTTCACTCCATTACGTTTAAACCCTTTTAATGTGTGCTTTAGGTATATTTTTTATTGAAAGAAAAAGGCATTTTTCAAAATAAATGTGTTTGGAAAGTTCGCCATCGCCATTCAAAGTTGTCCTTTAATGGTTTGGTGGACGATTGTATGTTTTTTATTCTGGTTTTAAGCACGTTATGTATTATGCATACTTATAATTATGTCGATAGGATTTTAGTATAATCACCATTACTATTTTTTATCACTTAAGTTGCTTGATAGAGCTCCTGCCAAAGAATAATCAATCATGACGTAGGTATGCCGTCTCTACATTATTCACTATATTATACGCATTTTTTTATACACACTTACATTATGCGGTTTAAAATATACCTTATACGTATACAGTCATATACGTACACCTACGATCCCATAAAAATTTATTGTTTTCAATTTTTGTACAAAATCGATGTAAGATTAAAAAAAAAATCATATCATCAGAGTACATCTATAAAGTCTAAAGAATTGTACCACACTATTTATTATCATTAAATTCCTCGCATTATTTTAACACATTTAACAATTCACTATATAATTATTACAACATACGTAACTTTCCCAGAAAGCACGAACAGATCTGTAGCCACCTTTACTGTTAATTTCGCTAAAACAACAGACCATTATGATGAACGTTAAAACATTGAAATGAATAATATGGAACCATTTCACAACCCTGAAATATAACGCAATGGTGTGTGCCACAAGGTTATGTTGTAGTATTTATTTGCGGAATTTTTGTTGAGCGATTTTGAGGAAATCGCGTTGATATCACAGTTACATCAAATATTATATAAAGTTTCGTTTATATTGTCTTATAAATATATTTATGCGATTATTGAGATACTATATTCTATTGACAGTATTATACCTATGCTAAATAGTTTTATTTTAAACTTATGTCCGATTCATAAGTATACCGTGATTTGTAATTAAATACATTCAAAATAACGAAAATGTATACCTACAGAAAGAAAGAAAAACATGGTAAAGGTTTTTTTTTTATAAATCGCTTGTAAATCGTAACTTGTACCTCATTAAAAGCTGTTAAAAAGCTTTCGTGATAATCGTTACTTTATTTCGCGATAATATTTTCATATTATTTAACTTTTATTGTTGCTTTTTAAAAATTCTATTATTATTTTAATGAGGAATATTTTACTCGTGTTTTATGCATTGTTTGTGTTTCTGTCCTTTGATTCTTTCTAATATAAAATGGGTATTATAATGTTTGACTAACTTTATATTATCTATAGGCAATATTCTTTAGCAAATTGAAGAGAATGTCCTACTAATACTACGATGCTAGTGGAAATTTGAAAGTATTTTTATTGGTAAAAAACACAACTACCTACTATAATTGATCGGATCAGTATGAAATTCGGTATAGAAATAAATTGTCATATTATTATAAGAACATGCGCTATTTTAAGTTTGATAAGTACTTGGGAAAAATAACTATTACTTATTACCTAGGTATACATTAAACATACATTCAAATAAATAATATTCCCCATTTCCCTACAGAACCCGCTACACTATTTTATATTTTAATCTGTGAGCACTTGAAATAGTGAAAAGCAATAGTGAAGGGTTAACAAGCGTGACATTTATGAAGAAAATCCAATAAAATATCGAAATTGATACGATAGGCAGTAATCCTAACTGGGCTCGGAGCATCGCTATAAAAGTGTCAGCCTTCCAACTCGTATGATTCCGTGAACATTTTTTATTGGAATATATATTATTATGTGGAGTATTACTCAATAGTTCTGACGGCTTAGCGTCCTGTTATTTAAATGTATAGTGAATATAATATATTATAAACAATTATTACGCATACAAATAAACGCATTCTACAGCTATTCTTTTACAGGTTTAATTTTTTTTATCATCAAGCGTAAAAACTAGCTTTAACGGTATATACTATAGATTTTCCCAGTTTAAGAATCAGTCACAAAGAACTAACCCTTTCATTGCAGAGGCTTTTCACGTATACATAATACTATAATATAAACTATTTAACCATAATCATGTGTCCAATCTTCATTAAAACTACAAAACTTTCTCCCAAAAAAACATCTAAAACTAACCAGCGAGCAACATCCAGTTAATCTAAAAAATGGCTACTTAATCCACGGAACCCTACAATTTGTCTGTACAGCTACTTAACTGATAAAAATGGCCGCTGTTATCTAAATATCTTCGCTGCCAACAACACAAGTTGTAAATGAGACGGCTAGCTTGATCGATTGTGAGATGGAGTTATTTTGTTATTTCTAATTAATTTGGAACTAATTTGTAGTAACTAGGTACAATAAAAGTTTATTTGTATATTCAGAACGAAAGATGATAATTTCATGCATGTGTATGTGAGTGAAAGTTATTATTATTTTTTAAGCAAATTATTTAATTTGTGTGTTATTACTGATTAAAAAATGAATGCCTGAATTTTTATATCTGAAACAAGATTTCGTACACAGGTCTTGGTATACGATTTGTCCTAAATAAGCATAGAAAATGTGTTTTCCTAATACCGTTATATTTTATTGTTATTAAGAATAGAGATATTAAGGTAAAAGTTAAAAATTATTTGTAGCATCTTCTTTGTTTAGGTTAATTTGTCACTGCAATCCATTCAATGGACAACGTTATAGTGCTCTAGTTTTAATTAAAGAAGAAATCCAATTGTCCTCTCTTTAAAGAATACCTCAGTCACATACCCAAAAGATATTCAGCTTAAAATAAATCGCCGCTGCCAAACCTAATAATACTAATTTGCCCAAATTGAAAACTCTAAACTCGAATAAAGCGTATACATCCTTAGTTGACTAGCACTTGCGCCTGGCTTCGCTCCAATTCCACACTTCAGGACTCTCTGAGCCTAGAAATAACGAGCTAGAACTCACCTCAAAATTCCACCGAACAAAATTCAACTTTAACGTACTGCAATAAAACAGATTTTTTAATATCCCCAAAAAATCTTAGACGTTTTTCAAGGCAGTTACGGCCAGACGATTTTAGACTCTATTTCGGGGTTGTAAAGTTGGATAAACACGAACAGAGTTGCAGAAAATTGAAAATGATCAGATCATGTATTCGTGGTCTGTATTTAGTTCGTAAATTTTTTCCAGAGAACATTTTAGCGACAAATACTTGGAACGAGCACTTTGCATGCTTATAGCGTACATTGATTGAATAAGGATGTATGTTTTTGAAATGGAATGGGTTCGGTATAGTATGAATATGAGAATACAATGTGTAATAGATACTGATGTACAGTTTGTTTAAGGTTTTGTAGTATTGCTCTCTGTTTGTAAGTATTTTCAATATATGTTTTATACATATAAATAGGACGTGTGTTTTTATTTCTACTCCGACTATAATTAGCGAGCTCTCTACAAACTTCTTGCTCATCATTTCACTTTATGACGCAGAAGTTTTCTTTATATAAAATTTCATGTCCGACTTTAAAAAGTCAAGTCCCGTAGTGCGGTAAGGGGTAGATGCATTAGGCATAAATCTGTTTCACTGATCGATTTTCTTTACAGATACATAATGAAAATGACCAGCCTTTTATCCTCCGAGACCGAGACTTTTGTTTTCACTAGGAATCGAACCCAGAACGCTCATCAACATATTTTTTTCATCATTTATAGATCACCAAACAAATTGAATCTAGCAAAATAATCCATACCTTAGGTTCAGAAATTATCAGGTCATGTATTGCATAGAAATGCTATATTTGTGAAGTTAATAAGGACATAACCGGGTCTCAGCTCTGGTCAGTGGTCACTTTACATTTTTATGAAGTGATTGCATTCGCTTTATCGACGCTCCTGACTTTGCTTTTAGTTTTATATCTCTTTAGATATAATATCAGTTTGTCTATTCAGCATAGTAGTATCATGTTTGTTATCGTAATTAACTTCTAATTAAAATAATGTTAATGTTCTTAATTCTTCTGTTATAATTAGAATTTTCAACGGATATAGCCTGTCACTGAATCATGATATAAACTGCTGGAAGATTTTAATTATTCTACATTCAATAGATTTTACTTTCTTTAGAATATAATTTTTATCTGAAACTAGCGGTCCGCCCCGGCTTCGCCCGTGGCACATATTCACGTTTTCTCTACATAATAACCATCCTCGTACTTCAAGGAATATAATAAAAAAAAGAATTAAAGAAATCGGTTCAGCTGTTCTAAAGTTATGCGCTTACCAACACATTTTGGGATTCATTTTTATATAGATTAGAATGCGAAGATCAACATTCAACTATGAACCAACTACATAAAAATGGTAAATACCTATGGTGAGATATAAAAAAATAAAACAAACATTTGAGTAACTAATTTATTTACATATTCACATATATTATTTTATAACATTCAAATAAGTAATATCTTATCTAGTACACTGGCGAACAGGGTTTACGCAAAATTGACGAATTTAACAATATTGTCCGTATTATTTCTATTGACCTAGGATATCAACCTTCGTTGCCAACTGTACAAAATTCCAAAGCACGGCGTATACCTGCAGACCGCAAATTAATATGAATATCAATATATACAAGATCCATAAAAAATAACAAAAAATAATTACGTATTTTAAACATTACATTAAAAATAACAATTACATCTTATGTTTTCTTATAAATCAGGCAGTTGCCGCTTTATCCTGATCAATTAGGTATGAACAAATGCATTTCATTATTATTATTATTCATACATAAATATTATGTAAAAGCCTTCAATAGCTATAACATTTTTTGTCCTTATCACTCAAGTGACCCTTTGAAATTGATTGAACGTGACAAAACATTCAACCTACTGAATCAAATAACTAATCGCCTCTCTCTTTCTTCTACATCAAATTGTTTTAATGTGAAAGAGATAGAATATTATTCATATTCATTAATTTGGCACAATTGTTTCACGAATAACATTAGTCGACCATTGAACGATTTTCTTTATAAAAATAATTTAACATCACAAATAATAAGTCTTTTAGATAATAACAAATGACAGACTAAATAATTTACTTACATTTCACAGAAACTATAGAATAAATAAATATAAATTTTAAATCTCACGATTATAATAACAACCAGACAAATGTGTAATTTTATTAAGTGTTATGATTTATATTAAACAATATTTTTACTCCGACCGCCATCACGTGAGAGTTGTTCAAACAGGGTATTAAACTTTATTTTATTTATTGTTGTTTTTACGTATTTATTTTGTCACAAATATAATAATCTCGTACATAATGTACAAACGTAACGAATAACTATATTTTTATTATCTATTTTAATTATGGTGCCTTCAACATCCTTTGGTACGTAGGTGTAAAATTATTTTTGAACATCCTGTATTCGACAAAAAAGCTCTATAGTAGGTATTGTAATCTAATTAACTGTATTTAAATACAATATTTTAAACAGTTAGTTAATAAGTTTATGAGATAATAAAAGCAAGTCAACATTATTTTAGAATGAGTACAAAATTAAACACTTCGGTCTTCTTGTATCTTTACTAATTATCTTTTTTTCAATCAACTTTCAATAGACGAATATTAAATTTTTAAATAAATTGGGTAAGATTGTTTTTTTTTTGATACACCTTCTTAATTAAATTGAATAAACATTTCAATAAGGTGTGCAATATAATAAATCATACTAATATTTTAAATGCGAAAGTTTGTGTGGATGGACGTATGTGTATGTATGTTTGTTGCTGTTTCAGGCAAATACTACAGAACCGATTACAATGACATTTAGCACATATAATATACGGTGTAACGTGGATTAACGAATAGGATCGGTTTTAATCCGGAAATCCCACAGGAACGGGAACTATGCGGGTTTTTTTCTTTGAAAACGCGGGCCTCGCGTGGGTGGAGAGCTAGTCTATCATACTTACAAAGAAGTCACAATGTATTAAATGAAGCAGATTTCTAAATGATCCTACGTACCAAGGGATTATTGTATTCAATGCGCTTAATCATTAAACATTATTATCACATTTCATATAACGTAATTATTACCGATTACACATTACAATGTCTACATGTTTGGTGTAAAATAAATCTTATATAAATACAATTTGGATTCATTTTGGCACTTAGGTGTAACACAGACAAGGGCTTTACTCGTAATTTAATAAAACTTATGAATTTTTATTCAGAAGCGTGAATATTATTGCTAATTTTTTATTCTTCCTGAGTCACAAAGAAACAGGAGAAGAATCTTCAACATTTGAATAATCTCTATTCTTCTTCATAGAAGAGACAAGAACGGCCATACGTTTAAGAATTTCCTGTGACGTCACTATATTCCATATCTGTTTATTTCATCATAAAGACATTTCCGTTAGCCAATGTCTGTATTCACCTTTAGGCGCCTGTTACACGTAAAGTATTTACTGTCCGCTTTTAAATATCTACCTACCATGGTGGTAATTATTATTAAGCCCAGGGGACTGATGGGTATTTAGAATTCGTAGATTCCATAACGAATCAGGATAAATACTTTACTTGTTACAGGCTTATCATACATATCGAAACATAGCTCTACGTTATTTAATATCTATCACAACATTCAGTATTCTTAGCTATGCTGGAGACATGTAATCATAACGCATGTAAGATCACACCGGCTGCGCAAATGGACGTGAGAATGATGCTGTAGCTCTGGGTTATGCCTGTGAACAAAATTAAAGTTTATCTTATCTTATAATGGATCAAGGAGTTGGTAGAGAATTTGCAGAAAGAAAATATTTAAAAGGGGAAAAGGTAAAGTATATGGACCACCACTACGTAGTAACTCAAAATGTTATATTCTGGTTAGCTTTTATGTAGAATAAATTTATAGATAGGTATTTTTTTTCATCCACATTGAATGACAATTGTTTACCACAGTAATTATTATCCAAACTAACAGTAGGTAGTTGCAAATTGTCAGAGATTATTTACATCAAACAACAACTGAGATAATAAACGACAATAAATTTACAAAATCTTACAACATAAAGAGACTGACAATAATTGCAGTTTACCTGAAGAATCTTCCCCAGTAACAGATGCTGGGTGCGGAGTGTCTTCCTTTATGTAAACCGCCTCGCTCTGCCTCGCGTAGATGTCAAAGAGAGTCGCCACGCAGCCAAGCGTGAACTGACCGCTCTCTGGTGGCACCATGGTGTACCTGGTGAAATAAATTTAAAGAAAGTACTTAAAAAAAGGCATTCGAAACTTAATGTTGGACAATTTCTACGAAAAAATAAAAATAAGAAATTATTAATAGCTTGACGATTTAAAAAGTAGCTCTTGATCGACTCTACACGTTTGTTTTAGCAATTTCTTCCTAATCAGTAATTTCATTTAGCCGCGAAAGCAAAACAGACACAAATATACGGTCATATTAATTATAAGTATTTATTTTATGTACTTTCACAATGTCGGTTTATTAAATATGTGTTAATTTAAAGCGTCGCTTATAAATTGGCTCTATTATAAGACTTTTAGTTTAATATGAAAAGTATAAAATAACTCTAGATAATTTTACAAATACAAATCGTGAAGAAGTTAATTTAATTTGTTTTTGAATAATACAAATATAAGATAACCGTGTCTTATAATTTAATTATTTTACAACTCAACTTACCTAACAACATTCAAATCGTCAGTCTCCTCCCTTCCATACACATAATGATCCTGGTAGATCCTGTTCAGGCTTGCGCTGGTGTACGTCAGGCCCACTTTGTAGTGCTCTGCTTCCAGAATGGTCAGCTCCAGATGACTGAACGCCCCTCGCTCCTTGAAATCCAGGTCTGAAGTCCGCCAGGATACTGTTTCTGCTATCTGTGATGATTAACTTGTTAGTATAAAGTGATTTAAAAAAAAGGAGCAGGAGACTGTTTATCGGCAGGGGACTGACTTATTGGCTTATTCAATAATTTACTAAATTCATGTAGATATAAAGCAAGAACTTCTGAACTTTATTCTTTATTTAGCAAGAATTACGTTTTAAGCAAAGGTAATAAAAAGGTAAAATGATTACTAAAAATCGCATCATGATTGTACATTCAGATTACAAATAAAAAGTTTTAAAAATACTTTTGATGTTGATGTTCCAAACACTGAATAATACTTAACAATATTGTCCGTAAAATCTGAAATGTTCGAAACATTCAGATAAATAATGTAATTGTTATTTGTAGATCGTGTTTTAATTCATTTACAAGTCTTGAATTTATAAAGCTTTTTATTCATTTATTAATAGATGATTGATTTTTTTAATGTTCCTGGGGGTATCTAAGATAAGACATTTGGGAGGACTATGAGCTCTCTAAATAATTGAGTATTTGATCAACGTCAATGTAGGACCAAACATCAATTAAGTGGTATTTAGCCTGTGTAACTAACTTTACGCACACGGCTTCACTCGCATAGTCAAAGGAAATTCCCAAGAAAGATAAGCAAAAACGCATTTATAATTTTCTCAATAATATAATGATATGTAAAGCCGTGAATCGTGTTACTAAAAATATAGCGTTCAGTTTTTACGCTTACATCAAAACAAACATACAAAGTTTCATATTTATTGGAGATTTTATCAATAGAATATGCTACACCACTCTCAGGTCCCTTGAGATAGTTATCTCGGTGAAAAATCACGTCATTTGTTATTCAGTTGCTGTGTGAAACAGATACACGCTCACACTTATTTTTGTATCATAGAAAATATTAGGAGTAAGATTCAGATTTCAGATAGCTAGGTTCATAATAAACTTTAAAAATGTTTTAGAGATTATCTAAACTAGAGATAATCTCTAAAACATTTTTATGAATACATACATGAAATAAACTTTACGTATTACACTTTTTTCTAATGATGTGTCGCATAATCTTTCATTTTAAAAAATTTCGGTCAAAGACTTTTATTTAGGGAGTCGACATGATTAAACCGTTCGCGTTATACCTAAGTATGTACATTGTACATTAAACTTGTTCATATCAATGACTTCGGAAAAATGACCTTCCAGTGAACGTACTTTAAGAATCGGTCGATCTATTTCAAACAAATTACTCACGTATACTCGCAAACGATACTGTTCACAATAAAAAGTTATTACTAAACTATTACAAACTTAAATAAGATTTATTCGCATTTAGCCACATAATACCGCATAATTCGAAAACAAAAACAATTGAAAAGCACGTCTCCGTCCAGCGACAATTAACGAACTCCGCAAAAGCGACTAATGTATTCGAATCGAAAACAGCGTATTTAAAATTCATGAACAATCACAAGTTGGACTCGAATCTGAAGATATTACCATAGTTCCCGATTCGACTGCAGACAGACATAATGAACGTTTCGCAAAACTCCGGCCAGTGTAAAATCTAGAGAATATAATTAAGTGTAGCGAATTGCGAGTTTCATCAGTCTTTTAAAGTTTGATTCTTATTTAAATAGAACTTGCTTGGATTGTGTTTATTCATGGAATTTTAACGGACGTTTTAATGTTGTGCTGCCGGGCTTTGGGCGTTTAACAACCGGTTATTAATTGTTCTGTTTCAGTGTTTTCGGGCACATTTTGGATGAGGTGTGACTAGTTTTATTACAGCATTGTGACAGGAGATTTTCTTGTTTGTCTCGTTATATTAAATAGACCATTTACATTTTATAGAAACGTCTGAAATAAACTATATTTTAGAAGACACGTAAAATAAGTATGGCCAGCCAAATTACATAAATAAATTTAATTATTTGGAACTATAGATGCGTGGAATGTTAATAATGAAGTCAGACTAAAAATGGTTTAAAGATCGATTTCAATAACAATTACTTATAAAACTCTGGGAGACTAACATTTTTCAATCAATTTACACGAAAATAAATAATATAATACAAGTACAGAAATAATTAGATTTGAAAAATGAAAATTAAAGAAAAATAATGAACTTAAAATGAACAACAATACTCTTAGCAGAGATAGAAATAAAATCCTTTGAAGCGAAACCTAGGTCTCTCGGGAAATCTAGACCGTCTGGAATAAGTACTGGAAAATAATTTATGAAAGCATAACGGATGATTAACTATTATATCTTATAGCTTCAACTTCGTTTAGAGAGATGTTTAATAACTGGATATTTTGTTAAATTGACGAGGTAGTCAAAGTACCTACGTGCTTTGAATTTGAGAATAGTTCATATAATAAATGTGTTTTATTATACTTACTTCATTATCGTGATCATTCTGAGTCTATTTTGTTCTTTATTTGGCTCATTCTAAACTAATATTATAAAGGTGGAGATTGTATTTCTTGTTTATTTGTTACGGCTTAACTCAAAAACGAATTTACTCATTATTTTTTTTTATACCAAAAAAATATTTCCGTGTAATACAGGCCTTATTTTATTTTATTATGATTACTAGACGCAAACCGCATCTCATAAATCATAAAATAGAGAAGAAGCAGATGAAATAATCAAGTCACCGTCAGTTCTCTGCCCATTGTTTCCATTACTCAACACATAGATTTAGGTATTATTCATCACTACCACCCAACACTTTATATATATAAACTATAGTTTAACAAGCTTCAAAGAACATCATTATGTTGTCTCTACATATTATAAGCCCGGTTTTACTTGTAAATATAGCGTAATGTTCTCTTATTAAAACATATTAAGTTAATAACCATACCAGTTACCATAACCGTACGCTTTTATTAGGAATATGGCTCTTAAGTTTAAATAACGATAACTTCTCTCGCGGCAACAACATGGAATAGATTTCACTTATGGTAAAGTATGAGATACTGTGTGCTTTTTTGTACTGTGGTTTTTTTATTTGTTTGCGAAGGTTTTTGTTACTTTGAGCGAAAATAAAAATAAATAATATTAATGAAGCGTCATCAAGAATCATTCCTCAATTTATAACTAAGAAAGGAACTAAGATGGCAACACTTCTTATTTCACTGGTAGTGTCGTGCGGTTCCATCCGCGAACGAACAGGCTCAAAAGCACAAGCTTCATTACTGTCAACTTGTTAATTATCATCAAAATAAGTTCAGTGATTTTCACGTGAAATTCGCAACACACTTACAAGCTTTTGTGTTTATAATACCTACTATTAGTTAGTAACTATTTAGTAATCTGTGATAATAAAATAGATGTAAAAATAAACCCTTACCTTATGGTCATCCAATATCCAAGTAATGTTGGATGCTGGGTAGGACTCGTCCACAGAGCAGTTGGCCTTGATGACGTCACCGCGAGCGTAGTTCCTCTGCGTTACGGTGAGGCGGGGGGCGCGGAAGGGGGGGTCTAGAAGGAAAATTATATAAATTTATATTAGAAAAAGGAAGCATTTTCTTTGTAACGAATAAACTGAAAATCGACGGGTACAGACGATGAATATTTCGCCCTTTTGAAAGCCGGCATCTTTATCAAGTGACACTGGGAGTAGTTATAATTATGACTCAAAATTGTGCCCTGAATAATAAAATTACGTTAATTTCAGTATTTAATTGACCGACTTCTTAACAAGCAAGACTTAAACATTTTTTTATCAAAACTATGCTTTGATGGAAACCTTAGTTTCTCTTGTTCAAAACGTAGGTAATTAAGCAGAAGATACGTGAGGGTTGATGCTTCTTGAGACCAACGTAATAAATGACTCCATTACAAGACACATAAATGATATAAAAACACCATATTGTTCCATTCTTCCACAGCAACCAGGTTTATGATCGATATTTATCCAGAAATACTACATAGCATAACAACAAGCTGTCACCCTCACAAATCAACGCAAAAACAATTTTATTACCAAATACATAACGTTCAAATCGCAATGTCGAACACAGGGGAACTGAAAGTGCTATGCCAGGGAATTGTTATTACCTGATATTAAAAGTTTTACGCTAACGTCCACTAACTTGAAACTTGATTTGTTGCAACTTAGAATTGCTAAGTTACGAAACAGTGGCTTCGCTGGAGTGTGTTGAATACCTTACACACTACAATAGGAGTTTGAATAGTCAGATGTTTGTAGAATGACATTTATTTTTCTGAATTTCATAGTCATTTTTCGAAAATCAAGTTATAATAAGCTTTCAAGTTATCTATTAGTGAAAATCCGATAACATATCAGCTGACAAGCTATCTGCGTATTTCGATCAAAATTGATACAGCTATTTCGAAGGTTATTCGTTGCAAACAAGCAGACAGTTTACATTCTGACGTTTAGTTTCCTCTATTAAAGTATCCAGAAATATTCCTAACATTTCAGAACTTTCCTATCCTACCTCTTCAATAAAGAACTAATTTACAGAGCTAAACGCCAGTGAAACTTACAGCGAGTTTTAATCACCTTTTTCTAAATAACAAGACCTCCGCTAAATAGAAATACGCTCCAATTACTGCATGAATGCAATTCCTAAACTTGTGGATTGTTCTTCAGAATTAGCGCGTAAAATACCATTTTAGTGAACAGCTGCAAAGTATTGCCAAGGCTTCATACTGTATTGGGGCGTGAGCTTTTGCGTTACTGCTATCGGTTTTACCTAGTTTTAAATTGAGTTTTTCAACGCTGATGAAAGATCAATTTTTGAATTTTTAATTCGCATATATACAATATAATTTAACCGTGGTTATAATATTATGTAAATATAACAGATAATATCAAATCTATTATTAAAGATGAAGAAGCAAAGGGGTTATTGCCACGCCCTAATTTACGCATAAAATGCTCAGTCCCCTGTTTTCCACTACAACATCAAAATCATTTACGTTTCTACCATAGCTGCCTAAGCTTTCGTCTTTTCCACTCTAATCACTGTTCCTATGATTTGCGCATTTTCAACTTCATAAACATACTATTATGTACTTACCAACAACAGTAAGCGGTGCTGACCGTATGTCCGTGTGGAACAGCGGCGCGTCCGCCGACACCTCGCACTGGTAGTCACCACTGAGGCGCCGGTTCAGGTTCACTATGCGAACCTGCTGGTGGTCTGATGCTGCCAGCTAGAGAAAAGGATCAGATTATTATCATTTACTTCACGTATCCATATTAGTACATAAAATAACATTATTGTACATAGGAACTTATTTATTATTATTTTCACTAATATAGTCGATTCTTCTAGTCTGTGGTTTATATTGAGTGTAAATGCTAATGTAATATTTGTGGCATTGTGTTTGGTTCTCTGATATATAGAAACAAAAACCTTTGAAAAGGTCATAGGATGGAAGTAGTTACCTATTACATCTATATGAAACATGACATTTTAGCAACTTTCTCTCAGACATTATTAGGTTACAAGTAATCCTGTACAGTCTACCGTATCGTAGGCGTTAAGATAAAACAATATTATCATACTTACATCAACAGATGCACCTGGCAGGGGAAAGACCATGGTTGGAGGCATTTCCCGTGGCACATATCGGTAGAACTCTGTCTCTGCTCGATACCATCGTATGGAGTACAGAGCCGCGCCTTCAAGGTCGTAGGAACACCGGAGGACCGCTGCTTGTCCCTCCCCTGACAGGACCGCGCGGGGGACTGATATCGATAGATTACGGAGCGACCATACACCACCTGTATCAAGGAGTATTTATGTAAAATATTACAAACATTAATGCAGTAGATTGTTCAATTGCTTAATTTCGAATTAGAAAGTAAATATATTATAGAAACTAAAGTTAATTCATCCGTTCGATTTATATAAAATCAAAACAATATTATAGCAAAATAACCAGTTCATTGAACTCGACATTATATTGTATATTATACTAGAGGTCCGCCCCGGCTTCGCCCATATATGTACCATATTTCGCAATAAAAGGTAGCCTATGTCCTTTCTCGGGTATCAAAATATCTCCATACCAAATTTCATGCAAATTGGTTCAGTAGTTTAGGCGTGATTAAGTAACAGACAGACAGACAGAGTTACTTTCGCATTTATAATATTAATATGGATTATGCATAATTAATCTGGTAACTAATTGACTAATTAAGCTTACAAACTAGGTAATAGTAACTCGATACGGAATAATTCACAATTGCTGAATACAAGTACTGAAGCGATCATAAACTATAGCTGATTGCCCTGGCTCTCTACTCTCTTTAACATTTTTAACAATTATTGTAGTGAAACTTCTTTAGGCGCGTTGAGAGTAAAATTTCAAGATCACGTCATGGCAATACCGTCACGTCATGGATTTAGGTGACGATTTTGTTATCTTCTAATCTTTTCAAAGGAGTTTCCTATAAACATTCAAAACCATTCAGCAGTTATTGAGTTACTAGCTAGGTAACTAATACGACTTTCTTTTACACAATATACCTAGTTAGGTAGATAATAATATTTTAGAATATTGCATATTACAACTTGAAGGTATGTAAATAACCTTCAGTATTTACTATGAATTATTATGCTTCACAAATTATTTTAATTTGTAATGTTGTGAAGTTCAACCCATCAAAGACACAAGTGTGCGCATTCACCGCCAAAAAGAAGCCGTTCACGGTGACTCCTCGATTCCAAAACACTCTCCTCAAAGCCACGCCGAATATCGGGATTCTCGGTGTCGACATTGCGAGCGACGTGCAGTTCAGGGGTCATTTAGAGGACAAGGCCAAATTGGCTTCTAAGAAACTTGGGGTGCTTGCTAGAGCGAGACAGTATTTCACGCCAGCTCACCGCCTGCAACTCTATAAGGCACAAGTTCGGCCCCATATGGAATACTGTTCTCACCTTTGGGCTGGAGCACCCCAATACCAACTACTTCCTCTTGACCGCCTGCAACGTCGACGTTGCATCTCTGTGCGTATTCTACCGCCTGTACAATGGGGAGTGTTCCGAGGAACTTTTTGGCTTAATACCGGCTGCCAAATTCCACAATCGCACTGCACGACACAAGCTCAAGTACCATCCGCACCACCTGGATGAGTGGCTATCAACAACTGTGCGTTTTTCACGGCATTTTCTGCCCCGAACAACAAAATTGTGGAACAGCTTGCCTTCTTCGGTGTTTCCATCTACGATATGGATGCCTTCAAAAAAAGAGCCTACGCGTCCCTCAAAGGCCGGCAAAACAATCGCAAAGTTACCTAACGTTGCAATTGCTATGGGCGGCGGTGATCACCCTCATCAATAAATGAGCTATATAACACCGAAGGAATTTTTCAAATCGGACCAGTAATTCCCGAGATTAGCGTGTTCAAACAAACAAACAAACTCTTCAGCTTTATAATAATATAATGACTATAATTATTGTCATTTTGTCGTAAAATTCCAAGTTTGTTTATAATTCTGGAAACTACAATTATAAAGAAAATGTACCTATATCAATGATATTTTATATTGCAAGAAATATTATTTTCTACGGAATTGCCTGCAATTCAAGAAAAGTATTTTTAAAATGATTGTTTACTTCGTTATATAGAAATGCCTTGCTAGCTATATAATTGGAAGATACCTATTTCTTTGGCAAAAGCGTAATAATTAACAGTCAGTTTTATACTAGATTTGAAACAGTCAAAGATTTATCCTGTCACGTGTGTGACTGCTAACAAGCAACAAATGTGGCGCAGGTGTGGGGCGATTAGTTGCCCGCGTCACTGTGACGTGGGTCGCGCTACTAGGTATGTCTTGGCTTGTTTGTGAATGTATGACAACTATTATATTTGGGTTTAATATGGGTTGTAGACTTTATAATATGATATTATATAATATAACTTTTTGGTAATAAATCGATTAGTTCAGCTACTTAAAAGATATATAAAATACAACACATAACACTCATATTGCGTGAATAAATTATAGTACAGGATGTCCCACTATTGGAATACTAAGCGCGAAGGGACTTGAATTTTTGACAATAACCTCCTAGTGTGACACCCTGTATAATTCTAAGTACAGTGGTGTTCAATTCAATTGTTTTGAACTCATCTATTTTAAAACATCCACACAAGGTGTGTGCACATGTTTTGCTACGCTATAAAAGGCATGAAAACTCTTCATATTACACGAAGGACTATTACATTCCTGTAAAATCGTATATCATTTGAAAAATATTAAAAACATCGCAAACAGCAGCTGTAATTTTAACACGTGACACTAATCGCGAAACTCCATCAAATCTATGACCATTATCATCACAGTTAATTAACTCAGCCCGAACCCGCAATCAAATTGCAACCTTCTCTCACCCCCACTAAGTTTCAAATCGAATAACTTAAAATTTGTTTTCGTTAAACGCCCTATTACAAGGGAACAAGGTCGATATTCGTCGGACGATGAAATGTGGCGGATTTCATTAAAACTATGGAATTAAGTGGGATACGATGAGAACACAAATATTGGATGGAGGGATTAATCTGAGGAATTTTAATGGAAGATCTAGCGAACCGTATGTTAAATATGTGAAATTATGTCTTGGAACATTTTGCGGGTCTTGGAAATAATTATATGGCTACGATAATGTGATGGTCCTTCAAGGGTTTAGAGGTTTATGGTACTATAAATTAATGTGCTTTAATAAAAATATGGAAATTCTTTGACGTATTTTTTGCTTCGATTCAATTTCATAAGTATACACCTACAAAATTAAATCCCACCAAAAACATAAATGTAAAAATTGGAGCCGAGTTCAATCGTTGACTTAATTTGCCAAAAAATGAAATGAGATCTAAATGTGTGCCAAGTTCTGCAGACAGTCCAGAAATTTATTTACAAAGATGTATTCAGTTCTTAGGTTGACTGAAAACTCAATTGTTTTATTTTCCCTTAGAGAACAATGTTTATTCCAAAATATAACTTTTTTAATTTGAATAATATAATTACTTTCACAAAGTAAACAACTAATGACCTATTGAACCCCATAATTTGATGAGGCTAGTTTTTAGAACCTCACAAAATATAAACAGTATGTAAAACTAGCCTCATCAAATTATGGGGTTCAATAGGTCATTAGTTGTTTGCTTTGTGAAAATAATTATATTATTCAAATTAAAAAAGTTATATTTTGGAATAAACATTGTTCTCTAAGGGAAAATAAAACAATTGAGTTTTCAGTCAAACTAAGAACTGAATACATCTTTGTAAATAAATTTCTGGACTGTCTGCAGAACTTGGCACACATTTAGATCTCATTTCATTTTTTGGCAAATTAAGTCAACGATTGAACTCGGCTCCAATTTTTACATTTATGTTTTTGGTGGGATATCATTACTTTTTGTACAGAAAATTACTCTGCAAATTTGATTTACTTTATAAATATAATACTTTTTATATACGATTTTTTTTTTCTTGCGGTTTCTCTGTATGGTTTGTTTAGTATTATTTTCTATATTTTCTTGTATGTTATGAATGTCAGCGCACATTGCCCCGTCATTATCTGCAATTTTTTAAACTCGTTTTCTGTTTAAAAGATTACATGATTTTCTAAACATCCAGCGTGAATTTGTACACACACTATTTATTACCAAGATGCAAAGATCGTTGTAGAAGAATCGTCGCCTTACTCCATGACGTTACGGTATTGCCATGACGCGATCTTGAAATTTTACTCTAAACGCGCCTAAAGACGCAAATTAAATCATTTCGACCTTCGACGAAGCCTTCTTCCATTACACCATTTATGGTAATTATTTTTGCATGCTTGTATTGGCTAAACATGTTTGTGCTTTATTATTATAATTGTATCACCATTGAATACCATGTTTAAAGCAAAATAAAGATTTTATTTATTTATTTATTTATTTATTTATTTACACTGAAATTAAAACTAAACTAAACACTCATAAATAAAGAATAAATAAATGTGAATATGTAAAATGATATATTATTTTTAACTGTATGAGCAATAAAGGCAATATTTTTATTACAATTTTCTTTTATTTTACGTTTAATAACAGTTTTGAATAAAGAAATCATGCAATCGAAGTAATCCGCCCTAGCGATACTAGCGCGAGTGAGTGTGATGTCAGAGGCGCTTCGAATCTACAGATGTTTCGTCCTAAAATATGTAAACTTCAATAATCTATATCTCAGTCATTTATTGATGGATTTCAAAATTTTTTTCGGCCACTGATTAGTTTTGATCTATTTTTTAAGACTAGTAAGGTGAATATACTATTTTCTTTTTTTTTAAACTTTTCCATTTTTCCATACAAACAAAATTTATGTCATTGAAAAAAAAAATTAAATACAAATAAATTCAGTATTTTCTGATTTTTTCCTTTGTACACTCACTATTACCTAGTTGATTACAAAATTTGAACTTTCTAGGTCATCTGGAAGTGGGTTAGGTTTTGTATATGTCTATAAGTCAGTCAGTCTTAAAAATTGCGATTTTTGGATATTAATATCTACGCAACTGTTTAATCTGTAATTATGAAATTTAAGGTTCTTGTTTATCTTGAGGTCCTCTTGATATGTACCAAATTTGGTTTATATAACTTAAATAGTTTTCGAGTTATAAGGGGGTGAAAAGTGGCTCGAAATGGTTCGTGTAAATATACACACGGCTGCTGCTCGCCAGTTCTCTTCGCTTGAACTCGGCTTGACACGCTGCCGCGTGTCTAGATAAGTTTATATAGTTGTCAGATATTTATTGCACTGAAAAGCCAAGCATGAAGATATTTAGAAGAGTTCGAGACCTCGAGAGGTATGATTAGTTTCATTCTATATTGATTTCACTGATCGATATTCTTTTGGGCAAAAAAACTGCCTAATGTACGGACTGAGACATTTTTACCCTGGAACTGATTCTATAGAATACGTAGAAGACATTAAAAAATTACAAATAAATTAGTTTTCGCATATTAAACGCCTTATAAAAATCATGCACTCTAAATGACAATCATACCAAATAAGCCACTAGGAGTCACATTACATCACTCCGCGGCTATAAAAATAAACAAATTACGTAAATGCTCCCGAAATGGCACACTAAAAACACCGTAAATTCCCCCATTCCCCGGATACGGCCGGAAATATCCGACACTTATACCTAACCACGGAGCATTACTCATAAACATAATGCTGAGTTTATTCTGCAAACATACAGATAAAAATCAACATTTTCCGTGTAATGTGAAAATATGGTTTCTATGGGATTTCTTTATTGTTATTTATATGCTGCAAGAAGGTGCCGGCTCCGAATCCTAACTAAAACAAACTCTGCCAGCAGGCACAGCTGATCAACTATCCTGAAATTATCCTTATTATGCTGCAAACTAGAGATGCAACGAATAGTTGTTTGGCCAGATACCGGATACCGGATGTTCAGCCTGACCACCAGCCGAATGTTCGGTATCCGGCCGCCGAATATTCGGCCGACGGCATTTTGAGTTTCGTAGGTGCGTGTCGCGCACCGGCACGCCGCCTGTGAAGTGCAGGTTTTGACTTGTTTCGTAGTGAACGTTCGCGCGGTCACAGTTCTTGGTAGAGACACTTTTATCGTGTCAGTGAAAAAAAATTTCGTTAAAAATAATAAACAGCTTCAATTACAACTGTCTTTATTTCGATTCTATTTATAAAATCTACCAATTTTACTATCCGGTATCCGGCCTGATAGTACATTACCATCCGGTATCCGGCCGGATAGTAAAAAAGGGCCGGATAAGCCGGATACCGGATAGAAACCGAATATTCGGTGCATCTCTACTGCAAACATAATATTATACTGCTTGCACTAGTAGTAGCAATATAATAATGCGTAGTAATACTAGAAATTAAGTATTGGACGGTAAAAATTAAAATATTGAAGCAAAATTCTGATTCTACGAGATACCTACCTACAGTCATCTTAAAACGAATGTTCTTATAACGAACCTTTTTATAATGTTATTATAAATAGCTATTTATTCATAATACAATATTGAGAAACATCACTACAGTCAAGTAGAAAGATTGTAGAAAGTACAGCTTTTATTAATTAATGTTAGAGATAATTATACATCTCTATAATATTATTTATTGTTAAATATGAAACCTTAACTATTTTAATATTTTCTTGTGTTTACAGAACAAACTACTACATAATACTAATAATATTCCAAGAAGAGATGGTAAAGGCTCATAATGACACAAAGAGCTTTCTCGGCAATGAGCAAAGGACACGATAGATGAATCGAAACACCGACAACTTTTAGTAATGTTTTTATTTATTTTTCACTATTTTGAATTTTTTAAGAATTCAAAAAAAAAAGAGTGTGTCGAACACACGTGTCAGAAGTGAAACTTCTTTGGCAAGATTCAAAGATATCAAAATCGTCACCTTACTCCATGACGTGACGGGATTGCCATGAGGCGACCTTGAAATTTTACTATCAACGCACCTAAAGAATTTCACTTCAGGAATAACTTATACTTAAGAATTGTTGAACAGAAAAGGTTAAAAGCTTCTTCCTTACCGACTAACGTCGGCTAAATAACATATTTTTTATGCCGCGCCAACTCGAGCGTGGTCCTAAAAATAATAAAAAAAATAAAAAAATAAAAATGATTTATTTCAGGAGTATTTCCCATACATTCAACTTCAAATAAAAATCAATAAATCAAAATAAAATAAAGTAATAAATAAAAATCAAATAAAAATTAAATTGCAAACTTTCTACATAAGTAACTTCAAAAAAAATAAATAAAAAAAAATTACACATACACGAGTAAGTAAGACGAATGGCTAAACAAGATGACGTTAACCTTGTCTCTCACCTCCAATTTGCGGGATTGTACTCGACGAAAATATTTTCGCGCTTAAGTGACAAATTGCGAAGCTGTCTTCCTTTTTATGATTATTATTCCAAAGTTAGCACGAGCTTAATTCTTGTCATTTCATTAACAATTTTGTTTTATCTTTATTTATGATTTTCTTGTTTGATTTAAAGTGAATTTTATTAATTGTAATGAAAAACTTAGGTTTAAAGAATTTATTACTCATAAAAAACAATTAGTTTACTTAAAATTAGTTACATGCTATCTTAAGTAATTAATCAAACTTATCTCTAGTTTAAGGCAATATTCATAATATCCATACAAAACAAGCTTCAGTAATATTCTGAAAAACTTAAAATACAATAATTATATTAAACGTTTTAGTAACTTTACAGCAAGCGTGGGCGGTGGGCTTGCTATCTCCAGATCTCATTTCTGATATTTTCATTTCAGATCAAACTTAAATAGACTTTGAATTACAATAATTCGAGTTTACTTTTGTAGTGTATGTCCTTCCCTATTATCGGCTCTTAGACTGTTCACTCACATACACTACAACTTTATTTATTTAATTTTCATTCTGAGGATATTGACCCCAATAATGTGAAAGCCTCGATCATTTGAAGTTGGTCTTGGTAAAAATAAAAACTAACTTCGGAATTTAATTTAAGTAAGTGGTACAAAAGAAATAGAGCATTAACTTAATTTACATTTGTACAATAAATAGATTTTGTTTTTTTACTATTATTTTGCAAAAAACACTAGAATTTACATATATTATTATGATGTTAATATATTTTTGTAAAGAAACATTGGAAATTCAGATAAACATCACATTCGATCATTGGAAGGCTGCCAAAGATATACTCATATCAGGAAACTATATTTTAACACTACAATTACATTAGGCTATCAATTACGTCATAATTCAAGATGATAATATCGTTGCCTTGGTTGCTGATTATTGCGTAAGTAGCCCAGAGCTTCACTTGGAAATAAAAACTAGAAAATAAGTACTTTCGATCGAGATCGTTGTGATTGATATACAAATCCTTTATAAATCCTTTATAAATAAATAAATAAATAAATAAATAAATCCTTTGAAGGTATCTACAGTCACAAATGCAGGTTGCTCATCCACAAAAATTTGTAACGACGTATCATAAAGCATCAATAGGTGCGTCTACACAAACAGAAACAAGTCGTACATAACATAAAACAGTAGATAAATAAAATATACCATATCACAGGAACCTACAGCCCTAATTCCGTATACTCTCAAAACATATTGGCAGCCATTTCGAGCGCATCATCGCGAGGTCATTACCAAGATGGCCGCCGACACGCACACACGCTCATTACGTTTGATCACGCGAAATGGCGGGAAATCATCAAGAGTTCTCCCGCGATGTCTGCCAATTTGACACTGATTTCAGAACATCAAAGGGACGATTCAGATCGGCAAAGCTATCGGAAAGTACTTGAGACACTTGTGTAAGTGTTCCATTGATTTGTCACCTGTGAAGGTAAGGAATGGGTAATGGAAATTAAAAATAGTTTATATGATGGATTGTTGCGAAATCATTTAAATTGCAGTAAATGAAATGCCTTTGTATAACTAAGCTAGGTATGCTTTTTTTTGCAGCGGTACTTCAATATTTCTAATGTTCTCTTTAAATAAAAAAAAAACACTTCATTCAACAATACTCATTAACAACATAAATAAAACGGGAAATTTACTCATAATTATGGAGATTAGCATGCGCTAAATTTATTTACAGAAGCTTTAAATTTCCTGATTAAAAATGACCAGATGTACTGTACAATAATTAATATTTTCACACACTTTTCATAACTTTATATTGATTCTACACCATCACACTGGTATCTACACAATGTTACAATCAGTGGTACCAATACTCGCGATATGTGCCCATTATTAGACCCATTTAGGGCACAAAAGGGCGCGATAGACGTTCGAAAGTAGGCCACGCCAAGAGTCCATTCCGGCCAATTTGGCACACGTCTCCACTCTCCATGTGGAATGGCATCGATTTGGACTTTATAGTGTCATTATGACATTCTACCGTGTTACAGTTACATGATGCTCTCGAAGTAAGCCATGTGTTTCCTTTTTTCTATCCTTGTTTAAAATGTTTAATAAATTATTAGGCAATATTATGAAAATGGCATCTGAAAAGAATAATTAGAACACATTTTTGGGAAGGTTGTTTAATAAGAGATATAAGAATTAATTCTAACCAAGTGTTGTAAAATCGGGCTCTAGTTTGTAAAAGTTAGAAACACCTAAAAAAAACAGTTGTCTATATTTGTGTAAGTATACTGTATATGGCTAGAAATTTCACTTGGCTTAATCAATGCTTTAAGTCAGTCTAGTCCGCCAAATATCGAGACCTTAATTTCAAATAATTACAATGTCAAAAAGTTAATGACTCTTATAGATCAAAGGTAGCTTAAACTCATAGTCAAAAACGGTGAGCTATAATAGATCTGCAAAATGTTAAACAGATGATTTAAATGTATTTAAGCAAATATAATATGCTAAATAAGCAAATAGCAATTAATATTAGCTAAGCGTTCAGAAGATACTTGCCAAAGTAACTATTAATTGTTTAGCGCTACAAAATATAACGCTATACGAAGTAAATAAATACTCTAGCACTCTATATTAGGTACCTACCTACTTTAAACTTATAAATTCAATGCGCAATGTTCTATAATGTATAAAATAAACATCAGTGATTAAAAGATTGGCTTGAAACGACAGTCATTCATTTAAATATATCGACTTGTTAAACAATTTAACATTTTCAACAAACACAATGTTATGTTTTAAAATTAATTACAAAATAAACAAAAAAAATTCGATATATTTTAATTCCCTTCGCACATCTTGCTGCATGTTTCAATTTACTAGCGTCTGTTTGTTCGTTGAAATTGCTTTTGAGATAAATTCGCTAGATTTATCATGCACCGTTTTATTTGCATGGGAATATTAAGTTTAAACTTTGAAATTTTTAATTTTATATCGAGAGACAGCAAATATCCAAATGTAATTTAAACACACGATGTTGATAAAAATATGCAAAATTTTATGAAGTTTTTGAGTTTGCTCATCTTCATATTATAAATTTTAAAAATAAATTATGTTATACATTACATACTTCATATTCTGCATCAGTTTGTTTCCTGGAAAAGTTGTGTCTCCATAATATTGTATAGATACATTTAGGACTGTTCTCTAGAACTGTTAAATATAACAATAACTAGCTTTCCGCCCGCGTTTTCAAAGAAAAACCCGTTCCCGTAGGATTTCCGGGATAAAACCTATCCTATGTCCTTTCTCGGGTATCAATATATCTCTATACCAAAATTCATGCAAATTGGTTCAGAAGTTTAGGCGTGATTGAGTAACAGACAGATAGACAGAGTTACTTTCGCATTTATAATATTATAGTATGGATTGGACACATAATATATTATTGTTCGGTTGATTAAATGTGTCGAATAAACATTCATTCAAACAATATAAACATACACCAATCAATTAATACCTAATAATGCCGTCATTATAATCTATAAATAGATTAACAATAGATTTGTTTTACAAAATTAAATATCAATGCTCGATCAACACCCAGTCCAAGAGGCAGTATAATTACATTCAAGTTGGAGACGATTAATCCACAAAGGATTTAATATCAGCTTCGACCACAAGGGACGTGTCGACTGTCGACACTTAGCAAATTATGCACGCCTACCCTACACACTGATATTACGATACCGTTCACACTGAAATAGACTGTAAACCTCTGTGAATAGAAACGAAAATGGCGTTTACTATTCTGTCAATATGGCTGCACTTGACAGAACATGACCTGTTATTATAATAGTGTCAGTAACATTTGAACTAACGAGCTCTTGTATCTGCTCTTAATTTTTAACCGAGTTTCAACAAAAGTGTCGCTTTGCGTGGTATTATGGCGAAACCAAGCCCGAATTTTCAATCAGCTTTAAAATAATGTAGTACCTATCTTATTTGTATAAGTTGTATTATAACTATTCAAATGTTTCAACGATTGAAACGAAACAAATGTTTTATTTTTTTTTTCAAATTCATATTCAAATAAAAATAATTTTGACCAATGTAGAACCATGGGTTAGAAAATCAAACATTACACTAACTTACATATAAATATTTAACAACTATAAATCTATAAATAAGAAACAGCAACTTCCTTTATGTATTGTTAAACTAGTTTTGTTACCTGTGTTTTGCTGAAAATAAATAATTTTTCATTTTTTTCATTTTCATTTTCAGCTATTTTAATTAGTTAAGTTGATGTAGAGTAGATAAATTAGAATCATTTCAAAAATCCAAAGACCAATCACAACAAGATAAATTAGAATAGTCTTAGAATAGTATATAAAATATCTATCAATACAATCAAACCCCTTACACATATTTTATATAAAAACCCTGGGTCACAAAAGCGTGTCTGCCAATCAAATCACAATTCTAAAAACTAGAATCGACATTCAAATATTAGGTTAGATTAAATTAAATCCTCTCAGGGCGGGCGGCCGACGAGAGGCCGAAAAAGGCTTTCAAGGAAAATCCTAATGTGAAGCCTCCGGAAACAATATTTCAGTCCCCAGCTGACACACGTAATATTATGCGATGTCTTTTTATAAACTGAATAACATTGCGGTTAAGTAATTCTCTATCTTTCCTTGTTACTATGGAAAACACGTTAGAGACACAATAAGGATATATTGTAGTTTTTCGCTGATTTGTTCGACCTTACTTTTTACTAGTAGTTAAATTCATTCTCGATTTTGTTTTTTGGAATAACTGAATATCCCATATTTTGTTACAAAATCAGTTTACAATTTAGACGTAGAAATTAATAAAATTAGACATTGGTAAAACTGGCTTTTCACTGCATACAATAGAGTGCTGAGTGACATACAAATGAACAAACAAAAACATCTTTCATCTTTATAACATTAGTATAGATTTTCACTGCAAATTTACAATGAAATGTTGTAGCATTTCAACATCTCAGTCACAATAAACCGCAAACTTTATCAAAAAGCTTTCATCTATTCGTAATCAACACACAAACACACAACACGTTAAATCAATGGATTTGTTGTGTAGCTGTCAATATCTATCTGTTACCCCAATTAGGCGGCTAATGAGCCTAATCCAGATTATAATGTTATGTAAATAGCTTTATAACAATATTAAATATTTACTCTGTGTATTAAATTTAATGAGCAATGTTAGTTTATCTTACCTAACTATAATATTATGTAAAGGTATGAGATATAAGATTAGTAAGCTATAAGAACTCGATCTTCATTTTTGAAGTGATACTTCTTTAGGCGCGTTGAGAGTTTTCATTGCATGTTACATTTCACCAGTCTGTACCCGGCATAAAATTTCAAGGTCGCGTCATGGCAATACCGTCTCGTCATGGAGGCGAGGAAGTTTCACTTTTGATACGTGTGCTCGGCAAACACGATCTTTTTTATAGGTTTATTCAGAACTGAACGCCTGCAAAACGACTTAACCGATTATAACAAAATACGTTTGTGTTTGCAAGTGGACTCAAGAATCGATCAGATTTACAATTCCAACGAGAGCAAAGTCACAGGCAGAAACTAGTATAATATAAAGGTTTTTAATTTTTCATGATTTATTTCAACAAAATAACAAAACTTTCCTTTAAATTCGCGTTAGCATAAAAGGCTCATGTTTTTGTTTCAATTAATTATACCGTATAAATACAGTTCTATAAAAACAAAAAACTTCACACGTCAACACAATTATAAAGTTTTATATTTAAGAACAATACAATATTTTTTTGCATAAACAAAGTCTAGAAAATTGCATTTATAAATGTCGTTTATGAAAATGTATCGGAAATAATCGCTCAATTTAATATTAACACCGCTTTAACTATTGCTCGGATTTTTTCCCATTAGAGAAAAACTCCATACGAGTAAGTTATTGGAGTATAAAATATATGCCCGGTTTTGTATCGTAGTTTTATAATTTCTATATTGAGAAAGGAAAAAGCGTTGCATTTGTTATTTCGCGGGGTTTTTGGTCGACTTTCATAGCATGTTTGTTAAATTTTAACAAGAGTCGAATTGAATTGAAAATCCTTTTTCTCTTACCTTTGATTTTTCGTTTTTTTTACAAATAACGAAAACCATTTAGATAGCTAACAAGAATACATATACAAATGAAATAAGAATCGCATTTTTGGCTGTCGGTAAAAATTGATAAAATATAGGATAACAGCACCAAATTAATAAACATTCGCTCATGAATAAATGAATTTTCAATGAATAAATGAATTTTGAATTTTGAATTTTGATAAAAACTTTTAAAGGTTACGTAGGTTAGACCTATCTCTATTTTACCAACATTAAGTAAGGTATTCGAGAGGTTGATATTAAACCAATTGAGTAGTCATTTTGCATCTAATAATTTACTGCACACCAAACAGTTTGGTTTCACAAAGGGGCGCTCAACCACAGATGCTGGAGTTGCACTTCTAACACATATTTATAAAGCATGGGAAAACTCAAAAAATGCTCTGGGGATATTTTGTGACCTCTCCAAGGCATTTGACTGCGTTGAACATTGTACTTTGTTACGTAAACTTAATCACTATGGAATTACAGGAAAAGCCCAGAACCTCATAGCGTCATACCTGAATGATAGGATACAGACTGTAGTTGTTAATGGAGAACGTTCTAGCGGTGCGTCAATTAACATTGGTGTTCCACAGGGGTCCATTTTAGGTCCCTTCTTGTTCTTGGTATATATCAATGATCTTCCCTATTATTTGCAGGATAGGTGTGAAATAGTTCTGTTTGCAGATGATACCTCATTAATTTTTAATGTGGATAGGCATGACCCAAATGTTGACGAAGTGAACAGTGCTCTTTTACACATATCTGAATGGTTTACTGCCAATAATTTATTATTAAATGCCAAAAAAACCACTTGTGTTGAATTTTTACTTCCTAATGTAAAAAAGTTGAACAGAGATATTACCTTGAACGGGGAGGTATTGCATCCTACTGAGTCTACTGTATTTCTAGGGTTAACATTGGATGAGAAACTACAGTGGGGAGCCCATGTCAACACCGCTGCAGGTAAGCTCAGTTCAGCTGCATATGCAGTCCGAAAAATAAGGCATCTCACCGATGAAGATACGGCTAGATTGGTTTATTTCAGCTACTTTCATAGCATTATGTCCTATGGAATTCTACTGTGGGGCAAGGCTGCAGATATAGAAACTATATTTATCTTACAGAAAAGAGCCATTCGCTCTATATATAATTTACGTGCTCGGGACTCACTAAGAGATCATTTTAAGAATACTGGTATCCTTACTGTACCATCACAGTATATATTTAATAATATTTTGCATGTTCACAAAAACGCCGACTTACACACAAGAGTAGGAGATAGACACGATTATGGCACAAGGAACAGGAATAGAATTGAAATGCCATTTTTCCGATTAGCTAAAGTTAAAAATTCATTTATGGGTCAAGGTATACGCTTATACAATAGAATTCCTCTCAATATTAAAGAGTTTAGTAATTCTAAATTTAAAACTTATATAAAAAATGTACTAGTTCAGAGAGCGTACTACAGTATTCAGGAATATATGGACGATAAAGACCCATGGAGGGTTGTCGCGTAAAAACCACAGGACAGTTCTTTGGCATATTATGATATATTATGTATAAGTTAGATATAAGTTACATATTATGTAATATTGACATGATTTTAAAAGAGCAACTATGGAGTTTCTTGCCGATTCTTCTCCATAGATACTGCTTTCCGAATCGGTGGTAAATGTTAAAAATACTTATGTAATGACGATTCGAAAGTGCTACTAAATAGTAGTCTAATTGAATAAATAAATGTTTGAGTTTGAGTTTGAGTTTGAGTATAAAGATTGCCTTACTTACAAGAAAACTTCAACATCTCATAAAAATTCACAACGATTACTCCAATACGTAGAACCAAGAAGTGTAAAAACTCAATAGAATTATTCAAACAAGTTCCATTCTACAATGGCGATTCCTCCCACAATGTAATACTTCTCTGAGAGGTTTTTTACTCAGAGGCCAGCATATATAAAGCGGATCTTGGTCAGCAATTCAGCTGAATAAAGCTTATCGCTATAATTGCGAGTGCTGACTGGCTTCGGATTATGTAGAACTGGGGTTATTTGAAAAATGTCGAACCCAATTTGAAGACAGGATGTTTGAGGTAATTAGTTTGATTGAAAGTAAATTTTGAAGTGTTTTTGGTATATTGCTTGTGATGTTATGTTTATTTGTGTGTGTTTTTATGTTGCTTCTAATAATAACGGGTTATTAAATATAATTTGGGTGGTTTCGTTATTTATAAACCTGATAATTCTATATCAATTTGTTGAGTTTTATTTTAATTCTATTTTATTAAGTACCTAGCAGTTTTATTTTAGCTATTAGTCTATAGACAATATGATATAACAAGCTTTATAATAATTTATTTCGCTTGAATTGTTGCAGTTGAATACCCAACAAGAAAATATTAATTTCAAATATACACTTGCATTCAACGTTTCTCCGTGTTTATCCATTTGAAAACGCATTCAATGCATTTTAGTTTTAAAGTTCCATCGAGCTAAATATCCAATACATTCGCTATTTGCCATTCACTTATCCAGAATAAACATTTTAAAACAAAACCCGAACGCACTACGAAAATATTAATGTTTCGATAAATATACGGAGAAATTTCTCAAATGGGAAAATATTTCCCGGGTAATTTAAATACGGTGTTAAAAATAAAATGAGCAAAGTACTTTTTCCATGAATTATTTTGTGATTGATCGAAACCTGAATGGCTTCATGAGTAGTTTTAATGCACCTTTAGAAAAATATTTTTAATAAGATATTTTATTCGGAGTTTTTCAAATGAAAAGAGTCTTTGACCGCGCTTCTTGGAACTTTGGAATACTTGAAATTATTAATTTGCATTTGCATGTAAAAAGATGAGTATTTCGTGAAGTAATAAGAATTTTATAAAATGCAATGAAATGATAAAAGAAATAGTCTTCG
The DNA here is from genome assembly GCF_905220415.1 of Colias croceus. Taxonomy (NCBI): domain Eukaryota; kingdom Metazoa; phylum Arthropoda; class Insecta; order Lepidoptera; family Pieridae; genus Colias; species Colias croceus. The sequence goes on from NC_059562.1 coordinate 7,288,338, forward strand.
TAAGAAAATATAAATCAACAATAATTTTCTTGTAAAGTGTACCTCAATAGATTGTAACTAAGAGGTATATTTTGTAAGCTTGTGCTTTTTGTATTTTGGTAATCTCTTAAATTAGTGAATTTATTTTGAAAATCCTTTCACCAGTAAGAAAGCTGACTTTCTGAGAGACATGAGCTGTATTTATCATTAACTTTAATTCAAGTTCTATTCATAAAATACATGATTACTAAATGGAACTGTTACATACACAATAACACGCTAAATATATTTCATTATATTTTTACTTTAAACTGAATGACACTTAAACAAAAGTATAATTAAAAAGTGTGAATTCTCTCGCATTGTTCTCACCAACACGAATTTGTAACTGCATTTTTTAGGCACTACATTTTCTAAAAACACTATTTTATGCACTTTATAGCGTTGAATGCTATTCTTGCATTTGCATTGAAAACTTTGCTAAAAGCGAGTACAGAAGAATCGTCAACACTTTAAGACTAGTTGAAATTCTGGATGCACTTGAAATTACATTCAATCGGGCTGAAAAATATTTTAACTGTTGTAAGAATGCATAACTATATTAGTAATAAGGATTTACTACTGTATTAATGCTATTAATAGACTTATTAATCTGTTTTTCTGTACAAATGAACATAGACTTATAGAATACAGGCGACTCGTCCCAGTTTCTCGCGGTTAATCCGGGATTTTAAAAATATAGCATTTATCATTCGGGAATAATAAATTTTTCTAGAAAAATTATTATGAAAATCCTTTAGTTTCGGAGCTTATTACAATAAATGATTCCTGTGATAATACTATAAAAGTATATAATATAGATAGAAATACATAATTATGATATGATGTACTATAATAATAATATTATGTATCTACTAATGTTTAGTAATAATAATTAATTTCGTGGGAAGAGGTATTCTATTCGATATTATAGTATATTAGCCAGCGAAGTAAATATTCCAAATGACACTGTTGGGAAATTAATTATTACAAGCGACTGTAGAAGATTTTCTTATTTCAAAGGAAATAAACAGATACGAATTTAAGTAATAACTAATTGATAATAATATATACGTTATACATAATATAGGAAACAATAGCCCTCGTTGAATAAAGCATCCTTGTTAAAGGGTCGAGTTCAAAGTACACCTTATATACCTTTGTTCTATTCAATTAACTAAAAAGGAAATGAGAGCAGCCCGTCTGTACGTTTGGCTCCAAAAGATTTACATATTTTATCAATTTGGTTTGTCGAATTTTGAATACGAGTTTCAAAGTCCAATTGGCTTTGAACCAAAACTATTATTAATTATCTCTTCTTTATTTAGTAACTACTAGGTACTGCCCGCGGCTTCGTTTGCGTATTAGTAGAATATAATATAAAATTATAATTAGTACAAGATTTTCTATAGCATATATTTTATTCTGGTAAATAAGCTACATCACTGGCAAGTATCATCAAAATCCGTTCATAGATTTTCACGTGAAAGAGTAACAAGCGTGCATACATACAAACATCCAACCTCACAAACTGACAGGTTTATAAATTAAATAATACCAGTAAAATAATATAAATAGGTATTTCAAGTAATTTTTAAAGTCCTGTTAATGCCTTAATATATTTTATAAGCGATTGACGAACTGAGGTTTACAGTGATGTTAATTGCTACAGCATAATTGAATAAATTCACAAGTTACATGCACTTTATTGCTTTTAATATTACGATATCCACGTTTCCCGATGGAAGATTAATTTCCAATAACACATCGTTTCTCTGATTGAATGTAAACTCTGTTAATAATTTAAGTGCGAACGTACGTCACGTCATTTATTATTTCTGCGATAATATTGCATTTTCCATTGAATAAGAGTAGGTAAATGGCATTCAGTATCTTTAATGCTTTTAATTGGCTATACGTTATGATTTTTGGTTGTAAATTCAAAATTCAAATTATATTTATTTGCAAGAATGTAGTACATATTATAGATCTTTAAATTACAATATTATGTGGCTAACACATTCTACCCATTGATTGGGTGTGCAAATATTAAACGGAAAGTTGATTAGTCTATGTACCTTAGCAATACGGCTCTTGTACGCTGATGTATGTAGGTATGTATAAAAAAAGATTATTTTGCTCATCAACAATGTAATCTATCTTTTTTTAAAGTGATCTACAGGCTTAATTATTATTTACGTAGCAAAGGAAGAAAGGCGACACTTTTTTAATTTTTTTTTTTTTTTACATAACAATATGGCGATGCATTTACATCAAACGAGCGAATGCTCATTCTAACCACATAATGTCAAATTATTTTAGTGTAAACAAGCGTAGCATTCTTTCATTTTTCTTATAGTGCGTTTTAAAATATTCTTTACAATGTTCTAATACTGAACAACACTGAATACGAGGTTTAGTTTTTCCTTTACGATAAAAGATCACGAAATTCCTCTAGCAATAGCTCTATATATTCGTTTGATGTAAATGCACCGTAAGAATAACATTAATGATGCAATCATAAACTTATTAAAATTAACTTGATTGTAAGTGGACAACATTACACCTTATTAACATTCGTATGTCAAAATTTGCTATGGCAGAAATAAGTCTGCTTTCGTCCTAAGCTAAAAGCAGCACTGCGTATTTGTATTTAGCCACCGTTTTTTCTGCAATCTAACTTAAATTACTTGGATTATCATTCATTTCTTATAAGAGCTATAAAAAAATTTCTTCCCTTATTTTTTAACTTCATCCACTATAAGCTTGAGTATCTCTATTCTTTCATTCATTTATACAGTCATAATAAGCATTTATTCCAGTCGAAGGAAAGCAAACGTCTCCACACTGCAACTTTATTCAACAGCTAAAAGTTTGGAACGTGAAAAGAATCCGTTAAAACCGAGTCCTTCGCAAACTTGGTACAATGTAATCTTAAGGTTACTGAGAATAAACTGTAGGAAAGTGGGTAAAATGCAGTAGCTTTGGCTTAATTAAGATGTAACTCAGGAATTATTATTTGAAACGTCGAAAATGTTAATTGGGGAACGCTATTCCATAATTTATTTAAAGATGTTACAAGAAATTTTAATGATCAAAAAAGGTTTTTAAAACAAAATAATAATTATTAAAATATTTTTCCGACTGTTACTATGTCGTGTGTGTGTTCTATATCCACGACGTGTTGTCTTTGAAGTTTCAACTATCTACATATACATTTTCTCTAGAGAGTAGTTTAATCATCTGTTTTTACGTATGCAACATCGAGTTTTTCTTAAATCTTGAACATGATTTCGTCACGATGTTTTCTTCCGCCGATTCTAAAATCGATCTACGACTTGCTGATTGAAATTTTGATATAACCACTGAGCCACGTTGCTGGTTTTAGTAAAAAGTAATAACACGATACCTTTGAGCTAAGCGCAAACCACTCTAAATTATAAGGGCTCTCGGAGCCGCAATAAAAACTTGCAAAACTTTGTTTTCGAGGTTTGTTCAACATCCACCAAGTGCAGGAGTTTTGAAAGAAAATTCATAATGGTGTTATGAATTTTCTGGCTTTTGACTCGAGTGCTGTAAAGATTAAAGTGATTTTGTTTAAATAGAACCGCTCTCTTTCAGCCATTTGATGATTTTAAATAAGAGCACTTGAAGATTCTTATATGAGGACTATAAATCTGTAAGCTTATCAACTACGAAGAATTTTATAGTGGTCCTGTCATCGTAATTTATCATAAATAGGTAATAAAAAATTCACAATATGTGAAAAAATCTCAACAATAGTAATACTACGCCGCTATCTCTGCAATTATTCAGTAGATAAACCCCAGAGAGACTTCCCTTACATAATACATTGTTTAACCTCGATTATCGACTACATTAACTCACTAGTTACACAAATACCCTTAGAAATAAAAGGCATCATTTAGAAGCAGATGGTTACAACGGTTGTCAAACGGAAAAATATATTGAATTCGAACACATTGCGAATTCAATTCTACACGCTGACCGTAAAGTACAATTTTCAATAACTGCCAAGTACAACAATGTAATATCTCGTCGTTAGAGTTTGCACCTTAGGTAGTTAAGATAAGGTTAATTTTTGACGGAAGCAAGCAAGTAGGTCGGGTTTTTGAAATGGTTTAAAGGATGAAGTATTGAGTCGAAAGTAGATATTTGAGGCGTGTGATTTGAAGCGAGTGTTGAGATTAGAGTTCTTGTAAAGGGTTCGAAGGGCTTACAGTATTTATGGAGGTTATTATAAAATAGTAGCGTTTAGTATTGGAAACTGTTTTATTGGGATAATAACGTAAACTTGAAAGAAGAGGCCATTAAGCTTGTTTTCGGAAATATTTGACGCAGCCTCATAGGAGGCTCTATGCTCTCATTGTTTATTTACATTATTTAGTTGTTACTTGTTTAATTGTATTACATAGAAATTAAATAATTATTAGTATGTAGATTAGTATGTAGTACCTTTCTTTTAATTGAAACAATTAAGAAATAAAATGTACATTTATGTGGAATATCTATTGTTATATTTTTTGGATCTCTTAAGATGTTTTATTAATTCTTACGAAACATTATCTGTACACTATATCTTCCAGAATAAAATTTTAATCAACAAGGATCTAAGAGATTTGTATACTATTCATTAAATGAAGATATTTTGTAAGAAAATTCAAGGAGGCGTAATTTGTTATATCCGATTGTAAATAAATACTAAATCATATTTTTGTACTTATAATCATAATGACCTGTATTTTATTAAAGCTGTTAAGAATTATATTATAATATGTATCATGTATTATTTTATGTACGCAAAGACTTCCTTGTAGCTGAAACTTAAAAGCACCGATTACTAAACGGTTACAGAACTATGTTTACGTTATAATATTATTATTATGTATATGATCAAATAGTATAATTTCTGCTTCATCGGGAATTTAAATCAAGATTTTTGTCATGAAATGTAACATTTAAATTAGGGAAACAATAATTTCCTATTACATAGAATATATATAGAAATTATAAACTATCATATTTGTCGCACAAAAAAGAATTCAAATATCAATTTACATTTAAAACAATTTCCTACATTAGGGTTCGAGATAGGCTATGCTCTTTATGTGGTCCTTTTGATTCACTGAAAATGTACGCATGAAATACTTCAGGTTAACAAATGTTTGTTTCCAAAAGACCTATTAGTGTCAAGTGACCCTGATAGGGACTAATGTGGTATTGAATAAATTAAAGTCATCAGATTCCACATTCTAAAATCTAAATCTAAGAAATGCTATAAATGTCGATGTTGAAGATGTCGATGCCTTGCTTAATCTTGAGACGAGTCTGTAAAATAATATGTTAGTAGCCATAAATAATAGATAATTTTCCCATAAATATGCCTTTAACAATGAGTTGGGTGAACACCTTTCAGATATAGATGAAAATTTGTAAATAGATAATAAAAATCTGAATAAACATAAGTACAATGCTTTTTCCTGGATACCATGTGAATTTTATATTCTACAGTAGGTATAAAAAGCTTTGTAATTAAGTTTCGTGTTAAAATGCGCGATAGAAAATAATTTTTCTAAGATAATTCACGTTAATATAACAAAAGAATCTTTTACAATATCAGCTTAAACGATGTGTCCGCCGCAGACACGGCAGCATTGTCTAAGATATTGCGTTTTGAGTGCTAAAGTACGGAGTTGAGAATTAAATATGTTAGTCTCTTGTGTTGGGGGATAATTCTTGCTAAATGCAGTTATTTTTTGAACTATGATTTATCTTGTTCAGTGCAGATGAAGATGAAGTTTTGTCTACATTTTTTCCGCCTCACGCTCAAAGTTTTTTACTAGGTATGTTAATTCATAAAACGTAAATAAAAAACTATTTTAAGTACAATTATAGCAGTTAGGTATTCATCTTCCCAATTAAAGAAGAGCGTGTCTGCCGAGCACATGTGACAGATGTGAAACTTCTTTGGTAGATTCAAAGATAAAAAATCGTCTTCTTACTCCACGACGCGACCTTAAAATTTTACTCTCAACTCGCCTAAAGAAGTTTCATTTCAAAATAGAAATAAATTGAAAACACAACCAAAAACCTTTGAATACTACCAGAGCCTAATTAGCCGATATAATGGTAACACCAACTGCTCAGTTTCACAATACAAGTCTAAGTCCCCGTAAAGCCTTCGTAAGGAGCTAAATAACTGCGTATTACTTTTTGCTTACTAGTATCGTGATTTTACTGTAAATATTGACATAATGATGTAATCTTTAACGTGAATAACGATTTATTTATTCTTTAAATTGTTGTGTGAAAAGCAAGTAATCATATTTGTAAAAAATAGAGTTACATAAAATACAGTTTATAAAATCTATGTTTTGAATGTACCTATTGTTATATTATTTATATTTATACCGTACTCGATAGATTTAAAATAGCAAGCCATACTTTATATGTATACGGTGATTTATCAGTGAATTAAAATTTTCAGCATTTTAACCATCACAATGCAAGTACGTTCTGATATAGTGAATAGTGATGATGCAAAGTAATTTTATCTCAATTGATGAAAAGTTTAATACTTCATTATTTTACTAGAAGGAGCCCGCGGTTTCACTCGAGTGGTAACTGAGTGAAAAGTAATACAAATTCTGCTTTTATGATACTAGGAGTAGGTTAAAGTTCATATCTCGAAATCTATTGTATAGAATACAGAACAAAAGCGATAATAATCTCAAAATAATCTTTGATAACTCGAACTATGAACTTTGGAACAACTTCAACTGAACCACGAAACAGGTCTACGAACGAACTTTACTTGTAACGAAGTGATTAATAATTTTATATAAGTAAATATTTGATTATTAAGAAAATCCCATTGTGCGGATTTATAACAACGTATTTGAGTTTCGATTTTAGTTACTAAATAGCATTGAGACCGCTCGGTAGTACCACAAGGTAATATTTAGAACTAGCTTCCGCCCGCGACTCAGTCCGCGCGGATGTCGGTCTTCGCGTGGATGGTTTATTTCTCCATTTGGAGTACCTCTGACAATAACATCTTATAAATATCTATTGTACCCAATTTCCAAATACGGCTAGGCCTATAATAATACGCAACGTGTGTTCGCGGTTCTACGGAACTATATCTATGATAAAACTGAAAAATTAAGATTAATTTTTTTTCTACGCATTTTTCCAGGATAAAAAGTATCCTATTTTACGCCCAGGATAATAAGGTATAATTATACCAAGTTTCATCGAAATCGAACCGCTAGTTTTCACGTGATGCCTGCACATACAGACAGACAGACAGACAGACAGACAGACAAAAATTTTTTTAATCACATATTTGGGTTTGGTATCGATCCAGTAACACCCCCTGGTATTTATTTTTTCAATATTTTCAATGTACAGAATTGACCCTTCTACAGATTTATTATATGTATAGATGTAAAATTTCACGAAAACGATTTTGATGTGTTAATCATTATGAAATACTTGTTAGTAGATATTATATTTACATTTTACCAATGCACCAAGTCAGAATTTCAACATAAAACTCTTACGAAAACGGTGTCAATTTTCAGTTAAATGCATCCATAAAAGCGAAGAAATGCACTTACAAATTAAAAAGAAAACACATTTAGTCCGCTGAGAGTTCTATGAAATAGAATACGATTCGTAGTCGACTGCATCGACCGTTTGAACAACGATATTATTTCCATTTGTTTTACAAAATGTCATCTTTTAATTTCCCGTTCTTTGATGCTCATAATATTTCCTTTAATCTTATTCTTATTATATACAGATTGTTTCTATTCTTCTTACTAATATAGTCATATCCTAGTTAATATTTCTTTTAACTTGAAATTTTGTGTATGTTTGTCTTTCTCGCACTAATAGTTGATAAAATTTATATGAAAATAGGTACGAATGAATATACAGATAGGCAGAGGGATTACTTTCTTACAATTATTATACCATTTAGATAGTTATTTACCCAAGTGAACTTTCTTAGGTACTAGGTAAGTTTTATGTGTTCAAACACACAAAATAATAAAATGCACCTTTGTAGCATTAAACATTTTAAAACGCTCTATGTAAATTTTCATTAGATTCACTATTCCAATACAATTTAAAAACTACGGCGCAATTTGTCTAATTCAATTTCTAAAGAGTTAAAAAGATTCAGAAGCGCTCTTAATACCCTTTAATAATTTATCAATTCGTATAAACTGAAACAGATTTAAAATTCAATTATTACAAGATCAATACGCCGCTCTAATTGTTACGATTGCGATTTAATCCTTTTCTGAGTTCACCGAGTGCCATTATCTGTACAATTGAGTTATTGAGAACGACAATTGATTGGGAAATAAAGAGGCTGGATGTCCTATGTATTTATCTAAAAAATGTAACAACTGGTGAAGTTTTTTATTGAAAAAAAAAGTTAGCTGTGCACACTTGTAACAATTTTTTTTTTTGCAAGATTCGATAATACCAAAATCGTCGCCTTACTCTATGACGTGACGGTATTGCCTAGAGATGTCTTATATTTAGGTATCGATTATTACACCTAAAGAAAGAAAGCACACTTCATTAAAACAAAAACAACTTTAATGAAAACAAAACAAATTTTAACATTAATTAAAATACAGAAATTCAACCCAGCCTTCGCAAAAAGCTCGAAAGCTCTAATCCATTAACTGAGGTTAGTCATAAGTCAGTAACATAATGTTAAACCAACCGGTAACGACACTCCTGCTAGATATTTTTTGTGGGTCATGAACGCAGAACACACGCAGACATGTTTAAGCTATAATTTCAAAGAGATTATAACATAATCTATTAGAGGTACAATTTGAATTTAAAATGAGCAAAGTAACTATCATTTACACCAAAAACTTTCATCTCATAAGACTCATCGAGAAATCTTATTAACTACAAATAGTTTACAATATAACAAAAGCTACAAGTAAAACAATTACATGAATAGATTGTAGCGTCGAAATGAGCAGACATTGAGTGACGGAGGTTTCATATTATCCATTACACTACGATTTACCTAAAGGGTTTGTAACCTAGCTTATTAATAACATTGTTTACAGATTCATCTTTAGTATGTTTGTTTGTAACATTCTGTATATTATCTTCATTTCAGTATGTTGTTCGCAAAATATATTTTACATATTTATTACTTTTACAAGTCAGATCAAAAGCATTTATTTTATTCGGGCTATCATATCTACGTATTGAATTTTAGTTATTTTATGTAAGCAAAACATACATTTTTCAAAAATACGATTCATATTGTTTGCGAACAGAATACACAGAATTTATAAACAATTTACACATTTTTATGCATACAAGTTTAAAATAATGTTATCGCACACTAATTATAATTTTGCATTAGTAACGCAAAATTAAATTGTATCGGATTTGTAGAGAAATAATAGAAGCATCCAAATTGTATGCAAGTTAAGTATTCCAAGAACTATCTTATCATAATGTAATAAAACAGATTATCACAAGCACGCAAGTACGTACCTACTGTCATCCAAGTACCTACTGAGATGTGCCAAAGTATTGAATACTTGGCAGAAGCTCGCAAAACAACAAAACCAAAGTTTAATCTTAAACATTAAATAATTTTTCACGGATTAATCGCGGTTTATTTCTAAATCAAAAATCAAAAAGAAAATACAAAATTTGAACTGTCTTAAATCTTAATTGTGAGCGTAATCAAAACATCCCATAAACATAACAACCATTAAATTTTCGCATGAAAGTCCTTCATCAAATCACTTTAAATATTAACATTTCCGTCAATAAATGGAACGTGATATAAAACCGGATCATAAAACACATAAATAATTTTACGTCGCGAGATAGTCGTAAAGTGCCGTAAGACGTAAAACCGGTGTCTTTCCAAACTTTTACTGCTTAATTAAAATAATAAAGAAGTTGCTAGAATATAAAAATGGTTGTAACAACTCGATATCAAATTATTGTACATTTGTGTGGTGCAAGGCATACGATTTTACTGCTGAGAAAAACAAGAAAAAGTTTATTTAAATATACAAAGGAAAAATGACCTCTTGTTGAAACCAAGTCGACAAACTAAACAGTTTAAGTGATATGTAAAATCTACCAATTCACAAGTTTTCCTGCATTGTATTGCTCTCTATAAAATTCTGATTATAAAACGAACGACCACAATAAAATCCCAAAATTACTGGCATAATATTATAATATACTTTTACGATTCTAGGATTCATTTTATTTCATTTCCTTACCTATTTGATTTGTAGTTAAAATAGTATAGCCCGTATAGGTACCTCAATAGTTCTTAATTGTATATTTTTTTATTAAATAAACATTATCACTTGTCTTTCTTTCGAGTCCTTTATTCTCTAATCCCTAGTAAATATTTATCCTTCAGTTTATGACTCAATTGTAGCGTCTTTACAGAGTCATTAATGTAAATATTACAAGCAATTAGAAGCAAGGGGCTTTAAGCCGCTCCTAATTAATTTTATCTTTTTCCGCTCTATCGTTATTATCTCTTCATTATGCTTTCAAAGTGGGGTTAATTTCTCGGTTATTGTTTTTGTATTGTTCTTTGGTTATAAGAAAAGGAACTTTCTTTCAATAACTATATGGTTGAGATTTAGTTACAAATGGATCGAGACACGGAACGTACAAGGCTTCATGAAATACATGAAGCTTTGTATAATTATTGCTAAACATGTTAGAAATGGTTTTAAAATAAAGACTTTTAAACCGTTAGTAGTTTTAACTTAATGGCAACAACAACCAGTAATAGTTCCTAGAAGTAGTGTCCGATCTCTTTAATGCTTTTCATAATAAGTGAAAAACTCTTAATTCTTTTGAACCACACACTTGAAATAAAAATAAATAAATAACGCACTTTGATGGGGCATACTGGACAGATGTCAACATTGCGTGGACAGTGGAAACCTAAAAATGCTGTGAAACCAACGGTCACTAAAGATAAAACGCAGTTATCATGAATAAGTAAGAAAGTTGCGAAGAATAAACTTTTATCTAACTCCGCAGACCTCCGCGATTTAAACTCACGCTCAAATTGAGTTTTTTATGTGAGGAAAGGCATTAACTTGCGCCATAAATGTGTATTATACTTATTTAACTGCATGTTTTTGAAATTATTATGTCTGCGAATAAATTTGATATCAAAATTATTATAATAAATTTATAAGTGGTTTAGAAATCCTGACCCAATCTGAAAGGGTTAGAGCCTAATCTTTAGGTTTCATGACTAATTACTGTAAATTTATCCAACTGGTGGGAAAATAGGCTGCGTGAGTTATATCGCAAGCAATTAATTTGGAATACTGTTTCTATAATTATTGGTATTATGTTTAAAATTTGCAAATTGAAATTTTCATTTAGCATTGATTTTCTTTCACACTAATTTCATTCACGAATTTATTAAAAAGTGAAACTTAATAAACCCTTATTCTGACGCTGCAGGTGCTAAAAACTACAAAATTCAATCGTAAGGTTCTTCTAAAAATATGTATAAAGTAGAGTTATAAAAGCATTTAATAAAATGAACCAAAATCAACGAAGAATATTGTGAACAGTTCATTAAACAATTTGAACAGTAAACACAAACAAACAGTTTCCTTGTATCAACATGAAAAAATATTAATTATTGGCGTTTTAGCTTTTCGATTTCCTTTAAAATAAACATGTTTTTTCTAAGAAAAGCTGTATCGTTACTTCACATTATTTTTTTTAATCCTTAAGCGTTTAAATGATGAATTCTTCTATTTATTTCTTGAATTTATCCATTCGTGTCACAAATAAGATTATAACATGGTGTCCTGGTGTACTTGGTCTGAATCTATGAATTAATTATATAAATGGACATAAACAAAGGCACAAACAATTGTAGAATAATAGCCCTATATGAGTTGGAACTTGGAACCCTAAGTCCTAAACCCTTTGAGACTTCGTAATAAGAAATATGTAACGTTGTTATGTGTTTGTCTATGTTTAACTAATACACATTTTGATCTCATTTCATTTCAAAACATTATTCAAAAGCACTCTATTGGAAGTGTAATAAATTCAGAGTTTCTAAATCAAACACATGTAATAGTAAATAACATATTGTATGTTATTGTTAACAACAGAGAACACTATGTAATATACTGTAATTTTTCTTGTAGTTTTACTAATGTAAAACTACATTATATAGATAAACCAAGTCAATGTATAGACCATATTGCATATTATTTTTTTATCAATCTTTTCAACATTTTCTGCGTGAAATATCTTCATATTTAAAACCAATTTTTATTTGTAGAATCTTTTGATATAGGTAATATGATATCTACATTTTGAGTTCTGTATATTTGTAAAATTATAAAAAGATCATCCGATAGTAGAAATTCGAGCTTTAACAATACTCTACTTTCTACTGTACCGTAGTTAAACGTGTTGAGATAAAATATTTAAGTATCTGCATCTGTATTTTAGCTATGATTGCTATAAAAAAATCTCATTGTAATAAGTAAGAGACACTGTATATTGATATTATAGATTAAGTAAGTGACCCGGCAAATTGTGTTTCCCAGGACACCCTTATCACTTAGGGGTATAAAAAATAGTTTACGACATATTCCCTGACCAACTGAATACACATTTCATAAAAATCGATAAAGTCAAGTTTGGTTAAAAACACTGTCACTGAGAATTTTGTCTCAGAAATACTTAATAGTTTGAATAAGAAAAAAAAAATGCGCTTACTTATGAAATTACATATTGTATTGTCACCGATTGTCGATTAGTGCACAAAGTTTGCATTAAATCTGCCCGTTTAAAGTCGGTCAAAATCGAGTTAAAAGGATTCGGTTACATACATACTGGTGAAGCTTAATATAAGCGTGTTGAAAAGATAAAACACCTTAAAAAGCCATAAAGATTACAGCTAGAATACTAAACCAAATTAATGTTAATCTCAGATAAGTAAAAATTTAATTTACGTTTCTCTGGAATGGTTTAGCGGATAAAGTTTACGTTCATTGGGTATTTCTTCGACGTAGGCTGCGTTTTCAATTCCACGGAAACACATCTTAGGCGATTCATACGCCAGCGTTTTTGTGGTTTTTTTACATTATTTTTGAAATAATTGGAAGTCAATTACATGAACATGATGAAATAGGTGATAGTTTTATAAAACACACGTATTTTCACTAAGAGTCGATCCTTAGTAATTATGCCTGGATAAAAATTGTATGAAGAATATTTTATCTGCGAATAATCCAATAGTCCAAATACCTTTGTTCAAATGTTGGCTGATAGTGTTCTATTCAAAATATATTTGTCAAAATCACAATTAGTTTTTTCTATCGCTAACCAAGATGATGTCGTACCTAGCATTTCTTTTACATAACAACCGCTTACGAATCGCTCGTGCGAACCCGCCCTTAGCTCGTCGGCAGTGCGGTCACAGATTTACAATAAAATAAGGATCGCGAGTGAATTCACAAGCGTTTCTTTGTGGAGGTGTCGCGTTCAATTCTGTCGTGAGACGGAATAACAATAGACTGGGGGTTTACACACTGTGCGAGAGACATCTGTATTCGCTATGTTCGTTGTCACTTTTGTATTGTATACGCTTTTTTGCACAGGAGGTGACAGTTATGGTGGTAGAAACACAAAGTATAGTTATAGATATATTCTATCCTTCATAAGAAATTGTAAGATAACTGAAATTACTCTTACATTATACACAATTCATTGGATGTACCTACGCTCCAACTAAAGTTGGAGCTTACTTATTTTGTTTTTTTTTATTATTTTATTAGTTACATATTTGTACGTAGATAAGTCGAGATTACATAGCCTATTTATAAACTTTAAAATAAAAACTAAACTACCAATTTTTATAAGAATAACGGATACATAAACAGCTTTTCTCGTATACTGTAACTTGAGATATATAAGTGATATAACTTGACCAGTCAGTAAGTTAGATGTAAGTCAGAAATCGATGGAGTTATGCAACATCTTCCGAGCCATAAAATATTCACTCCGAGCCAGTGTCATCGCTTCAACTTATATCTGAGTTATTATTCTTTGTAGCGATATGTAGACTGTAAAGTTAAGTTAGTTCTAAGTTAGATTGTGTTTAGAGTTACTGAGAACATTCTGGCAATTAATTTGTTGAGTAAACTGTTGATTTCAGTAACATAATTGGTTTATATTTTAACAATTATAACAAATAATTACTTGGAGGGTAAATTATACATATTGTTTGTATTAATAAATATAAAATGCATTATTTTTGATTAATTGGGATTGTAAATCTGTACAAAGTTTTGTTATCATTATATATGATTATCACAAATAATTGAAATAATAGTTACTAACTAGAACGAAGAATTAATTGATTACAATAACAATGAAATAATACAGTTTATTTGTTTTTCAATTTATTGAATCTAATGTTAAACCAACTCCACCTGTCTATCACACTATCACGGCTAAACCACTGAATCGATTTTGATGAAATCCTGAATACAGACGGACTACCTACTATGGAGAAGCTAGTCTATTTGTAAATACAATAAAACTCGAAAGGACTGAATAGGAGCATTGCAAACCAGTAGAGATTATATTATAATATAACGATACCTATTTTACAAAAAAAAATTAGAACTCAAAAGCCAAACATCACATATTATATTATATATATATATATTTTGCTCTTAGCGTTTCTCATCATAAGTTACAAATGCCCAAGTGTGTTGAGTCGGAGTGTTTCCACCGCACATATTAATTTGTTCCTTCTTATAAAGTTTTCAGCAAGTTTCTAAAATGTTAGTTGAGTGAAGCTGCGGCTCACTTCGCCTCGTATTACAGTTTTGAATTTTAATTTTCTCGGAATAATGCTGGATGTAAAACGGAATTTATTCGACTTTTTCACTGATAATACTTTTTACTGTTTTCTTGATGGTGTAAAGTAGAGGTATAATTAAATGTTTATGAATAGGATAAAATTAAGTTGAATTATGATCTTATTATAAAGATTAAAGGTTTGTATGTATGTATGGTTTTCACGATACTGGACCGATTTTGATGAAATTTGGCACCGATAATCTTTAGACCCTGAGAAAGAACATAGGTTACCTTTTATTGCGAAATATGTACCACGAGCGAAGCCGGGGCGGACCGCTAGTCGTAAATAAAATAATAACCTCAAAGGTATGTAGAAATCGCTTTAATTCTTAACACCATGTTTTGTTTTATAGTACCATATACGTTTATGCTTTTCTTTTTTTTGCTAACGGTGTTCTATTTTATAAAAACTTAAGAACGGCTCGACCAATTCGGTAAATTTTATTTGAACATTTTTGTTGACGCACAAAAAAGATTCTTATGGATAATAAAAATGATTTGATATTATTAATTACTACATTGAACAAATTTCGGCTGGATTTTAATTTTATTCGTCGTCGTCGTATTTGTTGGTAGTGTGACCGAACCTTTACCAAAATGTCATCAGCTTATGTTAATAATAACTAACGATAGCAGTTTCTATTCCTTAGCCTTCTATTCGTCGCATTTTGTCTCAGCCTGCTGATCTATTCAAAGACTCTTCAATTCATCTATTTTTAGCATCAATATTAATAAGAGTTATAAATATCCTCAATATCAATCGGAGCCAAAATTTAAAGTAAGCTAATGGCACCTAAAGCCATTTGGCATCGCAGCACTCGCAAGAAAAATACGAATGTAACGAGCAAAGGGCCCTCACTGGGCTGTGAGATGAATGCTTAAGTGGCTGATTGCTTCGGTTTATTGTTTCCCTTGCCCTTTATCGTACCTGATCGATTACCTGGATGGAGTTGTTTTAGAGGGAAGGTAAAAGCCACTGTGAATACTCGTTTGGTGATCATAATTCGTCAAAAAAGTTTACTTTTTATTTTGGTTGTGAATGTTGCTACGATATATTATAATCATTAAAACCTAGCTGCCCTAGCAGACGTTGTTCTACCCTATTGCAACTTTTTCGTGTTTTTTTCTCACTATGTTTCATTGTGCATAAAAAAAATGTTACAAATAAAATTATCCGAATTGGTCGAGCAGTTCTCAAGTATTGTGCTTTCACATTTTGGCGATTCATTTATATTATATAGAAGATATAAAATCGTTTTAGTAATCTGTAAACAATTATTAAGGCAGTACTTCAAATAAAATAACCTAAAAACACCATTAACGACCATCAATACCGAAATTTCAAAAGCATTCCACAATAGAAGCCTCTACAAACCCTTAACCTTTAAAAGCAGTCGGGGTTTATAAAAACAGAAATCTTAAGAATCTGTCTATAAATTCGGTGCCCCGGGAATATCCTCATAACTCTATTATTCCGGGGATCAAATATCTTAATGCTGGATCCCGAAAACAACAAAGAATTTCAAGAACTAAGGAAAACCTTCAATAAGGAAAAACTTGGGATGGTTTATGATTTTTCAACTAGCGATTCGTTCGTGTTGATTTCTTTTTGAAATTTATATGGAATATAAATTTTAATGTTAAATTTATTACGCTCAATAATGATAACTCTCATTTCGAAGACCATAATACGATCCTAATAAAATCAAGCTTGGTTTTAAATGCTTTTTGATAAAAAGTGCAAAATAATAAATAAATTCAATTTGTATAAATAAATACCTACCTACATAAAATGTTATGTCGCAGTACATTGTACTCCTCTGAATCGGCTTAGCCGATATTAATGAAAATTTTGTAAAAATTCAGTTTTAAAATTTATAGAATAGACGAAGTATGAAACAAACTATTCGTATTTTTAAATCATAAGTAGCAAAGCAAAACAACACTTGCTATTATCGTATCTAGATATTATGTAATCAATTTTCGTCGATTTATTCCAAAATTGTATCACTAATGAAAATAATTTTCCGTTGCTCTGATATTAACAATTGAAATATAATTACGAGCTATACATCCCAAATTAAGAATGTACCGGCGGCCATTGTCATCGACTGATGGAGAATTACGGCCGGAAAATTGCTTGATCGAAACCTCTCGTCAAAGGCTTCATGGGGGATGATATTCACGACATTTTGGTACTAAAAGCAGTGAAATGTTTTTGCAATACATTCTAAAGCAATTAATATTGTAAATAGGATTATGGGAAGGTCAAAAGACCTCTTAAAAAAATCGACAATCTGAAGGATGGCAATCGACCGTGTAAGTTTTTGTTGGCGATTTTGTCGATGGCTAGTAAAAAAAAAAACAATTCTCAGGCAGCTTTGAAGGAATAAACAAAACTACTATAATAAATGTGTAGTTATAATGTTTTTAATTTATTTATTGATTAAGCTCTATGTAGGTTTCATATTGTATTTTCGATTGCTTTAGTGCTGGAAATTTTTTAGCTGCTGGCTACAATTCTAGTAGGTAATCGATTAGGTATTATTGCTTAACCTACTATTTGACTTTTATAAAAATGTCTCTATTTTTCAAGATTTAAAAGAAAAATTATAATAAATAACGTTATCACAACCCTAATTCAGTTTATTATTACGTCGCTTACTAAACAAGCTATTGGTTATATCAGACAAAATCTATTTTAATCATTTTACGAATATCAAGTAATTTTATAAATTTATTTCAAAAAAATAATCCATCTTTTATTTTTTTGAATGTTTTAAAAGCCCTAGTAAATTAAATTATTATTAGCGTTCCGCCCTGGCTTCGCCCGTGGCACATGTTTATGTTTTGTCTCCATAGGAACCATCCTCGTACTTAAAGGAATATTTTATTAGAAAAAAATTACAGAAATCGGTCCACCCGTTCACGCGTGATGCCGTGACCATGGGAAATTGGGATTCATTTTTATAATATGTAGAGATATATTTTCTACAAGCGTTCCGCGGCATTGCTCGCACAGAAAAAGGAAATATCTGAAAATTACATACAAAGGTATTTTACCAGCAAACGTTAACGCCTCCTAACTATCTCCAGACATAAAAAAAATCATGCTGTTGCGATGTGAAATAATCACAAAAAACTAATTACACTAATGTACACTATCCTTACTAATTTCTAAAATTAGTAAGGATAGTGTACACGAAATTCTTAACACGTACAAGTAATATCCTATTTAAATAATCCCCGTATTAACACGTAATAATCCTCAGTGTTCAGGTTAAGTTACAGTCTGGTTGCCTGGCAACGCGCCAGACCAACAGCTAGATTGGCGTTTAATTGAATATGTTAAATGAATTTCAATTGACTAGGAATATAGCAGAATCAATTAGTTTCACAGTGGGAACAGTTAATATAACAAAAGAACCATTTTTGTTGTGATTATTTTTAAAGTGAAACTTTTATTACATCGTCTCAAACTTTTTGGTCTGTGTAGCGCATGTCGCGTGATACGTCATATACGCGATATACGCGAGATACGTACGACAATTATCGTACAAATACGATAATTTTTAGTTAAATGTCTATAGTGTGAAAAAAAGTTTCACTTTTACCGTGGTTTCATAAAACCACACAACATTTTTTATCAAAATATTTTTTTTTTCAAGTTTTCAGGACCCATAGCATACCTACTCTTTTTTCTATCGAAACGGATATTTCATTCGACATAATATTATAAAATTGTTAATTAATTGCCTTTTAAAATTGTTAAGGTAGCCTGGATTACAAGTGACTATCAATGTGTCAAACATCATCACAATATATTCAGTGAAATAATATTACGTAAGACGAACATTTAAAATATTTAATATTTCACTTTTATAACGCTAATAAAAATTTTAATCATCCCTTAAAACTTTAGAATGAGCACCGCAAAGATAAATTTTCGTAAACGTAAAAGACTCGTAACATTTTCAAAACTAGTTGCGCATATAGTACTTTCTAGTTTGTTTTTACCCTACTGCAGTATTAAAGGGAGGCTTATTATTATTTTATCAACCCCTTGAATAATTATTCTGTTTGATGTAAGTTTGTTTTACATATGAAATTTAAACAACACGCATAAGATAACTCATGAAATTACTCTATTGTCACCTATGATAAGTTAACAAAGAATAAAATCAGTCCAAAAAGAACATGTTTCAAAACCGCCATTTTCAAAGCACTTATTACGTTTTAGTTCTAATAGAAAGTACCAGCGCGATTTTAAAATTTTAATGTTAATAATATTCTCCAAATTGTTGTTTGTTTATGAGCATAATTTAAAAGTTAAGCCTTTAATCTCAAGAGAAAGTTTATATCACGCGTCATTAACAAGCTTTCTGTGTTGCAGTCTGAAGAATTGCTTCGCTATAATATTATATTATACACATATGTAGATGCTGAACAATTCTGAACATGTTAATTAATAATAGCAATAATTAATGAGTTCATAACTCGGCACCGCAATGTGCTAGCTATTGCATATAATATTACATAACTTAATACCAAATTGGAGTTTAAGTGACGGGTCGTTTATTTAATATTATCGAAATATGTAATTTTAACAATGATATTCCAATTATTCACATGAATGCATGCATCCATCAAAACTTATATTTATAAAAAATTGCCTATCATATATTTTTTTAGCAATTCTATTTTAGAAGATAGCATTCGGTTGATTTAGTTCAAAAGCTCTATTTTATGCAAATACTAACTGCATTTTATGCAACTAGCTAATGAGCATGCCAATTGCATTTGAATATTTTTATGATAAATGCGAAAAAGTAATTTTAAAAATTTATTTGCAATTGACCCGAAACACATTTTTTTTATAACTTAACACAATTATACATGTGTTCGAATGATATATATCGAATGAATATTTTTCATTCGATTTAATAATTTAATAAATTAAGGTATCTTATATTTTTCATTAGATATATCGTGTTAAAATTCAAATCAAAACTACTAATGAACATGAATCCCACTATAAGTTGTTAGTTTATATTTTAACCACTCCGGACCCTTCAGATGCAAATAGCTTCTCATTTGGATAATAATCATTAACAGGGAATTAAGGTTTAACTACTGTAATAATTGTACACGACTATTCGATTTTCTAGACTTCAGCTAAGCTTAGGTTAATACCTCGTTTATGTTTGTTGGAGTTAGCTTAAATTTAAAAAGGATATTTTTAATTTTAATCCTGTAGAATTAACAGTAACGTTGTTAATGTCTGTGTTTCTATAAGCATATAAAATATTATTTGTACGATACTGACTACAGCAAATGTATCAAGAAAATGGATGGCACTATTTTTGTAGTATCAGATAAATTATTAAGAGTAAATGTGGAGATGTGTATTTGCTAAATATTTCTATTAGTATTGTTACATGCAAAGATCGGATTCACCTTTACAACAAACCTTGTGAAAGCTTATGAGCGGTGGTGATCGATCGCTTCGTTTGCCAGCTTTAAAAAAAACATCAACGAACAAATATACTATCTTCAAAACTTTTTAAAACTTACTTGCCTTAAAGGGCGTAAATATCAAACTATAGCATAAGTATTGGCAAAAGAACCGCAGATTATCCAAGAGCAAGAAGAAAATCAGAAACAACCATCCAAATAAAAATACCAATTATTAACAAGCGCACAAAACAAAAACTAGAAAACAAATGAATGAGCTGAAACATTTATCAAAGGTAAGTCTGGTTGTATAATTGTGTGCGCTCATTAGAACCAGATAAGGGATTTTAATGGGAGCTGAGGTATACAGGGAAACGTAGGGAAAGCGATACGTTTGATAATTAAGCTGGAAGTTGAAGTTTGATCCCTTGAATGTTGTGTGAAATACAAAGATTAAACGTGTGTTGATTAGCTACAAACTAGGTGTTGGCTGGCTTTAGTTTTTGTTTTATTTCGTGGTAGTGTTTTGTTCTATGCTAAAAGTTTGTTTAATTTATCAATTACTGTGCGAATTTAGTCTAGAAATATTTAATAATGAACATTTTTTTTCATTTACTTCGCATCTAACTTATTATTCGACTTCATAAAAGTCAGATTTTTGTAAGGAAATAAATATTTATCTAGGTACAATAATTAGATCCCATATTATTATGTGTATTGTGTACTACACATTAATTTAAATTCAGCTTTCAGAAAATCGCAGTAAGTTCCGAAATTGCTTGGTCATGTTTATAGAAATTGTACAGCCCTTTAATCTCAGTCCACAAACAATAAATAAATGCAATATCTATCGAAACTTCTAGAACTCAGCTGTAGAATATTTCGAATCAGAATTGTGAGTTAATTCCAGTTCAGAATACAGTTTTCCACAAACATTGTTGAAACTTTGGCGGAGGCCATGTTCAAACAACCGACATTTTTCACTTCAAACACAAATAAGTATTCTATTTCATTTGAATACACTGCGTTTTGTAATGACTTCCTCATGAAAGCAAATAGACAGACTCAGCTTCGTTTTCATTAGAAACAGCAATCTAAATAATATCACAGATAAATAATATTATTTGTGCAAATTTTTGGATAGAAACGTAAATTTTTTAGGGGAATTTATTTGCTAGAGGTACACGCAGAAACCACTGAACTAATTTTGACGATAATATTTGCTACCTATCGTAACACTTGATTTTAACAACGGACGAAACCGCACAGTACAGATTATATACCTACACGGATATTTCGTATGACTCTACATTAAGAGTATATAATATGTACATGATTTTGTGAAAATAAGTTAAAGATGTAACTGCTACGTTGCCTTGTAAATATTATTATAGGTGAGAATTGTTATTTACCGACTACATATTACTATTTAGAATCACAATACCTTCCTCTTTTATTGCTACCACATGCGTAAGCGTCATCTAAATGTGACGTCACGTACCCTGTGAGTACTCTACAAGTCCTCGATAAGAACTATCAATACCAAAGTTTTATTTTATCTCGCGAACTAGTTAGTAGGACAAAGTATTTGTTGGGTCGGCAATCACTCCGTAACGAGAGCACTTATTAAATATTGTTATAAAACTTCCAAGACTCGGTAAGTATGCGAGCTTCACTGAATACATTTCTTCAGGCATTTTTTGAAAGAATGCTCTTTTTTAAGGCATATAATATTATGTCGAAATAGATTTTTCCTTCATTAACTACATTGTTATACGAGAGATTTTTAATAGTTGCATAAATATTATTATTTATTTAATCTGTATGAAAAAATACTTTGAGTCAATAACAAATAGAATAAAAACATAATAATTGTGAGACATTCACACTCACATCAATTACGACAATTACATTTTATATGACCTAGTTAAAACTACATCAAAACCAATCCAGCAGTTCTCACATACGTTAACAATGTGATAAACGAGTTCCAAAGGAAATAGCAATTTCAAATGAAAATAATCGATACTCCACCTTCTTACAATAAATCTTGTGTAATGGTTTAGAGTATTTCTTTTGTACCTATGCATCTTTGGCGAAGGATGAATTTATCGAGTCCGTTGTAAAATACTATGTGTGGACCACAAATATTCAGTACAATTTAAAGTAGTAATCTTCAATAAAGTAAAAAAAAATTTACCACAGAAGAGTTTAGTTGAAAACTTGTTATATAAAATTATCATTCTATATTTGTTGTCACAATTTTCTTTGTAGGTTTACGCCATAATCCACAAGGCTCGCCAAGTGTAGGATTTTAAGTGTCACATAACGTGGAAGTTTTATTTTTTGAAATTCCTCACATTATTTTCCTTCAGTGGATTTAGTGATGCATTAAATTGAACAATCAATAATTTAGGTCCTTTGTTTGCTTTTCTGTAAAAAGTTTTGGCTCAACATTCATTAAATAAAAATATGGTATTGACTTTACAAAAGTACAGTTTTATTTATTGTTAAACACAGTACGTGCTCCAGAAGTGACCACGCACATTGAAACAGATGAAAACTCAAAATTCCTATAAATCTACCTCGTTACCGAAATTAAAGCGAATCGATTCGGCTTTTATTAAAAAGCAGCGCGGCAATAAATTCAGTTCAATGGACGTGCAACTTAGTGGAACTTTTAGCAAACGGCTCTTGTTTATTTGTTTTTTTTTTTTTTAAGTTTATCGATCTTTTTGTTTCGCTAATTATGTGGAACGGGGTGGAAGTTTGTTGTTCGTAAATGCTCAGGGTGTAGAGGTGAGGAGCGACTTACAGCAAATTCAAGTTTATTTATAACAATTATTATAGATAAAAATAAAACTCATTTATACTACTCATAATATATTACAATTAATACTAAAACTGAGAATGTGACTCACCATGCAGTTATATTACTGACAATTCTCACGATTTTAATTGTTTAATATATCATTAATATACCTTAGCTATTAATAAATCCGACAAAACATGCAGGTTAGGTTCAATTAAATGTTAGTTACCATACTCCTCCGTAACGGCTGGACCGATTATCATTTGAGGAGATCTGAGAATCGGCCGATATGTATATTTCATACTCCTAAGTGACAAGAGTATGGTAGAACAACGCCAAAACAGCTAGTACCTATATGTATTCCAACCAACATATTATAAAACCTTCCTCGAGTCACCCAATATAAAAAACCGCATCAAAATCCGTTGCGTAGTTTTAAAGATATACAGACAGAGAAAGCATTGTTTCATACCATGTAGTGATATAATCAACACATAACTCCCCCACAACACGGGTAACACAACCCTCTTAACTAGGATTATTTCCACAAATTGCTGCCAATCGGGTCGCAACTGGCCCTTACCCTAACAACCATCTGTTCTGCTTTATACGAAATAACAATCGTTCTGTATATTTATGAAGCTACGATGCTGCCTAATGAGGAAACAGTTATTTTTCTCTAGCGGATTTTTCCGAGTGATTTTTTATCTTGGAGGCATGTACAAAATAAAATTGTATTGAATTATCTGTAGTAAATTGTAAATAGGTAATTGTATTTGAAGAAATATAATTAGAGTTTCATATATTATTTACAACTAATTACTGTTTCAGCAAGATGCAGTAATTTAGGAGGTTTTACAAAAATATACACGCCTTAATTAATTGTGACTTCATGCCTTCATGCATAGATAGCTTACAAAAAGTTACTTACCTTACCTAAGTTATAACAGGTATAATATCATGTATATCTGTCAACGAAAGATTATAAGATCTGCAATTTTATATATGTATTTTCTATCTTCTAAACGAGAGATGAATGAGAAGAAGAAAATTGATAAATTTGCAAAAATTTGGGCATAAAATTATGCAATTTATCTCTCGTTTATAATCCTACAATGCAACTCAAAATGCAGTACTTAAGTACTCACTATAATCACAGACTAATAATAATATACTACGTATACAACTATAATATTTATAGTGTCTACGAAATCAATAAAGGAGGATCAAGATTTTAATCTATCATAACAATTATTGTCTTATAAATCGTGTAACTTATAAGTGATCAATTCAGTTCAATTTTATAGGTCGCTATAAGACGAATTCAAATTTCTATTTTATGCTTGCACTTCCAAGTCAGGTGACGTACACGTATGTCACAATACCTTCAAAAATTGTTTCACCACTATCTGACGCCAAGGTTTCAGTCCATCGCTGGGTAAATTGGCAAGGCGCCAACTTTCACAATTTTTGCGGATCAAGTCGCGGCCTCCCGGTTTGTTTGTGAATTCGTTTCAATTGTTTTATTGAATTCATTATTTGAAACCCATCGCTTTGTTGTGTGAAAAAACAGATTCGTTATTATGAGTGTTGGCATAGGTATTAGTTATGGGTAAGTAAATGTGTACAAAATACCTAGCGAGTTTTCTGATTCTTCATTATAAAGATTATTCTTCGCATCAAAACTATTTTTTAATGATTTTTATTAACATTTCATGAAAATATCAGTTCTCTTGTTATATACATTACAACTCGAGCCAACTTCAGCTTAGCTAATATTTGCTTAAAGCTTCAATTTAAGTTAAATTCTTAGTTACATAAGCATCTTCAATGCCAATAGTATTTCATTTATATTTCTTAACTTCCACGTCAAATTTTTTCTTTACTTTTAACATAACTCCATGGGATGAAGCCTCATATGGGATTCTAAAATCCCACCTCTGCGTCACGAACCTCAAGCGATTGACGCATGGCCGTCGATAGAGCCATACGTCACATGTGTTGTAAATAACGGGCTAATGGCAATACATTAAAGTCAACACAAATAAAGTGGCCGCTCGCTTCAGCTATTTTTCAATCTCAACCCGCATTAAGTTTTAAATCGACGATAAATTACTGTTTTATAGACTAGATGAAAGGAAGTATCGTTGGTCAGACGTCAGTTTTATAGATGCTTATTGCTTATAATTCTGAAAAATATTATTCGATTTATTTTTATGCGATTGTCTGAACATCTCTTGTACTATACAGTAGGATATACACATTAAATACAATCCAATGAATTTATAAAAGTTGTTGATAAATCGAGTGAAAATAATTTTACATAATAATAGCTAATAGCTTAGTAACATTTATTTTTATTAACTCTGACTCCGTTTAAATATTTTACATTTTACTTTCTCAAAAAGTATGACAGTACATTAGAAGCATAAAGTAGTTAACTTTGCAGAATCTGCGCTATTCTTTTCTAGATTCCTTTTATAGTTATGACATTCTGTAATTCCTATGCAATTAAAGTTATCTTAACATTTATATCCCTGCCATATATTCTCCCTCTAACCGGCACCTTGTTTTATTCAAAGGATTATTTTTTTACAAACATAAAACAGGTTTTACGAAGGTTCCATAACGAATTTCCTTTCCAATCACTATTTCACGTTTCTAAGGCAACATCCGACTCCGAGCATAAAACCGACCGCGCTTTGCATTCTTAAGACCGCATCTCGAATAAAACACTATCTATTTCTGAATTAAACCGAGCTAAAAGCTTATACGTTGCCTGGGTTTTTAAATAAGAGCCACTATCGGGTTTGCGCCGGTACAAAGCGGCGGGATCCGGTTGTAACCGGTTCGAGGCGGAGATTACGATACCGCCGCGAAGGAAAGGAATTAGGTCGTGTAGAATTTGTTTGATATGAAGAGATTGAGCGTCTCCGGTAAGTTTCAAGCGTTCCGTTTACAATTTTTCGTTCGACGTCGCTGTGTCGCGCTGATAGTGGAGCTAGTTTGACTAATCGACGCTTTTCAATGAGTGATGAATGGGTATCGATGTGAATTGCTTTTCAATTATTTGAAGTGTTTTATTTGATATTTATAAATATTATTCGTTTACAATTAATAATGAAGTTGATGATTTAAAAAATAGGAACAGACGAACCTAATTCTTAAAGCTAGTGATTTGAAAGCTGATGATTTATACTTATTTCATACACAAGAACTCTACCATTCCTACGTAATTTCCAATGTTTTTATCGATAATTGGCCGTTATGTAATGTTCTACTGTTTGTATAGTAAGTATTCCTCTGTGAATAGGCTAAATTGAAAATATTTTATAATTCTAAAAACTTTCTACCAACCAACGAGCTTATAAGCTTAGAGCTTTACAATATCAGTATAGTAATAAGTAATGCTCAATTAACGTTTATTTACCAAGTGACACGCGTAGTCGTTAGCTTCGAATCCCATCCGAGTTAAATAATTTACTAAAAACGTTAACGGTCATGTAAAAACTGTCATTCGCAGTCGCGGCTTTAAAATCACATTTATTTGACGAGGAACTGTGAGTCCCGGCCCGAAAGGGTTAACAGTTCCATTAAAAAGTTTCCCTTTGAGGGGTGTGTGGGAGAGGGGAGCTGGAGAGGGAGGGGGAAGGGGGGTCGAGTGTCACTCGCGCTGACAGTTCGCTTGACGTGAGTTGGTATTAGTGGCCTTAAGTTCTCGTGCAAATACAGTATTACAAGGATTGTTAGTTCTTTTGTGGGCTTTGGTAATAATTAGGTTACGCTAGTAGTAGAGTGCATCTGCATGAGGGTGTTTTTTAACTGACTTCAAAAAAAGGAGGAGGCTATCAATTCGGCCGGTATGTTTTTTTATGTATGTACACCGATTACTCCGAGGTTTCTGAACCTATTTACGTGATTCTTTTTTTGTTCGATGCGGGATGGTGTAAAATTGGTCCCATAAAAATTTTATTCGAATAGGCCCAGTCGTTTTTATTTATGAGCATTTTTGTCTGTATTTGTAAATGTTGCAAGTGCAAGTTTGAAGTCGGTTGTTTTTAACGCAGTTATCACTTGTTGTAGCTTTATAGTTAAGTAAGTATGTCGTATCAGAATGGCGGGAACTCAACTGTTATAGCTGTATGAAGTAACAGGTACTAAGCATTTTTGTACAAGAAGTTCTAAAGTATCATAAAATGCTATTTACTACGGAATTGCAAATCCAGATTATGAACAAAGTGACAATTCAATTAAGATTCGCGATCAACAGTTATTTGCATTATTCACACAATTCACGAAGTAATTAAAAATAATGTCAAAAAAGCTTTCGTTATCAATTTTACATATTATAAAAAAATAATAGCGTGTATCGAGCTGAGTACAGTTATCGAAAGTGAAACTTCTTTGGCAAGATTCAAAGACATCAAAATCGTCGCCTTACTCATGACGTGACGATATTGCCATGACGCGACCTTGAAATTTTACTCTCAACTTTAAAGAAGTTTCACTTCAAAAACATTTTACAACATTCTTCCATACACATCAATACAATCCGTAAACATGAAAAAGGGGAAAAATAAACATAATTACAGTATCCTTACGGTATCGTCGGTAATGGCCTGTTAGGTGAGCGCAACTGGCTGTACCCGGAGTAATTGGATTGTTAGAGGTACAAAATATAAAACCTGAGCTGTGACGTCACGCCGCACGCGGCACGCTTTCAGATACGTCTGAGATTAATTCCATTTTAGTTCGACAATGAAGTGTTAATCTTTTGAGCTATATGTTAATAGAAAGATTTTTTTTTTTTTTTTTTTTATTATTTGATAGGAAAGCACTTGACCACTATCTCGCCTGATGGAAAGCTGAGATGTGGCCTAAGATGGAGCGCGCTTTCCTAGAAGGTACCTGTTCACTCTTTTCTTGAAGACCTCCATATTGTACTCGTCGGGGAACACAGACTCAGGAAGCATGTTCCAGTCCCTCGCGGTTCGAATGAAGAATGTCGATCCGAACCGCTTTGTCCGGGTACATGGAACGTCCACCATATGGCGGTGCCTAGAGTCTGTGCGCCTCGACGAACGATGGAAAAACGGGGATGGCGGAATTAGATCGTGCAATTCCGCAGCGCACTCACCAAAGTGTATCCGATAAAATACCGATAAACTTGCCACTCTGCGACGATGGGCGAGGCTCTGGAGTTTTTTGCCTACTAGCTCATCGTCGTTTATTAGCCTCTTGGCACGCCTCTCTATCGCCTCAAGCGCCTCCAGCTGGTACTTGGCTGATCCATCCCAGAGGTGAGAACAGTATTCAATGCACGAACGGACTTGTGCTTGATAGAGATTGAGCAACTGTCCCGGACTGAAATACTGTCTCACCTTCGCCAGAATACCAAGCTTTTTTGAGGCTACTTGGGCTTTTGATTCGATGTATGAACCAAAATTAAGAGTAGGCGTTAAGGTGATACCAAGAAGCTCGAGGTGGTCAGTTATCGGCACAGATACACCTTGGAAAAACGGAGTCAGGTTGAAAGGACTCCGTTTAGCGGAAAATAGACACGCCTGGGTCTTAGTCGCATTGAACTTGACCAGATTGGCCTCGCCCCAATCGGAGACTGCCTGTAAGGACAAGTTCAAGCGATCGACCATCGCCTCCCGCAGAGACTGGATTTGTGCCGTACTAGCACGCGCGTTGGATACGTATCTCTCCACAACAGTGCTATCGTCTGCGTACCCATAGATACCGGGTTTCAGCAGATCGTTAATGTGTAGCAGGAATAGTGTTGCGGAGAGAACTGATCCCTGAGGGACCCCGGCGTTTATAGCCAATTGGTCGGACGAGCAGCCGTCGACGACTACTCGTATCGACCGGTCTCTCAGAAAATCTGTGATCCATGCGCAGAAACCAGCAGGCAGACCGTACGATGGAAGCTTGCCAATAAGGCTATCATGCCAGACCTTGTCGAAGGCTTTCGAGATATCAAGGGAGACAGCAAGTGCTTCCCCATGATTCTCTATGGCCTCGCTCCAGATATAGGTAGCACACGCTAGAAGATCCCCAGTGGACCGATTTCGGCGAAATCCGTATTGGCGGTCACTGAGTAGATCGTTCGCTTCTAGGTGTGCCATAAGCCTGCTGTTCAGTACACGTTCCATAGTCTTGCAGAGTATGGACGTGACTGAAATTGGCCTATAATTGGAGGGGTCGGCACGACTGCCTTTTTTGGGCACAGGCTGCACATTAGCAAGCTTCCACGATTTCGGTACTTTTCCAGTCGTCATCGAAAGGCGAAAGAGGCGTGTCAGAACAGGAGCGAGCTCAGGCGCACAGGTTTTTAGTACTATGGCTGGAATACCATCAGGGCCACTAGCTTTATTCACATCAAGATTCCGCAGCGTTTTAAGAACCTCAGTCTGACGGATGCGAATTTCCGGCATATTCGCCTCGCAACCAGGTAGACTGGGAGGTATGGCGCTTGCAGGATCCAGACGCGAATTTTCTGCGAACAGAGTAGCAAATAGGTTCGCTTTCTCTGCGGCAGTGTGAGCTAGCGTCCCATCCGGTCTCAGCAGTGGAGGAAGTGAGGGGCGGCAGAAATTCGATTCAACCGACTTTGCCAGGGACCAAAACGCTTTACTACCGGAGGGGTAAGAAGCCAGTTTGTTCCCTATACGGCTAACGTGGTCAAATCGAGCTTTCCGTAGAGCTTTCTTGCAGGACTTGGCGGCCCGGTTAAAGGCTTTCTTCTTCTCTGATACGTCCTTGGCCTTGCGGTGTCGAGCATCAGTCCAAGCCAGATATGCCTCATGCTTAAGCGCTTCAGCGCGTTTGCACTCGGCTCTGAACCAGGGCTGAGCTTTACTGGACGTGGCTACATCGGAGAATGGAATATAGTACTCCATTCCCTGCCGCAGCACATCTGTCACAGCATCCGCACAGGTCGAAGGGTCTTCGGAAGAAAAGCAAACAGACCGCCAGGGATAAGACGCAAAGAAGGAACGCATCTCGTCCCAATCTGCTGACTTGTATCGCCACACGCGCCGAGAGCCCCTGGGACTGGGATCGGGCGGCGAGTAGACAGATACAGACTTCACCAGACAGTGATCGGAGCTGCCAAGCGGCGCAGAAATCGCAACCGAGTAACGGTCCGGATCTGTTGTCAGCAGAAGGTCCAAGCAATTGGCTGTATGGCTCTCAACATCAGGAACCCGCGTCGCTCCTTGGACCAGCTGGGTGAGATTTAACGCTATAGCGAGCTTACGCGTCTCTCTCCCAGCGAGATCAGTGCTCTGGTACGGGAATAGCCACTCCTGGTGGTGGGCATTGAAATCCCCCAGTAGCACTAGCTGAGCGGAAGGGAATTTGTGTTGAGCAGCATCCGCCGCCTCACTTAGGTACTCTGTGAGCCTGATAGTCTCCTGGTCTCCGCTGTGCGCTCGGTAGACACAAGCATAGACAAGCTTCTCTAAGCCTGTGTCCACCAGCATCCAAAGTACAGAGAAATGGGGGTCTTCAAGAAAACGGAGACGCCGACAGCAGATGTCGTCTCGGACGTACGCGCACACACCTGATCGAGCTTTAAAATTTTGCTCCAGTGTGTAGCCGGGGTAAGTCAGGTACGCCAGATCAGACGGACACCTTATCTGCGTCTCCGTGAGGAACAAGATACAAGGATTGCTAGTCTCTAGGTGGAAGTGGACTGAAGCGAGGTTGGAGTGTAGACCTCTGATGTTAGTAAGGTCTACTTTCAGCGAGAGGGAGTGCTGCCGCTGTACAACTGTGTTCCTGTATCTTGCTTTTTTCATAATTTGTTTGGAGAGTGAAGTAGGTGTGAAGACGGCAGTGAATCGAGGCGCTTTACATCTGGACCTGAGACACACACTTAGAAGCCGCAATGACGGGGACTAGTCTGGAGACTGCGGGGACGCCCGAGCCCCCCCAAGTTGTCCATAGGGCCCTCTCATCCGGTCGCCAACCGGCACTATGGCGCAACTTGGGATTTTTCGCTGGTTGGCGGGGCAGCCTTTCACATGTGGCTAGCACGCTACTTGGGCCCCCTACTGACCAGCGGTCGGCCAGCGGTGCACCGTGCCTCGGATCCCGCTACCCTCCATGACTAGCCACCGGAAGCAGCAACGACAGTGAGCGTCAGATCGTCCTGATTGTAAAAGCGCAACTGATTCGACCCGTCTTCACTAAGGCTACATCAGCTTCTTCGTGCCGGAACACGGACGCTTGGCGACACGTCTTCAGCTGATGGGTGGTCATTATAGCCGCGACAAATGTCTCCCACCATGTCACCTGTTTAGCACCACCCAGGGGCCACGTGTAGGGATTCAGAGTTCTGGGTATACTCCTACGGACGGAGGTGACTCGGCCCCCAGATACTTAGTTTTATTATAATGTTGAATGTCGGATTAACGTTAGATGAATAATCTACGTTCTTAATTCATTAGACTTAAACACAGATGAATATTTCACTGAAAAGGAAGATTTATTTAATACTAAATAAAATATTTTCTTCAGTATTATATCTCTTGTAAAACACAAAAAAAAACACTTTTATGTTATATTTATGTTAAAAATTATTTGTTATTATAGATATTATAATTATAGATTACAGATAGATAGAGATAGAGAACACATAGAGACTATAGAGTCATAAAAAAAACGTCCGATGAGAATGTCTCTAAGACAACCAAATAATTTAGACAGTTACAATAATATCCAAGTAACTAGAACATGTTAAAATTCGGCCTTTCCACTTTCATATAAATAGTTCAAGTTCTTTAGGCTTTTAGGATAATATTTAAAAAAAACGGATTTCTAATAAAAAATACTTTCAAACATTTGAAAGAGAACACAACAACAACACACACGACATTCCTTAACGAAATTATAAATTTCCTTGATTAAGTATTATTGTTTTTATCACCACAAAGACAAACAAATAAATAAGACAGTTTATTGGTTTTAGCCTGCAGATGCCGCAGCGATGACTAGCGTAATAAAATTAACAACTTTGGAGACGTGAGCCTAGTGGTGGCGCACGGGTTCGTTTACTTTAATTAAATAATAAGTATTAACTTTATTTATATGGACTGTTCTATTGATTGAATTAAAAAAAAAACATCACGTGAATTGATCACTTGATGTTTTTTTTTTATTACGAAGAATTTGATTTTATATTTCACGTTCACAATTTATAGATAATTATATCCGTATTCCGAGTAATTTCAGTAATACCTATCGAATTCAATTTTCAGAGAAATTATTATTTTTGAATGTGAGCATCACACGAATACAGTTTAATGAGTCTTTCAACATAGACTTATGTTCTCAAACTCAAACTCAAACATTCATTTATTCAATTAGACTACTATTTAGTAGCACTTTCGAATCGTCATTACATAAGTATTTTTAACATTTACCACCGATTCGGAAAGCAGTATCTATGGAGAAGAATCGGCAAGAAACTCCATAGTTGCTCTTTTAAAATCATGTCAATATTACATAATATGTAACTTATATCTAACTTATACATAATATATCATAATATGCAAAGAACTGTCCTGTGGTTTTTACGCGACAACCCTCCATGGGTCTTTATCGTCCATATATTCCTGAATACTGTAGTACGCTCTCTGAACTAGTACATTTTTTATATAAGTTTTAAATTTAGAACTACTAAACTCTTTAATATTGAGAGGAATTCTATTGTATAAGCGTATACCTTGACCCATAAATGAATTTTTAACTTTAGCTAATCGGAAAAATGGCATTTCAATTCTATTCCTATTCCTTGTGCCATAATCGTGTCTATCTCCTACTCTTGTGTGTAAGTCGGCGTTTTTGTGAACATGCAAAATATTATTAAATATATACTGTGATGGTACAGTAAGGATACCAGTATTCTTAAAATGATCTCTTAGTGAGTCCCGGGCACGTAAATTATATATAGAGCGAATGGCTCTTTTCTGTAAGATAAATATAGTTTCTATATCTGCAGCCTTGCCCCACAGTAGAATTCCATAGGACATAATGCTATGAAAGTAGCTGAAATAAACCAATCTAGCCGTATCTTCATCGGTGAGATGCCTTATTTTTCGGACTGCATATGCAGCTGAACTGAGCTTACCTGCATATTCTTGTATGACTAACAAATTAATATACTCCTCTTATGTAAAATCGAAGTTTGCGATACAACACTTTATTTTGAATTTTCAGTATTCACCTAAAATGCTATAATATTAAAAAATAAAATAAATAAAAAAAATTATGTTGTATATTGTTTATCAAGCTGAACAAACATATTATTTTTGTTTAATGTTTATATAAGAAATCTCTTATATTTCCCGAAAAAAAGGAAAATATAATAAATCGGAACAGTTCCTAATATTTGCGGCACTTAATCCCAATACGTTTGGACAAGCTTTTACCGAAACAAACTTTAATGGATTTGGGATCTTGTAAATATTCAATAATACATTTTTAACAGTAATTTTAATATCTTATATAAGAGCTTTTATTAAAACAACATTAGAAGTCACTTATATGTTTGGTTTTAGTAATTTTTTTTCTATTTTAACTGCGTGATATGCGGTTTTGCATTGCTTCGCTCCTATTGAATTTAGCGTGATGATATAAATCCTATAGTGGATAGTCTTCCTCGATAAATGGGCTATCTAACACCAAAATAGTTCTTAAAATCGGACCAGTAGTTCCTGAGATTAGCGCGTTCAAACAAACAAACAAACTTACTTTATACTATTAGTAACAACTTTTAATGTTAGTATAGATTAGTATAGATAAAACACCCAAGTATAAGTCGTTTTCTAAATATATTCTAAAAGGATTTAAGACGCTATTTTATTTATATACTTATATATGTACATATTATAATTATCATAGCTTACGTTATGACACCAAACGAATGAAACACCTATACCTATTTACGTTTCAACTGATAAAAAGTTTCGTATAATCATTTAATTATATCGCAACAAAGACTCAGATTGGAAAGTGTCTACCGGCTATCAGTGCAGATAAAAGATATCTCTCAACTTGTGCTTTGTCAGAACAAGTCAACTTTACTCAATTGTGTACAACGCAAGGTGGAAGAGTTGAGATTTTCAGGTGTTTTAGCAAATTAAATGTCTGGAAAATTGTGATTGAAAGATATATGTACCTATCCAGTAACCAGTTATTGCGAATGCAGAATGAGCAAATGATGTGAATCTTCATATTATGATGTGAAAATTTCTTGGGAATTAGTTGAATAGATGTTCAATTTAGTTAGTTTTATAAAATACTAAATTTGTATAATTTTATCGGAACTGCAAATTTGTAGTATTAGTATAATATTTAGTTAGTGTATAAATTTTTTTTGTTAGAAATTACGGGTAAACCAATCACATAGAGTGAATAGTTATTGTGTAACTAGCAAAACCCACTTCATAGCTGTCATAGTGTCCGAGAATTACATTCAGTTTGATTCAATACAATTTTATTTTTATCTTAATAATAAAACACCTATATACAATTCACCATAAAATAAACACAATTTAAAAATAAAAAAATGTTGTGTGGTTTTATGAAACCACGGTAAAAGTGAAACTTGACACAAAATTATCGTATTTGTACGATAATTATCGTACGTTTCGACCGTCACGCGACATGCGCTACACAGAGCAAAAAGTTTGAGACGATGTAATAAAAGTTTCACTTTAAAAATAAGCCGCTACAAAATTCACGCTAGAACAAATTCATTACAAATAATCTGCTATTTCTTATTAATATAACATATTATGTAAGGAATAAATATTAATATTTAAATAAAAATAAACCGCTAAAGCTCCCCATTCACGCCACAGCAAACGCATTAGAAGTAATGCGTCGTACCGTCGCGTCGCGAGTAAATTGAGTCGATATGCAAATCTCGCATTGATATTGCTGTTTTGTCTTCCTCGGAACTTCAGCTTGTTGCTAATTCAGTTATTAGACTATCGCTAGTTTGTCGGCACGTGAATGGACAAATTAGTTTTAGATAGACGGGTTGGTGTCGTCTATTTACAGTGTAGTTTTATACAGTTTTATGTAGATAAGGGTTCTGATATTACTTTTGAAATGTTTATTAACTGAACTTGACTTAAAATTAATTCGTGCTCTCCATACTTAATATTTTAAGATTGTGTTCATTTTAAGTTATTTTGTTTCCTGTATCCAATGTTATCTGAAGATGAAGATTTTGCTAAATAGAGAAAAAGTAGACTGCTGTAATTTTTTACGTACTTATAATTTAGAGATTATGTATTTTTGTTACAATAAAAATCTAGACACGCGGCAGCGTGTCAAGCCGAGTTCAAGCGAAGAGAACTGGCGAGCAGCAGCCGTGTGTATATTATTTACACGAACCATTTCGAGCCACTTTTCACCCCCTTATAACTCGAAAACTATTTAAGTTAAATAAACCAAATTTGGTACATATCAAGAGGACCTCAAGATTAACAAGAACCTTAAATTTCATAAATACAGATTCAACAGTTGCGTAGATATTAATATCCAAAAATCGCAATTTTTAAGACTGACTGACTTATAGACATATACAAAACCTAACCCACTTCCAGATGACCTAGAAAGTTCAAATTTTGTAATCAACTAGGTAATAGTGAGTGTACAAAGGAAAAAATCAGAAAATACTGAATTTGTCTGTATTTAATTTTTTTTTCAATGACATAAATTTTGTTTGTATGGAAAAATGGAAAAGTTTATAAAAATAGAAAATAGTATATTCACCTTACTAGTCTTAAAAAATAGATCAAAACTAGTCAGTGGCCGAAAAAAATTTTGAAATCCATCAATAAATGACTGAGATATAGATTATTGAAGTTTACATATTTTAGCGCGAAACATCTGTAGATTCGATGCGCCTCTGACATCACACTCACTCGCGCTAGTATCGCTAGGGCTAATTACTTCGATTGCATGATTTCTTTATTCAAAACTGTTATTAAACGTAAAATAAAAGAAAATTGTAATAAAAATATTGCTCATACAGGTAACAATAATATATAATTTTACATATTCACATTTATTTATTCTTTATTTATGAGTGTTTAGTTTAGTTTTAATTTCAGTGTAGGTAATGGAAGAAGGCTTCGTCGAAGGTCGGAATGATTTAATTTGCGTAGGTAATATATAAGTGAAACATCTTTAGGCGCGTTAAGAGTAAAATTTCAAAATCGCGTCATGGCAATACCGTAACGTCATGGAGTAAGGCGACGATTCTTCTACAACGATCTTTGCATCTTTGTAATAGTGTGTGTACAAATTCACGCTGGATGTTTAGAAAATCATGTAATCTTTTAAACAGAAAACGAGTTTAAAAAATTGCAGATAATGACGGGGCAATGTGCGCTGACATTCATAACATACAATAAAATATAGAAAATAATACTAAACAAACCATACAAAGAAACCGCAAGAAAAAATATATAAAAAATCGTATATAAAAAGTATTATATTCATAAAGTAAATCAAATTTGCAGAGTAATTTTCTGTACAAAAAGTAATGATATCCCATCAAAAACATAAATGTAAAAATTGGAGCCGAGTTCAATCGTTGACTTAATTTGCCAAAAAAGAAATGAGATCTAATTAATGTGTGCCTAGTTCTGCAGACAGTCCAGAAATTTATTTACAAAGATGTATTAAGTTCTTAGGTTGACTGAAAACTCAATTGTTTTATTTCCCTTAGAGAACAATGTTTATTCCAAAATATAACTTTTTTTAATTTGAATAATATAATTATTTTCACAAGGCAAACAACTAATGACCTATTGATCCCCATAATTTGATGAGGCTAGTTTTACATACTGTTTATATTTTGTGAGGTTCTAAAAACTAGCCTCATCAAATTATGGGGTTCAATAGGTCATTAGTTGTTTGCTTTGTGAAAATAATTATATTATTCAAATTAAAAAAGTTGTATTTTGGAATAAACATTGTTCTCTAAGGGAAAATAAAACAATTGAGTTTTCAGTCAACCTAAGAACTTAATACATCTTTGTAAATAAATTTCTGGACTGTCTGCAGAACTAGGCACACATTAATTAGATCTCATTTCTTTTTTGGCAAATTAAGTCAACGATTGAACTCGGCTCCAATTTTTACATTTATGTTTTTGATGGGATTATTCATTTACTATACACATAGACCTACAGATTGCCTACAGACGTGTTTATTAATTTAAAAAATCTGAACTTTTCAAACATAATATTCAGAAAGTAGTCTACAGAAAGCCTTTCGTTAAGTAATTATAAGGTGTATCAGCAGCCTAACAGTTCAACAGGTCGATCCAACAAATTGTATCGAAGTAAGGGCCAAGGGTCTGAACGGGGCTCGGAAACGGGTCCATTAAATGGGTCATTGTGAGCCCGTACCGGATTTGTTTATTACATCTATTCAATAGCTTTATTTTGTCTAGGAAATTGAATCTGCGATATCGTTTTGGTTATGTGTGTTTGTTTTTGTGAATAATTATGGTTGATTGGCTTTGGAAATGGGTTATCATGTATAGTGCAGTCAGTACAAGTAAAACGTTTAGTTTGTAACCGCTCTTAATGGTATAATATAGAGAACTTTTTACTAAAATTTATGGGTTAAATTTATTTATTTATTTACTTCTTACTAAATCCTGTGTATTTTTATCCTACATTATTTTAGTGTTGACGCTTGCTAAAAAATATGAGTAATAGGTATTAAAAGCGGTAAGATATGCCGTTTTATATAATTATTAAAATAGAGCTTCCTATCTCATAAAATAAATAAAAATTAAAGCAACAGAAAAAAAAACATCATAATATCAGCAATACTAATAGCGATAAAACCAACAATTTGAACCAAAACCACAGAAAACATTATAACCAGCCCTAGAACCGAAGCTAAACCATCCAACGTTCAGCACAATAAGCGAAACAATCCACTATTTTCCTTGCAAATGATTTCAAGGAATCGTACAAGTAACGTCTCATTGGAATTGTCAATTTGCGAACATCTGACGTCAGCAAAAAGTATCGCTAATAGCTTCATGAGTTAGCTTGGAGTACATTAGTGCATCTGCGTTTTCTCTTTATACTATGTTTATGTTTTATAGTTTATTTCGCGTAGATTTGTTGATGCCATTGATTAATTATTATAATTTATCATGAGTTGACTTTTACCGGTATTTTACAGGGAATAACAATCAAATCGCGATCCTTTTTATGCGAGAGCAAACAGGAATGTGGAAAACCTTTTCTTGAAGGCCTAGGGGCTTATATTATAGTAATCTTACTAGTCAAACCAGAACAGCCTTATTCCTTAACACTACAGATAAAAACATTATTAAGTCTCTTAATGTTATTCCTGTAAACTTGCTTGCGATCACATAGGTACTGTATACAATTCAATTGACTATCACGTAAGCACAATTGCATGTTCCACTTCCATACATTTGTTATATATTTAATCGCAATAAAATCTATTACATTCGATAAATTCCCAAATGTCAATAGTGTTTGACAATCGGCCGGCAATAAATTTTGGCGGGTTTTATTCGGGCCCGCGGCAAAAATTCATTTCGCTTGCCGCTCAAACGTTCTGTTTGCTGATCAACAAATACAGGGCTGATGAGCAAATTATTTGGAACGTTTATTTGCTAATATAATTTGGCATTCATTTTGCTAAAGCTGAATACAGCATGTGCCGTGTGTTTCAGTGCTAAATCTAATTTAAAATTGTAGTAAAAATAATTATTGTATGGAATGTTTGCCTTGTTGTGACCAAAATTACACAACCGATTTTTTGTATTTACCATATTATTTTACGTCGCGGCGATCGTGGTCGAGTACGACTGTTTTCAAACCAAAACATACTTGCCTATAATTGTACATAATATTTTGTATTAAATAATTTTCTCATATTTTTATTCCTTCAAAATTACTTAAATCTATAATAATATATAAAGCATACAAGAGTCGCTAACAAGACAACAAGTTGTTGTGTCGTGATCGGATCGGGCCGCTCGGGGCTCAATGGGTTATGGGAACTTTCGTTTAAATTTTAAATTTTAAAAGTTTGATATGCAGTGTAGAACACTGATTAAGTACAATGTTGTAATACAGCGATCGAAGATGTTCCTATAATAAATGTCTTTAGTCTATTCAGAAATATCTCTGAATTGAGAATTCTAATTCCATCTTCCATCAGTCGTTGACAGACGATCGTGCATAATACACGTCGTTATACAACTATAAATATTTCTATCTACCCGCTAACGCAATGTCTAAGTGTGATATTTGTAAAAAAACGGTTACCAAATCAATTCCTGGTTGCGAGTGTAACAAGTGTGAAAGAATTGTTCATCTTAACACCCGATGCAGTGGTCTAACTAATAAGCAGATTGCCGCGCTTAAGGCTGCCCCTAGTTTAGAATGGACCTGCTTGGAATGTCAGCGCGAGTCACCCAGACGTAACTCATCTATTATTATTCCCGAAGACGACGATGAAGACGACACCCATGTACAGATAAACGCGAAAAAGTTGCTGAGTAACATAACGAGGGAAGTCGAAAAAGCAATAAAAAGTGAAATGCGCGAACTAAATGAAGCATTACAATTTCATAGCGCTAAATTAGATGAAGTCGTAGAAAGCATGGATACATTCAAACAAACTATTAAAACACTAGAGCGGAAGAACATCGAACTAACAAACCGAAATAATAATCTAGAAACTCGTGTCGGTGCATTAGAGCAACGCCTACAAGAAATTGAACAAGCAAAACTCTCAAAATACGTGGAAATCGCAAACATTCCGCATGAAGCTACAGAGGTTGTCAACAAGTTAGTAGAAAAGGTGGCACTAAAACTTAACCAGCCGGTCGAAAGTATCAGGAGTTCACGCCGACTACAAAGCAAAAACCAACCAGCTAATATAATGGTGGAATTAAGAAACGAAAAAGCACAAGAAGATTGGCTAACGGCTGCCAGATCCTACAATACTAAGGTATCAGATGTCTGCCCATCCCATCTAAATAACAACAACACCGTTTTTATTAGAGAAGCCATGACAAAAATGAATAAAAATTTGCTATGGGAAACTAAGCAAGAACTAAAAATCAATCTAAATTTCAAGTATGTATGGTTTAAGAAAGGATTCGTTAAAGCTCGTAAAGATGATAGTTCAAAAATTTATATTATTAGAAGCTCGGCGGACATACACGCTATAGCAAAAAGTAAATCCTAAACTTTGTTTTGTATTGAAATAGGTAGTTAACGCTTGCAACAGATCATAAAATTGTATATAATATGGATAGTTTACAAGATAATGTCTATGAAGTCTTCGATTGTATAAATATAAACGATTTTTTAAACAACATCCCCAATATGCCTATAAATCTATTGTGTATCCACATTAATATAAGATCCGTCATTAAAAACTTTGTTACATTACAACAGTGTATATCATCCGCACAAAAGCGCATTGATGTTATTATACTTACTGAGGTTAACATTACGGATAATATTAGTAGCTTATATCACTTAAACGGCTATCAAATGTATACGTCTCTAAGAAAATGTAAAAGGGGTGGGGGTATTATTGTATATGTAAGTAATAAACATACATGTTACGTACACAATGTAAACACAAATTATTTCGAAAACGTATTATTCACAATAACCACTCACACAAACTATAATACAAACATTTGTGCAATATATCGTCCCCCTAACACTAATAAACACTTATTTATCGATGAACTTAACAGACTAATAATGAATAAGTGCCCTATAAAAACTGATCTTCATATACTGGGTGATATTAACATAGATCTGCAATCAGACAATCCTATAAAACATAAATATAATAATACAATGCATGGTCTAGGCCTTTTGTGTGGGATCACAGCTTACACTAGAATCGAAACATATAATAATAAAATAAGTAAATCATGCATAGATCACATCTACACTCGATCACACGCAAAAGATCTATTCACAGCAGCGATCGGTACGACACTAGCGGATCACCGGGCCGTAATGCTCGCTTGCGTCGGGGATTGTACACAGGATGATACAAAATATAAAACTATGATAGATAATAAAAAATTAAATACATTACTAGAACAAATAGATTGGACATGTACGGACAATATGACATGTCCAATTAATATATATAACTATATACACGATCAATTTAAAAACAGCTATGAAAAATGTGAATTTACTATTAAAATTAAGACTAATAATAAAGAACGAAATAACAACGAGTGGATTAATAAGAAGGTTATACAAGCTTGTGAAACTAGAGACAAACTATTTATACAGTGGACTAAAAACACAAATAATTATATTATTAAACAAAAATATAATAAATATAGAAATTATGTAAATTCATTAATTAATAAAACAAAAAATAAATACACAAAATATAATATCATTTCAAACAAGAATAATTCAAAAAAGCTGTGGGAGATACTTAACAAACTCACTGGTAGAATAAAATCTTCTATTGATTCAATACTGCGTAATGCATTTATTAAGAAAGGAACAACAAGTAACGATATTGCAAATAATTTTGCCTCAACTTTTCACAACAGTGTCAAACAAATAATCCCGAAATGTGTAGAACCATTGCTTGATAAAACATGCTATGAACACTCGGCAAATGTAAGCATGCGATTTAAGAGAGCCGACGCCAATTCAGTGGCCAAAATAATTAGAGCATTAAATAGCAACAAAGCTCCTGGGTTGGATAGAATAAGAGCAATTGACGTCAAATTACTTTGTGAGAAAATAAAAAATACCTTGGCAAATTTAATAAACACCAGCATCATAAGTGGTAAATATCCGACAGAACTTAAAAAAGGCATTGTTCGTCCAATTCATAAAAATGGTAACAGAAACGATTATGACAAATATAGACCAATAACCATATTACCTACTATTGACAAAATAATAGAAAAGTATATTAGTAGCCAAATTTACAGTTTTTATGAACGCAACAACATATTAACAAAAAATCAATACGGATTTCAACCGCATAAAAATACAACACAGCTGCTTTCCACCTTTACAGATAGTCTTTATAAACACCTTGACAGTAAAAAGCATGTCCTAATCGTATTTATTGACTATAGTAAGGCGTTTGACACCTTAAGGCACAGCACACTGATAAAAAATCTAAATGATAGCGGTATTAGAGGAAGTCTCTTGACATGGTGTGAGAATTATCTCCAAGATAGATCATATCAAGTTCGAGTCCTCAATGCTGAC
Organism: Colias croceus; assembly: GCF_905220415.1. Taxonomy (NCBI): domain Eukaryota; kingdom Metazoa; phylum Arthropoda; class Insecta; order Lepidoptera; family Pieridae; genus Colias; species Colias croceus. Next base: position 7,330,911 of record NC_059562.1, read on the forward strand.
AGCTACCCAGTACACGTTACGGAAGGCACGGCACAGGGCTCGGTCCTCGGACCGCTGCACTATCTAACATATGTAAACAGCCTCTCCAATGCACTAAAACAGTGCGAGATCTATCAGTTTGCTGATGATACGTGCCTAGTTTCAACTGGTAATAGTGTAGATGAGGCTCTAACAAAACTTCAGAGTGATTTTGATACTCTCATTAGGTGGTCCCACGACGCAGGATTAGTACTCAATGCTTGCAAAACAAAATTAATGTACGTTAGTTCAAGTCATAACCGCAGTGCAATTTCACCAAAATTAATAGCTCATAATCATAGTTGCCTACATTCCAAAAAATGCCACGCTATACATGTTTGCTCATGTGACGCTATAGGTCTCGTTAGCAATCACACATATCTTGGCTTAATCATTGACGATCGATTAAATTGGAAAGCTCACATAAACCACGTTTGTGATAAGCTAAGAGCCATATTAGCTAAATTCTCTCTAATCAAATACAAAGTGCCATACAAAACGCTACTGTTACTTTATAAAGCTCTGGTGGAGTCTATAATACTATACGGACTATCAAGCTATGGGAGAACATACAAAACACATCTCGACAGTATTTTTTCACTACAGCTACGTATCCTAAAAGTAATTGTGCCAAGTAATCTAAAAACAACTTACAATGACGACTATAGAAAATTATTCTCTTTTCTAAAAATATTACCTATTCACGAACAAGTCGAATTAGTGTTATTAAAAGAACACTTTTTTACAGATAATATCATCAAAATAAAACACTCTTATTATTCAGCTCGTAGGGCGGACCTCTCAGTTCTACAGTTACCAAGCTATAATAACCTTTATGGAAAGAGAACTTTGAACTACGTAATTCCTAACTTAATAAATAGACTACCTAAAACACTCAAAGATACACTAACAAATAAAAATATTAAAATAAAACTAAAAAACTACTATGAAAAATTAATTATTGATAAATATTCATAATTACGAACATGTTTAAAAATTATGTATAATATAGACTAACGCCATAATGTGTGTGTGTATATGTGTATATATACATAAATACACACATACATTATCTACTGACGTATTATAATTGTGTAGAAAATTTCATTCAATTTATAAACTAATTAACTGTAAACGAAAATCAACACCCTGTGGGTGCGGAGTGCAGACCGCAGTTGCGATAAGACGTAGATCATTCTTTTTTGTTTCTACCCACGAGTGTTGTTTTCTGCGATCATTGGATAAAGGATGTACTATTTTTGTTGGTTCTGTAAACGAATGTATGTAATAATGTTGTATTATTGTTTGTCAATATTATCGTATCTTTATTTTGTATGTCGACGGCGCTGGCGCGCGGTAAATCTCTAAAGAGATTATGTTTGCGCCAGTTTAATTTAAGTTATAATGAATTGTATTATTGTATTGGATAAAAAAAAAAAAAAATCTTATATTTCATCAAATCTAAAAAAGTATATATATTTTCAACAAAATTGTAGCGACACGTAGATACGCCACACACCAACATAATATTATGTTACTATACAATATTTGTTATTATCATTGTAATTATCCAAAACTAGGGTGACTTGAAACCATTTTTAAATTATAAGCAAAAATTCCGGAAACAAATCAAGTGTATTATAACGAACGATTCTTATCGTCTAAATGCTATAAAATCGCGCATCAGCCGGCAAAAGCGCAGAATGACCGGTTTTTGTGAAGTTATTGTTGGTTGTCGGCTGTAACGGGCCTTTGTTCGGACAATGTCACTATCTGAACGTGTCGACGATTGCAATCGTCGCGTTTATACTGTACGACACGATATTACGATGGATTAACGATACAAATATTAGTAAGAAAGTCGAATTAGCATACAATAGTCGAAATACTGTTATAAAAGGTAACAAAGGAAACAATTATTAATATTATGTTTGAATGAATGCTTTTTAAATTTATATTTATAAAGCATTTGAATGCCATAAAAACTAAAAAAATATAAATTATGTTTGATTTTGTAGTTTGATACTAAAATTGTTAATTTCTCCTCAGCCTTAACTAACCTTAACTTATATGTCATAGTGTACAATAATGAACGGATAGAAGTTAATCTGTCTATGACATAGAGCAAAACTGACAGTATCTAAAATTATGCAATGTCTAGGATTAGAAATTGAACGTTTGGCGAATTTCAAACGTGATTTACATTCAAGAAATGTTTATTTCATTTTTTAACAATCGAAAGAGGTCACGGTCCGATTACGTTTTACGATTAGGAGTACGTATTTATAATTTAGTACATGGATTATTTTAATAAATTTACTGTTACATAATGAGTTATTTCTTATATTATTGTATATTAATACCATTGCGAAACATTTAATCCAATATGTGTGAATGTATGAGATAAACGACACACTACCTCGCACCACGTAGCGAGACACGGTATTGTGTGATCTTATAATATTGCATGTAAGTCCACAGTCCAACAGAAAACGCATCCACGCGCGTTCATGCGGACGACGCGCCTACATGCGGAGAAACATGCACAATGACGAACGTTTTTGAATAAAATAGTAAATACCGCAGTGAATCACTTAACGCAACAACGCGCGTGAGTGCGTAAAAATCCCGCACAAGAATGCAAATCTGCTCTTCCGCAGATACAGGGGTAGGTCACACACATACATCGTAATCGAATTCTGTATAGATAAGATAATCATTATAAATGCATTTTTTTTAAATGTATTGTGTTCATAAGAAAAAATAAATAAAGACATAATAAAAGTACTCTGCTTCCTGCACGATATAAAATATCGTGAGCATTATCGTCAGTCGTACGGTGTAAAAGTAGTTGAGTCCCGTAACTGAAACAATGACCGACTCATAATACATTTGACGAACAAAGCGACGGTTCTCCAATGTGATTTCGTATCTACATGTACTCTTTTTGCACCTTTTGTAGTGTACTCTTTTGGGAGCGCCTTATGGTGTTACTGTACTTATTTAGCTTTTTTACTTAGTTCTATAAAACATTTTAAGCTCCTTTATGTATGGTTCAGAAAGAGCAATATGCCAATATATAGAATACAGACGGTTTTATTTAAATAAACACACTAATTTTCTTTTACACATTTTATTGCGTATAGTATGCTCTACAATATAGTGAAATCAAAAAAATGTACACTTATATCGAAAGTTCTTTCCTGATGAGTAAAATGACACTGATAACCTTTTCAAAATAAAACGAGAAATATTCAAAATTTTATATTACTAGCGTTAGTAGGCTACTAGTTATTATTATTCTGTGATTAAACACTTCCTGTCTAGCACACACACTAGCGCCTCCTCTTCTTTTTTCTGAACTAAGTTATAAGTGCCCTTACGCACTAGCGGTTAACCGCGGGGGCGGCTAACCGCGCGGTTAGCCGCTTTCCCATTTTTAATATGCAACCGCTTTTATGATTAGTGCGTACAATATAAAGGGCACGACTTGGCCATATTTGAACAGCCGGACAACAAACCCAATTTCATTTAAAGCTGTTCAATAATTTGTTACACAACAATAAACATCAACCAAAAAGCTTTGTTAATATCGATAGGATTTTAATAAATTTAGCAGCAGATACGATCTTGTATCGTTGAATTGTGAAACACGCTCACTCGATTCGGCAAAATAAATAAAGGCCACAAAACCTATTTGCCAGCACTCAGCGAAATTTATTTTCAAATAACACGAGTTGGCCGGTGGCTTGTGACGCGTATGTAACCGTGGCGAAACTGGGTTGGATTGGGAACATATTCAGTATTCAAAAATTTGAAGGGGATACTAAAATGTATTGATTTAAAATTTGGAACAGATCATCAACAGATTGTCATATTATGTTAAAAAAGATATATTTAACAATGTAACAAATAATTAATACATTAATTTAAACATTTATCTTTTTCAATTACCATTACAATTTACCTCGTAATAGAAAATGAAAACTGAACAGAAAAAATATTTTTAAATATTTCACACTAAAACAGAAACGTTGAAAACATCAAAGTAAATAATTTATCTTTTAAATTAAAACATTTAGAGCGCTAGAAAAACACCGCATGCAATCTCAATAAAGCCTTTTTCTCAGTTCTCGGTGGAATTTGTTACGAACTTTCTAAGTTCCGTCGGTCATTCGCATTCGTAAATAATTCAGTCGCTGAGGGGACACCGGGGTGGAAAGTTTCTAGATGAAAGGATTAACGCGTAATACCTTAAGTAAAAGTTTAATTTGAATGGCGCTTATACATTTTTTATTTCTTTAGTGTCTCCTGGTTGTAGAGACGTAGACAAGGTTTTCAAGTCGACATTAATTATGGATTTAATAAGACTATGTTACTTTCTTGAAGAAGTTGTATGTCTAAGTTAGGACTCACTAATGTCAAGAATAAATTGTTCTTATCCTAATGCTGAGCTTTTAGCAAATTGGTCGTAAACTTAATTACTTTCTATACAACTAAAAGAGTTGATTCAATTTAATCAAATGAAAATAAACATTTGGCAAGAATCTTGAAACAGAAAATAACAATTCTTTTAAAAATAGGAATGATTTTATATTTTATGGAATAAAAACGTGAATCAAATAATAAATTATAAATCTCTTTACACTTCGACATAATATAAGTAATTGAACTTAAAATCTATACAGTGTCTCGAAATAATAAACTTACTTTGAGTATGATCAAAATGTATTTAGAAGAGCTTTTATTTAAAATAAGTAACAACGAAATGTGTGAATAAGTCGCACCTTTCAGAGCACTCCGCAGAATTTGTTTAAAAAATACCTCTTGGCTATTGGCACAAATTTTTCAGTTTACTCGTGGGGCGGTCCCCTCCAGGTGGGGAGACTAGGTGCGAAGGGATATTCGTTTTTCCACTGAACTCAACCGTGATAGTTCGGCTCCGTTTTAACTTATTGAAAGCTATTTCAAATACGTTTTGTTGGCTTAAAAAGATTTTTCCACAGGCTATAAATACAATGGATTTTTATGGTTGCTTTAATTAAAGTTGAACTTAGAAAATACGGTCGGAATAACTTTTGAGGGAATTTGTTGAAATAATTTCTTAAAAGTATTTGATGATACTTTGAAATGATCAATTTCAACATTTCTAATAGCTTTACTGTGTATTGAAATTAGTAAAATAGAAATTATTTATAATTTTAACAAGTAAACAGTTGAATGGAATAGGGTTCGTATCTAATAGTAACACAGAATAGTTCTTACGCTCGAAATTTATATTTCTCAATTGAAAATATTATTACTTAAGATGTACGACCCACGCAGGAAACTTCTAAAAATGTGTTTATTGTTGAAATATTAAGATGTACGCTTAACAGTTAATAAAAAGAAATCGGCTCATCAAACATGGTCATCTTATCTGATTTCTCCTTACCGATAACGCTTGTGCGCGTGCTTGATAATAAACTTCGTTAGTTTTCTATCTACCAATGATGAACAAGGTACTCATTTTAGGTAGGTAGGTACTGTAGGTACTTAAAACAGGATCTAAGCACATTCTACGTAATAAGTAGGTAACATTAAAAATATTTTTGCTACAAGTGCAACAAGAATCACTGTAAATTCTTTAATATCAAAATTCAATATTTCCATGCGACACCGAAACTAGGACATAGCTCTTATCTAAGAGGAGTGTGTGTGTCAGCAGTGTCGACAAAGTGTCTAAACTTATTACACTCCTTGTAGGAATTGCGCAAATACGGAAAAATACTCGCTTGCTTCGTGTGAAAATGTGGAGGTACACTCGATTCTGGAATACTTAATGCTATGAGTGATGTTACAAACGTCAAAGTTGGTGAGGCTGGCTGCTCTATCACGCAAAAACAGCTGATCGAAAGTTAATGAAAATATTCTGTACAGAAATAACAGCTCCATTTAAGAAAATTTTGTCAGAGGAAAGATATATTTTTTATTTAGTTAGTGTAAACATAACTCTACATAGACAAAAAAGAGCGTGTGTGTGGAGCACACGTGTCAGAGGTGAAACTTCTTTGGCAAGACTTAAAGATACCAAAATTGTCGCCTTATTCCATGACGTGACGGTATTACCATGACGCGACCTTGAAATTTTACTCTCAACGCGCCTAAAGAAGTTATACTTCAACAAATACAGCTTTATTTATTTTAAATGCAATTGCTCGATTAAAATAATATATTTTATATTTAATAATAATATTATGATATTTCTCATTTACAAACATACACTGTTATAGAACCTTTGTTGCATTACCCGAAATGCTTCAGACATTCTAAACAAAAGCAAAGCGACGGCTAACAAATGCGATCCTGTAATACCGTATTCCTAAATCATGTAAAACAGTTGCATACCGCACAAAGCCTGCATAACGTCTCATTCTGTCACACTGCATCTCAGAATAATAGCTTTAATTACAAATAACGTTATCCAACCGGTATCGTTACGTTGCTCGTTATTCATAACGGTATGGCGTTGCTGAAGGTAATGGTGTTGTAATATTGTTGAAACGTTACGTTGTAATCACGTACCCAATGTTTGGGTGGCAAGGTGAGACACTTTTGGTGTTATGTCTTAAAATTTTAGCTTTATTGTCATATTCTGTGGCAAATCTAGGTTAATAGAATTGTAGATATTGTATAATATCCTGAAGGATCTTGATGGGGTTCTATATTGAGGATATAATATTGCATTGTAATATTTATCTAACGGAATCAAGAGCTTTAGAAACACTTTCATGGCGTTATAGAGCCATTTTTCCACATTGAAGAAACAATTTTTTATAGAGATACAACAGGCATTTTAAAGTGCCTGTCTTCACCACTCCGAAGACGCGCTTATGAGATCGCTTCTCGAATAAACGGATATAATAAACGGAACGCGTATTAGAGAAGGCATCTCATACGACACAAAACTTATAAAATTAACTAGCTTTCCGCCCGCGGCTTCGCCCGCGCAGTCAAAGAAAAACTCGCTAGATAGTTCCCGTTCCCGTGGGATTTCCGGGATAAAACTTATCCTATGTCCCGGGGTAAAAAGTAGCCTATGTCCTTTCTCGGGTATCAAAATATCTCTATACCAAATTTCATGCAAATTGGTTCAGTAGTTAAGGCGTGATTTATTTATACGGAGCTAACTTATTACATGTATTCACGTCAATGTCCTGAGAATGAGAATGATTGAGTAACAGACAGACAGACAGAGTTACTTTCGCATTTATAATATTAGTATGGATTTATGTCACAAATAATTTTACAATTACTTACTAAACTATCCAATACCCTTGAAATTCTTCATTTTATCCTGCCGTTCACTAACCAAAAGCGAAACTCCGGTATATCTTTCAGCCAATTGATTGTCTGGCTCAAATGGAAGCGCCTCGTTAGACCTAGCGACACAACTTTTTTTCCCGTTTCAACTCTGATTTGAAATTCAAAAGTCTACTGGCGCTTTTACCAATTCAAAGTTGGGTCCTTTGAATGGTCGGTCGCTAGTGTTTGCGTCGGTTACAGACTAACAAAGGTTTGTTGTGCCTAACCTAGTAAACGGAGATCATCTCCCTTCATAACTAACGTTGCAGCAAAAGTGAATTCTGGCCTTTATTGTTCAGTAGCGTTATATTTTAATGGCTAGATCATTTAGTTACACGAAATGTTTAAGGTCAGGTAAATTTACTATTTGAAATACTAAATCTGTTTTATTACTTCTTCAACCAGTTTTATGAAATATTTTCATAACATTACTGTAATAAATTTTAACAGAATATTTTGTAATTTGTCATGACGTGTATTTTGTGTAAAATTCATCCGGGAATAAATGTGAGGTATCGTATAGGTAGCGACTCTAATTAATTCACATTTTTAGATGTGCAAGATATACACTTATAACATAATATTATATGCATCATGCCCCTTTGAGCTACACACAAATTTGGAAGTTTTCAATTCTATGTTACTTTGTATGGGCGGGTTTGTATACGTTTCGTTTGCTTAATGATAGACGCACACAAACAGGGTTGCTTCAGCCGTGTGTGTCTTGCTAATATCTATATGAGAGGCTATTGGTATATGGGAATTTATCTTTGAGTAAATAAGAAGTAATTATTAAAGGAATTGAGTAATTATCATTTGCGATAAGGTTTATTAATACTTTTACACGTATGTTTGTTTCATTTTTACTCATTTTTTATAAAAAATGTCTTATTAGCACATGCATGTTTTAATCAAAATTATTTCCGAAGTTTTTAAGACCGTAATGTTTACTCAATTCTGAATTACTGTACTTAACTCTATTGTTCAATGTGTTAAAATTAAACGTAAATAACGCAAACACTAAGATACTTTTCGTACGTATTTAAGTATCTAAAACGATATCGTCACGTATATTATACTGCGTGTAAAGTCCGTGATAACCGCTCGCTTCAAGTCGGGAATTTAACGCAGAATTAAGGAATTACCCTCCCTTTGTTGAGCCCTCTATCCCTCCGTGATATACGTCTAAGTGTAACCTTTATACAAACCGGTAGCTTATTGCTTTCTCTATTGTCTTATAATATTATGAATTGAAATAATTATAAATATGCAGCTTGCCGGTCTTATGTAGAAACTGATTTCAGAATCGGTGGTAAATGGTAAAACTATGCTGTGACGATACAATAGTTCTTCTAGAAGTCTTAATTGAATAAATAAATGTTTGAGTTTGAAGTATATTGGATAAGTTGATATTCTTTAAGAAAGTGTGTTGCAAAGCATTCTTTTTTCACACTTAGAGTCGTTGTATTGGTAAATTTCATGAGCGAACCGCAGTTGATAACCTAGTTTTAACATATAATAAAAAAATCTTCTAATCATTATTTCCTTTCAACTTCTATTTAAAAAAAAGCTTTATAAAACCCTTTTTTGCCTTTTGCATTTATTTAAGCATTATTTAAGAAATATGTTATATGAACAAATAATAATATGCTTAAAAAGTTTATCACTTGTATTTCTTTTAATCCTACAAGCCTTACTCAGAAACGGAATTCAACGAAATTTTCATACTTTTATCAAGGAAAAATATTTGTACACAAAAATTATCTAAAAATATTATTTTTGGGTGTCGTACTTGTTTGTGAATTAATAATGTCACAAAAAATGTTAAATCTGAACGTCTAGACTGAGGAAAAATTAATAAGCGTAAAACAGTTATTTAAGAAATTACTTTTCAAAGAAATACATTTGAATAAAGTCAGGGAAAATTAGAAAGGGCGTTGTTTAATGAGGGCCAATTAGAGATATGAATATTTTATTTAGTGTATTACACGAGAAGAAAGCTTGATTTTCTGGATTAATGAATATTAAAACAATGTACCTAGTCACTAAAAGATTACTTTATTAATCCTTTTATGTACCTTTATTGCCAATTATGATTAAACTAATCATAATTTGTAATATTAAAAACTAATAATAACAGTCTTAAATATTTAGAAACATTTTACTGTGGAACTTTAAAAAAAATAGATGTCGATATTTTCGACATAGTATTATTATCTATGACTAGAGACAAGTATACGCATAATAATTTATAATTTTTACTTTATAACAATATGATAAATTGATGATATATTAAATTTTGATTTCATAATTATAGACATTAAAAATGTACATGCTTTTCAAATCCATTGTACGATTTAGTTTCTATCTATAAAGATTTAAAAGTTCATTTAAAAGTCTGGTAAATAAATGTTAATGTTTAAATGATAACAATGACAGATCACAGAACATGACCCAAAGATCAGACCATTTATCTAGAAGTCTGTCAGTGCCAGAATATCGGAGTAATGGGCGATAAATCGAATTTTTCCGAGCTTCTTGTTGTTAATTGCTTCGTTTTGGTTATAACGGATGATTAGAGAAGGGTTTTTATTTCCTCTTTATCATATTTGCAGTGAATTCAAATACAATATAACTCTAAGCTGTCTGGGTGTACACATATTTGATGAGCATGTATATTTTATGATAAGTATGTTTATATTTCATATTCTTCAATAACATTTAGGAGTAAACAGAAGCTGAAAAATCTATAATTGAAAAATGAAACGCTAATTAGTTGACTACCGAAAATCTCGAGAACGACTGAACCGATTTCGTTAATTATTTTTTTTATAATATTCATTGAAGTACGAGGATGGTTCATAATTATTATGAAGAGAAAACTGATTTTATTTCAGGTAATAAAAATAATTTCAACTTATTACAAGCGACAGTTGTATGTAGACCGTAACAGTTATGCATTTATTAAATAAATCAAAAGCAACGTCTGACGAAAACTTCCTCCGTTTCAAAATGCATTCTTCTTTGGCCGCTCACTTATTGTAAAGCGTGGTAAAATTAACATAATTTAATTTTCTCAACAAGTTAAATGTTACTAACTTTAAGATTCAGTATTAAATCTAACCTCCTTTTAAAACCCATACTAATATTGTTAATATAATTATTTGTATGTCACATTTTTTGGGATAAACCACAGCTCTGATAAAATGAAATGGGATGAATATCAAAGGCTTTAATTTAATTTTAATTGTATTTTCTAAATACGATTCATTAAATTGGATTGAAGTAACGGCAAATTAATTAACTAAGGGAAGTGTAAAATTATAATTAGTTTGTGGTTCGAATGATTAATTATTGAATTATTAACGGTTTGTCTGTGGTTACGGTTACATAGTACATAGTACATGATAGTGCTTTGACTGAATCTCACTAATTGTTAGTGCATTAGCACTGCAATTAATTGGAAAAACTTCCAGCCGCAAAAAAGAATAGATCTTAATTGTAGGTGCAAGGTGGAAGGTTCATAAAAGCTATACATTACTTACTATATACTTACTGTAAATATTATAATATAAACTTTTGTCTAAAATAATAAAATATATTAGATGGGTATGTGTTTTAAAATTATTCGATTATTTTGATTTTTATGTCTTATCATGTATACGAGTATTGGTCATTCAGGAAAGTCTAATTATTACATCTTAAGTCTTAATATTATTCATTAAATTAATTGATTAAGATGGGTTGGTTATTGAAACAATACAAAATAGACTAACATTTTCATTATTGCCACACGTTCGACGGACGGAAACCAGCGGACTCTATAATATGTACCTACTAAATACTATAGTAATAATTTTAAAAACGATTAGTGTAACGTTTTCATTCACATTTTATAGTCAACTTATACCACAAGAAGATATATTACAAACTGTCTTCAATTATATAACACAGGACGTAATCACAGGATTTCTTTACCATACAGTTAAACCAGTGACTGGCTTTCTGCCAGGCTTATGGTAATGCTAACTTGCCATAGCCGAGCTTAAACTTAATATAGCAATATAAGAAACTCGGACGCTTCTCGTGGGATCTCATAATGGATTTAAATTTATAAACAATCAGAATAAAAGGAAAATTTCCTTTTCAAATGGATTGAAATGCCATGACAACAACGTCTTCTTATAAATATACCTAGCTACAAAAAAATAAATAAATATTGTATCTCTGTTTGTAGATAACGTTATCTATCATAATCTTAGATCATAATATTATTATCTCGATGGGATGATGCCTATAGAGTATAGGCATATTACATATTTTTGTTTTAAAAATGTATATTTTGTGACTAATGAAGCCAAAGACACTAAATTTATTATTGTGTTTTATACCTACTTTAAACAAAAGTAAGTTAAGTGAATAAAAAAAAACTAATTCACATCTACTTTATTTCTCCTTTTAAAATCTTCTTATTTCTAAAACACATTTTCATTATTGTAGAAAAAGCTCGTGAAACATAATCATAATACAGGCTTTCAAATTTGCTACAAAATAGCTAAAAATATTTATTTAGTGTAGCGCATTAGTCGGGTTTACCCTAATCCGATGGTAGCGCGGGCATTACCTAAAAAGGTTCTGCAAACCCTCTTGCTTCGTATTTACCCCAAAAATTAATTATTCAAACACCAGCTGATTTTACTTTTAATTTTTAATTAATGCGCCCGGATTAAAATACCTTGTACGTTGTTTATTTTGACGTTTTAATAATGGGCTCGGAATTATGATGACCGTAAACAGATAGGTTTTTAGAGTAATTAATTGGAACGCGTGTTTCTTATATTTCAATTATATTTACTGGTGGGTATTACAAAAATCGTATCACTCCATAGTATAAAACAAAGTCGCTTTCTCTGTCCCTATGTCCCTTTGTATGCTTAAATCTTTAAAACTACGCAACGGATTACGATGCGGTTTTTTTTAAATAGGTAGAGTGATTCAAGAGGAAGGTTTTAGTATATAATTTTTTTACACAAAACGGGTTTTATACAAAACGGGCGAAGCCGCGGGCGGAAAGCTAGTAAATTATAAAAAGCTGCGGTCCACCATATTCCTCGCATGTCTTGAATGTAAGACTTGTAAAAATTTAGCTGACTAAAAAAGTATTTTTTACATAATCTGTGCGTGGAAAACTATTAGTTCTTATTATTGAACTATAAAGTATAAACAATAAAAATAATTACAAAAATTACCAGATAAATACTTACCTACTAAAAATTACCAGATAATATTAGAGCTATCTCAAACAATGAATTAATCGAACTACGCGTTAATGAATGACGCAAATAAACATGTTGATTTGATCGCTTCTCCCTCGGGAACTGCGCTATATTTCGGGATGCAATAACCCACTCATAGAAAAAACACAATTAATGCTAGTTTCAATGTATCAATTTAGTTTTCAATTTTAATTTTTTACTGAAGCAAGTAATTTTTACGTACTGTAACATCTATTCATTCTTTGGAATTGTTATTTGTTCACATTAAGTAAAGATATAAAAATATTAGTATACATTTTAGCATAAAAACAGATCGAAATAAGTAGGTACAAAATATAATCCACTTTTTGGTATGATAAAAAAATATGAAGAGTGTTAAATATCTAATAAAAAATTTATAAAGTATAAAAGAGAAACCGCATTCCGAAAGCTAGTTAATAAACCGTCCAATACCGAAAAAAACATCTTATAAAAGCTTTCTTTACAAAGTCGGTTAAAAGATAAGGTTTAATATCCTGAAAACGTTAATTAAAGGAAGATAAAAGTTTAATCTTATTTTTGGCCGAAGTAACTGTCACCGTGATTTATTCAACGTTTTTATAGCTCGGCCCAGAATAAAATGTGTTTAATATTATCATTTGTATTACTTATAGTCCGTATTTTTGTCGTTAAAATTGACAATTCATAAACACTTGAGAAAATTGAAAAAAAGTGTAATTTATTAAACGGCTAAAGTTAAATTGCATTTAGATCCTATGAAAACAACCATAGTTTTTTTTTTAATAATACGTAAAAATAATTTAAAATTGTTACAGTTAATAGTCTGTTATAATTTTTAGTTATTATATTCTGAGGTAACAAAGCCAAAAAATTAAGAGAAAATGTAATCTCAACTAACAAGCCTAACGATTACATTCGAACTAAATCTACACATTTCAAGTTCCCTAAATATTCGTTATCACGTGGAAACAAATCTCAGAAAGACATCCATTACAGGTAACATTGGCTGATAGCGCACATAAATCAAATGCTGATAATCAGCCGTCAATCAGGATCTACGCAACGCTAGTTTTATAGCAATGTAATTATACATCGATTTATTGCAACACGATTTTAATCTGTGATTTTAGCTTTTTTGCCGCTTGACAGAACATATTTTATGTGTTGTATGTTCTATAGTCGAGCCAATTTAATAGGCAACATTTGACGTCTATCAATTTTATCTTCGAAGAGATGTAACTTGTATAAAAACATCGATTAAAGTGAATTAATCGATACGGATTTGTAACATTTGTCAATCGAATTTATTAATTTATGATGATTTTTATTCACAAGTAATCAATGCATTCGATTCTAGATGTCAGATTTCGATTTTTAGAGTAACATCTCTGGTATTTAAAAAGAAAAAAGGTTTATTGACACAAAATTGTAGCGACGTCAGTTCTTCAATTCAGAAATTGTTAATTATGTTTAGTATGGTTTATCAGTAAAATGAAATATTAAAATTACTTGTATTGGTCATTATTATTATAAATATGTAATCGTAATTGAAAAAAGTTAAGCAAATGTGCAGTTCTAACAAAACGAATTATCATGTTATTCTATGTCGTCGTTACTAGGTTACGTTGTTGAATTTTGTTGAACTGTCAAATGTTGCCTATTAAAATGGCTCTACTATAGCTTTAGATATATTCGTCCTCTATGTCCTAAATTTAACAAATAAAATCCAAAATAAATCAATTCGCGAAAACAAATGAAAAATCAGTACAGAGTTATTGATCTTATCGCAAACAAAAAGACAGACGAGTGGGAAAGTTATGTTTTAAAATATGCAGTGATTTATACCTACCAGTTAATAGACAACATTGTTTATTTATTATGTATGATATGTATTCAAAGCATATATTTTATTCTTATGATAAAAATAATAAAACAGCACAGTTTTTACTCATTAATTTTTGAAATATAAAGAGGAAACCCTAGTGGATTATCGTTATTTAACATGCATTATAACAAATCGACTAGTGTAGGTAAACAATCGTGTGATTTCTGAAAACGCTTACTATTGGATGTAGAATTAACATTAACAAATTACAATTAGGTAAGTCAACGTTTAGTACACAAGACCAAATCGAAGTTAAGTAGACATGTTGTAATTAAAATATTATCAAACGTACCTAACACATTTTAATCATTCACACGCACACACATACATACACACAAACACACCCAAACGCACTCACCCACACACACAACTCACCACTCTTTAATAAGTTACTGTTTTAAATATACATATAATTGATAATAATTGTAAAACTCGTAATTGGCGTATTGTATCATAGATATAAGTAGATTAAGTCAAACTGTAAGCTGTGTAGTTTTCGAATAAATAAATAAATAAATAAATAAATGACAATCAAACAATCGTTCCAAAGAAGTTCCAGATAGCGATGGAAATCTCTCAAATAAAAGAGCTATTAGCGGCTGTAAACAGCTTAGCTCAGACATTGATGTATTGTCTAGAATCTAGACTGAACTAGGTAGATGTACCACTTAGGAAGCAAATATGCTAGACGAGAACATGACGTATTGAGAGACGATATATATCTCCATTATTAAGTTGTAAATCTATTGAAGGAAAATTTTATGCGAGATATGAAGAGATGACGTGTAGGATATAAATAATAAAAGTTATTGAAAGTAGCTTTATAAATTGGGAAGGAGAATGTAAATATATGCAGAATGAATTTTTAAAATATTGATGTCGGGATGTAGAGAAACTCAGGTAGAGTTTGAATATTTGTAATATATATGAGATAAAGAATAAATGTTTGCTGTTTAACAGTTCACTTCTTTAAACACAATATAACATGTAGTCAGTCTGTAACGAAATCAAGCTCTTGTTATTATTTATACGAGAAGTAATTTAATCTTTTCTACAGACGATTTCTATGATATTCAAAAATGTTGCTTTCAGCCTTTAGCTTAAAATCGATAAAACGTGGCTTTTAAACTATAACAAGCGTTAAGCTACTGTTATGTATTCTGTGCTTTATCATCAGTTTCCAGTTAGCCAGAAGATGGAAAGTCACGTAGGTATTTACTGACAATACGAAACGATGCTAATGTAGGCTTAGGTGTCACCTCGCTCTTACACTATTCGTAAAAGATTCGTTACTTTTGGTTTGTATGCATTTAAGAATGTTACCTTTGAGTAAACTTTATTGTTTACTAGCTGTGTCGCGCAGCACGTGACAAAGATACATCCATTCAACCTAACAAACTTCGCATTACATTATTTATAGAATTACTGCACTAAAATATATTTTATGTGTTAAGAGCGTTAAGCTTAAAAAGAAACAGCGTTACTTTCACATTTTTCATATTATTATTATTGATGGTCCTTGCTGTGCCTTATTAAATTCCTATATACGTATATGTATGTGAATGACTGGCATTTCATCTTCAAAGAAATTCCCTTAAAACCTCTGCCGAAGTATAAATCCTTATTATTTTCAACTTTGTCTGTCTTCATTAGTGTCAGGGCATGTCGGGAACGACTTTTTTGATCAACAATGAATCGGCTTATTATTTGAAATGCGGTATTATGAGGGAATATTATTTGATATACAACTTTATAAATATTTTACGGTGTTATTTTAAGACTTTGATTTTAACGATTATTCATGTAAGAGTATTTAGTTATAAGTTAGATATATATTCAATTATAGACTAGGCTAGAAAATATATTTAAGTCCAAAGAAAACATTGGACGAATAGAAAATGTATTTTAATTGGTCTGAATAGAGTATAATATGTATTATGTTTATAATGATATAATATGTTTATAATGTATATATGAATAAATATCTTCATATATACATTA
Organism: Colias croceus; assembly: GCF_905220415.1. Classification (NCBI taxonomy): domain Eukaryota; kingdom Metazoa; phylum Arthropoda; class Insecta; order Lepidoptera; family Pieridae; genus Colias; species Colias croceus. The sequence goes on from NC_059562.1 coordinate 7,347,435, forward strand.
TAAACAACACATACCCAATACCTATAGAATAAGATTGTAATATAAACTCGGCAATTTCTACACGATATTTTTGTAAATACATACATTACGATACTGTGATAATTCACACACACATAGGAAAACACAATGTTTTTGAGCAGGAAAATATGAAAACAAAAGGTATTTTGATCCCCGTTTACGGTAACCGTGTGTGTGTTGATCATTATTAAATGTTTAAGAAATCCTTGGATATGGCGACCCAAAAACATATAATATAATTTATGAGATAAACGACATGATAATTATTCTTATTCACATGTTTTCCTTCTATTTACTACCTTTACGTGTTTATTTAGTTATAAGCTCTTTAAAAAAATCATAAAATTAAAGATTAAAATGTTTAATTCATCAACAACACACGGTTGAAGTCGCTGAAATTTCTAATCAGGAAAACAATCAAATATATTGATTTATATTTAATTGATCGAAATCCATAGCTAATTTTTGATCTACGTTATAGTTTATGAAGCAAGTAAAAATTACATGTCGTAAATAGAACAACTGAAAGTTCTAGATGGTATCTATGAAGATGGCCGCCATTTGCCAACAGACTACAGACTACAGTCCCACCGCTACACTCGATTTTACGCGTTAAACCTATTACCATCTTCACGTCCAATTTTTCTCAACGTAATCTGAATAAATTAATTTACCACCTAGAGGAGATTTTGCAAAATTATTGTTGGAGCTTTTAACACTCCATTAGTATACGTATTTTTGTAAATCTTATTAAGCGTGTTTGTATAAAAATATGAATTATAACAATATAGAAACATAGTTTTAATTAAATTATTTTCATTTTACACCATTAGTGTCGACTTTAATTCACTTTCATTAATAAGTTTCAAAACTAATGTACTGATAAAACGTTTAAAGATATAAAACTACAGAAAGGAATACAAGTAAAGGTATAATCATCTAAACCAAAACTGTCAACTGATAAAGTTGTTCCGTCTCTACAAAATACATAATAATACTCGAAGCATGTAGAAACACCTTGGATGTTTAAAGATGTGTAAAGAGATATACAAAACAATATCATATTTGGTTATACGCCACGCCATTTCACCTCATTAAAAACTGTAACAAACACGACACAAAACAAGGCAAATTGAATCAATACCATAACACCACATCCCATTATCCCACGAGGTGTTCGTAAACGGTGGCTGTCTCTGACAATTACGAACCTCTTAAGGAACTCACATGAGTTAAATGAAATCCTCCTTGAAGGCTAAAGTACTGTAGAGTGCAGAGCGTAGATGGTTTATAGATCGTTGGTTACTGTTTTGAAGGCACGGATTAATAAAGGTGTAAAGACAGGGGAACAGGTAAAGTAACATATTAAATGTTTGGAAATAAAATACTTGGAACGAATTGTAAACACGATTCATTCATCATGTATTTATTAATCCGACGTTTTGCACATTTTACAGCAACCGTAGTCACGAGAAGACTTGATGCTATCTTGATAAAAATTTTCACAAGAAAACAATATTATGTAGAATATAGACTTTAATGTGCCGAATGTCGTCGTTGTCGTAAATAAACATAGTTTAAACTTACACTTTGTTTTGTAGCAGTTACACTTTTTTAAACTTTCTAGCAATTACAAGCTTTACAAAAAATACGTAACGCTACGAATTTAAATTCGTGTTTTTAGGAAGTTCAGTGAACCAAATTCATTAGTTAAATACATAAAAATACAGCCACAAATCGGAACGGGAGCACATAAATTGCGATGTAAAATTCATCGTCAATTCAAGAAATGTCAGGATATTTATTTAAGCCACGGCTAATGAGACTGGGAAATAATAAGTCATTCCTGTTGACCCCAAGTAAAAGTTTTTTGTTCACTCTTTGTTATTGTTCGAATACGACTTGCTGATTCTTGTTTTCGTTGTTGGTAGCAGGTTCGATTTAGATTCCGTCGAATTTTCGAGAATATTGTTTTCATAATTAATATTGTATTGTCTCTAGTGAGATGGCGTATCTTTTGTGTAACTTTTAGTTGTGACAAATTATGAGACGATGAATTTTGTAATAGTCAAACGCCTATATTTTAATTTGAGACTAAATTTAATTTGTTTCTATCGTAAAATAGATATTTGTTAAAAAGTATATTTTATTAATAAGAATAACAGTAATAAATTCTTAAGAACCAAGAGGCGGCTTTTATTTAAAATAAAATTTTGTTTCTAAAAAATATTTCAAGTTTTAGGTTTTTAAGAAATAAAATATACAATATGTTTAAATATAAACTAGATTATCCCTTTAAAATGATTTCATAGTCTAGTCACTACTGAATTATCTAAAATTTCATCCCTTGGGCAAAAGTAACATTTCTCTCTTCTCCACACTGACTTCACGTAGTAAACACGACCTATTTCTAACGTATATTTCAACCTCTTAAGGTTTGTATTACGGAACTAGCAGGGCTTGTTAAAATGAGACAAACAAATTTAATTTAAATGCACATTGCGAGATGCGACGGTCTGGAGTGCTCGCCTCGTAAGATGACTGTCCTAATTGTTGTAGTGATACACCCTTTCCGTACTTTATGTTTATAATATTATATTATATAAAAGGCCGTATTAACTACACGGTTTATAACTCAAGAATTGCTGAACCGATTTTAATGATTTTCGGTTCGTTTGATTCGTCTCCGCAGCTCAGCTATCTAATATAACTGAGCTGTCTCCGCTGAGCAACCAATGTCAGGTATTTGTTATCTAAAATGTTAAAAACAATGACTCTAATGCTTTTTAAAATAGAAAGAAATATCATTACTTACTTCTCGATCTGATTTAATTTTTATTCGCAGTAGCTTACCTGAAAAATAAAATTTTACAAATCAGTGCTTTTGTACAACAAAATAAATAAAACGTTGAATAAAATATTATAAAATACGTGTTTTAATAACTAATGAAAAATTGCAACACATTGCAATGAAATAATTTCATGTTCTGTGAAAATTTTGTATTTTTGTTAATTTTAAATGAAACCATGTTTAAAATATTTGACGCATAACATCTATAGGTCCTTTTAGTCCGTGTAACCTTTGGAGGTTATTTTTATGAAGCTTATTTTCTCTGAAGCCAAATCAAAGGGGGTACATTATATAAATACAAGCTTGCCAAAACATTAGCCTTGGCATTTGCGTATTTCTTTTGGCACATTTCCTAGCAATGTTTATGATTCTCTTAATGCGCTAACTCGTTTGCGTTCAAATACTTCTAGTTACATATTCTGTTCAGAAACGCAATAAGGGAGTGATATTTGGAGTTAAAAATTGGGTCACACTCGTATCAATAAGTCAGATGAAGTGAGGCATTTCACAGTTGACAGTTAATCTTGTTGCATTTTATGAATCATTCATCTTTCGTTTCATAACATTGTCACGGTAGAAATGTGTTCACCACATTGAGGACTTTAAACGCTCTACCATCTCTATATTTTATTATAGAACTAATAAACTGAGTAAGTAAGTTAGATACTCTAATATTGTTAATATATAGGAGAGAAAGTTAAAGAATTGCGTGCTTCTAATTTGGTCGTCACAACTCACAGTGCCGCTTTTCGAAGTTTTTCATGAAAAAGTCGCCGTTTTTGACAAATAAATAAATCAAAATATCTATAGATCAATATCATAGATTACTATCTATATTTTCAATGTTGTTTTGTTTGTGACCAGATTGTACTAGATTGTTTTCAAGAAACAATCAGAACTAAGGACGAGCGGTCAATTTATTAAACGGTTACCCATCAAAACTCTGACCGGACCACGCTGCTTAACTTGCATAATGTTTACTGTAAGAACTTTTATGTATGTACTTTTATTAATAAATTCAAGAGTATAAAGCGACGAATATACATGGAGTATAATATAAATTATAATGAGTACTATTAACCGCGCGACACGTCGCCTCATTGGTCATAGCATGAATGTGATTTAAAATTTAATAAGTTATTATTTCGACATGCGGTCCGACATAATGAACTATAAATAATATCTGTTAACTGTGTCATTAAATATTAATGAATTGCTTCTGGTTAAAATGTTAATAGGTAAGGTGTTGTTAAGTTCTAATAATAATGAATGAGTAGCGAAAAGCTGATTACTTACATTAAACGTTTATTAATTACTCCTTTACAAAAGATTTTCATACCCTAATTGAATACATACGACAGTTTTTACTAAAGCGGTTGATTGGCACTGAGTAATAACTCTATTTATTTCACTAGAGCGTATACGATACCATTGAAAACGTCGTAAACGAGCTTTCGTCATAATATACCTTTAGATATAAATTTACTGAGTTTATAATAAAATGTTCTTTACATTTAGTATTAAAGTATGAATTGAAGCATAATATGACTCCTATAATCAGTCAGTCAGTCAGTCAGTCAGTCAGAGATACCTCTTGCGTGATAATAATGTTTCTAAAGCTTTGGCTTCATTAATATTAGCAAGTTTTAAAAAAACCTTTAACACGAAATGAATACATAAATCTATGACAAACACTACAAATACAGTTCGTGTAATTCAGCATCGCAGTGGAATGAAACAAAGCGCTAATCATCGGCCCAACTCATGAATGTACAAATTATTGGAATGTTTGCGTTGAATTACTACCTAACGAAATCATCGCCTGCACTAATTTTCCGCTTTAGGGTGCGGTCTCAGCTAAGCGGAAGCGATAAATAGTCAACTATAGTAAATTAAAGGTCGAAAAAATGAAGATATCATAAATAGAACAACGGAAGTAAATTGATTTCTAAAATAGCTTCATATTATTGAAATGTTAAAAAAATATTCAATACGAAATCGAATAACAATTAATGTCCCTTTATCATATTACTTATATAAAAAACAGAAATTTTATATCTGTAACTGATAACAAACAAATATACTCTTATTTTTTCCATATTTTTTATCACACTTATTGTTTTGCTCTACCGTGAATATGAAAAAGATATCATTGTTGTATCACTAAGGAATGCTTTTATTTTGACAAATTGGACATAATAATATTTATCACTTCCCCTTCATGCATAACGATGATAACCAATGCCTTCCTGCTTAGATTTAAACTAAACAAAAAGCTATAAATCATCTTTTCGGGTCCAGTTATCTTTCACCAAAGTTTCCTGTAACTTTATCAGATTTTTTCTTTGCAAGAATATAGTTTTGCTACAAAGAAACCTGTTTATTACATACACAAGTATCTGCCCTAGTTCCTATATAAAAGGTAATATATTGTTATGAAAGTTTAATATTCAAATTTAAATACATAATATTATGAATACATGTGTTTATCTTAATCTTAATACATATATGTATATAAATCTTGTGTCACAATGTTTGTCCTCAATGGACTCCTAAACCACTTAACCGATTATAATAAAATTCGCACACCATGTGCAGTTCGATCCAACTTGAGAGATAGGATAGTTTAAATCTCAAATCGTTTTAGAGAAAGCGGGCGAAGCCGCGGGCGGTAAGCTAGTTTACTATAAATTGTTTGTAATGAAGTAACATTAAAATTGTCTAACATAATAGGTCCTCTTCACAATGGGCAACGTTGGGCGAGTAGAGGCCACCACGATAGTGTAGAGACTAGAGGGCCTAAATGTCTATGATCGGCAGTCATTGTTATCATTGTAGACATTCATTCATAATCGCCGTAATGGCAGCAAACATCGACGATCATATTTTGTTGGGCCATCGCTCTCGATTGTGCTGAAAGACACCGCTGGTGATAATTATCTTTATCCACTGTGGAAACCGTCTTTAAACAAATATATTAATAATAATTAGCATGTGCATAATCCGCTCAGCCAGTAAATATAAACACAGCGTAACGCGTGTTGTTTTTATGCAAATAACCAATTTGAGTAGCGCCCTGTCCACTTCGTCCTTGTGTTTTTATTCAAAACAGAGAGCGTTTTGATACGACCCCTTTGTGCGGATATTTTATTATCTTTTGTTTATGCTTTCCTGGTACTTGATTGAGGTTTTTGTTCAGTGGTAATTTAAGTTTCAAATTGTTTCGTCTGTAGCCTAACGGGCACCAAATTCAAAATTCAAATTTTTGTTTTGATAAATGTTAACTGTAAGAGCTGCAAACATAATAATTATATTTTATCAAAAGCCTTGCTTGAATGTCTATGTGTCCTCCAAAGATTCGAAATGTTACTACTTGTACTAGGGCCAAAAGCTTTGAATTTTTAACTTGACGTCGATTTCCAAATCATGAAAAATCAAATGTTAAACCGAACATGTATAATATTATAATTGCGTTGGATATATACCACTATATTATCATTTATATTTTAATTTATAATGAATAATTATAGTGTATTATGGCTGAGTTGACACCAACACACTTACTGTTGAGATCAAAGGCATTTGAACATAATCTGCTCTAATGTAGGCGTTGAAGCCGATTTATATCAGACCCTTTAAATAGTTTCTATTAATAACGATACTATCAGTTATTTTCCCATCTTAGATATAATATTAATTGAAGCCTTCCAAAAATATACTTTGTAATGTTTATAAACTTCGTCTGTGTTTAGATAATTTGATATTCATAACATTTTCAGTTATAGAGCCGATTAAATATTGCAAGATACATTTTATCAAAGTTTAATCACCTTCCTTCCATGACGATGTATTCACAAAAAACAAAACATGTAGGTAAATATTATAAACGTCTCCCGATAATATACAATTCTTATTTGGAAAAAACAACATTTCAAACAAAATATTGGTAAAAATAACAAATGTCTTTGATGTTAAAGATCAAGGACTATCTATAAAGACTCACTCAAATTCATAAAACCACAAACTCCTTTCGAACGTCAAATTCTGCCAATCATTTAAACCTCAATCAAAACAGAAAGAGTTGTATTTTCCGTATCAAGTAACTTCAAATTTAAAAGCAACTCGCGAACATAAATATAAGAAAAAGTTTCGACACATCCATTTTCTACAACTATTGTTTTGTGAGATTAGTGGCAGTCGGGTTCGTCCCCCGAAATAAGATATCGCAGATTATAAACAGGAAAACATGGCGGATGACTTGTATCAAAGTGATTTAACACAATGGCGCGGAAAATGCGAGCGGGGCAAAGTTGCGAGTTATGACGCGAGTTACCAACTGCGGATGTTTAGATGTCACTAACTGGAAATGCTTTTAGTGCTAACGAAAATATTGCTTATTTTTCTTGGGGTTACATCACGATACAGGCGCGGTGGAACATCGCTGGAAATGGACGAAACTTTGTCTAACATTTTTTAAACATTTAATTAATGACTATTGTGAAGAATGTGACCTCTATATTATTATTTTCCAAAATATAAAAAATTAATATGCATATTTACCTCTATTTTTTTATTTGCAGATTATCTTAATAATAACTACCTTAATAGCCGCAGGATAACTTCGTGAGGGAACCACCGAAGCAACATGAACAAGAATCTTAAAAATTTCATGATCATCTTTTTTTTTCGAAGACAAAAATATGGCGTACGAATATTTTATCAAAAGTTCACATTATAAGTATATATTATAACTACAACAGAAATCATCAATAAACTTACACCAAATTGCTTTACATAAAGTCCACATATCTCCAAATTTCAATCATGCACGTCATGTTTACATACGCTGGACTAATATTGAAACTACATTATTAAACACGAATTTGCTTCCTAGAAAACTATACTTATTTCGTGGTATCTACAGCAGTGCTACTACATAGCGATATGATACATATTGTATATATTATTAAAAATATGTTATGATGATTCAAAAGTGCTTCTAGAAGAAGTCGCATAGAATATATAAATGTTTGAATTTGAGTTTACTAGTAGGTACCTACGTAATAGTTAAAGAAAACTTCACACATTGCACGTAATTGCAAAAATTCAAAATAGCATAAATTCGAGTTGGCTTATTAACTCCGCTTGTAATTGCACGACAGGATGATGTTAATTACCTTTTTACTCAGCTTGAATTTAAAAGCCTATAAATTTAAGGAAATGACACAAAATTGAAACACGCAATAATTGGTAAATACATTGCTGAACGGTGAAGGAAAAACATCGTGAGGAAACCGACATGTCGAAGAATTAAAAAGTTCGACGACATGTGTCATCCGCCAACCCGCACTTGGCCAGCGTGGTGGATTATGGCCTGTACCCTCATAGGAGGCCCGTGTCCCAGCAGTGGGAACGTATATGGGCTGATGATGATGATGATGATGATGACATTGCTGAATCGTTTATTGGCTGCTGATATTAATTAAATGCTACCTTTTCCCTCTCATGTAGACGATCAGTTGTGGATTTTATTTGATCAAATATGTTTTAAAGATACAACTATGATCGAATTCTGTGAACACCCAAATCAAGTACTTTTTTTGGCAACAATTTGTTACTTGCCTAATCTGAGGAATTGAACTAGATAATTGGATTGAATTTGGTGAATACATAACTAGATAAGCAAAAAATAATACTTGTTTCGCCACAATCTGCGCTGATATGAATCTCAAAATTTGAGATTTTACTTAAAACTAAACATCGAAGATTTTTTATTCCCTCCACTCATTAATTCCGAATTATTCATTCGTACAGCAACCTACAATATATTAAATATCCATCCAACCAAAGTTATCAACTGCAACCACAAAATTAAATTTATCAAAATACCTAAAACCTTTGTTCTAATATTTAATAAAACAGTTGTTTAAGCTCGTTTAATATTAATCAGTTGTCAAACAGAGGGTTAACGGCACTATTTCGATATTAACTCTATAATTATTACTTGTCATTTAAATTCACGTTAATATTGAATAGTCAATATTTAGATTTATGTTTTACGCATCTATATCGGGTATAAATGGTGTTGCTACGACTCTTTTATGAAGGCATTTTCGTATTTATAGCTGTATGATATCTGAAAAAATGTTAATAATATCAGAGTATGTTCTATGTATGTACAAAATTTTCTTATTCTAATGGGCTAGTAATCTGCGATCTGATTACAATAATCGCTACATTAGCAAGCAAGTAAAGGCCTAAACCATTCACAAAGTTTTTATTGCCAATAACGATTACATAACATCCTTTAAGGGTTAAAGCGAACGTACTTAGGTTTTTTACGTAAGAAAGCTGGTTTAAACAAAGTATTACCAATCTACTTATTTGTACACTCAAAGTTCAAAATCATATTCCTAAAACATAATACTTGAATTACACCATTTATATAATATTGTGTATTATAAACAAGTATTCATGCCATAATAAGTTTTAAGAGCACAACTGAATCCCAAGGTCACACACTAAATGAAATTCTCAAACACGTGTGGAAATTCAAACCTTTCGTAAATCATAAACGCCAGAACAAGTACAAAGCGTTAAACGTAAAACAATTGTCACCGCCAATATTGTTCCAATCGTTTGATCTGCATTACAAATACCCTTTTTAATTGTCGATTTGCCACCCCTCCTCCCCCGCCCACACCCCTTCCCTTCCCCGCTTCACCCCACAGTACTAATTGGATTGTTTACGAAAACGCATTGTTTTTCTTTTGAGTTCCTTTCGCGGCTGCTCACTTTGTTTGTCGATTCAATACGGTTCATTTTCAGGCTGTTTTAAATGTGGAGTGCTGAGCTCAGCGTTTGGGTAAGCTTGTAACTAATGATGACGTTACACAAACCATTTTGTTAATTATTATGATACCTACTCAAAAACGTGTTTATTTATTTCGATAAACATTCGTACCTAAAACACTGCACACAGTGTAAGTGTAGTAAGATATACCACAGTATATCTTATACAATATTATTTCCTTGTAGCTGGTCCTTATTATATAACTTTATTGAATATATAACTTCCACGCCAATCGCAAAAGTTAACGAATTTCCTTTTCCTTGTATTGTGCTTACAAATTAACAAGTTATATTTATCGTTTTCCACGAAACATTCGAACGTGAAACGAGCGAAGCCGCACAAAACGCTAGTTTTAATAAATTCCGAAAGGTCGAGATTGCAAAATAACACCAAAAAATGATATTAGACTTCTTTTGTCCGCTGTATGAATCCCGCCAAATATTTCAGTCACGTCGGACGAAAAGGAGCGAAATCTCGCAAAAAATGGATTCGCTTGTGGAATAATATTTTTTATTGTTGGCCGCGTAAACAAAACAATGCCGGATAAGTGTTCGAATTGTGCGCGGCTTGACCCTGGGGCCGGGGGAGGGGGGCAGGGGAGCTAACGGCTCTAATACCTACCAACTAGCCTTTTGAACGGCCTTTAAGATTTGATTTAGAATTTCGTTATAATGTACGTTAGAACTGAAACGACTTTTAAAATTTGGTAACATTGTCAAATAGAACTGATACAATTTCCGAATTCACACGCCTCCTGTAAGGTTACAGGCTAACCAATTGAAATTGGCCAGATGTGACATTTGTGATCTGACATTTATTATTTTAGTAAATTAACGAAATAATTAACATTTTTAACGCATATTGCCCGAGAACTATGCATTTGGGTGGAATTATTGGGTATGTAGAGTTCCTGGAAAGTTTAATTGTGTGTTAATATTATGATATTAGGTTGTCACACTTAAAATGTTTATCAACCAACCAGGGCTCATTTTGTTAGTAACAATTAATAATTTAAAAATTATGTTCGTAAAAATAATATAAAAATGGAAGTATTTCTAGAAAAAAGTTTTATTGAAAATTCACTATATTATATGCATAATGATAAACCAAAGTACATATTATTAAACTTTTAAATTAATCAAATAGTTACTACTCACCTAAACCTAAACAGAATTACAATAAATGTAATACAATAATAAATATTTAGTCACCTTGAAGGGTTTCAAAAGCTCACACCCTGCGACCAGCAGAACGGTCTCCTTTGGGATAATCCAAGTGACATATCTAGTGTGGATTACAGCTTACCAACGTGATTTACAAGGTATTTAGTTAATTAATAGTTATATAGATTTATGTTAATTAGAAGTCTAATAATTTATTTTATTCATTGTGAATATATGAGTTAAATACATTAACATGTACTTACAATATCCAGTTTATAATTATACTTACCTATATTAACATCTAAGATTTAGAAACTTAATTAATGTATGATTTTATCTAGACTAATATATTTTTAAAAGTTTATCTTTATAAAACCAATCTGTATTTGTTTACAGTTAACACTTGTTACGCGAATAAAAATAACAAATAAATGGATAAAGCACAGCTTTTTACGAGCGCGACATTGTTGCCTTTGTATGATTTTCCTCAATAAAAACCTGGCACCTTTTCCCCCCTTTGGCTCAGTGGTTAATATCTGGATAGATATTTAACAAAATTTAGAAACATGTTTTGCAAATTTTTAATGAATAAAAATTGGTATGTACCTACTAGTCTAAATAAATAAGGTCTTTATCAATATCTGATAATATTAGCTTGCAATTAATAAACTTAATATAAAAATGCAACTAAATTATTAAGTTTTCAAAGCTGTGAATAATCAACGTTCCAAGAAATCAAAAGCCATACAAACGAATGAAAGAACGCACATAATGAAGTCACTTTATCCGTGTGATTCAAACAATTTTAATGAAACTTGATTAAATTAATTTAAAAGCGAATTCCTCTGATGTCGTACAAGTTAATAACTTATCTAATTAGGAATCGTCCCACATTTATCCAAAACAAACTGCAAAGGTGAGAGCTCTGAAAGTTTATCAAGCAACAAAAGAACGAAAATTATCTCGCTACTTGGAGCGAAATTAAACTTTAATTGCTCGGAATAGGGTTGAAGTTCAGATGGCGGGGGTGGAGGCTCGCTTCAATAGTTAAGGTAAACTTAAATTACATGGGAATAGGTTATTGTACGTTAATCTTAAGCGGGTAATGGAGACACATCGTCGCTACAACTACACGGTATAGACCCGGAACGCGGGCGTGTACTGTGTAGTGTGTAGTACACTATTGCTATCAACTCGGTTGTATGGATAACTTTTCATTACTTAGCTAATACGTAGTGAAGGCATGAGGTACGTGGATTCTTGCGAACAGTAATTAATGAGTGTTCTCGATGTAGCTGTTTGTTAAAATTAGGTTGAATTTTATTTACCGCAAATTAAAGTATTAGTAAACGTACATAACATTTATAATCATTGGTAAGTAAGTATTTGGTACATTATAGTACAGCATAATATATACTTTGACAAAAACACATGATTTATGTAATAACTTAAACCTGGTTCATATCATAGAACTATTAAGCACTTATTAATTGTTGCTGCTTGTTAATTCCTATAATAAAATTTCAGCCAACTTATATATTAATAATTTTATTCCTCACATTCCCAATCCGTAATCAATTTAATTAGTGAATATTCCTCAGTCAGCTCTGTGGGTCGGGTGTTAACATCGTTTCATTACTGGCCCGGTTCATCCAACACAAAGTCCTTCCACGAAACCAAATTAAGCCTTCCTTACTGTTACTTAACAAACTCTGCCAATAAATATGTATTATACGCGCAGTTATATATTAAGGTAAAATCTTTCACACCTTTTTGTGTTTGATGTTTCTTTATATTAAGAGAACTTTTTTATGGGCTACGCCTACACATTCTGACTAGATTTCAAACTATCACTATCAGTTTTCAACTCAAAAATATAATCTTTATATTATTCGATATAATATTATTAAAGACAAAATTACATAGATATTTTTCACATACCTATCTACTAAACATACAGCCAGCAACCCTATGCCGTAATAATATTCAACCCAAGCAAGGATAAAATTTCTATTTCTCTGTATATTTAACAGCTTAACATACAAATCCAGCGTTATCCTATTCCACAACTCTTTTTATGCAAATAGCTTTACAAAATTTTCAAATTTTTAGCGTTATATCAACGTAATTCAGCTTTTCGCTTCCAAATAATACTTTTATCTGAGTACACACGCCATAAAGCGCTTGAGAGCACTTTATAAGCGCTTTTTTACTTTCATGCATTTCCAAAGTTATGACAAACATTTACGTTGAGTTTTTAGAAGTTTCGAGAACGAGCTTGTTGTCTTGTACATGCATATTTGTGATAGTTCCATTATGTTGTGCATTTAACATCCCTGTGGTTAACCTTCGCATCGTGGCCGAAGAGGCATCTCCTTAAAATATAGACCGTACATCCAAACGTACTTTTTGGTGTCCTTCTACAATACACAAATTAACTTTACAGTTAGATTTGAAATAACTAATTCGTAGAGTGTTAATTTTAATATCACAACATTTTTTGAGGAACGAAAAACATTTTTCCTCCATCGCAAAAATGACTAAAAGGAAATATTCCTCGAAAGCTTTTTATTATGTAAGTACTTTATAAAGAAACACTTTCTTGTGCGTTTTATGTAACGTCACTAAACCCAAACTCTAACATATTTTTATTCGACCAGACATATTTTAGAATCGCTTTTGACTCATAACACATAGAAATTAGGTACTACAGAAAGCAGTTACTACAGAAAAGAAACAGCAAAAAACTCACAATTTATCAGCTCCTTATTATATTATATTAACGCCAGTCAACGTCAAGCCTAAAATCGATATAAAATTTATCATACAAAAGTGTTTTATAGCATCATACATTATCTAGAGGGAGCCGGGCTGGATGCACAATAGGCCAAGTTGGGGGCAGTAAATTATTCCGCAGCTTCCTGTTTAGCCCAACCGACGTGCATTTCTATGTAAATTCGTGAAATTTTAATCACTTCACTCCACGGGCGGACGTCATATCAATGGTGAGGGTTAATTGCGTTCAATGTAGGTGATTGTTACACGAATATCTTATCTTACTAATATAAATATTATAAAGGTAATGACTATGCATTATGGATTGACAGATGTATGTATGTTTCCTACCTTTCACGGGAAAACTACTAAACGAATTTTGTTAATACTTAGCACTGATGTAGCTTACCAACTTACCAACACATAGTATATAGAAAAGCGTTCGTCTGCGAGTGAAACCGCGCAGCATTGCTAGTTATAGATATATTGTTTAATTCCCTATGAGTATAATTATAGTGTAGAATATAAATAAAGTGTATTGAAATATATATCGATGCTTACAAATTAAAATTTAAAATTAAGAAATTATTAACAATTTATATTATTAATTTCTACTAGCTGTCGAACCTGTGGGCTGTGTCCTCTACAATAGAATGCTCACGCCGAATCATGGCACTGGGAATACATAGAAAAATCTAATTGTATGAAGATATAGAAACACAACATTCATTTAAGTACCTTGTGCATCACTTAGTTTAAGATCTTTATATGTATTCTTTGTTTTGTTTCCTGTGTAAAACCTTTTAAAATTTAAATGTATGCATGCGGTGTTTACCTACCTTAAATTGTACACTTAGTTTTAAGATTAATTTTATATATACTTGTTTATTTTGTGTAACAATTACTGGTAAACCTAATAAATAAATAAATAAATAAATTCAATTCAAAATGACAACCACTATCAACCCTAACCCTAGAAAGGGAAACCCCTAGGGAGACTTAACAAGCATACTAGAATAAAACAAGAAATTCTAACGTTTATTAAATCTATTAAATAATCAGTGACAGCAATGAAAAAAAAAAGAATTATATGTAATCATAGGATTGATGCTCCATCGTGTCGTTATTTATATTATTATGTAAGGTTTAACATCCTCATTACCTTACTAATTATTCTCCAAAACACATTCCATTCAAAATGGCAGCCACTGTCCTCAATGAAACAATTGCAAGTTTAACACATCAAGCTGATAACAGGAACATGAATCAATGTGCCACTTCAGCAATTAATTGCGCTCCTCATAATCATCGCGAAACGTAATAATTCTAAGCGCCGAGTCTTTGGGACTCTAGTGATGGGATTATGTCGATAATATTTATAATTCAAGACGTCTATATAATTATACCGGTTAAAAATATACATGAAAAAGCAAGATATAACTAAAACTCTACATTTTTAGATAAACTCTACTTTATTTTGTACCACTTAAAATTTTTGTTTAAGAAATTTATTTTACTAAGCTAATTTTATTTAAAAACATTTTTATTTTGAAAGCAAGTTATAGAGAACATACACACGTACGTTTGTAACTCAAACTAAAAAAACTCAAAAATTTATTTTTTTAATTAGACTTCTGCTAGAAGCACTTTGGGATCGTCATTACATAGACATATTTTACATAGATTGAGCTTCCTTGTTTAAAAGGAACTCCATTGACCATTTCGTGTCACTACATTGTTTGGTCACTTATTTATCCATCACGTGTGTCACTACACTTACTAAATCCCAAACCATCGACACCATACATCCCTATTCAAATATCATGTTCGGAGGGCGGGGAGGACTCAACTGGCGTTTGATTTATAGCCGCCTCCAGTCACAGGCCGCCGACGTAAATGCACTCACATTAATTGTTATTACGACCTCACAGTTTAAGCAATTCTAATTTAACTATTTATGGCTTCGTCTGCAATTGCTTGCAAGTGTTGTTACAATTAGACTGTGTGGTTGTGGCTTTATGATTTAGTATTTTATTATAATTAAGAGCGCGTTTTAGTTAAATGAGAATAGAAAATAATATTATTTTTAATATTACGGGGTGTAAGAAAGCATTAAGAGATAATGTAGAGTGGATAATATTAAAATCGACTCTACATTATCGTTTGCACTTTTACCTTAATATACCAAAAAGATGAAAGCTATTGAATTCCGCCTTTTTGTAACTTGCAGTGTAAATTTAATTAAAACAAGTACAGTAGAAAAATTCAGTTTGAAGTAGTATTAAATGAAAAGAACTCACATTTCTGCTATCAACGGAAACCACAAATATATACTGTTTATTCCGCGCATTCATTTGAAAAAGCTTCCAAATCCAGAGGGCGTGTCCCTCACAAGAATGGCCTCCTCAGCCTCCATTATGGCATTATAATACCAGCATTGTACAAGAAAACCATTATAAGGGTTACATAGATCCCAAACATTCATTGAATTGTGTCGCAAAAGTGGCTAAAACAACTTCATTACAGGGTTAGTCTGGTTTCAATTTGGTTAGATGTGACAATTGGCATAGTTTTGTGTATTATCTCGCTAAGGGCGGCCGCAAGGGCACAATGGACCGAACAGTTAAATTCTGTGAACTATTTCATGGGCACGTTGTTCTTTATTAGGGTCAAATCGTGTAATGTTTGGACAAGAATTTTTAATCGAGCCGCCTTCAAACCCTTATTTTGTAGTATATTTTATCCTCTTCAACTTGTTAAACTGTTTTTGTTCATAGGATGGGTTTGCGCATCAAAGATTTAATAAAAAAATAGGCAATTTTCACACTATTATACATACTTAGGTTGTGACTTGCTACGGATGATTTTAATAACTCGCTAAACAATTAACCAAACTCTATTATTGTTTCACATTTTAATAACAATAATAATTATTAGTTCACGACTGCTTCTTCATAAAGCCGATGACAAACTATTAATTGTAGAGACAATTAATTAATAGTTTGTTACCTAATGGTATGCGCTTTAAGCATTATTAATCAAAAAAGTATAAACACACAATAACCCTTTTAAAAACTCGTATATCTGTAGATTTAAGTATATTATCTTCTCGACATATTAGTAGAATCTCTGAACTAAAAGAAAAAGCTTCTGTTCTACAAATAACTCGCAATTTACTACTACTTCCAGCTTCCTCGTATTCATTAACATTAAAAATATTAACATAACACCGTTCAAGAATTAATTTTTATGACTAAAAGAGCTAGAAGTCCACGTCCGCTGTGGTTTGGACCGACATTAATTCCATACGTTACTTGGTCAAAAAGCTTTTACTGCGAATTGCACTTAATTCACGATTCATTGCAACTTCAGCACGTGGCTCACATAATAACTTGAATCAGCTTAAATTTACGTATATTTCTTGTTAAGTTAGCGTTATGTTATTTATGTTTAACTAACCGAATAAATGAGCAAATAAATGAATTTGATTTGATTTGACCGGTTTGTATGGAACATGTTTCAAAATTCATTCAAATGCATTCATGTCTAGTCGTAAAATATATAATCATTCGATGTTTAGATATTTTACCAGAAATGTAAAAAATAATACAAGAGAACAGAAACACGACGTGAACATCTTTTTAAAAATGTATAACGTGCAATAGCATAAAATATAGTGTTTAAAGCAGTGAGCTACATTCCAGGTCACTGAGCACTGAGTCCCATCTCTTTACCTCTGATGGCGTGTGAGAGCCCCTCGATATCCGTACCCATACCTATACCCGTACCCGTACCGATACCTATACCGATACCGTACCATATCTAACGTCTATTGTGCACGCATAAAGAACGCTTAGAAATGCAACGGATTGGAAATGTTTTTTGTTAATGCTTCGGATTTAAAGTGAGGAAGCTGTATAAAATATTGAGATTATTCTTCAAACTATCGATTTTCATCTGAAGATTAAAGTATTAGGTACTTAAATTTATGTGAAATTGAGTGCTGTAGAGGCAGATGCATTTCAAATGTGTTTTACTAATAAATTCCTACGAGTGGCTTACTTTTTGGAGCTTGCTAATCGTGCCTTCTATTTTAACGACAATTTCAACCGCACTCGATCTTATTTATGTACACTTACAACAACTACAGAAAAGATACGATCAAAATTTTTCTATACCTAACGAGTTATTAATAATATCTTTAACTAGGTACTTAAACGATTCAAACATCAACTCTCGCAAAAGCGCTTTGTTATTTTCTCTAATAACAACACCAAGGATCTCCGTTATTTGAGCAACATATAACTACAAACAACGATAGAAACCAATAAGGCAAAGTGCATGCAACTTGCCGGAGTCCGGTCGGAATGTTGCAGCTAAACTATACAGTTACAGTGAAACAAAGAAGTCGCGTAAATTGTCAACTTTCCATTCCGCCCCATCGCTCGGGAAAATGTTGTTTTGACACGACACAATTTCGACTTATTAACTTTCATTTTATGGAATTTAGTACGACTTTTATGTTGTTAGCGCATAATCAGGACGTTAGTTCAATATTTACAAGTATTTACTCAAATAAGCGCTGTACTGTCTAAAATAAAGTTACATGAAACAACTTCGTTCGCGGCTAATTCCTGTGTTTTCTATTCGTGAAAAAAAAAACTCCTCAATCAAATTAGAATATCATGCTATATAATATTTTTTTATATAAAAGGAACATGCATATTTGTATACGAAAAAGAAACAAATATGTACCTAATTGTATTCATAACTTGGATAATATTTTAATGCTTATAAAATACCTCTCAGAGACGAAGGGGCATTTGCATAAACAAAAAGACGATAATATTTCAAAGTTTATTTAATTTATTCATAGATAAATTAAACAACAATTTAAAAGTCTTCAATAAAAACTAATTTCGAGCTATTAAAATAATTTGTTTGAAAAGGCATTATCAGATACTAAATAAACATGAACAATTTCAAGTCGCTCCGCTTTGCTTTGAGAGGAAACTTAATCTCAACTAATTCCTAAACGAATCCACTCAATTAACAACTAATATAAATCACTAATTGGATTTCTGAAATTGTACACTACACTAAGAATTTCTGATTATTTACTTTGTAGACGAGTAACGGTTGGCAAATTATTTATTTAATAAATAAAATGCTTTACAGCGAGAGAAGGTATTACAAAATTCATTTCAAAAGGTAGACTGTAATAATGTTAACAAACTAATTTTCACAACTAAAATATTTTTGTAGAGCTCAAATATTGTAAAAAGAATAAGTAAATGCCTAAGTTTTCACTGTATATTTAAACAATAACTATAATAATATGATGATGACTGATCGTAAGATAGACAATAGAAAGATACATACCTAATTTATTGAATGAAAGAAAAATGTATTTAGCCTAACGACAAAATATGAACGACAATTCCTTAGCGACTCTACCTATATTTTTCCTCGCCTTGACGCAAACAAAACCGGCGGAACAGCTAGTGATATAGGTAGATAAATGCAGAGAAAATAAAACATTATTCAGCATTAAAACCTCACGTCTTCATTAATCTACATTTTAATAATACGCTTTTCGCTTCTCATCGTGACCTCGACATTACGCGAATACTGCTCAAAACTGTTCGACGTTTTATTAATATTATATCTGAAAAAATTCGTTGATTAATCTGAATTTATATATTAAAGAGTAAATATTTCGTCATTTTCAAGTTCTTAAGTTAGTTTGCAACAGAAGATGAAGAGAAACTTTCACAAGGAAAAGCGTGTGTGCTGAACATACGTGTCAGAAGTGAAACTTCTTTGGCAAGATTCAAAGATACCAAAATCGTCGCCATGACGTGACGATATTACCATGACCCGACCTTGAAATTTTACATCCGCCTAAAGAACTTCAAAAAAGGTATAACATAAACAAAAAATATTTATAAATGAACGTGACTAAAGCCAACATCGAGCAAGCAACAGAGTGTGCGGAACGCGCGAAGTTTTTTCATAATTCACCATCCGAGCGCCATTTCCGCTGCTTTTCATTCAATAACAGACGGAGATTTTCCTATTTTTGCGCTTCTAACGTTGTAGCGGATTACTCCTAATACTGAGTCATATTTATATATTTATGTGTAAATTTGAAAAGGTAAGATATGAGTATATGGTAGAGAAAGAGCTTAGAAGCATATTATATGTGAACAGTAATGTGAACTGATTTTCAAATAACTACTTGCGCAAACAATCGGTACTAAAATCCTTTTAGCTATGTTAAAGAGCCATTTATGTACTAATTTGATTTAATTCCAATTACAAACTATTTATTCGTAATGCATCAAGTTAGTAAATAGTAATACGTTAACGTGTTTTTGTAATTCATAAAATAGCAGCTTTCTCAGCTAATGATATTATCATAGATATTATTATTAGTGTACTTAAGAAACTCTAGTAAAATACATTCATTATTTAACTTGGTAATATCCCATTTATTATAATTGTTTATCATCATCATTAAAACAAAACCCAAACAAATCACACATCTCACGACAGTCTCCATTTGAGTGTCATGTGTGCAAACTTGTAAATTGGTACACAAAGAACTGCTCGACAAGTTTGGAGCAATGCTAATGAGCAGGGCATTACCCTCGCAAAACTTGGCTCTTGCTGAAAACAACTTTTTGACTGAGATACGAAATATACAGAGACGTTTTGTTTAAGGGTGCAGTTTTATGTGCAGAATTATGTGCATAATTCAACGAAAAACTATTTCTAATTACAATAATTATAGTTTTTAAATTCTATTTGGTTTAATAAAAATAATTGTAAAATTAACACAGATATATAATTTGTAAGTTTGTTGTAAAAAGTCGCAAATGTTACGTTACATAAATACTCTTATTCCTTGTTATTACAATATTTTCTCTAACGTGTCGAATTTAACGAACTAAGGATTAGGATAACAATAAATCTGCAGATTTCCACAGCTACATATTTAGTTATAAAGCAGTGTAGGAGTAAAAGAAAATACGAATGTTCCAGGATCACCCACTCCATGTTTGAACAAAGCGAACGACCAATACGTCAATTGAATTATTGATTTATAATAAAAGTTATATTTGTATTCAATAATATTTCTTGCTGCTTGCTTATTGCTTTCTGTTTGTTATATTTTCAAGGCCATTCAAAGCGTAAGAAGAGTGCTTTATAGACAGTTGGATGGACATTCACTACATTAATTCCAAAGCCATATAAATGATAAAATGTAGTACATATACGCTTACCTATAATACGAGTATACAATTTTCCTTTGTTTCAAAAAGTTTTGCATTAACACGTTAAAGTTAAGACGAATGAATTTGTCTTACAATATTAAGAGAATTATTTATAACCTTATGTAATAAAATTACATGAAAAGGAGACGGTCGTAAGCTCATATAAAATCTGGAATTCGATTTAGCCTTAACACAATACACAAAATACATTTATTGTTCCGCTAAAATATCAAATATACGCGTACCTATATTAGGTTTATGTCTGTTAGCGTCATACCCACAAAAATGGGTCATAAGCGTCTTGAAACTATAAAGGCAAATATTCAGAGAGGCGGTATATATCCGTTAGGCGGCTTGGCGAGCGAGGAACCGGTTTATTAATTCATTTTTATGGGCCATACAGTTGCAAGCTGATTTAACAGCCTTGGTGCAGGCAGCTTTCACATATCGTCATGTACTCTTGACTCAACATGAAAAATACCTATCTGAGCATTTATTTATGTTACAAGAATGCATTTAGAATGGGATTTGAATCGTTATATTAAATTAAACTACATGTTTAGGTGCCGTGACAGAAAGCAGTTTCCATAGAAAAGAGAAGGAAATTCTGTAGTTAGGTACGTTTTTAATCAAATATTGTAGGTTTTAGCTTATTCTGTAATTCTTTATATGATATAGAGTCTTTCGTAAACATTTATTTAAATAAATGAAAATAGGGTAAAGTAAAAATACAATTGGGTCAATTAAAATATTCAACGAAAAACAGATTAATCAGAATAAACGTCTCAACAAACACTGAATTGGCCTCGACTTTTCTTCGAGATTAAGTTGCCATATTTTCTTTGTTTGCTATTTCTTCAATATTTTTATGTTTGACGTTCATATTAAAATGGCTGAAGGAATTTCAATAACTCACATACACTCTATCGCAGTAAATAATATTGTTCAGCTGGATCAAAGTTAGCGTGGGTCGCTAGTATAGTTATATTTAGTTTGCTAATGGTTTTCATATTGAATTACATGTTTTTCTTTTCCAAATATATCGTTAAATACATATTTAATAATAATGCGATACGCTGCAGGATGTGAGTGCTTTATTTATTTATTATTTCACGCAAATGTTGGCGCGTTACCAAAACCGCGGCGAAGGAGTGGATGCTGGGCGGATACGGATTTTTTAATATGCGTGATATATGAGCTGTACTTCCCTAATGTTTAACTATTTCCAGAAAACATTTGGATTTATTCGAAGCAAAATATTTGCGTTTTTAATGTCGCGTCACTGTTGGAACTGCAATTTGGAGACGCGAAAACAGGAAATAAGATTCTTGTAGGTTTTTGTTCGCGTAGCAATGGCGTAGCTGCGTCTACAGTGAGTTCAACTTAAATAACTATAACGAACAGGATCGAAAGGAATTTCTAAGAGCGCCTGTAAAAGCACCTCTGAAACAAGTCTAATTAAATAGACATATATATTTTCGTTCCGCACTAAATCTGAGAAATATGAAAAATAATAATAACTCAATATATAGGCGTAGGGATGTGACGACCCCACCGCCCACGGGTTGGATAACTGTGTGACAGTAGTTATCCAACCCGTGCAATCAGTCATAAGGCGTAGGGATGTGACGACCCCACCGCCCACGGGTTGGATAACTGTGTGACAGTAGTTATCCAACCCGTGCAATCAGTCATAAGGCGTAGGGATGTGACGACCCCACCGCCCACGGGTTGGATAACTGTGTGACAGTAGTTATCCAACCCGCGCAATCAGTCAGTACCCATTCCCAGCAAGTGTGCAAGCCGTGCTTCAGCTGGGGAGTACATAGGGTACTAAAAATATATGCAACTTAACGGTTTCCTCGGGGAAGTGGGCGACCCTCGAGTGTATAAAGCCTGTTATATGGATGGAAGAGAATAGAATGCGAACTGGGCCGCTTCCTGGGGGTCGCCAGGGCGCGCCTGGAGCTGGCGCTGGGCGCGGCAGCATGCGGGACGCCAGCCAATCCCGCCGACCGACCCGACCACCTGGTCGGTCGAACCCACCATCCCCACCAGTAAGCTTGACGACAGCAGGGCCGGCAACGACCCAGCATATGGAGTCCGCTACTGGTGGAAACAATAAAAAGACTCGCATGAGATGGTCAGCTGACCAAAATAAAAATGCCATGCGAGCATATTATAGGGCGACTGAGGGTGAAACCAACCGGACTGGGTACCGAGTGCGACTGCTCCGCGAATTCAACATCTTGGAACCCAACATCACCCTCACTGAACAAAATCTGGTGGACCGAGTTCGATACATCTTGCGCAGGAACATCTTTAGCGCCTCCGAACTCGAACAACTAGGATGTGCGGCTGTTTCCGCGGAAGCCCCTGAACCGATGGGCGTTGATGACCCACCCGATGTGTCAGTCCTTTTTGAGGAGAACACCGGGGTGGAGACCAATGCGATCGGAGCGGGGGAAACTGAGGAAATAGCTACCCAGGACATGGACAAGATCAGGAGAGAGCTTGAGGAGACGATCTCTCATTACCGAGGAATACCGGTTGAGCAGCGCTCCCAGCTTCCTCGCGTTCCCTATAGAGCGTCGACCAGACTTACCGTTGAGACCGTTAATAAATTACTGCCGCCATATTTGGAAACCAGTACTGACATTGGTGATACGGGATCGATACTATACGCTGCGGCGGTAGTCGTGTGTCGAGCGGTGGGGATTAACTTCTCGAATACGGGAAGAGGATCTCCGCAGCGACATACGACACCTGCTTGGAGGCGTCGTATCGAAACTCGAATCGCTAATGCCAGAGTCCTCATCGGTAAGCTTACTGCTTTTAGGGCCGGTAACACAAGACCGCGAGTGATGCGCTTTGTCAGGTCTGCAATCAGTGAGATATCTCACAATCTGCCCCAGGCAGAGCTATTGCGAATAGTGACAGTGCGCATCGATACCCTGAAACAGCAGGTCGCAGCTTGGGGGAAACGCATTAGACGGTACTCTGAAACAACAAGGAGACACCGTGAGAATCGTCTCTTCGAAAGTGACCAAAGGAAGTTCTACAAGTACCTTCAATCTGGGGCTCGGAAAGCACACATGGGGCCACAACCCGAAAAGGCGGACCTGATTGCCTTTTGGCGTGGAATATGGTCTCATGCTGCTGAGCACGTCGAAGGTGCTTGGATGATGGAGCTGGAGGAAGCGTGTGTAGCCTTACCACCCATGGACCCTGTTGTTGTCACAAGAGACGACATCAGCGCAGCAGTCCGAAAATGCCCGAACTGGAAAACTCCAGGGGTAGACGGACTTCAGACTTACTGGCTGAAAGGGTTCAACGCATGCCATGCTACCTTAGCCCGCCAATTTGGAGAAGCGATTGAGCACCGCTTGCTTCCAAACTTCCTCACTACTGGGGTCACTTATCTAGCTCCTAAATCCAACCGCTCCGCTGACCCGTCACAATACCGCCCAATTACGTGCCTACCTACCATCTACAAGGCATTGACATCTGTACTGGCGGCCAAAATTGCCAAGCATATAGATGGCAATAGAATTTTGGCAGATACACAGAATGGATGTCGGGCGGGTGGTCGCGGAACTAAGGAGCTTCTCCTGATCGACACGGTTATTGGTCAGCAGGTCAAGCGTAACAGACGCAACTTATCCGCTGCCTGGATTGACTATAAAAAAGCATTTGACTCGGTCCCCCATACATGGTTAACGAGAGTCCTGGAACTTTATAAGATCGATCCTTCGATCCGAGGGCTTCTCGGAACATGTATGGGGCAATGGAGTACAATGCTTTGTCTCCAAGGTAAGCGGCTGTCTGACGCGGAGGACCGAATAAAGATACGGCGGGGTATTTTCCAGGGCGATTGCCTGAGTCCTCTATGGTTTTGCCTGGCACTAAACCCTCTAAGCTATTTGCTTGAGAGATTAGGATCCGGATTTCAGCTTCGCAGGGGTGGCCTAAGACTTAACCATCTGCTCTACATGGATGATCTCAAATTATTTGCGCCTAATAGGTCCAGGTTAACGGAGCTGCTAAAAATCACGTGTGATTTTAGCAGCTCCATTGGCATGGAACTTGGGGTGGATAAGTGTGCGGTTATACATGTGGAGCGGGGTAAAGTAACCGCGTCTGATGACATAACACCATCTGGCGCGGCCCATCTTAGGGTACTTACAGAGGCTGAAACTTACCGATACTTGGGTATGTCACAGAATATATGTGTGGAGGGGGTGAGCGTGAAACAGGATGTTGCCGAGGTGTTTTGTGAACGCATGACAAAAGTTTTCAACAGCTATTTGTCGGGCGTGAACAAAATACGAGCGTTCAATACCTGGGTCATGCCCGTTCTCCTGTACACATTTGGCGTACTCAAGTGGACTCAGACCGAACTGAACGCCCTGGACCGGAAAGTCCGCACAACTATGACTCTGCATCGGTTGCATCACCCGAAATCGTCAGTGATGAGGCTGTATATCCCTAGAAGGTGCGGTGGTCGTGGCATGTTAAGTGCCCAATCGCTGCACAATCGGGAGATATGCAAACTCAGAGACTATTTCCTTGCAAAGGTTAGTCATGCAATCCATGCTGAAGTCATAGAATGTGACAAAGGACTCACTCCCCTATCCCTGGCCAAACAGGACTGGCAAAAGCCGGCGGTGCTCAGCATTTCCGACAGAGAGGCCATATGGAAAGAGAAAGAGCTACACGGTAGGTTTCACAGGATTCTGCATGAACCTCATGTAGATTTCTTGTCCTCCGTGCACTGGCTGCGTTTCGGTGACCTCTTTGGGGAAACCGAGGGTTTTGTCTGTGCGATACAGGATCAGGTGGTTAAGACGAACAATTATCGGAGGTACATCATAAAGGACGGGACCCAGGACTTATGTCGTATGTGTCACCGTCCTGGAGAAACTCTCCGACATGTTACTTCCGGTTGTTCCATGCTTGCCAACACTGAGTACTTGCACAGGCATAACCTAGCAGCTAGGATTATCCACCAAGAGCTCGCTCTGAAGTATGGCCTTCTTGTCGGAAAAGTGCCTTATTACAAGTACGCGCCGGAGCCGGTCCTGGAAAATAACCGTGCCAAATTGTACTGGGATCGGCCCATCATCACAGACAGGACTATTCTAGCGAATAGACCTGATATTGTGGTGATGGACCTAGCAACTTCCAGGATTTTCTTGGTAGACATCACTATCCCACATGACGACAATCTTGTTAAGGCCGATTCAGATAAACGGCTCAAATATCTGGATCTGGCGCATGAGGTTGTCGAGATG
The DNA here is from genome assembly GCF_905220415.1 of Colias croceus. NCBI lineage: Eukaryota > Metazoa > Arthropoda > Insecta > Lepidoptera > Pieridae > Colias > Colias croceus. Next base: position 7,373,669 of record NC_059562.1, read on the forward strand.
TGGGGCGGTGTGTCTGCCGAGATAATCCCCATAGTTGTGTCCACCAATGGGCTGATTCCTTCCTCCTTAAAACAATATTTAAGGAGGTTGGATTTACCGGTAAAGCCCATGACAGTGGGGATACAGCGGGCAGTCCTGCTGGACAACGCTCGGATAGTCCGCAGGTTTCTCACTCAATCGCCCTAGGCTCCGGCCGTCTGGCCACTCAGCCGGAGTTGTTTAAAACACCGCCGCGAGGCGAGATACTTGCCCCCCCAACTCAATAAATGTATCAGTCTACTGATAATCTGCACCCGTCAAGGTTTTTTCACAAAATAATTATTAGATAGTGAGCGACTACAACTAGCAACCTATTTACGATAGATATTTTTTCCCCAAAAAGAAAAATCAATCTCAAGTTATCCATAATTTGGAATTATACCTACCTACATGTGCATGTGCATCTTTTAATCAGACAGAATTAGATAAAACCTCATCTCAATTCACAGTTCCTTATTACATTATATTATGTGTGAACTGTGAATGTATATTTCATATTGTATTATATTTAAAAAAAAAATATTTGTACAATAATGACGTGACTTCCGGCAAGTGGCCGCCAGCGATGATCACACGCATGCGTAAAGCGCAATGCTCGAAATTAAATTGAATGGATTTAAAAATGTTAACTCGACCGACAATTGTTAAGGGTCGGTCTACATGACGAACTTTTTAAAACTCATAATTTATTCTGTTTACCGCATGTTTAATTTTTCCTAATCCCTGTATGAAAGGATTTTACATGATTGCGGAAAATAAAGAACAAATTTTGCTGTTTTTGTGTGTTTGTAACTTCGGTGTGCGTAGTTTCAGATATTAAATCATCATCATCAGCCCATATACGTTCCCACTGCTGGGACACGGGCCTCCTATGAGGGTACAGGCCATAATCCACCGCGCTGGCCAAGTGCGTGTTGGCGGATGACACATGTCGTCGAACTTTTTTTTTAATTCTTCGACATGTCGGTTTCCTCACGATGTTTTCCTTCACCGATCGAGCAGTGGTGATGTTACAACATGCGCAGATAAATTGAAAAATCAATTTAATTCCTGCGCGCTCGCCTGGTCTCGAACCCCGGACTTATCGATTCGAAGTCCGAGGTCTCACCACTGAGCCACCACTGCTCGATCGAGATATTAAATATAAAATATCTATTTAATAATTTAAATAAAGCTTCACTTTATCTTTTGTGAGATGTAGTATTTATTCAATAGTAAGATAAAGATTAGATGATAATAATAATAGATGAATGAATAATCTAAATTATGACTTCGAAGGTGACTCCATAAACAGAAAATTTGTGTAGAATAATATTATAAGTTAAACTAAGCTAAACTTTAAAATTAAATTTAGTTAGATTTTGTGATTTATATCTGATAAATATAACTGTATCGATTTTAAATAAAATTAATAAATAAGTCAAGGTTTATAATTATTAAACGTAAATTCTTAAGATAGACCGTGTAGGTGATATCGAGCTATACAATAATTATTGATTGTAAGGGCAGATGCATTATGCAATATGCATACATATGTTTCACTGATCGATTTTCTTTAGAGACAAGTAGGTGATCAGCCTTCTATGTCCTGCCAGACCGAGACATTTTTTTTCTTCGTCTTGACCGGGAATCGATTCCCGGTGAAGACCCAGGCCCCTCGGTTCTACGCTCACGCGTCAACCACTGTACCAAGGAGGCGGTCAAATACATAAATACAAAAAATACATCTTAATAATATAATACCAGCTGAAACATAATAAATAATACAATTTTATTATATCCCACAATGAAGTGTTCTGTGTAGGACTGCGCTCACAGATGTCGAAATTTTAAATTAATTATACGTAATTCAGCATTCTGGCTGAGCAATAAATGAAACAGTATTAAATGCGTGATAATCAATTTTTTGTTGCACTCCCGTGACGGTAATTAACTTCTGAAACGTTTCATTTTATTGGTCGCGATTCTTATTTACAAAAGTTATTTATTTTAAACGTTTTTAGATATTGAATTCTACAATATTTTATTAGCTCGGGATCGACTCGACCGACTTAAAAAAAAAGGAGGCTCTCAATTCGACCGGTATATTTTTTTTTATGTATGTACACCCGAGCTCTAATATTAGGCCGAGGTTTCTGAACCAATTTACGTGATTCTTATTTTGATTGATGCGGAATAGTTTCGAATTGGTCCCATAAAAATTTGATTCGGATAGGCCCAGTAGTTTTTATTTTATGAGCATTTTGTCTGATCTCGATGACTTAATTGAAGTCTAGCAAGTAACTTTGATTCACTCCCCCGTTACCGATTGAACTGAAATTTTGTATACGTATGTAAATTGGATAGCGGTGACAAATTATCATGACATAGAGCTGATTTGATGATGGAATCGGAAGGTGGCCATAGGAACGCAGTAATTAATTGACTCAAATTTATCGAGTTTGGGCTCGTTTGATTCGTGTTGAAAAAAATACACTAGAAATATGCACCAACACATTTTCGAAAATTAACTTGCGACAAGGAACGGGAAGCAATCTACTTAAAAAACTACATGTATTACATTATTATTTTTGACTGATCACAAAAGTGTTCATAAGAATCATTACAACGAAAAATTGCCCCAAACAAATGTTTAATGGTAACTCATCCTTGTGAATGGTTTAAAATGGAAGAACAATTTGATAATGAGACTCTCGAATCGGGAACAACTCAGGAAATCAAAATATATAACATCAATTGTGAGCGAGCATTTCGGAGAACCCCACTAGGGCTGCCACATTGCACTTATAACTTCAGTTACATAGTATATTATCATTACCATAATATTAAGCAAAGTCGGTTCCCGCGTCTGTCTGTACCTATGTATGTATGCTTAGATTTTTAAAACTACGCAACGGATTTTGATGCAGTTTTTAATAATAGAGTTGCTCAAGAATCAGGTTTTAGTAGTAGTAACTAGTAGTAAGTTAATATTATAATTTATTAGGTCTTAGACAAACGGGGCAAAGCCGCGGGCGGAAAGCTAGTATAAGATACATTATCGTTTTCAGATAAATATCGATTTAAAAGCCCATTTTACTAAAGTATAGAAGCTAATGGAATTCGTTTTATTCATGTTTTCATATACTTAGTAACTATTAAATAATATTAACTTAACTAGGAAATAAAGAACTTTAATAAGGATTTATCCGTATACTTCTAGGAATCTATAAGACGAATTATGTAACTTAACAAAACTTTTAGGCTTTCTCCGAATCACAAATATAATTATTATACTTTATTGTACATTGTAGATGTTTTGTCTATTTTACCTTATTGATATAAATCATTATTTCTTCACAAATCACACAATTTCCTAAACAACAAAATTTAAATAACACAATCATAATATACAAAGTTCATTCTAATATTTCTAATATATATCATAAAGGCGAAAGTTTGTATGGATGTATGGATGTTTGTTACTCTTTCACGTAAAAACTACTGAACCGATTACAATGAAATCACAATGAAAGCACACATATAGAGGGTAACTTGGATTAACACATAGAATAGATAACACATTTTTATCCCGGAAATCCCACGGGAACGGGAACTATGCGGGTTTTCCTTTGCAAATGCGGGCGAAGCCGCGGGCGGAAATCTAGTGATAAATACACCGTGAACACTGTTTGAACTAGATTTTCTACAGATTCGTACTAATTACGTAAGTGATAATATAACAATCAGCAAAATTGACTTAATCGTTCCGTAATTAAATTTGACTTTTATGCAAAAAATAAACAAGGGTCTGTTGAGTATTTATTTACAACAAGTACACAAAATATATATATACCTTTACCTATAAATACTACGAATGCTTCCCCTTTTACATTTAACATGATTTCCTTCAACATTCCAAGAAATATTATTTCACTATTTTCACAATTGAAATTTTATTCATATTGCATACACCGGGAAAAGGAATACAAAGCACTTGTTCTGTGAATTTGATTGTAAAATTTTAATTAAATACTGACTGTTTGTTCGAGTATTAATCAAAAACTTTTCAACAAGAATTGATCAAATTTTCTGAGATATTTGTAACAAACAATTAATCTTGAGTTAGAGTAAAAACTACTGAACCGATTACAATGAAATTTAGCACACATATAGAGGGTAACTTGGATTAACACATAGGATAGTTTTTATCCCGGAAATCCCACGGGAACGGGAACTATGCGGGTTTTCCTTTGCAAACGCGGGCGAAGCTGCGGGCGGAAATCTAGTAATATATATTTTGATAGTATTCATCATTATTTATAGTAAAGTTCGGTCCAACCCTATCCGCTGACAATGGCTCGATAATCCAAATATATGGGCGGCGAGAGCGTGCGATTACGATTGCATTTTTTGATAAAACTCGCCACCGCAGCCATCTTTATTTAACTCACGTTAATGAAGCCATCTATTTAGTTTTTAGACACGGACACAAAGGGTTTTGGTAATGAATGGAGAGAATATAATATTGTGTTGTGAACATCGTGTTTTTCTATGTAGAGCGATATTTTAGTTTGGTAGAAAAATATGATCAGGTAAATTATATTAATTTTTTTAAAGTGTAAAAATACAATATGAATCTTATTAAGAAATGTATTGAAACATTATACCTAATTATTTTTGATTACTTACCTACGATACCAACTTAAAATATTAGTTGGAGTTTCTAAGTATACATTATATTTTGTGGAAAATCGATCCAAAACTGTCATTTTAATTTATTAAGAATAAGTAGATTTACTTATTTTTAAAACAAGGAAAACAAGGTAATTGAATTTTTTAAACCTTAATACGACTAAAGCCACGAAGTTGCCAAATTTGATGAATCCCTGAAATATATCGCTAATTCGAAGCTGAGACCTCAGCTTGTAGCTAACAAGGCTGGACCGTTTCCAACATGCGGTTCAATCCTAGATTGAAAGAGGAAAATAAATTATACCTAATTTCTATTAATTTATTTTACATTTTGCACGACGATGCGAAGCATCAGAGAGTGCTTTACGATCGAAAAATTTTTTTCGCCTCATTTTTGCAGCTATTCTTATTATTATAGCCTTGTTAGTTCACGGAATCAAGATATTTTGCATACTATTGTCGAGATAATTTAGTGGAGATTAATCCCATACTTTTTAAAAATTGATTTACTTCAATAGAATTGGAAAAAAACACCGAAATAGGTCAAAAAAATTTCCTGTCTGTCATGTGTGAAACCTGAAAACACTATAACTTGTGAAAAAATCCATCATTTGAGTTAAATTTTTTTTTAAATATTCTAATCGACGATTGTAGGTCACTGAATGCGAATGATTAATTAATTCAGTGTCGTTTAATTGCAATTAATAAAAAACGAAAACTACAAGACTGTATATCTATATAATATATATATATATTTTTTTTTTATATTTCATAATTAAATGAGCATTATGAGTCGTGCACTTTTGGATTTTCCAAATAATTTCTTTAATATTATCTTGTATAGGTATTTGTTTTAATCGCGACTTAACCAACCTATCATATTATAGGAAAATTTGTTTGTTGTTGATTGAATTGTTTACTTTGTGTATGGTCGTCTTAGATCTATTTCAGAACATGAAAATAAATGAGTTGAATTTATATTTTTTGGTTTTTATGGCATTCATTCGTGATCGAATTTTTTCTATTCTTTATAAATTTATAAATTTATATTAATAAATGAGTTATTTCTTGTTAAAAATAAACTAATATGTTACTACATTCTGATTCCTTAAGTATGTGTCGTGGTAAGCGGGCGCTCTATATTATGTAAAAATAATGAATTGGTTCCTTAAAGGACTTATAAATAAGCTCTATTGCTGTGCCTGATTGATAATTTAATTATTTGTGTATCGTGAATAAAACTGACTTGAATGAAATTTCGTAGGATTTTTTTACAACCAGGAAATCAATATGACTCAGTTTACCTATGTAGACTGCAAACCAAGGCTTTCAAGTTATAAATAAATGTTAATTTTAACTTTATATTAATTAAAACACATTTTCTAAAAATAAATAAGGCGATATTAGAATAAAGGGACAGTCATTGTTGTGGAAAAAGCTAATAAATTAACCGAATGAATTACAAGAGCGGGAAAGTAAATCTTTTTGTGTAAATATAGGCCTTTAAATAAATTGAATCGTCTATTTGATATGCATGGGGGCAAATACAAGTATTTTTATTTCGTTAACGTCGTCGAGTATTCATTGCCCATACAGTGTTCAATATTTATGATCTGATAATGAAATTGCGGGATTTAATTAATAGAAAAGGTGATATGGGATGTACCTACTTAGAAACATAAACACAACCCATTATACAGCGTGTTCCATTTAAGAAGAGGAAGGCGTAAACTCAAGTGAATTATGGAAGCCCTTGACATCCATAATTTTCTGAATTATTCAAACTCGCATTTTAATCGACTCATTTGCCCTCCGAGGCGGGTTAACCGTTATAATACCGTTATATCATACCGTTATCCCATAACGGTTATGCAATAACGATAACGGTTACCGATACTCGGTTGCCATGGTGATGCGTGCGGATAAAGCTGGGGGTTAATTCATTAAATGTTTCATTAATTCAAAGTTTACTTCAGTTTCTTGCCCTTCGGCTGTTTGCGCACAGCGATCTTCATTTACATGAGATGTTGTGAACACCACATGTAGTTTAAGATGTATTTATACTGGTATAGATAATATTACATGTTATCAAACTACTGTGTAGGTATGTATCTAGAATAAGCGTCCATACAGTTCATCTAGTTTAAAACTAACTTCAGTCCGTGTGATGGAAAACAAATAACGAATAATTGTACTGAAACAGTTTGCACTTTTTTTCTGTAAATAGAATAGAACTTTATTTGCTTTAAATGCAGTAGAGGAAGTTGTTACACAAAACTTTATAAAACAACCATGTTTTGTTCATCAACAGGCTATGCATAATGCATATTGAATATAGCTTGAGACCTAACAATTTAGATTTACCTACATTATAATTATTATAGTTTACACAGTCAACTTAATTATTATTTACAAATAACAGAATGACATTTTATATTCATTCCAAAACAAAAAGCGTAATTAAATGATATTATTCCTTTAAACAATTACATAATAGTACTGACGTTAATTCAATTTTCGCATCAAATATTCGTTTGTGGAGTAAAATGTACTTATAGAACAATAATACATCTATACATATTATAATAAATCTGTAGAAGGGTCAATTCTGTACATTGAAAATTTTGAAAAAATAAATACCAGGGGGTGTTACTGGATCGATATCAAACCCAATGATTAAAAAAAATTTTGTCTGTCTGTCTGTCTGTCTGTATGTGAAGGCATCACGTGAAAACTAGCGGTTCGATTTCGATGAAACTTGGTATAATTATACCTTATTATCCTGGGCGTAAAATAGGATACTTTTTATCCTGAAAAAATACATAGAAAAAAATTGATCTTAATTTTTCAGTTTTATCCATAGACGTTGTTCCGTAGAACCGCGAACACACGTTGCGTATTATTATAGGCCTAACCGTATTTGGGAATTGGGTCCAATAGATATTTATAAGATGTTATTGTCAGAGGTCTCAAAATGGAGAAATAAACCATCCACGCGAAGACCGACATCCGCGCGGACGGAGTCGCGGGCGGAAGCTAGTATTACATAATAATGCAATACATTTTATGCAATACATTTCGATTTGTAATGGGATTTTAAACTGTTAAAACATAATTAAAACTACAAATTGCTTCAAATCTTATTTTTTTATTTAATGTTGGTAGTAAGCGACATTCTGCTTGATGTTGGTAGTGCCAAGTGGCCTTTGTGTAAGATCATGTAAATTTCTAAACCCAGTTAGCGCCCTTTAAAATGTAAATGAGGTCTCGAGACCTCTTGTAAGTGATTTTTTTGTACGAGCAAGTAAATGATTAGCCTTCTATACCAACTTGAATAAGACGTGTTTCTGGGCTCTATATCCACGAACTATAATATAAATATAAATATTTCATATTAAAGTCTTGTTTAATGTATTATGTGTACTATTTTACGCGAGAATTGATTCCAGTATTCCTGTTATTCCCATTAAAACAATGGTTAATATAAATACATATACACAATGAATCGCACGCGCCGTCAGTCGCCTGTAACTCAATAACTCGACCCTCGTCACTCAATACTCTCGCACGCACTCATTGAGAAATAATTCATTTACGAACCTATTATTATCTTAGATTGCCACAAACATTTCTTTTATACGTATCATTCTAACCAATAATAATAAAACATGGAGCTCATTCTAGTTTAAAACTAATTAGCAGTAATCAGTGTATAGGTTCCTCTTCTAATCTATACATATAATAAATCTGTAGAAGGGTCAATTCTGTACATTGAAAATATTGAAAAAATAAATAGCAGGGGGTGTTACTGGATCGATACCAAACCCAAATATGTAATTAAAAAATTTTTTGTCTGTCTGTCTGTCTGTCTGTCTGTCTGTCTGTATGTGAAGACATCACGTGAAAACTACCGGTTCGATTTCGATGAAACTTGGTATAATTATACCTTATTATCCTGGGCGTAAAATAGGATACTTTTTATCCTGGAAAAATACGTAGAAAAAAAATAATCTTACTTTTTCAGTTATCCATAGACGTTGTTCTGTAGAACCGCGAACACACGTTGCGTATTATTAATTTATTATAGGCCTAGCCGTATTTGGGTCAGATAGATATTTATAAGATGTCATTTGTCAGAGTTACTCAAAATGGAGAAACAAACCATCCACGCGAAGACCGACATCCGCGCGGACGGAGTCGCGGGCGGAAGCTAGTTTCCAATATAATTTGTATCTAAATAATTCATAGATATTTGTCTATCATTTTACCATGACGACTAAAATATTTAAAAACATAAAACTTACAAGCATTTATTGCAAATACAACAATGAAATATTATTTGTTCGAAAACATTAAACATTCACCTTTTCCAATTTATAATAATTAACTTATTAATTTTTACTGTAATAAAACTGTGCATACCCCATCACGAAAATAATAAAAAGCATAATTTATTATCTGGCCCGCGCAACTACGTTTTCTTCAAATGGAATATCGCTCTCCATTTTACGTTTTTCATTTTCTTGAAGTCAATCAAATCAGTTCCAAATTCGCGCGTTCAAAACAAGCTCTTCAGCTTTCTCAAAGGAAGCAGAGTTTTTTATAATATGAATAATAACATTACACGAGTTACAAAGTGCACATAATCCGAGATTACAATCAAAACAGACTGTGTAACAACACCCAGGGCTGCAACTGCGAAGTTATTACACAAATGTTGGAGTAATGTATTCGCTTTGAGCCCTGACAGGTGACGGACGGACGGCCTGTATGAATTTATAACGGTGCGAATGAAAAGCCCGAACGTTTTATGGAGATTTTATTTTTCGGAATGGAATGTTAGATTTTAAATCGTTTTCTAAATAAGTTTAACACTCTATGTTAGAATCTATATATAAAATATCTTCTCGGGTATCAAAATATCTCTATACCAAATTTCATGCAAATTGGTTCAGTAGTTAAGACGTGATTGAGTAACAGACAGACAGACAGAGTTACTTTCGCATTTATAATATTAGTATGGATTTCGGGCGTATGAATAAACGTATAAAGCTTCTTTGCCTCTATTTCTACGGAGCAATATTCCGAATCAGCGACTATGAAGTAAAATATAAAAGTTAATACCAATGTAACATGTTCAATGTTCATACTTTCAACTAGTGTAGGAAACAATTCTCAAAAATATGTATTTTTGAGCAATAATGAAGCTAGTAATGATTTTTATTGGTTTTAATGATCGATCACATCACAAAGCGGAAAGTTCCGCAGCTCGGTGCGGCTCCTAATTGAACGCTTTTCATAGAAAATATTAATTAACGATTAATTGGGATACGCCTTAAATGCTTTCAGATTATTAGTGCCATATAGCGCCAATCGATTTTCGACTTCTTTCTTTTGGGAGTAAGGTTCAAATGAGTTATACAATATTATTTCATAATAATCCTTAGATATCTATTAGGTAGTAGTTAACAGAGTTTTATGTTATACTAGCTGTTCACCGCGGTTTCACTCGCATTGCTCCGCTCCTGTTGATCTTAGCGTGATGATATAATAATATAGCCTATAGCCTTCCTCGATAAATGGGCTATCTAACACCGCAATAATATTTCAAATCGGACCAGTAATTCCCGATATTAGCGCGTTCAAACAAACAAACAAACAAGCTCTTCAGCTTTATAACATTAGTATAGATTATCCTTATTGTCCTTTATTGCATATTTAGTAGGTACCATTTGTATTTCGTGCTATTTACAAAATACATAATATATAACAAATTTATTTACTATACATAGTTTGGAGTGCGATTTATTTCACTATATATGGGCCTCTATTTTCAGTTAGTAAGTAAGAAAAAATTAAACAGTTAGATGGAAATAAAGCAGCTATAACAGAAAAAACATTACAAGTCTACACTCATGTATCCAAGTAAAACATGAATTATTAAAAATAAAACCCGATGCAATGCTCCACAAGTTTTAGATAAATTAAAACCTTCCGTGACGCTCTACAATGTCATACACAATTCCTAGCATATAATATTGTAACTTACATACGACTTTAATCAACTTAACTATATGAAACTCGCTCAAGTTGCAAGTACATAATAAAAAGTACGTGGAAAATTATTCGAAAGATTTATATACAAAGTTACAGTTAATATATATATACGGAAATATATTTTTAGGTTGGCTGATAATATAATCAAATAATATTTTATGTAATTATAAGCAATTCCGTTTATTAAACAATTATGAAATATTATTGCACAAAAAAAACCTTTTACTAATAAAAAGTAACGACTGTACAAAAACTAAACTTTGCTTGTAGCTATATTTAACTATTTATATTGAATACATAGTAAATGATCAACTAGGCACTATTCATGCTACATACTGCCAATAGACCAAGTTATCAACCACGACGCCAACCGCATCGCATGTAATTCACTAGTTTACTATCTAGCCTCCTGGCACTGTTTAGATTGATTCAGGATAAATAAATAAATAAGTATTCTTTGTATTTTACTTCTCCCTTACCCTTACTTCAGGTAGCCTTTATGAGGATTGTTGATAAGGGATTGTGTTACCTTCTGTTCTGTGTTAAATGCATTTTCATGTTAAATGGTATGGTTCAATAAATAGTTAAATAAATAAAATAAATATACCTAATTTCGTTTGAGAATGATAATGATTTCTAATTGATAATATAATCTTCAAGTTTAGAAATAGCTTATTCGTTATAAATTACGAAAAAAAAAATAACTTATTAGCAAATATAAATACTCATACATTAAGTTACGTTTAAACAACCCTCAAAGTAGAGCGATGTTTTAATTGATTTAAATGAAGTGTCAAGCAAATGGCCGGGAGGAGGTATTTGCAGAGGGCCGGTAATCCCTCCTCTTGCTCATTTGCTAAAAGCTAAACTAATAGCACACTTTGCACACAGATTTACAACTTACTCGAGAGATCAAGATTAATGTTATAAATAACGTTAACTCTCAGTTAAATCCATTTACGGCAACTTGCTTCCGGGCTTTGTTTTTTCCGGGCTTTGTTTTAAAGCGAAACGTCGATGACCGTTCACACTTCGATGCGATAATTAAAAATATAAATAATTATTGTTATAATACCTTTATTAAAAAAATCCACTCATTATCATCATCTTTAAAAATTTACATCACTACAAGTTTTTAGTGACAATTAAACACAAACTCAAACATTTATTCATTCAATTAGATCCGTTTCTAGAAGCACTGAATTGTCATAACATAGTTTGATACCGCTAAGATATTCATTTTAACGAAATAACACACCAAATAAAGAAATGATGTCTTCAGTTATTATTTTGCAAGAGTCCTTTAGACTGTAATCTGATAATAAACAGAATTGCTAACTCTCATCTCATCGCCGAATAAATTAAGTCCCATTGTGCCCCGAAGTGCCTCCAAGTGCCCCGGAGTGCCCCGGAGAGCTCTCCACACCGGCGTCTTGTTTGGAAAAGTCTTGACTCAACGATTGCGACTGTCTTAAGTGTTTGTTAATCTGTCAGTGTGTACCGTCGGTCGCTCTGATTAGAAATTGAGTGTTTGTGGCTTTCGAGTGTTTTTCTTTGTGTCCCTTGTCAACTTTTTCGGTACAAACGTATTGTCATGTTTATTTTGTGTCTATCTTAATTAACGTAAGGCACGCATAATATGAGTAGTTCTAAGAAGGAAATGACTACGTTAACGACGACGAGAAAATTCTTTGAATTTATGGGATACTTCGCTAAAGACTGAATATTTGATTACGGTCATAAATAAATTTACGCAAACTTTGAAACATTATTTTTATATGTTGCGGTAGTTGCAATATATAAAAAGAACCACATTCTAAAAATAAATACAAATTGATTAGATTTGTCCTTAACAATTATTGATAATAATTAGATTAGAACCCAGAGAAAAAGAAATCAGAGAATCAGCAACCGCAACTTATCTCTCAATATATAGGATCGTTTACTGAAGTGGTCAACGTCCAGTAATCAAAAACTTCTCTTGAGTTCCTGCATCGTCCAATTAAGCCGTACCTTTGATCAGTGGCTTCCATTCGATCGGTTACCACATTAACTCTAATTACAGCTAACCTAAAAACTCGGTTAATTAATGGACACGCTTCAACAACCGAATTAGGAAATAGGTTGGAATTAAAATGGTTTAGCATGAAGCGGTAACTCCGAATAGTGGATATTAGCGGTTTTTGGAGTTTTGAACAGACAATTTGCTATTAACTGAAAATTTGACAACAGTTTTGGATAATGGAAAGCATGAATAATTCATTAATCGTGGAACATGTAGGTTTTAGAGATTAGAATCTGATTATCTAAGGTGTTCAATCTCTACCATATAGAAAGCATGAAAGCCAGATAAATGTTATATCGTTTGATTGATTGAGTGTTAAATCAATCAAAATATAACAAAAAAATTATCGAATAAAACATATTTAGCTAGGAGAGAGGTTTGATGTTTATTCCTCCTATAATTTTGTTCTGCATTGCTTATTAAAATCATTTTAGCAGACAACTCTACATGTAAATTAATTCATAAAAATATTTAGTGTGTAAAACAAGATACTTTAAATATTTGATATCCACTTACACTTTCAAGTCAATAAAACTTTTTCCAGAAAATATATGAATCATAAGAGCTCTATATAAATTATGCCATCTATTATAGTCATTTCGATTATAGTCTTCGACCTTATTGCAACAATAACCAAGAAACTTTAAAGCAGTTTACACAAAATTGTATAACCCGTGTTGAAGCGAGCAATTACTCTACAAACAATCCCCCCCCCCCCGCCCCCCACAGTTCAAATCCGTCGAGAGCTGCTTCGACCAAACAGAATACTCAACACTGTACAAAGCGTCGATCACTTTACATACAAGAGACATCTTTACCGACTGATTCTGAACGGGACTTTATTACGTCCCCCCCCCCCCTCCCTCGCCCCCCATATGCAAATGCGAACACGAAGTATCGTAGTTCCACATTTTTGCAATAAATGTGAAAATGCATCTAAATATTCATAACCCGGCGCTGTGATACGGGATTGCATTCGATGCCGGCTGAGATTCCAATTGATAACTTGTCTTGGATTTAAAATCAATTGAATGTATAATCAGATGATATTTTCGTGTTGTGTAATGTTGAATTTAGAGTAAATATAATTTTAGGTGATATAATTCTTAAATTTGTATTAGTACCTAGCGTATTTTTTATAATATTTTATGGTCATTTGAAATATAACACAAACTTCTTTGCACTTAAAACGAAAGCCAAGTTTTATTATTTCGTAACTCTTTATCTGCTTATTCGAAAAAAAACCTTTATTTTACAAACAACAAATAAAAATAATAAAATTAAATTTATTAGCAACTTCAAAATATAAAATTACAATATTGCTCTACCTTCTGAACAAGGTTATTACGTATTTCTCAGAAGGCAGTTACTTCCCTTACATTATTACATTATATTTACAATTTACATACACACGCACTACTGGCTCTACTTCGTTGTACAAAAGTGATTTATTTCGTATTTGCTATTGAATGGCTACTAGGAAGTGTTATATTATTAACCAAACCAACACTAAGTCGCACTTAATTGTTCCAAAGACACACATTGGATCTCTTCACAGTTAAACCCACTTAAAGAGCCTCGCTCAAACACACTTCATAATTCACACAGGAGAGTTGCTGGCAATTAGAACTCTCTAAATATTTCAACTTGCAGCTCAATATAGCCTGTAGGGATGTGCTGTGCTTTATCGATATTTTTAATATTATTATAAAGCTTTTATTTGTTTGAACGCACTAATCTCAGGAACTACCGGTCCGATTTGAAAATTTATTTCAGTGTTAAATAGTCCATTTATCGAGGAAGGCTACAGCCTAAAGGTAACATATTATCATCACATAAAAGCGGAGCTATGCGGGTAAAACCACGGGTAATAACTTGTTTTGTAATATAAAGTATCATAATAAAAAAAGATAAGAAACAGGTATAAATAAAATTTCGTATGTTTCGTCACGGATTGGATCATGTTGTGATGGGACAAGTTACCGCATTACCATATTAAATCGACGCGAGGTACGTTGGATAAAATATTATTATAATAGTATATTTGAGAATGTCGTGAAGTACAACAGCTTTCAGTTGAAGCATATTTGAATCAGCCCGCACATTTACATATGTTTTTAAAAATATAATTAACTCCAGGAGTCAAATAACATCATTCCAATCATTTAATTAGAGGAATGTAAAATTTTATAAAATACTGCCTTTTTGAATTAAATTATATCGTTCATTTTATTTAGTTATGGAGCGTGATTGAGTAATAAACATAATATTATTTAACAGCTTATGATGGCTCATCCTAAATAAGAAGTAGTGCATAAATTCTTATTTCTAAAATATATTTCTTAGGTATAAAAATGCGCATTCATAAAAAGTGCAAAGTTGGAATCTAAACTTGTAAACAACGAGAATATAATATTTAAAACATGAGCGATACGTGAACATACAGAAGCGGCGTATAATGCAATATCGATTTTATTATTATAATACATAAAGTACACATTACATCTTCCCGTCCAGCGTGGCTCATGTGCACATATTGTTACCTTGTGTTTTACAAATATGTATATAATAATAAAGTTTATGCCCTATCAATTGCTTGCATAACTTACGCTATTCTAATACATCATATTCCACAATTCTAATATTCTAATATTATCTATACATATAATAAATCTGTAGAAGGGTCAATTCTGTACATTGAAAATATTGAAAAAATAAATAGCAGGGGGTGTTACTGGATCGATACCAAACCCAAATATGTGATTAAAAAAATTTTTGTCTGTCTGTCTGTCTGTCTGTCTGTCTGTCTGTATGTGAAGGCATCACGTGAAAACTAGCGGTTCGATTTCGATGAAACTTGGTATAATTATACCTTATTATCCTGGGCGTAAAATAGGATACTTTTTATCCTGGAAAAATACGTAAAAAAAATTTATCTTAATTTTTCAGTTTTATCCATAGACGTTGTTCCGTAGAACCGCGAACACACGTTGCGTATTATTATAGGCCTAGCCGTATTTGGGAATTGGGTCCAATAGATATTTATAAGATGTTATTGACAGAGGTACTCAAAATGGAGAAATAACCATCCACGCGAAGACCGACATCCGCGCGGACGGAGTCGCGGGCGGAAGCTAGTATATTATAAAGGCGAAAGTTTGTAAGGATGTATGGATGTTTGTTACTCTTTCACGTAAAAACTACTGAACTGATTACAATGAAATTTAGCACACATATAGAGGGTAACTTGGATTAACACATAGGATAGTTTTTATCCCGGAAATCCCACGGGAACGGGAACTATGCGGGTTTTCCTTTGCAAACGCGGGCGAAGCCGCGGGCGGAAATCTAGTAGATAATAATACCACCTTTCTTTAATTTCACAATGATTTTTATTTTCTGTAATCCATAATAAACTTAAAATTAACATTGTTTCGCTAAATAGTCGTGAAAAACTTACAAAATTACCGCTCACCTTTATACTTTGGTTTTTAGCATTAAAATCAAACTTTTATTGTAAATACATTGGTTAACATTGTTCAATTTGAACTTCATTGTACACCATTTAAAAAATAAATATCACATTACCGTTATGAACGACACTGCACCATTATCGGAACACAGTTCCGAATTACACGTCAACCCCTAAGTGTTGTAACCACTGGCCAACGTAACAGATAATCGATATTCTGCTCCACCACATCACTAGTTTATCGAGCATTATCCCCGCTCTAGCTAATGACCATCGAGAGTCAACTTACGGTCTAACAGTCATATTTTATTTTAAATTTACTATTCAAACTATTATAACTTGCAGGCACTGACCTGAAAATTAGGTTATATAATATGCAATGTAAATGTTCTGAGCATAATTATTATCAATTAATCGAGCCTGCGGCAAACAATAATAATATTAAATATTAATCTATTTAACTATTCTGTTTGTCTAGTGATTAACATGTTTAGCAACAATCAAGTGAACCGTTATTATGGTTATTAGGAAAATAATTGATTTTTCTGTGTTCTCTTGAAAACCTACCTCATTGATTGTACATAAAATTTCGATATGGACATGTTTTTGAGAGGTTATTAATCTACGCAATATGGTATCATCTAGTTTAAGGTCAATAGTTGTGTATATTTTTAGATCATCAGTTCTACTCTAAATCATTAGTTTTATTCAATAAAGTATGCTTTTCTGTTCACTTTTCACACCTAAAAATAAAATAGAAGATACATGGCATACACACATCGTGCTATTAAGTAAAGTGCATGCGAGCCAAGCCACGGGCGAAATATTGTTCAATACATTATTACACTAGCTTTTGCATAGCATTCTATTTTTATTAAACTAAATTGCCATTGTACAAAACAAACAGAAGCTTATTTATAACAAAATATAGCTCTACATAAGTAAACTAAATGTATCTAACAATTTCTAGGGAGAAACAAACAACACTTAGAACACTTAACAAAATTTCATACTCCACTGAAAATTTCCCGTAACCAATCAAAGCTGAACACACGTAACTTACAAAGTATTTCATTTCGCAACCAAATCTAATTAATTATATAGTGTATATGCTCTGCTTCAATATCACCATATAGTTTGAAGCCCTAAGATGGCGCGGAGTCCCGGCAACTTTGCTGCAATCAATATGTAAACAACACTTACCAACTAACAAACTTCCTCTATTGTTACTCGCATACGTTTATTGATGGTTTAATTCAATGCAATATTCATGTACTTCGGTTATTGCTTATAATTTAAGCGACTTGATTCGCTTGGGTTTAATTATTATACAATAATTGTGTCGATTTTCAGTCAAAATCATTAAACATTTTCGTGAAACTATTTGTCGAGGTTCGGAAAATTATATTATTATGTCTATATATTCACATCTCTATGTTTAAAGAAATTCATGCCATTTATCGACTTGTAATTAAAGTACAGTTGAACGGATTGTAAAGATTTTTTGTTATGTAGGATTTATGTAGAATTCACTCAAAAAATACATAATATTAGATGCCTTGAACATCATATAAAAAAATTATTTGTTGTACCTGCGGCGAAATAGATGGAAGTAGTTCACAAATAATAATACAAATTTATATCGTAAATTACGACGTTCAGTTATACAAAACCAGAGTTGAAAGAACCCATTCGATAGTAAAAGATAATTTCCCGCAAATCATTTGTTTTGTCAGTACAGGTGATAAGGCGTCAGAGGGCACCGGCACGGAATGATGCGAGAGGACGCGGGAGGTAATCTACGAGCTATCAGTTGTACAGGCTCCGACAGATTGCTAAATGACCTCGTGGTTATGGTCTTCCAGAGCCCATACATGTGTTCAATACATGATTTCATATTATCACCTACGTAATAGTAAGGAAGTAGTACCAAAACACGATAGAACTAAATTTTATTGTGAAAGTTTAATATTAGTTCAAATGTACTACGTTAAATTGATTTATATAAAGCCATATTATGTGGTATGAGTAATCAATAAATATACTTATTACATCCTTATTTACTTTGTTTCATTGTTTAAAATAACGTCAAACGAAAAAGGGGATCGGTGATGATTCACATACAAAATACAACTTCCGTTTATTTGAGCTAAGTGGTCAAATAATACCATGTCAAGTAATACCGATATTACATAAAAGTATAAGTAAACTTTACATTGGAACCTCCTCCGTTTTTGAATTCGGTTAATAAAGCAAAACAGAATTACAATATTTGAGATATTTATTTCTAACTAAACGCGATAGATTTAAAACTAGAACGGAAACAAGTTACATATTTCTCTATTTCCAATGTTTACAGCGAGCTGAGTGGTCGATAAGTTGTAGCAAGTTCCAACAACTGGCAAGAACAATATATCTCTCATAGTACTCTCTGGTTTCACTTCACATGCTTTATTTTTATTTTACAATTGCAGCTCGCTCCAGAGCCGCCGACTTGATTTAAATAAATTTATAGGCTATGGTGTACAATATTTAAGCTGTAAATAATATACTATTTTTCTTATTTCCTAAATATAAAAGACTACCTTTTAAAAATCAGTATTTAATTGTTGTAATATTTGCATACACTTTTATTACCAATAGTTTTTATATTTTATCTGATTAGAATATTACGTTTACAACAAATTTTTCAAATTGAAGTAGTATCCTATGATCAGTATTTTCCTAGTGTTAATGCAAAAAAACTTCTAAGCTCTCCAAAATGTTAGCTTTTTGAGAATATAAACTGTTAAAAAGCACCTGTAAATTTTCCTATCTTATTTAAGATAAACTACGGCTACTTGTTTTTATAACAAAAGGAAAACAGTAAAAGATTTGTAAAGTAACAACCGAAATAAATCTTATAATCAGTTCATTGACCTGGCTCTTTCAAGTTCACAGATAAATAATGTCTGACCTCAGATAATACAATATTGACTTTATTCCTCGGTTCTTTTGTTTTGCTAATTGTTCGTTAACCCTTTATAATTTATTATCTACGTAATACAGAATCACTCTCAACAAATAAACTTTTAATACATTTCTCATATAAATATGAAAAGGTCGAAAGGTCATATAAAATAAAATTAGAACGATTTATACTAACACGTGATTCAAGGAATTATTTTCAATGCTGATTGTTTGATTTATAATCTTACCTTTAATTTACAGAATACAAAATTACTAGAGCAAGTAAAACAGTCTGAATATTATAGCCAGATAATAATAATAATATTATTAGATAGATTTCAAAATATATCAATAAATAATACCATTTTATTCGATAATATGAACAATGAACATTATTATGCAAAAAAACTATACTTTATTTGTTTATTCGTTAAATTTTAATTCAAATAGCCGTTGTTTTTGTCATTTGGCCGAACGGACAAACAAGCTTTGTATCGGTATATTAGGTATATTGAAATCCGAATCACGGATATTTACCAAATTGCTCGAGCGGCGATATTGGATCCAAATTGATTTGAAAATTATACCTACATTTACAACTACATTTCGTTAAATATATTTCAGATTGACATTTTGTTTGAAATAATAATATTTATTTGAATAACATTAATTATACTACATTTATGGACGAAAATTATAGTAACATTAAGCATATTAAGTACTATGTTTTATAACACTGCATCAAAAATGAAAAGATTTTCATAATTTATGCAAACAATAGTTCGACCTCATACAATTTCCTTCATAACATCTAACTAAATAACGTTCAGCACCACACAAACACAATTTCTATCAACTATAATTCAAAACTACTTTATTAGAAATTTCTCTAGAAAATAGCATCTAGCGCAGAATCAATATGTTTTAGAATTTAGAGAGCTGATACAATAACATCATACCTGAGCTGTTTAGTTGATTTCCCCCGAGCCCCGGTATTCATACAAGCAATGATAAATGGAACAACGTTACACTCTACACTAAGGTTTGACCATATTTATAATGAACTTCGCTTCTTGGTTGTTGATTTTAGACGAACCTTTTACGGGTCACTGACTCACTAACTTTAGCAGCTGTAAGTGGTAATACATACATAACAGTATACGCATATGTAGTAATGAATCTTCTAATTCATATTTCTATGTTGCACAAATATCGTTTATTATACAAGATTAGCTCTGCCGCGCGGTTTCACTCGCGAAGGAACCCGCTTGCCAAATCATGTATTTCCATATTACTGTAAAGTTACATCCAAATCAAAAATAAGAATAAATGTTACGAAATTAATAAAATGTAACACTCACAATATTTTATGTCAACAACATTTCTTAATGTCCTCATAATTAAAAATCTCAGTGGTTATTTTTTAAATATTTTAATCTGTAATATCATATACTTTACAAAATTAATCAGTATTTTCACCAGCTCGGATACAGAATGAGTGCAAGCCTTCGGAAACAAGAGTTTTCATTTAATTCCATCCCGCGCCATTTCCTCCGTCTCTAGATAATAGAACGCAGTACTTCGCAGACTTCATCGCACCAGCAGTACGGAGCTCCTTTTTTTCTCTTAAAATAAGACCACCAACATAAAATAATACACAACAATGTTACATCGATATCGCTATTCAATAATATTATATTAAATGAATCCATTTCTAGGTTTAAAATAATTGGCTCTACATAGTAGGTATTTGAGGAAAGGGATAAATTAAACATTTGTTGAATATGCTTCTATATAGTTAAAATTATACGCTAACACTTTCATTATGAAAAAAAAAAATGAATTTCAGATTAATAATTAATGGCTCTACAAGAAATTTACAAAAAGTATGGATTTAAATTTTGTTGAACAAACGTCTTACCTTTCACCAAAATTAATTAGTACATCCACATATTGTTTTTATATCTGATGGAGCGAAAAGGAATATGTGGAAACCTTTACAGTTCAAACAACACCCGTCTTATTGAAATGGATACATTTAAGAGAAGTAATCTCGCCATCTTATAGTCTTGTAACGAAACCGGTCACATTAAAAGGGATCATGTTGTCTAATGGACTCCGATCTCAACTGCAATTTGTCAATACTCACGAACAAGATGTGATTTGAGATCAACTCAATTATTCTATTGTGTACAACTTGAATACTAATACAGTAATATTCTCGTATACTATATATGGCATAAGAACAAAATAAAAACATCATACTGCATCAACTTTCATAAAATACAACAGTTTTTTCTACTTAGATAAACATAGATAAGCTAAAATATTAATTACCAAAATCAAAAAGATATTTGCACAAAGCGGTTGTATCTCCCAAGTTAAGAAATACTTTTCTATTAGGAAAGTAATTCCGCACAGAATTAATAAAGAAGAAAACAATTTGCGAATGTAAACAACGTATTTCTGCAAAGGAAGTGTTAAATTTACAATTAGGTAAGACAAATAGCTCCTTCCGTCTGTCGGGCTGTCTGCAAGCCACAGTGTAACTACTCAGAGTACTATATCTCCCGTACCGCAGCTCGCAGTGAGCGTTGCAGTGTTGTATACCTACTCGTCTTATTTAGTCTGTAAATTTTGCATCAAAATTATATAAACGGAGCAATGTCGCTTTCTTGTTGCTGAAGTTATGCGACATAAGAAAACTAGATCAAGACGACCCGCCGCACTTTGTTACTTTGTATTTAATGAGGAAAAGGATGTATCATAATATTATTTATGATTCGTATATACTTTTATCATACTTTATAAACTCTACATGTAATCTTCTTTTCGAAATTCCGTAGGTATATGTTTTCAAATTATATCTTTCGTCAAATTATAAATTAAAGAATTTGTATACATTATTATTACTCATCAAAATAATGTATATTAATATCACTGAAAATATAGCGTATACATACTAGGTAAAGGTACAAAATAGGTCGAGTCGTTTTGGAGTTCTTATTAAAGAAACAAACGTACAAATATTTCCTCATTAGCACATATACAGATTCTTAATATTTGTTTTAATAAGAGCGAAGTGTTATTTTATACATTTGCTTCTAATATTTAATAAATAGAATAATATTGAAATGTGTATTAGTTGCCCGACTAGTTAAGCCCTTTGGGATTCGAGACCGACGCTGAGTTGTTCAAGGGATTGTATAATGTGTTTACTGTTAACTGGAGTACCGCAGATATTTAAAGGAGCAAATAAATTATTTTCTTCGGACACTTCTTCGTATTTATCACTAAATTACTTTATTCCTCTATATTTACAAAAAAATCTAATTTAAAGTTTCCAAGTAAAAAATCTAATTTAAAGTTTCCAAGTAATATAAGCTACATATAATATAACCCCGAAACGTGCATTTATTTCGCAGAAGGCACTTGCTATTGACATAAGCCAGTGAAAGACGCGTGTTTGTGTCTAGCAAGTAGAATCGCTTACACGAAGCTCACGAGTACACAAAATAATTTAGTTTGTTTACTCTTCCTACTTGAGACGTTGCGAATACATTGAGTCTCATCCATCTGAGATATACCAACAAATTGATGTTTGTGTTAAAATTTAACTGAAACCTAGCTTAAAAATAACAGACACGTTATTGTTTCCGAGATATTAAATCGAATCCCAGATCCATTTCCATTGTCTTTCCCTTTATTAAAAACTTAATATCTTTCATATTCTCTGTTGGGAGGCTCGCAGCGGATACAAATGTTAGTCCATTTGTCACTCATAGCCATGTTCCACGTTCCTACCTGGAGACTATCTTGCCTATTGATTGATGATTCGTCTTATCGACATTTTTGGCACCGTTCCTTTTGAGAAATGATTATAAATCCAATAGATAACTAGATATATTATAATGTAGAGCTGTCTCTACTTATTCGTTTTGTGTATCCATTTTCGAGTGTTTATTTGCGCTAATCTCAGATACAGCTTAACCGATTTCAATTCAAGCTAATATATATTTATTATTTGATTCTATATTTTCTATTTCTATAGTCAACTACTTATAGTAGTTAGTAATTTATAAATTAAACAAAAAAACGTAGATAAATGTATTTTCCAGGGCTGTCCCGTGAAAATAATAACTTTCATCACAAGAAAGAACGTGCTAACGTCGACCCACGCGCGTTGTCAGCCCCCATCAGGTTATTAAGAATAATTATTAAAAATATGAACAAATGACTGGTATAAATGAGCAATTTATAACAGCAGCTAATAACTGTCTTCGTAATAAAAATATCTACATAAAAATGCGTTTACACTGTGACAAGACTGAACGCGTTCGTGAATTATTTTATTCGGAGCTATCGTTTATAAATTATGTTCGTCACGAGTTCTGTTTAGTTGAGAGGAAATGAAAACATAAAGTGGACTCATTTCATTTGTAAATGTCCTCTCGCTCCGAGTGAACAAGTGTTCATTGTAATACTGCGGATTGTGTGAGTTAGCGCCATCGCGGATCGAGTTTAAATTTAATTTTATGTCGTAAAAAATATAAAAGAGGAAAGGGTTACACTTCATCTTATATACATACTTAATTCTACTATACATCTAATTCTAAAAAGTGATATTTTAACTGAGTTGATAACAGTGACTTGAAATGTATTTAAATATTATCCAACATAAGAAACTAAAGACAATCACAATATAATTAAAACAATAAAACAGTAATTGTATAAGTAGTAAGTAATTCCCGTAGGACGTAGTTACAGTCCGTGTTTTGATAATTATTAAAATTATAATTATAAAATATATTATAAGAATATTATTTCCCACTAGACTGTATACAGTTGCGTCTAAAGTACTTCATTAGTATTTTGCTAACTCAGCATACGCCGGTAAATTAATTTATTTTCAACAATTATCTCTAGACTTGCGAAACTCACGGAACATTACAATAACAGCAACAAAAATTTGATAAATATATTTATTATACTATTATATGACAATGTGATTGAATAATATTATATTGATACATACGTCCTTTATATAATATAGATTGTAGATTAAATTGAATAGCTAATGTGCTTCTAGTAGAAGTTCCGATAATAGTATTACATAGCTAGTGCATTGTACAGCAACGCTTTCACAATATAAGTAAATTGAAATCAAATTGATCCGGGAATTGATCAAACTCATTCCATTAACCGTCCAGAATTTTTGCTGCACTTGTTAATTGTAACGAGGACTCATTACAAGTCAAAATTTAATTTTAAATCACTCGCACGCTCTGTATTACAGAATTGACACGCATTGTTAATTGGAAATTAATGTACAATACTTCAAGCGATTTCACGCGTAAATACATTTCGTAAATAAGAGTAACAAAGATTCGAACATTTGATAATAATATACGTATATTACGAGTAAATCATTTTCCTCCCTATTACTGAAAGGTACACAAAAACCTTTTACATTCAATTACCTTATGAAATATCAAATTGCTGATTGATGTCGAATATTCTAATTTGTTATTTTAGTTTCTTAACGAGTAATTTAGCTAATTATATTAATTAAGGCAAAACTTTTTTATAAAAAAATGTGCCAACTTTTTCCACTGAAAAAATTCAATATTCTCTCGTATTATTTGGCGCCGAGCGACTTTCGAGTCATTTCACTTAATTGCTACATAATCCTCATAACCGGCCGAAATAAACAGCAACCAATTTTTATTAAAGCTCATTTCCTTAATTTACTCACCATCAAGTAAAAACAGCAATCGAAAGATGAGATGACAAATCCTTTTCATCTTGATCATTTATAACACTCAACTTTACTCAATAGTTATCGATGAATGAGCACAACACTAAAGTTACACAACACTTAATTCACGAAGAGTATTTCCCAATACGTGCGTGTCTATGTTCCCCGTAGCGACATGACAACGTGTGCCCGGCACGCCGTCTCGAACGCGACTGGCGTAGCGCTCCGTAGCTTCGTAGAGGGCCTCTACACTCATTACGTAGCATTGCATTATTTCGTATAAAGTTTGAGCATAGTATGCAGGTTCGTTTACATATGAAATTGTGTAGGCTTTAGTGTACGGATAATGCCTTGCAATATGCTTGTGCGCCGCTTAATTATTATTAGAAAATCTTTGTTGGAGCCGTAATAACGCGCCCCAGTTTGGTTTAGAGTCGTCTCGTAGCGGTAGAGTCATGTAGCACGTGTGCAAATTCAGAGATGTAGATATTTGTTATACAGTCCTGTGCCGTGTGTAACGTGTGTGTCTTAAATATGTAAATAATCAATTCTATCACTATTCATAATATTCTCGACCGCATAGATAATGTAGACTCATGTTTAATGGAATAATAATAATTTTGAAGAGCTTTTTATTAAATGTAATATAACAATTAATAAACTACATTCCATATTCTGAAACTCTATCATAAATAAATAGCTGGAACATATACATACAATCTTCAGCATTGTGTGTAGTTATAATATTATAGGCAGGTATTTTATGTTTTCAAATAATGATGATTAACCTTTAGTTAATGTTATTAACAAATTTAATATTATTTATTTATTTATTTGGAGATCTTACAGAAACAATTAAACCCGTGTAATATATAAATTAATGACATACAATGGTAACATTAACAATTGTTTCCTCTACGTCTCACAGTGAACATAAATAGAAAAAGTAAAAGAAAAAAAAAACTCACTTGTACAATTAAATAGTTGATAGGTATCTGTTGCAAGGGAGCCAAATACTTAAAACTAACACAGATTTCTGAAATATTAAACTAAGGGAAAGCATTAACTAAGCATGTACATTATCCAACGTTAGAAAAATTATACATATAATTGGCTAATTGTACATTTGAAACTATATCGGGAGCATGAAAACATATCTATTTCATTCAGTTTGTCATTGTGTAAGACACACATTCTGTGAAGTGGCGCGCGTTGTCCTGCGTTGGTTCTGGTATGTTGTAAATGGAAAAGACATTTCGAACGAGTTGGTCGCGAAGGCACACGAAAGGACAAGTCGGCTAGTAAGTTCGAAGAATCAATTTCACCCACGCAAATGCTTCTTAAAGTGACAGCATCAGTTACTGAACGTCTGTTGGTCAAGGACATCATGTTATATTTTTCTAAGAGTTGGTTGTATGAGCATTTGGGAGAGCATAAGCGATAGTTAAGTGTGCGCAGAAACTTCTTCTGTATCATTTCCAATTTATTTACATAGCAATTATAAAATGGATTCCATATAGGAGATACATAATCGAGGTGTGATCTAACTAATGATTGGTAGAGGCAAATAAATGTGTCCTTTCGTCTGAAATTCTTAGTAATTCGAGTGATGAAACCTAACATACGGTAAGCTTTCTTTAATATGTAGTCAATATGTACGTCCATTGTGAGTTTAGCATCAAGATAGACGCCTAAATCACGAATAGTAGAATCGGTATCAAGAATGTGTTCTCCTAGTTTAAATTTTGATGGAATAATATTTATATTTTTAGTAAAACGGACATGTTTGCATTTATTGTAAGATAGGTATAGCTTATTGTGTTTGCAGTATTCGCTAAACCTATCAAGGTCATCTTGTATAAGACGAATGTCATTTTTATTTGATATGGAAGAATATATTTTTAAGTCGTCGGCATATAATAGAAATTTTGAGTGTTTAAAGCAACTGGAGATATCATTAATAAATATAGTGAAGAGTAAAGGGCCGAGAATAGATCCTTGCGGAATACCAGATGTTACAACTACTGGAGAAGATTTAAAACCGTTCATTACTACCACCTGGACACGATTTTGTAAATATGAAGAAAACCAGCGGAAAAGATTGCCTTTTATGCCATTGAAGGACAATTTTTTTAAGAGCAACATGTGATCCACCTTGTCAAATGCTTTTTTAAAATCAGTGTAGATGGTTTCTATTTGACACTTTTTATCCAGACCTTTAAAAATATAGTTGGTGAATTCAAGCAGATTTGACAAAGTGGACCTGCCTTTAACAAAGCCATGTTGTTCTGCAATAATTAAATGTTTAAGGCTCGAGGATATTCGACCGTGAACCAATCTTTCAAATACTTTTGGAATTACTGATAGTATAGATATTGGACGATAATTTGCAATATCATTTTTGGATCCAGATTTAAAAATAGGGGTTATAAAAACTGTCTTCCACCTATTCGGAAAAGTTCCTGTTTTTAAACAATTATTAAATATTATTTGTAATGGCAAAGATATACTTCCACTTACATTTCTTAAAAATATGGGACTAATATTATCAGGTCCTGAGCCTTTATTAGGATCGATATCCTTTAATGCTTTGTATATTTCATTATTAGTTAAGTTTATATGATGCAAATTTAGTATACTTTTATTGTCTAAGAGTTCAATGGTATTGTAAGCTCCAGGGGTAATAGGTTCAAATACAGATTGAAAGTAATTGGAGAACTATTATTATTAATTAACTACTATTATTAATTAAGCCTACTATTATTAATTAAGAACTACTATTATTAATTAAGCCATAGTTGAAAATTCTACAATTCTCCGTAAAGTTTAAAATAATTTCAATACATATATTAATCATAATGAAGGGGAAACTATTTAATTGGTTTGATTCTGCTTTATACGCTAATTCGAGAAGTTTGGAACACTTCGCATCGAACCTGTGACCACGGCTGAGTCAATTAAAATAGTTCAGTAACAAGTTCGACCACACTGCTTTAGTTAAATTGTGGCATAATCCAAGCAGAGCCGCGGGGCGAGGCTAGCTCTCTTAGCAATACATATTAGTGCAAGGTCATGGTTGTTTGTAGTAGTTTTTGTTGCATATTAAGTATTAATTATGAATTAGTTGAACAATTTTCTTTAGACATAAATTGTTAAGCGTTATGAAATCAGCTTATGGGAAAAGAAATGTCAGATTTAACATAATCTTTAAGTTTTCATAATGTTTGAACAAATTCAGCTTTAGGTACTGGTTCTACAAAAATGCATATATTTTTGCAATTGCATAATATATACTAATACTAGGTTTCCGCCCGCGGCTTCGCCCGCGCAGTCAAAGAAAAACCCGTATAGTTTTCGTTCCCGTGGGATTTCCGGGATTGCGTCATTTTCCCGGGATAAAAAGTAGCCTATGTCCTTTCTCGGGTATCAAAATATCTCCATACCAAATTTCATGAAAATTGGTTCAGCAGTTTAGGCGTGATTGAGTAACAGACAGACAGACAGAGTTACTTTTGCATTTATAATATTAGTATGGATTATAAAGCTGAAGAGTTTGTTTGTTTGTATGTTTATTCGTTTGTTTGTTTGAACGCGCTAATCTCGAGAACTACTGGTCCGATTTGAATAATTCTTTCAGTTTTAGATAGCCCATTTATCGAAGAAGGCTATAATATATTATCATCACGCTAAGATCAACAAGAGCGGAGCCGCTCGGCACAGTTAGTGTAAGAATATTGGTTTGAATCTTTTTTATAAAATAAAAATAAAAAATTAATGATTATTTTCATAAACAAAACATAATAATAATATTTATATTCATCAAAATTTTTGATTTTGTATTTTGCTTTTATACATGGCATAATTGCACCAGGAAAATAATTAACGTCCAACGAAGTAGGCTCGGGTTGGTGAAAAATAATCTTATAATGCTCAAGCACTTAAATACAATTCGACTAATTGCGAAATAATAGGCACAGTTACTTGAAACGCTGATTATGTCGCTCAAGGTTAGCAAAATCCATTTATAATAATAATTAAGTTTTCGTCACTTAATATTGATGAAGTCGTGAACTTAATGAATCTGAAGATTTACTAAGTCTAGGTATAAGGTCGATAAGTTTCTATCTGATTAAAGAAAATCGTTTTTGTACGGGATTACATTGTTAGTTACCTTCAATATTCTGACTAATGAGTTCTAATGATATCTGTTTTGTCTGCGTATTTTCATCATTTATTTTATAACTGACTTCAAGAGGAGGTTCTCAATACTAATGTGTTTTTTTTTACCTTACAACTTTCGACTGAGTGAAGTGATTTTGATGATTATTTCTTAATTGTAAAGCTAAGCTGATTTGTGCCATTGAAATTGTGTCCAGTTCAGAAAATAACTAGGTGGTTTTGTTTCATATAAATACAGTTGTGTCTGCATAACTTCATCGCCTTTTTTAATATACCAGAAATAATGTCCATTGTCCTACATATAAATGTATAGTAATTAACTGGTAGAATTAGTCGCTATCTCTGGGACACTAAGCGATATTATCTCAAGCAAACTTCTTTAATACTTTCAAGACGGAATTCTCTGGACAAAGGCGATTATCTTAGAAGAGGAATAAATTGTGTGCACAAAAACAGAGGTAGGAAGTGAAATAAAAACGGTCGTTAGTGAGCTGAGCGTCGCCGTGAGACGGGCCCCTCCCCCCCCTCCTCCCAAAGGAGCCCCGCGCGGCGCGTAAGGGCTGCGACACAACGTCACACAGCGTGGCATGGCGTGAGATGCTGTCTGTTATTTAATAAAAAACTTACCATAATTTCGCATCAGAATCGTGGCACCATAATATTACAACACTATAATTATAGTTATTGTAAAAGTAATATTTCCAAAAAAAATACGGTATAATCCAAATAAGGCATAAAGTTTCCATTCCTCAACAGCATTAAAGTAAATGTCTGTAAATTTATAATGACTAGCTGACCCGACAGACGTTGTTCTGTCTTCTCGCGAAATGTCAATCACTTGAAATTTTTTTTAAATAAGATTTTTTCAGAAGAGCAATAAAAGATTTATCGAAATCGGTCCAGGTGTTAACGCGTGATGCCGTGACCAGGACCAGGAATTAGGAATTAATTTAAAATATAGAGATAATTGTTTTAACGGAAATTAAAGGAAATATCCTTTAATTATTTATTTCTTTATGTACAAGAAAACTCATAATTTGAAGCTGTCCTGCATAATACCCATAATACCTTTACTTAATATTACTGGCCTTAAGCGGCGAGGTGATGTGGCTGAACCTTAAGTTAAAGCCTTTCCCTTTAAGGTGATTACAGAATAGCGCGCGTCCGTTTTGACTAGTTGCGAACAACATTTTGGCTATAATCGATCAAAGTTGTATCACAGTTGACAGATATATACGTACGGAAGGTTTTTGTTAGAATTATTTAAGTACCTAATCGCTATGTTTTACACAATTTACGATATTTTTGATTCACTTTTAAATTATTTTTCAAAAATTGTATATTAATTATTTATAAGTTTTCAATCATTAAATTTTTTAAACAACAAAGATTAGAAAAATTATTTTCAATCTATGAATTTTTTTGTTATTATTCAGCTCTCAGGTCTAATATAAAGTTAAATACACAATTTATCATTATAATTTATCGTCTATTAGCTAGTGTACGCCCACCCTTATTATTATAAAAAGCATACCTTGCGGTTTCAGTGGTTTTATTGCTATCACATTACCGTTATTTAATGATAACAATAAAACAGTACTTAGGATCAGTTCAACTGCCACGCAATCATGCCACGCCAATATCACTCTTATTCCATAGTAATTACAGTTTTTATCGGTATTCGATCATGCTTCGACACAAAATATGCGTCACGCTGGCTCCTGGATTTTCTATAAATTAAGTACTAATTAAAATTATCAATAAAACACTTAATGGATAATTATTAATTTGAATTATTTCACATTTTTTAAATACACACACTAGAACTATCTACATTTCAGGAGTAAACAACAAGTAAAAAACTTCTTAATTAACGAATATTTTATTCATATTAAATTATTCATTAATTTTATGTACACAGAGAAAGGAACAGAACCAAAAAGAAAATTGCCTCGTTGGTGTTGTATAGATGTGAGTATTTAATGCAAACACATACATTTTTGCATCTGTAAAAAAAAATTACACACATCGAAGGAATTCAAACTACAATAATAGATGCTCTCTGTGCTACAGGAGTCAGGACCCTTGTCCCTCCCCCACAATGTAACGAGGAGACGAAACAATCTGAGCACCACTCGATCTATTAATGTGAACAGGATTGTCTGTCCGTCCGTCCGACGCTACACAATGCTCATGCAGACCTGCTTGTTCCATCAATGATATTCATGTAGCTATATGAAGGTTGGTTATATATCTAGCATAGAGCAAAAATTAAATGGTTTAGATGCTATTGCTGTATTTTGAAATAACTTTATTTAAAACGTATCCATATAAAAATTAAAAACATCGATAGTTAGGTGCTTATTTGAAAAATACGAATTACCTACTTTGTTACAATTTCTTTTATACATTACTTTTACCATTTACTAGCTGCGTTTCGCGGTTTCGCCCGCGTGGCTCCACTCCTGTTGGTCTTAGCGTGATGATAGCCTAGAGCCTTCCTCGATTTAGAGCTATCTAACACCGAAATAATTTTTCTAATCGGATAAGTACCTAGTTCCTGAGATTAGCGCTTTCAAACAAACAAACAAACTCTTCAGCTTTATAGTATTAGTATAGAAGTATAGATATACTTAATCTGAATACAAAAGTATCATCCACATCCAACAAAAACCGACTAACATGAAACTATGTGAATTAAGCAAAGTAAATGCACTACTGCTGCTGCTGACTGCACACCGCACGGGCCAGGTCGAGTCGGACTAAATCATGTTAAAAACAACTAATTCAAATCAGGCTGCAAACACGACCTGCACTGGTCAGCTAATGAATACCTTCAAATTCAACTTGTCATTTACACAGTAGCTCATACGACTGTTTGCCTTTCTGATTGGCTGCCGAGAGCCGTAATGAGCTCTAAACGCGAACTAACCCATTGCCCCAGCACGGCTGACCTATCTCGTAGCCGCACATACATTGCTGATTCAGTTACCTCCACCTTTTAATTAGCGAGATCCCACCGTGCAATGTACACTGCTCACATAATTTGGTTCACAGTAAAAGTAGCGGGATGAAAGTCTCGTAGCCTAGTTATGTTCGCGCACGTTTGCCCTGTAAAAACTGTTTGAACCGATATGTGGAGGCAAACAAATAAAAAATTGAGTGTTCTGTTTATTGAATTTATTCAAATATGCTACGTGTGTTTGAATTCGTTCGATTACAGTGTTCAAATGAGGAGAAAGTAATTCATATTTAGATTCTTCTTCATAAATATCGTTGAATTTGAAATATCACGTTACTTGTGTAGGTGATGCGTTTAATAAGAGGATATATTTTATTAGAAGTACATGTACATAAATACATTACAATATTTTTATGTTATATTCGTATTTGTATTATTATTTCAGTTAGAGAATAGACATTTAATACGTTTTATAGTCATTTGGGTTAGTTTCTGAATAAATAGGAATAGTGAAACATCGATACTGACCAAGCTGGCTCTATATTAAAATTATTTACATAATGTAAATATTAATTAATATACTAAAGAATCGTTATTATTAATTATTATTATACACAATAGAAGCGTAAATTATCTACAGAGTTTAGAATAATCTGACAATGTAGTTACACAAAAACACATAGGCACAGCACATAGGTAATAAAAGTTTCATGACGGCTTTTTGGTTTTAGTGTGCTTTCAAAATTTATAAATCGAATAGATAAAATATTAGTAATTAGTATGAAGAAACTCTAAGCACAGAATACTAATTAATAGTAGCTAAACGCTACAGAACGGACACTCTCTGCCTCCCGCCAAAATTAAACACTTACCTCACCCCGCACGATGAGCCTAAAAATGGTCCGTATTTTTCTGCAAGGACGATACGCAACGAAGATTGACAACATTAATCAAATTGACTTAAAGTAATTTTATTATTTTGGATTTGTGATTATCGTTTTTCGTAGAAAATGGTTAGATATTGTGCTGTTTACGGATGTATTTCATCAGAAAAACGCGAATTTTTTTTACGCTAGTCACAAATGTGCCAACCATAAAGCGTTAACACACACATTTGCAGTCTCTACAGTGTGACTGTCAAAACGATAATAATTTTATATGGAGTGTCCGGGGTGTGCTCTAAGGAGTACATTAATTAGTGTACACATTAGTATCACAATATACAGATACATACAGTAAGGAAACTTCATACAAAATTTTCGAAATGGCTCCCCCCCCCCATCAAGCGTGTTTACGAGGGTATTGAGGGGGATCGATAGTAGCGGGTGACACATCCACAGATTTTGAATATAGTATGGAAAAAAGTTTAAAGTGATGTCAATTCACATTAAATAAATATCGATTGTTTCAGTTTGTAGCCCTTTCAATAAATATAATTTGTAAATACCGTATCTGACTACAAGTTAAAAAGAGACTATTTTTTAATTGAGTCGATACATATCAAACTCCGGTAAGTCCATTCTAACAGAAATGTGGGAATCGAGGTATTTTTAATAACTTAAAAAAACAATATGTTTGGACCTTTATAATTTATGACGGATGTAATATAATACATTAGAATTATTTTTATGAATAAAAAGAAATGTATTACTTGATGATTATGCCACAAAATTAGATTTAAATCTGGACATACAGGCGTTTGATATGTACCAGCAAAACTTACCGGGTTTTGAAAAACATCGTCCTGGACTTACAGGAATTTGAAAAATCTCTAATGGACTTACAGGGATTTGATCGAACTCAGTTTTGGGACGTACTGAGGTGGTGGAAATGGGTAGATAGTTCGTCGCGTTGTAAGTATTGGACATTAAAATAAAATATGTAAATTAAAAGATACAAATTATTATTATTATTAACCTTTATCATCCCACTGCTGGGCAAAGAGAGAGGTCAATAAATCAAAACGGTTGAAAAAATCTCAGTACGGCCCTGGGCTTAATGGCTGGGAATAACTACTGTGCGTGTGCTGTGCGTCTAGTTTCATTTATCTTTTAGGTGTTTTCTGAGCCCTGTCTGTTTTAGCTTTTGGTATTGTTTTTTTCCTTGCTTTGTCTAGAACCACCACCTCTATAGTAAAACTGTTTTCTTCCATCATTTATCAATTAAAACGATTTAGAAGCATTGATCACACATGTTAACTTCAACAAAATTGAGAGAAATGGCAGCCATTTTACTGCCATACTGCGCTGTGATTGGTCGAAATGGACTTACCTGAGTTTGATAAACCACTGTCGACGGACATACCGGAGTTTGAAAAAAAACATTTACTTTAAACCTTATTTTAATAGAGATACGATTGACTTACCTAACTTTGAAAAGTACAGACTGGTTTAGTTTTACAGTTCAAAATTGGCGCCATTGTTATCTCAATTTTAGCGGGGAGTGGACTTACCGGAGTTTGATATGTATCGACTCAATTTCTATAGATATAAATAGTACCTATTTAGGAGTCCAGTCTGTTTAAAGATCGCATCTTTTTTTTACGCAATCTAGAAGAGCACGAAAATCTAAAAAAATGGAAACCTTAAAAAAATCTTGTTTAAATTTATGTGCATAATTACGTAAATATTAGGGAAGAAAAGATAGATATTATAATTATTGTATTTTTATCGATACGTGACTTTACCACTTTGTCAAGCACTAAAGCCTGTCAAACTATTTTCTTTTTCATCCTAAAACAAAAAGGTGGAGGTTCTATGCTCGTATAATAATAATTTTAATTTATTTTTTCATATTTTGTGTTTTTTATTTCAATTTAATTTATCGTTTTAAAAATAATTTAGTATAGGTAACCTACATACAAGTATTGTAAATTCTGGTTTAAAATAATTATTGAATATGTATAATACCATGGTATTCAATAATTATTTTAAACCATAATTTACAATACTTGTATGTAGGTTACCTACTTATTTATTTTATTGATATAAATTATTATTGATATTTATTTTATTGATATTTATCAAGCATTATAAATAATTTAGGTACATTAAATTAGCCTTCGGCGTCCATAACAAAACAAGATTTCGAAATATAGCACTGATAAAAACGTATTTACTTTTACAAGCTGTGAATTAATAAATTCGGATTGTTTCTTCTTGTAAATTCATATTTAGGCTACACCATTTTTGTATTTTAACGGGTTTTAATCTAAAAATTATCACTAAATCAACTGTGAAAAAAAGCAAACAGAAATATACAGGCCGAATTGATAACCTCCTCCTTTATTTTTGAAGTCGGTTAAATACCAAAAAGTAACAGCCCTATAGCTATACGTCATAATTTCATCGCAGGGGCTTAGTTTCCTAACTGTATGTATATATCTGTCAACTGTGTTAGTATGTACCTAGAATATCAGTAAGCTATAATAGAAAGTTGTCAAATGTCGGCATCCACACCACAGTGTTATTACATTCCGCCGCATACCGGACACATACAATCTAATGTGGTCAGTCTTTGATAATGTTTCATTTTAATAATATTTAAATGCAGACTTATTGCAGATGCTGACGGATAAATACGAAGAAAGATTTGTTGTGCCATGTACCATGAACCGAATAAATATAATATGTATAGTTAATAATATTTTCTCAATATCGCTTTATGAGTTTAGTTACTATTTCTTGAAATGGAACATTTATAATTATAAAGTCACCATCACATAATATCATAAGAGTATACTATATTTCCTTGATTCTAGTAATACATATTTGAATGAA
Organism: Colias croceus; assembly: GCF_905220415.1. Classification (NCBI taxonomy): domain Eukaryota; kingdom Metazoa; phylum Arthropoda; class Insecta; order Lepidoptera; family Pieridae; genus Colias; species Colias croceus. Next base: position 7,409,603 of record NC_059562.1, read on the forward strand.
ATTGAAATATATGATAAAAAATATAGCATTTTCAAAAACAAATTCGTCAAATTTTCATGCGCCACCACTTTTAATTTCATAACAAACTATTTTCCATACACGATTTTCGACAAACCATTTTTAAACTTTTTCATCGCGAACACAATATTTTTTCACTCACAACAATAGATCTCAATCCATTTTATCTGACTAATTTTCACTTAAAATTTATAAAAATTCTGCGCTATTCGCAATTTGAATAAGAGATTTTATTATTTTTATTTGGCATGAATATTAATACCAAATATGCAGTTCTATGACCCCTCGTGGAGCGAGGGCCGGCTCATACCTGCTTCGCTGATTAATATGTGTTAATATCTTTACAAGCAAGTAGATGATGATTGATCACGAATCTCTGCTCTGCTCCTTAGAGACGTCTATTATAAACACATTTAGAAACCGAATCTGCTTTCTACAAAACATTAAACACTAAAGCTTATATATTTTATTCATTCAATATTAATTCGCTCAATGTTTTTGAATTCATTCATGAAATTTCGTTTAATTAAACCTTTAGTTATCGACTCGGTTTCGCTTTCATAACTTTGAGAAGCCAAAGCAGCCATTCATGAGTACTTCACTCAACTAAATCTATCGAGAGAACATGCTTCGCCTTTCAGGTAAAAATAGAAATGAAGTATTTTAATCAAATCTGTATTCAAAACTTACAGCGTGTTTCTGGAAAAGTAAAGACACGTCATACAGTTTCATATAATATGTGCTATCAAAATATTACAGAAATTAGTTACCTACCTACCAAAACTATGTTTGGTTAAATGGAAAAATGTATAGGTATATTATGTCTCGTATAATTTATTAATCAAACAATCGCTGAATCACACTTAACAAGTATCCTCTGAAAACATTTAATTATTATGTTATTCGTATTCATTAATCTGTCATAATGCTATAAACAATACCACCGCAGGAACGCGTGCTGTCGACCGGCCCGCCAACTCCAAGTGCCATCCACCGGCCCGCCAAGCGCTATCAACCGGCCCGCCAAGTACGAGCTAATTACTCGTGGCTGTCTCACACGCGTGGCCCCGAACATTATCACGTAATGGCAATAGTTATCTAATAAAGCCGTGATTAATGCCGGAGCCGCCACATTACGGGATGAATGACCGCCGATCATTACTGCCTCTGGGGTTGCCGATATATTGAGTTTATTAATAAGCAGCGTGTACTGTTGCGGTTTTGAAACGTGCATATTAATATCTAGGAGACAACTATTATGTCAAAATATTATTCTTTTAATCTGAATGCTCATACAATTATCACAAACTGCGGATCTTGTATTAAATGCATTTAAGTGATCTGATGATGGATGATGGTTCAAGTCTTACTTCACCACCAATACAAGGTACAACAAAAAAGATAAATGATTCTAATTGAAAAATAATTAAGTACTTCTCTATTTACTAACCAGTAACCACGATACTTTAATTTAAAATGTTTGCGTGCTTTAAATAATCAACAACCCAAACCTACAAGCTCCAACGTTTTTTATAATCTTTATACACAGTATATCACGTCATTAAAAATCCACCCACATTTGTAACACAGGAAAGCATGTTCCCGTAAAAATATAAAGGGAATCCCTCATCTTACGAAGGTATGTTTACAGATATTAATTAGGGTCGCGACCACACGACTCTGCAAACTGTTTGTCTGTTTGTCGCCTCAAATGGAGTTTGCGCGACGTTTTTAATTTTGCTGAACCTCTTTGAATACATTTTCTCGTTTAATATTTATTATGAAAAGTCTCGGCTTTTGCTTTTATTGATTTGTACATCAATTCAATATTTGCTTCCAATAATTTTGTTATTCAATTTCATTTTGTGATTAGATTCATAGCTATTTTTATTTAGAAATCTTTCTTTTATTTACCAATCATATGAACGGGTTCAGAATATATTTATTCACTGTCTGATATTTTGCTTAAAGATTAAAATAGTGTTATTTTAATTTTATTTAAGACTAGCTGCGCTCCGCGGTTTCACCCCCGTGGCTCCGCTCCTGTTGGTCTTACCGTCATGATGGACTATCTAACACCGAAATAATTTTTCAAATCGGACCAGTAGTTCCTGAGATTAGCGCGTTCAAACAAACAAACAAACTCTTCAGCTTTATAATGTTAGTATAGATTCCATTACTGAAATTCAAATTATCACATAAGGAATCCAAAATAATTTCTTTCGGTTTTCGTCATTCTTTATAGGGTTCGACGTTCTGTATTTGTCATTGAAAATATAGCCTAGATATCATTTATAATGTTTTTAATGTTCGAATTTCTACTCTCCTTGGTTTATTTTTTTATAAAATCCTTATATTATACAAAAAATTAAATGGTTTGAATTCGAAGAGTGGTATTCTAATAATCAAAGACTATACGGTTCTAAGTCTCTGTAATCCTCAAAGACGGACATCGTACAATAAATTTATCATCGTAATAAATTCATAATTCACGCTTCACTTAATTGTTTTAATAACATGATATTAACAAAGTAATTAAAATATAGAATCTAATTTATTATTATATAGAGACAGAAAAACTGAAAATAGGAACATCAAGTTATTTATTAATTTACATAAATAATGAACTTCAACACGTTATAAAGCGTATGTTAACAGCAGGCATTATAAAACGCAACTGCAATCCGTTACTCAAAACAATTAAAACAAAGTGAAATGGACATAAATTGCTCGCAGTACAGTCGTGGCGTGTCTCGTTACGTGACCGTGACGTGACCGTGACGTGGCCGTGACGTGACGTGTCGACATGAGCGAGCGTTGATTCAGATAAGGGTCGCAACACACCGCACGCTGCTCTACCACGATCAGTGCTCTATCTTCATTCCAATAGAGGAATAACATTAAACATTTATGAAACCTGCAGAGTAAGCACTTTCTAAAATATAATATTATTATGATGTTTCACTTGAAGCAGAATTTTGAAATATACACATCGGCGTTTACCTACAATCTACATAATATAGATTAAAATTTATAAATATAAATGTAAAATAATATGTCATATTATATGTTTTAAATAATTATTTTTACCAAAATATAGTAAACAGCCTTCAAATATTATGTATAGTTAAGTCTAGAAGAAATTTAAATACGACGGGAGCTGGTGCTATCAAACAAAAAATAATCGGAATCGTTTATCGTTATACCGATTTTGTTTCTGCGATATTCAACTAATTTATATGTAATATCTCTTGATAGTTAATATCATAGATCATACAAACGCGCCCAGTGTGCAAGCGCCTCTATAAAGCAGATTTGTAATTCAGATTTGTATATTCGCTCCAGCCTGCGTTACTCGTTCGATGTAAATGCGATCTGCAGTTTAGCAAAACTTCTTTTGAGTCGCTTGTTTCCCATTTCTCAGTTTCACATTGATTCAAAGGATATTTACCCTTTGTAACACGAATATATTTTCCTCTATGTTTGTATGTAATCGACTCCTTTAGACTTGATTTTCACCCACTTTAAACGGATAGATTTAATTGAAACTTTTTCACCTGTCAAGGTACGGTAACAATACAATCATTTCAATAGTTTTAGTTAATAAAATCGATCACGAGGTGGAACCTGAATACATTCAAAAAATTATTCATCGATTCGGAAAGCAGTTTCTCTATTGAGAAGAACCAGTATAATATAGTATTGCAAAATAGCTTATATTTTTTTCCAACATTGAAAACATTATAAAAGCATCCATAAAAGAAATGTATATAAATCAAAACTTACTTTTTGTTTTCGCAGCGTCGTAATAACATAAGAGATAGACACGTCTTCGAATCCAAAGCTATACAAGTAATAGATGCCGCCTCACATCCACTCCGCCATATAAAATAATTTCAGAGGAAACTTTCGTCGGATTAAGGCGCGCGTCTTATAGCGGGATGTACTATACTATATTAATATCATCAATCTGACTGAAGGTTTTGTTAAAAGAAGACATCCTTTGTATGGCACGATTATCTGACAGTATCATATTAAATTTTCAGGAGTCACACATAACACATAAAAAATATGAATAAGAAATATGGTAGGATAGTAGTAGTGTGTGTAGTAGTGATTTTCTTATCACTTAACTTTAAACGAATCGTATCTTCACATACAATATCTACCCCGCGCTCTATCAAACTGTAGCTTTAATAAATAAATATAACAGCTAAGAAAGTGTTTTGTTTTGACATGTTCTGAGGAAGTCGGGCCAAAATAAGAAATACGAGTCGAGCTTTACTCGTGAGTAATTGCTAGCAATTATGAAAGATTGTGATGTTTATTTCCCGTTAATTAATACACAGCAGAAAGTAAGTTAGTAAGTAAGGTTGTTGGTCGCGGAAAAATCCTGATTTCATGTTATTGTAAGTTACTAACTTTCGAGCTGGATGCATTCGGCACGTAGCTGTGTGCGCGCTGCGTCATAAATGGAGTTTTACGTTCATGAATGCGATATATTTGCAGTTATTTAGTGTTTTGTAAGTGATGGTTGTAAAGAGCTAAGACGTGAAAGTACTAAAATACTGTTATCCTACAAATATAATAAGTTTGTATGTTTGTTAATACCTTACGCAAAAACTGCGGAACTGATTGTCATGAAATTTGGTACACACATTGAAGGTAACGTGGATTAACACATAGGATAGTTTTTATCCCGAAAATCTCAAGCCAACGGCATCTATGCGTGTTTTCTTTTGACTACGCGAGCGAAGCTGTGGGTGAAAACAACAACAGTAACTATAATAATTATAACAACATCTGTTTATTACAATCACGTATATAATAAATATCGGTGTGTAAAATCAAAAATATGTCGGTGTGTATACTTTAGTCATTCACTCTACTGCACTCGACATTAATATGTTTCGCTAGCCGATTTCGTTCTGAAACATAAAGCAGAACATAATTAATAGATGCACAGAAGTGTAAACAGTGCAATAAACAATTTAGATTTAGTATTGACCGTCGGGTTTCATTTTAAGAACGAATATAATAATACCTATGTGTTGTAGCGTGTGATGTAATGTAGAGTAGGTAACTTTGGCGGTTGTGTACAAACACAAAAGTTTTTTAAAGCCACATGAGAATCACGAAACATATAAATGCTGATAATTTTGTTAGCTACCAACAAGAACCAACACGCCTCTACCATTCCCTACATTACTGACCATTGTTATACCCACTGTTCAAGCTCTTAGTATTACAAAATGGAGCTTTATCTTCGAGCGTTGCTCCGGATCTGCGCAGGGGGTAAATGTCTGCAAAACTTTCCCATTTGCCACCGTAACTTGGACAAAGTGAGATTGATGATTTTTCTCCATGACTTATCGATTTGAGGCGACTATGACACGTCTGACGTCATTAAGTGTCAATTACAGACGTTTTAGGCGTAAAAAAAATGTTATAAATTAATAGCGTATTTGATTTATTATTATCATTCTGATTATTATGTAGGTTTTTATTGTAAGAATAGCTGTAAGGAATCAGAAATAAATGAATACATATCTATTTAAAATTTATTTACCTGTTATTTGGATTAATCTTATACGGTTTACTTATATGAAGACAAAAGACGTCGTCCATTTAAACAAATGGATCTCGTAAATAGGCGAAGTTTCGAAAATTACGTTAAACCAAGCCTATTTAATAGTCGCACAACAGTAAAATATAAAATTCAACGAGAAGTATTATTTTTTTTACATTTTGGTACGTGCAATGCACATAGTTATATATTTTTTACTTCACAAGATATGAATGACATCAGTGTCTGACATATCGGGGGCCGACTCGGCCAAGATGGCTGCCAAAAGCGCTGAAACTCGCATAACATATTTTTGCTGAATTCCCTATTTCCGTGCTGAAAGTTTTGTTTATTGTTTATTCAGCATAGCGAAATTTAGACGGAAATATTACTTGAGTTTTTAATGTTAAATGAACTTCAAATTGAAGACTTGTTCTTATTTGTTGCATTGTCCGCATGTGTGCAATTGTGTTTTAACTTTTATCATAAATTTGTAACTTGTATATACTATATCTTTATATACAAAATTTCATTCAATACTATTGAATAAAGTCCTTATTCCTATTGGTGGCTGATTTTATACAAAGGTAAACGGTATCCTTAAATCAACGAACAATCTCTACTTGTCATAATAATACACAAACCACTTAACCAGACGACATAATAATATTACAACACAAACTACTAGGAGTCATTCCCCAGTACTCAGTCAGTTCCTACTTCATATTACAGGCTCGTTAAATTATATCGCAGACTGTCTTAATAGAATTGTATTTCCTGGAAGTAAGACGTATCATCATAATTGTCAGATTCAGAACAAGAAATGGAAGTTGTTACTTCCGTAAGAAATTATTTAAAAAAATAAGTAGACGGGGCTTGCAAGACATTTGAATTAATATTTTAATTTCAATATCGCGTTATGGTAATACTGTCACATCATGGAGCTAGGCGACGATTTTTGGTATCTTTGAATTTTTCCAAAGCAGTTTCACTCTTGACACGTTCTCTCGTTTCAAATCTCTATTGAAGTTAAAAATTAAAGGTTGGAATACGCCTCGCGACATGCCATAGATTTAAGCAAAAGTTTACAAAAATTAACGCATATCGCATGGGGAAGTAAAAACATTACATCAGCCGACGCAACGACTGTAGTTCGCAAATTGAATCGCGACGTGATTGAGCCCGTAGCTCGGCAGACGTTCAACGTCAAATTAATAATATTTAAAGCTCTCATCAGTGCGATAACTTCGTTTGCGACATTATCGGCTTTACTTCAAAACGTATACGTAATTTTCGTATACAAAAGAGTGAGCTCTTCGTCGCACAATCTTAAAATAGTATCTGATGGGCCCTCTTCACAATGGGCAGTGTTGGGCGAGTAGAGGCAATCACGATAGTGTAGAGGGCCTAAATGTGTATGATCGGCAGTCATTGTAGATGTTAATTCATAATCGCCTTAGTGGCGACAAACATCGATGATCATTTTGTTACCAACGCTCTCGATTGTGAACCAAATACGCTGTCTGCTCTCAATGTGTGCACCGGCATATTTGTGTGCGTACGCGTAGCAATGTCTGCGTCGTCGCGCACACGCGCACGTACTTACGTACATACTTAGATTACAAAATAAAAGACAGATGGAGCGTTGCCGAACTAAACCGAATGATTTATCGTAATTTTCAATAAAGCTATGTGTGCTGTCATTTTGCCGCTGCACTGTACGTACACGGTGCTTCTGTGTGCGTGTAATGTTACCGGATATTGAAAAATTTCCCAAATTTTTCCCCGACTACGGAAAAAAGAGGGTTATGTTTTTCGAGTTTATGCATGTATGTATAATATTTCTTTGACACGCCCTGCAGTATAAACCATTGGACCGATTTTGAGATGTGAGGTTTCATTGCAATCATCTGAATTATTATGTTAGTGGCGGTGTTAGTGGTGACGTAGGTTATATGTATACATCAATTAGCAGTCAAGTTTTAATTTTTATTTTAATATAATTTCGGGTCTATGATATTTTTTTATAATATTGTAAAAATTATTTTATTATATAAAGTACCTGCCTACTAAAGTTATATGTATATGGACAAAATAATTATATTCAATTTTTAATTAAATAAATCACATAAAAAAAAGTTTCAATATTAACTATAATAATTATATTATTTTTTATTTTTCAAAATATATGAATGCGAATAGCGGTAGTTTTTAGTCGAGAATACGGGACATTTTATTTTCATCATGGAGTTCACATAAATTAAATCGCTAGCGAAAACGACTATGACGTTTTTAAGCTTTATAAAAGAAACAAAATAATGTATTATGCTTATTAAAATAATCTAATAATGATCATGAACCTTTAGTGCACTATACAAATAATCACATTCACGATCGAAAAATCAACCAGCATTACCCTGTAGATCTTTTAATCATTTTACCGTTTTACCAATAAAAATGGCAAATTCATTTTCAAAATACTGGCAACATACGTTGAAGTTTTGTATTCCTTCATATCTGTAAAATTATTATTCGTATAAAGAAATAAATCAGCCAAATAATCTACAGAAAACCTGTGAAACGATGTTTCATCTTTTTTTTTGTTTTCGGGAACTTTTACAGCGTTTTATTATCACAAGACGGCATTTTTTTACTAAAATTGCAAACCCTTTTTGACGTATTGCATGACACTATATGCGCTATAGCACTGGTGCAGCGACGTATTTGCTTTTGATTTCGTATTTTCTTTGACAAGCGTACATATTATATTACGTGATTTTTCGATGGCATTACCACTTATTTTATATTGTTATTAAATAGCAACTGTTACGTTCTAATTTCTATAATTTCATCACCTTTATTTTTAAGTAATATTCCAAGGAGTACAGAACAATCAATATACTACGACAAACGGTAGGAATTTGTTATTTTTTTTATATTTACGTGTCTGCTTTTTCTAGCGTATTACAAGACTCTATAGTCTATTTTATAAGATAGTTACTGACAGAAAGGAACATAATAAAAAATAAAAAGAAGGCTTTAGATATTTAATGCTCATCACCACATCAATATAATCCAAAAAATCCGCTCGCGTACCTATTTCAACTGTAAATCAAAACAAGACCCAAGCAAACCGAAAGTCGGAAAACACAATAACAAATCGTCCAATTTCTCTAGTATACATTATCTAGTTATACATTGACATGACATGACGCGATGATCAAGTGTGAAGTGTCCGTAGCGGCCGGCTCCTGTCCGCCCGGAGACCGCCCAGGGCCCGCCCGGTGACCGCCCGGTGACCGCGCGGCGCCACTCGGCCGTGTAATCCGCGCCGCGCCTCCAATAACACGCCGCACTTGTTAATATATTACAATAAGTAGCGGGGGAAGCACTACACTGGGATTATAAAAAATTGCTTAGACTGATTTCAACATGCCAGATTCTGTATTAGAAAATTAATTAATGTCAGTAAAGAATACCCAATTCACTACATAAATATTATATTCGGAAATGATAATAATATATAGCTACATAATCTACTCCTACTCGAAGGTTTAAGTTTCATGCAGTTACATCACAGAAAATATTTCCAAATGAAGTTAGTAGATTGGTATTGTAGGAATTATTTCTGATCTTGAAGTCCATAAGTGAAAATTGAGACGTTTTACTTAGTTTCTTTTAAGGGTCGATCTATTATAGGGTTTCCAAGAATACCTACTACATATTTATAGCAGTTTCCAATAGTTTAGGAACGGTTTTCTATTAAATTTGTTCCAATATATTTTATTGTAGAACTGGTATTTGAACAAGTACGTTTAGGTAATAATATTCTTACATTATTTTGTTAGCCGGGCACCTTACAAGGGTGGCGGTTCTCACAATTTATCCGCAACATACATCAGATGGAAACAGATAATGTGCTTTTACCAAATTGTTTTTCTTCGCCAATTCTCTGAGAGCTGATCGAAATGAAACACCGTTGCAAGTGTCGGCTGGAGTCGAGTCTGCACTGCAGGTTGCGATGTGGCCAAACTGTTATACATCGATGAACACAATTTTAATGTTATTACATATTTTTATGTTAAAAAAGCAATGCAACGCGTCATGAATGTAAACTAAGATTGTCATTGAGGACGCGTATAAGGCGTTATATTAAATTTTTATTCATTCATAAAAATATAAACAAAGACCAAACAAAATTGCGTACCGAACCGAGAGAATTATAAGGTCTGAGAAAATTACTTATTTCATCGACAAATTGGTGTTCAACAAGTTTTACAATTTATATTCTAATCCGATTGAAATCCATACTTTCTTAATATTAACATTATTTTGAATAGCAAGCTTTCAGTGTCACATTAGACCCTTTCCCCTGAGCGGGGCAGCGGCGGGGCAGTGCGGGGGGGGGGAGAGACGAAGCCTGTTTTCAATGGCCAGGGATTTGTTGAATCCCGGATCGCAATATTGATACCCTTCAGCGAATATCAGCGGAATCGAGAGCACATTATGAATAAACGCTGCCCCCCCCCCCGCCGGCTCCCTCCCCCGGGGGGATCTATTTTTCCACTCGGCATGTTTGGTTTAATGTAGTTTGGCTTTATTCCTAATACGTAGAAGTATGCTCTTTCCTTTGTTGCTCGATGTTTGAGAATAAATGAACGGGAAACGATAAAGAGTTGCAAAATATCGATGTTATAGCTCATAATTGGTTTCAATTTTCAAACATCTAGCCATCAGCTCCGTCGCTGATTGGAGGGGTCTCATCTATAATAATATTATAAAGCTGAAGAGTTTGTTTGTTTGTTTGTTTGAACGCGTTAATCTCAGGAACTACTGGTGCGATTTGAAAAATTCTTTCGGTGTTAGAATATAGCCTATTTATCGAGGAAGGTTGTAGGCTATATTATATCATCACGCTTAGACTAACAGGAGCGCCGAGCGGAGCAATGCGTGTGAAACCGCGCGGCACAGCTACTAAATGTACCTATATAGATAGGTACCTAGGAATATAATATTTGAACATTTTGCTCAAAGACTACAAATCTTTCCTCTTTCTAATATTTTTGTTATATTTTGTGCATTGTGTTTCTTTTTATCATAACCGTTTTTTAAAGGCATGTGATGTTAGCCTGTTATTGATCCTTGCACTTGTTCGTGTTAATTAATTGTGTGTCTTTGTATGTAAGTGTATTTAGTGTCAAAAATTGTTGGCTGTCCTTAATAATAAAATCAATTAATTAATAAGTGTAGATTAATTTAATTGCATAGTTAGTTACCTATACGACGCGGCTCCCGCCAGCCTGCGTACATCCAGCGGAGTCACACATCTCAATATTATTAAACTTACAGAAAAAATATCATAATTTAAAACTGAATGATAAATTTCAAAAAAAATTATGTACAATTTCAGCTTTTACAGTTAAATAATAAACCCTTATTTCACTTCGAGTATTAATTTTTACCTCAGTTAACGGTTCAACGGTTTTGATGAGAAATTTTTGCTTTAGATTTTTATCGTACACCCTTTCAGGTCAAAGACAACAAAATTAATTTGGCGTCTATTTTATTTCTGACGTATATTTTAGCCGAAAGGTGTTAGGTAAAAAATACAACGATATCGGAAAAATTTCCCCTGCCACAAAAATAGCCATTTGGGAAAATAAATACGCCACGGCGATGCTTTGTATTCCCACAAAGAAGCTCGCTTTACAAGATATGCTAACAGACAAGTTTACATGTACTCTACTCCACAGACCACACTCTACTCGCTACACACTACACTAGCAGCACATCCCGGCTTTATATAGGTACAAGAGTTTTCCAGTTATAAAGAATATTATTAAAACAAACGCTTTTGTGCATTTTACTTATTAAACAAATAAATTACATTCAAAATTTTGTAATACATAATATTTGTACTAAGTACCTACACAGATATTTTTTATTAATTGATAAGAGCAACGCCAACGAAGCCACACTTATATTATAAGTGTGGCTTCGTTGGCGTTCTAACAACTATCGAAGAACATGCTTTTTAATACGTCATGTACGATTATCAATACTTTTTTCAATATGTGAAGAGAAATTGTATGTACCAACCTAAAACTTCAACAGGAAAATATGAACTTTTCCAGAAAAGAAACATCGACTCGAAGTTGAAATCCTCAAAGGGGATTTCTGTATTGGATTCGTTAATAAGCTTATAACACCTCGAAATTCACGTGAGCGTTGGGATTGTGCTGCGAACGTAAATCTTCTGATTGAAGCGCTCAAATCTGTTAACAAAATATGTTTGGTGTGCGCCCGGGACATGTGTTTGGACCTGAACTATATCTGATAATCTCGATGCATGTAATTATTATACTACTGCAATCTTACTCCAATTAATAAGATACGCATGAATTATTTTTTTAAGATTTAATTAGGTATGTATGATCTGTCTAATTAACCGACTTCAAAAAAGTAAAAAATAAAAATGACTTGATATTATTAATTACTACATAATATTTTTATATGTGCTATTTACTAAATAGATTTGATGTCGGTGCACGGGCTTAATACTAAATGCTTAGTAGGTACATATTTATAGTGTATTTTTTCAACGCAAATCAAACGAGCCCAAACTCGATAAAGTTGAGTCAATTAATTACTGAGTTCCCATGGCTACCTTCCAATTCCATCATCAAATCAGCTCTATGTTATAGTATTTTTTCATCGCTATCCAATTTACATACGCACCTATACAAAATTTCAGCTCAATCGGTAACCGGGAAGTGAATCAAAGTTACTTGCTAGACTTTCAATTAATTCATCGAGATCAGACAAAAGCGCCTATCCGAATCAAATTTTTATGGGACCAATTCGAAACTATTCCGCATCAATCAAAAAAAAAATCACGTAAATCAGTTCAAAAATCTTGGCGTAATCTGTGTACATACATAATTTTTGTTATGTATGCTGTCTATTTTTTGTGTAATCTACGTTTCAAACATCGCTCCCGTTTACGTACGTGTTCCAATTTTCTGTAAGATATCATTTAAATAATATATATTTGTTCTACCTAGCCACTTGTACAAAATGTTATTGTAATCATAATATCGTAAACATACAAAAAATTATTTTCCAATTTCGGTGAAGTCATTCGGAAGTTATCTGCGTATACATTTCAGCGATTCGTTTTTATTTCTAACGATTTTCCTGTTGCCTTTGTCTGTGATTAAAATGTAATCTTTTTGAGAAATAAATGTCTTAAACCGTAAATGAAATAGTATGCCCTTACAAATCAAAATTAAAATCTAGCTTGCTATTTTCAATTTGTATGCCAGTATACCGAATAATATACTTATTACTTACTCTAAATCATTGATAAGTATTTTTAGAGTGGAAATTATCACTTGAACAATATCTACCTTATTTAAACCTTATTACCTACCTCTATTTAAACAAGGGAGGAAACATGATCCAAAAATTCAAGCGCACTCTTCACACGGTCATTCTAAATTTAAATTCAAATCCACAATATTATATTACAGATAAATTAAATAGTTCAGGATACATCGCCCATTTTTGCAAGTGACTGCTATCAAGCTAATTTTCCGTTTGTAGCTTTATTTTGATGAGACGCCCAATAATTTCGTGTACGAAAGTCTCGATTGTGGTAGCTAACAGAGATAACAAGAATAAAAATTTTTAATTTGATGGTTCTCAAATATTTATTACTAACTGAATGAATTTTTTTTTTGTTCAATCTCAAGATAATTACCTAAATTATTCGAAAAAATATTTCTCCTACAAAATTTCCAAAGTGTATCGATAACGAGGTCATCATAAATGATTACTAACAAGCTGATTTTTTTGTTTTCACTTAGTTAATGTTTATATATTTCAACAGACATATTGTCCTACAAATTGCGTAATAAATATTTGAGAACCATCAAATCAAAAAATTTTATCCTTGTTATCTCTGTTAGCTACCACAATCGAGAGTTTCGTACACGAAATTACTCGGTGTCTCATCAAAATAAAGCTACAAACGGAAAATCAGCTTGATAGCTGTGGTCACTTGCAAAAATGGGCGATGTATCCTGAACTAAAAAAGATGTTGCCTGTTGAAATACCCTATAGTTTTTGTGTTAGACTTAAAAACGGCGACATCAATTTTTTCCTGTAACGGTGCATTTACATCAAACGAACGTAGACCTTGAGCAAGAGCATTATTTCGTGATCTTTTAGAGTAAATGAAAACTCGTATTCAGTGTTGTTTAGTATTGGAACATTGTTTACATTCAAATAATTTGACATAGTGGTGTTAAAATGAGCATTCGCTCGTTTGATGTAAATGAACCACCCTGGGCCTTTAGACAAACGTACGTAACGCCATGGAATAGAAACTGCTAACGCTAATTATTGACATAAGCTCATGACATTTTGGTAATGGTTCGGTCACACTACCAACGACGAAGACGACCACGACCAAAATTCCAATCTTGCCGAAATTTGTTCAAAATCAATATTTAAATCTCTCGTCATTCTAGTACTCGGAAATAAAAAATTTCGAGGTCAATTAATAAAAAAATAGGGTTTTTTTTGCGATTTTCGCTGAGACGATGAGTTTATCATACAATCAACTGAACCAAAATTGTAGATCATCTAATTATCTATAAAAAATGTTAAATACATTTTTTTCTAGGAGCCACCGTTTCTGTGAAAAACCTGTTTGTTTATTCATTGATCTCAAAAAAAAATGTTTCCAAACACCAATACGACAGGAAATTCTTAAATGTCATTTTAATTGTGTTTTGCACAATTTTATTTAATTGCGACTGGTTGAAAATTTTGTACGTGGTCGTCATTGTCGTTGGTAGGGTGACCGAATCCTTAGGCAAAACATCGTACGCTTATGTCAATTTCTATCGATAGCGTATTCTATTCCTTGGCGTTTTGACATTTGTCTCGGCGCTCTGATACTTTTTAGAAATAGTTCTGGCGTTTTTACCTGAAAAAAACGACATTTTAAAAAATGATCTGCCAACTTCCCGTAGCGAGCATTTTTAGCAGATCAAAAAAATAATGTGAGTTCTTATCGCGTGCAGTTGAGTTCTAGAATTCCTGATACTTTTTAGAAATAGTTCTGGCGTTTTTACCTGAAAAAACGACATTTGAAAAAATGATCTGCCAACTTCCCGTAGCAGAGCATTTTTAGCAGATCAAAAAAATAATGTGAGTTCTTATCGCATGCAGTTGAGTTCTAGAGTTCCTGATACTTTTTAGAAATAGTTCTGGCGTTTTTACCTGAAAAAACGACATTTGAAAAAATGATCTGCCAACTTCCCGTACTAGATAATTTTTAGCGGATCAAAAAAATAATGTGAGTTCTTATCACGTGCAGTTGAGTTCTAGAGTTCCTGATACATTTTAGGAATAGTTCTGGCGTTTTTACCTGAAAAAACGACATTTTGAAAAAATGATCTGCCAACTTCCCGTACTAGATAATTTTTAGCAGATCAAAAAAATAATGTGAGTTCTTATCGCGTGCAGTTGAGTTCTAGAGTTCCTGATACTTTTTAGAAATAGTTCTGGCGTTTTTACCTGAAAAAACGAAATTTGAAAAAATGATCTGCCAACTTCCCGTAGCAGAGCATTTTTAGCAGATCAAAAAAATAATGTGAGTTCTTATCGCGTGCAGTTGAGTTCTAGAGTTCCTGATACTTTTTAGAAATAGTTCTGGCGTTTTTACCTGAAAAAACGACATTTGAAAAAATGATCTGCCAACTTCCCGTACTAGATAATTTTTAGCGGATCAAAAAAATAATGTGAGTTCTTATCAGGTAAAAAAATCAGGTAAAAACGCCAGAACTATTTCTAAAAAGTATCAGGAACTCTAGAACTCAACTGCACGCGATAAGAACTCACATTATTTTTTTGATCTGCTAAAAATGCTCTGCTACGGGAAGTC
Source organism: Colias croceus (assembly GCF_905220415.1). Taxonomy (NCBI): domain Eukaryota; kingdom Metazoa; phylum Arthropoda; class Insecta; order Lepidoptera; family Pieridae; genus Colias; species Colias croceus. The sequence goes on from NC_059562.1 coordinate 7,425,142, forward strand.
GGCAGATCATTTTTTCAAATGTCGTTTTTTCAGGTAAAAACGCCAGAACTATTTCTAAAAAGTATCAGGAACTCTAGAACTCAACTGCACGCGATAAGAACTCACATTATTTTTTTGATCCGCTAAAAATTATCTAGTACGGGAAGTTGGCAGATCATTTTTTCAAATGTCGTTTTTTCAGGTAAAAACGCCAGAACTATTTCTAAAAAGTATCAGGAACTCTAGAACTCAACTGCACGCGATAAGAACTCACATTATTTTTTTGATCCGCTAAAAATTATCTAGTACGGGAAGTTGGCAGATCATTTTTTCAAATGTCGTTTTTTCAGGTAAAAACGCCAGAACTATTTCTAAAAAGTATCAGGAACTCTAGAACTCAACTGCACGCGATAAGAACTCACATTATTTTTTTGATCTGCTAAAAATGCTCTGCTACGGGAAGTTGGCAGATAATTTTTTCAAATGTCGTTTTTTCAGGTAAAAACGCCAGAACTATTTCTAAAAAGTATCAGGAACTCTAGAACTCAACTGCACGCGATAAGAACTCACATTATTTTTTTGATCTGCTAAAAATGCTCTGCTACGGGAAGTTGGCAGATCATTTTTTCAAATGTCGTTTTTTCAGGTAAAAACGCCAGAACTATTTCTAAAAAGTATCAGGAACTCTAGAACTCAACTGCACGCAATCAGAACTCATATTATTTTTTTGATCTGCTAAAAATGCTCTGCTAAGTTCACGGACATTTAAAAGTGGAGATAATGAAATGTAGGAAACTAATAATTCTGAATAGCATTATGGACACGGTTGCGAAGTTTTCTAAAAGTTCGAACATTCTTACATAATATTATAACGTGTTAGTCAGGACTATTTAGATTAACATTTTTTTTATCAAGGTATTGTTTTACTGATAATTCATCTAGCACCCTCTCACAAATCATGCCAACCTCTTTAGAATCGCTAAAAATCACAATTTCTATATAATTTCCCGTAGATCCTTTATTCACGAATTCCTTAACGTCAGCTTGATAAATTATGTATTTAAACTGAAGTCACAACCTGCCGTAACTCGCAATTAAAACTAGGAATTAGCGTACGGGACACTGATCCTTATTCATGGGGCGGAAGGACAATATTCGCTTGCCACGATTTCGGTGTTCAGGGTTGTCCCTGCAGGGTTGTGCTACAAATATTTACGCGAGATGTAGGTAAGGTTACGTAATTATGGTGCCTTCACCTTAACTTGCTAAGTTATGTATGTCTTCAATTTGCTATATTTATATCCCAAGTTTGGGAAGCGAAGCGGGCTCCTGGCGTCCCCTGATTGGATGCTTTGTGCGATATAATCGTGTATACTAAACTTTTTGTTGACGAATAATAATGAGCGTACAAATTTACTATTTTATTACCTCGCCAAAAGTTTTCTTTTGTGATTTTCACGTAATGTGAATGTTGCATTGTAATTTGTAAGGCTTGTTTTGGAACAATTTCCGTTAAACAAGACAAACAATATTAATATATTTTTTTAACAACATCACTTAAATAATTAGGTACGTCAAAACAATGTCCTAATTTATACTAATAGAAAAATAAAATTAGATGGTATTGAGTGATATTAAATAATTCCAAGTAGGTATGTAACTGTTTATAGGTATACAGCGAGTTCCAATGCCGCGAAACCACAAAAAATACTCGTCGTAAACACTACAGCTGAACACCTGAGCTCGTTTGTTAGGGAAGCGTTATGTGTACTGCCACTACCCCCACAAGGAATTCGTAGTGCTACCTGTGCATTCGCTACTCAACACTCGAACCATTTTTAAGCGACGGCTTATGGTATCTAATGCTTAGGAGTAAGTATACAAACGTTTGATAAGATTATTCAACTTATATGCGTTTTAGCGAAACATTTTCTCATCTTTTAAGTTTTGACACAAAATTTTAATATTTAAAGGTTTATAAAACGATAACTTGTTATAACATAAGTAGAATTATATAGAAACTGACAATATTTTGCCATCGAATTTCAAACAAACTTGAGAAAGGGCACTTCCGTCTTACACAAGTTCTATCATGACCAAAAAATCAAGAGATCAGACCAAAAGATCAAGACCTAAAATTCCATTGATAATCTTATTATAAAATTAAATTTATTTCTTTTTAATAAAATCACTTATGTTCACGAGTATAGTCGAGTTTCAAATATAAGGCTGTATAATGTGTGTGTGTGTGTGTGTGTGTGTTTGTTTGTACTTACGCGCTTTGACACACACACACACTTGTGACGAATCTGGCGTGGCGACGAGCGGGATGCGTGACAACTTTCATGATAATTCCAATAATTATATTACATTAAGATGTGTATTGAGTAATTAGCAATCCTACTAGAGCGTTAAATACTTATTCAAATGGAGATCATTTTAAATTTTTCGTACTATCTTTAAAAATATTATATTTCATTTAAGTTTTTCTCAATTAATATTTCCAATGGCGTTGATATATTTTTTAACTTTTAAAGTATCGTTGCCATTTCTTGATTAGTAGGTAGGTAACTAATTAGAATATTCACAAAAAAAATATTTCAGGAATTGAAACTAAATTATAGGAAACTATTTTTGTACGATTACGTTAAATTAGAGCTTGATAAAGCTAGGGTTCATAAAATGTAAAGCCGTAAAAAGAAACAGAATAACAAAAGTAATGTATTCCTCTCGATTTTACTTCATCATAAAACATTAGGAGATTGCGACCGGTAAAATGATTTCAAATCTAAGATAAATAAAGTGTAATGATACGAAAATAATGAAATGTTTATCCATACCGCATACGGCCGTTCGACGACCCCGAAAAGGATAATTTTGGGCTCCAATTAGTTAAACACATTAATGATTCTAACCCTTTCTAATTGAGAAATATGTCTTTTTAATTAGATGCGTACTCGCTCGAATTATTTCTTACTCACAAGATCCGTGCTAAAAACAGCTTGAGATACACTAGCTATCTCCGGCACCCGGGTTTGTCGGCGTATTAGCCTCGTTAACAATTCTGTTTGTAATTAGTACCTACCTACATAATATAAACATGCATAGAGTTTTTCGGTTTTAGTTCTATTGTTGCAGAAAAAATTAAACAACACAAGTGATAACTGCGTTAAAAACAACCGACTTCAAACTTGCACTTGCAACATTTACAAATACCTACAGACAAAAATGCTCATAAAATAAAAACTACTGGGCCTATCCGAATAAAATTTTTATGAGACCAATTCGACACCATCCCGCATCGAACAAAAAAAGAATTACGTAAATCGGTTCAGAAGCCTCGGAGTAATCGGTGTACATACATAAAAAAAAAAACATACCGGCCGAATTGATAACCTCCTCCTTTTTTTGAAGTCGGTTAAAAATAATATGATAAGTACTTATGATAATATATTTTTTTTAAACAATCGTGTCTGAATAAAATCTATATTACAACATACAAGAAATCATCAAAAAATTGGAAGGTAGCAGGCCGGTGTCCGCTGCAAGCGTCGTTGGCCGCTAGACCCCATGTGACCCCAATGCCAATAAGTCGAACAAATCAATCAGCTCTGAGCTAGTTATAAGTTTCCCAATTCAATCTCCGCTGCAACATCCATTACTTGGGCTTTCGGCAGATCTTCAATCGCTAATTTATTCATTAGCAGATGAGCGGGGCGCGGGGAGCGCGGGTGAGGGGCGAGGGGCGAGGGGGAATTTATTGCGATGGATTTAAACGTAATTTTTCGTGTAAATCGTTTGAGTCAAATGTTTATTTTGGAAGCGGAACGCCCGAATAATCGCATTAGCGCCGCGGTTGCTTCGTGAATAATTTTCTTATTAATGTGCTGTTGGGGTCCTGTTAATGTCAGCCGTGCGTGTTCCTGTCCTCCAAATCGTTCATAATATTTGTCGCGTGACGTCGTCCGATATTCTATACTTTGTATGATTTCTTATTAGTTATTATTTATTAACATTTGTCACGATGCGATGGTGTTCCAATCAAATTGGTCACACATACTCACTTTTTCCATCCATATCTTCAAAGTAAGTTATATGGTATGTTATGCCATTGTGGTTATTTTAAATAGCTATTTACTTCACTTTTATGTTATTTAAAACAAGTATCGTACGTACGTAATGTAGCAAGCTCCGAATGTATGTATCGAGTCCCGCTGAGCGCCGCAGCCGCGCTGAATCTCAGCGCTCAACTCAAGTGCCGCTTTTTATTGCGAATTTGTTTCAATCACAATTACTTTATGAGCGCTTTACGCTTCTAATAGATTTGCTTAAATAAATATATTGTGGGAATTTTTCAAGCTATCTTATTTGTATGGAAGTAAGTGAACGATTTGTTTTGACGATGACCTTCCTTAATTCTCACGCCTTGTTCTATTTGCTATTTAATTTTTATTATTAATTGATTGATTTATAATAGCTTTCGGCCCACGGCTTCGCCCGGGTTTTCAAAAAAAATTGTAAAGTTCCCGTTCCCGCAAGATTTCCGGAACAAAACCAATCCTATGTGTTAATCCAAGTATTACATAATTTTATTTCATTGAAATCGGTTCAGTAGTATTTGCGTGAAAGAGTAACACACATACATACACACACATACACATACATCCATCCTCACAAACTTTCGCTTTTATAATGTCAAAGTTAGGATAGGATAGGGCTATCACATTATGAATACCTTAATGTTTTAAGAACACTCCATAACTCGCTACACCGCGACCGGTAATAATAATAAAAAATCCGCTATAATACGCTGCTGTAAACTAATAAGATAGTCAACTTCCAATAAAATTTAAAAATAAAACCCCTTCGCGTCTCTCAGCTATGAGCTAATTATTTACATCACACAGTGCGAGTAGTGCTGATATGAAGCAGCGTCAACGCGACGCTTTGTTGTGTTTCACTCAAACTGCGGTAATTAGCATCCCCCCCCCCATCCAACCTCTCGCCCCTCTCCCGCACCCTTCGCCCACGCCGGGGCGCCACTGACACACATCGCAGTTAGCAAGAACTTTGACACTATATAATAAGGGATTACATTGTATGTAAAGGATTCGATTTGGACAGTTTCGCTTGTATTAAGTTGAGTAGTACTGTCCGAGTATTTAGAAACAACTTATTGAAAATATAAATACATATTGGAATGGGTTTCGAAAGCCATACTGTTGAATGACTAGTACGTTCATTGAATGACGACAGAATTTAATTTTAACATGTTCACAAGAAAACGTTGCGCCGATAAAAAACAACGAAATAGCCTTATACCCATTCCCTTATCAATAATCCAAACCAACGAACACTGACGTTCTGTCAAGATCTTGAATGTTACAACTGTTTAGTCATTCAATTGAATGTCGTCATTCAATCAAACAGCAGATTCATTCAGATGACTGCGACATTTGGATTATGGACGCCTCTACATAACAGTATTCAAAATGCAAAAGTTCATCGTATTTATGTTTTCAGCGCAAATAGATTTATCTAAATAGATTCTTGTAAAAAAAACCTCGAATATTCCAGAATTATTATAATTTAATTAAGCGAAGGTCATTAAGGCAATAGCATTACGTAGGCAATAACGAAATACAAACAAAAATATTCCGAGCTTGTAATATTTACTATGTAGTAACTTGTCTCAATAAACCCTTTGTTTATTACACTGTTATGTCTAACTGGATTGTGCAAATAATCTTGTATTATGGTAGTCGATCCAAATGACGAGTCACGAGAGCCGACTATCGCCACAAGCGGGGATTTATCCATTGTCGCATAATAAAAACCAAAGAATATAGGATATTCTCTACAGTCTATATTAAAGACTATTACTTCACTATTACCCTTTGGGCTATTACATCAATATTATAATTATAAATGCAATGTATAGAATTTAATATGTGCTTTTTTAACAAGCTGCGTGACTATTGACTGTTACCGGCTGCCGAAGGTGGAGGTAGGCTCTATATTTTTACTTTATATATTTTAAAGAGATACTGAAAAATAATGAAGTACCTACCTACATCTCCTTTGAATTCACTTAATCAGCGTTAAACAATCACAAGGAGATCACATTCAAATCCTAACAAAGAATCGTTTAAAAATTGAAACATTGAGCATTCGAAAACCACCTTTATGTCGATTGCATTAGTCCTGAAAATTCTTAAACAGTTTCTTAGAACTTTTGATTGGTGACATTGCATTTTCTACTTTATCCCCTGAGCTTACGGATAGTTGTATCATACTTCCACCGAGCCGTACACTTATGTGGCGTTATTTTTCCGGCGATACATCAAAGTGGCGACTTTCCGCAGCAAATTGTATCAAGTTCACTGATGTATGCCATCCGCGTGTGTGTTTGCGTGTGGACGTAGTAGCTGTGCACGTGAACTATAATATATAGGGAACATTTTAAATATTTATCTAGGTATATTAAACTATAAACCGTAGACTTCTCAAAAGGATGTAAACCGAATTCTAGACAAAAACGCATCGAACCTGATTGTTTGGAATAATTTCGTGCCTCATGAAGAAAAAACCCCTAATGAATATGAATATGATCTGAAGTATGTTGTTGGGAATCTCATATGAAGTCGTGTATAGAGAACGTCTACCCTAGATTGCAAGCAGTGATGGTCTCCGCGTGTACCTACGTAACACCACCGCGCCAGGACCGCTCACTGTGAAAGCGTCAATAACTGCGGCATTCATACATTTCGATTCGGCCATGAGGGCGAGTGCGATTCTGGAAATATATTTTAACAAGTCATCAACTCATCATTATCTAAAATTTATTGATGAAGTAAAATTAAAAGACCTTCATATTTTAAGAAACAAAACTATTTTGATAATAGCAAGGAATTCGTCTTAATCGTAACTTATCATATTTCTTTAAACTTGGGTGTTTGACTTACATTGTATCTGGCATCTAATTGAAACAAAATACGAAAGCCGTGCCATTAGTGAAGCGCTGCGAAGTGTGAAGTGGTGCGAATAAACAACAAAAGCATCGACAACAGGCGGCATGCGCGCACATCCCTCGCGACTCGATTGTGACTCGATGCCACAATTTGGCGAAGTATCCGCCATATCTTTATCTCAAGCGAGAGGAAAATTGTTTTATTTCGCCCGTACAATACGTGATTTATATCTGCGACCCGATCTTTTATGGTTAATATTGCTCCACGCAAATGTAGTTGCTATTGTGAGAGATCTAGTGGCCAAAGTGTGTTGTCGATACTTTCCTAATTATTGCCGAACGAATAAATTTAATCCGAATAACCACACGAATAACAAATACGAATGGTGTCAAAAATATATTTTTATGACATAGCAGTTAGATTACTGTTGTTTTCCTTTCGTTTATATGACTAAACGAAGATTACTTCAACATCAGTTGAATTACAGGTTTTGCTATTTATTTTCTATCGCTTCGAAGTATAAAAAAAGCTTTTCTACTTTATGAGAACTTATTCGCAAAGCAGCAAACTTTCAAAGATCGTCAATAGTTTTTGCGCGTCAATGGTAAAGTTTAGAAAGATTCGTGATATTTTCTAAACTTTACCATTATTTTTAAACGATTCTTCAGTAGTATAAATAAGTAATTTAGCACCAAATTTCACAAAACTCAAAAGAAATGAAAAAGGTCGCTCAAACAGGACTTTCCGCACTTTTAATTGCGGCGGCCAACGATCACAATCCGCCACCGGCCGCGGCGAGATCTCAATCTTAACTTTTCATTGAAATTAATTCTTTACAAATGCAGGACTATTTCAGCCTTAATGATAGTTGCGAGTTCCTTAACGACCGAAACGGTTGCTATTGAAAATGAATAATTACTGCGAATAATAGTGAGCTGTTTGCCGCGACTCCCCCCCCCCCCCCTGCAACACTCCGCTGCCGGGCTCCATTGTCGACTTGAAGAAAGCTTAAGGAATCCCGTACACTCCATTTATTTTAATTGCACAACTTGTTTTCACACTAAGCAAACGTCAACTTTTATTGGATAGTCATTTTGTGTACAACGAAATGTTTCCATGGTGACATTAGACAACTTTAGCAGTACCCAATAGATACTTTTTTTCGTTCAACTATTTTTATTTTAAAAGTAATGTATGTAAAGCCCATCTATTTTGGTCCATCCATGTTGATGAAGTGTCATAACTCATGGTATTTTTTTAAAGGTGATTGCTCAATGGTTGGATGGTGGAATATAATTTTTGCATGTATGATTTGTATTTGTAAAAATGAATTTTCTTGTGTTTGGTTTTACACGAGTAATTAACATTAATTTCTAATTAAAGATTTTTAACTTATTTAAAACGCGATTTTTTCATTATAATATTGTTATTATCCCGACGTTTTGCACACTTTGCAGCGAGCGGGGTCACGAGGAGTGTCTTTACTCAACTGACTTAATTTTTAAATATTGTATTTTCGTAATATTCGGAATGAATTTCAAAAGCACAGAATGTCGAGTCCATTGTCTAATAATAAACAAGTTGTTAATGCTAATGGGGAATGCGCTGAAGGAGCCCGACCCGCACACAATAGCGTTGTCTCGTTTTCATGTCCTGTTGCTAATTGAAACAGATCTATTTTCATTGGGTTTTCATATCTTATATTGATCGCCGAAATGTTTTGCACTAATTGTATCGACCACCTACTCTTAACTCTTATTTATGCTTCAAGAACACAATGCTTTATATGCTATGCTGATGACTTCTCTCCATCTTTTGCAGCCTTTTTCTGTCCACTGATAGACATAGGCCTCTCCTACGGCACGCCACTCAGCCCTAACTGCTTTTTAGCCACAAACAGTTGCACTACAGCTAACCAAGTCATAGGATCTACACATGTAACATTACATAGAATGAACAGACAGAGATGTTAAGTCTTCATAGTAATTTAAGAAAATATCTGGCGTTAAATAGATAGTTCTTTACTTGATTTGTTAAGATTATATAAATTAAATCGGGTAGACTATTAAGCGCGTGCAACACAATGTACATACACCTTTACGTAGCATATAAATATTGTTTTGACGTCCGTTGGCCGGCCGCCGCCGCCGCCGCCGCCGCCGCCGCGCCGCGAGTACATTGCAACGACAATCACCTAAGTGCTTCCACCAATAAACGTACATTCTAAAGACAATTCGTTTATTACGCCACATGCATTATTGAAATGGTCGGTAAATCTTTGCAAGGGTTGCAATCGTTGTTTATAATGGCGGAGCTCTTGACTTACTTAAATTTGGCCGAGTTAGTTCCCGTATCCGATATCCCGACTGGCTCGTGACACGTTATTATGTTGGCTGCATTCATAAATAATTTTGTGACGGAAAGAGAGCGCATCAAACAATACACTCGAATAATTGAAAGACTCCGGGGAGAGATATATTGAAATAGGTTTGAAAAATACATGAATAGAACTGAACCCGAAATCCTGTGGAAAAATAAAGTTACATATATAAATTTCGCGGAAGCGAAACCGCGATCTTTTTACTCGTCGTTTACCCAAATTCACAGTTTTTATTTAATTTTCTAAAAAATAAAATATCCAACTATTCTTAATGTTATACTCTATAAACGTATATGGTTAGATTTTTACGTCCCACTCGTTAAACAATTGAATTAATTTGCATGAAGTTTGGCGTATGGATAGATCTTATAACAATAGACCTTCAATGAATAATACTTTTTATACAATGTCTCGGCATCACCTGAATTAAAACTAATGGTTTTGTAATTTAGGGCCGATTTTTTAATCCTTGGATCCGTTCAATAAAGTATTACACGAACATTTTAAAATGTCACCTGTAAACTGTCAAATACGGACAATTACTTAGAATACATTTTTGAAATGGTAGTTTAATACGTTATTCGATGAATAAGTTTTAACCAAGGATTGAAAAATCAGCCCTTAAACAATGAATAAAAATAAACAAAATCCGGGCGTAGGGATGTGACGACCCCATCGCCCACGGTTGGAATATCTATTGTCTATGTGACAATAGATATTTCACCGAACCGAACGGAACCGAGCGCTCCCGGGGGAGGCCCCTGTCTTCATCTCCGGCTTGCCTTCACCGGCCGGCCGGAGTGAAGCCTGACGAGGACAGGAACCCCACCTCTGGCTTGCCTTAACCGGCCGGCCAGAGTGGAGTCGCGAGAGCTTTTAGCTCGAAGGGTGGATGCGAAGCGTAAGTGGCGAGTGGGCACGTGATGCTGGACCCTCAGGGAGCGCGTGATCGTAGTTTAAAGTCCAGGGGCGCCTCTCCATCCTTAGCTGCTCACAATATGTTGCCCCCTTGTCGCACTACTGCAGCGACTTATTTCGGGGGCCCATACAGTGAGAGGGCGAGTCACCACCTGCCAACATATTTTTACTTTCTTTTAGTAGAAAGGCAGGTGCCATAGTTTCCCATAGTCCCCAATACCAGTCCACTTAGCATCCCAATCCATAGCCCGGTTTATTTTGCATCCATTTCTCACAATAGTCCTACATCGGCCGCGGACTGCCCAGGGCTGTATCTCTATAGTGCAGTTATGGGCAGGCTGTGGCTGGTGTCCCACAACATATTAAAATTCTCTAAGGACCTCTACGTGTTGGATCCGTGTCCCCACGTAAGCCTTCCAAAGATCCTGGTACTGTCCTTACGGTGGTACCCGAGTATTATGGAAACAAAATCCTAATTTTATCGATCATTTTGGATAGTACTTTCGTCGAATTAAATATAATTTTGAAATCACATCATAGTAATTAATCTTAATTCTTAAGCATACAAAAAATTGAAGGTAAAATATAACGACCTTTACCGCTAATGACAGATAAGAACAAACAATTAGTCCGTCTAGACATCAGCTGATATCTTTAGCTAGTGTCGGCTTACAGTACTAGTACCCAGCTACATACTTAGGTATTATTAGCTTCACGATCTCAAATTAATCATATTTTTATGATGAGGATAATAACATAATCACTGAAATCACTAATCTTTCGAACCTACAGAAGAGCAACTTCACGAATTAATTACTGTTCCTTAATTAAGTATTAAATGTTAACTTACATAACATAAATATATTTTCCTCCTGCACAAGCTTTCGCTAGCTAAAGGTAATTTTCCATTCATTGCTAATATATAACACGAAACTATTGTTACCCAAAATAAGGTTTAAAAGTTGAACGATGAAGTAACAAGCAGCCTCATTCAAACGCCATCAAATCCTTAAACTTTCCCATTGAGAGTATTACGAGTGCATAACACAGAAGCACGGAAACTTGGAAAAAACTTACCTAACTACATTCAAGTGCTGTTATCTTTTAAGTCCTTTAACTGTGAAATACTATGGAGCTAAATCATCGCAAAGTTGAAGCAATGGAGCATACAATGAATCTCCAGTCCCTTCGCAGTTCTCGTGGTGTAAGCGCTCACAAGACCGCGAAGCCCGCACTTTTATAGACCACAATCTCGAGTCGCAAATCATTCGATATATTGTGTTTGAAAGACAATAGAGCGATAAAAGCTGATCGTATACTACTGTGGCTGTAAATCTGTGCGGAGTGGCGCTCGCAGCCTGATCCGCCCAGAGTGGCATGCAGCAGTACCACTGATACGTATTGTATTTATTATTAATTACATTACATTACATTAATATTATGTATGAAATTATTGTGGTGATTAATTGAATTGAAAATAACCAGACGTAACTTTTTAACATTATTAGTAGGTATTCAAATATTTTACTTAATTTTAATCACAATATTTCATATAATATTACGTATGAATGGATGTATCCACTTATCATATTCATGTATTACAGCATAAAATAAGAAATGACTCTCATAAGAAAATAATAAAAACTTCACTAAAATGTATTTTTGCAATAGAATAGCAACGTATCAGGCCGCTAGTGGTAATGTGCGTCGCGGCAAATTGTTCCGGTGCGCAACAAAAGCTTTCAAACTCCGAATTAGTGCCGCCGCCGCACGCCGCCGCTCAGCGCGCTGACGCATCAAATAACCGTATTACTAACATTGACAATTTGTTTGCATCAAATAGCTTTTATTTTTTAAAATTCGATCACGATGACAACCTGCACTTCGGGTATTTTTATTTTTTATGAAAATACAAAGACTATAAGTAATAATTTTATATAAAACTAGCGGTCCACTCCGGCTTCGCCCGTGGTACATTTTTACGTTTTCTCTCCATAAGAACCATCCTCGTACTTCAAGAAATGTAATAAAAAAAGAATTAACGAAATCGGTTCAGTTGCTCTCGAGTTATGCGCTTACCAACACATATTTTTGCGATTCATTTTTATAGAGGTATTATAGATAATGTATAACATAACTGCATTTAAACGGCACAATCTGTTACCTGTTTCAAATTCTCAAGTCGCGGTATTTGAAGTCACGCGAAACGGCTTGACCGATTCGGGTAAGTCTGAGACTCGAACAACATCTATATTTCATATCCATAAGTGGTAAGAGAAAAATTATTCCTGATAAAGTAAATAATATAATAATTATGTACTTAAGAACGTTTACAACGAGAAGGTAGACAAGTCTCGAAAATTGCCACAAAATAATTTACAGGACTGAAGTCCTTTCTCAATAAAATAGCAAAGCTTGTATAACGAATTTCGCGTTCAACTCTCCTTAAAATACGAAAATAAAAGTCACTAAAACCATTAGGCTGCGTTTCCACCAGAGATGTGCGAGGATGCGTAGCGAGGGATGTCTCTGTAAAGAACCAATCCTATCGCTTCCTTCACCTCGATATACTGTGCCAGCCAGTACATACACGGAGTTTGTTGGAAGTACAAGTGCGCGAAATAGATACGGATAATTGGAATACAAAGATACTTCTATTTGTTTTAAACCGATTGCTATGAAGAAATTGAAGCAGAAGTTTAATTGTTCTATAATTTTGAGTAATAGAAGAACATACCGATTTTGGATACGTAACCATATTAAACATCATCGATGATCGACTAGAATTTTTTACAGCACAGGATTTTAAAGGAGGATGTTAAAAAAAGTAAAAGACTGTATGTTTAAAAAAAAAATTGGGACATCTACTTGCAATACGCTTTAAATAACGTAGCTTACGTTATCCAATGCTCAGCGTTTCACCGAATATACGTGTAATACGACCCTTAACATTATAATGTGCTTATATACCTACTTTATGTACTGATCTAGTCTCCTATGAGGAGCACAGTTAGCAGTCGCTAACTCGCTAGTTCAAACTAAAAAAGATAATTTTAGTTGGTCGTTCAAACAACGGGCTAATTAAAGTTATTCAGCGCTCGCGGACTGAGAGACTCCGTAATTTGGTCACGTCTCACTTACTAACTATATTCTTTGTATTCTTATCATGTACATTTTTCAAGACAGAACCCTTGCTTGATTTTCAACCGTTTTTCTTCATAAATTATAAATGATCTTTGCATTGCAGAACTCTATGTAGAAAAGGACGTTGGTTCCTAATGCTGTTACTTCTTACCATTTAAATTTTCATTTAACCAAATTGTTCTTTATCTTTAACTATCTTTCCACCCGTGGCTTCGCCCGCTTTATTTAAAACCTAATAAATTATATACTAAAACCTTCCTCTTGGATCACTCTATCTATTAAAAAAAACCGCATCGAAATCAGTTGCGTAGCTTTAAAGATTTAAGCATACATAATTACATAGGGAGAGAAAGCGACTTTGTTTTATACTATGTAGTGAAGCTTCATTCCTAGAGTTTTAAAAATATATAGGATAAATCCATACTAATATTATAAATGCGAAAGTAACTCTGTCTGTCTGTCTGTCTGTTACTTAATCACGCCTAAACTACTGAACCAATTTGCATGAAATTTGGTATGTAGATATTTTGATACCCGAGAAAGGACATAGGCTACTTTTTATGGCGAAATATGTACCACGCGCGAAGCCGGGGTGGACCACTAGTATATAATAATGTTTTATCGTCTTACATTAGATACCTATGCGTATGTCTTAAGATTTTAATTTCGTTCTTTTTATAGATATTATCAAATAAGAACGCGTAGGTGCAAACTGAAAATCTTTATATTATTGAATCTTTATACAGGGTGTCCCAAAAAGTAGTGATGAACGGAAGCTGGGAGGTAGAGGACCTAGAGGGCTATCCGAATCACCCCCATGTATGTTATGCGATTTTTCGTATTTTCGGAGTTATGACATTTTTTTCAATTTTTCATTTTTTTCATTTTTTATTCCATTCGAAGATCCAACGATAGTAAATGTTACCATACTGATTTGGCCTATCTTTCAGCTTAGCACACAAAAAAAATCAAGCATCTAGCGCAATAATTCACGTCACCATAAATAAAAATCTCATCGTACTCGGCGATAGATGAAAAATTGAAAAAAATGTCATAACTCCGAAAATACGAAAAATCGCATAACATACATGGGGGTGATTTGGATAGCCCTCTAGGTCCTCTACCTCCCAGCTTCCGTTCATCACTACTTTTTGGGACATCCTGTATATGAAAGGCCAGAAAACTTAACTTTATTATAATATGACCTATTCTATTGCAATATCTGCATAAGGTTGCTAATATGTATGTATAAATGTATTCGTATGCAATAAATGATTTGAATTTGAAACTTTGCCTCACTTTGTCTTTACTAGGAGGTAATATGCTAATATAGAGGTATGTTTAAATCCTATCTTATAACCACAGTTTACAAGAAATGCAGCAGCAAGTAAAATAACAAGCAAACACGAATACAAAGTGAAGCGATAATTCACTTACAGAAATAAAATTGTCAGAAAGCAGAATGTCCATTTAAATGTAGAGCGCGGGTCACATTACAAGCTGCACAGAGCAAGTGTCGGCAAATTGTGCAACAGAAATATTCCGAGACAGCTTTGTCAATTATTATTCTGCGGCAGCGCGGGCGGCCCCTGCGCAGGTGGCACGGGCGGGCGGCCCTTCTTCAACTGACTTTCCCAAAGAAGAAAACCAATTATTATTATTTGCTACCTATGCGAATGATAAGATTGGCAGTCGCTGTGTTTTAATTTTTAAATTTCATTACGTATAAATAGTAAATGTATTTAATATATACCTATTATATTTTTAAAAACAAATAAACGATAACTAATTCAATAATTATCTATTATTCATTATCAAATTTTAAACATGACAATTTTTACCCAATTAAATAGTTTAAGTAGTTGTTTCTATCTTCCATATACCTATACAGTATACATAATATAGTATCTTTGGTCGTACTACAATTATGCTGATCTATACATTCTGACTAGTCGCTCGCTCTGGTGTCGTGGCCTGAGATCGTGAAAACTTAACAAGTATTAGTAGGATAGCGGCGAAAATTTGTGAAAACATTTCGCAGCTGGAACGTGAGGAATGCGCCGCAAAGTGCGGCGGCCCGCCGCGCCCTCCAGCCTGCCGCCCGCCGCCCGCCGCCTGCCCGCGACCTCGCTGAGTCGCTACGAGACCTCGTGCTCACACTAGCACTACATGTTCAACTTACAAATCCAGTAAACATTTTACATATTTCCGTATCCATAAGCTACGAATTTTTTACAAACGGTGGCTTTATCGCTAGGTAGCTCTGTCTCTTCTATCTATTTGTCGTATAATGAATAATCTTACATGAAAATTATTATGTCGAGAACAATTTAAATATAAAGTTCCCTAAGTAGTTTAAAAAGACTTAATCAATCACATTAAAAATAGGTAAATAAATGACAGATTTGGTTTCTATAATTTCTAATCATTCATTACAATGCAGTTATTCTATAAAAATAGAGCCTTTTGTGATCGTAGCCTACTATAGAATAGATGTCACATCAGAACATCACACATCATGTGTCGACCTATTCGTGGCCACTCATTATACATTCTCACATCATTATACATATTCATCGAGCACCGCCACGAGTAACGACTAGCGCCACACTTCCTATTTAAAGTCAAGATTCGCTATAAATATAGACTCAACTTATTTGAAGGTCGGATTAAAAAATACTTGTTCGTACCTCTCTAAATCAATACACAATTTTATGAAAATTCTATTCAGTCTCTAAAGTTTCAATAAAAAGAAAAACTTTATTTTACGAAACTCGCCAATTTATGTTTCATACACAACTATATCGGGCACATCTTACATAGCATCATCTTAAATGGAGACTGCAATGAATCTTGTCCCGAGCATGATTAAAGTAATGACGTTGTCAAAAGGCCGTCGGGATCGCGGCTGGAGCGATGGAGCGGCTATTTAATTAAAATCGTCCATCGATCGCTGCTGTGCCCCTTTATTGGGATCGGCCCAAGGACAACCGGTCATGGGAGCTAATCACTTTTTGCCGAAAAGAGCCAAACATTTCAACAATGAACATCAATTTTAAAGTACCTACATTTTATCCTGTCCATATTAAAATTTGTCACCGTAAAAATTGTGATTGTGATGATTGCTATTTTGCTTATAAGTAATTTTTCAGTTGACTATTGTGTAATGGGCATTCGATGGGTTTGGTTAGGTGCGGTTTGAACTCAACAAATCTAACATCTTAGTATAATATTATATAGAAGCCAGGTAGTTAAACACAATATCTACAACAGGTGTTCGCTTTTACATTTAAATTAAAAAATATTATTTCATTTTATGAAGTTAATTTCACGAAATTTGAGTTATAACTCCTCTGCGACCATAATAACTTAGTTTTAAAAGTTTAACGGGTATTCTTTGAAAAAGTGAATTTGATACGAAGCCAAGTAAGTCTTTTAACAATTTATGAGGAGATTATTACGTGAATGAACTTGTATTCGGTTTCGTGAAATATTTTCTAATCTAAAGAGATTGTCTCGGTTTGAAACACTTTATATCGCGCCTTACGCCTAGCGCCGCGCCGCAGATAACCTACGTGACGATATTCACAATTCCCTTCTGCTGTTTATTTTTGCTTTTCTCTGTAACTAAATATTGCGGCGACTTGCACGTTCAACTTACGCCGATATTCCAGTTATTTGTTCAGTGAACAGATTTTTAGCTAATATAGAGCAGTAGTATAGTAAAATACTACGTAACGTCTCATACCCACATAAAATCCGATTTTATTTAAAAATACGATTAATAAATGAAACCATTAACAAAATCACAATCATTGCTCTCTTGCAACGCATAGGTAACTATTAATTATCAGAAATGTTTATCCCCGTAAATAGAGTACGTACCTATACAGGGTGTAATCGTTAAGTGTGCACAGGCGATTATTCCGTAACTATTGCAGATATCAAAAAACTTTAAACTGATATCGAAAGTACTTAACCTAATGAGTAAAATGGCCATAATATTTTTTTTTAAATAAAACGAGAAATCTCCAAAAATGTTACATTAAACGCTCCCATACATTTTATTTCCCATACATTTTGTATTCATAGCAGATTTTCGAAGTGATGTCCTCATTGTGCAATACAATGAGGAGCTCTATTTACAGTTTCTAAATGAACTTCCCTTCAAATTTGCGAAGTAATTAAAGCAGAAAACCAAAAAAAGAAAGAAAAAGCTAAAATCTTTCATATTAAATGTACTAGTTGATCCAAAAGTAATGATAATTGGGTATTTCCTGTGCACATAAAAATATAAAATAAATGTTTTTTGCTTGCTCATGTATTCACTAAGTAATCACAAAAAAATCATATCAACAGGCCACGTTTCCAATTATTTACATTAATTTGAATGTGAACCGTGCGTGCCAGAATGTTTCCCGACGAAAAGAAGAAACAACGATTCGACATGTAGAGGGTAAATTTCTAAATTTTTAATGATATCAGGATAATTTTTTGTCACGTTTTGTGATAATGGACGTTACCCGAGCTCACCATGTTTATGCTGAAACCAAAAAACAATCAATGTCCTGGATGCGAGCTTCCAAAGTGACGATGAAGAAATTCATAGTGAAAATCAGTAGGTTAGATTAAAGCGGTAGTTTTTTGGGACGCTGAAGGAATAATTATGGTGGAATATTTTAAAAAGGTAGCCACTTTATTGGGCTCTTACTAAACAGACCAAATTAAAAGATTGCGGTAGGTTAGTAAGGAAAAGAGACATGGCAAACTGCGGACCTGAACGCTGTTTCACCAAGACAACGCACCAGATCACAAAGCGTCAGTTGCGATGGCTGCCATTAAAAAATCGGCATTCCAAATGCTTGAACACCTACCCTATTTTTTAGATCTAGCTCCTATTTACTTTTATCTCTTTCCTCGGCACAAGAAACACTTTCTTAGCAATAAATTATTTTAAGACGACAGCGAAGTGATGGCCGCGTGAAGGGGTTTTTGTGGATGAAGTCAAAGTTTTTTTTTAAGTTTAGGAAAAAAAATATTGAAGTATATTTTCTAGTTAGAAGACTATCTAGAGAACTACATAATTATTATAACTGTAATGACCTTGTTTAATATTGATTATCATTACTTTTGGATCAACCCATGTACATGGGATATTCGTATCTCATACTAAATGTATGGGAGGGTTTCAAGTTATTTTTTTAGATATTTCTCGTTTTATTTTTAAAAATTTATTATGGCCATTTTACTCATTAGGTTAAATACTTTCGATATCAGTTTAAAGTTTTTTGATATCTGTAATAGTTACGGAATAATCGCCTGTGCACACTTAACGATTACACCCTGTATAATCTCTGGCAAGGCGTTCCGGGCGGCGGCGAGCGGTCAAAGGAGCCGCCACTTCAGCAACGTTTTGTTGCTAAACTTTCTGCTTTACATTCTCATTACAACATTGAAGCGTATTTTGGAGCTCGCTATTGTGTTTACTCGATTTAGGAATGTAGGATGTATCACAATTTGTTATTCGTTAATAAAATATGTGGGAATATGTTATTTTATTTAAATAAAGTAATTAAGAAATATTTCACAAAGTATAATATTATTTATTATCTGTATTTTTTGTTAAGATTATCAGCTGTCAAAAGTAGCTTCATTCGTTTATTGTAAATCTTGATTGTAAACCAAGATTGTAAACTGAGATCTTGATTGTCTACGGATTGTTACATTTTGACTATTCTGTGATTGTGATTTGTCATAAAATAGAGTGTTGTGTTTTGTTGTAACCTATAAATGAAAAATTAATTAAATTAAGCTAATTTGGATTTTTAATTAACACCATCCCCACATAATTATATCATTGTTATTATCGGCTGGAACTTGTGCTTTAACAAATAGTTTTAGAGCATTAAAAAACTCAATAGTACATCACTTGGTAGTTGGTACTCTTCTTGTACTTCATAATATAAGTAAGTACATATCTAACGAATAATAAAAATTAAAAAGTAATGCCATCTATCATCTAACATTAGAATAAAAAGTGAAGTCATCATTAGGTATATTTTTAAAGTTAAGTATTTCACCTAAGCTACGTAAATTCACAGAAGATATAAAAACCTCTCATCAAACTGTCAGTTCATTCATGTTTAGAGATGACATCTGCTCGAAAATCCGTTTGATCCAAGGTTTGATCTAATATTTTGTCGATATTTCATGTGGAACGATCGCAATGAAACCATTTTATTAGATTTACCTATATACAGTGTGGAAATTTTCGATGGACCCTGGAGGGAAAGTACTTGAAATACTGGAGATAGCAAATTTTGCTGAAAAGAAACATTCCTTTATTTTTAAAAAGAAATAGAACTGCATTCAAAGATTTTCGAATTGGTAAATCTTGGTAATAAATAAATAATAATTAAATGCACGTATTTCCTTTCTTAGACGTTTCTTTTTTTATTGAAATATTAAAGTAAGTAGGACGTTTTAAACATGTTTGCGGTGCAAGACCGCAGTAGTAAAATTCGATTATTATTTTGTATTTTTCATTTGTTTTACTTTTAATTAAGTATTATCTGTTACTTATTTCAGAAAAAAATAAATTAATTTATCCATAATGATTTTAGGAAGGGTATTATTATTATTATTGGTATTTATTTTATTTTTTATTTACCATTATTTTTCATAGGGTCTCATTTTGAAAAATTTATTAGTTAAAAGTTATATTCCTAAGAGCAAATATTTTTTAGAAAAATTAGGAATTAATTATCTTTAACATTGTCAGAGTCGATTTTAATAATAAAATAACAAACTTATTTTATTTTTTAATTTTTAGTTAGTTCGATTCCCGGTCGAAGCAAGAAATTTTTCCAAAATCTTTGAATGCAGTTTTATTTCTTTTTAAAAATTAAGGAATGTTTCCTTTCAGGAAAATTAACTATCTTCAGTATTTAAAGTACTTTCCCTCTAGGGCCCATCGAAAATTTCCACACTGTATTTTGTCTACATTTTAAGGAAAACTGAACCATTTTCATAATTTATATTAAATCTTCTGAATACAAATCGGCAACAATAATGTCAGTCGGAAAGAAAAGAAGGAAACACACATAAATTACTGATGTCTATAACTTAATTTTTTAGTATTTAAAACTCACATCAAACTTTTAAATGATCTTATTACATAAGATAAGATAGAAGCTTAAGGGAAAAATTTCCTTTAGTGTTTTTATAATTAAAAAAAAAATATAGGAAGCAAGATAATGTTAAATAAATAATCATAAATACGCCGTAATTACTCGTAACTATTTACGTACATTATGTAACAGTAATGAAACATTCGAACGTTTGTTCAAAATAGACGGAACAGCTGGGCTAGATGTGTAAGAAGTCGCAGCCATAAATATGTGCGTACATAATAATGTATCTCGTTCAAATTTAATGGAACTTTTTTGCTAATGCGAAATCGATTAAGGAAAATCTAAAATAATAAGCAATTTACTTCACATACAATATCAATTAGGAATGTTGTCATCGTCGTTAAATAATAATTAGATAAAATGATCACTTGTTATAAAAGAATGCATCAATCACAAGTGAATGTTGATTCTAACGACATGCGTCTCTGGGTGAGTATCAGTCACACGGCAGCCGATTCAATATTCTAAGATAAATTCAAGGAGTGGAACAGAATCGATTCATTACATGATTCGATGAATGTCCTTGGTAAATGCAAGGCCATTCATCCTTGCTTACCTGATATAATTTATCGTAGAATTTAAAACAACTTTCTCTTTTTAATATGACGCTTATCCCAAATGTGAGGATCACGCTGTTCTTACAAACAATGCTCACGAATTTAGTTATTCTTATGATCCAATTTTAATGTATGTATTTATTTTTAAGGTTTGTCTCGTTTTGTTGCTGTTCGTAAGCATTTGGGAGGAAACTAAATCACATAATTTTTCTCTGAGTGACGAGGATGGACTCGATTCAAAGAGTGGCGAAGGAAAAGACTCCGAAGAAGGAGTTGGTAATTCAAAAAGTCCAGAGGTAGATATCAGCTCTAAACCAATAGACGAAAGCAAATCTAAGAGCGACGAAGATAAGTCAAAGAGTGGTGAAGATAGTAAACCTAACAGCGGCGAAGATAAGTCAAAGAGTGGAGAAGACAGTAAGTCGAAAAGTGGAGAAGACAGTAATTCGAAGAGTGGAGAAGACAGTAAGTCGAAGAGTGGAGAAGACAGTAAGTCGAAGAGTGGAGAAGACAGTAAGTCGAAGAGTGGAGAAGACAGTAAGTCGAAGAGTGGAGAAGACAGTAAGTCGAAGAGTGGAGAAGATAGTAAGTCGAAGAGTGTAGAAGACAGTAGATCCAAACCAGATGAAGATGATGATAACCCTTGGGAATATGATAATCATAGTTCTGCTACGTCTATTTTCGTACCAATAAATCTACGTCGTAATCCATGCGTACATTCAGAATTTAATTCAGAAAGCAGAGTGTATGTGGAAACAAATAAAAAATTGAAGAACAAAATACAATGCACGTTGAGATACGATCCGAACATGAAAAAACACTACAAGGATAAAAACAAGAAGTATATCGTAGAGGCGTTCCGCGTGCACTGCTGGCGGCTGGCGCCAGGAGTTCTGCCCACCGACACCAACCTGGTCAGCAGCGTCAACGACTGCAGCAGATACAAACCACACTTCAAGCCTATCGTTATCAACGTCCGGATGAGTCCGTCCCAACACACCAAAGATTACGACGTGTTACTGTACACGCGCAATTCTCGTTTTAAGGCTGACACGTACTGCACGGCGAATCAAGAACCTAAGACTGGAATAAAAGTGAAAGGCGGAAAATTTTTGTCCGCTGTTTACAGAACGATGTGTGTACGACAGAGTCCTTAAAACCATGCGTTAAATTTTTATATTTATTTTTTAAACATATTTATTTGAATGCATATTAAAATATTAAACTGAAGATACCGTTTTATTTCATGATGTCCAATATGCTATTACATAATTTATATTGTACATATTGTATAATATAGTGCATTCGGTAAATTCCGGATGTGGGATAATTTCGGGAAATTGTGGATACCACTTCAGAGCATCCTTTTATTGTGAGTGTCGTGAAGGTCGCTTGAAAATAAACGGTAAAATGAACGTTTGATAATAAAAGCATAATATATTATCATGTGTATTTGTTAAATCAATCACTAGTTATTTAAAAATAATATACATATTAATGCACGATATACATTTATTGTACCTAAAATTCGTTGCCTATAAGTCAGGTTGATACTATTTTATTATTACGAATATAGTTCATTTAGAACTTCATTTTCTTGTACAAGTAAATTGATAGATAATTAAAATAATAAATAAATGGTACCTACCTTTATTTTTATGAACATGTTTAATTTCCATAAATAATATTTGTAATATACAGCTATAAACTAGATTTTAATATCGGATTCCAGAAAGGTATTAGAAGCGGCAAAAGCGTTGATTTAAAATTGAAATAGAGACCAAATCGAAGCTATCTGTAGCCAAAATACTGCGTAACCTGATAAGCGTTCGCGTCGCAATTAGCGGCCGACGGGATCATCGCTCCACAATTAAAACTTGCCCCACTTCATTATCTGTAACTTTCACAATTCATCACCCTCGGAAAAAGTTAGCGTAGGTGAAGATTGAATTTCATCTCGTTAACGATCTCGCCCGATTTCAAACGAAACAAAGTCAAATTGATACGGGAGTCGAAGCGGCGACGCAATTACCCGCACCCGCGCGTGCGCGATCCCCGCCCGCCTTAAACGTTATCTACCCCACACTCACTTTTGTTTACGCTCCATACCTTAAAGTCTCCTTAAGAGATCGATTTTAAACAATCGTCACTTCAAACACCGCGACACGAGTATTTTATATTATAACCATATTCTGTGCCCCGCGGTTTTACCCGAAGTGTTCTTCTACTGTTGGTCTTAGCCTTCCTCGATAAATGGGCTATCTAACTCAATTTTTCAGATCGGACCAGTAGTTCCTGAGATGAGCGCGTTCAAACAAACAAACAAACTCTTCAACAAACTCTCTTATATAGATAAACAAAGCTACTCGCGTGAATTCATCCCGAGTGCAACAAAATATAGCGAGTTAGGAGTGCTATTTCGTTGCACTTCGTTCAGTGCACGCGTAATGGGTATGCGGGCATTTCCGATAGGAAAATTCCATTGCATCCCCTGATATGCAATGCAATATAACAAACATAAATTATAATTTATGTTCACTTATTTTATTACTTCGATCAAAATAGGAAGCGCATTATTCATAATGACCGGGAAAAGTGATTAATCATGCTATTTTAATCACATAGCCCAATTGAGCATTATGAATGCAGACCGGCCATTATTAATAGTGCCTGGACTTCAAATCAAATTGCCCGTAACATATTATTATATATTTGTATCATAACGACACGCATAATTCTAAAAATGCTGACCAACGCGACGTGACTATTCAACATTAACAAACTATTTAACATTGCGACTAAGTAAGATTTTATCATATTATTTTAAAATCCGAACTTGCGGCGAAGTATTGAGTAAGTACTAGTGAGGTACTAGTAGTAATAAAAATACAATTGTCAAACGATTAACCATCTTAGAACTAACCATGTAGGTACACCATTAAATCGCTATAAGTGTAATCGATATTTTAATAAAGACAATTAAAATCTATACATATAATAAAATCGTAGGAAAGTCAAAACTGTACATTGAATATTTTTTTAAAAGAATACATAATCCATGATCTATAATCGATATAGAAGCCAAAAACATAGTTTTTAGAATTTTTGTCTGTTTGTCTGTTTGTCGGTTTGTCTGTTTGTCTGTTTGTCTGTATATTTGTCCGAGCTAATCTCGAAAAGTACCGCATAGATTGACTTCAAATTTTGCATGAATATTACTAACAGGTCGGGTGAGGCTTTTATATACACATTATCATGCTATCACCTCCGGGGGAGGAGCTGTGAACCTTTATTTTTCTAACGTATTCCGTGTATTACACAGCGTACAATCTAAAGACTCATGTTTAAATGTTGTTTTTGGGTAAGCCACGCTATTATCTAGCTTTACACTATAAAAACTACGTCATTTACGTAATTTTGGCAGAGAAACAGTTTAATGAATCTTAGTAGTATAAAGACAAATTTGAAACAGCGCCATCTATGAGACTTCATTAAAATCAAATCAATTTACATGTTTAACGCTTCTTGCAAATTTATAATTAAAAATTAAATAATATGATGTTGGTGGGGTTTTTAATTGTACTTATTTATTTAACTTTTTAACCCATGTCTTCCCAGAGTCCACTTCAGGTGCTTATATTTTATGTGAATATACTAAATAAAATTTTACAAGTGAGGGTAGATGTTTATTATTTGATGTCAAACAAGACACTATTAACAGTTAATTGTGACATTTTAAAAAATCCTTCTTGCGTTCCCACGAAAGGTAAGTTGTAGCTTTTATATTTATTCTTTATTAATTAATTATATAGTTAGACTCATGTTTTTAATTAGAATTGAAGTTACGACAAAATAAGAAAATGATTAAATTTTATTTTTATGTATAACTTTTACAAGACTATATATTAAACGCCCAAAGAAGGTCACTTTAGTTCTTGATAGAATTTTATTTGTTAGTAGCTTTTTAATAAAATTAGGTAAAGTAAGTAGTTAATCTTTTCATTTTTTTTATTTACAGATTCAATGTTCATAAAAATTAACGATTTGCATGAGGATGTAGTAGAAATAAGTATCCTGGCGCGTGGTCGATTGTTGACTAAAGTTAATTTCCAACGTATGGTACAATCATTGGAAGAATCTTGGGTAATTTTAGAGGATATTTTTCGGGAATGAGAAAAGGGGCAGCCAACCACGTATCATCGTGCGTGCGTGAGAATCTACCTACGTTTTAGTACCAAAAAAAATGTTATTTTGAAACGTAAATATTGCACTCACAACTACAGCTGTACAAGTAGATTTTTAATCGTGCTTTACTGTCATCTGATTGTTTTATTATCGTTATGGCTATCGCGGTACAGATCGTACTGGGATCAGAGTACATATTATTTATCAATTGGTGTGGTAATATACGTACCACACCAAGTAAAATATTTACAATCATACCAAATGGATTAACACGGTATGTAAGGCGGTCTTATCGCTTACTAGCGATCTCTTCCAGACTGCCCAAGGTAAGAGATAAAGAATTTATACTCATGATCCAGCAATTTTCAACCGAAAAAGAAGTTTTTCTGTAATTGGTAGTTGTTTCATTTATTTATTTTAAATACCTAATTTTACTTTTATATTTGCCCATTTGCATTACATTCAGCTTCCATAAAACTTATAAAAATTTTATGTTTATTTCTGTCTAATATAAATACTCTTTTTTAGATATAAATAACAAGAACAACTTTTTTATTAAAATTTAGTACCTTGGGAAGATATTATCTATGTGTTAATAGAACAATACATAAAGGAAATTATGTTACGATTTTATACAATGAAAATATGTAAAAAAATATTAGCAGGTGTAATTATTAAATTGATCCCGAACCCAAAAACTGTAGTTAATTTTTTTTGTCATTTAGTGTTTAATTCATGTCAATTGGTTCATTAATAAAAAAAATTATGATCAATAAAATAATCACGGCGAACATTTGCTAAGGCATTCAATGTACAAAGTGTAATCGTTCAGTGTGCACAGGCGATTTTTTTTTGTAAGTATGATAACAAAAAACTTTAAGCTGATATCGAAAGTACTTAACCTAATAATGGCCGTAATCATTTTTTTTAAATAAATCGAGAAATATCAAAAAAAATATCTTTAAACCCTCCCATACATTAAGTACATAATATGAAATATGAATATCCCACATACATTTAATATGAAAGATTTAAGCTTTCTTTTTCTTTTTTTGGTTGTCTGCTTTAATTACTTCGCAAATTTGAAGTGGTATTTTCCACGCTTTTTCCGGACATTTTCACGCATTTTCCGGATATTTTCCGGGCAATTCCTCACGCATTTTCCGGGGATTTTCCAGGCATTTTCCACGCCTTTTCCGGACCATTTCACGCATTTTCCGGATATTTTCCAGATATTTTCCAGGCATTTCCCAGGCATTTTCCTGACATTTCCCGGAGATTATCCAAGCATTTTCCACGCTTTTCCGGACATTTTCACGCGTTTTCCGGATATTTTCCGGGAATTTTCTGGGTAATTCCCAGGAAATTTCCGGGGATTTTCCAGGCATTTTCCACGCTTTTTCCGGATATTTTCCGGGTATTTCCCGGACATTTTCACACATTTTCCGGGGGATTTTCCAGATATTTTACAGGCATTTTCTGGATATCCCCGGTAAATGCCCCGGATTTCCGGAAAGTACGTAAGTTTTTTAGCTTAGATTAGTAATAAATTCTATTAACAATTCTATGAATTGTTTATGGTAGTAGGTACGTGTTTACTAAATAATTTTATGTAAAGTAGTAACTACTATGCAGTCGCTATTCCACGCGGACGAAGTCGCGGGCACAGCTAGTTTAATTATAAATTAATAGTCCTCTTGTATGTATACTGAGAGAGTAGTCGGCAGTCGGCAGTCAGCGGCGAATAGCTGCAGCTTGAGGTAGCGATCTTTATCCGCCATCATGCAAATTTTGGTAAGATTTTAAATATATATTTTTTTTTTATTTGCAGAGACACAATATTGACATTAAAAATTAATTACTTAGATATTTGGTAACTTCGTAAATGCTTAGTCATCCACATGGTTTTCTACTAAAAGACATATAATTGACTATGATAATATGAGTTCAATCTTAGAATCGAGTAAGTAATTGCGTTTTTTATAAGAAAAAATAATATAATATTCTCGTCTTAGAGTTTAAGTTGATAAAATTATACATAATATTATAATATTTTATACTTATTTTATACAGCCGCTGTTCACTTAACGAAACCTCAAATTTCCGCATTCCAGGTATATATCAGTTGCGCGATACTGGTCGGGGCGGCGGCCGGATCGGGCTCGGGCTCCATCCCGGTGTACGTGCACATCAGCCTCGGCCGCAGCCCGTGCAACCGCTCCATCTGGCAGGACGAGAGCAAGCTGTACATGCAGACCGAGGACTCGGCCCTGCGCCGCGACATCGACTGCTCGCTGCGCTACGACCCCGACATCAAGGGGCTGTACAAGGACCGCCACGACCGGTACCTGGTGGACTCGTTCGTGGTCACGTGCTACAAGGCGAGCGGCGCCGTGCCCGAGCGCTACCTCACGAGTAGCGAGGACCACTGCGCGCCGCGCGAGCGCAAGCCGCAGCGGGTCAAGCTCGGCATCAGCGACTCCGACACGTACGAGAACTACCACGTGCTGCTGTACACGCGTCACTCCAAGCTCAAGCGCAACATCTTTTGCACCATGAACGAGGAGCCGCGCCCCGAGCACGGCTGGGACCGCCGGCACGTCGTCGCCGTCTACAGGTCCAGTTGTATCAGAGGAAATTAACTTAGTGATAAAGTAATGCTCCAATAAACGTGTATCCTTCGATTCAAGTTTGCAGTTTTAATTCGCCTCATACTGAAATAGTAATAAGCTCATATAGCTAATACGGTCTAATGCTGAGGCTTCTAATCAATCGATTAGCTATGCATTTAATAGATAAGAAGTTTCTAACTGCTCGCCAGGACATTCTGACTGGCCGACTGTACATCATACCTGATTATACATGGAAGTCTATAAAGGTATAGGAATACGTTCATAGTAAGTATATGTATAATATATTTGGTGTGAGACACGGGGCGCACGCAACTATTGACTGCCAAGAAAGAAGGTTAGCGGATTAGGATTTGGATAGATAGCGCT
The DNA here is from genome assembly GCF_905220415.1 of Colias croceus. NCBI lineage: Eukaryota > Metazoa > Arthropoda > Insecta > Lepidoptera > Pieridae > Colias > Colias croceus. Next base: position 7,453,468 of record NC_059562.1, read on the forward strand.
AGTGCTAGTTTGCAATTTATTGATTTAAAATAAGAAATCAGTATAGTATTATATTGTTATCTGTGCCATATATATTTCAAACGATTACAAAATGTGACATAAATTGTTCAAACCGGTCATAATTATGTGACAATTAAGCAATATAATATAATGTAGAGTGATAATTGGAAACTTGGTACCTACGTTAAAAAAGTGATCGAATTAGATTCGTATCATTTTTTTATTATTTTACAAAATAAAGATCGCACTAAGAAATGACTATAGTTAGGTTAATTATTACTTATTAAAAACGGTTCATATCAGCAAAACAAAAGGCTAATTCACGTCCAAAATATATTATTATGTAGGATTAAAATGTGATTGGAAAGTTAGACTAATCACGTTGTTCAAATAAGGGCCGTGATTGCGCACACAGCCCGCATGGCGCGTACAGCCGCTCGCTGATTGCCGCCTGCCGACCCGACTCGCGGCGAACTCGGCGGCCCTTGCACTGCACTTGTGAGTTCCTAGACGGCATTGTCTATTGTACATACGGCATTTATCTATTCTTGCCGATCGCTCTACAAATAGAAGTGTGATATTTCCCTTGACATTACTTACGCATCTTTAAAAATATTGTACCACTTTGGTATGTAATACTATAGTATAAGGAGAACAAGTAGACCGACTCCCGGTGTCTAGGAGCGCAGTACCTACCTAAACTTGAGAGGCGCAGGGTTGTCACTAATCACGTTGATATTGAAAATAATTGTATAATCAAACCACATGAGTAGAAAAACGGAACAGCAGGCCGAGACTAATGGCAGAGAATAGAATAACTAAAGGGGCAGAGGCAAAGCTTCAAACAACCGCGCAAATCGATTGCACTACTACAAGTACGCGGGGCATGTGTGTGTGACCACTGGCCGCTTGTCGCGTATGCAGCGATTCTGGATAAAACCGGTTTGCGCTTGCACAGGCAGTTGACAGTCTCAGGGTCTGTGCGACGCACGTTGTTTGTTTTGTTAGTTGCAAGTTTGAATATTTTAATGTAAAACGTGATACCTATTTACATGGTAACGTACATTTGGGTTTTTTAATTATACCTCCTGATAACTTTATTGCATTTGTTGAATTGCTGAAGCAAAAGTTTCGCGAATATTTCGATATTGAAATAAATATTGTCAATGTTGGTAACGAAATACTTAAACGTATTGAAGATTGTAAATTTGATATGCCATGTGAGTGTTTCCCGTTACATTATTTGAAATAACTATATATGCGATTCAGAATTTACCACACTATTAAAAGAAACAACAAATAATTAAAAAAGGAAAATTATAAAAAGAAAATTATTAGAGTAAGTAATTTGTAAAATACTCTATTATACTGAATAATAAAACTATTGAACAAATGTTTTGTTTAATTTGTCTTAACCTATTGTGACAACTCTACCAAAATAGGTAACAATTTTGCATGTTCTTAAGAAGCTTAGTCTCTGTTCCGTTTTTCTCCTCATGTGATCAAACGGTCCATGAGAAGGAACCGAGCGGCGTTGTGTGCGTGCGTATAGCTTGCGTACGTACATGAACGGGGGGCGTGGCCAAGCGCTCCAGGTACATACAAACGGCACGATGCACATTTGTTCGAAGATAACTTACTTGTTCTCTTTATAATGTACTATGGTAATAGGAAGTTTGATACAAAGGTTGACTTAACAAATATAATAATACCTATGTAAACTAGCGTCGATTCGATGAAAAATCTTGAATTAATTCGGTAGGTTACGTGGTAACATAGCAATTCTTCTACAATAAATCTAATTGAATAATTATTATATTGTGTGTTTGAGTTTGTTTAACAAACATTTTAATTTAATTCAAGTGATATTTTCAAGCACTCGGGAAAAATGCCGTAAATCAAAATACATAAATGACTTATGTTTAAAGGAAGATATGCGTCGCGACTTACGGTTACGGTTTGGTGACAGGCGGACAGATAGATATAGACAGACATCGCAGTTTTGGTAATAGCACATAATATAATATAATACTGCTAAAAAGATTAGGGTCGCGTCTTGCGTATAGGGTTGTGTACAGAACCCCAAAGGAAGCGCTGTGGAGACGCTAAACCGAGCGGTCCTGAGGTAGATAAAGTTCCCTCGAATAATCTGTTCAACAAAGTGTCAGAGCAATAATCGTGAGATCAGAATCGGGAATAAGCCGTAGATTGTGTGCGGATTAATCTCCACCGAGTTTAATATTAAAATACTTACAAGAGTTTAAATCTACAAAGTGAATAAACTGGTGAAGGAATGAGCTGCGATAGGGTGACGAGATAAGACTCGCAACTTTTATAATTAAAAGTTAGCGCGACCACGCGGCCTCGTCGATAAGGCGTTACCCCACTTTAATGTCTTAAAATGTTCAGTAACTCATGTAGTCATGTCGCTCTCTGATGTACGGTTGCAAGGGCCTCCGGATGCCCTGATCGTTGCACATAGTTGTTTTTTTTTTATTTCCAATGTTGCAACCAATCGGTAATCGGTTACAGGGCGCAGAAAAAGAGGCGCGTGGCTTCGTGACATACCCAAACAGTATACCCAAACTATTCCTAAAAAATAAAAATGGACATAATATTAAGCTATGTCATAGCTTCTATCGCGGGCCTTAAGCGCGGGGACCGAATCCAGAAATTTCGTAACGAAAAAACCTCACGCTCCCCACTCCGACGGGCGGAGGTGTGGCTTGAACGCATGCTATGCAATAGCTTTACCGCGGCAGTCCCCGAGTGCCAATATTTTGTTCATAAACTAAGTTCTATCCACCCTGCACCCTGGTTTACGTTTCAGATAAATTTAAGATTAATATAAACTTTATGTGCAATAATAGTACGAATACGATTTGAAATTAGGAGCGATTAGTGGTTGTCAAACCTATCTGGTTGTTAGCCCTCTTCGGGAAGATTGACAGGCCGCGTTGGCGCGCGCCGTCATTAATTACTTTGGCGCCGTCATACGACGACGATTATGCAATTGGCATTATATCACGTTAATATGCGTTATGTTGCCAGCTCTGAATATTATGATCAAACCCTAGATCAAACCACTCCAGTAAGGAATTGTTTTTCTTTTTTTTTTTGTATTTAAAGTTCATTACGTGTTGTAAACAGGGATCCATCCTGTTTTCAACACGTCCAATCAAATTATACTGAGCTTATAAAAAAAAAAAATATTAAACGAACAATATTTAATTTTAATCTTCAGAATGATATTTTTTTAGTCATGGTATGTACCTATGGTGTTTATTCCTACAGTGAAAATAGAAAATTCTTATGAGTGGGTATAAAGCAAAATTACCAATCTACTATATATTAAAACCTATGCAAATGCTTTGTCTAGGCATTTTGTGTAGTTAATTTATTTTGGGTCTTATCACGATAAAACAGTTTTGGCACTTAGTAACAACGTTTTTAATTCCGCAAGAAGTCATCTTCCGTCCACGTTCCAGGAGTTTCAAACATCCGTTCCGTTGAGACGAGAAGACTACTATTAAGTTATTATAAATAAGTTTTTAGCTTCGCCTATGAGAACAAGATTCCAGGGCCGCCAGACCTCACCTACTTTACACTACCCAATCGTCCACATTTCATCCGTCGGAAAATAGGTGAGGTCTGGCGGTCCTGGGATCTTGCTCTAGTGGAAATTTTCAACGAGCCTTGCTTTAAAATACTGGAGATAGCGAATTTTACTGAAAGGAAACATTCCTTCATATGAATTTACAAGAAAATAGAACAGTATTTAAATTTTTTCGAAAATTCACTTGCTTAGACCGGGAATCGAACATTCCAAACAAAACAAACAATGTTAGAAATAGAACATAATACAACATAATAATATTATCTGTAAAATATTTACTATTAAATTTTATTACTAATATTACAAATACTAGGTAGTGTAATTTACTAGCTTCCGCCCGCGACTCCGTCCGCGCGGATGTCGGTCTTCGCGTGGATGGTTTATTTCTCCATTTTGAGACCTCTGACAATACTTAACATCTTATAAATCTATTATATCTAATCTATTGGACTATCTATTATAATCTAATCTATTGGACCCAATTCCCAAATACGGTTAGGCCTATAATAATACGCAACGTGTGTTCGCGGTTCTACGGAACAACGTCTATGGATAAAACTGAAAAATTAAGATTAATTTTTTTCTACGTATTTTTCCAGGATAAAAAGTATCCTATTTTACGCCCAGGATAATAAGGTATAATTATACCAAGTTTCATCGAAATCGAACCGCTAGTTTTCACGGGATGCCTTCACATACAGACAGACAGACAGACAGACAGACAGACAGACAAAAAATTTTTTAATCACATATTTGGGTTTGGTATCGATCCAGTAACACCCCCTGGTATTTATTTTTTCAAAATTTTCAATGTACAGAATTGACCCTTCTACAGATTTATTATATGTATAGACAATCCTTATATTATTTACAATCCTTATCAATAATGCAAAACTGTACCAATATAGCAGCTATGAAATATCAAAATATCAGCAGCTGGAGGTCGAGGATGAAAAGTGTGAATTTATCAAAAGCATCGAGACTGTTGGTGCGCGGCGTGTCATGGGGCACGGAGGGGCGGGGGCGCGGGGTGCGCGGGACGCAGGCAATTTCCTCGTTGTACAGCTGCAGCGCGCCCGCCAGCGGCGCCTGGCGGCCGAGCGCACAAGCGAGCGTGGTCACTCGATTGACCATGATAATAGCACAGTATACCCCTTTCATTTTTTAACGAAGTGAAACTTCTTTAGGCGCGTTGAGAGTTTCAAGGTTGCGTCATGGCAATACCGTCACGTCATGGAGTAAGGCGACGATTTGGGTATTTTTAGATCTTGCCAAAGAAGTTTCACTCCTGATGAAGTGAAGAAGTACAATGGTGAATGTTTCTTGGATTTAATTCAGAAACAGCAAGTTCGCTTCACAATTCCTGAACCGCTTCTCCCCGCGCTGTGTCACCGCCTTTGCTCGAAATCTTCATATTTCGCGACAGTCAAAAGCAAACAGCGAAGCATTTTCATTGTTGCACGTTTATTTATTCCAGATCATTTTCAGCGGACGATTTATGCATTGTTCAGAACGAACTCGCCAGGACTGCGCTCGAGTTATATTAAACTTTTCAATGAAAAACGATTGCCGATATAATAGCTTTTAAGAAGGAACGAGTAGGTACATTGAAATATTTATTCCTGCCACAAATGATGCAGTAGGTAATATTATTATGTTTCAATGTTTGTAAAATATATTGGAAGAGCTGGCGAAACAAATAGGTAACAATATGTTCATCAAGGGCGGTCTTATTTATGACACGTCACGTTGGAAAAAATTATTACAAAAGGCATAATCTAAGTAAAGTTCATATTAGGTGTATTTAAAAAAAAACCGCGAATGCACAAAGAAGCTAAAAGATCGTTTAGACGAGATAGATAAGTGTTAATAAGTTAACGTTGTAAGTTATTTCAATATGAACGGAGAGCCCTCGGTCCTCGCGTCGGTCCCGGCAGTTTGTAATGCACGATCACAAAGGCATTCCTTGCCTTGTAAGTACACGTACACTACTGCACTAGAAACCTAATCCGCCTATAATAAAACGTCATAAAAGTTTTTGTCTACTTTGTATAATAGTGAATCAATGATTTCTTGTTGAATAGTTTTGCTCGTTACTAATTATAGGTGCGTAATATAATTATAATAATACTAGATTTCCGCCCGCACATAGTTCCCGTTCCCGTGGGATTTCCGGGATAAAACCTATCCTTTGTGTTAATCCAAGTTACCCGCTATATATTATATACACCGGGGCCAATCCCTTCCAAAATGATAAAAACCTAAAAAAATAGTAGTATGATGAAACCCATTGGAAAAGGAGGGGAATGTGATAAAAATTAAAGGAAAAATAAATTACAGACAATCCGAGTTCGGGAAGTGGGAGGGGGGGAGCTTTTAATGCTAAAAAATGGTTTCTCTTGATTTTCGACAAAACTACAAGACCTATGGAAAAAAGTTCAATGGCAAAGTTGTAGGTAATAAAAAGTTCTACAACTTTTGTATTCACAATTTTTTCACATAACCTCAAAATTTAGGTGAAAAATTAAAAAAAAAAAACAAGTTTTTGGGTATTTAGTTTTATCTACTACAATATTCATTTTTTTTTCTATGAAATGTGGTGAAAACTTATTTTATTATGTCTCAAATACACTGTAATTTATTTGATTGAAAATATTAATTTTTTCGCCTTATTTCAACTTAATACACAAAAAACAACCTAATTTTCAATCAAAAATTCTGACGTCAAAATATCAGCTTTTTACAAAAAGTTTGGGGGCTTTTTGTTCGCTTAAATATCTTCTTTCTGAGGGTGTAAAATATAATATACATTACCATAGTTTTTTTTTTTTTTTTTTTTTTTATTGCAACCCCGGCAATGGAGCAGGCGACCCACTTGATGGTAGGTGATGGTCGCCGCCCATGACAGTTCACAACATTAGGGAACGTATTGCCGGTTTTTAGGTGGAAGAAGGCTTTTGAGGTGGGTGTAGGCTTTTTTCTTGAAGGTTCCCATGTCATATTGGTTGGGGAACACGGAAGGTGGTAGTTTGTTCCACAAGAGTGTGGTTCTAGGCAAGAAATGCCGTGCAAAACGCACAGTTGTCGAACGCCATGCATCGAGATGGTGACGATGATATTTTTGTTTGTGCCGAGCAGTGCGGTGATGGAATTCTGCAGGTGGTATCAATGCAAACAGTTCCTCAGAACACTCGCCGTTGTAAATGCGATAAAACACACATAGAGACGCAACATCACGCCTCAAAGCCAATGGATCGAGCCGATCGGTGAGCTCAGGAAGGTCGACAATGCGGCAGGCACGACGCTGAAGGCGGTCAAATGGAAGTAATTGATACTCGGGTGCTCCAGCCCACAAGTGAGAACAGTACTCCATGTGTGGCCGAACTTGTGCCTTGTAAAGAAGTAGGCGATGAGCTGGCGTGAAGTACTGTCTCGCTCTTGCGAGCACCCCGAGTTTCTTTGAGGCTAATTTAGCCTTGTCTTCCAAATGACCGCGAAATTGTACGTCACTCGCAATGTCGACACCGAGAATTCCGATGCTAGGCATGGCTTTGAGCGGAGTATTCTGGAACTTAGGGGACACTGCAAAAGGCTTCTTCTTAGCTGAAAATGCGCAAACTTGTGTCTTTGAGGGGTTAAACTGCACAAGATTGTTTTGGCCCCATATTGAGACTTCTTCAAGGGATTTCTCAATTTTAGACACAAGTTTTTTTCGATGCTCATCCACTTGCTCCTGAGAGAGATTTGCAAGACCGGTATATGCGGCGTCGCCCGTGCTATCGTCGGCATAACAATGTATGTCACGTATTTGTAACATATCATTGATATGTAAAAGGAATAGCGTAGGCGACAGCACGCAGCCCTGTGGAACACCAGCATTCACAGGCAGGGGCTCTGAGCATGATCCGTCGACAACGACCTTAATGCTTCGTGCCTTGAGAAAGCTGGCGATCCATGTGCAAAGTCTCTCAGGGAGTCCGTATGAAGGCAATTTGGAGAGGAGCCCCTTGTGCCACACCCGGTCGAAAGCTTTGGCCACGTCTAAACTAACTGCCATGGCTTCCCCCTTACTCTCAATTGCAGATGCCCATCGATGGGTCAGATAAACCAGAAGATCACCAGCCGAACGACTGTGACGGAAACCGTACTGGTGGTCACTTAACAACTGGTGATCCTCTAGATACTGTAACACCTGGGAATTTATGATGGATTCCATCACTTTTGAGAGCAAGGAGGTAACCGCGATCGGCCTATAGTTTTTTGGGTCTGAGCGCGTACCTTTCTTGGGTATAGGGTGTACCAGGGCGGTTTTCCAAGTGCTTGGGACTATAGTGGAGTTGTAAGAGCATCGAAACAAACGCGTAAGAACTGGAGCCAATTCTGGAGCACAGGTTTTCAGAACTATTGCAGGGATTCCGTCTGGCCCATTCGACTTATGAATGTCAAGTGATAGAAGGACTCTACGCACAGCACGTTGCGTGAATTTAACGTCAGCCATCTTGCTGCTGCAGTATGGGATGGTAGGTGGTGCTTTTTCTTCATCATCCAAAGTCGAATTCAACGCAAAGAGTGTGGCCAACGTATCGGCTTTCTCGTTTGCAGTGTGGGCCAGGGTGTCGTCATCCCTACGTAAAGATGGGAAGGATGATTTGCAAAAGTTCCCCTGGATAGCTTTGGCAAGGGACCAAAAGGCACGTGTACCTGAAGGGTAGCGTGCTAATCTCTCGCCAATTCTCTTGATGAACTCTGCCTTGGCCTTTTGAATGCTCTTCTTGTATTGTCGGGAGGCAGCATTAAACCTTTTTTTTAGATCCTTTGCGTTAGGGTCCTTTTTTGCTATGGCTTCTGCCCAGGCCTGAAAACATTCCTGTTTAAAACAGGATGCCGTTTTACAGGGCTTCCCAAACCAGGGCTGAGACCTGCCGCCAACGGGTACCACAGAGTAAGGAATATAGAGTTCCATACCCTGTGTGACCACATCAGCGACAGAGTCAGCGCAAGCGTCAGCATCCTCGGACACAAAGCAAATTTGACACCATGGGTAGGACGCAAAGAAGGTACGCATGCCGTCCCAATCTGCAGATCTATAATGCCAGACACGACGGAAACTTGCTGGTCTTGACCGAGATTTGCGTACGACAGGCACGGTACACCGCACCAGGCAGTGATCGGAAGACCCAAGTGGAGCTTCAACTGAGACATGGTAGTCGTCTGGATGAGAGGTGAGTAAAAGGTCTAAAAGAGATGGTGTTTGGTCCTCCACGTCGGGAATCCTCGTGGGTACAGATACGAGCTGAGATAGGCCGTAGGACAACACAAAGTCATGGAAAGTTCTACCCGCATGATCTGTGGTTCTTGATCTTAACCAATCGGAATGGTGGGCATTGAAATCGCCGAGAACCACAATTTCGGCGGAGGGAATCTTCTGCAGTATATCATCGATCGTATCTTGCATGTGCTCGGTGAGGCGGTCGGTTTCGGCATTTCCGCTATGACTCCTGTAAAGGCATGCGTAAATACGGGGGTGATCACCGCAGTCTACGCGAAGCCATAGTATAGACAGGTTGTCTCCAAGAATGCCAAGGCGACGGCAACAGATATCCTCTCGAGCGTAGACGCAAACTCCGGCACGCGGTAAAAATAAATGTTCCAGCGTGTAGCCCGGGAAGTTTAAGTAAGAAGTATCAGCAGGAGAGGAGATCTGCGTTTCCGTCAAAAAGAGTAAAGCCGGCTTAGCCGTCTCGAGATGTTGATGAACGGCATTTAGATTTGAATGAAGTCCCCTAATGTTGCAAAAGTCCACAGTTAGTAATGTGGAAGGGGTCGCCGATAAAGGCTTACCTTTTATGCCTGTGGCTGTATTGAAAAGCGGAATTTTGCCCCCCCCAGAGTACGCGGGGCAGCCTGAGTGAAGACACTCAGAGAGGGATTCTCCAGCATCGGTGATGCTAGTACCCTCCTGGGGTAGTTCTATATTTAATCCCGCTGCCATTTTGTTTGTTTGAAGGGGGTAGGGATGGGGTGGAATTATTGGGATGGGAGGGATAAAGAAGGGAATGTTGAGGGAAGAAAGGAGAGGAGTGGGAAGGATAGGGAGAGGGATAAGGAAGGGATATAGTAAATTTACTCTGTAGAAAATGCATACAAACAGTGTGATAATGAGCTTTTACTAAATCAGGTACACTTCTCGAACTCTATATTTTCTCTTACGTCGGCTTTTCGGTAACATTTCAAAAGAAAAAATTTCATCTGATCAAAGTAACGATACTAACATTTTGACAGCATGTTCATAAACAAAATGATGTCGATAAAAACATTTCAGGTTTTTTTGAGAAATTTGCCATTGTCAAAAATATGAAACAGAAACCTAACCTAACCTAACCTAACTTTTATAGAAACCTAACCCAAACTAACCTAACTATTACAGAAACCTCCTATAACTGACTACAAATTCGAGGCAAATCAGTGCTTACCCGAAAAAAAACCCTGTGTAAACAGATTTGAAGTCAGTACAGAGGCTTGAAGTCTATGTAAACAGTTAAAGTCTATTGCAGAAACCTCACCTACACAAACTTAACTTTTGTAGAAACCTAACCAAAACTAAGGTTTAAAGGCTCGTTAGCTCAGCGGTGAGAGCATCCATCTAAAACAAAGGTTAGGTTAGGTTAGGTTAGGTTAGGTTAGGTTAGGTTAGGTTAGGTTAGGTTAGGTTAGGTTAGGTTAGGTTAGGTTTTTTTTTTTTTTTTTTTTTGAAAAGCACCCGCCATCTCAGGGTGTTGTATGCTTTCCTCTGGAATATTGTCCAGAGATGTTTATTTTGCTTTCAATCAAATAAATACCAAGAATTTTTTATTAACAATTAGGCCTAAATAATACAATTTTAAGTAGAAAATACAAGATAATAATTTACAATTATATTTCCAAATTAATACTAAAACATAAAAATTACATAATTAAATATTACTTTTTAAAAACTTACATTAATTAAAACATTGCATTGGGAATAATAAAAAATAAAATATAATAAATTAATACAATTTAAAATTTACAAATAAAATAATAAAATTAAGTATTGAATTTAAAACCTACATAAATTAAAAACATTACAATGAAATTTATAAAAAGAAATAAAACAATACGGCACAACACTTATTAAACTTAACCCTAATATCACAGTAGCTTATCACAATTTCGTTTGTTCACCACCCTCACAATTTGTTGACAAAACTCTAAAAACTCATTTCTCGTCTCGTCCCCCAGGGCCGCAGGCAGATTCTCACCCGTCATCGCGATGCCCAATTTTTGCTCAATAACATATCTATCTCTTGCAAAAATCGGACACTCGAGCAACAGGTGAGAAACCGTCTCGTCGACTCCGGGCTGACACAGACACGATGGATTCCCCTTCAGCTTGAATCTGTTCAAGTAGAAGGCGAATCCACCGTGTCCAGTCAGTGCTTGTGTGGTGTGGTGAGTGATGTTTATTTTCCGAACTATTTTGTATGCAGCAGCAGCGCTTGGGAAAAAGAGCTTCGTGCCTCCAGCCGTCTCCCCCACATCGTATCTCCTGTCCCATTCCCCGATCGTATCCTGTCTCAGGATACGCTTGACGAATGAAACAGGACACAGATCGTAGTCGGGTTTCCTCTTCGACCCCAGAGCGGCCTCCTTGGCTAATTGGTCCACTCTTTCGTTCCCCCTTAGCCCTGCGTGCGCCTTAATCCAAAACAGAGCGACCTCCCGCCTCTGCGAAGCAGCTTTTCGGAGGGCCGCCCTTGTTTGCACAGCAAGGGGGTGGGGGGAACCGAGTGTGACGGCCTGGAGGGCCGATCTGGAGTCGCTGAAGATGCCGACCTTCGCCACTCCACTCTTGCAGGCTCTAATTACTGCTCTTTGGAGCGCTAGGAGTTCGGCCTGGTAGACGGTGCAATACGGCGGCAAAGCAAGCTTGACGGCCTTCGTCTCGGCCTCCCCTTCCCATACGGAAAGGGCGGCTCCGACTCGACCCTCAATCTTGCTGCCGTCCGTGTAGATCCTATGTACGTGGCTATTAGCCACGTCGGAATACGAGTCCTCGTCCACCAGCCCGAACCCCAGCCCTTCCTGCTCTGCCGGATGTGGGTCCTCAATCGCCGGAGCCATTCTTTCCACCTCCCTGTCTCCCAACGCTGGGTGCGACACCCCCTTCTTGATCCCATATAATCTCGAAACTTCGAGTATTCTGAGGTCAAGGGGGAGTATCCCAGCCAACAGCATAGCTGAGTTCAGGGAGACGGTCCGATATGCTCGGCAGATCTTTTGGGCGAACCCCCGTTGTACGGTGTTCAGCCTTTTTTGGACCCCCATCTTTTCCACGGTGGGTGCCCACGCTGCTGATGCATACATAATAGTCGGTTCGATAACAGCTACATAAATAGTTCTTATAATATCTGGGCTAAGTCCCCAACCAACTCTGGCTGCCCTAGCCAAGAGTTTATACCGGGCGATTGCCTTTTGGCATACCGTCCCGACGTGGGCGTTAAAGGTGAGGCCGCTGTCAATCGTTAGGCCTAATATCTTTATCTGAGAAAAATATTTAATTTCCACACTTCCCATAGCGAGCCGTGGCACGTCATATTTCAACCTCCTCGTGGAAAGGAGGGCACAAGTTTTATGCGGTGCAAATTTTAGTTTGTTTTCCTTTCCCCATTGATCTATTGCGTTTAGGACACGGTACGCTTTAACTTCTATTTCAAGTGCTGTATCACCCTCGAACACCAACACAATGTCGTCGGCAAACGACTGACAGAATACTTTCATCTCCTCTTACATCCATAGCAGAGGGTCCAGCAAGAGGTTCCACAGGATTGGTCCGCCTATGGACCCCTGCACGCACCCCTTGCTGGTCCCCCTACTCACTTGCACACCCGCATATCTAACTTTCACTCCCCTTTCACTCAGGTAGCTGCTGATCACCCGCCTCACGTTCCCCGGGCACCCAACTTCAGCCAACCGCACCTTTATGGCTGGCCACCAGGCGCTGTCGAAGGCTCCCTCTATGTCCAGCGATACCACAACAGAAATCTTCTTCTCCTCCCTCATATTTCTGATGTGGTTCACTAGTCTGGTTAGGTTAGGTTAGGTTTTTTTTTTTTTTTTTTTTTTTTTTTTTTTATAAAAGCACCCGCCATCTCAGGGTGTTGTATGCTTTCCTCTGGAATATTGTCCAGAGATGTTTATTTTGCTTTCAATCAAATAAATACCAAGAATTTTTATTTTCCGTTTAGGTTAGGTTAGGTTAGGTTAGGTTAGGTTAGGTTAGGTTAGGTTAGGTTAGGTTAGGTTAGGTTAGGTTAGGTTCCCGTGTGGAGTTTCTGGTCTCCCATCGGGCGCGTCCTCAGGTGGCGGATAGGGGGAGGCCCTCCAGATATGGGGGGTACCGGTTGTCTTGCTGGCGCGGACCAAAACCAGCGTGGAGGAACTCGAGGGCTGCCACGTCCTTGTTGCAATTTCTGCTTTGCAGAGAATGTGCTGGGTTCATATTCGAACAGTGCTGCTTTTGCGGCGAGGTATGGCAACCAGTGGTTGCGGATGTTTTAGTCCTACTGGACGACGGGCTGCTCTGCAGCGATGGATGGCGGTTGTATCAATCGCGGCGCGGCGGGCTGGGCGGCAGGTTTTCTGTTGCCTGGTTAGGGGCTTCGGCCTCCCGTCGGGCAACCTGTTATCCGTCGTAGTGTTGTTGTCACGTCTAGCAGCTACGACGGACCAGGGGGCTTGCCTTAATCGGCTGGCCTGAGAGGAAGGACACCTCATCAAAAACCCTCAAATCCGCGTTGTAGTCCAGCGGCGTGGAATTCCTGTCCTTCTTGGACAGTTTGGCTCGGGAGAGCGTGAGCTTTTAGCTGTGTACACCCATGGATACCGCCCGACCTCCATGGTGTAAAAGGGTTATCCGGGTGCAGGGGGCACCGCCCGGATGGACGTTTTATATCCCCCATACTCGTGGGAACAAAAATGTCCTTTAACTCCGAAATGATCAACGACGACTCTGGCAAACACACAATTGACACTGAAAACTTTTATGATTGGGAAGACACTGACGGAAGTATGTCTCCAGCGCGTGTCGAGACAAGGCGGGGCAGGGCTGTGCTGCGTTCAAGCTCCAGCTCTGTCAACAGCATTAAAGAAAAGGATGAAAGAGACAGGCTGTGGCGGAAGCGGACGCTGGACACCAGCTGTTCAGGTTCCGACACAGATGGCACAGGGGTTTTTACATCCCCATTTTTGAAGACCACCTCAAAAAGAGGGAAGGGCCGCCCATCGGGTTCAAGCGCCACTCGGCGTGAGGCCACATTTGATATGACGAGGATGCGTAAGATGGAGTTGGAGGCGCAGGCCGAGAAAGAGGTTGCTGAGTGCGCCGAGCGCATTGAAGTGGCGCGAGCTAGCGCTCCTCTCCCTCCCATCCCAGTAAAGTTGAACACATCTGAGGATCTCAGTCGCCGCATTGCCGATGACCTGGCTGCAATAGAGAAGGTGTTGACCAGGTCATCAAATCTCAAGGGCACTTTCAAAAAGACCTTGAAGATAGCCCACGATGATATTGAGCAGTCGGTGGCACAGTTGGAGAAGCGCACTGTGTCTGAGGAGACGAGATTGCTGCAGGCAGCCAATTCCCGCCTCCAGGCGGAGCTCGACTCCCTGAAAAGGGAGCTCCAAGAGGTGAAGGCCCCTCAGGGCTCGTCGCTGCCTGTTCAGCCCCAAGATTCAGACTCCGATCTGGTTGCGGTCATCTTGCGCCAGGTCGGAGCAATGATAAACGCGAGATTCGAGGCCCTAGAGGAGCGTCTGCTGCCGGCCAAGCGCATAAGACCTCCGCTGGCGGCGGATAGCAGGAAAGCGACGAAGGCGGCTGAAGAAGAGATGGCCGAAGAACTTGCACCGTCCCCTCCATCAAAGGCGAAAACATACGCAGGTGTTGCGGCAACATCGAAACCAGGCAGACCTGTGCCTGGGCCCGCAATAAAGAAAACCTCGAAGCAGGCAGCGGTCCCAGCGGTGGGGACCGAGGCAACCTCGAAGAAAAACAAGAAAAAGAAATTGGAAAAGGGGAAAGAAACGGGCGTCGTGCAGCCTGTTCCGGCGGGTTCAAAGCCCCCCAGAAAAGATGGCCTCCCGCAGCAGCCGTCTAAGGATGGAGAGTGGACTGTGGTTGGAAAGCGAGGAAAAGGAAACAAGGGGAAAGGGAAGAAGCGCGCGGCTAAGTCCCGCAAGAAGTCGCGAAAGCTCCACGCTCCGAATTCCTCGGCTGTCGTCCTTACCCTGCAGCCGAGTGCGAAGGAGCGTGGCGTAACCTACGCCGGTGTTTTGACGGAGGCGCGGCGTGAAATAGACCTCGCCGAAATTGGCATCAGTGCAATGCGTTTTAAGCGCGCCGTCACTGGTGCCAGGATACTAGAGATCCCCGGTGCTTCCAGCACCAAAGAAGCGGACTCCCTTGCCGCCAAATTGCGGGAGGTCCTGGGTGAGGATAACGTTAAGGTGTCCAGGCCGGTCAAGTGCGCAGACTTGCGAATCACTGGCCTGGATGACTCGGCCACAGTCGAGGACATTGCGGCCGCGGTCTCGCACGCAGGGG
Organism: Colias croceus; assembly: GCF_905220415.1. Taxonomy (NCBI): domain Eukaryota; kingdom Metazoa; phylum Arthropoda; class Insecta; order Lepidoptera; family Pieridae; genus Colias; species Colias croceus. Next base: position 7,468,704 of record NC_059562.1, read on the forward strand.
AGTGTACCGCGGAGCATGTGAAGTGTGGTGGCCTGCGCGCGGGCCCCCGAGGTGCTGTATCAGCCTGGGTTAGTTGCCCGGTGACTGCGGCGAAGAAGCTGGCGCAGGCGGGGCGCGTAATGGTTGGGTGGGTTTCGGCGAAAGTATCTCTCACTGAACAGAAGCCCCTGCGCTGTTACCGCTGCCTGGAGTTGGGCCATGTCAGCGCCACATGCTCCTCGTCGACGGACAGGAGTGCCACTTGCTTCCGCTGCGGTGAAACAGGCCATAAAGCTGGTGGATGCGATGCCGCCTCCGCTCGCTGCGCCCTATGCACGGAGGCAAAGCTACCGGCAGAGCATCGGATTGGAAGCGCAGCCTGTAAGGCCCCGAAGCCTAAAAGAGGCGGAATGCGGAAGCAAGATGGCGCTCGAGTCCCATCGTGCTCTGCTCCGGTACCTGATGAGGTACCACAAACGGAGGCAGCCATGGAAACGCAGTAATGGCCCCACTGCGTTTCCTACAGGCCAACATCAACCACTGTGCCAGGGCTCAGGACCTTTTACATCAGAGTCTGGCAGAGTGGGGGATTGACGTAGCGGTAGTGTCCGAGCCATACAATCTGCCCCCCCGGGATAACTGGGCGGGCGATCTGGATGGCTTGGTGACGCTAGTTGCTCAAGGCGTCACACAGCTTGAGCAAGTCATAAGGCGGCGGGGATGCGTCTCGGCGGTTGTCAAGGGTTTCACCGTTGTTGGGGCGTACTTCTCGCCGAATCGCTGCCTCGCCGATTTCGAGCAGTTCCTGGTTGAGTTGAGGGATCTGCTAGACTTCGCACAACCTCAATCTGTGCTTCTGGCCGGGGACCTTAACGCCAAGTCGGTGTCTTGGGGCTGTGTGGCAAGTGATATACGTGGCTCAATACTCGCTGACTGGGCAGTTGCGTCGGGACTGACGGTTATTAACCGTGGAGCAGAATTAACTTGTGTTCGGCAGAGGGGTGGATCCATTGTAGATGTCACGTTTGCGAGCCCCCCTCTCGCTCGTCGTATACAAGACTGGAGGGTTCTTTTGGACGTGGAGACGCTCTCGGATCACCGTTATATCCGGTTTAGCGTCTCCACGCCCTCAACGGCTCCCAGTCAATTCCCCCCTGGCGATTGTCGTCCGCGCTGGGCACTTGGTAGCCTCGATAGGGAGCTCCTCATTGAGGCTGCCTTAGTGCAGGCTTGGCTCCCGTCGCAGCAGAATGGCAGCGTAAACGTAGAGGAAGAGGCCACTTGGCTTGCTGAAGCAATGTCAAAGGTGTGCGACGCGAGCATGCGGAGGGTGCGGTCGGTTCCACGTAGGCGCCAAATGTACTGGTGGTCCGCCGATGTTGCCCAGCTGCGTGCTTCATGTGTGGCTGCGAGGCGGGCGTACACCAGGCACAGGCGCCGTAGGCGGCGTGACGAAGATGAGGAAGCGCGGTTATACGCCGTCTATAGGGACTGTATTGTGTCTCTGCAGGACGCAATCAGAAGCGCTAAGACCCGTGCATGGGAGGAGATGCTCGAGAGTTTGAACCGTGAACCCTGGGGTCGGCCGTATAAGAGGGTGAGGCAAAAGCTTCGCCCTTGGGCCCCGCCCCTGTCTCAAAGTCTCGAGCCACGATTTCTGGAGCAAGTGGTGACGTCCTTGTTTCCGGATCGGGGAAGACATTCTCCCCCACCGATGGCACCCGCGATGACTGCGCAGGAGGAGCTCAACAACGAAAATGTCCCTCCAGTTACTCGCAACGAGCTCGCTGTGGCAGTAGAGCGCCTAAAGGCGAAGAATGCCGCCCCCGGCCCTGACGGTGTTCCCGGGCGGGCTTGGGTGCTGGCGCTAGAGTCACTTGGACCCAGGATGGAACAGCTGTTCACGGAATGCCTCCAACAGGGCCAATTTCCCCGTAGGTGGAAGACCGGGAACTTGGTCCTGTTGCAGAAGGAGGGACGCCCGCGCGACTCGCCCTCGGCTTATAGGCCGATCGTGCTGCTCGATGAGGTGAGCAAGCTCTTTGAGCGCGTCTTCGCAGCTCGCCTCATCGACCATCTGGAGGGAGTGGGGCCGGACCTAAGCGAGAACCAATTTGGATTTCGCCGGGGACGGTCCACTATCGATGCGATTGCTGAATTGCGGAACCTCGCTGATGATGCGGATAATGAAGGCGGAGTGCTTTTGGCGGTGTCTCTTGACATCGCCAACGCATTCAACACTCTGCCATGGAGCTGCGTGATCGAAGCGCTCCGCTACCACAACGTGCCCGGGTATATGGTACGCTTGTTGCAGTCCTACTTATCGGAGAGGGCTGTGGCGTACCCCGCGCGCCGTGGATGGCAAGAAAAGGAAGTGACGTGCGGTGTTCCACAGGGCTCGGTTCTTGGGCCCCTTCTGTGGAACATCGGCTACGACTGGGTCCTGCGTGCCACTTATCTACCGGGTGTCAGCGTGCTTTGCTACGCGGATGACACCCTGGTAACTGCACGCGGGGCCTCGTATAGGGAGGCAGCCCTCATTGCGACTGCTGGTGTGGCGGATGTTGTGCGCCGAATCAGACGACTTGGCTTAGAGGTCGCTCTGAACAAGTCAGAGGCAATTTTGTTTCGCGGCCGTCGAAGGGCGCAGGCTGCTGGTTCAGCTATCCAGGTGGGTGGCACGTCCATCGGCGTCGGTTCCACTTTGCGCTACCTGGGCATCGTGCTGGACAGCCGGTGGACATTTGTGGAGCACTTTCGTCGCCTCGCCCCCCGTCTTGTTGGGGTGGCCGGGGCACTTGGAAGTCTGCTCCCGAATCTAAGAGGGGCTGGGGGTGCGTGTCGTCGTCTATACACCGGCGTCATTCGCTCCATGGCCCTCTATGGTGCGCCCATTTGGGCCGACTCTTTGAGCGTCCGTACCAGACCCTACTTGCGTAGACCGCAGCGGGTCATGGCGCTCAGAGTCGTGAGGGCATATCGCACAGTGTCCTTCGAGGCCGCGTGTGTCATGGCTGGGACGCCCCCGTGGGACCTGGATGCCGAGATGCTGGCGGACGTTTATCGCCGCGTCAGCGCGTCCAGATCGCATGGAATTAATCCATACCTGGAGCAAGTCCAGCAATGGAGGGCTGATGCTCTCGAGCGGCGGTTCAGGGAGTGGGAACGCCGGCTCGAGAGGCCCAGCGCAGGAGCGAGGACGGTCGAAGCCATCCGACCGGTCCTACGCGAGTGGTGCGACAGGCGGCATGGGGCAATTACCTTCCGCCTGACACAGGTGCTGTCCGGACACGGCTGTTTCGGGTGGTACTTGTGCAAAGTCGCCAGGCGGGAGCCACAAATGGCTTGCCATTGGTGTGACAGTCCGGAGGACACGGCAGACCACACTCTCGCCGTGTGCCCCGCGTGGTCCGAGCCCCGTGCTCGCCTAGTCGCAGTCATCGGCCCTGACCTCTCCCTGTCTTCCATAGCTCGCGCAATGGTTGGCAGTGACAGGTCGTGGCGCGCGGCTATCACATTCTGTGAAGATGTGATGTCGCAGAAGGAGGAAGCAGAGCGGGTCCGCGAGGGAGATCCCAACGCAGATCCTATTCGGCGGCGACGTCTTATTGGGCGCAGTCGCCGAGTCGCGACCGCTCTACACGGTCGCGATTTGCTTCCCTAATGATGGGTGCCGGACGGTGGAACGGGGACATAATCCATCGTCCGGTGCAGTGAGGCGGCGTGAGACGTGTTCCGTTCACGCCGCCCCCCAGGAAGGAGAAACTGGCGAACACTAGCCAGGTCTTTATCGCGATGGGCCTATATAAAAAATAGGCTGCCGCTGACGGGGTTGCGGAAGCGGTTCCACAAAATACCCGCGACCCTGCCAATATAGCGGAGCGACGGAACACAGTGGAGTTTAGTCGGTAGTCGCCGCATTCTGCGGTGTGAGTCCGACATAACCCAGGGCCCTTTCCCCGAGCGCTCTGGGTATGCCTAAATGCATTCTCCACTATAAAAAAAAAAAAAAAAAAAAAAAGGTTAGGTTAGGTTAGGTTAGGTTAGGTTAGGTTAGGTTAGGTTAGGTTAGGTTAGGTTAGGTTAGGTTAGGTTAGGTTAGGTTAGGTTAGGTTAGGTTAGGTTAGGTTAGGTTAGGTTAGGTTAGGTTAGGTTAGGTTAGGTTAGGTTAGGTTAGGTTAGGTTAGGTTAGGTTAGGTTAGGTTAGGTTAGGTTAGGTTAGGTTAGGTTAGGTTAGGTTAGGTTAGGTTAGGTTAGGTTAGGTTAGGTTAGGTTAGGTTAGGTTAGGTTAGGTTAGGTTAGGTTAGGTTAGGTTAGGTTAGGTTAGGTTAGGTTAGGTTAGGTTAGGTTAGGTTAGGTTAGGTTAGGTTAGGTTAGGTTAGGTTAGGTTAGGTTAGGTTAGGTTAGGTTAGGTTAGGTTAGGTTAGGTTAGGTTAGGTTAGGTTAGGTTAGGTTAGGTTAGGTTAGGTTAGGTTAGGTTAGGTTAGGTTAGGTTAGGTTAGGTTAGGTTAGGTTAGGTTAGGTTAGGTTAGGTTAGGTTAGGTTAGGTTAGGTTAGGTTAGGTTAGGTTAGGTTAGGTTAGGTTAGGTTAGGTTAGGTTAGGTTAGGTTAGGTTAGGTTAGGTTAGGTTAGGTTAGGTTAGGTTAGGTTAGGTTAGGTTAGGTTAGGTTAGGTTAGGTTAGGTTAGGTTAGGTTAGGTTAGGTTAGGTTAGGTTAGGTTAGGTTAGGTTAGGTTAGGTTAGGTTAGGTTAGGTTAGGTTAGGTTAGGTTAGGTTAGGTTAGGTTAGGTTAGGTTAGGTTAGGTTAGGTTAGGTTAGGTTAGGTTAGGCTAGGTTAGGTTAGGTTAGGTTAGGTTAGGTTAGGTTAGGTTAGGTTAGGTTAGGTTAGGTTAGGTTAGGTTAGGTTAGGTTAGGTTAGGTTAGGTTAGGTTAGGTTAGGTTAGGTTAGGTTAGGTTAGGTTAGGTTAGGTTAGGTTAGGTTAGGTTAGGTTAGGTTAGGTTAGGTTAGGTTAGGTTAGGTTAGGTTAGGTTAGGTTAGGTTAGGTTAGGTTAGGTTAGGTTAGGTTAGGTTAGGTTAGGTTAGGTTAGGTTAGGTTAGGTTAGGTTAGGTTAGGTTAGGTTAGGTTAGGTTAGGTTAGGTTAGGTTAGGTTAGGTTAGGTTAGGTTAGGTTAGGTTAGGTTAGGTTAGGTTAGGTTAGGTTAGGTTAGGTTAGGTTAGGTTAGGTTAGGTTAGGTTAGGTTAGGTTAGGTTAGGTTAGGTTAGGTTAGGTTAGGTTAGGTTAGGTTAGGTTAGGTTAGGTTAGGTTAGGTTAGGTTAGGTTAGGTTAGGTTAGGTTAGGTTAGGTTAGGTTAGGTTAGGTTAGGTTAGGTTAGGTTAGGTTAGGTTAGGTTAGGTTAGGTTAGGTTAGGTTAGGTTAGGTTAGGTTAGGTTAGGTTAGGTTAGGTTAGGTTAGGTTAGGTCAGGTTAGGTTAGGTTAGGTTAGGTTAGGTTAGGTTAGGTTAGGTTAGGTTAGGTTAGGTTAGGTTAGGTTAGGTTAGGTTAGGTTAGGTTAGGTTAGGTTAGGTTAGGTTAGGTTAGGTTAGGTTAGGTTAGGTTAGGTTAGGTTAGGTTAGGTTAGGTTAGGTTAGGTTAGGTTAGGTTAGGTTAGGTTAGGTTAGGTTAGGTTAGGTTAGGTTAGGTTAGGTTAGGTTAGGTTAGGTTAGGTTAGGTTAGGTTAGGTTAGGTTAGGTTAGGTTAGGTTAGGTTAGGTTAGGTTAGGTTAGGTTAGGTTAGGTTAGGTTAGGTTAGGTTAGGTTAGGTTAGGTTAGGTTAGGTTAGGTTAGGTTAGGTTAGGTTAGGTTAGGTTAGGTTAGGTTAGGTTAGGTTAGGTTAGGTTAGGTTAGGTTAGGTTAGGTTAGGTTAGGTTAGGTTAGGTTAGGTTAGGTTAGGTTAGGTTAGGTTAGGTTAGGTTAG